>NC_072442.2:50942500-53342500 GCF_028878055.3 Symphalangus syndactylus | reverse complement strand
GCAGCAAAATCTTATCGAAATAGCAAAATCTTACTAAAGATAATTTATAGTGGAACATTCCAAATGAACAACATTGCACTGAAGTGCATTTGAAAATGAAGGCTTCCAAATTAGCTTCATCTAGGGATGCCTATTGATATGCAGAGGCTTCTAAAAAGATTTCAGTATTTTTATTTGAAGACTTTACAAAAGGCAAATAAAAAGCTTAAGTGATTAATTAATTAAAAAAATAAATCTGCCTTGCAGTCTTTGCTGACAGCTATAGGTGACAGGATTAGGCATGTACAGAACCATGGAACATGGGGAACTTTCTTTCCCCAAAGGGGGAAACTTGAGAGCTGATGGGACTGCTGGAAAAGATCCCTTTGTGACTGACAAGTGGCTGCCTGAACTTTTGATTCAGCATTGCTGCAGTGGGTGAGTCTTTCTCTGGCCTCCTTGAGCTCTTCACCTTCCCCACCCTGCCACAGGCGATGCTTTTCTCTCTGTTTCTCTTTGTGAAAACCGGTTGTGGGAATGGTAAAAATCACCACCTCTTGCAAAGTTTTAACTAATGAGAAAAAGGATTCATGAAGCTAGTCTTAAGCTGTAGCAAATCTAGCATACTTTGTGCTATGAATCTGTCTTTTTGTATCCTTCTGTCATGAAGAGGGGTACCTTAGGATAGAACATGGGCTTGGGACCCCATAAATTCACTGTTCAAGACATCCCAGCAAGCTAGTCAGTAAGAAACCTTGCTGCAGGTCCCTGAAACAATAATAACTGGATGAGGTTTCCACCTTGTCTTGTTTTATGTCCTTGGGAGCTTGACCTTGTAACCAAGTGGCGGTACCTTCTCTTGCTCTCCACCATCCAGGGAATGGGAATTTTGGGTTCCTGTCAAAGGCATTGCAGGTGCCTTTGCAAGCTCAACATTAGCTGCTCTGGACTTCTTCTGGGAAGAGCACTGGAGATTGCCCAGAACTGTAGCTTAGTGGCTAAGGCTGTGTTTTTTTCACAGCGGCAACCTGGGTTCAATCCTGGCTTAGGGAATGAGTACTTACTGGTTGATATCTCTGTGACCTTTACCATTTGTTGATTCTTGGCCCCTCCCTGAACAACTTCCAGCTTCTCTTCTTGAATCTCCCTTTCTCTCAGCTACCTTTAAAGATTCTAGATCTTGTAAAAACTGCTAACCACCTCTTTGAAAACACCTTGCACACTTGTGGTTAAGTCATAACATTAGTTAAGGCTTATTGGTTTCAACTGTAAGGTTACTTTTGGTAAAGGTTAAAAACCAGATATATTGGCTGTTTGGCCTCGCTAAAGTGGAGTGACTCAGCTTTCTCTATTGAACAGATTTTTATGTACATTAAAGGATAATGAAAGAGTTTTGTTTGCCTGTTGAATAAAATACAGAAAAAAGAAGGGAAAGAGAAGACGGATCGTTTGGAAAGCTAAGTCTTCCTTCTATCAATGAGTGAATGTTTTTGCCTTTTTAAATGTTTTTGAGTCATCATTTTGGCTAAACAAATGACTTACGGTGACTTGGAATTCTATTTCATAATATCAAGTATTCTAAACTTTTAACATATTTGATAAGCTTCCCCAAATCAAATTTCAGCTTCAAAATTGTCTTTTCTGACCTCTAACTTTGGGATGCTACACAGGGCCCTTGAAACATCCAAAAGAGAGGTCAACAGGATTATTTGACATGTGAAGTTACATGAGAAGCATTGTCAAAATAAAAAATAATGTTTAACCTTCTCCAGGTTATATTTTAGTGAATGATATTAATATGTGTTCCAAAATTGTGTGGGATTTCTAAAATTCTAATATGCCTGAGTATATGTTATCAATCATAATTATGGTTATTATGCTAAGTTATTGTAGACCACAGAAATAACCAAATTTCCTTGTCAATTGTGTCTTTATAACTATTTAAAGTCATTTCCATAGTTAATTGCTTAATGCTGATGCAGTTTCTGAAAACTTTACAAGCATGCAAAATCCTAGCATATGGTGTCTTTTAGGAGGTTCCTGAAAGGATGGAAAGGACCCTGAAAAGCATTCTTGAATACAGTTTTCTAGTAACTTTAGAATCGTATCATTTGGACTAAGAATTCCTGGAACTTTAATGAAAAGACTGACTGGTTTATAAAACTGTTAACCCAGGTAGAATAAAAATTAATTGAACACTAAGAAAACACTTTGCCAGATTTTCATGCTAAATCAGCCAATACTGAAATTGTTTAGATATACAACTTGAATCAACTCCATGGTCTATGTCAAATTACCTATGAAAACCCATCAGTTATCAGTTCTATACAACTGAACTGGAGAAACCACTGGTATTCAAGAGGACGTAAGTCCAGTGTTAAGCAGGACTCATGGAGAGCCAGAAGCGCAGCTTTGGCCTTCCTGAGTCTTTAAAGCTTTTCTTATTAAAAGTTCTGCATTCCATGACTCATCATGGAAAGGATAAAATGATCCAAATTAAATATATATTGATGTAGTGACTTATAAATTGCAAAAATAGTTTATGACCAATATTTGGTTTGTCGATCCCATATTCCTGGGAAGACAATCAAAGCTTCAAGCACATTTGGCTGCCTGATGAACCATTTAAATATTTATAGAAGGATTTCATTCAATTGTCATTTTCAATGCGTGTTTTCTTGTTGTATAAAAGCTTTCCCAAGCAAGAGGGCTGATGTTATAACAGTAGATTATCATATATGGCACAGTGTATTTTCACCAGGTAAAGAAAGCTTTTTATGGTTCACTGACAGGACAATCAACCCCTTCACAATCTAGAACCTGTAGACTGGATCTTCTGAGAATATCAGAGAAAGACTGGCCTTGCCATACACACTGCAACAAAACTTTAGGACCTTGAACCCTGGGTTCATAATCTCACACCTCAGAAGGTTCCCTCCACACTCCTGGAACTGTACACCCATTGGAACCCTTAAGATAAAGCTAACCAGGCCGGGCGCGGTGGCTCACGCTTGTAATCCCAGCACTTTGGGAGGCCGAGGCAGGCAGATCACGAGGTCAGGAGATCGAGACCACGGTGAAACCCCGTCTCTACTAAAAATACAAAAAAAAAAATTAGCCGGGCATGGTGGCGGGCGCCTGTAGTCCCAGCTACTCGGAGAGGCTGAGGCAGGAGAATGGCGTGAACCCAGGAGGCGGAGCTTGCAGTGAGCCGAGATTGCGCCACTGCACTCCAGCCTGGGCGACAGAGCGAGACTCCGTCTCAAAAAAAAAAAAAAAAAAAAAAAAAGATAAAGCTAACCAAAGAAGTTTCTCCCCAGAAGGAGATAGCATCCTTGATGTGAACAGCTTTTCCCAAGATCACAGGTCAAGACTTCTCTACTATCATGAGACTCTTATCCTTGAACACTTTTCCCTGGCTTATGCCTCTGTGAACAATAGAAGTGAAAGGGAGGGGAACTCTGTTGTGTGCACTTATGAGGTATACTTATTCGTGAAGGATTTTGCAGACAGCCTTATACATGGATAACCTTCTGCCTTGATAGAGAAAGATGAAGGCCCGATGTAGGTGAGAAATTTTAATGGTATATATATTGCCTCACAATCAGTCAGAAACAAAGCATTGGTCACTCCTTTTAATCCATGTCATAGGTTAAAGAGAACATTGCCAGGAGGCCTTCACTCTTCTAAAACGGCATCATTTGTTAGGTCCTATTTCCATGGCTTGGAGTAAAAGAGGCAGTGATTAGAAATGGATTCCTCGGGCCAGGTGCGGTGGCTCATGCCTGTAATCCCAGAACTTTGGGAGGCCGAGGCGGGCGGATCACGAGGTCAGGAGATCGAGACCATCCTGGCTAACACAGTGAAACCCCGTCTCTACTAAAAATACAAAAAAAAAAAAAATAGCCGAGCGAGGTGGCGGGCGCCTGTAGTCCCAGCTACTCAGGAGGCTGAGGCAGGAGAATGGCGTGAACCCCGGGGGGCGGAGCCTGCAGTGAGCCTAGATCGCACCACTGCACTCCAGCCTGGGCGACAGCGAGACTCTGTCTCAAGAAAAAAAAAAAAAAAATGTATTCCTCATGATAGGCTCTATAGCAGATTCTACTGTAAAGGCTATGGTTACACAAGACTTTAAATTCTCTTGTGAACGTTATGTTAAATAATAGAATGGCTCTAGATTACCTACTGGCTAAACAGAAGTATCTGTACAGCTGCTGGCACTTGTGACCTATGAAGAAATACATCACATAGGGTATTATAGAGATTCAGTTGTAGGGGATTAACAAAGAGACTGCTTAGTTGAGTGAGTAAACTCTTTAGCTCCTTATTTGATCTATTTAATTTTAGGTAGTTTCATTTATTTATTTATTTATTTATTTATTTATTTATTTATTTATTTTTTTGAGACGGACTCTCGCTCTGTCGCCCAGGCTGGAGTGCAGTGGCGCAATCTCGGCTCACTGCAAGCTCTGCCTCCCTGGTTCACGCCATTCTCCTGCCTCAGCCTCTCCGAGTAGCTGGGACTACAGGCGCCCGCCACCACACCCGGCTTATTTTTTGTATTTTTTAGTAGAGACGGGGTTTCACCATGGTCTCGATCTCCTGACCTCGTGATCCGCCCGCCTCGGCCTCCCAAAGTGCTGGGATTACAAGCCTGAGCCACCGCGCCCGGCAGGTGGTTTCATTTATAAAGACCCTGGGTAAGAAGCATACTCCAAACTCTTGGTGTTATCCTCCCAATAGTCATAATAGTAGTCTCCCTGGTGCACTGTATTCTCTCAAAAGTGTTAAATGTTTGCATGCAGCCATTTCTATCATGTCAAATGGTCTCTCTTCAACTGGGATGACAAGAACTGAAAGAAATGTGTGGCCATGAGGGCACCATAACCTATAAATGACATGCTGAGACCGGAAACCCAAAATGATGGTAACTGAGAGTGGTGCTAAGGCCCTAAGTTTTGGTCACACTCTCACCCAAGGGGAGACTTTTAAAACAAAATTATGGGAGGCCATTGTTTAGGACTGAGCACATGCACTGGGCCCCAACAGATCAGACCAAATCAAAATGGAGTTGCTGGTGCTAAATGTCACATCAAACTAAGACTTTAAGAAAACATACATCCTAGAACAGACCAGGTTTTTTTTTTCCTGTAAACAGGACATTCCAGCATAAAGAGGTACCCTCTACACTAACTCTTACAAAAAAAGAAATAAACTGAATTCCTTGTCCCCACCTTACAAACCCACTGTTCTGCTATTTCCCAGTGGGTTTCAAGACCAAATAAGTGTATTTACAATAGTGATAATGACATCAATGAGTAAAGTTTTGGTCAGTCTCTCAAAATTAAGAAGATGACCAAAAGTGAGGAATTGTTTAATCAGGTTTAGCCTAAAGCTGCCTCCTTACATATTTTAAGTTCAGCCCAAAGGTTTCTCTGTATATAGTGAACTATAACAATTGGAGGTGTAATAAAACTGTAGCCTACACTTATGTCAATCATTGAGTTTTGGCCAATCAAATGTAGCCAACTGTTCAAACCATGTTCAAATAAGGCAAACGCCAAGCTGTAACCAATCTGGCTGTTTCTGTACCTCACTTCCATTTCCTGTACATTACTTTCCATTTTCTGTCAATAAATCTTCCACCATGTGGCTGCGATGGACTTTCTGAGTATACTTTGGCTCAGAAGCTTGTCCCATTGGTGAATAGTTCATTGCTTAATTAAATTCCTTTAAATTTAATTCAGCTGAAGGTTTCTTTTTATCACTATGTATATCAAAACATCAAATTATGTTGTACTAAAGCTATTATTTTAAAATACAAAATAAAAATACAGTAAGTAGTTTTCACAGGAAATTGTAGAACAAAAAAATCCAGACTTTCTCGACAGAAGTGGCCCATCCAGCCTGTGCACTAACCTGGGGGACGTTGATCAAGCGGCAATGCCACTGCCTCCCACTCTGCCTGTGAACCTCTGCAAGACAAGAATGCTACTTCTGCGTGGAGTTGAGACACGTTTTCCACTCTTGGCCAGAAGTGAGAATGAGAATGTTTCTCTTTAGCAACAGCCCTTAGGCAGAGACAGAAAGGGTTTGACTTTGTGGATTGTCCTCACAAGTGTGTTTTTTGGCCGCTGGTTTATGCTGAGAATTTTTATCCACAGATGGATGCTTGTATTGGTTTTCACTTGGGAGTATTTGTCTGAGAACTCATTGCTGCGAAACTGGGATAGTCTGGCTCAGGAAAATCAGGCTTTCCAGCCAAGCAAGCGTCTTAGGCTGGGATTGCAAAGAGTGAACATCCTTTTTCACCTAGACTCAGGGAATTGAGTCTCAAAGATGCAGAAACAGCAATGAAAGCAGCCGTATCAGTTGGTTGGCAAGAATAAGGAACATATTTCCCCCCGATTCCAAGAAGAATGGATGGAACAGAAAGAAATCAGGGATCCCCGCTGGGGTCTCATGCTTCTTGGGGACGTCACCTCCCTGTCTAAAAGGCTAAAGCCATCACACTTAAGTTTTCAACTTCCCTCTTCCCTCTCCATTTCAGAGTCTTTTTATAGCTTCATCACTCTTCCTTCCTTAAATCATCTTTATCTTTCTGGTCTCTGAGAAGCAAGTGGCCTGTGTCACGGGCAACTTTCGTAAGTAGATTTCCTCTCATCAACATGATCATCTCTCTTCTCTGTACATTTTCAAGACTTGTGTATCCCCCACAAAGTAAAAACCCACCTTCAAGACTGCTACCCTGCGGGTCAAGCCCTCCTACCCTTCTCAGACTCTCTTGTGAATGATGGCTGGTGATAATACAAAATAAATATTTGGTTTCTGTCCCCAGTTCCTGACACTCAGCTCCCCAAACCCACAGACTCTCCAGAGTGATGAATGTATTTTGTTCCTTTGTAAGCTAATTAGATGATTGTTGGCTTGGGGTCCCTACTAGCTCCAAGACAGGGCTGGTCGCCAGGAAGGCCAAGACATTATTAGAATGTTGGAACTTTGAGTACTACCCCTTGACCATCAGGGAGGGAAGAGGGGCTGGAAACTGAGTTAATCATCAATGGCCAATTACTTAATTATGTCTACATAATAAAACTTTCATAAAATTCCTAAATGCTGGGGTTTGGAGAGCTTTCAGGTTGGTGAACACATCAAGGTGCTGGGAGGATGGTGTGCTCAGAGAGGGCAGGGAAACTCTGCACCCCTCCCCTCATACCTTACATCTCCTTGCTTCCCATCTATTTGGTTATTCCTGAGTTGTACCCTTTATAATAAACTGCTAATAGTAAGTAAAGCACTTATTTAAGCTCTGTAAGCTGTTTGTCTCCAAATACTGATCAACCTTTAAGGAGAAACCAATCTTACTCGCTCTGCTATGTTGCCATCACATAGCATAGAGATTTTGGAGGAAATTATAAAGATTTTTATTGAAATTATCTCTCAAATTGGTGTACTCTATTTATTATCAACTCAACTCCCCCATTTAAAAAAAATCATTCACTCACTTATCTTCTCTCCAGCCATCACCCTTTTGTTCTCCTCTTCTATTCCAACTTCTCATAATGTTACCTACTTACTATCTCCAGCTCCTAATTTTTCAAGCCATTCTCAATTGCTTCTGTCCCCACCACTTCCTAAAACAGCCCTTCCTAAGGTCATCAAAAAACTATTTGTCACTATAAGCAATAAACTTTTTTTAATCCTCAATTTTACTTAATTTCTCATTGGTATTTGATAATGTTAATCTCCTTTCTTCTTGAAATGCAATACTGTTTTCACTTCCTGGATATCCCTCTGGTTCCCTGGTTCTTCTCTGGCTGCACTGCAGGATCATGCTCCTTTATTCAACCAGTATTTGTTGGATTTCTTCAAGACTGGTTCTAGGTCTTCTTTACTCACCCTATCCTCTTTTCCAAAGCACCATCAGCCATGCCTCTGGTTTCAATTATCACCTGTTAGTAGATGACTAACATATCTACATCTCTAGCCTAGACCTGTCCTCTGAGTTCCAGTCCATTATTTCCATTTACCTGCTGGATCTACCCTCATGGACATCTCAAAATCTCCTGAGGCTCAACATAAGCAAAAGCGAACTCATTGCTGTGTCAGTCAACATCTTGGCAGGAAGAAATTGCACCTCCTATTGAAAATAAGAAGAATTTGACAAAAAATGTTAATAAAAGGACTATTTGCCAAGGTGTGGACATGGTTAAAATAAACCAACAAGGAACAGTAAGCTGGTGAAATAAATACCCTGATATCACCCTCTCTGCCCCTGTGACTTCCTGACCACTGGCAAAACTAAACCAGACACTAGAAAATATGGAAGCTTGTTGAGGCATAGAGGTCTGCCTTCTAGGGCTCAGATCAGGGTGGAAAGGGAATGGAACTAAAGGGACAAGTGAACAATATTCAGCATGATGACTGTGTTAGTCCAGTTTGCATTGCTATAAAGGAATACCTGATGGATAATTTATAAAGAGAGGTTTATTTTGCTCACGATTCTGCAGAGCGTACAAGAAGCATGGCACCAACATCTGCTTCTGGTGAGGCCTCAGGAAGCTTTTACTCATGGCAGAAGACAAAGAGGAGCCAGTGTGTCACATGGCGAGAGAGGATCACATGGTGAGAGAGGGTGCAAGAGAGAGGCCATGCTCTTTTAAAACAATCAGCTCTTCCATGAATAGAGCAAAAATGCACTCATTACCATGGGGAAGGCACCAAGCTATTCATGAGGGATCTGATCCCATGACCCAAACACCTCCTACTACCCACTAGGCCCCACTTCCAACATCGGGCTTACACTTCAACATGAGATTTGGAGGGGACAAACAACCAAACCGTATCAATGATCTTCCAATCAAAACAAGTTTTCTTGCATCATTCCCTACTTCGGGAATGGTACCACCATCATCCAGCCAATCAAACCAGAAACATAGAATTTTCTTAACGTTTCTTCTGTCTTTTCCTGCAGACCCATGCCATCGAATGTCCTAGCAGAACTTCTCCGAACAATCTGGCTTAAAGTATTTCGACACAACCTGCTTCAGATTTACATGCACCTCTCGTTCATAGCTCGCACTACAATTGTAAATTATGTTGCATATAGGATTACTTTACTACCATCTTGCCTTCCCTCTAACCTATAAAATTCATGTTGGCAGAGACTATGATTATTTTTGTTCACCATGATTTCTCCAGTTTCTTGCCACAGTCCCTGGCATGGAGTAGGCACTGAATATTTGTTATTTGAGAACATGTTAGAGCTTGTGGGGATATATAGATCACACAGTCACATTCTATTATGAGGGGAGAGCAGGGATCATACCGTCAGTAGAGAAAGTTAAGCAACTTGTCCATGAAGTCACAGTAAATTATATTTTTTTAATGGTAGATTTACTATTAACCAAGTGTTGGATCCTAAGAGTTTTACAAATGTATCGGGAGTAACTCTTGGTGCACAAACTCAGACATACAGGAAATACATATTTCTATATTTTCTTTAAGTCCAATAAAATATAACTTTGAACCCTGCTAAGTAGGCTGCAAGAAAATTCAGTTATTTCAGGATCCCTCCCTTGTCTAAGAATTGCAACAGAATCAAGAAGGTTTGTGCAATATCTAGCAATGATAGGAAGGGCTTCTAGTCTCCAGTTAGTCATAACCCTGCTGAAATCATAATGAGTCTATAGGGATGTGTAAAGATTAGAGGCTCGCTGCTGCCATGCTATCTGTGGGTTAAGTGCAGGAATCTGCATCTGGGCTGAAAGCCTCAGAACCCAGAGTCCAGCTTCCCTGAGCATCCTGAAAAGAACTCCCATTACTTCCCACTGTCTTTTGAGACTTTAGGAGGAACTCTGTGGGTATGTGCTCTTACCCCACTCTGGCTTCGGTCCTCTCTTTTTATTGTAAAAACAAACAGATAATCTTTCTCCCTCCCACATTCCCTCTCCTGGTATCCCTCAAAAAGGATTCCTTAATGGACTTTCATCAATAAGCTCAGGATTTAGTAAAGCAGAAGCTGGGAAGGGAAGTGGTTTGCAGGCAACTCCTGCTATAATTGAAATTCTTTTTCAAAGCAAAGAAACATAGAAGACCTGTTTACTTTGGTAGAATGGATGTGGGGGAGGAGAAAACCAACGGAAAACAAAACAAAACTGTATTTCTCAAAAAGTATATTGCCACACTAATATCATTTCATTAAACTTCACAGCAAGCTTGTGAGCAGTTAATTAATACAGACTCCAACTTTTAGATGAAAAAAAAACTGAACAAAGAAGCTTTGAATAACTTTTCCAAGGTAACTTAACCAGTAGGTGACCGAGAAAGATTTAAGTTCAAACTCTGACTTCCCTGGAGCTTCTGTTCTGGCTTTGGGGAAATGAAGAGGAAGACAGTAACTGGATAAGGCTCGACATCTATCACGACTTGATGGCATGAGCCAGGATGCCTGTTATTAGATGAAAAAAAAAAAAACAGGCTTAATCGCTTGGAATACAGAATGTAAAATGGGATTTCCCTGGTGTAGAGAAAAGGGCGATAGGAAGAAGTTTGTTTGAGAAGTAGAAAGTAAAAATCTGCATTATCGAAAGGAGAAATTTAGAAAGGAAGATGTCCTTGGACTCGAGGCTCTGACTTGGCCTTTCCACCTGTGAGTCATTCAACTTGTTCCAAAGGCAAGACGTGTTTTTTTTTAGCAACACTTTTGAGTTGAGATTTTTTTTAATGAATTCCAAATGAAAACCCTTGTCCTCTTCGTGGGACAATCTCTTGTTTTAATGCCAAAGATTTACTGTTTGATGGAGAAAATGTTGTCAAAATATGGTTCCCATTCCATAGTCATCAGGAAACACATGGGAGGGATATATACACTTCCTGGACACACACACACACACATACACACACACAACACAGACACATGAATAACTTTCCTGAATAATTTGATGATACATTTGGAATTGATCTCATGCATATTAAACCCTCTGAAAAGTCCATGTCTATGAAGTGAAGCTTTAATATTAAGCTTTGTTGCCTACAAAGGTCAAATACACCCTCTTGTGGTAAAATGGCATATTTTATTTCCAGATGATTTCTATCATAGAGCTCATGACATGGTAGTTTGAATAATGAATACTTGAGAGGAAACAATGAAACTTATGCTTTTATGCTGTAATGTCAACTCCATTTTTTAAAAATATTAATTCTGTCTTATGGACTCCCATAATCCCTAACTTTCAGATGAAAAAACTGAGGTTCCAAAAGCTTGCATAACTTGCCCAAGGCAAGCCAGCTAAGGAGTAGAACAGTGAAGTAAAACAAAGACATTGAATGTACTCTATTATAACAAACAAACCATAATAAAATGGATCCAACTGATTCTCAAAGGTTGTGAGAGTTAAGGGTGAAAAACTAAGACTGCCTAAAGGTGAATGCAATCGTGTAACAGATGCATGTATAACAGACTGTATCAATGGTGTAACAGTTAATACTGGTGTGATTTCGGCTCACTGCAACCCCCGCCTCCCGGATTCAAGCAATTCTCTGCCTCAGCTTCCCAAGTAGCTGGGATTACAGGCGCTTGAGTAGGAAGAACCAGATCCTTCTGGTCCAGTTTTGCAAAGGCTGCCTCAGAATCCTGGGCACCAGACAGAGTCTTGAAAGCTGCTTTCAGAGTCATCATTCCAATGGTGGTTGGAGGATTCCGTAGCTGCCTGCAAATAAAGCATAGGCACAAAGGTCTTTTTCACCACTGTTGATGCTCATCCAAACAGCCACAACTTTTTTGAAGTTTGAAGCTTCAAATTAGATAGGGGACTCCTCCAGTTGAGGAGGCTTTAAATGTAGTATGTAAGTTGTATTATGAATTTAAAACTCCAAGTTAGAGAACCTTTATTTTACTTCTCATTTTATTTTTAGAGATAAGGTCCGGGTCTGTCCTAGACAGCAGATAGGACAGAGAGCTAGGATACAGCGGCACGAACACAGCTCACTGTATCCTAGAACTCCTGGGCTCAAGCGATCCGCCCACCTCGGCCTCCCAAAGTGCCAGGATTACAGGCGTGATCCACCACACCCAGCCTACAACACACTTATGAGCAGGATCTTGAGAATTCTCAAGAGTTAAAGGCATGCCACATAGTCTTGAACAATGAGAAACTGCCTTTTAAAAATAAAGTTCATCTATCATTTGGAACAGTTAGTATGCTTTAGGGAAAAACTGTTAGGAGGGGGGCAAACTGGCAGCCTGCAGGTCAAATCCATCTGGCAGCCTGTCTTGTTGTCTAACTCATGTGAAAAAAAATTTTTAAAGTGGATCAACTGTCAACATCCAAAAATTGGGAAATCTCACGGAAAACCCCGGACATCTCATACAAAAAATCTGAGCACCTGAAGCCTGAGCATCCTTGGATACTCCCACAGAGCAACAACCACAAGAAGCTGAAAAGCACATCTCCTAGTTCCCAGCCCCATGCTCTCAGCCTAGGTCCACTTTGTTCCTTTAGGTTTCCTACCAGGCCCTCAAAGGGCATCTAAGCTTGTGACCCCTGCTTTAGGAACTGGTTTTGGGATTCGACTCACAGATCTGAACAGTGCTTCCTGAATGTATTAAGAGATTAGGTGTCCACAAGAAAAGTACTGCGTCAGTATGGGGGAGGCAAGGAGAAATGGTGAAAGAGCCTTTGAGGAATGGCCAATCAGGAAGTTGTCAGGGACCCCAGGCATCCTGTTTCCTCATCTTCCCAGGGTGTGCTGTCTCCCACAGTGCCCTGTATGAGTAACACTGTAACACGTTAGTAGGTCAGACTGCTGAGAGGAACTGATCCTGGCCTAAGGAGGAGACTGCTTCCAGCGACCACCCCAGTGTTTTACCCAAGATCACAAGACAGCATCTTCTTACCTTGCGGGTTCTCTGGGTGGCTTTTCCACAGGCCCTGGTGCTCGCTGTTTATCTTCCTTCCCTGTACTTGAGGCAGCAGACTCAGATTTCAAAGGCTTTTTGGCCATCTGGGAAAGGAAGGATGTCATCAGGAAGAAGAGGCCACAGAATTGCATTAATTCTCTGCTTCTTTCACCAAGAATATACTCAATATGCAAACAAGTTCACTTACAAATCCAATCTAGGCATAAAACGAAGGACATAAAGTGGGAGAGAACTTATAAGACTTATAAATCAAGCTTTTTTATTCAAACTTAAGATAATAAATTTTTTTTGAGAGGGAGTCTTGCTCTGTCGCCCAGGTTGCAGTACAGTGGTGCGATCTTGGCTCACTGCAATCTCCACCTCCTGGGTTCAAGTGATTCTCCCATCTCGGCCTCCCAAGTAGCTGGGATTACAGGCGCCCACCACCATGTCCAGTTAATTTTTGTATTTTAGTAGAGACGGGGTTTTACCATGTTGACCAGGCTGGCCTCGAACTCCTGACCTCACGTGATCTGCCCGCCTCGGCCTCCCAAAGTGCTGGGATTACAGGCATGAGCCACCATGCCCAGCAATAAATGTTTATACTAATATCTTCCAGTTTGCGTATAGCATTTTTTAAAACTGTTTCTACAAATGTTTTGCCTTATTAACAACTGTTTGAGAATCCTTACCTATATAACACAAAGAGCCCTGAGTAGGCTAATCTTGCTCTAACTCCATCTGTTCATCTGTCTCCCTCTGGCTTAAGTTTTAGACATTTCCAATCAGTCCAGTGTCATGCAGTTTCGGTTATGTTTATCTGTAATGTGTGGTGTCCTAAAAGCCAAGAGTTCTGTCCACACACACAGACAGCAGCAGGTTATTTTCCAGTTACTTGGAACCGAAAGGAAAGGACACTCGGCCAGGCTCAACTATCTTGACACCTGCTCCCTGAATACCCCAAACCACCTGCTTATAAATAATCTGAGATTTGCCAAACGACTGCTAAGATCATGGAGAGATCTTAATCCTATCCTAATATGGGTCTGGCAGATCTGTTATGAGACAGAATATTTTCCACATTCTCAAAGTCCTGGTTTCTTTTGCCCAGGCTGAAGTGCAGTGGCACGACCACAGCTCACTGGCAGCCTCAAGTGATCTTCCCACTTCAGCCTCCTAAGTAGCTGGGACTACAGGCGCGCACCACCACATCTGGCTAATTTTTGTATTTTTTGTAGAGACGGGGTTTCACCATGTTGCCCAGGGTGGTCTTGAACTCCTGACCTCAAGCAACCTGCTCGCCTTGGCCTCCCAAAGTGCTGGGATTACAGGTGTGAACCACTGCACTCAGTCAAAGTCCTGGTTTCAAAAACAAAACAAAACCACTCTCACTGAGTGTTTCTTCACCACAGTCTCCCATCTATGACAGCCTGGGTCTAGTTCTTCCCTAGGCTGTCCTGAGCCTCACTGCTTCCATTCTTTTATCTCTTTGATCCAATTAAAGAATGTTTTCATTTGGCTTCTTTCAACTTTATACTTTCAGTGATACCTTTCTCCACACCATGCCTTCTTCCTGTTAGCAACTCCATCGTACCACATCTACCAAACCACTCTTCCTCCAAACTTAGTTCACAAGTCATCACCTTTGGGAACCACCATCGATTGCAAGCGAATGTTCTACTTCAACCATGGCAGATTAACCATGTGTAAAGGAGATAAAAATGGTAGATGAGGGAGACCAGGTGTGTTCCATTTGCCTCTGCCAGTATCTCTGCTTTTGTATTTTTTATTTATTTATTTATTAAGATGGAGTCTCACTCGAGGCTGGAGTGAATGGCACAATCTTGGCTCACTGCAATCTCCATCTCCTGGGTTCAAGTGATTCTCCTGCCTCAGCCTCCAAAGTAGCTGGGATTACAGGTGCCTGCCACCACACCCAGCTAATTTTTATATTTTTAGTAGAGATGGGGTTTCACCATGTTGTTCAGGCAGGTCTCGAACTCCTGACCTCAGGTGATCCACCCGTCTGGGCCTCCCAAAGTGCTGGGATTACAGGTGTGAGCCATTGCGCCTGGGCTGCTTTTGCATTTTTAAGGCATTTAGTTAAGAAAGCTAGTGCATACAATTCAATGTCTTTTTCACACATCAACTCTTTTCACTTCAGATATTCTGATTCCCCGCACATCCTCTAGGGCACACCATGGTTATGGGAGAAGGGCCAAGGCGCACCGTGACGAGGTAGGGCTCGGCGTCATCCAGGTGGCTCTCCAGGAAGCGCAGCATCTTCTGCTGGAAGGTCTCATAGGAAAAGTTCTGGATAACAGGATGGGCCAAGTTCTTTTCTCGAATAATATTCAGGAGATCATTTCTCAGCTTCTACACAATGGACCTATATTTGCAACATGAGAAAGTAGAACTCCAGTAAAAATTCAATGATGATGAGGTGAGACAGACACTATGAGAACTTCTGCAATGCCGTCAATGCAAATCACTGGCACACTATACAGGAAGGGAAGCCCAACACAAAGGATTGGTCAATAAATCAGGTTCTGCCACAGTGGGTTACTATGCAGCTATAAAAAACAGATAAAGAAGTTCCTTATATGCTAACATAGAATGATTCCAAGATATAATATTAAGTGAAAAAAGCAATTTAGAAAAGTGTTCACATTAGTGTGTAGGATATGCTATCACGTATGTGTATGAGAAGAATGGGGAAAATGGATCTACGTGGATGTCTGTACACACACACACACACACACACACACACACACACAATTTGCTTGCACATGCATAGAGGATCTTTGAAAGGATAAAAGAAAAAAAAAAAGAAATTGGTTGCCTCTGAAGGGAAGAAGATGGCTGAGGGTCACAGATGAGAGTATTTTCACCAAATTCTTTGGTTATACCTTTTGAATTCTGTATTATGTACAAGTATTACCTTTTCAAATAATAAAATTTAAATTTATATAGAGGCCAGGTGCAGTGGCTCACACCTGTAATCCCAGCACTCTGGGAGGTCGAGGCGGGCGGATCACTTGAGGTCAGGAGTTTGAGACCAGCCTGGCCAACATGTTAAAACCCTGTCTCTACTAAAAACTTAAAAAAATTAGCCCAGCATGGTGGCACACGCCTGTAATCCCAGCTACTCCAGAGGCTGAGGCAAGAGAACTGCTTGAAACTGGGAGGTGGAGGTTGTAGTGAGCCAAGATTGAGCCACTATACTCCAGCCCGGGCAACAGAGCAAGACCCCATATCAAAAAAAAAAAAAAAGTATACAGAAGAAATAGTTGGGCATGATGATTCACGTAATCCCAGCACTTTGGGAGGCCGAGGTGGTAGGATCACTTGAGCCCAGGAGTTCCAGACCAGCCTGGGCAACATAAAGAGACCCTGTCTCTACAAAAAATTTAAAAAATTAGCCACGCGTGGTGGCATGCAGCTGTGAACCCAGCTACTGGGGAGGATGAGGTGGAAGAACTGCTTGAGCACAGGAAGTTGAGGCTCCAGTGAACTATGACTGCACCACTGCACCCCAGCTTGAGCAACAAAGCGAGACTCTGCCTCAAACATAAATAAATAAATAAGCAAATGAATAAAAAGGAACAAGAAAAAATAAAAGCAGGGGACCAACAGAACTTTCGACACCAGGAAACAGGTGCTATGTCCTCACCAAAGAAGTTTCCTCGCATCTGCAGGATCAACATTTAATGTAAATAAAGTTAGAAGCGTTACATTTGTCAGCTCCATACCTGGTGCTGATCATTTAAATCAATGTTCTATTATAAACTAGACAGAAATAAGGCAAGTGAATAATTTATGTAAATTTCTCTAATAAAAACTAGATTTTGAAAAGCCAATCTTACAGTGAGTTATCTTGGATATAAAAGATAACTTGCTGCAGGTGTTACATGTTGAAAGGAGAATATTTAGGTAATATTCCTGACCAAGAACACTTTCCCTATTTCCCCACAAAAAGCAAGGAGATGAATTTAAGTCACAGGAGCAAAAATGTATCAAATTTACCTGAGTTGTGGGGTCCTTGGACATATTGCTTTTTCAAAATTTTTGAAGCCTTTTCAAATTCTTTGTTTTTGATACAAATAATGACAGCCTAAAAAGGAGGGGAAAAATCTTTTTTTACTTTTGTAATGACAGGTGTAATCAGAATATCAAACATCAAAGTAACTCTCTCTCACGTCATATCATATTTCTGTACTTAAAAACTAACAATTATTAAGCCAGGCACGGTGGCTCACGCCTGTAATCCCAGCACTTTGGGAGGCTGAGCCGGGTGGATCACCTGACGTCAGGAGTTCGAGACCAGCCTGACCAACATGGAGAAACCCCATCTCTACTGAAAATACAAAATTAGCCAGGCATGGTGGTGCATGCCTATAATCCCAGCTACTCAGGAGGCTGAGGCAGGAGAATTGCTTGAACCTGGGAGGCAGAGGTTGCAGTAAGCCGAGATCACGCCACTACACTCCAGCCTGGGCAAGAAGAGCAAAACTCCGTCTCAAACAAAAAAACTAACAATTATTGTTCAAGTGTTATGAACCACTGGAAGCTGTCTCTTTCTGCTTGTAAGGTTGTCGCTTTTCAACAATACAATGGCTTTTGTTACATGGCTGATAGAGCAAAATCTGATCCCCTGGATTACAGACGATTTAACCAATTTCAATAGGGCCTCCTGAGGAAAGACAGAATGGAAAGGAGTCATTCTATGTCCTGTAATTTCAGGTACCCAGAACAATTGATTCTGTTCTTTTTGGATGCAAAAGCTTTAAAGCAAGGGGGGGATGAGGGAGGGAAGACACACTATAGGGGGAAAAAAAGGGATTTGCTGACCACAGAGTTCCACTAGCTCCATTCTGGAAAGGCCTAAGGCCAGTTCTGTAGGAGAATGAAAGGACAACCCCTTACTACCATAAACCCCAGCTGGCAACTTCAATTAAAGCACCTAGAGAACTACTGAAGCCAACAAACCCAGGTCATTCACAAGCAGCAAATAAAAAGGGCAAAGTTCCAGGTAAGATAAGGTCTCACCAGCCACAGAGAAAAAGGAGAGTCCTTCCATAAAGAAACCTCAAGAGAATGAGGTTCTCTTGAGGAAAAATAACAGTGACTGAACATTTACAAGGAAGTTATAATATATATGAACATTTTTAAAAATTAGAAAAGCCAACAAAAAGTTGGGAGTATTTGAAGGTATATGACAGGATAAAGTAGCTACCTCAAATCCTGTCTGAGAGAGACACAGATTCTTTAAAAAGACCACCATACAAAAAAAGGCAAGCAGACTGGGTGTGGTAGCTTACAACTGTACAACTGTATTCCCACACTTTGAGAGGCCAAGGTGGGAGGATCGCTTGAGCTCAGGAGTTTGAGACTAGCCTGGGGAACATAGGGAGACCCTGTCTCTCCCCCCCAAAAAACCACCTAGCCAGGCATGTTGGTGTGTGCCTGTGGTCCCAGCTACTCGGGAGGTTGAGGTAGGAGGATCACTTGGGTCTGGGAGATCGGGGCTGCAGTAAGCACTGACTGTACCACTGCACTCCAGCTTGGGCGAAAGAGTGATACCCCGTCTCAAAACAAACAATAAAAGGAAAATTGGTTCATAGATATTTTTGATCTTCACAGGGAAGAATGTACAGAGACACAGACTAAGAGGAAGAATAGCAAGGAAATTCATTAAGTACTAATCTCTGTTGCTTCTATCTTCAACGTGCTGAGCACAGCCATACAGGGCAGAAGGCAACTGACATACGTCAAATACCCTTGAATATGCAGGCACAACTGTTAAGTTCTTGCTGCACAGGGAAGGTACAAAATAAGTCTTCATTTTACTCCGATGACCATATCCATTTATACGTCACTTTCAGCAGAAAAACATATGCTCAAACTATACTTAGTTGAATACAAAGTTTTTACTTTTTTAATCATAGAGGTCTTACTATGTTTTAAAATTCTATTTAACTTGCATACAACAAAATTAACTTGTTTAGGGCATCTGGTTTGGAATTTTAACACATGTAGACCCCCATATGATCCACTACAATGAGGATCCAAAAACCTGCCTTGGCTGTCCTGTGTAGTCACACCTAACCCTGGCAACCACTGATCCCAGTGGCTCATAACTGTAATCCCAGTGCTTTGGGAGACTGAGACAGGAGGATCACTTGAGGCCAGGAATTTGAAATGAGCCTGGGAAACACAGTGAAAACCTATCTCTACAAAAAAGTAGCCAGGCATGGTGGCGTGTGCCTGTGGTCCTAGCTACTCAGGAGGCAGAGGTAGGAGGATCACCTGGGCCTAGGAATTTGAGGGCAGCAGTGAGCTATGATCATGTCACTGCACTCCAGCCTGGGCAATAATAAAGCAAGACCCTCTCTCTAAAAAAAAAAAAAAAAAAAAGGCTGGGTGCAGTGGCTCACACCTGTAATCCCAGCACTTTGGGAGGCTGAGGTGAGCAGATCATGAGGTCAGGAGTTCAAGACCAGCCTGGTCAGCATGTGAAACCCTGTCTCTACTAAAAATACAAAAATTAGACGGGCATGGTGGTGCGCACCTGTCGTCTCAGGTACTTGGGAGGCTAAGGCAGGAGAATTGCTTGAATCTGACAGGCAGAGGTTGCAGTGAGCCGAGATTGCACCACTGCACTCCAGCCTGGGCAACAGAGCAAGACTCCATCTCAAAAAACAAGAACAACAAAAAAGCCGTTAAGTATGTAGGACTTTTTTTTTTAAAGGATGTAGCCTTGAGCTTGGCTCCTTTCACTCTGTATAATGCCTTTAAGGTCCATCCATGTTGGTGCACTATCAATAGTTCACTTTTTCTTGTCGTTGAGCAGTATTCCATTCCATGGATGTACTATAGTTTATACATTCATCCACTGAAGGACATTTGAGATGTCTGCAATTTATGGTTATTATAAATAGAGATGCTAAAACATTCATGTACAGGTTTTGATATGAATAGAACTTCTCATTTCTGTAAGGTAAATACCCAAGAATAGGATTGCACAGTCTCATGGAAAATGTGCTTATAAAAAATGGCCAAACTACTTTCTGGAGCAGCTGTATCATTCCGCATTCCCATCAGCAATATATGAAAGTTCCAGTTGCTCCCCATCCTCACTAGTGCTTTTTAAAAAATAGGCTAGGTGTGGTGGCTCACGCCTGTAATCTCAGCACTTCAGAAGGCCAAGGTAGGAGGATCACTTGAGCCCAGGAGTTCAAGTCCAGCGTGGGCAACACAGTGAGATCCCATCTCTATTTAAAAAAACAGATGAAAATTGTACATACTTATGTACAACGTGATGTTTTGAAATATGTAACTAACACTTTTTATAGTTAGTTTTTTAAATTAACTTTTCTTGAGATAGGGTCTATATCACCTAGGCTGAACTCAAACTCTTGGCCTCAAGCAATCCTCCTACCTCAGGCGCCCAAGTAGCAGGGATAACAGGCATGTGACACCACGCCCTACTATCAGTATTTTTTAAAGTTTGGTCCATTCTAATTGGTATTTGAATCTAATGTGGTTTTAATTTGTATTTCCTTAATGAGTAAATGATGTTGAACATCTTTTCATGTAATTTTTTTTACCATCTATATTCTTTTGGGTGAGCCTTTTGCCCATTTAAAACTAGGGTTGTATAGGCTTGTTTCTTTTGAGAGCTCTTTATATATTCTAGCTATCAGTTCTTTGTCAGGTGTGATTTGTTTTTCTCCCAACCTGTAGGTTGCTTTTCCATTCTCTTAACAGTGTTTTTCACAGAGCAAAAGTTTAAAATTTTGATTAAGTCCTATTCATCAATTTTTCTTCTTATGGATGTTTTTAAATTCTTATCTAAGATTTTTTTGCCTAACTCCAGGACATAAAGATTCCTTCATGTTTCCTCTAAGTTTTATGGTTTCACATTTTACATTTAGATTATAATTTTGAGTTAATTTTTGTACAAGATGTGAGCTTACGGTCAAAGTTCATTTCTGCATATGGACATTCAACTGTTTCAACACCATTTGTTGAAAAGACTATCCTTTTCCCATTGAATAGCCTTCACATCTTTGTCAAAAATCAATCAGCCATATTTGTGTGGGTCTGTTTTAGATGCTCTCTTCTGTTCTACTAATCTCTACAGTTGTAAGTACTGTAACTTTCTCATAATTCTTAAAATTGGGTAGTATGAGTCCGACTTTTTCTTTCAATATAACACTTTTTGGTTATTTAAATTCCTTTGCCTTTCCATATAAATTTTAGAATCAGCCAGTCTGTATCTATAGAAAATCCTGCTGAGGCCAGATAGGGTGGCTCAAATCTGCAATTCCAGCACTTTGGAAGGCTGAGGTGGGAGCATCACTTGAGCCCAGGAGTTCTAGACTAGACTGTGTAATATGGGAACATAGGGAGACCCCATCTTTACCAAAAAATAAATAAATAAATTAGCCAGGCAAGGTGGCACATGCTTGTGGTTCCAGCTATTCAAGAGGGTAAAGTCGGAAGAGCACCTGAGCCCAGGTCATTGAGGCTGCAGTGAGCCATGATTACGCCACTGCATTCCAGACCGTGACAGAGCGAGACCTTGTCTCATTTGGAAAAAAAACAAACAAACAAACAGAGAGACGAAGAAAAGAAAGAAAATCCTGCTAGGCCGGGTGTGATGGCTCATGCCTGTAATCCCAGCATTTTGGGAGGCCAAGGCAGTCGGATTGCCTGAGGTTGAGAGTTTGAGACCAGTCTGGCCAACATGGTGAAACCCCATCTCTACTAAAAACACATAAAAATTAGCCAGGTGTGGTGACACACACCTGTAAATCCAGCTCCTCAGGAGGCTGAGGCATGAGAATCGCTTAAACCTAGGAGACAGAGGTTGCAGTGAGCTGAGATTGTGCCATCGCACTCCAGTCTGGGCAACAGAGCAAGACTCCATCTCAAAAAAAAAAAAAAGAAAAAGAAAATCCTGCTGAGATTGTGACTGGAATTGTATTAACTCTATAGATCAATGGGAGGTAAGTGACATCTTAATTTATATTATGTCTTCCAATCCATGAACATGAACATTCGGTCTTAATTTTTTTTCTTTTTTGAGATGGAGTCTTGCTCTGTCGACAGACTGGAGTGCACTGGTGCAGTCTCGGCTCACTTCAACCTCCACCTCCCAGGTTCAAGCGATTCTCCTGCCTCAGCCTCCCAAGTAGCTGAGACTACAGGCGCATGCCACCACGCCCAGCTAATTTTTGTATTTTTAGTAGAGACGGGGTTTCACCGAGTTGGCCAGGATGGTCTCAATCTCTTGACCTCATGATCCGCCTGCCTCAGCCTCCCAAAGTGCTGCCTGGCCTTAATTTCTTTCATCAGCATTTTACATTTTTCCATATACAGTTCCTCCACATTTTGCTAAACTTACACGTATTTCTTTTTCTTTCTGTTTTGAAGCCATTGTAAATGGCATTGTTTTGGTAATTTCATTTTGAATTGTTCACTGCTAGTATATGGAAATATGACTGACTTTTCTTTTTTTACTTTAAAATGCTGTTTTCATGTGAGGTATGACTGATTTTTGTGTTGATCTTGCTAAACTTACAGGATTTTTTTTTTGTATACTTCATGCGATTTCTACATAGTCCTGCCATCTGCAAAAAGAAATAATTTTATTATTTCCTCTCCATTCTGGATGCTTTTTCCCCCTTGCCTTACTGCACTGGTTAAGCCTTCCAGTATGATGTTGAGTACAAGTGGTGAGCATTCCAATTTTTACCATTGTTAGCTGTGGGCTTTTTGTGGACACCTTTTATCAGGTTGAGGAAGTTCCCTTCATTCCTAGTTTGCTGAGTGTTTTTATCATGAACTAATGTTGAATTCTGTCAATTTCAGCATCAATTTGTATGATCATATGGTTTTTCTCTTAATATGGTGGACTACACTGATTGATTTTCAAATACTGAAGCAGCCTTGCATTCCTGGACTTTGGTTTCCCCACTCTGTCACATACTAACTACATCTGCATCCAGGGCCAAGCAGCAGGACAGACAGTGGAAGGCTATGGAATTTGTTCCATACTCTGGGGATCACAGCTCCTTTGGTGAGAAAGAGTTCTCCTCCTTCAGTTTTAGATGTCTGCCCTGTTGCCACTGTCATTGCTAGGCAGCTGCTGCCACCAGGATAGTATTGCCTGGGGGCCAGGGCAAGAAAGAAGCGAAAAAAGAGAAAAAACTGGGATTTCTTTCACCATCTCTGACCCTTAAGAGATCCTTCCTTGCTCCTCAGACCAGAAAGAGAAAGCTTCTCTTGGTGCTCCTTCTGTTCACGCCTGGAGTGCACTTTCAGGTTTCAGGCTGCCTTTGAGTCTGGGCTGGGTGATACCAGAGAAGGAAAAAATGGTAAACTATTCATCACTGGTTTGGTGGAACTTCAAACTCTGGTCTCCTTCCCTATATGCCTATTTCCAGACAGAATCCTCAGATAGCTACTCCATGCATTCTGTCCAAGACTTATAATTACATTAAGAGGGAGAGACAGAAAAGAGTATGTTTGCTCTCTGTTCTCCAGAACTGGAACACATATCCTTCTATATTTAATGTGTGAAGCAAGAAAGGAAATATGAATGCTTTCAAATTGAAATGTAGAAGTCTGCTTCAAAGGTTGTGCTATGAGCTTATCTTTTAAAACTATGTGTTAATTTCCTGTGGGGGAAAAAAATTAAAAAGATGAATCACTGCTTTTTCACTTGGCAGTTCTCAGAAGTATAATTTCTTCTCTTACGTGTTTGTTAAGGTTTCTAGGGTATAAGCAGTATCGATGGTCTCTGGTAAGTTAAATAAAAGGGAAATTCCAAGCACAGATTTTCAAAATAGGTAAGGTAGGTTTATGTTGGGAAGAAATGGCAGAAAGCACATATATTAACAAAGGAAGAGAAGAAGACCAAAACTCACAGAACTGAAGCATAAAGAAGCAGATGCAAAAAGAAGCAAGGCTGTTCTGGGAAGTAGCAATGTTTAAAAAGCCTCAACAAATATTTTTCTTTCAAATGTAAAGTTCTAAGAGAATGTATCTGATATACAGGCACCCCAAATGGGGTAAGGCCCTCAAAGGACATCAAGCTGCTGTTGCCAAAGGTGCAGGGGACAATGCTGCATAGTAAAAAGCAACACGTAAATGCTTCAAGGACACGCTATACATGTTGCTACTCCTTGTTCTCCAAAGAAACCTAACAGAGCAATCTCTCCTTTAGTTATGAGGAGAAAACAAATATAGTCTTGATATAATTAACAGCTTGCAGAAGCAGGTCTCAAATTTTTGGTCTCAGGATTCTTTTATATTCCTCTTAAAACATTAATGCAGACCCTCAAAGAGCTTTCTGTTTATGTAGGTTATATTTGTTGATATTCACTGTATTAGAAACATAAATCAGAAAATTTTAAATATTTATTAATTAAAAAATAATAAACTCATTACAGGGTAACATAAATAACATCTTTATGAACAATTACGGCATTTACTAAGATAAAAGTTTAATGAGAAGGGTCACATTGTTTTTCATTTTGAAAATCTCTTTAATATCTGGTTTAATATAGAAGATAGCTGGATTCTCATAACTGCTTCTGTATTCAATTTGTTGTGATGTGTTGTTTCGGTGGAGTGGGGTTTTTTTTTTTGAGACAGAGTTTTGCTCTAGAGTGCAGTGATGTGATCTCAGCTCACTGCAGCCTCCTCGCCTCCTGGGTTCAAGCGATTCTCATGCCTCAGCCTCCCGAGTAGCTGGGATTACAGGCTCGTGCCACCACACCCGGCTAATTTTTGTATTTTTGGTAGAGACAGGGTTTCACCATATTGGCCAGCCTGGTCTCAAACTTCTGACCTCAAGTGATCCACCCGTCTTAGCCTCCCAAAGTGTTGAGATTACAGGTGAGAGCCACCATGCCCTACCCTTGGTTAAGGCATTTTAAAAAATCTGGCTTTATACACAAAGTTGAAAATGGAGGAGTATTTTAATAGCTTTTTCAGAAAACTATGGCTATTCTTGTTTGATTCTACACGAAACTGCAGTAAGTAAACTTTTCTTAATCTGTCACATTAAAATCCACCAGTCAGCTGGACGCAGTGGCTCACTCCTGTAATCCCAGCACTTTGGGAGGCCAAGGCAGGTAGATCATGAGGTCAGGAAGGCAAGACCAGCCTGGCCAAGATGGTGAAACCCATTTCTAATAATAATACAAAAATTAGCCAGGGGTGGTGGTGGGCGCCTGTAATCCCAGCTACTTGGGAGGCTGAGGTGGAGAACCGCTTGAACCCAGGAGGTGGAGCTTGCAGTGAGCCGAGATCACGCCACTATACTCCAGCCTGGGTGACAAAAAAATCCATCAGCCTATCTTGTAGTTTAAATAGATCTTTCATCCATGGATGACTTTGTAACATCATGCATTGGTCATCTGGAAAATACTGGTTCACTGAGTTACAAAGATCTTCAAATGTTGGCACATTCATTATTTTTTTTTTTTTTTTTCTGAGATGGAGTCTCACTGTTGCCCAGGCTGGAGTGCAGTGGCGTGATCTCGGCTCACGGCAACCTCCTCCTCCCGGGTTCAAGCAATTCTCCTGCCTCAGTCTCCCGAGTAGCTGGGATTACAGGTGCCCACCACCACGCCTGGCTAATTTTTTTTGTATTTTTAGTGGAGACGAGGTTTCACCATGTTGGCCAGGCTGGTCTCGAACTCCTGACCTCAGGTGATCTACCTGCCTTGGCCTCCCAAAGTGCTGGGATTACAGGCGTGAGCCACCACGCCCAGCCTAAAAAATATTTTTTAAATATCAGCTGTTAATATTACCAATCTTCAGAAAAGACTAAGTATTGGGAAGCTATCAAGCACACAAATACAAGTTTTCCAAAATTCTGTTTTTCACTAGAAAGCTTAAACTTTATCACTGGCTACAAATACTGTCACTTGTTTTGTGTGACAGGTTTGCTTTACTCATTCTCAAGAAAATGACTGCCAAATACCCAAGTGTGAACAACTATAATTTGTCAGTTGTTCTTTCAGGTAAAATAGTATTCCATAAAAAAAGCAGCTAGTTCAGCATGCAAGTCTAATATAACACAAGTGCTTTTCCTGGTAACCATCATGTCTTGGTACGCAGCAGAAACATTTTAGGCATACTTCCTCTTTTTTTTTTTTTTTTTTGACAAGGTCTTCACTCTGTCATCCAGGCTCGAGTACAGTGGTGTGATATCAGCTTACTGCAACCTCCACCTCCCAGGCTCAGGTGATCCTTCTGCCTCAGCCTCCCAAGTAGCTGGCACCACAGGTGCGCACCACCACACCCAGCTAATTTTTTGTATTTTTGTAGAGACAGGGTTTCACTATGTTACCCAGGCTGGTCTGGAACTCCTAGGCTCAAGCGATCCACTCACATCAGCCTCCCAAAGTGCTGGGATGACAGGTATGAGCTACTGCACCTGGCCCATACTTTCTATTTCAACACACAAAATCCTGAAAAGATGTTTACTCATGGCTCTAGAGTTAATAAAATTCATCTAGTTTTTGCTGCTTTACCAAAGACATTCTTTTTTTTTAAATTTTTTTTTAATGGGACTTCTGGGCTTTTAAACAACTGTGACTAACATTCTTAATTAAAATTGGTAGTTTTAAAAAAAATTGTGGCAGCCATAAGAAATGATGAGTTCATGTCCTTTGTAGGGACATGGATGAAACTGGAAACCATCATTCTCAGCAAACTATCGCAAGGACAAAAAACCAAACACTGCATGTTCTCGCTCACAGGTGGGAATTGAACAATGAGAACACATGGACACAGGAAGGGGAACATCACACACTGGGGACTGTTGTGGGGTGGGGGGGAGGAGGATAGCATTAGGAGATATACCTAATGCTAAATGACGAGTTAATGGGTGCAGCACACCAACATAGCACATGTATACATACGTAACAAACCTGCACATTGTGCACATGTACCCTAAAACTTAAAGTATAATAATAATAAAATTTTTTTAAAAAAGGAAAAAAATTGTGGCAGTGAAGAATACAATGACCACTAGTACAATTAGTACCATCTTGATCATGCTAAGGAATCACCCATTTTACTCATCCTTGCTTTTGCACCATCAATGCAAATGCCAATGCATTGAAAAAGTCAAATAATGTTTTGGTTTTGCTTATGAAAACAGTTTTGACCTCATGGCTTCTCTGAAAGGGTCCTGGGGACCTCCAGAGATCCCTAGACCATGCACTGACGGTTCTAACTTAACAAATAACTTACTTGATAAACTTTGCGAAAGATTCAATATACTTTTAAATAAATTGTTTTGGCACTTTACAAAGCTTAAATGCATGAACAAGGCTCACTGAACCTAGGCATCTGCGGAATTTTCCCGATCATTAACAGATTCTGTGACTCTAAGTGAGAAATTTTTACAAAGTAAATTGAAGAGATGGATGAAATAATATCATTTAACAACTAGGAGATCAAGGTAATTGTGGTTGCCAACCTCAAAGACAGCCCCCAATGCACCTCACCTCTTGCAGAGTCCCATTCAGACACTCTACCAGAGTAAGTCTAGTCTGTATGACCAAGAGCATATGGCGGAAGTGATAATGTGTCACTTCCAAGATTAGACTATACAAGAATGAGACTTCTGCCTTGGGTTCTTGCTCTCTTGCATGATTTGCTCTAGGAAAAGAAAGCTGCCATGTTGCAGGCAGCCTTATCTGTGGAGAGGCCAGGAGCTGAAGTGTCCAGCCAACAGCCAGTAGGAAAGTGAGTCTTGTTAACAACTATGTGAGTATGGAAGCAGTTGAGTCTTGAAATGACTGCAAACCTAGCTGACAGCTTGACCGTAACCTCATGAGAAACCCTGAGCCAGAACCACTCAGTTAAACCACTAACAGACTCCTGATCCTCGGAAATTGAAAGACAGTAGTAACTGTTTTGAGCTGCTTAGTCTTGGAGTAACTTGTTACACTGCAGTAACAATAAGCATAAGATCTAGTACCTGGTGGAGACTGGAAAAGCAGAACAGAGTCAACGTAAGAAAATGGCTACTTTGAGAGCTTAGATTTTTCTAATAGATTTTTCCTAATGAACCACCCAAATAAGGAGCTCTATGAGCCTAAATAATAAAAAAAAATACACAGCTGAAAGATGAAAGCCCACAAAGACTCTTCCAGAAAAGGGGCCAGATGGCAAATCTACAGCCCTTGTGTTCTAAAGGAGTTGCTACAGGTTGAGCATCCTAAATCTGAAAATCCAAAATCTGAAATGCTCCAGTGAGCACTTCCTTTGAGCGCCGTGTTGGCACTCAAAAAGTTTCAGATTTGAGGGCATTTGGGATTTCAGATTTTTGGATTTGGGATGCTCAACCTAAATTTAATGCAAATATTCCAAAATCTGAAATCCAAAATGCTTCTGTTCCCAAGCATTTTGGATATGGGATACTCAATGTGTACTTAAAAGAAGTTAAATGAATTACTCTGAACTGGTACCCATTCAAAAGATCCTTAACAGTTCTTAAAGTAGGCATGAATTTCTCCTCCCTTGATAATGTCTTTTCTGGCATATGCACCCCCTCAACCTAAACCTGATTTTCCTATACTAAAAATGTACTCTTGAAATTATTCTTCCTTGGAAATGACTACTATTTAAGCATTTTTTACAAGACCAAAAGTAGTATCTGCCCAAGGTCCTTAATTAAATAAATAAAATATGTGCACCTCATGCACACTAGTTGTTTTTAATAGGGTACCCAAGTACCTTGTACACAGCCAAGAGACAGAAGGTTTTCCTTGCGAAGCAAGGTTTTCTCTTTCTGCCCCACCCCCATCTCTGGGATCCCATCCTTTTAGGGGTGCTCTTTTCTTAACCATTTCCCTATTTTCTACCACCAGGGCAATGCTTAGCTGATGTTTTCTATCTTCACCTCTGCATCTGCTTCCACACCCCCCAGCCTTGATTTTGGGGGAAGAAAAATCTTTTTCTGACTGGTTCCCACAGCCGCTTCTATGTTTTAAACTAAAACAGGCCAGGCGCGGTAGCTCACGCCTGTAATCCCAGCACTTTGGGAGGCCGAGGCGGGCAGATCACGAGGTCAGGAGATCGAGACCATCCTGGCTAACACGGTGAAACCCCGTCTCTACTTAAAATACAAAAAAAAAATTAGCCGGGCGAGGTGGCGGGCGCCTATAGTCCCAGCTACGCAGGAGGCTGAGGCAGGAGAATGGCGTGAACCCCGGGGGGCGGAGCCTGCAGTGAGCCGAGATCGCGCCACTGCACTCCAGCCTGGGTGAAAGAGCGAGACTCCGTCTCAAAAAAAATAAATAAATAAATAAACTAAAATAATTTCTACTGTTTGAAGCTACCTGAGCCACAACACAGTGACAATCCCAAATTCCTAGACACTCCATTAGCTTTTTCCTTGAATTCAAGAACACTGCCTGTGCCAGCTTTGTATCATTCTTCTACCATTACTATTTTGCTAGCTAGCTCATTATCCCAGCACCTCTGATTCTAATCTATCTATTCAAAAGGGATGTTCTCTAAGCCCCTCTTTCTGCAGACAGAAAGAACTCAAAGTCAGTACCACATTTTTCAAGGCCCCAGCTTATCTCCTTGGTTTATTATAAACAAGGGTGACCAAACCCTAGGCCAGAGTTACTTAAGGCCCTTGCAGAGTGCTCCTGAATGGCGCAGTAACCTCCAAAACGTCAGAGCTTCAATGCCAAAGCCACAAGGAAGACCACCCACATCACAAAAACTGAGCACCTGCCATTACTTCCCAAGCCTGGGTGGGAAAGGAGACACCTGAAGAGATAACGTCTGTGTGTGTGCTTTCTTGCTTGCTCAATCTCTCCCCATTCCTGTTTTCCTCTGCCCCACACAGTAAAGAGTAAGTGCTGTATCCTCAAAGACCCCTGATTTTTGGTCAAAGAAAAAAGAAATAAAAATAGCTTACTTACAGCTTCCTTGACCAGTTTTCTACTGGATTCGACCACTGCTTCTGTCAGTGTAAATTCCATTTTAATCATCTCCAGCACATTGATAGCTGATTCCAGTGGTGTGAGCTCAGCCTCCGTATCAAAGGAACAGTCTAGGACAAAGCACAGTTTTCATTTTAAGCTCTTTTCTAAGGGCAAAAAAGTTATGTCCAAAAATTATATATATTTATGGAAACGGAGTATGCAAATATGGTAAGATTTGCATTTAATTTTTTGACATATTTGCTACAGGTTGACATACACGATAAGGGTCCAAATTCAAATCAATGAATTTAACGTGACCATTTTTTAATACCTGTCAAAACAGGCAAAAAAATTATTTTTAAATACATGCATTTGCCTCTCAAATTCAGAATATACCCATCCTCCTCAGATACGAGTGGCAAGAAACTGACACCAGCCTAATAGCTTTCAAGTTAAATTCAGAGAGGAAAAATGTACTTCTACTCTGAAATACACTCTACCATGGGGGAAAAAAGATGTCCATATGAACATAACTCACTTTAGATAGGAGCAAAGTTGGGGTGAGCAATTAACAGGTGGGAGAAGATTTTAAAAAACACAGAAAGCAGCCAAGACAACCTTACCCGGAGAAAACTAGAGCCAGTAGAGCCAGAAAACAGACCCATCGTAGAATGGAAAAGACCACTCTAATGGAAACTATCGCACTTTAACCTGGAATCCTTCAGTTCCAGATACAAGTTTTTTTAACAAAACCCTACGCAAGTAAGCCCAGAGAAGAACACAAAAATAGCCATACCTAAATTTTCCCCTTCTTCAATGCGCGACAGACACTGCATAACCCGCAGCAATCGGGACACGGTCTGCTCCTTCCCCAAGGGCCTGACAAGCAAAGCTGGGAGAGAAGACATCGCTGGCTGGGCGACCCCCAGTCCCGACCCCCGGTCCCCTCGGTCCCCCTTCCCCGGCGCTCCAACCCCCTTCCCCCGGCCGGGCCCTGACCCTGCATGATGTCCCGGATCTGTCTGAAGTCCCCGTACCGGCTACCCCGAAAGGCGCGCAGTGCCTCGTGGAAGTAGAACTTGGGCACCCAGCGACTGACTGCCTCTTCCAGTCGTGCCTCCCCCGCGCCGCGCTCCGCCGGGCCCCCCAACCCCGGCTCGTGGCGCCCCCGCCGGACCCGCCGGCTACTGCGGGACGCCCGCCTGCCAGCTGCCCGCCCGCTGCCGTCGCTACTCCCGCCTCCTCCCACCATCGCGTCCGATCGCCGCGCGCCCTCCCCGCCCTCCCGGCCCGGCCGCTTCCTCGGCTGTGACGCCGCTGGGTCACGCACGACGCCCGGGCCGGAAGCGGGGCCCGCCGTCCCGGCTCCCGCGGCCATGATAGAAACAGCGTTCCGAGCAGCCCGCGGGCTTCTGGGAGGGAAAGGACCGGAGGGCCCGGCCCCCTTCTCAGACGCCGTAGTTCCCGATGTGCCGGCCGCAATGCCTCCTGGGGCTTGAAGTCCACGCCGCCCAGGCCGGTGAACCCGGCGGGGTTTGCAGTCAACTTCGCTCCGAATTTACAGAAAACAGCTACTATGCTAGGGACGCGGAACAGTGTATTAGAGACTGAAAAACAGGCCGGGCTCGGTGGTTCACGCCTGTAATTCCAGCACTTTGGGAGGCTGAGGCGGGTGGATCACCTGAGGTCGGGAGTTCGAGACCAGCCTGACCAACATGGAGAAACTCCATCTCTACTAAAAATACAAAATTAGCCGGGCGTGGTGGCGCATGCCTGTAATCCTAGCTACTCGGGAGGCTGAGGCAGGAGAATTGCTTGAACCCGGGAGGCGGAGGTTGCGGTGAGCCGAGATCGCGCCATTGCACTCCAGCCTGGGCAACAAGAGCGAAACTCCGTCTCAAAAAAAAGAAAAAGAAGAAAACCAAATATGTGCACCTTATTAAGCACTTTGAAAATTGTGGAAAAGAGCATACACAGAGGAAAGTCTTTAAACAAATTTGTATTTTAACAAATACTGTAATTATAAAGCAAAGACCAGTGTGATACCAATAAATAGAATGCACCTGGTAACCCAGCCCCTAGACATACACTCTTTGTAATCACAAAAATAACACATTTTGTTGTAGAACAATTAGAAAAATAAGGAAAAGGACCACCCATAGTCCCATAGAGGGTCTGAGTCACTTTCAGATATCTCTGATACTCTTGGAATTCACCAACCGGCACTTGACCAAATGGAAACCTCCAGCTCAGACCTTAGTTCAGGATGGTGGTTGTGGGTGCCTCTTCCTGAGAGGCCCAGTAACTGGTCTAGCTTCAAAGATTGTCCTGCCAGCCCCCCTAGTCTGGAATCTGCAAAGATCCAGTTTGGGGCCACTCAAAGACAACTCAGAAGGGCAGGTGGCCATGTCCTTGAGGATGTGAATCCCATGCTGGACCTGTAAATTAATTATATCAAGACCTTAATATGTATAGTATCCTGGAAAGCCGAAAGTTCCATGAGGTACACGTTCCAGGATGAGAGAAGAGGCCTCTAGGTCTGACTGATCTTTGGTGATCATGGCTGCTTTTCTTTTTTTTCTTTTTTTTTTTTTTTCTTGAGATGGAGTCTTGCTCTGTCGCCCAGGCTGGAGTGCAGTGGCACGATCTCGGCTCACTGCAAGCTCCGCCTCCGGGTTCATGCCATTCTCCTGCCTCAGCCTCCCGAGTGGCTCGGGACTATAGAATTCCTCTTTCTCCGAGGCACATCATAAAAACTAGAAACCTGGGTGGGACGAGGTGGCTCACGCCTATAATCCCAGCACTTTGGGAGGCCAAGATAGGCGGATCACCTGAGGTCAGGAGTTTGAGACCAGCCTGACCAATATGGTGAAACCCTGTCACTACACTAAAAATACAAAAATTAGCCAGGCGTGGTGGCACATGCCTATAATCCCAGCTACTCGGGAGGCTGAGGCAGGAGAATGGCTTGAACCGGGAGGCGGAGGTTGCAGTGAGCCAAGATTGCGCCACTGCACTCTAGCCTGAGCGACAGAGTGAGACTCTATCTCAAAAAACAAAAACAAAAGACCCAAAAATGTAGAACCCCTCTCCCCCAAAGCAAGCCATAAAATCTAGAAATATCACTTACTCTAGCCTTTGCCCACCTTTCTATGGAGGAGCTGGCCATTAAGAAATTCTCTGACCTCCCTCATCTGATAGTAAGTCATAAGGCCCTCTTTCCAGAAAGGTCCTACCCTATATCTGAGAGGAAGAAATGCTACACAGAAAGGCCAAGAAGAATTGGCACAGACAGGCCTTGCTAGGTTTCCCCCTCAGTCTGTTTCCATTAGATCGTACCCCCTTGACTAATCACATCTCTACGCAGCCTCCCATTCTTCCTTGAATCTAAGCAGAAAAATGGACAGTTTTCCCTGGGTATTTGGGTCTTCGTTGCTGAAGTTCCCTGTGTCATGTAAAACTTTGATTAAATATCATGGTAAAAACTCTCAATAAACTAGGTATAGATGGGACATATCTCAAAATAATAAGAGCTGTTTATGACAAACCCACAGCCAACATCATACTGAATGGGCAAAAACTGGAAGCATTCCCTTTGAAAACTGGCACAAGACAGGGATGCCCTCTCTCACCACTCCTATTCCACATAGTGCTGGAAGTTCTGGCCAGGGCAATCAGGCAAGAGAAATAAATAAAGGGTATTCAATTAGGAAAGGAGGAAGTCAAATTGTCCCTGTTTGCAGATGACATGATTGTATATTTAGAAAACTCCATCGTCTCAGCCCAAAATCTCCTTAAGCTGATAAGCAACTTCAGCAAAGTCTCAGGATACAAAAATCAATGTGCAAAAATCACAAGCATTCTTATACACCAATAACAGACAAACAGAGAGCCAAATCATGAGTGAACTCCCATTCACAATTGCTTCAAAGAGGGTAAAATACCTAGGAATCCAACTTACAAGGGATGTGAAGGACCTCTTCAAGAAGAACTATAAACCACTGCTCAACGAAAAAGAAGAGGACGCAAACAAATGGAAGAACATTACATGCTCATGGGTAGGAAGAATCAACATTGTGAAAATGGCCATACTGTCCAAAGTAATTTATAGATTCAATGCCATCCCCATCAAGCTACCAATGACTTTCTTCATGGAATTGGACAAAACTACTTTAAAATTCACATGGAACCAAAAAAGAGCCTGCATTGCCAAGACAATCCTAAGCCAAAAGAACAAAGCTGGAGGCATCACGCTACCTGCCTTCAAACTATATTACAAGGCTACAGTAACCAAAACAGCATGGTACTGGTACCAAAACAGAGATTTAGTTCAATGGAACAGAACAGAGCCCTCGGAAGTAATACTATCTGATCTTTGACAAACCTGACAAAAACAAGAAATGGGGAAAGGATTCCCTATTTAATAAATGGTACTGGGAAAACTGGCTAGCCAAATTTAGAAAGCTGAAACTGGATCCCTTCCTTACACCTTATACAAAAATTAATTCAAGATGGGTTAGAGACTTAAATGTCAGACCTAAAACCATAAAAGCCCTAGAAGAAAACCTAGGCAATACCATTAAGGCCATAGGCACGGGCAAGGATTTCATGACTAAAACACCAAAAGCAATGGCAACAAAAGCCAAAATTGACAAATGGGATCTAATTAAACTAAAGAGCTTCTGCACAGCAAAAGAAACTACCATCAGAGTGAACAGGCAACCTACAGAATGGGAGAAAATTTTTACAATCTACCCATCTGACAAAGGACTAATATCCAGAATCTACAAAGAACTTAAACAAATTTACAAGAAAAAAAATGAAACAACCCCATCAAAAAGTGGGCAAAGGATATGAACAGACATTTCTCAAAAGAAGACATTTATGCAGCCAACAGACACATGAAAAAATGCTCATCATCACTGGCCATCAGAGAAATGCAAATCAAAACCACAATGAGATACCATCTCACACCAGTTAGAATGGCGATTATTAAAAAGTCAGGAAACAACAGGTGCTGGCGAGGATGTGGAGAAATAGGAACACTTTTACACTGTTGGTGGGACTGTAAACTAGTTCAACCATTGTGGAAGACAGTGTGGCGATTCCTCAAGGATCTAGAACTAGAAATACCATTTGACTCAGCCATCCCATTACTGGGCATATACCCAGAGGATTATAAATCATGCTGCTATAAAGACACATGCACACATATGTTTATTGCAGCACTATTCACAATAGCAAAGACTTGGAACCAACCCAAATGTCCATCAACAATAGACTGGATTAAGAAAATGTGGCACATATGCACCATGGAATACTATGCAGCCATAAAAAAGGATGAGTTCATGTCCTTTGTAGGGACATAGATGAAGCTAGAAACCATGATTCTGAGCAAACTATCACAAGGACAGAAAACCAAACACCGCATGTTCTCACTCATAGGTGGGAATTGAACAATGAGAACACCTGGACACAGGGTGGGGAACATGACACACCGGGGCCTGTCGTGGCATGGGGGGAGTGGGGAGGGATAGCATTAGGAGATATACCTAATGTAAATGACGAGTTAATGGATGCAGCACAGCAACATGACACATGTATACATATGTAACAAACCTGCACGTTGTGCACATGTACCCTAGAACTTAAAGTATTAAAAAAAAAAAAAACTTTGATTAAATAAATGTGTAAGGGCTAGGCATGGTGGCTCACACCTTAATCCCAGCACTTTAGGAGGCCGAGACAGGCGGATCACTTGAGGTCGGAGTTTGAGACCAGCCTGGCCAACACGGTGAAACCCCGTCTCTACTAAAAATACAAAAATTAGCTGGGCGTGGTGGTGTGCGCCTGTAATATCAGCTACTCAGGAGGCTGAGACAGGAGAATCGCTTGAACCCACAAGGCAGAGGTTGCAGTGAGCCGAGATTGCACCATTGCACTCCAGCCTGGGGGACAAGAATGAAACTCTGTCTCAAATAAATAAATAAACAAACAAACGTGTTACGCTTTTCTCTTGTTAACCTATCTTTTGTTATAGGAGTGTTGGCAGTGACCTTTATGATGGGTGAGGAAAGGCATCACACTTTCCCACCCCACACAAGTCTACTCAGAATCCTCTACGAGCTCCCCATTCCACTAGGAATAAACACCAACACCCTCACCAGGCTCTGCAGGCCTCCACAGAGGCTGGTCTCCTCTTCTCACCTCTCTCACTGCATTCCTAACTATCCTTGCCTTCACTTGTCCTACTCCCGTCACGCTGGTCTCCTCGTTGTTCCCTGTGTGCAGCAGGCACACTTGGCCTCCGTGCCCTTGCAGTTTCCCTTCCCTCCATTTCAAATGCCCTTCTCTTTCCATGCCTCAGTCTTCTCCTTAGCTCTGAAGTCTGGTATCACCTTCCCAGTAAGGCCTGCCCTGGCCACTCTGTGTGCAATTCTACCTTCTCTGACACATTCCCTATTTCCTTTCTCTGTCTTATTTCTCAATTTAGCACTTATTGCTATCTAATACAGTTTTTTGTTTGTTTGTTTATTTTTTTGAGATGGAGTCTTGCTCTGTCGCCTAGGCTGGAGTTCATTGGCGTGATCTCGGCTTACTACAACCTCCTCCTCCGAGGTTCAAGCGATTCTCCTGCCTCGGCCTCCCAAGTAGGTGGGACAACAGGTGTGTGCTGCCACACCCAGCTAATTTTTGTATTTTTAGTTGAGACAGGGCTTCACCATGGTGGCCAGGCTGGTCTTGAACTCCTGACCTCAGGTGATCCACTGCCTTGACCTCCGAAAGTGCTGAGATTACAAGCATGAGCTACCACGCCTGGCCTTAATATAAATTTTTTATATATTTATATTCTTTTTTTTTTTTTTTTTTTTGAGATGAGGTCTCATTCTGTTGTCCAGGCTGGAGTGCAGTGGCATCATCACAGCTCACTTCAGCCTCAAACTCCAGCTTCAGCCACCAGAGTAGCTGGGACTACAGGGACACAGCACCACTCCAGGCTAATTTTTATATTTTTTGTAGAGATGGGGTTTCACCCTGTTGCCCAGGCTGGTCTCTAACTCCTGGGCTCAAGTGATCTACCCGCCTCAGCCTCCCAAAGGGTATTTGTATTTTTGCGTGTCGGTCTGCTTCCATAGAATGTAAAGTCCGTGAGGGCAAGGACTTTTGTCTGTTCTGTTCACAGCTGGGTCTCCTAGAACAGCGTCTGGCATACATAGGTGCTCAATAATTATTGCACAAATGAATGATGATTTCAAAATGCCCTGCGAGGTGTTAACAGACTAGAGGAAGTCAGTCAGTTAAGGGAGAGCTCAGAGTGGGCTGCAGATATCCGGAAATGGGTGGAATTTCCTTCAGTCTTTAGAGAATGGGGAGTCCTTGGAAAGGTAAGAAGAAAGGGAGACTCATTTGCACGGTGATTAAGGGTGTGGGCTTTTGGACTTGCTGGCTCACACTTGTAATCCCAGCACTTTGGGAGGCTGAGGCGGGCAGATCACCTGAGGTCAGGAGTTTGAGACCAGCCTGACCAACATGGAGAAACCCTGTCTCTACTAAAAATACAAAATTAGCTGGGCATGGTGGCACATGCCTGGAATCCCAGCTACTTGCTTGAACCCGGGAGGTGGAGATTGCGGCGGGCCGAGATCGCACCATTGCACTCCAGCCTGGGCAACAAGAGCAACACTCCGTCTCAAAAAAAAAGAAAAAAAAAAAAAAGAGTGTGGGCTTTGTAGTCAGCAGCCTGGGTCCAAGTCCCGCCTCAGCTATGCACAAGCCACCTAATTTCTCTGGGCCTCAGTTTCCATATCTATAAAATGGATCTAACCATAGCACCTACCTCATGGGGTGTTTGTTTTCTTAAAGGATCCAGTGAAATACTATATACATAATGTCTAGGCAAGGGCAGAGTACTTAGGAAGACTTTGCTCAAAAAGTTGTAGTTATCACTACATAGAACTTAGGATACTTAAGAGCTAGGACTTCATGTCAAAGGTATCATGGAACCTCTCAAACAGGGAACAGAGAGATGGAGCTAGTTTAGACTTAAGAGGAACAGCCCCTAATGGGTATAACAGTTTCTGTCTCAGAACTATCAGTTTCTGGCCTCAGCCACCTGGGTTGAACCCAGTTCCCATCTCACATTAGTTAAGATGGCTTTGCTTACAAAAAAATAAGGAATCAAAATTAGGCACAAACGTGGCATGAGGCCTCTTCTGGGGACCAAGTAGCTGCCTGTCGCTGATGCAATCAGAGTAAAGAGAAATGATTCATTTCAATCCTGCCACCAACCTCAGGATTTTGGCCAAGTGCAGGTTTGGGGTTGGTTGGTGGATTATTTTTTCCCTTCCTGATTTGAATGACTGACTTTGTGTTTCAAAAAGGCACTTTCTTTATGCAGAGAAACTGTGGTGAGGTTTTGCTGAGCTCAGTCTGGGATGGACTATCTTTGCTTATGTCTGGGGAGAGAATGAAATCTAGTGCCCCTATTTTTTCTTTCCCTTCCATCCAGTAAAGACACAGAGCTGAAAGGTGTCTTTCAGAAGGGCTGGAGACAAGGGAGCTGGCTCCCAGGTTAAAGGACAGTGTACAGGAGACTGCCAGAGAAGTGGCTTCCTGTTTGTTAGCATGGGTTTGTGGTGAGGAGGTCTGTGAAGCCTTCCCCCAGAGTACCCGGGACTAAACAGAACAAATACAACCTCTATTTGTTCATCTCTACCCTGGCTTTAGATGGTGCTTTATGGCCAGGGTTATGGGGATCAGCTGAAATCCAGGCTGATGTTTATTCCTGGGATTGCAAAGACGGACAAATACCTCTCTGTCCTTTCATTTACCAGGCCAGGAGAGCAGGAGACATTTTTGATCAAGCAGGCAGGCAGTGAAGAGTTATTTTTTAGGTGCCCACGGTGTCCCTGTTGCTGAGCCACGTAAGTATAAATAGAAAAAGTACAAGATTCAGCCCTGAAGACACATAAAATCCAGTTAATAGGAGGAGGCTTGGTGGGCAAAACAAACTCAAGAGAAACTGTTAACAAACAGTGATGTGAGTTAGTAAGAATTAAACGAGGTAAGCAAGGAGAAAGATGAGCAGGAGATAGTGGGGGGTGGTGCAGCTCTTGGAGGAAGCGTCACAGAGAAGGTTTGTAAGACAATAAGCAACATATACTCTGGTTTCTCTTCAAAACGAATACATCTTTCCCCTTTTACAATAAGCAACATGGCTACAGAAAGCACATCTGTTTTTTTCCCCACTGTAGCCCAGCACTTAGCATAACGTCTGCCACATAGTGGGCATTCAGTAAATATCTGAAGAATGGATGAAGAAGGAGGGGGCTGATTTAAGAAGGATAAGTAGGTGAAGAAGAGGGAGGAGGGCATTCCAGCATGAGGAAAGGCCCAGAGAAATGAGCAGGATGCCTTGGTGAGACTGGTTTAACCACAGTGGAGGGTGTGGAGTGAGGAGTAGGGGTAATGAGGTTAGATATGGGGCCAGATGGGGGAAGGCTGGAAAGCCAGGCAGAGAAATTTAGAGGAGATGAACATTCCTTCATTCTTTCATCAAGCTTTTATTGAGCACAGGCCATGCTCTAGGCACAGAGGCAAGGGAAAGTAGTGGAGACAGAAAGATGAAAAAAAGACATGACCATCTGTTGGAGATAGGCGGAATATCTATCTTTTATTGTTCTAACTGTGATAATCATAGTATGGGCAAAATATTTTGATATTCTAATCAATTAAGTTGCATGAAACTGAGGCCATACCAAACTTGCTCAAATAAATTGGGAGTTTATTGAAAGGTGCACCAAACATCCAAGGCTAAGACATGGATTCAAAAGACACCTGGTAAATTGGGCACCGACCCTCCTCCCTCTCTCCTTTCCTCTTTTTCGATCATGCCTCATGGATGGTCTCTTACTTCTGCTCTTTTCTGTACATAAGCTTCATCCTCTGGCTTCTCTCTCTCATTAGGACTTTACCTGGTGCAAGCTTGACACCTTAATGCCACAATACTCTCCTATTCCACGGCCAACCTTCCTCATTCACTCTCTGAACTATTTAAGTCAGACTCTCAAGGACAAAGAAGCCGATTGGCTCAGTTCAGCCTATGGGCTGGGTCAGGTGATCAATCAGAACCAGTCAGCCGTGGCCAAGAAGAAAACCATGTGATTAAAATATGGCTGCCTAAGCCTACCAAGAACTCTGGATGAAGGTCAATTACAAAGAAGGGGTGTGGACCAGGAGACAACAGTAGACAAGCTTAATTCCCACAGGTTAACAATGCAGGGAGCAAATCAATTCACTTGGGTTGGGTTACCCCAAGGTAAGGGAAAAGGCCTGATTTAAAGGTCCAATTTAGTCCTAGGGTCGGAGGAAAGACGTTCCCGCTTGTCGATGAAAGCAGCATTCTACAGCTACTAGACTGGCTGCAGCTCTTTGAAAGAATTGAAAACATCGAGAAACTGAAGGGACCCAGACCATCAAGAAAGCTTTTGCCTAATCCAGAACGGAGAGTTTAGAGATAAGTCCTTTTTAAAAAATGTAGCCTTTTCGTTGTTAAGGGCAGAATCTGCTTCTCATTTGTTGCTATAACCCCTGGCCACATAGTCAGGCTCAGAGTAGAAACTCACTACACATTTGTTCAATTGAGCTTAAGTCCTCTAAAACCCAGACAATCAACAAACATGTTGCTATTTGTATTCTATTAGAAACAGAGTCTAGACTAGGAACACAAAACAAAACAAAAGAAAAAATCAAAACATGATTTTTCTGATTACTGATGCAGGACTCGGGTCACTGGATGCAGATTTGATGAGAAGTAAAAATGCAACAGCAGGAGAGTCTAAGGCAAGGTGCCTGGTGGAGAGCTAGATAAACAGATAGTGCCGTGCCTGGTGGCTCCAGGGGCAGATCAAAGCCGGCTTTCCCAGGACAGGTAGCAAGCATGGCAGGAATCTGGGAGACCTCTCACCCAGCCCAACCCACGCTCACAGATGGAAAGCCACACCGTTATTGGTCACGCCTTTGCGCATTGCCAGCACACAGGCGTTTGTGACAAGTCTTTTATAGTCTAGTATATAGCTCTCTCAGATAGGCAGCTGTGATATGATTGGGCCCTATGATTTCTGGCTAGGCTGCCTGGGTTCAGTTCACAGCTGAAGTCAGGCCCACTTGGCAAGCGTCTCAACTACTTAACTGCTTTGTGTCTTAGTTTCCAAATTCGTAAAACCGGGAGAATAAACTCCCGTAAGGGGTTGCTGAGGGGATTAAATGAGATAATATGTATTTATGCACATGCATTTAATATGCAAAGCTATTAAAATAGTGTCTGGCGCATTGTAAGCAATTATGGTTACTATCACTGCTACCAAAAAAACTAGACTACAGAGAAGAGCTTCCAACCTGGAGGACTCTAAAGATCATTAAAACCCACAGAGAGTGACCTGTTGGTAGATATGCATTAGGAGAAATACCTAATGTAAATGAATTGATGGGTGCAGCAAACCAACATGGCACATGTATACCTATGTATCAAACCTGCACATTGTGCACTTACACCCTAGAACTTAAAGTATAATAAAAAAAAAGTACAAGTAAATAAAACAAAAAAAAGAAAAGAGCTGAGATAACACATTACATTTTTTAGGTTTTTCTTGTAAGTATACATTGACATCTACTTATCTGATAGCAGCACTGCTGGTTTTGAGTGAGTTTTGTTTCCTTCCAGAGGGAATGCAGTATGGCAGTATTATCTTTGGAACAAATTAAGAAGATCATAACAAATAACAGAAGAAATACTTCTACACATATATTTTCCATGGGCAATAATAGGTAAGTATATAATTATGAAAAAATATGCCTCAACTATGCTTTTTAAAATTTCTCAAGGTTTACTGGTTTGTTTTTCTGACTAAAATATAATGCACTATCACTACTATCTGTCCTGGGAAAAACAAACCCTGAGGTTTGAATTTCCTCCTTCAGCCAATGGAGTGATATCAAGTGTAAACTTGGATTGAGGTCAACCTGTTTGAGCCAACAGAGATTTCTGTAATATAGCTGATTATTTTACTAATGTATACATATTCTAGGTTTTAATCAAGATACTCATCAAATATTTTCTATCAAAGTTTTGTATCTCAAACAGGTTATTTGATGATTTATCTTGCTACTATAGGAAGTTTGAAGAAATAACAAATTGTGTAACAGAAATAGACAGTGTCTACCTTTTTCTAGAATTACCTTGAACCTTAAATTTTAATTCATGTTTATTGCTAGAAAATTAAGTATACTTATTAAAACCAATGAAAAAGCACATTTCGGAAAGGAAGTTAGAGATAATCTCTGTGTTTTGTGAAAAGACATTAATAAAAATCTGAGAGTAGCTAAGAATTTGGAGGAATTTATGTAAAAGCAATCAAAGTTTTTAACTTATGGGAACCAAATAAAACTATAACCTCTTATAGTGTTTATAGAACTGAGAAAGAATATTTATTTAACTTTATTACAAGGCAATACATATTTTCCTGCATTTCTAGATACAGTTTGGAAAACTATCCTTAATAATCTGTTTTATATGCCTTATATTTAAAAGTTTGTTTTAGTCATTTTTGAAAGATTATTGCTGCTGCAAATAGTTGTGTGCTTTACATTCTAAGCTTCAGTAAGTGTCTTTGTTTAAAAGCATCATAATCTGACCTGAGCATCCACTTGGAGAACGTTTTTTTTGTGTGTGGTCTGGGGTGACAAAAGACCACAAAAATGTGTGGTCTAGATTTTTATCAACTATATCATTAACTTTATGATCCAAGACCAGCTATAGGACGAATTTATATATAAAAATAAAGTCTTATTTATGGAAAGAATTATTCTAAGGGAAAAATACAGGGTCAAGCTGTATTTTTTATATCCTCTATATTGCATGTTTCTAGCTTTTTGATGTGGGCATTTAGTACTATAAATTTCTCTCTTAACACAGCTTTAGCTGGTACGTTGTCTCTTTGTTCTCAAAGGTTTCAAAGAACTGCTTGATTTTTGCCTTAATTTCATTATTTACCCAGGAGTCATTCAGGAGCACATTGTTCAATTTCCATGTAGTTGTGTGATTTTGAGAGAGTGTCTTAATCTTGAGTTCTAATTTAATTAGAACTGTTTGTTATTACTTCAGTTCTATTGCATTTGCTGAGGAGTGATTTAGTTCCAACTATGTGATCAATTTTATAATAAATGCCCTGTGGTGCCAAGAAGAATGTATATTCTGTTGTTTTGGGTTGGAGAGTTCTGTAGATATCTATCAGATCCACTTGATCCAAGGCTGAATTTAAGTCTTGAATATTTTTGTTAATTTTGTGTCTCGGTGATCTCTCTAATATTGACAGTGGGGTGTTACAGTGTCCCACTATTGTTGTGTGGGAGTCTGAGTGTCTTTCTAGGTTTCTAAGAACTTTTATAAATCTGGGTGTTCCTGTATTGTGTGCATATATATTTAGAATAGTTAGCTCTTCTTGCTGAATTGACCCCTTTATCATTATGTAATGCCCTTCTTTGTCTTTTTTTTTATCTTTGCTGGCTTAAGATCTGTTTTGCCAGAAACTAGGATTACAACCCCTGCTTTTTTTCTGTTTTCCATTTGCTTGGTAAATTTTCCTCCACCCCTTTATTTTGAGCTTATGTCTGTCTTTGCATGTGAGATGGGTCTCTTGAATACAGCACACTGGAGGGTCTTGACTCTTTATCCAGCTTGCCATTCTGTGTCTTTTAATTGGAGCGTTTAGCCCATTTGCATTTAAGGTTAATATTGTTATGTGTGAATTTGATTCTGTCATCATGATGCTAGCTGATTATTTTGCAGACTTGTTTATGTAGTTGCATCATAGTGTCATTGGTCTGTGTACTTCAGTGTGTTTTTGTAGTGGCTGGTAATGGTTTTTCCTTTCCATATTTAGTGCTTCCTCCAGGAGCTCTTGCAAGGCAGGCCTGCTGGTGATGAATTCCCTCAGCATTTGCTTGTCTGAAAAAATTTTATTTCTCCTTCACTTATAAAGGTTAGTTTGGCCGGATATGAAATTCCAGGTTGGAAATTCTTTTCTTTAAGAATGTTGAATATTGACCCCCAACCTCTTCTGGCTTGTAGGGTTTCTGCTGAGAGGTCTGCTGTTAGTCTGCTGGGCTTCCCTTTGTAGGTGACCTGGCTTTTCTCTCTGGCTGCCCTTAACATATTTTCCTTCATTTCAACATTGGAGAATCTGATGATTATGTGTCTTGGGGTTGATATTCTCTGGAGTATCTTACCAGGATTCTCCGGATTTCCTGAATTTGAATGTTGGCCTGTCTTGCTAGGTCGGGGAAGTTTTCTTGGATGATATCCTGCAGGGTGTTTTCCAACTTGGTCCCATTCTCCCCATCTCTTTCAGGTACCCCCAATCAGTCACAGGTTCCATCTTTTTACATAATTCCATAGTTCTCAGAGGTTTTGTTCATTCCTTTTCACTCTTTTTTTTCCTCTAATCTTGCCTTCCTGCCTTATTTCAGCAAGACAGTCTTCGAGCTCTGATATCCTTTCACTTGCGTGGTCGATTCGACTTTTGATACTTATGTTTGCATTGTGAAGTTCTCATGTTGTGTTTTCAGCTCCATCGGATCATTTATGTTCCTCTCTAAACTGGTTATTCTGGTTAATGGTCCCTGTAATGTTTTATCATGGTTCTTAGCTTCTTTGCAATAGGTTAGAACATACTCCTTTAGCTCAGCAAGGTTTGTTATTACTGTCTTCTAAAGTCTGCTTCTGTCAGTTCATCCATCTCAGCCTCATACCAGTTCTGTGCCCTTGCTGGAGACGTGTTGTAATCATTTGGAGGAGAAGAGGCACTCTGGCTTTTTGAGTTTTCAGTGTTTTTGCATTGATTCTTTTTCATCTTCGTGGGTTTATTTATCTTTGATCTTTGAGGCTGCTGACCTTTGGATGGGGTTTTTGTGGGGTCTTTTTCATTGATGTTTCTTTCTGTTTGTTTTTCTTTTAGCAGACAGGGCCCTCTTCCACAGAGCTGTTGCAGTTTGCTGGGGGTCCACTCCAGACCCTATTTGCCTGGATTCCTCCTGCCCCTGGAGGTATCGCCAGTGGAGGCTGCAGAATAGCAAAGATGGCAACCTGCCCCTTCCTCTCGGAGCTCTGTCTCAGAGGGGTACCAAACTGATGCCCACTGGAATGGTCCTGTATGAGGTGTCTGGAGACCCCTGTTGGGAGGTCTCACCCAGTCAGGAGGGATGAGATCAGAGACCTGCTTAAATAAGCAGTTTGGCAGCCCTGTGGCAGAGCAGGTTTGCTTCACTGGGGGGAATCCCCCTTGTCTGGGCTGCCTTGACTCTCTAGATCTGGAAGGCAGAAAAGACTAAGACTACTGATCCACGATACTGCTGCCACCCCTCCTCCTATGGGCTCCTTTCAGGGAGATCAGAGATTTGTCCATAAACCCCTGGTTGGGGATTTTAAAACTCCTGAAGGGAGGCCCTTCCTGGTGAGGAGGAATGGTTCGGGGTCCCACTTAAAGAAGCAGCCTGGACATGAACTGTCACAGCTGCTATGCTGTGCTGTGGAGAATTGCTCCTGGTCCAAACTGCTCAGTCTTGCTGGCACTGGCAGTGGGAAAAATGGCCAACTGGAGCCACAGTGATGGTGGCCACCCCTCCCTGCCCCCCAGAACTTGGTCTTCTTAGGCAGTCGCCAGCTTGCTGTGCTGGTCAGGGGGGAGTCCAAGCCAGTGAGTTTTAGCTTGTGGAGTTCTGTGGGAGTGGGGCCTGCTGAATGGGGCCACTTGGCTCTCTGGTTTCAGCCTCCTTCCCAGAGGTGTGGACAGATCTCCTGTGTCACTGGAGTTCCCAGAGCCAGAGTATGCAAAGACTCTTGTGTCTCAGTGCCTGCCTGAGTGGCTGCCCACTCAAGCAACTGCCATGAGTCTGCACAGCTCTGTGCTTGGGACCCAAGGCCCTGGTGGTGTTGGGCTCATGAAGGGACCTCCTGATCCAAAGTTTGCAAATCTCCGTGGGGAAAGCATGGTTTTCAGGGTGGAGTAGCACAAACCCTCACTACCTATCTTGGCTGTGGGAGGGAGTTTCTGTTGCCCCTTGCAGCTCCTGGGTAAGCCCCCACTCCACTCTGCTTTTCCTCATTCTCCATGGGTTGCACCAACTGCCTGGTCAGTCCCCATGAGAGAACCTGGGTACCTCAATTGAAGATGCAGAACTCACTTGCTGTTTTCATTTTTCCCAGTGGGAGCCACAGACCAGAGCTGTTTCTATTCAACCATTTTGGCTGCTTCCCCCATGTAGTGGCTTTTTTTGTGGATTCCATCAGGTTTTCTGTGTAGATGATGATGTAATTTATGAGTAAACACTGTACTTCTTCATTTATAATCTTGATGCCTTTGTTTCTTTTTCAGGCCCTATTGCATTGGCTAGGACCTCCACTAACAATGTTAAATAGAAGTGGTGAGAGCATACATCTCTGGCTTCTTCTTGACCATAGTAGAAAAGTATTCAGTCTTCCACCATTAAGTATGATGTTACTATACATCATTTGCAGATGTCCTGTATCAGGTTGAAGAAATTTTCTTCTATTCATACTTTGCTAGAAGCATTTTTAATATCAGGTATTGATGGTAAATTTTGTCAAATCTTTTTGACAGCTGTCAAGATGATTAGGTGATTTTTCATTTTCAGTTCGTTAATATGAAGGATTATATTGATTGACTTACAAATATTAAACCAATCCTGAATTCTTGAGATAAACTTCACTTGGTCATGATGTATTATCCCTTTTATATATTGTTGGCTTTTTTTGCTAAAATTTTATTTAGATACAAGTAGACTTAATCACAAGCAGTTGGCTTGGTAATTGTGAGGATGGCCAAGCAAGTCTGAAATTCATAGGTTGGGCAGTCAAGAAGAGATAATGAACAGGCTAGCACCTCAGAGACACAGGCCAAAGCAGTTGTTTACAGAGAGTCAAGAAGGGAAGATCCAGTGAGAGAAAAACAATTGTAGATCCAACTGCTCTTTGGAGTCTGTTCATCAGGGACTGCCTATCTCTTCTTTTATGTGGCTTCCACTGATTCAGTCAGGCCCACCCAGGTAATCTCTTGTACTTAAAGTTGTCTTGTTAGGGATGTTAATAATTACATCTGCAAAATTCATTCACAGCAGCACCTAGACTAGTGTTTGGCTGAATTCTAGTTGGGTGGCAGAGCGTGGGATGGTTGCGTAAAGGAAGAAAGAGTTGAATCTACGAGCTCAGTGTGTCTGATACTTTTGGGGACAAAGGTGAGAGAACAGTAAAAATAGAAACAATAATAAAGCAAAGGTGGGTTGTGAGAAAATAGAAGAAGAGAAGAGAGAGAAGAGAAGAACAGAAGAGAGAGAAGAGAAGAATAGAAGAAGAGAAGAGAGGAGTTTTAAGTAGTCTTGACTGAATTGTACATTTAATCTCCATTGTGATTCTTCTGTCAGTCTAAATAACACAGAGAGACTCTCTAAAAGAAAAGATGTTTAAGAATAGAGAATTGCAGTGGCAATACACATGCCATTGTAAACTATGTGTGTATTCAGGGAGGTAACCCAAGGTAAAGGAAGATAAAAGTTTTTAGAGGAAAAAGTGAGGAGGATTACGTATTTGTCTTAAAATAATTATCCTTGGCTACAAAGATCAATAACAAGGATGATGCCAGTCTGAGGTTGGACAGAGAGCTGCTGGACAGATGTCCTTGCAGAAGTATTTTTTTTTTGTATGAAATCGTGATGACCTTTATGTAAGGTGAGGTTTTATAGAGTCTTTTTCATTAACAGGCAAATAAGCATAAGAACCCTCTCTTTGTGGCCTTCCCTCACTCTATTTGTCAGGGGTTTCTTAACATGAGTGACTTTATTTCAATTCTGACAACTTTCACATTTCAAATAAATATTTAAATGATTTTTCAAAAATTACCTTTGATGGCTGCACATTTCCCTGAGCTTGAACTGCATAGAATCCCAGAATTTATTCAGGGTACAACTGTTCAACGAGGATGTTGGGCCATGATCTCTAAGGGTCCTTAGGGTCCTCACTGACACTTTAGGATGAGGCTCTTAATGCTGCCTTGGGTTTTAGAAGCATTCATTCTTTTTTCTCCAGAGAATAAGGAGCTGAACAGAATATGATGGTCTTCTGTTTCCCAGTCCATTGGAATGTGGTATTCTTCCTTTCCCTTAGGTAAATACCTCTTATGACCAGGTCCTTACTATGCATACAAATCTCCACATGACCTGGCCCCTACATACCTCTTATATCTTAGTTCCTACCACCATTGCCCTCGTTCATTCTGTTTTGTACATAATAGTCATCTTGCTGTTCCCCAAAGATACCAAATGTGTTTCTATGCCAGGGCTGCTCCACTTGCTGATTCTTTTCCATGGAATCCTCCCTACTCAGATACTCCCATGCCTTCCTTCCTCTTGCTTTTTGCTTAGCTTTATGCTACTTAATACTTTTTTTTTTCTATTTTTGAGAGGGAGTTTCAATCTTGTCACCTAGGCTAGAGTACAATGGCACAATCTTGGCTTACTGCAACCTCTGCCTCCTGGGTTCAAGCAATTATCCTGGCTCAGCCTCCTGAGTAGCTGGGATTACAGGCACCCGCCACCACGCCCAGCTCCCATTAACTCGTCATTTAGCATTAGGTGTATCTCCTAATGCTGTCCCTCCCCCCTCCCCCCACCCCACAACAGTCCCCGGAGTGTGATGTTCCCCTTCCTGTGTCCATGAGTTCTCATTGTTCAATTCCCACCTATGAGTGAGAACATGCGGTGTTTGGTTTTTTGTCCTTGCGATAGTTTACTGAGAATGATGTTTTCCAGTTTCATCCATGTCCCTACAAAGGACATGAACTCATCATTTTTTATGGCTGCATAGTATTCCATGGTGTATATGTGCCACATTTTCTTAATCCAGTCTATCGTTGTTGGACATTTGGGTTGGTTCCAAGTCTTTGCTATTGTGAATAGTGCCGCAATAAACATACGTGTGCATGTGTCTTTATAGCAGCATGATTTATAGTCCTTTGGGTATATACCCAGTAATGGGATGGCTGGGTCAAATGGTATTTCTAGTTCGAGATCCCTGAGGAATCACCACACTGACTTCCACAATGGTTGAACTAGTTTACAGTCCCACCAACAGTGTAAAAGTGTTCCTATTTCTCCACATCCTCTCCAGCACCTGTTGTTTCCTGATTTTTTAATGATGGCCATTCTAACTGGTGTGAGATGGTATCTCACTGTGGTTTTGATTTGCATTTCTCTGATGGCCAGTGATGAGGAGCATTTCTTCATGTGTTTTTTGGCTGCATAAATGTCTTCTTTTGAGAAGTGTCTGTTCATGTCCTCTGCCCACTTTTTGATGGGGTTGTTTGTTTTTTTCTTGTAAATTTGTTTGAGTTCATTGTAGATTCTGGATATTAGCCCTTTGTCAGATGAGTAGGTTGCAAAAATTTTCTCCCATTGTGTAGGTTGCCTGTTCACTCTGATGATAGTTTCTTTTGCTGTGCAGAAGCTCTTTAGTTTAATGAGATCCCATTTGTCGATTTTGGCTTTTGTTGCCATTACACCCAGCTAATTTTTGTATTTTTAGTAGAGATGGGGTTTCACCATGTTGGCCAGGCTGGTCTCGAACTCCTGACTTCAGGTGATCCGCCCACCTCGGCCTCGCAAAGTGATGGGATTACAGGCATAAGCCACCATGCCAGGTCTACGTGACACTTCTTAAGAGGGGAGTTCCATGACAAAACCTATTTAAAATTGCATCTCCATCTCTATCCCCTGGTTTATTTGTCATCATAGATAACAATACTGACATTTTATTGAGCATTCTGTATTTATTCATATATTTACTTCTCCTTACTCTCCTTCAACAAAGCACCAAGGGGAAATTACCTTGTCTTGCTTGTGGCTGTATTCCCAGTGCACAAAATGATGCTTAATAAGTATTTGTTGAATGAATAAAGAATGAACAAATGATGGGACTTTATTGCTCCGTCACTTTGGCAGAATCTCAAGGAGCATAACCCAATATAAGACAACATGAGAAATAAAAGAAATGTAGGCATCTAAGCTCTCGAGAGATTTCAGACTAATGGAGTGCAGAGTGTGGGGGAAGGAAAGATAGATGTAGACTCAGAATCTCTGTGGCATGCTTATAGTTTGACCTGAGTTCAAAATGGTGTGGGTGTCTCCCTAACTGAGAAATACTACTGTCATCTACCATTTGTCTATTGCTTTACTGTGTACACACTAGAGTGTTTCTACACGCTATTTCTTTGATGATGTATGTGAAAATTGATATGAAAAGCTGAACTTACAAAATAGACCAATTAAAGGGTGACTGTTTGCATTACAAAAGAATTCTTTGTGGTACAAAAGGATTAGCTGTGGGGTTTCTTTAAATAGTATCTCCCCTAGTGCATTAAAGTGTTTATTTATAGATCATTAACTACTTGACCAAGATGCTGCAGGGCAGAGTAGCTTAAAGACAACTGGTCAGGAGGCCCTACCAGTGGAAGATCAATTAAACTCAAGACAAAGTGCCTTTGAAATAGTACTTCAAGTCAATGGGATAGAGGATTCAATTACCTAAATTTGTTTCATCTGGGTAGGGAATGCATGCATTGAGTGAACAGCACACCTGTGTGTTCTCAGTCACATAGAACCAACGCGAGTGTGTTCTCCAGTCTATGTGCCTAAACTCTGATATGTCCAGGGTCATAGCTATGTTTGGCCTCCTTTTGGTTGTGCTTTAATTAAGAGGTAAAATTATTAAAGTGGCAGATGTTTCCAGCCCGAGGACCTGGACCCAGTTATATCAAGCAGATGGTCCCAAGCAAGACAACATCCTTTAATGAAGAAGCATTTGCAATTCATGAGCATTCATGATGTCCATTTCTTTCCCTCTCCAATGTTCTGCTTGTCAGGGGTCCCATTGTGTGGCCTGGGAGCATGATGAATTAGGCAAACCCCTTCTGGTTTGAGACATACTCTTGCACTGATGAAAATTAAAAGTATTATCTCCCAGAAGATCAAGGGATTCAGTTCTCTAGAGTGGAGACTTCTGCCCTCCTTCCTATCAGCCTGGTGACAAGGCTGAGAGTCATCATCTGTGTCACCAGCATTTCCCAGTATGTGACTTGGCTCTGAAGACCCAGAGCTGTGAAAGAACTTACTTTCTCCTCCATTTGATTCCTGCGTCGTTCACCTTGGGGTCATTTTGATCCTTTACCAGGAGGACTGGCAGGTTAAGGCTCAGGAAAGACTATTATTTGCAGGCAAAATCTTCTGGCTGGATACCAGCAAGGTTGGATTCCTCTTCTGATGTCCAGTGTGACCTAGGGCAAATAACACACACACACACACACACACACACGTCTCTGAATCAGTGTCTTCATTTTTATGTATTCATGTATTCAATAAATAGTCATTGAGAGTCTACTCTGGGCAAGTCAACTGAGTAAAAAGGGGGATAATAAAACTTACCCTCCTTACGTTCAACAGGACAGTGAGAATCAAATGAGATAATTGAAAGGATGCTATTTAAAATAGTCATTAAGTTAATGTAGGAGTCGATAGTGATATAAGGCCAGGACATTACGCCATGGACTATGACCAATGAGAGAAAAATACCTTGGTCATAGACACATGGAATAAAGCCAGAGAACAACAAAATGATGGGTTTTACATTCATAGATTGGAGTTCACGTTTATCCCTTTTTAAAAGCCTGCATCTGTAAATGACAGCTAACATTTATAGAAAAAATCTCAGGTGCTGTAAATTCAAGTTCTCATGCAAATATCAAGCAGAATGCCCAAAAGAAAATCCAGGGCAGGGCTGGCCTGGAGCCGTGATGACTTCATAGGTGCGTTGTCTTCTGTTTTCCTCTGTCTTTCTAGCAGCCCTTCTAGCACCTTTGCACACCTCCTAGAGCCCACAACCTTCTCTGACCTCTGAGTTCTCAGTCTCCTGGCATTTTCACAGCACCTTTTGGGCAAATGATGGTGATTAAATACTTCTTTTGGAAATGCCTTGGTTAGGAGATGTATCACTCCCTTCTCTACTCCAAAGGCTTCTGTGCCTAATATCTGTTGACTGGGAGCTGAGAAACCATCAGATGAACTCATTCACTCTGAGGCATAAATAAGCAGCATAATTTGGCTTCGGTAGAAGGAGTTCATTGCCTTGTTTCCTTAACTCTCACATGGCTCTACTGTATAATGTGCCATTGACTGGATAAGAACTCCTCAAGAAAAAGGAATTGATTCATCAAATGTATAATCAGTCATAGGCATATCCCAATTTAAAAAGTTTTAATATACAAAAACATTTGTATTTTTATCAAAGAAAGATAGTACAAAAGATCAAAGATTTTCATGAAACCTAAGGGTGGCAATGTAGTGTTCTGCACTGTGTCATGTTAACCTGACTTTATTACATTTCATCCCTGTGAGATAAATTAAGGGGGAAGGGAAGAGGAAGCAAGTGATTACGGCAAAAAGATTTTAGAATTCATTTTAGAAATTTTGGGGGTCTTCTTTCATAAAACTGTGAAAATAATAGCAACCTTAGAGTGGTTGTGAGAATTAATAACAAAGGATGGTTGTGCAAATTAAGGCAATTGAGATAAAGGGCCCAGTATTTGTCCTGACACATGTGCTCAGTAAATATTAGTTTCATTCAATCCACCCCTTCTTGTTATTTTGTTCATAGTGATTGGCAGCTAGCATAGGAAATATGGAGTAGAACATGTAATTCATATAAATCCGGTGGAATATGAAAGTTATTAAAAATGTTCATTGATGAAGAGATAAGAGAAATGAGAAGAAGGTAGGCTGCAGTTATAAAAAGGTCAGCACAACTTTGCATGCAAGTGACAGAAATCTAGCCCAAAGTACCTTAAATGAGGTAGATAATTTATTAGCAATTACATTACAAATGTAAATGGAATATCCAAGAAAGATCTGGCATCAGGCACATATGGTAACAGAGCCGGTAACATCAGTGTCAGGATTCTGTCTCTCTCTTCATATCCTGGAAATTATTGCCTCTGCCTGGCAACTTTCTCAGATAGCTTCCTGCCATAGAGCTGCAAGATGGCCTCCAGCAGCCACCAGCCCATATGGTCCGTAGAGCCCATGACCCCTGAGAACGAGGACCATCCTTTCTCATAGCTCCTTTTATAAAGCCAGGTTCTAGGGAAGACGCTCCCTCTGGATCACGTGTTCATCTCCAGACCAATGTGAGTCGGGACTGGACCACTGATTGGTAAGATGTAGGTCATGTGTTCACTTCTGTGGTAGTGAGCATGACGTGAGCCCCACTAAAACACATGGATGAGGAACAAGGGAGTGGTTTCCTGAGGCAAGTCTGCTGGTCAGACGAATCCTATGTGCACTGCAGTTTATGCTTGAGTAAAGATGGTGGCTTGATCCCACACATTTAACTCTTTATGGGTGGATGCACATAAGTCTCAATGTTTAAAAGTTATCATATCTATTTAAAAATTAAGAAAATTTTGGGCCAGACATGGTAGCTCATGCCTGTAATCCCAGCACTTTGGGAGATCGAGGTGCTATGGAAGGGAGGCAGAGAAGTGCTGGGTAGAAGAGGGCATGGTCCCTGATAAGGGCTCCACTCCCCGGCCTGTGACCACGGACCTAGGTGAGGACAAGCACTCCTGCCTTCGCACCCAAATGTTGCATTTCCCAAGACCACCCTGGCCCACCATGCCCCCATCCTGTGCCTATAAAAGCCCCCGAGACCCTAGCAGACAATGCACACAAGTGGCTGGACGTCGAGAGGAATGCACTGGTAGGCACCAGCCCACTGGCAGGCCACCGACTGGCAGAAGCAGAATCATGTGGAGTTTCACTGGGGCAGTTGGAGGACAGCCCAGGCTGTTGAGCAGCCTGACTCCAGGGGAAAACCTCCCCACTCTATCCCCCTTCTGCCTTCCCTCATCTTCTGAGAGCTACCTCCACTCAATAAAACTCTGTACTCATTCTCCAAGCCCAGGTGTGATCCGATTATTCCAGTACACCAAGGTGAGAACCCGGGATACAGAAAGCTCTCTGTCCTTGCAACAAGGTAGAGGGTCTAATTGAGCTGGTTAACACAAGCCACCTACAGATGGCAAAATTAAAAGAGCACATGGTAGCACGTGCCCACTGAGGCTTCAGGAGCTGTAAACATCCACCCCTAGACACTGCCGTGGGGTCAGAGCCCCACAACCTTCCCGTCTGTATGCTCCCCTAGAGGTTTCAGCAGCGGGGCACTGAAAAAGCAAGCCACTCCCTCTGTCGCACACCCTGCGAGGGGGATAAGGGAACTTTTTCCATTTCAGGGCCAGGTGGATCCCTTGAGCCCAGGAGTTCGAGACCAGCCTGGGCAACATAGTGAGACTCTGTCTCTACAAAAAATAAAAATAACGAAAAATGTGTATCCATATTAGTACATGACCTCACACTAGACACTAGACACTTTGAGTTGCATGTGTTCAATATACAAGAAATGTGTTCAATATACATTAGGAGAATGTTTAAACTAACATATATTTCCTGTGTGAAAAAGAATAGCTCATTTAAGAAATAAATGCCTTTCTGATCTAAAGCATCCTTTGATACCTTTTAATTTAGATCAGAAAGGGATAGTGGAGAGGGTGGGTATTGGGCCCTGTGGCCATGGAGGGATGGGCTGGATGCAAATGCTACCTACACCTCTAGGAAAAGCACCTCATGTTGGAGGTCGCACAGTGGGAAGTGCTCTGTGATGCATACTCCCAGGGTGGTCCTGGCTGGCATAAAGCAGGAGAGCTGCCACAGATGTGCCCCAATAAAGAGGCATGGTAGTGAGCCACCAGCTCACTGGCTACATATCTTCCAATTGCCACAACAAAGATGAAAGAGGAGTTCTGTGAAGAAAGGACTAAGCTCCCTTATTCTTCCTGCTGCTGGGTCTTGAATCTGACAAAATGATGCTAGAGTAAATTTAAGCCATTATGTCCTCAGAATGATAAAATATTAAAATGGTAACTATGCAATTTCTGAGAAAAATCTATCTCTACTCCAAATACTAGATCAACCTCCTTTGAAAGGTTAGGAAAAAACATAAATCATAGCCATTGGAAAAGCTATAGCTTCAAGAAAAGAACGAATATGAGGATAAAACAATGCTCTGTCTTTCAACTGGTATTTTTATGAGACTCAAGGTGACACTGCAGCTATAAAATGTGCAGTATGAAGAGAAAACAATGTGAGATTGCATGAGGATGAAACCACCGTCAAATTTCAAAATTGGAGGCAGCAAACAATGTTTTGATTTGTGCTGAAAGTCATCAAAATTAGAACACATAAAAATGATGAGAAAATAGATAAATGTTATGATGAACTGATCTAGGAACGTTTTTCTACATATTTTTTCCAAATTAAGGAATTATCCACTTCAGAAGGCTTGGTACAATACAAATTTTATATGTAGGCTTCTTGAGCAGATAAGCAGGCCTGGCTGATATTGGAAAACTAGGAGCTGTCCCAGGCTTGGGTGGAATATTAAAGAATTCTATGAATGACACAGAGGAAACTTTGAAGCACTCTTGGACCAGAAGTAGTTGGACTCTAATTCATCAGTATTAGCCAACCCTGATGGCCAGACTGAATTCTGAGATGCAAGCTTGGATTTCAGATACCCCACTGACCAAGTGAGAATCTAGTTGTATTTCCTCAGGGCACTAGATCAATGTATACTAGCTATTTTCCCATGGCTGATCCACAGCAAAATTTTCAGCCATGCAATAAACTCCTTTGGCTTCACATTAGTGTCCTGGGCCTTGGGCTACACTGGGTCATAGGTGTGATGCGACCAATCGGGACATATCTTTAGCCCCATTTCTGTGGCCTTTACCATCAGAATCATTCCTGCAGTCATCTGATTTCTTCCCAGCCCATAGGTAAAAAGATTCAAGAAGAAGTTAAGTTTTTCTTCTTGAAATATTTCTGCTAACTCAGAATATTCTAAATTAAGTAAAATGATATTAGGAATTTTGTGTTTTTCTTAATGTGAAATTGGATTTTCACATTTTAACTGGATTAAGACAAAAATGAAGTATCAAAATACATTGCAATGTGAAATATAGATTCTAAATGGAAAGATTTGTATCAAGAAAACAATTGTGTATGGTACAGTACCATTAAATAACATTTTGAATTGTGTTAGTAGTTTTCAAATATATCTTCTTCTTCCTCCTTCCTCCCTTTTTAGATGTCAATGCAAAGTTGTCATTTGTCCTTTTTGGGAGACTGTCATATATTCTGAAATTATATTCTCGTTACTTATAAGTTTCTCTTTTTAAACAAAGTGATAGTGATGGTAGAAGATCACCTTCAAAAAGTTCTATCTTGGCAAAATAAGGCAACTGCAGGAACAATTGTTTCTAATAGATTCAGTACCTCTTCTCTGCCTCTTCTGTTTACCTTCTCATTAAGTATCTGGCGGTCTTTGAAGGGCCATGGCCAAGGTGCTTTTTCCTAGGTTCTGGATAATCGGGACTTTTTTTTTTTGAGATGGAGTCTTGCTCTGTCGCCCAGACTGGAATGCAGTGGCATGATCTCAGCTCACTGCAACCTTCACTTCCTGGGTTCAAGTGATTCTTCTGCCTTAGCCTCCCAAGTAGCTGGGACTACAGGCACGTGCCACCACACCTTGCTAATTTTTGTATTTTTAGTAGAGAGGGGTTTCACCATTTGGCCAGGCTGGTCTTGAACTCCTGACCTTGTGATCTGCCTGCCTCGGCCTCCCAAAGTGCTGGGATTACAGGCATGAGCCACTGTGCCCAGCCAATCAGGACTTTTAATCTGGATGAAAGAAAACATTTTCCTTGTGGGAACTGCTGCTCTTGTTTCTTTCTTATTTCAGACTCCTGTGTATGTGTCTGAATTCTTATATATGTATTTATATAATTATTTCAAATATTATATTTTTTAGTTCTAGAACCTCCATGTGGACCTTTTATTACTGTCGTTTTTTTTTACTGAAATAATGATTTGCTTCATTCGTTGTGAGTATATTTTTATTTATTTCCTATAGCATAATTATAATGATGGTTTAACATCTTAATTCAAACTCCCCATTATTTTATTTCTTGAGAATGGGTCACATTTTCAGTTTTATGAATTTGTCATATAATTTTGAAATGTAACCTGGACATTAAAAATGTATTGTGGAAACTCTGGACTCCTTTATATTCTTCTTAAGAGGATTGATTTTTGTTTGTTTTAGTGGGCAATTGATTTGATTAGACTAAAACTGAACATTATGTTTCTTGGGCAGCAACGTGAATTTCAGTTCAGTTATTTTACTCTTATCTAAGCTGCTTGGGGTCTGTCCCACACATGCATAGGGAGGGGATTAGCCAGAAGTTTGATCTAAGTATATATTCAGGATTTGGTGGTCCCTCTATGGCTCTGCCTTTTCTTTTTCTTTTCTTTTCTTTTTTTTTTTTTTTTTGAGATGGAGTCTTGCTGTGTTGCCCAGGCTGGAATGCAGTGGTGTGTTCTTGGCTCACTGCAACCTCCACCTTCCTGGGTTCATGCCATTCTCCTGCCTTAGCCTCCCGAGTAGCTGGGATTACAGGCACCTGCCACCATGCCTGGCTAATTTTTTTGTATTTTTGTTAGAGATGGGGTTTCACCATGTTAGCCAGGATGGTCTCGATCTCCTGACCTCGTGATCCGCCCACCTCAGCCTCCCAAAGTGCTGGGATTACAAGAATGAGTCACCACGCCCCGCCTGGCTCTGTCCTTTCTAAGTCTCCCTCCTCACTGTCCAGGGTTTGTGATCTCCTCAAACTCTTTCTAATAGTTCTTTGTATCAGAAAAATCAGCAACTTTTCCATTAAAGCTTCAGCCACCCCCATATGGTAAAGATTAGGGCCTGGCCTCAGCCTAAAAGTTGTGAAAACGTGAAACACCCAGTGCTGTTCCCATTTATCAAGTGTCAAGGCCCTTCTGGTACATGCCTACTTTTGGTTTCTCTCCAATGCCTTTAAGTAGTTGGAGGAATTTTAAAAAAGTTTTAAATATCAAATTTTAAAAGTTTGTTCAGAGTTTATAGTTGTCATCTGCAGGAGGGCTAGTCCAATAGGAACTAACTCAGCCATACCAGAAATGGAAACCATTCCTACAATTACATAATGTGTAGAATCAGTGTTTTTAGTTCCAAACAACAAAGCTCATTTTAGCAAATTCAAGCGGGAAATAAATATATTGAACAATATCAATGTATGAGCTTGCTAGAGCTACCATAATAAAATACCACAAAATAGGTAACTCAAACACCAGACATTTATTTTCTCACAATTATGGAGGTCAGAAGTACAGGATCAAGGTGTCAGCAGATTCAGTGTTTTCTCTGGCATCTCTTCTTGGCTTGCAGCAGGCTACCTCCTTGCTTTATTCTCACATCGCCTTTTCTCTGTGTGTGGGCATCCCTGGTGTCTCCCTTTTTACAAGGACACCAGTCAGGTTGGAGTAGGTCCCTACCCTAACAGCCTCATTTTACCTTAATGGCTTCTTTAAAGTCCTTGTCACCAAATACAATCACATTCTGAGATACTGGGGGTTAGTGCTTCAACATGAATTTCGGGAGGTACGCAGTTAGCCCATAACAATCAGGTACCTCACCCATTCTCCAAGAGGGCCAGGGAATAAGGCTATGGAGACAGTTACAACTACCAGTTTAAGGCATTTGAGAGTTTCCATGGAGACGCTGTTACCACCACAACTAAGCATAGAGACCTCAACTTGTTACTTAAATCTGGGCATTGGATACAACCTTTAAAGCCAATGTAGCCTCTGAAAGTTAGATATTGTGTTCACTACCTGCACCAGAAATTGCTCTCAATTGGTGCCTGTGACTTTGCATCATGAAGTCCCAAACTCTCTTGTAAATAAATCTTATTGGTGATGCTTAAGTCACATATCTATGCCCTAGCTACATGGAAGTCTGGGAGAGTGAATTTCTGACCTCTCCCTAGGGGAATGCAGATTAAACAATGCAGTTGTCCCCAAATTTAAGAAAGTAGTACATAGTTTCTGGGTGGCCAAGTATAACAAAAAAATATTATGCCTCACGAATCAATTGCATAAGAACAAAATTAGTTTTCCTTTTTATTTACTTACAAAGTTTTTGGGTGTCATGCAAAGTTTTATTATTCTGAAAGTTCTTCTGAATGGATGAAAACAGGAAAAGAGAATTCTGCAAATAATTCCATGCTAAAAAATATAAAGCTTTTAAGGAAATGAGTGATTTTTAAAGGAAATATTAGTTACTAAACTTGACTGAGGAAGAAGAAACCTAAATAAAAAAAAATCATGAGAAAAATTTTAAACATTTGTCAAAGAACCATCTTATTCCTAAAATACTAGGCTAAGAGGGCATTAGAGATCAGTTCTTTGACCTTCAAGGAATAGGAAATTCTTGCAATATTTAATGTGCTCCAGAGCATAGATAAAAATAGCAAGCTTTCCAGCTCATTTTGTTAAGTCAGCTTAACCACGTGTGTCAGTCAGCTTCCCAGCAGGCAACAGATGTCACACTCACGTTAGGCAATAACGGTATGGGAAGGGTGTGGAAATGTCAGCTGGGTAGTGAAGTCCTATTACCAACCCAAGGCTTGAAGGGGTAGGGGAAAGTTTCCTTCAGAACCTGGAAGGAAGGCCAGACAGCAGCTGCGATATTTGCTCCTGGGACTCAGACAGCTTCTGTTGACCTTGCAGAGAAGGGGCTGGAAGAAAAAATGCTCCAGTCTCATTCTCCTTCCACCCTGAAATTTTCTTCCTGAGTTTCTCATTGGTCAAAGCCAACCAGAAGCCATAGGTCAAGGGAGTCACTGATGTGGTTACCAAGCTAAAGAGCTCATTGCCCTATGCACTAGAAGCCAGTGCTATGACACTGGGGTTTTGAGACAAGAAAAGCTTTTTATTGTAGGTAGACCAACAAGGAGACAGCAGTCCAACTCAAATCTGTCTTCCTATGCTGGCTTTATGGCAGTACTTTTATTAGCCAAGGTTTAATGGGTGGATTCTGGGATTAGCAGGTGATTGGTGGAAGGAAAGGGGAGGTCTGATATGTCCTCATGTACACACAGTTATCCCTTCATGCCTCCTCATGGGTCACATGTGCAAATTCAGGGACCGTTAATATGAAACATGCAGTGGAAATTTAGGCTGTGAGGTCAGCAAGCTTGTTCTGCACAGACTCCAGTCAGCCATATTGGTTCCAGCCAATTTCAGCCAGTTTTGTTATCTCATAAGCAAGGGAGTTTCACATTTCAGCAAATTTTTTTTCTTCTTATCTGCTGTCTTGCAAACTCAAGAATTTCTGTTAGTTTTTTGTGTCTTTAACTCTTTGGGACACTAGTTTCAATGTGGTTCATGGCAGTCAGCCTCCTAGGGCAGAAAGGGGATCAAGAAAGGAAGGGGGCGGAGGTCTGCAGGAGTAAACCAGAGTCATATGGCACTCCATGAAACCACAATATCTGAATAAAACTGGAAAAGTATAGCACAAAGTACACACATGGAGAACAATCTAAGCTGTGAATATAGATGCAAAATTATTGAAACAAAATCTTAGCAAACAGAATTCAGAATTTTATTATAATACTATTAGTAAGTAATGACTTTGTATTAAATGGGATGTGTTTCCAATTCCATTTAATTTTCTTTTTAAAACTAACTGTTATAGGTACATAGTAGTTATATATATTTATGGGGTACATATGATGTTTTGATACAGGCATGCAATAAGTAATGATCAAATCAAGGAAATTGGGGTTTCCATCACCTCAAGCCTTTATCTTGGGTTAGGATCATTCTAATTCCACTCTTTATTTTAAAATATACGATAAATTGGCCGGGCGCGGTGGCTCACGCTTGTAATCCCAGCACTTTGGGAGGCCGAGGCGGGCGGATCACGAGGTCAGGAGATCGAGACCACGGTGAAACCCCGTCTCTACTAAAAATACAAAAAATTAGCCGGGCGCGGTGGCGGGCGCCTGTAGTCCCAGCTACTCGGAGAGGCTGAGGCAGGAGAATGGCGTGAACCCGGGAGGCGGAGCTTGCAGTGAGCCGAGATCGCGCCACTGCACTCTAGCCTGGGCGACAGAGCGAGACTCCGTCTCAAAAAAAAAAAAAAAAAAAAAAAAAAAAAAAAAAAAAAAAAAAAATACGATAAATTATCAATAACTACAGTGATCCTATTGTGCTACCAAATTCTAGATTTTATTCATTGTGTCTGTGTTTTGTACCCATTAACCATCCCCACTTTATCCCCTGCTCCCTGCTACCCTTCCCAACCTCTGCTAACAATCTCTGTTTGGTTTTTCTTAGGACCCTTGTTTTACCTTCTTCTCTCCCTGATGACATGCTTAATTGGTAAGTGTCAAAGAGGATGCCAGGCCTGCTGGATCTCTTTTGGAACCGGCCTCTCCTCAGGGTGTAAGTTTCCTTTGCTTCTCCATGGAGCATTGCACCTGGGAAGGCCCATAGGCTTCAGGCTGGACCTGTGACCAGAGGAGAAAATGCTTGATTCCCAGGGCAAAGAATTAGCAAGTCCATGTGGTTGTACATCTAGGCTCTGTCATTCAATCCCACTTTTATCAATAATCAAGCTAATATTATCTCCATTTGACACTTATGTCTTTTTTTTTTTTTTCATTTTGAATTTGGGAGAAGAATGAACAGTGTTAATTTCTTGGCTTTAACCAATAGATACCAGTTCCACTTACCTCTAATCCCTCTTTTGCCAGTATAAAAGAAAAACAAATTACTCAATAATACTGTTAAAGCACAGCAAGGAAGGCTTTATTCAGGAACATTGCAATAGAAATAGGGACGACAACAGTGGAATTTTGCAGTGGTGGAGAGAAAGTGGGCTCAACTCCAAACACAGCATGGGCAAGTGGGATTTACAGCCAAGGAGTAGAGTCAGTGGGTAGAAAGTTACTAAGAGGAGGACGGGCGTGGTGGCTCACGCCTGTAATCCCAGCACTTTGGGAGGCCGAGGCGGGTGGATCACGAGATCAGGAGATCAAGACCATCCTGGCTAACACGGTGAAACTCCGTCTCTACTAAAAATACAAAAAAATTGGCCGGGCGTGGTGGCGGGCGCCTGTGGTGCCAGCTACTCAGGAGGCTGAGGCAGGAGAATGGCGTGGACCCAGGAGGCGGAGGTTGCAGTGAGCCGAGATCACGCCACTGCACTCCAGCCTGGGGGACAGAGCGAGACTCCGTCTCAAAAAGAAAAAAAAGAAAGTTACTAAGAGGAACATCAGGGGGAAGGGGGATTCTGGATAAACTGACCTAAGAGCATTTTTGCTCAACACAGACCAAGGTGACCCAATATCACCTGGGTGTTAGTGGAGGATGAGGAATCTAATCAGATATTGAGGGTGATCAGATATTGAGGATGAGGGCCTCTTGTTAAACTGACTTAGCAGAGTTCTTTGCCACGGCTGAATCTTACATGGAAGTACACAGATGGCCCTCGAAGAAGGTTCAGGAGGCTGACTAAAGTTTGGCCAAGCCAACAATCTTTGTCACCAGCTACTGCCACTATCGTCACCCCTAAACAGCCACGTAGCCATTGGGAGGCTGTATAAATATTGCCTCTGGCTAGGGAAAAATCAGCAAGAACAAAGACTTGCTCCATTGATTTTTGAGCTCTGAAGCAGAGCTTTATAAATCTATAACCAAAATATTAAAAGGCATGGCTATTCTGCAAGAGATGAAAAAGCTTGAATATTTCAGAAACTTGGCTTTAAGTAGAGGAATCAGATATGAAGTTTATACCATCCACCAGAGCATAGGAAGAATTTGGGATGAAATTAGAATCTTTGATGAAGTAAGAAGGATATAAACTTTCTGTTGTAAGATAAATAAGTTTTGGAAATCTAACTAACAGCATGACAACAATAGCCAAGAATTTCAAGTATTACAGACTTCAAATTTACAGAGTTAACTTAAGTGTTTTAACACACACACACACACACACACACACACACACACACACACAGTAACTATGTCAGGCTATGGATGTGTAAATTACCTTGATTGTGGTAGTCATTTTACAATGTATGTGTATTTCATCATGTGCCACACCATAAATATATACAATTTCTATTTGTCAATTATACCTCAATAATATTGGGAGGAAAAGATTCTTTCCCTTGCCCAGAACAAGGGAAGATATCAACTCTAGGTAAAAAAGGAAGAATGAGAGGCTACTTGAGGTTGGAGGTGATGTTAGGAGAATGAAAATTCTTATAGAATCTTCAGAGAATCTGCAGGAGGGTCTGGAGCGGATGGAGTCATTTTCTGGCTTCCTAGGGTATGGCCTTGGAAAGTACAAGCCTCAAAGAGAAGGTGAAAGCCCCAAAACCAAACCAAAACAAAACTAAACTTGTGGATATTCAGTTCTGTTACTGAACTGAACTGGAGTCTGCTCACCTGGCACAATAAAGCAGAACTTTCACACCAAGGTTCTCTGCAGCAGGAGGAAGACTCTGATTTGTGACTGGTTAAGGAAGTGAAGCTTTGTCTAAAAACTTGGGGTTAGCAGGAAGGAATGTTGCGGTCTGGCCTGGGGATGTGACTGGCTCCAAGCCTCTGAGGAAGGAATTTAGAACAAAGAATGGTCATCAGAATTCAGTCCTCAGCTCTTTATCTCAGGTGGATGTGCCAGGGGAACCTTTGGTAGGGGTCAGGGCTTCTGGAAAACAATTCACGGATATATGTTAAGATGTTATCTTTAGTTTCTATAGGGAATCAGTTTCTATACCTCACTCATGGCTCTCATTTACTTGGCTATTGTTTTAGGCCACTGTCACCTTCTTGCTTATCAAGTTGTTCATTTACTTCTTAGGGCTAGTTAGGTACCTGGAATTTCTTTTGAAGGAACTCAAGATTTTCCTTTATCATTATGCTTGGTGGGCCCTGTAGGCCCCTAAGAGGGGTCCCTACTCCATCTTGGAAACTCCAAGCCTCAAAAAGAAGGTCTGAATTCAAAAACCAAACAAAAACAAAACTTGTGGCTGTTCAGTGGCACTGGCTGTGTCTGGTGAGTAGTACGTGGGTGTGAGGGTGGCCTTTCAGATTCTTGGGCTCGTTGGAGGAAGCTGCCCAGAATTTTCAGCTCCATCCTCCCTCAATGGTAGAATGACAACAGTCTGGAAAAATGAGTGTTCTGTGGAACACTGACTTGCTGCTGTGCTTGGTTCCTGGTTCTCATGGAAGGAGCTAGAATTTGTGCAAAGGGGCACACCTGACTATCTGTATGCCTCTGAATGTCAGTTGGGTAGGGTCTGATCAACAGGCTAGAGATATTCTCAGCTGCTTGCACTGTTTCCTTTGTGGGGCTTGGGTGGGTTGCATGGACATCTGCCAGAGGCTAGAGCATCTTGCTTTCCCTATAACCTGTCTATATTTCTCAGAGGCCTGTGCAGTCTCAGGGCGCTTCACAGCGCTGTGATGCAAGAAATACATGCCCTCGGCAGATCCTAAAGAGCCTGAAACAACCAGATGAAGACAGCAAAGGGGTGGAAAACAAGAATAAGGACACACAGGTCAGGTGCAGTGGCTCACGCCTGTAATCCCAGCACTTTGGGAGGCCAAGGATCACGAGGTCAGGAGATCGAGACCATCCTCGCTAACACGGTGAAACCCTGTCTCTCCTAAAAAAAAAAAAAATACAAAAAAATTTAGCAGGGTGTGGTAGCGGGCGCCACGCTACTTGGGAGGCTGAGGCAGGAGAATGCCGTGAACCCGGGAGGCAGAGCTTGCAGTGAACCGAGATTGCACCACTGCACTCCAGCCTGGGTGACAGAGCCACTCTGTCTCAAAAAAAAGAAAAAAAAAAAAAGAATAAGGACACACAAAATACTAAGGCTTTCAAATCATGTTCTCACAGTGGCACAGAATTGGAGTTATTTAGAGATGAGAAAAGTGGCATTACCAAGAGATTAAAAATGTACCAGGAAGAAAACCAAGCTGTGAAGTGGCAAAAAGAGTATTTAAACCCAGGTTTTATGCTTCTAGGCTGGCCCCGTCCTCCCTCCATCTCTCTGGGCTGCAGTGATGGCTCCAGTCATGATGAAAGTCAGTGAACTTTTAATGAGGTCTTAATCAAGTGCTTCATTACTTGGACTCTCAGGGAGCAGAGCAATGGCCCTCGGGAGACAAAAACCAGCATTCAAGCCAGAAGGGCTTGGGAGAGCTTACAGGTTCTGCTCCCTTTCAAGGACATGGCTGTCCGCCTTTTCACCCCTTAACTCCCACTGCCCTGAAGACCTCGACGCAAACAAAGGGAAACCGTCAGATCTACTTTGCATTAGCTCTGGACTGCCCTTGGCCTCAGTGCTAATGAAGTAACTTAACAAATTCCCTCTGAAAAGTTGCATTTCATTTGCATATGTTTAGTTGCTTGTCCCTACTTCCTAAGGCTGATGTGACCCTCATAAAACCACAGGAAGCCACGTTTCCCTTCTCTTTCTTCCTTCCCTCTCCATCCCATCTCAGCTAGCTTGTCTTGCTTCCTTAGGCCAATCTAACAACAAAGTTTAGCCCCTGGCAGATTTTCCACACAACTGAAAGGCAAAGATTCATATGCCTTCATTTAGAGCCAATCACTGAGCTTGAAAATCCCAGTTTGACCTCATTTTTTTTTACTGTATTTTCTCCCTCAAAAACCAAAATGTGAATATGCTCACAAATTGATAATGCAGCTGCTAGATTAAGAGGCGTTCTCAATCAGCTCTTGGTTTTCAGTCAGTTTACTCAAATAATGTGGACCTGTCATAAGCATTAAGTCTGTATACCGAGATCATACTCGAGGAAAATTATTATAGAAGTTAGGAGAACTATGCAGTCATTCTTATCAGATGCCTGTAACACAGGACTCTGAAAACAGCAAGCTCTAAAAATTCAAATATTGATTCTGAGTTCATAATGATCAAACAGAATGAACCAGGCAACCTACTATTATACTCCTTGAAGATTTTGCTAGGAATAACATGCTAAAAACATGATGTCTATAAGAGAACGGCCATTGTAGGTAGCATGAGTGGAATTAAGAATATTCTACTTACCCAGAGGGTAGTGAGAAACAGTTTGTAGTTTTAAAAAAAGGCTCCGACGCATTCCCTTTCCTGTTTCATCTCTAGTCACATGACACACACAGTTCAGCGTCAGCAAGGAAATGACAGAGAGAGATTAGAGCCTTATAAGCCCATTCTAGGTGTATAGATTACAGCCTTGCAACACCACTCTAGGTGTATAGATTACAGCCTTGCGAGCCCACTCTAGGTGTATAGATTACAGCCTTGCGAGCCCACTCTAGGTGTATAGATTACAGCCTTGCAACACCACTCTAGGTGTATAGATTACAGCCTTGCAACACCACTCTAGGTGTATAGATTACAGCCTTGCAAGCCCACTCTAGGTGTATAGATTACAGCCCTGCGAGCCCACTCTAGGTGTATAGATTACAGCCTTGCAACACCACTCTAGGTGTATAGATTACAGCCTTGCAACACCACTCTAGGTGTATAGATTACAGCCTCACGAGCCCACTCTAGGTGTATAGATTACAGCCTTGCAACACCACTCTAGGTGTATAGATTACAGCCTTGCGAGCCCACTCTAGGTGTATAGATTACAGCCTTGCAACACCACTCTAGGTGTATAGATTACAGCCTTGCGAGCCCACTCTAGGTGTATAGATTACAGCCTTGCAACACCACTCTAGGTGTATAGATTACAGCCTTGCGAGCCCACTCTAGGTGTATAGATTACAGCCCTGCGAGCCCACTCTAGGTGTATAGATTACAGCCTTGCGAGCCCACTCTAGGTGTATAGATTACAGCCTTGCGAGCCCACTCTAGGTGTATAGATTACAGCCTTGCGAGCCCACTCTAGGTGTATAGATTACAACCTTACAAGCCCACTCTAGGTGTATAGATTACAGCCTTGCAACACCACTCTAGGTGTATAGATTACAGCCCTGCGAGCCCACTCTAGGTGTATAGATTACAGCCTTGCAACACCACTCTAGGTGTATAGATTACAGCCTTGCAAGTCCACTCTAGGTGTATAGATTACAGCCTTGCGAGTCCACTCTAGGTGTATAGATTACAGCCTTGCAACACCACTCTAGGTGTATAGATTACAATCTTACAAGCCCACTCTAGGTGTATAGATTACAGCCTTGCAACACCACTCTAGGTGTATAGATTACAATCTTACAAGCCCACTCTAGGTGTATAGATTACAGCCTTGCGAGTCCACTCTAGGTGTATTTGTCTCTTCTATATGTCCTCTCTTCTGCCTTCTTCCCCAGCTTGCTTGCCTTCCGCCTCAAACCCAGGAGGAGAGGAAGCAAAGGAAAAGTAGAGTGCAGCATATAGCTGCATGGAACTATATGTTAATAAACACTAAGTGGTTGTTTTTTTGGTTTATTTGTTTGGAGATAGGGTCTTAGTCTGTCACCCAGGCTGGAGTGCAGTGGCACAATCTCGGCTTACTGCCACCTCTGCTTCCCAGGTTCAAGTGATCCTCTCACCTCAGCCTCCAAAGTAACTGGGACTACAGGCTCGTGCCACCACACCTGGCTAATTTTTTTGTATTTTTGATAGAGACAGAGTTTTGCCATGTTTCCCAGGCTGGTCTCGAACTCCTGAATTCAAGCGATTGGCCCACCTCGGCTTCCCAAAGTGCTGGGATTATAGGCGTGAGCCACCACACCTGGCCACACTAAGTGTCTTGTTTCTGTCATGCCTTTCTGTCTCTTGGTTCTTCTCAGCCACAGGATTGTGAATAGGAGAGTTTCAGAGCAGTTCCAGAAATGGGAAGAAGTTAGACACTGAGTGAAGAAAAAGATCTGACAAAAACACATTGTTTAAATTATATAGTGTAGGGAAGGAAAATATCTTTCTTTCTACCATGCTAAGCTCATTAGCTCAGGCCCCTATAACAAAAGACAGTTTGCTAAAAGCATACACATTATTTAATATAAATTTTATATCACTCAGGTGCCTTCAAAAGTAATTGAAAACTCAAAGAAACAGTTGAACCTGAGTGTTTTTTATAGTAGGTTTGATGAAGAGTGGAAAGTTGTGGACAAAGGGGAGTGAGCTAAGTGTAATAAACTGGCAGGAACTTACAAGACCTGTTTGTGCAGATTCTTCTCTCTGTTTTTGTGTCTTCAGAGAGAAGGATGCTCCTGTCCTCCAGGTATAGGGAGGGCACCTCTCACTTGAGGGTCTTGCGACCTGCTTCTGGGGAGAGTCAGAAAATCCTCTGGAGGTTTTATAACCTACTTCAGGGGAGAAAGGCTGCGTGAGGGTCACAGTGACCTTCTCCTTGTGCAGTTTTCTTGAGTTTCTTTATCAGAAAAGATTCAAGATGTCAAGGTGCCATATTTTGCGGGTAGTGTGTCCTGAATTCCCCAAAATAAGAAGATGTAAAATGTATGTCAATAAACTTACCTTATTATTTGATTGAAAGTTAAGATTCATTGGTATGAACATGTGTTGCACTATGCAAATAACTGATGTAACTTTCAACCGGGGACCAGAACACTGCTGCACTGGATCAGCTCAGCTCAAGAGAGCCAATTGCATGCATCTCTTCCCAACTCCGAGTTCTGTGTCTGCATGTTGGTAATCGGAAATCAGCCATGATGTGGGGAGTATTTACACCATGGAGATCGGTAAATGCTACAAATCAGGGCTTCCCCGCCTCCCGCAAAAGGGCTGAGTTGCTGGTTTTGACAGGCATTATGATGCTTGCTTCTGCCACCAAACCAGTTGTACCAATCTCCCCATTTTTATTTCTTTTACTCCTTTTCTGTGTTCAGGGAGAAGCACAGTGATTTTTCATTTACTAAGTATCCACTCTGTGCAGAACTGTGCCGGATCCTACGGAGAATTCCAGAAGACACGGACAGTGCTGTCAACCACTGCCAGTTAATTAACTGTAGTCTGAGGCAGAATTAAATGAGTCTGACAGAGAACTGCCTGTCAAATATTGTGAAGGCTTGATCCCCAAGAAAGAGGTGGCATATGAGTTGTTCTTTGAAGAACAGAGTTGGATTTCAATTAGCAGACAAACTGGAGTATGATAGGGAGAGGGAGGAAGGGCATTTGAACAGGGGAACAGCAAGAACAAATGGGTGAGTTTATGAAATGAAAGTGCTGGAGTCTTCCTGGAAGGGTATAGAGTCATCTGTGGCTAAAATAAAGAGCTTGTAATTCATAAAGGGCAATGGTGAGGGCAGATTTTTCAGAATTTTAGTAGTTTTCACTTTTTATGGTGATTAAATTACCGCTTTCTCATCTATATAGCTATTTCTTTTTCTTTTTTCTTTTTTTTTTTTTTGTTTTGAGATGGAGTCTTGCTCTTGTCATCTAGGCTGGAGTGCAATGGCACAATCTTGGCTCACTGCAACCTCTGCCTCCTGGGTTCAAGGGATTCTCCTGCCTCAGCCTTCTGAGTAGCTGAGACTACAGGCAAATGCCACCACACTGGGCTTATTTTTTTATTTTTATTTTTTGGTATTTTTAGTAGAGACAGGGTTTCACCATGTTGGTTAGGCTGGTCTTGAACTCCTGACCTCAGGTGATCTACACACCTCGGACTCCCAATACATAGCTATTTCTTAAGTAACAAAGTGTTAATTTTGTGATGAATCTATGTGCCAGTTACCAAGTTTTCCAGCACAGAACACTCCTACAACTTGGTTTAATTTTATGAAACTCATTAGCTCAACATAAGCTACAAAAAAGCAAACAATTAAGCCTTTCATTGCTTATAAACAATGCTTGCAAGAAGAATCTTTTGTATATTTTATATTTGATGGTATTAAAAAACCATATCCATAATGACTATTTCTCCCAGTAAGATTCTGGACCAAAGGGTATGTGCATTTTAAACACAGATTGAAACAGCTGCATTTCCCTCTGGAAGTTGTGCAGGTATACGTGTGAGAGTACTTCTTTTATCACAATCTAATTCACAAGGTGTATTAGCAAAATTTTAAAATGCCAATGTGAATGCTGAAAATTGTATGTAGTTGTATTTTCAACTCACTAATTAGGAATGAGTTAGATCATTTTAGATCATGAATGGCCACTGTATTTCTTCTTTTCTGTAAGCTGCTGTGTCCCATGCTCATTATTCCATTTGCTTGTTCACCTTGTTATATTGATTTGTATAAATGCTTTGCAAATGAAGGGAATTACCACCTGGCCCTCCTGTGTATTGCTCTTGTTTTTGTTCAGTTTGTTGTTTGCCTTTGATTTTGTTTATAATTTCATTTTTCTGATAATGTGAATATTAAAGACTTTTCTGTGTTCATATTTATTCATCTTTTTCTTTATGGGTCTGAACTTTGTGATCTGCTAGAAATAACTTGAAGACTCTAAATCATTTCTTTCCTGATTTGTTATAGAAAACTGATGGCTTTATTACTTTAAAAACTATTTAAATGTCCTTTTAAAAAATTTATAATAGATATGCATTTTCACAGCAAGTTTGTGACAGGTTCATTCATTTTAATTTGCATGTATTTTAAAACTTAGCTATAGAAACAGAGATGGAGAAAACACATCCTTGTCCTCAAAGAGCTCTCATTCTTGTGAGGAGGCATATAGCTAATTATAACTACATATATTGTATAATTATACATTTTCCAGTTATATATAACTACATTATATAATTCATTTATGAGAAAACTAGGGAGATTCCTCTATGTTAATACATTATACATTATACACACACACACACGATAGAATCCATTCATCAAACACACACACACACACACACACACACACGATAGAAATCATTCATCATAAAAAAAAAATCAAAACTAAGGGAGCCCTTTCATGGGGGAGAAATGGATGATAATCTGTTTTAGAAGAAACATTCTGTCTAAGGAGTTTTTAAGTAGTTTAGGACCTGGGAAGAAGTCCAGGGGCTGGAGTCACTTCAGGAGCAGATGGGCTGCAGGCCTGTGGGGACTTGAGGGTAGGGGCTGAGCTGCCAATTAGGCGATTCCCTGGGGGTCTGGGCTGCCCCTTTTCATGTTCAGGTGAATTTGAAAACCTCATTTCTTTTTCACAGAAGAAAACTGCTCATTGAGGTAGCAAGGATGCTGACAAGCGTGAGGCGAGCAACCTCATGGAATTGTAAAGAATCCCTGGAGAGTTATCATTAAGTGGAGACACAGCTAAGAGATTTTGAACCCAGAAGTACTAGCTGAAAGCTCCAGAGCTGTAGACAAATAGATAACCTTTTCCTCAGTCTGGAAAACTTTAGTATTTCTCAAAGCAGTGGCTACAACATCCAACAACCCCACAACCTGCATACCTGTAACGCCTTCATTCACTGTGTACGCACAACGTGTAACCGAGTAGGGGCTGAGGGATCTCACTAGGTGAATGTCCACGGCCCCATTTTAAAGAAGAAACTGGGCCGGGCGCGGTGGCTCACACCTGTAATCCCAGCACTTTGGGAGGCCGAGGCGGGCGGATCACAAGGTCAGGAGATCGAGACTATCCTAGCTAACATGGTGAAACCCTGCCTCTACTAAAAATACAAAAAAAATTTAGCTGGGCATGGTGGCGGGCACCTGTAGTTGCAGCTACTCAAGAGGCTGAGGCAGGAGAATGGCATGAACCTGGGAGGTGGAGCTTGCAGTGAGCCGAGATCGCGCCGCTGCACTCCAGCCTGGGCAAGAGAGTGAGACTCCGTCTCGAAAAAAAAAAAAGAGAGACAGAGAGAAAGGGAAGAAGGGAAGAAGGAAAGAAAGAAAAGAAAGAAAGAAAGAAGAAAGAAAGAAAGAAAGAAAGAAAGAAAGAAAGAAAGAAAGAAAGAAAGAAGAAAGAAGAAAGAAAGGAGAAAGAAAGAGAAAAAAGAAAGAAAGAAAAGAAAAGAAAGAAGAAACTGAGAGTCAGAGAAATTAGATAATTTACCCAGCGTAAAATCTCAGTGAAACCAAGACAACAATTGGCAATTGATGCGCTTAATGATTCCCAGCATCTGGGTTTCTGGTATTTTGCTGTGGATGAGTATCCAGTTTAAATATGAAATCCACATACTCTAAGCTCTGTTCCCTCCCCTTGGTTCTGAGCTGATGTTCTTGGCTTCAGCCCTGTGGGCTTAGAACTGAACTCTTCTTTTCATGGAACATTACCTGTTGATGGTGGAGTTGGTTCTACTAATGGCTAAGATTTTAACATTTCTGTTTTGGAAAGCTCCCTCTCAGATATCCCTGTCTCCAGCTCTGCACTCTTCCGGTCCAATGGCTCCAGGCTACTCCTTCCCATCGCTACAAGCTTCTCCTGGTCCAGTCCCCCAGGCCCAAGATTATCTGGAGGTAATCTCAAAAGGATCTTGTTCAGACCTCAGAATCTTGAATTCTTTTATTTTTCTTTAAGTAATGAAAAGCCATGGCTTGATCTGAACAATTTCAGTGGGCTGCAAGCTTAAGAGAAGGTATGCTTTGGGCAAAAGGCCTTCTTACCCCTGCTCCTAAAATCATTGCTTGTCAGTGCTTACAGCCATTCTTAAAGCTCAACCTCATGTGCTCCTTGTATGTTATCTTTGGTTGAAGGGGCCTTGGGTGCAACAAGTGAGCGCTTCTTCCCTCAAATCCCAACGGAAAAGAGGTGTTGGTTGCTGCTAGGAGGTTGCCTGTTTGGGGGAACTATTTGGAACAGAAGATCAAGGCCATACCTAGCTGTCTTCAGGCCCAGTCCCAGGATGGGCAGGCCACTCTGTCCCCCACTTCTGGCTCATCCCTCCTGTGCTGTCAAATCCCAGTGTCAAGGTATTTTGGAAACACTGCCCTTCTTACAAAGTCTCCTTCTTCTCGGTCTACTTACTCCTCTCCCCTCTTGCCCTCTAACTTCTTCTCATCTCTTCTACCTCCCAAATTTGCTTATCGATCTCTGTCCCTCCTGCTGTTCCTAAGGTCACCCAAAGCTTCCTGGCTCTCATCTGCACTCCCCAGGTTGGCCAACTGCCCAGTGCTCAGAGCCACAGAGCTTCCCCACTGCCTGGGGTAGGGAAGGTGAACACTAAGTGTGCCCTCAGGCCAAGGAGGGGTGGAGGGCACCCTGGCTGCCCACCTGGCCTTTCAGTACTCTACATGAGGCCACTCCCCTTCCATCTCATTCCTCATCGCTCCATCACAACCTGCCATTACCTATGCCCTGGATATCTCTCCTTCCTGGACATAAGTTCTGTGAGGGTGGAAGCCATGCCCACCCGATTCACTATTGTATCGTCAGCATCTAGCAATGTGTCTGGCTCCTAATAGACATAATATATATTTGCTGGCTGAATGAACACAGTGAAGCCGTGTGTGTGTGTGTGTGTGCATGTATATGCGTATATGTGTACATGTGTATATGTGTGTAGGTATGCATGTATGTGTGTGTATGGGTATGTGTGTGTATGGGTATGTATGTGTATGTACATGTATGTGTGTATGTGAGTATATGTATGTGTATGCATGCGTATATGTGTATAAGTGCATATGTATGTGTATATACGTACATATATGCACTGTATATGTGTGTATATGTACGTGTGTGTAGAGAGAGAAAAGTATTCCATACAATAGAGAGTAAGATGATGCTTACAGGGAAAGAGTTCAAATTGCAATACTGATCACTTGAGAATAAAGAGAGACAATCTGTAACTATTTGGTTGGGCTATGAAAAGGTAACACTTATTGGTAGTGTAATTAGTGTTCTACTGTACAGTCATTTAACAACTCATCCCCCTATTTATAGGCAGGCCCCACCTCCCACAATAGGGATACCCGTGGAGTACTTTTCCAACTTCTCTTGCAACTAAGACACAGCATGTGACCAATCCTGGCCAATGGGAACCCAGGACGAGTCTGCTGGAGACTTTTGGGAAAGGTATTGTCTTCTAATAAGAGAGACACAGAGGTGCAAATGTCCCTCTTTTCAGCAGGGCCTTGCTGTGTCTACAAGTGACCATGAGGGTCAAGCTAATACACTGAGTATGGGAGCTGGGGTAGAAAAAAAAAGAGCTTGGGTCCTTAATGACAATGTTGAGCTAACTTTGAAAACATATTGCTTCTGGACCTCTTGTTGTTTGAAATAACAAATGGCCTCACTTTTTCACCCACTCTTGATTCTTCTGGAAGAAGCCATCCTCGCTTATGAGTTCTTGTATCCATTCACATGAACCACAGGCCATTCCTAATGATCACTGTGTATACCAGTAAATGTAGATGAACTGGTATGATTTGGGAGACTTTTAAATCTATTCATAGATGCTCTGCCTATGACATATACTCATATATCGTAATAATTAGTTCACAACTTGAAAGGGGGTGACATTCATGTAAGGTATGTTTTCATCTTCTATATTTCTACAATATCTATAAATTAAATTTCCTGAAATTCTAGATGGTACCAGAGCCACTATAAACAATCGCATAGGCCTGTGTATATCACTGTGTTACCTCTGAGACTACGAACCAATATGGGTTTTTTTAAAAAAAACATCTTTTTGATCTGTTGTTAATCCAACTGAGAATTGGGATTCTGGTTGTGTGATAAAAATCTGGCTCTGGGAAATGGTGAAATGTGTATGAAGGTCATGGGGTCTGGGAAGATTCCACATGTGGAGCTCAGAGACAGGTGTAGGGATGTAGAGATTCCAAAGTAGTTTCTAAAGGGCATGATTTATAATGAGCAGGTTCTTAGGATGGTTCTCAATTGCCTTTTATGATTCTCATGAAATAAAAGTCATGAATTTTAGAGGCATTTCCCTCTTCCACTTCCTCTGCAACCTCCTTATATCTCAGCAACAATAATGCTCAAGTCAGGCCGATACAGCTCCATTCATGGACATAGAAAAAAAACGTGGGTCAAAATCCACTTGCATAAATACATTCAAGCCAGTTGCAGCCTGCTGCTTGTTGGGGGTTGTTTCAAGCCATGTGTGCAGTACCAGGCCTTCGCCACAGGGTGGTGGAAATGGCCACAAAATGTGAGCTACTGGCTTGGCCTGGCCGGGACTGAGTGGAAACAGATCTTTAGGAAATGTAATCTTTTTGCTTTGCACAGCTCACAATCAATCTGATGTCTTATAAATGTGCAATTTCCTGTATTCTTGAGCAAGCCTAGTTCTGCTTATTAACATAGAAAAGAGACAGACTATGAAGTGGCCTTAAGAGATGAGAGATTAAGCCTCAAAATGAAAGGCAGGGTGTAGAAACAGGAGACAGGCCAGAAGGCCAGGAGCCTGGGTTCTACTTGTCCCTCTGGTGTCATTATCTAAGTCACTTTATAGCTCTGGGCTTCGTGGTTTTCTCAGAAGAGGTGAGGAGAAGGGGTGTGATATTGATCAGCTATCAAATTCCCCTCCTATCTGAAGTCCTCTGATTTATGGTAAGGTTATTTACACAGCCTTAATGTAGATTTATCATAACGTTATTTACACAGCCTTAATGTAAGGCAAGGATCTGAACTAATATCGTGGTGGTAGGAAAGGAAAAGAAAATTGTAAAAAGTTATTTCTTCACGATACTTGAGAATAAATAAGTGTCAAAAGTCAAAAAGTCAAATCAAACCATACCTCCAGGACTCAAGGCCCTTGGGGAGGACAAAGCTTGCAGGAGGCTTACTCTTTTGTGGAATTTACCAGTTTACTCCTGAGAAAACCAGTCAGAGTTAATTTCTCAATTGTGGCATCTAACCAGAGCACATGCTCATTTAATTGTCCTGTAGTAGGGAGAAGCAAGGAAAAAAAAAACAAAAAAAAAACACAGATCATATTTAGTGAGTGAATTTTTTTTTTTTTTTTTTTTTGAGATGGAGTCTCGTTCTGTGGCCCAGGCTGGAGTGCAATGGTGCAATCTCAGCTCACTGCAACCTCTGCCTCCCGGATTCAAGCCATTCTCCTGCCTCAGCCTCCTGAGTAGCTGGGATTACAGGCGCTGCCACCATGCCAGGCTAATTATTTGTATTTTTAGTAGAGATGGGGTTTCACTATGTTGGCCAGGCTTGTCTCGAACTCCTGACCTCGTGATCCGCCCACCTCGGCCTCCCAAAGTGCTGGGATTACAGGCGTGAGCCACTGCGCCCGGCCTGAGTGAACGTTGTTGAGTCACAGAACACTAGGGAGAGCTTTTGGCATTATTCATTTCAAAAACACTGTATAGAGAGGAGAGCAGGTGCTGCATTTCATTCATGCCTTCATTCATTCACTTAGTTTTTGAGACGTAGTTTCGTTCTTGTTGCCCAGGCTGGAGTGCAATGGCGCGATCTCGGCTCACTGCAACCTCCACCTCCTGTGTTCAAACAATTCTCCTGTCTCAGCCTCCTGAGTAGTTGGGGTTACATGCACCCATCACTATGCCTGGCTAATTTTTGGTATTTTTAGTAATAAACTCAGTAATACTGGTTTTCATTTGCAAAATCCACTTAAAAGTTAGCTGAAGAGGCCAGGAAACATTCTTTAAAATACTATATAAATTTTCATCAGACATGTATAATATAGAATACTTCCCTTTAGTAAAAATGTTCACATCATATACTTAATGGGAAACAAAATATCATGTGAATAGCCCAGAAATAAAATTGCCTTATCTTTCAGACTGCGTATTTTCTGCTAAAATCTGTGCATATTCTTTTGCTGCTTCTAAAACTGGATCTTGATTCAGATTTTCCTTGTGTGTAAATCCTAGAGGAGAAGCTATATAGGATCCAGGTTCATATTTAGTAGCAGCTGAAAACAAAAGGCAAGAATTATATTATTATTATTACTATTATTATCGTTATTATTTTAAGATAGGGTCTCACTCTTTCACCTATGCTGCAGTGCCGTGGTGTGATCACAGGTCACCGCGGTCTCGTCCTCCCAGGCTTAAGCAATTCTCCTGCCTCAGCCCCAAGTACTTGGAACTGCAGGCATAAGCCACTGTGCCTGGCAAGTTTTTGTATTTTTTATAGGGGCAGGGTTTTGTCATGTTGGCACAGGCTGCTCTCAAACTCCTGGGCTCCAGTGATCTGCCTGCCTCAGGCTCCCAAAGTGCTGGGACTACAAACGTGAGCCAACATGCCTGGCCAAAGAATTATATTCTATATATTTCATAGTTAACTAAGTGCAAGTCAGTAAAAAAGAGTTGAGAGCTTTTTCAGTGTTAACAAGAATGAAAAGTATGTATGACTACAATGCTAACTTATTATTAGATAAGAATCTGCCCATAGTTGCACACTGAATTAATGATCATTGTGGTTGTGTATCACAGCTTCTGGTTTTCTCATTCTTCATTTATTTATTCAACAACCACGTGCTAAGGTACTAGACTATGCCCTGGAGTTACAAGATGAAGATGCTACAGTCCACCCCTCAGCAATCACATGCTATAACCTGAAAAAGCAGACAACTAGGCAATTTCCATACCAAGTCATAGATACCCTGACAGGTATACAACAGGGCACTATTGGAACTCAAGAGGGACACCTATCCCAGTTTTGTCTCGATATTGTAGGCTTTTTGGTGGAGGCATGGTTAGTGGATACCTGAAGGACGAGAAAAAAAGGTTGGCAGATAGAGCAAAGAAGCAAGTGCAAAGAGCTGGAGGAGAAGGAAGAGCACTGGGGAATTCTGTGCAGTCCAGTTTGGCTGGATCCTAGAGCAAAGGGGCAGAGTACAGTAAGTGATGAGAGATAAGCCTGAGTAACTTGACAAGAACCAAATGAACGTGGGTGTTTATATTCCATGTTAAGGAATTTGGAACTTTACCTGAGGGCAAAAGTAAACCAATGACACTGTAAATGACTGGAGATTAAAAGTGTTACCTCCCAAGCGACTGCTTATAAACTGTAACTGCTTGAATAGGTTACTAGATGAGACTGGGATGTTTTGGCCTTAAAAATCACTACCATAACCCTGAGAAGTTGATGATGCCTCTGTTTTCTGAGAACAGTTTCTGTGTGCTGTCTGACAATTCCATAGGGATGGCAGAAGTAAAGAGTAGAGCCAGACTTCTTGAGTTATTTTTTTTAAGCTATGGAACGGATGAATTCATGAGGCATAAGTATGCTCTTCATTATACATGTTCAAGTTTTCACATCTTTCATTAGATGTATACAGGAAAGAATATTTAATGTAGTATCTACTAGCCCAAGAATGGAAAGGGATGTCGTTCACAGTTTATTTCACATATATATTACTTAATCTAAATTTAATCCATAAATTTTGGTAACATACCTGCTACTTCTGTAGTTAGATCATTTTCCAACTTCTGCTGCATCTGAAATAAGTCAAATATTATTTACAATGTTTAAGAAGAGACATTATCATGGTAAGGAGCATCAATTACAAAATGTGGCCTTTAAATAATACTTTTACAAACTAGACCTAACTTGAAGATTGCTTAAATAAAAAAAACATATAAATTCCTACCTATTTTAAGCTTAGATAATGGAGAACATATATGTGTTATGCTGTTTAGATTAATCTCACAAAAGTACAATTAATATTGGTGTGTTGGATCTATGTCATTTCAAAAGTGTGATGTTTTCCCTTATAGTACAGAGGTTAAACAATTCAAGTCATATTTTGCAATGAATGCATTACTTTCCCATTCTTATCAAAACTCTGCCCTTTATCAAGGTCTAATCAGTTTTTCACTTTAATGAATAGTTCCTTAAAATGAACTCTCCATTCTCCACTTTTAGAAAATAATAATTTCAAAGTATGTTCTTTGCTATTAATTCAGCACAGAATCTTTAATACATACTTGAAGAACGCAATATTGTTGCAATGCCATGTGAAAGTTCCACTGGCAAAAGATTAAAAATATTATGCTCTCTATTATGATTAACACTTCTTTATTCATACGGACACAAAGATTTCAGAAAATTTACATGAAAACAAGGATAAATATAGGTTGGAGCCAGTGTTTTCAATCTTAGTTTCTTTGATTCATGAGTGTCCAGAATTAAAAACTAAGAAAACAATATAGAGTTATTTAACTGCAACTTTGATTTCTTTTCAGAAATTAGTACCCATTTTTTAAGCATCTGACAAGTTATAGTTATCTACTTAATTATGAAAGGTGTGGGAATATTTCAAACTTATTGCCAGTGTCCCTATCTAGAGTGCTCTTATTTAAATTTTTTTTAGAATAAGTATTCTCTCACTAAATGCCTAGAACAGGGTCTGAGATAGTTTGTGGTGATAAGGATAATGATATCTAATGCCTTTACAAATTTTAGGTGTCAAGTCAATTTTTTTGTTTTACTAACAGGTTTACCAATATTTTGAGACTCCTTTCCATAACATTTCTGTGACAAAAACATTATAGATAGGCTTTATAGAGTAAGTAACACGACAACAGCATTACCATCCAGGCCTTATAAAAGTAATAATTCAAGAAATGATCCTTTTCAAGCTATGTCCCACAGAAATCTAAGGTTCCACAGAGGACGCCGAAGGATTAAGGGATAAGAAAGTCACAGCTTCAGAGCACTGATCCTTCCTTTAGTCAGGCAGCACTACTTCTGTTTTCTATAATGTGGTTTTATGCAATTTAAAAAAGTTCTATTCTTAAAAAAAAAAAAGAGTTTTACTTAAACGTATGAATGTCACTGATTTAGTCAAAGTCCTTAATTTTACATAACAAACAAAACAGGCTCAGAGAGACTGCAGCTTGCCCGAGGTCACAAAACCAATTAGTTACAAGGTAGGAGTGGGCTTCAGATCTTTCACTGAGCCTGGAGTTATTCTATGCCAGCAGCTTCCTTCATATTCAGAAAAGAAATACAGATTTTTAAAAATAACTCAGGCTGGGCGCGGTGGCTCATACCTGTAATCCCAGCACTTTGGGAGGCCAAGGTGGGCGGATCACAAGGTCAGGAGATCAAGACCATCCTTGCTAACACAATGAAACTCCGTCTCTACTAAAAATACAAAAAATTAGCAGGGCATGGTGGCGGGCGCCTGTAGTCCCAGCTACTCAGGAGGCTGAGGCAGGAGAATGGCGTGAACCCAGGAGGCAGAGCTTGCAGTGAGCCAAGATCGTGCCACTGCACTCCAGCCTGGACGACAGAGTGAGACTCCGCATCAAAAATAATAATAATAATAATAAATAAATAAATAACTCAGAGAAGCCAGGTGTGGTGGCTCACGCCTGTAATCTCAGCACTTTGGGAGGCCGAAGTGGGTGGATCACAAGGTTAGGAGTTCAAGACCAGCCTGGACAATATGGTGAAACCCCGTCTCTACTAAAAATATAAAAATTAGCCAGGCGTGGTGGTGTGCACCTGTAGTCCCAGCTACTCAGGAGGCTGAGGCAGGAGAATCGCTTGAACCCGGCAGGCGGAGGTTGCAGTGAGCAGAGATCACGCCACTGCGCTCCAGCCTGAGAGACAGAGTGAGACTCTGTCTCAAAAACAACACCAACAACAAAAAAGAGAAAATGCATCTATAAACTGTCATGATGCTCTATAATGTTTAAGCATGAGACAAAAAATAGTAGCTCTCCAAATTGTAAGTTATGAATCAAATTTAAAGAACAATTAATATCGTAATTTCTGGCTAGTACCAGTCAAGACACTCAATTTATAAAGAACACATTTTTCAAACTGCAGAACAGAAAACTTGATGGAGAAAATCTTTAGTTGAACCAAGCAAGCAGAAATTAAGAAAACTGTTCCTTAAAAGAACTATTCATTCTCCTCCAAATAAGACGTGGTTTAGGAAAATCAATCAACAAGTCAATTATCCATGTTGTGAGTTATTTATAGAAAAACTGAAAACACAAAACAGATTTCTCTTTACCATTTAGCATATGTCTGTCCAACTTCTCATCATTAATTAGTACATACAAAGACATGGGATTAATTTCAATTATCACTGAAATCCAGCCATAAATGATAGGAGAACCTTCATTTTCCTGGCCTCAGGTTTCAAGTGATGACTTAGACTCTCTCTACCTATAGCTTCCTCTTGAGAGGATGTCAGATCTACCTAATGGGTGAATTTGGGCAAAGCACACAGTGTGCTTGCTTGGCTCAGGGTCTCTTTCAAAAGATGTGTCTGCCCACAGTGACATGAGTTCGGGTCTGCTGTCATCTCTGCAGTAAGCAGCATGCACCTGCAATGGGTGTCAAGCATTTGTTTTCTCCACTTAGAACTCTGTGGGTTAGTGCCTAATCTGGGATAAAACACTGGGGCTGCACATCTGAGCCACATCCTCTCGTTAGTTATCATGAGTCTGTAATAGAGCTAGTGTGTCGATGTTCATCTATCTGACTCCTGTGTTCTGAACTCAGAAGGGAATGAGGAGCGCCATTTGCTGCTTATCCACCACAGCCTGAACAAGAAAGATGAGTGTATAACACTTATAGAAATAGTTTCTTCTTCCTTGACTTTTCTAATCTTACCATACATTCTTCACAACTACCTCCACTTTAAAGAGGGGAGGAGTTAGAAAATTTTTTTAAAGAAATGTAGTGAAATCAGTACCAATGGCGAAGTCCAATAAATACAAAGTTCACTCTTCAGGAATAACTTATTGACAGGCTACTGCTAAATTATACTTGAGATTACAGGCTGGAAAATAAGGAGCCAATAAAACCATAAAAAGTACTTCTGATGTACAGGACAAAGGATCCCAGGGTTAATCTAGAATGTGAAAACTGTAAGTAAAAATTAGTAAAACATAGGCATAGCAATCTATTATCACTACAATGGTGTTAAGTGGCAAGGCTATGTGGCAGGCCAGGTCTCACTAACGCAGGCCTCCATAACAACTGCTTTGGCACTGACTGAGTAGTTAAGTTAAATATTAAAAGCTGAAAGAGCCAGTGCCCTCATACAGGCTGGAATGTAACAAAAACCCACCAAGAGTCTTGCCTAGGCCTTTCCTGGGCCTTAAAGTATGACAAAATAATGAAGGAATTCTTAATAGGACCTGTTTGGTATTAAACAAGTTTTATTGGGGATCTGAAGAAACTCCCCAGGCCTCCACAAATAAGTTTATTGGGGGTCTAATGGAACTCCCAAAACTCCACGATTTAGCAGGAGACAAGATAAGGGTAATCGCCCCAGCACCTGGACCCATTTAGATTAAATAAATTTACTGAAGCTCCAGAGGAAGGTCTTCAGGACTTAGACCTTAGTTACAGATTAAAAGAAGTTAATCACTTATGTCTATAGACGAATGCACACTTACATGTAGATATACAGCTTAGAAGGTATATAAGCTCTGGAAAACTTTGTAATTTTGAATTGGTGTGGTAATAATTTCCAGGACCTCCCTGTAACCCTGTAACCGGTTGCAGAAAATAAAACCTCTCTTCCTCCCCAATTCATCTGCATCTCATTACTGGACCATGATAAGTAGCAGCCCAACTCTCAGTTTGGTCTGGGAACAGTCAGACTCTAGACTTCATATAATGGGGTGAGAGATGCAATAAATGCTAAATGTCATGAATGTAGAGAAAACTTGTTTCAACAACCAGTTATAATATATTATTTCTCTGGTGTGTGATTTCATACAAAATTATAACCATTTTTCTTGAGGTTAGAGAAAATGCTGAGTACGATAGCACTTCACAGTAGGAATAGTCCAAAGTGTTAAAATCTTGCAAATAAAGGAGATGTATAAACAGATCCAATATTAGTGCTATTTTTAACATTTTGCTTTTGAAAATCATAGCTAAAAATTTCTAAATATCCTGTTGTGTAATGCCCCACCCAGAAACCCGCCCCACCCAGAAACCCACCCCACCCCCCACCTTTTTTTATAAATCTGTTTAGACGGTATGTTAACCACCTCCTCCTTGTATTAGCTGATGTTTTCCTATAGGAAATACTAAAGTTCCTAGCAACTCTAGAAGACACCTTCTTTCCGTAACTCTAAAAATTCTGTAGACAACAGCTATATAAGAACTCTTCCAAGGTGTGATTATGGAGACATGCCTTTGTATCTTTTTTTTTTTTTTTTTTTTTTTTTGAGATGGAGTCTTGCTCTGTCACCTGGGCTGCAGTGCAGTGGCACAATCTCGGCTCACTGCAACCTCTGCCTCCTGGGTTCAAACGATTCTCCTGCCTCGGCCTCCCGAGTAGCCAGGATTATAAGTGCCCGCCACCACGCCAGGCTAATTTTTGTATTTTTAGCAGAGACAGGGTTTCACCATGTTGTCCAGGCTGGTCTCAAATTCCTGACCTCAAGTGACCCACTTGCCTCGGCCTCCCAAAGTGCTGGGATTACAGGTATGAGCCACCGCACTCGGCACTCATATCTTGATATAATCATGCTTTTTAATCTCTTTTAGTAAATCTAACATGATTGGGCAAAAAATGCCCCACAAGGAAATTAGGTATGCTTTGGAACTACTACATTAACTTTAAAACAAACAAATTTTCTACTTACCTAGAAATACTAAAAAATGAACACCCCCTTCCCCACAAAACAGAAATGTAAGAAGTTCCTCAAAAATCGTCCCTTGCATCACATCTGCTTTTATTTATTTTACTTAAAGAACAGATTAATCAAGTGTTGCAGGTTTATAACATATAAAAGTATTCACCTTGGATCCTTTTAAATAATAAACATACATGGGTGGTTAGTGTTTGGACACCAATCATTCACATATGATGAGGGGTAGAAAACCTGAGATGATGCAGAAAAACTTTAAAAGTGACCCCAGGCACACTAAACCCATTAAAAGTGAACCCCAGACAAACTAAAATCAATTATTAAGACAAAGCACATCAAAGTAAACCTTTGGTTAAAATCTAACTTAAATGCAGTTTTTAAAGAAATTTAAAATGTGTCAGTTAGGTTACATTTATTGAATAAAGTTAACAAAGGAGTAATCTCTTATGAATGAGAGCTCCAGAGACTTAAAAATAACTGTAAAATTTCTGTTTCCTTTCTTTATTAACACAGGTAATTATTACTTTTACTTACCATACACAAGACAATTAAGTAACTATTTTACCAAATAACATACAAGAATTATATCAGAAATCTGAATGCCAAAGGAAAAAAGATAGCTAACCTTCAACAAGTAGCTCTCCATGCTCTCAAGAGCAGAACTCTTTTTTCTTGGAATATGTTTTCTGTTGAGACCTTCACTATCATTAAAATTTCCAACGCAAGGTGACTCTAGGACTGGCCTTGTAGTATAAGCAGTGAATAGAGATCTGGATCTGGTCTGCTGTTTCTCCACAGTAAGTTGCTTACTGACCTCTGCTATCATCTCATTAGTTCTATGAAGATTGCAAAAGACAAATGCTTTGTATTTCATTTTTTCCTAAGTGATTCCTAAATGACTTCGATTGTTCTAAAAGTTGCCGTTAAGAGTAAATGGAATATACCATAAGCCGTGTTTTAACTCTGAAAATGTGTTAGAGCATGCCTACTGTATCCAATTATAGTTTTAACATTGTTCTAAAGAAGTACATATATTTCTAGAAGGATTTCTAACAAACAAGTAGTTCAAAGAGAGGGAGGCGACAGAAAAGACTATCAATGATGTATGGCTTCATAGTTAACACTTGTTGCCCATCTGGAACGACTCTACTTATACGATTCTTAAGGATGCCATTAGAATTACTTGTATTCCAAGGGTAACTGTGTGAAATGATGAAGATATTAATTTGCTTGACAAAATAACCATTTCACTACATATAAATATATCAAAACATCAAGTTGTACTCCTTAAATATATACAATAAAAAAACTAAAAGTAAAAATAAAAGCTAGAAATACTTGTATTTAGTAAACCAGTTAGAGATTGTCTAAAGAACTATCTCTCAAAGACATTTTCAAACAATTGCTTTCACCACCCTTGTATATTTCACCCATTATCTGGAAAACATTGAGCATTTGGCACTGAGGAATTGTTCAAGGTGACTTCTCCTTGGGGAGAATAAGACTGCTGAAATCAAAGAGAACTAAAGCAGCATCGAGGACAATCAGCTCCTAACACTGTGGCCCATGTATCAGAGGTGAGGCCTGCCCTTTCTGTCTTCCACATACCCCCTCAGGCTGATCAAGGTGTTATTTTTTTATCACTTAGTAAGTTATACTTCCCTTCAACCCTAGTTAATCATTCTCTGCTTCACAAGTGTGCCTTTATGTGGATTGGAAAAACTATACAGGACACTTCTTCTCAAGGCACCCTCTAATGATCACAATCAAGCAAAGTGAATTTACTGAGTGACAGAATGTGCCCAGAGTAGTCGTACTTGACCCTTTCAGTTTTCAGCTGTCATCTTCCAGAAATTAATGAAATTCATTAATATTTTGAATTAAGGGAATACTGACAAGCAATTTTTATAATGGTATCACTGTCTAAATGATGAAGCTTCGTAAATATTTAGCTGAAACCCTAATAGATCAAGTTAACTATATAAGAATATTAAGGGGTGGGGAGAAGCCACATAAAACCAAAAAAACAGGAGAGACAGGAACTGTCCTGGACTAAGATTTTAAAGGTTACGTTCATTTACTATTTTCAATTTTACTTAAAGGTTAAGTTCATTTACTATTTATAATTTACAATTTTCCAAAATTGTATAATCTAGTTAGCTTTCACTTCCCACAAATCTCATGAACCTGTCTCACTAAAAGTTATGCTTTTGAAGGCAAATTAATGAGCTTAACTTATTTTCTATGATTCTGTGTATTGACTTACCTATTCAGTTCATTTGACAAGGATTCTCTAACTTTTACTTCTTCTAGGTAGAGTCTCTTATAACTTTCCAATTCGGTTTTATTAAAGTCGGCTTGCGAAGTTTTTATTCTGGAGATTTCAGATTCCAGATCTTTGATTGTGAGTTCCATCTGAGTTTTTATTGAAGTAGTATCATCCTCCCTTAACTGGGCTAACTGTTCTTGAGATACTGCTGCTTGTTTCTAAAATAAATTAAAAGAGAACAATTTAAAAGTAATTATAACCTGAATAATTACGGTGTATTTGTTTCCTTTTGTTTGGAGTCAGTGATTCAGAGAAAAATTTTAAGTAAGTGATTCAGAGAACAACTTTAAGAAAAATGTGAAGAAAGAAAGAAGCTCAAGCTTAACATATTTATCATCAGTACCAACTGAATTAATATCTGAGTCTGAATTGTTGAACAATTCTCCAAAGAATGACAGAACCAAGTTAAAATTTTAAAAGTGGAACAATGTAACTTAAAAGCAGCTCAAGAGTATGGTATAATTTCTAAATCACAATTTTTTTTTTACTTTTTCTATTAGTCTTGTTTTATGCCAACTGGCTTTAGTAATTAAATGATTCTCTAGTGAGAATTATTCTTATGGAAGATCAATTTAGTTATAAGAATGATGGAAACGAAAATATTTAAATGGAGAAACAAATACCACCTTCCTTCTAGAAGTCTACCAAACAAATTGCTGTAAGGAAAGTAGAGAAAACATGTACAATGTATATATCCAAAATAAAATTTGCAGCGAAATGAATGAAAGCACATTACAGATAAACAAACCAACCTGCAAGGTAAGAATGGCTTCGTTTAATTTTTCCTCCATCTCCTTCCTTGCTCTTTCTTCAATCAACAGTTTATGCTGTTCAGCTTCACCACGTTCTAACATATTTCTCTCCATATAACTTTTGAGGCTTACTATTCCTTGTTTCAGCTGCTTCTTATTCTTCTGTAGTGTTTCACATTGCTTTTGTATTGCTTTCATAGAGAATAATGTCTGTTGAAGTTGAAGAACTTCATTCTCTGCATCCAGATGTAGACATCGTGAAGGTACAGTTTCCTGTGCTTCTGTAAGGTCAACCTGCATGAGTAAAACAATATAGTTTGGTAATGAAGAAGGTAGACTGAGAATGGTCTAACAGAAAACTAATAATTTTTTTTTTTTTTTTTTTTGAGACAGAGTCTCACTTTGCCGCCCAGGCTGGAGTGCAGTGGTGGGATCTCAGCTCACTACAAGCTCCACCTCCCGGGTTCAGGCCATTCTCCTGCGTAGCTGGAGTAGCTGGGACTACAGGTGCCCACCACCACCCCCGGCTAATTTTTTTTTTTTTTTTTTTAGTAGACGGGGTTTCACCGTGTTAGCCAGGATGTTCTCGATCTCCTGACCTCGTGATCCACTCGCCTCGGCCTCCCAAAGTGCTGAGATTACAGACGTGAGCCACCGCACCCAGCCAAAACTAATAATTTTTGAAATAAATTCAGTTGCAATAAAATGTTACCTATACTGTTGTAGATTCATAAAATACAGATCCTTGGACTACTCAGAAAATTAAAAACAAAGTTAAAACCACCAGAATTCACAAAAATATATCCTTTACTTTCATCATCTTTGCCACACAACATTTGGACTTGATCTTAGACTTCTGTTTTCCTATGACTGTTTCATGCCTTTCCTCCTTAAAATGGCTCTAAGTCACCCCTTTAGCACAAAGTCTCTTATTCCTTTAACCCACTCTCATTCTCCATAATTTGCAAAGAAGTTTTAGGGGTATCATACTGAATTATTTGGGCCTGAGTCAATAAATGGCTCCCATAATAAGACTCTGAAAATAAGACTCTAAATAATACATTTTGAAAAAAAAAAAAGGATTCCAATACCATAAGCCTTTTGCTGAACTGCAAATGTCTTACGCTAATTTGAGTTAAATTTCAAAGATTAATGATACTTGGAGTTAAGAAGCAATCACATATCCCAGTATAAAAGTTCAATGGCATGATCCATACCATTTTTCTGAAGAAAAATGCCTTACTTCAGTAGCACAACCTTGTAATCCATTGTTACTTTATACAAAATAAGGGAGCACATTAAACAATGACAACAAAAAATTGCACTGAAATTTCAGTGGTGCTGAGTTGGAAATTTCCTAAAGGAGAAAATTTCCTCCTTTAGAGGAAATAATTATGATTGTTTTTTATTTTATAAAGGTAAATGAAGTGTTGGTTTTAAAACATCTACAAATTGCTTGCCACTTCTCCCATGACATTCCCTCTCCTGAATACAAGCTGGCATTGACAACTGGTTTCTCATGAACACAATGTGGCAGAACTGCTGTGTGACTTCTAAGGTTGGTTACAAAAAGTCACACAGCTTCTACCTGACTCTTTCTCTCTAGGGACGCTTGTCCTTAAAATGCAGCCAACATGCTATGAGAAAGCCCAAACCACACCGTGAATCCTCACGTAGGTAGGTGTTCGAGCTGACTTCCCTACCTAACGTCCCAGCCAAAAGCCAGCTTCGAATGCTGCACAGGTGAATAAACAAGCCTTTAGATGATTCTAGTCCCCAGCTTTAAGTCACCTCAGCTAATGCCAAGTAAAGAAAAAGTGAGTTGGCCCCACTGAGCCTTGCCTAAAACTGCAGACTGTGAACAAAATAGATGTTGTTTTGAGACACTGCATTTTGTTATATACCAAGAAATAACTGATACAGATATTGACACTTGCACAACAACAAAACAACAAAAACTACTAAAACATGTAGGATTACCATTGGACCAGGAGCTAAGCAGAAGCTGAAAGGACCTACAGAAGAATAAGCATAGAAACAAGAAGAGTTTTAAAGAGACTGTTAGTGGAAGCCTGATGGTCCTTGAAGAAGCTGGTAGGAAGGGCTTCAAGGATAGTGAAGAAAATGATACTGGAACCTGAAGGAAAGGGCACTGTTACTACACAGCCGCTGAAAGAAAAACCAATGCAAGAGATAAGCTAAAGAAAGACTACTACACATAAAGGAACCAGGAGTTTCTGGGTTCAAGTATCTGTTTCCTTTTTATAGCCTCTCCACAGGTCAGATTCCCAAATATAGACAGTCCTTGACTTAGCATGGTTCGACTCACCATTTTCTGACTTTTTATAATACTGTGAAAATGATACGTGTTGAGTAATGAAATGATATGTGTAAGCCTCTTGGCTTACAGGGGTGGTTACATCAGGATAAAGTAACTGTAAATGGAAATTATCATAAAAGGAAAACCCACTCACAACTTCTGATACTTGCAATTTATGATGGCCTATAAATTGCAAATATCAGACATAACAAATGCAAATGTCATCCATACACAAACCCATCCTAATCTGAGGAGCACCTGTATTGCTGAGATAAATGGCCTCTGAGATAAGATCAATCCAGGGTGCTGCCAGGAGAAAGTCTGAAGGTGAAGCCAAGACTGTCAGTGTAAGACCCTATTTAAAGACCTCAGAAAGAGTTAAGCTGGTGCCTCAAATTCCCTTAAAGATCTTAAGGGTATACGCACCTTAAGGCACTGTCCTACTACACAAAACAGTGTACTTCCTTCACAGGAAGCATAAGGTGAAGTGCTTATCTCAAAGAGATCTGGACAAGTGGTTTTTCCAATGCCAAGAACTCAAGTAAAATTCACAAGAGACTCTAAGAGAATTACAGTAACAATAGCACTGCTTGCTAGCTTGGCTTAAAAGACACCAAGACAGTAAAAATGAAAAGAGGCCTTAGGACCTAAGAAGTTCTACAGGGAGGAAGCTGGCCGAAGAAACTACTTAGCTGAAAACACAGGTCATTGCTTATGAGAAGGATACAACAAAGAGCCAAGAAGGTACCACAAAAAGCCAGAGGACGGTTCCCATGAAGTCCAAATCAAGTAAGTGGAAGCACACATCAGGCTGTATTTCAGAATTGCCATGGTCTAGTATTTCCTTTGTGACTCTCATTTTCTCTCTGTTCAATAGGAGGGTCTCTGGCAGTTTAGGAGAATGCTGGGTGGGTGAGTGGTAGGCAACTTGTCCCTTTAGTTCTTAAGTCTTTGTGTTGACAAGAAATGCACTCAAGGGGTTATACCACAGAAACCACAACCCGGGGTGCATCCCTACTGGATGTGATAAAGATGGTAGGATCTTGCACTTCAAGCCTGAGCTTGCTGCCATATTAAATGAAACTTGTGTGTGTGTGGTGGGAGGTTAGGGTCTTGCACTTTAAGCCTGAGCCTGCTGCCACATTAAATAAAACCTGTGTGTGGGGTGGGAGGTAATAACTAGAAATTAGTGTGTTTTTCCAGTGGTAGAAATCTTTTAAATTATAGTTATAGGGTCAATTGGGCAGGTTTTAAAACATGTCTATACATTCCTTAATATGCACAGCATAGACAGAGACGTCATTGAGATGGCTGACTGGGAATACCCAGCACTCACCTCTTTCCAAAAGAAAAACCAAAACAGCAAGTAGGCAACCACACCTTGAGGAAAACATCAAAGAGAGTATACTGGAATTCAGCAGGAAATTGATAGGGATCCTCTGATGACAGAAGGAAAGGGAACTGAGGTAGCCAGCCCAGCCAGGATCATCTCAAAGCCAGGACCAATTCCCCCATATCCCTAGCCCCACAGCACCATATACCTGTGGAAATAGATGGTCACCTAATAGCCTACCAGGGAAACTACTCTAGATCAAAGGGATCCTAAGTGTGTGCTCTCTAGAGCCTAGGAGCCACCTGACTGACACCACTGCCACCAACAGCAGCCCTATCCCCTTCAGTGGCAGTGCTGTGCATACCTGTACTACTTTTAGGAGGCCAGAGGACTGGCCCACTCAAGTGTACCATGCAGGAGCCTGAGAACAACCCTGCCACACCCACCAGGGGCAGTGCCCATGTGAGCCATATGAGAGCCTGAAGACAAGGCCACTTTGCTTGCTGCTGCTGTTGTTGCTATCAGTGCTCAAATACACTGTCCAGGACCCTGAGGAGCAGCCCACCCCACCCAGGCCTGTGTGCCTTTACCCAGGCCCCGTCTACCACTAATACCAAGGAGAGTCCTACTGCCCCATAGGCACCTGAACATGGCATCCAGGAGCATAAAGACAGGGCTGCCTCACCAGCCACTGGCAAAGGCTCCTGCACATGTCTTCAGTGAACCTGTGGACAAGCCTGCTCCACACACTGCCTTAGGTACCCACCTAAATGTTCCTCATAGGGGGCCAGGGAAATGCCCACGCAGCCTGCTTTCACCACTACCCAGTGCCTATGCATGCTACCAAGGGATCCAAGGTCCGGCCCCCAGCTGCTACTGTCATCTCCAGTGCCACAAGTGTCACCAAGGTCCTTTGGGCTGGCCTGCTACTGCCACCTCTGATCCCACCGCACACCACCTGGAGGCCCAAGGGCCAGCCCACTCAGGTAACCACTGCCACCAAAAACTGGGATGCATGGCCTGGTGCTGCCAATCACACATACATCCTTACGTATGCCATCAATGCGCCTGAGGACTGGCCTGCTGTCCTCCCCATCACCATCAAGGCCTCACCACAGCATCCCCTGCTACTAACAACCACACCGTTTAAGCCACTGAGGAACTTACAGACACTGATGTTGATTACAGCAGAAGAAAGCATAAGTATATGGAGACTACACCAATGCACCCACCCATCATCAAAGCCAGAGCACCATACTCAACCAACAACATAGATACATCTACAGAAAAAAGTCAACCCCTAAAACTAGATGAAGTGACTGTTACACCAGCTGCACAGTTGTCAACATTAAGGACACAAGAAGTATGAAAAATCAAAGAAACATGACACCTCCAAAGGAACAGAGTAATTCTCCAGTAACAGATCCCAAAGAAAACAAAACCTATAAAATTCAAAATAATGATCTTAAGGAAACATAGTAAGATACACAATAATACAAAGGAATCAGGAAAGATTCCTGATAGGAAAGATAGGTAATACAAATGAATCAGGAAAACAATTTATGATCTAAATAAGAAATTCAACAATGAAAAAGATAGCATTAAAAGGAACCAAACAGAAATTCTGGAACTTAGAATTCAATACATAAAATAAAAACAACTGAGAATGTTGGCAATAGACTAGACCAAGCAGAAGAATGAATTTCTGAACTTGAAGAGAGGTCTTTATATGAGGTCAGGCAAACAAAAAGCAAAAAGAAAATAAAAAGAATGAAGACAGTGTATGTGATACATGGGCCATCATGAGCCAAAATTTTTTCGGATATTGGGAGTTGCAGAAATAGAAGAGATAGGAAAAGGCACAGAAAACCTATCTAATGAAATAATAGCTGAAAAACTCCCAAGTCTTGTGAGAGATGTAAACATCTGGATACACCCAAAGAAATACAATAAAAAATGTCTTCTCTGTGGCACATCAGAGTCTAATGTCAAAAGTCAAATACAAAGAGCAAGAGAAAAACACCAAGTTACATACAAGGGAATCCATATCAAATAGCATATTTGTCAGAAGAAACCTTAGAGGATAGAAGAGAATGAGATGATATATTTAATATGCAGGAAGAAAAAGACTGCCCATCAAGAATATTACACTAGCAAACCTATCCTTTAAAACTGAAAAAAAGGGGCCAGGTGCAGTGGTTCATCCCTGTAATCCTAGCACTTTGGGAAGCCAAGGTGGGGGGATTGCTTGAGCTCAGGAGTTCAAGACCAGCCTGGGAAATATGTCAAAACCCCATCTCTACTAAAAATACAAAAAATTAGCCAAGCATGGTGGCTCATGCCTGTAGTCCCAGCTACTCAGGAGGATGAGGCACAAGAATTGCTTGAACCTGGGAGGCAGAGGTTGCAGTAAGCTGAGATCATGCCACTGAACTCCAGCCAGGGCAACAGAGTGAGACTCTGTCTCCAATAAATAAATAAATAAATAGAACTGAAAAAGAAATAACGTCTCAGACAAGCAAAATCTGAAGGAATGCATCACCACTAGACTGATCCTACAAGAAATACTTACAGGAGTCCTCAATCTGGAAGCAAAAAGACAACGTCTACCACCATGAAATCAAAAAACTGTAAGACTCACTGGTAGAGCAGGCACAGAAATGAAAAAGAGAAAGGAATCAAACATTATCACTACAGAAAACCAGCAAATTGTAGAGGTAAACAATAAAAGAGGAAGATAGGAACAAATGATAGATAAAACAATCACTAAACAATTAATAAAATGAAATGAGTAAGTCCTCACTTATCATAAAAACTTTGAATATACATGATTTAAATTCCCCAATTAAAGATAGAGATAGACTGAATTGATTAAAAAAAAAGACCAAATAATACGCTGCCTACAAGAAACTCACTTTACCTGTAAAGACACATAGACTGCAAGTGAAAGGATGGAAGGATATTCCATGCAAATGGAAACCAAAAGCACACAGGAGTAACTATATTTATATCAGACAAAATAGATCTTAATTTAAAAAAAAACATAAAAGAGAAAAAGAAGGTCATTATATAATAATAACAGGATCAATTCAGCAAGAGGATACAACAGTCATAAAGGTATATATATATATATATATACTCAATACCTGAGCACACAGATATATATGGCAAACATCACTGAAACTAAAGAGACAGATAGCCTCCAGTACAATAATAGATGGGGACTCCGTCATCTGACTTTCAGCATTGAAGGGATCATCTAAACAGAAAATCAACAAAGAAACATCGAAATGAACCTGCACTATAGACCACATGGACCTAGCAGACGCTTACAGAACATTTTATTAAGAAGCTGCAGAATACACATTCTTCTCATTAGCACATAGAACAGTCTCCAGAATAGACCATATATTGGGTTTAAAAGCTCATATCAAATATCTTCTCAAACCACAATGGAATAAAAATGGAAATCAATAACGACAAAAACTTTGTAAACTGTACAAACACATGGAAATTAAACAGCATGCTCCTGAATGAACAACTGGGCCAATCAGTAAATTAAGAAAGAAAATTTAAAATACTTTGAAACAAATGAAAATGGGGAAAAAATCAATCCCTATAGAAAGTGACAAAAGAAGCACTAAGAGGGCAATTTATAGCAATTAACAGCTACATCCAAAAAAGAGAAAGACTTCAAATAAACAACCTAAAAACACACCTGAAGAAACCAAAAGAGCAAGAACAGACCCAAAACTCAAATGTAGTAGAAGGAAAGAAATGATAAAGGCAGGGCAGAACTGAATGAGGTAGAGTAATAAAGCAAAACTGCAAACTATATTAAACAAGAAAAAAGAGAAAACTCAAGTACATAGAGAAACAGAAAAGGAGATAGCAAAGAAATACATGGGGTCATAAGAGACTATTATGAACAACTACATGCCAACAAACTGGAAACGTAGGGAAAATGGATACATTCCTGGAAATGCATAACCAGCAAGAGTGAACCAAGAAGAAATGGAAACCTGGACAGACCAATAACAGTAATGTAATTGAATCAGGAATAAAGTTTACCAACAAAGAAAGGTCTAAAACTGGATAAGTTACTCTGAATTCTACTAAACTTTTAAGGAAAAGCTAACACCAATTTTTCATAAATTATTCCAAAATCTTCCTAGTTTATCCTAAAGGTCAGTATTACTCTAAGGCCAAACCCAGACACGGACACAACAACAAAAGAAAACTACGTGCCAATATCCCTGAAGGACACAGATACAAAAATTGTCAGAGAAATAAAGGGGATCCAGATTGGAAAACAGAAAGTCAAATTGTCTCCCTGTGCACATGACCTGATCTCATACACAGAAAACCATAAACATGCCACCAAAAAAGCCTGTTAAAACTAAAGAATTCAGCAAAGGTGCAGACCACAAAATCAGCATACAAAAATAATGCCAATAGCATGTGTAACATTTCTATACACTACTAATCAACTAGCATAAAAAGACATCAAGAAGGCAGTCCCACTACTCCAGCTACAAAATAATAAAATGCCTCAGAATAAAGTTAACCAGAGAGATTTTGTAAAGACCTTTACAAAAAAAAAAAACTACAAAACACCGATGAAAGAAATTGTAGAGGACACAAATATGGAAAGATATTGCATGCTCACGGACTGGAAGAATATTGGTTAAATAACCTTATTACTGAAAGTGGTCTACAGATTGAATGCAAGCTCTATTAAATACCAATTTTGATGTTTTTAGGGGAAGACAAGATGGTCACCACATGCAGCCAGGAAATGCCTCTCTGTGAGAGAGAAACCAAAATATTAAGTAAATTATCACACTTCGAGCAGGTCTTTGGAGAGAAAACACTGAAATTTGATAGGTAATGCAGGCATCAAGGCTGAAGAGGAAGAAATCTGGGAAGCCTGCACAGAATCACTAAGCACTAGGATTGCTCCCCAATCCAGAAACTAAGGAAAGGGTGAGTGAAGGAACTGTGCAGCACCACACTCCCACCAAGGAACTCTGGGATACTAGCTCCCAGAGATCCCTGGACCCACACAGACATCTGAACTGGCAAGAGGAACTGGCTGGAGAATAGGCAAAGGCAGAGCTCAAACCTGCATACAGCCCAGAAGGTTTTGCACCTGGTACAGCTGCAGCAAAACATGACCATAGGCACCCATTCCCCAAGGCTCTCCATCTTGCTCTGAGTGACTCTAGCTCCTGTTTACTGCCAGGCCAGAACACAGTAGGGCTGCATTTACCACGGGACTGCAGCATATCTGGTCTGTGTACCTTCTTGTCCACCAGCCCCTCCCAAGGCCCCTGCCTAGCTACTCACGCAGGCGTAAGCACACAGCACAGCCTCCACTGCCCCATCTGAGTGCTTTGCCAGAGGCCTGGGAGCAGTTCAGCCCCCACCCCCAGCACAGCCAATGCCCAACCCCATGGGACCAGAAGACAAAGTCATGAACCTGGTCTCAATACCCCCAGGATTCAAGCACACTGCTCAAGTATACTGAGCTGGTATCTGTGGCCTGAGCTCAAGAAGAGGAGTAGCTTCCTCTCTCACAATGCCGAGAAGAAAGGGCCCAAGTTCATATGCCAGTGTGGGAGCTGGGTGAGTTCCCTCTACAACAGCAGTCCCCAACCTTTTTGGCACCAGGTGCTGGCATTGTGGAAAACAGTTTTTCCACAGACGGCGGGGGTGGGGATGGTTTCATGATGAAACTCTTCCACCTCAGATCATCAGGCATTAGATTCTCATACAGAGCACGCAACCTAGATCCCTCACGTGCACCGTTCACAACAGGGCTTGGGCTCCTATGAGAATCTAATGCCACCGCTGATGTGACAAGAGGCGAAGCTCAGGTGGTAATGCTCACTCTCCAGCCCTCCCCTCACCTCCTGCTGTGCGGCCCAGTTCCTAACAGGCCACAGACCAGTACCGGTCTGCCACCTGGGAATTGGGGACCCTGTTCTACAAGACCTGTCCGGGAAGGGTGTAACCTGTCTGTCCACAGCCTCTGCCTGAGGGAACACCACTGCCTGAAACAGCTAACAGTCCAGTTGATCTGGGCACGGAAGGCTGGGGGACAAAACTACCTAGTTGGGCCTGCCCTGGGGGCAGACACTGGAGGGAGGCCTGGTTGGGTGAGTGAGAGCTGAGTGGTCCCCACAGCTGTCTGCTGGGCAAAAAACCCTGGGCTGCAGGCACCACACCAGGTGCACACCCACAGAACCACAGTCCTGCCCGGGGATCCTCCCCCCTTGACCCACATTATATCAACAGACCACCCGCAGATCCGCAGACATACTCTACAACCTGCTCTGACTCTACCAAGCCCAGATGACCAGCACATCCCCAGAGAGTTGTAGGTCTGTCGGCAACCTAACTTTTGGCTTGGGCCACCACCCTAAGGGTGGGAGGTGTGCAGCCCTCAAAATTCAGGTGTGGCACCAGTGATTGGAGGGGGCTCTCCCAAGTTCCAGGAACTGATTTGGTGAGGGGGTTATCTCTCGCCTTCTCAATCCTACTTCTCCCCCTTCCCCAGAGCACTGCTGCCAATATGCTGAAATAGAAAAGAGGCATGCCAGCCCGTACTCTAGAGCACCAACTCCTGGATTGCAGACTGAATTACACCACCAAACAAAAATCATTATATACCTTCAACACACATCTGTGAAACCCAATGCAGGAAAGTAGCCACAAGGAAGGAACCTGTGTAGAGTCCTGGCCATCTGAAACTACCCAGAAAAAAAGCCAATCAACTATACACAATACACACCACAAACCCTCAAGAGAAAGAAAAGAACATAAAAACAAAAATCCCCATCCGAATGACAGGAATTTCAAAAAGATAAAGAAACATCGGCATTTTCAGATGAGGAATAATCAGCACAAGAACTCTAGCAATTCAACAAATCAGAGCATTTCATTACCTCCAAAAAATCACACTAGCTCCCTGGCAATAAATTCTCACCAGATTAAAGTGTAATGACATGCTTTATGACAGACATGTGATTCAGAATCTCAGTGGCAACAAAGCTCAATGAGATTAAACAGAAAGTTGAAACCCAATCCAAGGAAGCCAGTATAAACATCCAAAAGTTGAAACATGACAGAGCCATTTTTAAAAAGAATCAAATTGAACTCCTGGAGCTGCAAAATTCAACACAGGAGGGACCTTCAAAACCAGATGAGACCAAGCGGAGGGAAGGATTACAGAGCTCAAAGACCAGTCTTTTGAGTCAGCCCAGTCAGACAAAAATAAAGAAAAAACAATTTTAAAAATGAACAAAACATCTGAGGAATGTGGGATTTTGTAAAGACACTAATCTATGACTCATTGGCATGGCTGAGAGAGAAGAAGAGTAAGCAACATGGAAAACATATCTGAGGATATAGTCCCTGAAAATATCCCCAATCTCATTACAGAGGTTGATGGAAAAATTCAAGAAATTCAGAGAACCTCTACAACCATCCCCAAGATACACAGCCCATCAGACTTTCCAAGGTCAACATGAAAGGAATATGAAAGGAAAAATCTCACAGGCAGCTAGAACAGCTGCATCAGGTGAACAGCTGACCTCTTTCTGGCAAAAACCTTATAAGCCAGAAAGTGGGGCCTATTGTCAGCATCCTTAAAGAAATTTCAGCCAAGAATTTCATATCACTCCAATCTAAGCCTCATCAGTGACAGAGAAATACAATCTTTTCCAGACAAACACTAAAGAAATTCATTACCGCTAGACCAGACTTACAACAGATTCTTAAGGAGTTCTAAATATGGAAAAGAAAGAACAATACCCACTACCATAAAAACACACTTAAGTACATAGCCCACAGACCCTATTACACAACTACACAATCGAGAGTACAAAGCAAACAGCTAAAAACATCATGGCGGAATCAAAATCTCACATATAAATATTAATATTGAATTCAATGGTCTAAATGCCTCACTTAAAAGGCACAAAGTGGCAAGTTGAACTAAAATAAAACAAACCAACAAGAACCAACAGTCTGCTATCTTCAAAAGACACATCTCACCTGTAATGGCACCCACAGGCTCTGAGTAAAGGGATGGACAAAGATCTGTCATGTAAATGAAATGCAAAAAGCAAGGGGTTGTTATTCTTAGATAAAACAGACTTTAAACCAACAACAGCCAAAAAAGGATGAAGGGCATTACACAATGATAAAGGACTCACTTCACCAAGAAGACATCCCTATCCTAAATACATACCCACCCAACACTGGAGCACCCACATTCAAAAACAACCAAGTACTTCCAGACCTACCAAAAGACTCAGTCACACAATAACAGTGGGGGGCTTCAACACCTCATTGATAGTGTTAAGGCAAATCATCGACACAAAAAACTAACAAAGAAATTCTGGGCTTACATTTAACACTTGACTAATTGGACCTAACAGACATCTACAGAATACTCCACCAAACAACCACAGAATATACTTTTTTCTCATCTGCGCAATGAACATACTCCAAGATCAACAACATGTTTGACCATAAAGCAAGTCATAATAAATTTTTTAAAAATGAAATCACACAACACCATTATTTCGGACCACCGTGCAATAAAAATAGAAATGAATACCAAGAAGATCTCTGAAAACCACACAATTACATGGAAATCAAACAACTGGCTCCTAAATGACTTTGGGAAAAGAAAGAATTTAAGGCAGAAATCAAATAATGATTTGTAATAAGCAAAAAGAAACATCATACCAAAACTTCTGGGATACAGCAAAAGCAGCATAAGAGGAAAGCTTATAGTGCAAAACAAATAAGTTGAAAAGTTAGACAGATCTGTAATTAACAATCTGACACTGTGCCGAAAGGAACTAAAAAACAAGAACAAAATAACCCCAAAGCTGGCAGCAGAAAAGAAATAACTAAAATCAGAGCACAACTGAGAAAACTTGAGGCCCAAAAATCCATACAAAGGATCAATGAAACCAAAAGTTGGCTTTTTGAAGGGATAAAAATACTGATAGGCTACTAGCTAGATAAATAAATAAAGAAATAACAGAGAACATCTAAATAAGCACAATCAGAAACAACAAAGACGACATTACAACCAATCCCATAGTAATACAAAAGATCCTCAGAGACTACAATGAACACCACTGTATACACACGAACTAGAATATGGAGGAGAAATGGATAAATCCCTGGAAACCAGCAAAGACTGAACCAGGAGGAAATTGAAATCATGAACAAATAACAAGCTCTGAAATTGAATCAGTAATAAAAAACCTACTAGCCAAAAACAGATTCAGATCAGACTGACTCATAGCCAATTTCTACCAGACATACAAAGAAGAGCTGTTAACAAACCTGATGAAACTATTCCAAAATATTGAGGAGATACTTCTCCCTAACTCATTGTATGATGCCAGCATCATCTTGATACTAAAAGTCAGCAAAGACACAATGAATAAAGAAAACTACAGCCCAATACCCCCAATGAATGTAGACACCAAAGTCCTCAATAAAGTGTCAGCAAACAAAATCCAGCAACACATCAAAAACTTACTTCACCACAATCAAGTCAGCTTTATTTTTGTGATGCAATTGGTCCGAAGTACACAAATCAATAAATGTGTTTCACCACATAAACAGAATGAAAACGAAAAACCATATGATCATCTCAAAAGATGCAAAAAAGCTTTCAATAACATCCATCATCCCTTCATGAAAAAAACACCCAACAAATTAGGCATCAAAGAAACAGACCTCAAAATAATAAAGGCCACTCTATAACAAACCCACAGCTAAAACCATACAGAATGGGCAAAAGCTGGAAGTGGGGGCTAAGTGCAGTGGCTCATGCTTGTAACCCCAGCATGTTGGGAGGCGAAGACAGGAGAATCACTTGAGGCCAGGAGTCTGAGACCAGCCTGGGCAACACAGTGAGACCTTGTCTCTATGAAATAGTAAAGAAAAAAATTAAAGAAAAAAGAACAAAAAAAGTTGGAAGCATTCCCCTTGCCAAGTGGAACAAGATCAAAGATGCCCAGTCTCACCACATGTATTCAACATAGTACTGGAACTCCTAGCCAGAGCAATCAGGAAAAAGAAAGAAAGAAAAGGCATCCAAAAAGAAAAGAAGCCAAACTCTCTCTCTTTGCTGATGATATGATTCTATACCTAGAAAACTCTAAAGAGTTTGCCAATTTATCCTGGAACTGATAAATGACTTCAGTCAGGACACAAAAATCAGTGTAAAAATATCCGTAGCATTTCTATATACCAATAAAGTTCAAGCTGAGAGAGAAATCAAGAATGTAATCCCATTTACAATAGCCACACACAAAAAAGCAAAATACTTAGGAATGCATCTAACTACGGAGATTAAAGGTGGCTACAAGGAGAACTACAAAACACTGCTGAAAAAAATAATGACGCCAAATAGATGGCACCAAAAAAATGGAAAAACATTCCATGCTCATGAATTGGAAAAATCAATAGCATTAAAATGGCCATACTGCCCAAAGCAATCTACAGATTCAACACCATTCCTATCAAACTACTAATGCCATTTTTCACAGCATTAGAAAAAACTATTCTAAAATTTCATATGGAAGCAGAAAAGAGCCCAAACACCCAGAGCCATCCTAAGCAAAGAGAACCAAGCCTGACGCATTGCATTACCCAACTTCAAACTATACTACAGTAAACAAAGGCTACAGTAACAAATCAGTGCGGTACTGGCACAAAAACAGACACATAGACCAATGGAACAGAACAGAGGGCCCAGAAATAAAGCCACATGCCTACAACCATTTGGTCTTTGACAAAGCCGACACAAATATGCAACGGGGAAAGGACTCCCTATTCAATAAATGGTGCTGGGATGACTGGCTATCCACACACAGAAGAATGAAACTTGACCCCTAGCTATCACCACATACAAAAATTAATGAAAGCTGAATTATACTCTTGAAAGACCTCTAACTATAAAAATCCTATAAGAAAACCTAAGAAATACACTATTTGAAATCAGCCTCTGAAAATAATTTATGAATAAGCCCTCAAAAGCAATTGCAACAAAAGTCAAAATGAAAAATTGGGACCTAGTTAAACAAAGGAGCTTCTGCATAGGAAAAGGAACCAATCAAGAGACTAAATAGGAAACCTAAATAATGAAAGAATGTATTTACAAGCTACACATTGAACAAAGTTCTAATATCCAGAACCTATAAGGAACGTAAATCAACAAACAAGAATTTAAAAAAATATATAAAAGCGGGCAAAATACATTAACAGACACTTCTCAAAAAAAGACATAAAAGTGGAGAGCAAACGTATGAAAAAATGCTCATCATCACTAATCATCAGAGAAAAGCAAATCAAAGCCACAATGACATACCATCTCACATCAGACATAATGGCTATTACTAAAACGTCAAAAAATTAGCAACAACAACCCAGATTTTGGCAGAGCTGCTACAGCGAAAAGGGAATTCCAGTACACTATTGGAGAAAATGGTAAATTCGTTCAGCCACTGTGGAAAGCAGTTTGGAGGTTTCTCTCACGGAACTAAAAGTAGAACTGCCATTCAACCCAGCAATCCCATTAGTGGGTTAAATACCCACTCCCCACCACGAAAAAATCATTCTACCAAAAAGACACATGCACCTAATGTTCACTGCAGCACTATTCACAATAGCAAAGATATGGAATAAAACCAGAAGCTCATCAATGATGCATTGGATTAAGAAAATGTAGCACATATACAATATGGAATACTATGCAACTATAAAAAGAACAAAGTACTGTCCTTTGCAGCAACATGGATGCAGCTGGAGGCCATTATCCTAAGCAAACTGATGCAGAAACCAAATACTACATGTTCTCACTTATAAGTGGGAGCTAAACATTGGGTACACAAGGACATAAAGACGGGAGCAATAGACACTGGGGACTATAAGAAGGGGGACTGGGTTGGGACAATGGTTGAAAAATGACATGCCGGGTACTATGCTCATTAGCTGGGTGATAGGTTCAATTGCACCCTAAACCTAAGCATTATGCAATATACCTGTGTAACAAACCTGCACACGTACCCCCTGAATCTAAAAGTTAAGAAAGAGAAAGAATAAATAAGATAAAAATAAAATGCCCTTTATAACTCGCAACAAAAAAACACCAATAACATTCTTCACAGAAATGGAAAAAACAATCCTAAAATTCATATGGAACTGCAAAAAAGCTAGACTATACAAGCCAAGCCTGAGGGAAAAGAACAGAGCTGGAGGCATCACTCCACCTGACTTCAAAATATATTGCAAGGTTACAGTAACCAAAAGAGCATGGTCTTGGTATAAAAATAGAAAATTAAACCGATGGAACAGAATAGAGAACGCAGAAATAAATCCACATATTTACAGACACCTGATTTTCAACAAAAGTGTCAAAAACATACACTGGGGAAAGAACCCTCTCTTCAAATGGGGCTGGGAAAAGTGGGTATCTGTAAAAAGAAGAATGAAACCAGGTCCCTCTCTTTCACCATATACAAAAATCAACTCAAAATGGATTAAAGACTTAAACATGAGATCCACAATTATAAAACTACTACAAGAAAATATAGGGAAAATGCTTCAGGACATTGGTCAAGGCAAAGATTTCATAGCTAAGTTATCACGGGCATATGCAAAAAAAAGCACAGGTATAAAAACAAAAATAGATAAGTAAAGCTATATTAAAACTAGGTTTCTTCACAACAAAGGAAACAATCAACAGAGTGAAGGAAACAACCAACAACTGTAGACTGGGAGAAAATATTTACAAATCTATTCATCTGAGAAAGGTCTAATATCTAGAATATACCAGGAACTCAAACAACTCAACAGTAAAAATAGTTAATAATCCCCCCTGAAATGTGGACAAAGAATTTAAATAGACATTTCTAAAAAGAAGACATACGAATGTCCACAAATGTATGGAAAAGTACTCAACAACACTAACAGAAAAATGAAAACAAAATCCCAAATGAGGTATCATCTCACCACAGAATGGCTACTATCAAAAAAACCAAAAAACAAAAAAACCAAAAGGAAAAAATCCTCGTGAGGTTGGGGAGAAAAAGAAAACTCTTATGCACTCATGGAGGGAATGTAAACTAGTATAGCCACGGAAGTTTCTTAAAAAGCTAAAAATAGAAGTGTCATATGATCCAACAATCCCACTACTAAGTATTTATCCAAAAGAAAGAAAATCAGTATATCAAAGGGATACCAGTATTCCCATGTTTATTGCAGCACTATTCACAACAACCAAGATACAGAATCAACCTAAATGTTCATCAACAGATGAATGTGGTTGATGAGTAAAGAAAATGTGGTATATGTACACAGTGGAATACTATTCAGCCATAAAAAAAGAATAAAATGTCATTTACAGCATGGATGAGGACATTAAGTGACACTAAGTGAAATAACTCAAGCACAGAAAAATAACTACTGTATGTTTTCACTCATGTGGCAGCTAAAATTTTAAAAAAAGTTCATGGAAGTAGAGAGTAGAATTGTGGGTATTAGAGGCTGAGAAAGGTAAAGGGGGGGGTGGGAGATGGGGAGAGGCTGGTTAATGGATACAAAATTACAGCTACATAGGAGGAATGAATTCTAGCATTCTGTTGCATTGTAGGGTGAATATGGTTAACTAATTTTTTTTTTTTTTTGAGACGGAGTCTCGCTCTGTCACCCAGGCTTGGCATGCAGTGGTGCAATCTCAGCTCACTGCAATCTCCGCCTCCGGGGTTCAAGCCATTCTCCTGCCTCAGCCTCCCAAACAGCTGGGATTACAGGTGTGTGCCACTACACCTGGCTTGGTTAGCTAATATTTAAAAAGCTAGAGGAGAGGATTTTGAAAGTTCACAACACAAAGAAATGGTAAATGTTTGAGGTGATAGAATATATTAATTAGCCTGATTTCACCATTATACGTTGTTTACACATATCAAAATATCACTGTGTATACCATAAATAAGTACCATAAATAGGTCCACAAAAAAATCAAAGGAAGCCAGGTGTGGTGTCACATTCCTGTGGTCTCAGCTACTTAGGAGGCAGAGGAAGGAAGAATTCTTGAGCCATGGAGGTCAAGGCTGGCCTGGGTAACATAGTAAGACACCATGTCTAAAAAAGAAATACATCAAAAAATAAAAGCAAAATCATTCATCCTATATATAGACTATGGGTGAAACTTAGTGACTTGCTTCTAAATAAACAGAAAGTGTTGAAAGTGATAACCATGTGGCTTCCAACATTAGGCTAGAAGAGGCTCTCTACTGCAGACTGCTCACCCTTGGACCCCAGCCCCCCATGTTGTGAGGAAGCTTAGGCCACAAAGAGAGCCTAGGAGTTCCAATGTAGATATTTGGGCAACCTGCCCTAACTAAAGTTCCAACCAATAGCCACCATCAGCAACAGACATCTTAGTGAACAAACCTTCAGATGATTCCAGTCCCTCAGCCTTTGATTTATCCCAAGTGAAGCAGAAGGGAGCAGAGGCAAGCTGTCCTGGCCAAGGTTTTCCCAAGCCACAGATTGGTGAACTAAACGAATGTTGTTCTTAGCCACTCAACTTTGGGTAATTTGTTAGGAAAAAATAACCAGAAAAATAAATTTAAACAAGGAGACAATAAGAAATAGAAAAACATACCCAGTAGAAATTAGTCTCCTTTAAAGTAAGATCTAAAAAATGTTGAGGTTAATTTATTAATGACAAACAACTCTAATGGGAAGCAGCAGACAACCAGGAGAAGGATGTAAGAACTACTGCAGAGGAAGTTTAGAAAAAGTTCCTTTCGATTACAAATTCTGATGACTAAGCCAGTGAGGCTTTTAGAATTTGTCCCCCAAGTTATGAAATAAGGAAGATGAAGAAGGAAGGAGATATATAATTTGAAGTATAAAGTTGAAAAAACTAGAAATATTTGATTAATAACCAAAAATCAGACATTGTACCTGATTTCAATGAACTGAAATTCTAAAAGTGATAAGCAGCTTTGGATATTATTAATCAATCTAGGATTCAATCTTCATTTCCATTTCCTCAATGAGAAAATTAAAAAAAAATTATGGAATCAGTTTTAACAATCCTTTACTACTTTACCAGAAGTAAAACAAATGTAGTGTCCTTTGAGTGTTAAGCTATTAAATGCAATTTCCCCTTTACCTTACTTCAAGCTCATTTGTATGGAGAAGGGAAGAGCATCTCATCTTTATGTTGTATCAAAATGCTTCTCCATATCACACAAATTGGCTCTGAAATTTTGAAATTCATACAACTAATTCAACTATTTGTTTCTGATAAATGCCTGGACATGACCTGATTTCCAGTTGCTGCACTCCTGGAAGTTGTTCTTTGAATGGGTTGAAGTATTTATTCAATGAATTATGTATTGAACTATAAAAGCATAGCTATGCATCTCTATTTAAGCAAAAGGAGGTAAATGCAGGGAACTCTGGTTTCTGAGAATGTAGTATCTGTGCCAAGAAGAGGATTCAGCTCCGGGAGTGTACAAGAGAACCAGGTGCTGGGTCAAAAGAGTATCTAACTGTAAACTGCAACATGATGAATTAGCTCAATTTCCAATGAGGAAAGATGACAGCCTAGACTTTATCTTGCCCTTCATAGATAGTTAAAATCTACACATGACTCTATGACTTATAATGAGTTAATAAAAACATAATGCAGTAAATAGTAGACGGAGTCAGCATATCCTGTGACCAAGATTTGATGGAAATGGGATAAAGAGAGAGGCACTGGGTGAGAGACAAACGGTATGACTGGAGAAAAAAAGTTAGTGGGATCTGTCTTCATAAGCCTGACTCTCATCATGTCATAGAGTCAGCAAGGCATAAGCTGGCCATATACTCCTTCAAGAAGCAAAAAGTGAAATTAAAGACATTCTACTAATTGAATTTCTATTCTTACATAAGACAACTGGTAATAAGCAACAGGACTGAAAACGAATTTTCCTAAAATGTGATTTGCTACTGGCATCAGGATAGACATAGCTCAATATATTAGAATTGAGAATTCAAAAACAAACCCACACTTTTATGGTCAACTGATTTTCAACAAGGGTGTAAAAAAAACTAAATGAGAAATGAATAGATTTTTCAACAAATGGTTCTGGGAAAACTGTATATCCACATGCAAAAGAATAAAGGTGGACTTCACCAAATGTCGTATCTAAAAGTAACAAAATAGAACCGCTAAATGTAAGAACTAAAACTATAAAATTCCTAGAAGAAAACACAGCCATAAATCTTTGTGACTGCAAAACAAACAAAAAAATTAACTGGACTTCATAAAAATGTGAAACTTCTGTGCTTGAACACAGACCATCAAGAAAGTGAAAAGGAGGCTGGGCATGGCGGCTTACACCTATAATCCCAACACTTGGGAGGCCGAGGTGGGTGGATTGCTTGAGCTCAGGAGTTCAAAACCAGCCTGGACAACATAGTGAGACCTTCTCTCTACAATTTAAAATTATATAAATTTTAAAAACATAATAAATCGCCCCACCGGTGCGGCCGCCGGTGCTGGGCGAGGTCGGAGAAAGTCCATGGGAGCTGGAGCGCCGGGAAGCCGAGCACTTCCTGCCGCGGGCAGCACGCCGCAGCTGCCCAGGCCGGACCGGGCCGGGCGCCCGCAGTGGCCAGGGATCCTTTCGCAGTGGTCACACCCAGGGCTCGATGGTGCTGGCCCTGGCCTGGCGGGAAGGCGGCCGCTGCGGCAGAGGAGCCACCCCGGAGATCTCATGCTGGGAGCAGTGGGAGCTGGGCTGCTACAGGCTGCGAGAACAGGCTCTGTTCTTTACTACCGGCTGCTGTTAGGCATGAGGCTGCGTTATTCATGAAACACCAATGACGATCTTGGTGCTGGGCGGTTCTTCCAGGCCTGCACTCCTCTTGGCCTCTGCCTCCGGAGTCCTGCTTTCCTGGTTTGTGGGCAGTGTGGTCGCCCAGGCCTGAGGGATGGAACCGGGAACCAAGGTGTTGTCCTTTCCGGGATGTTGAGTTCCCAAGGTTCCACCCTGTGCCCCTTCCTCTGAGGTCTGTGCCTCTGACCTGTGTCCCTGGAACGCACAGGGCACCGAGTGCCCAGTGGCCCCGGCCACCGTCAGTGGGGCAGAGCCCATGTTCCTTCCTTAGCCAGCCCTGTCCTGGCCACCTCCACACACTGTCCCCAGGCTGCCTCTCTGCATCTCGCAGCCCCTTGGGGTCACTCCATCCCCTTTGCAGGGTCACGCAATGGGTTCCGAGATCCAGTTGGGCTGTGGCCGGTGGGATGAGGGTCCGAGTCCACGGGAGGGCAGCAGGTGGCACCCCTTACTCCAGGATACACCAGCATGTTTCTCCGGAGAACCAAGGCCTTCTACAGACCCCAGTGTAATGAACACATTTGGGAACTTGACTATGGGGCCCCCTGACTCTGCTGCTCCTCCGGCCCAGTCCACCTTCACCTTGGTAGCACATGTCCCTGCCTCAGTGGCCCAGGCTGACGAGCCTCCCATTGTGGTTCTAAGGACAAGGTAGGCCGCCTTCCACTTCAGGGTGACATTTCTGGCCTGGGCTGAGGAAACCTGGGGCTGCGCTTCCAGGCCTGGCTCGAAGGAAAAGCAAAGCCCCGTGGTGTGAGGCCGTGGAGCGTCCTCCAAGGCAGGGGAGAAGTAGCGCTAGCCGGTCTGGACGCTGGATCTGAGCCGCCGTCTGATGCGTGTGGGCAGGTGCGGGAGTTTGTGAGGTCTGATTGGGTCTGGTCTGACTAGGGGCTGATGAGGGGGGCTTGGGAACCTGTGTAGAGCTGGCTCACTGGGACCTCTCACCCCATCTCCGGTCAGGCTCCCCGGCGGTGAGTGTCTGCAGACCCAGCTCCCTGGGTCCTGGACCTTTCCCGAAGTGCCCTCTCCCCAGCATTTTGTTCCTTTCCTGGCACCCTCTCTGGGCACGCCCTTGGTCCTCCCAGAGGTGAGCAGTCGGGCCTTGGGTTGGGGAGCTTGGCCAGCGTTTCTCTACTCTTGTCTCCCCACTGGGCCCCAGTTCAGAGCTGTGTGTGGCCCCCACGCCGGCCTCCCTGAGGCGCCCCCTAATCCCCAGGTGGATCTCGTTTCCCTTTCAGCCTGTCCAGAGTCACCGAGATGTCACTGGAAGGTTGTTTGGGCCTTGGCTCTGGGGGCCGGGGAGCAGGGTTACCCAGGCCAGGGGCTGCTGCTCCATGCCTGCCCCCGCCTCTCTCGCAGGGCAGGGATCCTGGCGACCTCTGTTATTTTTTTTAGCAAATCCTTGCTCTCACTAGCCCTGGCTCTTGGTGAGATGAGATCATTTGTAAAATATGCTTCCTGGCTGGCTGGGGCTCCCTTACTGTGTCACCTGCAGCTGCCCATTTGCTGGGAGCCCCAGCTCCCTCAGCTGTGGCCTTCCTGCGTTTGCTGTTTACAGTTTGGGTTTTGGAAGCACACACCCTTGTATAGGGTCTCAGCAGGGAGCAGTGGGCGGGCGTGAAGGCATCTGTCTGGAAGTATTAGATGCTTATAATTCGGGGACATGAACTCCGGGACCAGCACTCACCCCTGTCCACACAGGGGATCAGCCTGGGAGCCAGTCTGGGTAGGGGAGGGCATTTGGGACCCTGACCCAGGGCTCCTGGGGCCCCACCACATCCCCAGTGTCTGCTTGCTGGGCCTGGGTCCTCACTGGAGCACTTGGCAGCCAGAACCCTGGGCTCAGGTCTCCTGGGAGAACGCCCAGCCCTTTCCGCCTTCATGCCGGCTGGGGCTGGCTTGGGGGCTGTTGGGCCAGTGAAGCTGCTGAATCCCATGTGAGGCTCATTACCCTTTAAGAGGAGGCCACCATGGAGTCTCCAGGGAGAACGAGAGGCAGGCTTTTCTCCACACGTTGTTTGCAGGGACCCACGGAGAGGAGAGGCTGGCTCCAGGTCTCTCTAAAGGAATCTCCCCTCCCCCAGTGGGGGGCCCTGGCATCCAGGAGGGCACAGGGCCATGGACGGCCGCGAGCTACTGGGCCCGCCCAGCTCCTGCCCCTGTGCCTGGGAAGCAGGCAGGGCTGGGGGCGGGGAACAAAGGGGCCTGAAAGTGCCCATATACAGTCACTGGGGTGAACAGCAAGCCATGCTGCAGGGATGTCTCCCAAGCCCAGGGCTAGCTGGCCCCAGCCCAGCCACCGGGGCCCCGAGGGCAGCCTGGCCCTGGGCTGGGGGTGGCCTCCCTGGTAGTCTGTGAAGGAGTGGAGCATCAACCTCAGCAAAGTCATGCCTCAAGAAATCCTTGTTGACTGAAAATAAAAACCCCCCCAGCCCTCCATAGTCAGGCTTGAGTACATTTCAGGAGCTGATGCTGGAAGCTGGAGGCTGGAATCCGGGCTGTGCTGTTGGCCAGAGCTGCCTGGGGTCCCTCATGGAGGGCGTTGGGAGCTGGGTGCCTGCTGAGAGGAGACTTGCTAGCAACGCAGCCCCCACCCCACAAAATGCTAGTGCCCCCTTCATTACAGTGACACTTTAGATGCTCCCTCTCCACCCCTACTGTCCTGGGGCCTCCTCCAGTGGGCTGGTGTTTTCTGGAGGAGTTACCTCCTCACTCCTGGGCACTGCCTGGAGTCAGGGGGCAGCTGGGGGCCTTCCTTGGTTCTTCTGGGGCGGTCTTTGAGGGAGTCAGTGTTGGCCCTGCCTTTGGATTGGAGCAGAAGGAAGTTGTCCCACATCTTTCTCCTCCCAGGGACCCCTGAGGCATCCCCTCTGGCCAGGGCCCCCACCCAGTCCCTGGGCATCTGCCCTGGGGGCTGTGCCTGTCTCCCTTCTACCACCCAGTTGGTGTCTGTGCCAAGAAAGGGGAAGTACCATCTTTGCTGAATTCTTGACTTTTGTGCTGTTAAAAAATCAGCTTTAACAGAGTTTTGCTCATTTAATTTCATTTCCATTGCACAGCTAAGCGCCTTTGTTAAATTTTGTATATTGATACTTTTTGTTGTTGTCAGCAGTTTTCTCTGTTTTTTTTTGGGGGGGGGGGGATATAAAGTCATTAGGGTGAGAGAAGATTAAGAAGATACATTACAGGCCGGGCGCGGTGGCTCACGCTTGTAATCCCAGCACTGTGGGAGGCCGAGGCGGGCAGATCACGAGGTCAGGAGATCGAGACCACGGTGAAACCCCGTCTCTACTAAAAATACAAAAAAAATTAGCCAGGTGTGGTGGCGGGCGCCTGTAGTCCCAGCTACTCGGAGAGGCTGAGGCAGGAGAATGGCGTGAACCCAGGAGGCGGAGCTTGCAGTGAGCCGAGATTGCGTCACTGCACTCCAGCCCGGGCGACAGAGCGAGACTCCGTCTCAAAAAAAAAGAAGATACATTACAATTAAAATGTTAATAAAATCTGCATCACACAACTTTTGAAACCCTTTAGGCATTAATCTTGCCTGTGTCATGTCCATTAACTTTGGCTATTCTTATTCCACACTGACCCCTGCTGAGAGATTTGTGCTATAATTGGATTTTTTTTAATAAAAAAGGAAAAAAAATAATAAATCATAAAAAAGAAAATAAAAAGGAAAGCCATTGAAAATATTTGGAAACATATCTGATAAGGGACTTACACCTAGGGTATATAAAGAACTCTTAAAATTCAGAAATTTAGGACAACCCAATTTTAATGTGGGCAAAGGATTTGAATAGACATTTCTCCAAAGAAAATATACAAATGGCTCATAAGCACATAAAAAGAGGCTTAAAGTCATTCATCATTAGGGAAATGTGAATCAAAACCACAATGAGGTACCACTTCATACCTCTAGGTTGGAATCCTTTTTCAATCAAAAATATGAAAAATGTTGACAAGGATGTGGAGAAATTAGAACCCTCATACAATGCTGATGGGAATGTAAAATGGTGCAACCACTTTGGAAAGCAGACTGGCAGCTCCTCAAAAGGTTAAGCATAGAGTTACCATATGACCCAGAAATTCAACTCATATGTATACACCCAAGAGAAAGGAATACATATACAAACACAAAAACTTGTACATAAAAGTTCACAGCAGCCTGATTAATAACAGCCAAAACATGGAAGCAACCCAAAGGTCCATCAACTGATGAATGGCTAAATAAATGAGTGGTATGTCCATACAGTAGAAAATTACTCAGCAATAAGATGAAATTAAATACTGATACATGTTACAACACAATGAACCTTAAAAATGTTATGCTAAGTAGAAGAATCCAGTCACAAAAGACCACCACATATTGTGTGATCCAATTGATGTGTGTCTAGAATGGGCTAATCTATGGAAACAAAATAGATTGCTGATTCTTTTCAGGGTCATGAAAATGTCCTACAATTGATGATGGTGATGGTTACGCAACTCTGTGAATATACTAAGAGACCATGAATTGTACACGTTCAACAGGTAAACTGTATGGTATGAGAATTATCTCTCAGTAAACTTGTTTTTAAAAATTCAGTGGTAGAATCTAGATATATCTCTTAATTCTCTACTTTGGATGTACATACTATACATGATTTGTAAAAAAGCACAATATATTTAAAATGAAAGGAAAATGAAGAAAGTACCTAACATTTCAAGTAGTTTGTAAATTAAAACATTTGCATTTTGGAAAACAGTAGTATGGCCTTTCTGTACAAGTTATCCTAAAATTCATGAAATAAATATACACAGATTCCGTACCCATTCACAAAAGTAAAGATAAGAAATAAGACAATTTTCTGGAACATTCTATTAAACATTATCCTATAATTTAATCTGGCTTGCCTCACCATGGCAATAGAGAAATCACTAAAAAAATACTACTTCACAGGAAAAAAAAAGCCTCTCAACTTCTGTGAGGCATACTGAACAATTCCCAATTTTCCTAAGGATCTTTGGAAATGATCCTTATTTTTAAAATGTACGTACTTATGAGGAGAAAAGGACAGAATGAAAGCCAGAGGTTAAGAAACAAGTGTATTATAAAGATAATTAAATTGTAATAAAATGAATTATAATAAAAATACAAAAAAAAAGCTATCCACTGCAATTAGTATCCTAAAACATCTGACATTATTTCACCACCTATAGATTAACTGTTGACATGTTATGTTTCATACATACTTCACTTCTGATTTGACCCAATTTCTTCTTTGAATCCTGTGTCTCATCTAAATTAATGTGACAACGTGAGGTAGCCTCTGATGTAGGTTGTTGTTTTAGGAGATCGGTCCATTCTTGTTGGAATTGTCTCATAACTACCTGTGAAGGTATTTTTTGTTACTGATTTATAAATCACCTTATTATTAAATTATGCTAGTAAGATTTAACTTTAACATATATACTTTGAAAAATATCAACACATATATGATTCGCCTTCTTTTCCTCATGTGCATACATTCTTGTTTATTATTGAATTTAGTTAAGGACAAAGAAGGTGTTATCTTCCTGCCAAATCAGTTTTCTGTTAACTTAGGCAATAGATTCAGCCCACTACTCACTCTTCCCTGAAACATCTGCAATGCTTAACAACCTACTGAAGTCTCAAAAAGAAATTGGTATGTGGGTGGGGCTGCGGGTGGTACCTCCCACACTGTAAAATGTTTTCCGTTTTTTATTAGAAGCTCAAATCAACCTCAGAGTTCCTTGCATATTCAATTGCCTGCTCAGATCCTTCTAAAAGATTCCTATCTCAGAATACAAGTAAAATTCCAATGGCCTTTGAGGCCCTAGGTAACCTGGCCTCTACCTCCCTCCTGACCTCAGCTCCTACAGCTGTCTCACCTATTCAGTCCATTCCTGCTATATGTGAATCCTGCCACCTCTGATTAGTTTGAAAATGGGGCTCAATGCCAAACAAATCACAGATAGCCACAATTACCTTTGTATCGGTCAAAGTTATATCCGAATGATAGGCAGTGAGCCTTGAAATGAAAATTATGAGCAAATTCTTTGTAAAAACATTCAAAGTAAATTATAAACACCAGTGGTAAGATTAAATGTAACATGGCTTTGCTGAAATTCACATCTGTCCCAAATTATGATTTAATAAAAAGAAAATGCCTTTAGGCCGGGCACAGTGGCTCACGCCTGTAATCCCAGCACTTTGGAAGGCCAAGGCGGGCGGATCACCTGAGGTCAGGAGTTCGAGACCAGCCTTGCCAACATGGCGAAACTCCGTCTCTACTAAAAATACAAAACTTACAGAGCAAGACTCCATTTCAAAAAAAAAAAAAAAAGTAAATGCCTTTAAAGAATTGAGAGGTCATAACAAGTAATTTGAGACTGAAATCGTCTCAGATTTAAGTCAAATTGATATGAATAAAAATAAAATTATACCAACTTAAATACATTACAAAACTACTGAAGGAAAAGTATTATGAAATACAGCAGTATACTTCAGTTCACCTGGGAAATCTGGAATTAACGGTCAAAGCAACCCTCCTCACTGAATCTTAATTTCAAAATACTCATGTCAGGTATGAGCATTTCTGTTTACCTGCTTCATCATGGTATTAAAACATGGCCACATAAAGGCATTGCAATGATCATTTCAGCAGCATAAGACTACATTATGAGTATTAGTCTGTACCTATTAACACTGTAACTGAACTTAAAATTTCATAGGTGACACAATTTCTTTACGCAAAGTAAAGCATCTTTCAGGTTTAACTTCTTTTTCACTGGTACATTTCTAGGCTGATACAGCAAATACATTTATGATCTATATATTTTATATTCAACTAGATATAACATTTAGCCATAACCAAATATTACTTTACATTTTCTTTCAGGAAGGTTGAAAAATATTTTATCTTTCTTAATACTTACTTTTCTTCCTGCTTTCTCTTTCTCACATTGATCCATTCTTTCTTTTAAATGATTATATTCATCCATCAGCTCCTTGTTCTTCTCTTGTAGTGAAAGAATCTGCTTTTCACTCTCAGCTCGAAGATTTTTGGCAGCAGAATGAAACTGGTCTTGGATAGTACTGATTGCCTTTTCTTGACTGTTAGCTTTCTTGTGAGCATCATCCAGTTGCTGTCGAAGCAACGTATTTTCACTTTGTAGTTGAGACAATCTCTCCTCTACAGATTCCTGCTTGGCAATGTATTTCTTCAGTTTGCTTTGTTCAATTTGGTACATTTGTTCAATTTCTTTCTTCTGACACTGTGTTTGGCTGAGGTCTCTTTGCACACGTTCCAAAATCAAACTCTGTCTTCCAAGAGCATCTCTTTTGTTATGGAGCTGAATTTGCAGGCTGTTGATTTTACTTTCAGCATTAGAAAGTTTTTCAGAAAGAATCTCATTCTTAGCTTGTAGGCCAGACATATCAACCTTCATTTTGTCACGTAAACGAATCCACTCTTGTATTGTTCTCTGGAAATCAAGTTTTAGGTCTCTTGCTGTCTGACTTTGATCACAGTCACCTAGAGCAGCAGCCAGTCTACAACGGTATGATTCCATTTCTATTTCCAGTCTTTCTTGGTTCTGTTTCCCATCCTCCAGTTCAGAATTGGGTATTTTGTTCTCAGCTGTCAGATTGTTCCACTGTCCACTGTACTGGAGTATTGTTTCTGTTAATGTTTTCTCACTTAGTTTTGTAATTTTTTGAAGGTTATCATTCTTTTCTTTCACAACCTCAATGTCCTCAAAATACTTCTTTTCCTTTTGCTTGTTCTGATTTTTTATTGTATCTATTTCCAGTCTCAGCAAGGCAATTTCTTCCTGCAACATGCAATTTTCATGAAAGAGATCCTTTTCTTTCTGATGCCTATGAGAAATCTAAGAAAGGAAACATTCAGTAGCACTCAATAAAATGACATATTATGATTTTCTCTGAAATTAAAGAATAACCTATATATGTATACAATGAAAAGATTGCCATAAGTGGATATCCAACTGGAAAAAAATATTCTATCGAAACTTCAAACCTCGTAGAGCATAAATTCCCAAAACTTCATAAGTTTATTTGAAGACAATGAATCCATGAATGTAAAATATAAATAACTAGAGAATTTTTAAGCATCTCAGAATTGGAAAAGACTGTCTCCAAATTACAACAAACCCAAAGGCATTAAAGATTAATAAATTTGACTACATTAAAAAATTGGCTTTACACTCTGACATCTAACCTATACACCACCCTATAGTAAAAGCTGTAGCTTTGCATATATCCAGACAGAGGAAATGTTCCAACGTTCTTTTTTTCCTGAGAATATTCTATAGCTATTTATTTTTCTAACATTTTTCTCATCAGTTATATAAGAATTACATTTATTCATAAATGCTAAATCTAAGCATTACATTAGGCTTTTTTTTTTTTTTTCGAGATAGGGTCTCCACTCCATCACTCAGGTTAGAGGGCAGTGGCGCAATCAAGCCTCCCGGGCTCCGGTGATTCGCCCACTTCAGCCTCCTGGGTAGCTGAACTAGAGGCACACGCCCCCACACGCAGCTAAATTTGTCTGTACTTTTTGTAGAGATGGGGTTTCGCCATGCTGCCCAGGTCGGTCTGGAACTCCTGGGCTCAAGTGATCCACCCACCTCAGCCTCTCAAAGTGCTGGGATTACAGGCGTGAGCCACTTCACCTGGCCTTGTACCAAGCACGTGTACATATATCACTGAACTCATTTATATCACAATTCTGAAAGGAGAGGTCAAAAAATATGCAAGTTGCAGGATTTTCCCTAGGTCCCCTTCCTTTACTTCTAGTGCTCTTCCACCAAACCACGATTACTTCTGTGTTGTAAATATATAAATATAAAAGAGGCTTATTTCAAAACACCAGTGGTAAAAAAGAAGTTACAGAGCTTTTCTTAGAAAATCATGAGATTATCTGTTATTACAATAACTTATGTTTCCTCTTTATAATGTCTGAAACAGAAATAAGCATGAAACGGGGAAATACACTGAACTATTTTTCTTTTTTTTTTTTTTTTTGAGACGAGTCTCGCACTGTCGCCCAGGCTGGAGGGCAGTGGCCCAATTTCGGCTGACTGCAAGCTCCGCCACCCGGGTTCACACCATTCTCCTGCCTCAGCCTCCCGAGTAGCTGGGACTACAGGTGCCCGCCACCACGCCTGGCTAATTTTTTTTGTATTTTTAGTAAAGACGGGGTTTCACCATGTTAGCCAGGATGGTCTTGATCTCCTGACCTCGTGATCTACCCGCCTCAGTCTCCCAAACACTGAACTATTTTTCTAAGAACAAAACACTTACCAATAAATTATCACCAAGTTTATATTATGGCATATCATTGTTTTCAAAGCTCTTTGCACTGAAATGAGATGCTACTTGGAGCAAACTGTTACTCTCCTCAAAAGTAAGGGAAACGGCATCTGAAGTATGGCCTCTGAACTGGCTATACATTTCATCCTTACTACCAGTGGAAATAATAATCTAACCTCTCCATTAATATATTAGGAAGATGAAATAATGTCTGAAAACTAGAACATCTGTTGTTAGTAGCAAGGATTTTGAGATTGTGGAAAGATCATTAATTCTATGAAAAATAACAAATGTTTCTCCTTTGGATAAGGCCACTGTGAATGTCACTACTTGACTCTTGCAAACAAATGGAGTTGAATTAAGAACATGACTTTATTCAATGAGCCAAAAATACCAGAACCACTATCACCACCCCCAAATGTGTGTGTGTGTGTGTGTGTGTGTGTGTGAGTTCAAAAATCCATTGTACTTTCCAAGTTGCACAGAGTTGTTTTTTAAAAATATATTCACATACAAAAACATATTTGAAAATGACTAAAGAAAATACCTCAGAATTAATTTTCTTTTGAGCCATTTCTAGTTCCTTTTGTTTACTCGTCAGAATCTGATATTGTAATATTCTGGCATTCTGTTCTTCAGAAAGTTGCTTCTGGGCATCGTTTCTCTCCTGCACAACCTAGAGATAACACGGAGGTTTTGGTCTAATAGCACTGAAAAAGAAAATCTAAAAGGTTAAGAGCAGAGCCTCTCTTATAAAACGGTTAAAAGGAAGTAGCCTGTTAAAACACAAGAACTTTTATCCCTCAAGAATCACTCAAATCTTAATTGCATACATGACAGCTAAATCTGTCAAAGAGGAAAAACAGTTCTTAAATATGGGAAGATACAGCATTGTGAAATAAAATTTCTTTCAAAACATTTAACTAGTGTCCTTATAGTTTCAAAGCTATTTAGCCTGTATTTTAACATAAAAAAAAGTGTAAATGAACAGCTATGTTAGTGATTAAACTCAACTTATCCTCCATTCTAAAAACACAGACTAAGCATCTATTAGGTGCCAAGGTTTACAGTAAATAATTTTATCTATAAATGTCATAGTTCATTCTTAAGAGGAAATAACAGTTTTGGTTTGTTTTAAACCTAAATGATGTACGTGAAGCCAAAAAATTATAAGTAATACTGATGAAACATAAAGTTAGAAAAATGAAGTTTACACCAAAGATTAATTTACCAGATCCAAGTTATTTCTTACTGTCCTCAATTTCTTAACAAGTCTGCTCGGATTCCATTTAAGTTGTTGCTGTGTTTCAACCACTTTCCCACACTCCTCTTCTTTTATTCTTGACTGTTCACTATCTTTATTATACAACATATCGGCATTTCTTTTCTCCTCTTTTTCTTGTTTTAAGGCAAGTCTGCAGTTAAACATGGATTACATTAAAATGTCTTTTGTTAAAAAATAAAAAAGTTTATTTTGTGATCTGGCTCTTCCCATGTGGGTTTATTATCCTCATAAAAACTCCTATGCTCTTGTTTCCTTTCTAGTTCTCATGTTTTTAATTTCTCACTTTGATCTCTTCCAAGGGACATATATATTTGAGAGGTAGTGAGGAAAGAAATATTCCATTAACTGGTAAGTTTCTGTTACTAGTAACCCTGGTAAATATTATGGAAAAGCATATTTGAAATTTTTCAGTGAAGTTACAAGTTGAAAACTACTTCTTTTTCACATTATGCAAGTTGAAAATTAATTAGAACAGATCATTTAGAGTTAGCTAATTTAAAATAAGTTACTGTTTACAAACAAGTTTAGAAATTCACTAGAAATGCGTTTTCATCTTCATGAAATAGTGTATGTGTAGTCATAAAAATGATTTACAGTGTAAGATAACACCTTCAGATGTCATTCACACAACATGTATCTGCAGATTACTATAATCCAAGACTAGCCTAAGCTGTCTATAACTGTTACCCCATCCTTTTTATGTTTCTCTTTTTGGTAACACTTTCAACTTATCTTCTTGATTCTCAAGTATTTTATGACCAATTTTTTAAAATCCCTTTTTGGAACAAGACAGGATCTAATATTTAATTTAAAAGTAAAAGATAATATGTGTTTCAACAATGAATTTGGAATTAATTTTATCTGCATATGAGAGATATGGAATAAAATAATCATCAATTACTGTCCATTTTACTTCTTATTTCATGCATATTTAGAATAAAACTGGGAAGTCCTAGCCAGAGCAATCAGGTAAGAGAAATAAATAAAGAGCATCCAAATTGGAAAAGAGAAAGTCAAACTATCTCTGTTTTAGCTTAGAAAACCCTAAAGACTCCTAGATTTGATCAATGAAATCAGTAAAAGTCTCATGTTACGAAATCAATGTACACAAATCAGAAGCACTAGTAAACGTCAAGAATGACCAAGGTGAGAAACTAATCAAGAACCTAATCCCTTTTACAATAGCTGCAACAACAACAACAAGAAAAACCTAGGAATATACTTAACCAAGGAGGTGAAAGAGCTCTGCAAGGAGAACTAGAAAGCACTGCTGAAGGAAATCATAGATGACACAAACAAATGGAAATATGCCCTATGTTCATAGATTAGGAGAATCAATATAGTGAAAATGATCATATTAACCAAAGCAATCTACAGATTCCATGCAATTCCTATTAACACACCACTGTCCTTCTTCACAGAATTAGAGAAAGTACCCCTAAAATTCACAGGGAATCAAAAAAGAGCCTGAATAGCCAAAGCAATCCCAAGCAAAAAGAAGGAGTCCAGAGACATCACATTACCAGATCTAAAACCATATGACAAGGCTAAAGTAACCAAAAGGGGGGTACTTGTATAAAAGTACATATGTAGACCAATGGAACAGAATACAGAACCTAGAAATAAAGCCAAATATGTATAACCAACTGACCTTTCACAAAGCGTACAAAGACATAAACTGGGCAAAGAACACCCTATTCAATAAATGGTGTTGGGAAAATTGAATAGCCACATGTAGAAGAATGAAACTGGATCCCTATCTCTCACCATATATAAAAATTAACTCAAGATGGCTTAGGCCTAACATGTGGCTCACATCTGTAATCCTGGTACTTTGGGAGGCCAAGGCAGGAGAATGACTTGAGCCCAGAAGTTTGAGACCAGCCTGGGCAACATAGTGAGACCTCATCTCTACCAAAAAAATATATATATACGTGTGTGTATATATATACGTGTATATATATATCCGTGTATATATATATATATACACGTATATATATACGGATATATATATACACGTATATATATACACACACGTATATATATGAAACTACCTACTGAGGTACAATGTGTACTACTCAGGTGATGGGCACACTAAAATCCCAGACTTCACCACCATACAATTCATCAATTTAACCCAAAACCAAAAAATATATATATATATATTTTTTGTTTGTTTGTTTTTGAGACAGAGTCTCGCTCTGTCACCCAGGCTGGAGTGCAGTGACACGGAGGCCTAGGTGGGAGAATCACCTGAGGTCAGGAGTTCAAGACCAGCCTGACCAACATGGAGAAACCTTGTCTTACTAAAAATACAAAATTAGCCAGGCGTGGTGGCAATGCCTTCAATCACAGCTACTCAGGAGGCTGCGGCAGGAGAATCACTTGAACCTGGGAGGCGGAGGTAGCTATGAGCTGAGATCACACCATTATACTCCAGCCTGGGCAACAAGAGTGAAACTCTGCCTCAAAAAAAAGAAAAGAAAAGGCTTCTGCACAGCAAAAGAAATAATCATCAGAGTAACAGGCAACCTACAGAATAGGAGAAAATATTTGCAAACTATGCATCTGACAAAGGACAAACAAATCAGCAAGAAAATGCAAATAATCCCATCAAAAAGTACACAAATGACATGAACAGACATTTTTCAAAAGAAGATGCACAAATGGCCAACAAACATATTTAAAAATGCTCAACATCGCTAATATTCACGGAAATACAAACTAAAACAACAAGGAGATATCACCTTACTCCAGCCAGAATGCTCATTATTAAAAACTCAAAAAACAATAGATGTTGGTACAGATGTGGTGAAAAGGGAATGCTTATACACTGCTGGTAGGAATGTAAATTAGTACAACCTCTATGAAAAACAGTAGAGAGATTTCTCAAAGAACTAAAATAGAGCTACCATTCAATCCAACAATCCCCTACTGGGTATCTACCCAAAGGAAAAGAAATCATTATATCAAAAAAGACACCTGCAAACGTATGTCTATTGCAGCACATTTCACAATTGCAAAGATACAGAATCAACCTAAGTGTCCATCAACCAATGAATGGAATAAATATGTGGTATATATATGTCATGGAGTACTACTCAGCCATAAGAAGAATGAAATAATGTCTTTTGCAGCAACTTGGAAGGGACTGGAGGCCATTATTCTAAGTGAACTAACTCAGGAATGGAAAGCCAAATAAAACCACGTTCTCACTCATAATAGGGAGTTAAGCTATGGGCGCACAAATGCAGACAAAGTGGTATAATGGACGTCGGAGAATCAGAAGTGGGAGAGTGTGGGAGAAGGGTGAGGGATGAGAAACTACCTACTGAGGTACAACGTGTACTACTTGGGTGATGGGCGCACTAAAATCCCAGACTTCACCACCATACAATTCATCCATTTAACTGAAAACCACTTGTATCCCTAAAGCCATGAAATTAAAAAAAATTTTTCAGAAAGAATAAAACTGTATAAACTTTTTGAAAATTACTTTGCGTCTAGAAAAGTGACCAGTTCATGCTCTGTTGCTTGAACTATAAATTAACACAAACATTCTTGTGAAAAATTAAGAAATATTGATCAAAGGCCTTTTTAAAAAGTTCCTATATTTCAACCAATAATTCTATATTGGAGAATTTATTCAAAGCAAACAGTTTAGGAATGTAGAAAAACATTTGTATAAAAAATGTTCTGGGCTGGGCATGATGGCTCATGTCTGTCATACTAATGATTTGGGAGGCCAATTTTGCAGAAGGAATGCTTGAGGTTGGGAACTGGAGATCATCCTGAGCAACATAGTGATACCCCATCTCTACAAAACACTTAAAAAGTTAGCCAAGCATGAGAACGTGCACCTGGAGTCCCAGCTATTTAGGACGCTGAGGCAGGAGGATGGAGTTCAAGGCTGCAGGGAGGTATGATTACACCAGTGAACTCCAGCCCCAGGCACAGAGTGAGACCCTGTGTCTACAAATAATAGTAATGATAAAAGACGTTCCTTACATCATTAATTATAAATACAAGATAATTTTAAAACCCAAATTACAATTTGTTAAATGAATAACAAGATTTTATATGGTGGACTTCTATATGGCCATTTAGATTGCAAAGAATATACATTTATTTATTAGAAGAGTTCACAGTTAATAAATTTGTTTTATTATTTCCAAGAATTTCATATTCCACAAGACCAAAAAGGTTTCTCCCCCGTTAATCTGCAGAAGGTAAGTCAGCAATTACAAAAATTCTGATATATTGTCTTTAGTATAAACATTTCTTTAGAACTAGAACGTCATACCTCAAATCGTACAGCTCTTTCTCCCATTCGATTTTTCGAAGTTCTAACTGTAATTTTGTCTTTTTTGTTTCAGATAGCTCATTTTGTAGTACACTGACCATATTTTCCATTTGTTTAATTTTTACTGTAAGTTGGTCACAGTGATTATTGTTACATTTCAGTAAGCATTCCCACAAACAAAATATGTCTCGGATTCTTAGTAGGCTAACAGAATCTGTGTCAGGGAGAAAACAAGGTAGAAATAAAATATATGAGTACTTTTTAGGTATTAAAAAACTGTGCATTTTTAACATTGTCTTCTTCATACATTGAACAAATAAGCACTGAGTGCCTACAATGTGGCAGACATTCTACTAAGCTCTGCAGATAAAACAGACAAGACCTCTACTCTCATTTAGCCTTAAGTGAAGTGAGGAACAAACACAACAAAAATGACAATTATAAATTCAGATAGATGGTGTAAGAAAACAGAGTTCTATGATCACATAGGAGAATTTGATCTATAATGGGCCCATGGAAGATTTCCCTGAGGAAGAGATGGCTACACTGAGAAATGAAGGGTGAGAAGGAAGCAGTTAAGCAAAGGGGTAGAAAAGCATTTTTGCCAGTCGACAGCAGGTGCTGAAGCTCTGCTGCAATCTGCCTCTGGCCACGATGGACAGCAAGTACTGATTTACCTTCTTGCCTGAAACAACCAAAAAGAAAACAGACAAAATATATTATACAATGATTTACCAGGCAGTGGACTTTAGGTAATGAAGACAATGATTCCCGTAAGACAGGAAACAAAGGAAATTCATCCAACACTCCAGCTCCCTGCCTTCACGGAGTTTCCTGGCTACCGCACAGAGAGAAAAAACTGACATAGAGTCCACCAGATTCCCTGAGATGAGATGATGAAGCTGAGAGTCTGGTAAAGCCAAGGCAGACAGAGATCACAAAACAGAACACCGGAAAGGAGACAGAGTACAGGGAAAGAACACTGAAGATCTGCAAAAATACCTCCTGGGTATCTAGCAGAGTAACAAACAGCACATGTGTGCCAGAAAACTGCCCCAGACCAAGGGGAAGAAAACATCTAAAAAACACTGGAAAGAAACATGTCTGGTGCTTACAATGTGCCAAAAAGAGTGTCCATTCCCATGAGTGATGCTGGGAAAACTCAGACTTCGCATGGCAATGAATAGAGTCATCACAAAGATCTTGCCTCAGGAGCAGGAAATTAGACCAAATCATAAAAGCAAGATCAGAAAGATCAAGCTGTTCATATGGAACTCAACTGTATATTAAAATTAAGCTCAAGCAGACAGGCAGAGGCATGGAAGATTTTTCTTTAAAGCAAACTACACTTGTAGAGATTCAAATTACAATGTGAGGAATGAAAGCTAAAATGGATGGAAGTGAACACAGATTAGACATCACCAAAGAGAAGATTCATAAATTTGAGACATCAGTGAACTATGCAAAAACTTCAAGCAGGAATAAGTCCCCAAAGAGGGAAAAAGAGAGACAGAAAAATAAAAAAAAGAATGGCCAAAACTTTCTAAATGTAAAGAAAACCATAATCCTACAAATCCAGAAGTATCTGGCTGGGAGAGAGGAAATGAAAGTATACTATTCCAATTTTCTTTTTTAAAAAATTTCAATAGGTTTTCGGGTAACAGGTGGTCCTTGGTTACATGAATCAGTTCTTCAGTGGTGGTTTCTGAGATTTTGGTGCACCCATCACTCAGGCAGCATACACTGTATCCAGTCCGTAGTCTTTTATCCCTCACCCCCCTCCCACGATTTCCCCACAAGTCCCTAACCTCCACTGTATCATTCTTAGGCCCCTGCATCCTCATAGCATAGTTCCCACTTACAAGTGAGAACATACAATGTTTGGGTTTTCATTCATAATTTTCTTATGCCATATATGATATGCCATAATATTTTTTGAAGGTGGACTGTGATAAGTTAAAATCATATACTATAAATTGTAGTGCAACTGCTAAGATAGAAAAAAACAGTTATCGCTAATAAGCCATAAAAGGGAGATAAAAATAAATCATAAAAATTACTGGACTAATTGAGAAGAAAGCAGAAAAAGAAGAGAACAAAGAACTGGAGGGACCAATGGAAATCAAACAGCTTGATGACAGACAAACCTCACTGTATCAATAAGCACATTATAAATGGAACTGGCCTAAAAATCTCAATTAAAAGGCAGATTGTCAGACTGGATAAAAATGCAAGAACCTACTCCATGCTTCCTATAAAAAAAAAAGCACTTTAAATGTAAAAACATAAATTGTTCAAAAGAATGGAAAAAGATATACCAGGCTAAGAGTTGACAAAAGAAGCCTGAGAAGAAATGGCTATGTTAATACCAAAGTAGATTTCACAGCAAAAAAAAAAAAAAAAATTACTAGCTGTAAACAGTCATTTCCTAATGACTTTAAAAAATTCAGTTAATCGGCTGGGTGCGGTGGCTCACGCCTGTAATCCCAGCACTTTGGGAGGCCAAGGTGGGTGGATCACAAGATCAGGAGATCGAGACCATCCTGGCTAACATGGTGAAACCCCATCTCTACTAAAAATAAAAAAAAAAAAGTTCTGTTAATCAAGAACATATAATCTCAAATGTCTGTGCACCTAATAACAGCTTCAAAATATATGAGGCAAAAATCAATAGACCAAATAGACAAATTCACAAGTACAGTCTGAGATTTGAATATCACTTACTCAATAAGTGATAAAACAAGGGAGCAGCAAATCAGCAAGAATGGAGTACACTTGAACAACACCACGCTTCTCAAGTACCCCGTGAGCACTTACCAAACAGACCACATTCTAGGTTCTGCAATCAATCTTTTTTTTTTGAGACGGAGTCTCACTGTCACCCAGGCTGGAGTACAGTGGCGGGATCTGGGCTCACTGCAAGCTCCGCCTCCTGGGTTCACCCCATTCTCCTGCCTCATCCTGCCACCACGCCTGGCTAATTTTTTGTATTTTTAGTAGAGACGGGGTTTCACCGTATTGGTCAGGATGGTCTTGATCTCCTGACCTCGTGATCCACCCGCCTCAGCCTCCCAAAGTGCTGGGATTACAGGCGTGAGCCACTGCACCCGGCCTGCAATCAATCTTAACGAAAGAATTAAGTCAGAAAGATTTAAGTCATACAAAGTATGTTCCCTGACCACATGGCAATGAAATCACAAATTAGTAACAAAATATCTCATCAAAATATTCAAATATTTTAAAACAAAGTAATACACATCTAAATAACCCTAGGTCAAAGACATGATGCAAAGAGAAATTAGAGAGTATTTTGAACTGAATGAAAATGAAAATACTACATATCAGGATTTGTGGAACACAGCTACAACAGTACTTAAAATTTTTTAGCACTTAATGTCTATATTAGAAGACTCTCAAGTCAATGGTCTTGACTTTTATCTTAATAAACTAAAAAAAGAGAAGAAACTAAAAAAGAACAACAACAAATTAAACTCAAAGCAAGCAGAGGAAATGATATAATAAGCATCTGCTATGGTCTGACATTTGCATCCTCCCAGAACTAGTATGCTTAAACTTAATCACAGAGGTGATGTTATCAGAAGGTGGGGCTTTGTGGAGGTAATTAGCTCATGGGAGCCAAGCCCTCATGAATGGGATTACTGCCCTTATATATAGACCCCAGAGGGCTCATTCACCTGTTCCGCCATGTGAGGACACAGGGGGAAAAAAGAGATCTATGAATCAGGAATTGGTCCCTCACCAGACACCGAATCTGCCAGCACCTAGATCTTGGACTTTTGTGAGAAATCCATTTCTGTTGTTTATAAGCTACCCAGTCTATAGTATTTTGTTATAGCAGGACGAACAGACCACAACATCAAAGATGAAACCAATAAAACAGAAAAACAATAGGAAAAAAAATCAGTAAAACCACACACTTTGAGGAGGTCAATAAAAGTGATAAAACTCTAGCCAGGTTGATCATAAAAAAGAAGATGTAAATTACTAATTTCAGAAACATAGTAATATGACTTTTTTTTTTTTTTTTTTTTTGAGAAGGAGTCTCGCTCTTTCACCCAGGCTGGAGTGCAGTGGCGCGATCTCGGCTCACTGTAGGCTCCGTCCCCCGGGGTTCACGCCATTCTCCTGCCTCAGCCTCCCACGTAGCTGGGACTACAGGTGCCCGCCACCTCGCCCGGCTAATTTTTTTGTATTTTTTAGTAGAGACGGGGTTTCACCGTGTTAGCCAGGATGGTCTCGATCTCCTGACCTCGTGATCTGCCCGCCTCGGCCTCCCAAAGTGCTGGGATTACAGGGGTGAGCCACTGCGCCCGGCCAAATACGACATTTTTATAGATTCTACAGATACTAAAAGAATAGCAATATAATAAGGTGAGCTTTACGTGACTAAACATGACAACTTTGATAAAACGGACACTTTCCTTGAAAAACAAAAATTACCAAGGTCCAATTTAAGAAGGAATAACATGAACTGTCCTATATCTATAAAAGAAAGCACAAGTAAAGCCTTCCTAGAAAGAAAACTCCAGGCCCAGATAGCTATGCTGGTGAATTCTACCAAATATGTAAGAAGCAATATAACAATTTTACATGACCTCTCCCCGTACCCTCAAAAAAAAATAGAGGAGAAATACAACTCATTCTGTCACTCTAGCATTACCCTGAACCAAAATCTGACAATGATATTACAAAAAGAGAAAACTCCCTCATGAATATGGACGTAAAAATTTAACCAGTTTCTCAAGAAACCAAGATATCCTCCTTTAGGTAAGTGAACAACTTCTGGTACAGCCATGCGATAATGAGCGATCATGCCATGAGAAGACATGAAGGAACCACAAAGGCATATTACCAAGTGAAAGATGCCAGTCTAAAGGCTACACGCTGTCTGATACCAACTATATGACATTTTGGAAAAGGCAAAACTATAGACACAGTAAAAAAAGTCAGTGGTTGCCAGGAGTTGGGGAGCGAAGGCAGAAAAGATGAACAGATGAAGCACGAAGGAGTTTTAAAGCTCTGAAATTACTTTGGATAATACTAAATGATAAATACATGTCCTTATACCTTTGTCCAAATTCACAGAATATAAGACACCGAGACTGAACCCTAATATAAACTATGGACTTTGGGTGATTATGATTATCAATTCAGGAACATCAATGAGATCAAGTGTACCACTCTGGTGAGGATATTGATAATTGTGGAGGCTACGCACGTGTGGGGGCAGGGAGTACAGGGATCATCTCTGTGCCTTTCAATTTTGCTGTGAAGCTAAACTACTCTAAAAAATTGTCTTTTAAAACGTTCTAAATAAAACTTTGGCAAATCAAATCCAATGATATATTAGAAGGATAATACATCATAAACAAGTGGGGTTTATCCCTAAATACAGGGTTGGTTTGACATTAAAATATAAGTTATTCACCACATTAAAAACTAAAAGAGAAGAACCATATGATCATCTCAGTAGATAGAGGCATTTGATAAAATACAACATTCAGTCCTGATTTAAAAAAAAAAATCCCTCTCAGTAACCAAAGAATACAAGGGAATGCCATCAGCATGATAAAGAGCATCTCTGATAAACCTAGAACTAACATGTGTCATGATGAAAAACTGAATGCTTTCCCTGTAAGATCAGGAACAATACAGGAATGTCTCCTTTCACTATTTTAGTCAGCATTGTACTGAAGCCAGTGCAGTTAGGAAACAAAAGGAAATAAAAGCTACCTGAGTTGAAAAGAAGAAGTAAAACTGTCTTTATTCACAATCATGATCACATAATAGGGACGGGTAAAATCCAACCTGTGGGGCAGCTTCTTATTTTTGCAAATAAAGTTTTAATGGAACGCAGCTGTGTTTTTTAACATATGTATTGTCTATGGCTGGTCTCATACTACAATGGCAGAGTTGATTGGCTGTGACAGAGACCATTTTGTCACAAGTTTCAAATATTTACTACGTTTAGTAAGATAACAGTTTGAAAATGAAAAGGTTTGACTATCTTTGGTGTACATAAAAAAGCTGATTGAATCGAATCTCAATTTTAAATGTTCATAAGCTACATAGATTGGAAAAGACAGTTCACAGGTGGCAAATAAGCATATACAGGATGCTCAACATTATTAGTCCTTAGGGTAATGCACATTAAAACCATAATGACATGCATAATACACACCCATCAGAATGGCTAAAATTTCAAAACTTAAAAACAGCAATAATAAGAGCTTGTGATGATACAGAACAACAAGAAATGTCATATACCTCTGGTTGGAATGCAAAATCAATATAAATACTTTGGAAAACAATTTAGCAGTTTCTTAATAAAGAAATACAAAGGGACAAGAAGAGACTTTTATGGATGATGAACATGTTAACTCTCTTGATTATGGTGGTTTCAAATGTGCACACGATTGTATATTTTATATACGTGCAGTCTATCATATATCAGTTATACCTCACTGAAACTATCAGTGCTGGAACAAACATCTAAGACACAGGGTGGGACACAGAGAAAGAGAAGAGTAAAAATGATGCAGGATAAAGCTAGAGGATTCAGATCTCTAACCTTATAGCAATAAGAAGTAGTAGCTGAATGATAAGCAAAGGAGTAACATGATCAGATCCAAATTTTTAACAATTTATCATTATGATTGCAGAGTAGACCATGGTTTTAGGAGGTGCGGTATTTGGGAAAACAGTTCTAAGATTCCTAAGATTCTTGCAGTATTCCAGGTGGAGAAAAAAATGGTAACCTTACATTGGGGGAAGGATTAGGAGAGAAACAGAGTCAACAAAAAGACTGGGAGTGCCACTCACACTGAGAAAAGTACAGTGGAGTTATCATAGCTCTTTGGTGTAGAGTATAAGTTAGTTCTCTATTTTAACACTGAGCATATTTCTGAGATGAGCTTCACTATCACACGTCAGTTCTCAGCAATGTATACACACACTACTGCAGGATACATCAAAAAGCCTTGCATTTATGCAATGGTCCTACCTTTACACTCCATTCGAAGTTGTTCAATTAGCAATATAAAATTCTCATAAACAGAGTGAGACAACTCACAATCCCCTGAGGCTATTTCAGATGGCTCCATTGAGTCGGCAAAGTCAGCCTCAGGATGTGTTTGGTTTTTGACCTGTAAGATAAATAATACTGTTTCAAAATGTCCTCGAAAGATTTATAGCATGTACTAAATGCACAGAAGCGGTATTTCTCCGTTTTTTTGTATGAGCAAAAATACAGGTACTTCTTAAAGCGACAGATTGTTCTTAAAAGGTATCATTATCAATGGTTACTGTTTCTTAATCACTTTTTCTAAGCAAACAGCTTTACAACAAAACATCTTTTTTTTTCATTTTTACCTTTTAGAAGTTGTGTTTTAAAAATAATATTTTAGATCATTTACTTTTTTACAATACCTCATTCTTTTCATTAGATGTTTTATCTGCAGGCCTGAAAAAAAAAACAATTCCTTTTAGAAAAATAGCAAAGATGTAAAATACAAAGAATATCTAATACAACTGTTTTATCATATAAAATGTCTGCATTTGTGTTACTTCTATTCATCAAGTGTATAGGTAATTTTTTTACAGGTAATGTAAAATGCAGTAATTTTCTACAACAGACGTTAAACTATAAACAGAAACAGCAACATTAAGGGATAAAGAAACTTACTACTACTAATATCATTACAAAGAATTAAATTTAGGTCAAGATTTCTCATAGTAAAACCAAAAGAAAAAAACATGTTACCTGTATTACGTGATAAAAATAAATATACCAGGGTCTTCTCATTGTTGTCCTTTTCAATAAAAACAAGCTTTTACGGGCACTAAAACCTATTTGGAAAATATTATTCACATTCTTACATAAGGGAAACCCTTTTTTAAGGATGATATTAGTTAGCTTTTTCTGGACTTACTATGCAGGTACTGTGCATCATTCTGAGCACTGTCCATGTGTCAAACTCATATAATCCTCATAACAATTCTGTGAGGTCAGTAACATATTAAGAATTTTATAAAGAAAGAAAACAGGCACAGAAGGACCAAGTGACTGTCCTCAGCCCATACAGCTGCTCAGTAGCAGACCCAGAACTCAAACCCAAGAATTCTGCCTCAAAAACATGTGCTTCATGATATGCTGTGAAGGTAACATTTATTTTCAAGTGTTTTTTTTTTTTTTTCAGATTTGAACCACATAATTTATTAATAAGCAGGATTTGTGGCCTCATTTATAACCAGCCCCCACCCCAGCACTTGGTGCCCATTCTTCTTAAGCACAGAAATTGGCCTCAATGTAATATTTTAGGAATAAATAAAAAGAGGCCGGGCACGGTGGCTCACACCTGTAATCCCAGCACTTTGGGAGGCAGAGGTGGGCGGATCACGAGGTCAGGAGTTCGCGACCAGCCTGGCCAACATAGTGAATCACCGTCTCTACCAACAATACAAAAAAATTACCCAGGCATGGTGGCGGGCGCCTGTAATCCCAGCTACTCGGGAGGCTGAGGCAGGAGAATCGCTTGAACCCAGGAGGCAGAGGTTGCAGTGAGCCGAGATCATGTCATTGCACTCCAGCCTGGGCAACAAGAGCAAAACTCTGTGTGGGAAAAAAAAGAAAGAAAGAAAGAAAGAAAAAGATAAAATTTCCCCTTAAGTCTGACCTTTTGATACAAGCGGATGCTCAGTGGGTGTTGTTGACTGACAGGTGGATGAATGGCCCACGCTTGCCGGCAGGTGACACCTGCAGGTGGGTGCTCTGTGGGAAGGGGAGGTGACAGTCCTGGGAGTCCTGCCTGGGGAGCAGTGGGCACCCCAACATTCACCCATGCAGGGACTGGCAAACACACCCCCACTCTGCAGCTCTCTCGTTACCACCTTGAAGCCAACACGAAGGCCAGACCAGAGCTGGGTGTCCCTCTGTGTGGGCTTCTGGAACAGATACTCGCCTGGGAGAGGTGGGGCTCCTTCTCCCAGCTCCTTCCCCTAGCCCTGGGGGTGGGGTGGACAGACCTGGGCTGAACTCAGCCCTGGCTCCCAGCGCTGGCTAGCCGGTCCTGCACAGCCCCAGGAGGCAAAGGTTTCCTGGTAGCCCCCACCCCCACCCCGTGGAGCCAGACCCCTCCCCGAGACTCCAGGAGCAGCGGGAGTCCTCAGGATCCTCTGGGCAGGACGGGGCAGCCCTCTCGCCAGCGCTCCCGCCCTGGGCCCAGGACCTGCGTGCCTGCCGAGCTCGAGCTCGCGGGAGCCGCTGCCATCCGCCCAGAGATCCCAGACTTTGAAGCGTCCTGAATCCCCGTCTCCACTAGACGGCCCTCGCACCGGACCACAGACACCAACCACCAGGTCGAGAATGGATGCGAGGAGGGGGAGAGAATAGGACACCCTCCGGGGACCCACAGGACCTCTGCTCAGGGAGCTAGCGGGGCCCCTCCAGGGACACCAGCGCTGGCGGGCACGGTCTTCGGGCTGAGTTCAGGCCTCGGGGCTGAAGGATTCCCACTTGCCAGGGGCGCGCGCCGTGTGCGCTCGACTCGGGGCTTCTGGCGCCGCCCCGCCTCCACCTTCACGGTGCCCCCACCTCGACTGCGCCCCGAGCCGGCGTGAAACCTCCTCGCTGCCCTCTGAACCCCTTTCGGGACCGGTCATCGCCGCCCGCGCACTCCTCCCGGGCAGGCCTGGGTTGGGACTGCAGAGGGGCCGGCAGCGGGGACAGAGGCTAGGGGCGGCCTGGGGTACTCAGGGCCCAGCTGCGCGCTCCGCCCCCGGCGACCACAGAAGCCACCGGCTGGGCCGGGCGCGCCACAAGGCGGCAGCAGTGAGTCTGCCGGGTGCGTCCCAGACACCGGGGCTGCGGGAGGAGGCGAGAACCGTCCCGATGCAACCGCCGCCCCCGAGGAGACACGGCGCAAAAAAGCGCCCAAAGCACCTTCCCCTAAAGCACCCGTGGGTGCGGTGGGCCCATCCACGGGAGGCGTCCAGGAGGGCTTCCGGGAGGCGGAGCGTGGAGAGTGTGGGGTTGACTGCCGTGAGGATGGCGCTCTGCGCAGAGGGTGCCGGTGGGCTGAACTCGGGGCACAAAAGGCCCCAGGGAAAGGGAGGTCGCGCAATCGTGGTGACCAAGGGGCTCGCCACGGGCTAAGGGTCCCACGTGCGGAGAAGAAGGGGATGGGGAGAGGCCTAGGCACCTCCCGCTTGCCCCGCGGGCTCTCGGTCACCCAGTGAGCCCAAGCCAGGGCTGGCGGGCACGGGGTTGGGGGGTCCAGGAAGGAGGGGGAGAGGCTGCCTGAGGCGCCTCCGCTCCCCTCACCTTAGGGTCAAGACACGCAAGCCTTGAGCTCCTGAAAACACGACCTGAGTGAGGGGTGGGGTGGGTGGAGAAAACAGCCAGGACCCCAGCACTGTCATGGTTGGCTGTGGCCTCCTCCGGGGTCATCTCCAGGGGGGCCGGAATGAGAACTCCACCCCAGCACTGAGCAACACGTGACCACCCCCAAGAGGCGGGGTCACGTCCCAGCTGTGTGATTCCGGGAATTGCTGGCCCTGAGATCATCCTTGTACCATGGGAACCCACCTCTTGGGGCCACAGGGAGAACGCACCAGACCATGCCTGGGACGCCCAGGGCAATGGGCGAGTTCAGGAGGGAAGTGGCTGCTGTCCTGCCGCCCCCAGGGACAGACTCGGGACTCTCAGGCGGGTGTGGACCTGGAAGCAGAGCTCCAAGCTGATCCGCACCCACCAGCCGGGCAGCCACAAATTCACTAGAAACCTCAGGGGCCTGCACCAGCCCACAAGGTCCTTGGTCGCCCTCCTACTGCCGCCATTAACCCAAACGTCCCGTCCTGCGCCTCCACTACAGGAGGTTCACTGTGGCCACCACCTGCTTGCAGCCGGTGACAGCAAACTCGCGGCCAGCCACGCGGTAGAAGCTGAGCTGCGCGGCCAGGTCCTCCGCGCGGGCCTGGTCAGGAAAGAAGCCCTCGCCCGACATCTCGTCCCGGAAGCAGCTGACCACATCCCACTTGTCCAGCAGCAGAAACGGCACGATGGCCGCGGCCTGCCACAGCGGATGCTCCCGGGACAGCAGAGCCAGCAGGCTGGCGGGCAGGTCTTCTTCCGCCTGCGCCGCTGCGGCCTCGGCACTGCGGGAGCCGTTGGGGCGCAAGGGCAGCGCGCTGGACGTGTTCTGCAGCACGAAGCGCGTGACCCCGGCGCCACTGAGAAGCACGTAGATGGCGCTGTGGAAGTGGTGGGAGCGCTGCGGCTGCAGGAAGCCGTGCAGCTTGTCCAGCAGCGGCCGCGGCATGAGCTCCACGTCATCCAGCGCCAAGAGTGGGGTCTTCTCCTCCGCTTCAGCCCGCGCCACCACGTCGCCCACGCGCCGCGCCAGCTCCTCGCGGCAGTCCTGTGCGGCGCGCGCCTCGGGACAGTGGTGCCGCGCATGGTATTGCAGCACGAGCTGCCCTCTCCTCCAGCACCGAGCGGAAGTGGCGCGCCAGCAGGCGGCCCACGTGACTCTTAACCACGCCACTGGGCCCGTGCAGCGCCAGGAGGAGCGGACGACTGTGCACATGCGTGGCCAGGTAGTCCCGCATCAGCGCCACGATGCGCGCTACGGCAGCGGGCTAGCCGAACACCGCGCGCTGCAGCGCTTTCTCCAGCCCGTCGAGGTCATAGCGCTGCGCGTTATCGTCCAGGTTCTCGATAGCGTTGTGAACTTGGAAGCCCACGATGGTGACTAGCAGCAGCAGGCAGCGCTGCGCGCAGCTCCTGTGCTCCACGGGCGGCCGATACTTGCGCGAGGTCTCCGGGTAAAGCACCAGGCGGCTGCGCCTGCGCTTCTTGCGTGGCGTCCTGGAGGGTAGCTCCGCGGGGCCGTCGAAGGTGAAGAACTGCGGCCGGTCCAGGTCCGCGCGTGGCGCCTGGGGGCTGCAGCCCGGCCTGGGCGCCCCGCTCCCGACGTCGGGCCCCTCACCCTGCTGCAGGAGGTGTCGTTTGCGTAGCACACACACCCGGCGGCGCAGGCGGAGCACAGCGCGCACGGGCGCGATGACGCACCGGCCCGAGGCTCGGGGGGCCGCGGCAGCAGGCTCCAGGCTGGGCTGGCCTCGGTCCATGGCGCAGGAACAGCGCTCCGCATAGAGGTCGCCCTCCCCAGGCCTGGCAGCAGGCGGAGGAGCACGTTCTTGTTCCTCTGCCTGGTGATGTGCAGGACGTAGTACAGCCCCATCTCGCAGGCCATGCGCTGCTCCTGCAGAAACTTAGTGAAGCTTTCGGGAAGTGTGTTTGGATATGAGACTGGAGCTTTCTCCTCAGCCGGAAGTTTCTGATCCACATTGAAAGTGTATTCATCCACCAGGAAGGACATGAGCATCGGGAGGAACCTGGTGATGAGCTCTACCTCCATCTTGGGCTCCTTGAAGACCTGGCTGTCATCATGTCCCAGGCTCCCTGGCCCAGCGCCAGCAGCCGGAGCAGCAGCAGGAGGTCGGGGCTGTCCCTGGGCAGCGTCTCCTGGCCGACCAGCTCCTGCAGGTGCCTGACAGTGCTCAGTGCCAGCGTGTTGATGGCGAAGGGGTCACACAGGATCATGGACAGGTCCCCCAGCACCTGCTCCTGGGCCTTCTTGACTCCATCGAGAAACCCCTGCAGCTCCCGCGCCCTCTTGCTGTCCACGAACGGCTCTCGGATGCAGGCGTCCAGGCACCAGGTGAACTCAATCATCAGTGACCATTGGCCTCTCTCACCAACCAATATCAATGTGGGCCACTTGCTTCGGAAAGACAGCCAATCAAATACAAACTCACTCCAATCCACAAGCCTGGGAGTGATAACCAACCCACAGCAGCCTCACTCAGCCATGTTTCTCCAGATGATGTCAACCCTCTTATGCCACTGGGAGTCTGCCAATGCTTCGAGTCCGCTCCTCCCACAACCCTATGTAAGGTCAACAGCTGCTCTGTCAGAATACAGAGTGCCTGATGAGCATAGCTCTCTTATAGAAAGCAGCACATTCCAACTTGGTCTTTTAACTTCAAATACTGAAGGTTCATAATCGATTGGAAACAATTTTTAAGTCCATTAAATTTACTACCCTTATATTTTAATTTTCTTTATAAATTACCAATGAACTATGTAATTCCTTTGATCCATTTTATCATAAGTAAAACTATCATGATTATTAGTAAAAGAATAGTGAGTAACCACAATATTGAGCTTTTCTCTCTAAATGGAAAACTGTTAATACAAAGAATGTAGCTTATTACAAAGAGCCAAAAAATCCAAAAATGCATATAATTTCCAGGAAAAAGTGTTAGAATGAATCCATATGAAACCTTTTTTTTCTTTTTTTCTTTTTTTTTTTTTTTTTTACCTGAGAATCAATCTGTTTAAAACAATACCCCGAAGGGTAAACTTCAGTTGCTCATTTAATAAATATTTATTGGCCGGGGGCGGTGGCTCACGCCTGTAATCCCAGCACTTTGGAAGGCCGAGGCGGGCGGATCACAAGGTCAGGAGATCGAGACCATCCTGGCTAACACAGTGAAACCTCGTCTCTACTAAAAATACAAAAAAAAAATTAGCCGGGCGAGGTGGTGGGCGCCTGTAGTCCCAGCTACGCGGGAGGCTGAGGCAGGAGAATGCCCTGAACCCGGGGGGGCGGAGCCTGCAGTGAGCCAAGATCGCGCCACTGCACTCCAGCCTGGGTGAAAGAGCGAGACTCCATCTCAAAAAAATAAATAAATAAATAAATATTTATTGAGTAGCTACTTATTGCAGGCTAGGCCCTTTTCTAGGCACACAAAAATCCTACTGATGGGAGTGAAAGAAACAATAACCGTAGATAGATTAGGCAAAATATACAGTGTTAGAGGAGAAAAACTAAAGCAGGAAAATGAAATGTTTACAAGTGTGAGAGGAGGGGTAGTGGGAATTCTAGGATGGCCAGAAAAGTCCTTACTGAGAGAGGGGCTTTTAAGTAAAGAACTGAAGGAATGGAAAAAGAAAGCCAGGAGGCTATCTGAGGAAAAGGCATCCCAGACACAGGGAACTGCCCAGTACAAAGGTGTGCCTGGAGTGTTTAAGCAACTGTGATAGATAACGAAGAGCAAGAAGTTCAGTGTAGCTGAAGCACAGCAAAGGGAATAAGAAACAAGTTAAAGTGAGAGAGAGAACAGGGCATATCGTGTGTTGCCTTCTAGGTATGAGGAGGAATCCTGACACATACTCAGAGTGAAATGGGAGGCAATCAGATGGATCTGAGCAGAGGAATGACATCATCTGACTTATGTTTTAAATATGGCCACTGAGTTGACTAATGAAAAGAGGTTTCTTTAAAAAAAAAAAAAACACAGACCAATTAACAGTCTATTACATGCATCTAGACAGCAGATGGTGGTGGCTTGGAAATGGAAGATATGACTGGCTTCTGGATATATTTTCAGGTGCTCCTGACAAGATCTGCTGACAGATTAGATGTGAGGTGTCAGAGAGAGAGGTGAGTCAAGGACGACCCCTTAGTTTCTAGCAGAGGAACTGCAAGAGTTGCCATTAATGCAAGTAGGAAAGACTATGTGAGGTGTAGGTATGAGAAAGAATATCGGTACCCCAATCTTGGACCTGGTAAGTTTGTGATACCCAACAGTTCGTGACCAATCAAACAGAGATGTCAAGTAGGCAGGTTGGTATAGAAGTCTGGAATTAAGGAGAGAGATCTAGGCTGGAGACACACATTTGGAAATCATTAGCACACACACAAGGTAGTAAAAGTCATGAGAAAGAAGATTGAGGACTGAGTCCTGGGACATATCAATGTGTAAAAGGTGGGATATGAGAAGAAAGCAAAACAGACTATGATAGATGGACTAGAAAGGCAGGAAGAAAAGCCAGGTGAGTGAGATCCTGAAAGCCAAGTGAAGACACTGTTATGGAGGAGAGAGTTTTCCCTTGGGTCCAATATTGCTGACAGGTTAAATAAAATGAGGTCTGAGAAACAATGTCTAGATTTACAAATCAGTGGTAAACTTGAGAACAACAATCTTGGAAGAGTGGTGGGAGTGAAAATTACTGGTGTCAGCTCAAGAGTGAATGGACAAGAAATCTGAATCCATGAGTATAAACCATTCTTTCAAGGCCAACATACCTACGGGCATGACTGTAGATGATCTAATTTTCTTCTTGTTTAGCTGTATTTTTCAATTCAGCTATATACTATAGCTGTATTTTTCAATTCAATATATACTATATTTTTACCCTTTAAAAGTTTTTTAAAATCATATCTATATGGAATTTTTGAAATGCCCGATGAAGGTATTAAATAAAAATTCATTAACTTATAAAACCAAAAGGCCTCTTGAACATTTCTAGATTATATAAGCTGATTATCATTTTGCTCATGCTTATACATAAAGACCAAGGAAGACTGAAAGTTTCAGGAGAAGTATTTCTTGCTTGATAAAAATCATCTAACTCTAGAATATTTTATACTCATCAAATATACAAAGTAATAGTCAAAATATGGAATTCTACAACAAGAATAAAAGGGGACAAGTGCAGAAAACAATCTTATTTTGTAAATCAAATTTGTCTAAATTATATGAAGCTACTGTTGAAAAATATGGTGTGTTTCCTACTGAAATACATTATCTTTTAAAAGGAAGGATAATGGCACGCATGTAGGGTACCTTTAAAAAGAGGATTCACTGCATAACAGCACCTTGGTTTTAGCACAAGGATCAACAAATTGGTGCTTGTGGACCAAATCCAGCCCACTGCCTGTTTTCATAAGGAAATTTCCTTGAAATACAGCCACACTTATTCCCTTTATAATTCACAAGGCCTAAAATATTTACTGGCACTTTACAAAAACAGCTGTCCAATTCTTGATTCAGTAGAGCTAAGATCCTCTGTTGTATTTTAGTAAGTTTTACCCAGTATATTGAAATGCTTATATGGAATATGAATCCCCATGTGCAATCCCTTGGCAATATTCAGATTAATTTGAGGATCTGTTATTTCAGCACTCACGCATTGAGAACAAAAAACAAAAATTAGTAACTAGAATTCTGTTGCTAACAAGGTACAGTGTCAATGTAGCATGTAGCTAGCTTCCTTTTGTAACTCAGCAGATATTACGAGAATTCCAACAAAACTGGCTTAAGATGTGTCATCAAACTAAAGGCTTTAAATAGACTTTAATTGTGAAATAATCAGTACACTCCTGGTCTAACAACTTATTAAAATGATTGCATGCTACATTATTTTCGGGGTATGACAATTGTACTATTTCCTTATTGCTAAGGATGTAGACTATCTCCAACTTTTTGATATTACAATGCTATAATAAATATCCTTATACATAAGTATATATGTAACATATATAAATATCCTTAACATAAATATATCATATATACTTAATATTATATATATTTAACCTATTAGCCTATTGTATGTCACATACTACATGTAATAAATGTCCTTAACACATATGCGTATGTGTTTACACAAGTCATATTTTCCTGTAGGATCTCATCCCAAGAGTGAAGTTGTTAGGTTAAAGAAGTGACATATTTGAAATTTTGATACATGCTACTAAATTACCCTGCAAAAAGGATTCATCAATTTCACTTAACAAGTGTATGAAAATGCCTTTTTCTTCACATTTGCCAATACTTCCTATTTTTTAAATAAAATATCAACATGATTGGAAAACATGGTGTCTCATTGTTTGCATTTTTCTGATAACCAAGGAAGGCTGAATATCCTAGTAAAAGTATAAAATTTTTTCATCATGAATATTAGCCCAAATTAGGATTCATTTCATAGCACATAATTGTCTCCTGTTTGTTTTTTTTTGTTTGTTTCTGTTTTTGCTTTTTTTTTTTTGAGATGGAGTTTCACTCTTGTTGCCCAGGCTGGGGTGCAACGGCATGATCACGGCTCACCACAACCCCCACCTCCCAGGTTCAAACGATTCTCTTGCCTCAGCCTCCTGAGTAACTGGGATTACAGGCATGCACCACTACACCCGGCTAATTTTGTATTTTTAATAGAGGTGGGGTTTGTCCATGTTTGTCAGGCTGGTCTTGAACTCCTGACCTCAGGTGAATCACCTGCCTTGGCCTCCCAAATTGCTGGATTACAGGCGTGAGCCACTGCGCCTGACCAATTGTCTCCTGTTAAACCTTGCTATAGGCTTACCTGTCATGCTCTCCATTTTCCTTCCTAGGAATCTGCTGATTTAGTCCATCATCATCACTGCCAACAGTAGCACCATCGGTTAGGGTTCCTGATAATTTTGTGCTATTACTTCTGTGCTTCTCCATTTCTTCTTTAACCTTGAGTGAGAGTTTGATGTTCAGGATGTTATTGCTTTATTCAATACAAAGAACTTTTTTCTGTTTTCATTGATTTCATCACTTGACTCAGTTCAATTATCATAATTTTAGTCATTAAAATATTTGGTGCTTGCTTTAATTTTACCACATCTGGAACTATCATCATATAATTATAATTATTATAATTTTATCATCAACATTTTTGTAAAGTCAGCTTCATTTCTGTTTCAATGAATGAGATGGCATTTTCCAAAATTTCAACCAGGGCCCGTCTTAATTTTGTGCTTTTATCCCAACCACCCTTCACTATGTATTATGAATTTTTACCTTATTTGACTGGCACAAACATGGAAATAAGAAGACAAAGACACAAAGCATTGTCTTCTTCTGTCTTTGCCACTTGACTTTCATATTAAACAGCCAGATTGAGAGGATACGACACTGTGGGGTTTCAGGAAAAGAAAGGAAGCTTTCCCTTTTCTGCACTAAGCTATTCTTTTCCCCCACTAACTTTTGTCTTTTTTTTTTTTTTTTTTTCATTTGAATCCTGGGATATCAAAAAGGTGAAGGTGCTTACTGAAATACAAGTCTGCCACAACACAAAAAGCAGAGTGAAACTGCTGAGCTAGGGTGGAATTCTGAAAATGAGATGCTTCCCAAATTTCACATTCAATAGCCATAAAAGTTTATAGCTGGAGGATATACAGTATAAAATCCACTTTAGCTCACTGTCTATTGATAACTGGGCTAAAGCCAAAAAAGATTAAAATGATTGATCCAAAACCCCTAAAGTGCCATTACCTAGCATTTTGTGGCACCAAAAGAGACAATACAATTCCATAATGCTGAATCAGACAAATTCAGCAAATTAATCAGATAGGTTAAAAGTGTGACTTGGGCAAAATAATTTAATGCCTTAGCGGAGGGTGGGAGAACTGCCCTAATCAATGTAGAAGACTCAGCTTTCTACTTTGGCATCATATACTAAGTGTTTGGCTGAGCATTTATGCTACTTATATGAAAAAAATATATATGCCAAAACTTACTGTACTTTATTAAGCAACATAACATAAAGGTCTGATTCAACAGAAACAGTGGAGAGTGGTTATATTAACAAATATATTAAGGTGTATATACTTGTTGTTGAAAAATATTTAAAGTGGTCATGATGCAATTCTAAGTTCCAACAGTTTGAGTTAAACAGATAAACCTGAAAAGCACAATAAACAGATTCATTGGCCAGGAATATTTGCTGCAGCTCTCAGGGCTGGATACTTTTTTTTAATTTTCTTTTTTTTTTTAGTAAGAGATGAGGTCTCACTATGTTGCCCAGCCTGGAATGCAGTAGCTATTCACAGGCACGATCCCACTACTGATCAGCACGGGAGTTACTTATGACCTGCTCCATTTCCGAGCTGGGCTGGTTCACCCTTCCTTAGCAAATCTGGTGGTGCCCCGCTCCCAGGAGGTCACCATATTGATGCCGAACTTAGCGTGAACACCTGATCGGCATAGCACACTACGGCCCAGAACGCCTGGCCTCAAATGATCCTCCTGCCTCAGGCTCCCGAGTAGCTGAGACTACAGGTGTTTGCCACCATGACTGCTAGATACATTTTTATATCTCTTAGTCATTGCTTCCTTTCTACTGTATTCCCATCTTATTGTTAGACACAACTCATCTTTAAGTCAGTGAAAGGAAAAAGCCCTCAAGCTCATCACATTTCCTTTATCGATTTTCTTGATGCCTCTCCTGGTTCTGAAGGTCACATGATATATGGCTAAATGAGTTTCACAATCCATACGCCACTTGGAAGACTGACAGAGAGACTTAAGTCGATTAAGAAACAAAGATTATGAGAAAATTTTCCTAAACTCCCATTACTTAGAAATCATCTGTTTCTACACACAATTACAGATGTAGACAACCAAACTGTATGCTTTTCATATGCTTTTCCTAAGTGGAAAATCAGAATGGACCAGATAATTGATAGAGAAAAAACAAAGAGTGGCAGCAAGTAAAACTCTATCTCTTTATGAAGTTGAACATTTTCTTTCTTCAAAGTCAGGAACTCTTCTTCTAATGTGTCGACCTCATTCTTAGACTTTTGCATGTCTTGCTGTAATTCTTCATGTAGATATACTTCTGATGTTCTGTCAGAATCTGGTGGTAAAGAACTCAGATTTTCTAATTTAGGTTTCAGGCTTTTATAGTTATTTGTACTGCCACTGTCACTAGTTTGGTTCATATTTTTTGTCATTTGCAAATCAAACTCTTGGTCTTCTTTCATTTCAACTGTAACCACTTCTGGGTTCCTTGCTTTCTTAGTGCCTGCATCACTATGAATGTTCTTATCTGTACTAAAAATATGTCCAATGCCTGGTTTGTTATCATTGTCGCAGTCTAATTTATTTTCACGTAAATGAAGCTCAGAAGATAACTGGCAAGCATGTTTCTGGGACCCAGAGTATGGATGATAGTATGGATGGATGGTATTTTTGAGGCTGGGTTCTTTTTGTTCAGGAAATGTCTCGAATACCACTGAGACAGATACTTCAGATGCATCTTCTTCCTCACAACCAAGTATGTTATTTGTCAAATTAAAGGGAATATCCTTTACATCTGTTCCCCTTGTAGAGTTATCAAGTAGTGGCTCTTCCTCAGGACAAGGCGGAATTTTGTATTTTTCACAAATTTCACCAAACCTCTGCTTTAACTCATTTGTGATGAGTTTTAATTGGTTTTTCCACTCTAATTTGCCCTGTTCAATCCACATTTCCTCAGATTTTTGCACATGAGGAAGTACTAGATATATAGGTATATCCTCTCTATCACAATTCTTAGCCATTTCTGGTTCTTGAGACGTTTTCTGCAGATGCAAAAGTGGAAGATTAATTTGCTTGTTTTGTTTCTTGGGTGTCTTCTCTGTTGGGCCACATGTTTTAAAAATAGCTTTGTCTTTAAATAACAGTTATGAACAAAGAAAAATTCACAAATAATTAAAATGAAAATTCAACTGTTAAACTTCTTCATCTAGGTTTAGCTACTCCCATATCACTGGCTTGTAACTAAGAAGTTAAAAAAAAATTGTCTTAGCTGAAAGGAGGAGAAAAATATGAACCAGCAAACTTAACTTTGCCACTGTTTGTTTGGAATAAACTTAATTCATTATGTGTTAAATCTACCAAAAATGAATTAGCAGATGATTTCTAGTGTTACAAAGGCTTCCTCACTTGAAAAGTGAGCCCCTACAGTACATGTAAAGTACTCTTTCTATAGATTACTAACTGGAGTGTAGGCAATCTTTAAATTATTAGGAGCCCGAATCAACACCAATCAGAAAGAAAAGCAAGTTCTTAAGTTTTCATTCAAATTATATACTGTAACATCATAGGGTTATATATGTAGACTATCTTCTTCAGTTCAGTTCTAATATATACTACGATCCCCTAATAACACTAACTAAAACTTTAAAGATAGTTCTTACTAAGTTTCTGCATCTAAAAAGTTAGAAAGTTATTGTTTGTACCCTAACACCAAAGATCCCATTCTGTAAGGTATGATTCCCTTAATAGGCAGTTGGGTTGATTTCATAACCCCACTCTCACTGAATGTAGACCGTGAAGTCAATGAAAGGCCACAAGGCAGAATACATCTTTAACCTAGGCATTAGTAACTGGCAATATAAAACTGCAAAATTTGAGCCACTGGCCATGATTACTCTTTTACCATGAATCCAACTCAGTGGCCATCACTGTTAAATTGTTCATAATTTCTGTTGCTTAATAATATAAGTCAATAATTGACATTACCTTCTTTATCCTGTAAGGATATTGTAAGAATGGAAGAGCAAACAAAATTCTGGAATGTTTGCCTCTACTCCAAGGGTAAAGATTAGCTATAAGTAATGATAGATTCTAACAATATTGTGTTTTATAACTAGTTTAAATGTATTTAAAATTAAGTAAGGATCTATTGATTCTCAAAGACTAGTCTGAGAGGTAATTTCATTTGGGCTAGCTTGTATTATTAAAGCAAAAAAAAAGACTATTAAACCAGAAATTTAGATTTTAGTTTAAATGTTTCCACACCTGTGGCTGCTTATTTTCACATCCTTTAAGTCTTTCTTGTGCTTCCTCTGATACCAGCTCCAAGTCTGGTTCTGCTGCAAAATCCAAACGTTCAGTTAAACTACTTAGAACAGTTAGATAAAAGACATAGTCTTTATAAAAATAGATTTTAAATTACATTTCATTTTATTTCATAAATTGAGAGTTTAAATGAAGCTTGATCTTTGGTGGAATACTTAGTTCTTTAAGAAATACTTCTAATTCTCCAAAACTTCAACAAACCACTTTCTGGGAGACACTAGATGCCACCAGGTTAAAGATATACAATCATGTTGAAGATTCACTCACGGATTCATCCACCCAACATCAATGAACAAAGCCATCACAAACAAAACAAAATTTTGGAATGCAGTAGCAATATTATTAGGCAATGCTGCATACTGTTCTCCACTTCATAATAATACCTTATTAATGATTTCCAAAATGACTGGGGACACCTTTATTGGTGTACAACCTCTTCCTAACATCTGAAATGTTTCCCTGTATTATTCTGACAAATGTATTAATGTTTTCATCTTTTAAAACAGACTGCTAAAAATAAATAAATAAAATACATAAAATAAAAAACAGACTGCTAGGTGAAGTTGACCCTCATCTTGGCTATCTTTCCCCAGGTAAACAGGTATCTAGGTATCTCCTTCCTTAGGGCTGCCCTAGAACTTTACTGATTTTTCTACTGCATCTCCACCACCCGAACTGTCAATTATTGCTTTGCACATCTATTCCCTTTGCTCCTTGACTGTAGGGAACAATCTTGAAAATCATTTTTGTACGAAGGGTCATTATCTATTTTACTCAGCAATTATGTATTGAGTCTTGCTATGTGCTAGGCACTAGGATTTAAAGAGTGAAAAGAAAGCATGTCAGAGATGACTTTTCTAGAGATCCTGCCCGAGCTGAGGCTTAAAGAGTGAGACTAGCCTAATTAGAAGGGGTAGGGGACAGGAAAGAGTGAGAGCATGAGAGGCAGCAACAAAAGGCAGAAAGAGGCCTGAAAGAGTGTATGTGTTTGCCTGCAATCAAAGGATGGGTCAGCAGGACAGGACCAGCAGTTCAGTAAGGCCAGAGAAAGGGCACACGGGGGAAAGGGCTAAAGATGGAGAGCTGAGCAGAAGTCACATTATGAAAGCCTTATGTATAATTTTAAGATGCTTGGACATTAATATTCTCAAGAGTGGTCCCTGGTCTTATTTGCATTGGTGATAGAACACTGTCAATGCCAAAACCAACATCCCTAGCGAACACATTTATTAACGCAAGGTGGTAGCTCATGTGGACACAGCCAAGGAGATACTGTGCAGCAAATTCTCAAAAAGTCTTATTAATTACTGACTTGAAAAGTCAATTATATAATACATAAAGTCATAGAAACGATAGGAAGTCACTTAATATTTGTTTTTGGAAGGGGTTTTTTTGTTTTTGTTTTTGTTTTTTGAGACGGAGTCTCCCTCTATTGCCCAGGCTGGAGTGCAGTGGCGCAATCTCAGCTCACTGCAACCTCCACCTTCTGGGTTCAAGCGATTCTCCTGCCTCAGCCTCCTGAGTAGCTGGGATTACAGGCGTTCACCACCAAGCCCGGCTAGTTTTTTTTGTATTTTTAGTACAGACGGGGTTTCACCATATTGGCCAGGCTGGTCTCAAACTCCTGACCTCGTGATCCACCCGCCTCAGCCTCCTAAAGTGCTGAGATTACAGGCGTGGGAAGGTGTCTTTTAAGTTATAGTGCATATAGTTAGAACTAACAGCTGTGAATTCAGAGCTGTAAAAATAAAGCAAAGAAACCACACTGTGTTTGAGTCAGCAGTCTTTAGGTCTCTACTAAGTTATCCTAAATATAATCCTATGTTAGTCCCTAAACATACTTAGTCCCTGCATTCTAAATATAATCCTACTTCCTAAAGAAAATCATGCTTTCCCCTAATTCTCTGTTATCTAGATGTTGCTTTGGTTAAAGGAAGAATACAAATATCCTGCCAAAAGGTATTCTATTCAGTGCAAAAGGAGAGTAAACACAAAGCACATTTCACCAGAAAAAGTTTTTTTAAGTCAGAACTATAGCACTATGCAGCCAAGCAGAGGCACTCTAGGACTGAATTCTCTATGCTTCTTTGTTACCTTCTTTGCTCTCTTTGTTTTCTGGTAGCTGTGATTGGCACAGGTCATGTGAAGTATCATTCCCTAAGAGAAGTACAACTCCAATGTTCATCTTTCTTCGTTCTGTTAAGTTCATCTGTCCCAATTCTTTGGTTGCTGACTGATTTTCAGGCATTGATGGTGATACAGATGGACATTTATCATCAACTTTCAGATTCTTGGATCTCTGACAAGTCTCATCACTAAGGGTCAAATTAGTAGGATGCCAATCTGAAAAATCCGAAAATGAAGTTTTCATTTTTAGGATGTAAATAACACAATAATTCGACTAACTTGTATACATGCTTTCTTCACAGAAACAGTCCCACATCCTGCTCTCTCCCACAACACACTACGCATTCAGGCTTATTACATTTTACATGTCCTATGCTTACAATTCATCCAGGTAAGTTTAATTAACTATCATCTCTCACTTTTCTACATTTTTACTGTTTACTATTACTTACTTTCATTCACTCAGCAGTCTCTATTATATATTTTGTTTTCCATTAAGATTCTTCATGGATATAAATTTTTTAAAACAGAATTTATGTCTAACCATTTTAAGCTTAAATATACATGACAGCATTGTATTTATGTATTGTAGAGACACAGGATTTATAAAAACATAATAAATATACTTTTAGAACTATTTTAATTATAATGAGATGGTCTTTCCTCAATGCACCACTATCTTCAGAATTTACTTTCAAATACTTGGATAAACTTCATACATTTATTTGCAAAATAAGAGCTGTAAGGGCAGGGTTGCAGTGAGCCAAGAGAACGCCACTGCACTTCAGCCTGGGTGACAGAGTGAGACTTTGTCTCAAAAAAAAGTCTGTCATGAGCTTGCCTTAGGTATTCACTTCATTCCCAACCATTCACATCTCATACGTTTTGCACTGGCAAAACTGAACTGCTCATAAACTCTGCAAAGTTCACTCAAGCATCTTACTTTTGCACTCGCTGCTCCTTCTGCCAAACATACCATCTTCTGCCCACATCATCCTTCTGCCTCTTTGCTGCCCAGCAGCTATGCCCCTGACTAAATTTTTGGTTTTATCTTAAAATTTTATGTAATATAATAGCAAATAATATGATAGACCATAACATGGTACTGGTTTCAGTTGCATCATTCATATTAAATAGCAACGCTGCTTACAGTTTTGACATTTGGTGAATACTTAACAGGTATTGGTACATAAGTTACTATGGCAATATTAAGTAATTATAATCTGTCCTTCTTATCTGATTAACCTTTCAGTAAAATTGTGGGATAAAGTAGGCATAATAAGTTCTGATTTAAAATTAGAATAAAAATTGTCTTTCATTTTATTTTCATGGATGGACCAGTTTTGATTCACATTGTACTAAATCCCTGTTTACAATTATGAAATAAGATTAGATATTCAATCATTTTTGTGAATTTTTTTTGCCTAAGTATGCAATTAAAATTAATTGCTTTATGTGTTTTTATATGCTTCAGTTTGGGAGATAGTACTCATATTCTGTTACCTTGATCTTTGGCGATTTGCAATTTTCAAGGTGACTCTGTCTTTTTATAATTTAGGGTAATAGCAAGTTCAGTGAGTATGTGCTTTAAAATTAATAATATTATTTTCCGAGCAGTTTTAGATTCACAGTAAAATCGAGAAGGTACAGAGATTCATGCTGAATAAATAATTCAGCAAATAATTAAAATGACAATGATAATAACAAGCTCCTGGGTTTTGTTGGTTTGTTCGTTTTTTTCTTTTTTGAGACAGGGTCTCACTCTGTTACCCAGACAGGAGTGCAGTGGCATGATCATAGCTCACTGTAGCCTCAAACACCCAGGCTCAAGCAATCCTCCCACCTCAGCCTCCCAAGTAGCTGGAAGTACAGGCACTTGGCACCATGCCCAGTTAATTTTTTTTTTTTTTTTTTTTTTTAATTTAGTAGAGATGAGGTCTTGTCATGTTGCCTGGGCTGGTCTCGAACTTCTGGGATCAAGTGATCCTCCCATCTCAGCCTCCCAAAGTGCTGAGATTGCAGGCATGCACCACTGTGGCTGGCCCCAACAGTATTTTTGAATGTTTGTATTCTGTAACATTAGAAAAAAAATGCTTAGTACCTAAAAGACATTTGATAATTATTTGTTAAGTGGACAAATGAATAAATGATTTCCTTGAAAATTCTGTTGAAAAAAACAGAAATTAAATAGAGAAAGCTCTATTCTATTATGAGCACCTCAAAGACCAAAACTATGTCTATTTCATGTTTGTCTCCCATAACGTGCAAAACCTAACTTAGAGAAGTTCTTTGATTAATATGTACTAAATTAAAGGTGTCCTCTTACAGTTCAGATTGTCCAATGCATTAGGCATCACATCTTGGTAGCACAGAAGCATTTTTTGTTATTGTGAAACATTTTCATACTTTTATTATAATTTGTTGAGCCTAGAGTTGGGCTATTTGAATACTTATTATGATAATCTTTTGGCTAATGGTAACAGCATATCTTGTTCTAACAAAATTACTGTTAATATAACAACTAACCAGCAGGTAGAAGAACACATCTTGTTCTAATGAAGTAAATATACCTCATTCGATTTCAGATTAGGGGGAAAGTCAATAATAGTGACACCTTGTTGGTTTATAAGTATGTAACATGACCTGTTCTTCTCAACAAGGAATTGCTTTTCTGACTTCTGCACTCAGAAGGTATCTTTAATAAATAATTTCCCATTAGTATTAGTGCACATTGGGTATGTTTGGCAGGGTTTTGTTTTTGTTTTTGTTTTTTTCTGAGACAGGGTGTCACTCTGTCATCCAGGTTGTGATCATGATCCCAGCTCACTACAGCCTTGACTCCCAGGCTCAAGCGATTCTCCCATCTCAGTCTCCCAAGTAGCTGGGATTACAGGTGTGCACCAAAACACCCAGCTAATTTTTTATTTGTTTTTGTAGAGATGTGGTCTCACTATGTTGCCCAGGCTGGTCTGGAACTTCTGGACACAAGCGATCCTCCTGCCTAGGCCTCCCAACTTGCTGGGACTACAGGTGTGGGCAGCACACCTAGCCATTTCACAGTTCTTATTGCCATTTGTTTATGGTGCCAGAAAGGTATGCTGAGTTTCCAGTTTTGAAACTAATTTCTTTTTTTTAGTGACACAAATCACTGTGTAATATAGTTAGCCTTTGAACGACATAGATTTGAACTGCAGGGGTCTACTTATAAGCAGATTTTCTCCCACCTCTACCACCTGAGACAGCGAAGACCAATCTTCCTCTTCCTCCTTCTCCTTAGCCCGCTCAACTTGAAGACTATGATGAAGAGTTATATAATGATCCATTTGCATGTAATGAACAGTAAGCGTATTTTTTCTGCCTTATGACTTTCTTAACAGTTTATTTCCCTAGCTTCCTTTATTGTAAGAATACGGCATATTAATACATATACCATACCAAACATATCTTAATTGACTGTTTATGTTATCAGTAAGGCTGCTGGTCAACAGTTGGCTATTAGTAGTTACATTCCTGGGGGAGTCAAAAGTTATACACAGATGTTTGACTGCAGAGGGAATCAAGCATCCCTAAATTCCATGTTGCTAAGGGTCAACTGTGATTGATATTCATTTACTAAACATAAGTCATTTATTTTAAAAATTAAACAGAAGTTCCAATTTCATAACAAGTCTCATTCATTATAATGTGACCATAAAGAAAACATACAACTTACTAACTTAAAAATATCTTTTTCTTATTTATACAAATATATCACATAGGATTTTAGGGACCATAATTAAATTTTTTTCAGACCAGATTGTTTGAAAAAATAAATGACCTACAATTAACTTTTTAAATAATTGTGAAATCTAACCTACCAAGAAATCTAACCTACCAAGAAAGAAATAAAGATTTTTTTAAACTGCTCTTTCATGATCAAAACTTCCTTACTCTTACTTCTTTTTTATCTATGGTAGGACCACCAAAAATAATTCACTATCATAAGTCTTACCTGGATTGTTATTTTGGGGAAGAATTTCAGGTGTCTGTTTTTCCTTATATTCAGGAACTAGTTGCTGAATGCTATGGATAAAAATGTAATAAATGAAATTACTATTTTAAAACAAATGAAAAATACCATATATATTAAATTTTTAGAGTATTTCAAACAATATCAGAGTTAATATCAGAACTTTAATTATCCCATATACTTCAATTTGTGAGTTCTACCAACTTCTCTTTAAGCTTCTAAAGAAGAAAAAAAGATGAAGTACTCATGAATTGAAGGGAGTATAGCTCAGTAAATTAATTCACATTAGCTTGGCATAATGGAAAGCGTCCTAGCTCTATTACCAGCACCTATTTGTTCTCTGACAAGTCGCTTCTCTTAGGCTCAATGTATTCTTCTAAAAAGCAAGGATTTTACTGCCTTATTTCACTAGGTTGTTAAAGATTTAACGAGATAACGTTTTGTAAATGCTCAGAGAAACAGTGAAGCAATGAAATAATTTGTTCTTGAGTTTTATTGCCGAAATGGTTTTGGAATCACAAATAAAACCCAATGTGTATTTTTCCCAGAGGTTCTAATATTCAAATGTTGCAGTTTTCCAAAACTGTTATTAAGTTCTAGTTTTATTAGTTCTATTTTTTGTGGCTTATAATTTGGGGCATCACAGCTATTTCATAGTTTGTAACTAAATTTACTTATAAATATATTATTTCATCAAACTAGGTAACATCACTGTCCACTATTACTGAGCTCATCAATCACACCAAGGGGAGAAAGCTAGTAGATGTCAAGACCTAGCTTGGACTACTGTTCCATACAGACTCCAACTCTGAATTGGCAGATCTTTGTTAGAACGATGCTCAGTCCCCATGTTCATCTCCAACTGACATGGAAAACAACATTCTACTTTTTTTTTTTTCATTTCCATGAAAGAGATCCAAGTTGACATTCTCTCATTTCTGAGATACATACTAACAATGTATTTGCACACAACATCCCACCCGTTACTCAGCTCCATTGATCACCTTACTGCATATTTTTGTAGTGAAAAATCACAATTTTAATATTAGGTGATACCCAGTTTGCTTTGACTCACACTGTTTCTTTGGAGCTAGTCAGCAAATAGTCAAATGAACTTCTAGTGACTGCGCAAAATAGGGACCACTTCAAAAATCTGTGCATCATCCTTATGCAGGCAGGGGCCATGCTAATTTCTCTCCATTTTGTTCCGATTTTAGTATATGTTTGCTGCTGAAGCAAGTTTTTTGTTTGTTTGTTTGTTTGAGACGGAGTCTCGCTCTGTCACCCAGGCTAGAGTGCAGTGGCGCGATCTCGGCTCACTGCAAGCTCCGCCTCCCAGGTTCATGCCATTCTCCTGCCTTAGCCTCCTGAGTAGCTGGGACTACAGGCGCCCGATAATTTTTTTTGTATTTTTTTTTTTTTGAGACGGAGTCTCGCTCTGTCGCCCAGGCTGGAGTGCAGTGGCGCAATCTCGGCTCACTGCAAGCTCCCCCTCCCGGGTTCACGCCATTCTCCTGCCTCAGCCTCTCCGAGTAGCTGGGACTACAGGCGCCCGCCACCACGCCCGGCTAATTTTTTCTATTTTTTAGTAGAGACGGGGTTTCACCATGGTCTCGATCTCCTGACCTCATGATCCGCCCGCCTCGGCCTCCCAAAGTGCTGGGATTACAAGCGTGAGCCACCGCGCCCGGCCATTTTTTTTGTATTTTTAGTAGTGACGGAGTTTCACCGTGTTAGCCAGGATGCTCTCGATCACCTGACCTCGTGATCCGCCCACCTCAGCCTCCCCAATTGCTGGGATTACAGGCATGAGCCACTGTGCCCTGCCAAAGCTCTCCTTTTATACATGGATATTCATGAGTCACGGATGAGGCTTAGCTCTGTTAAATCCAACTAACATACTTGAGACTCAGAATTCTGGTGATGGCTTCCTGCCACAAATCTGGGAAAGGATAATATGGGACATTCCACGATCTAAGAAAAGGGTCCTCAGCATACAGAATATTTATTATGATAATCTTTTGGCTAATGGTAACAGCATATCTTGTTCTAACAAAATTACTGTTAACGTAACAATTAACCAGCAGGTAGAAAAACACATCTTGTTCTAATTATATTCAGTAGAATATGTCTGCTGTATAATAGGTATTCAGCTTATGTTTGATGAATAAATTGAGAAAATGGATAAACACAGTTGGGAAGTGCAATATTTTTAAAGAAAACTCCTGTAAAGTAGACGAACACTTTTGCAATAGTGATAATCATTTATATTTGATCCCGTCTCACTAAGAGGCCTGGGCCCCTGACCCCTCTGACGTTTCCCCATCCCGGGTGCCGTGGGGCCTGTGGGCACCAGAAAGCCAGTGTCCTCGACAGGACGGCACGCCCGTCTCCTTCGCCTGGCCATTACCTCTTCTTCCCATCCCTCTTGTCCACGCCAGTGTCTCCAGGAGCCAGGACGCCCTCCACCCCAGGGACGTCGCCCGACCGCGCAGCTCTGTGGAGCTCGCCAAGATCTTCCAGGCGGCCGTCATGCTGGGGCTGGTCTAAGGCGCCCTCATCGTGCTTGCTCTCGCTGCTGGCGCTGTTTTTCCACCAGCTGGAGGAGAAGCCCGAGGACCACTGGTCCTCCTGGCTCCCGACGCTAGGGGTCTTCCTCATGGCGGAGACTGCCGGCTCCGGAGACCCCTCAGCCCCTCCCCGCTTTTCTCCACCCCAGGAGGCCATCAGTAGCGAGCTACTGCCTCGGCCACAACCTCCCAGCAGGATAGCCCGCGGTTTCCAATCTGCCAAAAGAGCACCGCCAAGCCAGAAATGCCAAGCCAAGCGACCACCGCCAAGCCAAGCGACCACCGCCAAGCCAAGCAACCACCGCAAAGCCTCGCGGGTAAGGCCAAGCCACGCGGGTAAGGCCAAGCCAATCCGTTACACACCAGTGCGCCTGCGCACCTGTGACGTCACTGAACCTGTGCCTTCACTGCATCCGCAGTTCCAGCCTCCCAGAAAAAAACTCCTTGGCCTGCAGGTGGCGCTGCAGCCCCAGCGCCGGCCTGGGCTGGCTGGTGGTCCGCCGGAGGTTTCCGGGTGGCGGCGCCCAGCCTGCCTGTCATGAGTGCCGCTTCACAGCGCCGCCGGCGCACCTGCTCCTAGGCTTGCTCGGTTCAGGGGTGCGGGCCAGTTCCGCCCCGGGCTTGGCCACCGCAGCGAAGTTGCCCCAGGGTCCGCGCTGCCAGGACGCAAGCGGAGTCGGATGGCTGGGTGAGAGCGGGCTGTCCGCCCGGCTGGAAGGGCCTGCCCGACGCCTCTGTTCGCCCAGCTCCTACTCGGCCTGCGCCCGGAGCCAGGGACCAGCTCTGGGCATATTCTGCTGCCTTAGGATGGGGCCGAGCAGCCGCTCACCTCCCTGTGCCGCAGCCGCCGCGCGCATTTGCCTAGGGTCCGTTCTGCTGGCGACCCGGGCGGGTGGGGAATGCCTGGTGCCACCGGGATTGCTCGCCTCTCGTCCGTCCTGACCCTTCAGCCCGCGAGCACCAGTGAGATTTAAGAAAAGTGACGGCCAGGCGCGGTGGCTCACACCTGTAATCCCAGCACTTTGGGAGGTCGAGGCGGGCAGATCACTAGAGGTCAGGAGTTCGAGGCCAGCCTGGCCAACATGGTGAAACCCTGTCTCTACTAAAAATACAAAAAGTAGTTGGGCGTGGTGGCGCGCGCCTGTAGTCCCAGCTACTCCAGAGGCTGAGACAGGAGAATCGCTTGAACCCGGGAGGTGGACGTTGCAGTGAGCTGATATGGTACCACCAAACTCCAGCCTGGGCAAGAGAGCAAGACTCCGTCTCAAAAAAAGAAAGAAAAGAAGGAAGGAGAGAACGAAGGAAAGAGAGAAGGAAGGAAGGAAGGGAGGGAGGGAAACAGACAAAGGAGAATCTAGAGAGCACTCAAATACTAATTCCTGAGGACAATTAAGACAGATCGCATTATGAAAAACAGATTTTGTCACTGAAGCCTCAGGGCTTCAGCCTAGATCCTGCGCTGCTCACCCACAGAAAGCCAATCACTGAGATGAGTATTGCAAAGGAAGAAGGCTTTCATCAGGTGCTGAGCCGAGGAGATGGGAGCTCAGTCTCAAATCCATCTCTCTGACCAACTTGAGGTGACCAGTAGGGTGCGGGGGCAACTGCATTCTTCTTTGTTAATTATAAATGGGCCTTCACCTCCCATCCCTAAGGGCTTCTTTTTCCCATGTTATGTCAGAGGCCTGGGGAAGCACTGAAGGCCCAGTCAGTCTAAAGCTGAAATATTGTCGGGATTTGCTGTCAGCCCAGCGTCCCCAGAGGCACACACCCTCAGCCTGCTCAACCCTGCAAAGCAGACACAGGCAATTCACACACATGTGACCTCCTATCAAGTTCTGTGGGGGACAAGCCTGTGTGGGTGTGAATGGGAGTGTGAAGGAATGGGAGGACAAAGGCATGGGTGACGAGGACTGCAGTTTCCCTAATGTGAAGGCCATCAGCTGCTTGGGAGCACACAGACTGCAGTGGCAGAGGTGTGGGGTGCCTCCCAGGGGCTCCAGCAAAGCAGCCAGGGCCTCCCTTGCATTCTCACAGGCTTTCCTTTTGCTACGATGAATCAAATAAAGGCCTGTGAAATCTAAAAGTGAATCAAGTTCTAGGTGTTAACATTGTTACCTAGAACTCCCATCTTTCCCCAAAAGGCTGAGTGCCAGGTTGCCCTAGAACAAATGTTTATTTTTTGTGGTTTGTTGTTGTTGTTGTTGTTGTTTTGGGGGGAGGGGGGAAGGGAGGATTAACAAGGGCAAAGTTTTGGGTTTTGTTTTTTTTTTTTTTTTTTGAGACAGGGTCTGGGTCTTTCACACAGGCTGGAGTGCAGTGGTATGCTCATAGCTCACTGCAGCCTTGAACTCCTGGGCTCAAACGATACTACTGCCTTGGCTTCCTAAAGTGCTGGGATTACAGCCACTAGCTACCACACCCAGCCAAGGGCAAATGTTTCAAGGTACCTTCCAGAAGTGGCAGGTCTCAGGGGCTCACCCTGCCCCCCTCCCCCAGGCTCCTCCCTCTCTCCATCCTGTGAGTCCTGAGCGGCCGGCTTCAGGCTGGGCTCCCATTACCAGGCCCAGGTCCCTTCCCTGCACCACTCCCGGGGCCTTCAGTTGCATGCTCTGTTGTCACCCTGGCCTCAGTGAGAAGCCCAGGCCAGGGCCCTGCCCTTCTTCTTCCACAACCTACCAGGGCCAGGGCCAAGGCCCTCACAGTCCCTGTGCCCCTTCCTCATGGCTGAGCCCCTTGAGCCCTCAGAGATCTGCTATACAACTGCCCAAAGGCCAGGCCAGGTGCCCCTTTGCCCTATGGCCACAACCCTCAGATCTCACCAAGGCAGGCCCCAAGGGAACAGGGCCAGATCCTCAGGCTGCCCCCTCCTCTCGGGCTTACTTGGAGACGACAGTGCTGAGAGCCCACGGGCCTGCTCTAGTCCCCTCTCTGTCCCTACCCCCTCTCCTGAGCTTCCTAAATGTGTCATGAGGCTGTGCCCTAACCCTGACCCCAGGCTGGACCTGCAGGAGAGCCTGGGAGGAGTTCTCACCCTGGAGAGGAGGTTGGCCCAGCCAGGGAGACATGTCCTGCTTCAGAGAGGCCTTTCTAAAAACAAAACCCATCCCTGAGGTGAGATTGGTGGCTGGGGTTGGGGGGACAGAGGACTTACTGCACAATCCCGAGGTGATTGGTGTATTTCCCGACATCAACCTGCTCATGCCCCATGTCCCCAGCTCGGTGTCCCTGAAACCCAGAGGAGGCCAGGGTAGGGGGGGCAAGGTGAGAGGTGTGGGAGGCCCAGGGAGGTGGGCAGCCCCTCCCCACCCTGTGATCTTAGGAAGCCCAGGGCCCTGTGACCAGGGCACAGCGGGAGAGGCGAGGCCCTGCCTCCCTCAAGGGAGCGGCCCAACCTGTACCTGCTCATACTTAGTGATGATGATGTTGCCTTGCCCCTGGGCAGGCAGGTTATCCGGGTCCTCATCCATCTCCATACTGCCAGACAAAGTCATCCCAAGGCTCTCCCACACCCAAGAGCTCCAGAGAACAGCCAAACCACGTGCGCTGCACTCCCAGACACACTCCAGTCTGGTGAGCCCCATTCCACTACCCCTCCCAGAGGACAAGGGGCCAGACTCAGTGGCCCCACCCCGACTGGATCTCTGAAGTCCTTGCCTCCAACCAGTGGTGGGCTCCTTCCTGAGGATTTGAGCACATGGGGACCTGCACATAGAGGCCTATTGTCCCCGAACACCCCAAGGCAGACACACACCTGCCCCGGCAGGACAAACAGCGTCCACTTGCTGAGGGTGAAGTCCCCACGATGGGCTGTTCTGGGCACCTGGAGGCAGGTGGAGTCAGGGACTGGATGTCTCTATAGGATCTTTCAGGGACCAGGAAGATACTCAGTTTTCTGTAGGAAGCAAGACATCTGGTGACTGCTCCGTTCTACCCCAGTTCTCACTCACTCTGGCCGGTGAAGCCGCTTCAGGAACAACACCAGCCAAGCAGTTTGGTTTGGTGAAAAGATATCTGTTGACTCCAGAGCAGCCTCTGTGCTCGTGGAGACCCCGTCTCAGGTCGAGGACGGTGGACACCACAATTTCCAGCTGTCAATACAGGAGGGGACTTTGTTTTCCTGGGTCACCAAGAAAGAACAAGAGAACGCTGGGGCCTTAGTCCTAGAGAACACCCAGGGAGACTGTCCCCTCCAGGAATACTCGGGGCAAACGGAGGGCAAGGCCTCTAGAGGATCAGACAGAGAGAATGGGACGCTGCAGGAGGGTTCCAGTCCCCAAGCCCCTTTGACCGGGAGAGATGATCATCACCCTCCGGGCAGCCCTCCAGGGCTCCTTCATTTTCCACAACTGCCGGAGGGCAGAGGGCTCCCCACCCCACTCCTAGACGAAGGACCCCACGTGTGCAGTGGGTCCCACAGCAACCATCAGTGATCGTACCTTAAGTCTGAGTTGGTGAGACCTCCTCCTGTGGGGACCCAGCTTAGGGCACAGACTTGGACCAAGAATTGGACCCTCCACCCCACCCACAGGGGCTCTGTCCCAGTGGCTCTTCCAGGACCAGACCCTGCATCATTGAATTCCAGAACTCCAGGAGGATTTGGAATCTAGGGTAGGGAGGCCTCAGCGGTCAAAGCTCAAGTCCAGCATGGCAAAGGGTAGGGCTGAGTGCACGGCCCGGGTCACATCTGGGTCTCTGGGCCAGTCACTGCCTCTCTGACTCTACACATCTCACCTGTGGAATGGCTACATTTGGGGACAGCACCCGTCGCCACAGAGTCGCTGTGAGGACAAAGGAGAGGATGGTCCATGCCGTCAGCGCAGAACATGCACCCGGTGAGTGCCCAGGGATGACCCTCCTCGGCATCTGCCCAGAGGTCACTCACCTGAGTCTGCTCAGGCCGCTGTGTCTCTCACTTAGAAAAGTCGTTTATGCACAGAACCAGACACCTGTGTGTGTCTTGTGTGCAAATGCTGCACAACACAGAGGTGGGCGGGTGGGCAGGTGGGTGGTAACTCAGCACCAGTGACATTGTGAGGTCATGGCACCCATCACAATGGGCCATTGCCCAGGTCAAGAGGGCCCAGAGTCAGTGTCCTCCAGCCCCTAAGGTGTCAAAATGTGTTTGTGCAGGTGAGCATGCACGTTTATGTGGGTGAACATGTGTGTGCACGATAACGTCTCTGGCCAGGGCTGGCTGTCCCACTTACATGTGCACCCAAGTACTCATCAAGTCTTAATCAGCGTCACCTTCCCTTGAGGCCTGTGGCCAGCGTCAGAGCATCCATGGGTCCTCCCCAACCTCAGACCTCCCCACACGGGGCAGTCCTGAAGATGCAGATGGGGGCTAGGGGGTAGAGGGCACAGGACAGGGCCTCTCATTAGGGGGAACTCAGCTAGACTGTAAAATGCTGGGTGTGAGTGGCAAGGTCGGATTCCACACATCTTTTCACCTCCTCCTCCCAGTAGCCTTCCAGGGTGCCATGACTCATTTCTGCTATGGATGGAGGCAAGGAGGTTCCAAGGACAAACCCCGTGCCTGAGGTCACCCAGCAACCATCTGGCCAGGCCCCCACTAACCAGACCCCTGCTGGCCAGGCTTTCACTGACCGTTTTCCCAGTGACCAGGCCTTCTGACTAGGTCCTCACTGATCAGGCCCCTGATGACCAGGCTCCAACTGACCATGTCCCCACTGATGAGGTTTTCACTAAGCCCCAGAGACCAAGCCTTTGCTGACCAGGCCCCTGATGACCAATTCCCCGCTGACCATGTCCTCGCTGACCAGTCCCCCAGTGACCAGGCCTTCCCGAACAGGTCCCCACTGTCCAAGTCCTCCCTGCCCAGGCCCCAGAGCAGCAGTGTTCAAGGTCCTCCACCACAACTGCCCACAGGCAGAGGGCTCCCTACTCCCAGACAAGGGACCCCATGTGTCCAGTGGGTCCCACAGAGACCCTCAGTGACCGCACGTGAAGTCTGAGTTGGTGAGACCTCCTCCTGCGGAGACCCAGCTTAGGACACAGACTTGGACTGAGTAACACCTCCCTCCACCACACCCATAGGAGTTCCATCCCAGTGGCTCTTTTAGGGCCAGACTCTGCCCCATCAGGGGCCAGAAAACCCTGGGCAGATTTGGAATCTAGGGCCACAGAGGTCAGGGCATGCACAGAGCAGGGCTGAGAGCACAGCCCAGGATCACATCTGGGTCCCTTGGCCAGTCACCTCCTCTCTGACCCTAGACATCTCACTTGTGGAATGGGTACATCTGGGGACAGCACCCACCCCACAGAGTCCACCAGGTCAGTGCAGAACAGGCACCTGGTGAGTGCTCAGGGATGACCCTCCTCGGCACCTGCCCAGAGGCTAGCACTGCCCATCAGGTAATGACTGTCCCCAGGTCAGCAGGGGGGGAACAGAGCAGGTCACACTCACCTGAGTCAGTTGAGTCAGCTGTGTCTCTCACTTAGCAAAACTTCCTCTTCTCAGAACCAGATACCTCTAGGTCTTATGTCCAGGAGCTCCAGACATAGAGACGGCAGGTGGGCAGGTGGGAGAGTGCTCAGCACCAGTGACATTGTGAGGTCATGACACCCATCACAATGGGCCCCTGCCTGGGTCACCCGGGACCAGAGTCAGCACCCTCCACCCCCTGAAGTGTCAACATGCGTGTGTGCAGTGTTTGTGCATGTGAGCATGCACGTGTATGTGGGTGAACACATGTGTGCATGCGTTTGTCACTGCTCTGGCTAGACCCAGCTGCCCCACTCATATGTGCACCCAGGACACTGGGTCACCCTTGTCACTCTCTCCCCTCTCGGGACCCATGGCCATCATCAGAGCATCCACGGGTGCTCCCTAAACTCAGACCTCCCCATACAGGGCATTCTTGGGATTGCAGATGGAGGTAGGGGGCAGAAGGTTGACAGTTGGGGGCAAAAGACAAAGGGCAGGTCCCCTCCCTAGCAGGGGACTCAGCTAGGCTGTAAAGTGCTAGATCTGTTTGGCAGGGCTGGATTCCACACACCTGCTCACCTCCTCTTCCCAGCAGCCCTCCGGAGTGCCATGATTCGTTCCCACTACAGATGGTGGCAAGGAGGCTCCAAGGACAAACCCTGCCTGACGTCACCTAGCGGCCACCTGGCTAGGCTTCTGCCAGCCAGACCCCCACTGACCAGGCCCCCACTGACCAGGCCTTCACTGACTACGTTCCCACTGACCCCACTGAGCAGAACCCTGAGCCGCGGTGCTCAATGTCCCCTGCCAATGACCCCCCTCAGTCCACAGACCTCCCCTCCCCGCATCAGCACCCACAGGCCATCCCCTGAGGGTCTTCTCGGGTCAAGGCCCCCATTCCAGGACACAGGGAGAGACAGTCGGCCTCAGGCTCTGGGTGCCCAGCTTCATGCTCGCCCCCAAAAGCCCTCTGGGCTCACCTCAAAGGGGGCAATGAGGTGGCCTGGCACTGCCTGGACATGATATCTCAGCCTACTCCTGAGCCACAGAGCCAGAGGAATGGGGGGATGTTTGTCAGACCAGGCACCCCGTTTTGCTGGGTCTCCCAGGGTTCTTCCTGCGGAGGCTGGATCCAGAGGCACAGCACCGAGGCTGCAGGGTGACCGGCCCAGAACCCTCGAGACTGGGCTGGGGACCACATGAGAACTGTCCCCAGATGGCCAGAAGACCCTTTGCTAATTTCCTGGTACCTCATTTCCCACCAGCTACCCTTGCCCCACCAGGAATCCCCTTCTGGCAGAGTCAATGAGGAGAGGAAGATGGTCACAGAATCCATTGAAAGAAAGAAAACAAAATGACAATGGAACATCATCTATTTCCTGTCCATCTAAAAGGAAAGCCTAAGGAAGCTTATTGGGTTCCATCACCCTGAGGGCCCTGAGGATGGCATCACACAGTGCAATACCCAATGGCAGGGGCAGTGCTCCATCCCTGCAGACATCATCGAGGGCACACCTGGGGTCGTCCAGGGTCATGGACCTGGCCACAGAGCAGAAACTGGGTCAACAGGAGTGCACACACGCACACATGTGCACACTCACACACTGGAATAAAATGAATTGAATTTTGTCGCAAGTGTCCACGTGCGCGCGCACACACACACACATACACACACTTGTTGCTGATCTGCTGACTTATCTCATTGGCAAGAAACAGCAGCTAAGCCTGTAATTGCTCTGCTTTTCCCTGGATTTTTCCTTTAGTTTCTCTGACTGCTGGGTTACTGGCCTGTGTTTAGCTTCATGAACATGGGTTTCACTTTATTTTTATGGGGTTCCAGCTCTTGCTCATGGAATCCCTCCCTGCCTGTTCTGTAATCTTCCCTTGTTTACTGCCTGTGGACTTCAAGTATCAGACACAGAGAAAGATTTGTAGAGACTGTTTACTCAGCCCCCACAATTTCCATAGCAGTTCTCTTAATTCCCATCACCTCCAGGGAGGGTCATTGCTGGGATCCTAGGAATCAAGTGCCTTGTCTTGATGGCCACAGTGGTAATCATAATAGTCAATTTTTCCCTCTGTGCAATTCTGGAACATAAAAATCTTCTCTGGTAACAAGACTACAGAAAGCAATGAAAGCAACACTAAACTGAGAGTTTGCTAGCCTATGTTTCTAAGAAATTTAATGTTTTTACATAAATAATGAAGAAGAAATGACTTTTCCAAAGTTCCTGTCATTTATGCCATGGATTGGACTCTTCTATGAAAGCAGTTTCATTGATGGATGGGGATAATTAGCTTAACTTCAAGTAAAAGATTAGAGAGCAAATTGTAAACATAACTGTGCTTTTTTACACTCAAATGACATTAATCAGATAGTTTTGGATCTCTAGAAATATATATTAGAACACATAAGTTCTATATTGAAATACCCAAGTTCGGAATCCTTCGGGTGACTTATTTTTCATCAACTAGAAATAATATTAAAATTGCAAAGATTATGATTTATATTATTTGTCCTAATGGCAAAAATGAATTCAAATACATTTATTAAAGTATAATATACACAGGAATCCTATTATTCTACTACTCAGTGATTTATCACAAAGAGGACACCTGCTTGGAGCTACCACACAGTCCAAGAAAATGAAATAAAAATAACAATCTGGAAATCCCTCTCCTGAAGATCTGCTCCCTAACCACTGCCCATCTGTCTTGCCAAAGCAGTCACCTGGTTTTTAGCAGCCCCAATTAGTGTTGTCTGTTTCATAAATGGATGCATGGAGGGCCGTTCAGTAGGAATGGTTTTGTGTGTGGCTTCTTTGGCCTAGCATTACATTTGTGACACTCCTTCAGGTGGTTTTATGAAGCAGTTCTTTTTTTTTTTTTTTTTTTTTAAGACCGAATTTCGCTCTGTTGGCCAGGCTGGAGTGCAGTGGTGCGATCTCGGCTCACTGCAAGCTCTGCCTCCCAGGTTCACGCCATTCTCCTGCCTCAGCCTCCCGAGTAGCTGGGACTACAGGCGCCTGCCACCATGCCCAGCTAATTTTTTTGTATTTGTAGCAGAGATGAGGTTTCACTGTGTTAGCCAGGATGGTCTCAATCTCCTGACCTAGTGATCCATCCACCTTGGCCTCCCAAAGTGCTGGGATTACAGGCGTGAGCCACCGTGCCTGGCCCAAGCAGTTCATTTCTTTTCCCTGCTCGGTGGTGCTCTGTATGAATATGGCACATCTATCAATTCTACTGTTGATGGGCATTGGTTTGTTTTCATTTTGGGACTACTAGCAATAAAGCCACTATGAATATTCTTGTAATTTCTTTTGGTACACATGTATAGATATTTTAGTTAAGCACAGCCCTACAAATAAAATACCTTGGTCATAGTAACTGCATATGTTCAAATGCAATGCATGTCACTAAAAATTTCAGCTAGGAGGGAAAGCTCAAGACCTCTATTGTACAACATGTTGACTACAGTTAATAACAATGTGGTAATACTTGAAATTGTTGAGACAGCAGATTTTAAATGTTCTCACCACACAAAAAAAGATAAGTATCTGAGGTAACTGATATGCTAGGTAGCTTGATTTAGCCATTCTACAATGTATGTCTGTGGCCATACATATACACAGATTTAGCTATTCTACAGTGTGCGTCTGTGTGTGTGTGTGTGTGTGTGTGTGTATATGTGTGTAAAATGTGGTATAGCACAAATACATACAATTTATCAGTTAAATTTAAATTCCAAAGATTTTTTTGACTAATATATAACCCAACCACAAGTTTGAGAGTTCTAATTAGATGTCCTTTCCAACACTTGATTTTGTCAGTCTTCCTTTTATATATTCTGGTTTGTGGATAATGTTATTTTGTTTTTATTTATTTTGGTCATCTGATTATTAAAGGGCCTGATACCACTTTCATAAATGTTTATTGAAAATGTATATAATCAGGCTGGGCACGGTGGCTCATGCTTGTAATCCCAGTACGTTAGGAGCCCGAGGTGGGCGGATCTCTTGAGGTCCGGAGTTCGAGACCAGCCTGGGTAACATGATGAAACCCCGTCTCTACTAAAAATACAAAAAAATTAGCTCGCCATGGTGGCAGGCGCCTGTAATCCCAGCTACTCGGGAGGCTGAGGCAGGAGAATCGCTTGAACCCGGGAGACAGAGGTTGCAGTGAGCCAATTGCGCCATTGCACTCCAGCCTGTGCTTCAAGAGCGAAACTCCGTCTCAAAAAAACAACAAAAAAAGAAAATGTATATAATCATATTTTCAGGGTTCTATGCAATTTTTTATACTTTTTCCGATGTGGTATCAATCTTTCTAAATGATCTTCGAGAAGTTTTTAAAAATAAATTCTTGACATAAATTTTTGGGATTTTGTCAGTTAAAGGTGCAAATATCTTCCCTTTAAGAAAGAGCTTGGCTGCGCGCGGTGGCTCACGCCTGTAATCCCAGCATTTTGGGAGGCCGAGGCGGGCTGATCACGAGGTCAGATCGAGACCATCGTGGCTAACACGGTGAAACCCCGTCTCTACTAAAAATACAAAAAAAAAATTTAGCCAGGCGTGGTGGCAGGCGCCTGTAGTCCCAGCTACAGGCTGAGACAGGAGACAGGAGAGGAGGCTGAGACAGGAGAATGGCTCCAGGAGAATGACGTGAGCCCGAGAGGCGGAGCGTGCAGTGAGCCGAGATCGCGCCAGGGCACTCCAGCCTGCGTGATAGAGCCAGACTCAGCCTCAAAAAAAAAAAAAAAAAAAAAAGAAAAGGAAAAAAGAAAGAGCTTATTAGGCCGGGCACAGTGGCTCACGCCTGTAATCCTAGCGCTTTGGGAGGCCAAGGCTGGCGGATCACCAGGGCAGGAGATTGAGACCATCCTGGCTAACATGGTGAAACTCTATCTCTACTAAAAATATAAAAAATCGGCCGGGCGCGGTAGCTCACGCCTGTAATCTCAGCACTTTGGGAGGCAGAGGTGGGCGGATCACGAGGTCAGGAGATCGAGACCATCCTGGCTAACACGGTGAAACCCCGTCTCTACTAAAAATACAAACAATTAGCCGGGCGTGGTGGCGGGTGCCTGCAGTCCCAGCTACTCGGGAGGCTGAGGCAGGAGAATGGCATGAACCCGGGAGGCGGAGCTTGCAGTGAACGGAGATTGCGCCACTGCACTCCAGCCTGGGCGACAGAGCGAGACTCCGTCTCAAAAAAAATAAATAAATAAAAAATCAGCCGAGCGTGATGGCGGGCGCCTGTAATCCCAGCTACTAGGGAGGCTGAGGCAGGAGAATCGCTTGAACCCAAGAGTTGGAGGTTGCAGTGAGCCGAGATGGCGCCACTGCACTCCAGCCTGCACTACAGAGCGAGACTCTGTCTCAAAAAATAATAATAATAATAAAATAAAATAAAAAGAGCTTATTAATGGATAATCATTGGAGACGTTAAGTTTTAGGTAAGATAGAAAAAAGGGTCTTTTAACATAGTTGTATTATATATATATTTTGCCTTGTATTTTCATGTTACAGAATGGGTCTAACTTTGGGTCAATATATGTGTTCACTTACTTTTTTTTAAATTTGGAAGTAACCTGAAATTTACACAAAGACTGCGATAGAATTAAAAAGGATAGCCAGGTTCCTCTTAGACTGACACACAGTTAACGTTTAATCCTGCTTGTTTTATCATTTGCTCTTTCTATATACAAATTTTTCTTGAATCATTTCAGAATAAATTTCATACATTACTCTTCTTTACCTCTAAATAATTCAATATGCATTTCTCAATCATGAGGATATTATTTTTACTTTACACAACCATGATATAGTTATCAACTGCAGTAAATTTAACATCAATACATTACTTTTATCTATTCTATTGCTTGTATTCCAGTTTTGAAAAATTGAACCAGTAATGTCTTTAGGAGATTTTCTCTCACACAAGACCTAGTCAAAGATCCTGTATTGTATTTGGTTGTTGTGATGCTTTAGTCTCTTTTAATTTGGAACAGTTATTCAGCTTTTCCTTGTCTTGTGTGACATTAATGTTTTTGAAGAATGCAGTCCTTTTAATAGTCCTCATTTTGGAGTTTGTCAAATATTTCCTCATGATTAGATTCCAGTTATGCATTCCCAGCCAGAATAGTACACACATTATGTTGTGTCCTTCTCATGGTATCACATCTGAGGCACACAATGTCCATGTGCCACTTACTCATTATATTAATTTTGATCATGAAATCAAAGTTTTTTCCAGTTCTTCCACTATATAATTATTTTTTGCCTTGCAATTGCTAATCATAACAAGCAATCTCTGGAAAAGATACTTCAATTCTATGCAAATATCCTGTTCCTCATCAAAATTTCCCCTTAGATTTAGCATCCATTGATTATTCTTGCTTGAATCAGTCTTTACTGTTATGGCTACAAAATGATGGTTTTCCAGCTCCAACATTCCCTTTGCATTTACCCATTGGCATAGGGTATTCTGCGGTAAGCAAGGGTCCTCTGTTATCGTTCATTTATTTACTTATTATCAATGTGAACTCATGGACTACTACTTTTCAATGGTTTACAATTCATCATTTTCTTGTTTTGCTGCTCAAATTGTTCTGGATTTAGTCAGTGAGGACTGCTTCCTGTGTGTTTGTGACCTACCCTCATCATTTTTTTGAGTACTAATTTTTTTTTTTCTTCTGGAATAAGATGTTCTAGGATCTTCTTGGAGTTTCCTTCCCTCAGACCTGCAATCAGCCATTTTTCTGAGGAGCCTTAGTTCCTTTTAGCAGAGAACGATATCAGAAACCAAGATCTGGGCTCATTGCAACTGAGGTGTCATTGCTTTTAGCCCGTTTCGGTAGACACAGCTAGGAAATGTGTGTGCTAAGAAGGTATAAAAGGGATGTGTGGCTGCAGGAGGTCATTTTATGTGTGTTTGTGAGTTTTGCTCATCTGCTAAGTTGCCTGTCTAATGTAGAGAGTTCTGATTATCCACATCCCAGTTAATTTCTTTGGTTAGCAAATTTGTGATTAATATGAGTGGCTGGGAGGCTGTATGAAAACAATAGTGGCAACGAAACTGTGCAGAAAAGTTAACATAGCAAGCCCGAGCCTGCTATCTTTAGAAAGACTTGCCTACAAGGTTGGCCACAGGCGGGCATCTGGGAAGTATAACTTTGGGATCGTTCCCACTAATTCCAGAATTAAAGTGGATCACTGCTCCTCAACTGTCTGTAAAAACAATGCAGCTTATGCTGAACACCTCCTTTCCTTCTGGAAGTCTGGAGTTTTGGTACATGCTAGACAGAGAGTGCCTATGTGACTAGCACCCAGTACAAACCTTGGGATTTGAATCTCTACTGAGCTTCCCTGATAGATCACATTTCACACATCCTGTCACAACTCCTTGCTGGGGGAAATGAGCAAGTCTTGTGTGACTTCACTGGGAGAGGACTCGGGGAAGCTTGTTCCTTGTTTCCTCCAGACCTTGCCGCCCCATGAGCCTTTTCTCTTTACTGGTTTTGCTGTGTGTCCTTTCACTATAATAAACCACAGCCAAGAAAATGACAACATGCTGAGTCCTGGGAATCCTTCTAGTGAATCATTGAACCTGGGGGTGGTCTTGGGGATCCCTAAACATGTAAAAAGAAAATGTGATGTTTTTATCAAAAGAAAACAGGACTATTTTTCTCTTAGAGTGAAATGTGTGGTTGTTGCAGAATGCAAAAGATAGTTAAAGCATAAAACTGGAGAGGATGCTGTAAGTTTTGGAAGGTTTGGGGGAAAGTGAACTTTACTTGTGCTTTATAATAGCTGTGAATTCTGAAAAGAAGAATTAAAATGTATTAAAATTTTGACAAAAGTTGGCTTGATTTTGATGGGTTTATTCATTAAAATCTTTATGAAATCTTTAATTCAAAATATTATATTTAAAAAGATTAAAACTTTGGTTATCTTTGCTTAAGTGATAGTTTGTTCAACAAGAGAAAGGGAAAGATCATTCTTTACCTTCTGTGTAATCTGCCCAAATAGTAGAAATTGTCTCTCATCAGAACTACAGTTTTGTGCTTTGTTCTGTTATGCTTTTCATTATATATATATATATATAAATGAACAAAGCCAAAACAGACCCTTATCTTGGAGCTTATGATATGGCACTCATAAACACGAAAATGTAAGAAATACATGGGTTTGGTATGTCCTATAGTTATTAATTAATTCAAAATGATTGTAAGAGCTGCTCTGTTTATGGGAAGAGGTGTCAGACCAAAGAGAAGGAAAACCTTCCCTAGTTTAATTTTGTATAGATGTTACTAAAAATAAATGTTTCAGAAACTGTATACTTACTGATGTTTGGAAGGCCCTGGAGATATCCACATTGTATATAATGCATTCTTACTCTCAGGGGAACACTGATCAACTCCTCTTTGAAATAATCATGTGTTATACTCCAATAAAGGATTTTACTCTCCTTCATTCTGATAGTTATTGTAATAAATTATAAAGTGTTAATTATAAATTCAGATGGAATTAAATGGTGCTGAGATAGCAAGAGAATGAGCTGATGACATCTTCTGAATATCTGAATCCAGTCATATCTGAAGCCAGATCTCACCATGGGTTTTTAAAAATTACAGTCCTGGGCTGGGCACGGTGGCTCACGCTTGTAATCCCAGCACTTTGGGAGGCCGAGGTGGGCGGATCATGAGGTCAGGAGATCGAGACCATCCTGGCTAGCACGGTGAAACCTCGTCTCAACTAAAAATGCAAAAAATTAGCCGGGCGTGGTGGCGGGCGCCTGTAGTCCCAGCTACTCAGGAGGCTGAGGCAGGAGAATGGCGTGAACCTGGGAGGTGGAGCTTGCACTGAGCCGAGATCATGCCACTGCACTCCAGCCTAGGCGACGAGGGAGACTCCGTCTCAAAAAAAAAAAAAAAAAAATTACAGTCCTGGATAACCCAGCAGGTTTGAGTCACTACAACATGAGATGCATAGGTCACAAGACTGGGAATTGAATCAACCATACAGAAAATTATGTTTTTGATATGGCAAAAGTAATATTTATGGTGGTGGCTGCCCTATACCATCTCGGGTCCCTAAATCACTACTGATGAGCAAAGCCTCCCTGCCAGGCCACAAAGGACAGGTGGCACAAGTTAGCATTAAGAACTGGCACCCTGGTGAGAGGTCCATGCTTTTTGTATACTAGAGCCTGGCATCAAAGAATAGAAAATTATCATCAAAATATAACTCAGCAATCTGCAACAAAGCCCTTTCACATATATAATTTCATGTAACCTTCACAGAAACTCTATGAAATCAATGTTGGAAATACTATCTTAGTTTTTTTTTGAGATGGAGTCTCACTGTGTCACCCAGGCTGGAGTGCAGTGGCACCATCTCGGCTCACTGCAAGCTCCGCCTCCCAGGTTCACATCATTCTCCTGCCTCAGCCTCCTGAGTAACTGGGACTACAGGCGCCAGCCACCACGCCCAGCTAATTTTTTTGTATTTTTAGTAGAGACGGGGTTTCACCGTGTTGCCAGGATGGTCTCAATCTCCTGACCTCGTGATCCGCCCGCCTCGGCCTCCCAAAGTGCTGGGATTACAGGCGTGAGCTACAGCACCCAACTTTCTTAGGTTTTAGGCTTCTGTCAATGTTATCACTGTTTGATCTTTGAAAAACTGCTCTTTTGGGGGGAATAGATGGGGAGCAGGAGGCCAGATTGTCTTATTCATGCTGAAGGTAACTTCCAATAGCAGTGTTTGTTTTACCTGCACAGCATCTTTGCATTTATTTTAGGGAAGCACCCCTTTCCCACCCACAGTGCAAATTGCATCAATGGGATGGACTCCACCCTCTCTTCCTCCAGGGTTTTACATAGACCCAAGCCTGGTCGATGAAAGGACCCCATTTCCGGGGTGCTATTATAAAAGGCTCAGTGATCAGCATGACTCAAGCAAAGTGGAGAAGCAGCCTCAGGGATTTTGCTGGAGCTATTTGGAAAGCGGTACTTTCCTTGGAATTGTGAATGCCAAGAACCATAATATAACTTCCAAGTGCCAGTAGGCTATTTGTCGCCGCAAGAGACTAAGGAAAGCACAGCCAACAGAGAGGAAGCCAGAGCAGAGATGGAGGCGGACAGTCCTTCATCTATTAATAGCAAAGCGTGAATCTCTAGTTTGACTACACGGATTGCCCCAGATATGTGAACTTTGCTGACATGATGATTATGTGTTTTATGAATTGGTGGGAGTGGGAGGGAGGTGAAGCATGCACCATGTTTTTGTATAGTCCACTCAATCTAAGGGATTTATAAACAGAGGTTACATCATGAAAAAAATAAAAAACAATTCAGTGAAAACAGCTAATTTTTTGAGGGTATCAGTGGAAACTACACAGTAGGACCAGATGCCACATTATATATATTACTACAGGGGAATAGCCTTCTGCCTTGTCAATAAAACTTATGGAGAGGGACAGCTCACATGGCTGTGGGTCCCAAGACTGCCTAGTTGGGGCCCAGAAAGAATTACACAAGGAAGGGATGAAAGTAGGCTTCCAACTTGAGTCATCTTCTGATAAACACATTTTATTTTATTTTTTTTGAGATGGAGTCTTGGTCTGTTGCCAGGCTGGAGCGCAGGGACTCGATCTCAGCTCACTGCAACCTGCACCTCCTGGGTTCAAGCGATTCTCCTGCCTCAGCCTCCCTAGTAGCTGAGACTACAGGTGCACGCCACCACGCCCAGCTAATTTTTGTATTTTTAGCAGAGACGGGGTTTCACCATGTTGGCCAGGATGGTCTCGACCTCTTGACCTCATGATCCACCCACCTCAGCTTCCCAAAGTGCTGTGATTACAGGCGTGAGCCACTGCGCCCAGCCGATAAACACATATTTTTAAAAGTGAGAACACATCTAAGAAAATAAAAACTATGACAGATTTTCAATAGATAATTGATCTAGTTAATTGCCAATCAACTTGAATGTTTAGTATTCTTACATTATCACTTTTATACTTTTGGGTGATATTACATTGTCTTCCCCCAAACCAGATATAATTGAAAACTTACACAAAATCAGATTTTTATGACATTTTACCTAATTTTTTTTTTTTTTTTTGAGATGGCGTTTCGCTCTTGTTGCCCAGGCTGGAGTGCAATGGCACTATCTTGGCTCACTGCAACCTCTGCCTCCCGGGTTCAAGTGATTCTCCTGACTCAGCCTCCCGAGTAGCTGGGATTACAAGCATGCGCCACCATGCCTGGCTAATTTTGTATTTTTAGTAGAGATGGGGTTTCTCCATGTTAGGCTGGTCTCGAGCTCCTGACCTCAGGTGATCTGCCTCCCTCAGCCTCCCAAAGTGCTGGGATTACAGGCTTGAGCCACCGCACCTGGCCCATTTTGCCTAATTTTAACTGTGCTTTTTATTCGAAGTTATTCCCTCCCTTTCACCCCAATTAGCCCTATTGAGTAGTGCCTAAACCTGGCCTGGGGACTCAGCACTACTTGTTAGAAACTATCTTCCTCTACTCCTTAACCTTCTTGCAGATACTTGGGCTGCTGAAGGTATCTCCCATCCCATCTGTCCAGAAGTTGTGAAGCCAGATGAACAGCTAGAAATGGGATTGGTATCCTGAATGATATGGAGATATTTTTTGGTTGGTCCTTCATTACATCTTAAAATACGCTTTAAAAAAGGAAGAATTTAAAAGTAATTTACAAAAGTTTCTGACAATACATATACAAACATCTTTATTGACAAGTGAGCCAATAAGGGCACATTTAGTTTACAGATAACCAAAAACATTTGAAATGCATAACATTAAAATTTCCAAGATTCATGTTGCAGTACAAACATGTGGCAGGTTAAACATCAGGCATAAAAAGGACAAATACTGAAACGCAAAGGGCCAGAGATACCAAGTCCCTTAGCACTATTTAAAATGCTATTCAACTGCAAACTTCAGCCTCTGGAAACATCCCAGATAGCTACTGGTTAAGTGATACGAACTAGGAAAAAAGAAGGTTCTGGAAGGTCTCAAGGAGGCTGTGCAGAAAACAGCACCAGATGGAAGCAAGAGCAGAAAGAAGTCAAGTCCCATCTTTATGATAAGCCAGAGAACAGGATGGTCACAGTTCTTCATGGGTAAACAAAAGATGTGGAAGACACAGCCACCCTTAAGTAACTTCTACTGATGGATGCTCTGGCACTTCTCTATGTAGAGAAGGAGAGAAAGAGAGCACCAAGCAGGAGTGGGGGACTCTGTATTTATTGTCTGCCAGTTCTTTTATATGCATTGTCTTGTTTAATCCTTATGACAACCTCATGAGAAGCCAATGATTTATTCCCTTTGTTGAAACCTAATACAGATAAAGAAACTGAGACTCAGAGCAGGGAGTTTTTCAAGGTCACATGACTGCTTAGTTGGGGTGGCAGAATTCAAACTCAACTTTGGAAAGCCCATGTTGGTCTTCTTTCCTTAGTCAAATTTTGGTCCTCAAATGAATTTCTTTTCACTCAAGAATTTGGCAGGTTTCAATAACTTGAATTCTCCTGACAATACATAGTAACATCCTAGAGGCAGGAGTATTTTGATGCATCATTTTCCATCTCTTTTATTTTTCTGACCCCAATTATCTCTCAGTAAGTTCAACTTTTCCATTCCACCTAGTTTCTCTGACTGGTTTAAACCCTTTATCCCACTTCCTGATGAATGCTCTGGAACAGGGGCCAAGCAAATATTTTCTGTAAATAGCCAAATAGTAAATATTTTAGGCTTTCGGGGACATACAATCTACTATGGGCTACATCCCCACCAAAGTCATATAATGAAACTTAAGGCCGGGCGCGGTGGCTCATGCTTGTAATCCCAGCACTTTGGGAGGCCGAGGCGGGCGGATCACAAGGTCAGGAGATCGAGACCATGGTGAAACCCCGTCGCTACTAAAAAAAATACAAAAAATTAGCCGGGCGTGGTGGCGGGCGCCTGTAGTCCCAGCTACTCGGAGAGGCTGAGGCAGGAGAATGGCGTGAACCCGGGAGGTGGAGCTTGCAGTGAGCCGAGATTGCACCACTGCACTCCAGCCTGGGCGACAGAGTGAGACTCCGTCTCAAGAAAAAAAAAAAAAAAAAAAGAAACTTAACTGATGGTATTTTGAAATGGGGCCTTTTGGAGGTGATTAGGTCATGAGCTCTCATGAATGGGATTAGTGCCCTTATAAGGGGCTAAAGATACCAGAGCTCTCCCCTTCTACCATGTGAAGACACAGTGAAAGATGCTTTCTATTAACCAAGATTTAGACCTTCCCTAAATCTGTTGACACCTTGATCTTGGACTTCCCAGCCTCCAAAACTGTGAGAAGTTTCTGTTGTTTATGAGCTGCTCTGTTTGTGATATTAAAGCCCAAAGGCACAACCTCTGCTGCAGCTACTCAGTTCTGACACTGGACACAAAAGCAGTCAAGGACAACATGTAAATGAGTAAATGTGGCTGAGTTCCAACAAAATTTTCCTCTGAGAAGCAGGTGGTGGGCCAGAGTTGGTCCATGAGTCCAGGCCACAGTTTGTCAATTCCTGCTCTAAACCATTAGTACTAAAGACTAAGATGATAAAAGAGGTGAGTTCCTTTTCCTGTGCCTTTTCTTTTCTTTTTTTTTTTTTTTTTTTTGAGAAATGATATGGTTTAGATCTGTATCCCCACCCAAATCTCATGTTGAATTGTAATCCCCAATGTTGGATGTGGGGCCTGGTGCAAGGTGACTGGACCATGTGGGTAGTTTCTCATGAATGATTTAGCACCATTCCCCTAGTGCTGTCTCGTGATAGAGTTCTCATGAGATTTGGTTGTATAAAAAGTGCGTAGCACCTCCCCTCTCTCTCTTCCTCCTGCTCCAGCCCTGTGAAGATACCTGCTCTGGCTTTGCCTTTTGCCATGAGTAAAAGCTCCCTGAGACCTCCCCAGTCATACTTCCTGTACAGCCCATAGAACCATGAGCCAATTAAACCTTTTTTCTTTATAAGTTACTCAGTCTCAAGCATTTCTTTATAGCAGTGTGAGATTGAACTAATAGAGATGACAACAAAAAGTAGGTAAATATGAAGGCAGAGAAATGGCAACTTCTTCATGAGGGGAAGATGCTTATCCTCAAGGAAGTCAGTTGAGGACTATCCTGTGAGTTATTTTCCATACCTGTTTTCCACTCATACAGGGAAGTATGCCTTGGTGTCTCACAGTTGTTTCAGTTCTTCTTTACTGGGACCCTAAATATAATAACACACTGAACCACTCAACTTCTCAGACCCTCAATATCCCTGGGGCTTTTTCTCAAACGGACACAGCATAGCTTACAGAAAGCTGAATAATGTAGACAAAGGAAGTCTCCCTGACTCTTTGATTATAGAAAACCAAGGATTCATTCAGTGCCAAAGATAAGAAAGGAGGGACTTGATCAAAAACCACTGTTAAGATTTTGACCCATTCACTACTTCACATAAACTCCCAGGGAAATGGAAAATGAAAGAAGGTCTCCGCAGTAGAGGAACAACAATGATATAAATCAATAATGACACCAGACACAGTGGCTCATGCCTGTAATCCCAGCACTTTGGGAGGCCGAGGCAGGCAGATCACTTGGTCAGGAGATCAAGACCATCCTGGCTAACATGATGAAACCCCATCTCTACTAAAAATACAAACAAAATTAGCCAGGCATAGTGGCGGGCGCCTGTAGTCCCAGCTACCCAGGAGGCTGAGGCAGGAGAATGGCATGAACCCAGGAGGCAGAGGTTGCAGTGAGCCAAGATCACGCCACTGCACTCCAGCCAGGGCAACAGAGCAAGACTCCATCTCAAAAAACAAAAAACAAAATCAATGATGAACATAATCCATGTGAACATAACTTAGAATTGTCTGTAAATATTATACATCCTAGTTATGGTCATCAAATTAGACAGCAGCTTGTTGAGGGAGGAAGGGAATTCTAAGGACTTTCAACTCAGCCTTTTTAGTTTTTATGGCTAATATAAAAGAAATGAGACTCTACAGGAATTACACCATATGTGTATCTAGATCTCTACTTGGGACTCAAAGAGTAATAAATAACAACATTGTGTCCTCCTGATGATAAGGATGTAAGCCCTCAGCCTAACCTACCTGATAAGAATTTCCTTGCAAAGCGAGAGGCTTACAACAAAGCTCTGACATAACCAAGAAAGGGGAAAACTGGATTTCACAATGTTTGTACTGCTACCCACTCTCAGGGACTTCTTGAATTTCCACAAATAGCTGTTTGGGAGGTTGGAGATTAAAATTTTGAAATCGCTGGCTAGATTTCGTAATTATCAAATTAACGGACATAAGGAACCTGCCTATGGCTCAAAACTATGTATTACACAAATGAAATTAGATGCATACAGAATTGGTCCTCACATGCATATTATGGATGAGCCTTCCACCTAAACACTCAAGTATTTAATATAGTGACAAAACCAACTTACATTTCTTCACATTCAGTAATTTTTCAGGGTTGCTCTTCAGTGTGAATTCTTTGATGTCTGATGAGAGATGAACTGCACTTAAAGCTTTTCCCACACTCATTACATCTAAAGGGTTTCTCTCCGGTATGAGTTCTCTGATGTTGAATAAGAGCTGATGAATGAATGAAGGCTTTTCCACACTCGCTACATTTGTACGGTTTCTTTCCAATATGAATTCTTTGATGTTTAGCAAAATTGGAGCTCCGGCTGAAGGTTTTCCCACATTCATTACACTCATAGGGTTTCTCTCCAGTATGAATTCTCTGATGTTGAACAAGATGTGTGCTCTGACTAAAAGTTTTTCCACATTCACTGCATTCATATGGCTTTTCTCCAGTATGAACTCTCTGATGCTTAGTTAGGGATGAGCAATGGCTAAAGGCTTTCCCACATTCTTGACATTTATAAGGTTTCTCTCCAGTATGAGTTCTTTGATGTTTAATGAGTGCTGATGAATGAATAAAAGCTTTATCACATTCATTACATTCATAAGGCTTCACTCCAGTATGAATCAACTGATGCTGCACAAGATGTGTACTTCGATTAAAACCTTTCCCACATTCATTGCATTCATAAGGTCTCTCTCCAACGTGAATTCTCTGATGTGTTGCAAGGGATGAGCTTTCTGTGAAGGTTTTCTTGCATTCACTGCATTCAAAGAGAATTCTAGTATGAGTTCTCTGGTGTTTAGTTAAATTAGCTCTATGGCTAAAAGATTTCCCACATTCATTGCAGGTATAGGGTTTCTCTCCAGTATGGACTCTCTGGTGTCGAATAAGCACTGAATGGTAGGTGAAGAGTTCACCACAATCATTACATTTATGAGGTTTTTTCTCTTTATAAGTTCTCTGCTTTTTCATTAAGTTTGATTTTTGTTTCAAGCTTTTTTCAAGTGTATGGAAGGCATAAGATCCTTTAGGAACTCTGTCTTCGGTGATAAGGACAGATTTCTGATTGAAGCTTTTCCAGTATACATCATGCTCATGGCCTGTTTCCTCAGAGAGTGGATTCATGTGAGTGAACATTTCTCTCAAATGTCTCTCCTGATTTCCTTGCTGATTCTCTAACCAATTTTCACATTCAAGGGCTGCTTCCAAGTTGGAGTCATAGACACTATTCCGTGTCAGTCTGTCTGTTATTGCAACTTTGCATGATTCTGCTTTGGAAAAATCTTGCACTGAAGTTGAATCCTTGCTCTGTGGTCTAGTCTCCACGTCTGAAAGACATTGGAAATGCAAATTTCCTTCGTTTTCTGTGCTCAACAAAAAGGCAGTTCTGTAATAGGTAAGAGTTAATGAAAGTGAAAAGCATGCCTTCAAGGAGCAAGTGGATTTGACTCTTTCAGATGATTTGCAAAGAGAAACAAATGGAGGGAAACAAATGCTCAGAATATGCAGAGAAAATGAGTACATCCTATCCAGGAGAGTCAGAAAAGGGGAAAGGTGACAAGAAATATAAGAGTAGAGATGCTGATGAAGCAATATATCCACGGATGAGCAGACAATGAGTACACAGATCAGGATGGGAAGAAATAACTTTTTATAGAATACCTACTTGTAATAAATTTCTAGGCACACAACCATCTTAGTGTAGAGTACAGTTATGGCTTCTAAATTTTCACTATTCCAATCCTACTCACATCCAAATATGTATTCCATTGCCGGTTTAATCTTCCTAACAATGCTTTTATAACATTTTGCTGATCAAAAACTCCTATGATCTCCCAAAGACATAATGACAAGTATATGAAATGATATATGCACAAGGCTATTTGTTGAAACACTAACTGAGGTAGCAAAAGACTGATAACATCTCACATATCCTACTATACAGAAATGACTGAACATATAGTGGATACATACAATGGAGTACTATGCAACTCCTTAAAAAATGACAAAGATCTTCACATATTGCTTTAAGGTGCCCACCAAGATATATTAAGTTTAAAAAGCAAAAGCAAGATATAAATAAGCATGCAGTTTGCTACTTTTTTACAAAGAAAAAAAGGGGTACAAATACATATACTATTTGCTTACATTTTAAAAAACAACAACAAATAAAGGATAAATGGAAAACTAATAAAAATTTGTACCTATAGGGAAAACATCAGAACAAGGGAGAGAAGGCCGAGATGGAAGCTTAATCTCTCTAAATATACCTAATATAAATATAGTAGAATTTTTATATCCAATATAAAGCTAATTTATATAGAGACAAAATATTTTAAGCAGTGTAGTTCAAAGAAATAAACAGAGGAGTAAAATAGAAGAGCAAATACAGAAATAAAGTATAAGTAAGAACTAAAGATAATATGAAGGTGGTATTTCAGTCAGTGAACAAAACATAGATTTGTTTTTCCAATGATGCCATGGCAACTGATTAACTACTAGAAGAAAATTAAGTTAGATGAGTCACTCATTTCATACACTCAAATAAATTATATTCATTCATCTATCTATTCATCTTCTAACCATTTTATTCAACAAATATTTATAGAGTATCTTCCATGTGCTAGGCTCTGAACTAGTCACTGGGAAAAAACAGTCACTATACATGTAGAGAAAGAAAAAATTTAATCTAACATTCACAAGCAAACTCTGAATTGTAGTTCTGCCACTTACTAGCTGTGTGATACTGGGTAAGTTATTTAAGCTCTTTACTTCGGTTTCCTTAGTAAGAGGGGGCAGTAACAGTACCCATCTGGCAAGGAATGATAGCAATACCTACCATAATAAGCATTACATGCAAATATCTATGAAGCACTTAAAATTCTGACACAGCATTAAGTGCCACATTAAGTGCTTGTTAAATAAATAAAACATAAATTGATATAAGGCTTGTATAAGTAGGTAGAGGTAAAGATCCTCAAGTATGGTTCATGAACCCCTGGGAAACTGTAAGTTCAAAACTGCTTTCAAAATAACATTTAGATGTTATTTGCCTTTTTCATTGTGTCAACATTTTCAATGATGTTGTAAAAGTAATGGTAAACTGCTTACAACTTCACACAAATCAACACAATACTAAACTTACTAGTAGTCCTTGTATTCTTCCCCATCATGTACTCTTGGTTTAAAAAAAAAAAGGCCAGTTTTATTTAAAAATGTCTAAGGAAGCATAAACATTAATTTCATTGAATTTTAACCCCTGAAGTGCCTTTTTAATATTCAGGGTTAATGAAATAGGAAATATTCATAAGGCAATTCTGTTTATACCAAACAACAATGGTCATCTTGAGGAAATACACCATGCAATCATTTGAGTTGTGAGCCGAACCAGCCACTTGTTTCACAGACCACCATTTTACCTGAAAGGATGACTGAATGGCAAACTATGTTATCTAACTTGGGTATCTGGCAGACAGTTTCTCAAAAATGAACAAAGTGAACCTGTCGTATCAAGGACAACCATGAGTTGTTTATAAAATCTGAGCTTTCAGGCAGAAATTACAAGTTTTGGAAAACTTCTATTTACCACCAAGGGCTTGATGGCTTCCTAAAACTTAAAGGCTTTTCTGATAAGGTCAGTTGTGATACTAAAAGTTATAATATTAAAAAGTGTTGCACAATATAAAGTGCCAACAAAAAAGATTTGCATAACTTAGTGAACCAATATTGTCCAAAAGATTGATAGATTTTCAATATATGAAAAATTCATGGATGTGGTTTCAGATTCTACATTGTACCTAATCTTTCAGAAAGTACCACTTGTTCAGTTATGGAGCTGTTTCAAAGAAGAATAGCCATAATTACCTGAAAAGACTATAAAGTACTCCTTCCTTTTCCAACTTATATCTGTGTGATGCTGGATTTTCTCCATGCAAGGCAACCAAAACAACATGTCATATCAAGTTGCATTCAGAAGCAGTTGTAAGAATATAGCTACTTTCTATTATGTCATACATTAAAGAGATTGGCAAAAGTGTAAAACAATGCCATACTTCTTAATAATATTTTTTGGTTAAAGAAAATAGATGTTTTTTCATAAAAAAATATACTGTGCTAACACATAACAGGTTTATAATTTTTTATTTGTATTTTTCTTTTAAGAGATGGGCTAACACTTTATTGCTCAGGCTGGTCTCTAACTGCTGGGCTCAATCGACCCACCCACCTTGGCTTCCCAAGGCACTGGGATTACAAGTGTGGACCACCACACCCGGCCAATTATTTTTAAATGAATTAGCTAACAGCTTAAAATTTTTGTTTTAACTTGTAGTATAGTAACTATTGGTAGATATAACCCACATAAATGAAACATCTTTAGGGTCTTTAATAACTTTTATAGTTACAGTAGGTCCTTTGATGCCAAAGCATTAAGAACTGCTACACTAGAGCACAGAGATGGAAGAAGAGTAGCTGTGAAATGAGGTTGGGATAACGAGTAAAAGCCAGACTTCACAAGATTTTGTAGACCTCCAGGATTTTGTCTGTTACCCTGAAGGCAGTAAGAAGCCATTCAAATGTTTCAAGCAGACTGATGACAAGATCAGATTTGATTATGAAAATATCAGTCTCACTACAATGTTGAGAATGAAGTATATGGGGGCAAAGGCAGAATCAGAAAGATTATCACAGTAATCTAGGAAAACAAAAAATATATAAAGGAAAATTAACAGTGAAGAAATACTTAGAATATAATTAGGTAAATACAGTGATGAATTGGATAAAGGAGAGAGGGGGAGATGTAAAGACTGTGCATAGATTTCCGCCACGTACAATTTGATGACAATAAGTACCATTAAAACAATTACTGGAAAAGGATGCTGTTGGGGAGATGGGAAATTTAGACTTATTTTAGACATTCAGCTTTAAACATGTTGTACTGAAGTATCGTTGACATAAGCAAACAAAGGAATCAAATAGTTAAGATGTTGAGAACAGCCCTGAGGAGAGCTCTAGGATGGGAATACCAATTTGGGACTCATCTTGATAGAAGGTAACTGGTTGTGGGAATGATGAGACTAATGAAGTAGTAAGTAGAGGCTGAAAACAGTTGATCAGTTGGCCAAATTGGACCTTAGACACATTTTCTTTGGGCCATACTGTTTATACAAACTTTTAAAACTAGTTACACACAGTTAAAAATAGGGAGATTATGGCTGGGCGCAGTGGCTCACGCCTGTAATCCCAGCACTTTGGGAGGCCGAGGCAGGCAGATCACGAGGTCAGGAAATTGAGATCATCCTGGCTAACACGGTGAAACCCCATTTCTACTAAAAATACAAAAAAATTAACCGGGTGTGGTGGCAGGCACCTGTAGTCCCAGCTACTCAGGAGGCTGAGGCAGGAGAATGGCGTGAACCCGGGAGGCAGAGCTTGCAGTGAGCCGAGATGGCACCACCGCGCTCCAGCCTGGGCGAAAGAGCGAGACTCCATCTCAAAAAAAAAAAGGAGATTACAGATAAATGCAAATTTAGGGTTTCTCTCTTGAAAAAAACTAGAAGCATACTGAACGACAACCACCATTTAGAGCAGGGATTCGCAACTACAGCCTGCTGCCTACTTTGCTAAATAAATTTTTACTGGAACATACCCATTCATGTATGTATTTTCTAGGGCTGCTTTCATACTACTGTGGCAGATTGAATGGCTGCAGAGAGACCATGTCCCACAAAGCCTAATTATTTACTATCTAGCCATTTACATAAAAAGCTTGCCAGCCCTTGAGCTAGAGCTACTCCTTTCAGTTGAGGCCTGTACTCCTCTGGTTCACCAGTTTCCACCTTGCTTGCTTAACTCAGTGATATTACCTCCTGGCCCATGTAAGGACTCAAGTTTATGACTCCAGGTATACAAAAGGAAGGGAGATTAAAATCAAATTTCGAGCAATTAGAATATTTAATTGTTCAAAAAAGAAGGCTAAGAAGATACACTCAGAGAAGTAAGAAGCAATTCCAAATGGATTAAGAATCTAAAGAAAAAATTAAAGAATATACTAGGAAACAGAGGCAAATATATATGTAACCTTGGGTTAATGAAAAACGTTTTAAGCAGCACTGAAAAGGCAGAAAAAAAAAGATTGTAAAAAATTAAACTTGTACATCAAAATGCATAGCAAAACTGAAAGTCAAAAACTAGAAAAAGGCCGGGCGCGGTGGCTCACGCTTGTAATCCCAGCACTTTGGGAGGCCGAGGCGGGCGGATCACGAGGTCAGGAGATCGAGACCACGGTGAAACCCTGTCTCTACTAAAAATATAAAAAAATCAGCCGGGCGTGGTGGCGGGCGCCTGTAGTCCCAGCTACTCGGAGAGGCTGAGGCAGGAGAATGGCGTGAACCCGGGAGGCGGAGCTTGCAGTGAGCCGAGATTGCGCCACTGCACTCCAGCCTGGGCGGCAGAGCGAGACTCCGCCTCAAAAAAAAAAAAACTAGAAAAAATATCTGTAATATAACAAAAGGTAAAAACCTCATATATAAGGACCTCTTAACAGATCACTATGAAAACTGCAAAACCCCAAAAAAGGGAGATGGGTGGTGAATGGGTAAGTCACAGAAACTGATAGGTCTCTGAGGTGAAACAGACATATCCATAATCACAGGGAAAGATTTTAAAACTCTTTCAATATTCAAAAGTATAATTTTTTAAAAAATAAGAATATCCAGGAAGGATTTTCTTTATGAGCTATACATAATACTAAGTATAGTAATTAAAACAGTATGGTATTGGACATAGACAGACAAGTAAACCAGAGAGACAAGAAACAGAACTAAGTATGCAGGGGAACTGGGTTTACCACAGCTAGCATTACAAATCAGTAACATAAGATTATTCCATGAACAATGCTGGACTTACTGGCTTTCAGCATGGAAAAAGACAAAATGAGTTTTCCCATTTCATCATATACAAAAATAAATACCTGTAAGACAAAATTGAACATTTTGGAATAAAATAATCTTATTGACACTGGGATAAAGTAGATAGACAATTCACAAAAAGCAATACTTAAAAAAAGTCTGTTATTAAAAATGTTTAATTCTATATGCCTAACACACCAGAAAATAAAATAAGCCAAAGATTAGAAGAACCAATTTCTTCTCACTGACTTGCAATGCTACTTCTGTCATAGATTAGTACCTACAATATATGAAGAACTCCACCAAATCAAGAGAAAAGATATAAACAGCCCAATCTCAAAAAACAGGCAAAGGGTATCAACAGGTAACTCACAAGAAGAAACTTGAATAGCCAACAAACATGAAATGCTCAAACTTGTATTTATCACTCAGAGAAATGAAAATTTTAAAACATCATTTTGCATCCGTCAGATTGACAAAAATTAACAAGTCTGATAACTCAACTGTTGGCAGTTCCTAGTAAAGCTAAACATGCGATGATTTAAGACCTACTAATTCTTCTTCCAGTTATCTCCCTAAACCAGCTCTCAAGATGAGCATAAGGAATCAAAAAAAGGATGATCACTGCAACTGTTACTAATGGCAAAAAAATAAACTGTTCAGTTTATTCATACAGTAGACTTATTACTCCATAGTAGTTAAAATGCATAAACATAATTCATATATATTAACATAGATTAATATCAAAATACAATGTGAACTTTAAAAAATCAGACCACATAACAAAAAGTGTAACAATAAAACATACATATTGTTTTATATACATATGTATATGTCTCTGTGTATACACACACATACACAAACACCAAAATGATTCACACCAATTTCAAGATATAATGGTTACTTCTAGAGGAGAAAGAGAATAAAAGGGTTTCTTTTTTTTGTTTTTTGAGACAGAGTCTCCCTCTGTCGCCCAGGCTGGAGTGCAATGGCACGATCTCGGCTCACTGCAACCTCTGCCTCCTGGGTTCAAGCAATTCTCCTGCCTCAGCCTCCCAAGTAGTTGGGATTACAGGTGCCTGTCACCATGCCCAGCTAATTTTTTTGTATTTTTAGTAGAGATGGGGTTTCACCATGTTGGCCAGGCTGGTCTCAAACTCCTGACCTCAGGTGATCCACCCACCTTGGCCTCCCAAAGTGCTGGGATTACAGGCATGAGCCACCACACCCGGCTGAGAATAAAAGGGCTTTAACTGAATATATAATATTTTTTATTTCTTAAAAAATAAAAGATATCACACACCTCAAAAGGATGGCTAAAATGAAAACAAGCAATATTAAGTGTTGACAAGCATGTGGAACAACTAGAACGCACATACTCTGCTGCTGGGAATGTAATTGGTACAATGACTCTAGAAACCTCTTTGGCACTATCTACCAAAAGTGAGTATGCATCTATCCTATGATAAAACAAGTCTACTTGTATGTATATATCCACAAGAAATGCATATATTTGTTCACCAAAAGGCATTAAAAAAGTGTACATAGCGGCATTATTCAGACAGCTAAAAACTGGAAACTATCCAAATACTCATCTTCAGAAGAATAAACTGGTACATTAACAAAATGAAGAACTGTACAATAATGACAATGAATAAATTATGATGATATGCAACAACATAGATGTACCTCACAGCTAATGTTCAGTGAAGGAAGCCAGACACAAGAGTATATACAATACAATTCCATTTATAGAAAGTTCAAGAACTGTCAAAACTTGGTGCTGTAAGTTAGGATAAGGTTACCCTTGGGAGGAGGGAGGGGCCTCAAAGAGGGCACAAGGGTGCTTCTAGAGACGCTGGTAAGGCTATTGTCTTGATTTGGGCAATCGTTACATGAATGTGCTAAATTTGTGAAAATTCATCCAACTGTTTAATTATTAGTTTTATTTTTTTATTTTATTTTGTTTTTTGAGACGGAGTCTCGCTCTGTCACCCAGGCTGGAGTGCAGTGGCGCAATCTTGGCTCACTGCAAGCTCCGCCTCCCAGGTTCACGCCATTCGCCTGCCTCAGCCTCTCCAAGTAGCTGGGACTACAGGCGCCCGCCACCACACCCGGCTAATTTTTTTGTATTTTTAATAGAGACGGGGTTTCATGGTGGTCTCGATCTCCTGACCTCGTGATGCGCCCGCCTCAGCCTGCCAAAGTGCTGGGATTACAAGTGTGAGCCACCGCGCCCGGCCAATTATTAGTTTTATATTGTAAGAAAAAGAAAGGAAGAAAGAAAAGAGGCAAACGAAGCAAAATATTAGTACATGTCTAATCTCAGTGATGGATACATGAATGTTATTTTATTTTCTGGACTTCTGTATATATTTTAAATGTTTTAGAATTTTAAAAAAATTAAAAAATAAGGGCACACAGGCACTTTCCTAAGCACTGAAAAGTTCTTCACTGTCCTGCTGGGCTATCATTTCTGAAGACTCCCATCTATCTGGCTCACCTGAATAGCTGCTTTTGGGGGCTTTTCTCTCAAGCTTCAATGGTTCTTTTCCATGCTCCAAGTTGTGGTTCTCAGGTTTGGAAACTGGAAGCCCTATTCATTTAAAAAAAGAAAAAGACAGAAAGGAGAAAGTAATGTGAGTAAGTTATTTGTGGAAGTTTTCTTCCAGCAGGTTGAATTGTTACATATTCCTTAGTGAATTTCAACTTTCTTTGTTATTTTTTTAATTTATAAAAATTTACTTTTTATTTTTAAAGTTAATGGGATCTCACTATATTGCCCAGGCAGGTCTCGAACTCCTGGGCTCAAGGTATCCTCCCACCTCTGCCTCCCTAAGTGCTGGGATTACAGGTGGGAGCCACCACACCCAACTTTCATGGCCACTGTCCTGCTGGACTTAGTTATTTGTAATGGGTATAAAGATCTAAACCAGAATATGCTCTCAACCTCTTGATCTACAAAGACAAAGTATTACAGGAAGAGCTGAAGTAAGGGAGGGTGGACCTCTAAATGAAGCTTAAAATATCTGCAGCAAGAGTCTGGGCCTGGTAAAGAGTTCAATTGGATTTGTAAATACAAGTATTTTCAACTGTTAGAAAAGAAAGGAATTTCTCTTTATTTCCTCATTGTGTGAGGAAACTTCAGAGAGATGTTGCAAATTAGTCCTTACCTCAGGGAAGGAGGAAAAAGTGGGACCTCAATGGCAGCACCACATAACTGTAACGGTGGTAACTGAAGTTTCATCTTCGAATGTTTTTCCTTTCCTTCTTCAGTTACTAGAAGTCACTTTCTTTTCTTTTTTTTTTTTAGACAGAGTCTCGCTCTTTCGCCCAGGCTGGAGTGCAGTGGCGCCATCTCGGCTCGCTGCAACCTCTGCCTCCTGGGTTCATGCCATTCTCCTGCCTCAGCCTCCCGAGTAGCTGGGACTACAGGCACCCGCCACCGCGCCCGGCTAATTTTTTGCATTTTTAGTAGAGACGGGATTTCACCATGTTAGCCAGGATGGTCTCGATCTCCTGACCTCGTGATCCACCCACCTCGGCGTCCCAAAGTGCTGAGATTACAGGCATGAGCCACTGCGCCCGGCCTTAGAAGTCATTTTCTTAGGGGATTTTTTTTACATGAGGTTTGGGAGGGGCTAACAATCCCCTCCACCCCTCATACAATCATATGCATGCATGTATGTATGTGTGCATGCTAGTAGGCCCAGGATCTAAAACTGGCCACAGAGTACTCAATTTCACTGGCTCTAGAGATTGTTTCACTGATGGGCCTGTGACCTTATTTGCTGAAACTCTCAGGAAAGAAGCATTTTCTTTTTTAGCTTAGCTATCTAACCGGAAGAATAACGTAACCCTGGGACTGCCACTGGCCATCTTTGCCACATGGGGAAATCCTAGGAATAAAGCTAATACAGAGCAAAACCAAGACAATTGATTAAAAATAAATCAATGAATAAAGGAAATTCTTGATAATATATTTGGATCCCTGAAAAATCAAGATTTTTTTCCCCTATAAGAGTGTGAGTTACGTTTTTGTCACTTAAACCCAAAGAATCCTGATACAAAACAAGCATAGACATTTCATCAAGAATCTAGAGCAAAAACAGATTTTCCACACAGGCCAAAAAGAATTAACACTTTTTGACTCCTGAATGCAAAGGTGAAGGCTTTGTTAAGCTATTTCACTTTCATTAAAGTAATGATGCTCCCATAAGCAGATTCCAGAATCACAATCCATTCTTACAAAGTGAGACCAGGTTCCTATAGTTCTCCAGCATCACATCCCTTTGTGCAGGATCCAGCTTCCCCCACTCCTCTGGTGTAAAGTCCATGGCCACATCCTTGAATGTCACCGTTTCCTAAGACATAAAACATTTTTTTCAACATCTTTCCCTTGACAACTTCTCTTTCATCCCCCAGTTTCTGCTGGCCCTGAAGCAAAAGCCTGAGATGCACTTAACAGGGAAACTGACTATGATAAATGACAAGTATTCTAACGGTCGTCAGATTCGGAGTATTTTATGTAAAGTGTAACTATCAATTATGTGCCAGGCACACTATTCTAGATTCAATATGAGAACCAAAAGATGACCCTGGTTTCTCCATTGAGAGACTACAATTTTTCTGGGGAATAAAGTATTAAAATATGAACCAATGAGTCAACAATGTAGTTTGATTAAAGTAAAATATAAGCAGAGGGAAAAAAAGTCACCTCTACATAATGCTTCTCTGAGTCCTCAATAAAAAATTGAAGAGTCAATCTAGCCAATCACAAGATGAACTGCAATACAGAACTTGTAAATGGAGAAGTCATGGAAAGAAAAGACAGCAAAAACCAATCCAGTTAAACATGAATTAATTCAAAGTAAAGAGCATTAAATTGGAAAATGGCTCCAATTTATGACATACAATTCATAAATATTTATGTATAAAATATCATAAGATTATACTTCTATAAGACAAAAAATCAAAAACCATAAGGAGATAGATACATATCTGCATTGAACATGCACCTTTAAGTAAACCCATAGACAACAGGAATATTTCAAGGTTACTGAAATAAATATGAATCAAATGCTCTAACTGGATAGAAAACACCTTCTGTTTAAACATTCATGTAGCATTTGCAAAAAGTAACAAAGTAAATTTCCGTACATTCCAAAAATAGAACAGAATAATTTATAATAACTGAGAAAATATATCAAAATATGAAAATAATGAAATAAAATAGGAAAAAAAATGCCAAATGGCTAAAACTATACTCAGAGGAAATTTTGTAGCTTTAAACACTTTCATTTCATTTTTTAAAAATGTAAATAAATGACCAGAGCACACAAATCAAGTTAGAACAAAAAACAAAGGAAAAGAGAAATATTTACAATATAAAAGCAGAAATTTTAAAAAGAGAAAAATAAGGCAGCTAGAAAATCTGAATAAGGTCAGTAGGTTATAGTATTATGCCAATGTGAATGTCCTGATTTTGAAAAAATAATAACAAAGCAAAGTAAAATATAAATTTTTGCAAAATCTGGGTGAAGCATATACAGGTTCTTTGTGCTATTTGCAACACTTCGTATGTCTAAAATTATCTCAAAGTAAAGCTACTATGTGGAAAATAATCTAAGATTTAAGAAATAAGAGAATTATTCCCTTAAGATAAAATAATATGTAAAAATCACTAAGTGGCCCCTAAGTAGAAAAGACATTATGAGGAAAAATGACCTTTAGCCTAGAATCTGCATATACATAACTAAATCAACATTCAGTGGGGATTAAGTGCCCAACAATTAGAAGAAAAAGCCAGAACAACAAAAAATGCAAACCATTGCACAAACCGCAGGAAAACTACAAAAGAGGAAACAATAAAGCATAGGAAACAGAATTATAAAAATCACATGGCAAGAAAAGTTTGAAACACATGTATTATACGTGAATGAGCAAATTTCCTTATAAAAAGGTTTTTTAAAAAAGCCACATCCTACATACAGAATAGGCCATCCAAACAAAATATTATTGCTAGGTTGGGTACTGGTGGGTAAATGGAAGGAAATATAGTATACCGTATGTATGAATACAGTAGTGCCAGCAGAACAAAAAATGTGAAAAAATATACATAGTAGAGAGAGGCAGGGACTGAATTTGAGGGGGAAGTAGCATTACCTTTACATTTCTGTATGTCTGTGTTGTTCACTTTGTTACACTGAAGAAGAACTAAAACTTTTAATATTTTTTAAAATCTAATAAATCAAAGGTAAAAAATAGCCCAGGCAAATTCTAATAAGAAAAAAAGCTGCATTTTAAAAATCTAATAAAATGCACAAAGAACAAAGAGTTTTTAAAATTTTCCATAATAGGTTCAATCACCTTGATGCTGTTAACAGTGTTGAAGCTGATATCAAAGTATTGAAATATATATTCACACTTCTGGTACCTGTGCCCTAATTTTCCCCTAGCTACTATGCCTGGCCACTTTGAATCTGTGTAGTTCAGGTAGTATTGACGCCATCTTTGACTCTTGGGTGGGATGTGTGCGTGTACACGTGTGTGTGTATGTGTGTGTGCAGGTATATTCTATAGAGAATTACACTTAGATTTGGCCAATATCTCATCCAGGAATGGGCCTAATACTCCATTAGAGTCAATCCCAGCACTTCTGGAAGAATGACTAGAAGAGAATCTGCCCTTTTTCTCTCTCCTTTAACACAGGAAGATGAAAGCCTAAACTCGTTAGAGGCTAACACTAGGAGAAAAACCTGTTTGGCCATAAAACCCATGGAGAGAAAAGAAAAGGTCAGTAAAATGAAGAAATAGGTTTTAACATTCTTGTTTGAGCCCTATATGTAGCCAGACCTAGATTTTTCAGTTTGTTAGTCAATAGTTACTTCTTTTCACTTAGACCCATTTGAATTGATTTTATCAGCTGCAACTTAAAGCTTCTTGACATTATAATAAAGTCTTCATGACTAATATAAGACAGTTGGGAAGCCAATGGAGACAGGCAAGTACATAAAGGACCCTGAAAAGTCACTTTTACAAACACTATGAACGTGCAGTATCTATTTTCTACACCTTGGATTACAGAAGCAAAGAGAAAGGCTGACGGAGGAATCTCTGGGTTGTGGTATGCCACACACATCATGGAAAGCTCCTTTTTGCCTACTCAACTTCTTTTTTTTTTTTTTTTTTGAGACAGTTTCACTCTCACCCAGGCTGGAGTACAGTAGCCCTATCTGGGCTCACTGCAACCTCTGCCTCCTGGGTTCAAGTGATTCTCATGTCTTCGGAGTAGCTGGGATTATAAGCGTGTGCCACCATGCCCAGCTAATTTTTGTATTTTAAGTAGAGACGAGGTTTCACCATGTTGGTCAGGCTGGTCTTGAACTCCTGACCTCAGGTGATCTGCCCGCCTCGGCCTCCCAAAGTGCTGGGATTACAGGCATGAGCCACCATGCCCAGCCCTAACTTATTTTAATAAAAGTTTCAAACATACAAAAGTTGAAAGATGAATACAATAATCACTGATATAGTACAATCACCACCTAAATTCAAATTTTTTTGTTGTTGTTGTTGAGACAGAGTTTCCCTCATTGCCCAGGCTGGAGTACAGTGGTGCGATCTTGGCTTACTGCAACCTCCACCTTCCACGTTCAAGTGATTCTCCTGCCTCAGCCTCCGGACTAGCAGGGACTACAGATGTGTGCCACCAGGCCTGGCTAATTTTTTGTGTTTTTAGTAGAGATGGGGTTTCACTGTGTTAGCCAGGATGGTCTCAATCTCCTGACCTAGTGATCCACTTGCCTCGGCCTCCCAAAGTGCTGGAATTACAGGCATAAGCCACCACGCCCAGCCAAACATTCATAATATTTGCCATATTTACCTTTTGGGAGAGAGGGGCCGATAATATAAAAGTAAGTTGCTGCAGACGTGATCATACTTTAGCTTTCATCATCTCAGAGGGCTGGATTCTAACTGTAACTCTTTAAATTATGCCTTCATAGGCTTTCTTTTTCCAGTATTTCTTTGAACTATGTGAGGACTTATTATTTTTACAATGACTTCAGCATTTAAGCGCTTTCTGAAATTGCTACTTAAAGTCACATACATGCTGTTTCCTCTAGAGAAACAAGTTTTAAGAGGTATGTACCACATTATATTTAAAAGAGTTTCTCACATTACCAAGCACAGAAATGAGCACAGTAGGCTAAGAAAGGGAAATGCTGCTTACTTGTCTGTTGAGGGACAATAAACACTAAATAGGGAAGAAATCCATCCAGTGTTATAAGTAGAAAACATTTTCTTCTGAGTCCATTAGTCTCCTGACTAGTCTCTCAGATTTAGAACTCAGCTCTGTAGATGGGCTTTAGTGGATAAAGAAACTCCATATCACAAAGAAGGGAGTGCATCTGTACTCTAAGAAACAAGGTGTAATTCCAATAATCAGCAGACTCACTTACCTGGGATCTGGCCGTGAGGTGCAGAGCAGCCACTTCTCCCTCTTCTGTGATCTTCTCTTGGAAATGGGGAGAATCCTGGGAAGACAGAGCTAACGACAAGAAGGCAGCAATGATGAGACCTAGGCTTAACTTGCCACTCAGATTTAAAGTCTAAAAACCGCTTCAACATACTATACGTGCTGCCTACAAACACAGAGACTGAAGGTACCCCAAAACAACCGACCTCCTCCCAGGACCCTCGTCCCAAGATGTGCGGGAATATTGCTACTACTCTGGGCTGGAATTTAGTTGCTATAATCATAACACATTCTGTAAGATGGCATCCTCTGATCTAGAAATTAGAATATGTCAGTAAATTTCCCAGCTTAATCTATACTCATTGGTTCTCACTCTGAAAGCTTATTTATAATGTAGATTGCTGGACCCCCACCTCAAAGTAATAAGCATTAGTTGAGCCTGGGGTACAATCCAGAAATCTAACAACCACCCCAGGGGGAATTCTGGTGTAGGAGGTCACAGCACAACCTTCATGAAACTGGTCAGGTAGAACGGAAGTCAGTCATTAACTACCATGCCTGTTTTCTCCTATGTAAAACAAAACATTTTTGACAACCAAAGAGGTGGATTCTTGCCATAGAAGTTAACATTTCACTCACATTTTGGGGGTAGCTTTGAAGGGTCCACTGTGTGCCCAGCTGCCATGGAAAGGGCGGTGCTCCCATACCAAGCCGTTCAGTCTCACTTAAAAAGCCCATCCATCCCCAAGACAATGGAGACAGCCAGCCAAGAGCCACCTCCCCTGAGCCGACCGTTTTCCCTTCAGGAGCAGGAATTTCGTCCTTCCACGCCACAAGTTCAACACGTCCGCAATTCTCACCTCTTTTCTCAGGCATTTCAGCCAAATCTGTCTCCATGATCACCACCTCCTCCTTGTTCTGGAGATTCTGCTCTTCACCCCAATTCAGATCTCCCTGGCCAGACGAATCAGAAGCCTCCCGGGCCTCGTGGTCCCACTTCCTGCCTTTCCTCCTGGGCTCTGATGAAAGGCCTGGGTTAGATCGGGTCTCTTTCTCACCGTGGAGTCTGCCTCAGTCCTACGGCGCTGGAGCCTGGAAGCCCGGGGACAGCATCCCTGAGGCTGGGTCCTCAGATGTCTGTCCCTACCGCTTGAAGCTGTCCCTGGGGAAACTGGGAGCCTGGAAGAGGTGACGCTGGGGCATCAGGAGTTTGGACAAATTCTGCCGCGCTCGGGGCACTGGCCCAGGACCCCGCGACCGCCCCGCCCGTCGCACAACCGCGTCCCCCCGAAGAGACGATCAGGCCAGAGTGAGAAGGGACAGGGCTCATGGTCTGCCCTCGAGGCCCCTTTAACAAACGCGCACTCTAGCCCCGACTCGGCACAGAACGACCCGGGGAACCACCGCCGAGGCGGAGCGGAGACGAGCGACATCACCACAACCAACTCACCTCCCATCCCGGGCCTCACAAAGGGTACGAACTTCTTTGGCCAGCTCGGAGTCGCGCATGCGTAAGAAGGAGCGGAGCCAGGCGTGCCGCCCTCATCCCGCCCGGAACTACAATTCCCAGAAGACCCTTGGCATCGCCAGACTCCGGTTCTCCGCAGGTGGGAACACCCGTGGTGTGGCTGGGAGAATCGGAGGATCGAAGAGCTCCGTCCGTCTCGGGAGAGTATGAGGCAGCATCTCCTGTGTCTAATCCTCGGGGCAAGGGAGGGAGGGAGCAGCGGAGACGCGGACCGGAGTCAGGGTCCGTCCGCGCTCTTTGTCTGCACAAGTTCCTGCGGCACAGTGCTTAGGGCTGCTAAGTTCAACCCAAATTACTCCGGTGTAAAATACGTTAAAATAAATAGCTTTTATCCGTATTTTGTGCTCCCAGAACTCATCCTTTTGCTTTCAAAACATACGAAGGATGTTTTTAGGAAGAGCAGGTCCCTCTTTGTACACTCAGTCGGATGTTCCTGTATCCACAGACTACTTGTAATCCTAAAAATTCATGTATTTAAAATGAGTTGAAAAGATTGAACCTGTTTTAACAAATTTAAGCAACGGGTTCTTTGCAGACATAAACATTAGTTTAAATGTATCATAAAAGGTGGTTCTTTCAAGGGAGCGTTATTCAGTCTCTCCAATTCTGTTAGGGGACTAACCCATCCACCTCCAGCTTCGTGTCTAGACTGCCCTCCTTTTCTCAGTGAATGACATTACTGCCCACTCACTCATTTGCACAAACCAGAGCCTGAATATTCTTAACTCTTTAATCTCACCATCTATTTACAACCAAGTCCTATTCATTATATCTTAACTCCATTGTTTCCATCTTTCTCTATTCCCAGTAGCATTACCTTAGTTGGGGCCACCACCATTTCACTAGGATTGCCATTGCAGCCTAATAACTGGATTCCTTAACTAAGGTTTTCTCTACCACCAATCTGTTCTCGACACTTTCTGGCTAGTGCTCATTCTAAAACAAGAATATGCTATTACTTTACTGCTTCAAACCGTTCAGTGGCTTTTAGAAACTTCAAGGAAAGATGATTTCCAGCTCCCAGAAGGGATCTGTAACTCCCGTTATCTCAGCCACCTGGTAGTTACACCTTTGTGCAATCCCCTCTTGTGTATGGACTGGGACTTGCTTATAACCAATACAGTACAATAAAGGTGACATAAAAGTCTAACGTGTGTCTTGCTAGGAGACTCCTCTCTTGCTGGCTTTGATGAAGCGGTGGTGATGTTGGGGAGGCCCATATGACAAGGAACTGAGGATGGCCTCCAGCCAATAGCCTGCAAGAACCGAAGGCCCTTGGTCCCACAACCTGCAAGGAGCTGAACCCTTTGGACAGCTCTGTGTGCTTGGAAGTGAATCATTCTTTGTAGAGTCTTCCCATGAGAACCCTGTCTTGCCTGAGATCTTGATAGCTGGCTGCAAAGGACTCACTTAAGCTGTGCTCAGACTCTCACCTGTAGAAACTATGAGAGAATAAACGTGTGCTATTTTGGACCACTAAGTATGTGGTCATATTGTTACGAAGGAAAATTTAATTCCACTTTCTAACATAAAAGAGGATCTTCTTTGTCAAAATCCAATCTGGGGATTGTCTGGAAGAGGGAAAATTGTTGGATTGAGCAACTATTGAAAAGTTGATTTGAAACCCACAGGAAGACAAATGGCACAGTGGGTCCTAGGAGGTGTGTGGCCTGTACATGTACTTTTAAAAAGCTATCCTAAGAATGATAAAGGAGGATACAGGAAATATCAAGCAAGAACTTGTCATAAAAATAAAAACAACAACACTGTGTGTCAAAATATGATGGTTAATACTATATTGGATAGCAGAATGTGTAAAATTGAAAAGTGAATATCTAGAATATTCTAGTGAGGCTACAATATCAGGCTAGGGAACACTACACTTCCAGAAGATATCAGGAAGGGAGGAAAAGTTGAAAAATATGAAAGAAATGTTAAGCAGTATGGAGGCTGACTAGATTTTATGAGAATCCAGAAGGAGAGAAAAACAGAGAGGAGGAACTATTTTAAGAAATAATCAAGAATTATGGAAAAATGAAAAAATTAAAGACTTCATATCAAAAGTATTCATAGAGAGTCAAACAAAATTATGAAAAGACACCACATATTACAGTGAAATCTAACGGAGAAATTCTAAAGCCTTCCAGAAACAAAACATAGATCACCTACAAAAGAAAACAATCACAATTAAAAAAAAAATCCTCAGTGTTAAAAACAGTGCCTGGAATAGTACCAGGTAGTGTCAGATCTCCATCAGCCCAGACAGTGGGAACTAACTGGTGCATTCCCCACACTTACCTTCCGTTGGGTTGCTGATGAGAGAACCTGAAAAAACCTATACCTTGGCCGGGCGCAGTGGCTCACGCCTGTAATTCCAGCACTTTGGGAGGCCGAGGCGGGCAGATCACAAGGTCAGGAGAACGAGACCATCCTAGCTAACATGGTGAAACTCCGTCTCTACTAAAAATACAAAAAATTAGCTGGGCGTGGTGGCGGGCGCCTGTAGTCCCAGCTACTCGGGAGGCTGAGGCAGGAGAATGGCGTGAACCCGGGAGGCAGAGCTTGCAGTGAGCTACGATCGCGCCACTGCACTCCAGCCTGGGGACAGAGTGAGACCCTATCTCAAAAAAAAAAAACCTACACCTCTACAGCAGGTCAAATTCATGACCTGAAGCTGAATACTTCCAGCATATTCGTTCAGGGTGTAGATGGGAATAAAGTATCTTTGCAGTGCTCTGTGTCCTCTGTCTCCCCAAACATCTGACACCATAAAAGCCATTCACAACTATGGAGCCTGAGCAACACCTTGGTTTGTGTTGTCACCTGACCAAGCCTAAAGACCTCCAGCTCAGTCCCCAACCTTCATCCCACCCCCCAGATGATAAAATTCAGACCTCTCTCCTGAAAGGCAGAAGTTAAACATTCAGGACGGTTTCTGGCCAAGGACTTCTTCCAATGAAAACCCCCACCATGGGCTGTCTCCCCTCATTTCATTTTTCTAAAAGGGCAGAGGCCTCTTTTAGAAAATAATAAAATTCAATGTGTGTGATTTACTTTTCTGATCTCTTTGAGAAATACAGAAATATAAAAGTGTGTTCTTAATTCCAGAACCACTCTTTTTGCATAAATACCTCACTGGGCAGCTTTCTAAGTGTGATTTTTCCTGAGTCTCCCTTCACTGGATCTGCCAGAAGACTTGTCAGGGAACCTTTAGTGAGGGTACTTCTTCCTATTTTTCTTCTGTTTTTGGAGGCATACACATTATGCATAACCAAAACAATGGCTCGATTGTGTTTAACTTTGTATTTTGATTGTTGAGAAGAAAAAAAAGTATCAATGTGAAAAAAAAACAGTGCCTGGCATTTTGTGGCTTTTCAACAAATAATAATTAAATAAATAAATCTGATTTGTCAATAGCAGGACTGATTACAAGAAGAAAATGTAATATTGGTAAATAATGTTTGTACGTATTTATGGGGTACATGTGATATTTTGATACATGCATAATACATGTAATAATCAAGTCAGGGCATTTGGGATATCCATCACCTTCAACATTTATCATTTCTTTGTGTTGGGGAAATTTGAAATGTTCTTTTCTAGTGATTTTGAAATGTACAATATATTGTTGTTAACTGTGTTATTAAAGATTCTAACTTATTCCTTCCATCTAACTGTGTGTTTGTACCTGTTAACCAACTCCTTTTCATCACCCTCCACATCCTTCCCAGCCTCTGGCAATCATCACTCTATTCTCTACCTCCATAAGATGAACTGTATTGGCTACCACATATGGCTGAGAACATGTAGTACTTGTCTTTTTATGCCTGGTTTATTTCACTTAACATGATGATCTTCAGTTACATCCATCTTGCTGCAAATGATAGTATTTCATTTTTTATTATGGCCAAATAGTGTTGCATTATGTATATATACCACATTTTCTTTATCCATTCATCCATTGATGGACACTTAAGTTGCAATTGTGAATATGGCTGCAATAAACATGGAAGTGCATGTATCCCTGTGATACACCAATTTCCTTTCCTTTGGATAAACGCTCAGTCATGGGATTGCTGAATCATATGGTAGTTCTATTTTTAGTTTTTAGGCCGGGTGTGGTGGCTCATACCTATAATCCCAGCATTTTGGGAGGTTAAGGTGGGTGGATCACTTGAGGTCACGAGTTCAAGACCAGCCTGGCCAATATGGTGAAACCCCATCTCTACTAAAAATACAAAGCAAACAAACAAATAAACAAACAAAAACAAAAAACATTGGCCAGGTGCAGTGGCTCACATAATCCCAGCACTTTGGGAGGCTGAGGTGGGTGGATCACCTAAGGTCAGGAGTTTAAGACCAGCCTGACCAACATGGCAAAACCCTGTCTCTACTAAAAATACAAAAATTAGCCAGGCATGGTGGCACATGCCTGTAATCCCAGCTACTCGGGAGGCTGAGGCAGGAGAATTGCTTGAAACTGGGAGGTGGAGGTTGCCGTGAGCCCAGATTGCGCCACTGCACTCCAGCCTGGGTGACAGAGTCAGACTCCATATCAAAATAATAATAATGATAATAAGCAAACAAAAAAACAGAACAAAAAATACTATCTGGGCATAGTGGCAGGCACCTGTAATCCCAGCTACTCGGGAGCCTGAGGCAGGAGAATCACTTGAACCTGGGAGTGGGAGGCTGCAGAGAGCCAAGATCATGCCACTGCACTCCAGCCTGGGAGACAGAGCGAGACTCCGTCTCAAAAGAAAAAAAAAGGCTGGGTGTGGTGGCTTACGCCAGTAATCCCAGTACTTTGGGAGGCCGAGGTAGGCAGATTAGCTGAAGTCAGGAGTTCGAGACCAGCCTGGCCAGCATGGTAAAACCCCGTCTCTGCTAAAAATACAAAAATTAGCTGGGAGTGGTAGCACACACCTGTAATCCCAGCTACTCGGGAGGCTGAGGCAGGAGAATTGCTTGAGCCCGGGAGGCAGAGGCTGCAGTGAGCCGAGGTCATGCCACTGCACTCCATCCTGGCCGACACAGTGAGACTCTGTCTCAAAAAAAAAAGAAAGAAAGAAAAATAGTTTTGCTGTATATAGTATCCTGGGCTGATCAGCATAAAAGAATACACATTCACAACCATAAAAAATAGATGGGAGGTTGGGAAGAAACATAGGTGTGGGTTTTAATAAGTTAGGTACAAGCACCAGGAGAATAAAAATATGATGTATAATATTCAAAGCATAAGAAAAGAAGTGACTGGCCGGGTGCAGTGGCTCACGCCTGTAATCCCAGCACTTTGGGAGGCCAAGGCGGGTGTATTACCTGAGGTTGGGAGTTTGAGACCAGCCTGATCAACATGCAGAAACTCCGTCTCTACTAAAAATACAAAACTAGCCAGGCATGGTGGTGCATGCCTGTAATCCCAGCTACTTGGAAGGCTGAGACAGGAAAATCACTTGAACCTGGGAGGCAGAGGTTGCAGTGAGCCGAGATTGCACCATTGCACTCCGGCCTGGGCAACAAGAGCAAAACTCCATCTCAAAAAAAAAAAAAAAAAAAGAAAAAAGAAAAGAAGTGATTATTCCATGGAAACTGAGAGAAGAGGAATAAAAGAAACAGAAAGTATGGAAAAGAGAAAACACAACCCTGTCTCAAAAAAAGAAAAGAAAACACAATATAAGACCTATTATATAATTTATCACAATAAATGTAAATGTGTCAAACTTATCTATCAAAAGGCTGAAAATCTCCATTTGGATTAAAAACTAGTAAGTAGGGCCAGACACAGTGGCTCACGCCTGTAATCCCAGCACTTCGGGAGGCCGAGGAGGGTGGATCACAAGATCAAGAGATCAAGACCATCCTGGCCAACATGGTGAAACCCTGTATCTACTAAAAATACAAAAATTAGCCAGGCATGGTGGTGGGCGCCTGTAGTCCCAGCTACTCAGGAGGCTGAGGCAGGAGAATCACTTGAACCCGGGAGGTGGAGGTTGCAGTGAGCTGAGATGGTGCCCCTGCACTCCAGCCTGGTGACAGAGCGAGACTCTGTCTCAAAAAAAAGACAAAAAAACCAATAAGTAAAAAAAACAAAATGCAGCAATATGTTTTTTTACAAAACATACATTGGAATTCAAGCAAAACAAAAATATTAAAATCCAAGTTATTACAAAACATAAACCAGGCTAATATGAACAAAAAATAGCCAGATAACAATGTTATTATTAATAAAATTAAATTTGGCTGGGTGCAGTGGCTCACACCTGTAATCCCAGCACTTTGAGAGGCTGAGATGGGAGGATCAAAAGGTCAGGAGTTTGAGATCAGCCTGGTCAACATAGTGAAACCCCTGTCTCTACTAAAAATACAAAAATTAGCTGGGCGTGGTGGTGGGTGCCTGTAGTCCCCACTACTTGGGAGGCTGAGGCAGGAGAATTGCTTGAACCTGGGAGGCGGAGGTTGCAGTGAGCTGAGATTGCACCACTGCACTCTAGCCTAGGCAACAGAGCGAGACTCCATCTCAAAAAAAAATAAAAATTAAACTCAAGATTAAAAAAACATTATAATGGACAAAAAATGGACATTATTTTGTAAAATTCGAGAAGAGGTATGACCTATTGTATTTGACCATATTTTTACTTTTTCTATTGTTCCTTCCTTGCTTCCCGATACTCCATGATACTTTCATTTATTATATTCTTTTTGTTTAGAGAATTTCCTTTAGCCATTCCTTAAGGCTAAATCTGATACCAACAAATTCTTGTAGTTTACATACACTTGAGAATGATTGGATTTCCTCTTCATTCCTGAAGGATAATTTCACTGGATTCAATTCACAGTTTGCAGTTCCTTTTCTTTTTTTCTTCAAGTTGACAGCACTTGAAGAATGTGTTATTTGTTTCTGGCCTTCATGATTTCAAACATGAAACCTGGTGTCATCAAATTGGTGTTCCCCTGGATGTAATGGAAACATTTCTGTCTGCTGCTGTTAATAATTTTTTTATCTTTAGTTTGTAGCATTTTAATTATGATGTATCTTGGTAGGAATTTATTTGACTTTATTTGGGGTTCGTTCAGCTTCTTGAATCTGTAAGTATATGTCTTTCATAATTTGGAGCATAAACCAGATTTGGGAAATTATTTTCTGCTATTTCTTTAAATATTCTCAGTCCTACTCTTTTTTTCTCTCCTGGGACTCTAATGTTAAGATTGCTGGATCTTTTGTCATTGTTCCAAAGAAAGGTCCAGAGGCTGTGTTCATTTATTTTTAGTCCATTTTCTTTTTGTTGTTCAGATTGAGTAAATTATAGTAATCTCTCCTCAAGTTCCCTGGTTCTATTATTTGTCATCTCCACTCTACTATCAAGCCCATCCAGTGAGTTTTAAATATTTTAGTAATTGTATATTTTTAATTTCATAATTTTATTTTGGTTTTTTATAGCGTATTTCTTTGCTAAGATTTTTTATTTTTTCATCTGTTTTAAGAAAATTTGTAATTTCTTTTTTTTTTTTTTTTTTGAGACGGAGTCTCGCTCTGTCGCCCAGACTGGAGTGCAGTGGCGCAATCTCGGCTCACTGCAAGCTCCGCCTCCTGGGTTCACGCCATTCTCCTGCCTCAGCCTCTCCGAGTAGCTGGGACTACAGGCGCCCGCCACCATGCCCGGCTAATTTTTTTTTTGTATTTTTAGTAGAGACGGGGTTTCACCGTGGTCTCGATCTCCTGACCTCGTGATCTGCCCGCTTCGGCCTCCCAAAGTGCTGGGATTACAAGCGTGAGCCACCGCGCCCGGCAAGAAAATTTGTAATTTCTTATTGAAACTGTTTTTTATGATGGCTGCTTTAAATCCTGATAAGATGATTCCAGAATCTGATTCTTCTCAGTATAAGCATTAGTTGATTGTCTTTTGTTTTTCAAGCTGTGATCTTTCTATTTCTTGGGATGATGGGTACTTTTGGATTGATTTCTGGATAGTAAGAGACTTTGGGTTCTATTTAAATCTTTCATTTTTTAGAAGATTTATTTAGGTTTAGTATATAGTATACAGGCCTTGGTCTACTTTTTGTGGTGGGCTGTGCTTCCAGTGACTATTTAGTGTTCAGAGCCTTTGTGGCACTACTTTGGTCTGCTCTGGGTTATCTACTGATCCCTGCTGATGTTGCCTGAATGAGTGGAAAGAGGTTGCCCAGTCTGGGCCAAGGTGAGGAAAGGGATTCTCCAGTCTACATGGAAGTAGAGTGCTTCCTGTGTGGAGTCCTCTATCTCTATATGGTGGGATTTCCACCTGCCTGTACTAACCAACCACCTGGTGTCTCTAGGGGTGTGTGTGTGTGTGTGTGTGTGTGTGTGAGCGTGTGTGTGTGTTTGGGGTGGGAGAATGGGAATTCCCAGGTCTGATTGGGCTTGTGATTGCTGTGGCAGGTCCCCTGTGATGGTGCTGCCCTTCCACCTGTTGCTCTAGATGGGAGAGGAGAGTCTCAGGCCTGATGGAATCCCCTCTAGCTGCTTATGGTTAGTGGGGTTTCCAGTCAATCCCTCTAGGCTTACCTGGTGTTGTTAGTGGGGCCCTTGTTCCACAAGGGGAGGAATAAGTCTACGTGGGCCATCTTCTATTGCGAGGCTTGGGGTTATGAGATGCCCCACTAACATGATGTGCCTCCAGTCCTGGGGTCCCTCTCTACCCAGTCCAATTTCCTTTATCTACCTGTCAGAGTTCTTGTTTGTTATTTCTAGTGTTCATAGTAATCAGCAGGAAGGAACAAGGAAAAATAAATCTACAACACCTTGTCTGGACACATTATAAACTTATAAAAGGAATGTGAGATCAAGAAGGTATAATGACTGAAAGAAAAATCAATAACTGTAGTAGGAAAATTTTACATAATCCTCTGAAAAACCAATATATCAAGAAGACAAAAGGAAGGAGAGCTTTAGGAGTTTCAATAACAGGATTATGAATCTCAAGATAATAGGTCTACATACAACTTTACATGCAACAAACAGAGAATATGCATTCTTTTCTAGCACACGTGCATTATTCAGGAAAGTTGACCATATGCTAAAATACAGATGATTCTTCAGTGAGATTTAAAATAATTCATATACATCAATACCACTATATATAGAGAGAAATATAATGTAAGCCACATATGTAATTTCAATTTTTAGTCGCTCTATTTTTTTTTTTTTTTTTTGAGATGGAGTCTCGCTCTGTCGCCCAGGCTGGAGTGCAGTGGCGCAATCTCGGCTCACTGCAAGCTCCATCTCCCGGGTTCATGCCATTCTCCTGCATCAGCCTCCCGAGTAGCTGGGACTACAGGCGCCCATCACCACACCCGGCTAATTTTTTCTATTTTTTAGTAGAGACGAGGTTTCACTGTGTTAGCCAGGATGGTCTCAATCTCCTGACCTTGTGATCCTCCCGCCTTGGCCTCCTAAAGTGCTAGGATTACAGGCGTAAGCCACCGCACCTGGCCTAGTCGCTCTATTTTAAAAACTTTTTAAAAGAGGTGAAATTAATTACATAAACATATTTGTTTAACCCAACATATCCAATATATTTTATTTTAGCTTGCAATCAATATCAAACTTATCAATAAGATACTTTATGTTGTTTGCACTGTCTTTATAATTTGGAGGTATTTTACACTTACAACGCTTCTCAATTCAGACTAGGCACACTTCAAGTGCTTGGTACACACATATGGCTATATAGGCTGCCATTTTGGACAGCACAGATCTATTGCTCTTTGAAGATATGCAATAAAATTAGAAATAAAAAAGAAAAGAGCTAAAAATTTTTTCTGAATATTAAAAACAAAGAAAATCCCACAATACTAAGTAAATTTGGGGTTAAAGAGAAAATAGTGTAAGAAGTTACTAAACCTGAATCGCAAGTTATTCAAAAATGTTAGAGTACGTCTAGAAGAGTATTTAGAAAAATTTATAATTTAAATACATTTAAGAAAAATTGGAAAGAAGTGAGCTAAGAAGTTTATTCAAGGAGCAGGTTAAGCCAAAGGAATACGAAATACAGAAATAATAAATGCTCAAAAATCAAGGAAGTCGTGTACACAAAAACCAATAAAAAGATTATTGAAACGAAAAGCTGGGCTGGGCGTGGTGTCTCACACCTGTAATCCCAGCACTTTGGGAGGCCGAGGCAGGTGGATCATCTCAGGTCAGGAGTTCAAGACCAGCCTGACCAACATGGCGAAACCCCATCTCTACTAAAAATACAAAAATTAGCCAGGTAGGCATGGTGGCACATGCCTGTAATGCCAGCTACACGGAAGGCTGAGGCAGGAGAATTGCTTGGATCTGGGAGGCAGAGGTTGCAGTGAGCTGAGATCACACCACTGCACTCAAGCCTGGATGACAGAGCAAGACTCCATCTTCAGAGCGAGACTCCATCTTCAAACAAACAAACAAAGACAAAAGCTGGTTTAATGAATAGATTAATAAGATACATAAACTTCAAATGAGAATGATGAATTTAAGAGAGCAGACGAAGTTATACAACTGCAGACTGAATAAACAGAAAGAGAGGCACAATGGACATTATTAACCACCAATACATTTGAAAGCATAGATGAAGTAGATAAATTTAGGAAAATATGAAATAAATAAAAAGGTACAAAATGAAATTGGAAACTTCAATAGCTCAATTACCATAAAAGAAATTAAAATGTGGGGCCACACTCCAAATTCTACCAAACTTTCAATGAACCAATCTTCTCTATCTTATATAAAAGGTGTTCTAAAACAACTCAGAGGAATAAAAAGAGATAAAGCGGCCAGATTTATTTTAGTAATTTAATGTAAACTTGGTTCTTAAAATGGATGAGGATATACAAGGAATAAAAATGAAAATTATAAGCCAATTTTACTTATGGACATAAGTACAAAACCTAAATAAAATATTAGCCAACTGACAACTGATTTTTTCTTTTTTTTGAGACGGAGTCTCTCGGCTCACTGCAGACTCCACTCCCCGGGTTCACGCCATTCTCCTGCCTCAGCCTCCCGAGTAGCTGGGACTACAGGTGCCCGCCACCTCGCCCAGCTAATGCTTTGTATTTTTAGTAGAGACGGGGTTTCACCGTGTTAGCCAGGATGGTCTCAATCTCCTGACCTCGTGATCCGCCTGCCTCGGCCTCCCAAAGTGCTAGGATTACAGGCGTGAGCCACCGGGCCCGGCCTCTTTTTTTTTTTTTTTTTTTGAAATGGAGTCTCATACTGTCGCCCAGGCTGGAGTGCAGTGCCGCGATCTCCACTCACTGCAAGCTCCGCCTCCCAGGTTCATGCCATTCTCCTGCCTCAGCCTCCAGAATAGCTGGGACTACAGGCGCCTGCCACCGTGCCCAGCTAATTTTATGTATGTATGTATGTATGTATGTATGTATGCATGTATGTATGTATTTATTTATTATTTTTAGTAGAGACGGGGTTTCACTGTGTTAGCCAGGATGGTCTTGATCTCCTGATTTTGTGATCCGCCTGCCTTGGCCTCCCAAAGTGCTGGGATTACATGTGTAAGCCACTGCGCCCGGCCAGCCAACTGAATTTTTTTTTTCTTTTTCTTTTTTTGAGGCGGAGTCTCACTCTGTCACCCAGGCTGGAGTGCAATGGCATGATCTCGACTCACTGCAACCTCTGCTTCCCGGATTCAAGCAATTCTCCTGCCTCAGCCTTCCGAGTAGCTAGTATTACAGGCGCCGGCCACTATTCCCAGCTAATTTTTGTATTTTTAGTAGAGACGGGGTTTTACCACGTTAGACAGGCTGGTCTTGAACTCCTGACCTCAGGTGATCCACCTGCCTCGGCCTCCCAAAGTGCGGGATTATAGGCGTGAGCCACTGCACCCGGTCAGCCAATTGAATTTAACCTATATCGTGATCAAGTTGATTTTAACATCAGAAAATCTAGATATGAAATTTGCTACATTAATGGATTCTAAAGGAAAAGTAAACCCAAATAACTAACTCAATAGAAATCATTGATAACGTTCAATATCTGTTCATAATTAGGTTAAAAGTTAGTTTTTTAATTTAGGTTAAGAAAAGTTTATAACAGGAGCTGAAGGAGGCGGCGGGCGCGAGACTGGGAATGCGCAGGGCCCCCGCCTCGCCGCCCCCAGCCCGGGCCGCGGCCCCCGCCTTCCCCGCAGCCGTCCCGCACTCGGTGCCCGCCCCCCGAGGCCGGCGGCTGCTCCCACCCGGGGCCGTTGCTGCTTGTGCCGTGAGCGCCGCCCAGCCATTGTCCCCGTCGCTCAGTCACCCGCGCGGGGCCGCGCACCAGGAGGCGAGGGCGCGCATGGGGAGCCTCTGTTGATGCCGCCGCCGCGCCGCCCTCCGAGGCTGCGTCCCGGGAAGCCCGGCTCCCCGAGCACCCCGGCCTGGCCCAGTGCCCCGTACCTGAGTGGGTCCCCATGGAGGCGCCCGGGCTGGCCCAGGCGGCCGCGGCGGAGAGCGGCTCCCGCAAGGTGGCGGAGGAGACCCCCGACGGGGCGCCCGCGCTCTGCCCCAACCCCGAGGCGCGGTCGCCGGAGCCGCCTGCGTACAGCCTGCAGGACTTTGACACGCTGGCCACCGTGGGCACTGGGACGTTCGGGCGGGTGCGCCTGGTGAAGGAGAAGACAGCCAAGCATTTCTTCGCCCTCAAGGTGATGAGCATTCCTGATGTCATCTGCCTGAAGCAGGAGCAGCACGTGCACAGTAAGAAGTCTGTCCTGAAGGAAGTCAGCCACCCGTTCCTCATCAGGCTGTTCTGGACGCGGCATGACGAGCGCTTCCTCTGCATGCTCATGGAGTACGTGCCGGGCGGCGAGCTCTTCAGCTACCTGCGCAACCGGGGGCGCTTCTCCAGCACCACGGGGCTCTTCTACTCTGCAGAGATCATCTGTGCGATCGAGCACCTGCACTACAAAGAGATTGTCTACAGGGACTTGAAGCCAGAGAACATCCTGCTGGATAGGGATGGCCACATCAAGCTTACGGACTTTGGGTTCGCCAAGAAGCTGGTAGACAGGACTTGGACCCTCTGCGGAACACCTGAGTACCTGGCTCCCGAAGTCATTCAGAGCAAGGGCCGCGGAAGGGCCGTGGACTGGTGGGCCCTCGGCATCCTGATATTCGAGATGCTCTCAGGGTTTCCCCCGTTTTTTGATGATAACCCGTTTGGCATTTATCAGATTCTTGCAGGCAAAATAGATTTCCCCAGACATTTGGATTTCCATGTAAAAGATCTCATTAAGAAACTGCTCGTGGTTGACAGAACAAGGCGATTATGAAACATGAAGAACGGGGCGAATGATGTGAAACGTCATCGGTGGTTCTGCTCCGTGGCCTGGGAAGCTGTTCCGCAGAGAAAACTGAAGCCTCCCATTGTGCCCAAGATAGCTGGCGACGGCGACACTTCCAAATTCGAAACTTACCCTGAGAATGACTGGGACACAGCCGCGCCCGTGCCGCAGAAGGATTTAGAAATCTTCAAGAATTTCTGAGGACAGGAGCTCACATCTGGAAGCTCTAAAAATTGTTCGTGGACCTGGGAATTAAAAAGAAAAGAAAAGTGGCGCCAAGCAGAAGAAACCCTGCTGAGAGAGAGAGAGAGAGAGAGAGAGAGAGAAAGCAATCCCAACGTTATGAGAATCGGCTGCACGACCATCCCACGCCTTTCAGGAAAACCAACACAAACGCCCCAGTGGAGACATTTTTAACCATTGTAAAATTTTGTAGAAATCTCAGGCATGACTGGTTCTCTTGTGGCTGGTGAATCATATTATACGTGGTGCTGATGCATCTCGCAAAACGCTTAAAAGATAAGTGGACCACATAGGTTTGAACATTACGAATCGGAACATTTAAAAAAATTCCGTGGTTGCTTAATTCTTGGAAACAGAAACAATTTACTTTATAGTCATTTGAACTGTAAACCTAGCTAGTTGTTTGTATACAGAATGTTTGCGGGTATTGCTGACTGTGGCTTTGTGGATTATGAAACAGCTATAATAAATCAACAAGAAACCTTGAAAAAAATAGTTTATAACAAAGAGATAGCTGGAAATAGAGCAAGATGGCTGACTAGAAATGTATGGATCTTGCCTCGGCTCCTCCTATCCAGGAAGGACCAAGGCGATGAATAAACAGGTAAAACAGCTAAAACTTTACTGAAATGTTGAAGGGAAAGCACTGGAGTGCAGTGGGGGAGTGGAGAGGCAGCTGAGGTGATTGGAAATCCAGGAGAGCAGTGCAGAGTTACCCAGCCTCTGCAGCCCCACTCCCCGACCCAGCTTCAATCAGCCTGGAGACAGGAGGGACTTCCCCTTACAGGAAAAAGGTAAGCAGAACAACTCCACCAGCCACCACTGCCTTACCCACAGTCCTTACTACAGGAGAATGCCACAGTCCTTGAAAGCCCTGAACCTAGTTTAGAGACCTGTTGAAATTCTTGCTACTGCACTGCTCTGGATTAGGAACAGAAAGTATGTGCTCCCAACCTCCACTCACCCATTGTGAGCCAAGCTGTGGCATCAGCAGCGCTGTGCCATCTTGAGACTACAGCCACCTCTGGAGTGCACCGTCCTGTGGGGTCAGTAGCCACTGCACCTCTGCAGCATCAGGGCCCCATCTTCTTTCTACAAATCTCACAAGGGTGGCTAAACTCCATAATCCCACTGTGCATAGATTGGGCTTAGGACCAACTGTGATTCTGGTCCTGCACAACAGAGAAGACGACCCCAACCATCTGTACTTTGAGACAGAGGAACCATGTGGCAATCCCACCCAGGGCAAATATGCTCTTGAGCCGGCCAAACTGCTGACCACCATCCACAAAGCAGAAGAGGTCCCTGAGCCACCAAGCAGCTGACATGCTGCTCTGTCAGCAGAATGGCTATACTTCTGTGCCCACAGCCTGAGAAACAACGCTGTGGTACCCACTCCCATTGTTGACATGCCCTTGTCCTGCCCAAAGGCCCCACACCCGTGATCAGGGCCTATGATGCAGCATTGTGGCTCGCTTCCTGCAGACATGCCCTTTAGTCTGGCTGACCAGCTGTCCAACCACATCCCAGGCCTGAGAAACAATCCCACAGGGTGCCCCTGGAAGGCACACCCTAAGGGTGATCCAGTAGCTGTACCCCCACATTCCCAGCCTGAAAAAGCCTTTCAGGCCACCCCTGGCCAACCAAGAAGCTATGAGCCCACATCCTGAACCTGAGAAAAACCCTGTGGGCCATGCTTAGCAGACATGCACCCAGGCCCGCTCAGAAGCCATGTGTCTGTTCAGGGCCTGAGAAACAGCTTCACAGGCTGCCCCAGGCAGACACCCCCCCAGGTCAGCTGAGTAGTGTGCCTACATCCCAGGCCTGAGAAACAGTCTCATAGGCCACTCCAGGACACACATCTCCCGGCCAGCCAAGCAGCTTTGTGCCTTTGTTGCAAGCCTAAGTAACAGCCCCACAGGCTTCGCCTAGAAGACATGCTCCGAGGACAGCCAAGCAGCTGTGCGCCTGTGTCCAGGGTCTGAGAAACAGTGCCACAGGCCACCACTGGCAGGCACCCTCTAGGCTGGCCAAGCAACGACGCATTCATGTCCCCACCCAGAGTTAACAGTCCCATAGCCCCAACCCCAGTGAGCCAGACTCCAAGTTGGCTGACCCACCATGGGCACACATGAGCCCCTGACTTGAGAAACACCCCTGTGCAAAAGCCACATGACCGCCATCACCACCTCTTAGCCTATGCCACTGAGACATTCACAAATGTCACTAGCATTTTTTTTTTTTTGAGACTGAGTCTTTGTCTGTCACCCAGGCTAGAGTGCAGTAGCATGATCTCGGCTCACTGCAACCTCCAACCTCCGCCTCCTGGGTTCCAGTGATTCTCCTGCCTCAGCCTCCCGAGTAGCTGGGATTACAGGTGCCTGCCATCGCTCCTGGCTAATTTTTGTATTTTTATAGAGATGGGGTTTCACCATCTTGGCCAGGCTGCTCTCGAACTTCTGACCTCATGATCCACCTGCCTCAGCCTCCCAAAGGATTGGGATTACAGGAGTGAGCCACTGCACCCGGCCCGTCACTAGCATGTATTACAGCTGAAGAAACTTACATAGAGAATACACTACTGCATCCACCTAGAACGAAAGCCAACACACTCCATTGAAGCAACACCCCAAGACCCATATGAATAAATCTTTCCCTACAGAACCTACTCCATGAAATTGGAAGAGGTGATTGTTTCATCATATGTGTGTAAATCAATGTAGAGCTGGCTGCAGTGGCTCACGCCTGTAATCCCAGCACTTTGGGAGGCTGAGATGGGCAGATAGCTTGAGTTCATTCAGGAGTTCTAGACCAGCCTGGCCAAAATGGTGAAACCCTGTCTCTACTAAAAATACAAAAATTAGCCTGGCATGGCAGCACATGCCTGTAACCTCAGCTATTCTGGAGGCTGTGGCAGGAGAATCCCTTGAATGCGGGAGGCAGAGGTTGCCATGAGCCAAGATCTCACCACTGCACTCCAGCCGACAGAGCAAGACTCTGTCAAAAAAAAAGGAAAGAAAAGAAAGAAAAAGAAAGAAAGAAAGAAAGAAAAATGTAGAAACACATGAAACATGAAAAAGCAAAGAGCATAACACCTCCAAAAGAACACAATAATTTCCAGTAACAGATGCCAATCATAAGAAAATATACAAAGTTCCAGCTGGGTGCAGTGGCTCACGCCTGTAATCCCAGCACTTTGGGAGGCTGAGGCGGGCGGATCATGAGGTCAGGAGATCAAGACCATCCTGGCTAAGACGGTGAAACCGTGTCTCTACTAAAAATACAAAAAAAAAAAAAATTAGCTGGGCGTGGTGGTGTGCGCCTATAGTCCCAGCTACTCGGGAGGCTGAGGCAGGAGAATGGCATGAACCCGGGAGGCAGAGCTTGCAGTGAGCTGAGATGATTGAGCCACTGCACTCCAGCCTGGGCGACAGAACGAGACTCTGTCTCAAAAAAGAAAAAAAGAAAAAGAAAAAAAGAAAATATACAAAGTTCCAGAAAAAGAATTTAAAATAATAATCTTAAGGAAACAGTGGAATTCAAGAGCATACAGTTACAAAACTCAATGAAATCAAGAAAATTCATAATTTGAATGAGAAATTTAACAGAGATATAAAAAAGAACCACACAGAAAACTTAGAACTGAAGAATACAGTGAATTAAATGAAAAATACAATCAAGACTCTAACAGCAGACTAGATCAAGCATAAGAAACAATTTTTGGGCCAGGTGTGGTGGCTGATGCCTGTAATCCCAGCACTTTGGGAGGCCAAGGTGAGTGGATCACCTGAGGTCAGGAGTTCGAGGTCAGCCTAGCCAAAACGGTGAAACCCTGGTCTCTACTAAAATTATAAAAAAATTAGTTGGGCATGGTGGCGGGCGCCTGTAATCTCAGCTACTCGGGAGTCTGAGGAGGAGAATCGCTTGAACCCGGGAGGCGGAGGTTGCAGTGAGCCGAGATCGCGCCACTGCACTCTTGTCTGACGACAGAGCGAGACTCCGTCTCAAAGAAAAAAAAAATTCTGCTCTATAACTTCACTTTTAACATTGTTTAGTTTTTTTGTTTTGTTTTTGTTTTGAGAGAGAATCTCGCTCTGTCGCCCGGGCCGCTCCGGACTACGTTTCCCAGGAGCCTCGGCGCGCACTTCCGCTTCCGGCCCCTTTCTCTGGAGGAGCTCTGCGCGTGGCGGGTCTGTGTCCTCCCTGTCACCCCGAGCAGAGACCCTCCCTGTGTCTGGACAGGGGAGGAGCAGACGCTGGACAGGGTATGTGTGTTCAGCAGTGGATTGTCAGACTTGGGGTCCCGGCTGCTCCCTTTTGGGCCTCTCCCCGGGCCCGCTGATCTGACTGTAATTCCTTCTGCTGGAGCTAGGGTTCGGCCACCTTGACGCGCCCCCTCTGCCCCTGGAGCGTGTCTTTGAGTTTTGTGTGTGTGGGAGTGGGGTGTATGTGTGTTTCTTATCCGAGACACTTCCGGGTCGTTTGCTTGGAAACCGGCTGAGGGGCCGCATAGCCTGGAGCATTTGGTTGGAAAGTGAGGCAGGTAGCGCCCAAGGCTCCTGTACCAGGGCCAGGTTAGGCACCAACGCTTCCCTTATGTCTCTGCAGCCTGCAGTGTGGTGGAACCGTTTTATAGACTGACAGTGTGAACGTGGGAGGGGATGGATATCAGAGATCCGTTTATCCACATTTTCAGAGAGTGGTATTGCTCTGATGGTGAGTGTAGGCAGGTTACTCTCTGTGTCTCGTGTTCTTTACCTGTAATTTGAGGTTTGTTGTACCTACTTTTAAGTGGTGGTTGTGAGGATTAAATGGAATTTTGACATGCAACAGTTGACACAGGGCCAGACACCAAGTAAGGGATCAATCGCTTGTCGCTTTTATTAATAGTAGGCATCCATCTCCCCATTTGTACGTAGGAAGGAAACACCCAAAAATGAAAAGTAACTTGTAGGTCACCCAGCCAGCTAGCACATAGTGGAAATTAGAATCCAGGCACTCCCAGCAGGGCACTTTCCACCACCCTGCACGTTTGTATTCATCAGGCACAGTATCTTTACTGTTGTCTGTAACTAACTGTCTATGTTCCCAGTGTCTGACTCTGCAGGGCCCTGGTGGTATAAAGGTACTGAGACTTGCCAGTGTTTAGGGCTTCCTGAAGATTAAATGGCTGCTGAAGTTCTTGAGTTTAGCTTTAGCTCGAAAGATACTGCGTCAGACTGCGTTCTGAGTACAGTCTCAGAGAATGAAAAAAGAAATACAATGAAAAAGGGGAAAACTTCAATCCAGAACCTCTTGCCACAGTTTCTGGGAGAATGCTGGCAATTCCCAGGAAGATACGTGGAGAACGGAAAGGTTGCTACACCCAAATAGTGACGCAAAGGCTGTGATTATGGAGGATTGGACCTGCAAACTCCAGAACAGAGGTAAGAAATAGAAATAAAGGGTCCTGCCATTAGCCGAGAATCTACAGTGTGCACACACAACCTCGTTTTAGTTTTTCTGTACAGCAACCTTGTAAAATGTGTGTGGGCAGCACAGAGACCTTGGGCGAGTTAACAGTTTCCTCATCTATAAATAGTGATTTATGGAAAGCACCTAGTGAGTGTGCGAAGAATGGTAGTGATTTTACTAATATCATTCCCTTTTAATTTGAAACTCTGAAAAAACAAGATACCTTACTTCCGTACTCTTTCCGTTATACCACCTGCCTTTCTGAAGGATGAGGGGGGATAAGTCAGACTCCTTGGAAGAGGAGAAAGAAATAGGTATGGAGAGGCTGATGATTTGATTTGGCATTATAGCACATGGGAGAGCCCTAGTCCCTTGAACCTTCTATGAGCTCAGGGCTGGAGCTGGGGCCTGCGTCCCCAGGGTCCGTGGCCCTGCTGCTCATTTCTGGCGGAATTAGAGACTGCTCCTTGGCTCTCCTTCAGTTTTCTCTTAAAAAGTGCTTTCTCTTAAGGAGATACAAAGGGATGCCCCAGATTAGAAGGGACTTCCATAGTCTATCTCTAGTCTGTTTGACTTTCCTATAATATCCTGCCCTCAGGCCCTCTGATTTCTGGAAGTCCTGGAACTTAGGAGTTCCTAACTCTAAGGAACTCTACCTTAGCCCCCACTGATTGTCAGTGTCCAGTACAGGGAGGGGACAGGCATCTTGTGGGGAAGTTGGGATTTGGGAGTATGACCAAATGTATTGATCATACCTTTTTTTCCTCGTAAAACAAAGTATAGAAAGAAAGTGCCATAAAGTCTTTGTTAATGTTCATATGCAGAAAATATTGAGAATAATAATTAACTGATGATTAAATGACCTTTCCTGAGTGCTTATTCTGTACCAGGTACTGGTTTGGGCCGTTTATGTGCATTAACGCACATTGTAGCAACGTAGGTACCATTATATTCTCTTTTTTAAAATTAGGAAACTGAAGCCCAGAAGAAACTTGGCTATGGTTATACAGTGCCAGAATGTAAAGGCAGCAGGCAGGCAGACTGCAGAGCCAGAGTTCCAATGACAAAGGATTACAGGAGGAATGAATTCTACAAAATTGTGAAACCCTGTACTTGATAAGAGGCCTAAAAGAACTACTTCTTCCCCCAAACAAATCCACAAGGAGGTTTAAGTACTGCTTTTTGGAGATGGGTGGAGAGAGGATTGAGGAAATAATAAACTGTAAAATATCAGGAAAATATAGAATGATATGTAGAATACGATAAATAGCATGTAACTCTACTACCTGGAGATAAGCACAAAGAGATGCTCAAAGGTAATAGGATCAGCAGTTCTCTCCCTACAGGCAAAAAAATCAAAATGGAGAAGTAAATTATGAGCAGAAGGTTGCTTGTTGGGCATAGAATCAGATCAAGGGAATTTGGGGCTCATTCATTAATTCATTCACAATACTTAGGGACTGCTGTCTGCCAAGTACACTGTGCTTGGTGCTTAGGATGCAGTGGTGAATGATACGACACATGCAATTTAGTGGAGCGTGTGTGGTGTAACAGGCCTGAGATGGCCACAGACTCACCGTGGGCCTGGAATACTCATGATGGGGTGGCTAAAGGTGTCTATGACCATGACTGCTGGGGTGGGCACTGCTGTCTTTTGCTGCTGTGACTCCCTTTTTCTTGTTCTATAAAATTGGTCACTTTCTCCATTTGTGAATAAAGGAGTTGAGCCTGGAGGTCTTTAAGCACCTCTCCAACTGTAACATTGCACTTCGTGTTTTGTTTTAGGGTTTTTTGGTCCCAGGGAACCTTGTTTTTCAGAGCAGTGGCTCATGCAGATCCTGAGCCCAGTTAAGCATACCTTTCCCTAAGTTTATGTTCATTCTATCCTCTGAGATTATCTTTGAAGTCTCATTACATAGATGTCTGTAAAATCCTTCAAGCTATGGACAGCCAAGGTCACAGGCACATTTTGTCATAAGTGGCTGTTTCTAAATTCATAGGTTTGAGATACATAAAGATAAACCAGGTTCCTTTATGTCGATTTCCTTCCAGTTCTGCCCTCTGAGGACCCTGCCCTTTCCCAAAAGGAGTATCTTGAGAAGGAAAATATGGCTGCTCTTTGCCAGACAGCAGAGTCCCAGGTGAGTTGGGGATTTCCCTCTCTTCTCGGAAATTTTATTTTAATTGAGTTGGGGATTTTCCTCTCTTCTCGGAAATCTTATTTTAATTCCTGAGGCAAATTTCTTTCTCTTAGCATGAAGCTTGTCAACCACATTAGCCACAGCAGTTTGAAAGGAAAGGATCAAGCGGGTGGGATGGACTGCCAACGAGATGGTGTTTGAGTGTTCCTCAGTTGTATGGCAGTAGGAGTGAAAGTCAGGAGGCTTGGTAGCCTCGCCCATCAGTTGGCAGTGTAGAGAAAGGATGGTGGGGGCGGGGTGGGAATGAGGCCTCTTTAGCAGATAATTGAGGAGCATGACTCCTAGAACATGGTTGGGTGGGAATCAAGCTGCTTTTCGTTCACTTGAGACATTTGGCGTAGATAGGTAAAGGCACGTGAGGCATTTCTTGCTTCCATCTGCTTAGAATATTTTGGGGAGAAAAGTTCTACACAAATCTATGTGGCACAAACCAGCAGATTTATTATTATTAAGGGCCTTATTATTAAGGGCCTACTCAATAATAAAATGTTTTAGGGAAAATGCTGTATGGACTTGGAGGAGCAGGAGCAAATGTGTCTGGCTGAGAGAGATTTAGGAAGGTTTTATTCATTCAACTAGCATTTTAAAGTTCTTTTAAGCAGCTCCTAGGCTAATGAAAGTAGTGAGATTTGATGTGGGCCCTGAAGGCTGAGATTCTTGAAAGATTTATAGAAAGTTAGTGACATAAATGACTTAGAATCAAAGCAAGATACTGATTCCTCTGGCACAGGAAAGAAGTCAGTACATTGAAATCACGGAGGTGTTGTTCCACAAAAACTTAAAGCCTTCTTATACTCAAAGTTCTTTCCTAGATATAATTCTCAAGCTTGGCTTCTTGCTTTTTTTTTTTTTTTTTTTTGAGACAGAGTCTTGCTTTGTCGCCCAGGCTGGAGTGCAGTGGTGCGATCTCGGCTCACTGCAAGCTCCGCCTCCCAGGTTCACGCCATTCTCCTGCCTCAGCCTCCCGAGTAGCTGGGACTACAGGCGCCCACCACCGTGCCCGGCTAATTGTTTGTATTTTTAGTAGAGACAGGGTTTCACCGTGTTAGCCAGGATGGTCTCGATCTCCTGACCTTGTGATCCACCCGCCTCGGCCTCCCAAAGTGCTGGGATTACAGGCGTGAGCCACCGCGCCTGGCCAGCTTGGCCTATTTCTTATTTTCTTACTTACGATGTGTCTCTCTCAACTTAACTGAAGATAACCTTAAGGCCAGCTGAACAATAGGCTTGGGTGGGAAGGCCACATCCTTAATCTGACTTTTTTTTGCAGGGCTAAATCACTTTGTTTAGTTAATAGGTGTAATGGGCTCAAAGCTCTTGTTAGACTTACTTCCCACTGTATGAGATCTAGAAACAGTTTACTTTTCCAACCACGTGAGGCCTCAGATTTCTGCACTCTATTCTCTTTTGTTTTGGCTTGAAAATTGACACATTGTTTCCTGAACTTAACTCATTCTTTCTTGGCCAAACGTATCCAGGAGCATTCTACACAAAGAGCGTTCTGGCGCTTTCCAACCTGTTCTAGAGCCACGGGCCCAGTGAGCATTTGCCCTGCCCTCATAGTTGCTAATTAGTTTGTTAGTGTATATTAAGAGTCTGCGTCTTTTGGCTGGATGCAGTGGCTCATGCCTGTAATCCCAGCACTTTGGGAGGCCGAGGTGGGCAGATCACCTGAGGTCAGGAGTTCGTGACCAGCCTGGACAACATGGTGAGACCCTGTTTCTACTAAAAATACAAAAAAAAGTAGCTGGGCATGGTGGCTCACGCCTGTAGTCCCAGCTACTCGTGAGGCTGAGGCAGGAGAATCGCTTAAACGTGGGAGGTGGAGGTTGCAGTGAGCCGAGATCATCACGGCCACTGCACTCCAGCAACAGAGTGAGACTCCGTCTCAAAAAAAAAAAAAAAAGAGAGTCTGGATTTTTCCAGCCTTAAATATTCTTTTCTTTGAAGCGTGCCACCTGACTGTCAATCCAATGCCACCTGTGTATTTGAACTTTTTATTATGATACCTCCCACTTGAAGGTGCCAATTTCCGAATTAGTTTGGGTTGGCTTACTAATAACTGTTGTAACCAATAGACCCAAAATATATATGGCCTTAATACAATATAAGTGTATTGTTTGCTGTCATAGCCATGTGACTAGGTATATAGATTGATAGGATGGCCATTCAGGGACCTGAGCTGTCTGAAGCTCTAGCCTCTTTACCACATGGCTTCCAAACTCACTCTGGGGCTCATGGCCCTACCAGCCAGTCAGAAGGGGAAAACAACATGGAGGAATATACGTGAGTCAGGCCTGGAAAGGGCGCACATCACTTCTGCTTGCATTCCATTGGTTAGGATTTCATGGCCAGGTCTAACTACAGAGGAGGCTGAGAAATGTTTGTATACCTGGAAAGGAGGGGAGGAGGTATATTTTCACGGACAGTTAGCAGCTCCTAGCACTGTTCTCAAACATTTAGGTTATTTAGAACGATTTTGCTATTTTGCTATTGTAAGGTATAAATAGATGTGATTCTTTGTTTATAACTCTCCATATTTCTGATAGTTTTCTTTTTTTTTTTTTTTTTGAGACAGAGTCTCGCTCTGTTGCCCAGGCTGGAGTGCAGTGACGTGATCTCGGCTCACTGCAAGCTCCGCCTCCTGGGTTCACACCATTCTCCTGCGTCAGCCTCCTGAGTAGCTGGGACTATAGGCGCCCACCACCATGTCTGGCTAGTTTTTTTTGTATTTATAGATGGGGTTTCACTGTGTTAGCCAGGATGGTCTCGATCTCCTGACCTTGTGATCCGCCCGCCTCGGCCTCCCAAAGTGCTGGGATTACAGGCATGAGCCACTGCACCTGGCCGATAGTTTTCTCTTTTTTTTTTTTTTTTTTTGAGACGGAGTCTCGCTCTGTCACCCAGGCTGGAGTGCAGTGGCGCAATCTCGGCTCACTGCAAGCTCCGCCTCCCGGGTTCACGCCATTCTCCTGCCTCAGCCTCTCCAAGTAGCTGGGACTACAGGCGCCCGCCACCACGCCTGGCTAATTTTTTTGTATTTTTAGTACAGACGGGGTTTCACCGTGGTCTCGATCTCCTGACCTCGTGATCCGCCCGCCTCGGCCTCCCAAAGTGCTGGGATTACAAGCGTGAGCCACCGTGCCCGGCCTTATAATTGAGTTCTATATATAAAATTGCTGTAAAACAAAACTATCAAATTATGTCAAAGGGGTATACGCATTTTAAGATTTTAAGATTCTTTAATATACGAGTCAATAAAATCTTGTCTTTGACACTGTGAACATAGTTTAATCTGTTTCCTCTCCATCCCATCAGTCTCCCCTAATTACGCCTAATTTAACTTTTTCTTCAGAACCCCATGCAGGTGTTTCAGGGCTTTGTGTCATTCAAGGATGTGGCTGTGAACTTCGCTGAGGAAGAATGGAGAGAACTGGACCCTGCTCAGGGAGTCTTGTACAGGGATGTAATGCTGGAGAACTGTGGGAACCTGGTCTCCTTGGGTAAGCCTGGGTCCTTCCACCCCAGATTGACCTTTCAGGATACCTTTGCCTTCTAAAGATTCCCTTGCTTCTATTAGGGGGTGATAACAAATGAGGCTTTGGTTATTTTCCCCCACAGAATCCAGATCAGGTCCTTAAACTGTTTCTCACTCTACTTGGGTAGAAATTATTTAATTGCTTTTGACAATTAGTTATTTCGTTTTCTCCTCTCTAAAATGCAACAGAGTGGGACTGAGAATAGAGTGGTCCTTTCTCTTTTGAACTTAAAATTACATTCTGTTTGTATCTTTTGAATAGGATTTCCATTTTCCAAACCTGGTATCATCTCTCAGTTGGAAGAAGTGTTAAACCCACGAACGCAAATGCAGGAGGGAGAGGTGCCAAGAAGCAGCTGTACACGTAAGTGAGAACAAGGCGGATTGCATCTTTAGAAATAAGAGTTAGGGGTTCTTCCCAAATCCTCCGGGCCTGTAGAAAATGTCGAATCCCCCTGCAGTCTCATCTTCACTTGACCACATCAGAATCCTAAGAGCTTACCCCTCTATTTCTTCCCAGACTCAAGGAAGAGATACTTCCTCCTTAAAGTTATAAGCCCAACACATGATCCAGAGATCAGCTTTGTGCCTCATCCTGAGACATTTTATGAGGCTATTCCGGTTTCCTCTTTAGTAGCTGGAATCACTTCTTCATTTATTCTGTCCTCATCCTACCTAGTTTTCTGCTATATAAGAAATATGAAGAGAAGGAAAGAATTTGAATAATTTTAAGGATATAAAATTGACATAATTTGTTGTGTAGATTTGAGAGGGGAGGGAGTAACAAAGAAAATTTTCAGGTTTCGGCCAGGTGCGGTGGCTCACGCCTGTAGTCCCAGCACTTTGGGAGGCCGAGGCGGGCGGATCACGAGGTCAGGAGATCGAGACCATCCTGGCTAACACAGTGAAACCCCGTCTGTACTAAAAATACGAAAAATTAGCCAGGTGTGGTGGCGGGCGCCTGTAGTCCCAGCTACTTGGGAGGTTGAGGCAGGAGAATGGCGTGAACCCAGGAGGTGGAGCTTGCAGCGAGCCGAGATCACGCCACTGCACTCCAGCCTGGGCAACAGAGCGAGACTCTATCTCAAAAAAAAAAAAAAAGAAAAAATTCTCAGGTTTCTGGTTTGGATGTGTAGGTGAATGGAAGTTCTCTTTCCTGAGATGGAAAACACAGGAGAAGTAGCAAATTTAGGGGGTGGAAGATGAGTTCGGTTTATCTTAGGTTGTTTGAAGTGTCTATAATAAGTCTAAACAAGTGGTTCTTAACCAGGGGCAAGTTTGCCCCCCAGGGGACATTTGGCGATGTCCGAAGTGTGCTATGGGCATCTCGTGAGTAGAGTCCAGGGATGCTGCTAAACATCCTGCAATGCACAGGACAGGGCCCCACACAAAGACTTGTCTGTCTAAAACGTCAATAGTGCTGCAGTTGAGAAAACCTGCTCTAAGTGGTGATGTCTGGAAGCTAGATGAATATAAGGCCAACATGCCAAATGTATCTTAGTAAAGGAAAGAGATCTTAACTGGTGGTACAGATTTGGGAGTTGCCTGAGAATGGGTGATAATTGAAGCCATGGGAGTGGATAATATCACCCAAAGAGCACAAAAAGAGTTACAAGAGAGCCTAGAACCCTAATGAACACAAACATTCAAGTATCTGCAAAAAAAAATACATATATGTATAGTATATAGTATCCATATTTTTATACTATATATGCAAATATGTATGTGTATGTACACATACATGTATATACACACACACACACACACACACGTGTATATATATACACGTATGTATGTATATATACACAGGGCTTCTCTCCAGTGTGGATCCTCTGATGTTGAGTAACATGGGCGCTTCTACTGAAGGCTTTCCCACACTCCGGACAATCAAATGGTTTCTTTCCAGTATGAACCCTCTGATGCTGGGTAAGAGATGAACTCTGGCTGAAGGCCTTCCCACAGTCTTTACAGGTGTAGGGTTTCTCTCCAGTGCAGACTTTTGTATGTTTTGTAAGAGTTGAGCTCTGACTGAAGGCTTCACTACATTCTTTACACTTGCAGGGTTTTTCTCCAGTATTGAGCTCTGTCACATAAATGTGGCAGAGCTTTCAGGTGTAGTTCAGCCCTCATTAGACACCAGAGACTTCACAGTGGAGAATTTCCCCGAATGTCTGGACAAATCCACTCAGACTCTTCATTTTGTTAAATACCAAAGAATTATACTTTTATAGGTTGTTACAGTGGCGATGCTTTATTATATTTTAAGGGATGAAAATCCCCCCTCTCCTACCCTGGTTATTTTCTCTTGCAAAGCTATCAGAATATCACAAATCCAAGTGAAGAAACACTGAACTGAAATCTGGAATAGCCTAATAGACTCTAAAGCTCAATTTTTATACGTATATGTGTGTATTTTTATCTGTACCTGAAATGACTGATGTCACCATGCAGTGATTTTACCCCCCTTCCCTGGCCTCAGGAATAAGCCAAGAAATTCTAGTTGTGCAGAACTGAGCTTGTTGCCCCTTCTTGTACTGATGGAAATAGTGCCGTGTCCAAACGAAGTAGAGAAGCTCATAGCTAATTACATATCCTAATACCACCTTCCTATAAAACTTTGCCTTAATCTGTAGTCATTCCTGCCCCCAGCTCATACCCTCCTGTGGGCAGCTTTTGTCTGCTTTACCTCATCCCACTGTTTTGTGATCAACCCCCAGAAGATGAGGGACCCAGTTAATGGGCCAGATGTCAAGACTGATGACATTTCACACATCAAGAGAACTTGAAAGTTTACTATTCATACACAGGGTTTCTGGGGAGAGCAGGATAGATGAAAGCTGGTCCAAAATGTCAAGAACAGAGAGGAGGCTGGGCCTTTAAAGTGGCTAGGGAGTGGGGCTGGAGAGCATTCGATCTGTGGGCTTGAGGGATTCAAGCTTCCTGCCAGTGCTGGGAGCTCAGGAGATGCCCATGGATTTCTGTATCTAAAGCACCAGGTGTGCAGTGGGGCAGTGTGGGGGAAGGGAGAATAGAAAATGGTGGAAGCTTAAATGCTGTCAGTGGCCAGACATCAAAAATGAGGCCAACCTCTTACATCTACCTTTTTAGAAAATTTTTTTTCACTTATCTCAAAATAGCTCTTTAATGTTATTGTGTCTTCTTTTTTTTTTTTGAGACGGAGTCTCACTCTGTCACCAGGCTGGAGCGCAATGGCACGATCTCAACTCACTGTGACCTCCGCCTCCCGGGTTCAAGTGATTCTCCTGCCTCAGCCTCCTGAGTAGCTGGGACTACAGGCGCCCATCACCACGCCCAGCTAATTTTTGTATTTTTAGTAGAGACGGGGTTTCACCATGTTGGCCGGGATGGTCTCGATCTCTTGACCTCATGATCCGCTCGCTTCAGCCTCCCAAAGTGCTGGGATTACAGGTGTGAGCCACCGCGCCCGGCCTATTGTGTCTTCTGTTGATGAGGAATCTATTTTGCTTTTTCCATCTCCCCTTTCTTACAATTTTCTTTTTTTTCCCCTTCCTTAAGGCTGAAATTATAGCTATCACTTCTCAGAAAGTAAGAACCTTTTACCTTGGTAACTGACAGCCTTAGGTAGTAACTATTATGCAATCCCAACAGAAGAGTTAGGGAAGATTGAGTCAACACTTTTAGAAAACATTTTAGAAAAAAATAGTCATATGAATTTGTATCAGACTATCACCTGATTAAGTTACTTGAGGCTGCCTGATGAAAATTCCTGTATATGGCTCTAAGAAATTTTATGTGTACCTAATAAAGCCAGGCATTATTTTTTGGTTACGCTGTGACTCAACACATAAATGCAACCTTTTTTTTTCTTTCAAATCTTCCTAAGCTTAAATTGATGTTAGAGTCACTTTTTAGGTTTCCATGAATTATTTTCCCTGCCTTTTTTTTTTTTTCCTGTTTTAGATGCATTTCAGTTACCTGAGAGTGATCCAATTGTATAGGATTGGAGTCCCTTGACTTTGCCATATCATTCCCAATGTACTAGCCAGAACCTGAGATTTCTGTGCTTTGTATTTTTCTCACTAAAAGGGCTATTCTGAACTCTCTCTCCTCACCTGCTTTCCTATCCTTCTCTTCTATTTAAAGAGGTCGGTGTTAGTGCAGCTTGAAATTCAACAGGGCTTGAATTACAGAAGACACAACTGAAGTTAGAGAAGAAAGGATTTTTGTTCTGAAAATTAGCTGTGAGACAGATCACTCTGCATAAATGGTGATATCTGGAAATAATTTTTGAAACGCCCAAAATCCTTAGTAACTTTAAGAAATCGAAAGGGGGTCGGGAGGGTCATCTGTAAGAGTGTCTGTCATTAGAATAGGACTTCTTAAAGTAATGTTTGTTAACAATTGGTAACAAGGTCATTTCCAAACATTGTTTCTGGAGCCAGTTAGCTTTGGATTGGTAAAAACCATTGTTGCTTCCTCAGAGGCCTCATCTGTGGCAATTTGTTTTAGAACTAAAAACTCAAGACAGATGTCCTTGAACAAAAGGTCTGTCCTAGAGTGGGTGGATTGTATGAATTTGTGGATTGTACTGTAGTGAACTGGTGTAATTCTCTTGTAGCCTAAATATAATTTGGATCCAGAAATATTAAAATTTTGAGGACATCATAGTGATGAAATATTTGAAATCAGAACAGTTCTAGAAATGCTATGACTCTGGGACTTACAGAGCCTTTTTGGTTTTGTTTCAGTTTACTCTGACTGTACTGTTAGTAGTATGGCCTATGCTTCTACTCTCCTCTCGGATTTGTTTGTTTGTTTGTTTGAGACAGGGTTTTGCTCTATTGCCTGGGCCTGGAGTGCAGTGGCACCATCACAGCTCACTGCAGCCTTGAACTCCCAGGATCCTTGATCCTCCCACCTCAGCCTCCTGAGTAGCTGGGACCACAAGCAAACGTCACCACACCCGGCTAATTGGTTTGTATTTTTGGTAGATGGTGTTTTGCCATATTGCCCAGACTGGTCTTGAACTCTCGAGCTCAAGCAGTCTGCCCACCTTAGCCTCCTGAAGTGCTGGCATTACTGGCATGAGCCGCCACGCCCAGCATTTGGATATTTCTATAACAGGATTCTCTCTCGTGGGCTGTAGTGTAGACCACACTTACCCTTCATGATGGAGAATATAATTCCTCTCCTTTTACAGCCTAAGCTAAAGTTCAGTGTGTTTGTTTGGTTATGGTAAAGTCTGGGGCGGGGGTTTGATTTGGAGCTTTAGATAGTACATGTTCTGATATTTTGATCTCTTTTTGATAGGTAATCTGGATTCTTTAGCTTTTAAATCATGAGTGTCTAATTTTCTAATTTATATGTTAAAATTGCCTGTATGCTTGGCTGATACGTGTCCAGTGAAGGGAAAATTAATTTATATATTAAATTAATTCCTCCAAGCAAATTATCCTGAATAATTTGCACTGTTGTGGTAAGCTAACTAGGGTGACCCCAGGCTTGATATGAGGATTGCAGGAAGAGATATTTAGTGATTAAAGTAGGGCTTTGTGTCTTTTCGGAGGAGGCGTTAATACTTTTTAGGTTTTCTTTAAGTTAAGAGGCAATTGTCACGCTATCACTCTTTTCAGTTTGCAAGTTAGTCTCCTCTAGGACCCAGCTTAAGGTATCACCTCCACCCTCACCTCTTGTCCACTGTAACTGAAAATAATCTCCTCCTCTGAATACCAGTGCTGCTCACTATTCATATCACTCACATATGCCTATGAAACATGACAATTTTGATGTGATACTAATATCCGGCCTTATTCTCAATTTTAACATCATCAGGGATCATGATTTTAACATCATTATCATCATGATGAAGGAAATCTATCTTTGTTTAGGTCTTTCATTGCTGATTTTACACAAAATAGTACTTGCATATGGTTAAAAAAATCACATGAAATAGAGTTTTTCAATGAAAAGTCATTCTTCTAGGAACTTTGACCTGTTAGATATATATCGTATATTTGATGACTGCTGGCTGTGTTTTGCCAAGAGTCGTCCATACAAAATACAGTGGCTTGAGATAAACATCTCAGGAAAAATCATCTCTTACTTACATTTTACTTAACAAGAGTTCACCTATATGCACCAAGATATCCCCCCCAAACCAAAAGATAAATAAGTATAATTAAGAATACTATAAAATTATGTTTTGCACACCTGTATAAAATTCTATTATTTATCTATTTATACATGAGTTATTATAAGAGCTATACACAAAACTAGGTGTATTTTATGGGCAAATTCAAGGATTTATAAAGACAATATTGGTATTGCCCTGTTTTCATCTTACGTGCTGACTACAGAAGTAACCTTGTGTAAGAGCACGACTTCAGTGAATCTAGAGGCCCAGCCAGTTCATTCGTGTGCTAGTTTATTCCTCTCCCTGAGTGTTTTTCCTTGGTTTGCCAAAGTTGGCGTATCAGAAGATATGCCAATTTATCCTAGTAGGAAGATTGCTAGGATACAGCAACACGGTGAATTAAGAAGCACTTCAGATTAATCTAAGTCCAAAAAAAAAATCCACTTAACCTTAATCAGCTTCATATATTAGGCCTGGAATAAATGTGACTATAGTGAAAGCGGGAAGACATTAGACAATATTCATTTGTATATTATTGATATCAGATGATGCACAGTGACAAAAACAAAACCCTAGAAATACTAGTAACTGTATATATACTAGTAACTATACATGTATAGTGTATGTATACTAGTATAGTATATATGTATGTGTATATATAGTATATATGTATATATAGTTATAGATGTATGTGTATATATAGTATATATGTATATATAGTATAGTATATATAGTATGTATATATACATATGTAGTATATATAATATAGTATATATGTATATAGTATGAATGTATAGTAACTGTATGTATACTAGTAACTGTATAGTGAAAGCATGGCTTAGAATTCTTTGCTTATTCAGTATCACGGTTTTTATAGGATCCCAACACTAGAAATTAAAAAGATTCCAGTAACACCAACCTAATTGTATGTAGAATAATCCTTAGTGGAGGAAATACTATTGTATAGAAAGCCTACAGTGGATCATTTGTCATCATCCCTATTCATAGATTTTAGAACCAAAAGGGAACTTTGAATATATAATATGGGCCTTTTATTTTGCAAGTGAGGAGATGGAGATCTGGAAAGGTTAAATGATATGCCCATGCTATTTGGGGTGAGGGCAGTGGATAGCGGAGCTGAGCTTACACAGACCTCCCAATCCTGCATAAAAAAAAGACCTTTCTGTGACATGTAGACCATAGAGAGCATCTGGGAGACCAATGGTCATAGGGACGCTTCGAAGTGGGAGAAATTAGTGGCTGATTGAGGGACAGGAGGAAGCTGGTTTACATTTAGTGGTAGTTATTGACTGGAGCGCTGCGATGAGGCCATGGTACAGAGTGCTTTGAAGTCCTGCCCTGGGCCTGGGAATGGAGTCTGGATACATGTGACAGGCTTTGCATCCTTGTTGCTTCTGCCCTGTGGCAATTGGGGATTTACTGGATGAAAATGGGTTTTCTTGTTACTGAATTTAAACTGCAGAATATCTTCAAGCTATGAAAATAATTCTGTGTGCATGCACCTGTGGGTTAGAACACTCATTCTAACTGACATGAGGGAATTAGCTCATGAAGACTTCACCTGGTGTGATTTTCTTATGAGTGAATGAATGAACACGTTTTGTTTCCTACTTTCCACTCAGAAGACTCATTCTTTCACATTAGTAGTTTTCAACCAGGGGAGAAAACTGCCAGTGTCTGGAGACAGTTTTGGTTGTCACAATTGGGGGAGGGGGTGTTACTGGCACCTAGAGGATAGAGGCGAGGGATACTGCTAACCATCCTACAATGCATGGGACAGCCCCCACAAAAAAGGATTGTCCCACCCAAAATGGCAGTAGCACTAAGATTCAGGAATTTTTAGAGAAGCAATTTACTATGGCAGTATATCCCCACGAGGTGGCGGTACAGCCTCCTGCTGCAATGTTAAACTACAGTAGTTCACTGTGAGCAGTTGATTGTAATAGCGAATCTATTCTCTTTTTCAAAAAGTACACTTAAACGTTTTTTACATTACAAAAGTGAAATATTCTTTGTGACAGAATCAAATAGTATACTGTAGAAGTGTATAAGTAAAAGAAAGTGGTTCCTGAGCTCCCCCTTGAAATCCTACCCTTTAGAATTGATGTGTATCTTTTTAGATTCTTTTCTTGTGCGTGTATATGTATGCATGCATAACTAGTAGTGTACTCTTTGTTTTTCAACTCACAACTTTGAACATTATACCATAGACATCTTTAAAAATAATTTAGAGGTATCTCATTTTTTAAATGGATGCATTGTGTTCTGATGTATGGATGTCCTATAATTTCTATGTATTCTTATTAATGGGCATTTGGGTTCTTTCCAGTTTTTTTCCTGATACAGGCAATTCAATGGTCATGCTGCTATTTCTGTAGGATACATTCCTGGAAATGTGAGAGCTGGGTCAGAGTACATTTAAAATATTGATGGGCCGGGCGCAGTGGCTCAAGCCTGTAATCCTAGCACTTTGGGAAGCCGAGGTGGGCGGATCATGAGGTCAGGAGTTTGAGACCATCCTGGCCAACATAGTGAAACCCTGTCTCTACTAAAAATACAAAAAAAAAATTAGCAGGGCATGGTGGCAGGCGCCTGTAGTCCCAGCTACTTGGGAGGCTGAGGCAGGAGAATGGTGTGAACCCGGGAGGCGGAGCTTGCAGTGAGCCGAGATAGTGCCACTGCACTCCAGCCTGGGGGACAGAGCCAGACTCTGTCTCAAAAAAAAATAAAATGAAATAAAATATTGATGCATTGGCTGTACTAGTTTATACTCTAACAGTGTAGCAGAGTGCCTTTTTCTCTCCCTAACATTGGATACTATCAAGATTTTATTTTTAATATATATTTTATTATATTTCATTCTTAATAATGTTGAATGTCTTTTCCTATGTTTATTTTTTCTGTTTATCAGTTATTTGTAGTTCTTCCGTGAACTGCCTATTCATTTCCTTTTTCCATTTTTTATTGGGTTGCTTTCTTTTTATCAATTTGGAGTAGTTCCTTATACATTTTGCTTATTAATGCTTTGTCTGTAGTTTCTTTTTGAATATGGGGTAAATTAAGGATAACATAGCTAGCCAATTGAACTAACTGTCTTTATTCAATAATTCCTCCCTTTCTCACTGAGTTGAAATATATACATATATGAGTCTATTTTTGGACTCTGTTCCATCTAATGCTGTGCTAATGCTTTATTTATTGTGGCTTGGTTGGTGAAGAAGGATGGGAAGAATGTTTGGCAGTGTGTTTTCATGTGCAAAAGCCTAGAGACAGGAGAAAACGACAAGGGATTGAAGGAAGGCCAGAGGCTAAGGAAGGAACGAGGGCATGAGGAGGAGGGGGAATGACGCTGGAGCGCAGGTCTGCCTGTATTCACCGTGGGGCCTGTACACAACACATGTGGTTTTAGTCAAACACAGTGCCCTCCACTGTGGCCGCATGGGAGACCCATAACCCAATACTGCATCCTGGGCTGATGACAGCACTGCATCTGACCAGACATGGGATTGACCCAGGGGTGGGCAAGCAGAGTGAACAGGATCAGCCAGAGTTCTCTCATGGCATTCATTGTATGGAGACTGGTAGGGACCAGGTCCTTTTGAGTTTTGGACCCCAAGTTGTAAGGAGACAATTTGGGCCTGCTATTTGGCATCTTTCCTGGCACCTGGAGGGAGTGTACTATTTAGGATGCCTCCGGCTGGAGCAGTATGGACACATTATCTTACATGATTTAAAGCCTGAAAACAAGCAGTTTAGATAGTTTAACAGCTCAACAGTGTCACTGGGGCTCTTTCCATTTTTCTGTTTCTTTATCCTCATCTTACTGACCTAGTCCTCACGTTGGTTCTCATGATTGCCAGAAGACTGCTGCTGCCTGAGAAGCAGAAATATCAGTCAAATTAGAAGGGAAGGTGGAATTCCAGAGATATTGTAAATATAGGACTGGCAGCTGTGCTCTTCATGGGCAGGGCGTGTATCATATTCTTTACTTATTTTGTGACCTCCACAAATAAGTATCTAGTGTTCAGCATCTAATGGATGCAGAATAAATAATGAATGAATGAAGCGATCCTGAATGGAGAGGACAGTGGCACGTGCAAATGTTTTCCAAGTTACCTGCCAGGCCAGGCCAGACTCTGGGACAAATGGACATATCCAGACAGCACTTGGGTGGTTGGGAAAGAGTTAAAATGAGGAAAGATGTTTCAGGAGAAAGAAGAAATGTCAGTTCCTGAGGGGGTATTGCGCCCTTGTCCTCCTCTCTTGGGGAGGAGAAGGCTCCCAAGAAGACAGAGCTGAAGGTCAGTTAGGAACTGAGGGTTCACAGCCCAGCTTCTTCACCACCAGCCCAAGTCTAAAGAAACTCACAAATCTGCTAGTGAGTCACCACCTCCCTCTCTACTGAGCAACTGTAAGATACCTAGGAGTAGCCCTGCCCTATCCCGGAATTCGCCAGAATGTCCCCACGTAGCCTACCAAGACTGTTTCTGGCCCTGAAATCACCAATGTGCATTGGAATTCTGACTCCACCATATATCAAATGTATGGGTTTGGGTCAGTTACTCAATCTCATTAAGTTACTGTTTTCTCATCTGTAAAACCCTATCTCATGGAGATAATGTATTCCCTGCTTAGCAGAGTCCCTGCACAGAATGTGTAGTCAGCTATGATGGTGCTGGTGGTGGCAGCAGCAGTGGCAGGTTTCAAAGGCAGATCTGCTCTCAAGCTCGAGACAACACATGAATGAAAATAACTGCTTTGTGCTAGAAATGCTCTTTGGGAGTTGAGGCTGGCATGTTCTGAGGGTCTAACTATAGGAAAGATGAAATTTAAGAATGGAAAACCAAGAGATTCAAAATAGAATGTGTGCAATGTGTGTAAGTAGTAGAAGAAATGAGTGAGTATCAACTAAGAGGTTTAAAGAAAGCCCAGTGAAGTCGTGTTAAGGAATCTGGGATTCGTGAAAACTGGAGGGACTCAGGAGCAGCCCCTTCCTATCCCAGGATCTACAAGAAGGTCCCCCACAGTGCCTTTTTAAGCTTTGGAGTCACAAGTGTGCATTTAAATTCTGACTCCATCATTGGGAGTCAAATGGGAGTCCCCGTTTCTGACTCCTCATGGGGAAAGAGGCTGGTTTTCCAGATATCTCTTTTAAGAGCCAAGGAAATTCCATCAATGTTCTTTTCATGTATCATCAGCTTAAATTTGCAAAGACTTCTTTATCCCTGAAGCAGTCACCACTGGCTGACAGGCTGCAGTAACCAAGTCTGGTGCAGATAAACAGAGCCCATCCTGGGAGCTGGAGTGCATGGATGTTGGAGGGTAATGTTTTCCAAACTGTGGAAGAAAAAACAGAAAGCTATTTTCTTCCAGGAGGTATTTAAACAGAGCTTGAGTTTGGGATTCAGATGCCTGGGCCTGTGTGGTGCACCTGTGGGGCACCCCAGCACGGTCCTCCTAATAGAAAACGCATCCTGAGAGAAGGAGTTAATTAGAAGCTTAGCTCCACCTCAGAATTTCAGGGTCAGAGTGGGAAAGTGGGTCTAAGTAGGCCAGAATCTATCACTAGGGTCTTCTCTCAAGCCAGCTTCCATGGCATCATGGAGCTTAAGGTAGAAAAGACGCTCTGAGTAAAGAGAATGAGCAGTTTCAGTAACATTAGAGGGACACATTGTAGTAAGCATCCTTGCTCTGGGCTTCATCTAACTAACAATATATTATACTTCATTACCGGGCAACCTGGGCACCATTTGGACTGCAGGGCATCAGAGGCAGCAATGATAGGAGAAGAAGGTGCCCAGTGGAAGACAGTGCCCCAGGGACTCCAGGAAACACTGAGAGGAGGGGTTGGGCAGATCCGAGACCCTTGCTTAGTACATAGGGAAAGGAGCTGCAAAATATGAATGTTGCCTATAAATGTGACAGGCTTCTGGGAAAGTTGGGGTTTCTTACATTTTAGAGAGAGAAGGGTGATCCTTGGCCAGCTCCTTGTCTCACAGCTTAAGAGAACTCGCTGGAAGGAGCCTTCAGCTCCTCAAATCCTGCTGTGTTTGTGCCCATAATAAGATTAGCATACAAGTTCCTTTGCATTTGCGTGATGTGTTCACTTTCATTTTCTCACAAACCGTAAGGTTTTTGTAAGGTTGTTGTAAGTTTATTGGAGCAGATACTACATCCCCATTTTAGAGGAGGAAACAGATTCAGAGAGGTAAGCTATTTACAAAGGTCACACAGCTAGAAGGTGCTGGGATCAGTACTCTGACCACTTGACACTTCTAACTCCAGATTTTCTTTCTGACCATATTGGGAGCCCTCCATAACATATACCATTTACCAAGTTTTCTGATTAATATTCCTGTTTCCTTCCTACTAAAATACTCTTGGCAAGGCAGTGGTTATTTCGCTGTCATGGAGGCAATAGCCCCTCTGTGTTCTTTTTTTTTTTTTTTTTTTTTGAGATGGATTCTCACTCTGTCGCCCAGGCCGGAGTGCAGCGGCGCGATCTTGGCTCACTGCAAGCTCCGCCTCCCAGGTTCACGCCATTCTCCTGCCTCAGCCTCCCAAGTAGCTGGGACTACAGGCGCCTGCCACCATGCCTGGCTAAGTTTTTGTATTTTTAGTAGAGGTGGGGTTTCACCGTATTAGCCAGGATGTTCTCAATCTCCTGACCTCGTGATCCGCCCGCCTCGGCCTCCCAAAGTGCTGGGATTACAGGTGTGAGCACCGCTCCAGGCCCCTCTGTGTTCTTTTGAGCATTCTTGTTGCTTTATTTGCTTCCTGAGTCTATGCACCATGCTTGGAGGAGGGCTGCCTCTCATCCCAGGAAACCCACGTACAGATGTTAGGCTTCCTCCACGCAGACAATCAGGGATATAGAAATACGGAGTGTTTAACCATCTGTTTTTCAGCAGTGAGGTGGAAATCAAAACCATTTGAGCAAATGAGTGTCTCAGTGGAATGAAGAATTGAGCTTCAGTGGCTGCTGAGACATATGCCATCCCTAGAGGACTTGGCTGAGGCAGACTGTTGTTTATAGAGGAACCGGCTCATTGTCCTCTGGCCCTGGCCACAGCAATCGAGGGAGGGGCACATTTTTTGGCCCTTGAATGAACAATGTTTTTTCCTTCCTTTGTTGAGGGGTCTAGGTCTGCGGTCCTTACTTATTGTTTAAAAAAAAGAAAAAACAAACCTCTGAGTAAATATTGGGAAGGTGAAGGGTGGAGGGGATGGTTTTCTGTGATTCCTTCCAACACTGAAGGGCTATACCTCACTAGTAAAAACAAGAGGACCCTCACCCCCACCCTGTAACTTGTTGCTACCTGAAGGTGTCTGTCGGCTTACCTACCTGTGTGCTCCTGCCCAGCAAACCCGGCCTGCCCTGCCCTGGCCATTGGCCTTGCTGAGCTGCTTCTCAGTGCCCTGGAGGCATTCACACCTGGCCTGAGATAAGTCTGCCCTTTTTGAAGGTGGGTGCGGCTCCCTGGAATGTGTGGTATCCCAGCAAATAGCATGATTAGAGGTGCCCATTTTGACTGGGAGCTGGACAGCTGCCCAAGTACTAGAAAACCAGCAGTGCTGAAACAACAATTGGCTCATGGCCTCAGGGGAGCCGGCCTGGGAAACCATCTCCTGTCCCAGGGCAAGAGAACATTTGTTACAGATTTTTTAAAGATTTACTTCATTTATTATGTGTAGGTTGTTTTGACATTTTTAGGCATAACCCATAAAGGTAACTAGATTTGTGTGATTATTTGGGTTTCATACCAATGTTAGAGTTATTACAGAGGTTGATATGGAGATTCAACAAAGCATAGTTGCAGTGTGCTATGTGCCACATAAAATGTCACGCCCTTGTGTCTGGAATTTACTGAGGGTCATTTGAGATGTGGTCAAATTCTTGAGCTCTCCATTTCCAGGGCATTGCAGACTCCCCCATGTAGGTTTCTAGGTGGCCTAGCTGCTAATTCTGGCCCCATAAGCTTGGGTGGTCTGAGAAGTGATCAAAGCGGTGCCCGTGCACCACAGCCACACCTCACTGGAAGACAAAAGAGAACCCTAGAACAACCCAGGACTAGACCTTCGGAGACTTAGGGAAGAAATCACTGTGGTGCACCTCCTTACCTGGCAGATGTCCGTCGCTAAGGGCACAGTTGAAGCTGACTTAGGTGTTTTCTTCATCCAGTAGTGGGGTCCTTCAGGCTGTGTGCCAGGTAGTGAGCTGGCAGTCTCGTCTTCTGTACCAACAGGTGTGTCCTCCTGTCTTTGTGAAGGGAAGGCACGTGCAGTGCCCTGGGACAGCCCCTCCCTCTTGGGGAGGAGCCGTCATTACAACAATCGTGTTCTGAGACTAGGAACAACGGCCCTTAGTGTCTGTAGTCCTCTGTTTTCTCACCTTTATCTTGTTCCTTTGTTAGCGGTAATTAATTACCAAAGTGATTCAAGAGGCCATCTTAGTTTAGGAGAAAGACAGGGCTGGAGACCAGTTTGCTGATAGTGACCCCAAACCGGAAAGTTCACTGGGCCAGCACCTCCAGGTAAGCCAGGAAAATTCTGGGCTGGTTTCTAGAGGAGTGATGCAACTTCCAGCTCAGTGGTTCTCAGACTTTGTGATTTTACGAGACAAATTGCAAAGTGAATTTGGAGGACTGACTTAGATGTCCCTCTTCCAGACATTCCCAATCCTACACTCATTACTATTATTTCAGAAAAGATAAGACCTTTAATTCCAGAAAAGGGGGAAGGACACAATCTCAATAAAGTACAGTCCCATAAGTCAATCAAATTCAGGGTTACGATCAGTTTATGATATTATTTTTATTTTTCTCAGTCTGATGGGCTGATTTGTCTTGAAGTCTGGTGGACAAATATTACCTGTGTTTGTGAATCATAGCTCTGTGTGACTCAGCAGAGACACAAATGAAGAAAAAAATCCGGTGAGATTTTTGAAGAGACAAATGAAAGGCTGTTTTGGCTTAGCAAAAAAGCTTGGATAGCTTCTTTAGCCAGAAACTGCTAGAGAGGGTCTCTGGGTTAAGAAAGCTCTTCTTGCTTGAGTTAACCTAGAGTCCTGAGAGTGATGGCCTTAAACCCCTAAACCAGGAGGGGACCTGTTGGCAGGCATTGCTTATATCCTTTCAGAGGACATAACTTTCAGAGTTTGTCCATTGGTGGGATTATTTGTCAAGACTCAACAGGATGAAAGATGAATAATTACCTACCTACTGCCAATTGCCTACCACATATCTTGGTAGTATTTGAGTCATCAGAATTCTGGGTGGGGGTCCCTCCCTCAATTCTGGAAAGGAATCCCAAACCACACCTTGACCTCACATTCCTGGTGGTAGGTTTGGTTTAGGAAAAAAGAATATCTAGGTGAAGTTAACATTTGTTTTGTGAAGACAAGAGAGACACTTCATTTTATGCAAGAGATACTTCATTTTAGCCCCTGAATGCTTGGGGTTAAGAGGAAGCCAGTGATGTCCAATCAACACCTGATGAACCTGAGGCATTTTTTCCACGGGGCATTTAAGCAAGCTGTAGGCATAGTCAGTAGGATTCTCAGTTCATAAGTTTGGAGGTTGAGATTTCTGTTGAATGCAAACTCCAGGTGTGAGGAAGGAAATTCAGACGCATGCTACGATATGAATGAACCTTGAAGACATTACGCCAAGTGAAATAAGCCAGTCACAAAAAGACAAACACTATGATTTCAGTCCTATGAAGTGCCTAGAGTAGTCAAAATTATAGACAGAAAGTAGAACGGTAGCTTCCAAAGGCTGGAGGGAGAGAGGGAATGAGGAGTTAGTGGTTAATGGCTACAGTTTCAGTTTTGCAAGATGAAAAGAGTTGTGGAGATAGATGATGGTGATGACTGCACAGCAGTGTGAATGTACTTAAAGCCACTGAACCGTACACTTAAAAATGGTTATAATGAGCCAGGCACAGTGGTGTGCACCTGTAATCCCAGCTACTTGGGAGGTGGAGATGGGAGGATCACTTGAGCCCAGGAGTTCAAGGCTGCCGTGAACTGTGATCACACCACTACAGTCTAGCCTGGGCAACAGAGGGAGACCCTGTCTCAAAGACAACCCAACCTGAGCAACATAACAAGATCCTGTCTTTTAATAAAAACAATTAAGATGGTAAATTTTATGTTATTTATATTTTCTGTGTATTTATGTGTATTTTATCACAATTAAAAATAAAAATCCAGGTGTGGGTGGCAACCATAGGGTAGGTGGCAGGCATTCAGAGGCTGGATGCAGTGGCTCACACTTGTAATCCCAGCACTTTGGGAGGTTGTGAAGGGAGGATTGCATGAGCCCAGGAGTTTGAAACTCGCCTGGGCAACATAGTGAGACCCCATCTCTACAAAAAATTTTAAAATTTACAAATTAGCCAAGTGTGGTGGAGCACGTGTAGTCCCAGCTACTTGAGAGGCTGAGGGCTGAGGTGGGAGGATTACCTGAGCCTGGGAGGTTGAGGCTGCAGTGAGCTGTGATTGCACCTCTACAATACAGCCTGGGAGACAAAGTTTTGAGACCCTGTTTCAAAAAACAAAAACAACCAAATAAAAAACAAAAACAAAAAGCATTCAGAGGTAGAACGTTCTGAGAATAACAGAGTTGGGGTAGAGGGGGAGGCTGGGAGCCAGAAGCGTAAATCTTCTGTCACTAAGGGGAATGACCGGGAGGCTGTAGAAGATAGCCAGGAGGAGAGGAGGGGTAGTATTTTGGGGCACATAAGGGGAGCAGGTTTTGCAAAGGGGCTGGGGAGGGGCGATGGTCTAGATGTTGTGATGGGGGCTGAGGGGGACTCCCATCCCACCTAGACATAGGAGATGAGAGAAGGAGCTACACAGGTTGAGAGGTGGCAGGAGAAATTGTCTTTGGGGGACATTCGAGTTTTGGTTAAGACAAGGGGCAAAGCAGAATCTGAGGAGAGACAGAATATCAAGATGCTCCAGGGCTCAGTGGGAGCAAAGTGGGGTGGTGACTATAGAGCCTTTGAAGCAATAGGGAATTTGAGTTCAAAAGAACCATGTGACTTTCTAGCCTCAATATTTGGGTGCCGGGGGTTTGAGCATGGGCATTTGAGGCTTGATGGGATGTGTCACTGTCCCTGGAAGCAGGATCAGAGCTTGGGCCTACTGATGTTCTGCTTCGAGGTTTGGCATTAGAGGGGACTTAGAAGTTGTGGTGAATTCTGTGGTCCCAGAGGGCTGGAGACGAGCCTCCAGAGGGGCCACCACTCCTAATCCCATGCCCCTGCCAGATATCCCAACCTGAGCATGATGCTGTCTCCCAGTGAGCTCGGACATGCACTTAGACCCCACCGCAACATAATTCCTCAGAGGGCCAAACTAGAAATCGATTTACCGGCCCTGACTTAGGACAACATACTCATTTCATGGACAAGGAAACTAAGGTTAAGAGAGGACACGGGTTGGGCGCGGTGGCTCACGCTTGTAATCCCAGCACTTTGGGAGGCAGAGGCAGGTGGATCACGAGGTCAGGAGATTGAGACCATCCTGGCTAACATGGTGAAACCCCGTCTCTACTAAAAATACAAAAAATTAACCAGGCGTGGTGGCAGGCGCGTGTAGTCCCAGCTACTCAGGAGGCTGAGGCAGGAGAATGGCATGAACCTGGGAGGCGGAGCTTGCAGTGAGCTGAGATTGTGCCACTGCACTCCAGCCTGGGTGACAGAGCAACACTCTGTCTCAGAAAAAAAAAAAAAAAAAAAAAAAAGAGAGAGAGGACAAATGATTGGCACTGGCCAGGCCAGGGCCCACATTCCCATTTCCTGTTTTCCACACCACTGTGGAATATCTGCTAGCTCAGGACTTCAGTGGGGCATTGATGAAGGGCTGAGCACTCCCATGAACTGCTCTAAAAGGGTTAGTCATAGAGAAGCAGGTATGAAACAATTCATGAGAGAAGAAAGGGTGGGAATGAGATAGGGAGGGAAGGAATGAGGAAGAAGTGAGCCACATGGAAATCCAAGCAGGCTCTATGCATTCTGATTTCTACTGAAGCTGTAGAAAGGGCCAGGCAGGGCAACTACCTTTCCTTCCCCCTTCTCAGAGAGATCAGAGGCCCTATGGCATGCGGGTGGACCAGTTCAGCCTCCAGTACCAGGTCACTCTGAAAAAGGGATTAAAAGGAAAGCACACCTGTCCATTAATACTGGAGAAAACACTGACAATCGTCTGGACTGGGAGAAGCCAGTCCTCCTGGCTGGAGACATGAAAACCATGGAATTAAATTCCAGAGCTCTGATAGAAGCCTGTGTGGCTTTGCGTGGTCTCTGAGAAGCTACTTTTTTTTTTTTTTTTTTTTTTTTCAATTTTTAAAAAGGACTCAAAATATAAGGACTTCAATGACGGGACAGCCATTCATCTTTCCCCATCTCATAGTGCTGTGGGATAATTAAGGAATCAGAGAGACCAAGGGGTTGAGGAGGATACTTATTATTTATTATTTAGGTGCACTGGCCCAGTCAGGTTAACATCTAAAAAGACTGAGTCCTGAACAGAGTCTGGTTACCTTTTAAGCATTTTGTGGGGCAGAGGGAGATCTGTGCAGAGGGAAGCATATTACAGAAGCGAGAAACAAAGACAGTTATTCAGTTAAGACATGCATTACATCATTTGTTACTTTTCAAGGAAAAAACATGTTTTACAGCTTCAGTTTATCTGCCTAGTGACCTTGTAGCCGCACAGCTAGAGAAATAGGGTCTTCACAATGCTTGGGAAAGGGGGAGAGAAGGCTCACTGGCCACAGAAAAACAAGCAGTTAATTTTTAAAGGACTTCATCTCTTTCTCTTCCTCAGGGGGAATTGGGTTTTCTTACATACAATGAGTTTTTGCTTACACATTCTTTAATTTCTTTTAATTCCTGTTCCGATAGAACTGGACCTGAGGCAGCTAGGAATATGATGCATGTTTCTGACCCTGGCCGGGATCAGAAAGAAGGAAACCTCTCCTGAGGGTCTTCAGCAGTGGAAGAGGGCAGTCAGGACAGGGACAGTGAGGAAACGTTGCATCGCTAAAAAGGGCTACTTATGCGTATTCTTTGCATGGTTGAAAATAGCACTGGAATGAATTTGTAGTCTTTGGTGCCTTCCAACTCTGAGTAGTCACTAGGTCTCTCGGATTTCTGAAAAGTCGTAGTCAGTGACAAGAAACATCCCCCTGTGTTTATCTAGTTTAATCCAAATCCTGTAGAACTCACCCCAGGGGTGCAGAGCCATAGGGAGTGTAGTATCTTGGAATCATCCTAATGCCTGATCCCTGGGGCTAGCTGAATCTGACTCCTCCTCCTCCACCCAATCTCTCTCTCTTCCATTCGCCTTCCAAATCCATTTCAGTTCAAATGTATCTGATTAAATAATCCCAGGGAAAACTGTAGAAAGCTCTAGAATTTGGGGTCCAGGTACCCTGCAATAATCCTGGATTCCTTTGTATCCATCTGCAAACACTGGGTACACTGTGTACCCCCATCCAGGGGCCATGCCTCGCAGCTCCTTTCTTCTAAGGAACTAGAGGCTTCCAATCTCATGCCCTGACTGTGTGTTATGGGCTGAATTGTGTCTCCTTCCCCTACAAATGTGTATGTTGAAATCTTTGCCCGTAATAACTCAGATGTGACTGTATTTGGAGAGAAAGTCTTCAAACAGGTAATTGAGGGTGGGCCCTAATCTAGTCTTACTGGTGTCCTTATAAGAAGAGGAGATTAGGACACAGATATGTACAAAGGAAAGACCATGTGAAGACACAGGAGAAGCCACCTGCAAGCCAAGGAGAGAGGCCTCAGAAGAAAGCAGCCCTGCCAGTGACTTGATCCAGCTTCTAGAACTGTGAGGAAATGAATTTCTATTGTTGAAGCCAACCAGTGTATGGTTCTTTGCTATGGCAGCCCTCATACACCATATGTCTTAGTGTGTTTGTGTTGCTGTAAAGGAATACCTGAGGGGGTGGGGGTAACATATAAAGAAAAGAGATCTTTTGGCTCACGGTTTTGCAGGCTGTACGAGAAGCATGATGCTGGCATCTACTTCTGGTGAGGTCCTCAGGCCGCTTCCATCCACTGTGGGCAGGTCATATGGAGAGAGAGGAATTAAGAGAGGGGGTGGTGCCAGGCTCTTTTTAACAACCAGATCTCGTGGCAGCTAATGTTAATAGAAGGAGAACTCATCACTGTGGGGATGGCACCGAGCCATTCATGAGGGATCCACCCCCATGACCCAAACACCTCCCACCGGGCCCCACCTCCAGTATTGGGGATCAAATCTCAACATGAGGTTTGTGGGAACAAGTGTCCCAACTATAACACCATGTCTAGGAATGTTTTGTTAAGTGGGCAAAAGGGCTATTAACCTGAAGGGAGCATTCTGTGGAAGGAGACAAATCTTCCCTGACCCTCCTGATCTCCACTGAGTACCCACGTGACGTTCATCTCCACGAGTGTGACGGACATTACTGGAATGTTCAGGAAGATGATATGGGAAGGTCAGCATCAGAAGTATGCATCCTGGCTGGGCGCAGTGGCTCACGCCTGTAATCCCAACACGTTGGGAAGCCCAGGCAGGCGGATCACCTGAGGTCAAGGGTTTGAGACCAGCCTGGCCAACATGGTGAAACACTGTCTCTACTAATAATACAAAAATGAGCCAGGCGTGGTGGTGGGCGCTTGTAATCCCAGCTACTCAGGAGGCTGAGGCAGAAGAATCACAAACGCAGGAGGCAGAGGTTGCAGTGAGCCAAGATCCCACACTGCACTCCAGCCTGGGCGACAGAGTAAGACTCTGTCTCAAAAAAGAAAAAAAAAAAAAGCTGGGCACGGTGGCTCACGCCTGTAATCCCGGCACTTTGAGAGGCCAAGGCAGGTGGATCACGAGATCAGGGGTTCAAGACCAGCCTGGCCAAGATGGTGAAACCCCGTCTCTACTAAAAAATAAAAAAATTAGCCGGGCACGGTAGCAGGCGCCTGTAATCCCAGCTACTCGGGAGGCTGAGGCAGGAGAATCACTTGAACTTGGAGGGCGGAGGTTGCAGTGAGCCAAGATCACGGTACTGCACTCCAGCCTGGGCGACAGAGTGAGACTCCGTCTCAAAAAAAAAAAAAAAAAAAAAAAAAAGAACATGCGTCCTATTCCTAGCTGCCTCATGTCCAGTTCTATGAGATGGGAGTAGATGAATGGCTGTCCTGGTGTTGAAGTCCTTACATTTTACATCTCTTTAAAAATGAAAACAAAAAAATGTAGCTTGTCAGACCACACAAAGCCACACAGGCTTATAACAGAGCTCAGGAATCTTCTGTCCTTTCCAGAGCAGGCACAGAGACACGTGGTCTTCAGCAGAGCCTATGGGGTACAGATGATTCACATAAGAATAGAAGTTTCAGGGCTGGACCTGGGGAGGCAGCCTGAGCCTGAGCCGGCTGTCCTGGGCCTGAGTACTCGAGCTGCCTTGTCGTCATCGCATCTGGCTGCCATCCAGCGCCAGCACACAGTAATGAGTGGCTGAGCTTCCTCTGGGAGGGAGGAAACAGTTAAAATCTTACAGCAGCTGCAATCATCTAGGCGTGGTTCTCTTGTCTGACTTGGGCTGCACAGATCCTGGGCCAAGGGACAGAAGAAAGACAGCCTAGGAGCAGAGCCTCCCAGATGGCTGAGTTGGATCTGATGGCTCCAGGGCCACTGCCCGGGGCCACTGCTCAGTCCCCAGCCCCTCTCAGCCCAGACTCTGGGTCACCCAGCCCAGATTCTGGGTCGGCCAGCCCAGTGGAAGAAGAGGATGTGGGCTCCTCCGAGAAGCTTGGTGGGGAGACAGAGGGACAGGACAGCGACTCTGCAGAGCAGGGGAATCCTGCTGGTGAGGGGAAAGAGGTCCTGTGTGACTTCTGCCTTGATGACACCAGAAGAGTGAAGGCGGTGAAGTCCTGTCTAACCTGCATGGTGAATTACTGTGAAGAGCACTTGCAGCCGCATCAGGTGAACATCAAACTGCAAAGCCACCTGCTGACCGAGCCAGTGAAGGACCACAACTGGCGATACTGCCCTGCCCACCACAGCCCACTGTCTGCCTTCTGCTGCCCTGATCAGCAGTGCATCTGCCAGGACTGTTGCCAGGAGCACAGTGGCCACACCATAGTCTCCCTGGATGCAGCCCGCAGGGACAAGGAGGTGAGTGCTTGAGGTCCATTCATCCATTTGGGAGAGGGCAGTGGGGGACGGTGTGCCCGGCTGGCTGCAGCTGCTGGGTCCACTGACGCCATTACTGTGCTCTGAGCATACCTGAAAAAAACTAGCCTCAGTGTCTGCCTGCTGGGTCAGTGTAAATATACATTACACTTGGTTTTGGAAACTGTGTGGAGTGGGTTCCTCCGTCCCCATCTCTGTCCAACTGTCTCTGTGCGATCTCTGTCTGTGTCTGTCTCTCCTCCTTCTTGCTAGTTTCCTGCTGTGCCTTATACAGCTTTTGGTGATGTGTGTTTGGGTGGAAGGTGCAGAAGTTGTGGGGGCTTAGGGTGGTGATATGTCCCTCTGGCTGGATCTGCGTGGCACATCCATTGTCAATTCATGAAATAAAGCCTTGGCAGAAATTCAAGAGAAAAGAACAACTCTTTCTCCTAGTTTCTCCTTTTCTCTTTACCCCAAACAAGAGACCAGTAGAATGGGCCCCTCTGGAGATAACAGGAAATCTAAGAGCTTGAAAAGTGCTAAGATAGCAGAGAATTTGAAACTTAGGTCCAGGTATAATGTCACAGGTGGCTTAGGGATAATAAAAGTTCCTCACCAGATGGAGGTATCAGGAGAGACTAAGAAACATCATGCTCATAGCCTGTCGTTTTATTTGCATCAGATAAGGAAACTGTTTCTAGAACAACTCGTTTTTCTTTGCCCTAAAGCTAGATCCCGGAGAAGTTCCTGGAAATTGGTTTGGCATTTCATATGCTTTTTTTCTTCTACTTTGACTTTCAGCGAACACTTTTAGTTTTCAGTCGGGAAGTGTAGTTGACGTTTGCCCCACATTTCCTACATTCATCATCAAAGAAGTTCCCTGCTGACACTGCATGCAGATGGCAGACCTATGGCCATTTCTTGGCAAATGTTCCCTGGCATCAAAGGAAAGCGGTTTCTAGGAAAGGGGGTCTACTTGCCAGGGCCCCTCCTTTCTGCCAATCCCTAGACATAGATTTTAGCTGGTGCTAGTGGGATTGTTCTGGAAACCTCTGTATTCCAGATGCTAGTGAGTCACTGTTTCCGGCCCGGGAAGCCACTTGCCAAACTGTTTCCAGTGTTTCCAGGGTAGGGAGTGTCCCATCAGGAGGACAGGTAGATCAAGAAATAGATCAAAGGAAAAAGCTCCTATAGTTGAGGAAAGTAGCCTTCATTGAGTATTGCCATGTGCTAAATGCTTTTTGTGGATTTTCTCACCCAATCTTCAAATAACTATGAAGTTATCTCATATCCTCATTATCTCCACCACACTTGTCCAAGCTCATAGTCGACTAAGTCACGGAGTGAGGAATGGAAGCCTGTGGAAAGCCATCCTACTGGAGGGACATGAAGAAAGGACACAAAAATCACAATATTATCTATCCTCTTTTTTTGCACCAAAACCTGCCACACATATACAAGAATTTTATTATTTTTAACTGGAAAAGTGACACATGAAGATGTTAAAAAATAATCTCGACCAGCCGGGCGTGGTGACTCACGCCTGTAATCCCAGCACTTTGGGAGGCCAAGGTGGGCAGATCATGAGGGCAGGAGATCGAGACCATCCTGGCTAACACGGTGAAACTCCGTCTCTACTAAAAATACAAAAAATTAGCTGGGCGTGGTGGCGGGTGACTGTAGTCCCAGCTGCTAGGGAGGCTGAGGTAGGAGAATCACTTGAACCCGGGAGGCGGAGGTTGCAGTGAGCCAAGATCGTGCCACTGCACTCCAGCCTGGTGACAGAGCGAGACTCCGTCTCAAATAATAATAATAATCTCCACCAAACAGTGCAATCGATTTTACTGGGAAAGGAGGGTCTCCAGTCCATCCCAGATCACCAAACCTCGCTTTTCTCCTCGAAGGCTAATACTGTCTATAGTTTCTTGTTTCCTTGCAGAAATGTTCTATGCCTGTACCAACAGAGATACAATACAAATTTTAAATATAGGGCACCTAATGTATTACAGAGACGTGGGATAATTGCAATTCCAAGCAGGAGGAGTCGTGGAGAGCACGCACAGAACTCTGAATTCAGACATCCTAGGAGAGAAGTGTATTAGGTAAAATGAGGACAACTGAGGAATGGGCTTGAGGGCAGTTTGGGGCTGAAAAGCAACATGGCTTTAGGTACAGTGCTAAAACCCCATTCCCCAGACCCCTCTGCTTTCTGGTCTGCTTAAAAGAGCTCTTGTCCTTCCTGTGTCCTTGTCCTGTGTCCTTGTTTTCCGCTCGGAGAGCAAGTTTACTCCGTAAGTGTAGCCACACTCTAGGTGGCTTGTCCAAATCTTAGAAGTCAAAAGGTTTCTTGCAAGGCGCCCAGGAGACCAGCCTAGAAGACACAGTACCTTGACGAGGCTAAAGCCTCCACCGGGATGATTTTGAAAGTCATCAGACATAACTAAGGCTCCGGAAGCCCAGTAGTCCCTTCAGCTAGCCCAGGCCTGCTAGAGTTACTTGCTGAAGGTCACTTTGGGTCATGTTGAAGGGCTAATTACTTGGGCAGGCATGCTGTGTATAGGAAACTGCAAACAGCAGGGTCAGCCATGAAGACACAAAGTGTCTGAGATCCTGCTTAGGATCCACAGAACGACTAATTTCTCAGTTAACCAAGTGAACCCTTTCTGAAGCTCCTATGGTTTCTAGCCATATCAGTGGGCAGACACTGTGTGCTTTGAGAGGTGGGTGTTCTTTCATTATCTTTTCTCTCCTGCTGAGCTTCCAGAGCCCAGCTTTTATTCATGCGGACCTCAGCACTTCCCTTTGCCCCAGCCCAGCATCCCCAGGGCCCTTGGTTTGTCTTTTTTTTTTTTTTTTTTTTTTTTTGAGATGGAGTCTCGCTCTGTCACTCAGGCTGGAGTGCAGTGGCATGATCTCGGCTCACTGCAAGCTCTGCCTCCCAGGTTCACGCCATTCTCTTGCCTCAGCCTCCCGAGTAGCTGGGACTACAGGTGCCCACCACCACGCCCGGCTAATTTTTTTGTATATTTAGTAGAGACGGGGTTTCACTGTGTTAGCCAGGATGGTCTCGATCTCCTGACCTCGTGATCCACCTGCCTTGGCCTCCCTAAGTGCTGGGATTACAGGCGTGAGCCACTGCGGCCGGCCCCCTTTGGTTTTAAGAGCAGCTGATCTTGTTGTCTGCTAGCTGCTAAGTCTTCTCACCTTCTCTGAATCTCAGGCTTGCTATGTAGAAGTGAGACCGTGCACGCACACGCGTGCGCGCGTGTGTGTGTGTGTGTGTGTATGTATGAAATCTGGACTCCTTCTGTGACCATCTTTCCTGTTTGTTCTGACCCATGAAGCAGGTATGGTTCTTTCGTGTTCCTCAAGCGTATCAGATGTTACTGAGTGCTTCCTATCGCTAAGTGCTGGGCTGCACTGTCTCGCCTCCAGGAGCTTGGACTCTAATCAGGAAGCCAAGGCACATACCCTAACTCCACAGAGTGCCAAGAGGCTGGCACGGTGCTATTACTGCACCTTTGGAGCCAACCCTGGGAACGAGGCCAGGGCAGGTTCCTAAGGCAGGAAGACCTGAGCTGAGCCTTGTCCTAGATCTTTGGAGAGCATTAATGCCAGGCCACGACACTGAACCTCAGCATCAGTCCCAGAAAGTTCAGGACTGGATGCTGACTGCAGACACAGTCTCCATGGTGAGCAAGAGCCAAGTATCTAGAGCCAAAAGTATCCATGCTCATCTGGGGAGCGGTTAACTGGTATCACTCACAGCCTGTTTGCTGGCAGCCAAAAGGTGGATGATAGGTGTATGTGGCCACTTGGGAAAGGAATTACTTGGGCCGGGCGCAGTGGCTCACGCCTGTAATCCCAGCACTTTGGCAGGCCGAGGCGGGTGGATCACCTGAGGTCAGGAGTTTGAGACCAGCCTGACCCATGGTGAAACCTTGTCTCTACTAAAAAAAAATACAAAAATTAGCCAGGCACGGTGGCAGGCGCCTGTAATCCCAACTACTCAGAAGGCTGAGGCAGGAGAATCGCTTGAACCTGGGAGGCAGAGGTTGCAGGGAGCCGAGATTGCGCCATTGCGCTCCAGCCTGGGTGACAGGGCAAGACTCCATCTCAAAAAAAAAAAAAAAAGAATTTCTTTCAGCCATTTTGAGGAATGCTCAGGACTCAGTATTATATAACTTGTTTTTCTTATTCTCCCAGGCTGTAAGTATTTTGAGGGGGGGAGTGTGTGTCTTATGTGACTGAGCTGGCCATATGTACTATGGTGAATTCTGAGCAGCTGACTGAGGTATGCAGTCAGCGTCCAAGTGGACTCTAGTGCTTCCTTCTCTAGAAAGGCTAACCCTGCATACTTGGAATACAAAGGAACTGGCACGGTCTGGGATTTTCTTCTCTCTTCCACTCTCCCTGTTCTTCCTATTTTTCATCTCTAATGTGCCCAGGGGTGTTAGAGAAAACACCACACTTTGAGATGAATTAGGAGTCCTTTATTAGCCGGCGACCGAGAGACGGCTAACGCTCAAAATTCTCTCAGCCCCGAGGAAGGGGCCTGATTAACTTTTATATCTTGGTTTAGGCGGGGTGGGGGTCTAGTTAGAACAATTTTACAGAAGTTAAGTAGTCAAAAAGTTAAAAGGATAAATGGTCACAGAAACGTAAACAGTTCCAGGTGCAGGGGCTTTAAGACTATTACAAGGTGATAGACGCGGGGCTTTGAGCGTCATCAATCAGACGAATTCTTGGGGACTGCGGATATAGCTTGCCACAGTATCTTATCAGTTAATTGCATTCTTGGATATGCTGGGAGTCAGCTTGCACAAGTTAAGTCCTTGAGGAAGGGGCTGCCAGTGAAAGAGCCAAGATGGAGTTTGTCTGGTTCTCTCAGCTAAGGGAGAAACAAGGCTAGGTGAATAAGGAGAAAACAAGGTTGGACATTACACTGACATGACCTGGCTGCCACTCTTTGTGTGCTACCTTTGCCCTGTAGCAGAAGGAACCCTTCTGTTAGCATATTTATGTAGTCTTGCACCAGATGAGAAGCTAAATGGCTTGAATGACTTGACAAAGCCCATATGGCCAGCAAGTGGCAGGTCCCCAAATATTTCAGACTCCAAGTAGTGTGCCTTTGACACATTTGTCATTGTCTTGCTGAAGCAGGCAGAGCTCTGTGTGCCCTGCCTTCCAGAACTTTCTGTGCTCATGGGCACCACAGTCCCGCTTCTGGGCAGGGCCCACTCTGACCTGAGATGTGTGTGCGGCTGACCTCTTGGGAAACCCTGAAGCCAGAGTCTGAGGCACCCCATCATTTTCAAGGAACAGGAATAACTGGAGAAACAAGTCTTTCAAAGTGGCTCCACCTTTTGAGGTAACTGGGAGTGCCTTTTCTTGGGGTGACTCACTCAGGAAGGTCCCCGATTATGTACTTAGGGAGTCCTTTTCTCTCCTTTTATGGTAGTCTGCAAATAGCAGAGAAGCCCCTCACTCTGGTTGCTCCCTGGGTGCCTCCTTATGGCTCCGCTGCTGCCGACTGCTTCAACACATTCTTCTGTCCCTGCTGTTTAGATGCCGTGTTGTAGGAGCCTGTTGCTAGGGTGTGTTCTGCTGTGTCTTCCACCACATTTAAACAAGCAGCTCATGTTCCTTTTCTCTCCCCTGGAATAGGTCAAGATTCCAGGATTGCCCCCAAATAGGCCAGACCCACCCCCACTCCCCACTCCCAGGCATCCCGTCTCAGGTATCAAGGATGAGAGGTCACTGGGGCCCCCTCAGCTCCACTCTCAGTGACCTGGAGCCTGAGCAAACATTTCCTGCCTTCTGCAGTGTCCTGGAGAGGCGAGCCCTCTGCCTGCAGCTGCTTCCCTCCCCGGGGGGCCTGGAATTCCCCCAGTCTTCAGTGGAGAATGGAGAGACAGTTTATGCCCTCTGAATTCTATTAGGGCATAATGACTTGCAGCTTTAAATGCAAACAGCAGCTATTAAAAGCAGTGAAAGCTATTCTTTTTTTTTCCCCCCTATATCACCCTTGTGGAAGTAGGGAAGTGATAGGGTCTTGAAGTTTGCAAGGCTTAAGTGCGCCTTGGCACACCTCTTGGCGGGAGGTGTTTAGTGTATCCCAGGAGGCAAGATTGAAGCTGGGGCCAACGCAGGCAAACCCGAGGTTCTTAGGCAGGCACTTGCCTGGGCTGGGAGGGCTGGCTCTGCCTTCGAATACAGAACATGAATGGAAAGCAGCCACGGTAGCAGGAGTGATGATGATGATGATGATGATGATGATGATGATGATGATGCTGGCACCCACTGACATTTATGGAGCTCATTAATAATGTCCCTGGTACTATACAAAATTCTTATTGACGTGTTATCTCATTAGTCCATTCTTTCCTAATCCTATGAAGCAAACACTTTACTGATCCCCATCTCACAGGTGAATAAATGGAAGTTTAGAGATATTAAGTTGTGAAATAAGAAACAGGCCAGGCACGGTGACTTACGCCTGTAATCCCAGCACTTTGGGAGGCCGAGGTGGACGGATCACAAGGTCAGGAGTTTGAGACCAGTCTGGCCAACATAGTGAAACCCTGTCTCTACTAAAAATACAAAAATTAGCCGGGTGTGGTGGTGTGCACCTGTAATCCCAGCTACTCAGGAGGCTGAGGCAGGAGAATTGTGTGAACCCGGGAGGTGGAGGTTGTAGTGAGCCAAGATTGCACCATTGCACTCCAGCCTGGGCGACAGTGTGGGGTGACAGTGTGAGACTCTGTCTGAAAAAACAAACAAAAACAACAACAACAACAAAAACTTAGGTTTGGTCTCTGCCCCCATTTCCTGGCACCCGACAGCTCTTAGAACCCCCAGACTCTCTGAAGTGATAAGTGTCTGAATGCCAGTGAGATGACTGGGTGGCTGAGGGGGCTTCCAAGAGCCTCAGGATGGGGGCTAGTTGCCAGGGGAGCCAACCCTATGATTAAAGGGTTTGACTTTCAGCCCCATCTCCCCGATCTCCTCCAGGGAGGGAAGTGAGGCTGAAGGTTGAGAGGATCACCAATGGCCAATGATGTAATCAATCATGCCTACACGATGAAGCCTCCATATAAACCCAAAAGGCGTCAGGTGTTGTGGTTCACACCTATAATCCCAGCACTTTGGGAGGCCGAGGTGGCAGGCAGATCATTTGAGGTCAAGAGTTTGAGACCAGCCTGACCAACATGGTGAAACCCCATCTCTACTAAAAATAGAAAAAAATTAGCCAGGCGTGGTCTCACATGCCTGTAGTCCCACCTCCTCGGGAGGCTGAGGCAGGAGAATTGCGTGAACCCAGGAGACAGAGGTTGCAGTGAGTCGAGATCACGCCACTGCACTCTAGCCTGGGCAACAGAGCGAGACTCCATCAATAAATAAATAAATAAATAAACAAACCCAAATGGCTGGGCTTCCAGGAGCTTCTGGATTGCTAAAGGGGTGGAAGTCCCTGGAGGGTGTGCACCCTGCACCTGGAGAGGGCATGGAGGTGTCACTTCTCTCCCACATCCCTTGACCCATGCATTGCTTCCATCTCCAAGTAGGGAGTGTCAGAATTGAGTTACATCTTAGGACACCCAGCTGATATTGGCGAATGGCTTCATGTGGAAAAAAACCCACATGTTTCAGTTACAAAAGTGTTCTGTGTTGTGTGACTATAAGACAAAGAAAGTTTGTTTTTCCTATTCATAAGTAAATTTGCTCAAAGTTTCAACTGCTAAGAAAAAAAAATGTGGACTTCCCACCTGGCCATCTGGCTCCAACCCTACCCTCCCTGTGAGGCTCTTGTGGGGTCAGCCTAGGCTCAACTCCATTGATGAACTTGGAAACATGATTTTATCACTTGTACATTTGAAATAATAATCATGTTTACCTATGTTGACAAAAGGAGTCAAACTCTGTAACATATTTGAAGATACTCATCCTGAGCCAAATATGAGTGACCAATGGTCTGTGACACAGCTCTCAGGAGACCCTGAGAACATGTGCCCAAGGTGGTTTGGTACAGCCTAGTATACATTTTAGGGAGACATGAGACATCAATCAAATACATGTAAGATGTAATTTGGTTTGGTCTGGAAAGGTGGGACAACTGGAAGCCAGGGCTTCCAGGTCATAGGTAGATTCAAAGATTTTCTGATTGGCAGTTGGTTGAAAGAGTGAAGTTATTGTCTAAAGACTTAGGAATGTCTGGGTTAAGATAAGAAGTTGTGGGCCAGGCGCGGTGGCTCACGCTTGTAATCCCAGCACTTTTGGGAGGCTGAGGCGGGCGGATCATGAGGTCAGGAGATGGAGACCATCCTGGCTAACACAGTGAAACCCCGTCTCTACTAAAAAATAAAAAAATTAGCCGGGCGTGGTGGTGGGCGCCTGTAGTCCCAGCTACTTGGGAGGCTGAGGCAGGAAAATGGCGTGAACCCCGGGGGGCGGAGCCTGCAGTGAGCCGAGATCGTGCCATTGCACTCCAGCCTGGGCGACAGCGAGACTCTGTCTCAAAAAAAAAAAAAGAAAAAAAAAAGGATAAGAGGTTGTGGAAACCAAGGTTTTATCATGTGGGTAAAGCCTCCAGGGAGGAAGTTTTGGAGAGAACAGATTGTAAATGTTTCTTATCAGACTGAAAGAGTCTGCTGTATCAGTAATTCCAGAAGGGAGGAGGTTATAATGAGCCATGTCTGACCTCCCTTCCCATCATGGCCTGAACTAGTTTTTCAGGTTAACTTTGGAATGCCCTCTGCTGAGAGGAGGGATCCATTCAGATTGTTGGGGGGCTTAGGATTTTATTTCTGATTTACAGCTAGTGTGGGTATGGCAAGGATGGTGTGGGGTAATCCACAAAATGCTTGAAGTGGTGAGCAGCACGGCATATGTGCTCACTGTGTTTTCACTGACTCATGCTGACTGCAGCCCCAGGAGGGCACGGGCTCACCGCCGACCCTTCGTGCCTCCCAGCTGGTTTCTGAGATCAGCCACAGAGGTTAAACTTCTTTCCAGGGAAGAAGGGCGGGGATGTCAGGGCTGGAGAGTGCCCGTGTCCTTCTGTGTGCGTTGGGCTCCTTCCTCCTTAATTCTCTGTTTTCCACTTTTTAGGCTGAACTCCAGTGCACCCAGTTAGACTTGGAGCGGAAACTCAAGTTGAATGAAAATGCCATCTCCAGGCTCCAGGCCAACCAAAAGTCTGTTCTGGTAAGACCAGCCTGGGTCAGCCAGGCCTGTGAGGGTGTGGGACATGGTACTGCATGCCTAGCCTCCATTCCTGTAGGTTCCTTGGGGTTTCTCCACAAATGATAATTGTAGGTACAGTTGACTACACCACGGGGTAGCCTCACCTTGATGTCAGGATTTGTTATGAAATTAGTTTAAGTTTAACCTGGCAAGTGATTTGCTTTTTAATAATATAAATTAGAACCAAGACTAATCCTGTAATAACATTCTTATTTCTACATTTGCTTATGCTGTCTTGACAGAGTGTATGTGTGTGGGGGGCTGGGTGTTTAGTCAGAGGTCCAGAAACTATACGTAATCTTGGCTTCTTCCATTATATGAGGGTGTTCTGCATGTGAGTCTCACCAGTCCTATGACCTGGCAGCTGGAAAAAAGGAGTTGAGAACTCAGGATTGGTGATGGTATTTGAGAAGGCCATGGTGTGCCAGGCTAAGTAGGCAGTAAGTGGTCTCCAAGTGGACTCTGAGGAGTTCTGCAAGTGCCTCTCATCAGTGGCAAGCCAATAACCACCACTCAGAAGAGAATGCAAAACAGGCCGGGCACAGTGGCTCACACCTGTAATGCCAACACTTTGAGAGGCTGAGGCGGGCGGATCACTTGAGGTCAGGAGTTCGAGACCAGTCTGGCCAACATGGTGAAACCCCGATTCTACTAAAAAATAAAAAATTAGCCAGGCATGGTGGTGCATGCCTGTAGTCCCAGTTACTCAGGAGGCTGAGGCAGGAGAATTGTTTGAACCCAGGAGGCAGAGGCTGCAGTGAGCCAAGTTTGCACCACTGTACTCCAGCCTGGGTAACAGAGTGAGACTCTGTTTCAAAAAAAAGAGAGAGAATGCTAAACACCTACCCTATGGAAGTGAATCAGCATTGTCATCTTTATATCTTGAGAATGAATGATTCCATCCATCATCCATCCATCCATTCATCTACCCCTAATGCAGTTATTCATTTCAACTTAATTTTCACCTTCTGGGTGTTTACAACCAACTAGCTACTGAAGGATGAAACACCTCTTTCTTACCCACAATATCTTATTAAAGGAAGAAAGAGAATTATCCCTTTAAAGCCTTATAAACCTTCAGAGATAATGGATTTCCAGGCTCAAGATAACCTGTAGAACCACATGGATGGTCTTGTGTTTCCCAGCTCTTTAATTTTCAGACACTTTGATCCCTCCTCAGTTTTCATAAGTACGTGATGACCAGAGGAGGTAGTTATTACAATAGCTACCATGCACAAGGGGCATGAAGACATGGAGAGATGACAAGACTTGTCTAGGGCCATCTAGATTGATGGAAGGGGAGAACCTAGAGTTGTTGCTCCCTTTACCTAAGAATGACTCAGTATATTGATAGGCGTGTACACCACCCTCAACTCTTTAAACCATTACCTGCTGGCTCCTTGAATGTGTTGAGGCCTCTCCTCTCTGTACTATTTCTGCTTGTCATCATTTTCGCAGTAAGTAATGCCCTTTGCACATTACATTTACATTCAAGCAAGAAGTGTTTCTCAATGGGAGGGTTTAGGAATGAGGGCCAGGCCACAGCAGAAGTCAATCTCAATCCAATATCATCTGACGCCTCCCTTCCACCATCCTTCCTCAGGATGGCCTCAGTTGGGGCCGGGGGTGAGGATTTGGATCCTGAGTTTGTCTTTAGTCTCATGCTTCTTAGCCTCGTGGTATCGTGCTTCTATGAGGAACCTATGGGTCATAATTGTAGACAGGATTCTGCTCCTTTCCCACAACACCCTCATGCTGGTTCCCATGCTGTGTCCTGCTCCTGCTTTCTGGAGGTGATCGGGAGCAGGCAGTGCAGGCAGGGAGCACTCTGTGGCCTCTGTGACTCCTAGAGCCTGGATACCTGGAGCCTGAGTGGACATGAAGGGTGAGTAAGCCGGGGAACTAGGACACATTAGCTAACGCAGAGCCAGGATCAAACATCATCACCACCATTTGCCCCCACTCCCAAATAGTTATAAGCAAAACTCTCCTGTCTTCTGAGGTAGATTTCTTCATCATTACTTCTTTGCCATATGGAAATGTAATTTGACTTTTAGATTTAAATCCAGCGATGATTACTATATCAGAATTTACAGTATTTGCAATGTCAAGGAGGCAACACCTGTAAACAGTTCGTTCAGGAATTGCTGGGAGTCTTGGCCTCTTTCCCTCTTGGTCACCTGCTCAGCAGCAGCCTGTGTATTTATAGTCCATTATGGGTATAGGATGTTCCCCTAACTGGTGCCCACAGTGGACAAGGGGCTAAGCCCTGTCTCTTCTCTGGTCTTGGGAGGGCTTCTGTTTAATGAGCTAAACTTAAAGGTCCTTCCCTGCAACCCCCACACAGCCACATTCCATGGGCTGAAAGCTCAGCTGAACTCCTCATGTGCCTCCCCAGCTCATCCTAGTGAATGTGCCAGGGCCCAGAGGGAGAGGACAGGCTGCGCCAGCTAAGTGCTATAATGCAGACACATGGATCCCCAACCCTGGGCCCTACTTCAAGGCAGTGTGGAATGGTGGTCAAAGGGATGGACTCCAGAGACAGACAGTCTTGGTTCAAACCTTGGCTGTGTGATCTTGGGCAAATCAGTCTATTTATCAGTGTCTCAGTTTCCTTATCTAAGAAATGGAGACCCTAATAGTACCTACCTTTTAGGGTTGCTAGGAGAAAAGTGCCTGGCACATAGTAAGAACTTACTACATGTTGGTTGTTTTTATGATTATTGTTACATAATTAGAAGAGTGACCAGGCTAGCAGCAGAGGGTCCTCATTCTCAGGAGAGTGGGAACAGGGAGAGAGGTGAAGTGTCAGAGGGCTGCAGAGCCTATACCTGGCAGAGCCCCATGCAGCAGGTTTGCCACTTGGGGGGCCTGGGTGGGGCCCAGGTAGCTTTCCTGGTTCTCAGGTCTTCACTCTTCACACAGTGCTCTGAGCCTCCCATCCACAGTCCAGAGCCCATTCTCTGCCTGCCTCCTTCTCTACTATTATCCCCACCTGCAGTCTTTCTGAGCAGCTGGTTCAGGTGCTGCTATTCCTCCTCCCAAGGGTGAGGGCCAGCCCTGAATAACAGGGCTCCAGAGGGAGCCATGACACCAGATAGCCTCAGATTTCCCAAATCGCCTCTCCTGCTGCCCTGGCTTCTCAACACCATCACCTGTCCAAAAGCTTTTCTTGGTATAGGCTGGAAGAATTTGGATAAAGTCTACCATCCCCGCTTTTCCTTAATCCTATTACCACAGCTTATTTGCTCCCAGCTCTGTCAGCTACCTAACCTCAAGGAGGCCAACAGGTAATGGAAAAGTTGGCATAAAAATGAGAATGTAGGCCGGACGTAATCCCACCTGTAATCCCAGCACTTTGGGAGGCTGAGGACGGCAGATTGCTTGAGGCCAGGAGTTTGAGACCAGCCTGGGCAACATAGTAAGCTCCTATCTCTACAACAAATATAAAAATTAGTTGGGCATGAAGGCTTGCACCTGTGGTCCCAGCTGCTTGGGAGGCTGAGGTGGGAAGATCGTTTGAGCCTGGGGTGTCAAAGCTGCAGTGAGCCAGATTGTGCCACTCCAACCTGGCAACAGAGGAGACCTTGTCTCAAAAAAAAAAAAAAAAAAAGAGAGAGAGAATATAGGGAGATTGTCTGTGTCCTCCCACCATCCTCCTCCAGTAGGGATACCCCTTGCTTTCTTTCCCCTGCTTATTCCTCCCTTTGCCACCAGATTGAAGACTGATCAGAGACCATTCTCATGGAATGAATTGCTGAGCCCTGGCCTAAGCCAGGGCCTGAGCCAGGCAGAAGACCTATCTGGTGTCATCATTTTTTCTTCCTATCTCCCTCCAAACCTCTAGGTTCCCACTCAGCCTGGGCCCAGAATCCCATCCTTTCTGAGTCCTCTCCTTACTGTGCTCCCCTTTTTGATCTGGGTCTCATTCTCCCTCCCTCTCTCCCTCTCTCCTTCCTTGCCAGGGATGGGAGGTGCCCCTGAAGCCTCTGCCCAAGGATATCTGCTGTTTGACTCACTTTGGAGCCCTGATGTTCAGAGCTGGCCCTTTACATTGGGAGGAGAAAGAGAAAACAGCACCTGGAGGGGTGCTCAGAAAGTCTCAAATGGGATAGGGCCAGAGTGCAGTGGCGCAATCTCAGCTTACTGCAAGCTCCGCCTCCCAGGTTCATGCCATTCTCCCACCTCAGCCTCCCGAGTAGCTGGGACTACAGGCGCCTGCCACCACACCTGGCTAATTTTTGTATTTTGAGTAGAGACGGGGTTTCACCATGTTAGCCAGGATGGTCTCGATCTCCTGACCTCGTGATCCACCCACCTCAGCCTCCCAAAGTGCTGGGATTACAGGCGTGAGCCACTGCGCCCGGCCATCTGCACCAATTCTTAAAAATACCAGAGAAGAGGAAACCTTCAGAACTTGGAAGATGTCGTAAACGTGATACCGATTGAAGGCATTCGTAGAGGATGCACACCATGCAAAAGAGTCCACATGCATGTGCCCCATCATTCAAACCCTTAATGCTTCTCACATGGGTTTTCTTTTATATTTTATTTGAATGTCACATTCTGTTCTGCATATACATGCTTGTCCTGGAATTGCTTGGGTGCCATGGTCATCTGCACCCTAAACGTTTTATGGGGATTGTGTGTGGTAGCGACAGTATCATCTTAGACATGCATTTGGCTCTGATGGACTCAGTGGTCAGTTTAACTGGGCATAATGAAATGCTAAGAAAGCTAATTCATGCTGATTATACAAAAAAAAAAAAAAGCCAAATTCTTTACCTCTTGAAATATAACTATCAAGTAGACTGAATACACGCATTGCTCTGGTAGGAAAATCAATTTCAGAAACTTGATTAACAATCCCAGAGTGTCAGGGTTGTGAGGGACCTCAGAGGTCATAGAGGAATTCACTTTCTCATCAAATGGATGAGGAGACCAAGTTAATACGTAAATCCTTTTTCCAGGAACCTGGAATTCACATGAGAATGAAGGATTCCTTTTACAATAGGGAACTGCTCCCTAATATATGTGTTTCTCAAGCTGACATTTCTGTATGTTGAGCTTCTATCAAGTTGGATGCCTCACTAAGAAATGTTTGGCTGCCTTCCACCCCCACCCCTACCCCCAGGTGTCGGTGTCAGAGGTCAAAGCAGTGGCTGAAATGCAGTTTGGGGAACTCCTTGCTGCTGTAAGGAAGGCCCAGGCCAATGTGATGCTCTTCTTAGAGGAGAAGGAGCAAGCTGCGCTGAGCCAGGCCAACGGTATCAAGGCCCACCTGGAGTACAGGGGTGCCGAGATGGAGAAAAGCAAGCAGGAGCTGGAGAGGATGGTGGCCATCAGCAACACTGTACAGTTCCTGGAGGTATGGGGGGTGCGGGGGCAGAGGCATCCCACAGCTTCCCCACAAAGCACCCTCTCTTTGCTAGGCCCATGGCCATCTGTGAATGGAACTGTTTTTTGTTAAATGGTGTGCACAGGGAGCTGTGGGAACAGAGAGAGGCAGATTCTTCATTCAGCAGAGTATAGGAGGGGTAGGGAGGAAGGACTGCTCAGGGAAGCTTGAAGCAGGTCCTGGAAGATGAGTCAGGTTCAATGTGCAGTGTGTTCCACGTAGAGGGGACAACATATGCAAAGGCAGAGAGGTTTGAGGAAGCACAGCTGACTTGGGGAGCCAAGGTGCTTTAACAAGGGTGGAGCCTGGGGTACTGGGTGCAGAGTGATGAGGCTAGCACGGCCAGGCAGGTGTCTGGCTGGGAAGGGCTTCAGATGGGAGAATGATGAGAGTCAGTATGTTTTATAAACCGCTCCAGCAGTCCACTGCATGGAGGTTTGCTTGGTAGGGATGAGACTGGAGCCTGCTGCTTTTCAGAGAGGGCTGTGGCTGGAGTAACTGAGGAAGGCTCAGAAGAGCGAATGCTTTTCATTACAATGTATCATTAGAAGTTAAAGGTAAACTGTTGGAACCAGGAAATGCTTTTCATTACAATGTATCATCAGACATTAAACCATAAGCCATTGGAGCCAGATCTGAAGAACATGTAACCTTTCGGGGAAGGAACACTAGGTTGGGGGTAAACTGCAACATCCTGAATCTGTCACAAAACAGCTCTGTAACAGCTCTTAACATCCCTGAGTCTCAAATTTCTCATTTATCAACAAGCCCACTGGAGTAAATATTTCAGAAGGCTCCATCCAAGCTCTGATATTCTGAAATACAATTTTTTTCTTGCTTGCATTTTTGAAAAAATTACCTGCTAGTTACAAAAAACAAATATTTATTGTGAAAAACTTGGAAAACACACAAAAAAGAAAAAAAATCCGTAATCCTCACACAAATACAACATAGTTAACTTTCGAATGAGTAAAAGAGAAGCAGAGAAAGACAGACAAAAACACCAACAAAGCGTCTCTCTTTCTGTCAGTTTCTTTGCTTTTCAATATCAAAACACAAAGAAAATATGAATAACCATTTAATAACCATTTGGCTTCCCACCTCACAAGTTTCCCTTAAGATCTACCCAACGAGTATATAAATTATTTCTCTTTTCTCCTTTTGTAACTTTATTATTTTTGTGTGTGTGTGTTGTTTTTTGAGATGGAGTCTTGCTCTGTCACCCAGGCTGGAGTGCAGTGGCATGATCTCAGCTCACTGCAACCTCCGCCTCCCGGATTCAAGCAATTCTCTGCCTCAGCCTCCCGAGTAGCTGGGATTACAGGCGCCTGCCACCACGCCTGGCTAACTTTTTTTTTTTAGACGGAGTTTCGCTCTTGTTGCCCAGGCTGGAGTGCAATGGCACGATCTCTGCTCACTGCAACTTCCGCCTCCCGGGTTCAAGCGATTCTCCTGCCTCAGCCTCCTGAGTAGCTGGGATTACAAGCATGGGCCACCATGCCCGGCTAATTTTTTTGTATTTTTAGTAGAGACGGGGTTTCACCATGTTAGCCAGGATGGTCTCGATCTCCTGACCTCATGATCTGCCGGCCATGGCCTCCCAAAGTACTGGGATTACAGGCGTGAGTCACCGCGCCCGGCCAATTTTTTTTTTATTTATAGTAGAGACAGGGTTTCACCATCTTGGCCAGACTGGTCTCGAACTCCTGACCTCGTGATCCACCCACCTCGGCCCCCCAAAGTGCTGGGATTGCAGCTGTGAGCCACTGCACCTAGCCTGTAACTTTATTTTTAACATAAAAGACTTTAATACATATAAAATAAGTTCTAGTGTATGATAACTTATTTATTGGCCGGGCACGGTGGCTCACGCCTGTAATCCCAGCACTTTGGGAGGCCATGGCCGGCAGATCATGAGGTCAGGAGTTTGAGACCAGCCTGACCAACATGGTGGAACCCTGTCTCTACTAAAAATAAAAAAAATCAGCCAGGCATGGTGGTGCACGCCTGTAGTCCCAGCCACTCGGGAGGCTGAGGCAGGAGAATCGCTTGAACCCAGCAGGCAAGAGGTTGCAGTGAGCTGAGATCGCGCCATTGTACTCCAGCCTGGGTGACAAAGCAAGACTATGTCTCAAAAAAAAAAAGATATTTATTTTGGCAAAAGATAACATTTCCCCCCAAATTGTTGTTTAGGCATTCAAAACAACATTTATTGAATAACTTATCCTTTCTTCCACTGATTTAAAATGCTACTTTTGTCATGTACAGTATATAGCATTAAAATGTTGAATTACCCTTTTCTCTATCAATTCTCTGGTTTTGATTTCCATGGCTCTATCTAATCATTTTCATACAGCTGTTTTCATTGCTATGTTTTCTGCTATACCTGGTCTGCTCTTTAATGCTTCAGTTGCAGCTGAAGTTTGATACTGTGTTATATCTGAAAGCATCTTTCCTGATCACACGTTGTTTTGAAACTTACATGAAACTATGTGATTATCTGTGTGAAAACACTTTCCAAATACAAAGCAAGGTACAAGAATTACAGAAATTTATGCATTGGATGAAATTGACAAAGAAGAGACAGCACTCCTGCCTGAGAGCTCCTCCATTTTCTACCATGGCTTGTGTTTAAATTGTCAAAAAACAAGTACTGATGGAATGAACAAAGCAAGAATGTTCTTTATTTTTTGGTCCCCAGTCTGGACTGTGTATTGGGGCTGTTCTTGGCCATCTAGTACATCTTGATTTTTAAAAGCCCACTTTCTCACTTGATTTTTTAAAATCCCACTTATTCTGAGGGTTTAGCAGCTAAAAAATTGCTTTCTATTTTGTTAGACCCTGAGCTTGACACTTTACATGTACTTTCTTTGTGAAGGACACATTACCGTCAGCCCATTTTACAGATGCAAAAAGTGACTTAATGAGGAGAGAAGCCTGAGTTTAGAAATACAGAAACCACAGCAAATTCTGCTGTTTCCTTTTCTGCAGGAGTACTGCAAGTTTAAGAATACTGAAGACATCACCTTCCCTAGTGTTTACATAGGGCTGAAGGATAAACTCTCGGGCATCCGCAAAGTTATCACGGACTCCACTGTACACTTAATCCAGTTGCTGGAGAACTATAAGGAAAAGCTCCAGGAGTTTGCCAAGGAAGGTGAGATGCATTCTGGGCCATGGACTATAGTGGGTGTGTCTCTAGCAGTAGATGATAGGAAGGTGACGGAGAGTCAGGGAAGGGAGGATGAAATCAGGGGAATGTCTCATTTTCTTTTTTTTGTGTGTGAGACAGAGTCTTGCTCTGTCACCCAGGCTGGAGTGCAATGGCGCAATCTTGGTTCACTGCAACCTCTGCCTCCCGGGTTCAAGAGATTATTCTGCCTCAGCCTCCCTAGTAGCAGGATTACAGGCACCTGCCTAATTTTTGTATTTTTAGTAGAGATGGGGTTTCACCATGTTGGTCAGGCTGGTCTCGAACTCCTGACCTCAAATGATCTGCCCACCTCGGCCTCCCAAAGTGCTGGGATTACAGGTGTGAGCCACCGCGCCCAGCCAAATGTCTCATTTTCAAAGCCATTCTTCAGACAGGGTGTGTTACTAATGGACTCTCATCTTAATGATTTTCTTTTACAATTGAGACCCAGAGAAGGACAATTAGTCATGCTCATATTATGCCATCGGCTGGCATTTCTGTGACTAGCTTCCCAGGTTGCTGATGCCTATACTTTTAAGTGAAATCCAAGATAGTCTGGATCACTTTTTCAGTGGTTTATGCCTTACCTATGAAAGAAATGTAGTCTATTGAGCATATTTCTGTGAAACATTACTAGGCTTCAGCCCCTTCTTTCCCCAGGAAGCCCAGGGAAGGGTGGCTGGGAAGTCCTGATTTGCAGATTCTCCTGACCACCTGGACAGGTGTGCATTCACAGCTCTCTGATTTTCTAGAGGAGTATGACATCAGAACTCAAGTGTCTGCCGTTGTTCAGCGCAAATATTGGACTTCCAAACCTGAGCCCAGCACCAGGGAACAGTTCCTCCAATGTAAGTTATGAACGGCACCCCCTTCTCCAGTTGTTGATATCAGTGCAGTGCTTTGCTAAGTCAGAACCGCCGTCTCTCACCTAGGTTTCAGGTTCTTGCAACTTCATGTCTATCCCTAAATGATATACTTCTTAAAATTTAATTTAAACAATTTTTTTTAACTTTTCATTTTGAAATAATATGAAACTTACAAAAATATTACAGAAATAGGAAAAAGAATTCCCATATATCTTTCACTCAGTTTCTCCTAATGTTGACACGTTACATAACTGTAATACATTGATCAAAACCAGGGAATAATATCGCTACAATGCTATCAACTAATCTACAGAATTTATTCAGCTTTCACCAACTCTTTCATCAGTGCCCTTTTTTTCTGTCCCAAAGTCCAATCCAAGGTCGCAGATGTTTCCATGTCTTCTTAGTCCCCTTCAGTCTGGATCAGTCTTTCAATCCTTGTGTTTCATGACCATAGCACTTTGAAGAGTCTTGGCTAGTTACCAAGTGGTTCATTTCTATGTATGACTTGGCCAGAATTGCATAACTCATTGACCTGTCATTAAGTGGTATTGACTTGGTCTATTAGCATTTTTAAAACACTGCACAGCTGACCCTTGAACCATGTGGGGGTCGAGATACCAATCCCTCATATTGTTGAACATCCACATGTAGCTTTTGATTCCTCAAGAACTTAACTAGTAATAGCCTTCTGTTAATTGACATAAACAGTCACTTAACACATATTTTGTATGTTTACATATATATACATGTAGACATATATATATGTATGTATGTATATTTTTTGAGACAGGGTCTCACTCTGTTGCCCAGACTGGGGTGCAGTGGCTCGATCATGGCTCACTGCAGTCTTGACCTCCCACACTCAAGCAATCCTCCTCCCTCAGTCTCCTGAGTAGCTGGGACCACAGGTGCATGCCACCACATCTGGCTACTTAAAAAAAATTTTTTTAACAATTGTAGAGATGGTGCCTTGCTGTGTTGCCCAGGCTGGTCTCAAACTGTTGGCCTCAAGTGATTCTCCCATCTCAGCTTCCCAAAGTGTTGGCATAAGCCTCTGAACCCAGTGAGAACTTTTTTAATTATGGGATTTTTAAAATAGCGTTTAATATGCTAATTCACTTGGCAAGTATATACTGAGCATCTTCTCTGAGCTAGAGAAGAATCCCATGCAAAATGTGAAGCTCATAGATTAGAGGAAGGACAAGCAGGAAGCAAACACTCACATGAATATATTATTACAAATGGAGAGGGGCGCCAAGTTTAAAAAGCCATGGTGCTCTGAGAGAGAGTGATTTAGAGTCACAAAGGGCCTCTTCGAGGACATGAACTCTCAGTTGTAGCCTGAATGGATCGGTAGGAATCACCAGACTCAGAGTAGGGCATGATCACATCTCTAAGGGAACAGGCTGTACCAAAGGCTCAAAGAGGATTGAGTGCTGAGTAGGTCTGAGGTCAGCACGGTGGAAATGTAGTAATCAAGAGAGAGAGTCAGAGATACAGGAAAGGACCAGGGATGTGAGGCCTGGTAGGCCAGGGTGAGGGGTCGCTGCTTTATCATAAGAGCAAGGGGCATCACGAAAGGGTTTTAAGCTAGAACAACATGACTGGCCTCAGCCTACAGCTTGAAACAAGCAGCACACCTCTGTTGTGGAGAAGGTCTTGAAGGGGGCAAGAGAGAACAGCAAACGACCAGTCAGGAACCCATTGCACTAGTCCAAGTGAAATAAGTGGTGGCTTAGGTGGGGGGTAACACAGGGGGCTGGAGAGAAGTGGTAGAATCCATAGGAGTTACTGCTTCCTGTGTGTGTAGTGAGGATAGGGGAAGGGGATGAGGGCAAAACAAATGTCAAAAATGACATACAGCTTGACTTGAGCAATGGGGTGCATGAGACCCTATTATTCTTTGGGAGTGGGAGGAGAATATGAGGGCATGTTTGAGAGTTCTTCATGCTCCATTTGATCCATTCATTCATTTTTAAGATGTTGGTCAAATCTTTTAAAAAATGAATGAATGGATCAAATGTGGGTATAGGAGTAGCTGCTTCCTCAAACACTTGCCAACACTGGGTAGAATAATGCCAGGCATTCAATACATGTTTGTTGAATGAATGAATGAATGAATGAGTAAATTAATATATTTCTTGATTCAGTTCATCAAATAATATCAATGTCAAGCAATTTGAGCTTCATAAGGGAAGGGTGTAGATGATTTGTGCTCTCTGTTTTTTGGTCTTCACTCACCTCTTTTCCTAGGGAAACAGCAGCCTGGGTAAATAGAGACCAGAGAAATGGATGTTTTCTCATATGTGCTTTGGAGCCCAGCTGGGTTTAAAGCGTTCTGTCTGAATCAGCTGTCAGTTCCTGAACCACTCTCCTGCCTTCTGTGTCTCCTCAGATGCGCATGACATCACGTTTGACCCAGACACGGCACACAGGTATCTCCGGCTGCAGGAGAAGAACCGCAAGGTCACCAACACCACGCCCTGGGAGCACCCCTACCCAGACCTCCCCAGCAGGTTCCTGCACTGGCGGCAGGTGCTGTCCCAACAGAGTCTGTATCTGCACAGGTACTATTTTGAGGTGGAGATCTTCGGGGCAGGCACCTACGTTGGCCTGACCTGCAAAGGCATCGACCGGAAAGGGGAGGAGCGCAACAGTTGCATTTCCGGAAACAACTTCTCCTGGAGCCTCCAATGGAACGGGAAGGAGTTCACGGCCTGGCACAGTGACATGGAGACACTGCTCAAAGCCGGCCCTTTCCGGAGGCTCGGGGTCTATGTCGACTTCCCGGGAGGGATCCTTTCCTTCTACGGTGTAGAGTATGATGCCATGACTCTGGTTCACAAGTTTGCCTGCAAGTTTTCAGAGCCAGTCTATGCTGCCTTCTGGCTTTCCAAGAAGGAAAACGCCATCCGGATTGTAGATCTGGGAGAGGAACCTGAGAAGCCAGCACCGTCCTTGGTGGAGACTGCTCCCTAGACTCCAGGAGCCATATCCCAGACCTTTGCCAGCCACAGTGATGGGATTTGCATTTTAGGGTGATTTGGGGGCAGAAATAACTGCTGATGGTAGCTGGCTTTTGAAATCCTATGGGGTCTCTGAATGAAAACATTCTCCAGCTGCTCTCTTTTGCTCCATATGGTGCTGTTCTCTATGTGTTTGCAGTAATTCTTTTTTTTTTTTTTTTTTTTTTTTTTTGAGACGGAGTCTTGCACTGCTGCGCGGGCTGGAGTGGAGTGGCAAGATCTTGGCGCACTGCAATCTCCGCCTCCCAGGTTCAAGCGATTCTCCTGCCTCAGCCTCCCGAGTAGTTGGGATTACAGGCGCCTGCTACCACACTCAGCTAATTTTTTGTATTTTTAGTAGAGACGGGGTTTCACCATGTTGGCCAGGCAGATCTCAAACTCCTGACTTCGTGATGCGTTCGCCTCGGCCTCCCAAAGTGCTGGGATTACAGGCGTGAGCCACTGCGCCCAGCCTGTTTGTAGTAATTTTTAGGCACCGAATCTCTCTCATCTTCTAGTGCCATTCTCCTGTCCAGGTAAATGTCACACTGTGCCCAGAATGGATGACCAGGAACCTTCAGAGTGGCTGAAAAGATTGCAGTTATCATAATAAATTGCTAACTTGTGTATTTCCTATGTGCCAGATACTGTTCTTGTGCTTCCTGCACATTAACTCAGTCCTCACAGAACACCCATTGGGTAGATGCTTATATCATCCTTATTTTGCAGATGGAGAAACTGTGGTCCGGGGCAGTTAGCTAATTTGTTCAAGGTCACTCTTGTCACATGGTGAGTGAGGGGCAGAACTGGGATTCAAGTCTGGTTAGAATGACACTGGACTTTTAACCACCACATCATATTGCCTTCCTTTTTTTTTTTTTTTTTTTTTGAGACAGTCTTGCTCTGTTGCCCAGGCTGGAGTGCAGTGGCGCAATCTCGGCTCACTGCAAGCTCCGCCTCCCAGGTTCAAGCCATTCTCCTGCCTCAGCCTCCTGAGTAGCTGGGACTACAGGCGCCCGCCACCACGCCCGGCTAATTTTTTTGTATTTTTAGTAGAGATGGGGTTTCACTATGTTAGCCCGGATGGTCTTGATCTCCTGACCTTGTGATCCGCCCGCCTTGGCCTCCCAAAGTGCTGGGATTACAGGCGTGAGCCACCGCACCCAGACTGCCTTCCTTTTTTTTATTTTATTTTATTTTTTTTTGAGACGGAGTCTTGCTCTGTTGCCCAGGCTGGAGTGCAGTGGCACAGTGTCGGCTCACTGCAAGCTCCGCCTCCTGGGTTCACGCCATTCTCCTGCCTCAGCCTCCCGAGTAGCTGGGACTACAGGCACCCTCCACCATGCCCGGCTAATTTTTTGTATTTTTAGTAGAGATGGGGTTTCACCATGTTAGCCAGGATGGTCTCGACTTGACCTCGTGATCCACCCACCTCAGCCTCCCAAAGTGCTGGGATTACAGGTGTGAGCCACCGCACCTGGTCGCCTTCCTTATTAGATCATGGACATTGTATAAAAGGGAATAAAATGCATAGCAGAGAAACTTCTTGAAGTTTGCAAATCCGCACACAACATCTGACTCAGCCATCTTGCCATGTACTGGCACACTGCCTCACTGCCTCACACAACAGCCCTTTCTATTTGGGGACAGCAAAGATTAGAAGAAATGTCTTAAAGTGTCTGAGTTTTAGTCCCTGTGACCTCTGGAAAGGGGCCCTATTCCTCTCCTCTAAAGTAACCTGGAATATGTGGACTTGTCTGATTTCTCATTCAAAGAATGGTTCTTTAAGAACTGTCACGTTGGCCGGGCGCAGTGGCTCACGCTTGTAATCCCAGCACTTTGGGAGGCCGAGGCAGGCGGATCATGAGGTCAGGAGATCGAGACCACGGTGAAACCCCGTCTCTACTAAAAATACAAAAAAAATTAGCCTGGCGTGGTGGCGGGCGCCTGTAGTCCCAGCTACTCGGAGAGGCTGAGGCAGGAGAATGGCTTGAACCCAGGAGGCGGAGCTTGCAGTGAGCCGAGATTGCGCCACTGCTCTCCAGCCTGGGCGACAGAGCGAGACTCCGTCTCAAAAAAAAAAAAAAAAAAAAAAAAAAAAAAAAACTGTCACGTAACACCCACGCCCCAGGTGTTCTTGTTTTCATATTACATTTTCCACCTTCCTTTATGGTTCTCAGTCCTTTCCCCCTGATTATTTCATTCTTCTTTTGACAGATAAGCTTCCTAAGATTAATCACAAGCATTCATCAAGCCTTTAGGCAAATGGCAAACTGTCTTTAAATGGGTTTCTGAGGCTATAACTTGAAGTCTCTGGTGGGATTCACCAGAAATGTAAATTTTGAGTCTGTTCCTGTGACCTTTGTCAAGGCAAATCTCTTTTTCTTCAATCAGTCTGATTGGCCTGTCTCAAGAGTATATTACTTTAGCATGCATGACTTGTTACCTGTATTTGTATCTAAAGATGTATACAGTGTAGGATTTAAAATGATTTTACTTTAATTTCATCACATCATTGCTTTATGCTGAGACTCTTGAGATTGATGATTCCTCATCCAGTATATTCACTCTCCTTCCTAGCTTAGTGTCACCTGCACAATTGGTAACCCTTTCTTCTTGTCTTATCCGTGTTGATAAATATATTGATGAGATTAGGACCAAATCTAGAATCTTGTGGCACTCAGTCAGTGGCTTCTAGCTTTAGTTATATACAAATTATGCACGGGTGGAACTGTGCAATAATGTAGCTCCACCTTTTCCACCTTTATCCACTGAACATGATGAAAGACATTTTCAGTGGCAGAAATCAAGATATGCTATGTTTAGGCTGGGTGTGGGGGCTCACGCCTGTAATCCCAGCACTTTGGGAGGCTGAGGCAGGAGGATCACCTGATGTCAGAAGTTCGACACCAGCCTGGCCAACATGGTGAAACCCTGACTCTACTAAAAATACAAAAATTAGCCGGCCATGGTGGCACGTTCCTGTGATCCCAGCTACTCAGAAGGCTGAGGCAGGAGAATTGCTTGAACCCAGGAGGTGGAGGTTGAAGTGAGCTGAGATCGTGCCACTGCACTCCAGCCTGGGCGACACAGCAAGAAAAAAAAAAAGATATGCTATGTTTGAATTTCTTTGATCTCTGTAATAATGATCTCAAGACAAATTGAGATCAGCTTGGACTGCCTTATTTTATTGAATCCCTGTGGGTTGTTGGTGCTTGGTCATGGTCATTTTCTTTTCTAAATGTTCACAAAATATTTAATAAACCACTTTAGATTTCTGCTGTGGATTAACACCACGTTTTCTAGTCGTTGTTTCCAGAATCTATCTTATTTTTCTTTTTAAAAAAATCTAGATGCCTGTCTGCATTTGATACAATTTGGATATTTGTCCCCTCCAAATCTTACGCAGAAATTTGATCTCCCATGTTGGAGGTGGAGCTGTGTGGGAGGTGTTAGGATAATGGGTTGGATCCCTCATGAATGGCCATGATGACACCATGCTTCTTGTACAGCCTACATAACCATAAGACAAATCAATTTCTTTTCTTTATAAATTACCCAGCTTCAGGTACTCCTTTACAGCAACACAATGGGACTAAGACACCGTCCTCTCTCATTCTCCCTAGTTTCTCAAAGATTCCCACCTGATTTGCAGTCATGTCATTAAGTTGTGTCAGATTCCTGAAATGTAATTTACTTAGACCAGAATACTTGAGCTTGTATAAAAGGAACCATTTAGGTGTCTCTTGTCTTGAACTTCATTTTCCTGTTAACTTTTTGTCTATTAGTTTTCAAGTTCAAGGCCTTTCTTCTTGATATAAAATAGCAAAGCAGAATTAAGAGTGGGCATATTTGGGCCGGGCACGGTGGCTCATGCCTGTAATCCCAGCACTTTGGGAGGCCGAGGTGGGCGGATCATCAGGTCAGGAGTTCGAGACCAACTTGACCAACATGGTGAAACTCCGTCTCTACTAAAAATACAAAAAAATTAGCTGGGCCTGGTGGCGCATGCCTATAATCCCAGCTACTCAGGTGGCTGAGGCAGGAGAATCGTATGAACCCGGAGGCAGAGGTTGCAGTGAGCCGAGATTGCGCCACTGCACTCCAGCCTGGGCAACAGAGCGAAAAAAAGAAAAAAAAGTTGGGCATATTTGCCTTCTGTCATTGCCTCAAGCAGTGGGCACATCTTTTTTCCTTTTCTTGGTCTAAAAACTGAAAATTGACTAAAACAAATAAAAAAGAAAAAATAGGGCTGGGCGCAGTGGCTCACACCTGTAATCCCTGCACTTTGGGAGGCCTAGGCAGGCGGATCCCGAGGTCAGGAGATCGAGACCATCCTGGCTAACACGGTGAAACCCCGTCTCTACTAAAAATACAACAACAACAAAAAAAATTAGCCGGGCGTGGTGGTGGGTGCCTGTAGTCCCAGCTACTTGGGAGGTGAGGCAGGAGAATGGCATGAACCTGGGAGGCAGAGCTTGCAGTGAGCTGAGATTGTGCCACTGCACTCCAGCCTGGGCAACAGAGCGTGACTCCATCTCAAAAAAAAAAAAAAGAAAAAGAAAAATAGAACAAGAGCTTATTTTATGTTCTCTGGTATTTTCCTTAGCTGTGTGTATGCCACTCTTTTGTATTTATCCATCCTTATCTCTTCTTCCATTATGTAGACTTACTAAAACACACACACACAACACACACGCACACACACACACACACACACCGAACAAAAATCTAAATTCACCAAGAGCTCACTTTGGTGCCACATGGTTCTGCTCCATTACCAGACCATTTGTAATTGCAGAGTCAGAATGTAATTTTAACCACCACGTCCATAATTTATTCTTGTCTCAACTTTTTGAAATCTGAGTGTATATTGCATTCCTTTCTATCTTATGAATTATGAGTAAATTCCCACTTTCTCCCAAGATGCATGATGAAATGATGACATAATGGTATTGGCCCAGTCACGGAGCTCTTATCCCCTCAACGTGGCTCAGCATGTTTTTGGAATGATGCCCCTAAATTAAGTAGATTAAATATACGTGGCATTGGCTGGGCGCGGTGGCTCACGCTTGTAATCCCAGCACTTTGGGAGGCCGAGGTGGGCGGATCATGAGGTGAGGAGATCGAGACCATGGTGAAACCCCGTCTCTACTAAAAATACAAAAAATTGGCCGGGCGCGGTGGCTCACGCTTGTAATCCCAGCACTTTGGGAGGCCGAGGCGGGCGGATCACGAGGTCAGGAGATCGAGACCACGGTGAAACCCCGTCTCTACTAAAAATACAAAAAATTAGCCGGGCATGGTGGCGGGCGCCTGTAGTCCCAGCTACTCGGAGAGGCTGAGGCAGGAGAATGGCACGAACCTGGGAGGCACAGCTTGCAGTGAGCCGAGATTGCGCCGCTGCACTCCAGCCTGGGTGATAGAGCGAGACTCTGTCTCAAAAAAAAAAAAAATTAGCCGGGCGTGGTGGCGGGCGCCTGTAGTCCCAGCTACTCGGAGACGCTGAGGCAGGAGAATGGCGTGAACCTGGGAGGCGGAGCTTGCAGTGAGCCGAGATCGCGCCACTGCACTCCAGCCTGGGTGACAGAGCGAGACTCCATCTCAAAAAAAAAAAAAATAATATATATATATATATTTATATATATATATATTTATATATATATATGTGGCATTTATAATGTGCAAGCTGCTGTGCTGGACGCTAAGAAAGAGTAACCCAGAAACTAACTAGTTGTGTCATTTGATCACAGCAAGCGGATTTAAACTGAAGTAAAACTTCATATGTGAAGAGCTAAATAGGAATCTGCTCTTCCAGACAATAATAGACAAGGTGATGTATGAAACAGGTTTCTCACTCTGTGTCCTAGGGTGCTGCTGCATTTTCACAGGCCATCTTTAGGGACTGGCTTCTGTCTTGTGTCCTTGAGTGACCTACTCCCTGGTTTCCCCCCATCTCTGCAGCCACTGCCTCCATTCCAGGAGCCACCACTCCAGCCCCAGATGAAAGACGGAAGAAAAGGTAGTGCATGTATTTCCTGCTTCTCCTGGCTTCCTCAGATTTCAGCACCGACTCCCTCCCTCTGCACCTGTGATTAGACATCTTGGCAGCTAGGGAGGAGGCCCTGCAGGGCAACCTGCTGTTGATATGCCCCCAATATGTCCATGCAGGGCACAGACTGCGCATGGCTCAGGTAGAGTGTTGGCCATCCCTGCCTTGCTGGAACGTGCCTAGTTTTTAATCTCTGTTTCTGGCTTGCTCTGTAGTCTTGTTGGGAAAATCCCACTGTCTCCCAGAAGGAAGGAGTCCAAGTACAGGAAGAGGGAGAACAGATCATTTCATAAGGACCAAGGGTCATTATAGCAGTGGTCAGTCATTTTAGGTGAAAAACCTTTCCCCCACATTAATAACTTAAGTAATGACCCTGATGATTACCTGAAAGAAGGTATGTGTATATGCGCATGCTCTGGTTTCTCATGAACAAAAGCTTTTTAAATTTTTTTTTCTTTTCTTTTTGAGATGGAGTCTCACTCTGTTGCCCAGTCTGGAGTGCAATGGCGCTATCTCAGCTCACTGCAAGCTCTGCCTCCCAGGTTCTTGCCATTCTCGTGTCTCAGCCTCCTGAGTAGCTGGGACTACAGGCACCCACCACCACGCCCAGCTAATTTTTTGTATTTTTAGTACAGACGGGGTTTCACTGTGTTAGCCAGGATTGTCTTGATCTCCTGACTTCGTGATCCTCCTGCCTCAGCCTCCTGAAGTGCTGGAATTACAAGCGTGAGCCACCACGCCCGGCCAAGCTTTTTAAATTCAACTTCCAACAAGTGTAATACCACATGATGGGAAGGGGACAGATGAGATACCACACTTTTTCCACACTCCCTAATGATACTGATAATACTTGTTAGCTTGTCACATGGTGTAAAAGTCTACTCATTTGATCCCGACAGCCACCTATGAGCTAGGTGGGACTGTGGTCTCTTTTTTATGGAAGAGGAGCAGGCTGAGACTAGCAAGTGAATTATCCAGGGGTATGAAGCTGCTCCGTGGCAGAGCCCAGTTCATTCCTTGCCCTCCTACTCTGTGTGCTTTCTCGAGTCCCTGCTGGCTGGCCAGGCCAGGTGGCAGTGGGGGAAGGCAGAGGGGCTGGGCTGGAGCCAGCAGAGGCTCAGGTCTTCTGGTGCAGTGTCAAGTGTGACATCAGAGCCAGATGGGCGTGACACATTGTCCTCTATCCGGTCTAGCAGTGGCTGCACCTTCTAAGCTTCTCTGTACTATGTGGGAAGGTAGGAAAACCAAGTGGAGATTTAGGGTTGTGTGCTGAGGAGGTTTTATCAGGATCATGAATAAAACAGGGCAGAAAGGAAAGATATCTAGGGGACTGGCATGAAGCCTCCAGGCTGCTCGTAGCCTGAATACTTGAGAGGTCTCAGATGTCCTTCGCATCCTATAGCCTTCCTCGGAGAAGTGCTCTCCCCGACTGGACTCCTGTGAGTCAGTCTGATGAGGCCTATTCCCACCTGCCTCTTTGAGTACCACTGGCGCCATGTCCCCACATTGGCCTGTCCCAGCTGGCCCATCTGTCCTGCCCTGTGCCAAGGCCACATTTTTTTTTTTTTTTTGAGACAGAGTCTCGCTCTCTCGCCCAGGCTGGAGTGCAGTGGTGCATCTCCACTCACTGCAAGCTCCGCCTCCTGGGTTCACGCCATTCTCCTGCCTCAGCCTCCCATGTAGCTGGGACTACAGGTGCCCGCCACCACGCCCGGCTAATTTTTTGTATTTTTTTTTTAGTAGAGACGGGGTTTCACCGTGTTAGCCAGGATGGTCTCGATCTCCTGACCTCGTGATCCGCCCACCTCGGCCTCCCAAAGTGCTGGGATTACAGGCATGAGCCACTGCGCCCGGCCTAAGGCCACATTTTTAACTATAACATCAGATCCCAAATGGCTTCAACTTCCCCCCAAAGTCGGGTGTATGGCCCAACCTCTAAAATGTGCAGGCCAGCAGGAGGCAGGGAGGAAGGGAGTGAGGCGCTGCTCTGTCGCACTCACTCGCTCTGGAGCACCTCTTGTCCTTTTACTCTCAGGAGGCGCCCCCTTGTCATCTTCTCAAAGAAGCTGTTTAGAAAAGGAGGTGCCGAGGGGCAACAACATACTGTGGTCCACAGGTGTTTGAGGAGAACCGTGTGTGTGCAGTGTTGAGGGAGAGGGGATAGAAATGAACCACTACTAATGTCTGAAACCTAGTCTGTCTCTCTGACTCCCAAGTTTGTGGCCCTGAAATGTGAAATAAAGACCGAGTTGGATGATTGAAACTGCTTCCTTGGCCGGGGGCAGTGGCTCACGCCGTAATCCCAGCACTTTGGGAGGCTGAGGCGGGTGGTTCACTTGAGGTCAGGAGTTTAAGACCAGCCTGGCCAACATGGCAAAACCTCGTCTCTACTAAAAATATAAAAATTAGCTGGGCATGGTGGCCCATGCCTATAATCCCAGCTACTCGGGAGGCTGAGGCAGGAGAATCACTTTAACCCAGGAAGCAGAGGTTGCAGTGATCCGAGATCCCACCACTGCCCTCCAGCCTGGGGGATAGAGCGAGACTCTGCCTCCAAAAAAAAAAAAAAAAAAAAAAATGCTTCCTTGAGGAGTGTCAGCCTCAGAGATTAAAAACCGAATTTATTTAAATCTTTAAAAACAAGCTATTTATAATGTGTCAATTATAAATAAACAAGTTAATTAAGAAAAAAAAAGCTACTTTTAGCTTGCAGCACTTCTTAGGGTAATGTGCCCACCTTACAGATCCAAAGAGTCTGCTTTGGGCCTCCCTTCTCTTTGCCACCCTCCTTTGTCTGGCCTTCCCAATTAATTAAATATTAATCTACTCACACGTTTTCTCCAGATTCCTCTTCAGGCAGAAGAGGTTGAGCTGTGAGAACTGATCTCATTCTTAACCTGATTCCTATTCCCCATTCTGACCCTAGTATGTGACTGCCATTGCCAACCAAACCCCAGTGATGGACTCTATTACCTTTCTCTGGTTGTGCCTGGTCTTTCAACATGGGCATTAGAAAGGCACACAATATTGCAAACCTTTTGATTTTATCTAGGGTAATAATACTTTAGTAACAATAACAATAGCAGCAACAACTGATCTCATATATTTAATGAAGTCCTAGAAGGTAGTTTTTTTATTACCCGCCTTTATCTTCTCTATCCTCGTAACTAGGATGGAGACACTGAGGCTCAGAGAGGACAGGTTGCTTGCTCAAGACCATATAGCTCGTAAGTACCCGAGTCAATGTTTGAACCTAGTCTTGCCTGAAGTAGGAGAATTATCTCAGCATGACTTTGAAACTCTTTCTTTGAGCTGCCCAATGTGTTTTGCCTGGGCAATTTGACTACAGTGAGATTTCTGGTTAGTATTCTGAAGCAGTTAAACAACTTAAATTTACATTAAACATTTCTGGTTTTACTTTGATGATGACTTAAGAAAATGAATATAAACATATGTAGCATCATTGGGATAGCCACTTTGTAACTGAACAGATATAAACATAAGAAGTCTGCATCTTATTTTATATTCATGAATATTCAGAAGCCATATATAACAACAATAATTAAAGCACAGTACCAGTAATAGTCCATATATTGCTTAAATTTGACTAACAGTATTCTTGTTGTTCTAGAAATGAGATGACCAGCTCTTTCAGAATATACAGCAACTGCCTCCACATAAAGCAGTGCCAGGTTTAGGAGATTTACGGTAAAGCCATGTTTCCAAGGAGGTCTGTACAAAAAGCCAGACTTCTACTGGCAGTTTCTGAGAGAGAGACGCTTTCCATCCATGGCAGCCATTTACTTTTGCTCTGGGAAACGTTTGTAATAGAAAAGGTATAACTGGGGTATTTATTCATTTCCCCCCGTTCCTCTAGTGTTTGATGGCGTTGCCGTTGCAAGTGGCAGGGCTCAAATGAACTGGTTATCTCAGGATCATGGAAAACCTGGAATCGAGGCTCAAGAATGCCCCCTATTTTCGCTGTGAGAAGGGAACTGATTCCATCCCTCTGTGCCAGAAGTGTGAGACGTGTGTCTTAGCCTGGAAGATCTTCTCTACAAAAGAGTGGTTCTGCAGGATCAATGACATATCACAGAGGAGGTTTCTAGTTGGCATTCTGAAGCAGTTAAATAGCTTGTATTTGTTACACTATTTCCAAAATATCCTTCAGACCACACAGGGAAAGGATTTCATCTACAACAGGTCCCGGATCGACCTCAGCAAGAAAGAGGGGAAAGTTGTGAAGTCCTCCTTGAACCAAATGTTGGATAAAACAGTAGAACAGAAGATGAAAGAGATCTTGTACTGGTTTGCGAACAGCACCCAGTGGACCAAGGCGAATTATACTCTCTTACTGCTGCAGATGTGCAACCCCAAATTACTACTCACTGCTACCAATGTGATCAGAGTCCTGTTTCTGAGAGAGGAGAACAGTATCTCAGGTAAACAAGGCCACAGGCAGAGACTAGAGGGCCCCCAAAAACCAGAAGGCAAGGCTTCAGAAATCTGTAAGGAACTGCAGTTGTAGATGACATAGGTAGACAGAGATTGCACAGAATGCAGCATAGGTTTTTTGAACTGACACCTTGTCCTGACACCCGATCCTGTTTACCAAAGGAGAAATGACTGAATGTAACTTCCTTCTTGAAAATGATCAACGCAGGAGGAAGTACACAACGTTTAACTCACAAGCATTTATCATGGATTTCTGCATAGGCCCAGAAATGGCTGGTCCCTGCCCCTGACCCCTTAATGCTGGTGTCGTTCCTGCTTTAGGGATTGGACTGAGGGTTGTAAAGGGGAAGCTTTTGTTTTGCTCTTCAGCTGCCCTGCACAGAAACCAGACCAAGCAGTCAAAACTTAGGGCTTTTTTTTTTTTCATTCACTCTATCATGCTCCTTGCTTATCCATGAAATCAAACCTTAAAGTAGAGTTTCTCCAAGGCTGGAGATAGCTTAAGGGCCAAATAAGTCTAAGGTGGTAGTTCTTCAGCTGTGGCTTATATCAGGCTCTCCAGCAGGACCTGTTAAAACAAGCTTCTCCCACAGAACTTCGGACTCAGCAGGTCTAAGGTGGGCCCAGGATTCTGTATTTCTTTTCCTTTTTTTTTTTTTTTTTTTTGAGATGGAGTCTCGCTCTGTCACTCAGGCTGGAGTGCAGTGGCGCAATCTTGGCTCACTGCAAACTCTACCTGATGGGTTCAAGCAATTCTCCTGCCTCAGCCTCCCAGGTAGCTGGGACTACAGGCCGCGCCACCATGCCCGGCTAATTTTTTTGTATTTTTTAGTAGAGATGGGGTTTCACCATGCTGGCCAGGCTGGTCTTGAACTCCTGACCTCGTGATCCGCCTGCCTCAGCCTCCCAAAGTGCTAGGATTACAAGCGTGAGCCACCGCACTCGACCAGGGGTTCTGTATTTCTAACAAGTTTCTAGCCAGTGCTGATGTTGCTGGTCTGGGGATCTCTCTTTGAGAACCACAGGCCTAGGGTGTTGGAGAATCCTGGAAGTGTTTGGCCAGATAGTTCAGGGAAGCAGAAGAAACAATAAGGGTGGTGCCTATTTTGCTTTGCTATAAAGGAATACCTGAGGCTAAGTAATTTATAAGGAAATTTATAAGGAAAATAGTTTTATTTGGCTCGCAGTTCTGAAGACCGTACCAGAAGCATGGCACCAGCATCTCTTTCTGGTGAGGGCTTCAGGAAGCTTCCACTTATGGTGGAATGCAAGGGAAAACAACGTATCTTGAGGCAAGAGAAGTAGCAAGAGAAGGGGAGGGGTGTCAGTTTCTTTTAAACAGCCAGCTCTTGCTCGAACTGTATTAATAGAGCGAGAACTCACTCATTACTGTGGGAAGGGCACCAAGCCTTTCAAAAGGGATCTGCCTCCATGACCCAAAAACCTCCCATCAGGCCTCACTTCCAGCATTGGGGGTCACATTTCAACATGAGGTTTGGAGGGGACAAATATCCAAACTGTATCAGGAGGCAAGAGAATTGAGCTTTGGTGGCGTCCAGGAGTGGAAGGTCCAACATGGGGAAGCTCAGATTTAAGCAGAGGTGGGAGAAAGCTGGGAGGGGGTGGTCACATGGAGGCATTTAGGAGTTGTAGCTCTTGAAGGTGTGTAATTCCTGTCACCAATGAGACCTGACAGGTGGTCATATTTGTAGACTAGTGAAATCCAAAAGAATTTTAAAGCTGGATGGCCTAGGACACAATTAGATCACAATATATGTCACTTGATTTATTTGGTGTGTCAGGGGTATAAAAGAATGATAATATAGAATGAAGACACAGTGAATCTCAGGGTGTCAAAAACAAAGTTAGGTTGGAGATCAACCGACTGGTTGATCCTTAATATTTACATAAGGAGACCAAAGTCCAGGGCATCTGAATGACTTTGCTTAGGTCACCCACCACGTGGGCTGAAAACCAGGATCCCCTCCTGAGCCCCTTCCACTCTGGAGTGAATGCTGCCAGCAGCGGAGGGCCTGGCTTGTACGCACAGATGCAATGCTCCGCGGTGCTCTTCCAAAAGCTTCATCATGCACCATAGGAATGGGTTATTTACATTGGAGTTGTATTAAGTCCTATTACAGGTTGTGGCAACCTTCTTTTTTTTTTCTGAGATGGAGTCTCACTCTGTCGCCCCCAGGCTGGAGTGCAGTGGCCTGATCTCGGCTCACTGCTGCAAGCTCCGCCTCCCGGGTTCACGCCATTCTCCTGCCTCAGCCTCCTGAGTAGCTGGGACTACAGGTGCCTGCCACCACGCCTGGCTAATTTTTTTGTATTTTTAGTAGAGACGGGGTTTCACTGTGTTAGCCTGGATGGTCTTGATCTCCTGACCTTGTGATCCGCCCGCCTCAGCCTCCCAAGGTGCTGGGATTACAAGCATGAGCCACCACACTGGGCCGACAACCTTCTCTTTTCTTAGAGCAGATTCTGTCTTAAAAAAGTAAATGTTCTGGCTGGGCGTGGTGGCTCACACTTATAATCCCAGCACACTGGGAGGCCAAGGCAGGCGGGTCACCTGAGGTCAGGAGTTCGATACCAGCCTGGCCAACATGGCGAAAACCCATCTCTACTAAAAATACAAAAAATAGCCAAGTGTTATGCACTCGTAATCCCAGCTACTTGGGAGGCTGAGGCAGGAGAATCACTTGAACCCGGGAGGTGGAGGTTGCAGTGAGCCAAGACCGCACCATTGCACTCCACACTGGGCAATAAGAGCAAAACTCAGTCTCAAAAAAAAAAAAAAAAAAAAAGTTAAATGTTCTAATTTGACTGGAGGGTGGTTATTTCTATCATTGAAGAAAATTTAGCTTGAGCTTCCGAAGAGCATTCCCTCTTGCAGTTCCTGACCTCTACTCTCTGTCTCTGCTTGTATAAACAGCTCAAGAAATTTTACACTGGAGCTGCGCTGAAAAGCTAACAGGAAGCTTTCTGAGATTTTTGCATAGGAGTTTGGAGGCCCCGAATAAAAACAGACATAACTGCTCTGGTCCGTTCTGTACATCTTTAAAAGAAGGAAGAAAAAATGAAAAAGTTTCCCTCCACCTCATTTTCCTCAACACACCTGCTTCAACAGCAACCTTGTCTTGGTCTTTTGTTTTTCAGGGCTCAATCAAGATGTCACAGATGTGTGGTTTTCCCCCGAGAAAGACCACAGCTCCCAGTCTACAACCTCACAAGTCTATTGGACAGCCAAAACTCAGCACACATCCCTTCCTTTGTCCAAAGCCCCAGAAAATGAACACTTGCTTGGGGCAGCATCTAACCCTGGTAAGTCAACTTTCAGCAAGAAAGCCAATATGGGCCGGGCGCAGTGGCTCATGCCTGTAATCCCAGCACTTTGGGAGACCGAGGCGGGTGGATCACGAGGTCAGGAGATCGAGACCATCCTGGCTAACACGGTGAAACCCCGTCTCTACTGAAAATACAAAACATTAGCCGGGTGTGGTGGCGGGCGCCTGTAGTCCCAGCTACTCGGGAGGCTGAGGCAGGAGAATGGCGTGAACCCAGGGGGCGGAACTGGCAGTGAGCCGAGATCACGCCACTGCACTCCAACCTGGGTGACAGAGTGAGACTGCATCTCAATTAAAAAAAAAAAAGAAAAGAAAGCCAATATGAAACCAATGTGAGATTGGGAAGACCCAGTGGAACTGGAGGGACTGGGCAGGGTGATAGCATCTGGGGATGGCAGATTTGAGGAACTCACATTCATTTAGCATCTACAGTGTGCTGGGTTCTTTGACATTTTCTTCCCCATCTAATTCTCACAGCTGGTAAGGGGAGGAGCAAAGATTAAAATTGATCAGTATGGCCCCCAAACCCATATTTTCACCTCTCCACTACAGTGCCCACGAGACACATCTGAAAATAGAGATCAGAAAGGAAACTATCAATGATTTCCTTTGGATTCTTTCTCTGCTCCGGGCCACAATCCATCATCTAGTCCCTGGGCTCTGGCATGGTGGCCAACTCTAGAATTAAACCCACCAATGGCTATTTTTGCAGTATTGGATTGAATCTTGAGGAGGGAACAAAATTAATGGGGAATTTGGTTCCCCACCTCAAGGCACTCCTAAGTTGGGTTTTGAAGCAAGACATATACATGAAATATCACAGGAAACACAATATCGTAGGAAATACAAGGCATAGATTCTAAAACACTTTTACATGGAAAATTTCAAATTTCAAAAGTATGTAGAACAGTATGATAACCACCCACCCCCACATTACTGGCTTCAACAATTACCAACATTTTACCAATTTATTCCATTCATTTCCCCCCCTTTCTTAAATTGTTTAAAATTTTTTCTTGTTGGAGTATTTTTTTTTGAGACAGAGTCGCGCTGTCGCCCAGGCTGGAGTGCAGAGGCACGATCTCGGCTCACTGCAGGCTCTGCCCCCCGGGGTTCACGCCATTCTCCTGCTTCAGCCTCCCGAGTAGCTGGGACTACAGGCACCCACCACCACGCCCGGCTAATTTTTTGTATTTTTAGTAGAGACGAGGTTTCACTGTGTTAGCCAGGATGGTCTGGATCTCCTGACCTCGTGATCCGCCCGCCTCGGCCTCCCAAAGTGCTGGGATTACAGGCGTGAGCCACCGCCCCCGGCCTGGTTGAAGTATTTTTAAGAAAATTCCAGGCACAATGTCATTTCAGACTCTGATACTCTAGACTTCTCCTTGGGCTGAAAAAGCTGAAAAGTACATCTATATCTGGGTCAAAAGATTCTATTCTCATGTTGCAGAAGAGATGACAAAAATCTAGTGGCCTAAGGGTAGAGTCTGAGGAGGTTTATTTTGTAGGAGAGCTTTTGGTGAGCACTTGTTCTTGGCCTGGAGTTTCTACAGAGCCAACTCAACCACGTACCTTTCTCTGGCTTCACTCTAGAGGAACCATGGAGGAATTCACTCCGGTGTGTTTCCGAAATGAATAGGCTGTTTTCTGGAAAAGGAGACATAACCAAGCCAGGGTACGATCCCTGCAATCTATTGGTTAACCTGGATGACATCAGAGACCTGTCTTCTGGGTTCAGCAAATACCGAGACTTCATCCGTTACCTTCCCATCCACCTCTCCAAGTACATTCTAAGTATGCTGGGGTGTATGAGGGGATTTCCCGGACACCTCCCATCTTGGCTCAGTTCTGGGGTTTCTGGGTCCATCTTTTTTTTTTTTTTTCCAGGAATGCTGGATAGACACACCCTGAACAAGTGCGCCTCTGTGAGCCAGCACTGGGCCGCCATGGCTCAACAGGTCAAGATGGACTTGTCAGCGCATGGCTTCATTCAGAACCAGATTACCTTCTTGCAGGTACTTCCTGCAAGTCTGAAAGGGGAATGCCTGAGACCAGCTTCATTTTCGTGTTGAGGCTGATCTGACTGTGGACCTTTCAGTGAACCCTTAGCTGGCCTCCTGCTCTACATTTGTGGCCTTTTAGACTTCATGGGTCCCTTCTTTTTGGTCCAAACTCCTGTTGGTAACTGAGTACTCTCTCGTTGTCCGTGCAGCTCACAAGGACAATAGGGGATAGAGACCGCTCAAGAGCAGAGAGGCGGAGCCTTTCTAACACCTCACAAAACAGAGAACCCCCAGCCCCTAGGGAGTGATGTCGCAGCTTACGCAGCAAGAAAGCCATAAATGTGTTTCTGCATCAGCCTCATATGGAGCACAGATGTTTATAAGGCTGCAAAGTATTTTTTTAAATTAAAATGCAATTTTCCCCAATGGCAGTCTTCTCCAGCATTTTTACTTCTCAGTTTCTTGCCAGAAGTCTCACCCTAAACCATGGACATTGGTAACTTGCATTTTTTTTCCCCCCAGCAGAGAGGACAGAGGATGAGAAGCAGCAGCTATGGTGAGGCTGGCGATAGTCTGACCATCTTTGCTGGTCCCTCTGTGGTATTTGGTGTTTATTTTTCTCCTCCATTCGATCTGCACACACTGCCAGAGGAACTGGCCAGAACTGGGCCTGCCTGACGCAGCCAGGGCTTACCCATCCTTCAGATTTTGCCAAGAACTAGTTTTTCCCTTCCTCCTGCAGAGTCGGCGCCAAGAGTAGCCATTTTCTGTTTTTATTTTTGTTTTTTTTGTCTTTTTCCAGGGGTCCTACACAAGAAGAATTGATCCTAATTATGCCAATAAGGTTTCTATCCCAGTTCCTAAAATGGTAGATGACGGGAAGCGCATGCGTGTGAAACATCCGCAGTGGAAGCTGAGAACGAAGGTGGGTTCCAACTGCATCTGGGGCAAGTAGCTGTGAGCGTCTCATTCTAATTGGCCATTGAAGGCGAGGTCCAGACTCAGCCCTGGTGTGAGGACAGAGGATCATGGCAGGTAACACTCCTTAAGGAAGACCAAAGTTCTGTGTTGCTACTGACTTGCAAGTGGCACGATCTTGGCTCACTGCAAGCTCTGCCTCCCGGGTTCACACCATTCTCCTGCCTCAGCCTCCCAAGTAGCTGGGACTACAGGTGCGTGCCACCACGCCCGGCTAATTTTTTTTGTATTTTTAGTAGAGATGGGGTTTTACCGTGTTAGCCAGGATGGTCTTGATTTCCTGACCTCGTGATCCGCCCCCCTCAGCCTCCCAAACTGCTGGGATTACAGGCACGAGCCACTGCGCCCGGCCCGACACTTCCTATTCTTAAGCCTTGCTTTACTCATCTTTTGGATGGGTGGATTGATTTGGTTGTCCTCTCAGGGTTCTTCCTTACTTCAAAGCCCATGGCAGTGTTCTGTGTCCATGGCACCAGGTCATTTAGTGGCAAGTTCAGAGGCCAGGAGCAACCCCATCAGCCCATGCCTCTGGAGGCTCCAGCATCTGCTGCTCAGGAATTTCAGGAGGACCCGAGGGGAGGGCCCGGGCTGGTTCCAGAATGCCTAGGGCCTAGATGAATTCGGCTCCCTCATCCCTCACTTCCAGGTTTATTCTGGCTCTAGGATGGAAGGGGAGAGTTAATTAAATGTAGTCCTCTGCACTACTTCTTGGGCAATAATGAAGAGTGACCGGAAGACTCTTCGAGCTCTTTGCTTTGCCTATCAAAGGCATGGTTGATATTCCTAAAACCGTTAGATTTCTGCCCCCTCCTCTCTGCTTAAAGTCTATTTTGAAGTCTATTCAACTGGCCCCAAAAGGATAGTTAATAGGGGATGGTTTGACTGTCGCTTCCCATAAGGAAGCTATGTTAAATTAGAATTTGAGAAACAGAAGCATCCAGAGAGAGCATCTAGCTCATATGACCTGTAGGGGCCAAGCAGGTGACACAAAGGAGGAGATGGGTGGTGTGGGCAGTAGCGGACGGTGTGGCTGTCATGGACTGGACAGTTCACCTGCATCTGAAGGGCCAGCTGCTGCTCAGTTCTGGCTAATTATTGTCTTGAGAGATTGTCTTGCGGCCCCTGACCTGCTAGACCATCTAAGCCTTAGAAGATAGAAACCTGACGTATTATGTGAAATCTCTTGCTTTTATTAAATGCTGGCAACCATTTAAAAGCAGTTTTAAAAACTACCTAGGCCAAAGAAAACACATTTCTGGGCCAGGCATGGTGGCTCATGCCTGTAATCCCAGCACTTTGGGAGGCCGAGGCGGGCGGATGATGAGGTCAGGAGTTTGAGACCAGCCTGGCCAACATGGTGAAACCCCGTCTCTACTAAAAATACAAAAAATTAGCTGGGCGTAGTGGCGGGCACCTGTAGTCCCAGCTACTCGGGAGGCTGAGGAAGGAGAATGGCGTGAACCTCGGCGGCAGAGCTTGCAGTGAGCCGAGATCGCGCCACTGCACTCCAGCCTGGGTGACAGTGCAAGACTCCGTCTCAAAAAAAAAAAAAGAAAAAAGAAAAAGAAAAAGAAAAGAAAACACATTTCTGGATTTCATTTGACCTGCAGTTATTCATTTCTGAGCTGGTCCCTTCACCCATTTTATAGATAGAGAAACTGAGGCACAGAGAGGTCAAGCTCTCCCAGCCAGCTGAGTGAAAGAGGCATTCATTTGAACATGGACCTGCTTTTGTTTTCAAGTCTGTTGCTCTTTTAAGTATAACACAAAGAACACCCTTCTCCCTTGGGTGATGCAGTCAGTAATGGCCCAACAGAAGGACTACCCAGCCAGTGTTTGACATTCTAGGAATGTATTGACAGAACTGGAGCACCGTCATCTCAGACAAACACCCCCACTCTAAGTTCCAGGTCCCTTTCTAGTCTCATGCATTTCAAGGAAATCTAACTACAAGCAGCCAGAAAGAACAGACAGTAAAACACAGATAAGACATCTCGGGCACAGAGGGAGGTGGGGGGAAAGTCTCTTGGGTAACTGCTAAACTTCACCCTCATACAATGGGCCCCAGTAAAACAGCGGGCCATCATGAGCACATTCCTTTCCATTCAAGAGCACTAAGATAGGGAAGCTAAAGCAGACTCAGGGGTATGCCTGCAGCTGCAGAAAGATGTATGGGGACAGACACACAACTCTCCCTCCCAGATAAGCACAACAAAGAGACACAGAAGCAGTCCAAGCGCCTGATAAACTCTCCCACCCTGAATCCTTAAAGACTTTTAGTCTGTAAGAGAGTGCGGCTTCTGACGTAACTCAGTCAGAATTCCCCCCAGATTTGAAATAAACCTGTTGACTGTCAAGCCACCCTTCGTGTTTCTCTCCTCTTTCTTTAATTCTTACATGTATAATTTAAGAAAAGTGGCCAGGTGCAGTGGCTCATGCCTGTAATCCCAGCACTTTGGGAGGCTGAGGCAGGCAGATCACCTGAGGTCAGGAGTTCAAGACCAGCCTGGCCAACATGACAAAACCCTGTCTCTACTAAAAATATAGAAAATTAGCCAGGCATGGTAGTGCATGCCTATAATCCCAGCTACCCGGGAGGCTGAGGCAGAAGAATTGCTTGAACCCAGGAGACGGAGGTTGTAGTGAGCCGAGATCACGCCACTGCACTCCAGCCTGGGCAAGACTCCATCTCAAAAAAAAAAAAAAAAAAAGAGAGAGAGAGAGATTGAGAGAGAGAGAGAAAAGGGAGAGAAGCAGAGAAGCAGGTGAAGCCGTGTGGAGAACACATGAAACAGCAAGACTAAGCAGTTACAGAGTCTCCTAGGAAAAGTGGGGGTGAGTGCTTCTCAGGGTGGTGAGTAATAGCATGAGTGTAAACTGTGTGCCTGATGCCCATAACGCTGCTTACAGCATGTACTTGATTTCACCATAGATCGAGGAGGTGTTGTTGCTCTCAGTTTATGGATGTGGAAATGAAGGATATGGTGTGAGAAAGTGCCCAAGGTCTCATAGCTGGGCAGTGGCAGAGCTGGAATTTAACCTCAGGTCTTTTCCCTCCCAATGACTCCACCATGTGGCTTCTTGGGCTCAGAAAACTTAGGAGATGAGCAAGGGCCAATGAATTCTGCCCTGGGTTGGGAGAATCCAGGGCGGCATCATTTAATTCAGGCTGGGATATGGAAAACTCCCTGGACACTGGAGGGGAGGCAGGTTGGCAGATTCTTCTGGGCAGAGACTTCTTGGTGGGCATTGCTACATGGTTAAAGATTAAGAAGGAGAGGGAGCAGAGGAAAGATGGCATCTGAGGAAGAGTCTAAAGGCTTGGAGCAGAAGGCTAAGGTTTGGAAGGAGACTTCAGAGATGTCCCCAAGAGGACTCTCAGGTGCAAACATGATGCTGTGTTCTTCTTTGCCTTCAAGATAAATATATTCTGCTTTTTGTTTCCTGCTAGTCTAATGGGACTGTTACTTCTGGCTATTTGAGGATAGAATATGGCAGGGAATAGAAATGGAACTGAGAGTCTAGTTCAGTCATCTGTGCCAGAATTTAATATGTCTGGAATGCCAGAAGGTATGTGATAGAGGAAGCAAAGGAGGAAGGGAAGGAGGGAGGAAGAATGAAGGCAGGCAGGCAGGCAGGAAGTAAAGAAAGAAAGATTGGGAAGCAAATGAAAGCGCCCATGTCAAGACTTGATAAAATTGATTTCCTTTCCCTGAGTCCCAGATACCTTATCTGTAAAATAATGAGAACATTTTGTGGGGCAAGTGATCTACCTTGTAAGGCAGCTGCAAGGACAAATGAAGGTTGCAGATGTATAAAAACTTTGAAATGCAAATGCAGGCTAGCGTGGTGGCTCACACCTGTAATCCTAGCACTTTGGGAGGCTGAGGCAGGCGGATCGCCTGAGGTCAGGAGTTCGAGACCAGCCTGGCCAACGTGGTGAAACTCCGTCGCTACTAAAAATACAAAAATTAGCCAGGCGTGGTGGCGCATGCCTGTAATCCCTGCTACTTAGGAGGTTGAGGCCATGGAATCAGGGCACATGGAAAAACAAAGAGATGAAAGAAGAATTAAGAACGTTGACCCGACATTTTCTAACTCATGGTTTCCTCTGGTGCTTGCTCACTGGCTGCTCCCTTCTCTGCAAAGCAGCAGCCTCAGCCTTCAGAGGAAGAATCCGTGAGCCCTGTGCCTTTGCCAGGGAGACCCTAGGGGTTCTGGGACTGTGGGTATTTGCAGTTACCACTGAGCTTTAACTTCAAATATTCCCTTGATAGAATGAGTACAACCTGTGGACTGCATACCAGAACCAGGAAACGCAGCAGGTCCTGATGGAGGAGAGAAATGTTTTCTGTGGGACCTACAATGTTCGCATTCTCTCTGACATGTAGGTACTGGGGTCGGAATCTGGGTCTTAGGGATGCTTGAGTTATCCACACTGACGCTTGGGATTTCCCTGACCTTTGTGCACACGGAAAGGCAAGTTCTCCTCACCCCAAGCTCCAGCCCTGAACTTGCACACGATCCCATGTAGACAACAGCTGCTTCATTTTGCACCATTCTTGGCAGTGGGCAAAGGACACTTTCCCTTTCTAAATTTTGGGTACGCTGACCAACAACCTTTTGCACAAGTCACACATAAAATCTTTATTTTTTGAAATATCTTTATTTTGTTATATTAATTTTAGAAATAATATATGGTTATTGGAAAAAATCTTCCAAATGCCAGAAAATGTATAGAGAAAGGCAAAGTTTTCCTGTAGTCTGTCACCTAGCAATAACCACCATTAATATTGATGTCTACCCTTCTAGAATTCTTTTTTTTTTTTTTTTGAGACAGAGTCTTTTTTTTTTTATTAATTTTTTTTGCATACAAAAACAATAAACATTTTCTAAAAATACATACAAACAAAAAGATGCGTATCAAACATATTAGGAAGGTTGCACATGGGAAGTCGGGGAATAGAAATGGGGGGTGGGAGTTAAAATAAATGAGAGAGGGACTTTATATGGATCAGTGATAATAACTCAATCCTCTATTTGACAAAGAAGAGGGAGAAGGAAGAGGAAGAAAAAGAAAGTGGGATAAAGGATCAGAAAGGGAGGAAAATAGAAAAAATTAGAGTATGACTCCAGGGTAGACCTGTTTTGTTGTCACTGAGTTGGTTGGTTGGTTTGTCTGTTGTATTCTTCATGTTTCGCCAAGTTGGCCAGACTGGTCTTGAACTCCTAGCCCGAAGTGATCAACCCGCCTCGCCCCCCAGAGTGCCGGGACCACAGGCGTGAGCCACCACGTCCAGCCCCCACATTGCTTCTGGCCTCCGTGTTAGACCTCCCAGACGGAGCGGCCAGGCAGAGGAGCTCCTCACTTCTACCCAGACACGGGGCGGCTGGGCAGAGGAGCTCCTCACTTCCCAGACGGGGCGGCCAGGCAGAGACGCTCCTCACTTCTTCCCAGACGATAGGTGGCCGGGCAGAGGCGCTCCTCACTTCCCAGACGATGGGTGGCCGGGCAGAGGCGCTCCTCACTTCTTCCCGGACGGGGCAGCCGGGCAGAGGGGCTCCTCACTTCCCAGACGGGGCGGCCAGGCAGAGGTGCTCCTCACTTCCCAGACGATGGGTGGCCGGGCAGAGGCACTCCTCACTTCCCAGATGGGGCAGCTGGGCAGAGGCGCTCCTCACTTTCCAGACGATGGGTGGCCGGGCAGAGGCGCTCCTCACCTCCCAGACGATGGGTGGCCGGGCAGAGGCGCTCCTCATTTCTTCCCGGACGGGGCGGCCGGGCAGAGGCGCTCCTCACTTCCCAGACGGTGGGTGGCCGGGCAATGCCGCATACTCCATTCTCTCTCGGGGATTTAGCATACATTTACAGAATTTAAAAAAAGATTTAGTGTTTAAATTTAACGGAAATGGATTTTTGTCATCGTATGAGAGTGGGGATCCCTCGGGGCCTGTTAATTCTCGACCTTGCCTTCTGCTGCCTCCCTTGTTGAAAGGCCCTGAATTTTCCTTTACACCACTGCTGTAGGCAAAGTCACAGGGCTAAGTCAGTCCCAGGAGGGACACTGACTCTTCTTTCATGGATAATCCTTTTCCCCTGGCACTCAGGTGGGATCAAAACAGAGTCATCCACTATTCCGGGGGAGATCTGATAGCTGTGTCATCTAATCAAAAGATCCATCTTCTGGACATCATACAAGTAAAAGCGATACCCGTTGAATTCCGAGGCCATGCTGGGAGTGTCCAGGCCCTCTTCCTGTGTGAGGAGGAAAACTTTCTCCTAAGCGGAAGCTATGACCTAAGTATCAGGTGAGGAGCCCAAAGGCATCATGATCCCCATCCCACCTAGGGCCTAGAGGCAGCTCATGGAAGAAGTGTGCATGCTTCTTTCTTTTTATATTTAACAGTTATCCTAGAAGATATTGACTTCTAGAATACCTTCAGCTTACTTTTTTTTGGCAAGGAAAAAGGAATGTATATATTGCTTAAAATTTGAATGAGATAGATTTATAACAGTTATCAGATATATTTTCTAATTGATGACTGCAAATAAGAAAAATTTTCTTTATTAGCATTCTTAGATGAAGAAATAATTTACATTTGTTCTTACAGATTCTTTCAGGGGAACGTGGCTTTTTATGGGTATGAGACAGACTATAGAGGCAAAATAGTGTTTTAAAAATGCATATGTGGCCAGGCACAGTGGCTCACGCCTATAATCCCAGCACCTTGGGAGGCCGAGGCTGGTGGATCATGAGGTCAGGAGATCGAGACCATCTTGGCTAACATAGTGAAACCCCATCTCTACTAAACAAAATACAAAAAATTAGCGGGCCGTGGTGGCGGGTGCCTGTAGTCCCAGCTACTCGGGAGGCTGAGGCAGGAGAATGGCGTGAACCCAGGAGGCGGAGCTTGCAGTGAGCCTAGATCATGCCACTGCACTCCAGCCTGGGCGACAGAGCGAGACTCCATCTCAAAAAAAAAAAAAAAAACCCAAAAAATCACATATGTATGTATATTTTTAAACAATATAACAAACACTGATGCGTCCATTACTCAGGCCAAGAAATAAGATACCACCATTCCCTAACCCTCCCACTGTGCCCTTCTCTTCTTGCTTCTTCCTGCCAACCAGAGGTAATATTATTCTAATTTTATACTAATGATTCCCTTGCATTTCTTTATCATTTTTGCTTCCTTCTTATACATCTCCAAAAGTATTAGTTGCTTTTGCCTGTTTTTGAACTCCAAAGGAATTATATTTTAAAAATTTGTTGGTACCTCATTCTTACATGGAACTATGTTTTTGAGATTCACCTATATGATGTAGGTGGCAGTAATTAACTTATTTTCGCTGAGATACTGTATTAAATTGGATGATTCTATCGTAACTCATTTATTTGTTTTTCTGTTGGTGGACATTTGCATTGTTTATAGTTTTTATTTATTTATTTATTTATTTTTTTGAGATTGAGTCTTACTCTGTCGCTCAGGCTGGAGTGCAGTGATGCCATCTCGGCTCACTGCAAGCTCCGCCTCCCAGGTTCACACCATTCTTCTGCCTCAGCCTCCCAAGTAGCTGAGACTACAGGCTCCTGCCACCACGTCCGGCTAATTTTTTTTGTATTTTTTAGTAGAGAAGGGGTTTCATCATGTTAGCCAAGATGATCTCTGTCTCCTGACCTCATGATCCACCCACCTCGGCCTCCCAAAGTGCTGGGATTACAGGTGTGAGCCACTGCACCCGACCCTTGTTTCTAGTTTTTAATTATTTCAAAGAATGCTGCCAGAGACGGGTCTTGGATGTGTCCCCTGGTGCCCATGTGCACAAGTTTTTTAAAGGCATATTCTTAGTATGGGAATTTTTAGGAAGGAGTACTAAACTGTTTTCCAATGTAATTGTATTAATTTACATTCCCATTGGCAGCATATGAGAATATCTCTTCTTATGTATTCTCACCAACACTTAATACTGTCAATCTAACAGTTTTGTCAATCTGATGGGTATTAAATAAAACCCATTTAACTTTCCTGATTACTAATGAAGTTGAACACCTTTTCATATGTGTATTAGTCAGGGTCTCCAGAGAAACAGAACCAATAGAATGTGTATACACATAGGAGATTTACCAAAAAGTATTGACTTGTGTGATCAAGGTGGCTGGCTAGTGCAAAATCTGCATCATGGGCCAGCAGGCTGGAGACCCCGGTGAGCCAACGGTGCAGATGAAGCCCAAAGGCCATCTGCCAGATAATTCCCTCTTGCCAGGACTATCTATTAACTTTGTTCATAGTATCTACATGAATTTTGTTGAACAAAAATTCTCAATATGGGCCGGGCACAGTGGCTCATGCATGTGATCCCAGCACTTAGGGAGGCCGAGGAGGGCGGATCATCTGAGGTCGGGAGTTTGAGACCAGCCTGACCAACACAGAGAAACCCGTCTCTACTAAAAATACAAAATTAGCCAGGCATGGTGGCACATGCCTGTAATCTCAGCTACTCAGGAAGGCTGAGGCAGGAGAATCGCTTGGACCTGGGAGGTGCCACTGCACTCCAGCCTCGGCAACAAGAGCGAAACTCAGTCTCAAAAAAAAAAAAAAGAAAAAATCTTAATATGAATGTAATAAAAACATCAGTTTATCAGGGTTTTCTTTTTTTTTTCCCTCATTTCTGTGATTCTTCCCTCTTCTAGGTCACAAAGATATTTTCTAATATTTTCTTCTATCAACATTACAGTTTTATCTTTTGCATTCTTTTTTTAATCTATTTGCAATTCAACCTTGTACGTGGCGTTAGGGTTTCCATTTCATTTATTCATATTTAAATAAAGTGAGCAGTTTCTCCCCCACAGCAACTACTATATAACCTGCCACTTCCTCCATTGATTTGTGGTGCTAGGTTTATCACATGGAAATTTCCCGTATGTGCATGAGAATGTCCCCGTGCTCTCTGATCTAGTCCACTGTCTTTCTGTTTTAAATCAAAATCCCCCTCCTTGAAAATTGTTTGTTTTGTTTTTGGGTATGCATTTGGAGAATGTTTTAAAATGTGATGGGAGGGAAATTCTACTTTTCACTTTTCTTTTTTTTTTTTTTTTTTTTTTGAGACGGAGTCTTGCTCTGTCGCCCAGGCTAGAGTGCAGTGGCGCGATCTCGGCTCACTGCCAGCTCCGCCTCCCGTGATCACGCCATTCTCCTGCCTCAGCCTCCCGAGTAGCTGGGACTACAGGCACCTGCCACCGCGCCTGGCTAATTTTTTGTATTTTTAGTAGAGACAAGGTTTCTCCGTGCTAGCCAGGATGGTCTCGATCTCCTGACCTCATGATCCGCCCACCTTGGCCTCCCAAAGTGCTGGGATTACAAGCGTGAGCCACTGCACCCGGCCAATAATTGGTTTTTCTATGTAGACAATCTTATCAACTGCAAATTACAATATATTATCTTTTTTTTATTTATTTATTTTTTGAGATGGAGTCTCACTCTGTTGCCAGGCTGGAGTGCCATGGCGCGATCTCGGCTCACGGTAACCTCCAACTCGCTGATTCAAAGGATTCCCCTGCCTCAGCCTCCCAAGTAGCTGGGACTACAGGCATTAGCCACCACGCCCGGCTAATGCTTTTTTGTATTTTAGTAGAGACGTGGTTTCACTGTGTTGGCCAGGATGGTCTCAATCTCCTGACCTTGTGATCTGCCCACCTCGGCCTACCAAAGTGCTGAAATTACAGGCATGAGCCACCGTGCCCGGCTGACAATATATTATCTTCTTTTCTAATGCCTATACCATCTTTTGTTTTTCTTTCCTTCTAACTTTGCCTAGGCCTTCCAGTGCTGTGGCAGGCAGTAGCAGTGAGAGTGGGCATCTTCATCTTGTTTCCCTTCTGGAAGGGAATACATCTACAGTTTCTCCACTGAGCATAATACTTGCTGTTATGACTTTGGCTTATACCTTTTACTAAATCTGGAAAGTTCCTTCTATTCCTATTTTTCTTTTCTTTTTTTTTTTTTTTTTGAGTTGGAAAATAGGATTTACTGGGGGAACCGTACAAGCAGAGGAGAAGCAGGGGTGCCCGGGCTGTCATAGCCTTGCAGTGGATGGTGGGCTCCGTGGCCAACTTGCCAGGGGACAGGCCTGTTGCTGGCACTCCGCCCACAATTACAGGGTGGGAGCGAAGGACCTCGCGGCTGAGGACAGGTCCTTGTTAGTAAGCAGGAGGCTCTGCAGTCCCGGTGGGGTCATCTTGCCTCTTCGGACTGCTCCCTCTGACTGGCGAAGCCACACTCTGTGAAGCTGCTTGACAGAAGGGGACACGCCTCTGCTGCCCAGGATGGACCTGGGCCACCCAGGATGCCGCTGGCCTCAGTCTGGGCACGTGTGCCCAGCACTGGCTCCTGCTGACCCCTGGGCTGGCTCCCATCTCGGGGAATGACGCCTGCCATGGGAATCGTGGAGAGGGGGTTTAATTTAACTTGGAAGGAGCACAGAAAGGAAAGTGTGGAGCGCGGAGCGAGGCCTCTGGTTTGGCCGGCTCAGGTTGCTGGGGATGGCCGCACCCTGGCAGCAGGCGGCCAGAGACCAGGAAGGCCTACCCAGCACCTGTCCAGAAAAGATTGGTGTGGCTTGACCTGGCCTATGCGGGGCAGCTCAGTTTGAAGCAGGAAGTTCTCCAAACGTGCCCAGGCTCCAAGACAGGGGCATTCACTTTGCACCGTGCTGAGCAGAGCAGGGCCTCGCCAGGTGGAAAGCCCTGGGAAGGCTGCGTGCTCTGCAAACCCAGGGGTGCTGTGGCCGGACAGCAGGGGCGTCCGTGTCCAGGCAGCTTCGTCACGTCTTCCAAAGGTCAGGAAGGCGCCACCGCCCTGCCCCACGACAGCTGCGTCTGCAAGCGCCAGCTCTGAGCACTGTTCTCCGCCAACACAAGGACACCATCCAAGAATTCCTCCTGAGGAGATGCGAAGACCATCGATGCTTTGGAAGAATGAAAAGTTTCTGCCAAGCCAAACCTAAGTGGATGGGAAGTGCCTGTGTGGATGTGAAGCCACCTCGGGTGGGCGGCTCAGAGCTCCTCTGCCCACATCGCCTCACTGGGACTCGCCATCCAGTCTGACGTCTTTGATGTCCCCATAAATCGGCTGGCTTTCAGGAGAACACATCTTGAAGCACAGCTGAACTTGAATCTTTTCTGGGTCCTCCTGCTGGGCAGCAGTGGGGAGCCGCTCCCGTTGCCTCAAGGCCTCCAGGCCCGCCAGGTCAGGCTGGTGGCAGTGGCTGTGCATGACCATGATGCGGTGGCCCTGGGTGATGGCGCGGCTGCGGCAGCCCAGCCGAGCCTGGTCCCGGCACATCCAGTACACCTTTTCCCCAGCCGCCTTCTCCTTCCTGTAGAGGAAGGACTCGTGTACCAGGAACCTGCCCCCCAGGGAAGTCCTCAGGAACTCCAGGGGCCGGAGAGGATCTGGGCTGTCCCACTGCGCCAGGTTGGGGAAGTGCTCCCGCTTCCGCAGGGCTTCCAGGCCGCCCAGGTCCGGTGGGTGGCAGTGCCTGCGCATGACCATGACCCGCCGGCCCTGGATCATGGCGCGGCTGCGGCAGCCCATGCGGAGGGCCTGGTCCCGGCAGGTCCAATACACCTTCTCCCCGGCCGCCTTCTCCCGCCGGTAGAGGAAGGATTCGTACACCAGGAAGCTGCTCCCCAGGGGCGTCTTCAGGAACTCAGGGCCTCCAGGGTCTGCGTCCATGTCCTGGTCCTCGTCTGGGGATCCTTCTGGGGCCTCGGGCTGGATTGGCAGCTCCTGGTCTTCGACCTTTGCTCGCTTTCTGGGCTGAGGCCTGGTGAGAATCAGGGGACCCGGACCCCTGCGGTAGAGCAGACTATCCACACCTTGGAGCAGCGTGTCCACTTGGCTCCCAGGGCCGTCCTGCCCAGCCTGCAGCGTCTCCATGGCCTTCTCCTGCTGCCGCCGGGCTTCCAGGCCCTCCATATCGGGCTGGTGGCAGTGCCCACGCATCACGGTCACCCGCTGTCCCTGGGTGATGGCCCGGCTCCGGCAGCTGCGCAGCGCGTGGTCCCGGCAGGTCCAATACACCTTGTCCCCGACAGCCTTCTCCCGCGTGCAGAGGAATGACTCGTGTACCAGGAAGCTGCCCCCGTAGCACGTCCTCAGGAACTCGAGGGGCCGGGCCTGTCCCAGCCCCAGGATCGAGCGCTTCTTGGGCGGCAGGCTCAGCAGTGACAGGGCTCGGGGTCCCTCTTCCTCCGGGGCTGGCTTGCTCAGCACCAGCCCAGGAGTGGGCTCTGGCTCTGGCTCCTCAGGGCACTGCCACGGGCCCACCCCCTCCAGTGGCTCCTCCACTCGGCCTCCAGGGCCCTCAGGACCCTGGGGCTCTCCCAAGCCCTCTGGCAGGGCCAGGCTGGGCAGCTTCTCCCTCTGGCGCCGGGCCTCCATGCCTTGCTCATGGGGCGCATGGCAATGGCCCCGCATCACTGTGGCCCGCAGGCCTCGGGTGATGGCCCGGCCCGGGCAGCCCAGCTCAGCATGCTGGCGGCACTCCAGTATACCTTGTCCCCCACAGCCTTCTCCTGCTTGTACAGGAAGGACTCCAGCACCAGGAGGTGGCCCCCGAATGGTGTCCTCAGGAACTCCAGGGGCTGAGGGGCTGCTGTGTCCAGCTTGCTGCACTTCTGTTCAGGCATCTGCGGGGCTGGCTGGACCACCCCTCCCTGCTCAACTGGCAGGATCTGCAAGGTGCTGGCGAGGGTGGCGGGGCCAGCCATCTCCAGGGACAGGACGCAGTGCACTTCCTGGGGCTTGGATCCCACCGTATCCTCATCTTGGTTGGAGTCTGTGAGCAGGACCAGTTTGGAGAACTCCCTGGGCTTCCTGGGGGCCGCCCGGACGACGTCTGTGGCTGGCTCGGGGGATGGCTCCCGGCTGGCCTTCACACTCTTCGCCCTCCTGCTCGCTGGGCTCGGGCAGGGGCATCCCGGGACCCAGGGCCTGTCCCTCAGGCCACGCTCAGCCCCCAGCAAGGAACCTGGAGTCCAGCAGTTCCATCCTTCACACGTGAGTGAGAGGTGTCACCATCATCCCCCACACCTGGGTCATGACACTGGCTTGCTGGGCAGGAGACCCGGGGGCAAATCCCATAACTTCTCTGGGCTGGTTTCACCGACGGCAGCGGAGCCCTCCCTCTCCGGCGACAGCACCGCGGTGGGTCCTTCAGCCTCTGCCGCTGCAGCAGCAGGTGTCAACCTCGCGGCCCAGGCTGCTGCCGCCACCCCGACCCCGGCGCCCGCTCCCAGCCCCGACTTGCCCCTCGGGAGCGAGCCCCGTGACCGCTCTATTCCTATTTTTCTAAAAGTATTTATCAAATACCTTTTCTTGCATAAATTTAAAAAACCAACCTGAAGACATATACCACCATATTGCTAGAAACAGAAATTCAAAACATGCTTTCTTTCAGAGCACTGCGCCATCATTCAATGCACTGTGGCTGCCTTGTAGGCTCTGAGAAACTGGTAAGGCATTGGTAAGGCTGCAAGACCCTTGGGAATATTAGAAGAAAAAGCTTAACATATCCAAAAAACCCCAAAGACATATGAATCGTTTTTATGTGCCAAGCCTCACAATAACTCTATGAAGTAAGTACAAATTTTTATTTTTTTTTAGACGGAATCTCGCTCTGTTGCCAGGCTGGAGTGCAGTGGTGCTATCTTGGCTCACTGCAAGCTCCGCCTCCCGGGTTCACGCCATTCTCCTGCCTCAGCCTCCTGAGTAGCTGGGACTACAGGTGCCTGCCACCACACCTGGCTAATGTTTTGTATTTTTGGTAGAGATGGGGTTTCACCATGTTAGCCAGGATGGTCTCGATCTCCCGACCTCGTGATCTGCTTGCCTCCCAAAGTGCTGGGATTACAGGCGTGCGCCACCGTGCCCAGTTGCAAGTACAATTATTATCCTCAGTTTACAGATGAAGAGACTGAGGTAAGTGGTGGTTCAGTAATTTGCCCAGGATCACACAGCTAGTAAGTGATGGCCCTGGGAATGGACTTCAGGCAGCCTGCTCTAGAACCATTATCTCAGCATTCTGCTTTGTCCTGTCTCAAAAGCAGCCTAGCTGAAGCGGAAGTATCAATGGCAGTTGGGAGACCTTGGGCAAGTGTTCTTATTAAAAAACAGGATAATTCATCTCTCAGATATGCTCTATATGTACATAAATATTTTGGATCGAAGTGATTGGTAAAGGATTCTGTTGCTCTTGTTTGAAGATCCTCTGTACTGTTGAGTCAGTGCCATGGATTCTAAGGCTGGTGGTTATTCAGGATGCTTCTACCTAAAAACCACCTGGCATTGATCAAGTATTTTGTACATGTTAGTCACTATTCCACTGGTGCAGGGTTTCTCAACCTTGGCACTATTGCCATCTGGGGCTGGGAAATTCTTTACTGTGGGGCCTGCCCTGTGCAATGTAGGATGTTTAGCAGCATCTCTGGATTCTATGCACTAGATGCCAGTGGCACCTCCTTCCCTGCTTGTGACCACCAAAAACATCTCCAGATATTTCCAAATGGCCCCTGGAGGTAGAATTTACCCAGGATTGACAATCACTGTATTAGTCCATTTAATTCTTCACAAAAACCCTATGATGTAAATACTCTTTTTTTTTTTTTTTTTTTTTTTTTGAGACAGAGTCTTGCTCTATTGGCAGGCTGGAGTGCAGTGGCACGATCTCAGCTTGCTGCAACCTCTGCCTCCTGGATTCAAGCAATTCTCCTTCTTCAGCCTCCCGAGTAGCTGGGACTACAGGCGCACACCACCACACCCAGCTGATTTTTGTATTTTTAGTAGAGATAGGGTTTCACCATGTTGGCCAGGATGGTCTCGATCTTTTGACCTCGTGATCCACCTGCCTCGGCCTCCCAAAGTGCTGGGATTACAGGGGTGAGCCACCGCGCCTGGCTAATGACTCCTATTATTTCCATTTTATCAATGAGGAAAGGAAACTTACACAGAAGTTAACTTCCTCAAAGTTACACCAAATAGGTGCTGCAGCTGGGATTCAAATCCAGGCCCCTGACTCTAAGCTGAACCACGAGAATCTGCTGCCTCCCCACTACCTACTTATCTACAGGGATTCTACTCAGTATGATCCTCTGGGCCCTCAGGAACTCTCACAAACATTCTTTTGGCCTGATTCTTGCAGATACTGGGATCTGAAAAGTGGGGCTTGCATACGAATCTTCAGTGGTCACCGGGGGACTATCACTTGCATGGACTTGTGTAAGAACAGGCTTGTATCTGGAGGAAGAGATTGCCAGGTAAAAGGTGAGAAAGAAGCACCTTAAATTTTCTAAGAAGTTTCCCCAACCCATGGGTTACCAGAATGCTTTTTTTGTTTGTTTTTTTTTGTTTTGTTTTGTTTTGAGACGGAGTCTCACTCTGTTGCCCAGGCTGGAGTGCAGTGGCGCAATCTCGGCTCACTGCAAGCTCCGCCTCCCGGGTTCACGCCATTCTCCTGCCTCAGCCTCTCCGAGTAGCTGGGACTACAGGCGCCCGCCACTGCGCCCGGCTAAATTTTTTTTTGTATTTTTAGTAGCGACGGGGTTTCACCGTGGTCTCGATCTCCTGACCTCGTGATCCGCCCGCCTCGGCCTCCCAAAGTGCTGGGATTACAAGCGTGAGCCACTGCGCCCGGCCCAGAATGCTTTGTTTTGCTCATTTCTATAGGCAGGCAGTCATTTATTCTTTATCATCAATCCATCCATCCATCCATCCATCCATCCATCCATCCATCCACCCATCCTTCCTTCCTTCCATCTATCAATCAATCCATCCATTCAACAACTATCTGTACAATACCTACAACAAGCTACACACTGAGCTAGGTGCTGAGGAGAAAAAAGAATAATAGGATATGGCCCTTTAGATACAACTTTTTTTTCTTCAAAGGGCTCATTGTCTCCTAATGGAAGCAGATACATAAATATATAGTGGGGAATATAATAAATCCAGGAACAACAACAGCTGCCATTTACTGAGTACCAATTTTGTGTATGTTTAACATACATTATCTAATCCTCACGAGAGCCCCACTGGTAATTTTATAAATGGGCCAAGATATATACATGAAATATAAGTGAAGGAAAGCAACTTACACAGTTAGGGCTAACCTAGCATAAATGATTAAGCACATGGCCTCTGGATCCAGACTCCCTAGGTCCAAATCCCGGCTCTGCCACTCACCACCTGCATGACTTGAGCAGGCAACCCAACTTCTCTATGCCTCAGTTCCCTCATCTGTGTAGTGGGGAATAATAATAGTACTTGTGAAGATGAGCTAATGCATGTCACACACCTTGAGTGATCGCCGGCTGTTAGTGCCATATAAGTGTCAACTCTGGTTGTTATATTTTGTCTCAGGCCACTTGTCCTGTTGCCTGAGGAAGAAGGTGCTTTTGGGGAGTACCTTTGAAGGAGACTTTAATGTTTTCATTCCTGAATTCATAGAGTTCACCTTCAACTTCTTCCTTTTTTTTTTTTTTTTTTTTGAGATGGAGTCTTGCTCTGTGGCCAGGTTGGAGTGCAGTGGCATGATCTTGGCACACTGCAACCTCAGCCTCCCGGGTTCAAGTGATTCTCCTGCCTCAGCCTCCCGAGTAGCTGGGACTACAGGCGTGCGCCACCACACCCAGCTAATTTTTATTTTTATTTTTTAGTAGAGACGGGGTTTCACCATGTTGGCTAGGCTGGTCTCGATTTCCTGACCTTGTGATCCACCCGCCTCGGCCTCTCAAAGTGCTGGGATTATAGGCGTGAGCCACTGGGCCCGGCATCAACTTCTTCCTTTTAGAAAACCCTGTTCTGCCACCTACCCACCCACTCTCATCCCCACTACAAGATGCCAGGCAGTTGCTCTAACACAGTCTGTGTTGAAGCAGCAGTAAACCCACCCCTAGCCGTGACCATTTCTCCATAAAATCCAAAAGTCAGATTCGGAAGTATTTAAAAATGTAAGTGAGGGTAGACGACCTTCTTTTATTTTGGGGATAGAAGGTGTGAGTCAGGAAGACAACATCTGGGAAAAATGACAACACTACACGTATGCCATGGTTTTCTTCTTCTTTTTTTTTTTTTTAATTTTACGTGCCCCTACTCAAGCCGTATGCCATGATTTTTATGAAATCTACTCGATAGCAAGCATTTTTCAGGCTTGAGGAATTAGCTGATTGGAGATGAGTTGTTTAGCACTTGGGGCCTCAAGGCTAAGTTCCAGGGCCATAGCCAAGGTCTTCTGGATTGCGGGCTCCCCCAGCCACCTGTATTCAAGGGCACTCTGTGCTGTGGGTACATGAGCTGTTGGTGAGCCTGCCCAGTGGAGGTGCTATGCCAGGGGAAGTCCTTCTAGAGTCTGACTTGATGGGCTCGATGAGTCTTTGCTTCTGTGATGGGGAACAGAACTCCACTGTAACCTTTCCTCTTCCCCCTTTTTCCCCGCTCCCATCTCTTCGTCTCTTTCCCTCCTGTTAAGTGTGGGATGTAGACACAGGGAAGTGCCTGAAGACATTTAGACACAAAGACCCCATCTTGGCCACCAGGATCAATGATACCTACATTGTGAGCAGCTGTGAGCGAGGGGTGGTGAAAGTGTGGCACATTGCCATGGCCCAGTTGGTAAAGGTAAGTGGGCAGTGGACTGCCTTGGGGGAAAGGGCACTGGGGAGGAGATGGGTGGGCTCCCCTACCTAGCTCCTCAGGTCATCCTAGAGCAACTGAGTATGGCCATCAAGAAGGACAGTCCTGGCGGGCGGGCTGGCCACCCCGGGACAGGAAGGTGAGATCCGGGACCTCAGCTTTGCAAGCAGGCTCCGCCGGCGACCGCTGACGGGCGCTGGGCTCGCGGCGCTGCAAGGCGGCGAGGCCCGGGCCTGGCGCCGCCTACGCAGCCTTGGTCGCGGCGTGTCGGCGCTGCAGCGCGGCAGGGGGCGTGGCCGGCCGCCCGGAGGCCCAAGTGGCGGGGACGCCTCCCTGCCGGGTCAGGTCCTCAGAGCCGGTCTCCGGCGGAGGCGACGGGGGCCGGGCCGCGCGTGACCCGCCGCAGTCACGCCGTTCTTAATCACTAGTAGCTGGTGCTCCAGGCTGGCGGCGCTCACCTTTCTCCTAGCCGGGTGACCCAGGGGATTTATTTTATGGTGGCTTTCTCTGAAATGCCAAAGCCACCCGATTATTCAGAGCTAAGTGACTTTAACGCTTGCCGTGGGAACAGGAGGATTTTCGGGACCATTGCACAGAGCATGGAGAATGATGAACTTCCGTCAGCTGATGGGATGGATTGCAGTGGGATTGTATCTGTTAGCCAGTGCGGCAGCATTTTACTATGTTTTTGAAATCAATGAGACTTATAACAGGCTGGCCTTGGAACACATTCAACAGCACCCTGAGCAGCCTCTTGAAGGAACCACATGGACACACTCCTTGAAAGCTCAATTACTCTCCTTGCCTTTTTGGTTGTGGACAATTATTTTTCTGGTACCTTACTTACAGATGTTTTTGTTCCTATACTCTTGTACAAAAGCTGATCCCAAAACAGTGGGCTACTGTATCATCCCTATATGCTTGGCAGTTATTTGCAATCGCCACCAGGCATTCATCAAGGCTTCTAATCAGATGAGCAGACTACAACTGATTGACACATAAAGTCAGTCACCGTTTTTTTCCCTACGATTACAAAACTGCCAGTCCTATATGGAGTCTGATCACAAGACTGCAGTTTCTTCACAGATCTCAGGAAGTTGTGGTGGGGAAGAGGCTTTTTAAAAACATATGATTAGGGGGCTATCTTTATCTGAATAATAATGAATTTTTAGGTAAAACCTGAGGTAGAGTACTACAAAATCATGTTGATGACTTGATTTTGGAAATTAAATCGTGTCTGTTATTTGCGTTCTTTAGAAACGTGACTAAGTACCTGAATTCATATTTCTATTCTACTGTGCAACATAGTGATGACTCAGAAATTTTTCCTTTGGGAAAAAAATGAATATGAACATTTCCATTGTGTTAAGTGTAAAAAGGTCCAGATGTGATCATAAAATTTAAATTTTATACAAAAAAAAAAGGACAGTCCTGAAGCTCTAAAGGGGAAGGCCCCAAAGTGGGGCATTCAGAGTCTGTGGAGGGTAGGGGCTCCACCGCCCACATCATGACCCACGGTATCATGGGGTTGGTGGAGGAAGGCTGCATTCTGACTCAGCATGAGATATGGGCTCAGGGCCTTGTAACAGCAGTGGAGGTGAAGTACCTTTTCTTCCTCAAGAGTATTGCACTTTTTAGGGCCAGGCGCAGTGGTTCACACCTGTAATCCCAGCACTTTGGGAGGCTGAGGCGGGCCGATCATGGGGTCAGGAGTTCGAGACCAGCCTGACCAACATAGTGAAACCCCGTCTCTACTAAAAAATAAAAATAAAAATAAAAAAATACAAAAAATTAGCCAGGCATGGTGGTGGGCGCCTGTAACCTCTGCTACTTAGGAGGCTGAAGCAGGAAAATCACTTGAACTCGGGAGGCAGAGGTTGCAGTGAGCCGAGATCATGCATCTCAAAAAAAAAAAGTATTGCATTCTGGTATGGGGTGAGAGGATGAACAAAGCATTTTTTTCCTAAGAAGAAAACATTGGAGGATGAACAGAAAATTTTTTTTCTCCTTGCTCTCTAATGAAGACAGAACATGGATGATCTTGAAAGTGATTGGATGGTCATGAAACATACTCTTGCTGGATCTGAACCCCTGGCCTTAGCGGGTGGTGTTGATATATGATTTGCAGCAGGAACACAGGATCACAGTGAAAAGTGGCTGGCTTGGCATGTGGAATTTTCCCACCAATCTTGTCACTACGGCCAATCCAGCAGTTGCAGGCACAGGGATGGCCCATGTGCACTCTGGGTTCTGGCAAGGAGCTGGGATGGCACACGTTACCTTCGTCCTTCTGACAGCAAAGGACAGTGATTTCTGGCCCTCTCTGGTGCTCCAAGAAGGTAGTGTCTGCCCCAAACACAGACCCACCAGGAGCAAGACCCCTGCCTGATACCATTCCTCCTTAACCAGAGAGAGAGCTCTATGTGGAATGGACTCCATTGGCCTTCTTTTTTTCTTTTCTTTTTTTTTTTTTGAGACAGAGTCTTGCTCTGTCGCCAGGCTGGAGCACAGTGGCTAGATCTTGGTGCACTGCAACCTCCACCTCCCTGGTTCAAGCGATTCTCCTGCCTCAGCCTCCTGAGTAGCTGAGATTACAGGTGTGTGCCACCACGCCCAGCTAATTTTTGTATTTTTAGTAGAGACAGGGTTTCACCATGTTGGCCAGGATGGTCTCAATCTCCTGACCTCGTGATCTGCCCACCTCGGCCTCTCAAAGTGCTGGGATTACAGGGATGAGCCACCGCGCCCAGCCTCCGTTGGCCTTCTTAGAGCAAAAGCAAGATTAGCTCAGGTACCTACTGAATGAATGGCAGTCACAGATTGGTGGGGGTGGCTTTGGGATTCATCTGAAGAAGCCTCAGCTTTGGTTCTTGGAGGAGTCACAGTCTGAGTTGAAGACAGTGGTATCTTTTCTTGCAGACTCTCAATGGCCACGAGGGAGCCGTGAAGTGCCTATTCTTCGACCAGTGGCATCTCCTCTCGGGAAGCACTGATGGCCTGGTCATGGCCTGGAGCATGGTGGGGAAGTATGAGCGCTGCCTGATGGCCTTCAAGCATCCCAAGTAGGTGCCTGTGAAGCCTGGGGCGATGAACCTGGTGTGCTTCCCTTCCCCGTCGTAGCCTAGACTGCAATCATTGGCAGACCTTCTGCTCCCTGTGGACATCATGTTCTCTGCACCTCACCCTCTCTGCTTCCCTCCTCTTCCACTTGGGACCCATTTTTCCCCACCATCTTCTCTGTCTGACTGTTAACCTCTTCCACTGTCTCTTGTTTCTCTTGTGAAGTAACTATAGGAGCCTGGGGGTTTTGAGAAGTTGTCGAATTTTTTTTTTTTTTTGAGACAGAGTCTTGCTCTGTTGCCAGGCTGGAGTGCAGTGGCCCAATCTTGGCTCACTGCAAGCTCTACCTCCCGTGTTCACGCTATTCTCCTGTCAGCCTCCTGAGTAGCTGGGACTACAGGCGCCCCCACCACACCCAGCTAATTTTTTGTATTTTTAGTAGAGACAGGGTTTCACCGTGTTAGCCAGGATGGTCTCAATCTCCTGACCTCGTGATCCGCCCACCTCGGCCTTCCAAAGTGCTGGGATTACAGGTGTGAGCCACCGCGCCCGGCCGATAATACTATTTTATTTTATTTTATTTTATTTATTTATTTATTTATTTATTTATTTATTTATTTATTTTGAGACAGAGTCTTGCTCTGTCACCCAGGCTGGAGTGCAGTGGCGCGATCTCGGCTCACTGCAAGCTCCGCCTCCTGGGTTCCCGCCATTCTTCTGCCTCAGCCTCTCCGAGTAGCTGGGACTACAGGCGCCTGCCACCACACCCGGCTAATTTTTTTGTATTTTTAGTAGAGACGGGGTTTCACCGTGGTCTCGATCTCCTGACCTCGTGATCCGCCCGCCTCGGCCTCCCAAAGTGCTGGGATTACAAGCGTGAGCCACCGCGCCTGGCCCGGTAATACTATTTTAAAAGGAATCAAAACATTAAATAATTCTCAGCATGACTATTGTATAAGTAAACGCTAGGAATCAAATTGCAAGAGACAAACATGATCATCTATATGTTAGATTAAAAAAAAGATTGTGACATCAGCCCTTTTGTTTTGTCATCTTGTGGCCCTGTGACCTAACTGCAGGGAAAGTAGCTGCAGAATGGGAAGAAGTATATCTTGAGAGAAGCTCACGGTTTACTTCCACAATTATAAAATGACAGCAGGCCGGGCGTGGTGGCGCATGCCTGTAATCCCAGCACTTTGGGAGGCCGAGGTGGGTGGATCACCTGAGGTCAGGATTTCATGACCAGCCTGACTAACACAGTGAAACCCCGTCTCTACTAAATACAAAAAAATTAGCCAGGCGTGGTGGTGCATGCCTGTAATCCGAGCTACTTGGGAGGCTGAGACAGGAGAATCACTTGTACCTGGTAAGCGGAGGTTGCCATGAGCCAAGATCGCACCATTGCTTGCACTCCAGCCTGGGCAACAAGAGCAAAACTCCATCTCAAAAAAAAACAAAACAAAACAAAACAAAACAAAAAAAAAAACACCAAAGACAGCAAACACCATTTCGAGGCCAGTTATGGCCAGTGCCTCCCAATCACACACCATATACCCCCAGCCTACAAACAAACCCAGGCATTTTATGAGAGGATGGGTACTGCCTGCTGCTCTGTTCCCTTCCAGGGAGGTGCTCCACGTGTCCCTTCTCTTCCTCCGGGTCATCAGTGCCTGTGCAGATGGCAAGATCCGAATTTACAATTTCCTCAACGGGAACTGTATGAAGGTGATAAAAGCCAATGGCAGAGGTGATCCTGTGCTGTCCTTCTTTATTCAGGGCAACAGGTGGGTGGTAGGTGTGGAGGTCAGAACTGTGAGTAGCTTTTGATTTTTTTCCTCCCCTGGGATACCAGCCCTGGATTTGCTGTCAGGAGGAGAGAGTGTGCAGTGCCTCCCTACAGTTTTGGCTGGGTGGAGCAATAGTCTTGTGGTGGGGACTAACAGGGCTTTGCACAAAACTTAGTAATCAGGAAGCAATCAATGGTTCATTTTGACTTTTTTTTTTTTTTTTGAGACGTAGTTTCACTCTGTCGCCCAGGCTGGAGTGCAGTGGTGTGATCTCAGCTCACTGCAACCTCCGCCTCCCAGGTTCAAGCAATTCTCTGCCTCAGCCTCCCGAGTAGCTGGGATTACAGATGCACACCAATATGCCCAGTTAATTTTTAGTATTTTTAGTAGAGACAGGTTTCACCAGTTTGGCCAGGCTGATCTTGAACTCCCGACCTTGTGATCCACCTGCCACGGCCTCCCAAAGCACTGGGATTACAGGTGTGAGCCAACACGCCTGGCCTATTTTGACTCAATTCATCTTGGGTGTTTGTGGGACTTGCAGTGGGTGCAACATAACGCTTCTGTAAGGACCACAGTTCTACCAACGTGCAGCCCCTGCTTGCTCTTTGATCATGCCTTTGGCTGCCTGAGAGCTCTATCAGCTATCTTTGATGCCTCACTTCTAATGCAAAGAGACATAGGAGAGTCGGTGGTGGCAGCAGCAGGGGGTACAGTGAGGGAGAGCTGAGCTGGTGAGCTTACAAAACCAGTACCATGATTGACTGCATTGTATACAGTACTGTGCTTTATATATGCGTAGATTCAGGGTGCTATTATATGAAAATAACCAAATAGACCTAACCTGTAAATTCTACTTCAAGCTCACTTGAGACATCTCTTAATGTCCCTGAACCATATTGCCTTCCTTTTAGTGAAACTTTATTAGTATTTTTTACCATCTTAAAGAGGGCAGCCTGGTAATAAGGCTCAATTAATGAACACTTTTCAGTCATGCTGTTTAAAAAAAAAAAAAAAAAAAAAGCTCTGACCATTTTTTACTCACAGCATCCAAAGAAAGGTGTTTTCCTTTCAGCTTGAGTGAATGTAAGTCTAAAAGGGATTTCTTACTGGATTGACACCCCACATTCCATTCCAGCAGTTCCAGCCAAAACAAGTTACTTTTCTAGAGAGTTTATGCTGTTGGTTAAGGTCTTAACATTGCAGCCTTTTGGAGCAGAAAGAAACCTGTACAGAGTATTTTCATTTCTTGTTTATAGTTAAAGGAAGAGCACAGAAAGGGGAAAGCCTCTTGCTTGTAAAACTGGTGGGTTAGGGAGGCAGTGCTGCGGGGGCACAGGAAGGGGACAGGGAGGGCAAGTTCTGGAGCTCTTTGTCTATGGAGCATTAAAGTGGGAATTAGAGAAGTTAGAAATCATCTCACTTTATAAAGTATAGATGTTCTGTCTACATCTAGAGTGTGTGCAGAGATCCTGGAGTGACAGCATGGTGTGTGTGGTGTCTGTGTGGAAGGCGTATGAAGGAGAGGAGGCCTCCCCCTGTTAGAGAGCTTTCCTCATTCCCAGCAGCAATAGTAATATTGGGTTTGGAAGCGGTGCTTAAAACAAACAAACAAACAAACAAACAAAAACAGTGAATGTCAAGACATCTGTGTGCAGAGTACCTTCTTGGCACCCTAGGTACTTGGCACTCACTCCAGGAACAGAAATTCATTTAAAAGCATTTTAACTTGAGGCCAGGCATGGTGGCTCATGCTTGTAATTCCAGCATTTTGGGAGGCTGAGGAGGGTGGATCATTGAGTCCTGGATTTTGAGCCCAGCCTGGGCAACATGGCGAAACCCTTTCTCTACTAAAAACACAAAATAAGCTGGGCGTGGTGGTGCGCACCTGTAATCCCAGTTACTCAGGAGGCTGAGGCACGAGAATAGCTTGAACCTAGGAGGCGGAGGCTGCAGTGAGCTGAGATCATGCCACTGCACTCCAGCCTGGGTGACAGAGCGAGACTCTGTCTCAAAATTAAAAAATACAAAAAAAAAAAAAAGCATTTTAACTTGAGAAGTGAAACAATCGGAACATATGTGCCCCGATCATGTTTATTTTTTAAAGAAAAGAGTGACAAAGCTAATGACTTCTGCTGCATAGCCTCGTACCTTTCACCACTCTCCACCCTCCAGCCGCCTACACTACTAGTCTGTTTGGTCATCACCTGGGCACTGTTCCTTTGGTCTAAAGACCGGGCAGGATGGTAACTGCAGTGCATCTTTCGGTGGCCTCTACACTCCTTTTGGGGACAACCCTGTTGTTTCGGTTCCAGGATGGTGGTCAACACAGAGAGCAATGTTCTCATGTTCCAGTTTGAGCACATAAAGTGGCAGTATGCCGTGGAAAAAACGAAACAAAAGAAGAATAAGGAGAAAGAGGAGGAAAAAGAAGAAAACAGTCTCATGGAAATTCTCTCTAAGTCTAATATTCAGGTTCACAGCCCAAGAGAGTCTGTATCCAGTAAACAAACTGTGATCCAAGAGCTCCTACCAGGCAAACCTCCCAAGTCCTGGGTACTCCTGAAGCCGGCCAAGTTCTCTTCAGGTAAACAACTGAAATACCAGCAAGTTCAGTGATAACCCACAGAGCAGGTCGGGGGTTGGTGGCCGCGGTGGGAGAGGGGGAGGACTGGTTCCTTTGTGGAATATTTTGGCCAATGGCTTCCTGAGGATAGAAATCCTAACCCTCCAGGAAGGTAGGAGCCATTCTCTCTGATCCGCCAAACAATTTATCAGCCAGTTAAAGGGAACATTCTGGTTTGCAAGAGCTAGATTTTCTTTTTCCTTTTTTTTTTTTTTTTTTTGAGACAGAGTTTTGCTCATGTTGCCCAGGCTGGAGTGCAGTGATACTTAATTCTGAATCAGTGGCAAGATCCAAACTCTCTCTCTCTCTCTCTCTATTTTTGTATTGTTTTCCAGCAGGCCACTACCTTTGCTTGTCTTTGAGAATCTGGAATGAATACAATGCCTGGCTTCTCCCAAGAGTGACTGGTTTTCCTTAATTGTCCCTTTTCTGACTTGAGGCTACAGAGGGAGAACCTTTCTAAGGTTTGCGTTTCTAGTTTTTGGCTGACAGCTCGCCTCTGTTCCCTGCCAGCTTCCTCATTTCTTGGACTGTTATGTCATCAATCTGAGAAATGGGCACAATAAAAGAGAGAAGAGGCAGTTGGGGCTGGTTTCAGAGAGCATTTTAAGAGACTTCATTAGGAAGGAGAGAGATTTGGGTCAGGTGCTATATATGTGAGATAAAGAGATAAGGGAGAGAGAGAGATGGGGATGCGCCTTTTAAGAAGGGTTAAGGTGTTGCTGGGATGGGCATAGCGGCTCATGCCTGTAATTCCAGTGCTTTGGGAGACCAAGGTGGGAGGATTCCTTGAGGCCAGGAGTCTGAGACCAGCCTGGGCCACTTAGCGAGACCCTTGTCTCTACAAAAAATTTTAAAAATTGGCCGGATATGGTAGCACATACCTCCTAGCTACTCAGGAAGCTGAGGCGGGAGGATCCTTTGAGCCCAGGAGCTTGATGTTACAGTGAGCTATGATTGCACCACTGGGTGACAGTGAGACCTTGCCTCTTAAAAAAAAAAGTGGCCGGGCGCAGTGGCTCACACCTGTAATCCCAGCACTTTAGGAGGTGGAGGCGGGCGGATTGCCTAAGGTGAGGAGGTCGAGACTAGTCTGGCCAACATGGTGAAACCCCATCTCTACTAAAAATATAAAAAAATTAGCCGGGCGGGGTGGCATGTGCCTGTAATCCCAGCTACCTGGGAGGCTGGGGCAGGGGAACTGCTCGAACCAGAGAGGGATAGGGGTTGCAGTGAGCTGAGATTGTGCCACTGCAACTCCAGCCTGGGTGACAGAGCAAGACTCCGTCTAAAAAAAAAAAAAAAAAGCTTCTGGACATCATGACTCATGACTGGGATGGATGTCCCTTTGTTATTTTTTAAGGACATTGGTAAAAATTTAAAATATCTTTCAAATATTTGTGGCTAGTATAATAGTGTTTCTTTGGAACAAACTCTGTGCAGAGACTGGTTTCAAGGTGACGGGAAAACAATTATTTTATGAGGGCTGCGCTAACAATGGGCATCCTTGTATATACCTATGTCAGTGTACCTGTACAGGTATATCTGAAGGGTAAAGTCCTAAGAGTGAAATTGCTAAGCCAAAGGATAAGTGCATTCAAAAACTAGAAAGATATTGCCAAGGTTGTCCTGAAAACCACGATATCAATTTACACTCCCACTTGCAATGCATGAGAGACCCCACTGCATTTGTGCCAACTCTGGGTGTTAGCTGGCATTTTGTACTTGCTTGTGTAAGTAAAAATGGGGTCTGCATTTTCTTCTAGGTTGACCATTAACAAACTAAATGTCCATCAATGGGCAATGGCTAAGTAATAAAAAATCTATCGTATGGAATATTATATACAGCTAAAAATTGTATGATGAGGATCTGTATATACTAACTTGGAAAGAGATCCACAATACATTATCATTTGAAAAAAGACAAATTATTAAACAATGAGCTCATCATAATTCCTTTTTTTATAAAAGGAGAAAAATTCTCTTTTTGAGTTTGCAAGGAGAATAGGGAAGATTTTGACATCTTGATTTCACTCAGTTTTTTTTTTTTTTTTTTTTGAGATGGAGTCTCGCTCTGTTGCCCAGGCTGGAGTGCAGTGGCGTGATCTCGGCTCACTGCAGCCTCTGCCTCCCGAGTTCAAGCTATTCTCCTGCCTCAGCCTCCTGAGTAGCTAGGATTACAGGCACCTGCCACCAAGCCCGGCTAATTTTTTTGTATTTTTAGTAGAGACGGGGTTTCTCCATGTTGGTCAGGCTGGTCTCGAACTCCCGACCTTAGGTGATCTACCCACCTAGGCCTCCCAAAGTGCTGGGATTACAGGCATGACCACCGCACCCAGCCTGAAGACAGGTTTTATTTTGGGCAACATTCAAGATTATGTGGAGTCAAATTTGATTAATAAGGTAAAGATCAAATTTTGCAATATAATTATTGTTGAAAAATACAGTTATGCTGCTATAAATTTATAAGATCTGCTTTGTGTGAATCATAAATGAGATGTGAAGGTCATTCCCAACTTCACATTTTCTGTTTTTTTTTTTGAGACGATGTCTTCCTCTGTCGCCCAGGCTGGACTGCAGTGGCGCGATCTTGGCTTACTGCAAGCTCCGCCTCCTGGGTTCACGCCATTCTTCTGCCTCAGCCTCCCGAGTAGCTGGGACTACAGGTGCCTGCCACCACGCCTGGCTAATTTTTTGTATTTTTAGTAGAGACGAGGTTTCACCGTGTTAGCCAGGATGGTCTGGATCTCCTGACCTTGTGATCCACCCACCTGGGTCTCCCAAAGTGCTGGGATTACAGGCGTGAACCACCACGCCCGGCCTCAACTTCACATTTTCAAAAATATGTATAGCATCGAAATCACATCTGTTGCCTTCAAAATATGCACACTTAGAGGCTAATATACTCTTTACTCAATACTAGCATTTTGTTAAAAACTTGTTTTACTGGCCGGGCACGGTGGCTCACGCCTGTAACCCCAGCACTTTGGGAGGCTGAGGTGGGCGGATCACGAGGTCAGATCGAGACCATCCTGGCTAACACGGTTAAACCCTGTCTCTACTAAAAAAAATACAAAAAATTAGCCGGGTGTGGTGGCGGGCACCTGTAGTCCCAGCTACTCGGGAGGCTGAGGCAGGAGAATGGCGTGAACTCGGGAGGCGGAGCTTGCAGTGAGCCAAGATCATGCCACTGCACTCCAGCCTGGGCAACAGAGCAAGACTCCGTCTCAAAAACAAAAACAAACAAACAAAAAAATTTGTTTTATTAAATTGTTTCTCGTATCAGCATTTCTAATACCACTGAGGATGCCTGCCTGTATGATAGCATACCTGTTGGGCAACAAAGACCTCAGTGTGCTTCGAAGTTTGAATGCCCAAGTACTTAATGCATACGTACTTAATATTTTTCATAGAATGCTGATTTTTTAAAATTTTCTTTTTTTCAAAAAGCAGATATTGTGGAGAAAGCACAAAAACAAGGACAATTGGAAACTCCTGGAAAACTGCCCAGTCACCCAAAGAAAAAGTCTTGGAAAATCCCTATGTCACCTGACCAATTCCTCCTGACTGTTAGCACCCTGCAGCAAGCCCATAATTCTGGGGAATTTGCCTATCCCTGTAGGCCCCAAACAGAAATTACTGATGTCTGGGGACCTTCAATTTCATACCCAAGGAAGGTCTTGAATTTCAAAGGAAAATCAATCCAACGTGCAGTTGATCGGTTGAGATTGAGCAATCCTCCTATAGATGTGAAACAAACCAGTATTCCCCTTGAAATCCAGAAACTGCAGCCGAACTTGAAGATCTCTTTGCACAGTCCCAGAGTCCAGTCCACCATACCCCAGCCCATGATCATCCGCCCCAGGTTCTCTGGCAGCTTTAAGGGTGGAGACCAAGTGACCAGTTCAATTGAAAGGGCTGTGTGCAGTACAGGTCCCCTGACCAGTATGCAGGTCATTAAACCAAACCGCATGCTAGCTCCACAAGTGGGCACAGCCACCTTGTCTCTTAAGAAAGAACGGCCTCGCATCTATACAGCCCTTGATCCTCTTAGAGTGAACACTGAGTTCGTGCTGTTGACCGTGAAGGAGGAGAAGGAGCACCAGGAAGCCAAGATGAAGGAATATCAGGCCAGGGAGTCCACTGGAGTGGTTAACACAGGAAAAGCCAGCAAAGCTGCATGGATCAGGAAGATCAAAGGCCTGCCTATTGATAATTTCATGAAACAAGGGAAAACAGCGGCCCCTGAACTTGGACAAAATGTATTTATCTAAACCAGCCTTGGGAAATTACAATGTTTTACAATAAACAGAAAGCCAAGCGGATGCTGCTATCTGGCCTTTTTTTTTTTTGGACTGTTTCTTCCTGGTAATTAATGTGGGAACTCCCAATTATCTTCCTCTGAGCCAAATATTTTATATCATCAAAATAAGAAAACAGAAGGAGGTTGGGCGAGATTAGCATCTGTAGTCCCACCGAAAACAATTTAGTGAGCATTAGGAAAGCCCAGTTTCGTTGATGGGGGATGGGGAGATGATCACTGGAAATTTAACATACCATTCATCACTACCAATTTAGTGCTATTCTTCTGGCAAATGAAGTTATGGGATTATATCAGGGTAATGCATGGGAGTTTTCTGGTATTTTTGCACAGAAGCCTGATGAAACCCATTAAGAATTTAAAAGGGGAAGCCCTCAGTGGGGGTGACCTGTTGCATGTGACAACATTGAGATTTTCCTTCTCAGGGCTAACTCCTAAGGAAGAGAATTAGCATATTTATCCTCTGTACAAAGAGGGCCAGTAACATCAAGTGCATTGAGGTTTCTGCTTAAACCGTTGGACTATGGTGCAGAGACCAGGTAATTTAGAAGAGTGCAGCCCACTACAAAAGCTATGGCCCATTAGAAAGTTCAAGCCTTGACCAGGTGCGGTGGCTCACGCCTGTAATCCTAGCACTTTGGGAGACTGAGGTGGGCGGCTCACCTGAGGTCAGGAGTTTGATACCAGCCTGACCATCATGGTGAAACCTCGTTTCTACTAAAAATACAAAATTAGCTTTAAAAATCAGCTATTAAAAATTAAAAGACGATAATGAATTCAAACACAATGCCTTAAAAAACCAAAAACTACGAAAAACAACACAAAACTCCACAGCAGAGTGGACCACTGAAAACCTGCCATGGGCAGGCTGGACGTACAGGCCCCAAATTTGTCAGCTTTTCATCTCCAAGGGCACGAATGCAATTGTGCTGCCGAAATGTCTCGCCTTTGAGAAACATGTCTGTGTTTTTTCCCCTTTCATTATTAGATTAGGTTTTAAATGGCACTGGCAAACAGCCATGTAAAATTTGTGATTTTTAATAGAATCCCTTCAATTAAGGAAACGTGCAAATACCACTATGCCAACAGCAGTCTGACTCGGCCAGACAGATAGGATATTGTCATCATCACCGCTTCAAAGATGACTTAACGCCCCTTAATTTCACATCCTTTGTTCAGGCAAGATCACAGCATGACTGGCTGGACTTAAAACTGTAATAAGAATAACCTCTCCCATTTACTAGATACTTACACTGTAAGGAAACCATTATCACCCCCACTTTACGACTGACGAAAGAAGTACATAAAGGTTGGTGATATGATTGGTAATAGAGGACCCAGGCGCCCAAGCTCCAGGGCGCAAGGTCTCAATTGCTATTCCTTAGTTTCCTGGCGTCTAAGGTTGTACATCCCATAATAATACCGTCCATTACTTATTCTAGAGTCCTCGTGCCTTGTTTTTCTTAACGTTTTACTTCTCTGCAAGAGCATATTTTAAAAAGTTGCTTCTACAATTTAAAGTACAAAAGTAATACTGTACAGAAGTACGTCTTTGTAAAATATTCAAAGAAAATTAAATTATAGAATAAAACCCCGCCCCCCTGCATTCCGGGCAGCGACGCTGGCGGGAACGACTTTAGAATTTGTATTGGGTGGACAGCAAACACTTCCCGCAAAACAGACCATGAAGCTTTCCACTTAGAGCCCACTGCGGCCCCAATGCCTTTCCCTTTCACTCCTGCTCCAGGCTCAGGTTCCGCCTCCGCCGTGTCCGGGCCGCTCGCCCCGCCCCCGCCCGCCCCCGCCCGCCCCCGTCCGCCCCGCCCCGCCCCCGCCCCGCCCCCGCCCCGCCCCCGCCCGCCCCGCCCCGCCCCCGCCCGCCCCGCCCGCCCCGCCCCGCCCCCGCCCGCCCCGCCCCGCCCCGCCGCCGCCCGCCCCGCCCCCGCCCGCCCCGCCCCCGCCCGCCCCGCCCCCGCTCGCCCCGCCCCCGCTCGCCCCGCCCCCGGAGTTGCTCCCTCAAAGCGGAAGTGAGGCCGGACTGAGTCCCGTATAGTGGTTCATCGTGGCCCGTGGTGACGGGTCGCGCCAGTTTCGACCCGGACCCGTACGCTGCTACGCTGACGTGGCTCCCGGAAGAGGGCTGGCGTAGGGTGGCCATGTTGCAGCAGGTGAGGGGCTGAGGGCGCGCTGGGAGGTTTTCGGCTCCTGGGACCGGCTCTGCAGGTTCCGTGGGACTGGAGTCCGCGTCCCCCGCGCCCGCTACTCGAACTCGAGGAGGAGCGGGGCGGCCGGGAGTGGAGGGCTGTGGATAGTTGTCTGAGGAGGGCAGCTGGGGGTTCTGAGGCCTCTGGGGGAGGCGTGACCCGTGCGGCGCTGAACAGGTATTGCTTGCGGCTGTGGAGATGCCCATTGTTAACCAGAGCGAGCGGGGGGTCTCTCTTTCCTCAGCCCTTAGTGCGGGGGTGGAGGTGAGGAGGAGCAGCCTGCGGGCCTGTTAGCTCCTTGACACCCAGGGGTGCGACGCGATCTTGTAGGAATCGGCGACGCTGCCAGAGCCTTGCTTTCAAGTTGCTGTTTCCAAACTAATGTTGGTGATTCTCTCCTTTGTGCTCTTAGAGTTAATTGTAGTCCACATGTTGGCAACCAGAGACTAGTAAGATTAATAATCTTTTTAGAAAAAACTGTTTATGGTCACTTAGATTGTCTTAAGTGTTTTTTTCTTTCGGTTCTTTCGGTTCACACATAATTTGTTGAGGGATTACTATGACTCAGACACGGTTGTAGGCCCAGGGATAGGGCTGTGACCAGTATAGACAGGTTTCTTGCCCCGTATTTTCGAGTTAGGAAAGTGGGTTGCAGGAGATGGGGGTGGGGTGGGGAGACCCGATAAATTATGTCACCAAAGATATTTTCAGTTAATTGCAAAGGCAGGGTGTTGAAATAACAAGTGTCTGAGGATAGGACAACTAAGATTTATGGTCAGGAAAGACTGCTTATGAGAAGATGCCTTGAGTGGAGAAAATCTAATAATGATTAAATTTAGCTATATTACAGGAACAGTGTCCCGATCCAGAGCCGAAAAGAGGGTCCTTGGCCGGGCGTGGTGACTCACGCCTGTAATCCCAGCACTTTGGGAGGACGAGGTGGGTGGATCATGAGGTCAAGAGATTGAGACCATCCTGGCCAACATGGTGAAACCCTGTCTCTACTAAAAATACAGAAATCAGTTGGGCGTGGTGGTGCACGCCTGTAGTCCCAGATACTCGGGAGGCTGAGGCAGGAGAATGGCTTGAACTGGGGAGGCAGAGGTTGCAGTGAGCCGAGATCGGGCCACTGCACTCCAGCGCGGCGACAGAGGGAGACTCCGTCTCAAAAAAAAAAAAAAAAAAAAAAAAAAAAGGTTCTTGGATCAGGCAAGAAGGAAATTAAGGGTGAGTCCACAGTGCAAAGTGAAAGCAAGTTTATTAAGAAAGTAAAGGAATGGCTACTCCATAGAGCAGCCTGGAGGGCTGCTGGTGGCCCATTTTTATGGTTATTTCTTAGTGATATGGTTAACAAGGGGTGGATTATTCATTCCTCCCCTGTTTAGATCATAGAGAGTAACTTCCTGATGTTGCCATGGCATTTGTAAACTGGCATGGCGCTGATGGGAGTGTAGTAGTGAGGACGACCAGTGGTCACTCTCATGGCCATCTTGGTCTTGGTGGGTTTTGGCTGGCTCCTTTATTGCAACCTGTGTTTTCAGCGAGGTCTTATGACCTGTATTTTGTGCTGACCTCATCATATCTCATCACTTAGAATGCCCTGTCTGGGAATGCAGCCCAGTAGGCTTCAGCCTCATTTTACCCAGCTCCTATTGAAGGTGGAGTTGTTCAGGTTCACATGCTTCTGACATTTGAACCTGCGCCCAGGCTGGATGAGGCTGGAGAAACACAACCATGCCGACTGTTCCCACTCTTTATTTATTTATTTATTTATTCATTTATGAGACGGAGTTTCACTCTTGTTGTCCAGGCTGGAGTGCAATGGTGTGATCTCGGCTCACTGCAACCTCCACCTCCCGGGTTCAAGCGATTCTTCTGCCTCACCCTCCAGAGTAGCTGGGACTACAGGCGCCTGCCACCATGCCCGGCTAATTTTTGTATTTTTAGTAGAGATGGGGTTTCACCATGTTAACCAGGCTGGTCTTGAACTCCTGACCTTAGGTGATCCACCCGCCTCGGCCTTCCAAAGTGCTGGGATTACAGGCGGGAGCTGCCAGACCCGGCCGACTGTTCCCACTTGATAAGTTTGTGACGTGAACCTCAGTCGAGCCCTTAGTGCTGCCAGGCGGTCATTCTACATTTCCATAGCCCCTTCACCCTCTCACCTTAGGCAACTATTAAAACTAAAATCTTCAACGTTTCTTCTCTTATCCTCTCTCAGCTGGTAACGTTGCTTCTTGTTTCACTGAAAATGGAAGCCATCTGAAGACGATTTTCACACTAGCTGCCTATTTATTTACATGTTTACTCAGGGTCTCATATTCTTTTATGATAATTGGACTGTCAGTGCTCCATTCTTAGGTCTTCCTGTCTACTGTGTCCTGGTTTCCATCTCCTCTTGCCTACTTGAAGGCATTGTTCCAGTAATTCTCTTGCTTCATCAATTTTTTAATCCTTTTAAACATTTGCTCACATCAACATATAAACATGTTTTGATTTCTCTTACCTTAAAAAATGAAGACTTGACACCACATGCTCTTTCACTGGTCACCCCATTCTTTTTCCTTTAAAGACTTGTATCATGTATACTTGTCTTTTAATTCTTCCAGTCTCTCTTGTATTCATTCTAGTCAGCCTTTCTTCCCCTCTCCCAACCATACTGGAACTGCTCCTACTGAGTTCCCCGATGACCTGTTAAAAATACTGTGGTCATGGCTGGGCGCGGGGCTCATGGCTGTAATCCCAGCACTTTGGGAGGCCGGGGCGGGTGGATCATGAGGTCAAGAGATTGAGACCATCCTGGCCAACATGGTGAAACCCCGTCTCTACTAAAAATACAAAAATTACCTGGGTGTGGTGGCACATGCCTGTAGTCTCGGCTACTTGGGAGGCTGAGGCTGAGGCAGGGGAATCGCTTGAACCTGGGAGGCAGAGGTTGCAGTGAGCCAAGATTACGCCATTGCACTCCAGCCTGGCAACACAGTGAGACTCCGTCTCAAAAAAAAAAAAAAAAAAAAAAAAAAAAAAGGTACAGTGGTCTGTCTTTGGTTTTCATCTTACTTATGAGCAGCATTTGACACAGATGATGGATCCTCCTCCTGGAGGCACTTTGGTTTCCAGGACACTACCCCTGGCTCACCTCACGTTCCTTGGTTCTTCTTTTTCAGTCCCCACTGCCTATTCTTATCTTTGTGATCTCTAATTATTGGAATGCCAAGAGTCTGTCTTAGCCATCTTTATCTTTTTAGTTGTTCAGGACAAAAACTTTGGAATCTTCCTTGATTCCTTTTATTTACCCTTCCTCCACCTCCCCAGTCAATCCATCAGCAAATCCTGTCAGCTCTACCTTAAAATGTATTTGGAATCTATTTTTCATCACCTCCACTGCATCCACCCTAGACCAAGCCATTACTTCTTGGCCTAGTGATTAAAGTAGTTTCCTAACTAGTCTCCTAGCTTCGTACTTTTGTCCCTCCTTCCTCTCCCCTCCCCCTCCAGATTTTTACTACAGTAGCCAGAATTCTCTTTTTAACAGGTGAGTCAGAACATGCAGTCTTACACTTAGAACACTCCAATGGATCTCCCTCTCAACGCTTTTTGGTTTTAAAAATACTAGCATCTTAAAATGTCCAAAATCAAACTGCTGATTTTGCCCCTAAATCTTTTGTGTCCATGTTCTTCCCCATCTTAGTAAATGTAACTCCAGGAGTGCAGAGCTATTGGTCTTTTTTTTTTTTTTTAAATCTGTACCATTTACAGCAGTACCTGGCACTTGGTAGGCACTCAGTATTTACTGAAGAAATGAGAGGAAATCAGTCTTTCAAAGAGCAGGGTAAGAGAAGAGTGTTCTAGGTAGTATGAACCATAAGTGCAAAAGAACCTGGTGGGGCCCAAGTTTGGCATGCTTAAGGAACTGAAAAGAAGGCCAGCCTGGGCATGGTGGCTCATGCCTCTAATCATAGCACTTTGGGAGGCCAAGGCAGGAGAATTGCTTGAGCCCGGGAGTTTGAGACTAGCCTGGGCAACATATCGAGACCCCATTTTTGCAAGAAGTTAAAATATTAGGTATGGTGGCTTGCAGCACTCAGGAGGCTGAGATGTAGAGCCTGCAGTAGTGACCCCTGATTGCTTCACTGCACTCCAGCCTGGGCGAGAGCCAGACCCTGTCTCAAAAAAAAAAAAAAGGCCAGTCTGGCAGGAGCTTAGGTACTGTATAAATTTCCTATTGCTACTGCAGCAGCAAATTCATATGTACTGTTGTAAAGTTCTGGTGGTCAGAAGTCCAGAATGAGGCTCAAGGGGTTAAACATCAAGGTGTGTGTAGGGGTTCTGGAGAATCAGTTTCCTTGCCTGTTTCAGCTTCTAAACACCCGGGATCCCTTCCCCATCTTAATGCCATCAGCATAGCGTGTTCACATCTCTGTCTCTCATCTCTACTTTGCTCGTTTCATCACCTTCTCTCACTGACCCTCCTTTGTTTCTCTTGTAAAGACCATTGTGATCACGTCATCTGGCCAGCCTGGGTAATCCAGGGTAATCTCTTGACCTCAAGATCCTTAACTTAATCTCATCTGTGAAATTCTTTTTGCCAAGTAAATTTACATATTCACAGGTTCCAGGGATTAGAAGCTAAACATCTTTGGCAGGGGTGAGGAGGTATTCAGCCTACCACAGTTAATGAAGAGTGAGTGGCCTGAGATAAGGTCTTAGAGATTGGCAGGGACCAGATCATGATAGGTCATGATAGGGAGTCTGTTTTTCAGTCATAGTGCTGAGAGGTTTCAGTAGGGGAATGATATGATTTGATGTGAAAAAGCCTCCCTGGCTGCTGGATGGCGATTAGACTGTTGGGATCGAGAGCAGAAGGCCTCAGCGTTTTATTCATATCATCATAAGGTGGATCTCAATCTTGCTCTACGTTATGATCACACCTCAAAGCAATTATATCTGAACCACTGAGGGCTGGACCCAAGTATCAGCTTTTTTTTTTTTTTTTTTTTTTTTTTTTTTTAAGAAAAAGAGCATTCTAATTGTAGCCAAGGTTGAGAACCACTAGTCTCATAGCTCTGAATCCATTTTACCTTTTCAGCCTTAGCTCAATAGGAGCTTCTCGCGTCCATCACTTACTGCATGGGCTACTTGGCCATTTCTTAGACAAACTTCCTGTATTCCCACCTGTGCCTTTCAAAATATACCTAGTCTAGGGAGGCCTATGCGGACTGTCAGGGCCCAGCTGACAAACTCTCCTCCAGAAAGCTTCTCCAGTGCCCTGTAGTAGGAATAATTTGCTTCCTTCCTTGGCTCCCATTTGCACTTAGATTTCTCAGTCCTGATCACAGTCAGCTGGATATTATAGCCTCCTTTGCTTATTTACTCATGCCTTCAACAAATATTGTAGCACTTGACTGAATGCTCTGCTAGACACTAGGATTTATTACAATGCAAAGACAGTCCTGGTTGGGCGTGGTGGCTCACACCTATAATCCCAGCACTTTGGGAGGGTGAGGTGGGCGGATCGCTTGAGGTCAGGAGTTTGAAACCAGCCTGGCCAACATGGTGAGACTCTGTCTCTACTAAAAATACAAAAATTACCCAGGCTAATTAGCCGAGACACACTCCTGTAATCCCAGCTACTCAGGAGGCTGAGGCACTAGAATGGCTTGAACCCAGGAGGTGGAGGTTGCAGTAAGCCAAGACCGTACCACTGTACTCCAGCCTGGGCGACAGAGCAAGACTCTGTCTCAAAAAAAAAAAAAAAAAGACCTTGTCTTCTAGGTTGTCCAGCAGCTTAATCTATGTGGAGGTGTAGGAGCTGGTAGACGTGCAGTAGGAATACTCTGAGATCATTGTTCAAATGGAGATTTGTCCAAGTGCTGTGGGAACATGGGGATTTCAGAGACAGGTTTTCAGCTATTTCAGTATTTGAGCTAAAAAAACGTGAAGGATGATTTGGTATTTGTCTGGTGGTGGGTAGGGCATGGGGAAGGGAAGAGTTTTCTGAGACAACATGTGAAAGGCAGGAGATGCGAGAGAGATCGTAGTGTTTCTTAGAGACCGTGTAGTAACAGTATTGCTTCAGTGCTCAACAGTGCTCAATGAAGACAGTGTCAGAAGCAAATAGGGGGCATTAGATTCCGTGATCTATGCTTTATGTGAAGGAGTTAAATTTTATCCTATACTTGTAGGGATGCCATTGAAAAATTTGAGCAGTAGAGTGACATGCTGTGATTTCCATATTGGGAGGATTGCTCTGGGTAATGTAAAGGAGAGGCTGGAGTAGAGACGGATAAAGGCAGGGAGACTGGTGAGTGGCACTAGGAGAGGAACAGGAGCAGGTTCCTCGTAGTTGAGGGGAATTGCAGTAAATTGAGGTGTGAACCACTCTTAGAAGCCTAAGGTTATGGGGCCGGGCGTGGTGGCTCACGCCTGTAATTCCAGCACTTTGGGAGGCCAAGGCAGGTGGGTCACAAGGTCATGAAATCTCCTGGCTAACATGGTGAAACTCTTTCTCTACTAAAAAAATACAAAAAATCAGCCTGGTGTGGCGGCACGCACCTGTAGTCCCAGCTACTTGGGAAGGTGAGGCAGGAGAATCGCTTGAACCCAGGAGGCGGAGGTTGCAGTGAGCTGAGGCCGCGCCACTGCACTCCAGCCTGAGCGACAGAGCAAGATTCTATCTCCAAAAAAAAAAAAAAAAAGTCTGAAGTTGTAAAAGGAAGCAATGCTTTGGGAAGGTAGAGAATTGAAGGGGAGATTCAGGATCAGGGTTCTTAAAAAAATCTTTTTTTGCCTAATAAGTGGCCTTGAAGAAGTTTATATGCATATGCTGATCAGAATGATTTCAGTAGAGGCCGGGCATGGTGGCTCATGCCTGTACTCCCAGCACTTTGGGAGGCCGAGGCGGGCAGATCACCTGAGGTCAGGAGTTCAAGACCAGCCTGGCCAACATGGTGAAACCCTGTCTCAACTAAAAATAGGAAAATTAGCTGGGTGTGATGGCACACGCCTGTAATCCCAGCAACTTGGGAGGCTGAGGCAGGAGAATCGTTTGAACCCAGGAGGTGGAGGTTGCAGTGAGCCAAGATCGTGCCATTGCACTCCAGCCTGGGTGATGAACAAAACTCTATTTCAACAACAACAAAAAAGAAAGATCCAATAGATAGACGAAGATAGAAGAATGTGTAAATAAAGGGGAAAACGATGAAACAGGTCCCCGAGGAGGCGTGAAAAGAAGTTATTCTGAGCACAAATAATTGGTTTAGCCTTGGATAAGAAGAGAGGGAGTTGTGAGAAGGGGTCATGGAACTAAGTATGCAGTCAGATGATTTTGTGAAGGAGCCAGAAACCTTGAGATTATCCCCAGTAGCCTCGGCTTGCTCTGTGACTTGAGAGAGAACAGGTGAGAGGATAGGTGTTAAGTTTGTAGTAGCCTCATCTGCACCCCAGAGTTTTCTCAGATGGTGCAGCCTAGGGGCAGGGATGGAGCAGCTGAGACTTGGATTATCCCTGGGGTTTTTTGCCAGATGATTTGAGGAGGCAGGGTGGAGGATCTGCATGTGTCCTTTTCCTAGGTTTTGAATTCCCGATGCTGTAACCACATTATTTTATCTTCTGTTTTGATGAGTATGCAGCTTTGCATGCAGTGGCTGTATAAACACTGAATTTCGTTTTGCTTCTTGACCATTTATTTTTCCTACCAGGATAGTAATGATGACACTGAAGACGTTTCACTGTTTGATGCGGAAGAGGAGACGACTAATAGACCAAGAAAAGCCAAAATCAGGTAGGAGGAGAAGTTGCATGAGCTGTGTTAATGTCCAGTGCTGTTCCGTATGTATGTCGTCATGCTAGCTGATGGGAGTCAAGGCAGAGTTGTTTTAATGTGCTTGTGAATACTGCATGTTGCTAGTTTGACATTTAGTGTAAGACAAAGATGACATTTCAGATTTTCTTGCAAATAATTAGCATATGGAATTTTACTTAATACTGAGTTTTAAAATCAGCAAATCCAATTATTTGAACCCCTGTGTTTTTAATTCTGTGCTGTTTTCCAAGAATGTACCATTTCTTTATAGTTTCTATAGATACGTTACATTTTGATTTATTGTGCACATTTCAAAATCACATAGCATTTCTATTCTAAATTCTCTCTAAAGAAATTCACTTACCGAAAGTAAATTCTACCTGAACCCTGCTAAAATGCTGTTTTTTACTTTTCTTTCATCTTTCATGCCAGTCACAAAAGACCACATAGTGTATGATTTCATTTATATGAAATGTCCAGAATAGGCAAATCTGTAGAGACAGAAGATAGATTAGCTGTTGCTAGAAGCTGAGGGGTTTGAATGTAAATGGGGAATGACTGCCAGTGCATACAAAGATTCTGTCTGGGGTTATGAAAAGTTGTAAAATTGGAGTGACGGTTGTACAACTCTGTGAATGTACTACAAACCATTAGATTGTTTACCCTAAATAAGTAAATTGTATGATATGTGAATTATATCTCAAAAAAGCTATTAAAAAACAAGAAACAGGCTGGGCGTGATGGCTCACGCCTCTAATCCCAGCACTTGGGAGGCTGAGGTGGGCGGATCATGAGGTCAGGAGATTGAGACCATCCTGGCTAACATGGTGAAACCCCATCTCTACTAAAAATACAAAAAATTAGCCGGGTGTGGTGGCGGGCACCTGTAGTCCCAGCTACTCAGGAGGCTGAGGCAGGAGAATGGCGTGAACCTGGGAGGTGGAGTTTGCAGTGAGCTGAGTTCGCGCCACCACGCTCCAGCCTGGGCGACAGAGCGAGACTCTGTCTCAAAAAAAAAAAAAAGAAAAAAGAAAATAACAAACAAACTCTACCTGGTAACTTTGTCTTAATGTCTGAGTGATTTCTGAGGGCTAAGGAATTCTTTTGGCATGATTTGAAAATAGGATTCAAATTCTAAGATACAGTTTGCTTATTTCTCCAAGCGAGGTAAAGTTCCTTATTATATATTTTGTGAAAGTTTATATTTAATGAAGTGTTAAAGTCATCAGTGCATAGTGTATTTTCTGTAACTACAGGGCCTAGTCAAATAGTGGGGCTTAAGAAAAAGAGAACTAGGAGGTTTGCTTCCTCCTAAAGTCATCTCTTTTATTTTGACAAAACTCTTCACAGTTACACCATGGCTAAAACATTTTTCTCTGCATTTGCTAGTACCTGTAGTAAAATGTAATTGCATTTCTTTCATTGTGTTTTGGTTTTCAGACATCCAGTAGCATCGTTTTTCCACTTATTCTTTCGAGTCAGTGCAATCGTCGTCTATCTTCTCTGTGAGTTGCTCAGCAGCAGCTTTATTACCTGTATGGTGACAATTATCTTGCTGTTGTCATGTGACTTTTGGGCAGTGAAGGTAATTTTGATTGTTTTTATTTTAAAATTATATTTAATATGAAAATGATGTATAAAAATATGAGAGTTAGCATTTTGCATTATTGTTAATCTTTTGTTACTTCAAACCTCATCTGTGTTAAAGTGCTAGATATATCAAATTGCATGTGGTTTTTTTTTTTTTTCATTTTTTCCCTTTGACAATACAAGATGAGACATGTAGGTTACTGTGCTGCTGATTTTTCTATGCCATATTCTAACCTACATCAGCTTTAAAGTCAAATAAACAAACAAACGTGACTAGCAACCATAGACCCTACAATGTTGCTTCTAATCCATACCATGGGTTTTGCTTCAGGCTTACCTGTAGGTGTGTTGTATGTAATTTCTAGATAAGGCCCCAGTGTAGTTTGTCCACAAATACCTAAAAAATACCTACCTTTTGCAAAGGCTACTATGGATGCTTTAGGGCAGTGTTTCTCAACCAGAGACAAAACTTGCCACCCACTGAATATTTGTCAGTGTCCAAAAACGTTTTTGGTTGTCATGACTGGAGGTGGGAGGAGTGTGCTATTGACATCTAGTGGATAGAGGGCAGGTATGCTGCTAAATATCCTAACACACGGGACAGCCCCCCTGCAACAAAGAATTACCTGACCCAAAATGTCCGTTGTGCCAAGGTTGAGACACCCTGCTGTAAGGGATAGAAAGGAGTGTAAGAAATGGTTTCAAACTCAAGAACAATGATTAGAGAGATGGATGGATGGACAGATAGGTACATGGATAAATAGATAATCAAGTAAGCATAATAAAATATTAAATATGGACTCTAGATGATAGATATTTGGGTATTCACTGTAAAATTTAACTTTGTGTGTTTGAAAATATTCATAGTAAAATAGTGGAGAAAAAAAATCAAAGGCTAATTTTGGAGTTTCAGAGACATATACTGATTTAAAGACTAGTAAGATGTTACAACCCTATTCACACCCACCAATGTAGCCATTTTTAGATCTTTTAATTCTTTTTTTTTTGACACGGAGTTTGTCTCTTGTTGCCCAGGCTGGCATGCAGTGGCATGATCTTGGCTCACTGCAACCTCTGCCTCTTGGGTTCAGGTGATTCTCCTGCCTCAGCCTCCCGAGCAGCTGGGATTACAGGCATGCACCACCATGCCTGGCTAATTTTTTTGTATTTTTAGTACAGATGGGGTTTCTCCATGTTGGTCAGGCTGGTCTCAAACTTCTGACCTCAGGTGATCTGCCCGCCTCAGCCTCCCAAAGTGCTGGGATTACAGGCGTGAGCCACCGTGCCTGGCTATCTTTTAATTCTTAAAGATATCAGAAGTGGTTGGCTTGGTGATGGCCAGTTTCCATAGGCCACATAATGCTGAGAAGGAAGATTTCAAAGGTCTGTTTTCTTTAGGTTTTTCTTTTGTCCAGTCTTCTTTGGCTTGCATTTCTTTGAATTTCTTCTGTTACTTTATGCTCTAAAGTATTTAGTACATACTACTCACAGTTTTGATATACGTTTCTTTTTGTTCATAAAATTTCTGTTCAGCCAAATAGAACATGCTTTCCGGTCACTTCTTCCTGGTAATTTCCAAACTCTTAAAATTTTTCTGGGTTTAGAGTTTTAAAAAATATGAACAAAATAGTTTATTTTCTGATAAGGTTTATTTGTTTGTTTATTTGCTTTTGTTTTTAAACAAGGGCTTAAAAAATGGCACCCTTTTATCCTTGGCAAAATTATAGATAGCCAAACAATGGAGATATGAAGCAAAATTAAGAAGTCAAGAATAGGGAAATTATTAAGTGGACTTGGGATAAGCAGGGTTCTGAAACAGTTAAAATAGAGATGTGTCATAATTGTTATAAATCTCAATGTACTTACTAAAAAAAACAAAAAAGCAATCTTCATCTAAACCCCTAGATGTCCAATCTTTTGGTTTCCCTGGGCCACAGTGGAAGAAAGAATTGTCTTGGGCCACACATAAAATACACTAACATTAGCTGATGAGCTTAAAAAAAAAATTACACACAAAAAAATCACATAATATTTTAAGAGAGTTTACGAATTTCTCTTGGGCTGCATTCAAAGCTGTCCTGGGCAGCATGAGGCCTGTGGGCAGAGGGTTGGATAGGCTTGCCCTAGGGGATGTTAATGAAGATAAAGAAGAGGTAGAGAACGGAAAATAATTTAAAGGTATGCTTAAATGCTAAAGCTTATATTGGTTTTTATTTTATTCTTCACTCTGACAAATTGAGTAAAAAAGGTTAAATAATGGTTTTAAAAATTTAATGGCAACTATGGCCGGGCGCGGTGGCTCCCGCCTGTAATCCCAGCACTTTGGGAGGCCGAGGCGGGCGGATCACGAGGTCAGGAGATCGAGACCACGGTGAAACCCCGTCTCTACTAAAAATACAAAAAATTAGCCGGGCGTGTTGGTGGGTGCCTGTAGTCCCAGCTACTCGGAGAGGCTGAGGCAGGAGAATGGCGTGAACCCGGGAGGCGGAGCTTGCAGTGAACTGAGATTGCACCACTGTACTCTAACCTGGGCAACAGAGCAAGACTCCATCTCAAAAAAAAAAAAAAAAGAAAAAATTAATGGCAATTATTAGTAAAATTTAAAACCAGTCGTGTATCTTCTGCAACACTGGAGAAGATGGAGCAAGTAAAACAGTTCATAGAGCAAAAGAAGGAAAACAAAGCAACTGTCAAGGAAACTTAAATCAGAAAGTACGTGTATAAAGTGATGTAAGTAATAGCAAATTCCTTATAATAGTAAATGTAATTTGATTAAACTACCCATTTAAAGACAAGAATACTAAGATTGGTCCAAAATCAAAGTCCAAACAAAAGATCTAACCAAATTAATGACATTAGAAAAAATAAAAGAAGGCAAAGATAACATCAAATCCACTCAAACAAAAAGAAACTTGGCATTGTATTATTATCAGATGAGATATGAATCAGAGTAAGAGCACTAAGAGAAACAAAAAGGTCATTTTATGAATCACAGTGAAGATCATTCACAGTAAAATTATATCAAACTATGTATAGTAAAAGAATTAGAAATATTAGAAGATAGAAAAGCATTATGATAAGTCTAACAAACTACTATCTTTAACAAACCAAAGTGCCAAAAAATAAATAAGTTCTGAAGGATCTGAATGAAATAATTAGCAACATCAATTAAATGCAGTATTTGGGACTTTATATGACAGAGAGAATACTTTCTTGTTAAGTGCCTGTGGAGCATTTACAAAAATTGACTTAAATATCACTGTGAAGAATATCGAAATAAAATTGCCCAAAGCACCTACATTTTCTAGTCCAATGAAACAGAACTAGAAATTAATAGAAAGTAGTTGTCAAAATTGAAATTCTTTTTAAAAAGCAAACTACTACGTATCTTGGGTTTAAAAGGAAGCAAAAACTGTAAATATAGGTTATTTATACCTTAATGGTGATCATTTACAGTTAAGCTTTCTGAATATGTCAAAAACTGAATTCAGAGGGAAAATAATAGACTAAAGGCTTTTATTTTACACAAGAAAGAGGGAAAATAATGGGCTACTTGAGTCCAGAAGTTTCAAAAACAAGCAATAAGCCTGAGAAATTAGGAAAATAAACTAATAAAGATAAAAGCAGGAAATAAAGAGTGAGAAAATGGGAACATAGAAGAGTTTGAAAGTATTGAGGGGCATTCTTTGAAGATACCTATGGAAGAGACCTCTGGTTTAGGTCTCCCTTGCCAGCTTTTTTTTTTTTTTTTTTTTTTTAACTTAGCATCTCTCCCATAGGAATTTTGGTCTCATAAGACTCTTCCTTTTCTTCTCCTGTATTCCTTTCCTAAGGAGTGCCATCTGTGCTTCTGGTTTCAATTGCTGATCTGTAAGCTGTGTTGTCTCCCAGATCTGTATCTCCATTCAGGTTTGTCTTCACAACTCAAGGCCTCTCCATGTGTCTTCTTGACGTTTTTATGTGGCTGTCTTGAAGGCATCTCAAATCTTTTTTTTTTTTTTTCTGAGACGAAATCTCGCTTTGTCACCCAAGCTGGAATGCAGTGGTGCGATCTCAGTTCACTGCAACCTCCACCTCCCAGGGTTCAGTCGATTCTTCTGCCTCACCCTCCTGGATGCTGAGACTACAGGCATGCACCACCATGCCCAGCGAATTTTTGTATTTTTAGTAGAGACAGGGTTTCACTATGTTAGCCAGGCTGGTCTTGAACCCAAGTGAGCCACCATGCCTGGCCAGGCATCTTATATCTTTTTTTTTTTTTTTTTTTTTTTTTGAGACGGAGTCTCGCTCTGTCGCCCAGGCTGGAGTGTAGTGGCGCGATCTCGGCTCACTGCAAGCTCCGCCTCCCGGGTTCACGCCATTCTCCTGCCTCAGCCTCTCCGAGTAGCTGGGACTACAGGCGCCCGCCACCACGCCCGGCTAATTTTTTTGTATTTTTAGTAGAGACGGGGTTTCACCGTGGTCTCGATCTCCTGACCTCGTGATCCGCCCGCCTCGGCCTCCCAAAGTGCTGGGATTACAAGCGTGAGCCACCGCGCTCAGCCAACATCTTATATCTTAACATGTGTAAAATACTACTTGTCATCTTCCACTCCCTAAAAGCTCTTCTTTGAGTGTTCCCTTTCACGGGGCCTGGAATCACTATTTTTTTACTTGAGCAAACCAGAAATGTATCAGTTGCCTCCTTCCTACCCCATATCCAATTAATGACCAAGTCCCATAAATCCATAGATTATGCTTTCTTCATTAGGATATCATTGCCTGCTGCTCTATCTGGAATGCTCTTCTTGCTCCCACATCACCTTCATAATGGGATTCCTAATCTTTTTATGCCATGGGCCCCTTTCATAGACTCATGGATAATGTTTTCACATATATAAAATACATAAGATTTCAAAGGAAGTCACTTATATTGAAATAAAATTTAAAAATATTAAAAAGGTAAATTTCTGATTGAGTTGTATGTGTAGTAGTTCCCCCATTATCTGAGGTTTCACTTTCTGCGGTTTCAGTTACTGCTATACGCTACACTAAACAGTAAGATACTATGTGAGGAGAGAGAACTACATTCACATAACTTTTATTAGATTATGTTGTTATAATTGTTCTATTTTTATTTCTTGTTATTAATCTCTTAACTGTGCCTTATTTATAAATTAAGCATTATCATAGGGATGTACATATAGGAAAAAATATAGCATATATAAGGTTTGGTGTTATTCACAATTTCAGGCATCTGCTGGGGGTCTTGGAATGTATCCCCTGCAGGTAAGGGAGGACTACTATACTTTATGAATTTATTAATGGTAAGATCTAGTGGCAGGTCTAATTACTTTCAAAGCAGTGGTGAGCATAAACAATATATTAAAACTGCAGCAGGTATAGTACAAAATGAAAAATGTCTGTGGTTTCTATTGTGTCAGGGCATTTTTAATTTTACCTATATTCACAGTTTGTTGTTTACATTCATAATTTAATGATATGCTAACTACTTTCAAAGCAGTGGTGAGCATAAATAGTATTTTGAGGCCGGGCGCGGTGGCTCATGCCTGTAATCCCAGCACTTTGGGAGGCCAAGGCGGGTGAATAACCTGAGGTTGGGAGTTTGAGACCAGCCTGACCAACATGGAGAAACCCCATCTCTACTAAAAATACAAAATTAGCTGGGCGTGATGGTGCATGCCTGTAATCCCTGCTACTTGGGAGGCTGAGGCGGGAGAATCGCTTGAAGCCAGGAGGCAGAGGTTGCGGTGAGCTGAGATCGCCCCATTGCATGCCAGCCTGGGCAACAAGAGTGAAACTCTGTCTCAAAAACAAAAAACAAAGCAAAACAAAAAACAAAACTACAATATTTTGAGGTAACTGCAGCAAATATAGTACAAAATAAAAAGTCTGTGATTTCTATTGTGTTAGGGTGTTTTTAATTTTACCTACATTCATAGTTTGTTGTCTACATTCATAATTTAAAGATATGCTCAATTTCAGACAGAGGTTTATGAAAATGAAGATAACATTTTTTTTACCCATCGAGGTTCACAGAGCCACTGAATCTATTAGTGGACACCATTAATTAAACATCCACAGTACTATTGATTCTTATTTATCCTTTATGTTTCATTCCAAATGTTGACTCCTCAGAGAGTCATTTTCTGATACCCAGACTAGATCAAATTCCCCTGTTATACTCTTCAAGCATCCCACACTTTTCTCTTGCAGCTTACCTCAGTTGGTAATGGTACATTTGTGCATTGGTTGTCTGCCTCTCTTCACCTCTTTCCCTGAGGGAAGAGTTGGTATCTGTTAGTCACTGTTGTATTACCAGCACATAGTAGATACTCAGTAAATATTTGTTGAGTAAATAAACATTAGGAAAGCTATCAACCTAATCTGTTACCTTAGTAAGTAGGAAAAGAGCTTGGTACACTTGAAAGACTGACTGAAGGCCAGTGTCTATAATCATTTTTAGGGATATATAGTTGTAAAATACATGTAGCTATAGTCAGGATGTAAAGTAGGTCACAGTAACCAAATAGCAAGGGGTTTAGGGAAAATTAGGGAACTGGAGAAAGGGCAAATTGTTCATGAGGGAAAAGAGAAGGGGTAATGTTTATGGGTGGATTTGTTGCTTGCTCTGTCACCTCCACCCCTATTAGTCCTGCCATTACCATTTTACTTAATCGTTTAGCCAGGCCTGATACGTGTTAGTCTTTGCTAACTGGATATTGTGGAGGTAAAGCTGAAGGTTTTTGTTTGTGAAATGTTACACTAAGATAGGAGCTTGTTATAGATCTTTAAGTAATGCTTTTAAAATGTGCCTGTTTATATTAATCTTCACCAGAATGTCACAGGTAGACTAATGGTTGGCCTACGTTGGTGGAATCACATTGATGAAGATGGAAAGAGCCATTGGGTGTTTGAATCTAGAAAGGTAAAGTGCCTTTTTTGTTTTAAATAGTGTTATCAGCTAAATTATTTGTAGATTATATTTAAATATTGGAAGATGAAGTATTCAGAATTAAAAACACTATACCAAATCACTTGGCATGTCAGCACTAAAGGAGATGGCCTTCTAGAATTTAATGCATTTTTCTGTCTAGTTCAGACCAGAAACAAGCAATATACCGAACAGAATCCTTTGAGGGAAGACACTGGGTCAGAGTTTATACAGTGTTCTAAGCTGCCTGTCAAGGATTGCTGATAAAAGATCTCTGTGTTGCCTTTGTTAGTATCTCCATAAATCCCTCTATGCCCAGCAGATAACTGCTTTCAACGTCTTGTTGTGTCTTTGCTCCTGTGGTCGTCTTTCATTTCTGGGCAGGAAAAAGGAGGAGGAGTGCAGCTGGATAGAATATCTGGTCGGAGCACTCTATTCTTCAAGCTTCTGCCTTCAGGAGCCCTGGGGGTCCTGGTCTGTTTTGGGTTAGCCTGCTGCACTATAGTGAACATTCACTTTCCTCGTGGAAATAAGTTTTGGAAGCAGAGGACCAAATTCTTGGCAACAGTACACCAAGGGTATTGACAAGTTATTTTAAGAAAGTGGCACTGTGTTCAATGAGCCTGTATTCTTTTATATTGTAGAATCTACCTTGGAAACAACTTACCACCCTTGTAAATTCCTGGGTATTGCTAAGACATTTTGATTATTGTCCAGAATCCCTTGATTGCATTTTTTTTTCCCTCTGGACCCTAATTTGACCTTTTAGTCTCCAGAATGATTATAACTGTGATTTCCTTGATCATTAGTCAGAAAGGTATCATTTAGAGCTTCCTTATGAGTAAATAGTACAAGTGCAAGAAGAATTGAATAGAAGCCTGTCAGAGACCACTCTTTACTTCATGAGTTGTGGTAAACCATCCATTCTGCCCTGAAAATGCAAAATTCTTTTTTTTTTTTTTTGAGAAGGAGTCTTGCTCTGTCACCCAGGCTGGAGTGCAGTGGCGCGATCTCGGCTCACTGCAAGCTCCGCCTCCCGGGTTCACGCCATTCTCCTGCCACAGCCTCTCCGAGTAGCTGGGACTACAGGCGCCCGCCACCACGCCCGGCTAATTTTTTTTTTTTGTATTTTTAGTAGAGACGGGGTTTCACTGTGGTCTCGATCTCCTGACCTCGTGATCCGCCCGCCTCGGCCTCCCAAAGTGCTGGGATTACAAGCGTGAGCCACCGCGCCCGGCCGAAAATGCAAAATTCTTGAGTTAATATAGATCAGTTCCTAAAATTACAAGAGTGATAGTCATGTATTTTGGGGTTCTAACTTAGGAATTGGGCTGTGTGTATTAATATTTGAACTTGTGGGTAATATGTTTTTTATTAAACATGTTGAACTTTTAATTGATAAATCTCACAACATGATGATTGAATTTATGTTCTTTTATAGGAGTCCTCTCAAGAGAATAAAACTGTGTCAGAGGCTGAATCAAGAATCTTTTGGTTGGGACTTATTGCCTGTCCAGTGCTGTGGGTGATATTTGCCTTTAGTGCACTCTTCTCCTTCAGAGTAAAGTGGTTGGTGAGTATCAGTGTAGAACTTTCAAATAATCCATTAAGATATCTGCTGGTAATCATAGGAAGCAACAACTACAACTGAGTCCTTATCATTAGGGACCTATCTTGAATAGGCAGCTTCATCATGTAATTCCCAAGTTTTGCTTCCCAACATTACCTTTCTCTATAATACTGGAGAAGAGATCCTAAAAGACCCCTTCCCACCATTTTCTAGGATATTAGTGGTTTTTTCTGGAAATAATAGTTGGTAATCTGTTTCGGTTACCTATTGCTGCCTAACAAATCACCCCAAAACATAGTGGCTTAGAGCGACAACAGCCATTATCTCACAGTTTCTCTGGGTCTGGATCTTGGGAAGGGCCCTGCTGGGAGATTCTGGCTTGGGGTCTTGAGTAGTTGTAGTCAGACAGTAGTTGGAATGATGGAGGTTGTGAGCCGTCTCCTCTTCATGAGGTCCCATGGCCTCTCCACATGTTTTTCCATGTGCCTTCGTTTGGGCTTTCTCATGGCATGGTGGCCTCGTGGTGGGACTGCTTACATGGTGGCCCAGTACTTGACTTGTGGGGTGTTCTAGCTCAGAAGCTTTTACAATCTAGCCTAAGATGTCATAGCATCACTTCTGCTGCCCACCCACATTCAAGGAAATGGGAATTAGGCTCTACTCTTGATAAGGAATAAGAAGGTGCTAGAAGACTTTGTGGAAGAGGAGATATTGTTGCTACTGTCTTTGGAAAATGTAGTTTCTCACTTGACCCAATTTGTGAGTCTTATTCTTTCTTATATCTTGCATTATTTTTTCTTATCCCATCTTATATCTGATATCAATAAATATTGTGTGAAAAAATTTCACATATTTATTGATATCAGATATATTTTGGCCTTAATTATGTTTTTCCTCCTAATTTGTAGTATTTTCTTAGTCCTATTTTGCGATATAGGTTCTTTTTTTCTTTGTGTGTGCTCATACATTCATACTTTCCTTCTTTGGATTTGGAAGCTTACTGTCTTTTTTCAGTTCTTCTAGTGGTTACCTTTAATTACTTTATATGTTTATATCATTACCCTCTTTCACGAATTAGGAAATTTATTCAATATTTATGGATTTCCTGCTCTGGAAAATGGGAAACTTTACACTGATATGGTTTCTTTAACTTCTCCCTCCTCCTACCTCTAGAGTTTTGCTTATTATAGTCTTATTTTAGTCCTTCTAGTGGTTTTCTTTGTAACATTAATTAATGTACTTAAACCTGTTTATTGACTTAATAGACTCTGTTTAGAAAGGGAAGAAAATAAACACTCATATTCCTTCCTATGAGTTTCCTCCTTTCTCTCTTGTTTGTTCCAATGTTATTTTTGTGTTACCAAGTTTTATAATAGTTATCTTTTGAAGACATATTTCTTACTGGTTGTTCAGTCTTTGATCTGTTTTTTTAAAAAGTTGATTCATTGCCTATCACCAGTCTTACTGCAGCTTCTCCTTTTACTTACTGGTTGGCTACATTTTCTTTTGACTCATGTTTAAACATATGAGCCTATTGACTATTCTTAAATGATGACCTGGCTGGATTAATATTCTTGGGTCACAGTTTGTTTCTTTTTGGGAGATGCTATTCCGTCATTTTCTTTTATTGAATATTTTGGAGAAGTCTGAGGCCAGGCTTACTTAACCTTTGTAATCTCTCCCCATAAGGTGTTTTTTTTTTTTTTTTTTTTTTAGTTCGTGTGACCCAGATGTATCTGTATTTATCTTTCCATATCAAGTTTTCTGGAGTCTGTGTGCCTTTCTGACAGGCAGACTGAACTTTTGCTTGGAATCAGAAAAAATTTTTCTGTTAAATCTTTGCATTTATTTATGTTCTATGCTTTGACCTTTAATTTTGAGGTACCAGTTATGTTTATGTTGGATCATTTTTATTTGTTCTCATCTACTATTTTCTTGTTGCTTTAATTATTTTTTCCTTATTTACTCAGCAATTTTAAGAATTCACTCTTATATCAGAGCTGTCTGGGAACACAGGGGGATAAGTTAGGGGACAGGTAAACAAGTTGACTGCTCCAGTAGAGATTATGTTCTAGTGGAAGGTAGACAGACAGTAAAAAATACAGTAGGGGATGTTAGTTAATGATACAAAGTAATGGGGTAGAGAGTGCGAGGAGAGAACAGTAACTATTTTAGGTGCTCAGCTAAGGCTTCTCTCTGTATTTCCTTAGCTTTGTCAGCTCCATTTTCATCTCCTGTTATCTCACCCTCATGCTTTTTAAGTTCTTATCTTTAGGTTTTTCTATAGGGTGAAATAGTCCCAGGAATGCTTTTATTTTGGTGGGTTTTTTTTTCTTTCTGAGTAGATTCTTCACCTATCTTCTGTATACTATGCTTTTTTTTTCTTTTTTTGCTATAGTTTTACATAAATGCACTTCCCTTTTTCCTAATCCATTTTGCTTATTTTTACAGTGACAAGGGCCCTGTTCAGCCCTTTCCCTTTCTGCTGGTTTAGTGTGGGTGAATCCTCCTTGACCACCTTCCCTTGATGTCTGAGGCATGTGGCTGCTGCTCTGAGCTGGAGTTGCAGTGCTGGGTTTGGTGGCCTGAAGACACAGGTGTGAGGTGTGATGTGGAGAACTTGCCAGGCTCTGGCTGCCTAGGCTGGGCTGCCTGGTTTTGCATTCTCTTCCTTAGTGGAGCTCTTGTCTCCCGGTTGGCTGTGCACTCCCTTCTGCTTCGGATTGTTTGTAAGACCTTGGAGCTTTAGCATCCATCCAGGAGAGTCAGCCCAGTCTTTTTCTAGCAGTGTTTCTACTTCCTTAAAACAAAACAGGGAGAGGTTATATGAAAGCCAGTTTGATCCTGTGTTAACCTACTTATGCCTAGTGTTCCATTATTGGAACGCTAAGCATGTAGGAGTTATTTATATCCTACTGCTCAAGGTCATCACCAAGGTCTGATTTTTCACTCATGCAAAAATTCACAAAATTGCAACCTACAGCATAAATGGGTTAAGACTGCTGGGCATGGTGTCTCATGCCTGTAATCCCAGCACTTTGAGAGGTCGAGGTGGGCGGATCACGAGGTCAGGAGATCGAGACCACTCTGGCTAACACAGTGAAACCCTGTCTCTACTAAAAATAGAAAAATTAGCCAGGTGTGGTGGTGGGCGCCTGTAGTTCCAGCTACTCGGGAGGCTGAGGCAGGAGAATGGCATGAACCCGGGAGGCAGGGTTTGCAGTGAGCCAAGATCGTGCCACTGCACTCCAGCCTGGGCGACAGAGCGAGACTGTGTCTCAAAAAATAAAAATAAATAAATAAATAAATACATAAATAAAAATAATAAAAATAAATGGGTTAAGACCGTAGGACAGGAAGGGGCTTCACTCAGGCTCTCCATGAGTCTCCCACCTCCTCACTTCTCTTAAGATGATCAGCTGTCATGATTATTGATCCTTCTGTGCTTCCTCTCCTGCCTTCTTCCCACCTGGTGGCACCACTATGGCCAGCTGCAAGGATTTTCCTGCCTTTTTGGGTCATTGTTAGTTGGGAGGAGTTTCTGCTGTCATGGCTATTTCTGCATTTTTTTCTCGGGTGTTTTGCTTTTCTGTAAGTTGCTGGGGATGGTAATTAGTGAAATTTTCCTTAGAGCTTATTTGCAGAGTTTAGAGCTGTGTAGAGCTGCTCCAACCTGGCTCTTTCTTTGGCCACCAGCCCTTTTTTATGTTTGTTGGTTTTAGTTTATTTGTGTTTTTAAAAATGCTGTTTGCTGTTTGTACCTTCAGGGGAGGGAGATCTTCATGTCTGACTTCACTGCACTGTCTTAAACCAGAAGTTTAACTTACGGATTTTAACATTTGTTGCCATTGAGTAAATTGATGCCTTAGCAGGACCCGTGATTGGTCTGTGAATTCAAGTGTACCCTGTTGTGTTGATATATACACACCCAGCAGTGCCCCTATTGGAGAAGCATGGGAAATTAAAAGGAAATTTATTCAAATACAGACACAGTTTTATGTTTTATTTAGGAAACTAGCAACCTCTTATTACACTAACACGTTTAATTCCATGAAACATAAGTTTAGAACAGAAAGTACCACTTCGTCTTTTACTAGGAATGTGAACCTGTTCATTAATCAAACATTTAAATCTATTAATTAAACATTAAAATCAGCTATACATCTTGTTAAGGGTAAGGAGAATAAATCTAGATTGGAAAAAGACATTTTATTGAGCTGCTTTGCTTGTCACAGATATAAAAGGGTAGAATGGTTGATGAGCTGTTTATTCCAGAACAAGGGTTGGCAAACTATGGCCTGCAGACCAAATCCAGCCTGACACCTGTTGCTGTAAGTTTTTGTTGAAAAACAGCCTTGCCCATTTTATATTGTCTATGGCTGCCTTTGGATTAGAACAGCAGAGTTGAGTAATTGCAACAGAGACCGTATGGTTTAAAATATTTATGATTTGGCCCTTTACAGAAGAACTTTGCTGATTGCTGTATTAGAATCTTTAACCTTGGGAATTCCTCACATTGTCTCTATTTTTCTAATTAAGATAAATTAGAAATTTTTAAAGAATGGGTTTTGAGTTTCTTTTTCTCACTTCTCATTGATCCTAGTGGGATCACCATAGGTGAGAAAATGAAACTCAAAGGAACAAACAGCTCTGCAAAAGTACAGTTCCCCTTGGAGCTGTCTCCCTCCTCACTGAAGGCAGGCATCTGTTGATTTATGCCTTAGGGCGTTCTATCCCTGCTACCAGAAGCCATTTTTCACATAGAGCAGAGATTCACCCCTACCTGCTCTCAGTTTATTGAACTTGATCTACCTCTTGACTGTAATTCTTATAGGAATAATTAACATTTGAGCCTTTCCGGAGTCTCATTTACTTTTCCTAACTTTACTCACAGACCAATGGGAAACAGAGAGCAAGAAGTCTCCCCCTGCACTGCATCCCCAGCAGCTAGCATGGTGCCTGGCACATAGAGCAGTTGTGTTCAGTAAATACTTGCTGGGAGAATGACTCGTGCTTTGTGCAGAGCATCTATCAGATGGGTCTGTTCTGGCAGCTGTCTCTGGAAAAGTCTCAACTGGCACAATCATGGCTTTGCAGGGCTTCCTCTTCCCTCTTTCTCATGACAATCTGCCTTGTCTCATTTATGGCACAGAGAAAGGTCAATTTCAGGCCAGTAACCATTGATTATTTTTTCCCTTGTCCCAGGCGGTGGTTATCATGGGTGTGGTGCTACAAGGTGCCAACCTGTATGGTTACATCAGGTGTAAGGTGGGCAGCAGAAAGAATTTAACCAGCATGGCTACTTCATATTTTGGAAAGCAGTTTTTAAGACAAGTAAGTGTTTTCTGGATGTGATCAGTGACTAATGCAATTATTTCTAACTTTCATAATTTAATTTTTATGAAACACTCCTGAACAGAAGTTTTTTAAAGGCATATAGTTATTTAAATATAATGATAAAGATGTTTTAATTGCTCTTCAGGGGTGTTCAAGACATTCTGGAAGTGTATTGTCAGTATCCTAAAATTATTTTAAAGCCAGGAAGGATAAACTATCATTGATAATAACTTATTTTTTTTTTTGAGATGGAGTCTCGCTCTGTCACCCAGGCTGGAGTGCAGTGGCGCGATCTCGGCTCACTGCAAGCTCTGCCTCCCAGGTTCACGCCATTCTCCTGCCTCAGCCTCCCGAGTAGCTGGGACTACAGACACCCGCCACTGCGCCCGGCTAATTTTTTGTATTTTTAGTAGAGACGGGGTTTCACCGTGTTAGCCAGGATGGTCTCGATCTCCTGACCTCGTGATCCACCCGCCTCGGCCTCCCAAAGTGCTGGGATTACAGGCTTGAGCCACCGCGCCCGGCCGATAATAACTTATTTTTAAAAAATTACTTTTAAGTTCAGTTGTTTTTCATTAATTATGGGAGCTTTAAGTGAATGCCCTTGAAGAACGTATGTTGTATTTTTTTTTTGTTTGTTTTTCTTTTTTTTTTTTTTTTTTGAGACAGAGTTTTGCTCTACCTCCCGGGTTCATGTGATTCTCCTGCCTCAGCCTCCTGAGTAGCTGGGATTACAGATGCATGCCACCACGCCCAGCTAATTTTTTGTATTTTCAGTAGAGACGAGGTTTCACTGTGTTAGCCAGGATGGTCTCCATCTCATGATCTCGTGATCCGCCCGCCTCGGCCTCCCAAAGTGCTAGGATTACAGGCGTGAGCCACCGTGCCCAGCCTGTATGTTGTATGGTTTTAGGGAGAACAGTTGAATCACAATAAGACCATAACATTTGTACTCAGATGTTTTTTTCCCCCTAGAACATAAGGATTTTACTATAATACTCCAACATCAGGGTTTTCAGCAGGATGAGTAGTAGTCATAGGTAATTATTGGTTAAATCTCTTGGGAAAAGTGACTAGGTCTTTATATAAGTAATACCTTGCATTTGGTTAGTACAATAGGTTGGACAAGTGTTATGTAGGACAGGGATTCTCAAACACGAACATACATGAGAATCACCTAGAGGGCACAAGATTGCTGGGTTCCACCTCCAGACTCCTTATTCAGTAGATCTGGGAGTGGAGTCTCATAATTTGCATTTCTCCCAAGTTTCTGGGTGGTACTGAGGGTGCTGGTCCAGGGATTACGTTTTAGATTACTAAAGCCCCGAGAAATTAAATTATTAAGATTATGCAGCTACTAAGTGGTACAAAGCTAGATCTTAAACCCAGCCCTCTGTACTCAAAATTTATTGTTCTTTTTATTCTACTGTACAGTTTCTCTTACAGAAGATGATAAGTAGAGAAAATGAATATTCATGTAGGGACATCATCATCTCATTCTGAAGAATTTTTGCATGGCCCCAATATACCTTTACTGTGGTCCACCTTAGGGTAGCTTTCATGTATGTGCTTATTAGGTTTTTTTCCTTAGAATTTTCAGTGTTGCTGAAGGTAAGGAGACATGGAATACAGGTGAAATTAAACCTTAAACCTGGCATAACATGGATAGGGTTAGTGTCTTACATGGTACCTAGCATCTGCTCAAATGGGACAAACTGGACAGCTGGGTGGATGATGGTATCCATGGATTTTACTTCACTGGCGCATGTCTACATTTTCAGTTATTTATTTTTTTTGAGACAGTCTCTCTCTGTCGCTCAGACTGGAGTGCGGTGGCACGATCTCGGCTCACTGCAAACTCCACCTCCCGGGTTCACGCCATTCTCCTGCTTCAGCCTCCTGAGTAGCTGGGATTGCAGGCGCCTGCCACCATACCTGGCTAATTTTTTGTATTTTTAGTAGAGATGGGGTTTCACCGTGTTAGCCAGGATGGTCTCGATCTCCTGACCTCATGATCCTCCTGCCTTGGCCTCCCGAAGTGCTGGGATTACAGGTGTAAGCCACGGTGCCCAGCCTAGCATGTCTACTTTTTAATGTGATTGGGCCATTGTATGTAAGGTAATGCTCTGCTTAGAAATATAGAATGTTTTCCTAGGCCTAGGCCTTGAAGGGTATTTGAAGTGAAATAACTTTGATATTAAGGAGTTTGTTTTTTGCTTTTTGCAGAACACTGGAGATGATCAGAGTTCCTGAATAGAGAAAGCTCATGTGCTTTGTTACATTGGGGAACAACTGAAGAGATTCTTGACTGAACCTTTTAGAGCTTAGTCCCTGTTGCAACGAGGAGTGTTGGGTTTGTTTTTCCACTTAAAAACTTTATTTATGGAAAAATAGTTTTCATATTAAGTTTTTATTTCCTTTCCAGCAGTTGGGGCTAGAAAGTATATGTTGGCACTAGAAACATTGTCAAGATTTGTTCTGTGGTGTAGGTATGCACATTCCGTAGGTATGCACATGGCCATGTAATACCAGTATATCCCAAGTTAATGAAAGTGTTCATTTACATAGGTAATGGAGACCTTTGCATTTTGATCCATAGAACGTAGGAGGATGTTCTTAGTCTGTCTCAAAGCTCTGTATGTTTACATATTATTTCTGTAGATTGTTTTCAGGAGAAAGTTTTGCTTCCATGGTAAGAGTGAGCACTTTGGCTTATGTATAAGTTAGAAATAATTGTTAGTTTTTAATATGTACCTCGTGGGGAAATTTCTTAGACGTATGCAAGCAAGTGAAAACAGGCCAGTGGTATTACCTACTTTATAAAATTTTATTTTTATTTGTAAGAAGTCATCTACTTAAGGCACAGTTAATATAAGTGGAATCATCATAGTTTAAGGAATACCCAGAGATTGCTGCTGTTCTATTTATTTTACAGAAAGGATAGCTAGATTGAAAGCTCTTCAGTGGACCTTGAGCTAATAGATCTTTTACCACTAAAAGAGCATTATTCTCATGTCATAATGAGAATAATTTACGTACTTGGCATAATAAATGCCTAAAAGACATTTTATTTTCTGAATCTATTTTTTTTTCTTGCTATAATGGGGATATTGTAAATTATGCATTTGTATTAATGGTATTTCTTAAAGCAATCTATGTAACTGTAAACTAAACCAATCTGCAAACTATTGTAGGCATCTAAATTCTGTTGTAGGTATTATAAACTTTGTTGAAGTCTTAATCAGCAGATTATGTTGTGAATATATTTGTACATTGTTAAAATAGTTTTTAAGATTATTTAATTGAATAAGTGTCTTATTGGAGTGATAACTTTGAAGGTGCAAAACTTTATATTTGTATAAAATTCTACTGTTTACAAGGCATTTGACATGTGTAATCTCATTTAACCCTCATGATAAATATGTAATACTTTAGATGATATAACTGAACTTCAGGTTATTGAGTGACTTTCCCAAGGAAAACAGATTACAGGAATATCTGTAGGATATAAAACATGATATATTAGTATTTTAGAGAAAATATTTGCTCTGTGTCAGTTCGTTTCTTAAAAATTAATAATTTGTTAAGAGCTTGTTTATTTTACTTAGCTGTTCTGTCTGGTGAGAAGAATTGATACTGCACTGAAGACGTTTTAAAATATAATCTGAAAGATCTAACCTAAATCTTTAGGGTTGAGAGTCTAACAAAGGATACATTGATATACTTCTTTAGGTAACTGTGTTATTTGAACTGCAATCCTAAACCAAGTAACAATTGAATTTTAGAATATGCATGTGGGAGGAGCTACTGTGTATTCCCTAATATTCGTTTTTCTCCTGCTACAGATTTCCCACCTAATTAGCTAGGGAATGGCATCCTGGAATAAAGATAACTTTTGCTAGATTTTATCACTGTATCTTGGTGTGGCCACATGACCAACTTCGGGCCAATAGATACACTTCCAGGAAGTATCCTTAAAAGGAGGAGGCATGCCCATCCCTTCCCCCTTTTTCCTAAAGGGTAGACACAATAGCAGGAACTAGAGCAGCCATCTTGGACTATGTGGTAAAGGCTTCGTTTTGTGAATGGCGGAGAAATGAGGTACATATTGTCTGAATTCCATCTTGTGGGTATAGCAGCCCTGAACTACCAATCTGATTTTTTTTTTTTTTTGAGACAGAGTTTTTGCTCTTGTCACCCAGGCTGGAGTGCAGTGGTGTGATCTCAGCTCATTGCAACCTCTGCCTTCTGGGTTCAAGTGATTCTCCTGCCTCAGCCTCCCTAGTAGCTGGGATTACCACCCTGCCACCACACCTGGCTAATTTTTGTATTTTTAGTAGAGACGGGGTTTCACCACATTGGCTAGGCTAGTCTCGAATTCCTGACCTTAGGTGATCCGCCCGCCTCAGCTTCCCAAAGTACTGAGATTACAGGCATGAGCCATCGTGCCTGGCGACCTGTCTGAACTTTTAATAAAGGTGAAGGGAACTATCTTCTTCAAGTGTTATTGTTCTGGCTTCTCTGTTGCTCATAGCCTAACTGGATTCTTGTCAATACAGTGCACTTTGAGCATTATCCATGATTATTTCCATTTGTACTAACTTTCCATATTGTACTAACAACTCCAGTTGTTAGTATAGTATTAGAGATGTAATCATTTAGTAAATACATAGTTGACCTTTATGTAGTAATTAAGTGAATATTATAGTTGCTGCTGAGTTGCACTGTTCAGATGCTGTTGCTACGTAAAACTCCACCCCTAGAATTACTGGTGAAAAACAAGTCATTTTATTATGCTCACAAATTCTGTGGGACAGGAATTTGGATGGAGCACAGTGATGGCTGGGGAAGGAGCCAGGGAGTGGCAGGGAGCTTTTCAGCTACTGGCCTGGAGGTTGACATTGGCCGTCAGCTGTGGCCTCAGCTAGGCTGTTGGTTGGAACACCTACACTGTGTAGTTTCTCCCTGTGGGCACATTTGACTTCTTCACAACCTGGCACTGAGTTCTAACAATGAGCCTTCCAAGAGAGCAAGAGAAGTGCATGGCATTTTAATGATTAGTCTTGGAATTCACATGATGTCTCTTCTGTCATACTTCATTGGATGAAGCAGTAACCAAGGTCCATCCAGCTTCAATAGAAGGGTACATAGAGTCCAGGACTTGGTGAGAGGAGTGTTAAGATTACATTATAATAAGAAGTATGTGGGATGGGAGATAGTCTTTAGAAAATAAAATCTGTGACACTTTAATAATTTCATTAAGACTGAAGAAATTAGGACAGACTGAAGATAAGTGGTTTTCCGTTTTTCTGTCCCTGGGTCAGCCTTGGATACAGGTGAATTGACTGAATGGTGCTAGTAAAATGGAAGTAAAATCACATTTTTGTTTTTTTATTTTGACATGGAGTTTCTCTCTTGTTGCCCAAGAGAGTGCGGTGGCGTGATCTTGGCTCGCTGCAACCTCCACCTCTAGGGTTCAAGTGATTCTCCTGCCTCAGCCTCCCAAGTAGCTGGGACTACAGGTGCCCGCCACCACGCGTGGCTAATTTTGTATTTTTAGTAGAGATGGGGTTTCCCTATGTTGGTCAGGCTAGTCTTGAACTCACGACCTCAGGTGATCTGCCTACCTTGGCCTCCCAAAGTGCTGAGATTACAGGTGTGAGCCACCGCGCCCGGCCCTAGTAAAATCACATTCTAATTCTACATCCCTCAGAGTATGTATTCTTTGACCCAGACCTCTAAATAGGTAAGGATGCGTGTGTGTGTGTGTGTGTGTGTGTATAGAAGTGATGGCACATTAACTCCAACATATAGGTACTATGGGCCTTTTAAATCTCTGTAACTCTTAGAGCTTATTAAAGTTCCTTTATGTATTATCTCATGTGATTCTCCCCAAGAGGGAAGAATGACCATTATGTACCATGTAACCTCATGTTACAGGTAGGAAACGAATACTGAGAGAAGTAAAATAATTTATTGAAGGTTGCATGTAGTAGAGATAGTAATGCTCACTAAACATTCCATTTGTTCTACATTTCCCAGCTTCCTTAATTAATTTGAGGCCATGTGGTTAACAATGGCCAATGAAAGGAATGTGAGTGAAAGTGAATAGCGATGCTAGGTGCCTGAAGAGCATAGGACAGTTTTAGACAACAAAGAATTGTCCTGTATCTCATGACTTCTTTGTACTTTGCTGAATAATTATGTACATAGAAATCCTGTTTATAATGAGAAAGGAAAAGCAACCCCTACAGCTGTCAGCTGGAAGCTGACCTGGCCCTAATGGCTAGGCTATTATATTCTGTTGAATATAAACAATTTTATATAACACCAACATCTGACAAGGCCACTCTGAGTGTGGTGGAGGAAGACAAAAATTAAGATACTCCATAGGCATGCTGGAACTTAGCAAGATTCTGTGTAAATCATAGAGCGACCAAACATACCTGTCTCTTGGCTTACATGTGTGATAGTTGCTGCATTACCCATTAGATCACTCTGTTCTTTCTTCCTCCTAGATTAAAAATTTCAATATGTACACTCATTTAGAATTTCCCTTGCTTTCTAAAAGCACTCAATCCAGAGTAAAACCATAATTCATGGAGCCCTTCTTGAAATCACCCAACACAACCCCAAATCCTATAAAAAGCCCTTCCCGGCACCCTCATACTGAGGCACACCGTGGTTCCCCATGGTGTGTGATCTCTCTTGTGCAAAAATGTGCTGATAAACCCAACTCGATTCAACCACGGATCTGTTCCTCATGATCTCTGACTGGTGGACATTGACATTTTTTGAGCTCAGATTATAACTCCATTTTATATTTCTGTTGTTGCAGATCTGCAATACTTGATTTGCCCGAAAATGCAATTTACCAGTTAAGTGAGGGAAGTTTGTAGTCTTTTTTCAGTACGTAACCAAGAGTTTTCTATCATTTTAAAAACTGTCACTAGTGGCAACATTGCTCATGGCATTTGAGTTCCAAGTCAAAACTACTGCAGTAGTCTGCATTTGTAGTGGGCACATTAATGGTAATTATATGTACATATGCAAGCATCTAATTATTGTGTCATCAGGAGTTTTGGCCATCTCCAGATTGAATGATACATTACCATAAGTTGCTCCCTTTTATTTCTCTGTTACATTACAGTTAGATATTAAAGTTACCTTTAATGATGATAGATGATTTAAAAATATGCCTCACGTAGTCATATTGTTTGTGTTTTAGAATAATAAAACATGTTTAAAAATATTTCTGATAAAAAGTGGCTGTGGGCCTGAAGGGGTGAAAACCATTAGTCTACAGTCACTGATGAACAGTCTGTCCCTTAGGCCCTCTTAGTTGGAGCTGGAGAGTGGATAGATACGAACTTGAACTCTGGTATTCTAATATTCTGTGTTGCTTACTGAAGGTAGATGCCGTGTGCTTTGGAAACCAGCATGGACATTCTATGAAATTTGAGAAGAGAAGCAATTTTCTCATTTAGATGGTCTATCATGGGTGGTAATGTCTAGTGTTCTAAATGAATGTAGTAGATGCTGCTTATATTAATTTAAGAGATCCTATGTATCCCATCAAAAAAAAATCATAGAGAAACATTTTCAGAATGGTGGAGTATGGATCTTTGAATATCTGATTCTGCATGAAATCAACGAGGACACTGGCAGAAATGATCAAAATAAACTTTTCGAAACTCTGGAAATTAACCAAAGGATTGCAACAACCCAAAGAAAATGTATTTGAGAAAAAGGCTGACTCTGTATGATCAATAAGCTTTGTGGTGTTTTAACTTGTCCTGTCCCCATCTTCTTCTCGTCGGCTCCACAGTAGCCTTGAAAATCAGCAACCTTGAGACCACAGTAGCTGTGAAAACCAGTAGCTTAGAAACCGCTGAAGGAATTTAGAGTCCCCCCAAGATAGATTTGGAGTTATCCAAGAAGCCTCATCCCCATCCCATCACTCTTTGACCTGTCTGGCAGCTCCCTGGAATAGTCCCAATCACAGGGCTTGTCTTCATTTAACCCAACTCAGGTCACTCGATGAGGAAACCATCCTCAGGTTGTTTGTCATAAACAATTAGTGGCAATTATTTAAACAGCACAGTTGGCTGACATGGCTATACTAGTTGGGACAAACGAGACTGGCCAGAAAACTTAAAAATAAAGGGAGTGCGATGTCTGTAGAGACTTTGAAAAGTGCCAAAATATTGTTGGGAGCTAGAAAGTCAGGTAAAGGTGAGAGACTTACTGCTTCAACCACTTAAGGAAATCCCTGTCTAATTATATGCTCAAGACTAAAGTAACCAAGCAGAGATTTTGGTGACTGCAACATGACAAAGAATACAGACTAAACAGAATTAGTCCAGGAAAGGTACTAGACATACCACCGTTGCAATAAAAATAACAACAAACAGTAACCCCACAAGGGTGGGGGGGTGTGGGACAAATCTGATTTGCAGAGTTGCCACCTTACATTTAAATTTTCCAGTTTTCAACAACAACAAAAGATGTGAAGAAACAGCAATTACAGCTGCCTATATATGGGAGAAAAAACCTAGAAAACAGAAACCATCCCTGAGAAAACCCAGACATTAGATCTACTAAACAAGAAGTTTGTCAACCTTTAAATATGCTTTAAAAACTAAATCATGCTGCTATAAAGACACATGCACATGTATGTTTATAGCAGCACTATTCACAATAGCAAAGACTTGGAACCAACCCAAATGTCCAATGATAGTCTGGATTAAGAAAATGTGGCACATATACACCATGGAATACTATGCAGCCATAAAAAATGATGAGTTCACGTCCTTTGTAGGGACATGGATGAAACGAAACCATCATTCTCAGCAAACTATCACAAGGACAAAAAACCAAACACTGCATGTTCTCACTCATAGGTGGGAATTGAACAACGAGAACACATGGACACAGGAAGGGGAACATCACACACCAGGGACTGTTGTGGGGTGGGGGTAGGGGAGAGGGATAGCAGTAGGAGATATACCTAATGCAAAATGACGAGTTAATGGGTGCAGCACACCAACATGGCACATGTATACATATGTAACCTGCACGTTGTGCACATGTACCCTAAAAGTTAATAAAATTAAATCCTCCTGCACAGGGGAGTGCAAAAAAAAAAAAACCAACTTGTATCATTTGAACTAACAATCTTTATAACCCCAGCAACTTCTGCCAATGGAGTAAATTCCCCCCCAGAAAAAAAAAAAAAAACTAAAGGAAACCATGGACAAAGAACACGAGAAAGGAAAAGAATGTATAAACAAAGTGAAAGCATCAGTAAACAAAAAGCATGAAAAATTCTGAAGCTAAAAGATTATAATTGAAAAATTTCTTAGAGGGGTTTACAGATTTAAACAGGCAGAAGAATCAGCAAACTTGAAAATAGGACAAATGTAATTATCCAGTCCGAGGAACAGAAAGAAAAAAGAATGACGAGTGAACAGAGCTTGAGGGATCTGTGGCGTGCTATCAAGTTACCAACATGCATTATAGGAGTTCCCAGAAAACGAAGAGAAAAAGGCAGAAATAATATTTGAAGAAATAATAGCTGAGACTCCACAAATTCAATGAAATACATGAGCTACACATTCAAGAAGATCAACAAATTATAACTAGGATAAACTCAGAGATCTATTACTAAACACATTATAGTCAAGCTGTTAAAAGCCAGAGACAAAGAGAATCGTTAAAGTAGCAGGAGGAAAACAACTTATCACATATAAGGGATCCTCTATAAGATTAAGTGCCTACCACTCATCAGAAACTACAGAGGTCAGAAGGCTGTAGAATGACATATTCAAAGTGCTAAAAGAAAATTAACAGAGAATTTTAGATCCAGCAAAACTATCCTTCAAAACTATAAGAAAGGATGAGCATGGTGGCTCACACCTGTAATCCCAGTACTTTAGGAGGCCGAGGTAGGAGGATTGCTTGAGTCCAGGTATTTGAGATCAGCCTGGGCAACATGGCAAAAAGCCATCTCCACAAAAAATACAACAAACAGATGGGCGTGGTGGCATGTGCCTGTGGTCCCAGCTACTCAGGAGGCTGAGGCAGGAGGATCACTTGAGTCTGGCAGGTTGAGGCCTTGATTGTGTCACTGCACTCCTACTTGGGTGACAGAGTGAGACCCCCTCTCAAAAAAAAAAAAAGAAAACATACCCAGATAAAAACTAAGCGAATTCACTGCTAGCAGACCTGCCTTACAAGAAATGCTAAAAGACGTTCTTCAGGCTGAAATGAAAGGACACTAGACAATAACTCCAATCCACATGAGGAAATAAAAAGCATCATTAAAGGTAACTACATAGGTAAATACGAAATATAGTATAAATGTATTTTTGTTTGTAATTCTTTTCCTGTCTGACCCAAAAGACAACTACATAAAGCAATACTTATGAAATAATGTTGGTAGGGTTATAACTTATAAAGATGCAATTTGTATGATGATAATAGCACAAAGGAGGAGGGAGGGAATAGAGCTATACCAGAATTTTTGAGTATTATTGAAATTAGGTTGGCATTAATCTGAACCTACTTTTTGCATATTTTATTAATCGTAGTCACTAGGGCAACCTCTAAGATAAAAACTCAAAAAATAGAATAAGAGGAACAAGAAGGAAATCAAAATGATATACTAGAAAATACCTATTTAATACAAAAGGCAGTAGTGGAGAAATTAAATCAAAAGACATAAGATGCATAAAAGGAAAAGAGCAGATATCCCACAAGTAACTCCCACCTTATCAGTAATTATATTAGAAGAAAACCAGTTAAATATTTCAATCAAAAGACAGATTGGCGGCTGGGCACAGTGGCTCACGCCTGTAATCCCAGCACTTTGGGAGGTCTAGGTGGGCAGATCACTTGAGGTCAGGAGTTCAAGACCAGCCTGGCCAACACGGTGAAAGCCCATCTCTGCTAAAAATACAAAAATTAGCTGGGTGTGGTGGCGGGCGCCTGTAATCCCAACTACTCTGGAGGCTGAGGGATGAGAATCACTTGAACCCGGGAGGCAGAGGTTGCAGTGAGCTGAGATTGCACCACTGCACTCCAGCGTGGGTGACAGCGAGACTCCATCTCAAAAAAAAAAAAAAAAAAAAAGCCAAAAAACAAAAAACAGATTGGCAAAAAACATGATCCAACTATATGTTGTCTGCAAGAGGCACACTTTAGATTCAAAGACATAGGTAGAAAGTAAAAGTATAGAAACAGATATACCATGCAAACAGTAATCAAAAGATAGCTGGAGTGACTATGCTAATGTCAAACAGTAGATTTTAAGGCAAAAACTGTTTCAAGGGACAAAGAAGGACATCACACATTGATAAAAGGACAAATTCATCAGAAAGACATAACACTTAAATATGCACTTAAAAAATCCCACACATGAAACAAAAGCTGACAAAACTAAACAATTGAATAATTATTAACAATTAATTTACTATTTTTTTTTTTGAGACAGAGTCTCTCGCTGTCACCCAGGCTGGAGTGCAGTGGCGCTGGCTCGGCTCACTGCGACCCCTTGCTCCCAGGTTCAAGCAATTCTCCTACCTCAGCCTCCGGAGTAGCTGGGATTACAGGCCTGCACCACCACACCAGGCTAATTTGGCCAGGCTGGTCTCAAACTCCTGAACTCAAGTGATCTGCCTCCCTTGGCTTCCCGAAGTGCTGGGATTACAGGCGTAAGCCTCTGAGCCTGGCATAACAATTTACTCTTAATAATTATTAATAACTAAATGAGATAATCCACATAAAAGAATCAGCATAGTCCCAGGTATATGGTAAGCACTTGATAACTCTTATTCAGAAAAAAAAACTGAGTTGCTTTGCTAGTTAAAGGTAAAGAAGTCAAAATCTAACAGTAGTGCCTGGAGACATCAACACTTCATTTATAATAATGCATAGAAGTAGGCAGATGATCAACTAGGAAAAAGAGGATTCAACAGCAGTATAAACAAACTAAATCTGCCGGGCACGGTGGCTCATGTCTGTAATCCCAGCACTTTGGGAGGCTGGGGCGGGCAGGTCACTTGAGGTCAGGAGTTCCAGACCAGCCTGGCCAACATGGTGAAACCCTGTCTCTGCTAAAAATACAAAAATTAGCTGGGTGTGGTGGCGCATGCCTGTAATCCCAGCTACTTGGGAGGCTGAGGCAGGAGAATCACTTGAACTCGGGAGGCGGAAGCTTCAGTGAGCCAAGATCACGCTGCGGCACTCCAGCCTGGGTGACAAAGTGAGACTCCATCTCAAACAAACAAAACCACCAGACACCTGTAGAGACTCTGTCCAACAACAGCAGAGTACACATTCTACTCAAATGCACATGGAACATTCTCCACGATAGACTATATGTTAGGCCATAAAACAGGCTTCAATAAATTTAAAATAATTGAAGTCATACAAAGTATAATCTTTGGTCAAAATGGAATTAAGTTAGAAGTGAACAACACAAGGGAATTTGGGAAATTCACAAAGATGTGAAAATTAAACAACACACTGCTAAGTAACCAATGGGTCAAAGAAGAAATCACAAGGGAAATTAGAAAATACTTTGATATTAATGAAAATGAAAACACAACGTACCAACACTTACGGGATGCAGCTATAACTGTTTATAGAGAAATCCATAACTGTAAACACATTTTTTTTAAAGAAGAGATCTCAAATCAACAGTCTCACCTTTCATCTTAAGAAACTAGAAGATGACCATAATAAATCAAAGTAAGCAGAAGGAAGGAAATAATAGATTAGAAAGGAAAGAAAAAACACAAAGACTTGAAAAACAGCAGAGAAAATCAACAAAACTAGAAGTTGGTTCTTTGAAAGGATTAACAAAATTGACAAACCTGGAATCAGATTGAAAGAAAGGATACCGCTACTGTTTACTGAAAAAGCAATCCTTACTGAATGCTTTTGTAAAGCGATTGGTTATCCCAATAGAATATACATCACTTTACAGCTATTTTGTGTGTGAACATTCTGTTATGTAAGCATTCAAACGTTGTTCGTTCTCCAAAAAGTGCTTTCCATAAATTGTTTCATCCTCGTGACATTCTTAGAATGCAGAAGCTGTTGTATTTAGTAAACTGTAATCATAAAGAACTTGTATTTGATTCAGGCAGATCTGAGTTGTGGATCCAGTTCAATATCCTTTTTTAGACTTTGAGAAAGTCACTTATCCCATTTTTACAGATGAAGCAGCAGGCTGAGAGTCATAAGCACAAATAAATACTTACCCTCTTGAGGTGGGAGGAGCTTGTGAGGATTAAATGAGATAACTCATGTAAAATGTTCAGTATAGTCCCAAGCCCACAGTAAGCACTCGATAATGGTAACTTGCTCAGATGGAAAACCGAATTGCTAAGCTAAAGGTGGAGCAGTCAGGAGACCTAACCACTAGTTAAAGTGGCCCCTCTTTAATTTAGATTCTCATGTAGTATATGGCATGGATAATCCAAATGCAGCAAAACAGTCAATTATAGGAAAGAATGCTGATTTCATTTTTATTTTTTATTTTGTTTAGAACAAGTTAGAGATGATAGAAGAAGAACTTTAAACAGAATAAATGTAACGGAGCAAAGAATGTTTCATGGGAATTGGGCTTTGCTCTGAAACATGCGCAGTGAGTATTCACAGGCAGAAAAAGGCTGAATGCAGAAACAAAGAACACAAAGTGGATTGGTTGTTTCAAAGTTACTTTCCTTGTGAAGGTTAAAGGAGAGGGAACTTCCTTATCAGGCAGGCTAAAATTGGCTGTTTGGAGATGTGACTATTATCTCCCTCTCTCTCCTGATTTCTTGGAAGGTCAGATAAACGACGTAGTTTTGGCTTGGTGGCCTGGAACTTTACCGGGAGTAACTCCATTTTGGCTTGGTCTTCTGGGGCCTAGTACAGGAACTTACATCAAACCAACGACCTCCTATAAATTTTATTTAACAGAGATCGTAAGTTTATGAGCCGGTATTTACTTTGGCATTCATTTCTAATTTATAGTTAAAACACATCCTGTTATTTATTTTTTTCACATAATTGTTGAAATCCAACACTGCTGTGGATGAGTCTTAATGTTTTTTAAACATTTCTTCTGCGATGTTGCCGTTCTCCACAAGCCCTAGTTCCCTCTTGCTTGTAGCATGCACTTAGTCCTCTAGATGGCAATATGCTAACATATGATGTAAATGAAACAAACGTGTACTGGAGCACCCAATTTACTTGGTTTAGTAAGAAATGATGGTTTTCCTATAAGTGGTGAGTTAGGACTAAATCCATGCATCTTATTGTGAAATTAGTCAAAATCAGTGCCAGGGAATGAATAGATGTTGAATAAATAAGTACAATGTAATACCCACAGTGTACTAGAGATCAAGCAAGATAGGTACTGTAGACACAGACATAAGAAGAACTATGTGTGATATTTGTCTACCTTCCTGATCTCGGCAAACCCTGCCATTTAACAAGTGAGGAAACTGAGGATTGGAGAATCAGTAGCTTTCCTGGGGTCATATAACTAGAGAGAGGTGAAGCCAGGACTTGTCAATGGTGAGGCTTCGATGATGAGCTTGAATTTAAGATATGTCAGATTTGAAGCCAATGGATCATATCAAAGTGCAAAGTGCAGTGGAAACCTGGAACTCAACCTTAGGATTAGGCTAAAGGTATACATTTAAGAGGCATCTCTGTAGAGCAGAGTCAAAGCTGTAACAATGTAGGAGTGGTCTGCGGCAACTCTGTCTGTGAAGCTGAAGTGTAATTCCCAAAGACCAAGGTGATATGGCAGAGGGTAAAGGGCATACACAGTGCAGACAAACCTGAGTTTAAATCCTGGCTTCATACTTGGTTGCTGTGTTGTTCATGGGCATTTAACCTCTTAAATATCATGATATACTTAATCTCTTTGACTCTTTGCAATAACCCTATGAGGGAGATACTATCTCCATTTTACAGATGAGGAAACAGGGTTAGAGAATGTAGGAGTTGACCCAAGGTCCTGGTGCATCTAGCACATGATGGATCCAAGGTTCCTATCTGGACAGTCTGCCTTAGGCTTACAATGCTAAGCACCACATGCAGTTTCCCCAATCATACACCTTAGGACGCCACCTTTGTATGTGGGTCTCCTTGTGCCAGAGATGAACGTGGGTGCGTGCACACACACACACACACACACACACACACAGAGAGAGACAGAGAGAGAGAGAGAGAGATTTATTTCAAGGAGTTGGCTTACACAGTTGTGGGAACTGACAAATCCAAATTCTGTAGGGCAGGCCAGCAGGCTGGAACGCTCAAGCAGGAGCTGATGTTGCAATCTTGAGGTCAACTTTCCACTTCCTCAGGGAAATCTTAGTTTTGTTCTTAAGGCTTTTAACTGACTGGATGAGACATTCCCACACAGTGAAAGGGCAATCTATTTTACTTAATGTTAACAGATTGTAGATGTTAGCCACATCTATAAAATAGCTTCAAAGCAAAAAACACCTACATTAGTGTTTGATTAAATAACTCAGTACTAGCCAAGTTGACACAAAAAATTAACCATCACACGCCTCCAGCTGTCTGTAAATGCTATGACAGCAGGAAGCCTATCTTTCTCATTCGCCTTCCATTGTCAGTGCATGGCCCAGTGCTGGGTACCTAATGGCACTCAATAAACATTTAATGGGCATGTGCCTGCCTTTTAACAGTGTAGGTGAAAGCCATTGTATAAATGCTGTTTTCAACTACTGACCTGTGCTAGGTACAGATTTTCTTTTTTTTTTTTTTGAGATGGAGTCTCGCTCTGTCACCCAGGCTGGAGTGCAGTGGCACAATCTCGGCTCACTGCAACCTCCGCCTCACAGGTTCAAGCAATTCTCCTGCCTCAGCCTCCTGAGTAGCTGGGACTACAGGCATGCATCACCACGCGCGGCTAACTTTTTGTATTTTTAGTAGAGACAGGGTTTCACCGTGTTAGCCAGGATGGTCTCAATCTCCTGACCTCGTGATCCGCCCGCCTCGGCCTCCCAAAGTGCTGGGATTACAGGCGTGAGCCACCATGTCCGGCCTGTGCTAGGTACAGATTTTCAGTGTGTTCAACTCACACATTACTTTCTCTGGGGCTCCTATATTCTCTTAAATGTTTCATAAGTTACGTCTTTAAGCCTCCTCAAATTGATTTTTTTTGGTATTGTGTGAGGTAGAATCTGTAGTAATTTGTATTATTTGCTCACAATTCTTTCTTTCCTTTCTGCCTGTGCCATGATTCATTTTGGGCAGAATATATTCCACTTCCCCACTGTCATTGAGCTTAACAATGTGACTTGTTTTGGTGATTAGAATGTGAGCAGATATAATGTATGTCCCACCCAATAAGAAACTTTAAATGTGTGGTTTGATTTACTCTCGTGTATTCCTTACCTGCAACATGAGAAGTGCATGCCCCAGGTGGCCATACTCCTTCGGCTTGGGTCAGAGAATGAGAGACATGTGGAGTAGACCTGATCTGACCTGCAGTATGCCACAACTGACTTATAGACCTTTGTGTGACAAATATATGTTTGTTGTTATATGCTACTGAGATTTGGGAAGTTGTTGGTTACACAGCATAATTGCAGCAACATGACTAACACATAATCACATTTCTTTTTATTTCCCATGTGACTAACCAATTACTGAAATATCTGTCCTTTTCACATTGATCTCCAATACCAACTCCATCATAAACTAGTATTGCTAATCCTTAAGGGATGAATTGTCCACTCCCACCCCCAAATTCATATGTTGAAGTCCTAACCCTACATTACTTTTCAAGGTGACTGTATTTCGAGACAGGATCTTTAAAGACATGATTAAGATAAAATGAGGTCATATGGGTAGGCCTTAATTCAGTCTGACTGGTGTTCCATAAGAAGAGGATATTAGGACACAGACACACACAGAAGAAGGACCATGTGAAGACAAAGGGGAAGATGCCGTTCACAAGCCAAGGAGAAGGGCCTTAGAGGAAACCAGCTCTGCTGACAACTTGATCTTGGGCTTCCAGTCTCCAGAACTGTAAGTAACACATTTCTGTTGTTTAATCCACCCAGTCTAGGGAACTTTGTTATGACAGCCTGAGCTGACTAATGTACTAACCATCTCTTCCTGCTCCCCGTTACATCCGTTACCAAGTCCCCTAGATTTCCTTCACAACCAACACCTGTATTTCTTCTCCATTCTTGCTGTTGCCTCCTGGCTGTGCACTGCGGCAGGTGGCCTTTGGTCTTGCTGTATGTATTAGTCTGTTCTCTCATTGCTCTAAAGAAATACCTGAGACTGGGTAATTTACAAAGAAAAAGGTTTAATTGGCTCATGGTTCTGCAGGCTGTACAGGAAGCACGAGAACATTTGCTTCTGGGGAGGCCTCAGGGAACTTTTACTCATGGCGGAAGGCAAAGAGGGAGCAGGCGTCTTACCTGGCAGGAGAAGGACTGAGAGATGGGGTGGAGGTGCCACACACTTTTAAAACAACCAGATCTCCTGATAACTCTATCAGGAAAACAGCACTAGGGGGTGGTGCTAAACTATTCATGAGAAGCCACCTCCATGATCCAATCACCTGACACCAGGCCCCACCTCCAGCATTAGGGATTACATTTCAACATGAGACAGGCAGGGACACAGATCCAAACTCTATCACTGTGCCTGTCATTCATTCATCTTGCTCAGGTCTGCAATCCACCCAAAAGACATTTGGAGACCCTAGGGCAAGGGAAGGGTGTGGTGAAAGCTGGGATTTAGGATCATTAGGGTCTCCATTCCTTGGGTGTGGTGTTCAGAGACTTGTCCTCTATCACCTGGCCTTCCTAGGTTCTGATTCTCCACTAATAAAAACAATTTATAACGATACCCGTATTCGCACTCTCCTCTGAATCCAAAGTACTTTTTCAGCATGAAAATCGTATCTCGTGTAGTTCATTTTTCGTTGCCCACGTCTCAGGCTCCCAACTGGGCCTGTATGTTTCCCAAGTGGAGGCAGGATTCCCCTCTGAGGGGTTAATTCCCCAACAGTGCCTGGCCCGGTGCCTGGTTCACATGGGTGCTTGTCTTAGGTCAGGTCCTCAGGAGCAGAGGCTTACATGAGGATTCCTACACAAATGATTTATTTCTGGTTCCACGAGAGTAAAGCTGAGTTGGGGAAGCATCAGGTAGGAGGGGTGTAATTTAGGGTAAGTTCCATGGGGTTGCAGGCTAAGTTCCGGATTGCACAAGGGGACTCTGGAGTGTACGTTATACCTTTGCACATTTTTCCTTTGTCCCTGGGACTCAGGGAGCAGGGCTTTCTTGCTCTCACATCTGTCAGTCATCGACTCGGGGCCACGCCCACTGTGGGTATGGGCACTCCTAGCCACCTCTGGCTTGTGTATTCTGGCCGCCGTATTTCTGGTACCCCGAAGACAATCCTCAAAAAAGGAGTTGCACTTCTGGGCTGTTGGAAACCTAAAGCACACTGAAGCTGGGGAAAGATGCCCCTAACCTGTAAAAGGGATCTGCGGGGATCTGGGTGGCACGCTCATGGTGTTCGCCACAGCCATGTGGATGTGCCTGTTGTCTCATCCTCCAGAGAAGGGGCTCAGGTTGGATTCCATTGCTCAGTTTCACACTTGTGTTGCCCTCTGTGGCTTTTTGTTTCATGTGTATTTCCTGTAAGTAGCCCTTGTAACAGGAGAGGTCTCAAGTGCTGAGTAGAGTGAACCCTTTTTGATATGGCAAGATTTTGTATTATTTTATGTGTTTAATCTTTTACATTGTAGAACTCTCTCTGTTTTACCAGTTTTGCCATAAATTGCCTACATTATACTCCGCCACACTGATGTCAGCTTGCCTATTTCCCTGACCTTTGGAATTTTATGCTCCTTATTTCCATTTTTTCCTTTCTTTCATGCTGTTTGTTTTCTATCACATACAGTTTAGCCTTTTTGTCATTCTTAAAAGTAATAAATAAATGCCAGAGCATGCACACGCTTCTTTAACCAAGCAAATAAATCAGAAAGCTATATAGGTCTTACAAACATTTTAACATGCAGTACTAAGTTGAAGAGGTAATGTATTTATGTTACAACAGAAATCCTAAGATTCATTTTTAAAGATTGAGCGTCTGTTTAGAAACATTTCCTGTTCTTTTGAAGTGTCCCTACTTACTTGTCGTTTGATTTGTTTAAGCCACACAGGCTATGGTATTTTGTTATGTCCCAGCTGAGGCAGGACAGTTGAAAAGGCTGCTCCAACCTGAAAGAAGATTCTTAGCTTTAAAAAGTGTGCTTGCTGCCAGATTGATGGGCCATATTCACCTTGAAAGTCCAGCCTCTGCTCCTAAGCAAGTAGCCCAGAGTAAATAGCTGCATCCCACGCACGGTGATAAGAACGTTCTCTTGGAAGCGTGCGGAGGATACTTCTCAATGCTGTGGTTTTCTGGTTAGTGACAGGCCCTGGGTCTCTGGGCCTCCCTCACCGTCCGCCCCTGCATTCAGAGCATGCTTGAGAAAATCACGGAAAGCACTTTCTACATCCAGCTGCTTCTGCTCTATGCTGAGATTCAGACAGTAGCTTTCCCTCACTGCCTTTTCTATGTTTCTGTGTTATTTTAATGTGAATTAGAGAAAGGTTGCATGGAGCCGGTGGGGTGGTGATAGTTAGGGACTCAGTTATCCATTTTACTGGACGTTTCAGACCGTTTACAGATCTGCTGCTCATGTCTTGCTGGGGAAAGCCAGGCAATGCCAAGAGCTAAGCATTTGGCGGATACTAACCTCCTGGTTGAAAAGAACCCTTTGTCCTGCTATTTGATGCTGTGAAAGAGAATCCTCAAACTGTCAGAAAGAAAAGAGAAAGCATTTTACCTTTTGCTTTGAAAATGTAGATTGCTTGAGAGATTTAAAGTTATAAATCTTGGTCCCTTGCTATTGACGCTAGGACTGGACAGCCCTTCAACCATGATGTTCGATCCCCCATCTCAGGCTGGAGCTTCCTCTATACTTATCAATTCCAGTTGTGAAAATCTAAATAAAGAAAATGGATAACTGTTTTAAAGAAGAAATACTCAATTGTTTTCACATGGAAAGTTTTTTAAAGCCTAGTTTAAAATTCAGTCCACTTTCAGGATATTTTTAGTCTCTTGAGAATGTTCCAGATCGCTGACTCAGTAAGCCCAGGCTCTTAAAAATGCATGTTTTTAAACTCCACAATGTGACATTGTCTAAGCTCCTTGCCATTTGAGTCTGACCGTATATTCTGAAGTCTGCCTTGGCTTCCTAAGGACTGTTCCTGGCCTTCTGGAGCCCCCAATACTCCCCCACTCAAATCTGATGATGGGGCAAGTTCCTTGCATAGTACCAAGAGAAGGGGCCCAGGAGTGGCATGCAAAAGAACAGAAAGTTACTGTGTTTATGGCTGTCAGAACCAAAAGTGCTTCTGAGAGAACGAAATCTAGCATCCTAGCTTTCTAGAAGAAGAAATTAAAGCCCTGGGAGGAGAGGGGATTTGCCTAAGGTCCTACATAGCCCATTTCTGCCATGTCCTCAGCCTTCCCAAGCAGGGGGGACTCCATGGGGATGGATGGGTCATCTCCCTTTTGATTTGACATAGTCCTTAATCAGCCATCTTTCTTTGGTCCAATTAGGTTTGGTCATGGTAGTAGGATTGACTTGCTTGAAATACAATGGCTGCTTTAGGAGTTGGTAACTTAATATTTCCTGACCTGAACTATATATCTGTAATAAAGATATATCAATGATCTTCTATGGGCTATTTAAAATTTACGTGTATATATATATTATACATATATATAATACATATATATATAATACATATATATATAATACATATATATATAATACATATATATAATACATATATATATAATACATATATATATATATAATACATATATATCATGTTCGTGCAGCCAGCAATATGCAAAGCAGAGAGCATGGCTTCTAGTAGTTTGGGGATTGTGGCAACAGAGATTGCTTTCCACTTGGGGACTGGATTCCACCAGATGGGACAACAGACTCTCCTTTCTTATGAACCTTTGAACATTGCAGGGATTATTTGAGTGTTGTCATAGTTACCGGAATTGGTGAAAGCCTTGTCCCCTTTGTGTCTTCTTATGGAAGGTCCTTTTGGGATCCCAGGGTGATATGGAGAGAGTTAGAGCCTGGTCTTGCCAGAGGACTTTAGATCTCATGATTTCTTGCTCATGAGATGAAGCCCGGATTAAAGAAGGAAACTCTGGCAAAGATTTTACAAATGAAACCTGTCATCTTGGCTTACAGTGTCTTTCCCAGTCTCTTCCTAACCCCATCCACTTCAACATCAGAGCAACCCACATCCCAAGAAAGACAGAAGAGGAGGCCTCTGTGGTTTGTCTTTCTTGGTCCTTCCAATAACCATGTAAATCAGTGGTTCTCAAGTGTGGTCCAAGGACAAGCAGCCTTCACCATTCCCTGGGAGTTATTAAAAGTGCAAATCATGCTGTCCCACCTGGATCTACTGAATCAGCAACTGTGGAGATGAGACCCAGCAGCCTGTGTTTCAACAAGTTGTCCAGGTGATTTTTGAGAAGAGCTGTTCTAAATAACCACTAATTAAACCATAATTTCCAATTCCTTGAATCTTCCTGGCACTTCTATAATTAATTTCTCTGCTAGTAAACATTAAAAATATCAGATTACTTAATTTTATATATTAGATATCAAAAATAATATGAAACTATCATGAGATCATATCATATTAGATATTGAAAGTATCCAGTATTTTTCCAAAGTCACAAAACACAATTGAAAGGAAAAAAAAGAATATAACAGTGGTATTCTTGAGCCATTAAGTGGGGACAAGGGGAGCCCATTCCATAAACTTGGGGACATTCTGATTGAAGGAAGGATAAGGACTGGAACAATTCCTGGATTAGAACAAAAAGAACTGGGAAAATGGAACCAATTAAAAAATCATCTGTCTTTCAGTTTCTTAACCATGCAGAAACCTAAAATTGTAGGGCTCCCAGAAACTCTATTAGTACTTTAAATTTCTTAATGATTTAAATTCTTTAGGACCTAAAACCAGTTGTTTGGATATCAGGAAACGGCAGTAACTTTTAGGATGCTGCTATATTAATGAATTACAATTTTAACATTTTCCAAAGGCTTCCAGTGGGGCAAAATTGATGCCTTTAAGATCAGGGACTCTGTCTTTATTATGGTGACACATGAGAGTGAAATAGAGCCCTTGTTCTTGATGGCACTGAGCACTTTCACTTCTGTAATGTCATTGTTTGCTCATAATAACCTCTCACATTTGTCTGGCTCTGTGGTTTTTAAAGCTCTTTGAATTTGGTCTTGTAACTTATTTCCATAAAACCTCTCTACTGTAGACTGGGTACCTGTGATTAACATTTATGATCCTGTTTCCTTAGCTATGAAATGCAGGAAGGGGCTTGTCTAAGGTCCCATGACCTGTGGGTGGCTGCCTCTTCCATTATCTTTTTTTTTTTTTTGAGACGGAGTCTCGCCCTGTTACCCAGGCTGGAGTGCAATGGCGCAATCTTAGCTCACTGCAACCTCTGCCTCCCGTGTTCAAATGATTCTCCTGCCTCAGCCTCCTAAGTAGCTGGGATTACAGGCGCCTGCCACCACGCCCAGCTAATTTTTGTATTTTTAGTAGAGATGGAGTTTCACCATATTGGGCAGGCCGGTCTTGAACTCTTGACCTCGTGATCTGCCCTCCTTGGCCTTGCAAAGTGCTGGGATTACAGGCATGAGCCACTGCACGCGGCCCCATTATCTTTTTAAAAATAAAAAGGGCCAGTGATACTGCTTTTCTGTTTTTTTAAGAAAATACGTGAATATGTATAAAAGCACTGACATGTTGCTAGAACTTGGTAAATGGTAGTTATTATTATCCTATTGTCTCATTTAATATGGGGAATCGTAGAGGAATTAGTGGCTTTTTGGTGACATACAGGCCATTGCAGAGTTGGAACTATGACTAAGGTGACTGGGCTCTTAGCCAGCTGTTTTCACCAGCCATGTATAAGCATTCCCTTTTCTCCCCAGACTGGCCAACATCTGGTAGTTTTTGACTTAATAGTAGCCATTCTGACTGGTGTGAGATGGTATCTCATAGGTTTTGACTTGCACCTCTCTGATAATTAGTGATGTTGAACATTTTCTCATGTTTACTGGCCGCTTGTTTGTCTTGTCTTGATAAGTGTCTGTTCGTGTCCTTTGCCCACTTTTTATGTGGTTGTTTGCTTATTTCTTGTTGATTGTTTGTTAGCACAAGTCTTAGTCCCTCGGGTCTCACCATCATCTTCCTCCAGCCCAGCTCTCCTCTCTACTTCCTCCTCTGGAACTCCTCACTAGAACCCCAAAAAAAGCAAACAGAAACATTTCCTGAATGCTTGCTGCAAATCAAACACAATTCTAGACACGGGCGATGCAGAGACACAGGCCAGCTGGCCACCACATGTCATTCATTCTGAGTAGCACTTTTGCTGTTTTTTAAAAAAAAAGTCAACATCTCCGAAATCAGGGTATGTCTTACCACTCATAGCTCATTGGCAGGTTCTTTTCTTTTTTAGAGGTACATGAAACAATGATGCATTTTACAACCATGGCATCTTAGGTTTATTGAAATATAATAGTTTCTCCCTTCAAGGAACTTACAGTCTGCCTTCAGGGTGAAGCAAGAGCACAGTAAGAGCTAAGTGAGAGCACGCAGTGTGAGCCAGGGAAGGAGCACTTCCTTCTAACCTGGAGCATCAGAGGGGTCTCCCTGATAGGGGAGGATCTGAACTACAGATTGAAGGATGAGCGAATTTTTCTGTTTTTTTCCCTTGCTCTGTCACTCAGGCTGGAGTGCAGTGGCATAATCATGGCTCACTGCAGTCTCCATCTCTTAGGCTCAAGCCATGCTCTCACTTTGGCCTCCCAAATTGCTGGGACTACAGGTGTGAACCACTGTGCCCAGCCAGATGAGTGGAATTTTAATAGGCAGAGGAAGGGTGGAAGGGCATTTTACTCTCAGGGATCTGTATAAGCAAAGACTAAGAAACTCGCAAAGCTGCAGCTGGTAGGAACCACCACTTGGAAAGAAGGTGTGGTCAGCGCTGATATTCAGCACTCCTGGCTGTCAGCTTTCCAAAGTGTTTCCTAACTAGTTGTAACCAGCAGCTGCTCCAGGCCTCCTAAGTGCATCCTGTCACCTGGGCTGTCCCCCTACCACCTCCCCTTGGTCCAGCAACTAAGGGGTTTATGTGGGCTGAGCCCAGAGCCTCCAGGTCCCTCTGATTGCTTGGTTGGTGCCAGGCGCTTCCCTCTGTTAGAAGTTGTGCTTATTACTCTGGTTGGAGAACAACCCTGGGAGCTGATATAGCAAGAAAACCTCCCTGAAGCCAGATCAGAGAATGACAGACAGGCGCTGTGAGCCGGGACCCTGGCCGCCAAATCTTTAAAATTTTGCCCTTCCACATTTGTTCATGCATCCTCAGTAACTGCATATTTATTTATTAATGTGAAGAGCTATTACTGTGCCATCATGTAAATCTAAAATATACCCCAAAATAGAAGTTAAAAAATGAGATAAATAAAAGTTGAAGTCAGAACATTTTCTGTCCCCAGTGCAGTGACTCATCGGGGTCTCTTCCCCTGGCAAGTGCCCCTAGTTTACCAGGGCGCTGTCTAGACACTGGAGAGGCTGGGGCTGCAGTGAAGTTACTCTTCATGTTAGAGGCATGAGGAACACAGGGAAGGAAATAGCGATAAGAGACAAGACCAAGAAGTAGATCCAGAAATACCCAGAAGTATTTTTAAACATTACAACCGTACCTTGGTCCGTGCTCGTTTGTAAGCTATTAGAGGGTCATTTTCCTGGTCCCAGAGTGGCACTGCACAATATAAATACGTGACTCAATAAGGTGGTGGAGCTTTAGGTATGGTGAGAAGCACCAGCGAAGCCACAGGGAGGGGAGTGAAGGCATGTGAGTCCCAAGGGAAGAGCGACTGGAAGTTGGGACTCCCCAATCCCCTGAGGAACAGGAGGGGTGCTCCTGGCCAGGTGGGAGCAGGGTGTGTGAGCACCTGCAGGACCTGAGCAGGATGCTGCCTACCTTGGCCCATTTTGGCTGGGCAGTTACATGGGGTCTGGGTGGAGAGCCTCGGCCTATGATTTCTTTCTATTCCTTCCAGAGGACTCTGGGGACAGGACAAAGACCACAGAAGCTCAGCTCTGTTTTTCCTTCCTTTCTCATCTCCAGTGAGGGGCAAGCGGGGTGGCTATTACAGGGAGGTGGGCAAGAGAATCAGAGTACTCCAGGGTCAGGTGGAGGTCATGGAGCCAGTCCTCACCAACTGAGAGATGCCTTCAACCCAGCAGAGGAGTACCTCCTAGGGATGCAGTCCGTCTATGGGACACATGTGCAGCTTGGCCTCTGGGTTGATCTGACTGAATGGTCAGACCACAAGTATTTACAAAGGTCCTGAGCCTGCCTATGTCAAGAGATGGTTCTCCTTGCCTGGCTAGTAACTAACACTTAATAAACATTACAATATGGCAGTCACTGTGCTAACACTTTCACCTACTCATTCATTTACTCCTTACATGAACTCGAAAGGAGTGGTACTACTTTTATCCCCACTTTACAGATAAGAAGATGGAGGTATAAGAGGATAAAGACTTTCTTTTTTTGTTATTTAGTTTTTTAGTTTTTTTTTTTTTGAGACTCCTCTCGCTCTGTCGCCCAGGCTGGAGTGCAGTGGCGCAATCTCGGCTCACCGCAAGCTCTGCCTCCCGGGTTCACGCCATTCTTCTGCATCAGCCTGCCGAGTAGCTGGGACTACAGGCACCCGCCACCATGCCTGGCTAATTTTTTTGTATTTTTTTAATAGAGATGGGGTTTCACCATGTTAGCCAGGATGGTCTCAATCTCCTGACCTCGTGATCCGCCCGCCTCGGCCTCCCAAAGTGCTGGGATTACAGGAGTGAGCCACCGCGCCCGGCCTATTTAGTTTTTATTTCATGATCATAAACTTAACTCTGCAATCTAGCTAGGCATGGAAGGGAACAAGGAAAACATGCACCCAAAGGGAACTGCAGCGAGAACACAAAGATGACAGGATAGTGCGAGCAAATGGGGTGGAGGGTGCTCTCCTGAGCTACAGAAGGAATGGTCTGGTGGTGAAGATAAAACACAGGTGAAACTTATTAGAGTTGTCCACAGTCAGCAATGGTGATCTTCTTGCTGGTCTTGCCATTCCTGGACCGAAAGCACTCCATGGCCTGCACAATATTCATGCCTTCTCTCACCTTGCCAGAGACCACCTGCTTCCCATTCAACCACTCTGTCTTGGCAGTGCAGATGAAAAACTGCGAACCGTTTGTATTGGGTCCTGCATTTGCCACGGACAAGATGCCAGGACCTGTATGCTTTAGGATGAAGTCCTCGTCATCAAATTTCTCCCCGTAGAGGCACCAGTGCCATTATGGCATGTGAAGTCACCGCCCTGACACATAAACTCTGGAATAATTCTTTGAAAGCAGGAACCCTTATAACCAAATCCTTTCTCTCCAGTGCTCAGAGCACGAAAGTTTTCTGCTGTCTTTGGAATCTTGTTTGCAAACAACTCAAAGGAGATGCAGCCCAAGGGCTCGCCGTTGATGGCGATGTTGAAGAACATGGTGGGGTTGACCACGGCTGATAGTATGGGGCTCCCGGCAGCGGCGGTATCTGCAAAAGCCAAGACTTTCTTGAGTTATACAGGAAGGAAGCAACAGTGCTGGGATTTGAACCCAGGAATGTCTCGATGTAGAATCTGTGCTCTAAACCACTAGGCGTCACTGCCTGAGACTGGTGGGAGAATTGACATGTGCTCCATAGCCTTGTAGGTCCACCGACAAACTCCCAGCCCACCCACAGGCTCATCAACATCACCTTGGATCAAAGGTTTCCATGAATATTGGAAAGACATAGAGTCCAGATTTTTTCTAAACACTGATACGCAGGGGTTTTTGTTTGTTTGTTTTGTTTTTGTTTTGCCTCCTTTGTTTTGCTGGATAGGTTTGCTTTAAATATTAAAGGAATAAAACGTCTAGGACTATAGCTCCATGGCAGCCTTCATTACCACTACCTCTTCAGTGTTGAGAACACACATTCCTTGAATGTGTAATCAGTATATAACTGCGGGTCCGTGTGGCCTGGGCTATGCGTGATGCTGACTCAAATAAATAGCGGTTTTATTGGACCCTCTTCTTCTTCCAGAAGATCAATGGAAAGTACCTTCCAAGTTTTGGTCCCTCAAGAAGCCCCTGAAGGTCAGTGGGAGGGGAGGAAAATACCTTCTTGATGCACCAGAAATCACCTTATAAACCTCATCCTCCATGGAGCACAGTGGCTCACACCTGTAATCTCAGCACTTTGGGAGGCTGAGGAGAGAGGATCATTTGAGACTAGGGGTTTGAGACCAAGCTGGGCAAAATAGTGAGACCTTGTCTCTACAAAAGATTTTTAAAAATGTGCTGGGCATGGTGGTGCGTGCCCAGCTTGAGCCCAGGAGGTTGTGGCTTCAGTGAGCTGTGATCGCCCCACTGCACTCTAGCCTGGGCCACAGCACGAGACCTTGTCTCTTAAAAAAAATTGTCTTTATTGAAATTATTCTCAGTATCCTTCACGCTACTGCAGCTGATTTCCAAAGCTCCCTCATCTTCCGCGCTCTCAACTCTTAATAAATCCATCCAAAGCGCAGCTCTTCTCTTCCAGCAACTCCTTCTTTCTATGTTCATATCCAAGTAAATCTTAGCCTTGTCCAGAAGCAAAACCCCCATGACTGCAACTCCAATTCTGCCTCTCTTTTCTGGCCACTGCCTCTGTGTCACCAAACCCCAGGGACAAATTGGCAAAGACAAAGGTGGCTGTAAGAGGAAAAGGGAGGGAGAAAGGGTGTGAAACCCCACTCATCATAGTCTTGTTCCTGTTGAAAATGAAGGAATATAAAGGCCAGTACCAGAGCTTCCCATTATTCAGGCCTAGGCCCCTGGTTCCCGGGCTGTCCAGTGGGTGAGGGCCCAGGGCCTGGAGGTGTTTCAGGATCCTCAGGCCTGATTTGGTGGACAGGACCATGTTCCGGAGATAATGTGGAGACAGGGCTGCATGCTTGCTCTCAGGAGACTGGGCTCTTTTTTCTGAGTATCCCTGAGAAACCATCCTTAGGTTTTGGTACTACTCACAGGGTTGTGCCTAGCTTCCTGGCTTTAGAACTTCATTCACTTCCTCCCACCCTTCCCAGCCCTCCCATTCCCCCTTCCAACAGGCTGACACCCACTCCTCCTAGAACCCTACCATAACTCACCATCCTACAAGAGCTTCCTTCTGTTTGGGATAGAACTTCGGTGGCCTGCATGCTAGCCGTGAAAAGCCTTACGATGGCCTTTTCCTAACCATAACAACCACTTATTTCCACTTGCTTCATTTACTTTACATTTCCCTCTCCTCTACTTATTAGATTTCAGCAAACCATATACTTACAAGTTAACTTGCACAGAATCTCCTGCTAGCTTGTTTTGGTGAACACAAGACAATGCAAAAATCTCCATCCTTCAAAGAACTTGGCATTCTAATGTCACCAATTTTTCGACATTCTACTGCCAGCAATTTTTTTTGAAAGTTGAGATAGAACATAATGAGGCAGCAAAACGAGACCAAGAGGGTTCTGCACCGTGTTCCAACAATCTTCAGTCCCCTTCACTGTTCATGTCTAAGCACTGAGGAGTTCTAAAGCACGTCACCTTTTAAGGACTGAGGAGTTCTAAAGCATGACACCATGTCATGGTCTTGCTCTGTCGCCCAGGCTGGCGTGCAGTGGCGTGGTCACAGCTCACTGCAGCTTCGACCTCCTGGGCTGAAGCGATCCTCCCATCTCGGCCTGTCAAGTAGCTGGGACCACAGGCGCGCCACTACACCTGGCTAATTTATTTTTATTTTATTTTTTTGTAGAAAGGGGGTCTCGCCACATTGCTCAGACTGGTCTCAAACTCTTGAGTTCAAGAGATCCTCCCGCTTCCGCCTTTCAAAGCGCTGGGATAACAGGCGTGAGCCGCTGCCCGGGCCATCCCTCGAGGGTGTTTCATTAGGTAGACATTAATTCTTTCACGAGGATCACGGATCGAGCTCTTTACTGGAAACCTGCGCCCCGCCTTAGTTCTCCACGTCTTCGTGCGGCTCCAGGCAACTGCCAACAGATGGCGCCCGGCCGACTATTTCTCTCCTTGCGGCTTTGGGGCCTGGAGGGGAGGTGGGGAGAGTCCCAATAGCAGAGGAATTGGTGAGCCCGGGCCAAAATTTCATCTGGTATCTGGAATGCATTAAAAACAACCCACAAATCTGAAGCTCCTCGGGGGCGGGGGAGGGGGGAGGGAGAGGAGGGAACTTGAAAAACTAAGGGGAAAAGGGCGGAAGAGAGGCAGCAGCGCGTTCCCTGCAAGCGTTCGCTTTCCTTCATTGGCCAAGCAGCCCCCAGCACGCCTGCTCTGTGGGGCAGGGCCATGCGGCCCCGAGGAAGGATGCAGTGAGCCAGAGGGTTCCAGACAAAGGAGGGGATCCCCAAGGCTCTGGGCCAGCCAGTCCCTCTTTTACTGGCACCACGGTCCCTCCTAGGCGGGGACGAAGAGGGAAGGGGTGGAGGCCTCCACCTTCTCTGCGTGTGGCTGCGTCCCTTTACAGAATGACAGGCCCTTACTTCCGAGGGCGGGGACTAATGTGTAAGGCTTAACAGATCCAATTCCAGAAATTATCTGTGTTTTTTTCAATCACCCTCTTGTGCTCCCCCGCCCCCCATTTAATTTCATCTTTTATCTTTTTCTGAGCCTTCGTAATGAAAAGTGGTTTTAAAGGTTGACCAGTTTTACTACTTAGTGCCTAACAGGCTGAGTGATTACACCGTTGAAGGAGGTCACAGCGGGAAGGACATGGAGAGAGATGGGGGTGCGATGAGGCCTCTGAGCTCCCTCCCGGGCTGTGCCTCAGTGGTGACCTTTCTCAGGCCTGGGGAGTGAGGTCTGGTTCCCTCTTCTCCTCTTGGAGCCAGATGGCGCCTTCGTGACTAAGGAGAGAGAGGATCTGGCCTTGTGCAGCTCTGCCCACTGAGAGGTACACCTGTTCTCCAGCTGGGTGGCAGCTCCCTGGATCTGGCCAGTTTATACTTTTTTCACCTAACTCACATGATTTCCACTTCAATCCCACCACCGCTGGCTGCCCCATTGTGGACAGCTTCATTAAACTCTGTTGCTCCTAAAGGCAGTCTTTTGATGGAAATGAGTGGCGGAAAAGGCTGAGAGCAACCAGGCCAGGCTCAGCCCACTTACTTACTGCAGTTAGCCTTTCTGTTATGCCTCACTTTCCCCAAGGACTCTCTGAGGAGTGGCCATTAGTCCTACAGCTCCTGAGTGCATACTGTGGCCAGTCCCACAAATGTGAGGTTCTCTTCTTTCCTCCGTGAGTCGTTGGGTGAAATAGAACTCTTGTTAATAGCTCACCAAGTCAGTTAAAGATTGGGAAGGTGGGCATTGTGAATATGGGATTAAATAATGTCCAGATGGTTAGAATGGACTTCAAGAGAAATGGAGAGGAAAAGGATCTAGTGGTCATAGTGAATCCCAAGTTGAAATGAGTCAACGGGAAGGGACAGTGATGAATAGGAAGGGACAGTGGAAAAACCCTGACAGAAATGCTTTAGCTACATCCTGTACCTTCCCACTTTTATTAAAGGATGCTTGATTTTTGTTCTAAGAAGGGAAATACATATTCTAGGTTCAACAAGTTATAAATTCCTTAAGGGCAGACATCTTTTGCATCTCTCACAAGGTTTAAAAATTAATAATTGTGGCCAGGCACGGTGGCTCACGCCTGTAATCTCAGCACTTTGGGAGGCCGAGGTGGGCGGATCATGAGGTCAGGATTCCGAGACCAGCCTGGCCAACATGGCGAAACCCCGTCTCTACTAAAAATACAAAAATTAGCCTGGTGTGGTGGCGCACGCCTGTAATCCCAGCTACTCAGGAGGCTGAGGCAGGAGAACTGCTTGAACTTGGGAGGCAGAGTTTGCAGTGAGCCGATTGCGCCATTGCACTCCAGCTCTGGGCGACAGAGCAAGACTCTGTCTCGGGGAAAAAAAAAAGAGTTCACAAGACATTTTCACACATGGTAATTTTTCAGCAAATTCTTAGTGAAAGAATTAATAAGTAAATTATAGAATAAAAGTGATCTCACAAGTTCAAAGAGGTCAAATAGCAAGTCTACCATAATAATAAGCATATATTGCATGGCCTGAATTGTCAAACCTTGCATGGCTGAGATAACTCACTTCCCCTCTTTATTTGCTTTCCGTGTAACCACCTCTCCTTGGCTTATGTAATTTTTCTCTCCTCCTGATGAGGCAGAGTGAGGTGTTAATAGCTGGGATTTGGAGTCAGGCAAGTCCTAGGTTGGAATCCCAGTTGCTTCAGTGATCTTGACCAAATTGCTTATGTTCTGTTCTTTGTGCAGCAGTTCTGTGTCTATACAATGGTGGAGGGAGTGGGATCTCCTGGGACAGCTATAAGGGTTAAGTAGGATGTGGAGGTGATAGAGGCTTGCAAAGTGTTCCAGGGTGGGCTGGTCATATTTCATAATATACTTATTGCACAGCTTAACACTTTCGGCCCATTACTTCCAATACAAATTGGTTAAAACAGGTGGTAACATGCTGGGTTGATATGTGGGACAGTTTTTAAAAAATCAGAATGGGCCGGGTGTGGTGGCTCACGTCTGTAATCCCAGCACTTTGGGAGGCCTAGGCAGGCAGATCATGAGGCCAGGAGTTCGAGACCAGCCTCCTAACCAACGTGGTGAAACCCCATCTCTACTAAAAATACAAAAATTAGCCGACCGTGGTAGCGTACACCTGTAGTCCCAGCTACTCGGGAGGCTGAGGCAGGAGAATCGCTTGAACCCAAGAGGTGGAGGTTGCAGTGAGCCAAGATCATGCCACTGCACTCCAGCCTGGGCGACAGAGCAAGATTCCATCTCAAAAAAATAAATAAATAATAAAAAAAATCAGAATAGAAGCAGAGAAGGCATGCAGCTCCTTCTTTCCTAGAACTGGGGCGATAGCCCAGGCTGGATGCCCGAAAAAATTGTGGGCTCCGACCAGCAGAGGTTTCTCTCAGAAGGAGAGTTAATAGCCACCAGAGCAGGGAAGGTCTGTGACAGGGTTAGGGTGGCCTGTGTGATGTTCACAAGCGTCCTGGCATGTGGCAGAGACCGGCTTTTCATTTGTTAAAGGAGACCCCTGGGGCACCTGCATCTCTGAGGGCAAATTACAACCCCACATATCCTAGAGGAAGATTTGTCATCCAGCCACCTGGAAAAAAGACTCAGCAGTGTTGAAGACACACAGAACTACCCAGAAGTTCCTTGGGGGCTTGAGTCATCACATTTCTGAGCCACTTTTACTGTGGGGAAACGGAGGCACTGAGTGATTTGCTGGAGGTCAAAGTTATGGCAGGAGCAACACAAGAATGCATGATCTGACAGAGTCTGTTTTCTTGCCCATGGACAGACTCTGATCACATTAAAAGGGGAGCCAGAACCGAGGTTGTTCACCCACTGACTTAGAATATGATGCGGTGACAGTGGAGACAGTACCCTGGAGCCACCCACTGAGGGTTCTTCTACCTGGGTAAATTAGGCCCGTTTGGTGTGGAGAGCAGTACAGGTGGACTCCTTAGAAGGCGGCCCAAGGGGCTAGGGCATCAGAAGGGCCAGAGTGAGCCTGGAGGCCCCAGCACACCACAGGGGCTGTTGCAGTGATGGTGACACTCGGAACCTGTTGCCAGGGCAGGCGAGTAGCTGAGCTTGTCCTGGGATGAAACAGGCATGAGCTCTGGGAGCTGTTGGGATGTGGGCAGGCCTTGGCCACCTCTGTGGGGCTGACTTCTTCCCAGTTGTCATTCCAAGTTTAATCAAGGACAGGGACCAGAGTGCAAGGGGCTTCTCTGGGCATTGGGCACTACCTGGGCTCTCTGCGTCCTCCATGCTGCACTTGCTTCCTGAATGGCACGGCTGAGCTCCAATAGCCTGACTCTGCAAGCTCACTTTTCTTCACTCCCTCTTACCTTGTGCCCACCCTCCTATCCCTGTCTGACTCTGCTTTCCCTGTACAGCCCCACTCATGGCACCCACCCACCTCAGCCCCAGCCTGCTGCTCTTCTGTCCTGTCTTTACCTGGTGTGGAAAGCCTGCAGAGCTGGGAGTTATCTCTCATCTTCCCTCTAGACTCAGCACAAGGTAGTGATGGACAGCACAGACTCTGGAGCCAGTGATGGACATCAAATTCCATCTCGACGCTGTGTGATTTGGGGCAGGTTACTCAGTCTCCCTGGGTATCAGTTCATTTCCTCATCTGGAAAATGGGGATACTAGTAGCATCTACATCACTGAGTTTTTGTTGGATTAAATGACTCAATGCGTGTAAACTGCTTAGCTGGTGCTGGACACAGGGTAAATTGTCAGTAATGCTAGCTATTATTAACATCTTCCAATCTAGCCCTATATCTGGCTCTCCTCAGGGAGTCCTGCTCTGTGGGAGAGGAATAGGGGCTGACAGGGTCAGTCTATGCCTAGTCTTCCAAGCTAATAGTTTCCAAATGGGAAATCTTGCAGGGTGCTTAAAAACTTTTCTGGGATATGGGGAGACTTGAATTTCTGTGTCAGAGTTTGCTGTGTATTCACTAAACCTCATTGCCTTTTCCTCCCAAGCATGAGCTAGACTACATTTCCCAGCCTCCCTTGCTGGGACCACATGACTGCCTTTGGACAAATGGAGTCAGGGCAGCCATGATGCCATAATGTTGCCCCTTCCAGGTCTAGGTCTTAAGTCCCCTTGCACCATGCAGGCCTCAAGTCTTCCTCTCTTTCTGCATTCTTTGGTTAAAAGAAGAGGATTCCAAGGCCTTAGACGATGAACGAGCCATAAGATGGAAAGATCCTGCATCTTCAAATGAATGCAAGGGGCCAACACCCTCTCTACCAAACCCAACGTGAGAAAGAAAGAAACTTTATTCTGTCAAGCCACTGAAATTTGGGAAATATATTTGTTATAGTGATTCACCTGTACCATGTCAACTTCTATTAAAATTTATTTAAAAAATATCATCTTTTAAAATTCCCTCTTTTGCTATGTTTCTCTCTCTCTATATATATATACACACAGACACACACACACACACACACACACACATATATGTTTTTATATATAGTGGTTTCCAAATGTTTTGATCACGTCATTAAAAAGTTTAATGCCCAAACTTTTTAATGACTTGTGATGAAAACATTTGGAAACCACTGCTCCAGACTCTTGGAACCAACTTAATTCCTCACTCAGGGGCCAGTGCCCACCTGACTGAAGCCTCTTGTCCACTTACCTCTTTCCAACTACACTGTTATGTTTTATTTCCTTGCTGTGTCCTGCTGTCATATTGGAGAAAGTCAGTACTGGACAAACAAACAGCGCCACCAGTGTTTGTTTTTTTTTTTTTTTTTGGAATGATAGCAATGGATAAAAGTGGTCTGCACTAGGAATTAGAAGACCAGAGTTTTATTTTCAATTCTAAGGACTTGGTAACAATGGGTGGGGCACACTGTCTTTGGGTGTCTGAGTCCTTATCTGCAGAATGAGGTCCCTAGACTGGATAATTTTGGAAGCACTTCTCAGTTCTAACATTTGATGAGCTCTGTAGTTGATTTATGTGAGTTGGGTGTGTGCTTAATTTTGGGGTAAGCTTTAAAGGATGGCTTTAAAAATGATGGGAATTGTGTAGTTACGCCCTCTCCCCCTTGCCAGGAGAAAAAGACTTGCTTTGACTATAGCTATCACTTGTTGGGATTAACTTGCTGCTTTCTGGGAACTTGCATCTGTACAGAAATTTCAAGATAGAACTTGTCTGAAACTGCTTATTTTCTTCTATTGAAAAGGATCCACAGGCTTCTTAGAACTCCAGCTTCTTTTAACCACCTCCTTTTTCCAGTTCCTGCCTTCACCCTGGTTTCTGTAAAGGAAATTCTAGTGCTTCTGAAGACCCCAACGCACAAATGATCTGTTCCAAGGAAACGTTCTAAATTACAGATGTTTGTTCTCAGTGCTCTCCAAATGTCTCTGAGGCCAAAGCACTTCTTGCGTAATCATTGAGCACGTGCTTGTATGGTAGTTAGAATGAAAGCCAAGGCAAAAATAGCTGTCCTCAGGTTTTGGTTTTTAATTGTCTGATGTTGATGACTCCAGGGTAAGTATTTACTCACTTGAGCTTTGCCCCATCTATAGAATAAAAATCCACATTTTATTTTCAGCCTCTACATTTCTGCACAGATTTGGTGTGTAGGGTGGGTGGGGGTTGCCTCCCATTTTCAAGCCTTGTAACTTGGCTTTGCAAGAAAGGAAGCTTTGTTTATTATAATCATTATAGTATTACTATCATTGCTAGAGACTAGAGTCTCAATCCTGAGGTTCAGTTTCACCTGATACCAGAAAGCACAGTCTTACCAATTGAGAACTCAGTCACTTCAAGAATTTTCTGTGTTTCTTTCTTAAATTTAAGTCTAGAATTCTTCCACCTCCCAGTGTCCTTCAGGAAAGGTATCTGAGTTCGGACACCCATTATCTAACAGTGGGGCAGGGGTGGAGTGGGGTAGTGGTGAGAGACGTCAGTCATAGGGATGTAATAGGTCTGCACTGGTACCCAGTGATGTGTCCTTATCCCTATCTGGTCTTGAGTCATGTGGTCCCCACTGTATCTGCTTTGGCATCCTGGCCCTCGCACATCAGGTCTGCTGGCTCTCAGCTCCATCCCTGCTCCCCTCTGTGCTACATGGGAGAACAAACATGTGGCTGCTCCCTAACCCTGAAGGGTGTGTGGGACTCTATGAAGTTACTTCAGGCTCAGAAGCCTGGGTGCCCCATGCAGGATTGTCTACTCCACTCTCCTGGTGGCTGGTCTCTTTCCCATTGTGGGGTTGAAATATTATCACTTGAGATTAGAAGCTTCTTATGGAGGAGAGAAAGATGAAGGGGAAGCAAAAGAGTTGTTAAAAGATAAACTCAGGCACATTAAAATGTTAACACAGTTATTTGAGCATTCAGCAGTTCATGAACTGGGCAGCACTGGATGACAGGTGGTTGGGTGCTACACAGCAGCAGCTTCAGGAGAACCTTTCATAAAGTGTTTAAGAAAGCAAGACAAAGAAAATATTTGATTGGTTAAAGTGGAGAGTCCCTAGATGGAGGTTAGTTGGCTGTTTCTGATTGGTTAGGCTTACGTTTTGTTTTACTGCTTGCATTGAGTTGGGTTCTGATTTGCTTAAGTAGGAACCCAAGATGCTGCAGCTGCCTCAGCCTGATAGCCTCCCAATTAATTATTTTAACTCAGTTAAGCTTTGTTAGAAGGCCCCCTGCCCCCTGCTGTCTCTCACAAGGTTAACTCCAAAGCACGAGGTTAGGAGGTGGGTAAGAGAGCCCCCAAATGGCAGCAAGCCTACCTCTGAACTCCATTCCCTCCCAGTGGGAATGTTGCTTTTGCCTTGAAAAATCCATCTTCAAAATATCAATGTGATATATCACCCAGGTTAAGCTAACTTGAAATGGTAAAAACGGCCTTTCCTGACGTAACTTTCATCAAGAAAAAAAATTAACTTGAGTTCTCCTTTCAAAACCCCAAGTAAGTACTTTTCCCTTTGAGTGACTGCATTCTTCCGAGTGGGAAAGGAGAATCATGAACTTGGGCTCATTTCTTCGCAAGAGAAGTTTAAAAGATGAACTTTCAGTGACCACAATGTGACCATATTCCCAGTTTTCATGATTTATTTCGACAGTCAGTTGGCCTAACCTCTGCTAATCAAGCAGGCTGTACCAATATCTGGCTTTTCATCATATGGAGGGCAAGATGCCTTCTGAGCTTCATGAATCAGAAAGTAATCATTATCTTAGCTACAACAACATCTCTTCTTCTACAGCATCAATTTTAAAAGAACAAAGTCTTCAAGCCCTTCATTTATCATTTTCCCTCCTGCTCTCCTCCACCCCCACATCCCCTCCTCTAGCTCTCCTCATACAGCTGATTCATATTCTGTGTATTAGCGGTTGAGATCAGAGTTTCTCAACTTCAGCACCACTGACATTTTGAGTCAGAAAATTCTTTGTGGGGGTTGGCTTTTTCACTGTAAGATTTTAGCAGATTTCCTGGCTTTGACACACAGACACTAGTAGCACTCTCTTGTCCCTCTTCCTCCTCAGCTATAACAATGAAAAATATTTCTAGATTTAGCCAAATGTCCCCTGGGGGGCAAAATTGACCCCTGTTGAGAAGCACTGGCTTAGACAAATTACAAATGAAAACATCTGCGGTCACTGTCAGTAGTAAGTGCTCTTATACGTGGTATTACTGATATTATAGTATCCAACAATATCATCTGATAAAGGAATTTGCCTATTAATAAATTAGAATTAAAGCCACCTGCTTTATGCTAAGCTCAACATTTATCATGGAGTCTCTTTTTCCAGCATCTTACAAACAGTGTGTACTGTTTTTGCTACTTAGGTATAATTTAGAAGATGTGTCTATATTTTGGTTTCTTCTTTTAGTGACCAAATTAATGAGCTTTTTTCTTGGTAAGTATTATTTTGCACTTGTTCTACAGAAAATTAATTGACTTCCTAGGGGGTGACTTAATATAACTTCTTTCTTTTCTTTTCTTTTTTTTTTTTTTTTGAAACAGAGTCTTGCTCTGTTGCCCAGGCTGGAGTGCAGTGGCATGATCTCGGCTCACTGCAAGCTCCGCCTCCTGGGTTCATGCCATTCTCCTGCCTCAGCCTCCCGAGTAGCTGGGACTACAGGCGCCCACCACCACGCCCAGCTAATTTTTTGTATTTTTAGTAGAGACAGGTTTTCACCATGTTAGCCAGGATGGTCTCGATCTCCTGACCTCATGATCTGCCCTCCTCAGCCTCCCAAAGTGCTGGGGGGATTACAGGTGTGAGCGAGACTCTGTCTCCAGAAAAAAAAAAAAGAACTACTGGGAACACACTGTTTGCATACACCTTTCAAATATCTGAAAATGTAGTGAATAATTGGACTTGTTACCTTTTCTTTGGATAGCACTATCTTGCCCAGTGTGAGCTGCTGTAACAGGATGTGGCTTAAACAACAGACATTCATTTCTTGCAGTTCTGAAAGACGGGAAGGCAGAGATCTGTGTCTGGTGAAGGCCCTCTGCCTGGCTTGCAGATGGCCAGGCATCTGCAGAGGGAGAGAGAGAGAGGAAGGGAGGGAGAGAGAGAGGAGGGAGGGAGAGAGGAGGGAGTGAGAAAGGAAGGGAGGGAGGGAGAGAGAGAGGGAGGGAAAGAGAAGGGGAGAAAGAGGGAGAGAGAGAGGAAGGGAGAGAGGAGGGAGGGAGACAGGAAGGGAGGGAGGGAGAGAGTGAGGGAGGGAGAGAGAGAGTGAGGGAGGGAGAGGCAGAAAGGAAAGGAGGAAGATGGAGAGGGCGAGGGAGAGAGAGAGGAAGGGAGAAATGAGGGAGAGACAGAGGAAGGGAGGGAGGGAAAGAGGAAGAGAGGGACAGAGAGAGGGCGAGGGGGAGGGAGAGAGTGAGGGAGGGAGAGAGGAAGGAAAAGAGGAAGAGAGGGGATGGGTGAGGGAGAAAGAGAGGAGTGGGGGAGAGACAGCAGGAGGATGGGAGAGAGAGGGAAGGAGGGAGAGAAGGGGAGTGAGCAAGCACACTTGCTCTGGTCTCTTTATCCCCTTATAAGGGCACTAATCCCCTTCGTAAGGCTCCAGCCTCTTGACCTAATGACCTCCCGAAGGCCCACCTCCTAATACCAGGAATGTTGGTGGTTTTCACACCCATGTAAGAAAGGCTCAGTTAGTGCTGTTGACGTTCATTTAGATGAGAATGACAGACCCCAAGATAGACAGTACTGCAAGTGCCTATGAGTTCCTTCTCCAGGCTACACAGCAGGCTCCCTGAGGGCAGGAGCAGGTTTCCGGATCCCTGTGAGTCTCCCCAGTGCACTCCCAGCACAGGGCTCTGTCCCAAAGCAGACGAAGCTCTTGGCATGACAGAGTGAGACTGTGTGGCGTTTCTGTTCGGGCTGCCTGTGCCGCTGGAGATTCACTTTCACCAAAGAGTGAAGCCCAGAGTTGAAATGCAGACAGACAGGTCCACAATGGCCAGGCCCTGTGGGGTTTAGCTGCACAATCCATTCTTTTGACAAAGACTGGTGCTCCCAGGGCGTAGCACAGCTCAGCAATGGAAGCTGACCCCCCGCGGTGGCCCTGGCAGCAGCCTGGGGCAGGCTGTGCAAGCCATGCCTTGCTCTCTGGGAGGGCACAAGGCCGTGCTTTCTGTTCAGCAGCTGTTCCTCTTCCAGCTGATTCGCTTCTAACCTAGAACCAGGCTTGGACTAGGGGGCAGGGGGCAGGTAGTCTGCTCCTTCCTGTGACAAGTCTCCAAGAACACACCTGTCTTCATGTCCCTTGGCCCTGCTTGCTCTCTGATCAGCCCAGGACTCCACCCATGTTCACGTCCATTTCTCTTTGGGAGTTTGAGGGTCCTTCTGTGGGGGGCTTGAGCATCACTGCTCCTTTGGATGACTCCCCATTGCCCTGCCCCAGAAGGAGCAGGATTGTAATTGATAGTTTTCCGTCTGGAGCACAGGTACGTCTTGGGGAAATGGGGATGTGAAAAATAGAAGTAGGCTCATTTAAGAACTATTTTATTTTATGTCCATTTTTGAAAAGTCTTACCGAAGGGTGTACAGCATTGGTTAGGAGGATGGTTTGGGTGTGGTTCTAGGGGACGAGCTGCTGCTGGGAGACCTGGGTGGCAGGAACAGCAGCTGTAGCGATAGTAGGATGATGAAGATGATGATGATGATGATGGCAATGTAACATCTATTGCACACCTACTATTTCAAAGTCGAGTAAATATACTTATTAATTCCCCACAATCCTACTGTCATCCTTGTTTGACAATTGAGGAAATTGAGACCTGAAAGGTTGAGTGGCTTGTCCAGCATCATGGGCTATGAAGTTAAGATACCAGGCATTACTCCTGGCTGTAGGACCTTAGAGAAGATGCTTAAGATGGTGGTCTCCATAGTCGAGAAATCAAAGATGGATTGGTTGACTCCCAGATGCTTTTTTTTTTTTTTTTGCTCTAGCAAATGTTAACAAGTTTAGCCCAAGCTGCCTCCTTACATATTTTAAGTTCCACCTAAACGTTCCGCTGTGCAGATGGAAACCTAACTGGATGTGTACAGAGACTGTAACCGAGGCTTGTAGCAAGTAGCCCAGTGTCAGCCCATCAGAGCAGCTGAGTGTCAGCTAATCAACTGCTCAAACTGTGTTCAAATCAGGCAAACACGGAGCCGTAAGCAACCCAGCTCTTTCTGTACCTCACTTCTGTTTTCTGTAGGTCACTTTCTTTTTCTGCCTATAAATCCTCTCCAACCATGCACCAGAGTCACTGCGGGGGTGCTGAGTTTGTGTAATTCTTGAATAATTTTTTGCTCAATTAATTCTGTTAAATTTATCTGAAGTGTTTTTTTTTAAAACACAAATATTCTCTTATAATCTCTGAAAGTCCTTTTATTTAGGCCAAACCCTAAAAAATATGCGTGAAGTGGAATCTTCTCTCTGTGCTTCTTCCCTTCCCACAACTCTCACCAGTCTTACTCCAGCCCCTGAAGGGAACCAGTGCCTTTGCATAATTTACTTTTATTTTTGCTTCCATAAGATGTTTCTTGAATCCTTCCCTTATACCAAAGAGTAAATGCATGATAAAATGTTGGAGCATTTCTTTTCTATGTAATGATGAAATGACAGGCAGCAGCCAGCAGGTAGTAGCAAATAAATGTCTAGCATCATTCCAGTTTTAAAAAGTCTGTTTTTCCAAAAGTGTCCCATCCTGCCCCTATCCCCAGTTAGGAGTATGAGAACAGTAAGGCCTAGAAAGGGACCTCAGCCATGATTATGAGTTGTCTGTAAACCTGGACCAGAGTTCAGGTCTCCAGATCCTCCATCAGGAAATCACAGGGTGGGGTGAGTAACATGAAGCCGGCTTCCACCCTGGGATGTCAGATTCCTGGCATGGGGTGATGCAGGGGGCTTGGAACATTCCAGAGGAAACAAAAGCGAGATGAGCAGAGACAAAGAACTGTGAACACCAGGTTCAAAATGTATGAGTGAGGGTATTGGAAAACTTCCCAGGGGTGGTGGCTGCCCAAGTCAAAGGACACCAACAGGAAATGCAAAGTCCCAGGGTCCCAGGGCTAGCAGGAAGCTTTGCCTCCAGGCCGTGGTGCTTGCGGGGCCTCTATGCTTCGAAGAGCCGGCCCGAGGTGACTCAGATTTCCTGAGAAGCCTCTTATCACAGCCAGCACAGACATCTGTGCCTTTCCTCGCCTGAGATGTCACCAGCTCAGGGCCACTCCCTGCCCCAGCCAGATCAATGGGCCTTTCACGGCTCCTGAGGGTGGATCCTAGGAGTGCCCCTGTGACGAATGCTCAGATGACTGCCTCTCTAGGATTTCTGTTTGTTTCTGCTTCGCTGTCTTCCCTCCACCCAGAAGCTCCAGAATGTCCAGGAAGAATTGACTAATTCTTCCCATGAGTTTCTTGCCCACAGGACGAACGGAGCCATTGCTGTAACAACCTTATTTTCCACTAAGTCAGAATAAGAGACCTGGACAGAAAGAGAGTAATGGATGAGGCACAAGGACCAAGTATTTTAAATCAGGCTTATGAATGTGCTCTGTGGATATGGTTTGCTCATAGGGAGGTGGTTTTGGGGGGTGCGAATCACACTCAAGCAAGCTGTCCCTGACCTGACTCACCAGTATTCTACAAACTTACTACAAACCTCTCAAAGGACCATCTTGGAAGACGCTAGCAACGGCATGAACAATCCCCTCTGACATTGCTGGCTGGTAGTGGAGACCACGGAGCCTTCCTGTGTGAGACTGTACTATGTGGTCACTAGAACGTTTTGAAAGACAGTTCTCTGCAGGCCTGGCACAGTGGCTCACGTCTGTAATGCCAGCACTTTGGGAGGCTGAGGCAGGTGGATCATGAGGTCAAGAGATCGAGATCATCCTGGCCAACATGGTGAAACCCTGTCTCTACTAAAAATACAAAAATTAGCCTGGCGTGGTGGCGGGCACCTGTAGTCGCAGCTACTCAGGGGCTGAGGCAGGAGAATGGCGTGAACCCAGGAGGCGGAGCTTGCAGTGAGCCGAGATTGCGCCACTGCACTTCAGCCTGGCGATAGAGCAAGACTCTGTCTCAAAAAATAAAAAAAAAAAGAAAGAAAGAAAAGAAAAAAGAAAGACAGTTCTCTGCAAATACATACCCCAAGGGTTATTCTTTATAAGTTGATCTTTAGTGTTAGAGCTGTGAAGGATCCCTAAAATTAATTCTTCCACTTTAGAATTGAGGAACTAGAGTTTTGGAAGAGTTAGGTGATTGACCTAAACCTTTATAATGTTAAAGACATTGTTAAAACTCAAATGTAAGCTTCCTGACTCTCAACCTAGGGTGCTTTCCACTCCCCCCAACCCCCACAGCAGATCGACCCTTTTCCCACAGAGAAGGCAGTTTTTATTTTCCGAACAGCTCCTTTGCCAACCAGTAAGTAATAGAAGATGCCAGGTTCAATATGACACCATCATAGCCAGGCCAGGTTAATTCCAGATACTGGGTCCTCTGATTTAAACGCAGCCTTTTGGCTGGGTGCAGTGGTTCACTCCTGTAATATCAGTGCTTTGGGAGACTGAGGCAGGAGGATGGCTTGAGGCCAGGATTTTGAGACCAGCCTGGGCAGCACAGTGAGACCCCCTCCTCTACAATTTTTTTTTTTCTAATTAGCTAGAGTGAGCTATGATTGTGCCACTGTACTCCAGCCTGGGCAACAGAACGAGACCCTGTCTTTAGAAAAATACAAAAAAATTAGCTGGGCGTGGTGGCGGGTGCCCGTAGTCCCAGCTACTTGGGAGGCTGAGGCAGGAGAATGGCGTGAACCCAGGAGGCAGAGCTTGCAGTGAGCTGACATCGTGCCACTGCACTCCAGCCTGGATGACAGAGCGAGACTCTGTCTCAAAAAAAAAATTAAAATTAAAATTAAAATTAAATTAAAAAACAGCCTTTTAAAGAAATTCCAAAGATAAAGAAAGAGAACAGCTAAGAAAAAGACACCCAAGATCCTCACCCCTAAGTTTCCAGGGACTTTCTGTGCCTAGGCAGAGATACTGAGAAGGGGAAGCAGAAAGAATGCTGCAGGAAGCTCCTTGCTGGCCTGCTTGCTGGGCTGCTCACCCCAAGAAGGGAGGCCCACCTGCCTCCAAAGTGGCAGTTCCGGGGCATAAACATTCCCAGAGCCCAGCATCACACCATGCCTTCGGGAAACCCACGTGGAGGAGGCCCCATTGCTGCACCCGAGGGGCTTGCAGTCTGGTGTTGAAGACATCTCAGCAGTTGATGACAGCTGGAGCAATGACCATGATAAGAGCTTTTATCATAGATGTGATGTTCTGTAGAAACACAGGGGAATGAGGGGCTGAGAGTAGAGAGCCAGGACTCAGATATGGTTTCTCTTTATATATACTTCCTAGGTGACCTCACCCAGTCTCTAAGTTTCAAATATCTTCTTGCAATGGACTAAATGCTAGTGTGGTAGGAGTTATTAAGAAATTATTTTAGGGCTGAGTGTGGTGGCTCACGCCTGTAATCCTAGCACTTTGGGAGGCTGAGGCGGGTGGAGCACTTGAGGTCAGGAGTTGGAAACTGGCCTGGCCAACATGGTGAAACCCTGTCTCTACTAAAAGTACAAAAAAATTAACTGGGTGTAATGGCAGGCGCCTATAATCCCAACTACTTGGGAAGCTGAGGCAAGAGAATTGCTTGAACCCAGGAGGTGGAGGTTGCAGTGAGCCAAGATCACACCACTCTAGCCTAGGCGCAGAGCAAGACTCTGTCTAAAAAAAAAAAAAAAAAAAAAAATTATTTTAGGCAGATAGAGAGGAAAAGGAGTCCTTGTAAAGTTTTTGTTTTTAAAGCAGCTCCAGAAACATTTCTCGTCTAGCAGAAAAGCCTGGTTCTTAGACCTGGGCCAGCAACCTTTGATAGGCAAATGCCAGTCCTTAGAAGCTGGGTCCACCCAAACATGGCCATTCCCGCCCTTGTCCACTTGCCCTTGCCCCAATGTGTGCCTAGCAGCATGGCGGTCCCCACATATCCCCTTGTGTGTAGAAATTCATGGCTCCCTATATTTGCATATTAAAAGGCTAGGGTGGGAGGGCCAGCTTTTTCACGGGCTACGTGAATGACATGCCTGGTCAAACCAATCCTCTGAGCCCTATGCAAATCAGACACCGCCTCTTCCAGCCTACTCATAAAACTGGCTAGTGTCCATGGCACTTGGGGTCTCCTCTTTTGGTTTAGGAGCCCCTCTCCCTCTCTCTCTGTACAGGGGAGCCTCTTCCTCTGCCTTCTCCCTTCTTTCTTGCCTATCAAACTCTGCACTCCTGAAAACCACTCCACATGTGTCCGTGCTGTTTTATCTAATTCAACGTGAGACAAGAGCCTTGGTGTTCCTCCACTCATCGGAGCTGTATCACTAGTGTCCCTCCTAAATCTATATGTTGAATTCCTCATCAGGAGCTGGGGCCTTTGAGAGGTGATTAGCTCATAAGGATAGCACCCTTATGAATGGGATTAGTGCCCTTATGAAAGGGACCCCAGAGAGCTCCCTTGCCCACTTTCTGCAACAAGAAGTCAGTAGTCTGTAGCCTGGAAGAGAGCTCTCGCCAGAATCATGCCGGCACCGTGATCTCAGACTTCCACCTTCTAGAACCATGGGAAATGTATGTCTGTTGTTTATAAATCTCCTAGGCTATGGCATTTTGTTATAGGAGACGAAGACACTTCTATATATGAATGACTCGCAACTTCATCTCTGCAGAAATGCCCTCTAGCTGTTTACTTCTTGCTTGACCTCTCTACTCTCCAATTCTCTGGCAGACACTACTTTTCTAGCCTCCTTGGCTGGGCTATAAATTAAATTGACATAAGACAGAATAGCAGGAGAAAAACCACGTTTAATTATGTATGTACACATGGGAGTCCCACAAAATATGAGACTTGAGAGGTTAAGTGATTGAAGCTTGTATAGCATCCTCAGCTACAGAAAGGAATAGGGACTTGGGACTTCTGGGGGGTGGTGGTGGAACAAGTTATGGAAGGGTGAGGGGAGGAAATGTGTGGCAAATAAAGGTTGTCTTGTTAAACGTCTCTCAGGTAATAAACGTTGCCTGGGAGGAGCCCTCAGAAGAGTAAGTGATGGTCTGTCAGTGCTGGTGTCAATCTTATCTCCTTTCCTGTGTTCTTCCCTGGTTGATGAGATTCCTGGGGAAGGAATTGATGACAATTGAATTCCTTTTGGAGGATCTGTCCTTAGGCAGATAAGGGGAGCTCAGAGAAAGCCCCTGCCTGCATCTGTTGCTCCCCAAATGCCCTCAGTTGAAAGTAATCAGCACACCAAAGCATCAGCTTTCAGGTGGCATTTCCTGAACTTCTTTACCTCACATTGGATGCATTCCAAACGGAACTCCTAATCCAATCCCACCCCAAATCTGCTCTCCCTGCATCCTTTCTTGTTTCAATTGATTGCAAGTCAACTCTTTCAGTTGCTCAGGCCGAAAACATTGGGTCATCTTTGATTCCTCTCTCTCTCACATTCCATATCCAATTCATTGAGAAATTTGTCAATCTCATCTTCAACATATCTGGAACAGAGCCATTATCATCCCTTGCTTGAATCAGTGCAAATATTCTTAACTGATCTTCTTCCTTCGTCCTTCTCAAGGGACCAAAGAGGCCCTTTACAAATGCAAATCAGGTCATGCCGCTCCTCTGCTCAAAACTCTGCAACAATTCCCCACATCGTTCAACATGAGTGCAAGTCCACACATTGGCCTATAAAGCTCTGTGTGAGTCGGCTTCCTGTGACCTTGGACCTCATCTCTCACTCTTTTCCCCACTTACTTTCTCTGTTTCAGCTGCTTGGCCTTGTTGCTGTTCCTTGAACTTTCCAGGCACTTCTCCGTCTCAAGGCCTTTGCACAAGCTGTTCTCTCTACCTGGAACACTCTTCTCTCTGATACCCATATGGCTATTCCAGCTCATTTTTTAAAAGATATTTATTTCACTGTTACTTTTTAATGAAGCATGCTATGTTTTGCCTACCAAACATCACAAACTGGACACTTTCCTGAACTTGCTTTACATTTTCTTTTCTCTTAGAGCTTGACAGTACCTTTAATATCCTATATAATTTACATTTTAGGTTTGTATTTTATCAACTATTTCCCCTTGCTGGGGTATAAACTCCATAAGAGCCAGGATCATTATATGTTCTATTTCTAGCTGCTAGTATGGTGCCTGGCACATAATAGCCACTCATGAGAGATGAATGAATCAATTCATTGTGTAAACCTATCTTTTTATCACATGGATATTTATATAAATGTCACCACATAACATATTAGACATTTAAATCATTTATTCAATAAATATTGAGTAAACATATACTCAACCTGAAGCACTGGATTAAACCTCGAGACGCAAATTGCTCCTCTGTGCCTTCAAGAAAGGGATTTGGCTATGATATTTACTCTCTATCAGAAAAACTTGAAAGGCTTGATTTCAAATTAATTCCTGAAATTCCACCAGAATTTCAGGAATTAATTCTCCAGTGGGGCGAAGACCAAACTCCTCACCACAGTCTGCAGGCCCCTGCATAGACTGGCCTATGTCCCACTGTCTGTTTGCTCCAGCCACAGTCACTCTCTTTGAGTTCCTGGGGCTCACCATGCTCCCTTCTGTCCTGTGCCACCTAGCTGACATTCCCCTTTGATGCCACAAAGGCCCTTCAAGGTTAACAATGTCAAAATAAAACTCGTCAGTTTTTGTTTTGCAAAAGACATGCTAAGAGAGTGAAAAGACAAGCCACAGAGTGGGAGAAAATATTTGCAAAAACCATATTTGATAAAGAATTTATATCCAACATATAAAAAGAACACTGAACAACAAGAAAACAAACAGGCCAATGAAAAGTCAGCAAAAAGACACCTCACCAGTGGAAATATACAGATGGCAGATCCACATTTGGAGAGATGCTCCGCAACATACGCTGTCAGGGGATTTGCAAATTAAAGCAACCAGGAGCTTCTATCACATACCTATTAAGATGGCAACAGCCCAAAACACTGACAACACCAAATGCTGGTGAGGATGATGAGAAACAATAAGAACTCTCCGTTGCTGGTGGGAATGCAAGATGGTATGGCCACTTTGGAAGGTAGTTTTACACAACTAATCAGGTTCTTACCACATGATCCAACAATATTTATTATTATTATTTCTTGGTATTTATCCAAATGAGTTGAAAACTTATGTCCACATAAAATTCAATATATGAATGTTCATAGCACCTGATTCATAATTGCCAAGAATTGGAAGCAGTCAACATATCCTTCAGTAGGTGAATGGACAAGCAAAAACTTGTATACACACACAATAGAATACTATTCATGGATATAAAGAAACGAGCTATTAAGCCACAAGAAGGCATGGTGGGACCTTAAGTGCATATCACTAAGTGATGGAAGCCAGTCTAAAAATGCTACTTATTGATATGATTACAACCATATGACATTCTGGAAAAGAAAAACCACAGAGACAAAAGAGATCAGTGGTCGTCAAGGGGTGATGGAGGGAGGGATGAATAGACGGAGAACAGAATGTTTTTAGGGTAGTGAAACTACTCTGTGTGATATTCTGTACAACAGTGGATACCTGACATTATGCATTTGTCAGAACCCGTAGAACTGAACAACATAGAATGAACTCCAGTGTAAATTATGAACCTTAGTTAACAATAGCATACCAGGAATTTTAGTTAATAATACCATAGCAGTATTGATTCATCAATTATAACAAATGTGCCACAGTAATGGCAGATATTAATAACAAAAAACTCTGGGAGATAAAGTATATGGGAACACTCTGTACTTCTCAAATTTTCTGTAAAACTAAGACTTCTATACAAATTAGTCTATTAATTAAAAAAATCAAACTCACCCACCAAATTCTCCAAACTGCTCTTCTTTCAGTCTGTCTTACCTCAGTCAATGGTTCCACCAAGTATACAAATATGGAAGCCAGAAACCCACGAGTTAACTTTGGTACCTTCCTCACATTCAACTCTGCATCTAATTAGGCAAGATCTGCCACTTTGACCTCCTAGACAATTCTGGAATTCATCCCTTTCTCTTCATCTTTTCCCCCACCCTTCTAGTTCATCAGCCATCACACCAGCTGCTGCAAGAAACTCTTGAATGTTCCACCTGCTCCCACACTTGACCATGTTGTATCCACTGTGTTGCATCCACTGTGGGTTCAAAGCACAAATCTGAGCGTATCACTGACTACGCAAAATGCTTAATGCCTTCCTAATGCCCTTAGGATGAGGACAAGCCTTCCTCATGGGACTTTTCCTCATGGTTTTTCCCAGGCTCATTTCCCACCACACTCCTCTTGTGCATTTCAGGCTTGCTGAGGTCTTTCTCTCTTTCACTCCAGACCTTTGTACATTCTGTTTCTTCTCCTGGAAATGTTCTTATTTCTTCTCTTCACCTGATACTTTCCACTCAATCCTTTAAATTTCAGTTCAGTTGTCACTTTGTTAGAGAAGTCTTCTGTGACTTCCCCGATTGGACCAAATCTCCACATTTAGGCTCCCATGTGACTCGAAATCACATGTTTATCTGTGAGACTGATTGACACCTGTGCAAACTGCAGGCTAGGTAAGGCCATAGTGACCATGAGGGTAGGACTGGGTATGGTTTTGCCTTTCAAGCCTCAACACCATGATGAAAAAAGCTATTTGTTGATAAGTGAATAAATAAATGAATAAAAACTCACTGATGATTTTGAAGATGGTAGATATGCACTAAGGCCCTTCACCAAAGATCTTTACCCTTGGATTAAAGCAAAGAGACTGCATTCTTTGCTCAGGAAGCAAAGTAATTCAGACTTTCAGAGGAAGCTGCAGAATTCAGGAGGCTGTTATTTTAGGACTCTCTTTTTTTCTGAAAGCTCACCAACTCAGCTGCAAGTGCTCACTCCATCCGTGATCTCATCCAGGGAGGGAGCATTTTGGATTTAAACACACTTGGCTGTTGAAGAAACCTGATAGCAAAATATGGTGACTTCATGTCCTTCTCTTTTGTCCTTAGAATATGCACAGTTCTCTTGATGCTGGAGTAGCCTGGTGAGGAGTTCCCTGAAGGAATAGAAAAACAGTACTTAAGGAGCACGCAGTTTTTTTTTTTGTTTTGTTTTGTTTTGAGACAGAGTCTCACTCTGTCACCCAGGCTGGAGTGCAGTGGCGCGATCGCGGCTCACTGCAACCTCTGCCTCCTGGGTTCATGCCATTCTCCTACCTCAGCCTCCCGAGCAGCTGGGACTACAGGCGCTTGCCACCATGCCTGGCTAATTTTTGTATTTTTAGTAGAGACGGGGTTTCACCATGTTAGCCAGGATGTTCTCAATCTCCTGACCTCGTGATCCACCCACCTCGGCCTCCCAGAATGCTGAGATTACAGGTGTGAGCCACCACGCCGGCCAGGAGCATGTAGTTTTAATTCTATAAAAGGACCATTGTAATAGGGTTCATACATGTTTATTTATATATTTTTAGAGATAGGGTCTCACTCTGTCACCCATGCTGGAGTGTAGTGGCGGATCTTGACTCACTGCAACCTCCACCTTCCGGGCTCAAGCCGATCTTCCCACCTTAGCCTCTGGAATAGCTGGGACCACAGGCACGCACCACTGTGCCTGGCTAATTTTTGTATATTTTGTGGATACGGGGTTTCGCCATGTTGCTCAGGCTGGTCTCGAACACCTGAGCTCAAGTGATCCGCCCATCTCGACCTCCCAAAGTGCTGGGATTACAGGTGTGTGTGTGAGTCACTGTGCCCGGCCAATTTTTAAATTGATTTTCCATGTGTTTGTCAAAGAATGTCACATCACTAGGTATCAGGTTGTCCAGTATGAGAGAAGTTATTATCGCCTTCCTGGGGCTTGTAGATCCACCTGCCTCTTTATTCACTGAAGTTCCATGCTATTAGCATTTGAGAATTCTATAATCCCCCACTACCCACTGCTGTGGGCTTCTGAGGGTAGCTGGAATTCAGTTGGCCGATCCACTAGATCCCATTTCTATTCACGTATTCATTCAACAGACCTTCCGAGCCCACAAGATAGCATGTTGGCCGCAGTAATTTTCTTGACCTTCATTCACTGAGTCTTTTTTTTCCACTGGAGTATAAGCTTCACGAGGGCAAGGGTCTTTGTCCATTTTTCTCACTGATGTATCTAGAACAATGTCTTGCACTCAATAAGTACCTGTTGATTGGATGGATGCACAGATCCCTTGTGTTAAAATGTATTCCAGATACCTTCGTGTGTTTGCATGCTTGGCATTCAGCCTCCGCTATTTCTTTGGTAATGATTTTCCACAGGGAAAAATCTTCATCCCCCTTTCAGACCCTGTGGCATGGTGGAGGCTGGCCCCTTCCCCAAGATTCAAGTCACTAAAACTTGATTCCAGGTCTTTTGTTGGGACTCCTGGGAAGAGAAGCCCTCCTCCAAGAGAGGAGTTGAAACTGGAAAGTTGTAAGTCAGGGGCTTCTAGGGGCTACCACGTAGTGACCACTTCCACCACGTAGTGACTGCTTGCTGGGGAGTGGAGCCCAAACTGAGGAAAGCAGAACTTAGAGAAACCTAGATGAACTGAGTCCTGATGCTGCTGCTTTCTGTGCTTAAGCCAGTGCTTATCTGTATTATTCTCCTTGGGCTGCTATCACAAAGTACCACAAGCTGGGTGTCTTCAACAACAGCACTTTATTGCTTCATAGTTCTGGAAATTTGAGATCAAAGTGTTGGCAGTGTTGGTTCCTTCTGAAGGCTGTGAAGGAGAACCTGTTCCATGGCCCTCTCATCGCTTCTGGTGGTTTGCTGGTAATTTTTGACATTCCTTAGCTTGTAGATGCTTCACGCCAATCTTTGCCTTCATCTTCACCTGGTATTTTCCCCGTGTGCACGTCTCTTTGTCCAAATTTCCCCGTTTTCTGACTCCATACCAGATGAGGACCCACCCTGATGACCTCATTTTAACTGAATTATCTCTGTAAAGATCCTGTTTGCAAATAAGGTCACACATCCACAAGTCCTGGGGTTAGGGCTTCAACATCTTTTCTGGGGACGCAATTCAACTCATAACACTCTCTCTTGCAGCTGAAAGCCTTACAAGCTTAACGTTTCAGTTCCATGTAGCAAATCCTGTATTTTATGGGAAGCCATTCAAATAAAGAGAAGGAGTTTCCATTTTTTCCATATAATTTTTTCATTGGCCAGAAACAAAACAAATGATCTGAGGGGAAGAAGGCAACATTGTATATTTCTTGCATTCTGTACCATATATATCTTCATATATGTATACATATACATATGAATACATATGTGTATATGTATGAATTCTATGTAATTCTATCTATCTACCGTCATCTTTCAATCATCTCTACATTTATAATATAGAATGTCTCACAGTTTTTATGCTTTCTTCCCCACGTGTTTATCCTGAAATAAAAACCATATCTAACCTGACTATGGCTGGTCCCCCCAGAAGCGATTCTCCTTGTTTACCTGGATGCTGTTAAAACCTTCCCAGAGGTTGCTGGTTTCCCAGCCCAGCAGCTTCAGATTTACACAGGGAGGGGCAAAGGCTGGAGCTGGAGGCTGCCCCAGCATGAGGAGCTCATGTCCCCACTGGCATCTTCTCTGTGACAGATGCCCCAGGTGCCAGGTGGATAAATTTATGTCTTCACTTCTCTGATTGGTTTCTTAGCGAGTAAACAAAAGAATGGCAAGTATCTCTTTTGTGTCAGGCACTTTTCTAGGTGTGAGGACACAACAGTGTGCAAGGAATACACAGACTTGGATGTTACAGAGCTTACATTCCAGTAGGGTTAGCAGAGTTCCTATTTCGGTTGGGGAAGCCAGTCCAATACTGTAAAGATGCCTGACCCTGTTATTTTTAGTGAGAAGTTCACTAAAGGGTGGAGAAGGGTGGAGAGAGCCTTGCTTTCATGCTGTTCATGGGGTGATGGGGCTGCGCTCCCAGCCTTGTATGGGGTAATTCTGATTTTCTCCATCAGGAAGCCTCCAGCCTGTGTACCTCCAAATTAGGGGAAGTTGTGGGGTCCAGTCCTGCGTGCCCTCTACCCAGCTGTGGGTGTAAATGTCATCCTTCTCATGCTGAGGCAGTATTTCCTGTCACCATTGTCATTTCCACTTGTCATAAACAGGGGGTGGGGTCGCCCCTGGTGTGCCTCTCTCTTACCAGGCTTTCTTTGGATTTCATTTCACCAAAAGGACACAGACCCCAGTGACAAGGCTGATTTTTAGTTTTCTTCTTTGGTTGCTGTGGTTCCTATACTCTTCATGGTTTAACCTATTTCTAGGGCTTTCTATGCCTGGAACCAGCATAGACCATGAATGTCTCTGTTCCTTTATGGTCAGCAGCTTCTAGCAACATGGCTGAAGAAAAAATTCAGTCATTAAATGTAGTACAGACATATTTGGAAAAGTAATACATGCTTCAAACATGGGATGTTTTGGAAGTTTTCTAGAAAAATCTCTAGCTTTCAGGCTGGGTGGAGGTTGATTCCTCAGAAGGGAGTTGGGCTATTAGGAAAATAGAAATGATGTGTGCCTGTTCCAGGAAATGCGAGTTGAGAGCGGCTTCTCATCCGGCATTGAGCAAGTTTATTTGTGGTGAGAGTGGATGGCCCCAGGGGTCTCAAAGGCTCTGTCTGGAGGGTGCAGTAAGGTGGGAAAAGACTGTGGTTCTGGGGAAGACCTGGGGGGCAGTCTCACCGGGCTCAGCTTCCTCATGTGGAAACGTTGATTTAAAAAAATACCTACTTTGTGGGGTTGTTAGGGGTGACACAGGAGGGGCTCCATGAGAGCGCATGGTGTTTGAGTGGGTTCAGGCAGGGGGCTTCTAGAATCAGTGCCTCCCAGGGCAGCTATTCTGCTGAGCGCTGCTGCATCCGGTTCCCAGGTTGGCTTCATATGGTAGAAGCTCAATCTGGAGATGCTCCAAAATGGCTTATCCATTGCTGGATGAAAATCAAATTGAAATGATGAGTGTTATGTTAGTGAGTTGGTTAAACTGTCAGAGTTTAGGGATTCAAAGCCTGGCTTTGCCACGCTCTAGCCATGCGTCTAAGCAAATAACTTTCCCTCTTTTTTTTTTTTTGAGATGGTGTCTCACTCTGTCGCCCAGGCTGGAGTGCATTGGCGTGATCTCTGCTAACCGCAACCTCTGCCTCCTGGGTTCAAGCAATTCTCCTGCCTCAGCCTCCCGAGTAGCTGGGACTACAGGTCTGCGCCACCATGCCCGGCTAATTTTTGTGTTTAGTAGAGATGAGCGTTCACCATGTTGGCCAGGCTGGTCTCGAACTCCTGACCTCAGGTGATCCTCCCACCTCGGCCTCTGAAAGTGCTAGGATTACAGGCGTGAGCCACCCTGCCCGGCCAACTTTTCCTCTTTTGAGGGGGCATCAGGTCCTTCATCTATAAAATGGGAGAATAAGAATATGGATCTCATAGAGGTGCTGCTAGTTCCTGAGTTAGGATTTGTAAATGTTTAGAAACGGGCCTGACACATATACATTTGTAGTAAGTGTTAGCTTGTGTTATAAATGCCTCATCTGGAAACAAGATAGCTAATAACCCCAAAAGTGGTTTCCAGCTGGGGAGGGAGAGTAGTAGGGGATCATCTTGGAATCATGATATTTAATGATTATGATTATTTTACTTATTTGGAATTTCAAATAAGATTAAAGGAAGGAACAAGATTTTCTTTTTTTCAAAAAATGGATTGTGTTATAAAAAAGGTTGGAAAAGCCTGTCCTCCTAGACAATACACTTGGGCCTGCCTACACCTCTGTGCATTATTAATTCTAGCTTCATATCGTAGGGAGTATATGCTGTGTCGAGTGTTTTTGGCATGCAAACGGGACTATTCTCCTTGGCAAGCCAGGCTCATCCACTTGTAAAGGAGAAGCTAAGAGTAAAGCTTTTGCATGGCCCTTGGACAGTTTATGAACCTCTCCACAACTGTTATTTCTCTAGTTTAATACTAAAGGCATTCTTGCAAGGTGACTAGGGCAGACGTTATTATAATTTCCTTTCTATAATGAAGACATTGAGCTCTTAGAGAAGGAAAGGGAGCTTCCTAAGGGTCACACATTGTAAAAGGCAGAAGCTACTTCCTACTGTGCCATAAACTGCTTGGAACTGAAATACTTACTGCCTGGGGCTCACAGGTGGTTAGTAGCCATGGGAGAAACACACTAGGAAGAAATCACCGCAGCGTGGCTCAGGAGGCTGGGACCTGCCTTATGGGATAAGTATGGGCATATGGTGCCCTTTCATCTGGGCTGGAAAAGACAGGGAGAAGTATCAAGTTTTTCTTCCTGTAGGAAAACCACTAGCTTCTAGCATTGGTCCATCTTCAAGGAATTTTGCAATGAGGTAGCAACTGACCAGTGGTTATTTCCTGACCATTTTCTGTCTAGGACTTTGATGTATGCACAGGGGTTGTTGGCTATCAAGGGAGCCACAGGCCACTTCAGGGTTCCTGGAACTGTGAAAAGCAGAAACAAGAAAACAAGGTTCCAAACTCACTGAGATATTCACAATGCTTACACTGAAAAATAATGCTTGTCAGTCTACTAAAAATGAAGTGTCATATTATCATATGATCTTAAGTTAATTACAGGATTTCTAAAAATTAATAATTTAATAGTGTATGGCAAGAGGCCTGCCAGCCCTGTGTGCCTTGGATGTGGGGCAACTAAAGCACACTCCCCCCTCCCTATTTTTTTTTTTTGAGATGGAGTCTCGCTGTGTCGCCCAGGCTGGAGTGCAGTGGCGCAATCTCGGCTCACTGCAAGCTCCGCCTCCCGGGTTCACGCCATTCTCCTGCCTCAGCCTCTCCGAGTAGCTGGGACTACAGGTGCCCGCCACCACCCCCGGCTAATTTTTTTTTTTTTTATTTTTAGTAGAGACGGGGTTTCACCGTGGTCTCGATCTCCTGACCTCGTGATCCACCCACCTCGGCCTCCCAAAGTGCTGGGATTACAAGCGTGAGCCACCGCGCCCGGCCAGCACACTCCCCACTTTTAAGAAGCCATTGACCCACTGGAGTAAACAAACATGTGAACAACCAACAATATCACAATGAGATAAGTGTGAGTGGTATGTCAGGGGAGCCCCAAAGAGGGAGGATCGGAAAAGGCCTGACAGAGGTGAAGCTGGGCTGGGAGGAAGGGAAGTGCCTCTTGATTGAGGCTCTGCTCTTTCTCCTCTTCCCTTCTTCCTGTGTCTCCTCACTTTCCTTCCACCAGATCCTTTCCACTTCCCTAGCCCCGCTATTGTGTAGTCTTAGAGGGCAGGAAAACGAGGTCTGCTGGTCTGCTTTCAGATTTTTTTTTTTTTTTAACTATAGAAGTGCTTTGGTTTCTTTGTGGTTTCTTTGAGCTTTTCAGTGAGAAAGAAGAAGGCAGCGGGAATACATTGGAAATAAACTTATCAGTGCTTTGAAGTACAGCACCACCACTGTGGTGTGATTGCTGCTTGAGGCGTGTGAGAGCACCGGTGGAGGAGGATGAGGCTGACAAGGTTAAATGGGGCAGAGTGCTCTGGCTCTACTGGGAGTGTAGGGAGGGGAACCAAGGGACATCATCAAACAAATCTGGAACCTGAGCAAAGCAAGTTTTCTGAAAGATAACTCCAGCAGTGGTGTGGAGAATTCCTTTTAATGGCAAGAGACCAGATGCTGTGGTTACCTTGCAGAAGCAAGGTGGATCCCCACCCCAAATTTAGTTTGGATGTCAAGATTGGTGCCATCACACATACCAAGAGAGCATGCACATGTTTATTACTTACATCAGGCTTGTCCAGCCCACAGCCTGCGGGTTGCAATGTGGCCCAGGATGGCTTTGAGTACAGGCCAACACAAATTTATAAACTTTCTTAGAACATTTCGAGATTTTTTTTGCTAGTTTTTTTTTTTTTTAAGCTCATCAGCTGTTGTTATTGTTAGTGTATTTTATGTGTGGCCCAAGACAATTCTTCTTCCAGTGTTGCTCAGGGAAGCCAAAAGATTGGACGCTGCTGACTTACATGATGAAGCTTCCTGGGGAAGAACAGGGAAGACATCCCAAGCTAGTTCAGAACAGCTTGGGAGAGCAAGAACAAAGACTGGCTTGGGATTTGATTTTCATTTCTTTTTATTTTTAGAGATGAGGTCTCACTATGTTGCCCAGGCTGGTCTTGAACTCCTGGGCTCAAGCTATCCTCCCACCTTGGTCTCCCAAAGTGCTGGGATTACAGACATGAGCCACCACGCCCGGCCAAGGCTTGGAATTTTTAACAGTGGTTACAATATGGGCAGGGGCTTGTGTGGTTTGGATTTCCTGCTTGCACAAACAAAGAGCATCCAGACTTTCACATGAACTTGCCCAGATGTAAGGCACAAGCGGGGTGAGGGAAAGGGAAGGCTTAAAAGTTGTTAGCAGGCCGGGTGTGGTGACTCAAAATACTGTAATCTCAGCATTTTGGGAGGCCTAGATGGGTGGATCACTTGAGCCCAGAGGTTTGCAACCAGCCTGAGCAAAATATTGAGACTCCTGTCTCTCCAAAACAATAAAAAATATAAATAAATAAATAAATAAATAAATAAATAAATAAATAAATGGCTAGACATGATGGTGTGCACCTGTAGTCCCAGCTGTTTGGGAAGCTGAAATGGAAGGATCGCTTGAGACCTGGAGTCTGAGGCTGCAGTAAGCTGTGATCGCACCACTGCTCTCCAGCCTGGGTGATAAAGTGAGACCCTTGTCTCAGAAAAAAAAAAAAAAAGTCAGCAGTCAAAAAAAATAGATTTAGACTATTACAGCAGAAGGAGGAAAGCCAATTGGGTGCTGTTCTGGTAATCTAGGCCAATGGTTCCCAGACTTTTGTTAAAGATACAGCTTCCTATTATTTTAGCAAATTTGAAATGTACAATACGTTATTATTAACTGTGGTCACCACTAAAACTAATGAATTCAGTCTAACTGAAATTGCGTCCCCATCAATATCTCTCCTTTCCCTGCCTCTTTCCTCTATCCACCACTGCTGCCCCCACCCCAGCCTCTGATATCAGCTTTCCACTCTGTTTCAGTGAGATCAAGGTTTTTAGATTCCACTTATAAACGAGACCACACAGCGTTTGTCTTTCTGAGTCTGGCTTATTTCACTTAGCATAATGCCTTCCAGGTTCATTCATGTTGTTGAAAATGATGTGATTTCCTTCTTGTTAAAGCCTGGCTAGTATTCTGTTGTGTATATGTACCACGTTTTCTTTATCCATTCATCTGTTGATGGACACTTAAGCAGATTCCATATCTCGGCTGTTGTGAATTTGTGAATAGTGCTGTAATGAACATCAGAATGTGGTTATTTCTTTGATATATGAATTTTAATTTCTTTGGATAAATACCCAGAAGTGAAATTGCTGGATGATATGGTGGTTCTATTTTTCGTTTTTTCAGGAACTTTTGTACCGTTTTTCATAATAGCTGGGCTAACTTACATTCCCACCAACAGTGTCAAAGGGTTCCCTTTTCTCCATCTCCTCACCAACACAGCAAGTGTGAGGTGATAATCTCACTGTGGCTTTAATTTGCATTTCTCTGATGATTAGAGATGTTAAGCATTATTTCATACGCCTGCTGGCTGTTTGTATCTCTTCTTTTGAGAAATGTCGGTTCAAATTCTTTGCCCATTTTTAAATGTTTTTACCACAAAAAGTAAGTTGGTGAGCTGAGGATATGTTAATTAGCTTGACTGAATCTTTCTATAATTTTACATAGATAAAAACATCACATTGTGCCCCATAAATGTACACAATTATTATCAACTAAAATTAATAAATAAATCAATGCACTTAAAACATTTAAGAAAACACTAAAAAACAAAAACTAACCAACCAAACAAACAAAATACAGCCTTTTAGACTTCACTCCAGACCTATTAAACCTACATTCCAGGGTGTGGGTTATGGAAATAGGTGTTTGTAAACAGCTCCCAAGTAATTTAGAAGTACCTTTCATGGAATGACATTTGGGAACACTGGGCTATCATAATGAAAAAGAGAACAAGGATTGAGAAACACTGGACAAGAGTCCAAGATATAAGACCCAGGGGAAACTTTAAAAATTTGCACATTTTGGGACTGGGTGACATGTGGTTGGAAGGAATGCTGGCTTATGGATTTTGCGGAGGGAATGGAAAGTCTTATGGGTCTATCTAGAAAGCTGTGTGGATGTGATTGTGAATCTCTACACACATTTCCATTTGCATTACCCACCGTATGCACTCAAAGCGTGGAAAACATTTCACAGCCTGCTCGACTCCTCCCTTCTCAGCAGGCTGTGTATCTCCAGAGTTACTTTGGGGAGTGTGAACTCATATTATTAGTTGCCAATGAAAAATGGAATTAACTATGAGACTGTCTTGCAAAATAAATTACGTAATGTGTTCCAAAGATGAAAGAAATTCCTAGGGGATTGCCTGCCCTTCTGGATAACTGTATTGCCACATTCTTTCTTTCTTGAGTTGAGAGTTAAGGGTTGACTGGGTAAAATCTGTCTTGTGCTCCATCATGAAAACACAAGTCAGGGCTGGTTTTTGATGTACATCTAAGAGAAGTAACGGATAACTCAAAAGATTTGGGCCACCAGAACTGGTAAGAAAGTGCTGAAGGAGCCAATGGAGGGAGCACTTGTGTATATGTGGCTTGGTGTTTAATTCTGTTGGTTGTTTGCCATGTTCTTAACAACTTAATAACTTACATAATTTGTTGATCAATCTCCCATCCTCTCAGGTTGCTGGTTTGGGAGGGAGAACATGAGAAAATCAACAGGAAACTGATGTCTAAAACTATCCATCATCTATCTAGATATCCATTTAGCTAAGCAATATAATCTATCACTGTGCGTTCTTTTCTTTTCTTTTCTTTTCTTTTCTTTTCTTTTCTTTTCTTTTCTTTTCGAGAGGGAGTCTCGCTGTGTCCCGTAGGCTGGAATGCAGTGGCGCAATCTCAGCTCACTGCAACCTCCGCCTCCTGGATTCACGCCATTCTCCTGCCTCAGCCTCCCAAGTACTGGGACTACAGGCGCCCGCCACCATGCCTGGCTAATTTTTCATTTTTGTATTTTTAGTAGAGATGGGGTTTCACCGTGTTAGTCAGGATGGTCTCGATCTCCTGACCTCATGATCCGCCTGCCTCGGCCTCCCAAAGTGCTGGGATTACAGGCGTGAGCCACCACGCCCGGCCCACTCTGTGTTATTTTCTATTTGTATTTTTCATCTATTTTCTTTCTCATCTTGCTTTCAGCATTTATTTGGAAAAAGAAAGTTCATTAGATATTTCTCTTTGCAAACACCTTTATGAGATATAATTCACATTCCATATAATTTTACAATTTAAATCATGCAACTTAATGGTTTTTAGTGTCTTTACTTAAGTTGTACAACCATTGCCACAACCAATTTTTAGGACATTTTTCCCCCAAAAAGAAACCTCTTAGCCTTTAGCAGTCACTTTCCAAATATCCTATCCTCTCCCAGCACTAAGAACTCTACTTTCTGTCTCAATGGACTTGTCTATTCTGGATATTTCATATAAATGGAATCCTACAATATGTGGCCTTTTGTGACCAGTTACTTTCACTTAGCCTAATGTTTTCAAGGTTTATCTGCACAGTAGCTATTTTTCTCGAAAAGAACTCTTGGATCAGGTAAGACACAAATGAACACAACTCTCTATTGCCTTAATGGAAGTAGAGAAGGAAATTTTGCATTCTGTAGTTGCCCAAGGAAGTATTGTTAAATTAATTTTGCTTTATTTAAACTAAGGTGCTAGACAATGAATCTCCCAATAGGATTGGGACACAAGTCCTGTCTTTCAAAATAAAATGCTAGTCAAGCAGGTAGACTGTGGAGCCAAACTGCCTGGGCTCCAATCCTAGCTCTGTCCACCCATCCTGTTGCTAGTTGTATGACCTTGAGCAAATTATTCAAACTCTCTGGGGCTCAGTTTCCTCATTTGAAAAATGGGGATTAAAAATTGTACCTAGTTTCAAGGGTGGCTATGAGCGCCAACTGAGATCATGGATGTAAAGCTCTTGGCATGTTGCCTGCCCACTGATAAGCCCTCAATAAAGGCTGGCAATGATTACCAAAGTTCTTATTCAAAGAACTATAGTCCGATACAATATAAGTGTGTCAAAAGAAGTATGATCAAAGGGCCATGGGGCACAGCAGAGGGAACATCAATTCTACCCTGGGTGGGTAGTCAGGGAGCAGAATCCTTTTTATGTGGGATTGCAATCTAGAGCCTAGATCCAGATGTGGTCTACAAAATATATTTGGGAGCCACTGTTGTGTTTTAAAGATTTTGAAATTCAACACCTTTAGACAGGCAGTCACCCCTACCACTCCTTAATGGACCAAACTGGTTTGTTAGGGACATTAATGTTGCTTGAGCTCTGTGCCCCACGGTGGAAGGTGACCTTTGACCTGAAACTTAAAGGTTGGCTTTGAATTAGCCAGACAGAGAGCAAAAGGTGATTGGTGTCACTCTTTCTCTTTTTTTTTTTTTTTTTTTTTTGAGACAGAGTTTCTCTCTGTCGCCCAGGCTGGAGTGCAGTGACGCGATCTCGGCTCACTGCAAGCTCCGCCTCCCAGGTTCATGCCATTCTCCTGCTTCAGCCTCCTGATTAGCTGGGACTACAGGCACCCACCACTGCGCCTGGCTAATTGTTTGTATTTTTAGTAGAGACGGGGTTTCACCATGTTAGCCAGGATGGTCTGGATGTTCTGACCTTGTGATCCACCCACCTCGGCCTCCCAAAGTGCTGGGATTACAGGTGTCAGCCACTGTGCCCGGCCAGTGTCACTCTTTCTCATACTTTCTTTTTAATATTAGTTCTTCTATAATCACTATGTCACACAAGCATGTGGTAAAACATTCCTACAAAGAGCAAGCGTCCCATTTCTTCCTCATCAGTTACTGTGAGTGGAAAAGCACATCACCCAAAGTGCTTTTTTCTATTCCCTGAGTCAATAACAACAATCAATACCGAAAACACCTGTGACCAAACGTGTGGGGGTTTCTCTCCACACACCAAGCAAGCAGTCAGTTCTGCAGTGGCCACAGCTGGGAGCCCTCCAATTCAGTTTCAGCACTGTCTACTTGGAAACGGCGTCAGATCCCACAGAGTGAGGGGCTGGATCCCACAAAACTGTCTCCCTTTCAGACACCAGTCACAAGTCTGGGCCTCTGGAACTTCTGGCTGACTGGCTTCAGGCTGGGGTTCCCAAGAACTCCTCCTTGGGTTTGACTAATTTACTAGAGCAGCTCACAGGACTCAGGGAAACATGTAAGTTTACCAGTTTATTATAAAGGATAGTACAAAGGACAGAGACGCATAGGGCTAGGGAAAGGGGAGGAGACCTTCCATGCCCTCCCTGGGGCATCCTCCAGGAACCTCCATGCATTCATTTGTCTGGAAGCTCTCTGAACCCTGTCCTTTTGGGTTTTTATGGAAACTTCATTACTTAGGCATAATTGATGAAACCATTGGCTAATGGTGATCAACTCAACCTTCAGCCCCTCTCCCCTCCCCAGAGACTGGGGGCTGAAAGTCCCAACTATTTAATCCTGCCTTGATCTGGTGACCAGTCTCATCCTGAAGCTACCTGGAGGACGCTAACCCTCAGTCAGCTCATTAGCATACAAAAGGACAACACTTTTGAAATGGTAAGGGTTTTAGGAGTTGTATGTCAGGAAACAGGTTGAAGACCAAATATGTATTTCACAGTATCACAGTTACAGTTGGAATTTCATAGCATTCCAGAGACCTGTCTTCTATGAATATCCAAACATTGAAATGTAGATTTAATCTCCCTTCCATTATTCACAAGGGATGAATTTTGAAATATTTTAAATAAAGAATGAAAACAAAATGAAAAACACACTAAAAAACAGGGCTCAGACAAGTGGTTTTGTTTTTATTTTCATTTTTATTACAGAATTTTCTTAAACATACACAAGAATAGAGAGACTGGTACAATGAACATCTACATACCCGTCACTCAGCACCCTAACAGTCGTCCTCTTTTGCCCATCTTATTTAATTTGCCATTTACTTTCTTTGGCTTTGCTTGTTTTGAGGGGTCCTGTAGTATTTTGAAGATCTTGCCATTTTTACTTAAATATATATTGTGATCATTACGCATACAGATTTTCCTCATTAGTTTAGAGAAGTCGAATTTCCATTATATGGATATTCCATATTTTGATCAGTCTCCCTTCGATCAGCATTTAGATCGTTTCCAGATTCTTGACATTATAAGCCATGTCACTAGGAACATTCAGTTTTATACCATTATATTACCTTTTTTTTTTTTGAGACGGAGTCTCGCTTTGTCACCCAGGCTGGAGTGCAGTGGCGCAGTCTCGGCTCACTGCAACCTCTGCCTCCCGGGTTCACACGATTCTCCTGCTTCAGCCCCCTAAGTAGCTGGGACTACAGGCACCTGCCACCATGCCTGGCTAATTTTTGTATTTTTAGTAGAGATGGGGTTTCACCGTGTTAGCCAGGATGGTCTCAATCTCCTGACCTGATGATCCGCCCACCTGGGCCTCCTAAAGTGCTGGGATTACAGGTGTGAGCCACTGCGCCTGGCCTATACCATTATATTACTATCTGAGGTGTCCATTCTCCTGCCTGGGCTTTCAGCCATCTGGTAGAATTAGCATTTCTCGCCAATACGTACAAGTTCTAGTAAAGGCTCATATAATCCATTTTCATTCATTTTGATAGGTCTAAATGGTTGTGTTCTTGTCTTTAATTCAGAAAATGTTTATCGAGCATATAATATAAGCTGGATATCCCTGTAGGCTCTGGAGATGTGAGAGTGACTGGGATATAAACTGTGTTCAAGGTACACGTAGTTCAGTGGAGATAAGATTGCATTGCATTTTGCCTCTTTTCCTGCTTTACATGTGTTGTATCAACTAGGATTAAATTTAGTTGTGAGTGGCAGAAAATCCAATAACTGCCTTAAACCAGTTCACTACAAAAGTTCACTACAAAAATCCTCAATAACTTTAGCTACTTTTGGAGTTTGCAAATATCCAATATATTCTTTTGAAAACTGGCCAATAAAGGAGAAAATATTCAACATTTGTGTTGCCTTTCTCATAAACTGCAAAGAAATCAAACAGTTGATGAGAAGTGTCTCCTTTAGAGGTGTTCCAAGTAAAAAATGAAGAAGAAATAATAGCTTGAGAATATTACCAATCTGCAACTGTTAATGAAATAGTGTTTCTAGTCAATAAATCACTAATAGCTGCTAACACTGCAAAAGGAGAGAGAGCCCTGGATTCTGTACCTCCAAATATTTACACCATCATTTATGAAAAGCAGACCTAGAGCTGGTCAAGGCTGTAGATATGACAGCTGCTTTATATGGGGACAGAGGCACTTGCTAAAGGACACTATGAAGATGTAATCAGTGCAGTCCAGACCGTGGGAAACTCAGTTCCTTCTGCAGATAAGGACACAGTATCAGAGAGGGAGGGGCAAACTGTACAGGCAAAGAGACTTAAGAAGTTTATAGACCAATTTGCATCGAAGTTTGGTTTGTCAAGACCTCTTGTGGCCTTTGTGTTTCTCAGAGCATCCTCTGTGCTTTGGCTTCTGCGGCCAATTGCCTGTTCGTTTCCTACCTCCTTTTGCATTCCTGAGAGATAATTGGATTGGCCCAGGTCCTCTTTTTGTTCTAGGCTGTAGGTCAGAGGTCAGCCGGTGGACTGCCTGGTTTGATCATATGTCCTCCTTTGACTTACTCAGCTGGAGGTAAAGGGCCAAGGGGACCTCACGAGGAAGGAGTGATGTGTGCAGCTGCTCAACACCCTGAAAGGCAATTTGGGGACCAAGAGAGAGAGTTAATAAACTGACCTAATACATCAAGTTTTTTCTGTGATTTGTTTTTTCATATGAAACTTGAGCGTGGAGGCCAAAGGGATACACCTGAGCCCATTTGGCCAGTGATTTGGGGTTCTGGGGCAAGAGGAAGAGCAGCCCATGTGAGTTGGGTAGGGGTGGGGGGCTCTGGGCAGGCTCACCATGGATTTCGGGTGGATTCTCAGGCAGGGAGAGCTGCCTGGTGGCCCCTTCTTAGTGGTGTACGTTCTGGAATTTGCACTTTGATTTTTCTCCTTAGGAATTGTGTATCCATGGGCAACTTACTGAACTGTGTGCCTCAGTTTCATCACTTTGTAAAATGGGGATTAGAGTAGTTGAAACTGCCTCGAAGGTATTCCTGGGAGTTTTGAGCCCAGAATAAGCTAGTGTGTGAAGAGTTGAGAGCAGTACCTGGCACGGGGTGTGTGCACGGGTGACCTGGAGCCAACTCTGGAACCCCAGCTTTTTAATTCATTCTGCCTTGAATGAAGGGGCTAGCTGCGCTTAGTACCTGCCTGTGGGGAAGTTACCAGGCAGCCCAGTGCTGAGGCCAGCAAGGTACACTGAGGGACCCCAGAAGCACTGAGGTCAAGTCCCCGAGTCCCATGGGGCATCTCTGGGTTGGTCAACACTGGGGTCACATTGCACGTTTGCTCAGCTTGCCCCTTCTCAGTGCCAGTAGAAGCCCATGGTGAGCCCAGATACAGGGGCTGCTGACTAACCGGGAATTTGCTGCCCACAGAGGAGGGAAAAATGCACCTCCCCAAAGCCAACAATCAAAGGCCAGGCAAGCCCTGTGGGAGGAAAATAACTTGGGCTACAGATTTTCTTTTCTGGGCTTGGAGTCTTGCCATGGACAACACAGAGACAGACATGATTAGCATCATGGCTTCCGGAAACACTGTGTGTGTGCACTAGCAGGTGGTGGGCTGATGTCACTCTCAAATGGCTTTCTCGAGTCCGAGGGTCTGGCTCCCTGCCAGGCCCTGGCCCATTGCACATCAGCACTAGGTATAAGCAGCTCAGAGAGTCACTTCAAGCTGCAGAAGACTTCTGGGGTGAGTCTTTGGAGGTTCTTGTGGAACCACAGGGGAGGTCCCCTGCTTATCTGCTACACTTCAAACCTGGCCTGTGCACTCAAAGATGTCCACTGTCTTCCCCAGACTTGCTGGGAGAGAGAGCAGAACCTTGTCAGACTGGCCCATCCCAACTCCCCGCCATCCCCCTCACCTGTGCATTTCCCGTAGCATTTCCAGACGCTCAGGCTGCCCGGCAGCTCCGTGACTTTGCTCAGAGCCTTCCCTTGTCTAGAGCTTGTGAATGGAGATACTCAGAGCTCAGGGACACTGAGCCACAAAATAGGGGCCCATGGAAAGGTTGAAGGCATGGCTTCGCTGACATGGGAGCTCCAGAGCGAGAATGAATTCAGAGTTTAGGGCTGGAGCTGAAGAGGAACTAGAGCCTGGAGAGAGGGGAGGATAGAGAAAGGCTTTTTGAGAACCGCAGCAATGAGGGCTCTGCCTGAGGCTCTAGGTGCTGACTCGTGGGCAGTGAGGAGAGGAAGATTTTTGTTGGGGATCCGCTTGATGTATGTTTTCTTACAACTAAATGATAAAACTGAGGCTGAAACACAGGTATTTTCTGCCTGGCCTTTTTCTAGAATGCACCTCTCTCTGACGACTATAGAGAACTATGAAGAAAGGGAGATCATGGGAAATATATGATTGAGTCAGTGCGATTTGGAGGAAGCTCAAGTGCTTGCTGCGGTTGCAGACAGGTGAGGGAACTTTACATTCCTGGCTGGACAGATTGGGCTCTGGGATTAAAGCGGTGGTTGGGGAGTGGGGAGGAACAGACACAGGGAGAGACACTGCAAAGGATTGTCAACAGGGCGTGATGATAACACAGGGAGAGCAAGTCCAGCCTGTCTCCTTTACAGCCTGCTCTGCACTGCGTCCTCCTGGCATCTTGGGGACTTTTTCACGGTTGGGGCCACAAGAGAGGTTAGAAGCTGCTCACTCTCTCCATTGCCAAGCACGGGCCGGTCCATGGAGTTGGGGAGAAGGAGGCTAATTCTCAACAGCCTGTTAGTGACAGCCATTCTCTCTCCAGCTTATCTGAAGAGCATTTTATTTCAGAAGAAGGCTGAGAGCTTGTTAGAAAGGCAAGTTCTTGGGCCCCACCCCACATCTACTGAATCAGAGAGCCTGGGAGTGGGACCCAGCAATCTGTCTTAATAGACCTTCTAGGAGATTCTGGCGCTAAGGAAGGAGACCACAGGTCTTGTCTATCTCTGTAGTGGGCCGCGTCTGGCCCAGAGTAACTGCTTGTTGAAATGATCAGAGATCTCTAATGAGGTCATGCCTGTTGGGGTGTGTGTGTGTGTACGTGTGTGTGTGTTGTGTATCTTTATGTGTGTTGTGTGTTTGGTCTAGGGTCCAGCACATAGTAGGTGTTCACTCTTGGGGTGGGAATAATCACTCCAACGTCCGTGTTTGAGGACTGCATTGCTGGTGCCCGCTGAGCCCGCAGAGGAGGAAGAGAACAGGGCAGAAGATTCAGGAGGGGATGCATGGCAACTTCTGATGTCACAGTGCCCCCTTCACTCCTGACTTCTGGCTCGTGGGTCACTTTGGGGCAGGGGCAAGAGGATGGTTAGCTGCAGCAAAGAGAGGACCAAGGAGAGGTGGGATCGAGAGCACAGGGGACAGCTGGAAACAAAATATAAACGCCAGGCAAGGGAAGAGCCAAGATAGTGAAGGAAGAATGGGGAATCACAGAAACTTCTCAGGTAACAATCTGGGCCAGAACACTGGGTGTCCCCAGAGAGGGCAGTCGAGGGTGAAAGTGAAAAGGCTCACACCCAACTTCCAGGAGAAGGTCAGGTCCTTCACCAAAGAATAATCCTGCCATTAAAGGGTCCCCAGAATCCCCAGCATTACTTCCCTTCAGTGGATCCCAATCCTGGTCACCCAATCCCCTCAGGGCTTTGTAAAACGTACTGATGCCCAACCCCTGCCAATAAGCTCGTCCCATTCCTGGGATTCTGATTTACTTTGTCCGCAGAGGGCTCGAGCTCAGGTATGTCTATAATGACAGCCAGGTGATTCTATTGTGCACTCAGGGCTGACCACTCTACTTAAACAAAACACACATACACACAAAATATACCCCTGTTCCCCCCCGTCCCCTGGGGGTGATGGACGTTGGGGACGAGGGTGATGATAGTCCCACAGATACATTACCTCTCCACAGAGCTCAGGACCAAAGGAATGTTTAGCCAGAACTGGTAAATGCCTTTTAAAAAAAAAAAAAAATTATTAAGCACCCATAGAAACCTATAGGGACAAAGGTAACGAAGAGGATTTTTACAAAGCAATAATAATCAAGTCACTTATTTAAAAATAATTAATCATGCTTGTAATCCCACCACTTAGGAAGGCTGAGACAGGAGGATTGTTTGAGGCCAGGAACTCAAGACCAGCCTAGGCAACATAGCAAGACCCCATTTCTACAAAAATAAAAATAAAAATAAATTAGCTGGGCATTGGTGTGCACCTGTAGTCCCAGCTACTCTGGAGGCTGAGGCAGGAGGGCCCCTTGAGTCCAGGTGTGTGTCTGTACTGAGTGTGTGTCTGTGTGAGCCCAGGAGTTTGAGGCTGCAGTGAGCCATGATCGTGCCACTGCACTCCAGCCTGGGTGTCAGTGAGACTGTCTCTATAAAAATAAAAATCAAAAAAAGTAATTTAGAACAAGGAATAAAAGACACCAATGAATGAAACAAAAAATTAGTAAGAAACCTTACGATCCATGAATGCACCTTGGTGTAGATAGGGGTGGGGAGAAGAGAACAGAAGAGACTCGTTTCTGCAGATGAGGCAGCCCTTCCCTTCTCCCCATCTGGGTGGAAGCTGGCCCAGCGCCCAGGCTCCCACCCCAGGCAGTGTTTCTGGAGGCCTGAGCTCGAAGCCCACTGTTTGTGCTGGAAGCTCTTGCTTTACACTTGTTTGAGCTACATTGAGTCAGTATGAGAGAAGCGGATAGGTGACGCAGGTTAAGAACATGGGCAGCCGAGTCCCTGGGTTGAAATCCAGACTCTGTCACCTGTCAGTTCACCCACTGGCCTGGGCCAGGGAGCTGACCAGGGTCCCAGGTCGCAGGCTTCCTCCAGGCTTCCTGGTAGGCTCTGCCCTCCCTCCCCCTCCCTTTCCCTCCCTCCTCCTCCCTTCCCCTCCCTCTTTCAGGGATGTCTTCTAAGTGCTTACTGCTTGTGCAGGGCACAAAGAGGGTTTCCCCACCAGCTGTAGAACACTCAGGCCCTGTAACACCTGGATCTGCCCCCAGGTGCAGCAACTCTAGGATCCTCTCTTGCCCTCCTGCTGCAGCCACCCTCAGGGGTCTGGAGTCCTCATGCTGAGCACTGCATGTCCTCCCCACGGTGGATGGCCAGGCTCCCTCCCCCTCTTCCCTGACCACAGCAAAAGCCCCTTGGCTGCCATATTGGAAGGCGTTAGTGTGCGTGTCTGTGCACGTGTAGGTGTATGCGTCTCTGTTTGTGATATGTCTGTGTGTTTGTGTGTTTTGTGTGTTGTGTGTATCTTTGTGCGTGTGTGTCTGTGTGTTGTATGAATGTCTTGGTGTGTATCTCTGTGCTGGTGTATGTGTGTCTGTGTGTTGGTGTGTGTGTATGTACCTGTGTGTCTTTGTTGTGTGTGTTTGTGTTGGTGTGTCTGGTGTTGGTGTGGGTCTGTGTTGTGTGTGTCTGTGTTGGTATGTCTGGTGTTGATGTGTATCTGTGTTATGAGTGTCTGTGTGTTGGTGTGTCTGGTGCTGGGTATGTCTGTGTTGGTGTGTGTCTGTTGTGTGTGTGTGTTGGTATGTGTGTTATGTGTGTCTGTGTTGGTGTGTCTGGTGTTGGTATGTGTCTGTGTTGTGCATGTCTGTGTTGCGTGTGTCTGTGTGTTGGTGTGTGTTTGTGTTGGTGTGTGTCTGTGTTGTGTGTGTCTGTGTTGGTGTGTGTCTGTGTTATGTGTGTCTGTGTTGTGTGTGTCTGTGTTGTGTGTGTCTGTATTGCGTGTGTCTGTGTGTTGGTGTGTCTGTTGGTGTGTGTGTCTGTGTGTTGGTGTGTCTGTTAGTGTGTGTCTGTGTTGTGTGTGTCTGTGTGTTGGTGTGTGTGTTGCACCCACTTGCACTTTCTTGAACCCTGCTTGATGTCTGTGCCTCTGTTCCCGTATCCCTGCTGGTTCCTTCCTGTGCTGGCTGTCAGCAGAGCTGTGAATGTGGGTGCCAGGCTGGAGTGAGTGAAAGAGCAACCGCTGGTATGGGCCATTCGCTGGGGGATTTTGGCAGAGAAAAGGAGCAAAATAGAAGTAACGGAAGCTTGGGGGTCAATGGAAGAATTTTTTAGAGGAGGGGAGACTTGGCAAGGTTTGAAAGCAGAAGGGAAGGGTGCATGACGAGGGACATTTGGAAAAGTGCTGGAGAGGGGAGTAGAGGGAGGCAGCCAGGGAGGTGCACCAGCAGGGATTGGGGTGAGTGCGCAGGAAAGGACACAGAAACCCCACCCCAGGCCTTGTTACCCAGCTCTCAGATTGCTAATGCCCAGCACCTAGTGCTGCCACTCAGGAATCAGCTCCAACTAGCAAGCGGTGGGAAAGGAAGAAGCGAGCTCGGGAAAGGCAGCTGCTGCTGCAATGAGGGTGATATGTGATGCTCACGGACCCGTGCTAATCATTTCCTCCTTTGACTTGTGCCAGGGGCCAAGCCTAGGGCAGGTGCTGGTCTCTGCCTTTGATGGGCTCAAGGTCTATTTGGAGTATGGATGCATCAGCTCTCAAACTTGAAGGCTTGCCTGGCCTAGGGGTCTCCACCTCTACCCATTGGCATCTCCATCCCCATCCCTGGCCCTATCCCCAAGCTCAGTGACACATCACCAGAGAAAAACGAGGCCAGAGAGGTTAATAAGTTACCCAAGGTCACACAGTTGGTCAGAAGCAAGACTCGAACCTAGCACTGCCTGATGCCAACATTCGAGGTCTGCACCTCCATGCCATACTCCTAGAGGGCATTAAGTTCCTGGTCCCCGTGCTCTGTCTGACTTCTGACTCTGTTACTTGCTTGACCTTTGAATATCACTTTGCCGGCTCCTCTGCCCGCCTGACTTGGACCCTTGCTGATTTCACCCAGCTTGTGAGTCTCAGCTCAGACTTCCCCACCAGCTACTGACCCCTGGCCAGACCCCAGCCTTGTATCTTCCCTAGGACCCTCTTGGGCTCCCTCAGACCCGATTTCCTCAGGCCACCCACATCTCTGATGACAGATAGGCAGGCGGGAAGATGCTCAGAAGACGGTGTTAAGGAGGAGATACTTTAGGTTGGAATCAGCCAGCATAGCCTCTGGCACATGGCACAGTGGAGAGCCCACTGCAGAGAGGGCAGCTGGGAGCAGCTTCATGGCTCACAGAGGGTGGAGCTGCATGGAATGTGCCGGGAAAGTCAACGAGGAAAATTTGGCCAAGTTACAGTGAGTGCCTAGCTGAAACCGGACACCAAGAATTTGTAGCAGGTCAGGCCTGCTGCCTGGGAAATAGTTGGCCTACTTTGCTTTTCAGTTTTCATCGTTTATTTCTAAAATAAATGTTTATTTTACCTTTGTATTTAAGGTTTTTAGGAACATGGGAAAGAATGATTTTGTTCTGGTTTTAGACACTTACTTTTGGCCTTAGAGAGACACGAGCCAACTTGCTAATTACAGCCTAAAAGTCAGTGTCTGATGGTGGAGTCTTTCTTTGATAGGTGCTGCTGCCTGGTGGCACATCTCCAGGCTTTGCGTTCTCCACCCTGGCCCAGTGATCCAAGATTTCAGCCCCACTCATAAAGACCCTAGCCCTCCCCTACCCACTTCCCCATTGTTTCCCAACATGCCTGATCTTCTCTCCTCACCCTCAATCCAGGGCTCCTGACTGATGCTGAAGAGAATGGCACACTCACACCCACACACGCATGCATAGCCCTTCAGTCATCTCGACAATCTTCATTTCCCTCCTTCTAGCAGTTTTTGCTCCATTCCTGTCCACCTCCTCCCACCCCCATCTCCTGCTCAACTATCTTAATATCTTTATTTAAAAAAAAAAAAATTTGAGGCCAGGCGCGGTGGCTCACTCCTGTAATCCCAGCACTTTGGGAGGCCAAGGCGGGCGGATCACGAGGTCAGGAGATCGAGACCATCCTGGCTAACACGGTGAAACCCCATCTCTACTAAAAATACAAAAAATTAGCCGGGCGAGGTGGTGGGCGCTTGTAGTCCCAGCTACTCGGGAGGCTGAGGCAGGAGAATGGCGTGAACCCGGGAGGCGGAGCCTGCAGTGAGCCGAGATCGTGCCACTGCACTCCAACCTGGGTGACAGCGAAACTCCATCTCAAAAAAAAAAAAAAAAAAATTTGAAATACAAAGTGCTCAAAGCAAGGCATACAGCTTACATCCTGGTGATGTGTCTAAAGTGAACACTCAGTAACAATCACCCATGACAAGAAATGCAACACTGCTAGCTTCTAGAAACCTCCCTCCTTCCTTCTCCCATCAATAACCCCTTTCTCTAATCCTCAGAGGTCACTACTCTCCTGAATTTATGGAAGTCACACACTTGCTTTACATTAAATGTATTTCTAAACCCTATATTTTGCCTGTTTTTTGAACTTTATGTAAATTGACTCATGTTTACTCTTTTGTGCCTGGCTTCTTTCACTCAGCATTATGTTTGTGTGATTCATTCATGTGGCTGCAATAGGTATAGCCTGTTCCTTTTCATTGCTGTATAGTATTCTACTGAATGAATGCCCATATATATGGGCAATTCTGTCTGCAGACTCCAGCTAAGGAACCCTCTGTTTCCCCATAGGACCCAGCCCCAAGGTAGGGTCCCTTCATGGTTTGACTTCTACTTTTCTTTAGAATCTTTTCTTTTCTTTTTTTTTTTTTTTTTTTTTTTGAGATGGAGTCTCACTCTGTTGCCCAGGCTGGAGTGCAGTGGCGTGATCTCAGCTCACTGCAAGCTCCACCTCCTGGGTTAACGCCCTTCTCCTGACTCAGCCTCCCGAGTAGCTGGGACTACAGGTGCCCACCACCACAGACGGCTAATTTTTTGTATTTTTAGTAGAGATGGAGTTTCACCGTGTTAGCCAGGATGTTCTCAATCTCCTGACCTTGTGATCCGCCCACCTCGGCCTCCCAAAGTGCTGGGATTACAGGCGTGAGCCACCACGCCCGGCCTAGAATCTTTTCGTGCTAGAGACCTCTCCCCTGACCCTTGAGCACCCTCTGTATTGGCCATTTCTGCAGTTCCTTAAGTGTGCTGTGCTCACCTGGCTTTTATGCAGCCTGGCATCCTGCTACTAATTTTTTAAGGGACTCGAATCTGCTGTTTACTTCAGTCTCACCTTCGGCCAGTCTTTGTTTTATGCAATATTGAAATATATTTTAATTTTTAAGACTACATACTACTTTGTCCTTTTCCTCAAGTTTTTTCTGTTTTTCATCCCTTATTTGTTTCAGTAATGCCTACTTACTATTCAAAATGAAACCTAGGTTCCAGCTCCTCCAAGAAGTACCTACTGATTCCCTTTATCTGTGGCCTATATTTATGTATAGCCTATATTCATATCACAGCAAATGGCACACAGCATTGCACTGAACCACCCTGATGGTGATCTGTGGCAAGAAAATGGTCCAGTCTGGTGGTTCTCAAAATGTGGTCCCTAGATGATACTGGTCTTCACCTGGAGACCTGTTAGAGATGCAGATTCCTGGTGCTTACTCCAGGTCTTACTCCAGAATTAGAAACTCTGGGCATGAGACCCAGGAGTCTGTTCTTTAAAAGGCTCTCTAGGCGATATTGGTACTAAGGAAGCGGACCACTGGTCTCCTCCATCACTGTAACTGGCAGGTCTGGTCCAGAATAAATGTTGAAATAAAATAAACTCAAGTCATCTACCCCAGGAAGTCTTCCCAGCATTCCTAGGCTGGGTGAGGAATCACTCCTGTCCTTGTGGCAGCCCGCATGCTGTAGCGGAACTGCAGAGACCGACTTCCCTAGGGGCAGGGATTCTGCTGCCTTTGCCTTGCTATCCCTATGCCTGGCACAGAGCTCCGTATTATAGTTTTAGGTCCTGGGATATACATGAGAGAAAAGACAGAACAATTCCTTCCTTTCATGGAATTCAAGTTCTAAGAGGGCAGGCAGAAAATAAATTGTAAACAAACAAATGTAAAATAATTTCAGATAGCAATAATTGCTGTCAGGGAAACAGAACAAGGTGATGTGATAGAGTTGGATTGAGTGGCTAGTTTAGAGTAGGAAGTTAGAAAAAGCCTTTCTGAGAAGGCAACATTGAGCTAAGATTTAAATGATCAAACACCAGCTATGTAAAAATCTGTGAAAGTCAATCTGGAGGGAGGGAATGGTTGGAGTTTGGTGAGTTTGAGGACCGACAGGAGGACAATGTGGCTGCAGGGTGGTTGGGGGTGGAGAAGGTGGGGGAGGGAGAGAGAGCGATAGAAACAGAGAGACCTCAGAGGTGGACAGAGGCAGCCGTGGAAGGAGTTTGGATTTCATCCCAAGGGCTCTGGGGGAACCCTTGGAAAGTGATGTTTGTGTTGGGAGTGGCGTGTACTGGTGCAGGTTTTAGAAAGATCACTTTGGCTGCTGTGTGGATAAAACAAATTACACAGGGGGCAAGTGTGGGAGCAGGGAGGCCAGTTTGGAGGCTGTGGGGGCAACCAGGCGGATATGGGGGCAGCACTGGGGCAACATGTTTGATCACGTGGAATTCTGCTTCCACTGTATTAGATGTATGGCTTTCAGGAAGTCACCGAACACTTATATGCCTCAATTTTACCCTCTGTAAGAGGGAATAATCCAGCACTTAATGCACAGGTTTGCTGGGAAGGCTCAATGAGTTAATAAGTATAAAACATAAACACCGATAGTGTGAGTTATTTTTATATTATTATTATTAGCAGCAGTAGTAGTTGTCATAATTGTAGAATAAAGAGAATGAAGGATTTAAGACAATTACAGGTTGAGTTGACATGACTTGATAACAAATTGGATTTTGAAGATGAGGGGAAGAGGAAAAGAAGATTCCTAGTTTTTTGGCAACAGGTTCATTAAGGGTGCTGGTTAACAAACTGGAGGAAGGCCAGTGGGGAAGCAGGTTTTGAATGTGGTGGGAGAGAGAGGTGTCAGGAGCTGTTTGAATGAGGTAGGTTGAGGTACCTATAAAATAGCTGTGAGGAGATGTCTGGCAGGGATTGGATATAAGAGCCTGCAGTTCAGGGAAGAGCCCATGGCTAGAGACACATTTGGGAGTTGGGGCACGGTGATGAGTTTGCAGATGAAGACGTGAAGGGTGCCTGGGACAGGGGCTCCCTCACCCTAAGTGGAGCAGAGGAGCAGGGGCCAGCATGGGGCCTGCGAATAGAGGCCTGTGAGGTGCTGGGACTCAGGAGAAAGGGGCTTGCTGGCTCCCTTGCCAACAGGTCAGATGAGATAAGCAGAAGAGGCAAAGGAGATCATTCCGTTTGGCAGCATGGAAGTCATCTGCTGAGTGAATGAATGGAATTCTACCTCATTGGTTGGTGCATCTCTTTAGAAATCAACTCAATAGAGGCCGGGCACAGTGGCTCATGCCTGTAATCCTAGCACTTTGGGAGGCTGAGGCTGGTGGATCACGAGGTCAGGAGATTGAGACCGCCCTGGCTAACACGGTGAAACCCCATCTCTACTAAAAATACAAAAAAAATTAGCCGGGCATGGTGGCAGGTGCCTGTAGTCCCAGCTACTTGGGAGGCTGAGGCAGGAGAATGGCGTGAATCTGGGAAGCGGAGCTTGCAGGCAGCTGAGATGGTGCCACTGCACACCAGCCTGGGCGACAGAGCAAGACTCCGTCTCAAAAAAAAAAAAGAAAAAGAAGAAAAAAAAAGAAATCAACTCAATAGAGAAGCCTGGCTGTATACGTTCCTTGACACCTACCAAGAGTGAGAGAACAGTGTGGGGAGGGGCCTGAAGACAACAGTGGAAATGGCCTTCTCAGAACCACCTTCAGGAAGGATGGCAGAGCCCTGTTGGGGTGGGTGTTACAAGTCAAAAGAAGCCCCATTTGTCTTGTTGTTCATGAGTGGAGGGGAGGTTCCTGCTTCTTCTGCAAAAAAAAGTTTTAGAAATCACCGTGAAACAGTGGCCAAACTGAGGTAGAAAAAGTGTTCCTGAAACTGGAACCAAAAATTTCCGAATGACAGCACAGTTTGGCATAGCTGTTCTGAGTCTAGGAACACAGGAGCCCTCACGCCATTTCTGTGACCTCCCCAAGGCAAATCATGAAACTTGCAGATTTTCTTTATTATCAAGTGAGGCAATGACAGACCTGCTCAATGGTCCTTAAATTTTCATGAGCAACAGAATCCCCAGGAAGGCTTGTGAAAATAGATTGCTGGGCCCAGCCTGCAGAACTTCTAGTTCAGTAGGCTAAGGTGGGATCCAATAAATTGCATTTCCAACAAACTCCCTGGTGTTGCTGCTGCTGGTGATGGAGGTCCCAGGACCACCCCTTGACAGCCTCTGGTCTGGATTATACAGTCCCCGACAGCAGGGACAGTATCCCTCCTGCTCACCTCACTCAGTAGGAGGCCCTCAATAATTCAGATTAAATGAGTGGAGTAATAAGCCTTCGGTGGTGTGTCCCTCGGGGCTCAGGAATGGGTGAATGCCGTGGCTGTCAGGGGGAGACAGAAGTGAAGGCCAGGTTGAGACAGACTGTCATGCTGGACATTTAGTGGTTTGTTTCTTTGGCCTCTTCACGATAACCCGACTTACTTCTGCTGCCGCCCAGCAGCCCCGCTACTGAATAGGATTCTACTCAGAGCTTCTGGTGGCTAAGTGGTCGTCTTTGGACTCTGCATTCTTCTCCTTGAACGTTCCTAATGTGAAGGTTCCCCCCTCCACTCTGACTGTGAGAAATCTTCCAACAATTCGGTTCAGGCCTGCATCTTCATGAATGGAATTTAGGTGGAATTTTAGGCAGAGGGACACAGTGACACAAAGGTGACACAGTGACACAGAGGTGATTTAAGGGGCAGTGTCTTTCCAAGATTCCTTATAGACCCCTGGGTAAAGCACGTCCTTCCACTCTACCCTCCAGAGCCAGAGGAAACAGGGTGGGACCCTGGCATACGGCTATTGAGAGATGGAATTCGTTAAGTACCAGTAAAAGCAAAATGAATGTCGGTGGCCGCATCCCATGCAGCACACACATCTTTTGGTTAGAAAGACTGTACCTTCACCCTGCACACAGAGCCTTCTTTCTTCCTCGAGGAAAAGTGACTCTTTCATGGCCTGCTGGGAGGCAAAGGAAATGGAAAAGTCTCACAGCGTCCTGACCCCCTCTCTGTTTCCTTCGGGCTTTCACAAGTTCAGTGGCCTTTGCACACAAGCTGGGTCCTGTAGGGGAACAGAGGGTTCTTTAGCTGGAGGCTGTGGACAGCACTGCCCATGTTTCCCTGGGAGACGAGAAGCCCCGTGCACTGACCTCCTAGCCTCGTCCCTGTCTTGGCAGCGTGTGGAGCCCCTCCTGGCCCTCCCTGTCTGTGGCCCCAAAAGCAAAGCAGCTCAGCGGGGGCTTTTTTGAGAAGCTGCTGAGCTCAGACCCTGCTGGCTCCACATTCCTGGATGATGAGGGAGGGATTCCAGTGTTTACTTTGAACAATGTTTTCCTGTGTCTGAATCGACTGGGTGTTAAATTCTTCCAGATTTCTGGCTCCATGTTGCAGCTCCAATGGGACAGAAACAGGTTTACGGCAGTTGGCAAGAGAATGAAAGCAGGACCCATCTGGGCACCTTCTGCGTCTAGAATTTCCATTCTGTGGCTAGAAAGGCTGTTTAGCGCCTGCTCTGTGGGCTCCATGCCCAGGCGGGGTTTGTTGTGGTCTTAATTCACAGAGCTCTGCACTCGTGCCTTTCACATCTCCCACCCTAGAGGGCAAAAGTTAGCTTTTCTCTTTTGCAAACGCATCCGGGAATGAGAACAAGCCGAGTTTTTGGAAGGTCAGGGCTTGCAGTGTTTTCTCGGTGAGTACAAACCCAGAAGTCGGGCTCATAAGGAATTCATTTGGTGGGACATTAGGAAACTTCAGTGCATTCCATTTCCTGGGGACTGCTGTGCCAAGAGGTTTCAGAGACATGCAGGAGGTTCAAGCTGGAAGGGAGACAGGGTGCAGCAGACCTCAATCCTCATTTTTACCCAGGAGGAAACCGAGGTAGAGAGGCAAGGTAGTGTGAGGGCTGAGATGTTGGACCGGAAGGGCTCGTCCCCAGTGCAGCTGGTTCGAGCTCTTGGTGCTGTGCAGTGGGTAATCCCATCTCTGACCACACAACCTTGCAGGGGTCTAGGAAACATTCTCCTCTTTATTAAGTGTTGGTAAATCAATGGCTTTAACAATGCAGAGAGCTTCAGAAAACAAACAGGATCGATTCCAAATTAAAGGCACTCTTTGGGTCCACCATGCACAATAGGTTCTGCATTCTTGTTTTCTGGGTTGGTGAGCAATTCAGGGAAAACTCCCATAGGACCCCATGATGACCAGGGCTCCACAGAGTCTTTGGTGGGGCGCCAGTCTCTAGGCAGGCAGCTGTCAGCCTCTGAATCAGAACAGCCCAAATCCAAGTCAGACATGGGACGGATGATGGCCTTAAAACTTACTCCATTCTAGACCCCATGCTGTCGGATTCTGGAAACCTACTCCTGAGCCCTGTGCGTGTGTGTGTGCATGTGTGTGTGTGTGTGTGTGTGTGTGTGGAAAGGAAGATTAGTGGCAATCTTCCTGGCTTCAGTGCCTAAGTGGAGTCCAAACAGTGTTTATGTAGTAGGGTTGAATAAAATAGTCCCATGACAGAACCTGACATTTTGATCTGGCTACTTTCACAAAGCCATTTTGGTGCCAAGAACATTTTTACTTAGTTTTCAAAAGAAACCATGAAAATGTCAGCTCTCTATACCTCTCCAGTAATGTCCAAGGCAAGCACCCTAACTCCATCTCTGAGCCTTCCCCCCATATCTTGCCCTCCATCTATACCCCACCTGTACCCCGCTGGCCATATTAGTATATCCACTGTGTCAAAATGACCTTATCAAAATCTGCTTTGTTGGAAGGGCAGCTGCATTTTTGTAGTATGTTATAGGCCTAAATTCTTTACATAGGTTCCCTTACTTTAGTAGAAATGGAGTCCCCTGGAGATGGAATGGGGAAGAAGGAATTATGCAGTGAAATTTCTCCCACTGCTGCCAGAGTAGAAGTCCTTCTCTGTCTCAGTTTTGTGGGTGGGATTTTTCCTTGATAGGTCTGGTAGGGGCTTTGTATTGGTTATCTCTTGGTGGGTAACAAAACACTCCAACAGTTAGTTGCTTTAAACAAATATTTGTTGTCTCACAGTTTCTGTGGGCCAGGAACCGGGGTATGCCTTAGCTGTCTGCCTCTGTCTCAGAGTCTCTCCATGAGGCTACAGTCATGATTTTGGCTGAGGATGTGTCTCATCTGAAGCCTCAACAGGAGGAGAATCCACTTCCAAATTCACTCACATGGATATTGGCAAGATTCAGCTCCTCACAGGCTGTTGAACTAAAAACACCAGTTTCTTGCTGCCTCTTGGCTGGAAAACTCCCTTAGTTCCTTGCCACATGGGACTCTCCATAGGGCAGTTTGTAACATGGCAGCTGGCTTCCCTTAAGATGAATGAGAAAGAGAGTGTAAGGGAGTGCTCAAGATGGAAGCCAACTTTTTTTGTGACCTAATCTCAGAAGTGACATTCCATCACTTAGACCATATTCTGTTTATTGGAAGTGAGTCATTAGATGCAGTTCATACTCAGGGGAGGGGATTTCACAAGGATGTGAATACCAAGAGGTGAGATTATTGGGAGCCATCTTACAGCCTGCCTAGGATAGGCCTTATGGGCCCAATTGCCATTCATCCTATGGGCTCTGTCACCCTTGCAGTTCTGTTAAGACATGAGTTGTGAGGGGCAGAGGAAAACGATTTCCATGTTCACCCTTACTCTTCCTGGGAGGTAGATAGCTTTGTTGGCATAGCATCTAGAGACTTCTCAGGGGCAAAAAATTCTGAGTTTCTAAGCTATTAATAGTTACATTTACCCCCCACTCTCCCATCCCATCCCAGCTCCACTCCAAGGAAAACAAATGAGCCCAAGACAGCATCCACACTGGTTTTCCCTTTCTCTATGGTCCCTGTCACTCTCTGAACAACGTGACACTTTTGTTCTCTCTAGAGTTCATCTAGTCCTCATGTTGGATGCCAACGTTATCTGGTTTTCTTGTGTCCAGAATGAACCCCTAGTCATAAATCATAGAATAGAATGTATATCAATAGTTCAGGGTTCTTGGTGTTTACCAGAAAAGCTAACGGTTGCAAAGCTCCTTATGGATCGTGGAATACTTTTACTTACATCAATTGAATCATCATAATATCCCATGGGGCAGGATGTTTCCCACCTTGGGGATGAGGAAACTGAGGTTCAGAAAGACTAAGGAACTTGCTCAAGATGAGACATAACGAGGTGAAGCTGGGTTTCAATATGAGTTCTTCTACCTCCAAATTCTGTGCTCTACCCTACAGCACCTTGATGCTATTTGCAGATCTAAGTCTCCAGATTACTTCCAGTAGGAATCTGGCGAGACTTCTTGGCTCAGTTTTGCTCCTTAAGTCATTCTAGACCAGGGCTGCAATCATCTGAGAAGAGAAATAGAACTCAGCTAGGACAATGGATGTCAAAGCTGGGGTGAGGGAGAGCGGACATGGCTGGTGACTTAGGGAGTTACACAGGGTGTGCGTGTGTGTGTATGCATGTGCCTGTGTGTGTACACATTCATGCAAGTGTGTGTGTGTGGCTCGTAGACTTTCTCATGCCAGTGACTATAGGGATGTTGTGCTCAGGGCTGTGTATATATGTGCACTTGTGTGTATTGCTGCCTGTTGGCTGGAAACCTCCCTCAGTTAACATGTATACTTATGTGGCTGCAAGTGGGCCTAGATGCCTGGGACCCACCTGGGCTGGGGGATGAGCTCTAGAGAGTGCCTTTTGGTGAGCAGATGGTATAAACAGGACTCTTGGGATGTGAAAAGTAGTGTGGCTGGGGAGGGATGGGTGAGATGTAGGGACAGCACTGTGGCAGCAGTTGTGTTGAAGGGTCCCCTGAGCATGTCTTCTGACCTGCTATGACTTCAGTCCCTTCCCTGATCCTCGACGTAGTGACTCAGTTTTGGCAAGATGTGTCTTGGTACTAATTTCTCCAGCCTGAACATTGGACTGCATTGTTTTGGCATTGCAGCAGACATTGCCATCCTGCATATTAATGATGGTAACAGTCCAGCCAATAGGCTCTTACCATGTGCCTGTGCCCTGTGCCTTCTGCCCAATGCTGTATATGAATTATCTCATGAAATCCTCATGGCACTCCAAGGATAGTTTCTCTTACTGCCTCTGTTTTACAGATGAGAACACCGAGGCTTCTGAATTTTAACTGTCTTGTTCCTTGTTCCTGGTCATGCAGCTAAGTCACTGACCTGTCTTGAACTCATGCTCTGAATTCTATGCTACACTTTCCCCAAAACAATTGTTTAATACGCAGTTTTACTGTTTTGGGAACTTTGGTGAATTCTCCTATCAATTGCCATCTTCAGATATTGAAATCCATACACAATAATATTGCAGAACCTCACTAGAACAGTAAAGAGAGGGTGGTTTTTCTGCAGTGCTGCACGAGGGTGGTTTTTAAAGGCCAGGCCTTTGTTGGGGAGAGGATGCCACAGAACACGCTCCATGAAGGGCCTGTTCCCGGATTTTAAAAGTATTTGACGCATCCCTCCACCATGCCAAGAAGACACATTAAAACCCTTTTTGTTTAATTGGATTTCTGACTCAACAAAAACTCCTTTTGTCAGAACTTCAGGATTTCCTGGCATGTTACCCACACATATTTTCTATGAGGATAGTTATGTTTCATTGTATACTATTGGGGTATCTTTGTGCCTAGAAAGACTCATTTGAAATGAATAATTAAAGGTTTCTGCCCAATTTCAAGAGGACTCTTTTGTGACTTCTGGGGAATGGACAATTGCTATTTTAATTTTTAATTATAGGCAACAATTTTTTATGTATTTAAGTGTCAATTCTCCCTCCACCCCCTAATCATTCATCTTAGTTACATTACAGTAAAATGTTGCCAGTTAACCTTCCTCATTCTGCGTTTCTCAGGAACCCAGTGAAATGAGCTGCACCAGGGACTTGAAGAAAGAGTTTTCAGCTGGGAGAAGAGAGGAAGGCAAGATATCAGAACAAGGTAAGCAAATCTGGCCTTGGGTTTCGACCAGAGTCTATCCTTCCATTGGGCCAAGAGTTGCCTGGAATGTAAGGATTTCACTTCTGAGCCTTAAAAACAAAGTTTAAAGAGAGAGAGAGAGAGAGAGAGACAAAGAGAAAGAGAGAGAGACACATCCCAACTAAATAACACACAATGGGATAGACGGCCCTGATAGAGAAGGTTCAGATAAGATACTTGGGAGCAGAGAGGAGGGCCTGTCTATTCCACCGAGAGGCCTGGGCCAGCCTCTCAAAAGAAGTGTCACTGGAGCAGTCCTGGAAGGATATATGAAGGGCATGTAAAGGAGGGACCATGTGTGTGAATTTATAATCATTATAAGGGAGGCAACTCCATGCATTTGAAAAAGCAGCTAACATCCATTAACAACATACAGAAGATACCCCTGGAGCTGCATTTGGTGGTGATGACACCTGGCCCTGGTAAGAGCACATATTGGACCAGGTGAGACTAGAAATGGAGTTTCGAAGGGAAAGCAGAGTAGAGCTTGAGTTAGAATTTGGTACATTTAGGTCCCATGGACTTTTTCATGTTAGACAAGGTTTCATTTCTTCTTTCAACAAAGTGTGAATCCTGGACTGTCACGGGTCCATGTGCTTGAATTCTTACTCCTTAATAGGCACCTGCAATGTCTCATTCAATCTTCACAATAAACCTACTGGGACATGTATCATTCCCATTTTATGGATGGGGGAAAACTTTAAGGCTCAGAGAGAGATAGGGCAAGGGATTTGCTCACTTAAAAGCAGTAAAGAGCAGTGCTAGGATTTGAACCCAGGCCTTTCCATTAATCGTATTTGTTTGTCATATTTTTCAGGATAATGTCCCACCTTTTGCCATTTTACCTTCTATAGTAGTGGCTACCTGCAAGTGAGCCAGTCTGTGTTTTTCATTTGTGTCCCATACAAGTGTGCAGCTGCTGGATATTTGCATTTCCAGTGATCCCTGGAGATTCCAGGAGAAGTTGCTTATAGCAATTGCAGTAACGTCCATTTATCTGATGATTTTGACCCAAGGGCCTGGGGACAGAGCAATGAATATGATGGATGAGATCACCGCTGTCATGTGGCTTATAGTCTAGTTGGTTAAGAGAAAATAAATGAGTAAATCATAAGAAATGTCAGGCAGGGATAGTGTTAGGCACAGTATTAAAATAGGAGATGTGATAGTGACTGGTGGTGATGTTACGTAGTCAGGGAAGGCTGAGGAGTTGACATTTAGGCTGAATCCTGACTTCTAAGCAGGAACAACCCATGTGAAGATCAGGGACACATGCATCCCAGGCAAAGGCAGTAGCTGGGGAAGGACCCGGAGGTGGGAACAAGCTTGATGTTTTTAAAGAAGAGAGGCAAGGCCAGTGTGGCCGGGCACAGTGGGTGATGTGGGGAGCCACTCTGGCCAAGGCTTGGAGGGAGGCAGGGGCCAGATCAAAGAGGATTTGCAGGCCAACATAAGGAACTGGCATTGGCTTCTAAATGGAGGGGGAGCCATGGGAATGTTAGGCAGGGGGATGATTTAATCTGATCATGTTTAAAAATAATCACTCTGGGTCCTCTTTGGAAAAGGAGTTGTAGGGTGTATTAGTCCATTTTCATACTGCTATGAAGAAATACCTCAGACTGGGTAATTTATAAAGGAAAGAGGTTTAATGGATTCACAGTTCCACATGGCTGGGGAGGTCTCCACAATCATGGCAGAAGGTGAAGGAGAAGCAAAGCACATCTTACATGGCAGCAGGCAAGACAGCATGTGTAGTGGAACTGCCCTTTATAAAACCATTAGATCTTGTAAGACTTATTCACTATCACAAGAACAGCATGGGAAAAACCCACCCCCATGATTCAGTTACCTCCCACCAGGTCCCTCCCACAACATGTGGGGATTATGGGAGATACAATTCAAGATGAGATTTGGGTGGGGACATAGCCAAATCATATCATAGGGGAACAAGAGTGGAAGCAGGGAGACTAGTAGCAGGTGTTCAGTAGTTCAGTTAATAGATGTTGATGTCTTAGAGGAGGCTGGTGGTGTAGAGAAGTTAAATCATGGTGGGTTTGGGGAGGATAATGGGCTGGAGATATTGAATGAAGAAGCAAGAGATGTTAGATGTTTGAACTGGGCAATTCGATGAATGATGATGCCTCTTTCTGAGATGGAAAAGACCAGAGAGGAATATTTTATGGAGTTAAGTTCAAGTGTTTGTTTGAACCATGAAAAGTTTGAGAGGTTATTAGATATACAAATAAAGATGTAGTATATTGGCAGTTGAATATATATATTTGGACTTTGGAAAAGAAGTCAGTCTAGTTAGATTTGGCAAATTGATGAGATGTAGAGCCACAAAACTGATTGTCGTCACGTTGGGGATGTGTGGAGATTAAAAAAAAAAAGAAGGGGACCAGAAATCCTCAGTGGAGACTAAGAAGGAGCTTGCTGAGTGATGGTGGGATTCCACTCCCGTGGCATCATGGAAACCAGGTAGGAGAACATTTCAAGAATGTGAGAGTGAGTGCCCAACTCTATCCATGACCATTGCATTTTGGAAGGTGGAGGGTGAGAGGCCTGAGTTGCAAGTGGAGAGGTGTTCTTTGACAGGAATAGGGATGCCTCATTCATAGTAGCGGGAAGGAAGGCAGAGTGCAGGGGAGCATATGGTGGAGACTTGGTACGAGTGATGGTGGGAGACGAGGGAGTTCTTGATGGATTCTTGGATTTTTCTCAAAGCAGGGCAAGACAAAGACAACCTACAATGGAAGGAGAAGGAGGTGAAGAGGAGGTTTGAAATAATTGCTTGGTGGGAATATAAAATATTTAACTTCTATTGAAAAAAGTATGAAAATTTCTTAAAGAACTAAACGTAGAACTACCGTTGGACACAGCAATTCCACTACTGGGAATCTACCTGAAGGAATATAAATCATTTTGTCAAAAAGACACCAGCACTCATATGTTTATGCCAGCACTATTCATAATAGCAGTCATGGAGTCAACCTAAATGTCCACCAATGGTTGACTGGATCAGAAAAATGTGGCGTATATATATGCCATGGAATACTATGCAGCCATGAAAAAGAATGAAAGACTGTCCTTTGCAACAATATAGATGGAGCTGGAGGCCATTATTCTAAGTAAACTAACCCAGAAGCAGAAAATAAAATATCACATGTTCTCACTTATGAATGGGAGGTAAACAATGTGTACACATGGACATAAAGGTGAAGATAATAGACACTGTGGACTCCAAAAGGGAGGAGGATGAGAGGAGGGTGAGGGTTGAACAATAACCTGTTGGGTACAATGTTCAATATTTTGGGTGATGGGTTCACTAGGAGCCCAAGCCCACCATGACACGATATACCCATGTAACAAACAGGCACACGGACCTCTGAATCTAAAATAAATATAATATTAAAAAAAGAAAGAGTTGCTTGGGGAGTGGAAAAGTGAAAAGAGTAGGAAGGGGGAAGTGTTGGTTGGACTAGCTCTGTTGATTGACTTGGAGATAGAGGAGCAAGTGTGTGGAATTATAATGAAAAGGATTCTGCAGCTAGACTGCCTGAGGGCAAATTCTGTTTTTTGTCACTTAATTGTTGTGTGACCTTGGACAGGCTGCTTAATGTCCCTACAGGCTCCAGTTTCCTTGCCTATGAAATGGGGTTAATACAATAGTACCTAATGCATATGGGTTTTGTTAGGATTTAATTAGTCAGTCTAGGTAATACGCTTAGCGTGTGCCCTGGTCGCACCACATGGCATAGAAATGTTAGCTGTTACTCCACGTGGGACCAATCGACACAGTGGCGTTTCCCTCCCACCATGTTTAGTTGCTGAGATGACAGCACCCAAAAGAGCCCCACAGGTGGACTGAACTGGTATTAAGGCTTTGCCATGCAAGTATGTGTTTGCACGGCACATGGGAGAGGGGATACGGGGTTAAGGTTGTTTGCAAGGCACCAAAACGAGGAACTGTGGGGTATCAACAAGATAAAGCAGGAAGCTGGGACGCAAAGGGGAGACTGAGGGGAAGGTGAGGTGAGTGGATTGAAATCCAGGAATTGCTGGACTGGGAACCGCTTGGGGAGTGAGCTGGAGGGATAGAGGAGGGAAGAGTAAGAGTGAGATGCTTGCAGCTTAGATTTTGGATGTAGCGTGGTTATTGGGGATGATAAGAACAGTGGGCTGATCACAGAGGCACGGGTGGTGGAGACTGAGAGGAAGACCTGGTGATTGGAAGTGAGCAGGTCCAGGACTGCTGGGCTGGAGGTTTGCACGGATTGTTCAGGAGACAATGAAGAAGCCACGGTGATGACAGGGTAGCAGCGCAAAGGAGGACAGTGTGCCTGGGGCTCAAGTTGTCAGGGACTGAGGGGCAGAGGACAGCACTCAGGAGCTGGCAGCAACCAGGCAGGTGAGGTGGTGGTGTAGCCTGGGGGCACAAGCTTCAGAGGAGGAGGAAGGAAGGAAAATGGTTTGAGGATGGCAGTAGTGGGGAAGGAAAGTGACTGCCTCCAGGCTCCGGAACTACCTTCCCTTGAGAGGCCTGCAAAGGCCTGGGAGAGAGAGCGCATCCCCTGATGATGACCTGACGAAGTGCTTTTGGCAGAAAGTCCCAGGGGTGTCTGCAGCAGAAGGGAGAGAGGGTGTGTGTCTTCACATTTCAGCTTCTTATCCTCAGCTTTTCAGATCTTGAACGCAATGTCATCAGTTTACCCAAGGCGTGAAGTAAAGCCCTACACCTTTTGCTTTCTGGCAATTTCTCAATGTAATTGTGACACACACTATTTATAATACAGTCACTTTCACCTTCCTCCGAGAGCACATGAGTGATTCCCTTCCTGGAAGGGTTAGGAAAGTGTTTTCTGCATGGTCATGCTATGGGCTGGGATATTTGGAGGATGTGCAGTTCCTTAGAAGTGGAGACTGGGGCTGGGCGCGGTGGCTCATGCCTGTAATCCCAGCACTTTGGGAGGCCGAGGCGGGCGGATCACGAGGTCAGGAGATCGAGACCACCCTGGCTAACACAGTGAAACCCCATCTCTACTAAAAATACAAAAAAATTAGCAGGGCATGGTGGCAGGCGCCTGTAGTCCCAGCTACTCGGGAGGCTGAAGCAGGAGAATGGTGTGAACCCGGGAGGCGGAGCTTGCAGTGAGCCGAGATGGCGTCACTGCACTCCCGTCTGGGCGACAGAGTGAGACTCCATCTCAAAAAAAAAAAAAAAAAAAAAAAAAAAGAAGTGGAGACTGGGAAGATAATTCAGGGCAAAGGCATAGAATGTGCCAAGGGGTAAAAGTATGAGAGCTTGGCTAGCGTGGGGAGCGATGGGGCATTGACAGCTGAGTGTGTGTGTGTAGGTGTGTGACTATGCATGCATGTAAACATGTGTATGTACATGTGTGCGTGCATATGCATAAGTGTGTGAATGTGTGTGTGTGTGGAGGGGAGAGTCTTGGTGATGGGAGCTGAGATTGGGGAGCTTTTCTGGGACAAGATTTTGGGGGTTGCTTATTACTCAAGAGTTGGGTGCAATGGGTGATGCATGTATTTTGTCACATTCTGACATGCACTGGAGGACTGTCTGCTACTGAGGACAAGCTGTCAATAGGCTGATGGAATAACTGAATCATGTAGAAGGCAACTTCTTTCTTTTCTTCTAGGTAAAATCTCAAATGCAAGTTACCTTCTTCAAAGCAAACACTGTCCTGGATTCCTAGTGCTTTGAGCGTTTCAAAATGGGTGGCTTGGCCCATTGATTGAGCACAGTCCTGGGAAATGCCTGGCTGTTTCCCTGAAGTGTTCTCCAGGTTCACAATGTCCCTATTGTTTCAACGGAGCAGGACTTCCTTTTTCTGATTGATTAGACATTGTGAGGCCACACATTTTAATAGTCACATTGCTTAGGCGCTGTCAGGCAGAGAGAGGGTCTCTGAGCACAAATTGCTTAAAGCCTTTCATGTTTGCTTTCCCGAATATGAGTTTGTAGGGCTGTTTCTTGCTGCCTGTTTCTCCATCTCTTTCCTACTTGTCCAGCCTGCCAGTGTACAAGCCTACCCCAAAAATGTCCGTGGAAGAAAAAGGTTGAAAAGCTCTCCTCTGATTATGCCTGCTTGGCTAGTTCTGGAAATTCTATTTTTAAATTTGGAACTTGATCTGTAGATAATAGATCAATAGATAATGACCACATGTGTTTTATCCTTAATGGGCCTTCCAATGTCATCTTAAAGTGGGAATTTAATATTTATAATTGAATATTCCTTGGATAAATATAAAATTCAGATTCATGGTTGTACCTGATAGGTATACAGTGCCTAATGCTTCTTCCCGCAGTGAATTTGTAAAGTGTTTCTTCAGCCAATTCAGCATTCTAATTCACATGCAGAAAACACACTGTTTGGAAACTGCCTATATTATCTGCATGCTGGAAGGAGAACCTGGATCCTGAGCGAGGAAATACTTTGCTCAGGATTTGGAAACATTGAGGCTGGCATTCAAACCATGCCCACTGCCCATCATTTCCTTTGCCCTTTGAGATTTAGCACAACTATTTTCTCTTCTTGAACCTCCTTCTTGACACTCCTCCCCACCCAAGTTGAATTAGGAAACTGGTGGTCTGTCTTTCTCATGGGGCTGTGAGCTCCTTGAACCAAGGCTCAGTGCCTGCCTGATGTATGAGATGCTTAGTCAGTACCTGACTACAGAGTGGTTGATGGAACATGTACTGTCCTATGTACTGGGAGGCTTCTGCTTTTGTTTCTCGTAACACAGGTAGCAATGATTAGTCTGGATTTATCAGCATGGGAAACCTGGATTGCGGACCCTTGACATTGAGAAGGGTAAATCCCAAAGTAAGAGGCAAATGTGGAAAATCCACAGTGGGTCCTGGGTAAGTGCAGGACCTGTCCCTCTTAGAAGAGTAATGTTTGGAGCTCAGGATAGGTTTTTTGAATGTGTGCATGTGTGCATGGATGAATATGTTGAATGGCCATAGGTACTTGAACTGCGTTTTCACCATTGGAAAATAAAATGCCCTCAACGTACACATATAATCGTTACAGAAAATAAAGTATAGAAGCATTATCAAGAAGCAACATATCCCCTCCTTCCCATCATAAGTGATGAATCAGTAATGCCAAGTCTGTGTTGGAAGATGAGCAATTCTGATTAGACTCCCACCTCCCCACCCTGATGTGGTTAGAGACAGCTGATCCAGCAGAAAGAGGCACGGTCTGTATAAGAACATGCTAACACTACCAAATGGCCCACTGTGTGCAACGTGACGTTTTAAAGATAGTGCGTTAATGGACTTGTTTCTCTTCTTTGTGTGCATGTGTTCGTTTCTGGGGCGGGGCGCTAGAGAGGAAGAGAAGGTGTCCGGCAAATTATTGCATAGGGAGAGGGAGAGAGATGCCTTCTTTCCCGAAAGACCAACTCGCCCCTCCCCACTCCCATTCCCCTTTGCCTTAACATTTCTAGGATTCCCAAGGCTCCCCAGCGTCTGTGTCACTAAAGGCACAGGAAACGGTCATCTTCTTGTGTGCACCCCACAGAACCCATTTGGTAGAGGTGGGGCAATGGTGACAGTTTCCATGGGATAGGGGCGGGGTAAAGAAGTGGAGAGAGTCAGAAGGGGGCGCCACTGAGAACCCGTAGGTGTGCATTCCGTCTTTCCCAGCGTTTCTCAGTTTGAAGTTCAGGGAGTCAGCACGTGTGCTGGTCCTGTGAGATGGGCAGCTCTGTGGGTCTCTTGTCGGCCCATTCGGGTGGAGATCAGCATGGAAACCGCATGTTCTGCTAAGTGGATCCTTGCTCAGGAGCATCTTTCCAGATCTCAGAGACAAGCTTTTCAAGACACTTCTGGCTTTAGTGGCAGCTTCCTCTTTAGCCAAAAATAAATGAGGAGCGGCCAGAGGGAAGGAAAAAAAAAAAGAAAAAAGCAGAGGGCAGGGAGGAGATGGAAGGTTAAAGAGGATAAAATTCAGAGGTGAAATGAGGGTTTGCATCAGGTTCCTGTTTGAGAAAATGTAGTTCTCCTTCTGGGGCCAGGCAAGACACTTATGCATGGCTCAGGGAGAAAAGTGGAAGGTGAGACAAACAAAAGAAGCCTTGCAGATTGGAGCAGAGAAGAGAAGAAAGAGGCTGAACAGAGGGAACACAGGTCTTGTTTCCAGTGGAGCTTGTTCTTCTGCATAGGGACAGTTTTGGGGACTCTGCAGCTGATTTCAGAGAAGGTGATTCATCGAAGACCCTGTTATACCCTGAGCAAGTTCGTCATTCTATCCTCTTACTCCATAACATTCTCTGAAGCTTGCAATTCCAAAACAAGGGCAAGAGAAGAACGTTGGTTCACAGTCACCACAAATATGTCACTGGTTTCTAGTTCCACGAGATGCCCCACACAATAAATGAATGAATGAATGAGTGATTCCTTGGTCAAATGAGATTAGGGGATGCTGCATATTCAGTATTCATATTACAGAACAAGTTAACGTATAACAGACTCTGAAAATCCTGCTCCAAAGGAATTTTTTTAACATGGCATTTTTTTTTTCTTAGTTGACTGAGGACGGGCCTGAAATCTTGCAGATTTAGAAGATGTGGCGACTCCTGGGTTGAACAATTTACATGGCTTTATAGGGCAGCTTTCGCCATGAGCCCCTTCTTTTTCTTTAAGTAATACCTATTAACATTTTGAGGAGAGACTCTTGCATTCTGTGGAACACAGTTTGGGAAACACTAGATTGAGATAATAATCCACTCATCGTGACCATGTAAATGGCACTACTTTCACAGCATTAGTGGGGCAAAAAGTCTGAGTGGGGTCGATTTGTGCCAGAGCACTGATCCATCAATCCTGCCTGGAACCCGTAAAATCCTTTTGCAAGGTGGTTTCCTGAGATAAGGATGCAGCTTGTGGCCAGAGAGGGTGAGATCATTAGATTTGCATGAAAATCCCATGGCGGCCAGGGTTTCCTTAGCTCTGTACTTTAAAGCCACTGCTTCTTCTTTGATCTAAGTCAATTTTGGTATTGGCAGGTGGTGGTTGTGGAAATACTCCATGGCCCTTTTAAATGTTTAAAGGCCCTTGAGATGCAGTGCTGACTATAGTCAGGGATTCTTGAGTGAAAGCATGTGTCTTAGGACAGCAAAAGGACTGAAAAGAAAGATCTTCTGGATCCATTCTCTCTCTCTCTCTCTCTCTCTCTCTCTCTCTCTCTCTCCCCCCCCTGGCCAGACTAAAGTGCAATGGGGTGATCTCGACTCACTGCAACCTCCTTCTCCTGGGCTCAAGCAATTCTCCTGCCTCAGCCTCCCAAGCAGCTAGGATTACAGGCACCTGCCACTGTGCTTGGCTAATTTTTGTATTTTTAGTAGAGACGGGGTTTCATCATGCTGGCCAGGCTGGTCTTGAACTCCTGGGCTCAAGTGATCCACTCACCTTGGCCTCCTAAATTGCTGGGATTATAGGTGTGAGCCACCGCGCCCGGTTCGTTTTCTGTTTCTAAGTAGTTAATAATATTTTATAAATCTTCAATTTTTTTTGTTTTAGGTTCTAGAACAGCAGTTCCCAAATTTTGCTGCACAGAGAAATTGTCTGGGAAACGTTTAATTCCAGTGCCTGTACTGCATCCCATTCCAGTCAAATCATGATGTTGGGAGTGGGCGCCTACGTTTATATTTTTCCAAGATCCCTAGTAATTCTAATGTGCTGCCAAGTTTGGGGACCACTGGGTTTAGAAGCATTTTAATTTCCAGACTTTTTTTTTTCCAAATCAATAGGTCTTTTATTGCATCTTTTAAATATCACGAGTAGGTCTTAGGAATCATCCGGCATCTTGTTTCTCTAGCTGGACATCTCTTAGATCTTATTCATCAGCCTGCTGAACAGTTCCTTTTTCAGAGACATAGATACCATCCAAAACTGTCCTGATAGCCTTGTTTTTAACTGTTATGGCTTGCTGAATCAAAGCTGCTGAATTTGAAACAAGCTCAATGTCGTTTCCTTCATCTTTCTGGGTTTGAGATACTGAACAAGCGACACCTGGTCTCATCTGAACCCTGCGGATGTATTTTTCACCCAAGAAATTTCGGATTTCAACAGGAGACCCATTCTCCTGGATAACAACGTTGGTGGGGAAGTGAGCATACACAGACCTCAACTTGTAATGGAAGCCCAGTGTGACACCCTTGATCATGTTCTGTACATGAGTAAAATAGTCCAAACGGTAGCAGTTCCTTTCTGTTACCCCACCATTTGTCAACCCGGAGCCTTTTTTGTTTTCTTTCCAACAAGACTGAGTTCTACACTGATGTGATTGAAGTCCCTCTGGGGCCCTTCACGATAACTGTGCATCCTTTCAGAGTAATGTCGACATTTTCTAGAATGTTAGTAGTCTGATTGCTGAGAACGGTCTTCATTCTCGCAGCAGACGTGGCAAAGAAAGCAATTTCCACACATTTTTAAAACAACTGTGGGCTAGGTGTTATGACTCACACCTATAATCCCAGCACTTTGGGAGGCAGAGGTGGGAGGATCGCTTGGGCCCAGGAGCTTGAGATCAGGCTGGGCAAAATAGCGAGACCCCTGTCTCTACTAAAAAAAAAAAAAAAAAAAAAAAAAATTTCCAGGTACGGTGGTGTGTGTCTGTAGTCCCAGCTACCCAGGAGGTGAAGACAGGAGGACTGCTTGAGCCCAGAAGTTCAAAGCTGCAGTGAGCTATGATTGTGCCACTACACTCCACCCTGAGGGAAAGAGTGAGGCCCTGTCTCTAAAAAAAAAAAAAAGAAAGAAAAAAATTACAGAACTGTGTCTCTCTGGGGCAGGAGTTCATCCTCATCCTCATTTTGTGACAACTGAGGTCCTAAGAAGTTAAGGAAGGTGATCAAGGTTGATTGTTTCACGTTCCAGGTAATTGAATGATCTAGGCCAAACCCAGTCTATCAGACTAGATTCTGAAAATGGTGGGATGAGAGATTGAGTGGGGGGACTGGGGAGCTGGCCCTGAAAGCCCAGTGGTCTGAACATGGGCTTTGTGTCTGTAGGAAAAACAAGAAAGCCGCTTGAACACTCTGCCTCCTGCCCCTCCCATCAATGCTGTTTCTGTCTGTAGACTGCTGGTTTGCATTTCATTTACAGGGACACAAAATGGAACCTTTGTGCTGGAATTGAAGGAAATTATAAAAGCCCACAGCTTCTCTTCAGACTTAATGTCAACTATTTGCCTCCTGTTATTTTCAAACAAACAAGTCCTCCCCATGAGTTTTGAGGCAGTCTCAAACACTCCCTCCCTTGGTTCTTTTTATCATTTCCTAGTCCCTGCTTCAGCAGGTATGAGAAAAACCCACCATTCGTAGACTTGTCCTATTAGCCACACGACACAGCTGTAGGGGTCAGGTGAGTCCTGGCCAGAGGCTCTGAGCAGGATGGTGGGTCACACAGATGCACACAAGTCTGGAAACAGACGTTTGACTAAGACCGGGCTTTCCTGAGGCTTCAGGCTTCATCAACTAGAAACTTAGAAGCAATGATGAAAGGAATGACTCCCAAACCCTCCAAATATCGCCAGCTGAAACATATTTCCACCATCTGGCATCCTATTTTACAGTTGAGAAGATGAAGAAATTTCTTTCTTTTTTTTTTTGGAGACGGAGTCTCACTCCATTGCCCAGGCTGGAGTGCAGTGACACGATCCTGGCTCACTGCAACCTCCGCCTCCTGGGTTCAAGTGACTCTTCTGCCTCAGCCTCCTGAGTAGCTGGGATTACAGGCATGCCCCACCACGCCCAGCTAATTTTGTATATTTAGTAGAGACAGGGTTTCACCATGTTAGCCAGGCTGATCTCAAACTCCTGACCTCAGGTGATCCGCCTGTCTTGGTCTCCCAAAGTGCTGGGATTACAGGCATGAGCCACCGCGCCCAGCCAAGAAATTTCTAACAATGCTAAAATATGAAAGAAAAGTAAAGAGTTCTATTTTCACTAGAGGTGAACAGGCCCAAGTTGAGTGGCCACTTGCATGTCATGCTGTATGTTATGGGGGACTTGGAATGGGTGACTTTAAATTCTGAGGCCTTATGGTAGATCTTAGAAGGAGAACTAAGATGCTTTACCTTACAATTAAAAAAAATGATGACATGCAACTTTCTCTGGGTTAGATGACTATTTGAGCATTATTTCTTCCCTAGCCTCAGAATAATGACACTGTGAATTCTTCTAGAACTGCACTGTTGTGGAAGATTGGCACTGATACCCACAGCAGGGACTCCGTAAGATCTGTCTCTAAATAGGTTTGACAAAAAGAGCCTTGTTTTTGGGAGTATGAATGAATCTCCGGGATGCCATCCTTTTTCAGATGTGTTATAATAAAATGCTGGAATGTGTGAATAATTTACTCTATAAAAATAGTGGAATTTAAAGTTGACCCTGTCAATGACACACTCACTAGCATTCCACAATAGTTCCTTGATTAGGGAAAAAGGGGAATGAAAAACCTGGGAACTGCTTATCTCGGAGGAGTGTTCCATGCAGAAATGAGTCAGCCCTCACGTACGTGGCAGCTGATAAAAAAGGCTTAACACCCACTACTCAGTCTAAACCAGGGCTGCTCAGAGTATGAACCACAGACCAGCAACATCAGTATCATTAAGGAGTTACTTAGAGATGCAAATTCTCAGGTCCTCAAAACAGACCTACTGAATCAGAATCTCTAAGTGGGACCTGGGTGTCTGTGGTTGCACAAGGTCTCCAGGTGATTCTAGTACTTGGTAAAATTTGAGAAGCATTGCCTTCGACCCATGGTTCTCAAAGTGTGGCCTCCAGACCAAAAGCACCAGCATCATCTGGGAGCTGTTCAGAATCATCTGAGACTATTTTTCAATGGGCATTTGAAGGTGAGAGTGGAAATGCTTCATGACACTTTTAAGTGCTTAAGGCCACAGAGATGGCAAAATCGAATATAGAAATGTAATGAACTCTTAGGCATGTGCATGTGTCTTAGAGCTGGAAAGGAACCAAAAAGATCTCCTGGACCCATTTCTTGTCTCTAGGTAGTTAACAATATAACCTTACAAATCTCCAGTAGTTTCTTTTCTTTCCCCCTTTTGGTTTAAAACAGTGGTTGCTAAATCAGCAACTCTGGAGGTGGGCCCAGGAATCTGGGCTTTAACAAGCTCTCCAGGTGGATGCAGCCTCAAGTTTGAGAACCGCTACACCGTGGTTTCTATCAGATTTCCCCCCTGCATGGTGGCGTAGAGCATTAAATCTTCCACATTTCAGCCTGGGCTTGGGGCCCCAGTAGCTGACTCCCGGCCGCTGCCCATCTCTGCTACCTTCTCCCTGATTCCAGGCTGAGAAGTGCAGGTCGGATGTCACGCTTGTAGTAATGTGACCACTCTCGGACTCTGGTAGACGAGATAGAAAGGTTTTGAAATGGGGACTTTTTTTTTTTTTCACTTCCCCTCTGTGGACCAGCCTCCACACAGCCCCCACAGCCTACCCAGCTCTCTCCCTTAAAGCTAGGAGACTGGAAAGCAGAACACCCAGAGACTGTCATGACAGTCTACAGCTCTTGAGCAAGGCCATGCCTGCAGGCCTTTGCGGGGCTCACTTGGCCTGTCTCCAGCTCCACAAAAAACATGTCCTCTTCTCAGGGGGTGAAGTCATCTTAGCTCATGCAGAGACCATATAGGACTTAGGACCCCCCAGGGTGGCTACTAATCGCTTTCCTAAAGTCAGGCCAGTTTGAGGAGGCTCTGGCTAACAAGTATATTTTCCCATAGGAATCTGGATCTGTGATATTAAGAAATCAGTAAATATCAAAAATAAGATGGATGCAAGAAGGATGAAGAAAGAAGGTAGGGTTGGGAGCATTACCAGTGGAAGCTCCTGCACTGGGGCCACCTAGGGTTGGAGGATTTGCAGTGGGAAGAGGCCACTGGGCAGCCACTCTTTTTTTTTTTAATATATATTTTTATTATACTTTAAGTTCTAGGGTACATGTGCACAACGTGCAGGTTTGTTACATATGTGTACATGTGTCATGTTGGTGTGCTGCACCCATTAACTCGTCATTTATATTAGGTATATCTCCTAATGCTATCCCTCCCCCCTCTCCCCACCCCACAACAGGCCCCAGTGTGTGACGTTCCCCTTCCTGTGTCCAAGTGTTCTCATTGTTCAATTCCCACCTATGAGTGAGAACATACGGTGTTTGGTTTTTTGTCCTTGCGATAGTTTGCTGAGGATGATGGTTTCCAGCTTCATCCATGTCCCTACAAAGGACATGAACTCATCATTTTTTATGGCTGCATAGCATTCCATGGTGTATATGTGCCACATTTTCTTAATCCAGTCTATCGTTGTTGGACATTTGGGTTGGTTCCAAGTCTTTGCTATTGTGAATAGTGCAGGCGGCCACTCTTGTTATGCTGGCAGAGAACACAGCATGTTCAGGAGATGGAACGGGTTGCTGCTCATTTCACTCCAGGCATTTGAGTTTGGACTCTGCCAGATTCATGCAAATGCCCTATGCCACAAGATCTTTACATTTGCTTGGAGGAGGCAAGGGTGAACAGTCTGTGCTTGGAGGCCTTGCTGGGAAGTTTCTAGTGAGAGGTAATGTCACACATGACTTTTACAGGGAGATGGAATCCTTCTACAGCACATTCTTTACTGACAGATCTGTCCCCAGACAAGCTCCAGCTCCTGGACAGCCACGAGGCAGCGTGGGAATAACTATACGACCTACACTTCACTTGATTATCCCCATTTACGACATTTTTTTTTTTTAACTGCATTCAATTTGGATATGGCAAGATGACTCTTTTAACTCCCCTCCCTGCAAAACTGCAGTTGAAATGACCAAAGAAATACAGAATTAGGGAAAGAATGCATCACATAAGAACACAGAAGAAGGTAGCAGCTGCAGGAGAGAAATTGAATCATTTCTGCTAAATAGAGTGACGTTGCTAATGAAAGGTGGGAAGGACTGACATGCCCATGATTTTGAATCTGTAAAGGAACAGGCTGCTTGATAAGCTAATGCGTTGAATTTCTAGCAACACCTGACCCCCTCGGCAAACAACCCAAACTTCTGGCCAGCAACCATAGTGAAAAGCTTTGGTTTTTTTGAGCCTTGTTAAGCTTGAGTTCAAACCCACCACTTGTTAGTCGTGCAAGCTAGTCAGCCTTAGTTTCGTCCTCTATTAAATGGGAGAATACCTACCTTATAAGGTGTAACTAGAATTAAATGAAAGAGTTTAGGCTGGGAGACATAGCCAAAAGTTTTAGTCACTGTGCTAAAAGCTTTACATAAGTTATCTTTAATCCACAAGAAAGTTCCATGAACTTTGTCTTATTCTAATCACCATTTTACAGATTAGGCATTTGAAGTTTAGCAAGGTTAAGAAACTTGTTCAAGGTTCACAGCTATGAAGAGGGTAGAGTAGGAATTTGGAGCAGACAAGTACAGAACCCATGCTTTCAAGCACTAAGTGTACTGTTCCAAGCCCTTGAAATATATTACTTTCTTCAGTTCTCAGGCCTTAGACTAACCATTTTTATTGGTGAAAAAATAGAAGTTCAGGGGTAAAACAATTTGAGGTTATGCAAATATTTAAAATCAATCAGGTCTGTTTGACTCTGTCTCTTACTCCTTACCATTCTGTTGTTAATTGATAGACTTTCTAGGATGTCATTCTGTTCCCCCATTTTGAACTGGATTTTATTCCTACTGAATACAAGGGGTGCAAAATAGGGAGGACTTCAAAATCTGGTTCCGATGCCTTCCCATTTTTTGAAGAATCAAGCTATTGCGTGTGACTGCCTCTAAATGGCCTGCATTTCTCTTTGTTGGTAGGACTCACAGAAAACACTGGACTTCCCCGGAAGCTGCTTGAAAAACACGACCCCTGGCCAGCCTATGTCACCTATACCTCTCAGACAGTGAAAAGACTCATTGAGAAAAGCAAAACTAGAGAACTGGAATGCATGCATGCCCTCGAGGAAAGACCCTGGGCATCGAGGCAGAACAAACCTTCCAGCATCATTCAGCCGAAAAGGAGGAAGTCGTCCAAGTCTTCTGGCAAAGCTGTGTTCAGGGACACGCTGTCAGAATCCACGTTATCAATGTGGGGTACTTATTCGATATCGGCCATGGCTCCTACCATGATCCCAGAACCCACACACTTACATACGGATTCCAGAGACTGTCCAACTGAAAACTATAACAAGATCATCTTTGCCCGAAAGCCTATTATGAGGATGCTCCCTACAGTTTGCCACTGACCAACAAGGAGAAACATGCAAATGTTTAGCCAGGGGTCCCTGCAGCCATCCCCCAAGAACATACAGCAATTAAGCTCCATTTACCACTCATTTGATGGTGTCCTTTAAATCTGAACTTGCTCTTGCTCATGCAGAGCTTGGCTGAGAGAAACCAGATCAGAATGCGAGCTGTAGGTGGGTGGGTGAGTGTGTCCCCTCCCACACTGCTCTCTGGTGGGGTTGGGCAGTCCCCGGCTCTAGTCTCTGCCACAGATGCTCAGGACCAAAATGTGGGTGATTTGTCTGGGTCCAGGCAGGAGATAGAAATCACACCAGCTATTTTATTAGAGATAATATAAAGAATGATTAACCAGGTGACAGTAAAGGGCAGGAAGGGAATACAAAGGTATCCATGGAGGTAGCACCACAGGAAGCAGGCATCACACTTGAGGCTTGGGAACAAGGGGAAGATGCTGGACTCATTGAAAGGTAGTTGCTTGAAGAAGGGACATAGGGCTGAATCTCAGACTTCTGAGGTGGGGGAGTGGGGATGCTGCTCAATGCGGCTGGTATCTCTGAGCTCCGAGGAGAGTCCTGTGGGGATGGTGCCCCCGCCTCTCAATAGGGGAGCTGTTTTGTTGGTGTCTCTGAGGGGACCCCCATAAGGCTGCTTTTATGAGTGTTGGAAAAACCAAAAACTGCATTGAAATGTTTCTAGGAGGAGTTGCCACTGCCCAGGTGAAGAAAAAGCGCTGCTAGGATTAGCCACCTGTCTGGCAGGGACAGGAAGCTGATAGAAAGTGAACAGGAAGCAAACAGGAAGTGAGCAAGGAGCCACTTCCTACTTCCTCCTTTAGCCTTGCAGATTCCTTCTAGCGCCCCCTGCGGGCTGAGCCTATCAGGGCACAAAGCCAGAATGTGGTTTGTAGAATCCCAGCCCCAGCATCTCCAAGCATAGGATGGATTTTGAAGCCAAGAGGGAATTAGCTCTCAGCTGGGTTCTGAGTGATCCCGTCCAGCTGCTCCTGGACCTGGTATTGAGAGGTTTTTCCCTTGGAGGGCAAACAAAGTGGCAATGGGGACCAGGGTGTCCCCTGCTGAGAAATGGAGAGCTCTTTTCCCCTGTACTTCTCTGAGGTTTGCCTTGTGGAGCCAAGTGCTTGGGGGGAGGAGCTCCTGGCAGGACTCCAGCTGTTATTTGTCAGAGGACAGCTAGAATTGGTTCACCCATGCTCTGAGCTGGCCCCAAAGCGAGCTATGCTGAACTCTTCTCCATCTCCAAGCAGACAACCTTTGTCTTTACATGCAAGAAGGATCCAGTTATGACAGGCTGACCCAGCTGGTTTCATGTTTGGGGTTTATCTACTGAGTAAGGCTGACCTTACCTGAGTTTCTGTATGTGTATTTGCAAGACAGTTAATACTAATCCATCATCCCTCACAGAGATGTAGAGGATGAGATGTAGTAACTTATAGAAGTGTCATTTGGAAAAGTTGAATTTGCCCTACAAGGCATGTTCTCCATTTAAGGGTCTTGTGTAAACGTTTGCAGACACAGGTGCAGCTTTGGAGAACTCACCTCTGGCTCCTGTGCTTTTGTGTTGGGACAGCTGCCTAAATTAAGAGCTCTAGACCTGCTCTTGTTTCCCAACTCTTGGCCAGAATGAATTCTTGCACAAATATAGGTGGTTTCCAAGGAATTTGAAGGATTGTATTTTCTGTCCATGGAACGTTTATAGACATGGAGGCAGGCAATAAATTCCTCCAATAATTTTTTATCTCTTTTGTTCTTTTATGGGTGTTTATTTCTAGGTTGTATTTGGGAGGGTATGGATTACAGAGATTCACTGAGTGCTAGAGATCATTGGAATTTGGGGTTATTTCTTTTAATACCTTCAAGGGCAGAGTGGTATGGCAACTTACTGAAGGTTGCACAGTTGTTTTTTTTTTTTAATTTCTAAGCATTTAATAGTTTTTACAAAAGTATGCACTCTATAAATTAAAATGATTTTTCTGTGTGTGTGTGCTTTTTTTTTTTTTTTTTGAGGCACAGTCTTGCTCTGTTGCCCAGGCAGGAGGGCAATGACACAACCTCTGCTCATTGCAACCTCCACTGCTCAGGTTCAAGAATTCTTCTGCCTCAGCCTCCTGAGTAGCTGGGATTACAGGCACCCACCACCACGCCCGGTTAATTTTTGTTTTTTTAGTACAGATGGGGTTTCCCCATGTTGGTCAGGCTGGCCTTGAACTCCTGACCTCAGGTATCTGCCTGCCTTGGCCTCTCAAAGTGTTGGGATTTACAGGCATGAGCCACCACACCTGGCAAAATAATTTTTCTATAGATATCATTGTTTAAATTAATTTAATTCTCAGCCTATTATAACAACACAAGCATGAGCCTAGGATATCATTAACATCTGATGCTGTGGTAGAAATTGTCTGTGTTCCATGAGTGTGGTCCAGAAGCATTACCTCCTAAGGCAATTTAACAAAGAAAAAGAGTCTAATTCCTTTGAATGGGGAACTCTGCTTAAGCCCGAGCTGGGACTCACAGGTCTGGCTGACACTGAGACTTAACCAGCCATGACTATATGAATTCCGCCAGAGAAGAAGCAGCTGGATCCAGTAATGAAGCCTTGGTCACTGGGGAGGAGGCTGATCCTGGGGGAGGAGGATGACCTGCCATGTCTGATGCTCAGATTTGTCCCTTGATTCAGCTCTTCCTGAGTGCCATGTGGGTGGTGATCAATGATTCAAACTCTCAAACGGCTCTTTCACTAAAAATCCTGGAAGGCCCTGGGGTACACATAAAAAGTGGGGCAAGATCTTGACTTCACAATGCATCAACAAGCAGGTCCCACCGCTCTGGGTATGGACAAGAAAGAGCCAGGTCTGGTAGACCCAATGGGTGCTTGGCAGGCCCAGCTTTGTTCATGAGAAACCAAGATACATCCTTGGCACTCCCAGAAATAGACATGGAGCCCTTGCTAAGGCCTGAAGTTCATCACGAGCAGCCAGGGCATGGAGTGGAATGCAGGTTATTCCTAATGTAACCTCATCGGTCTGTCCAAGCTGGAGAGGCCCGGGGTATCTCAGGTTACGCTAAACATATTTAACTTACATCTCTCAGAGGGACCTGGCTTTCTCTAATGTTCCACAGCCCGCAGCCTCTTTCTATTTATCTCCTCTCCATATGGAATTGTCTGCTTGGCAGGAGAGCTGTTTCGATTAGTCTCTCTGACATAGTAGGTTCATGAAACATCAGAATATATATTTTGTTAGTCCGTCTGTGTTGCTCTGTAACTAAGGCCCCATCTGACACATATTGAGCAGCTGCTTCGAGCAGATTCTTTGGCTCCCTGTACAGAGTATTGTATTTACCCATTTGCAAATTCCACGGTTGGCGTTTAAACAGTTGAAGTTTAACCTCAGCAACATGACTGAGGCTGCTGGTCATTTCCATGTTGGCAAGGGCTATTAGGACATCAAATAGTTCCACATTCTGCAGCCTTTTTAGTCGTGGGCTGGGAGCATGTCTTAAAGGAGATTAGTCTGTGTGACAGATAAGAGGCTGCAGGAGGCTGGGCACGGTGGCTCACACCTGTAATCCCAGCATTTTGGGAGGCCGAGGTGGGTGAATCAACTGAGGTGAGGAATTCGAGACCAGCCTGGCCGACATGGTGAAACACCGTGTGAAACACTACTAAAATGCAGAAAAAATTAGCCAGGCATGGTGTTGGGTGCCTGTAATCCCAGCTACTCAGCAGGGTGAGGCAGGAGAATCACTTGAACCCGGGAGGTGGAGGTTGCAGTGAGCCGAGATAGCGCCATCGCACTCTAGGGCCTGGGCAACAAGACCGGAACTGTGTCAAAAAAAAAAAAAAAAAAAAAAAAAAGTGGCTGCAGGAAAGTCTTCAAGGAGGTAACTGCATAAACAAAGGCACAGTGCAGATGTGGGCAAGCCAGATATTTGGGGGTGGCCCAGGAACCCTCTAACTGGAATAGGAGGTCGGGTGAGACCTAAACAAAGAGCAGTTGTCGACTTTATCAACAGCAAGTCTAAGAGCCACTTTGGAATGAGACCAGAGCAGTATGACCAGCCCCTTAGTCTTCTTTTTTTTTTTTTTTTTAAATAGGACAGGGAGAATAAGACGGGCACCCTGGGGTAGGGATTTTGATCCTTGGGTCCTAAAGGGGGTCTTCAGAGGCAGTGGAGGAGTCACATGGAGCAGCGCAGGTCTCGGTGCTGGAATCCCAACCAGGGACTGACGATGCAGCCAGGAAGACGAGAATCTAGGAGTAGGAATGCCGGCCCTGCAGCCTCACTCCATGTGGACAGCGGTTGTGTAAAGATTGTTACAGTGCTTTGCGAGTTCGGTCCAAGCAAATGTATACATCTGGACGATGTGGCTCTTTTCAGCCTTGATTGAGTTATTAATTCTTGGAGGCTTTTTGGAATCCCCACACTTTTAGACCAAAGGGCACATTTTCAGAGTCCACACATTATCAGTGCCAGATAAGAGTAGACAGATTGAGAAACCAGGGCTGGCAGAGCCAGGGAAGGGGAGTAAACAGGGACCTGAGGTTTACTGTGATCTGATGTTGTCAGAGCCTGGGCTGAAGGGCTGGGCTTATATTTGTCGAGCAGTCAGGAAAACCTCCGTCTTCTTCTTTCACTACACATCCCCACATCCCCTTCCCTCTGTCTCTCACCATGAACCCAAGGCTTCAGCCAGCTACTGTGGTGCTCGCAAACCCCACAACAGTGTCCTAGATCTGTAAGGCATGGCTAGGCTGGGCCTGTCCCCAGCTCTGAGCATGTGTATGGGAACATGGGGGCATGCTGGGCAGGGCCAGATGAAGATGAAGGAATACCTCACATTAGGTGGGGCTTGAAGCCACCCCATATTCTCTGCCTTGAGCCTGACAATGATCTGATTTCTTTATGGGGCAGGCCAGAATATACAGGTACCCACTCTTGTTAGCACACTGCTCAGGGCAGCAGATGGCATGGAAAGGACCTTGGACTTGGTGCCGAGACCTTGTCTTTTCTCCCAGGCCCTATATTCCGGGGCCAATGGAAATTCCAACCGCATCTATGGCGTTTCTAGGAAGCTTCTATTGCTGGGGGCCCAGCAAAGCTCATGGTATCAATTCACTTCCTTTCTAGATTCAATTGGTCAGCCACCCGGAGCATTCCATTATTTTTGGTAGACAAAGGGATGTGAGAAGCCACAGGATATCAGGCAAGTTAAAAACCTGACCCTTGGGGTTGTTTCTGTGCGTCTGCCAATGGGGAGGGTTTTTATGGAGAGCAAAGTTAGTCCCAGAAGTTCTAACTTCTGGAAGGAAGAAAGGTGGCCCTCAGTATGCCAAGCTCTCTGCTCACATTTTTGCATTTTGGAGCTTGTCTAAGCTCCCATAGGCTTAGGCCCATGCTCCCTAGTTGATTAGAATTATGGAAGGAGGAGAGCCCCTTCGAGATTGGAACTTGGGTCTTTCAACTCCAAGTGCAGGCTGCTTCACCTAAATTCAGATCTCCTCTTCATTAGTGTTACCCATGACAACCCTGCTGGTGTCCTCAAGTAGAGCAGATGTGTTTGTCCAGTGGCTGCTGACCCCAGGTTCAGCCATGGCTCCTCTATTGTGAAGCAGCCCCATTGGAGACCCCTCTTCATGTGGCCAATTTACCGTGTGTCCCTGGACCAGCAGAGGTAGGATGGTGAGGCTGAAGGTCCCATGAGACCTGGGCGAGGTCAGCTGTGTTTGCTGTTATATTTCCAGAGCCCTGCAACAGCCTGGCACAGAGTTGGTGCTCAAGTATTTATTGAGCAAGTGATTTGTGAGAACAAGTCTTAGCACCCAATCTAAAATGCACTGGGAAGAGGTGGTTTCTTTCATCATGTCCAGAGGCTGGAAAAACCACTTGGCTTTTGTAAAGTTTGAAGCACTGAGTAGGCAGCTCTGCTATGAAGGTTATGAAGGTTCCATCTAGACCCAAGAGTATGATTTGAGTGAACTCTTCAGTAAGTTCCTTTCATGCACCCTTCCTTATGGGATATTAGAGAGAGAGAAGAAACAGGAGGCACAAGTTCAAAAAACTGAACATACAGTGATTCTCTTCTTTTAAATGACCAATCCATACCTATCTGATGGAATTCCAAGTAGATTTCCTTTTCTTTAGCCTTCATCAGAAGGGACGTAATTTCCCAGACCCAGCTTGTTCCTTGTTCCCACGTTTGCAGCATGCCAACAGGCGTCCAACAAATATGCACCCAGTGCTGCCTGTGCCAGGCTTGGTGCCAGGGCCCCAGCCGTGGACACAGGAGACGCAATCAGGCTTACGTTCTGGCAGTGGAGCGTTAGACAAGCGCATGATCGCATTGCAGTAGTGATGTGAGTTACGAAGTGCAGGGCTCTGTGAGTGTATTTGCTTTAGGCTCATGATGTGTTCTCTCAGTCTCATGAAAGAGGGATTATGGAAAGAGGCAGGATTAGTATCAGGACAGCTGCTCATAAAAAGGAGTGAGGTCATGGCGAATTTTTGGCCAAGTTGAATGTGAGTGGCTGGGTAAGTTTTTAAAACTTTGCAAAGCTGCTTTCGGGTTATATTCAGCCCCTACATCCATGTCTGTTTCTGTAGCGCCATGGAGCGACCGCTGGTTCAGACAGGCTTTAGGTTAGGGCATCTCTCTCTGTAGCCCTATATAGTGACAGCACAGAGGAAGTGTCAAACATGTGTACACTGTTTGTTCCAGGACTCTTATTCCCTGACTGCCTCTCTATCCTAGAGGGCTGAGCTGGGCAGCTACAAAAGAGACCTCAAGGCTCCATCAATGTCCTCTCCAGACCTGAGGCAGATGCCAGATCTAAGCCTTCAACATCTGGCTCCTGGCCTGCTGGACCCCACCTCACATTTCTAGTTCTCCAGAGCAAAAGGGCTAGCTCTGCCTCGCGTTTCTTCACTGTGGCAGACAGCCCCTGCTCCCTACTGGCGTGGCCAGCTTTCCGGGGGCCTCTCTGTAGATTGAGGTGTGGGGTGCATTTCAACCGTGACCTTGCCCTCGTTCTATCTCCTTCCAACCTCTTTGGTTATAACCATAGTACTCCTCACTCTGTCTTTTACTCTTCTTTCCTTCGTTTCCTTTCTTCAACTTTCTTTCTTTCTGTTGCCTCCCTCCTTCCTTTCCCTTCCTCTCTACCTTTTGAGCTTCATTGATTATTTTTTAAATTGCAAAATTAAATGATGCTTGTTGAAAGTAACTTAGGTTTTCTTGAAGTGTAATTGACAAGTGACTCTGACTGTGTCAAACTTTAGGGGGAGCATATGTTCTTTAATACTCAGATATTAGGAGTAGGAGCTCCAGCCTGAGGACAAAGGGGAGTTTATGCCTACTTTCTGGGAAGCTCTAAGAAATGCTTGTGTATTCCACAAAACCACCCTAATGGCCACTGGTCCCCTCCGGCCACCCATCTCCTCCCTGAAGCAGCTGCTGCAGGATCCCAGGCCACTGCTGTTCTGCCCTTCCCCACCATAGCTATTCCGTCCCCCTGCAGCTTCCCAAAGCACAGCTCTGCTAGGTTCGCCACAGCCAACCATGTCTGCTGTGATGGATTGGGGATATCAGAAGCTAAACAGAGTAAATTACAATTGCTACCATAAGTGGCTACTCTGGATGGGGTGGTGGATGGCGGGCGAAGGATGGTGGCCTAAATCACAACCTAAATGTGATTTATGTTCCCTGGTGAGGGCCGGCTCACCCTTCAACATGGATCTCAGTGTATCTGCATAACTCAGAATCCAGGTCTAGTTCTTCCTTAATCCTGGAGGTATTGGGGCCTCCTGAACCTTACTTTGCCCTGTCCATAGGCTCCCTCTTTTCTTGATCATAGATAAAATTACCCCTGAGAACAACAACAGCCTCATCCATGAGATGTAGTTTAGTTTTCCTGGTGTGGAAAAGAAAACTGCAACATCCAACAGTACATTTTCTGTTGCATGACTTGTTCAGTCAGGAAATATAGTGCATTTGGAGCTTCAGAATGATTTAGCAGAGCAGGGGGCTTTTGTCTGGTCTGCTTTAGAGTCCCACTGCCAGAACATGGGGGAAGTTAAGCCTTATAATCACCCATAGCTTTCAAATAGAACACACAGCATCTCCACCACCATCAACATGACCACCACCTCCATCTTCATCTGCAACCCCATCACTACCGCCATGACCATCACCACCATACCACCACCACCACCGTCACCACCACCTCCACCACCACCATCACTGTGACCATCACCTCCACCTCCACCTTCATTACCACCATCACCATGACCACCACCACCACCTCCATCTCCACCTGCAACCCCAGCACTACCGCCATGACCATCACCACCATCACTGCCATCACCATCATTACCATCACCTCCACCTCTACCTTCAATATCACCATCACCATGACCACCACCATCACCACCAGAAACAGTGAACAAAATAATGAAAGTGCAGCCTTAGGCTGGGCACAGTGGCTTACACCTGTAATCCCAGCACTTTGGGAGGCTGAGGCGGGCAGATCACTTGAGGTCAGGAGTTCGAGACCAGCCTGGCCAACATGGTGAAACCCCGTCTCTACTGAATGTAAAATACTAAATGTATTATACATTTCTACTAAATGTAAAAATACAAAAATTAGCTGGGCCTGGTGGTGGGCACTTGTAATCCCAGCTACTTGGGAGGCTGAGGCAGGAGAATCACTTGAACCGCAGGAGGCAGAGGTTGCAGTGAGCTGAGATTGTGCCATTGCACTCCAGCCTGGGCGACAGAGTGAGACTCCATTTCAAAATAAATAAATAAAAATTTAGAAAAATAAAAATAAAAAAGAAAGTGCAGGCTTTATTTCTTTATTTATTGAAAAATCTTTCTCTAAATTAGCAAAGGCCCAGTCTCAATAAAAGACCTATTTCGTATCACCTAATAGAATGTTTTACATCTGCATCAGAGGCAACAGCATTTGGGTTACTTCACTAACTCTGGACACCCCCAAAACATAAATCTGCACGAATAAACTCCAAAGTGAGGCCTCTCAGAAGAAAAGCAGGATTTGACCAAGAAATGAATGCTGACTTTCTAGAATGCAGAATCCTCAGAGTTCCTAACCTGGCTCCCAAGGACTTCCAAGACATCCACAGATAGAATTCAGGAGTCCATGCACTTGGATGGGAAAAAAATTATAGCTTTGTTTTTATTAAACCTCTCACTGGATATGAGCATTTCCTTCAGTGAAGTATTACCAATACCTGCGACTTTGTCAGCACTGGAAATCACAGAAATTTTCATTCCACATGACAGTTGCAGATATCTTGAAATATTGTGTCTGCTCATTGCTTCTTTGAAATGACGGTAGTCATTGGACTTGCTGCTACGTCTTGCTACTTAATGCATTAATAAAGAAAACCCAAAGTATACTTAGCACACATCTGTGTTTAAAAATACTTTGATTATTTAGTTTCAGCAAAATTGGTTTCTGTTTTTATTCTTAGGTATTTTATTAAAAAAAAAAATTAAGAACCCCTGACATAAGGTCAGTTCCTCTGACTTCAACACCTATCAAATCTTGCTTCTGTTGCGTATCTAAAGTAAATGGTGGAAACTTCTCTCCATTGACATCTACCCCAAGGAGTAACCACTGTTTACGGCTTTGCATATATCCTTTCAGACTCTTCTTTTTCAGTACAAATACACATATATATTTAATGTATGTATACACATAATACACACAGTTATTTTTAATGAGATCACTATACATATCCTGCAACTTGCTTTTTCCGCTTAACATCTCTCCCTGTTAATGCAAAATTGCCTTGATTTTTTGGATTGCAGAGAAGTGCCAGAGCTCATGTATCCATTCCTCCCCCTGATGGGTATTCAGGCTGGTTCCACTTTTTCTCCACTCCAACCATTGCTGAAATGTCTTCCCATGCTGCTTCCTTGAGTGTCTCAGTGGATTTCTGGGGCTCATTCCTGAGGAAATTGAAGCAGTGGGATGTATGGGCACCTCATGTTTGAGCTTCATTTCCTGTAGATTCTTTAGAAACCTATGTGCATGGTGGTGGGAGAGTCTTGGCTTCTAGAATGCACAAACAGGACGATCAGAGATCCTGGTGCTTGAGTGATCTCAAAATATAAATCATGTTTCAAATTATGAAGCAAAGCAGGGGTAATGACTGCCTCACTCTTTTTTTCCCACATCCTCCAGGTCTCTGCATGTCTTATTACAGGATTCCTTGTACAGTTGCACATGCTGAGCACTGCAGAATTTCAGAATGATGGGAATACAGACACAATTTCACATGGACCATCATGAAAATGAAGTTCTTTGGAATAGTGTAACATGACAACCCTGGCTTTATAGTTGAAATGGTTAAGTAAATGTTCTCTTTTTTAAAAAAAATACTGTTTTTACAAAGATGAGATCTTACAAAGTACGTTTCTTTTGATTCTCTCATGTAACAATACATCATGGATATCCTCAAAGTCAACAGATAGAGCTCTAACTCACTCCTTCCAATAGCTGAGTAATGCCCCATAGTAATCAATGCTTCCTCATTTGATTTGATTATTTGATTTTGGCAAGTTCAAGTCCCAGATCTCTAGTGTTACTTTCTGCCTCCCCACCCTCAGACTTGGCACAGTTCTGGAGTCTGGGAAGTCCAAGATCAAAGTGCCAGCAGATTTGGTATCTGGAGAGAGCCTGCTTTCTGGTTCATAGACGGAAACTTCTTGCTGTGTCCTCACATGGCAGAAGAGGCAAAAGGGCTTCTGGGGCCTATTTTATAAGGGCACTAATGTCTTTCATAAGGGCACCACCCTCATGACCTAATCACCTCCCAAAGGCCCCACCTCCTAGTACCATGACCTTGGGGATTAGGATTTTAGCACATGAATTTTGGGGGTATGCAAATATGCAGACCCTAGCAACGCCCTTTATTTGTATGGAATGCATTTATTCTCAGTGTGTTCACCTTCTTTACCTGATTCCCCAACCACTGTCAGATCAGGAAGACTTATGTTAAGAGAACACCCTAAGTTCACACAACCAGAGAGGCTAATCTGTCCCTCAGGCCTCAGCTTTTTTTTTAACCAGACAGCATGGCCTCCCCATGCAGGCGTCATCATCATCACCCCTGCCTGTCCCACAATACTTGCTTTTGATCATTCTCAGCCTGGGAGCTCCCAGCTTCTTCCATGAGGGCATGGTGAAGCCTCTGTACTCCAGGACACATGCACCTGGCAAACAGCCATAGAATTCTGCCCTGTCAGAACCAAGATGGGCTGTGGGGTTCCTGAGATGGGGCTTCAACTGTCTTCAGGCGGGTGAAGATTCCCTGTTAGTTGGAGTTGGGACAGATCTGAGGATGTGAGGCCTCTTACATACCACCATTACAATAGTAGACCGTTCTGAATGTACATGAGGTTTATATTGTCAATCACCTGCTGAAAACGGTCTTAATAAACACAAATCTGCAATGGCTGCCAGGTGAATGGCACCACCTGGAGCTGTACGATTACACCACCTGTGCCATCACACAGGGTAGCTCTGGAAGAAAGTGGTGCTTGATTTCATACCAGAAGGGCAAGTAGGATTTAGCCTAGCAAGTGTGTGTGTGTGTGTGCACGCATGTGTGTGTGTTGGGGGTAGGGGGACATTACACTTAGGAAAAACAGCATTGGAGAAAGTGTGGAGGTGGTGTAGTTTTTTTTGGTGTGTGTGTTTTTTTTTGTTTTTTTTTTTTTTTTTTTTGAGATGGAGTCTTACTCTGTCACCCAGGCTGGAGTGCAGTGGTGCGATCTTGGCTCACTGCAAGCTCTGCCTTCTGGGTTCACGCTGTTCTCCTGCCTCAGCCTCCCGAGTACCTGGGACTACAGGCACCCACCACCATGCCTAGCTAATTTTTTGTATTTTTAATAGGGACAGGATTTCACCATGTTAGCCAGGATGGTCTTGATCTCCTGACCTCGTGATCTGCCCACCTCAGTCTCCCAAAGTGCTAGGATTACAGGCTTGAGCCACTGTGCCCAGCCGGAGGTGTAGTATTTTTAACATTTTGTCCATAGATTCTTTGATACCCCTCCCTTCCAGAGGTGGAGCTTAATTCCCCTCTTCTGGAGTGTGGGCTGAACTTCATGATTCACTTCTGATGAATGGAATGTGGCAGAAGCGATGGGATGTCACCTCCAAGATTAGGTTATAAAGAGATCTTGGCTTTAATAGTGGGCGCCCACTCTTTCTGCCTCAGATCACTTGCTCTGGGGGAAACAAGCTGACATTTCACTCCAGCAGTCCTGTGGAGAGGCCCATGCTGGAGGAGCAACTGAAGCCTCCTGGCAGCAGCCATGAGATATCCTGAGGCAGAACCACCAGCTAAGCTGCTCCTGAATTCCTAACTTAACTATGACATAACAAATGTTTGTCATTTTAAGAGGCTAAATTTTGGAGTAATTTTTCATGCAGCAATAGATAACTGATTCGGGCAGGATGGAGGTCGGCTCATTCAAGACATTAAAAGGAGGTCAAAATGGCCTAGCAGAAGCAGTGACTTCAGCATTCTTATGAATTGCCTTATGCACATGCTAAAAGTGCAGATTCCTGGGGCTCACTTTCAGAGTCTCACTGGTAGATCTGATTGGGGCCCAGATATTTGCATTTTAAACAAGCATCTTGGGTAATTCACATGCAGCTCACCTGAAGAGGACACTCTGAGAGGCCCCTGTGTGGGGGGACTGGTGGGCTGGTTGACCCATGTTGTGGCTGGAAGGTAAGTAGACGTTTCATATGCATCACATTAAAAAGCAAAACAAAACAAAAAGACACACCTTCTCTCTAAGAATAATGAACAGCCATGTCGGGTTTTGGGCAGGACAGCAGCTAAAGCTGTAAGCAGAGGATAAAGCCTGCTTGGTTTTCTTCTGTCACTGACCTGGCAATGCGAATACTGGCTTATCAACAGCTTAACACAGAACCTTAAATATGGAGAGGGGAAGACAAGTAGGATTTAAGGCCTGCCTTTGAAGGACTCACAGATAATTTTTGAAAGTATGCACAAGAACTTGCATCTCCAAGTGAGAGCTGTCTCCTTCAAAGTTACCAGCGTGAAAGGTTGTTCTCATTCTAACAAAGCGGGGGCTGCCCAGAGCTTTTTTGAACCCCACTTCTGGTAATCATTTTCTGAGTCAGTTCATGGTCAACTCCCACAACCAGTTGCTTTAAAATCATAGAAAAGTACGGGCTCGTTGGCTCACACCTGTAATCCCAGCACTTTGGGAGGCCGAGGCAGGCGGATCACAAGGTCAGGAGATGGAGACCATCCTGGCTAACATGGTGAAACCCCGTCTCTACTAAAAATACAAAAAATTAGCCAGGCGTGGTGACAGGCACCTGTAGTCCCAGCTGCTCGGGAGGCTGAGGCAGAAGAATGGTGTGAACCCAGGAGGCGGAGCTTGCAGTGAACCGAGATAGCGCCACTGCACTCTGGCCTGGGCAAAAGAGCGAGACTCTGTCTCAAAAAAAAAAAAAAAAACATAGAAAAATCAAGTGAGTAGAAGGATCGATTGTTGAGATCATTTTACGGAGATCCTTTAATCTACCAATCATTTTGAAGATGATGAGACATCGTTAGAGAGGCCCAGTGATTTTGTTGAGTATTTGGATTCAATACACCCACATTTTTCAGGCTCACTGCTGATGCCTGGTGGCCTGTGTCCTGAGCATCTCCTGGTAGACTGGAGGGAGGCAGGTGGATTTCTTCTGGGATGGTTTCCTGAAAGAGACAGGCATTTTAGTGCTGGGCTTGAAGAAGCAGAGTGACATGAATGGGCGTGGAGGGGAGAGTGAGGCATCCTGGCTCAATCCAAAAGTGCATTGCTATCTCCAATTTCTTTTCTTAAAAAAATAGTTAACCATAAATTTTCCTAAAGGCATATTTTCAAAGCTTTTTCTCCCCTCACCAGAGCAGAATGGACAGATAGTGTTTACATGCATGCCCCCGTTCCAGGGCCTTCTTTGTTGGGCTACGGGAGAGGTACAAGAGACTGCTGGTTTATGCAACTCCCCAAGTGCAACTCTAAGCCCACCCCATTTTCTTCGTATTGTTCCATCTTCATGTGACAGGAATTAAAGAGCAGGCTCTTTTTTTTTTTTTTTTTTTTTGAGATAGTCTCACTCTGTCACCCAGGCTGGAGTGCAGTGATGTGATTTCAGCTCACTGCAACCTCTGCCCTGCAGGTTCAAGCAATTCTTGTGCCTCAGCCTCCCGAGTAGCTGGAACTACAGGCGCGTGCCACCATGCCTGGCTAATTTTTTTGTATTTTTAGTAGAGACAGGGTTTCACCGTGTTGCCCAGGCTGGTCTTGAACTCCTGAGCTCAGGCAATCTGCCCGCCTTGGCTTCCCAAAGCGCTAGGATTACAGGCATGAGCCACCGCGCCCGGCCAAAGCAGGGTCTATTTTGGACAGTAGGGTGAAAAGAACTTGAGGTGAAACCATCGTAGGTATTTTTAAAAAGGCAAAGCACACCCTGCAGCAGAGATCCCACGTGCCCTCCATTTCAGCACCTGCTCATGGCGTCCTGGTCCAGGCACCTGACATACTCCACCTGGGAGCTTTGCCCTGATCCCCTGGATGGCAAATGGAGCTAAGTTCCCACAGAGCTTCTCTCGTAACAGCGAATATGAGTTGGTGGATAAACAGCCCAGCTTCCTTATCCTTAAGTTGAGCAAATAACTCTGAGGCATACTCCACACAGTCTCCCAGAGTTCCCAGCAGGACCGTGCCTCAGTTACGCAAATAGCAATCTGCTCAAGAATGCACCCCGTATTGCCCTTTTTGCCTTCTCTGTCTCACTTCCTCACTCCTCTACCAGTGTCTCCAGGGGTCGCCTCGTAAATAGACTCCTCACCTGGGGTGACCTCCAACCCTCGTCTCAGGCTCTGCCTTTGGAGAACCCAATCTGAATCATCAGCTCAACCAGCCCTAGATGATCAAGCGATCCGGGAACAAAAAAGATCCCTTTGCAGGGGAAGTTCTTTATTTTGCATTGCACATAGCATGCTCTTTTAAAAAACGAGAAAGCATTATAAAACAAGAAAACAAGGAGGGAACTATGCACTCAGGCGGGAGAAGAGGAGAACCAAATGAAACAGCCCACGAAATAGAATGCGAAGGAATTCCCCCACACCTCCCGCCTGCCTGCCACCATCCATCTGCCCAGAGGCAACCACTGTCACGGGTTGGTATGCATCTCTTTGGAAGTCTTCTCTGCATGTTTTAAAAACTTTAAGTCAGATCATGTCACATGGCATTCGAGGTGGAAGTCAGAGTCTGTCAAGCCCCTACAAGGACCTCTGCGTTCCTCTTCTGTGGACCTCTTCTCCTATCCTCTCCTTCTCACTCACCCGCCCCAGCTCCCCGGCACCCTCACTTCAATCCTAGCAGCTCCCTTCCTTCTGGCTGGAACTCTCTTCCTCATCTGAGCGCATAGCGCCCTCTCTCACTTCCTACAAGTCTTGGATCAAATACCTGCTTTCCGGTGAAGCTTTTTTCGCAGAAACTTTTTTGGAGCTGAATTCCTTCACATACTCCCATCTTTATTTTTCCTCATATGAATCTGCACCACGCGGCACGTCAGAGTCCACTTATTGTTTATTGTCGCTCTTCTTCATTAGAAAATAATCTCCATAGGCTGGGCGCAGTGGCTCACGCCTGTAATCCCAGCACTTTGGGAGGCCTAGGCGGGCGGATCACCAGGTCAGAAGATCGAGACCACTCTGGCTAACATGGTGAAACCCCATCTCTACTAAAAATCCAACATATTAGCCGGGCGTGGTGGCGGGCGCCTGTAGTCCCAGCTACTCCAGAGGCTGAGGCAGGAGAATGGGGTGAACCCGGGAGGCAGAGCTTGCTGTGAGCCGAGATTGTGCCACTGCACTCCAGCCTGGGCAACAGAGCGAGACTCCGTCTCAAAAAAAAAGAAAAAAAAAAGGAAAGAAAATAAGCTCCACGAAGGCAGAGGAGTTTGTCTTTTTCTTTCTTTTCTTTTTTTTGATAGAGTTTTGCTCTTGTTGCCCAGGCTGGAGAGCAATGGTGCAATCTTGGCTCACTGCAACCTCTGCCTCCTGGGTTCAAATGATTCTCCTGCCTCGGCCTCCCGAGTAGCTAGGGTTACTGGCTCCTGCCACCACAGCTGGCTAATTCTTTTCGTGTTTTTTTAGTAGAGACGGGGTTTCACCGTGTTGGTCAGGCTGGTTTCGAACTCCTCACCTCAGGTGCTCCACCCACCTCAGCCTCCCAAAGTGCTGGGATTACAGGCATGAGCCAGCCGGTTTGTCTGTTTTGTTCACTGCTGCATCCCTTGTGCTTAGAACAGTGCCTGGCATGTAGCAGTTGCTCAGTAAAGCTTAGCTGAATGAATGATCCTATTATTTAACAAGCCCCATTTCCCTGCTGAAAAGTCAAACTTCATAACAAGGACCATTGTAATAGGGTTCATACATGTTTATTACATGTTATTACATAACAAGGAGATAGTAAAATAAAAGTTAGTCATCTTCGTTCCTTCAGTTCCCCTGAAGTTAGAACTCTTCCTGCAATCTCACATGTTGAAGTTGGGCTATGGCTTGGATTGTCAGTAGCAGACGCGATGGCACGGGTCAAAACTGGAATTTACCAATGAATGTAGCAGTCTGAAGATATAAGCTTTCCACTTAAAAAGAAAGCAAAATAGAAAAAAAATGCAAAACACAATAGCTGGCCCTTGGCATCATTGGCCTGCAGCTGGTGCACATCATTCCATCAAACGTTTAAGAAAATGCAAAGCTCGTGAAGCCTGGGGCTGAGGCCGTGGGGCTGACATGATGCCAGAGCTGGTGTAGACACGGCTTCCTCTGCTCCTTCCTGGGCCTCCTGAAGTCCCTGGACACTGATGCAGTGGGAGCTTGGTATGAAGTTAATGTTTTGAGTGGGTGAGGTGTAGGAAGCAGAAACAGATATTTAGACATTTTTTTCTTCTCTGCTTCTTTCTCATGGAATATTCCTGGCTTCCACGGGAACAGGCCCCCATTGTGTACCCCTGCCCTGGGCACTTTGGCAAGGATGCCATCTGTGGCCTCAGGAGAGACCATCTTTGAGTGTGTGAAGAGCTTGGGGACCAGAACCCAGCTCCTCAGAGAAGCAGCTACAAGACAGCCTTAAGTGTACCCACCCTGACCTGGGTGAGCCACAGGAGTTGTCTGTTGGATGCCTCTGCTGTCCTCCCCTGAGCGTCTATCGCTGCAGAATCACTCAAACTTCAGGGTAGAAAGGTGCCCACAGCTTTGTACTTATAAGCCAAGATGAGCACCCCCATCCTCACACACATACCAGCGAACACACCTGGGAGTCTTCTCCTTCCTTTCTCAGAGACCATGCTAATGTGTGCCTGCAATGGAGAAGGGCAGGTGAAGGGAACCGGAAGGTTCTGTTTTGAGTGAATGAGCTACGTGTACTGTCCAGGTGGAAAGGAAGTCACCTGCTTTCAGCTCAGTGCACCCTTAGCGTCCTCCCTGCAGTTCAGTGTCAACCACAGCTCACAGGTGGTTTTGCAGGACCTGCTGTAGAGGTGGGGCAGGTGGGGCAGACACTACTGTAGGAGGCCTCGCCTGTGGGATGTCCTAATGGGCACTGCTGCTAAACCACACCTGCCTCCTGTGTTGCTGCCCCAGGGCTCTAGCTCTGGCCATTTGAGGTCACTCCTGCCTTGTCCTCTGTGTCTCTCTTTTTAAATGCTCTCCTCTGTTGCAAAAGGTCCCCTTTGTTGTTTCTGTCTTCCCAGAGCACTCCACTTTGTCATCCTCAGAGAGGACTGGGAAATTGGGGGGCAGGGTCAAAAGATGAACTGTGATGTGGCCCTCCCTAGGAGGCCAGAAGACCACGCACAATGTTCCAAGCTGTAGCCACACACATGCTGACCAACGAGGGGCTCTTGTCGGCTGTGGGATGGGCATCTGCTTCCCATGGCTGATGAGAAGATTCAATGCATGCAGTAATAATGGCAATTCTGGTTGTTTCTGTTTATTGAATGCTCACTATCTGCCAGGCACTGCTCTCAACCAGTTAGTGTGTATGACTTCGATCAATCATCACAAAACCTGTAAGCACCTATTTTTATTTTCCCTATTGTTATAGATAAATCATAGTGAAGTGCTAGGATTCAATGAGCCTGAAAGGGTGCTTATCTCATAGTAAAATCTCAGTAAAGGTGGTGGCTGTGGCAGCCACTTGTCTTGGCTCATGGACAACTAGGTAAAATCTCTTTCCAACTCTGTGTACGGTGACATTGCATTAGTAGCTTAAAATTGGCCATGGTGGGGGAATTCACACTACAGGAACTGGCAAGTGCTACAAGCTTCTTTTCTTTTTTTCTGAAGAGACCACTTCACCACCATGACTACTAATATTATACTTCTACTGACATAGGAATAATCTTGGCATTGGTTCCTATTAAAATCAGTACACTAAAAGAGGAGATCCTTCCCAAATTTCTTTAATGGTGGAAACATGGTTCTTTGCACCCTTCTGTCACTATGTTACTAATAAAATCCAATGAGAGGCTGGGCACAGTGGCTCACGCCTGTAATCCCAGCAGTTTGGGAGGCCGAGGTGGGTGGATCACTTGAGGTCGGGAGTTTGAGACCAGCCTGGCCTGCATGGTGAAACTCCGTCTCTACTAAAAATACAAAAATTAGCCAGGCATGGTGACGTGCACCTCTAATCCCAGATGCTTGGGAGGCTGAGGCACGAGAATCACTTGAACCCAGGAGGTGGAGGTTACAGTGAGCCAAAGTTGCGCCACTGCACTCCAGCCTGGGCAGCAGAGCAAGACTCTGTCTCAAAAAAAAAAAAATCCAATCAGGGAAGAGTTTTACTGCAATGGACTTCAACTGTGGGAGTCTTAGAGGGGGCCTATAATTAGGGGCAAATAGCCCTGAAAACCCCCAGGTACAGCTTGGAATGCCACATATAATTTGTCATCACTAGGTAAGTTGGGTGTCACTGTGGCCACCATAGCATTTTCCTGAAAGCAAAGACGCTGTCCAATAATCTGATCATTTGAGGCAGACTGTGGAAAGAGAAGTTCATTCCAACTCCAGGAGAGGCTGGGGAGGGAGAGGCAGCTGGACAGAGGAGATTTAGCGTGGGATAACGTGGAGCTCCTTGGATCCTGGTTCCAGTCCCATGTTGACCTGCCTGTGGGGACTCAGGAAAGTCACTTGAGATCTTTGCTTTTTTCCACATATCAAGGGATTTGATCTAGAAAGAGCTGCAGAAGGCATCTCATCCATCATTGGCATACACAAGTGATTTGTTCACAGAGTGCCTTGAAGACTATAAAGCATTGAACAGAAGCAGTCACCGTGATTTTCATGACAAGATTTTTTTCTTATTTTTGCGTCAAGCCAAGATGCGTATTGTAAGTAAAGAATGGTGGCTTGGTGTTTGTCTGGAATGGATAATAAGCAGAGGTGGAAGAAACAGATCTTGTGTATGTCTTGCTTGTCCGGCAATCTAACGCCTCCTGAGGACCTGTACTTACTACTGCATCTGACTTCTGGGCTGCCTCCGTATCCTGCACATACTCCTCCTGCTTCTTTGTAATTGTTCATTATTGTTTCTCTGTTCCCCCTGCATATGATAAGATTTGGGGGAGCAGGGCTCAAATTGTGTATTCATTTCTTCATTCAACAAACATTTATTGAAACCTACATGTGCTTCAAAGAATATCAGAGGTGGATGAAACAAAATTCTTCTTATTAGGGGCTTGGTGGGGGGAGGATGGCAGAGAGGAAACCAGTGGAAAATAGCACAAAGCAGTATATAATGGAGAACTTGCTAACAAGGTGTAGACTGCAAGTGTCTTAGAAATTGAGAAAAAGAGGGATCCGTAGGGGACAAGGGAGTTGAAAGACAAAGTCAGGGAATGTTGAGGTTGAAGGTGGAACTGACATGGATAATATGACTTCACTGGGAAAAGCTCACTAGAGACACAGCCCCTGTGCTCATGGGAACTGTAACTTCTGATGCACCTGGAATAGTAAAAGGGGACCTGTAGGCCATGAGAGAAATAGAAGGATGTGAGTGAGATTAGAACTCTCCAAAACAAGGTGAGCAGCACGTGGAAACAGAGCACAATGCACTTAGAGGCTGAGCTGAGCTGAGGGATGCGGTGCCCAGAGCCCCTGCCTAGGCTTAGGTTACCATAGGCCCCGAGGCTGAATAAGGGAGCAGACTATTGAGGGCACTGTGTGCATTGCTCTGACCCTTTGGAATGGGCTGGCTGCCTTGGGAAGCACATGCTGTGCCCTGAGGAGCAGCGTGTGTTCAGAGTGACTGCCAGCAGCTGACTGCTCAGTTACACCACTTGAGATGCAACCTGAGGCCCTGGAATCCCCGTGCTTGGAGCCCTGTGCCTGTGGCTGAGCCAGACACACAGAGAGCGTCATTCCTCAGCCTTCACACTCCCCAAAGCTGGCAGCAAGCTCTCAAAGCCAGACGCCTCTCAATGGGTGCCCAGGCAGTCCAAGCACCTCCCCACATGGTAGTGAGTATCCTGTCCTAAAAGCAACTCAAAAAAGCCATTTGGTGGGTGTGTCCTAGAGGGGCTTCCAGCATCAGATCTGTGAAGGGTTTAATGGCTAGGAAGGTTGCTTCTAATGCTGAAATTCAATCCTTCTCCAAAAGGGCATTTGTGATGGCTAGAGGTATTTATAGACCAATAATCCATAGAGTCCTGTGAGGAAGTGGAGGTGAATTTGCTCCAGAGGCTGCCCCTACCTTCTGCACTGGACTCTACCTCACCTTGGTGCCCCTTGGTGCTAGAGTGCACTTTCAGGCTAGCACTTTCCATGTGACGTTCAGTCATCTGTTCATGAGACTCTCTCCTGCAAATACACTGAAGCCCCTTAAGGGCAAAGATGGTTTTTTTTTCTTTTTTTTCCTCTGACTGTTGTACTCCCAGCTCTTACACCGTGCTTTGAATATAGGAGTTCTCCACTGATGATTTGGGAACAGAATCAAACCAGGCCAGAGGCCAGGCAGCCACCAAAAACTCTCCTTCTGGCCACTCTGCTTACTGCCCTCACGTCAAAATATAAGAATTTAAATCGGCCGGGCGCGGTGGCTCACGCTTGTAATCCCAGCACTTTGGGAGGCCGAGGCGGGCGGATCACGAGATCAGGAGATCGAGACCACGGTGAAACCCCGTCTCTACTAAAAATACAAAAAAATTAGCCGGGCGTGGTGGCGGGCGCCTGTAGTCCCAGCTACTCGGAGAGGCTGAGGCAGGAGAATGGCGTGAACCCGGGAGGCGGAGCTTGCAGTGAGCCGAGATTGCACCACTGCACTCAAGCCTGGGCGACAGAGCGAGACTCCGTCTCAAAAAAAATAAATAAATAAAAATAAAAATAATTAAAAAAAAGAATTTAAATCCCCCAGGAGTGGAACGTCAGGAAAATAACCCCGCGATCTGCTTTCTTGGGAAGCATAGCCTTGAAGCAGGAACATGGAGCTTTCGGGAAGATGCACGGCCCTGCAAGCTCAGATCTTCCTTCTCCAAGAGGTGGTTTCCCACAGAGACAGCCAGATCCGTGGAACGTTTAGACCCTCATGGCCTCTTTCAGGGAGGAGCTGGTTCTCCTACTTGGCTTTCTTTTGAAATGCTAATTTGGTACACACGGGACTCTGCCAGAGCATCCAAGCCAGAGGTCGATCTGCTTCAGAACACTCCTTGTTTTCAATGGCTGGAACATCCTCTCTGGAGATGACACCCCTCTTAGGTTAAAGTGTGTTCCTTATTATGTTGAAGATGATCTTTCTCATTAGGAATGAACTATAGATACACATGTCCAACTTCAAGCAGCAGTTATGACCTTGAAATCATGGATATGTTGAGTATCTGTACTGTATAGTTGAGAACCTGTGTAAATGAGTTTTCCATGCATACAATCTTATAAAAATATATGCATGGAAAACTAATTAGCTAAACCAGTGGAATTAATGTATATATGCTTGTATGCATGCATGCATTTATTTTTTGTAATCATGGAGATCTTTTACCAAATAAAATCCTATGTGGGAGCTTGTTGTACCAAACAAGGGATGGATGAGGTCTCTGCTCCAAGCCAGGGTGAGCTGGAGAGGAAACAGCGGGGTGCTTCTGGCATCTGCTCCACCCCTTTCTCCTTTTTCCCTGGAGGAGGCCACAGGAGCCTGTGTGGGAAATCCAAGCATGCCCTGGGGCCTCCGAATGAAAACCACTAGTTTTAAGAAGCCCTACAATTATGAATCCTTTAAGACATGATTTAAAATGTTTTTCAAATGTAAATTGCTATTCTCATGAACCACATTCCCCTCAGTATTTCACTCCAGTAACTCGGGTTTTAATGCAAACCTTTTGCTGCACCTAGATGACTAGAAGATGTGGGAGCTCCTTCATCTGGATCAAAGCAGCATGTCCTTCCGTGATAATGCAATCCCTCCTCTCAACTTTCCTCAGGCCGAACCTCTCTGTGCCCCTTTGTCCAGCTGTCCATCTCCACCCCACCCTTTAGCTAAGTGACTCTGCATGGCCTGAATGTACCTTTCATTCCTCAGTCTCTCTAGCTACAGACCCTTCCCCTGGAATCTGTAGCGGAGAACCCATGCTTTAAGGAGCAGATGTGTCCCCATGAGGGTTGGAGGAGTCCCCTAAGAAAATGAGTCCACGGCCCAATTCTGTCCAAGGGCAGGACGGGGCAGGAGCAGGAAGCTGGCTGCAGGACCATACACAGCGTCCTGGCCCAAGTGTGGCCCTCCAGGGAAGCATATTTAAAGCAACATCAGCTTCAAGGAAGGGGTTTGAACTGACCCATGAGTCTCTCCTCCCTCCTCAATCCCTACTGAATTCACCAGAGAAACAGAAGCCTAGGACAAAACTCTGCGCTGGCTGAAAACGGGGAAGGGTGAAATCACCAAGCCTGAGTTCTGGGGAATTTCTGCAAATTCCTCAGATGAGGGCAGAATGGCCCGGACAGCTGCAAAGTGAGCACATGTGAAAGAAAAGGGAGGGGCCCCCAGAGTGACCGCCAGTCACTCTGGGGCTGGCACCGAGGGTGTGCGCCAGCCATGGGGCTGTCAGTGGGCATGGTGGTGGAATTGTGTCTCCTCCACCCCAGATTGGCACGTGGAAGTCCAAACCCCCAGTACCTCAGGAGGTGACTTCATTTGGAGATAGGTTCTCTATAAATGTGATCAAGTTAAAGTGAGGTCATTAGGGTGGACCTTAATCCAGTGTGACTGGTTTCAAACAAAGGGGAAATTTGGACACAGAGACAGACATACAGGGAGAAGGCCATGTGGAGATGAAGATGGATCCATACGCCCGGACAGAGGCCTGGAACAGCCCCTTCCCACGGTCCTTATAAAGGACCTGCCCTCCAGCATCTTGATCTTAGACTTCCAGCCTCCAGAATTGTGATACAGCCAATTCCTGTTGTTAAAGCCAGCCAGCTTGTGTCACTTTTACAGCAGCCTTAGGAAACTAATCCAGATGGGTACCCTGGACCAGCACCCAGGATGCCAGTGAAGTGGAAGTACTGTGGCCGGGGCTCATGATGAGATAGGGGAGTCCCTGGAAAGGGGCTGCAGAAAACCTTCAGTGAAGAATGACGTTGCTGTTGAGGGCTGGGGCGCTGGTTTTTGTCTCTGGGGATGGATTAGTTGAGATGAGATTTTCAGCTGAAGCAAGAAGGCCCAGATTTAGTAGAATCACACTGGATTAGGGCCCATCCCAATGGCTCATCTGACTGCCCTCCACTGCTCAGCAAAGACGGGGTGGGGCTGTCTCCTGATCTTCCCAGATGAGGTGGAGTCCTAGGGAGTTTTCAGCTGACTGGATTTCCAATTTCGCAAAAACAAAATTTCAGATCCAGCTAAATTTGGGCCTTCTTGCTTCAGCTGTAAGTCTCATCTTAGCTAATCCATCCCCAGAGATACAAACCGGAGCCCCAACCCTCAAGAGCAGTCTGTCTTCACTGAAGGTTTTCTGGAGGAGGAGACAAAGTGCGTGCTCTGCTACAGTTTCTTTTGATGAATGAGGTCTCTGCTTCTTCCACTTCCCTTCTCTTCTCCTGCTCCAAAGGCCACAAGACAGAGCAGCTGCTCAACGCCTTCCCTCTCTCTCTCTCTTTCTCTCTCTTCTCTCTACTTCTTTTTCCCCCCTAAAATCCCAGCTGCACCACTTCTGCCCTACTTTCCCTTCCCTTCTCTGTTCCAGCTCTGTCAACTTCCTTCCCCATTTTGTGTATTTCCCCTGTTTTTGCTAGCGTTATGCTCTTCCATATGTAGATCAATTTAGCTTCTCTTTGCTTTTTCTAGTCTCTTCTGCAGCCTTTGTTTCAGTAAGAACAACAAAGGCAGGGCCAGGAATCAGCTGGACCAGACTAGAGAAGATTCCTTCCTCATTTTAAGGAGGAGGTTGCAAAGACATCATTTTAAAAATATAAAATTATAGTTATGTATGTATTTTTTTTAGTCCCAGTCACATAGGAAAAATATAAACTTTACCTTTTCTCTTTGTTTAGGCCTAAAGTGTTCCTGTACAGGAGCCTTTAGTCTCAAAAAAAACTTTGAGTTCCCCAACCGGAAACATATAAACCTCTTTATTTTTATTTATTTATATTATTTTAGTCAATATTTCGCTCTGTCACCCAGGCTGGAGTGCAGTGGCGTGATCACGGCTCACATTAGCCTCGACCTCCCAAGCTCAAGTGATCTTCCCACCCCAGCCTCCCGAGTAGCTGTGACTACAGGCATGCACCACCACGTGCAGCTAATTTCTTTTTTTTTTTGTCGAGATGGGGTCTTGATGTGTTGACCAGGGTGGTCTCAAACTCAAGTGATCCTCCTGCCTCAGCCTCCCAAAAGTGCTAGGATTATAGGCATGAGCCACCCCACCCAGCCATAAACCTCTTTAAATGGCTACCAAACTTAACTACCATCTTCTCTCAATGCCACTGTTTCCGTTACAACATTTTCCGTTTTTGATTTAACATATAATATGTGTTTCCTTTAGAAAAAATGCACAGAGAAGCTAAAAGAAAAGAAAATTAATTCCACTACTTAGAGATCATCACTGCTAACACCTTGGTGTATATCCTTTTAGATTTTGTTTTATTGAAATATACACATGAATATATATTTATCTGCCTAAGAATATATATTTATAAAAGTGGGATTAAACACATACTATTTACATATTTATGAAAATGGAATGAAATACATACTCCTTCATAAGCCCTGCCGTCTTTCTACATCAACACATTTATTTAAAGCATCATTTTCAGTGGCTGCCCAAGTCATGGTGGAGGATCAGAGGCAAATCCTTTTCTTGATGAGGATGAGGAGTGAAGATAGGAGAAGGAATTAGAATCCGTGGCATTGCCAAGCCTGGATGCACAGGTGCTCATGAAATAATTGTTGATGGATTAAGCAAAACATTAAAGGAAGAGTTCTCAAAAAGAACAGCTAATTTATTCGGGATGAATTATAACTTTTTTAATAGAGGGATTTTAGATCATGGGAGAGTTGGCCTGAACTGCCTTGAAGCATAATATTTCCCAGCAACTCTGCTCACTCAGGCATGCAGACTCATTTTAAATTTGAGTTTAAAAGTCCCACATCTAATGGCCAGCTGCCAGAACTCACTAATGAGGGTGTCCATGAATCTGGAGGGCCTCTTCATGGAGATGGCATTTGGGTGAAACTCTCAGATTTGTTCTACGGATTCAGAATATTCACTAAATCTGGACATGCTTGAGGAACCACCCACACTTTAGGGAACTTTTTAAACCAAACTTTCTGGGATTTATGCATCACCACACAAAAATTTCCCATGACTTACATGACCAAGAGGGAAAACAATGCTAGTTTTCATAAACACTCAAATCTCTTGGCTCAGGACACAGTGGCTGAGGAGACACCATGAACTGAGCAGAATCATATGGGCATCCACACATTCTCAGCTGCGGTCGGGTGCACAGCCACCGGCGCTGCCGTCTGGCACAGGTCTGCGGGATGGCCATGGCGGTGCATCGGAGCAGGGTGGTAGAGGTGCTGCGTGTCTTAGTAAATGGCCTGGGGCTGGAAATTATTGCTGAGACAGCTGGCATTTTTAATGCATATTCCAGGCAGTCTGGGGGCTTCTGGCCAACCTATGTGAACTTAAGGGAAAAAAAACATTCTCTTTTGAAATGCCCCCATTACCAAAAACGGACTCTTGTTATGTTGTAGTCAGTCATGATCGGATGAGGGAAAAATCTCAGCCTGGCAGCTCCCTCCTCCTAACTACTGTCTCAGAGATTCTCAGTGGAAGCATCATGAAGTTATCTCCTTTGGGTGGCCAACTGCTTGGAGTGCAGATAGGTTCCCTGCCCTGCCCTATGCAGGAGGTTCTTCATGCCCTTCCCATGAATTAGGAAAACTGGGGCTGTTTCAGTGGTACAACAGGGCTGGTCTATAAAGTCAACCCCTTTAGTTTGCCAAAAAAACCAAACAAACAAACAAAAAAAACCTTTGTATCTCTGGTGATATGGTATAGAAGAATATGTCCCCAAATGCCCACCTGATCTTGTACCCTAAGTAGATTCGATTTGCTGACCCTGGGATCTGTCCTTGCCTTCTCCATGCCCTTTCAGGCCTAGGCATTCATGCCTCCTTCTAGCACTTTCACTTCCCTAACCCCCACATTTACCAACAATTTTGATCAAGGCTAACTTTGTAATCACAGGTTTAATTTCACCTTTGGGTGGCACAAGAGCTCCACTTGGGTACTCAATGTGCTGGGGTGACTGGGGTGAAGCGCAGGCACCAGGCACCAACCTGGCCCCACCTTCCCTGGCACCCAGCACCTCACCAAGGACCACTCTCTGCTCCTGCTTCCCTTACAGGTTATTTACCCAGGTGCTGGAAGTCTGGTTCCTTCTAATGTGCTCCATAGCTTTTTGGTTCACCTCCCTGAACAGGGCGAACTGTCAAAGAGAGTCACTGATCTTTAGGTCAAAAGGCTCTAACTTTTTTTAATTTTTAGATTTAAAAAATTGTGGTAAAATACACATGACATAAAATTTACCATTTTAAACATTTTTTTTTTTTTTTAGAGATGAGGTCTTGCTATGTTGCCCTGGGTGGAATGCAGTGGCATTTACAGGTGCCTCCCCAGTACTGATCAGCATGGGAGATTTGATCTTCTCCATTTCTGACTTGGGCCAGTTCACCCCACCTTAGGCAACCTGGTAGTCCCCTGCTCCCAAGAGGTCACCATATTGATGTGGAATTTAGTGCGGACACTCGATTGGCATAGCCCAGAACTATAGCCTACATATCCTGGGCTCAAGTGATCCTCCCACCTCAGCCTCCTGAATAGCTGGGACCATAGCTAGGTGTGTGCCACCTTACCTGGCCATCTTAATTATTTTTAAGTACATTCATATTGTTGTGCAACCATCACCATCCAGCCTTAGAACTCTTTTTATCCTCCCAAACTGAAACACCACAGCTCCTAAACAATTCTCCATTCCCCTTTCCCCCAGGCCCTGGCAACCACCATCCTACTTTCTCTATGAATTTGACTACTCAGTATATATCACATGAGTGGAATCATACAGCATTTGTCCTTTTGGGTCTGGGTTATTTCACTTAACGTAGTGTCCTCAAGGTTCATCCAGGTTGTAGCGGATGTCAGAATTTCCTTCCTTTTTTTTTTTTTGAGACAGAGTCTCATTCTGTCTTCCAGGCTGGAGTGCAGTGTGGGATCTCGGCTCACCACAACCTCCACCTCCTGGGTTCAAGCGATTCTCCTGTCTCAGCCTCCTGAGTAGCTGGGATTACAGGCTTGCACCACCATGCCCGGCTAATTTTTGTAGTTTTAGTAGAGATGGGGGTTTCACCATGTTGGCCAGGCTGGTCTCGAACTCCTGACCTCAGGTGATCCGCCTGCCTCGGCCTCCCAAAATTCTGGGATTACAGGTGTGAGCCGCCGCGTCCGGCAGAATTTCCTTCCTTTTTAAGGCTGAATAAGATTCCATTGTATGGATATGCCACATTTTGTTTATCCACTCATTGTTGATGAACACTTAGGTTATTCCACCTTTTGGCTATTGCGAATAATGGTGCTATGAATATGGGTGTACAAATATGGACCTAAACTATGAGATCATTGTAGATTCACATGCAGTTATAGGAAATAATATAGGCGAGTGTGTGTGTGTACATGTATTTAGTTCTGTGCAATTTTATACTTGTGTAGGGTCATATGGCCACCACCAGAATCAAGATACAGAGCAAGGATCCTTTGTGTTGACAAGGCCCCCAGGTTCAGCCCTAAATTTTAGCTTCCATTTCTAAAGGGCGAGAAGCAATAAACAGCTCAGCCCCTCCTTTGAAGCGTCCTGTTCTAGGTTTTCTGGGGGATACCACAGTAGTAGCAGTGGAGAGACCTGCGCCTAGGCTGATGGCTTCTCGTTCCGTGGTTTAAACTGGGGCTGTGAATTCAGCTGCACATTCAGGGCAGTGAATGGAGCAGGGGATGGTGGTGTGGCCTCTCGTGTCCAACAGCACCCCCAGCCAGTCCTCCCACTTCACATCCCATGTCCTGGATGGTGACCACCAGGCTCATGCCATCCGTCCCCACGCTGCTAGCCAAATCTCAGCCAATGCCATCAGAATTGCACCCCAAAATGAAATGCCTCCACTAGAACAGTGCGGTCTGATGAGAATAAAACGTGAGCCACATAGGTAATTTTAAAATAATTTCCTTAAAATTAAAAATAGGTAAAAGTAATTTTAATAATCCATTGTGTTTAATCCAATACATAAAAAATATCATTTCAACATATAATCAGCAGAAATATTTTCAGTGAGGTATTTAAAATTTTTATATCCTTTTTTCCCCTCCATACTATGTCTGATACCTGGTGCATATTTTGCACTTACACCAACCATGTCTCTGTTTGGTCGAGTCACACTTCAGGGACTCAATAGCCCACGTGGATTGGTCAGCATAGTTGCAGGTTCAAGCTCTGCACAATCAAACTGGGACCACCTGTTGTCCCAGGAGCTTCCTAACTCCTTTGATGGGAGCATCTGCCTTGATCAGCACTCAGGTAAGCTGCGCCATGGACCAGCTGGTGGTGGGGAAAAGGCCAACTTTGCTTTTAGGGGTTTGTTATTGTGGGAACCCGCTGTTTATCAGCAGCTCTAGTTGGTCCATCTGCTTTGTGGCGCCAACATGGGAACTTGTTTGGAGGGTCAGAGAAGAAGCACTTGGCCCTCAAAGCACGTTGACACCTTTGAGGAGGGCGGAGGCCAAGTCAGCAGGCAGCAGCTTGTAAGGGAATTAAAATGGAATTCTGAATTTTTGGATAGAAGCGGATTTCTGGCACTTGGCATAGTTCCAGAGTGAACTCTGGAGGTTGGAGTAGTTTCCTGGATCGAGGGGGCCTGGGAATTCCATATGAGTCATCTGGGCTGACCTCATAAGTACCCCAGGGTGAGGGGCAGTCCTCTGTCCCCCCAGGCACTTCTGTTCAAGTATTCTGCCCAGGAGTTGGCATGGCCACCCACGTCCAGCCACCTCAAGAGATAGATGGAATACCAGCAGCCCACAGGCATCCCTTGTCAGCAAAAAGCACCCTGGAAATGGGTGGCTGGATAAAAGGTCCTCTGTCTGTTGTTGGCTGGGACAGCGTCTACCACAGCCTACACTTTTATTATGGGAATATTTCTCTATATGCTTAATGCTCCTGAGAGAAGTTCACATTTTCTGCTAAATGTGTGGCTTCATGGGCTTGCAGCTGATGGCTTTCCTGGGAGAGGACTTCATGCTTCTATTTGGAGTCTGACTCCTACCTTTCCACCCTCAGCCTGGCTAGGCCTCAGCAGGTACAGAAAGTGATCTGACCTAGTGAATGGGAAGGTGTACACAGACAGAATCTGTATATTTTGCGTATACTGCATTCAACAGAATACAGTCATGCATCGTGACATTTTCATTAATGATGGGCCACATATACAACGGTGGCCCGGTAAGATGATAACGATCTATACCATCTAAGTTTGTGTGAGTACACTCTATGATGTTTGCACAACAATGAAATCATCTAATGACATATTTTTCAGAACACATCCCTGGTGTGACTGTATATTAAAGCCAATTTCATCTGTTTCTTTTTATCTTTTTAATGTGGCTACTTGAAGGCTTAAAACTACATACGTGGCTTGTGTTGTATTTGTGTCAGGCAACACTTTTCCAGTGGACGTGCAATGTTTCGATACACTGGGCTGGGAGTCACTGCATCCGAGTTCCAATGTCATCTGTTGCACTAACAAACCTGGAAGGCTTTGAGTAAATCTCTTCTCTGGGCCTCCGTTTCCTCATCTGCAGAACAGGAGAGTTGAACTAGATAATATCCAACCTACTGGCAACTTTCAACTTTTCTGCTACCGAGATAATAGGTAAGTTAGAAAGAAATGACAGTTTGCACAGCCAGTCTCCATTCCTGCAGAAAGACAGGGCGCGTGCTCACACTGTCTGATCAAAGGTTAAACAGCATGGCACTGCTAAATGGAGGAGCACAGAGGGCATTCTTTGATTTATTCATTAGCCACTGCCCACTGAATTCCCTAAAGACAACTCTCTCTTTGGCAACCTGAGCTCCTGAGTCTCCTTACATATCCATGCCCAGAAGGTGCGATGGGCCGAGGGGCTGGGCTGAGAAATCCTCCGTCCCCGAGGCCAGCTCACAAATGCAGGGCCCTGTTTCTCAGAAATCAATTTCGGGGCAAGGGGGGCAAGGCATTAACTGTGTCTTGCAGGAACACTTCACAGAAAGTCTTTTAAGAGCTAGAGAGGAGCAGCTGCATCTGAGCTCTCGCATTGCTTATGCATGCAAACATTGAAATTAATATTTCAGATGAGCAAATAGAAGAATGCAAATCACTCACTGGCCTCTCCTCTGCATCACAGAAGCCTGCAACTGTTTCTCCTTCCTCAATCCCAGTCTCTGGGATTTCTGGCGGCTTTGTCGGGATTCCCTTCCCATCTTGCCACTTCCTTGCTTTACAAACCTCTGATGGTTTCTCTTTCCCTGGGAACAGAATCTAGTCTGGTGTTCCAGTTTCCCCTCTGCCATCTCGCCCCCATTTTCCTGCCCAGGCCTCCCTCCCCTGGCCCCAGCTCCCCCAGGTGACTTGCCTTTCCTGTGCCTTGCCCAGCCCAATCACAAGCCCTGGCTCATGGGGTCCCCTCTGCTGGACAGGACCTTTCTTCCACCAGCAGCCCTGCAGTCTCCTCTGTCTCCGGGTTCCCAGTTTAGGTGACACAGGTTTCCTCTGCAAATAGCTGGTCTTACGGTGCCTCACTCTCTGATCCTTGCCATCCCTGCTTCATTTTATTAATCCTTCCAACCACCATGCCAGGTGGGGACTCTCACGAGGCAAACAGCAGATCAGGGAGGTTGGAACCCAGCCAGTCCACTCTGGAGCCCACACAAGTAACCCCTGTGCTGACTCGCTTCTCCTGGGGATTTCTGTCTCTTTCTTTGTGTTCCTGCAGCATTTTCTGTGTCTCTGTTGTAGCGCTTGTGTTAGTTTGCCAGAGCTGCCATCCAAAATACCATAGATGGGCGGCTAGGGTATTTTATAAAACAGAAATTTATTTTCTCACAGTGCTGGACACACACACCAAGAGTGAGGTGTCAGCAGGTTTTTGAACCATTTTCTGGAAGCCTCTCTCCTTGGCTTGTAGATGGCATCTTCTCCCTGTGTCCTTACATGCTCTGCCCTCTGTGTGTGTCTGTGTCCTAATCTCCTCTTCCTATAGGGACACCAGTCATATTGGATCGGGGCCCACCCATAAGATCTCATTTTAACTTAATTGCCATTTAAAGACCTTGTCTTCAAATACAGTCACATTCTGAGGTATTGGAAGTTAGAGCTTCGACATGAGAATTTGGAGTAGGTGACACACTTCAGCCCATACCAGTACCAATCACAGTTAACTTTAAACTGCGGTGAGTTGGGTGAGTGCCTGTTCCCCTTCTGGCTGACAGAGACTGCATCTGAGTCAGCCCTGCGTTCTCCCCCAGGTGAAGTTCAGCTCAGCACTATTAAGGGGACACTCCCTTTTCTGAGAGTCTGGATCTTACAGGCCAAGATAACCAGGTGGTTATCTTTGTACGGTGGGAGGATGGGTTGTGTCTTTTTGCTTACCTGTCTCTGTGTGATTGAACAGAGGAAGGCAGGAGACGAGGTTCAGGCTGACACAGCATTCGCTGCCCGGCTTTTAGCTAGAAGAGACATCTCAGGAGGCCTGGGGATCTGGTAGGCTTTGAGCATAGGCCTGAGAATAGGGAGAGGTGGGCTGGGGGCTGAGCTCCGGGCAGAGGTGTGCACCCATGACTCAGGAGTGAAGAGGCCGTGGCAGGTTCGTAGGCTGCTACGGTGCCTGAGATACGTGTGTGTGTTGGTACAGGGCAGTGAGGGGCCAGAGAGTAACACCTGAAATCATCAAGTATAGCTGGGTAGGTTTGGGATGCTATGGGAGTCAGCCAAAGGCGCTGGGTTTTCTTGACTCCTCATTGTACACAAAGTCCAATTATAGAGACAGTTTGAGGAGCAGGGCAGTGCACTGGCAGTGAGCAGTGCTGAGAAAGGGCTGGTGAATTCAGGGTGTTGCTGGCCCCTTCCTCAAGTTTGTGGAGTGCAGTTTCCTGGAAGAGGCATCGTCAGTTGTCACCGTCGCCTTTTTTTTAAGTAAAGAAGATAGAGCGAATCCTGCAGGACTGCTCCTGGGGTTCCCTGTCTTGGTAAATGTCACCACACAGATGCCCAAATCAGAAACAGGACAACCATCCAGCCTCCTCCCTAAACCTCATCCCCCTTAGTGAATCCATCACCAAATCCCACTGATTCTCCCCCTCTGAAGATCTCAGAGTCCAGCTCCACTGTATTCCCATGTGCAGGCCACCGTCTTCTCTCCCTGGGACCACTGCTGGGGTCTTGTCTTCCTGCCACAACCTGTACCCCTCTCCCTGCAATTCATTTTGCACTCAGCTATCAGAGACATTTTCCAAAATTTAAATTATGTCCCTATATAGGACTGTCTGGTGGCTCTCCATTGTTCTCTGGGCTAGGTCCACACTGTTTGTTGACCCCTAAGCCTGTGCGAGCCCCAGCCCCCTCACCTCCCATCATTCCACCACAACCCTCCAGTGGGCCACATGGAACAATGCTGGAGTTCTAGGTTCAGCTCCGGCCTCTTTCTGCCTCCTCTGCTTAAGTCTCACTCATCATTCACATCAGCTGCCACCTTTCTTTGGAGTCAGCCTTGATCCCTAGACTGGGATCACATGAGAGGGGCCTTCAAAAAGTTCATGGAAAGTGGGTATGGTGAAAAAACTATGTATGAATTCAAAATTTTTTGGCATCAAAAGAAACTTGCACTAACTTGTTATGATGTGCCTGAACATGATCTAGTTTGAGGCAGTAAGAAGAGTAAGACATCAGTTTGAAAGGAGCCTCCACCAGAGCAACATGAATTCTATTAAAATTGAAGCAAAAACAAACAAAAAAGCCCATCAAATGTATGGTAATGTTTGGGTGGAAAAATGATTAAATCATTGATTTTTTTTAATGAAGAGTTTATGGGAACAATGCCCCAAAGCAATCACCAGTTTGTAAATGGATAAATTGTTCTAAGAAGGGATGAGATGGTATTGAAGAGGAAGCCCACAGTAGCAGGCAATCCACATCAGTTTTCAAAGAAAAAATTAATATTGTTTGTGTCCTAATTGAAGAGGACTGATGATTAACAGCAGAAACGATAGCCAAAGCCAACACCATAGATATGTCAAAGGTTCAGCTTATACAATTATGACTCAAAAATTAAAGTTGAGCAAATTTCCATTTGATGGGTGCCAAAATTGTTGTGGCCGGATCAGCTGAAAACAAGGGCAGAGCTTTCAATGGAAATTTTAAACAGGTGGGATCAAGATCCTGAAGCATTTCTCCAAATACTTACAACAGCAGATAAAACACAGCTTTACGCCGGGTGCGGTGGCTCACGCTTGTAATCCCAGCACTTTGGGAGGCTGAGGCGGGCGGATCACGAGGTCAGGAGATCGAGACCACAGTGAAACCCCGTCTCTACTAAAAAATACAAAAAATTAGCTGGGCGTGGTGGCGGGCGCCTGTAGTTCCAGCTACTCGGAGAGGCTGAGGCAGGAGAATGGCGTGAACCCGGGAGGCGGAGCTTGCAGTGAGCCAAGATTGCGCCACTGCACTCCAGCCTGGGCAACAGAACGAGACTCCATCTCAAAAAAAAAAAACAAAAAAAACAAAAAAACAGCTTTACTAGAATGATCCTGAAGACAAATTATAATCAGAGCAGTGGCTACCAAGAGGTGGAAGGGGGCCAGTCAAAGCAAAAGCGGACCAGTCAAGGGCAAAGGTCATGGCAACAATATTTTTTGGATGCTGAAGGCATTTTGCTTATTGACTTTCTGGAGGGCCAAAGAAAAATAACATCTGCTAACTATGAGAGTATTTTGAGAAAGCCAAAGCTTTAGCAGAAATACGCCTGGGAAAGCATCACCAGGGAGTCCTTTCTACCATGACGATGCTCCTGCTCATTCCTCTCACCAAACAGGGAAATTTTGTGAGGGTTTCGATGGGAAATCATTAGGCATCTACCTTACAGTCCTGATTTGGCTCCTTCTGTCTTTGTTTTTTCGTTCCCTAATTTAAAAAAAAACGTAAAGGGCACCCATTTTCTTCAGTTAATATGTAAAAAGACTGCATTAGGGCCTGGTGTGGTGGCCTATGCCTGTAATCCCAGCACTTTGGGAGGCCGAGGTGGGTGGATCACCTGAGGTCAAGAGTTTGAGACCAGCCTGGCCAACATGGCGACCCTATCTCTACTAAAAATACAAAAAGTTAGCTGGGCATGGTGACGGGCGCCTGTAATCCCAGCTGCTTGGGAAGCTGAGGCACGAGAATAGCTTGAACCTGGGAGGCAGAGGTTGCAGTGAGCCAAGATCATGCCATTGCACTCCAGCCTGGGTGACAGAGTGAGACTCTGTCTCAAAAAAAAAAAAAAAAAAAAAAGACTGCATTGACATGGTTAAATTCTCAAGACCCTCATTTCTTTCTTTCTTTCTTCTTTCTTTCTTTCTTTCTTTCTTTCTTTCTTTCTTTCTTTCTTTTTTTTTTTGAGATGGAGTCTCGCTCTGCTGCCCAGGCTGGAGTGCAGTGGCACGATCTCGGCTCACTGCAAGCTCCACCTCCCAGGTTCACGCCATTCTCCTGCCTCAGCCTTCCAAGTAGCTGGGACTACAGGTGCCTGCCACCACACCCGGCTAATTTTTTTTGTATTTTTTTTAGTAGAGACGGGGTTTCACCGTGTTAGCCAGGATGGTCTCGACCTCCTGACCTGATGATCTGCCCTCCTTGGCCTCCCAAAGTCCTGGGATTACAGGCTTGAACCACTGCGCCCGGCTAAGACCCTCATTTCTTTAAGGATGGATTAAATGGCTGGTATCATTGCTTACAAAAGTGTGTTGAACTTGATGGAGGTTATGTTGAGAAATAAAGATTACATTTTTAACATTTATCTTTTAATTCAATTTTTTCCACGAACAGTTTGAAGTCTCCTGGTACTTGTCTCTAGCACCCTGGCATAACACTTGCCACACAGAGGGTACCCATTTACCCGGTTGCATCTTCTATAGATTCTAATCTCCTGTAGTACACAGGGCCAAGGCTACTTGCTTTTCTTGACCCCCCAGCATCTAGCCACAGAGTTTGCACAGAGAAGGGACTCAATGCATACTTAAGAAATGAGCAAATTGATCATGCACTCCAATGTGACACCACAGTCACCCTGTTTCTGCTTTCTTGAGTCTGAATTTTGGGATGCTGCCCTCTCTCTAATAGACCTAATTAAATCTGGGGGTCTGCAGTTCAGGTTATTTATTTATTTATTTATTTATTTATTAGTAGTAGTATTGAGAACAAGTCTCACTCTGTTGCCCAGGCTAGAGTGAGTGCAGTGGCAGGATCTTGGCTCACTGCAACCTCCACCTCCTGGGTTCAAGCAATTCTCATGCCTCAGCCTCCTGAGTAGCTGGGATTACAGGTGCATACCTCTACACCTGGCTAATTTTTGTGTCTTAGTAGAGATGAGGTTCTACCATGTTGCCCAGGCTGGTCTTGAACTCCTGGGCTCAACTGATCCACCTGTCTCAGCCTCCCAAAGCGCTGGGATTACAGGCATGAGCCACCAAGCCTGGCCAGTTCTGGTTATTTGAATCAAGGCCGAAACTCTCCACTAATATAAATAACTCCAACAATATAGATAGAAGGAAGGAATAACCCACCAACCTGGGTCAATTCTTCCTTGCCTGTCTCTGGGGCACCTGGCAGGTTAGAGCACAGTGTATACCAGATGTGTGCATGGGGAAGGGCAGGAGCCCAGAACAGAGCTGGACCTTGGCAATTCTCCCTGATGTTCAGAAATAGATCTGAAACCAGGGTGTCATCAGTCAGAGGAGGCCCAGGGGTATGAGGCTCTTCTTACTGTGTGTCTTAACCCCAAGCATCTTCTGTTTTCTCTGGGGGAAATAAGAACATCAGGCTGAGGGCTGTGTTTGCCTGATTGACACTGTACCTCCGCATCCCAACACAGACCCAATGGGAAACACGTGACACGACAGAAGATGTAGCTCAACGTACTTCATAACTTGCCACGTGAGAAAGAGTGAAGGGACACCAGCTTCTCTCCCCAGGGCTTTGGCCAGCCCCGGCAGACAGAACAAGACACTGGAGGAAGCTCAGTGACTCACATGGCCCCAGGATGGCTCACAGTCAACAGAGGCTGCTGAGGCATCTGTTAAAAGCCATGTCTATGTGTGTCTAGAGAGCTGCACTCTGTAGTGGCAGGCACAGTGACCAGGAGTCTATTATACAGCCTGGGAGGGCAGCTACATTCAGGGGAGAGAGAACATGGCAGTTAAGAGCAGAGGGCCACTTGGGATTCCCAGTTAAAGAGGCAGCTTGGCCACATGTTTGTGGAACTCTATCAACAATACAGAGAGGGGTTAAGGAACAAAAAGACAGAAAGCTGCGAGGATACAGAAAAGGAGGGTGGAGTCAGTTGTAGCAGCTTTTTGGAAGGTATAAAGCACATGGACAAATAGCAACTGATTTAGCAGAAGTGGAAAACTCGTTGCTAACCATGAGTGAAGAAAGACAAAAAGCAGGTCCAATTTAGACCACAGAACCATCTAACGGCCCAGGAATGGCAGCACCGTGTGCCTTTAGAAGCAGAGGTCAAAAAAGGGAACATGCCTTGAAAAGCTGTTTAAGAAAATGTTAGAGACCCCACCCCCACCCCTATTTCCTCCTCCATCTTCACAGCCTGTACCCAGTGCTGATAGGAAACCAGACATCATTTTTCCCTCTGGAGAGGGTGAAACTGAAGGTCTCTGGGCTGAGCGACACTGGGCACAATGAACCAATTCTCAAATGGCTGTTTTGGAACATTTCCCAATGGCGGTGAGCTGGGTCCTGCAGGAGGTGGTGGCCCTGAATTGATGAAGAGGGAGGAGGTTTTATAATGGGGGAAGTGACTCATGACAAAGCACAGATGCCAGAAAAGACCAGTTGTCTGCGGTGGTTGTTAATGAGATGGGCTTGGCTGGTGCTAATGGAGACAGTGAGAGGTGACAGGAATGAGAGATGAAGGTGAACTGGGATCTGAGGACAGTGATGAGGCTCAGACGGGGGATTGAAGATCTCTGCTGGGTTCCGAAGCAAGAAAGCAAATGACCGAAGCAGCCTTTGATGAAGATGTTTCTGCATCTGAATGTGTAGGTTGGGGTCTAGAGAAGCTGGTCGCAGGGAGCCCAGGAAAAAGCCTTTGACTATAACCAAGGGGTATGGCAGTGAAGGGCTAGGACAGGGGTGGGGTGGTGGTGAGAGCAAGCGCACTGGCAAACCCTTCGCCTGGCCATGGCAAGTGCTTGCCCATTCCTGTGACTCTGCTCATTTGCTCTCCAAGGACACTGCTGCTCTTCATAAATGCAAATATTTTTGGCAGGTCAGAACACTAGATTTATGAAAGCAAAGTCTCAGTTCTTTGAATTATTGAAGGAATCCTAGCCAAAAAATGAACTTGAATTTAAACAGAAAATACGTACGGTCTTAAGAGACTTCTTGATCTGTTATCAGTCTTCAACCAACCACAGAGAACTGAATGTGCTGTTCCCTCACATTCAGAGGGGCAGAGCCTGTCCAGAAAGGCACAGTGTCACCCTTCCCCCGCCCCAGTTATTAGGTCTGCAGCCTCCCCTAGGTCCTCTCTGTCCTATCCTCTCCTACCCTTCCTTCAGGCCTGACTGTCTCCTCTTTAACCCTGACCCTGAGTCCCTCAGCCCGAGTTAGCACAAGGCTTACCAGAGCACTTTTGGCAGGTAGTAAGTGCATAAGAAATCCAGTTTTTTTTCTTTTTTCTTTCTTTCTTTCTGTTTTTTCTTTCTTTTTTTTTTTTTTTTTTCGAGACAGAGTCTTGCTCTGTGGTCCAGGCTGGAATGCAGTGGCACAATCTCAGCTAACTGCAACCTCCATCTCCCGGGTTCAAGCAATTCTCCTGCCTCAGTCTCCTGACGAAACTGGGATTACAGGAGCCCGCCACCATGTCTGGGTAATTTTTGTATTTTTAGTGGAGTCGGGGTTTCAACATGTTGCCGGGCTGGTCTAGAACTCCTGACTTCAGGTGATCCACCCACCTCGGTCTCCCAAAGTCCTGGGATTACAGGAGTGAGCCACTGCGCCTGGCCCCAGTTGTTGTTTTTAATTATCATGGCAAAATCCCTGATGGAACAACCTTTGACTTACCAGGGAGGCTGGACTCAGAGTGGCCTGCATCACAGAGCTAATTGCGTGAGCTCAGTGGGTGGGCAGAGAATGCTATTGACCAATATTTTTCATCCTTCTTTATTCCAATTCCAGGACATGATGTCCAGTCTTGTACCAAAGTTGCTTCTTTTTGCCTAGAGTCTAAAGGATGAAACCAAATAGCCTTCCCTCTTATAACATTGGAAATCTCACTGGGCCAGTTTGATCTAGGTGTGAATTTGTCACTTTTCTTCTCCCGACTTTTTTTTTTTTTAATTGTGGTAAAACACCCACAACATACAATTTATTATAAAATTTACCCAGTCATTTTTTCTTTTTTTTCTTTCTTTCTTTCTTTTTTCTTTTTTTGAGACAGAGTCTCGCCCTGTCGCCCAGGCTGGAGTGCAGTGGTGTGATCTCAGCTCACTGCAAGCTCCGCCTCCCGGGTTCACCCCATTCTCCTGCCTCAGCCTCTCGAGTAGCTGGGACTATAGGCGCCCGCCACCACGCCTGGCTCATTTTTTTGGTATTTTTAGTAGAGATGGGGTTCCACCGTGTTAGCCAGGATGGTCTCGATCTCCTGACCTCATGATCCGCCTGCCTCGGCCTCCCAAAGTGCTGGGATAACTGGCGTGAGCCACCATGCCCGGCCTACCCAGTCATTTTGAAGTGTACATTTCAAAAGGCTCTAAGTACCTTCACACATTGTCATGCCATTTTCCGCTGACTTTTTAAGTCCATGTTCTCACCCACATTCTTCATGAGCAACCTGCTCTCCTCTTGGCTGAAGAACCTTTGCTTTGGTTACGGTCCTGGAGTCAGTAGGGAGATAGACACCAACCTTGTGAAATGCAACCCTCTCCATGGCCTCCTGACATCTGGTCAGGAGGCTTCTGCTAAAACCCGCCCTTGATGTTCAGCCCTCAGTGAAGGGATCGTTTCCCTCCTGGGCCACTCTCATGCTGCTGAACCCTAGCAGCCTCTCTGTGTGGGTTGCACCGTATGGCCTTGCTGTATGGGTCGATGGTCGTTACCCATCCACCCCTGCATGTTCCAAAAGGCTCATCAAGTATCCAAATGGCCATGCAGTAGCAAAAACCCCACTGGATCTACTTGGATAATAATAATTTGAGCTCAGATAAGACAGATCCAGGCTTAAATTAAAATATAGATTTATAGCCTGGCTAACATGGTGAAAGCCCATCTCTACTCAACATACAAAATTAGCCGGGCGTGGTGGTGTGTGCCTGTAATCCCAGCTACTCCAGAGGCTGAGGCAGGAGAATCACTTGAACCTGGGAGGCAGAGGTTGCAGTAAGCTGAGATCTCACCATTGCACTCCAGCCTGGGCAAAAAGAGAGAAACTCGGTCTCAAAATCAATCATCAATCAATCAATCAATCAATCTAGATTTAGGTAGCAGAGGGCAAACCAGTTGTTCTGTTCTCTGTGTGCCAGTTTTCTCATCTGTAAAATGGAGCTCATAGCCTCAAGTTGTTGTGGGGCTAAGATGTAACGTCCAAGAAGCACCTAATATCTCTCATGAAACAAGACTCTGGAAACCATTTTTGTTTGAAGACAGAACAGGTTTCTCTGCCTGCACACCATCGGTTATCCTTACCTTCCACCTGTATGACAAGGTTTCTGTTGACTTACCTATAATACATCCCCTCACTGTCATCATTTGTACATTCAACTGAGATTCCACGGTTATCTACTTGCATTTCAAAACCTGGTCCGCATTAAGCTTGACCAAATGATCTCGGGAACTGGCAAATTGTAGACAATAATTATCCATCCATCAAATGTCTATCACACCCTATACGCACAGCACCAGAGGCTTTGGGTACTGTTTATATAACAGTCTATGATTATTTATGCAACAGCTTATGATTATGTAACCACTTACAAGCCTAAGATGGAATCCAGACATGTCCACGAAAGAGGAATGGGGTGAACCTTGGCAAGAGTATTTTCATGAGAGCCTGAAGGGGATCCTGGGAGAGAGCCCATCCTAAGGCATGAGGACCCAGGTGTGCTAAAGTTTTTTCCAATTGTTGGAAGGGAGGGGTAAGTCTGTGTGGGTGTCACTCAAATTCAGCCGCTGTGCAACATGTGAACATGTATCTGGATTCAAGAAAAAAAGAGGATGTGAAAGTGAAAATGGATCCATGCTCTTAAGGATGCTCATCCACAGTGGATCAGAATGAGAAGGTTTGCCAACAGCTGGGGAAGTGTGGACCACCGTGGTAAATATTGTCCCCTCTCTAGCCACTGGTGGTGAGGACAGGAGGCATTTAAATGAATTCAGCACAGAATCCTGCCCTGCAGGTGACCATAGGTCGTCAGGGGACATAATAAAAGAACATAGGTGGTCATAAGAGGGTAAGAAGTGTCATGTGCTAGGAGGAAAGATGAGATAAACTACTCTAGGAGTTCAGGAGATGGAAAGAAGGCTGGTGGAGGAGGTGGTGCAGAAACAAAATTGGGCAGGATAGGTAGCGCTGAGCAAGGGTGCAGCAGACATGAATAGCTGTTCTCTCTGTCTACAATGGTAGAGCACCTAATTTTCTTTCTTTCTTTTTTTTTTTTTTTTGAAACGGAGTCTTGCTCTGTCGCCCAGGCTGGAGTGCAGTGGCGCAATCTCGGCTCACTGCAAGCTCCGCCTCCCGGGTTCACGCCATTCTCCTGCCTCAGCCTCTCCGAGTAGCTGGGACTACAGGCGCCCGCCACCACACCCGGCTAATTTTTTGTATTTTTAGTAGAGACAGGGTTTCACCGTGGTCTCGATCTCCCGACCTCGTGATCCGCCCGCCTCAGCCTCCCAAAGTGCTGGGATTACAAGCGTGAACCACCGCGCCCAGCCCTAGCACCTAATTTTCAACTGGGAATACAGTCACCTGGAATTGAGTCATTTCCTAGCCTTCGCAGTAGCTAGATGTGATCACATCATTAAGTTCCAAAAGATGTAAGCTGAAATGTTAGAAGTGTCAGTTTCCAGGAACTATCCCCAAAAGACAGCTGATACACACGTTTTCCTCTTTTTCTTTATCTTGTGTTTTGCACCCAGATTCATGAAATAACAGATGCAGTGAATGGAACTCTAGGCTCCATCCTGGGCTTTTTTTTTTTTTTTGAGAGACAGAGTCTTGCTCTGTCTCCCAGGCTGCAGTGCAGTGGCGTGATCTCGGCTCACTGCAGCCTCTGTCTCTGGGGTTCAAGTGATTCTCCTGCCTCAGCCTCCCGAGCAGCTGGGATTACAGGTGCACACCACCACGCACTGCTAATTTTTTTATTTTTGGTAGAGATGGGGTTTCACCATGTTGGTCAGGCTGCTCTCGAACTCCTGACCTCGTGATCCACCCACCTCAGCCTCTCAAATTGCTGGGATTACAGGCATGAGCCACCACACCTGGCCCATCCGAGACCATTCTAAGGATGATGGGGCAATGGACTAGAAGGAGCCTGAGTCTCCAAATGTCTATATGAGGGGAAACAAATTCTGATCATGGTTAAACCTGTTATTTCTAGTCTCTATTGTTCCTAATGAATCCTAACTCATACACATGGGTAAGACTTAGATAAACGGAAGTGAGGGTTGGGGAAAAAATATTCCAAGCAGAGTGAGCATGAAGCCAGGAAATGGAAGGCTGTGTAAGGAAGAACTGGAAGAACACAGAGGGATGTGCTGGCCGGAGGGAAGGCCAGTGAAGGGGAAAGAGAAGGAGATGAGACTAAAAAGAACCACTGAGTTCAGGTTGTGCAAGACTCTGCACAATGAATGAAGGACTCTAGAATCTATTCCACATGCAGTGAGGAGCCACTGACTGTATCTAGGTAAGGAAGTGTCCTGATGAGAACAGAGCTGAGTTGGATAGCAATGAAGGCAATGAAACCAGTTGCTGGGCTGTTTTAATATCTGGGTGTGGAAAGGGGTGGGAATGAATAAAGCCAGGGGCAGAGGGAATGGAGAGGAGAGATGAGAGCCTCAGATATTGCCCCCAAGGCATTTTTCAGATAATTCTTTCTGAGAGACATTTTATTAGGAAAGGAAGAATAAGAAAACATATTGGAGACTGAAAGCTTTCTGGAGCACAGAAAGAAGAGAAAAGAGGGATCACTCAGAAGAAGGAGGGGTAGAGAATGGGGCACTGGGGGCATCTGAAGATTAATCAGCTACTGGATAAAGAATGGGATTCTATGATCTGCCTCTTTATATATGGTCAGTGTTCGTGGTTGGTGGTGCATGAGGCATACTCACTCACTACTTTTCTGAGACAACACTAATCAAAATCACCTAACATCCACTAGATGAGAGAAGCTATCTGCTGCTCGTTGTCATTGAGAGGTAGTAGAGTGAGAAGATCTCATGGGCTTCTCCAGGCAGAGCCTGTGGGGTCACCCTTGCAGAAGGATGGACACAAGGATCATCTCACTCTGGGAAAAGTAATTCACATTTACCAAACTCATAAGGGCCTGATGTGCCAATGAATATGAGGCTATAGTAGGATATCTATCTCTATGGCTTCATACCACTTTCCAAGGAACTTGTGTTCTACGACCAAGACACCTTGGGATCTAGTAATCAAGAGTGTTTTGTGAACAAATACTCAGAGCAATGAAAAAATTAGGCTTAGAGGTTGCCTTGCATTCACTGGGAGGCATATTACTCTACTATGGGCCACACCAGTGTTGGGTTTGGTTGAAGTTGTCAGATGCACCACCTCCCTGCCTCCTTCCACAATGGAGAGCTGGATAAACACAAACACACTTTCTAGATGATGTTTGGACCACACATCTTTGGCTACACCAGCATTACTTGGCTAGGGCACAGTTCTTAGCTCATAGAATGAGTCACATCTCTTCGCTGTGCTGTAGCTTCCTCCTCTATAAAATAAAGGCCCCAGGCACATCATGATGAAGTAAACTCCAGCCCTAACTCTCTACGATGTTGTGAACACATCTTACTACCTTGTGGTCACAGGGCAAAAAGCATCATGCCCAGTCCTGAATCCAAGGGAGTGCCCACGGGCAAGCCTAAAGGACTGAGTCAGGAGCCGGAGTTAAAGAGTTAACCCATGCCTTCTCACTGGAGCTTGAGGACACAGCAGCTGGGAGATGTCCTTGGCAGTTGCCTTGACAGTTTTCTGAGATTGACAACAGTGTTTTAGCTGCAGCAGCCAGGACACCGTATTCAGCTTGGCTCTGGATAATCTGTCCAGTTTGCCAAATCCAGAGGGCCCCGTAGTTCCTGGTCAGGCTACTTCATGGTTAGACTTCAACTGGAACTTCCCATAAATGAATGGATAGAAGAGGCAGAAGGAGCCTAAGACTTTTCATACCTGGACCCCTCACTGTATCTCCATCAAGTAGAGTGTGAATGTCCAACTTACTTGCTTTCATATGAAAATGTATTCTTCTTATTTTCTGCCTGAGAGGGATTCAAGTTGTGTGTTAAACTGTTACTGTGTTACTATAATAAATGTCCGAGGCTGGGTAATTTATAAAGAAAAAAAGTTTAATTGGCTCTCAGTTCTTTAAGCTGCAGAGGAAGTGCAGTGCCAGCATCCGATCAGCTTCTGGTGGGGCCTCAGGAAGCTTATGATCATAGCGGAAGGCATGATACATCACATGACAAGAGTGGGAACAAGGGGATGTGTGTCCCAGCCTCTTTTAAACAACCAGATCTTGCATGAACCGACTGGATGAGAACTCACTTATAACTAAGGGGATGGTACCAAGCCATTCATGAGGGATCTGCCGCAATGATCCAATCACCTTTCACCAGGCCCCACCTCCAACATGAAAATCATATTTCAGCATGAGATCTGGAGGGGACAAACATCCAAACCATATCAACTTACCCACAAATTCTCTTCTTCCCCAGGTAGTACAAATAGGAAGTCCTTCTCACTGCCAGGATAGAACTGTGCTGGCTGGAGCATGGGTCTGGCCAAGGTAACTATCTTAGTTGTCCAAGCCCCAAGGCCCATGGTCATCTGCGTGTCACGTCTTTGTGCCCTACACACCCCTGGACTCTGTTCAACAACGGTATGCCAGTTCCGGGTCGGGTGCTGCCAGAGCCCTCTAGAGTGATATGTGTCTCATCCCTCTTGTCATGCACTGGAGTTCAGGCCAGCTGGGGCCTCCCCTGGGATTCACAGGTGCTGACCACTGTGTGTTTGACCATCTATCAGTAAAGAAGCAAGTGCCCACTCCCTTGTTTCTTGGGTGCTCGCATCACGGAGACAGCACGTCGTCCACCATGTGTTATCATCTAAAAATGAAAGGCTCTCAAAATTAGAGATTAGGATGATCTGGGCAACAAGTCAGGTCTTAGGAAGGCAGAGATAGGTATGGGTTAGCCTGAAGTCAGGAGAGGGAGGGGGAGGGCTGGGCAGCATTAAATGAAGGGCTGGCATCTCCCGCACTCAGCCTCTGCTGAGAGCTGCCTGTACCACGTAGATCTCTCCTTCTATCTGTAATCTCTTCTTCTTTCAGGTAGGATAATATAAAAACAAAATAGAAACAATAGGGTGTTTTCTTTCTTGCACTTACCAATAAGGCACCCTATCACACAGTCAAACTAGCACCCACATTCAGTGGGCACTGAGTCCTATTGTTTCCAAGGCCTCAATATCTCTCAGATCCATCCTTCTCCAATGCTGACGCGTCCACTGCCTCTCACTGAGAGCGTCATGGGTGCTACCTGCTCCTGGCCTCACCTCTGTGTATCCTGTATGTTCTTGCCAGAAAGATTGCTCTAAAGTGGGACGTAATGGTGAGGACTTCAGTTCTCCACTGCACAAATCCTTTCCATGTCTCTACTGCCTACAGGTGCAAGTGCAAACTGGGACATAATGCTCCCTGGGCCCTGCTTGGCCCGGCCTTTGTTCATCAATCCAGCTGCACCTCTGATTATCCCTCTTCTTGCCACAATCTGCCTCATTCAGCATGAGCTCAGACCCTGTAGGGTATTTCTCATTTGACTCACATTTGCACAAAATCTTTGCCCTTCCCCTTCCTGGTGAAGTCCTACTTGTCCTCCAAGAGTCAGCCTGATTTCCACTGTCTCCACAAAGCCTCTCCCAACTGTCTGGGAAGAGCTTAGGGGGTCCTTCCTCGAGGCCACCACTGTGTGTGGCACTGAGCGCCGGGATAGCTACCATCCAAGTTGTGTTTTGTTTGTTTGCATCTAGTGGAGAAACCCAACTTGGAATGATATTTTTTGTCTTCATATTCCAAGCACCTTGTACAATGTGAAGCATTAATTGGGTGCCTCCAACATAATTTTATTTAATGAATTCATTTACAGAAAAATGGAGAGTAGTAAATAAAGAGGTGGAAATGTTGAATGTGCAGCTGATAGAAGAGGAGATAGAAGGTTCAATACCAGGGTAGAAATCTGAGAGGGAGAAAACTATACCAAAATAGTGTTTGGATATTTTAAATAAATGTTGACTTGGATATGCAAGGAATAATGGGAGAATGGAGACTTTTCTTTCTCCATTTCTAGAGTTTTGATTAGGGACCGAGAGGTCAGAAATGTAATGCTGCACTTTGCCTAAACAAAGACTTGGCTTTGTCATCTGTGAGTGAGGGGGAAGGTCCTGGATGGGTGGGAGGGGAGCCAACAATGGCTTTTTTACACCCTTATTTCTGGGCCCCGCTAGTTGAGTTTGCCACCAAGGAAAGCCCTGGGGCTGGTCTTCATGAATCATCTATAGAGGAGCAAGAGTTACCCCCGGGGTGAAGGTTATAGGACATTCCAACTCCAGACAGCTTTTGAATTTTATCTTGGACCTTCTCTCCTTCAAATATTAAAAAATATTCAAAAGGTACCTGCTGTGTGCAAGGCAGGAAGGTACCAGGCACCTGCAGATGACTAATGTATGGTCCCCTCTGTTACTAAAGCCATAGACTAGTAGAGAAATGTAAAGATGTGTAAAGAGATAATCCAGCAGAATCCAATGACCCACCAAAGGGCTATGGGAAGAAAGAGAGAAGGCTCACTAATTTAAGATTAGGATTAGGTGTATACAACAGAAACCCAAGAAATAACAGTGACTTACACAAGATAGAAGTTTATTTTTCTCTCACACACATTGTCCAGAGGTGGGTGATTCAGGCTGGAGGGCTCATGGGCATCAGGATGCCGAGCTCTTATCTTCTGCTCTACCATCTTCAGCAGGTGGCTCCCTCATTATTTAGTCCTAGATGGCTAACAGAACTTCAGCCAAGACCTCCACATTCCAGGTGACAGAAAGGAGGAAAGACAAGCCCCTCTCATCTCAGGCAGCTCTTTTAAGCAGCCTTCCTTCTGTAAGCCCCACACAGCACTCCCACTCATGTCTCAGTGGCCAGAACTTGGTCTCATGGCCATAGGCCATACTTAACTGCAGGGAAGCCCGGAAGTAGTCTATTTTTTTAAAGTTAGCAATGTACCCAGTTGGGGTTCTGTTACTAAGGAGGGAAGGGTTAATGTAGTCAACTAGCAGCTTTTTCCACACTAACTCCATTTGAGAACCTCTGAGGAATCCACTTGGATCATAAAGTTAACCTTACGTAAGATTCTGCGTCCCTTTCCCAAAAGGGAAGGAGCGCCCGAGCTGCAGCAAGGCTTGGGCTTTTGGGGGAGGTGGGGCATGGCAGAGCCATGGAGATGTGCAGTCAGGGATTTGCAAACTGGTTTTTAATGCTTGAATTCTGATACACACCCCTCCTCCCTGCCAAGACAGAGTGAGAAACACATAAGAACATACTAAATCCTTCTCACTCCCAAGGCAGAGCTCCCCAGTAAAACTGAACAGTTGAATGCAGCTTTGGTCCAGTAGACCTCATTGATTCCTGCTCCCCGGATCTAGGATAGTCTGTCCTGAGTAGATGGGACTGGTCGTAATCACCCAGGCGTGGAGGCAGAGGACTGTAAAGAGAACCCACGTGTGGATATCCTCCACATTTCGTTCACTGACTACCCATCGTCTTGTCAAATTTGACCCGATGAATTTCTCAGACTCAGACACATCAATTAGACGATCAGCCCCTCCTCTCTTGGGAATCATCTCACGAAGGTTTCAATAATTCCCTGACCTTCCTGGTTCAAGTATGGGGAAAGAAGGAAAAGGATTCTCCCCTGTTCCATGAGGTGTGTTAGAAAGGGCACTGGACCAGGATGCTTCAGCCCTGGACTTGTATCTTACCCGATCATTCAATTGCTCTGAGCTCGAGTTTCCTTCTCCATGACAGATGACAGTAGCTTCTGCTCTCCTTGCCTTGAGTCTGTTGGGATGATATTATTATTATTTCCAGTTCTTTTGATACAAACTCCTAAGAGGTTCTGATAGGAAGATACAGAAACATGAAGGAAATCCATGCAGTAACAGTTCAACAAGTCAAGCAGCACACACTGCTGTAAGGAACCTAATCAAGAGCTGGGGCAAGAGACACTGGAAAGAATTGAATAGTGCCGGGTTTATTGGTGAAATGGAAAACTTTAAGGCAAGCTGTGCTGTTGTTATTGTTGTTCATTTAACAGCTTTATGGAGGTATAAGTGACACATAATAAACAATTTAAGTTTCTTCTTATACTATACATACATATATATCTGTGACAAAATCAAGATAATGAACATATTTATTACACTCCAAAATTTCCTTGTCCCATTTTGTCATCCCTCCCTCCCACTCTTTCCTGCCCCAACCCTTTCCCCAGGGAGTTATTGATCTGTTTTTTGGCACTATGGATTAGTTTTCATTATCTAGGATTTTACACGAAGAGAATCACACAGTACAGCATGTACTCTCTTTTACTAAAGCATCATGATTTTAAGATTCATCTATGTAGTTGTGTGTAGCAATAGTTTCTTCTTTTTTATGGCTGAGTAGGATTCCATTGTATGGGTATGCCACAATCTGTTTATCTACTCACCTATTGAGAAACATTTGGATTGTTTTAAATTTTTGGCTATTAGAAATAACACTATTATAAACTTTTTGGCACAGGTTTTGGTAGAAATAGGCTTTCCTTGATCTGGGATTGTCATGTAGACATAAGCTTTCATTGTTTTGGGATAATTACCTAGAAATGAAATGGCTTGTCCATACAGTAAGTGTACGTTTAATGTTTTTATGTCAAACTTTTAATTTTTTGAAAATTGTAGATTTACATGCAACTGTAAAAAACAATATCTTTCTCATTTTCCCCCAATGGTGACATTTTACAAAGTTATAGTACAATGTTACAACCAAGATATTGATATTGATATAATCCACTGATCTTGTTTGGACCTCCCTAGCTTGTTTGTACTCATTTTTGTAGATTTGTACTTAGTTCTATGCAATTTTATCACATGTGTATGTTTATGTATCCACCTCCTCAGCCAAGATACAAAATAGTTCCAGCCCCACAAGGATCATGTGCGCAACCATGACATCCACACTCACCTCCCTTCTCCCCGACCCAGCCCTGCCCTTGGCCCTGGAACCCACTAACTTGTTCCCATCTCTCTATTTTTGTTACTCCAAGAATGTTATGTAATTGGAATCATACAGTATGTGACCTTTTGGGATTGACTTTTCTTCATTCAGAATAATTCCCTTAAGATTCAACTAAGTTGTGCATTCATCTCAGTCTGCACATGCGAGTTGTGCAGTTTAATTATTCACTAGTTGAGGGACATTTTGTTGTTAGTTTTTGTCTGTTATGAATTAAGCTGTTATGAACATCTGTGTACAGATTTTTGTGAAAATAAGCTTTCATCTCTCTGGGCTAAATATCCAAGAGTGCAGCTGCTGGGTTCTCTGGTAGTCGTATGTTTAATTTTATAAAAAAACTGCCAGCCGGGCATGATGGCTCACGCCTGTAATCCGAGCACTTTGGGAGGCCCAGGGGGGCGGATCACGAGGTCAAGAGATCGAGACCATCCTGGCCAACATGGTGAAACCCCGTCTCTACTAAAAATACAAAAATTAGCTGGGCGTGGTGTAGTCCCAGCTACTTGGGAGGCTGAGGCAGGAGAGTCCCTTGAACCCGGGAGGCAGAGGTTGCAATGAGCCGAGATTGCACCACTGCACTCCAGCCTGGCGACAGAGCAAGACTCCGTCTCAAAAACACAAAAAACAAAAAAACAAAACAACAAAACAACAACAACAACAACAACAAACTGCCTAATTGTTTCCCATAACAGCTGTACCATTTTAGATCCCCACCAGCAATGTGTGAATAAACCAGTTTCTTCACATGCTTGCCAGTTTTTGGTGGTGTCATTATTTTTTATTTTAGCTATTCTGATAGGCGTGTGGTGAGATCTTATTTTGGTTTTAATTTGCATTTCCCTCATGGCTTATGGTTTTGAACATCTTTTCATGTGCTTATGTGTCTTCTGTCCATCCTCTTCAGTGAAATATCTGTTCATGTCCTTTACTCACTTTCTAATCAAATTGTTTGTTTTGTGAATTTGGGGAGTTCTTTATATATTTTAGATGGTAGTCTTGCCAGATATGTGGTTTGAAAATACTTTCTCCCAGTCTCTAATTTATCTTTTTATCCTCTTAACATATATTTCAATTCTGAGAAGCTGCCAAACTGTTTTGCAAAGCGGTTGCCCCTTTTGACATTCTATTAGCAAAGTTGGAGAGTTCCAGTCTCTCTACATCCTTGCCAACACTTGGTATACCAGTCTATTTAACCGTAGACATTCCAGTGGATGTGTAGTGATAGCTCATTATAGTTTTAATTTGCTTTTCCATAATGGTTTAATGATGCTGAGCATCTTTTCATATGTTTATTTGCTATCTGTATATCTTCTTTGGTCAAATGTTTGTCCAAATAGTTTGTCAATTTTTGTTGAGTTGTCTTCTTATTAAGTTATAAGAGTACTTTATATAAGGACATACGAATCATTTATGGGATGTATGTATTGCAAATATTTTCTGCTAGTCTGTGGCCAGGCAAGCTATGCTTTAAGAAAACATAATTTCCTTATGAGAACTGGGTTTTATTTTATTTATTTGGAGAAAAACAAACTATTCTATTCATTTGACTGGAATTAAGACTAGGGAGATTAAATTGTTTAACTAGTAAAGCAAATACTGGCAAGCATTTCCTTCTGTTACTGGAACAACACAGCAAAGAAGCAAGAGAAGCCAAAGATTGATAGGTGTTTTCTAAACATTTGCTAATTTTCTTTAAAATGAGTTATCATTTTTTTTTGCTATTTCATCATTTAGTAATTGCTATTATTCTTATTTGAATTTAATTATGAGTGAGACTTTGCTTCTTATAAGGCCATTTGTGTTTCTTTTTTTCTGAAATGGCTGCTTATCTCCATTTGCCATTTTTCATGGGATTATCTTTCAAAAATTTATGTATGACCTCCTTATAAATATTTGCATATATATCTGAATATGAATTGCAAACATTTTTCCAGTTTGTTGTTTTGTTGGTGGTTTTTACTTTTTAAAATTTTATATTATTATTATTATTTTGTAGAGATGAGACCTCCCTATGTTGCTCAGGCTGGTCTCAATCCCCTGGGCACAAGTGCTCCTCCTGCCTTGACCTCCCAGAGGGCTGGGATTATTGGTGGTTTTTTCTTTTTCTTTTTTTTTTTTAATAGAGGAGTTTTAAATTGTCTGAGCAGGATTGTGAAGGGTGAGAGATGGAGATAAAAATCCCAGATACTTGACAGGGACCTCGCCTTTCCTTCTCGTACTGGGATTGCCAAGATGAGAAGAGGGCTGGTTATTAGTGGAAAGGGTCAAGAGCCATCTGGGCTTGTTCAGAAAAGAATGTATGGAAGGAGAACAGATCTGAAGCTTAAGAAGCCCCGGATTCTAATCCCTCTGCTGCTGTCACTCAGCACCTGACAGGGTGCCAGGCAGCCATTCCCTCTGGGCTTCTGTATTGACATTTTAAAAATGAAGGGTTTTGTTCAGATGATTTCTAGAGTCTGATTCAGTTTCAATATCATTTGCCATGGGACTGTAGAGCCATCGCCTTGGCATCTATCAGCTGCTGGGATTCCTCAGGCAGACAGAATCAGGATATCCATGACATTCAAGTTAGCCTGGAAGCTTGTGAAGTATCACCCCATTTCAACTTTCTCTTCCGTCAGCTCTTCCCCACGTTTCCCTTTACTGGCTTTGCTCAAAATATGCAGCTTGTGGGGAAGGGACAGGAAATTGCACAAAAACCCTTGGATACTCTTGGTTCCAGGGGTTGGCAGGGTGGCAGAAGGGCGAGAGCACTGCTTTTGGAGCTGGATGGCTTTGATCCTGGCGCTGTCCTCACCAGCTGCGCGACCTTAGATGTGCTACTGAAACTCACTGAATATCTGTTTCCTCTTCCCTAGAATTTTCTTAGCTGCCTTTCTCTTGGATTATTGGAGGAACACTAAACAAATGTATAATTTTTCACCTATTATAATAAAAAAATCAGCACATATAAATGCACTATGGTTAATCAGTGCCTTGCTTAATAGGTGCTTAAGTATCTTGTTGATTAAAGGAACATATAATAAAGAAAAGGGAAATTAACACTCATTTATCACTGGTGGGAATTTTAAATGATAGATTATTTTTGGAGGCCAATTTATCATTATTTTTCAATAACTTAAAAAACTCGGCAAGCCTTTTAATCCAGCAATTCCCCTTCTAGGGACACTGTTTTAAGAAAATAACCGAAGAGTATATAAGGGTATCTGATGTCACAGGTATAATAGTGGAAAAACTGGCAACATTATAAATGCACAATAATGGGGGATTGGCCAAATAAATGATGGTTCAGTCTCAGTGGATACAATGGATACATGATGTAGCCACTGCAAAGGTTATGCTAGAAGTCTACCATTTGGTTTAGGGAACAGGCTTTGGTGCCTGGGATGAAGCCTGGCTCTGCTGCTTGCTAGCTCTGTGGACTTTGGCAAGTTTACTTAAGCTCTCAAAACATTAATTTTCCCATTTTTAAAGTGGTTATAATGATGCCAGCCTCACTGGGTCAGGAAAATCTGACAAGTGCTTGAGACAGCTGCGGGCAGTTCTGCTGGAGCCCCAAGATGGCAGGAGTGATCAATTCACGGGAAAAGATGGAATACATAAAATGAAATAACATATATTCCAATTATATACCTGATATAATTCCTAAGGAAATCGGTAAAGGAGTTTTGCACCGTTTGGTATAGTTTGATGATTTTTGCCTAAAGACATATGATCTGGGCCTGAGGTGCAGTTTTACTTAGTCTGATAAAAGTTTATCCACCAAGAGTGAGCTACATCCCTTTTGGCTGAGTCTGCAATATGTTCCCACCAAGGGACTTTGGATGCTAACTGCTTGGGTGGGGCCAGAAATGCAGCATTAGTGACTCTCAGTGCACCCTGGAAAGCCAATAATGGCAATAATAAAAACTGACATCTTTATTGGGCACTTACTGTCTGCCATGCACTATGCTAAGACTTTCCACAACACTATCGTAGTCACAGCAACCCTGCAATAGGGAACCATTATCACCTCTATTAAGTGAAGTGGAGGTATAGAAGGGTTAAAGAAAAGTGCCCACCCAAGGTCCCATGGCTATCAAGTGGTATAACCAGGAGCTACTATATTCAAATGTATTGGCTCCCAGCCAGGGGGTTCTGACCAAAGAAACACCTTGACAATATCCAAGGACATGTATTAGCAATTAGCTTTGTTAATCAATGTCATCTTGTGCATGTTTCTTCAATAAAATGGCAATCTTCATCATGCCCATTGTGAGAAAGCAATGAGCTGATGCATAAAAAGCATCAGGTGGAACATCACAGTATAAAAAGCATCACAGCGCCCAGTTTGTGATGTCACAATTGGAGTCATAATTTACCAATTTATGTTTTGGCACTGTGTCCCACAGATCTCGGTTGCAGAACCCTTCTCAACAGGGCTCCAGAGATCACCACCAATGAACGCGAGCTGATGTGGTGAATTGATGTATTTGCTATCCCTGTGCTACTATTTCCTAGGTGTTCTGATGCTGTAATTTCAAATGAAGATGCAAGCTGTGAATGTATGTGTCTATCTTTTCTCATTCCTGAGCTGAAAGCAACTTCCCTTACAAGCCTTGTGCCATCTGCTGCAAACTGTCTTGCCCTCGTCCTTCTTTGGTCACCTCAATCATCCTTGGAAAGAGGGACAGGGCCAGCTCTAATGTTAATAAGGGATGGTGGTAAAAATAATGTTCATTATTATTATTATTTTTCCAAACACCAACTCTAACCAGAAATCTTCTTTCTTTTGATACCTTCAAGAATCTTGTTTACTAGATGAAAGTAACCTTAAAGTGAATATTATTAATTCTTAGTAATAAATCCTTGAAATTACTATGAATGACGTTATTTGTGTGTTTTCTTATCTCTTGATTCTCAGCTACTCTCTAGCCATACACATCAGTTTGCAAATTCAATCTTATAAAAAGGAGTTTATTTATTCTCTAAGAAAATGGAATTGTGATGTGGATGAGGTGTCACCTGATGGTGGTTCTTCTGCTACATGGTCCAGACTGTAAGGCAGGTGCATTCTTGAAGACTTATCTGGGGATTAAACAACTATGTATGACACAGTGAATCATACCTTTGAGCTCTGGGCCAAGAAGGTATTGCCACATGTTGTGTAAACATCAGTCTCGTTCCCATTTCCTACTCTTCCAGTGAGCAGAGTATCAAGCTTCATAAAAAGCAAATGATATATGGAAGTTCAGTGGAAATAAGTTATTACAGAAGTGAATCGGGAAATAGTCTCAGAAACTTCTAGAAACTCACAAGTATGCATATTTATTATCCAACTGAATATTCTAATGCTTTATTTGATTTTTTTCTTTGTTAGATGGAAAATGGAATTGCTTCTGCTTTTTCAAGCATGGAAACCCAGAATGGGGTCTTCTCAGTTTGGGGTTATTTTTCTTTCTCTATCCCCCTCAAGAAAGTCAGGGCAGGGGAGGGAAGTGAGGAAAACCACCTGATATTTATGAGCATTTATCACATGCTAGGCACAGTTCTGAGAACTTTATATATTTTAACTCTTTTAGTCCTCATGCCAATCCTATGTAGTGAGTGCTTTTATTGTCCAATTTCATAGGAAATAAAGCCAATACATGAAGGAGAATTTGCCCACTTAGTATGTGGTCAAGCCAGGATCTGAGCACAGGTAGTCTCCCTCTAAAACACTTGCTCTTAACATGTATATTATTCTGCTTCCTTATTCAAGACCATAGCTTTCAAACTACAATCAGTCCTCATTATTTGCAGATTCTGTATTTGTGAGTTGGTCTGTTCACTAAAATGTATTTGTCACCTCAAGATTCAGGCAGGGCACGGTGGCTCATGCCTGTAATCCCAGCACTTTGGGAGGCCGAGGCGGGCAGATCACCTGAGGTCAGGAGTTTGAGACCAGCCTGGCCAACATTGTGAAACCTAGTCTCTACTAAAAATACAAAAATTAGCTGGGCATAGTGGAGGGCACCTGTAATCCCAGCTACTCAGGAGGCTGAGGCAGGATAATCACTTGAACCCAGGAGGCGGAGGTTGCAGTGAGCCGAGATCACACCACTGCACTCCAGCCTGGGTGACAGAGCGAGACTCTGTCTTAAAAAAATGATTTGGCCAGGTGCGGTGGCTCACACCTGTAATCCCAGCACTTTGGGAGGCCGAGGCAGGCAGATCACGAGGTCAGGAGATCGAGACCATCCTGGCTAACACAGTGAAACCCCGTCTCTACTAAAAAATACAAAAAATTAGCTGGGCAAGGTGGCGTGCGCCTGTAGTCCCAGCTACGCGGGAGGCTGAGGCAGGAGAATGGCGTGAACCCCGGGGGACGGAGCCTGCAGTGAGCCAAGATCGCGCCACTGCACTCCAGCCTGGGTGAAAGAGCGAGACTCCGTCTCAAAAAAAAAAAAAAAAAAGATTTGGCCAGGCGCGATGGCTCACACCTGTAATCCCAGCACTTTGGGAGGCCGAGGCAGGTGGATCATGAGATCAGGAGATTGAGACCATCCTGGCGAACATGGTGAAACCCTATCTCTACTAAAAATAAAAAAAAATAAAAAAATAAAAAATTAGCCTGGTGTGGTGGCACGTGCCTATAGTCCCAGCTATTCGGGAGGCTGAGGCAGGAAAATGGCACGAACTTGGGAGGCAGAGCTTGCAGTGAGCCGAGATCGCACCACTGCACTCCAGGCTGGGCGACAGAGTGAGACTCCATCTGAAAAAAAAGATTCATACTCATGCCCTTTGTTGGGCTTCACAGACATATGCAACAAAGTGGCAAAAACTGTGAGTGTCTGAGATGTAAACAAAGTCTTTGCTTTCCTGTTTTGGCTCTCAATACTGTAAATGAGTGTCCTTTGTGAAGAATTTTAGGTATTTTAGTACAATATTTTAACATTTTTTTGTGCTTATCGTTGGTGATTTATTGGTTTTAATGGCCTCCAAGCGTAGTGCTGAAATGCCGTCTAGTGTTCCTAACTGCAAGAAGTGTGTGAGGTGCCTTATGGAGAAAATGCGTGTGTTAGATAAGCTTTGTCTGGGCATGAGTGATAGTGCAGTTAGCCATGAAGTCAATGTTAATGAATCCACAACATGTATAAACTAGGTGTCTTTAAAAGAAAACATATATGAAACAAGGTTTTGTACTTATTGCTTGGCAAAAATGTCAAGATGACAAGAATTAACTGTATTTACTATTGATCATCAATATATTAATGTTTATAAAAATAATTGAACTTCAACAGTATCAAAATGTTTCATTACGATGAAAACTCTAAAACAGAATGGGAGAGTTACTCCTCAGTTGGAACTACCTTTAAACCTTCTCCTGGCCCGGCATGGTGGCTCACACCTGTAATCCCAGCACTTTGGGAGGCCAAGGCGGGTGGATCACCTGAGGTCAAGAGTTTGAGACCGGCCTGGCCAACATGGTGAAATCCAGTCTCTACTACAAAAATACAAAAAATTAGCTGGGTGTGGTGATGCGTGCCTGTAATCCCAGCTACTCAGGAGGCTGAGGCAGGAGAATTGCTTGAATCCAGGAGGTGGAGGTTGCAGTGAGCTGAGGTTGCACCACTGCACTCCAGCCTGGGCGACAAGAGTGAAACTGTGTCTCAAAACAAAACAAAACAAAAACAAAAACTTCTCCTTTGCAGAATTACGTAAGGATATTTTAGGCACCTGAGACACAGTGACCAACAGATGACAGCTATTATGATGGTGACAATGACAACATTCTGAGTCATTTCAGGTGGATTGGGATGGAACAGAGAGATGATTCCTAATGTAAGCATTAAATCCACACCCTGCTCCTACCCTTCCACTAATAAAAAGTTCATGCTTCATAAAAATTAAATGATGTGCCCAAGTCACTGGAAATGAATCATTAAAGGTGACATTCTTTTTTTTTTTTTTTTTTTGAGATGGAGTCTCCTCTGTCACCCAGGCTGGAGTGCAGTGGTGTGATCTCGGCTCACTGCAAGCTCCGCCTCCTGGGTTCATGCCATTCTCCTGCCTCAGCCTCCTGAGTAGCTGGGACTACAGGCACCCGCCACCACGCCCTGCTAATTTTGTGTATGTGTGTTTTTAGTAGAGACAGGGTTTCACCGTGTGAGCCAGGATGGTCTCGATCTTCTGACCTCGTGATCCGCCCGCCTTGGCCTCCCAAAGTGCTAGGATTACAGGCATGAGCCACTGTGCACGGCCAAAGGTGAAATTCTTAAAAAAAATTCTGTACTAGGCAAGAAAGTGAATTCACCACCTAAGAACTCAGCTGTATCTTACTGTAATCTGTTATTATTTTGCAAAAGTTTGTTCTTGCTGTTTCTGGTCTGACATCTTAAAGTTTTTTCAATTCAATTTGAGATGTCATTCATCATGCAAAGATTGAATTTTCTAAGTTGTATGGTGGTTGGTTGGAGACTTGAGATAAATAAAGTTCGTTTTTTTGCAAAGAAACAGAACTGCAGAATTATGTATTTCTAGATTTATAAGAAAATTCCAATGTGAATTCATTTCCCCTCCCTATCTATACAGATGAAGAAATTAAGACCCCCATTTAGTGACTGAGATGGCCTCAGGTCTACATCCTACGACTTTTGCTCAAGGTGCTTCCTAGCACACTCTCTCCCTAGATTTTATGAAACAAATCTTATCTTCTCAGAAGAAAGGAAAGCAAGACCAGGATGTTCTCTGTCCATATTCACCACTCCGCCTAGCGGTGGTCAGCACTTAAGATGGTATCTGAGCTCAGTTAATGCCTGAGTAGAAAAAGTACATCGTTCATCCAACCAGCCACCTTCTGATTGTATGTAACTAATCCAAAGTGACTCGAAATGAATGCATCACTGCAAAGGCTTCCAAGCTGGAAAAGTCTTTCAAAGCTCATCCTACTGATCCTGGGTAGGCTTTTCCTCTGTGGCCCTCGACACAATTGAAGTAGGTCCATTTGCTGTTCACTAAGTACCAGGTACTGTTTGTTCTACGCCTTCCGCATCTTACATCATTAAATGCTTCCAGAGTTCTATGCTCCATGATGATGGAGGCACGACCATCATGTCTATCATAAAGTTGGGAAAGGCAAAGTACAGAGATGTGCTTATCTCATAGCTTTTGGGTAAATGTGGCAAGATTCGGACCCAGGCAGTCCCACCACTAAGCTAATATTTCTTTAGCAGTGAGGCTCCTGTGTGGTAGATCTGGAATGCAGGTAGTGCAGGTAGACAGATCCGGGTTAGAACTTCAGCTCTGCCAGCTGACCTTCATCCAGATACTTAAACTCTTGGATCTTTCATTTTTCCCAGTTCTGAAATAGGAATAATAATACCTACCTAGTGAACAAGCTTTACAAGTATATCTGTAATTCCAAAGATGTAACACAGTTTTAAGATTATTTAGCTGAATTCACATGTCTGTGTGTGTACGAGAGAACTAAGGATAGGCGTGAGGGTGAGATAAAGGAGGGAAGTGCTTTTCTTTGGCTGTATCTATACACCACTAATAAAAACACCCAATTTTCTAGATACCAAGTTCTTAGTAAGCAATAAATCCTCAACCATAAAAATCAACTTTTCTGCAAGTGGCACCTTTTCTTGAGGAGGTATTTGCTTTCCTCCTCCTTCAATAGACCACGGTCCATGAATTCCTGGAATAGTTTCACTGTAAAAGCCAAAATCCAGGACATCTACAATCGACTCTCTGGACTGTGTCTGTGTTCACTCCCACTGGCTGGAATTTTTTTATGGGAGTTCGGACAAAGGCCATTTTGTGGCTACTCCCTCTGCCCCCTGCTCAGAACTGGCTCTCCTGGAATGCAGTAATTGCAGCTGAACAAAAGGACGCCTTATGTCTCTCTGTACTCCATGGCTGTGCATTGATTCTTTATGGCACTGGTATCAAAACTGCCAGTGTTTCCTCTCACGACGCCAGAACACGTTGGTCTCCTTGCAGTCCCAGGAAAGTGCTTGAGAAGCTGCAGTATGCAAGAAATGACAGGCTTCATTTATCCAGCAGCTTGTGGAGAAAAGCACCTTCCATGTGTTGTAAGGATCCTTTTTGTCTCTTTGGGCCCTTGTAGTTGTCAATGAATCAAGTGTGGAGAACTACTCAGCACTATTCATAAGTATGAGTTCTACCAGCTTGATGTGGAGCTCAGAAGCAACCTGGCCTGACTCGGAGAGCTTTCAAGAAGTCATTATGAAGACTAATGAAGGGCACCACAAGGGGGTGGACTGAACACCCAGATAAAAATGACTCGAAATATTAAGTTCATGACAGCACCAAGAAATAAGATGAGTACCATTAGTCAGTTCTCCAAAGTGGGGGCAAACTAGAAGAGCAGAAGACGTAAACCAGAGGGCATCCCAGAAAAAGGCTGCTGTGCAGATGTGGTGGGGTGAGGAAGCCCCAGGCCCAGAGTCTAGGTAGAAACACGGGCACAGGCGGGGTCCTGGGGCTTTCTTCAGGGCAATTAGTTGGAAGGCCAGGCAGGCAAGGCAGCCCCTTCCCTCAATCTCAACTTCTGCTATGCAGCAAGAAGCCATGACTGCAGATAGTGTGGTGGGCAACTGGGGCTCACAAAGAAGGAGGTACCCTGGAGCCTACTACTGCAGCTAAAGAGGGATAGAGACCTGTCCATACACATTAAACCCCTCCACACATTCACCAAGAGCAAGAGACGCAGACAATAAACCGCGTCTACAGACAGGCAAAGAGGAAATTCCCAATACAAAGAGAAGAGCAAAAATCATCAGACACTCCAGAAAAACAAACACGTGAAACAAAACCACTGAGCTGGCCGGGCGCTGTGGCTCACGCCTGTAATCCCAGCACTTTGGGAGGCCGAGGTGGGTGGATCACCTGAGGTCAGGAGTTCGAGACTAGCCTGACCAACATGGAGAAACCCCATCTCTACTAAAAATACAAAATTAGCCGGGCATCATGATGCATGCCTGTAATCCCAGCTACTTGGGAGGCTGAGGCAGGAGAATCACTTGAATCCAGGAGGCAGAGGTTGCAGTGAGCCAAGATCGCACCATTGAACTCCAGCCTGGGCAGCAAGAGCGAAACGCCATCTCAAAAAACAAAAACAAAAACAAAATAAAAACAAAAGCAACAAAACACCAAGCTTAACAAGGCGGAGAAGGAAATTATCTTCTAAGGAAATAGTGAAAATGACCAAATACTTTAAAGATTATTAACATCTTATGATGGGTTACCTGGGGGGAATTGCCACAAAATAAGAATAGTCAGTATAAAACAAGAACCAAGTAGAAACTTTACAAATTTAAAATAAGGTGACTTTTAAAAAACTTCAGTATAGTGAACGAATAACCAAATGTGAAAACTAAATCAGTGGGCTAAACGTCCAAACCAAGAAAGTCTTCCTAATTTTTTCTTAAATTTAAAACTAAACAAGTTTAATTTGTTGTAAAATACGTTACCATCTTAATTATTTTTAAGTGCACAGTTCAGGGGCATTAAGTATATTCATACTGTTGTGTGACCATCACCATCATCCATCCAGAGAACCCTTCCTGTCTTGCAAATCTCCAACTCTGTACCCGTTAAACAACCTCCCACCGCAACTCAACCCAGCCCCTGGCAACCACCATTCTACTTTCTATCTCTATGAATTTAACTCCTCTAGGTCTCTTATGTAAGTGGAATCATTCAGTATTTGTCCTTTTGTGGCTGGCTTATTTCACTCTGCATTATTCTCTCAAGGTTCAGCCATGTTGTAGCATGTGCCAGAATTTCCTTTCTTTCTAAGGCTGGATAATATTCGCTTGTCTGAAATACCACACCTTGTTTATCCATTCATCTGTCAGTGGATACTTGGGTTGCTTCTACCTTGTGACTATTGTGACTATTGATGCCATTCCCTGATTTCTATGCTATAGAACAAACCATTGAAAGAATAAAATAAAAGGTAAGATATGTATAGATTCAGGAGCTCCAAATACCAAATTTGAGATGGTTTGAGGAGAGGTAGAAAACTTAAATAAAACAATAACCGCAGAAAAATTGAAAAGGCAGTCAAAAATCTAACCCTTAAAAAGATAGAAGGCCCGGATCCTTTTTTGGACACATTCTACCAGAGACTATGTGATATTAACTCTCCCAGAGCATAGAAAAAATGCAAACATTCTCAATTCATGTCACAAGCATAACTTTGAAACTGGACAAGAGTAGAAGGAAAAAGAAAACACCTGTTAAAACATGGCAGATCAAGTATCTATGTGTAGCTTTTTTTCTTTTCCCCACTCTCCACCCAAGACCACTCTAACATAGCGTTATAGAAACACAAAAGGTTCTGAGTCCTCCCAGGAGGGCTCAGAAGGCAAGACAGGAGCCACCAGTGCGTGAGAGATTTAAACCAATTTCTGGAATATGGAAAACAGATGGGAGAGAGAAACTGACTTAGCAAAGAAGCAAAAACTGCATTCTAAAATTGGTTGAGTAGGGGATACTGGAAGAAAACAGGTGACTTCATTCATAGAGTCCATAAAACTCTTTGGAGAGTCTGGTCTTGAAAGCATCAGGTCCCACAGAAAGTGGGAGGCAAGCTAGGGGCTGCAAAAAGGCTACAGGAGCACAGACTTCATCCAGAGTTGGGGGTCTCCAGATTGCTCTAGCCTGACCTCTGCTCCATGTATAAAGTTGGAGGTTTATGTTACAGACAGATTAGATAGAAGGAGTTCTGGTCTTGAACATTTTAGGCACAATGAGGTGGTGTGGTACAGGGATGAAAATGGGCATACAATGAAGCTCTGCATCCTTCTTCTCTCTTCCCTGGCTCTGCTCACAATATGCCCACAGCCACACACAAGGACGTGATTTGGAAAATTCTGACCCAGAGAAAATAGCTCCATTCACTGAAACCTGGAGGTGCCCAAGTGTGGCAGCTGCTGCTTGACAAGTCTTGGCTGTGTACTTTGAGTCTGCAGTCATCTTCTTAGTGCCCCTAAGACTCTGAAACATACATGGGAAGTCAACTTTCATCAGACATTTGGGGGAAGGGTCCAAAACAAACATAAGAAACCCGGTAAGAAATTATGCAGGGCAGAGGAGAAATCTTCAAAAATACTGTAACACTTATGTCTCCAAAGAGGTGAGAGGTGACATTGCATTCATACAATAAGAACCTCATTCTCAGAAAAAAAAATCAGACAACAATAAAAGCTCTTGGAAATTTGAAGTATCACAGCAAAATAAACATTAGAGGAAGACTGGGAAATACAATTGAGAAAATCTTCCAGAATGTAAAGATGTCATGCAAAGAAATGGAAAATCGTAGAGAAACAATAAGAACATTAAAATATATATATAATATGTATTTTTTATTTTTTTGAGATAGAGTCTCACTCTGTCTCCCAGGCTGGAGTGCAGTGATGCAATCTCAGCTCACTGCAACCTCTGCCTCCCAGGTTCAAGTGATTCTCCTGCCTCAGCCTCCCGAGTAGCTGAGATTACAGGCATGCACCACCACACCTGGCTAATTTTTGTAATTTTAGTAGAGACGGTTTTCACCATGTTGGCCAGGCTGGTCTTGAACTCATGACCTCAGGTGATCCACCCTCCTCAGCCTCCCAAAGTGTTGGGATTACAGGCGTGAGCCACTGTGCCTGACCTAAAGGATCTATTTAAGAAAAACAAAATTCATCTAATAGGAGATCCAGAGGAAATGAAGAGGAGGAAATTATCTAAGACATGGTACAAGAAAACTTCCTATAACTGAAGGACATGACAGTCCAGGTAATAAGAGATAAGCAAGGATCAAAAACTATTACAAGTAAAACAAACAAAATGAACAAATAAAAACAACAACAACAAGCTCATGACAAGTCTGTCTTTTATGAAATTTCAGAACAATAGGAATTAAGAAAAGACACTGAAAGATGAAGGAGGGAAACCAGGTCTCATAAAGAAAGAATTAGGAATCAGTGTGGTTTCACACAACCTTGGAAGGCAGAAGGAAAAATATTTTCAAACTAGAATTTAATAATGAGACAAATAGCTAATCAAGTGTATAAATGAAGAATAATGACATTTTTAGATATACAATTATTTGCCACATAAAGACATTCCAGTCAACAATGAGCCTGCATATAACAGAGGTCCCATAGGATTATAATGGAGGTGAAAATTCATATTACCTAGTGGCATCATAGTGTTCGTAATGTCATAGCACAACACATTACTCATGCAAACCTATGATAAAAAAGCAAACCAGGCAAATCACTATGAACATATTTATGAAAAGAGTGACACTTCCCCCAAAAGAGCTTCAGGCAGGTCCTGCAGGAAGTATTCCAGAAGAAGACATTGTTATCACAGGAGATGACAGCTCCCTGTGTGTTAGTGCCCCTGAGGACCTTCTAGTGGGATAAGACATGGATATGGGGGACAATGATATTGATGATCCTGACCCTGTGTAGGCCTAGGCTAATGTGTCTGTTTGTATCTCGGGTTTTACAAACAAGTTTAAAAAGTAAAAAAAAAAAAGTAAAAAATGAAAAATGAAAAATAGATTATAAAATAAGGATATAAAGATAGAGAATTTTTTTTTTTTTTGAGACGGAGTTTTGCTTTTGTTGCCCAGGCTGGAGTGCAATGGAGCGATCTCGGCTCACTGCAACCTCCGCCTCCTGGGTTCAAGTGATTCTCCTGCCTCAGCCTCCCGAGTAGCTGGGATTACAGGCATGCACCACCACGCCCGGCTAATTTTGTATTTTTAGTAGAGATGGGGTTTCTCCATGTTGGTCAGGCTGGTCTCGAACTCCCAACCTCAGGTATCTGCCCACTTCGGCCTCTCAAAGTGCTGGGATTACAGGTATGAGCCACCATGCCCGGCTGATGATATTTTTATAATAGCCTTACAATGTGTTTGTGTTTTTAGTGTTATTATGAAAAGTTTAAAAACAGTAAAGTGTATAAAGTAAAAAAAAATTAACAGTAAGCTAAGTTTAATTTATTATTGAAGAAAAAAATTCTTTAAATGAATTTAGTGTAGCCAAAGTGTAGAGTGTTTATAAAGTCTGCAGTCACATACAGCAATGTTCTAGGGCTTCCCATTCACCCACCACTCACTCTTCAACTTACCCAGAGCAACTTCCAGTCCTGTAGGCTCCATTCATAGTAAGTGCCCTGTACAGGTATGCCATTTTAAATCTTTTATACCATATTTTTGCTGTACAGTTTCTGTTTTTAGATATGTTTAGATACATAAATGCTTATCATTGTGTGACAATTGCCTGCGGTATTCAGTACGATCACCTGCTATACAGGTTTGTGGCCTGGGAGCAATAGGCTAGACCATATAGCCCAGGGGTGTAGCAGGCTGTACTATCTAGATTTGTGTATGTCACTCTGCGATGTTCTCACAAGGATGAAATCACCCAGCGAAACATTTCTCAAAACCTATCCCTGTCGTTAAGCAATGGATGATTCTACAGGAAATCACAAATTTTACTGACCACATACCCTTGCATAGGACACTATAAGGATTTATTCCACTAAAATGCGAGAAAATAAAACAAACATGAAGAAGGCAAGGGAGCCAAGAAACAGGGTATTTAATAGAGAAAAAAAAAAGGCAAGTGAAAATCCCTGGATGTAATCTGTGTAGAGGCCTGATGAGCAGCCAGTCTTGAGAACTTAGGGGGACAAAAATGGAATTGACAGATGATCCGATACGTTGAGCATTTGGAACACATGGTTTGCAGGCGTGCAGCAGATGTGAACAAAATGGAACAGAGTCATATAGGGAAATTATGTGAAGAAAAAATAAGCAAGTACAAATATGCAAGTTTAAATATTTTAATATATTAAAACTACTACTTGGCTTTGCAGTGAACAATATTTGCTTAATTGAAATCATGTAAACATCGATTAATGTATAATAAATTTCTTGGTAATAAAATTCTACTGTGAGAATTCGTGGATGGGAGAGTGGTCCTGAAGATGTAAGATGTAAATATCATCAGTTACTATTGCAGGACATCAACAAATCACACACAAAATTGGCCCATTAATTAACAGGTAGAACTGGGAGGTGAAAAGAGATGGGTAAAGGAACTGCTTTTCATTATTATAAATCTTTTCATAGAATTTTATTTTTGGGCCGGGCGCAGTAGCTCACGCCTGTAATCCCAGCATTTTGGGAGGCCAAGGCGAGCAGATCCCCTGAGGTCAGGAGTTCAAGACCAGCCTGACCAACATGGAGAAACCCCATCTCTACTAAAAATACAAAATTAGCCCAGCATGGTGGTGCATGCCTGTAATCCCAGCTACTTGGGAGGCTGAGGCAGGAGAATTGCTTGAACCCGGGAGGCAGCGGTTGCAGTGAGCCGAGATCATGCCATTGCACTCCAGCCTGGGCAACAAGAACGCAAAAAAAAAAAAAAAAAAAAAAAGAATTTTATTTTTAAACTTTTTGTAAACACGTAAAAGATAACTCAAGATAAGAATATTAATGTATTTCACCTTATTAACCAAATAAAAGTTAAAAATCAAATGTGTATGCTAAAAAGACATTTGAAATATTCAATATGTAATCTTGCTGAAACTCTTAGGAAAATGGGAATTGGTGAATACTTACTCTATCGGGGGCCTCCAACCCCTGGTTTTAGGGGTACCGGTCTGCAGCCTGTTAGGAGCCAGGCCTCAGAGCAGGAGGTGAGTGGTGGGCGAGCGAGCATTACCACCTGAGATCAGCAGCGCCATTAGATTCTCAAAGGAGGGCGAACCCTATTGGGAACTGTGCATGCAAGGGATCTAGGTTGCATGCTCCTGATGAGAATATAATGCCTGATGATCTGAGGTGGAACAGTTTCATTCCCAAAGCATCACATCCCCCCCACTCCCCATTTGTGGAAAAATTGTCTTCCACGAAACTGGTCCCTCGTGCCGAAAAGGTTGAGGACCACTGCATATGATAAAATATATTAAATCCACCCTCACACCTAAGAGGACGCATGCATAGTGGTTCAGTGCACAGACTTGGGGCTAAATGTTTCCAGATTGTGGCATACACACAATATGGACTTTTCAGGCTGGCTGAGTCCCACTGGTCACCCTGGGGCCAGAGGTCAGTACCCATTTGCGACTCTGTGGCTCACTGGGTGGGAAACGCTGGTATAAAGAATGGCAAACAAACAAACAACAACAAAAGACCAGCAACTCAGCAGAAAAGCAGACAAAGGATATGAACCGACAATTGATAAAAGAAAATAGAAATAGGCCTTAATATACTCAAGCTCATTAATTATAAGAGAATCATAAAGGCAACTACCTATCATATTGCCAAAATTCTAAAAGTTGAATGACACATAATGTTTGTCATGGGTGGAGAAACATATATTTAATTCAATCCCAATTATATTATTAACAAATTTAGAGGGAGTGGCAGGTGCAGGCAGGACCAGGAAATCCTAGAGGGAAATCAAACTGAAGCAATGTCTTTGGGGGAAACAGAATAGATATCAACATTATGAATGCACACTCCTTTGATACAGAAATTCTACTTCCAGAAACTTACTCTACAAATATTTACGTAGATTTGTAACGTAATTTTAAAGTTTGAAAACAATCTAAATATCTTTCAACATGGCAGGTTAAATAAATGATGACACCAATAAAAAGAATGGGGCTGCTTTATACACATCAATGGGAAAACACTATCAGTCTGTGTGAGAATAAAGATTCGGAGTAGTATGTAGAGAACACTAATAATTGTGTGAAATATGTAAATAAATAAATACTTATCAGGCTATCTCTGGAAAGACTTAAAAGAACTGATAAAAAAAATTGCCTTCTCCATTCAAACTGGGTGGATAGTGGGCAGGGAGACAGCTACATTTTGGATTTTGTACTATGCACATTTAGAATATCTTTTTTTTTTTCTTTTTGAGACAGAGTCTTGCTCTGTCACCCAGGCTGGAGTGCAGTGGTGTGATCTCGGCTCACTGCAAGCTCCACTTCCCGAGTTCATGCCATTCTCCTGCCTCAGCTTCCAGAGTAGCTGGGACTGCAGGCACCTGCCACAACGCCTGGCTAATTTTTTGTATTTTTAGTAGAGACAGGGTTTCACTGTGTTAGCCAGGATGGTCTCGATCTCCTGACCTCATGATCCACCTGCCTCGGCCTCCCAAAGTGCTGAGATTACAGGCGTGAGCCACCGCGCCTGGCCAGAATATCATTTTAAAAGCCCATTCGAATTTTAAAAGCCCATTTTAAAAGCCCAATTAGAATGATTTTAAAAGCCCATTAGCCCAGAGAAAAGACTGTCAATGGTGTTCACCTTTGAGGAAGGGGATGAGAGAGGAGGAGGAGTAACGAGAAAATTGTTAGATTTTCTTCCAGGAGCTGATGTGTGGCTTGACTTGCTACAAGGAGGATACAGACATGTGCTAAGTTTAAATTTAAAAAGAATTAAAAAGTCACATAGCCAGGTTATTCAAGACAGGGCACGCTCTAAGTGCTCTTTAAACACAGTTTACTCTACTCAGTGTTGTGTTTTGTGTGGTTCAAGTCTGAGGTCACCCGGTATTTCCTTATTACCCTGAAGTTTATTTCAAACTGAGCCGACACTTCATCCTCCTGTCATTTCTAGCTGGATCTGCACCTAGTTTGCATTGGGACCTCTTTTTGTGGAGGATTTCTTCATGAAGCTTGTCTGCACATTGATAAATCTGAAAGTTCAGAGCAAAGCCTAGATGTCCATCCCCAGGTGTGAAGATAATGAACTCCCACACAGTCTTGATACCATCAAGTGAAGCTCACGTGTGCTCCACGAAAGCCACATTAGATTGGGCTAGGAATGTTCCACCCCGGAATCGGAGTACCTGGATTCGGGTCTAGATTCTTCCAATTGTGTGGCTTTAAGCAACTTGTTGAATGTCTCTAACATTTACTTTGGTTTCCTCGTTTGTAAAGAAATGGGATTGAACTGGATGATTTTTAGTTTCCTTTGCTTTCTAATATTCTTTGCTTTGTGGAACAAGAGAAAGAGTTCAGTGATTCATCTTTCCCAGAAAAAAAAGTGCAAGTATGTATACTTTTCACTTCCTGGGGAACAAAATATTCATGCCAGGATAAGACATTAATAAAAATAAAGCCACTTGGCCTCCTTTCCAGTTCTAAAAGTCTGTTATTCTTTCTGTTGTGTGAATAATCATTGACACTAAATAGAGGGTCGTCTACGTGTGCTGCTGTTGTGAGACTGAACTAAGTTGAGAAAAAATGTTCTAATTATCAAAACATTCTAATTATCATCTTTCTTGAGGTGTTGAAATGACTATTCTGTGGCATCCAGAGCCCCCTGTGGTGGAGCTAGCAGACACGGAGGCAACTGTACTAAATATATTACTCATTAATATTAGCTAATATTGGCTGGGCGTGGTGGCTCACGCCTGTAATCCCAGCACTTTGGGAGGCCGAGGAGAGCAGATCACCTGAGGTCAGGAGTTCGAGACCAGCCTGGCCAACATGGTGAAACCCCATCTTTACTAAAAAATACAAAAAACTAGCCAGGCGTGGTGGCAAGCGCTTGTAATCTCAGCTACTGGGGAGGCTGAGGCAGGAGAACTGCTTGAACCCGGGTAGCAGAGGTCACGGTGAGCCAAGATTGTGCCACTGCACTCTAGCCTGGGCAACAGAGTGAGACTCCGTCTCAAAACAAACAAAAAGTTAGCTAATATTTAATTCAAAAACATGTTCTTAAATATTATTTGTAGCCAAGCAAACACTATGGGGAGAAAAACAGGCAAAGTGCCCTCTGCCTCAATATACGCAAACTCTGAGCCTGTGATATTTCCTAGGTCACCGTAGTCCCTGTAGATTGGTGTTGCCACTTGGAGCCCTGTGTAAGAAGAAACCTGTAGGCTGAGCGCAGTGGCTCACGCCTGTAATCCTAGCACTTTGGGAGGCCGAGGCTGGTGGATTGCCTGAGCTCAGGAGTTCGAGACCAGCCTGGGCAACACGGTGAAACCCCATCTCTACTAAAATACAAAAAATTAGTTGGGTGTGATGGTGTGCACCAGTAGTCCCAGCTACGCAGGAGGCTGAGCCAGGAGAATTGCTAGAACCCGGGAGGTGGAGGTTGCAGTGAGCCAAGATAGTACCACTGCACTCCAGCCTGAGCAACAGAGCAAGACTCCGTCTCAAAAATAAAAAAAGGAACCTATAATTTTTGGTGTACAGGTTTTTCACATTCTCGATTATTCCTGGGTATTTAACTCTTTTGGATGCTATAATAAATGGAATTTTTTTAAAATTTTCTTTCAGATTGTTCATTGCTGGTATATAGAAGAAGCATAATGTGTTTTTGAGTGTTGATCACACCTGAAATTTTGCTGAATTGATTTATTTGCTCCAATAGGTTTTCTTTGGATCCTACATACAGGGACCTGAGATTTTCTATATATGTAGGATCATGTTACCTGTGAATAGAAACAGTTTTGTGACTTCCTTTTTATCTGGCTGCCTTTAATCTCTTTTTCTTGCCTAATTGCTCTGGCCAGGACTTCTAGTACAGTGTTGAGTATCAATGCTGAAAGTAGGCATTCTTGTCTGTTTCCTGATCTTAGGAGGAAAGCTTTCAGTCTTTCACCATTGAATATGATGCTAGCAATGGGCTTTTCACAAATACCCTTTATCCTATTGGGAAGTTACCCTTTATTTCTAGTGTTCTGAGCGTTTTTACCAAGAAAATGTGTTGTATTTTGTCAAATGTTTTTTAAGCATCAATTCAAATGATCATGTGGATTTTTTCCTTTCATTTTACTAATGCAGTGAATTATCTCTATTGTCTTTTAAAAAAATGTTGAAACACCCATGAATTCCTGGGAGGAATCCCTCTTAATCATGGTGTATAATCCTTTCAGTATGCTGTTGGATTTGGTTTGCTAGTACCATACTGAAGATTTTTGCATCTATATTCATGAAAGACACTGATCTGTAGTCTTCTTTTCTTGTGACACACACACACATTTTATGTGTTATATGTGTTTGTGCACACAGATACTCTAACACATTTATGATTTACCAAAAATCCAAGCTGCTCCAAGTCATTTGAAACAGAACGTTTGTCCAAATAAGCATATTATTGTAAGACATCCCAGCAAGTATGGCAACTGAGGGCCTAGCGGAACTTTTCAAACCTTCCCTCTGGGGGTGTGCCACGAATGTGATCTCGTTTCCCTTGCCATTATTGTTTCTTAGTTAAGATTCTCAATGAAGATTGTGGTTGGCACAATTTTCTTCAAGTCCAGCTCACCCTGAATCTAATGAGCTAAATCTAGAGCGGTGATGCCATGTTGTCAAGTGTTTCTCAAACCTTAATGTGCATGCAGCTCACCTAGTGGTATTGTTAAAATTCTGAGCATTGGCCCCGGCGCGGTGGCTTACACTTGTAATCCCAGCACTCTGGGAGGTCAATGTGGGCGGATCACGAGGTCAGGAGATCGAGACCACGGTGAAACCCCGTCTCTACTAAAAATACAAAAAATTAGCCAGACATGGTGGCGGGTGCCTGTAGTCCCAGCTACTCGGCAGGCTGAGGGAGGAGAATGGTGTGAACCTGGGAAGTGGACCTTGCAGTGAGCCGAGATTGTGCCACTGCACTCCAGCCTGGGTGACAGATCGAGACTCCGTCTCAAAAAAAAAAAAAAAAATTCTGAGTATTTAGATCTGTCACCAAGGCAGAATCTCAGGTTCTGCAGTTCTTATGAGCTCTTAGGTGATGCCATTGCTGCTGGTCCATGAACCACACTTTAAGTAGAAAGAATGTGGCCATGGGGCTGGGCATGGGTCCATTATTGAAGGCAGAACAGGGGAGTTGCTTTAAAAATCAGGGCTTAGGCCAGGCGCAGTGGCTCATGCCTATCATCCCAGCACTTTGGGAGGCCGAGGTGGGTGGATCATGAGGTCAGGCGTTCGAGATCAGCCTGGCCAACATAGTGAAACCCTGTCTCTACTAAAAATACAAAAAAAAAAAAAAAAAAAAAAGAAAAAGAAAGAAAAAATTAGCCGGGCGTGGTGGTGGGTGCCTGTACTCGGGAGTTTGAGGTAGAAGAATTGCTTGAACCTGGAAGGCGGAGGTTGCCGTGAGCCAAGATTGTGCCACTGCACTCCAGCCCGGGAGGCAGTGCGAGACTCTGTCTCAAAAAAATAAAATAAAATAAAATAAAATAAATAAATAAATAAAAATAATCAGGGCCTATGCAGGTATCCCAAGGGGTATCTACCACAGTCAGGGAATATCTGTACTATTATTTGTGCTAATATCATTATTTCTAAATTTTCTGATGCTTTGATTACTAAATTACTTGTGAACAAAATTTTCTGATCATGAAGGCAGCTACATGAAAGTGAAATTCTTCAGAATCCATGTGTGGACTATGAATAGGTATGTATGCCCATGTGCTGTGTAAGAAGAGCAAATATTTCATAATATAGTATACTTGTGACTCAGTGCATGACCTAAGCCACCAGTCTGTACAATTTCTACTCTCTTCAACCCAGTTGAGAACACAGAGGGCCAGGCCTCAGCAATCCAACTGACCAAGTTTTCCTCCAGCATGTCCAGCTTCTGCTTTTGGTGGCCTATTCTGGTAAATGAAGGCCACTCCCTGACCTCACGAGGCTCAGGGACTGCTGCCTGATACTTCCCGCTCCTTTCTCAACATTGGGATGGGTCTGCTGCCAGCCGGTTGCATTAGCTCTAATATCCACTTTTTGGCAGGGGTTTTCAACTTTGTGGCATGCTCCTGCCCAGTTTCAGGCATGCAGTTTTGTCCTGGACCCATGCTTGTTTCCCTTCAAGTTGGACAAGGATCTTATGGTGATGGCCATGCAGTTGTCCTTACATGTCGAAAGGGAGTCCTGACCCATGGTGACACTGGGGAGAGGGCAGGCTTCTCTGCAGGTGCTGGAGCCCCTGAGTGTGAGTGGAGGAGGGACACACAGGCGTTGGGAACACCTCTGTCTCTTCTCTCTCTGCTCTAGTTCCCACCCAAGCACAGGTGGGTGCCACCTACCTTCTCCCTGCCCCTGAGTAATCTTTTTTTTTTTTTTGAGACAGAGTCTTGCTCTGTCACCCAGGCTGGAGTGCAGTGGTGTGACCTTGGCTCACTGCAAGCTCTGCCTCCTGGGTTCAACTGATTCTCCTGCCTCAGCCTCCCAAGCAGCTGGGATTACAAGCACGTGGCACCATGCCCAGCTAATTTTTGTATTTTTAGTAGAGACAGGGTTTCACCATATTGGCCAGGCTGGTCTTGAACTCCTGACTTCGTGATCCACCCACCTCGGCCTCCCAAAGTGCTGGGATTACAGGCATGAACCACTGTGCCCGGCCCTGAGTAATCTTTTCTGCTACCCCAGATGGAGCTCATGTTTCCTAGGAACTACCCTTGTTTTATCTATGACCTGCACAACATTTTTGTCACCTCTCTTATCTCAAAGTTATGCCTTGAAAAGCAGCCCTGCAACCACACATATTATTTCTACCTTTTGTAGAAAGATATTAACCAATAAGTATAATGTGAAAATGTGTCTTCATGAATAGGATATTCTTGGGCTGCCATCAAGTCACAGAATGGGAATCAGTTGCCTCAAGGTAGAAAGCTAGGATGTGAACCCAAGTTCCTTGGGAGGCAGGAACAGGAGCAGCAGGGACAGGAGGAGCCAGGTCACCATTATCTGAGTACTTGAGGACTGCAGTCTTCAAAGTTTTGGGCTCTTCTCAACTTAAGAATTTTGCAAAGCTTCATATTCTCTTTTACTTTTAAAAATTTGTTTAAATTGTTTAAATTTCTGTGGACACATAATAAGTGTATACATTTATGGGGCACATGAGGTATTTTGGTACAGATCTCCTTAAGCATTTATCCTTTGTGTTACAAACAATCCAATTATTCTCTTTTAGTTAGTTTAAAATATATAATTAAATTATTATTGATTGTAGTCCCTCTATTGTGCCATCAAATACTAGGTCTTATTCCTTCTTCCTAACTATGCTTTCAGTTCTTAAAGTTGACATGTAAAAATTTTTTTGTAAGTTTAAGTCGTTACAGAGGAATCATTTTCTGTGTTCTGGAAATATTGGTATTTAAAAGTAAAGCTGTTACGTTATTCTTTTCAATGTATTCAGCTACATAGCATAGTGAATGATACCTACCACCATCGACTTAAAAATAAAGGACCCCCTGTAATCCCAGCACTTTGGGAGGCCGAAGAGGGCGGCTCACGAAGTCAGGAGATGGAGACCATCCTGGCTAACACGGTGAAACCCCATCTCTACTAAAAATACAAAAAATTAGCCGTGCGAGGTGGCGGGCGCCTGTAGTCCCAGTTACTCAGGAGGCTGAGGCAGGAGAATGGCGTGAACCCGGGGGGTCGGAGCCTGCAGTGAGCCGAGATGGTGCCACTGCACTCCAGCCTGGGCGACAGTGAGACTCCGTCTCAAAAATAAATAAATAAATAAATAAATAAATAAATAAATAAATAAATAAAGGACCCAGCTTTTCTTAGTAGTCAACGTTTTACATCATTCTTCGAATTTACTTTCTTATTCTACTTCCACCACAGAATTTCATCTTAATGAACTATATATTTAGGCTTGAAAATCTGCCATTGAACAACCTATCATAATTCTCTGCTACAAAAATATGTATATAAAAAATTCAAAACATTTAATTCTAAAAAAAGAATTTTAAACAGGAGTCTTTAATAGCCTTTAAGTAAGGGTCTAAGTGCAACAATTTAATATTTTTCATGTTCAGTATATTCTGATCTAAAAAACATAAATTTATTTTATTAATAAATTCCCAAAGCAAAATTGTATTATTTACATGCCTCTCAATAAGATGGATGAGACATTTATGAATTTACTTATCACAGTGTTGTAACATGTATCTCTAAACTACCGTTGCTAAACTGAGCTGTGTTTCAGTATCAATTCTACCCCAATGCCTTATTTTTATAGATGTTGGTGCTTTGAAACTGCATTCAAACATATTAGTAGACAGAAGGCAGTATTATTATGTCAATGCTACTCAATTTAAAATATAACTCCTTCTGAGTTACTTGCCCCAAATAACAAGATCAGCTATTGTCAAAAATTATTTCATGAAAGGACAACCATCTAGGTCTTCCTTCTATTTTGTAGAAAACAAAGCAGAAACTACTTCATTGGCAAAATAATTCATAACTAGTCATGAGAGTGATATACTTTCTGAACCCATCACTAAGTTTTTGAATTGTCCCTTTGTTTGTCACCCAGGAATGTTTTGAACCTGAGGGCAACTTGTGACCATAAGTGGGAAGAAGGGCTTTTGTGACAGGGACAGAGAACCAGGGAGACTCCGGACCCTGCTCCTCCTGAAGCAGATTAGATGTAGGAATGGATACGTACTGAAGCAAAACTGTTGCTCCCGAACCTTCCCAGTGCCCACAGGCCCCCTGGGAGGTGTTCCGGTACCTCCAGTGGCCTTGTCCCATAGCTCAGCAGTCTCCACTGGGCTGGAGAAGGGACGTGCACTGCGTCTCAGATGACATCCCAGACCCAGCTGAGACTGCTCCTGTTTCTTTTCACTGCCCTGCAGTCCCTAACAACCACCCTCACAGTCAAGGCAGGCTCATCGTGCCTCTGACCTTTGGAGTCTTTTCTTGGAGACTCTGGATAAAGGGTATAGTAGTGGATAAATGAAACTTCCTGGGTATATATGTCAGGAATCAAGTGATATGCTTCTATTATTATTTATAAGCCGTATGCTTGGAAGTGCATATAAACTTTAGGAATATAGAACCGAGGGAAGAAAGATCAGCTATGTGACTCACAATAGACCCTGATCTAAATTAGACCTTGGGCCGATCTGCCTTAAGCTGAGAGAAGAGAGAGGAAATGTTTTATTTTTAAAAGTCTAGGTATTTAAAAATAGTTGTCACCTTTCAAGAATCCCTGGGTCATTTTCTGTAAGAACCGATGAGCTCATCCAATGTTGCGGCTACAATGCAGCCACGTATAATTAAGTTCTGTCTTGCATCTCGTGGTTCAGCAGCGAGATGACACAGCCTCTCCTTCCCGCCACACTACCGTGGGAGGAGGAGACCGGGAGAAAATAGTTGCTGTATGTGGCTGTGTAGGTTCACAAACATCCACCTCCCCACCCCAGTTATTCCTCTTTTTTTCCATGGAAACAACAATATGCTCTACCTAGAGGAAGAGAGAGATTATTTCGCCTCTTCTTTTTTTTTTTTTTTTTTTTTTGAGACGGAGTCTCGCTCTGTCGCCCAGGCTGGAGTGCAGTGGCTCAATCTCGGCTCACTGCAAGCTCCGCCTCCCGGGTTCACGCCATTCTCCTGCCTCAGCCTCTCCGAGTAGCTGGGACTACAGGCGCCCGCCACCACGCCCGGTTAATTTTTTTTTTTTTGTATTTTTATTAGAGACGGGGTTTCATCATGGTCTCGATCTCCTGACCTCATGATCCGCCCACCTCGGCTTCCCAAAGTGCTGGGATTACAAGCGTGAGCCACCGTGCCCGGCTGTTTCGCCTTTTCTTATTTCATTTGCATAGCAACTTGTGATGTTGGTATTAGTATCACAATTTTATAGATAAGGAAACTGAGTCTCAGAGACTTTTTTTTTTTTGTATTTATTTTTGCCTTTATTCTGAGTGATAATTTAGGTATAAACTTTTACGTTAACAGCGCTTCAGTGGTTTTCTGGCAACTGTTTTTATTGATAAGAATATTGCTCATTATTTAACTTTTTCTTCTAGACATTCTATTTTTCTGCCTTCTTTATAGATTTTTTCTTTTTATATATATATTGATTATACTTTAAGTTCTAGGGTATATGTGCACAGCGTGCAGGTTTGTTACATAAATATACATGTGCCATGTTGGTGTGCTGCACCCATTAACTCAACATTTACATTAGGTATATCTCCTAATGCTATCCCTCCCCCCTCCCCCCACCCCACAACAGGCCCCGGTGTGTGATGTTCCACTTCCTGTGTCCAAGTGTTCTCATTGTTCAATTCCCACCTATGAGTGAGAACATGCAGTGTTTGGTTTTTTGTCCTTGCGATAGTTTGCTGAGAATGATGGTTTCCAGCTTCATCTGTTTCCCTACAAAGGACATGAACTCATCATTTTTTATGGCTGCACAGTATTCCATGGTGTTATATGTGCCATATTTTCTTAATCTAGTCTATCACTGTTGGACATTTGGGTTGGTTCCAAGTCTTTGCTATTGTGAATAGTGCCGCAATAAACATACGTGTGCATGTGTCTTTATAGCAGCATGATTTATAATCCTTTGGGTATATACCCAGTAATGGGATGGCTGGGTCAAATAGTATTTCTAGTTCTAGATCCCTGAGGAATCGCCACACTGACTTCCACAATGGTTGAACTAGTTTACAGTCCCACCAACAGTGTAAAAGTGTTCCTATTTCTCCACATCCTCTCCAGCACCTGTTGTTTCCTGACTTTTTAATAATCACCATTCTAACTGGTGTGAGATGGTATCTCATTGCGGTTTTGATTTGCATTTCTCTGATGGCCAGTGATGATGAGTGTTTTTTCATGTGTCTGTTGGCTGCATAAATGTCTTCTTTTTAGAAATGTCCGTTCATATCCTTTGCCCACTTGTTGATGGGGTTGTTTGTTTTTTCTTGTAAATTTGTTTGAGTTTTTTATAGATTCTGGATATTAGGCCTTTGTCAGATGAGTAGATTGCAAAAATTTTCTCCCATTCTGTAGGTTGCCTGTTCACTCTGATGGTAGTTTCTTTTGCTGTGCAGAAGCTCTTTAGTTTAATGAGATCCCATTTGTCAATTTTGGCTTTTGTTGCCATTGCTTTTGGTGTTTTAGACATGAAGTCCTTGCCCATGCTTATGTCCTGAATGGTATTGTCTAGGTTTTCTGCTAGGGTTTTTATGGTTTTAGGCCTAACATTTAAGTCCTTAATCCATCTTGAATTAATTTTTGTATAAGGTGTAAGGAAGGGATCCAGTTTCAGCTTTCTACATATGGCTAGCCAGTTTTCCCAGCACCATTTATTAAATAGGGAATCCTTTCCCCATTTCTTGTTTTTGTCAGGTTTGTCAAAGATCAGATAGTTGTAGATATGCGGCATTATTTCTGAGGGCTCTGCTCTGGTCCATTGGTCTATATCTCTGTTTTGGTACCAGTACCATGCTGTTTTGGTTACTGTAGCCTTGTAGTACAGTTTGAAGTCAGGTAGCGTGATGCCTCCAGCTTTGTTCTTTTGGCTTAGGATTGACTTGGCAATGCGGGCTCTTTTTTGGCTCCATATGAACTTTAAAGTAGTTTTTTCCAATTCTGTGAAGAAAGTCATTGGTAGCTTGATGAGGATGGCATTGAATCTATAAATTACCTTGGGCAGTATGGCCATTTTCATGATATTGATTCTTCCTATCCATGAGCATGGAATATTCTTCCATTTGTCTGTATCCTCTTTTATTTCGTTGAGCAGTGGTTTGTAGTTCTCCTTAAAGAGATTCTTCACATCCCTTGTAAGTTGGATTCCTAGGTATTTTATTTTCTTTGAAGCAATTGCGAATAGGAGTTCACTCATGATTTGGCTCTCTGTTTGTCTGTTATTGGTGTATAAGAATGCTTGTGATTTTTGCACATTGATTTTGTATCCTGAGACTTTGCTGAAGTTGCTTATCAGCTTAAGGAGATTTTGGGCTGAGACGATGGGGTTTTCTAGATATGCAATCACGTCATCTGCAGACAGGGACAATTTGACTTCCTGTTTTCCTAATTGAATACCCTTTATTTCTTTCTCCTGCATGATTGCCCCAGCCAGAACTTCCAACACTATGTTGAATAGGAATGGTGAGAGAGGGCATCCCTGTCTTGTGCCAGTTTTCCAAGGGAATGCTTCCAGTTTTTGCCCTTTCAGTATGATATTGGCTGTGGGTTTGTCATAAATAGCTCTTACTATTTTGAGATATGTCCCATCAATACCTAATTTATTGAGAGTTTTTAGCATGGAGAGCTGTCGAATTTTGTCAAAGGCCTTTTCTGCATCTATTGAGATAATCATGTGGTTTTTGTCTTTGGTTCTTTTTATATGCTGGATTATGTTTATTTATTTGTGTATGTTGAACCAGCCTTGCATCCCAGGGATGAAGCCCACTTGATCATGGTGGATAAGCTTTTTGATGTGCTGCTGGATTCGGTTTGCCAGTATTTTATTGAGGATTTTTGCATCAATGTTCGTCAGGGATATTGGTCTAAAATTCTCTTTTTTTGTTGTGTCTCTGCCAGGCTTTGGTATCAGGATGATGCTGTCCTCATAAAATGAGTTACAGAGGATTCCCTCTTTTTCTATTGATTGGAGTAGTTTCAGAAGGAATGGTACCAGCTCCTCCTTGTACCTCTGGTAGTGTTCGGCTGTGAATCCATCTGGTCCTGGACTTTTTTTGGTTGGTAAGCTATTAATTATTGCCTCAATTTCAGAGCCTGTTATTGGTCTATTCAGAGATTTAACTTCTTCCTGGTTTAGTCGTGGGAGCGTGTATGTGTCGAGGAATTTATCCATTTCTTCTAGATTTTCTAGTTTATTTGCGTAGAGGTGTTTATAGTATTCTCTGATGGTAGTTTGTATTTCTGTGGGATCGGTGGTGATATCCCCTTTATCATTTTTTATGCGTCCATTTGATTCTTCTCTCTTTTCTTCTTTATTAGTCTTGCTAGTGGTCCATCAATTTTGTTGATCTTTTCAAAAAACCAGCTCCTGGATTCATTGATTTTTTGAAGGGCTCTTGTCTCTATCTCCTTCAGTTCTGCTCTGATCTTAGTTATTTCTTGCCTTCTGCTAGCTTTTGAATATGTTTGCTCTTGCTTCTCTCGTTCTTTTAATTGCAATGTTAGGGTGTTAATTTTAGATCTTTCCTGCTTTCTCTTGTAAGCATTTAGTGCTATAAATTTCCCTCTACACACTGCTTTAAATGTGTCCCAGAGATTCTGGTATGTTATGTCTTTGTTCTCATTGGTTTCAAAGAACATCTTTATTTCTGCCTTCATTTTCTTATGTACCCAGTAGTCATTCAGGAGCAGGTTGTTCAGTTTCCATGTAGTTGAGCAGTTTTGGATGAGTTTCTTAATCCTGAGTTCTAGTTTGATTGCACTGTGGTTTGAGAGGCAGTTTGTTATAATTTCTGTTCTTTTACCTTTGCTGAGGAGTGCTTTACTTCCAACTATGTGGTCAATTTTGGAATAAGTGCAATGTGGTGCTGAGAAGAATGTATATTCTGTTGATTTGGGGTGGAGAGTTCTGTAGATGTCTATTAGGTCCAGTTGGTGCAGAGCTGAATTCAATTCCTGGATATCCTTGTTAACTTTCTGTCTCATGGATCTGTCTAATGTTGACAGTGGGGTGTTAAAGTCTCCCATTATTATTGTGTGGGAGTCTAAGTCTCTTTGTTGGTCTCTAAGGACTTGCTTTATGAATCTGGGTGCTTCTGTATTGGGTGCATATATATTTAGGATAGTTAGCTCTTCTTGTTGAATTGATCCCTTTACTCTTACGTAATGCCCTTCTTTGTCTCTTTTGATCTTTGTTGGTTTAAAGTCTGTTTTATCAGAGACTAGGGTTGCAACCCCTGCCTTTTTTGGTTTTCCATTTGCTTGGTAGATCTTCCTCCATCTCTTTATTTTGAGCCTATGTGTGTCTCTGCATGTGAGATTGGTTTCCTGAATACAGCACACTGATGGGTCTTGACTCATTATCCAGTTTGCCAGTCTGTGTCTTTTAATTGGAGCATTTAGCCCATTTACATTTAAGGTTAATATTGTTATGTGTGAATTTGATCCTGTCATTATGATGTTAGCTGGTTATTTTGCTCATTAGTTGATGCAGTTTCTTCCTAGCCTCGATGGTCTTTACAATTTGGCATGTTTTTGCAGTGGCTGGTACCGGTTATTCCTTTCCATGTTTAGTGCTTCCTTCAAAAGCTCTTGTAGGGCAGGCCTGGTGGTGACACAATCTCTCAGCATTTGTTTGTCTGTAAAGGATTTTATTTCTCCTTCACTTATGAAGCTTAGTTTGGCTGGATATGAAATTCTGGGTTGAAAATTCTTTTCTTTAAGAATGTTGAATATTAGCCCCCACTCTCTTCTGGCTTGTAGAGTTTCTGCCGAGAGATCAGCTGTTAGTCTGATGGGCTTCCCTTTGTGGGTAACCTGACCTTTCTCTCCGGCTGCCCTTAACATTTTTTCCTTCATTTCAACTTTGGTGAATCTGACAATTATGTGTCTTGGAGTTGCTCTTCTCGAGGAGTATCTTTGTGGCGTTCTCTGTATTTCCTGAATTTGAATGTTGGCCTGCCTTGCTAGGTTGGGGAAGTTCTCCTGGATAATATCCTGCAGAGTGTTTTCCAACTTAGTTCCATTCTCCCTGTCACTTTCAGGTACACCAGTCAGATGTAGATTTGGTCTTTTCACATAGTCCCATATTTCTTGAAGGGTTTGTTCATTTCTTTTTATTCTTTTTTCTCTAAACTTCTCTTTTCACTTCATTTCATTCATTTGATCTTCAATCACTGGTACTCTTTCTTCCAGCTGATTAAATCGGCTACTGAAGCTTGTGCTTTCATCACGTAGTTCTTGTGCCATGGTTTTCAGCTCCATCAGGTCATTTAAGGCCTTCTCTCCATTGGTTATTCAGTTAGCCATTTGTCTGATCTTTTTTCGAGGTTTTTAACTTCTTTGCGATGGGTTTGAACGTCCTCCTTTAGCTCAGAGAAGTTTGATCGTCTGAAGCCTACTTCTCTCAACTCGTCAAAGTCATTCTCCGTCCAGCTTTCTTCCGTTGCTGGTGAGGAGCTGTGTTCCTTTGAAGGAGGAGAGGTGTTCTGATTTTTAGAATTTTCAGTTTTTCTGCTCTGTTTTTTCCCTATCTTTGTGGTTTTATCTACCTTTGGTCTTTGATGATGGTGATGTACAGATGGGGTTTTGGTGTGGATGTCCTTTCTGTTTGTTAGTTTTCATTCTAACAGTCAAAACCCTCAGGTGCAGGTCTGTTGGAGTTTGCTGGAGGTCCACTCCCGACCATGTTTTACTGGGTGTTAGCAGCGGAGGCTGCAGAACAGCGAATATTGCTGAACAGCAAATGTTGCTGTCTGATCGTTCCTCTGGAAGTTTCGTCTCAGAGGGGTACCCGGCTGTGTGAGGTGTGAGTCTGCCCCTACTGGGGGGTGCCTCCCAGATAGGCTACTCTGGGGTCAGGGACCCACTTGAGGAGGCAGTCTGTCCTTTCTCAGATCTCAAACTCCATGCTGGGAGAACCACTACTCTCTTCAAAGCTCAACTGGAACTGCAGAAATCACCAGTCTTCTGCGTCTCTCACGTTGGGAGCTGTAGACGGGAGCTGCTCCTATTTGGCCATTTTGGAGCCGCCTCAGAGAGGTTAAAATGGCTTGTTCAATGTCTTGCACGAGTAGGGGGCAAAACCGAGGCTACCAGTGCAGCAGGTCTGTCTCATTCCTGAGCCTGTGTTCTTTCCTTTGTGCCATGGGAGCCACCTTAGATAGAAAAACGTCTCCTGCCACTCTTGTCCTGCTGGAGCACACAGCTCCCTCACTGCAGTGGGGACCCCAGATGGGGGATTGGGGAGCTGCTACAGCAGGTGACTGTGGCCCTCAGGAATGCTTAGCAGATGCACATCCTGAGCAGCACTTCCCAGCCCTTTCCACACCACGGCACATGGACAAAAGGAAGCATTTAATTGGCAGGTTGGGTTATACAGAAAAGAAGCTGTTCAAAACTGGGAGCAAAGAGTTGACCTTGACCTGGCTACTGAACAACTGGGGCATCCATAAGTCAACACACTTGTCGCCTGCCCAAAGCATGGAAGCTGGGGCTCTGACACATGACAGAGGGCAGAGTGCACATGCACCTCAGACACTGTCTCACGGGGGCAGCCACTATCATGCCTGGGCCTCTGCAGTACTAGATTTCTACAGGGGCTAAGCAGTAGATGATCCCTTTTGGAATTCACATCAATGACATGCCTAGCATCCTCAGAGCATCGGTGACTTTGAAGGGTGGGGTAGAAGCAAGGGGAATGGCACTTGGCTTGTGGGCAGCTATGAGTAATCCGCTTGGCCCTGGACATGGAGAGATGGCATAAGATTGCCTACAGATCATCACAGTGCCCACTGTGTTTTCTGTTTATTTTTCAGTTGAATGACAATCCAAAGGTGGTTGTGCTGGATAAGATAAGAAAAACTAATACAGTGTGGAGTTTATGACTCTTACTTTGGACTCAGACAAATAATTTACAGGGAAGTAGAGATATACATGTAGATATGTAGGTGTGTAAGTGTGTGTATATGTGTATATATGTATATATAAATACCTACAGTATTTATATAAATACCTTTTATATATGTATATATAAAGAGAATGTCTAGGTAGATATGCTCAGCAGATATGTGTTAGCAGGCCCCAGAGATTTAGGTAAGTGAGAAACATTACAGTATTTTGAGGCATGATGAAATTTGCTTTTTTTTTTTTTAACTTCGAATTTTGAAGGTTCTTCCTTAAGGAAGGCTATAGGCAGTGGTGGATAGATCCTTTGTAGCAGATGGGAGATGGAGCTGCCTAGATGGGGTGATTTCAGGGATAGCACACTCACATCTGCTCAATTTGGCCAGAAAGTGCTGTTTGCAGAATGGCACCAGAAATAAAATTCCAATGAGAATATTCACACCAGGCCTCCTGGGTATAAGGGAGAGACCAAACGATGTTGGAGACACTTGTCTCAAGCACTTGGCTGACTTTGGGCAAATCAGTTAAACTTTTTGGCCTCAATTTTCTCATCTAATGAGGGGGCTGAACTGGGGAGCTATTAAAATCCGTCTAGGTTTCACTTTCTGTGATTTGACTAACTTCAATTCCATTATCTGAAACCTCTTCTCAAAGACAACGTGTGCTTCATAGAGCAGATGATGGAGAAACAGGAGAGATTTGAGGCTTCCTCTTAGAGACTTTAAAACATTTAAACTTAAATTAGACCTATAAATAACTACTTTTAAAATCTCACTAGCCAAAAATTGGCAACTGTTTATAATATAGTTTATGAACACATAGAAATATCCACCTCAAACAAAGGAAATCAGTAAAGATAGTTTCTTTGCTTTAAAAATCCTTAAGATTAACATACAGTAAGATCATCTGTATAAAATTTAAGATCTAGTATCATTGCTCAAATCCAAGTAAACTGCTCATTTGTAACAAAGTTTGTATGGGTTCCCAGACCCCACCCTTGGCTTACTGAATCAGTTCCTCTTGGAATGAGACCCTGAAATCTACATTTTAAAAGCTCTCTGGGCAATTTTGATGTGTCTTGTCCTGCACTAGGGAATGTACTAGCAGAGGAGATATGTCTGTGTAGTGTGACTCTGATGAGCTAATTATTGGCTTTTGAGGAGCACTTAGGATTTTTATGAGTATTTCAGAGAAGTGCGGAGTGGGAGAGGAGGAGGTGATGTTGATTCCAGGCAAACATGAATCGTATTTGTTTGCATTTGCTTGTGGCTATAAAATATTGACCTTCCATTTTCAATATGGAGAATTGTAGAGTTGGTACCTCTCATCTCCATACCCAACTGGCCTGATACCCCAAAGATTGTACGACCTGCATTTCTGAACAAAATATCTGCCCTGAATCCCTGTCTCTTTTTTGCCCCTAGTGATCTGGGCTGCCTCAAAAGCTCCTTTTTAATCTAGATAGAGAACAAGCCCTAGACGGCATGCCTCAGTTTCTGGTTTAGCCTGATTCTTCCATCAGTAGAACTAAAGTGCTTTCTTGAGTAAAAGACATTGAAAGACTTAAAGGGCGACTGTAAACTCAAGGGTTCCAACACTCCTAGTATATAGCCTCTTCCCTCATTGTTTCTACCATCTCCTCCCCAACTTGATAGCCCCATCTTGGCTGCTGCAAACGAGGGGAAGACAGAAGACATGGAAGACAAAAGGAGGTTCAGCTGCTTTTTCTACCTCAGGTAAGAACCCTAGTCTGCTTCCTTTCAGCTTTTTCATATCTCAGATAGATTTCTCCTATCTTCATTATCCAACTTATTTGAATGCTAATTTGGCTCCATGTTTCTTCTACTCAAATCATTATGGCCTCTTTGATAATTTTCATGGCCTTTTCCCTAAATAATTCAGCAATACATGGCCAGAAAATTGGGTCCCTCAATGAGGTGATTCCTAGCTTGTATTTTAGGCTTTTTGAGGACCAGAGACATCCCATTACCTTGAGTAATGAGGATTATAGGAAGGAATCACATAGAATTAAGAAATGCCATGGAAATGGGAGCATGTTTGCAAATGGCAAAGTCCTTCAGAATGCAAGAAGGTTCCAATGAGGGTTATCTCATTGCTTCTTGGCAGACCAAGTCGTGAATCTCAGCCAGAGTTTTGCAATATCAAATATGATGACTCAGCCACTCTCTATATGACTCAATATCAATCCCCACGAGAGAGAGGATCTGCCTAGGTTGGCTCTTGAGCTACGCCACCTCAATCCACTGGCCAGTCCACAGAGGGGCCACCTTTGAGCTGGGTGTTTACCTGTGGTCCAAACATTCATGGCAAATAAATGGGGGTGGGGAACACACCGCATGAAACACGGCCACTGTCTTAGGTCAGGTTCACCAGAAGAAGACTCCAAGGATTAGTGTGAAAGTGATTTATCAAGAAATGTTCTACTGGGGAAAACTGGGAAAGAAATGGGGAAGTAGGATCTATTATAGAAGGGAAGTTGGGAGATGCAGGAATGTGGTATCCAGCAAAGTCCCAGGCGGGTAACTTTGGTTCATTTCCACAGAAGGAGCTCTGGAAACAGGGTGGGTCATGCCTCAGAGGGTCACGCCTCAGGAGAAGAGCATCTGGGGTATTTATACCCCGGAACTCATTAGTCTTTGGTTATGGATTGGCCTGAGGCACAAGTTCCCAGGCACTTCCAGGCTTTCTTGCATAAGCAAAGTAGATTCTGGCAGCCTGAGGACAGTTCATCTTCAAGGAGATGTAGGAATAAGCGTATGGGGAGTCTGTGCTCAGGAAAATGATCAAAGGGTCCGAGGAGACATGGGTTGAAGCGTGGACAGCGTCTGCTATAGCTTCGTAAAGAGATAGCTAGACAGGCTTCCTTCCCCAGGGGCCCACAGTCTGCACGGACACACTAAGCTGAATAGATTCTTCCCTATATAGCCTGACAAGCCGTGTTGGAAGCTTGCGGTCAGGTTGTGGAAGACTCAGCCCGCTATCTGCCACCTTCATCTCCACAGCCTGGCAGCCTCATAACTGGCTGACTGAAGCAAACGTAAATTAGACAAAGACCAGCACAAATCAGACTCAAGTTAACACATGCCAGACTCTGGCTGTTTCTAGTTTATAAACAAAAGATAAACTATTTCCAACAATGTCAACAAAAATAAATTAACTTTCTTATTAAATCACTGAGAAATGACATTTCAAATATTTTATAAAAATACAGCACATCTATCTATATCCAACTTCGCTTTTGTTTCCACAAACTCTTGTCAGTTTAAAGATCTACACAATTTTCTCTATAGCCCGTAAATGAAAACTTTCAGGCTTTCCTGGCTGGCAGTGCTTTTTCCTCTTCTGAGTTCCCAAGAGACTGGGTTTCTTTCTGATGGCTTTGACCACACCAGAGCCTGCACTCTAGGACTTTTGCCCACGTCCCACCAAATGTTAACCGCTGAAGGACAGAAACAGGGGCCCATTCACAGTGATGCAAACATTTCACAGCTGAATCTCTGGGGAAAAATGTATGTATCTGCACATAATGTTTATTATATTTTAATGATATTAAACTCTTAGCATATAATTTATAAATAGTAATAAATATACAAATACTCTGTATTATAAATTCCATATAGCCAGTTGGTTTTTACAGGATTATTTTGTTGATTTTTGCCAAACTCTTGTATTTCTCACCAACCTGTAGTTGCAATTAATGAATAAGAGGAGCCCAACATGAATGTTGGTTGACAGCTCCGTTTACATTAACAAGACAAAACTGAAGATGTATATGGAAACTTTAATGACACGAATGACTTCTTTGCTGAATCAGATAATTATTTTCAAATAGTGGGAGAATGTAGCTTCAATTTTGTGTGTGTGTGTGTGTGTGTGCCTATCACAATTTCACGGCTACAAACAGGAGATACTTTAATGTGCATTATACTTTCTATCACTTTCCTGAGTCTAGACAATCAATAAAAGTATAAATCAAGGCTTGCTTTGTGGCTGCTGATCATTTCCATGATGTAAATACTCCCACTGTAGTCATTTTCAAGCTACCAATGTTGCTGATGTCAGAGTTGGGAAGAGATGCTCAGTAGGACATCATGATAAAGTGTTGCCATTATAAAGATACAATAGATGAAAATAAACTTCAAGACATAAAATAGCAAAATATTGTGAAATAATTAGAAGGTGATAAATTTTGGGTATCTGTTGACATTGTTTTAATATAATTTACTAAACAGTAAATTTATATAATGTGGTTTTTAATAATGGCTGTGCTTAATGAGCTTGCAAAATTCTTGAAAATTTAACAATAATCTTGCAAGCCAGTATGACCCAGTTCCAGTACACCACTGTCACTCACATTTCATAATTCATTGTCTCGCATGCTACTGAGAGTTTAAAAATGTTCAATGATTGCATGACTGATGGTAAATTAGAGATGTTGACTCTCTGATTCTGTTTGACATGCTCTGTCTTCTTCTTGAGAAAATTCTAACATCTTACTAGTGGTAGTAGCTGAGCTCAAAAGGTAATTTTTCTAAACTAATAAAGGTCCTATTGGCTTATCTGGGTGAAACACCATGGACTTCTGATAAAAAAATCAGCCTCCTTAGACCAGTTTGTGTCCTTCTGTTAGTAGTAGTCAATGTTGCTTTAATAATACACGGTTTCTACAGAATCATAGAGAGCATATTATAAATGCCCTCATATCTTAAAATGTCAGATCTTTTTAGGTAGCCTTGGTATAGTTCCCTGTTTTTTAAATACATAGTACAAAATACAGTCTATAACACAACACTATCCATAAGCCAACAGTTACCATTTAATGACTTAACAACATTAAACCAAGCATTTTTCCCCACTATAAGTATCCCATCTGTGTCTCTATCTGCTTCTTTAGGTTATAAGGATCTCCCTATAATGCTTAATATGAGTCATTTTTGTTGTTGATGGTGATTAATTTATGACATAGGACTGTCGGTGAATAATACCAGGACCTCCTAAGTGAAACTTTAAGGTTAAAGTTCAGGGTAGTCCCAGATGTATAAGAAAGTCTTCAGCCACAAAGACTGATTGTCTAGCCATCTTGGCTGCTGGGGAAGTTGTTGATAACTCATAACACACCTCACCTGATAACTCCAACCTTGATTTCTTTTCCCTTGAGTTATATTTCTCCCAGGACAAAAAGAGAAGCAGCCAGTTCCTATAGAAATAGGTGCCATGCCTGATGGGCTCTCCAAGAACCATTCACAAGTGAGCATCCCAGCTTTAGTCTATTTTCTGGAAAAGACTTCAATAGAGCATCTGATTCATTATCTTCCCTTTGGACTAGTGAGGCATTGTTATTATCTTCTTATGGAGAGATCCAGTTGATCTGGGGATTTGCCCCATACCATACCACCAGTAAGTTCCAGGAGGAAAGCTGGTCATCATTTCCCAAGTTATGATTCTCATCCATCCATGCATTCATTCAATAAACACATCGCAGAAGTGCACCACAGGCCAAGCCCGATGGTCAGTCAGTGCTAAGGACCAACAAGGAAAATGCACAGGAAAAATGTACAGCCATTTGAGGTAGGGGAAAGATCACAGGCTTTGGGGTCAGACATCCTAGGTTGAATTCCAGCTATATCACCTTCTAGCTAATGTGGCCTTGGTCAAGTTACCTAACCTCTAAGTCTCTGTAAAAGAGAAATACTGTTATAAATCTCATGGGGTTACTCTGAGAGATATAAATGAGGTATATGAGGCTTGCACAGAGCAGGTGCTTCAAAAATGGTTCCTGTGATGAAGCCTGGAAAAACACTGTCCTTATTCTCATGGGACTCATAGTCTAACAGGAGTGGCAATCTGTGAAAACATACAACAATAACATAATGGCTCTCAGAGAAGCATAAAGAGAGCACTGTGGAAACCCACCACTTTCTACTTGGTCAGGAGACTGATCATGAGCAAAAATGTGACTGTGACCTTGGGCATATCGCTTAACCTCTTGACTCATAGCACTTCCATCTACTAAACACGGGATAGATTTTCAGATAAGAATAACCCTGACTGAGTTTACACATCTTGGCTCTCTGGAAGCATTCCCAGCAAGGCGTGCCCTGCAATTTCATGCTCTGAAAAAGTCTATTCAATTCAAAAAGCTGACAGTGATACACACCCCTTTTAATAGCTTAGTAACATAAGCAAAACACAGCTGTGACAACTGGTATCACCTTGTCATTGTAAGTGATAAAAATTCTCAATGAATGCATTACACACCCAGTTGAGGTTCCAACCTATCTTCCATGAAGCCCTTTTATGTAAATATTAATGTCATATTCTGCATGTTAAGTCCGTTCAGATCCCATATCTAGTTCATAGATTGACATTGCTGTTTCCAAAAGTACGGATTCCCAGCGGAGAAATCAAGGAAAATAATACCATTGATTTTGATTATGCAAATTTGAGTAAAATACCACTTTCTTCTAAGTGATTTGCAACAACAGTGATAAAAAACACGTCTAGAAACTGTATTACTATAAAATTGAGATGGAAGACATTTCTGTTACCTCTCCTACAATGCAAACATTTCCAGTTTCTCTGTTTAAATAGCTATAAATGCAAGTATGGACTTAAAAGGTTTTAGAAGAAATAAGCAGGTTAGAGACAGTTTGGCAATAAAGGCAGTGTTTTCTTTTTCCACTTCCTAATATTCCCCTTCCACTCCTCACTCACACCCCCATATACCATCAGCCCTCCCCTTCCACTCCTCACTCACACCCCCATATACCATCAGCCCTCCCCTTCCACTCCTCACTCACACCCCCATATACCATCAGCCCTCCCCTTCCACTCCTCACTCACACCCACATATACCATCAGCCCTCCCCTTCCACTCCTCACTCACACCCCATATACCATCAGCCCTCCCCTTCCACTCCTCACTCACACCCCCATATACCATCAGCCCTCCCCTTCCACTCCTTACATCCTCGTATACCATCAGCCCTCCTCTTCCACTCCTGACTCACATCCCCATATACCATCAGCCCTCCATATCTATAGATTCCACATCCTTGGATTCACCAACTGTGGATAGAAAATATTTTTTTTTAAAAAAGACAACAATCCAACAATAAAAAATAATACAAATAAAAAAATAAAGTATAACAACTATTTACAGGGCATTTACATTGTATTAAGTATTATAAGTAATTTAGAGGTGATTTAAAGTGTATAGGAGGATATATGTGGGTTATGTGCAAATACTATGCTATTTTTATATAAGGGATTTGAGCATCTGAGAATTTGATATTTATGCAGTCCTGGAACCAATTCCCAGAGGATACCAAAGGACAACTATACCTCTTTCACCTCTCTTACTCTTTTTTTCTTTAATTTTCCATGAATCATCTTCATGCACACACACACACACACACACACACACACTTCTAGACAAGATGCTTAATAAGGAAACTGTCATCAAATCACAATGGAGTTTTCTATACTGAATACACAGATAAGTCAGTTATTTCTATATTGCTTTAGAGAATGTCTGAAATAAGCTAGATATGGGCAAAAATTTTTCTTTTTCTGACTGAAATATATTTTTGGGGCACGTTAATGCTAAAATTTGGAATTGCTGCATTATGCTAAAGCAGGTTCCCCAAACTGTGTTCCATGAGTGTCCTGGGGGATGTTAAAATGTTCTGAGTTTTAAAAACTCTGTGGTTAGAATTCCATGGGAAAACACAAATTGACACATTACAGACTTTGAGGATTCTTGTGTTAAAGAAACGTATTTAACTTTTTTGTGTTAGAAATTCACAAATTTATTTGATGATGGAACTATTATTTTATTAGCGATTGATTTAATAGTTCAGGGAACACACTTCCGGAAACACCAATCTAATGCAGTAAGAATTTTCTTTTTTGTGTGCTACAGAGCTGAAGAATGGAACTCGCTGACTCCATTTCAGCCCCGAGTGCCGCCCCTCTTCTGATGGAAGCAGACTGTGCTGGCACTCCCTGCTTGCTTTCTCATCCACTTGCGTGTCTAACAAGCTTCCCATTCACTGTCTCCTGCTCTGCCATCCAGAATGAGCAGAAGTTTTTCCATTGCCCTATTATAATCTTGCAGATCTTTAAGGGATCTCACAAAGTAGTTGTGACCACCTTCAGCCGTCTCAGCCAGTACTCTTGTGGTTCCATTGGACTTTGTGCTAACAGCAAACATCGCCTGTAAGGACTCCAGTCCTAGAATCTTGGGCGGAGGCGGGGCGGGAGTCGGGGGGGGGGGGTGGGGGCGGGGTTTGTTGAAACTCTCTTGGACCAGCCACCTGCTCTGTGGCCACTCTGTGGACCACTCACTCTCCTGTCTGGAGAGTGTCATTATTCTGATTGCCTTTTTAAAGGTTTTCATCCCTACAAAAGTTGACTTTAGGACCTCCTAACAGGGGACCTCTGTCTCAGTACTGGCTTTATCTGCTGTTGTCAGTCTCACACAAAGTAATTCAACAAGCCATTAGTATTTATTGACTAGGTGCTAGTGAAGTAATACCTGCCTCTCAGGGCTGTTGAAAAAGTTGGAGGAGTTCATGGATGGAATGAGTGGTTCCTGGCATGGCATAATCATTAAAAGCTACTTATTCATGGTTGGTACTTTGCACTTCTAGTACAGAGGTGAGGAGCACAGAATTGAAAGCCAGAAATAACTGCATTCAAAGTGCAGCTCTTCCTCTTGTTGTCTGTGTGGCACTGGTCAAGCTACCTAACCTCTCCACTGGCATCTCCACTTCATTTCGACAACGGAAATGATAATGGCCTAGCCCATTGTGGTATTAGGAGCCATAAATGAAATACTGTATGTAAAGCTAGCATAATATATGATATACGGCACAAAGTGAGGATTTAATAAATAGTAACTATGATTTGTATTAGTGCAGAGCAATGGTGGGGTGTGTGTTTCTGTGTGCAGATGCAAGGACTGCTCAGTCTGTGGAGTCAGAAACATCAGTAAATAAGTATAACGTCAAGTGGATTGTACACGCTACACAAATATACACAGGGAAAATAAATTAATTTTGACAGGCAAACATTATTTTGGAGGTAGCATTTGACATTGACATAAAAACATGAGTAGATTCTATAAATTTGGGGCAATATTAAGGAGGAAGAAGATGCTAGGTACAGGGAACATCATGAGCAAGTCAGGGATCAGAAAAATCACAGGATGTTAGAGGCAGGGTTATGTGTTCACTCACGTGTGATTATTTCATTAACATCTAAGGTCCCTTCCAGAATATGAGTGTCAACAGGGGAGGGGCGGGGAGGGAAGGAAGCAGGACACGGGGCTGCACTGCCAGGCTAGGACCAGATCGTGGAGAGCTCTGGATGCTGATCTGAGTTGAGACCTCCTTTTTCAAACTCTGAGGAACCAGCAAAGGTTGGAAGAGGATAATTATAAGATTCATCCCTGAATGAACTTGCTCCCCATCTCACCAGCAGTGCTGTGGTGGAGCCACTGGGGTCGTGACCCCACTTTGTTTCCGTTCCAGCACTTGGCAAAGGGCCAGACACGTAGCAAGGACATCAAATAAATGTATAGGGGGCTCCTGTCAGAACATTTGGGTTTGGGGAACACTGGAGCAGCTGTGACAGAGCCGGGAGCTTTCCTCTCATCATCCACATCAGGGTTTGGAACCAGAAAGTCTGGCTTCTAATCCCTCTGTTGAATTGTGAGCTCAGCTGTGGGAGAGATGTTTTTGGTTTTGTGCTTTTGTTTTAATCCCCCTTAGGAGCTGTCAGAGGTGCAGTGGGCCTCCTCACAGTACTCTGCCCTCCTCAGCACCACCAGCTGAACTGCTGAGTTTTCAGTGGTGAACAAAACAGCCCTGCTTCCTTCCCTCCCCGCCCCTCCCCTGTTGACACTCATATTCTGGAAGGGACCTTAGATGTTAATGAAATAATCACACAAAATAAATAACTGGAAACTGGAATGACACAAAGGCATGTGCAAAGGCCCTGAGGTGGCAAAGAGCTTAGAGCATGAAGAAACCTGAATAACAGCCAGTGTAGGCTGGGTGCGGTGGCTCACACCTGTAATCCCAGCACTTTGGGATGCCAAAGCAGGCAGATTACCTGAGGTTGGGAGTTCAAGACCAGCCTGACCAACATGGTGAAACCCCGTCTCCACTAAAAATACAAAATTAGCTGGGCGTGGTGGTGCATGCCTGTAATCCCAGCTACTCGGGAGGCTGAGGCAGGAGAATCGCTTGAACCTGGGAGGCAGAATTTAAAGTGAGCAGAGATCGTACAACCATTGCACTCCAGCATGGGCAACAAGAGTGAAACTCCATCTCAAAAATAAACAAACAAACAAAAAAAGCCAGTGTAGCTAGTATGCAGTGAGTGAGGGGGAGAGAGGCATGGGGTGAGGTCAGGGGAATAGGAAGAATGCAATGATTAACTTTAGTGTTGGAGGAGAAATGGAGAAAGCAGGCTGTGGACGTGAGTCACTGTGAGGATGGGAACGGGGGTGGAAGTCCAGGGGTGGACTAGGCCCACACTTGATTTCTGATAAGGACAGACAGCTGAAAGGGGCTGATAGCATCTTGATGAAGGGTGATGGTTGAGTGATAGGAAGACTCAGAAAGACTGGAGAGGAGGTTTGGCGGCTCTAAATAGAGTGAAAATGTAGCAGCTAAGGAAGTTAAAAAATGACTTCAAGTTATGAAAGTGACTAAGGCAAAGTTATAAAATAGGCAAAGTCTGCTTTATTGCTTCTCCACTTCTGTATCTTTGATAGTTTCCTACCCCACTAAACATCACACTTCATGCTTTCATTTAACAAGCATTGACTGAGTCCTTCTTTCATGGCAGGTAGGAAGCCCCATGCTGGGGATACAGAGATGAACTGAAACACACATTCCTGAACTTGTGGAGCTGCTGAGAAAGTAAGGTTGAATAGCTGAATCCTAGTGGCTTTGCTTTATTTTTTTTTATAAGCATTGTAGGAGGTCTCTATCGTACCGTAAAACTGAAGGGTGAGCATTAACCTCTTACTTCCGGAAAATACTTGATAATCATGAAACAATTTTTTTTGAGAGGGTATCTAAATTATTTCCAAAACATCATTCGATCTTTTCTGTGGAGAACAGAGTTGATCAATTTAACCTGAAATTTTAATCAGGAGGTTTTTGAAATTCACTGATTCAATGTGTCATTGAAAAGATCAAACTCGGCTATAATTTCACCTGTTTATTTTTAAATCAGACATTGAATGAATTTCATCTTCAATTAGCAATGCTATTGGGCATCTTGATGTGTGCAAAGCACAAAGACTGCTCATCATCTTTAAAGAGTTTGCAGGCAATTAGATCTACTTTAGAACAGTTGCCAGTCTTTTGGCCCAAAGAACAAACATGGCATCATTTGCTGTGTTGTCTGCAGATTCTAGGCATCTGCAAAGCCCGTCCTGAATACTGAAAATACAAAATGCAGAACACTATGCATAAGAAAAAAGTAAAAAAAGACAGCTCAGAGTGAAATGTTTCTTAGGCCGAATGTAGAAAAAGTTGCTGATAAGGAACATAGTGGGAAAACTAGTCAGGATTTGCAGTGCCCCGGTGTGGGGTATAGGAGCCTTGTCTAGTCTTGTGTCCAGGCAAATGAGCAGCCTCTGAGCACTGGGTGTTTTCTGTGGTTTTCCTCCTTGGGGAAAATACCCTGGGCTGATCTCCACAGTTAGAGGGGTGATGCCGCTTAATGTAAACACTTGGCGCAGCATTCCAACTTTTCTAGATAAGGTTCCCATGAGTTCGGTTGGCCTGAGTCAGCCTCTAATAAACCCAGGACACTGGCATAACCAAGAGTCTGAAATGGCAAAGCTGAGGACCAGCCCCCAACTTGAAGTCACTTCACTGAGGTCTCTTAGGGGCCGAGCAGCCTGCCTGATCCTGGCAAGTCCCTCAGCCTCAGCCTGGGGTGGAGTGCCACACAGTGATTCCCAGAAAAGCCAAAAATAATTAACGGAGGGCTTTATTTTCTTTAGCATGACTAGTTACCAAAGTAACTCAGTGAATCCTCTTGCTGCTCACACGGTTAGACTGCTGCCTCATGGAAAGATGCCTTGAAGTTTGACCGATTTGAGTTTTAGTGTTAGCTCTGCCACTGAGTCACATTGTCTAAGTCAATTAACTTCTCGAACTTCAGTTTCTTCATCTGTACAATATAAACCCCTCTTACAGGGTTGGAAAGAGGTTGCATGGATGAGCAATGATGTATGTATGTAAAAATGTGGGCCAGCACCTGGAAGAAACAGTAAGGGCTGCTGTTTACGGAAGTATTTGCTGAAGAGAGAGAGGGAAAGCCCAAACCATTTTCTTAGAGTGAGGAAGGAGGGAAGGAACACTAGATAATTCTGTCACAGGAGAAGCTCTGCTGGAGAGAAGAGAGGCTTGTCAGGAAAGGTGGGGGCTTGTCAACACCTAGGCAGTTGTTAAGGTTCCAGGCAGCCCTGATGTGCCTTAGAATCGGCCAAGTTATTCGCAGCTGGAAGAGTTCCGAATCAGGCTTCACGGGAGAGGCGGGGAAATCACCGAGGCCTCTCTCTTGGGCTACTCTTCACTCCTTTCACCTCCCAAACCAAGCAGGTCTCCCGGAGGGCGGAAAGCCTCGGTTACTAAGCGTGAGCGCGACCATAGTAACCGCCGCCCGAAGGTTTTCCCTCCTGGCCTATCAGCTCCCGCCTCTCCTATAACTGGCCAATCAGCTCCGATGAGCCGGCCAGGGCGGCCTCAGGCGCTGCGATGTCACAGATAGGAAAGGCGGGGCCAAGGCCGTACTGGTCTGGGCCCCAGTCGAGGGCTGCAGGTGGTAGGCTGCGACCCCTTCCTCCCACCGCCCCTAACTGCCCCACGCCGGGCATCCGCCGACAGGCGAGTGGTCTGGGGTCAGCCTGCCTCTAAAACGACCCCAAAGGATCCCCCTTCGCCAACCAGGATTCCAATTTCTGGCCTCAGGATCGCGGGAGGTCGCGGACACCCTGCAATTCCTCCCCGCTATCTTCACTTTTCTTTCCAAATGAAAACCGTACAAATCCACAGGCACCTCCCACCCAGACGTCTATTTCCTCGTAATTTACCTTTCTGATGCTTTTCAAGGGTTGAGAAGTTATTTCTAAATGTGGAACCACGGAAGGGGCATCTGAACCCCCGGCACTGTGCTAATTCGTTTAATTTCTTATTTCTAATTATTACCCGTTAGCAGCGCTGTGCCTTTCCACTGCGGTGCTAGCGGCCCCGCACGCTGTTCCTCGTCCCCTCTGCTTCAATAGCCGAGCCTTCAGATCTGCAGCCGCGGGGAGGAGAGTTCAATCACCTGGTCTTGTAGACAGAGCTCCTGAAATTCAGATCAAAGCTGTTCTCTCACCGCCCAAAGCCGTTTCTGTTTAGCTCTGGCTGCAAAGCTTTCACTTGTGTTTGGGCAGTTTAGACCAAACCCCTTTATGTTTTCTCCTGGATGTATATGGTATTGTAGAGAAATAAACATCTTGGAAGTGGGTAAAATTATTTGTTTGATTATTGTGGAAAAATATATAGTTTTACTAATAGGCGAAAATGTTTTGAGGTAACTGACAAAATATTCCACTTTTTTCTTCTTTAAAATAAAATACTTCACACAATAAGTAGAGTGAACCCAGGAGTGAATCCATGTACCCAGTCCAAACTTAAACCAACAAAAAATCGATTACAGGCACAATTGAGGTCTTTTATGTAACCCTTGGAAATCCCATTCCCCTCTCTCCTTCCCTATCCCTATTAACCAACAGAATTTATCATTTACTTATATTCTGCATATTTTTATACTTTTCCTACTCATATGCTTATCCCAAACCAATGTATACTTTTTTTGGAGACGGAGTCTTGCTCTTGTCGCCCAGGCTGGAGTGCAATAGCGTGATCTCAGCTCACTGGAACCTCCGCCTCCCGGATTGGAGCGATTCTCCTGCCTCAGCCTCCTGAGTAGCTGGGATTACAGGTGCCTGCCACCACAACTGGCCAATTTTTTATTTTTATTTTTTGGTATTTTTAGTAGAGACAGCGTTTCACAAGTTGGTCAGGCTGGTCTCGAACTCCTGACCTCCTGATCCTCCCAAAGTGCTGGGATTACAGGCATGAGCCACCGCGCCCGGCCTACTGTTACTTTTTAAGTTGATAGAATGGTTTTGCTGTACATGTTCCAGGTCATTCATTTGAACTGTTGTGTGGTGATTCTTGTATGAATTTACCACATATTAAGTATGCATCCTCCTGTTGATGGACTTTTAGTTTGCTCCCTTTAAAAATATTAGAAAGGAATTCTTGTACATTCTAATCGTAAACATATTTGAATTTCTCTAGGTACATACCAAGAAATTGAATTGCTGAGTCACAGGTAATTTGCCATTTCAACTTTACTGGATACCACCATGTATGTCTCCAATGTGTGATAATTTATATACCATCATTGAATAGAGTTCCTTAACCAAACTTTTTTTTTGAAGAGATGAAGTTTTCCTGTATTCTTATGTAATATATACATAAAGAGAAATTAAACATTGATGTCTGATATGATTTCTTCTACTTCTGGTATTTGTTAGTGTATTGGCAGCACTGTTTTATTTCCGCTCCAATTTGGAACTGTAATTAAGTGGCTACAAAGGAACTAAAGGGGTTTGTACGTGAGCCCTTCAAGCCTATGCTTGCCCCTGATCTAAGGCAGGGTGCGGGGCAAGTCATGTAAACTTGTGTCTTCTGCAGAAAATGGTCTGTAGATTTTTGTACTTTAAAATATTTATGATCTTCAAGTCTTGCTTAAATATGCTAATAAAATGTTTACCCAATATGAAGCCAACTTTTGGATTGCAAATGGAGCTTTCCGGTTCTTAAAATCTCTGTGTGATTGATTCTATATTTAGTATGTTAATATTTATAGAAGACTATTATAGCATTTTTTTCAGTATGTAAATAACTGTTGACCGTAAATTAAGTGCACCTAGTCAAACATTGTATTTGACTTTGTAGCCCATGTCTCATTTCTTAAAATTCTGTTTGGGCACATGTCTTAGTTTTCTGCTACTATAACAGAATACCAGAGACTGGGTGATTTATAAAGGCAGAGATTTATTGGGCTCACAGTTCTGGAGGCTAGGAAGTCCAAGAGCCAGGGGCTACATCTGATGAGGGTCTTCTTGCTGCATCATAATATGGCAGAAGGACAAGTGAATTAAAGAGACAGAGACAACGGGGGTGAATTTATCATTTTATCAGGAGCCCACTTCTGTGATAACTAATCCACTCCCACAATAATGGCATTATTCCATTCATGAGGTCAGACCCCTTATAATCACCTCTTAAAAGTCTCACCTCTTAATACTGCACAATGGTAATTAAATTTCAACCTGAGTTTTAGAGGGGAATATTCAAACCAAAACATCATGATTAAATGTTTAATAAGCAATTGCCTAGTTTAGGGGATTTTTCCAAAGCTATTTTCAGTCATTTTTCCAAAGAATTTGCTCAGTTTCTTTGCGAATATGAGATATTTATAGCATCAGTTAATGATCTTAGTATGTGCTGCATATGCTTTCTTAAGAATTGACTGGCTGGGTGCGGTGGCTCACGCCTGTAATCCCAGCACTTTGGGAGGCAGAGGCGAGCAGATCACGAGGTCAGGAGATCGAGACCATCCTGGCTAACACGGTGAAACCCCGTCTCTACTAAATAATACAAAAAAAAAAAAAAAATAGCCAGGCGTGGTGGCGGGTGCCTGTAGTCCCAGCTACTTGGGAGGCTGAGGCAGGAGAATGGCGTGAACCTGGGAGGCGGAGCTTGCAGTAGGAGTGGTCCATCACCACTTGAATTTTCTTGCTAGAAGTAAACCAGATTATTTATTGATCTGACATGGGGAAGGGGTTGGTACTAAAGACAACTTTAAGAACCCTAAGGCCTCAGTACTTTAAATTTCCTTTTTCAAAAAGTAATGTTTAAGTTTCAAATTGAAGCAAAGAACTGCAAGTGGTAACTAAGGCTTTTGTTTTCACCATCAGTCTGTAAGTTTGGCCAGTATAACATGTTTGGGGGCTGTAGGAAGGAAGAATTTAGCAGAAAGAGAACCAGGGTTCTATAAGCACAGGGCCATGGGCAGCTATTTTATCATGTAATCTGTGTGGATTTTGACTTGAACGCAATTCTACAGATAGATTATTTTGTACTTAGGTACCAAAGTCCTCAAGACATAGCTATTTAAGTAGTCACTAAAGAATTTTTGTTTTTCTGAGCAGTACATAGAATTGGATCTGATTGTATTTTTGCTTTTTAGTAAAAAAGTCTATAGACATTAACCCCAAAACAGAATGACATTTAAATGCTAAAAGATATGTAATGGTCTGTGGCATCCTTGGCTTTCTGGAATAATAATGACCAAAAGTTTCAGATAATGGAACTGGTAAAAAGAATGAAGTAGATCTGTGTGTTCTAACCGGGGGAGTGGCCCAGAAAATATACTTAGGTTAAAAAAAAAAACATGATCTACAATGATATATGCAATGATTAGGATAATTCAGCTTTTGTATTAAAAAGCTTTATATATAGGTACAGATGGTATATCGGTAGAGGTATATAAAATATAAATAATACATATGTTGGTATATGAATAGGAAAAATCTGGAAAGATACAACTATTAATGAACTATTTAGTGGCTACTTCTGAGGAGTTCACCTTTGCAGGGAGGAAGGATATTTTTCTTTTACTTTATCTACTTCTCTGAGGTAGCAGTTTAAAAAGTTAAGCTCTACTGCACACTTTCTATGTGTCCTACACTGTGCTAAGCCTTCTAAATACTTAGCATTGTCTTAGCCCTCATAACCCCATGGCTTCCCTAGGATTTCTGTTATACGTTGGAGGTGCTTACAGGTTGCAGGTTGCCAGGAAAGGAGATCCAGGTACTTGCCTCGAGCTGCGTTTGCATATCAACTACACCATTGTTATCCAGATGGAGTGTTTATTTAGGATGACTTGTGGGGGCAGGGGTGGGGAGTTGCCAAGCAACCGCCCGCTGCTACCACTGTTCACAATAGTCCAAAGAAGGAAGTGCTATTATTATTCCCTATTATTTCTAAGTGAAGCAACTGAGGTACAGAGAGGTTAAGTAATTTGCCCAGTGTCACATAGCTAGTAAATAGGTGGGCTCACCTAGTTTCTCTTTTCTCATGGCTCAGAGTCCTGTGCTGTCCATTGTCCAATGTCTGAAATCAGTAGTTTCTTGTCTAGATTTTTAGATATAAGAGGCTAAGTCTAGTTTTTATTAGTCTATCATGGTTTGAGACAGAAATCTATTTATTTATTTATTTTTTAGACGGAGTCTCTCTGTAGCCCAGGCTGGAGTGCAGTGGTGCGATCTCAGCTCACTGCAATCTATCTGCCCCCACCCCCGCCATCAGGTTCAAGCGATTCTCCTGCCTCAGCCTCCTGAGTAGTTGGGATTACAGGCGCCTGCCACATCGGCTGGCTAATTTTTGTATTTTTAATAGAGATGACATTTCGTCTTGTTGGCTACGCTGGTCTCGAACTCCTGACTTCAAGTGAGAAATCTATTTTGAATCCCTATCCATTAAGATGCATAGTTTAGGCTCCTAATCTGAATTTGTTACAAGACAATATTACTGTCATAATTTTCACAAAAATTCAAAAGTTCAAATGGCTAATAAAAATGTGATCTTAATACATTCTAGAGACATAGAGATTAAAAAAAAAACTTTGTTGGAATATATTATCAATGGTGAATGTGGATAACAAATGAGAACAAGCATCTAATGTGTTCGGGGCCTCTGCAACTGATACTAAGTCAGATGTGGCCTTTTATCTGTATGTTTCACCAGAGATTATTTTATGTGACTGTCTTACTTTTTATTTTTTAACAGGAGAGATTTACAAATAGTGTTTTGGCATCATGGAACGTGTAGATTGTACTTTAACGGCAACTTACGCCCACCCTAGACCAACACCAACCAACTTTCTACCAGCCATCAGTACCACGGCCTCAAGCTACAGGGACCACTTTCCCCACTCCAATTTGACCCCGTAGCCTGAGCCTTCCTTGGAGACTGAGCACATAATACAAAGTCACCTCCAATTCCCCAAGCGTGGCCCCGTACTGCACCATATCATAGAGGGTGTCCGAGAATACCACGCTTCCCTTTGTTTCCAACAGAACCACTTTCTTCCCAAGATACACACCGGATGACTGGTACAGGTCCAATTTAACCAACTATCAAGAGTCCAACACTTCCCGACATAATTCGGAGAAACTAAGAGTGGATACATCTCGCCTGATTCAAGACAAATATCAACAAACAAGAAAAACCCAGGCAGACACAGCCCAAAATCTGGGAGAACGTGTCAATGACATAGGGTTTTGGAAATCTGAAATCATTCATGAGTTGGATGAAATGATTGGAGGGACAAATGCACTTACTGATGTGAAGAAAAGACTGGAGCGGGCTTTGATGGAGACTGAAGCCCCTCTTCAGGTAAGACCTTATGTTAGAATGCACTGAATTTTTATGATTATAACCCACTGGTTGAGTTACTGTGGTTATTTATGTATTGACTTATGTTCTACTTCATCTGTTGAAGCCAAGCCCCTATCAATAAATCTGTGACTGGCTTCAGCAATGGCAAAACCACTGCCTATTTTTTTTAATGCATTATACATTTTAAGAACAACCACTTTAAGAGATAATTCTGAATGCAAAGCAAAGAAGGCCAATTAAAGAGACACCATTAGGACACACAATGTTTTAAGGTGAACATGCCATCTGTATTCCGCCATTCTCACATTGCTATAAAGAAATACCTGAGACTCAGTAATTTATAAAGAAAAGAGGTTTAATTGGCGCCTGGTTCTACAGGCTGTAGAGGAAGCATAGTGGCTTCTGCTTCTGGGGAGCCCTCAGGAAGCTTCCAATCATGGCAGAAGGCAAGGGAAGAGCAGGTATCTTAAATGAAGGGTCCAGGGGCAAGAAAGAAGGGGGGAAGGTACCACACGCTTTTAAACAACCAGATCTCCAGAGAACTCATTCACTATCCTGAGAACAGCACCGAGGGGATGGGTGCTAAACCATTCATGAAGGATCTACCCCCATGATCAAATCACCTCCCACCAGGCCCCACCCCCAACATTGGGGGTTACAATTTGACTTGAGATTTGTGCAGGGACACAGCTCCAAACCATATGACCATCTTCTCTCTTAAATAGGCTGCTTCATCACTGCTGTCACTAAATTAAAATAAACAATATTTGAGACCAAAAACTTTAGTTTTTTAGTCTGTATCATGAAACGCCTCCTGTGTATATGTTATGATTCCCTTTCATGATGTAGTGACATCATCAAATGAGACCATCTTAGGACATGGAATTTGCTTGATTAAATAGAAAAATGGGGCTGAGATTAGGCCAGTTGCTATAGTAATGTACGGAGCATTTCAGTTGGTTACTAGCCTCTGACCAGGCCTCTGAATGGGCTCAGATCACCTCTTTTTTTTTTTTTTTTTGAGACAGAGTCTGGCTCTGTCCCCCAGGCTGGAATGCAGTGGCACCATCTCGGCTCACTGCAATCTCCGCCTCCCGAATGGTTTCACACCATTCTCCTGGCGCAGCCTCCCGAGTAGCTGCAACTACAGGCGCCCGCCACCACCCCCTGCTAATTTTTTTTTTTTTTTGTATTTTTAGTAGAGACAGGGTTTCACTATGTTGGCCAGGATGGTCTCGAATTCCTGACCTCGTGATCCGCCCACCTCGGCCTCCCAAAGTGCTAGGATTACAGGCTTGAGCCACCACGCCCGGCCTCAGATCACCTCTAACCCTCAGGCTATGCGATGGGCCCTCCAACCCCATTCCACCCTCCTCCATTGAAAGAAGACTTTCCACATTTGAAGGTGTGCAAATTATACAAATTATTTTAGAAGTATACATTTTGATGAGTGCAGCTAGCACCATTTTTCAAAAATTTATTGTCAACACAGTATTAGAGGGTCCTTTTTAAAATTAGTCACATGAACAGATAAGCCTCCAAAGAGAAAATACAGGTGATCAACAAATATAAGAAAAAATGTTAAAGCTTAATGACAAAATACAAATTAAATCAATGAAATAACTACCTTTGGCCTATCAAACTTGCAATAATGAAAATGCATAACATTTAGAGCTGGCATAAGAGCAGAAAATGGGCACTTTCATATATTACTGGTGGGGCTATGGATTGGTAGAAATTTCCTGGAACGCAGTTTGGTAATATATATTAAAATAATCAGTACCCCTCTACCCATTAATTCTTCTTCTGGTGAGTGATACTATTAAACAATTAGAGATTCACTCAAAGATTTTGTTCACTGATAGTATATCTGGATTATAATATACGTACCATTATATTTTATGCTTTTAAAAATTTAATATTATTTGGGAGTCCTATGTTATGGAATAGTCTTTGAGAAAAGCATTTTAACTGCTACATAATGTTCTTTCATACATAATTTATTGTTAGAAATTTAAGCTGTTTTCCATTAGAGCCACTAACATACTTTATCTCAAAGAATATTTCATGATTTGGGTCTACTATTTAATGTCAATACTAAAAAGCATAATATAAACTTGTAAGAACATTATAACCTCTATCTTGTTAAAACGGACAAAGTAGTAATAGGAGTATGGCTAAATCATATTTTCTACTTTTCTATATTTTTTCTCTTTAGTGAGTAAAAGCATATTATTTTGATAATTGGGAAAACAATGAATGACACTTTAAAAATAATCACTGGGACTTTTGGCAACACAAATATTTTGGCATTTTTAAAGATAATCATTCATTTCTTCCTATTCTCAGTAGAAAATATTTAGAAATAATATCTTGAAGACTTGTGTCTCATCTTATTGAACTATCTCACCTGAAGAAAGTAATGCCAACTAATGCCCTCAAATGCTAATTTGTGGGGATCAAGTAAATGCCATCTGCTTCATTTTGTCAACTTTCCAAGTTAGGAATACTTTCAAACTATTTTGAAGAGCTACCTCTTTACCTTTTAACTAGCAGCAGAGATTCATTTAGTTGTTACAGTCTGTTTCAGGCTAGATTTTCACAAAAGGGCTGGAAAAGTTGGTACTGGGAGCATCTATTGACTTATTTTTGAAACAAATTATTAGAGCTGCTAGTCATGGATTGTCAGTTTTTATTAGTGCTTTCCATTATCTGTGTACCTGTAGGTAGCCCAAGAATGTCTATTTCAACGAGAAAAGAGAATGGGAATCGATCTAGTTCATGATGAAGTTGAAAAACAACTGCTGACCGTAAATATGGGGGAAATGCATCAGTCACAGGCAGCTTAGTTGTAAATGTGTGTTGAATATGTAGAAGCAAAAAAGGATGTTACATAAAATGACTTATAAGTAAAGCATTATCGTATCAGATGTTGATAGCATTTAGCAAAGACATGTTTTTCTCGGTTATAATACATATTCAATGAGAATATGAAAATGCAAACAAGAGTAAATAAAGATAAAAATCACTTGAAGCTTTATTAGACAGAAATCACTATTAATTTTGGAATATTTCAGTCTTTTTATTAATCATGCTTTTTTTTCTACCATTCCGTTGCATCTTTTTATTAATCATTCTTAGATAGGCACCACCTAACGCACACAATGATGCTCAGATATGTCTCCAAGATTCAAATCATTGTATTTATAAATTTGAATAGTGTATACTCATTTAAAATTATACTGGGGTAATTTTTACCATATCATTAGATACTTTTTTTTTTTTTTTTTGAGATGGAGTCTTGCTCTTATCGCCCAGGCTGGAGTGCAATGGCACAATCTCGGCTCACTGCAACCTCCACCTCCTAGGTTCAAGCGATTATCCTGCCTCAGCCTCCCCAATAGCTGGGATTACAGGCACCTGCCACCATGCCTGGCTAATTTATGTATTTTTAGTAGAGATGGGATTTCGCCATGTTGGCCAGGCTGGTCTTGAACTCCCGACCTCATGATCTGCCTGCCTCAGCCTCCCAAAGTGCTGGGATTACAGACATGAGCCACTGCTCCCAGCCTAGATATTCTTTTAAGACATGATTTTTAATGGTTACGCAGTGTTCTACAGTGAAAAGTGCTATCTTTTTTTTTTTTTTCAATCAATCCTCTCTTATATAGTTAGGTTGCTTCCCTATCCCACTCCTTTGTTTTCCTATTTTAATAGCACTGCAGTATACAAAAATATTATTATTGATAACTGTAGGTACTTCTGATTATTTCCTTAGAATATATTTTGGGAAGTGTAATTGATGTGCCAAAGGTTCTATGCATTTGAAAGCTTTTGATGTGTAGCCAAATTGCCATCCAGAAACTTACAGTTGCATCTGCACTACTCCGCTGATTCTCCCACTAATCTCTCTTCCACCTTCCACCAATTAAATCTGGTTTAGTTCTAATTTCTCTGATCTTCACTTCTTAGACTTGTTACCACAGATCTCCAGCATTTCTTAGGATTTCAGGTATCATGTACCTGGAGCCCTTCCCAATCTCTTTTTTCAGCCCAGGCACTTTATAGAGCATTAGTTCTTCATTCCTAAGCACTTGCCAAACATTTTTTAGCTTGGTAACTTTTTTTTTTCTGGTTCACACTCATAAAGCCTGCTTAGCCTATTGCCTGTCCCTTTCTATTGATGGTACCAGTGTTCCTTCATCACCATGGCTTGCTGCCCGTTGTCTCCCAAACTCCTTTAATCCATTTCCAGCTCTTTAAAAAAAAACACCTGGTTAATAAGAAATTCCAAAGCACCTTTCCTTCCCCAAGTTTCCCTTGGATCTAACCTATGCATTCTCATGAGTTTCTTTCCTCTGCTACGAACTCTTCCTTGACTTCCTAATTTCTGCAGGAGAAAAATCCACTAAGGCCTCTCTTGTCTGACTCCCTCCTCATTTCTCAGCTTCATTTCCCTGCCTGATTTCACAGAATTTCTGCTGCGGTGAATCCATCTTCTCTGTCCCTGCACAAGCTTTGCAGGGTCCCACCTCTTTGCCTTTTTTTAATTGGTCCTTGGTGAGAATTGAGTCCTTGATAGGAAGGTAAGTATGACAAGGTAGCAGCCGAGTCCTCAGAGTAATTTTATCCCCACACGGCATCAACACCCTGCTTTAACATCGCTTAAATTTTCTTAGTGACCCATGACATTAAAGACGACAAGCAGACTTTTTTTCTTTGCTCTTTCCTTTCCTTTACTCTCTGGTTCTCTGAGAGAACCCTGAGTTGAAATAATATACTCAGGAAAGCTTTGGCCACTACGGAGAGGTTTTGTAATCTACTGTAAAAGTCACTGTCCCTATTGCCGGACAGGAGTGGTTAGAAGGAGAACATTCTGAATGAAATAGTTTTGCAGTGATGGGTCTCCACTCTTCTGGTTCTTCTTTCCCAGCCTTTGATGAATCTCACAAGTCTTAAAATAATCTGTCATCTACTTTGTCATCCTAACTGGATAGGAATTTACCATCGTCTCTCCCGTGGCCTTTTGTTCTCACTAATCCTGAGACGTTCTGTATGAAATAAATTACAAGGCAGTTCTAACAGCTTAACTTCATCAGCTTGCCCACAAACACACTACGATATTTCCAACAGAGTTTTTTGGTACTTAGCTACAGTTAGTGTTTCCATTACTTGAGTAGTGGCTCTCAAACCTGGCTACACATTAGAATCACCTGGCAAAGGTTTTAAAAATATCAATGGCTGGATCCCACACCCAGAGATGCTGATTCAAATCTGCAGTGGGGACTAGGCATTGATCTTTTTAAAATATCCCCCAGGTAATCTTAATGACTAGGCAGAGTTAAGAACGAGTGCCTCAGAAATTCAAAATATTGCTGAAAGAAATTAAAGATGATCTAAATAAATGGGCATATCGTGTCTATGGATGGGAACATTCATAAACATGGATGTTCATGTTAAGATGGCAGTATTTCTCAACTTGATTCATAGACTCAACACAATTCCTATCAAATTCCCAGCTGACTTCTTTGTAAAAATTGGTGAACTGATCCTAAAATTCATATAGAAATTCAAGGGATAGTGAATAGCCAAAATAATATTGAAAAAGAAGAAAGTTGGAGGACTCCCACCTCCTGATTTCAACACTTACTATAAAGCTGCAATATGTAAGACAGTGTAGTACCTGCATAACAATAGACACAATTTGAAAGTTGAGAAATAAACCGTCACATTTACCATCTATTGATCTTTGACAACCGGTGCCAAGGCAATGCAATGGGAAAAGTGTCTTCAACAAATGGCATTTGGACAATTGGATATCCACATGTGAAAGAATGAAGTTGGATTCCAAATCACAACATACAAAATAGTTAAGTCAAAAGGGATCAAAGACCTATACCTAAGAGCTAAAACTGTAAGACTTTTAGCAAAGAACATAGGCATGAATATTCATGACACTGGAATAGGCAACAGTTTTTTAGATGTGATATCAAAAGCACAAACAACACAAGGAAAAGCTGATAAACTGGACATCATCAAAATTAAAAATGTGGTATTTTGAAGAACACTAGCAACAAAGTGAAAAGAGTTGTATCTCGAATATATAAATAACTCTCACAATTAAAAAAAATCAACCCAATTAAAAATGGGCAAAGGACCTCACAATGAAATATGACTTCATACCCACTAGGATAGTTATAATAAAAAATACAGAAAATAACAAGTTGGCTGGAATGTGGAGGAATTAGAACCCTCATACATTGCTGGTGGGAGTGTAAAATGATGCAGATCCTTTGGAAAATGGTTAAGCATGAATGACCCTGTATGATCCATAGGATCCAGTAGTTCTACTCCCAAGCGTCAGCCCAGGAGAAAAGAAAACATATGCCCAAACAAAAATTTGTGCATGGATATTTATAACAACATTATTCATAGCAGCCAAAAAGTAGAAACAACCCAAATGTCTGTCAACCGATGAATGGAAAAGAAAAATGTAGGATAGCTGTGCAATAGGTTATTCTGCCAAAAAAAGGAATGATGTGCTGATCTGTTGCTATAACATGGATGAATATTGAAAACATTACGCTACATGAAAGGAGCCATCACAAAGGACCACATACGGTAATTCCATTTATATGAAATTTCCAGAATAGGGAAATCTATGGAGACTATAAGTAGATTTGTGGTTGCTTATTATGAAAGGAGGCTTGGGGGATTGGAAATTGTGGGTGACAGCTAATGGGCACATGATTTCTTTGGAAGGTAATGGAAATGTTTTAAATTTGGTTCCGGTGCTGATTATACAACTCTGTGAATATACTAAAAGCCATCAAACTGCACACTTTAAACAAGTGAATATATGGTCTATGAATTCTATCTCAACAAAGCTGTTTCTTAAAAACATGAACCACTGCATTAGAGGTTTCCAGTTTCTAGGTCAGTAGCAGTGGGGGGCTTTATCTCAAAAAACTGACAGGGGTGGCTTTGTCTCAAAAAACTGAATGTGCAATTAGAGTAATCGTTCACGAATTGAGGGAGGTGCTTCGGTCATTGCCAATTAATTCAAGTAGTGAATGTATTCTGTGGCTTATTCAAGGTAGTGATATTGGCATATGTTTTATTTTTTACCAAAATAGGTCTTAATTTTTAGAGTAATTAATTGTGTATTAGCAAAGGAAAGAAGTAACCTTAAAAGGCCTACTTTTGAAAAACATGGATGCAACGAAATATTTTCTTATGAATTCTTTGAATTCTGTTGATTATTACATTCAGTCAGTGATAGTTGATAACTTTTTACAGAATGGCTTCTGTTGAGGAGTCAATCGTGGTACTATCTTAGCACTCTCAGACCATGCTGACTCCTTGGACTTCAGAGCCAAATGAATCTGCAAAGTCATCTACCCTGCAGCCTGCCCTGGTCTGGCTCTGGGATGGGGACTGAGACAGCTGCTCAGAACTCAGGCTGAGGCTCTGGGCCTGGCCCCAGCTGGCCAGCTTCCTTCCCACAAGAGGCTTTTCCTTCCTCCGTGTTGCAGAAGCAGAAAGCAAAAATACTCCAGCCTCAGAGGTTTGTTGAGAATGCAACCAATGAGTTCCAGAGATGTCAGACCTGCTGCTGGAGAGACATTTCAGCATTTCAGCCCAGTCCAGCCCAAGGGGGTTCTCCTCTAAGGACAGGATTGAATAGAAACTCTGCAACCAGCATGGAAAGAGGATCTGGGTGGGCTCTGACCTCCAGCAATAAGAACTACACTCCTCACCTAGGTTTCTGCCTCTAAGCAGGTTGTGGGACCAGAAGCTTCTCACAAGCAGCCATGCCAGAAAGGGTAGCTGACGGGTCATCTTGGCTGAACTCAGAAACAAATACTGAGAATGCAGATCTCTAATGAAAGGAAATGCCTCTGCTCACTAAACTCAAGGATAAGTGAGAAGACAAGAATATTTGGTGAATCTATCATTAAAAACATTGTATGTGGAAACGAAATATCTGCACCTATAGGTGGTATTCGCTTATTAGCTAGATTCAATTCAGGCTTGCAGCTTGACTTTGAAGATTTGATTTCAGTAGCCCATTCACCTGTTAGACAGGCGGTTTACCCACTTGCCCAAAACTTAAAAAGACTCAATTAACACAGGTAAATAGAACCACATATAAAGCCTCAACTTGTGGGAGCAGGGTCTCAGTTTAACAAGGACATCCAAGTAATGATTTTATATCCACAATTCAGGCCACGGCGCAGGGTCAGCACTCATCCGCATTTGTGGCTGAAACTCAGTGTTTCTGTGATGTGGTGCATATTCCTCAGCTGAGAGTACAGCAGAGCCCACATCTTACATGAGGATTCAGTTCTAAAGTCATGAAAATCACCCATGTTACAGTATTACGAGACCTAATACTTAACTGAGCACTCAGCATCTACTAGGCACATAATTATCTACCCAATAGCCTGGAAAGATGGGTATTATTACCATTAGTTTATAACTTGCCTCTGGTCAGGTTTAGCAAGTAGCAAAGATATTTGAACCAGGGCTGTCTGACGCCGAAGCTTGTGGCTTTTGTTAACATTTTAATTTTGTAAAAAATGTGTATATATTCATGGGGTACAAGTGCAATTTCCCTTCATTGATATATTGCACTGTGGTGAAATCAGGACCTTCAGAGCATCTATCACTGGAGCAATGCACATTTAACCACCAAGCAACCTCCCAACATCCCACCCTCCTCCGTCCCCTCCTTTGAGTCCCACTGTTCATCGTTCCACACTCTCAAGACATATGTTTTCAACCACTGTTCCAGCCAAGACCTGAGAGTGTGCGCAAGAAGGGAGCTTCACTTGAGGTGATGGGAAGTAAAAGGCCGTGAAGTCTCTATTCCACCTCCCCAAGCCCCACCTCCCAAGAGGTGAACTGTAACAATAGATGCTTCATGAACATTTCAGCCGCTCAAATAGTAGGATGCATTCAAGGTTCTTCAAGCAACTGGACATGATTCCATGTTTTGTTTTCATCCGAAGCCCCGCAAATGAAACTGCATTTTAATCACTTTGGTCACTGCAATCTGAGAATCTCAATGAAGTCAGTGTGACCCTGTAACTCATGGGGCCTGTAATTTCTCCCTAAGTCCGGGATCTGGAAATGTTGGACCCATTTTCCAGGCTCTTAAATGTGCAGTTCACTTCCTTAGGTGTGAGGCAGCAGCCAGAAATCTAGTTAGATGAAGGCTCTTCCTACGCTTCTGCTTTCTGTGTGTGTCCACCACCTTCTTGCAAACTTTCTTCCCATGGGCAGGTGAGGGAATACTTTGTCTTTCTATTGCTGTACTGTGGTATTTCAAGGCCACCTCCCTGTATGGGGACAGATGGATGGAAAAGATGGCATTGGGGACAGTCCCAGAGGCCTTTGGCTTTGGGCTTCTTGTATTCTCATGAACCCTTCTGCCCCCAACCATCTGACATTCATCATATGACATTATTTAAATTCACATATAAAAATTATTGTTGGCCGGGCACGGTGGCTCACGCCTGTGATCTCAGCACTTTGGGAGGCCGAGGCAGGTGGATCACGAGGTCAGGAGATCAAGACCATCCTGGATAACATGGTGAAACCCCATCTCTACTAAAAATACAAAAAATTAGCCAGGTGTGGTGGCGGGCGCCTGTAGTCCCAGCTACTCAGGAAGCTGAGGCAGGAGAATGGCGTGAACCTCGGGGGGGTGGAGCTTGCAGTGAGCCAAGATCGCGCCACTGCACTCCGGCCTGGGAGACAGAGCAAGACTCCGTCTCAAAAAAAAAAAAAAAGTATTGTTATAGGAATTTTTTACAGCAAGAGTCTCATTAAATGCATTTTTTTTCCCACTAAAAGTCCTAAGAATTTCCACTCTGTGCTTTATGTACACAAAGGATAAAAACACAATTTGGGGTTTTAAATGGTCCTTTCTAAGCAGGACTCCATGCATCTTTTGTTAAAATCTCATCAAAGTACACACAGGTACACATACACACGAGGCACTGAGAAAGATAAAAACAGAACACAAAAATACTAACACTGATGCGCAACCTACTGTGAGGCTGGGAAATCTTGCCTGCTTATCAAGGCAGGGAGAAGGTTGGTGTCAATGTGTGAAGGGAATTTAGCTCTTCCTTTATTCCATTAATTCAGATACCAAACAACCAGACAGTAGGGTGATCACTCGAGACATATTTGATATTTTTATGTTAAACGATTAAACAATAAAAGAAGAACACTACATAGGTGAGTAATACTTCATACTGGAGTGGTGAAGGCCTTTATTATCTAAGTAACAAAGGCAGAAACCAAAAGGAGACATATTTGATAGATCTGACATCATAGAAATCAGAAACATCTATATCAAAAGCACCACACACATTTATAAAAGCAAAGGCAAATTGATAAAAAAAATTGTGACATATATAATACAAAAGATTGAATTTTAAACATGTTTATAACCCTCACAAATGAAAAAGAAAAAATAAATGACAGAAAAAGCGGACAAGCATGTGAACAGGCAGTTGACACAAGCAAAAAATGCAAATGGTGAACAAATGAATACTCATAATATCGGCTTGCAAATTTAGGCAGGTTTGCTGCTTTTGGTGGGGCGGTGGGGGTGTGGTTCCATCACATTGGTGAAGATGGAAAGGAGCGACAGTGGCCACTTGCTGGGCAAGACAAGAAAACACATGTTCATTTGTTGTTGTAAATGGGGACCACTTTTCTGAAGGGCAATTTGGCTGTACTTGTCAAAACCTTGGAAAAAGGCATACTCTTCCATGGTGTCTAAATATTGATCAAGGTCATTCATCACAGTATTTTTTAATACCACGGGAAAATGTTCAAGTTTAAAATGTCCCAAAACAGTATGCATAGTATGACAACTTTTTGGCTGAGAAAATAACAGTAACGATGTGCACTTTTTAAATATCTTGGTGCTATTCTGAGTTCCTACATTTTCTAATGTGCATAGAAATTTCAAGGGGGAAATAAATGTTGATTTAATAGTCTCTGACATGTTATGGGCTAGTGGATACATCCTAGCAGCATCAAAAGCAACGTGTGTGGTCCAGTAGAGAGGCCTGGCTAGCACAGGTGTTTGTACAAGGACAGGCCCTGGGCTGCAGTACACAAGCAGGACGGGAGGGCGACCTCCCAGGGTGGAAGTCAGCCTCCATGTTTGGACCCAAGCACTGTCATCTGGAGGATACGTGTACTGCCAGAGAGAAGCTTCTTTTGGCTGTGTTTTTTCCTCCCTGACTTACTTTGTCTTGGAAGAATAGCTATTATAGATGAAGCCGTGCATTTAAATTTGACCTTGTATATTACCAGAATTTTTTTTTTTTTACTGTTTTAATTAAGGACAGGGATAAAAAGAGAGAAAAATCCTAAAATTTTAACCGTGTCCCCACTTGTTCCATAATATAATTTCCCCATGGACCGACCTATAAAGGCTGCATCTTAGTCTGATATCTAGATTGCAGTATCACGGAGCATGTAGAGAAATAACTGGAAGCAAAATGGTTTTCTTGTTTAACTTCACAGTATTATAAGAAACAAAATTTTCCTTCATTGATGTTTTGTTACATTGCTGATTTTAAGTGTTATATTCAATAATGAAAACATTAATGTGTTTTTTTTCCAATTGAGTAGGAAGTTGATACTATTCTGTGTTGTCAAGAAACAACGAAGCTACATTTGGATAAGGCTATTGCCCAACTTGCGGAAGTGCTTTATGTCTCTATACAATTCTAAATCTATCATTGAACTATACTTTCATGCCTCTCATTCAAATTTCTTATAAGGACAAACACACACACACAGGCATATACACATATTTTTATTCAAAAATTAAGATGATTATTTGATACCCCAGCTACTCTGATGTGATTCTTCCACGTTGTATGCCTGTATCAAAATCACATGTACCCCACAAATGTATATACCCACTATGTACCCATAAACATTTTTTAAAATAATACAAATAGACACTTTGGGAAGTTAAGGCAGGAAAATCGCTTGAGCCCAGGAGTTCAAGGCCAGCCTGGGCAATATAACGAGACCTCATCTCTAAAGTTAAAAAATAAAAATTAGCCAGGCATGGTGGCGGGTGCCTGTGGTCCTAGCTACTTGGGAGGTTGAGGTGGGAGGATTGCTTAAGCCCAAGAGTTTGAGGCTGCAGTGATGAGCTCTGACTGTGCTACTGCACTCCACCCTGGGCAACAGAGAAAGACACTGTCTCAAAAAATATATATTTTTAAAAAATAAGTACATGGAGTACTTGCTTTAAATTTTTATTTAAATAAATAATTCTGAGATGCTGTGGGAAGGATTTTTGCCCTCACTTGAGTGTAACTAAGATTTCTTTTAACTCAAAAGACTGGCATTTTTTAACATAAGAAATTGACTTACACTTGTTCAGCTCTAACATTTGAAAAGGTAATGAGTGGTGGTTTACTTGGATGTTTATTTTCCATACCTCCTTAAAGATCCGGCCTCCTGCGACGGGGCATAGTGGCTCACGCCTGTAATCCCAGCACTTTGGAAGGCCGAGGCAGGCGGATCACGATGTCAGGAGATTGAGACCACCCTGGCTAACACGATGAAACCCCGTCTCTACTAAAAATACCAAAAAATTAGCCGGGCGTGGTGGCGGGCGCCTGTAGTCCCAGCTACTCGGGAGGCTGAGGCAGGAGAATGGCGTGAACCCAGCAGGCGGAGCTTGCAGTGAGCCGAGATCGTGCCACTGCACTCCAGCCTGGGCGACGGAGCGAGACTCTGTCTCAGAAAAAAAAGAAAACAAAAAAAAGATCTGACCTCTGCAATGATTACACCCTTGCAATGCTCCCTGCATCCCACAGCATTGTAATTGTTAACCCATCCTATTCCTCACTAGAATATACATTCCTCCAGGGGATGGGCTCTCTTTTCTTGCAGATAGTAGGTACTTAATATTTATGGTTGGGGGTGGGATGAGGAATGAGGAGGGGGAAGAATAATAATAAAGAAGGTCTCAGGCAATGATCACAGCTGTCAGCATAGGAAAAGTATTGGCCAAGACTGTTGGCAAACATTAAGTAGAACGATCAGTGCCATTTGCTTATGGCCACAGAAGGAAGTGGTGTCGAATATGCCACCCAATAAGAGAGATGATTATGTGTGTTATAAAAGCGTCCGTGCTGCTCACTTAATTTGCCCACCCCATGCGTCAGGATCTGAACACCACGAAGGTTGGCGAGGTTTGTATGCTGAGATTCTCTCGAGCTGTGACTGGAAGGGTTTTTTAATTTGGAAATTGGTGAGGAGAAGCAAAAGAGTAGTTAAGAATGACTGTACGTGGTTTCTGCTCCCTAGGAATTTTAGAAACATGTTTAGTGTGGTTCAAAGCATTGGTTCTAGTTCCTAATTCAGATTTTATTTCATAGTCTGGAATTTGCTGCCCATCTTTTGTGTTCTTGGCCTAGATTGTTCTACCGTGGAACAGCCTCATCTCATATAAATCCCTGTTACAAATTGCCTGAATACTGGCTGCATTGCAGACCTTTGCAGAAAGTGCTGTGTGTATGTACCTGTTCGGAATCTTTGTTGTCGATCCTTTAAGGAGATTGGCTTTCCTTTAATACACAGTGGGCATAATGCCTACCTCACTTCCTGGGATGGCTTCTCCGGGATTTGTGAGGGGCCACTGTGCTCTGTCCAGGGCAGATGACTGGAAGAGAGTTTATCAGCTACACTTGTTTCAGAAGGAGCACTGAAACCCTCAGCTTGGATCTCAGCTGAAAATAGAATCTCATTAGGCACTAACAGGGCAGCCAAGGTCTTCCCATCTTGGGCTGTAAGACGTGGTGATGGGATGCTGCCTTAAATGCCTGCCCAAGCCGTCTCTGAGGCCAGCTCAGAGGGTGTTCAGGCAGCCCCAGTTCTAAAGTCATAAAAATCACCCATGTTACAATATTACGAGACCTAACACTGAGCACTTAGCATCTGCTAGGCACATAATTATCTTCCCGACAGCTTGGAAAGATGGGTATTATTACCATTAGTTTATAACTTGCCTCTGGTCAGGTTTAGCAAGTAGCAAAGACATTTGAACCAGGGCTGTCTGATGCTGAAGCATATGGCTTTTGTTAACATTTTAATTTTGTAAAATGTGTATATATTCATGGGGTACAAGTGCAATTTTGCTTCATTGATTTATTGCACTGTGGTGAAATCAGGACCTTCAGAGCATCTATCACTGGAGTAATGCACATTGCAACCACTAAGCAAACTTCCAACATCCCACCCTCCTCCCTCCCCTCCTGTGAGTCCCACTGTTCATCGTTCCACACTCTCAAGGCATATGTTTTCAACCACTGTTCCAGCTAAGACCTGAGAGTGTGCACGAGAAGGGATTTTCACTTGAGGTGATGGGAAGTAAAAGACTGTGAAGTCTCTATTCCACCTCCCCAAGCCCCACCTCCCAAGAGGTGAACTGTAACAACAGATGCTTCATGAACATTTCAGCCCCTTCTCTAACAGGGTCTCAGCTTAAGACAGGAAGCTTGTGGGACATCTTGGTCCCAGATCAAAGGAGAAAGGCCTTCTAGTTCTAGAACTTCAACATAATCACCTAAGGCAAGAGCCTCAGCACAGAAGTGGCAAGGGAAGGGAGCTTTTTCATTTTCATCCTTCGCACATGTATACTGTCTTAGAATTCACAAAGTGCAGATCATTTGCATGCTGCTACTCTCATTTACACTTTACAAATAAGAAAAGCAGCTTTGAGAGGTCAAGTGATTTGCTCGAAAGCACAGGCTAAGTTGAAGGGAACCTGCAGCTAGAATTGACTCATTCCATTCAATGCAGCCTTTACTGAGTGAACGGCTTTGCTTTACCAAAACCGTTTTTAGGTGCTGAGAATATAGAAATTCCCAAGCTCATTCAGCTGTCCTACCTTTTCAAATACTAGTTATCTGCCAGTGGCTCCCTACTTTTTATCTCCAGCCTAGACGTCTCTTTCAAATTCCAACAACCTCCTTCATGTCTCCCATGTAGATGTTCAGTGAACACTCAAGTTTAACTATGTCAACTGAACTTCCATCTTCTCCCCTAGCTTCTCCCTCCCCAGCCAACCCCCTCTCTTAGTTGATAGAATTCCATTATTCCAACGACTCAAGCTCTTTTTTTTTTTCTCACTGGTGTTCAATTTCGTAGGAGATTTTCTTGGTTCTATTACTTCTTCTTGCTTCCTTCACTTTCATCCTCTTGGTCCAAGCCGCCTTCATCTCTCACCTGAGTAACTGCAGTGGCCCCCTAATGGGTCTTCCTGCCCCCGGCAGTCTGTTCTCAGCCCAGCACCAGAATGATCCTTTTAAATTGTAAGTCAATGGCCTCCAATTTTACTCAAGGGAAAACCTGACTCATTCCCATGTCCATTAGGGCCCTGCATGATCTGATTCCCCCTTTTTTATGTCTTTGCTCAATGTCACTGAGACCTATTCTGGCCATCCTCTTTAAAATCATAACCACAGTCCTGGTCTCCTTTTTCCTGCCTTGTTTTTAGCACTGTTCTTCGAACCACACAAATTGCCGATGCACTGAATGTGCTGTCTCCTCCCAGAAGCATGTCGGCTCCTTAGAGAAGAGATGTTGGTGTTGTCCACTGATGCATCCCGGGCTCACAGAATGGTGTCTGCCACATAGGAGGCACTCAGTAATTATTTGTCCAATGAAGTCTTCCATGTGGCTCACCTGTCACCCATGCCTGCCCCCAGAGTCTGTCTTTGGTAATAAGCTGTGGGTCCCCTGTCTGCCTGGCAGTGCAGGCAAGACCACACATCTCAGAGCTCACCGAGGCCTCTTCCTTCCAGCAGGGTGGTTGCTGGAGTGTGTGAGCCTGGGTGGACCATTAGTTCCCGATCTCTGCTGAAGCCCTCTCTCACTCCTGCCCTGGAGGTTAATTTTGATCCTTGGTTTTTATCTCCCGGCAAACTTCTTAGCCATTGCACGACTACAAACCAAGGTTACCAATGGATGGCAGGAGGCTCGGCTATAAAGACCTCATGATTTCTTGGGGATTTATATTCAAATAATGGAGGAAAAGGGGGCTGAGATATAGAAGAGGAAAAGGAAAAGGAAGGAATGGAAGGCACAGATGTGGACAGATTAATTTGAACCCGTGTCCTGTCTGGAAGAGTTTGTGTGTGTTAGGAAGACGGGCCCCAGCTGGGGCTGCAGATCCTGGGCCCCTGTTTATCTTCACCTGCTCTATCCACTTCCATCCCACCCTATGAAAGAAGTGTAGACAAGGTGGGAGTTAGGGTCCCAGTGACGTACATGTATGGGCATGTCCAGAGAGTACTCGTTTTGACTGAGAAATTGAACATTGTGTGAAGAGGGAGAGATGGTGAGAGCAACAGTGAGAGAGGTCCCAATATGGAAGGTCACTCATGTGTCCTTGCAGGACATTGTCACCTGAGTGTGAAGCTCCACTTCCTGACTCTGTGTTATAGGGCTGACAGAGCGTCCCAGCATGAGCTGGAGAAGGACCTGAGTGACAAGCAGATGGCTTACCAGATTGACAACAAATGCCACCACCTGCACAACACGTCAGATGGTGTTGGCTACTTCCGCGGAGTGGAGAGGGTCGATGCAACGTAAGTCAGGCACATGCTACTGCCGTGATTTCGATGACATTTAACTCTTTCTCCTCTCGAAAGCACACAGCTTACAGGTTAGAAGGGAAAGCATGGTAAGATATCTGAAGGTGGGAAACACACCCAGCTTTGGACAAGTCTCCAGTAAGCAAGCACGTTCTGTGGTCAGGCCTTGATCATTGCATCCTGAATTCTTTTGTAAAGGAATATTTGTTGTTTATATTTTCTAACTATGAAAATAACGCTGCCTGATGCAGAAGTCCTAGAAAAACACAGACAAGGCCAGGTGCAGTGGCTCCCATCTGTAATCCTTGCACTTTGGGAGGCTGAGGTGGGAGGATCAGTTGAGGTCAGGAGTTCGAGGCTAGCCTGGCCAACATGGTGAAACCCCGTCTCTACTAAAAATACAAAAATTAGCCAGTCGTGGTGGTGGGTGCCTGTAATCCCAGCTACTGAGGAGGCTGAGGCAGGAGAATTGCTTGAACTTGGGAGGAGAGGTTGCAGTGAGCTGAGATCGTGCCACTGCTCTCCAGCCTGGGTGATAGAGTGAGACTCTGTCTCCAAAAAAGAAAAAAAGAAAAAAAAAGAAAAACACAGACAAGCCACACGTTGCCATTGGATAGCATGCCCTGGATGCTGTGGGATACAGGCTGAAAACAGCTTGATGCCTTTCCTACCACAGCTTGTTCAGCTTACCCCATCAGTGGTTTCTTTGCCAGGCCCCTGGATGCAATTTTGGGCAGGATCCATGGTCTCTTCCAGCCACTCCCTTAAAAAAGTTAACTTGATTGAGGTGAAATTCACATACCATACAATGCACGCAGTTGAAATATAGCCTGTCTGATTTTTCAGTAACATTGTAAAATAAATATTCTACTTTAACATGAATTTGCCTGGTATATGGATTACTTTTTTGAATGTACCATAATCAACCTTTTTGTTTTAAACTTTTGAGCATTTAGGTTGTTTCTCGTTTTTCAGGGATCAGCATAAATATGGCTGAAAGGAATATCCTCACACATATATCCTTGGGTACATTGTTTCCTTATAATACATTTCTAGAAGTGGAATTTCTGGGTTTTCCACATTTGAATGAAAGGCTCTTGGTTTGTGTTGCCTCTTTACCCTCCAGGAAGGTTGTACTAATTCAACATTCTCATCTGCAGGATACGAGAGAAACTTTTCCTAAATATGCTCGCCAGCACTGCAAATGATCATTCTGTCTACTTTTGCTAATATTTCCTTAGTAGGCTGTTTTCATTAATGCTTCTTTGATTACCCCTGAGGTTGAGTATTTTGTCATATGCTTATTGATGTGATGTGTGACACATTTATAATGAACCTGCACATTCACATCATTCATTAATCCTTTTGCCCCTGAAACTGGCAGAAGAACTAGCTTATGCTTTAGATATATAGAAAACTGATTAGCAGTAAAATAAGGAATACTTAAGGAAAGCTTAAAATAAGCCTCATTCTGATATTTACATTTATATAATGAAGCTAGGATCAGCGACCTGGGGGTTTCTCTCTCACAGGATAAATAGTGGCCTAGCGATCCTGTAGGCTGATTCATCACTCTCACCGTTGTCTGCCTCTGCTTCTCTTTTTCAGTGTCTCACTGCCTGAGTCCTGGGCCAAATTTACAGATGACAATATTCTCCGCTTCCAGAGTGAACGGTCAGCTTCCACTAAGCTAAGAGATGACATTGAAAACCTCTTGGTTGTGACTGCCAATGAGATGTGGAATCAATTCAACAAAGTGAACTTGTCTTTCACCAATCGCATTGCTGAGACTGCAGATGCTAAGAATGAGATTCAGATGCACTTGGCAAAGGTAAATCAACCGCCAGTGGTACCCCTTAGCTGACCTGGACAGAGCGGTGCGCTCTGGGACCACAAATCTCTTACCACTCCCAGAGAGGCACCATAGGCATGTGACAGCCGGGCCACACAGAGCAAGAAAAATTTAAAACAGCACAAAGCATGCCATTTATTTCAGCCAGGTAGCCAGGTGTCAAAATGAAATTGGAATCCACTGGTATTTGAAACACAAAGAAGGCACTATGTAATGAAAGGTTCTTAGTCTTTAATAGAAACAAAAATATTATTATTAAAGTTTAATGAATCACTGTATATAGCTAGGAAGTGAATTCATTATTAGAACATATGGTAGAAATGTTTTCTGTTAAATTATTTCAGACCCCTTTTCTGGAATACAAAACCAAATACAGGAAACTGTTAGGTAGTTCAAAGTGTCTCTGATATTGAAAAATTTTAAGTGCTGTAAGCCTAAGAGTTTTACAATGACTATAAAATGAAGGAGTCCAGCAGAATTCATATGTTTCAAGATAAACAAGGAGCTCTTCCTTTCCTTAATATCAGTCTTGGAGCTCTTACTGTTTCTGTGGATTATGCTGCATATAGTTTGTTGTGTCTTATTTTTTAAAATTGACAAAAAATAATTGTACATATTCATGGGTGGAGGGTGATGTTTTGATGCATTTAATGTATGGTGATCAGGTCAGGGTAATGAGCGAGCATATCCATCCTCTCAAACACCGATCATTTCTTTGTGTTGGAAACATTCAATATCCTCCCTCTAGCTATTTGAAACTATATAATGTCTTGTTGTTACCTATAGTAAAAAATATGTAACGGTTCATGAATTTGCATGTCGTCCTTGCTCAGGGGCCATGCCGACCTTCTCTGTATCGTTCCAATTTTAGTATATGTGCTGCTGAAGCAAGCAATGCTGTTTCTCATTTTTAAGAACCTTGCACTGTGAGCCATGTTGCCTATGATGGTTTTACCCAGTTGAGGGCATCACATTTTCTCAGGCTGCAGTGATTTGCCTTTCCTTCTCATGGTGCCTGCTTTAGGCAACAAATATTAGTTGAGCCAGACAGTGTGCTCCATGCTGTGAAGGGCAGAGAGAAGCATCGAATGTAGTTTTTGTTCTTAGGAAGTTTACATTACAGAGAAGAAATACTTGCATATGAAAAGCTCATAAACAATACAAACAGAATATTGCAAATCATGATTATCAAATAACAAATACAAAAGTGTTTTGGGGGTTTGGAGGGAGAAGTGAACATTCCAGGTGGGGCCACATCTTGAAGAAAGCCTTGGAGACAGCAAATCAGAGGATGAGTTGAGGTCTGTAAAGAGTCTGGTGTGTGGCTGGTGTAGATGGTTTGTGTCCTGGAAGAGGAACGTGGAAAAGTAGGTTGAAGACAGGTTGTAGAAGACGCTGATGAGAAGGTTAATGGGGTCAGACAATTGTAAGAAGACATTCTAAAGGCCTTTTAGAAGGCCGGTGTGACAGAGTTCCTTCTTCAACAAATTTTCGTTTACTGATAAGTTAGTTTGCTAGGGCTGCCCTAACTCAAAGTACCACAGACTGTGTGGCTTACACAGTAGGAATTAATTTTCTCACTGGAGAGAGAGGAAATTAATTAACGGAGGCTGGAAGTCTGAGATCAAGGTGCCGGCAGGGTCGGTTTTCTCTGAGGCCTCTCTCCTCAGCTTGTAGATGGCCACCTTCTCCCTGTGTCTTCACATCATCTTCCCTCTGTGTGTGTCTGTGTCCAAATTTCCTCTGCTTATAAAGACACCAAAGTTGTATTGTATTAGGGCCACTCTAAAGACCTCATTTTACTTAATCACCCCCCACAGAGACACTATCTCCAAATATGGTCACCTTCTAAGGCACTGGTGATTCGTACTTCAACACAGGAATTTTGGGGGAAGAGGCACTATTCAGCCCTAACAGGTACACCCAAGGTATTGTTCTAGGCACTCGGGGATGTACATACATCTCATGTCTTAGAGACAAGACATGCACATAGAAAATGGGAAGTTGCACCAGAAAGGTGTAGAAAGAACTTGGAAACACAGATGAAATGTGAACACAGTTTACAAGAAGGGGCAGTTGTTTCCATTGGCAAGAGATCAAGATGGTTTCATGGAGCACATAGTATCTGAAGAAGGCCTTAGTGATAGAAACAGTGAAATGATTTTTAGCTTGGGAGAGAGGTCAAAGCTCAAGTGACAGACTGAAGAGTGCCTGGATGACACAAGTGCTAAATCTGTGATTGCATGAGGTCTCTGTAGTGTAGAAAGGATATTGCAGAGACATCACCCAAGGACAAAGCCTTGCACTGGAAGGGAATGAGGAGTAGTTGGAAAGGAGGGAGTTGGAACAGCACTTGGCCAGAGAAAACAAGACGAGGGTCTCAAGGAGAGGGAGGTGTCAGAGAGGCCTCGATGTCAGCTTTGAAACTGAAGTTTCATAACAGCAGCTAGGGCCAGAGACAGGATCCAGGGGCCACCGGGAAACTGGGTGGGTGGGAAGTGAAGGGAGTGGGCACAGCCATGGTTGAATACATTTGGCAGAGGACTCAGTTGGGACTGGATGGGAGAGTGGTGGTAAAAACATAGGGTTTCAAAAAAAAAGATGATTCTTGGTTGTGTCTCCAGGCCACGGAAGGGAACCCAGGAAGAGGGACAGTAATGGGGAGGATGTGGAGCTATAGGAGTGCAGAGATCAAGATGAGAGGAGAAGGGAGGCTTTTCAGAGCATAGGACAGGGACTCTCTTTACAGAGAAAGAGGAGGGAGAACCAAAGGGGGATCCATGTTTATGCAATTTGGGGTAGTGGCCTCTTTAAGAAAAAATGAATACAAAATCAGGAATACAAAACTGCCAGTACTCCTCTGTCGCAAGTGAGGTACCCTGAAACTTAAGCCGGATTTGCTGCAAGGGAAATCCTCTGTGAGGAGGAAAGCAACGCTCAAGTTGGTAGGAAGAGGAAGTGGGAAGAGACGCACAGATATATAGATGTGAGGAGGGAGATCAGGGCCACTCAAAGCCTCACTTTTATCAGAACACAGATGTGTGCTGGTCAGTAATTAACAACAGCAATTGGGGGCTGCTTGCAGGGAGCCCCTGATTTGTAGCATTTGCCAATTTCTTTGGTTGAAATACTCCCACTCTGGCTGATTTCCAGCTACCAGAATGAGGTCGCTGAGCCTAGGGTTGGGGAGAGAGGCGCCACCCGCTCTCCAGAGCAGGTGCATGTCAGCTCCAGTGAGACATGTGGGTTCCCTGGGGCAGGACTAGGAAGCATAGAGGGTCTAGGTGAAGGGACCTCCTCATCAGTGAGGTCGAGGCAGGTGCTGGACATGGAGTGGGCAGGCAAGAGGTGGGAGGCGGGTTGTTGAAGGGACCACACCAAAGCCTCAGGCGGTTGCTTCTCTTTGTCACAGACCCTGCAGGAGATTTTCCAGACTGAAATGACCATAGAATCCATCAAAAAGGCCATTAAGGACAAGACTGCCTTCCTGAAGGTGGCTCAGTCCAGACTGGACGAGCATACACGGTGGCCGAATATTGAATTGTGCCGAGACATGGCTCAGCTACGCTAAGGTGGGAGGGGACGGCTCGGGGCTCGCTCGGAGGGCCACCAGACCAACTGTGGTGCCAGGCTCTTTAGAAAGCTGCTTTCTGGCCATACACATCATGTAGGAGCCTTCTGTGAGAATGGTAGTAATGGGGAGATGTTGAATGCAGAAGAGTTTCAGTGTGGGATGATGAAACAGTCCTGCAGATGGATGGCGGTGATGGTTGCACCAACAGTGTGAATGTACTTAATGCCACTGATCTGTACACTTAAGATTGGTTAAAGTTTTATGTTATGTGTATTTTACCACAAATCCTTAAAAAAGGAAAGGACATCAACGCTACACACAAAAAAAGTGCTATTAAGCCTTTAACTCACTCAGGGAGGCCAGGGTGCTGTTTGGGTTCCTTCTCACGTCCTTGGAGTCTTCGGAGTTTCCAGAACTCCTGTCTTATAAGCAGCAGTTTGTGACTTTCTGTGTATTTCTCAGCATGGGGAATGCAACAGAAAAGGGACTTTCAGTACCAATTCCACTGACTCCTATCTACTCATTTGCTGTCTTTGTGACTGAGGATCTCATTTAGGTTTATTTCAATGTGTTTCATTCTCAGTAGAAATCAAAGCAAGCTGGTCTTCATCGAGCACAGCTCCTATATATACACAGCAGGAGGAATCTGACCCCACAGTTTATCTACTAAACACTACATGGATTTTATTATTATTTTCACTTTGAAGATTCATTTTGGGATGGACTTGTAAGGAACTGGCCAAGATTCCCTCCCCACCCCCGCCACAATCTGGCTTCATTTCCAATTTCCCAATACCTGTGAGTCTGCCTTTTCTTTCTGGGTTTCATCATTGCTATTGTTAGGTCCTAAAATACTCCATGCAGAAGTAAATCAACTTGATAGCAACTGCAGGAGCCAAGTGGCAGTGCGTGAACTCCAGAAGCCTTTCTGGTGCAGTGGGGAGATGCCACTCGCTCTGCTTCCACGATAAAATTCTCTTATCTTGAAGGATTAATCCTAAGGATAAAATAAAGAAATAAGTGGTGGTTTGAGACAGTGGATTTCCTGAAATGGAAGGAAGGGGGATCTTGTGAGGCCAACATTGATGATGATAATAATAGTAAAGATAATGATGGCGATAATCAATGCAATGATAATAATAGCTGCTACCATCTCTTAACCTGACTTGATGCTGGGCACTGCCCTAAGCACTTTATACTATCTCATTCATTACCTTCATATTACAAGTGAGGAAACTGAGGCAGGAGTGGGTGAGTGGCTTGGCCCAGGCCACATTTAGTGGTGAGAGAGCTGCAGTTTGAGTCTTTGCCTGTCTCACCCCAGAGTTCTATTCCACCAAGCCATTTGCTTCTCTTTCTCCTGTCTTTTACATCATGTAATGCATTTACCATCCCCCTGTCAGGTACCTGATCTCATTTGAGAAGAGTTGGCAAAGTAAATGCTGCATGCTCCTCTCTCTCACACAGAGGATGAAACTGAAGGTCACAGAGGAGATCATTATGATGAAACACCTTACGTGTATAGCACGCATGTTGTCTGTGTTGAGTGCCATGAAGCATGCTTTAGGTTGTACGCACATGATCTTCATTTCCAGGATGAGTTGTATTTCTCCTGGTGGAGCTGTTATCTAGGCCATAGCCACAGAAGAGATCACTCAGGCTGCATGTTTTTCAAAGTGGGTTCCATAGAACCCCTCTTCATGCACAGCTCATTATTTAGGATAAGCAGCTCTCCACTCCAGAGACTAGATGGGCCCCTAGACAGCCAGCTGGAGGCACCTCTCTGCTTTAGAAGAACCCAGCAGTGAGCGCACACCCACTTGGCCTATTAGAGTTAGATCACCAGTTTTGACTTTATGTAAACGTTATTAGGAGAAGCTAAGCTGATGTTTCATTCTCCAAAAATCTCTGCAGAGTCATCAAAAGTGGAGATGGGAACAAATAAATTGTTTATACTGCTGTTAGACAAACACAGGGTTGCTTTTAAAATGGGTTTTGGGTAGTGGTCTAATAGGACTTTGGAATTATCAAACAATGAGGCATTCACAGCTTCTCCTGAGGAGCTGAAAGATTTTTACTCTTTTTTTTTTTCCTTTTCCTGCTAAACAGAATTTGCTTCTTTCACTTCCTGCCGACTTCATGGTATGTCTATTTCCTCTGCTCCTTTACTGACTTTTGAACAAAACCTACTTTTGTTTCTGTCAAGTTTTCTGGTTAAAATATCCTTGCCAAAAATCTTTAGGATTATTATTGGGGGAGGGGATTACTTTCCTTTTTAAATGGATGGTTCTGAGAGCAGCCCTTCGGCGGTCTAGATTTAGAAAAAATAAAGATCATAAACTAAGGGGAGTGGGGACTGAGAAAAATTGCTGTTTTCATTGGAAGACTCACTTTTATTTAAAAATGTTCTAAACGAGTTATTTCAAAAGTGATTCTAAACATTCTTGGCATTTTTGGTGGCAGGCCAGACAGACCAGGCTCTGCTCTGCTTAAATAATCATTTTATATATATATAAGTTTATATATATAAACTGTGGTAGCTTTATTTGTATTTGAATGCAAGACATTTTGTGGTTCTGTAATTCCAAAAAAAAGAAAGAAAGAGAAAGAGTGACTTCAGCAGAACAGCTCTCTGCAATCAGCCAAGAACAAGGAAACTGGGAGTGAAATAGGGCCTTGAAGATGATGAACAACATATTTCTAATTAACGCTGAGGGAAGTGGAAGCATGTTATTCCCTAGCTGTGTCCATGCAGCAGTGTGAAAACAAGTATTCTAACTGCCTACGTTCTATATCTCTTGATTTTTTTTTCTTTTTTAGCATTGATGTTTTGACATGTATATTTTCAAACATTCCCTCCCAGATAAAATTTCCACTAGACTCGTATTTGGCTGAAAGGAGTAAAGACACATATGTCATCCTGCTCTGTTTCCTACGTTGGGGTTCAGGGTTCCTGTTGAAGCCAGGGAGGGTGGGAGACAAGAGGCAGGCCCCGTGTGATTGTAAACAATCCACCATCAAAAATCCCAATACCAGCCATCTGCGGCAGCCTCGCCAAAGATCTGTTTCTTTGCTAGTGATATTTTATACCCTGGGATCTTTAAAAAGGCTTTCTTTTTAAATTCAGTTTGACCTAAACAATAACAAGAAATTTGCTTTCTGATGAGTTCTCAGATTTTGTGTTTACCGTCCCCAGACAAAACCAAACTTTGGCACTTAAACTTTAATTCTTCCCCTCCCCATTGGAAAGCAGGAGATAGTAGAGCTTGTAAGATGAAAGGTGTTGCACAGCGTGGATATGTTCCCATGGCCTGTTGCTTCAATCAGCTCGCGTGGGGGCCTTTACCAGCGCCTTCCTCTTCTTAGGCCACCTAGAAGTGGCTTGGAAGCGAACGCTCCAGGCTCCATCCTGCCTTTCCTTCCTTTTTATTGCCTTGGGTCTGGGTCTTGTTCTTAGTAGATCCCATGGATTCAGACCTTTGGGCAATTCCCTGCCTCCCAAGACGTCCTCCGTTTCACCTAGGACATGAAAGTTGGTCTTCACCCAACAGTAATTTTTGCACACCTGTATTTTTGCAGGAGCGGCTGTAGATGCAGCCCCGGGCAAGGACAGCATATGTTGCAAGCAGACAATCACAAGACCCTGAGTGCCGTAAAAGGCTTGGTCCTCTTGGAAGTCACAGCACTGGGCAGCAGATGGTCTCCGGGTTAAGGGAGGGACTTCCGGAAGAAGTGTTAATTCACCTAGGATTTGAAGATGGGATAAATTAGCAGGATGAAGAATGGGTTAGGAGCATTCTGAGCTTAGGGGACAGCAAGAGTGAAGCCCTTGAGGTCCGAGAAATTGCAAGCATATTCCAGGATGTGTCTGCGGATGATGAGATGGGTCTTCCTGGGTCTCTGCTTCTACTCTTCTGTCTCAAGTTGCTGAGAGGGGAATGGGGCCAGGAAATGGGACCCAGTTTCTTATTATGGCCACTGAATCTCTGTATTTCCTTCTTAGCTTCCTGGATAAGCAGGTACAGCTTACAAACATATGTGGGCCCCGTGTCGATGGAAAGGGCAGCTTATGAACCCCTGGGCTCTATTTCCTAGTCTGTAAAACAAGGAAGTTGGGCTTGGTGACCTCTCTAAATTCGTTTTCCAGTTGTGAATTTCTGTGAAACTATAGAATTGCCTTGGCATAATGATTTTAAAATGGTCTGGATATTTTTCTATAATTATGAAATCCTTTTCTATCTCCTGGGACATCTACATTCCCATTGGTTCATTGTCACCATTCTCTTTATATTTCTTTATATTTTATTAATTTCATGCACCTCTCATTTGCTGATAAATATATCCTAAAGTAAAGAAAATGTGAGCTTTGCATCACTGGTTACAATGTGATGTACTTGGAGTTGCGTAAGCTACAGGCTGACCTAACCATGCTGATTCCTTTATGCTGCAGCCTTGTTAACGAGGTACACGAGGTTGACGACACCATCCAGACCCTGCAGCAGCGCTTGAGGGATGCAGAGGACACCCTGCAGGGGCTGGTCCACACCAAAGCCATCCTCGAGTGTGATCAGGCTGTCAAGGCCAATTCCCTGTACATTGACCAGGAAAAATGCATGAGCATGCGCAAGAGCTACCCAACACCCTCCGGCTGGTCGGCTTCTGCTGGGGACCCCACCGGGTGTGGTTTTGATATCCCTAAGTTAAGGCTGAGCCAGAGCGCTGTCTCAGCATTTGAACCAAGTGCTAATATAGTCACTTATTAAAGGATTATGCTGATGGAAATGTACCAACCTCCTGTCTCAGAAAGCCTTTTGTTTGCATCCAAACCTTAATTTTCTATTTACTAGGCGTCTGGGTTATGGGAAGGATATGAAGAAATATAATCAATCTAGTAGAGAAGGTAAAAAGGATAACTGGTGTGATTCTTGTCATTCTGTGTGTAATCCGAATGGGCTGGAAAGGAGGACTGTATTCTCTCGGAGGCAGTCAGGAATCATGAAGTAGGTGGTTTCTGAGTTTTGCTTTAAAGGATCCACAGTGAGAAGGGGAAAGGCCACTGGGTATGAGGTAGTTGGGGTAATTTGATCAAAAACAAAGGTAGAGAAATACAGAGTGCATTTGGAACAATAGTAGGCAGGGCCAGCTTGGCTGTGATTCATAATGCATAATTCATAATGTGTTCTGCACGTCTCTTTTTATTACACTCTCATCTCTCCAATTCAAACTTTCATTACTTGAGCATTGCTTTCATAAAGCCATTTCCATGCTCAGAGATACTCCTCAGTTCCCTTAGCCCCTGAACCTGGAGTTGAACACCCGCTGCCCACTTCTCCAGGCACTTCGCCCACTGTATTTCTTCATCTGTGACACTTTTGTCCTATGTACTGACCATATATTCTTTGTATGTTATTTACCTTTACATTTTGTTTATGGTTTTTTAAAGTACAGAAGTAAAAATGTGTCAATGTTTTCTGTATGATTTATGCCTTTGGAATTATGCTCAGAAAGCACTTCTGTATCCCAAGATAATTTATTTATAATTTATTCTAATTATTTTATATGTTTAAAAGTGGCATTTAATCACCTGGAATGTATGTTTAGATGGTGTAGAAAGCATGCTAGTTTTGAATCCTTTTGGTCTGGGAGCTCTGAAATGGGAAGGTGAACCAGGAGGGGAGCAAGGTTTTCTTTCTTTTCTCTCTTATTTCTCACGCTTGTGTGTCTCTCTCTCTTATTAGCATTTCTCTCTGTATCCTTGTGTTCTCCTTGCTCTGCCTTAACCACTGTCCATTAACCCCAACTCCATTTCCTTCTCTCTCTCTCTGTTTCTTAAAAGTGTTTTAAGACCTTGGTTAGTCAATTTCACAAATCATCTCAGAATGCCAGAAGAGTGGACGTTCAGATGAGAAGCTTGTATTGGGGTCGTGTTGTGGTCTCAGTATATTATTTTAGAAATCAAATTGTAGGTTTAGTTTTTCTGTTTTTGCCTCTAATGGAAACAAAGGTATATAAATTCCACTAAAATTTTTAGCAATGAGAGTAACCAAATGTTGGTAGTTATGACTTTTAGACAATAGTGGGAATAAACATAAATTCAGCATATCTCTTATTTGTTATGTGTTTGGGGTAAAACCTTTCTGACTTCTTTCATGAACTGTATTTTTTTTAGGAATATATGCTTATATAGTCCTTTTACTGAGGCATATATATTCCTGGCATTAAAAGACTGTGATGGGAAGGAAATGTAATTCAGACATAGAAAGTTTTTTTTGTTATTTTGGTAAACCGTGGGCAAGGCTAAATTCCACAAATAAACATTTGGTTTCTCATCTAAAATGTTGCAGCTACTCCAGGAGGGTAAATATTCTAATGCTGAAGTCCAAGAGCTCCAAGGCTCAGAAATGTAGTCCTGTTTAAGAATCTTAGCACTACAAATACTGGCACATGATCTGGCTTTATTTATTTAAGCCCAAACTATCTTTAATATCATGTGGCTTTAAGAAGGGCTGCTGGAATGTCAAAGGCTTCCACTTACCCAAGCATCATTCAGATTTAGAAATGTGTGTAATTGCCCCTAAATAACCGAGTCGCCTATAATTTTAGTAATTTCCATTTATGTCTCCAGAGAGTGTTGTCATAAACACCTCACCTGGCACTTTTGAGTCCTGAGTTCATGCTGTAAATAGCTGAAGTGTGGGGTCTGATTTTAGGTTATAATTTTTGTTTTGCACCAAAAACAGGGGCGGATTCCTTCCCTTTGTATGCAGGGCTAACCCAAAGCACAAAGGAGGAGGTGAAGCTGCTGCTCATCATTGTGCCTGAGTCTTCCCTTGCAGCCTCCCATCTTCTAGCCCCGGCCCTGAAACTGTTCCCAGCAGGGCTGGATTCACCATTGGCACCAACTGCCAAGACCAGCCTTCTATGCAGAGTGCTCTGATATTATCTGAGCTCTATATTAATATATATGGTCTGATAAGTATTCACGCATTCATGGAGAAAATAAACAATACTCAATCTCTTCCCCAGGAATAGTGAATCAATTCACCTTGGGGGCCAATCCTAGACCACTGGGAATGTTCATCGGGAAGGTTGAGTTGAGACAGATCCTGAGAGGTCAATAGATAGTGCCATATGAAGCGGGTGCTGTGGCTCATGCTGAAGTCCAAGAGCTCCAAGGCTCAGAAGCGTGGTCCTGTGTAAGAATCTTAGGACTTCCGCATTTTGGGAGGCTGAGGCAGGAGGATTGCTTGAGGCCAAGAGTTCAGGACCAGCCTGGGCAACATGGGGAGACCCCATTTCTCTACAAAATAAAAAAAATTAACCAGGCATGGTGGCACACACCTGTGGTCCCAGCTACTTGAGGGGCTGAGGTGAGAGAATCACTTGTGCCCAGAAGGTCAAGGCTGTAGTGAGCTGTGATCATGCCACTGCACTCCAGCCTGGGCTACAGAATGAGACAGTTCCATCTGCAGGGAATCCCGAATGGGGAAGTGGCTGCATACATTCCCTCACCCCTCTCTCTAAACAGCTCTGAATTCTTTCTCAGCTCAGATAGATCCTTGGCTTTCAACATCAGAAGGATCTGTCTTGTGACCTCTGGCTCATTCCCATAGGACCTACCCATTTGCTAATTTTGCTAGGAGCTAGAAGGAGACCCTTTCTGCAGCCCACGCTTTCCGTTTAGCAAGGAAAGACCCCTAAATACATCACCATGACTCCTAAACACCTCAGATGGCATCATGGTAGAGTGAGGGGAGAGCTTATTGGGAACAGGGAGCTTTTCATAGCTATTCTAAATAATATCCCCTTGTGTATGCATAGGGCTGTGGGAACCATAAAAATAACTTTTATTTTGCAATTACTTTTTTCCCTCCCTGTAAAGTAAAGGTTAATTTTTAAGGTGACGTGAAATCTTCGGACTAAGTTTCAACATTCCCGTCTTTGGCATTTTAGCCCTGCAGTCACTCAGACATAAGAACGCCTTCTCTACTTCCATAAAAATGATGCCCTGCTCGCCCAAGAACCTGCTCTTTAGCAAAACTGTGTATTTTCTGATAATGAAAATCCATATCTGTATTGAGGGCTACCCATTTATTTGCAACAAGCTGGTTGTCTTCATCTCTCAACCCCGGTGCTCTTCATGGGTGTAGCAAAGACAGGGGCTCCTGAAGAGAGAGGAGGACAGGCAACCTGAGAGGAAAATAATAAGCCAGGTCCACAGACAACACCCATGAGCACCACTTGTAGCACAGTCTGAAAGATTAACATATCGGTGCTTTGCAGCAGTGCGGGAAGGGGCGACCAAATTTCCCAGTTCCCTCAGGTAGATATCATAGATATTGGTGGGAAATACCTGTGGGAAAATAACCATGCCTCCAAATACTCACGTCCTTGTGACGTCTTCCCTCCTTGAATACAGGCGGACTCTCCGGACAAATAGAGTGCAACGGAAGTAACACTGTGTCAATTCTAGGTCTAGGCTTTAAGAAGGCCTGGAAGCTTCTGCTTTTGGAAGCTGGCTGCCATATAAGAAATCTGACTAGCCTGAGTGCACCATGCTGTGAGGAAGCTTAAGCAGCCCATGGAGAGGCTCCCCAGCCAACAGCCCTAGATGAGCTCTCAGACTAGGCAGGCACCAACTGGTAGCCATGTGATTGAGGCCATTTGGGATCTTCTCACTCTCCTAGTGCCCCAGCTGATCCCATGCAAGAGAGAAGGGCTGCTCAGTCAACCCACAGAATCTCAAGAAATAATAGATTGTTGTCTTAAACTACTAAGTTCTTAGGTAATTTGTTACGTGACAATAGACAACTAAAGTTTTCACTGGATTCTCAGAAATCAAATTCCTGGAGAGGAAGGACATCTAACATTTGTGGAGTGCTTACTATGATCCCATCATATAACATGACAATCTCCTGAGTCCTCTTGGCCGATACTAGGATGTGAGCTCTTAACTACCATCCTACACTGTTAATTGGTCTCTGAGAGAAGAGTAATCCCAGACAGTGGTTCCCTTCTCAGCAACAACAAAAAATGTGTAAAATGATTGTATTATTGGAATTAGAACTGAGGACAGAGGCATTTAAGAAATTTTTACTTTTGGAAAATGTGTATAAAATTAAAACATGAGTGGGGTCCAGCTTCTGTGTCATTGATCCTATCCTGAGATTGATACATGTAATGATAATGATAGCCAGCTTTTCCTGAGCAGAAGAACTGTACGTGTATTATTTCAACATCATGGCTAAGGTACATACATTTAATTATTTATATTCTAAAATGGGAAAATTGAGACTTAGGGAAGGAAAATAACCCAAAGCCAAACAGGGGCACATTTCAGAATCAGGAGTTAAACTCAGATGAGCTTGCTTCCAAAGCTCTTTGCTATTATCCTACAGTGCCTTCTTCTAAGCTGTTTAGAATGAATTAGACATCCTCAAAAGTTGTGTTTTTAAAGGAAAATTATTTTAAAACCAATGTTTTAATATCCCAACCGATATTCATGAAGGTGTAATATTTTATTATAAATAATCAATACCATCAGTACAATAAATTTTACCATAGTATTGCCAAGTCTTAGCTCTAAACTTCTTTGATTCTATCTTTAAGTAGAATTTAAGTATAAGAGCTGAGTATCTATGTACTCTGTTTTTTCAGATAGAGAAAACCATTCCCTGACAATTTGATAAAAGGTATATGGAGGCTAGTCCCACAACTCATCAATGTCAATGGGTATTGCCAACAGGATGCTAGAAGAGATTGAGTGAGGTACAATTATTTGATTTCCAGAACTCTGTCATTGAAAACCAACCCTGGTAGCCATTAGTGGCCTAGACTACTAAACTATTTACAGCATTCCTTCCACCTCCTTAGTCGCTTGTGGATGAGTATCCATTTGACAGAGCAGAAGGGATGTGAGTCACTTCAGACTTGCATATTTAATTGCCAGTGTGAGATTGTCCAAAGTTTTCTTCCTTTTGACATGACAACCAAGAACATTTGAGATATTCCCTGAGCCACCACAATAAACAGAACTTACTTGCTGACCCACTGCAGCCATTCAACATGCGGAAGAAATATAGTCGTGTAGTCATAAGCCATGGACACTATGGAGTTGTTACTGCAGCCTAACCTAGCCTATCCTGACTGATGCACCAACCAGAAGAAACAGCTGAATGCAGGGACGGTGACATGAATGGTCATTTTCCACTCTGAAATTCAGACTGTTTAGTTCCCCAGAGTGCAGGTAGTGCTGGCTGGGCAATTGAGCACATCCCATCCCTAGAAATAGCAGGCTAAAATGAAATAGTTTTCAGCTGGGCACAGTGGCTCATGCCTGTAATCCTAGCACCTTGGGAGGCCGAGGCGGGCGGACCACTTGAGGTTGGGAGTTTGAGACAAGCCTGACCAACATGGAGAAACCCCATCTCTATTAAAAATACAAAATTAGCCAGGTGTGGTGGTGCATGCCTATAATTGCAGCTACTCGGGTGGCTGAGGCAGGAGAATCGCTTGAACCTGGGAGGCGGAGGTTGTGGTGAGTGGAGATTGTGCCATCACACTCCAGCCTGGGCAACAAGAGAGAAACTCCATCTCAAAAAAAAAAAAAAAAAAAGTTTTTACCTATTTAGGAAACAAGACAAAGCAAGGCCCTCTAAGCACAGAATAGCCAGCCCAGAGGTGCAGGTATTTCTAAGACTATGAGAGCCAAAACAACCCAAGGCGCTTTAGTGTTAAAACCCTCAGAAGCTATAGAGTGGGGATGGCAAGCTCAAATGCTTATGGGGCCAGCCAGGAGATACAAGCGAAGGTTATTCAGCTTTCCTAGTATCACTTTGCTATAACAGAAACAACAGTGAGGTTCAGTGGCAGCTGAACTTCAGCTGCTGGGTTGGAGAAACAATAAGGAGTTTTAGGGGAGCAGAGAGCAGACCTCAAATAAGCAGGCCTGAAGAACGTGTGCCCAGACTACAGCGGGAGCCTCTATTCTGCTCTGGAATGTGCCCTGTGTGGCTAGAACTGCTGTACCCTGCTGTTGAGGTTGTTGAAAACCTGGTAGGAAACAGAAAGCTCTGGCTTGGAGATTGAAATAATGCTATGATGTCTTCAGATGCTTATCTTACAAACCAACTTAAGAAGGCTAACAGTAGAGACGGGAGCCCCAGTTTAGTCCTAGAGCTTAGGTTTGTTTTATTCATACTTTAAATTGCAGTGTCGGTGGCCACACTGGGCCTGAGATGAACTGAGGCCCAGAGATGCAAGAATGTACCAGCTGGGACAGGTAACATGATGTGGTTTTAATTTATGGCACTAGTGTACAGTCCAATAGAAAATGGGAGATTGAGTCATTCTGGGGGACCTAGACCTGTAAAATTAACTTTAAAAGTATATGTTGTTAAAAATCAAGAAATATGACCTAACCCATAGTGCAATGCCTGTTCATCCGTGTCTACAAAAGCAGCATTCTAGTGTAGCTTAATTCTATTCATAAAAAATAAAAGAAGCTTGACATTCTCTAACACAAAATTTGAGCTGTCAATTGGGCAAGCAGAGGAAGAGGCGTATGAGCTGAAGACATGGGCCTTACTACAAATTCCAAATGGATAATACAAAAGGACTTGACGGCACATAGTCTTCTGATTCTTTACCTTTGCATGATTTTACAGAATGCTGCGCGGTTAGAGTGTAATTTTGAGTTGAAGAGACATCAAATTAAAATTTAATAACCAGATTGGCATTAGTGAAATACTCTGGCTGAGTAAAGAGATCAAAACAACTAGAGAATTATACTAGTCAACAAAATCCATCCCATGATGAGAATGAGAAGCTCTGTAGCGTCAGTTATGTGATGGATATAATCAAGGTAGCTGCTTATTTTAACATTTAAACCATATCTATATATTTATATCTGTATATCCATATATATATATGGATATTTTTGAGTACAGCATCCTTGTTTTTAAGAATTTGAGTTTTAATTTTTTTATGGCCAAGAAGGTGAAGCAAATATATAATATTAATTTATATATACTTTTTTCTTTTTTTCTCTGTCCATATTACCTGTATAGCAAATGACTTATATTTTATATCTTAATATTATATAAAATTGTAGGACACCATAGAAATATATTACCCTTGTAAGATGATGAAACATTACAGATCAGGCTAAACTCTTTTTTGACCTCCCCCCCAGTCATAGCCTCTCTCTCCTCAGTTAAATACTGTTATCAGTCAGATGAGACATGCTTATGTTTTTAGTTGTAAAGACTGCATTGCTTGGCCTTTTGGAAGACATTGCTATGTCTTTCAAAATAGAGGTTGGAAACCCGTAAGACTTTGAGGCATAATCTAATGAAGTCTTTTTTCGTAATCAATAAAACTCCCTGAAAAATATATAAGCAAGTCAAATTCCGTGGCAAGTGAGAAGAATACACTGAGACCCAGTAGGAACAATAGGATGGTCCAATAATACATAAATAGATCCAAACCTTTAGATTTACTGTCTCCCTGTCTCGGGCTGGTTGAATCAGGTGTCCTGAGTGACACTAGGCTGGAAACTGGATTTGGACTGGGAATTGTGGTATGCTAACCTCCAGAGTCATCCTCCTCCTGTCCCCCCTGCCAATCCTTTGAAGAGATGGTCTGTAGAAAATTGCAATTCATCCTTTTATTCACGGATTCAATAAATGAATTTTTACTGAACACCCTCTACGTGCTAGTGCTTTATGAGACCAGGAAAATAATATGATGAGTGAGACAGAAATGGTGTCTGTCCTCATGGAGCTTACAGTCAGTGGATTAGATTGGCAACCAATAATCATACAAAGAACTATGTTAATTATGAGAATTTATAAGGACTTGAGTGTTTGGGCCTCAGGAGGCTTTTCAAAGTTGGGACATTTAAGCAATTATCTGAAAGGTGAGAAATCAATATGCAACACGATGGCAGTGGGAGAGCCCCCATGGGTGTTCAAGATAGAGAGAAACACATTTTAAAAGACCCTGAAAATTTGAGTAGCTATCTATAGGAGTTATATATGGGCAGGGCCAGCTTCATTGGTGTAAGACTCAGAAGGGTCTATGCTTGCTTTAGTGCTTTATTCTCACCATCTTGAAATTCTATGTATTAATTTATTTATTTTTGAGATGGAGACTAGCTCTGTTGCTCAGACTGGAGTGTAGTGGCACGATCTTGGCTCACTACAACCTCTTGCTCTTGGGTTCCAGCGATTCTCTTGCCTCAGCCTCCTGAGTAGCTGGAATTACAGGCACGTGCCACCACACTGACTAATTTCTGTATTTTTAGCAGAGACGGAGTTTCGCCATGTTGGCCGGGCTGGTCTCAAACTCCTAACCTCAGGTGATCCTCCCACCCTGGCCTCCCAAAGTGCTGGGATTACAGGCGTGAGCCACCATGCCAGGCCCATCTTGAAATTCTTAATAATTTTTGAACAAAGAGCCCTGCATATCCATTTTGCACTGGGCACCTCAAATTATGTAGCCAATCCTGGGTGTGTGAGTGGGATCTGGAACACTTTGGAGGGTTTTAAGGCAAGGAGTGACATGAATCTCAAGTCCTACAGGAGCACTGTGGTTGTGCTGTGAAGAATGAAAAGATAGACATGGGTATTGCCCTCGAGGAACTAAGGGTAAGGCTGGTAATGCCAAATCCAGCCAAGGCATTTGTTAAAAGTAACACATTATAGGCCGGGCGCGGTGGCTCACGCTTGTAATCCCAGCACTTTGGGAGGCCAAGGCGGGCGGATCACGAGGTCAGGAGATCGAGACCATGGTGAAACTCCGTCTCTACTAAAAATACAAAAAAATTAGCCAGGCGTGGTGGCGGACGCCTGTAGTCCCAGCTACTTAGAGAGGCTGAGGCAGGAGAATGGAGTGAACCCGGGAGGCGAAGCTTGCAGTGAGCCGAGATTGCGCCACTGCACTCCAGCCTGGGCAACAGAGCGAGACTCCGTCTCAAAAAAAAAAAAAAAAAAAAAAGTAACACATTATAGAAATATATTGAAGAGGATCTGGGGAAATTGGAGGTCCAACAGTCATCTGATAATATTCCCTCGTTGGGATAAGCTATAAGCTCCTATACATTGCCTCCCAATCTCTTTCCCTGAGCTAAACACCATGCAGTTCCCTTTGCCTTTTTGACTGGAGGCTCGATTTCTTACATCAGTTAAGAAGCTTAAAAACCTGAGAGCCGGCTGGGTGCGGTGGCTCACGCCTGTAATCCCAGCACTTTGGGAGGCCGAGGGGGGCAGATCACGAGGTCAGGAGATTGAGACCATCCTGGCTAACACAGTGAAACCCCGCCTCTACTAAAAATACTACTCGGAAGGCTGAGACAGGAGAGTGGCGCGGACCGGGAGGTGAAGTTTGCAGTGAGCCGAGATCACGCCACTGCACTCCAGCCTGGGCAACAGAGAGAGACTCCGTCTCAAAACAAAAAACAAAAAACAAAAAACAAAACAAAACAAAAAACCTGAAAGCCATAACTTCCCATCTGAAGCCTCGGATTATCTTTCAGAATTGCTTGGTATCTTTGGCTGAACACTAGGGGCTCCTGTGTAAGGTGGGTCTACCTTTCCAAGGTAGCCTTTTCCTCTTCTTTCCTATCATTCAATGAGCCCAGATGATTGCAATGGGGTCTTTCAGTTGTTTGTCTGAATCCCTACTAATCGAGTTCCATGGACACACTGGAGTAATCTAGAGACAGTGGCTGTCTCCTCTGCCAAATGCAGTGTTTCTGTTGTCTGTGTAGCTTCTGTTCTAGGCATTTCCCATAAATAGTATTTAATGACATTATTGGCAGACACACCACGCTTCTTGTAGTGTTTTATCTATGAGCACTGTCCAATAGGGCTTTCTGGTCGAATGATGGGAATATTCTGTATCTTATCTGTCTGAATGATAGCCACTAGCCACGTGTGGCTATTGAACACTGACCAGAGCACCCCATGAAAATTTAGGGCACTAAAGCTTAGCAAGGTTATATAGTTGTTGAATGTGATGCAGCCAGAATAGGGCAAATCTGAACCTAAACCAAGATCTGTTCGTTCTCAGTGATCTTTTCTCTATACAACGAATGGGTGGTCTCATGCAACAATTCATTTAGAAAGTCTTACAGAACACCTATTACATGTAATGGTCATTTTGGGGGTGCCAAGAAATAAATAGCTCCAATGGGTCAAAAGGGGTGACCAATAAGAAAGGAAGAAACACTTTGTTGATCTCCACGAGCAGAGAAGAAACAAAGGAGGGTACCTGTCTTGACCTCTGAGAAGATGGAAGAAGGAAGGGAGGGGAGCCCGTTTGTTCACCTTCTTAAGTCCAGAGGTGTTACCATTACTGTTACACAGTGTAGCCACGTTCCACATCTGTGTTCAACAAGCAAGATCCTTGATCACTGGAGGGTCTTCATCGTTTGACACATACAGGCTACATGTAGGAAATCCCACTTATGCCACCCAAGGTCTTTGATGAGAGTGAGGCTGAGTAACCTGCCCAAGCCCACATAGCCACTGAGAGACCAAGTCCAGCTTGAAATCCAAATCCTGTTGACTTCAGTATCAGTCAGGGTGGCAGTGAGTACAGATGCTGCAAACAACGTCTGTGCACCGACACCAGGGTTCTTGGGTGCCAGGGTAAGAAATTTTGATTAATCCTGTTGGGATCAGGAAGCCAGAAAAGCTTTTAATAAAAGTCTCCATGGAACCTACTTAGGAAGTAGGAAGAATAAGCTAGCAGAGGCGGTAGAGTGGAAGGAGGAGAAATCACGTGGTAAGGGTTTGTAAATTAGGGGCTCCTTTCACACACATCCAGAAGATGTCTTGGAGGTGCTGGGGACAATGGTGCCATCGGAGTGTCAAGGAGAGGAGCTGTTCTGGGAGACCAAGAAGGTGGGCAGTTCCTTTTAGACCAGGAAGGTGTTAACTGACAGTAGACCACGCTGTGAAAACATGCAGCTGATCCTTGATGAACACAAGCCACGTGAGCTAAACCAACTCATACTCTCAGGGTTTGGGGGTGTCTTAGTCTGTTTGTGTTGTTTGAGACTGGGTAATTGATAAAGAAAAGAGATTTATGTAGCTCACAGTTCTAAAGGCTGTAGAAGAAGCATGGTGCCAGCATCTGCTTCTAGTGAGGGCTTCAGGAAGCTTCCACTCATGGCAGAAGAGGAAGGGGAACTGGTGTGTCCCATGATGAGAGATGGAGCAAGAGAGAGAAGAGAAGATGCCAGGCTCTTTTCAACAAGCAATTCTCTTGGGAACTAAGAGTGACACGTCACCCACTCCTGAGAGAATGGCACCAAGCCATTCATTAAGGGATCCGTCCCTATGACCCAAACACCTCTCACCAGGCCCACCTCCAACAATGGGGATCAAATTTCAGCAGGAGACTTGGCCAGACCAAACAAACCACATCCAAACCACAGGAGGCGGGGAGTGAGGTTAAGGAACATGTGCAAGGCACCCCCAGTCACACTTGAAGTGAAGTGTGTACACGCAGCACACATGCAGGAAAAGCAAGAAGGCAGAGAAGTTCCCAGCGGGAAAGTCAGAGGAGGTCCAGGGTAGATAGTGGAGAGAGGGTACCAAGGTGGGTCAGGGCAGCGTGCTGATGGGGCAACATTATATAAGGGAGGTGCGGGAGGCTGAAGATCAGAAATAGACTTGAAGGACACGAAGGAGGGCACTGATAACTTTTAATAGTTCTCTTTGGGGAGTGCAGTGTACCCAGATAACACAGGAATTTAAGGGAAAGAGGAGCACGTTCCACGGCAGCAGGGGCGGATCAGCAGTGAAAGAAAGGAGAGAACAGCAACAATCAGAGAGACAATGAAGTCAATGTGAGTTGCTTTGACATAGAGAAAGCTGTTCACATGTGCAGGCTTGCAGAGGGCAAGAAAGTAAAGCATGTATAATACAGCATATATTATCTTCTAGTGATAGATGAAATACTTCATAATAACTTTGAAGTTATTTTTAAGGTAAGATTTCTCTCATTATCTTTAAAAAAACTTTTCATCCATTTTCACTTGATTATTATTCCAGAAGCAGTATTTTTAAACTACAGTAATTATGACTGGGATAGACAGACAGATCAATGAAATAGAAAGTCCAAAAATAGGCCCACGTGTGTGTGTGGATCCAATAAAATCCATGGTTCATAACAATGAGGAAAAGGATGGATGACCTAATAACTGGCTTTTTGGAAAAAAAAAATTAGAGTGTAATTTCATTTGATATGCTAATATAAATTTCAGATGATCACGGACTTTAAAAAGTCATGAAAGTACTAAAAAGTAAATTTAATATTAATCTAAACACATCAAAAACATAGAATCCTAGCTCACAATTATAGGCCATTCAGACTGAAGGAAATTTTAGGTGGCTCTTTCAGAAACCACTTGACGAAGAACTAAATAGATTATGGTGAGAAACTGTTCTGTACTCCCCGCATCCATTTGAACATTTAGAAGTGCAGTAAGAGTGTATTAAGCTCAAAAGCTGGAAGGTAGCAGTGAATGGTTCCTAACACACTTTTTGTTTGAATTGGGCTTTGGAATTTTTCAAATTCCATGGCATCCTTCAGTTACAGCTTTGAAGTATTGTGTACCCAACAGCATGCCACTACTCTCTTCCTCTAGTAACTGAAGAAAATCATCAAATATCTGAAAGGAGTCAAATTCTTAGCAATTAAGTCATTTGCATCCAGCGTCCATCTGTAACAATCCTCATGAATTGCCAAATATATTGCTAAGATATTCCACATGCCACATGGACAAATCACTTGATATTATTTGAAGGGCCTTAACTGATATTATCAGTGCCATGTAGTAATAATGCCTTAAAAAAAACACATGCACACACTCATAGCTGGCCGTGGCAGCTCATGCGGGTAATATCAGCACTTTGGGAGGCCGAGGTGAGTGGATCATTTGGGCCCAGGAGCTCGAGACCAGCCTGGGCAACAAAGTGAGATCCCCATCTCTATAGTAAATAAATAAACAAACAACAACAACAAAAACCTCACAACCACTCATTCCTAATTTGAAATCCTGGGTACCCCTTGTCTTAACAGTCTGTGTGGAAAACAAATTTTATATTCTGCCAGTACCTTCACGCTATGCACTCAGAAGGTATATATACACCAAATAGGCGTTGCTTCATTTTAATTTCCAATCTGAATGTACTTCCTTCATTATTGCATCACAATTAATATGTACAATGTTGAATTCCAAGTAGTGAGAAGACTGACATTGAAAAACAACTTTTTTTTTTTTTTTTGAGATGGAGTCTCGCTCTGTCACTAGGCTGGAGTGCAGTGGCGTGATCTCGGCTCACTGCAACCTTCACCTCCTGGGTTCAAGTGATTCTCCTGCCTCAGCCTCCCAAGTAACTGGGATTACAGGTACGTGCCACCACGCCAGGCTAATTGTTTGTATTTTTAGTAGAGACAGGGTTTCAGCGTGTTAGCCAGGATGGTCTCGATCTCCTGACCTCGTGATATGCCAGCCTTGACCTCCCAAAGTGCTGGGATTACAGGCGTGAGCCACCACGCCTGGCCAAGAAGCAACTTCTTTTATTGTCACAGCATCTCCTTTCCTCAATGCCTACATAGCTAGTTTCCATGTATCCTGATTTCAGCACACATTTTCCAGTCCTTACCATGACTCACACCATAATTGTTAACTAAAACAAACACCTCTTCTTTTGTAACGTAAGTTTCCAACAGGAAAACATCACCAGCCATTTTTTTCCTTGAATATATATCACTCTTAATCCATCAGTGAGTTCAAAATTTGCTATATCAGTGGTTTAATCCAACCATAAACCAAAAGCAAACAAAAGCATGTGACAATACTCATTGTATGCTGTGCATACGCACTTTATATGCTATTAATACTCTGCCTCATCCAACTTATGTGTAATGGTTAAAGAGTTCTGTCAGTCACTACGTATCACTCAGAGTGGACTAACTTATGCTGTAGTAACAAATGACCTCCAAATCTTACTCAGACAAGTTCATACCTAGCACAGGTCACCTGAAGGCTCTGCTGCATGCCTTCCACACTCTGGGACCCAGGCTGGCTGAGCCGCCATTACTGGAATGGTGCCAAGTTGTCATGGCGGCAAGGGGAGAGACAGCATGGTACATGGCATACCAACTCTTCAAGCTGTGTTTCCACTCTCATTTCCTGAAGCCAGTTATAGGGTCATGTCTCACTTTATGGGCAGCAGAGAGATGCAGTCTCTTGATGAGCTAGAGAAACGTAGTGTACAAATGATTTCCACAAGCGTATGCTGTTTCCTTTCTGAGCAGAAACGTTCAAAAACTAATGAAACTGGTTTTACAAACTTTGGGGGATTATTTTGACCTAAATCTGTGTGTGCTTTGGAGAAGGCTTTGAGTGTTGGCTGTGTGATTCTTTAGATAGAAATATTCAGTTTAAAACTGGAAAAGCAATATTTTGTGTTTGTTTTAGGATTTTAAAAACATCAGCGGGCATATTAAAAATGGCCACTGTTGAAAAATGATGCAAAATCTTCACATCTCTGTTCAACAATGTTTCTAAACAGATAAATCATTGCAGAGTAGAAGCAGATTCCTTAGTCCAGGGAAATCCAATTTAAAAATTTAACTCTGCAGTTGAGGTTATTGGTAGGAAATATATTTGCCTGTCCTTGTTCTAGAATATGCAGATTTATAGTCTATATTTGAACTAGACTGGAGTCATCTCTCTTATTTATATTTATGATGTTATTTTGAGCAGCAATATTTATATTACTATTTTCATTACAGTTTTATTCTTTAACAGACCAGTTTTGAATCAGTGATTCTTTTTTGTAAACTGAGAATTTAACCCAACAGAATAGGGACAACAAAATAAAGAAACTTTTTTTAAAAAAGAAATTATTTGCAAAGAAAATAAAACTGTGCTAAATGAATTAAGGTAGACTTCATTGTAGAGAATGCATATATTTGACAAAAGTTGATTTTAAAATACATCAATTTTTTTCTACCATGTTCAACAGAAAATGTTTTCCCACTGGGCAAGTGGGTCAGGAAGGCATATACCAGGAAATTAAATTTAGAATATCTCTGAGTAAAGTATTTAGAGGGGAAGTAGATTATGTGTCCCAGAGATCTTGTATTGTGAAAAAATATAAGCAAAACTCCACATCCCTAGAGATAGATCATGCATAGTACCTTACCTTTTTGATTCTGAAAAAATGAGGTATAATCTGAAAAGGTGAAAACTTGGAATCTCCAGAGAACCAGATTTTTTTCTCTGTGCAATCAGACAATGTCCCTCTCAATACCCCTGACTACATTTTCCCACTTTATGCAAGAGCTACCTCAATCATTTAATTGACCTTCCTTCCCTTTTAACTTTCTACCTATTTCCATGGCACCAATAGAGGTTTGGAAGCCATTCTCTCTTTCTGCTGCTGGAATATATACAAAACTCTCATTAAGCAACAGAGAAGCACTTTCACTTTATCACTCAGGATTGCGATAACTGGCCTGCTTCAGGAAGCCACTGTAAACACCAGTAAACGTGGGTGGCACATGAGCACTGGCTCTGACTCCATGGCCCTGTTTGCCTGTAGAGCCAATGAATGTCAAGTTTTGATGAGTCGCACGGTCCCTTCTCCTGCCCTAGGAAGGACCCTGGAGGAAGAAAGAGAGGGAAAGGCTGCATACGTTCTCTTCACCGTTCCTCTGGATGGGAGAGAGAGCAAAATCTACTCTTCTATGGGCCAAAATGTGAAAAGATAGAGAAAAATATTTCTTCTAGTAGACACTAGTGTTAGTGACTCAGAAGACAGTGGCAGCAGTGAACAGCTTGGATGTGGTGCTGGGCTTGCATCTAAGGGGCAGCAACTCCACAGTTAACAAAAACTGGATAAGTTGGATGACATGGAAATTAGCAATTCTTGTTCATTAAGGGGCATGACAGACTGAAAAGCAACCCATGGAGTGGGAGAAAATATCTACAAGTCGTATCTCTGATCAGAGGTTAATATCAAGAATCTATAGAGAACTCCTACAACTCAACAATGACAAAAAAACAGAAACAACCCAATTAAAAAAGATCCAAGAAAGTTGTGGAGGACATGGCTGGGAAGGAATACTGGGGCATATGGTGGAGTAATTCAAACTTCAATGACCAGTCCATGAGAGGGCATTAAAGGATGGAGCTGTGCTTTGGGAAGACACTTTGAGCTGTTCTGTGTGGGGTCTATGGAAAAAGGGAGGGCTCAGGGCGGCGGGAGAGTTAGGTATGGGTGGGATATGGTTTGGCTGAAATTGAGTTTGACTAAGAGACAGACTGCAGAGAAATAGAATTCTTATGAATAAAGGGGAAACCAGAAACTCCAAGCTGCCCTGGAAGGATGATCTATTTTTGGGGAAGGGAAGCCAGACTTTCTTTGAAATTTTCCTTCCTTTGGAGATCCTCTATTAATTGCTAAGGTCCCACCACACTTTCTGTGTAGCGGAGTGTTGAGTTGAATTGTGTCCCACAAAATTCATATGTTGAAGTCCTAACCCTCAGTACCTTGGAATGTGACTGTATATTTGGAGATAGGACTTTTAAAGAGGAAATTAAGGGAAAATGAGGTCATATGCGTGGGACCTAATCCAGTACGATGATTGTCCTTATAAGACCAGGAGCTAGGACAGACACATGCAGCAGGAAGGCCATGTGAAGACACAGGGAAGAGACGACCATCTGCAGGCCAGGGAGAGAGGCCCAGTGGAAACCAGCCCTGCTGACACCTTGATCTTGAACTCTAGCCTCCGGAATTGTGAGAAAACAAATTTCTGTTGTTTGTGCCACCGAATTTGTGGCACTTCGTTATGTCAGCCCTAGCAAACTCATACAGAGTGTATAAAAAATGACCCTTCTTTTGATGTCTTATAGCATGGTTGTGGGAAGACATTTAAAATAGGCTTTTGGGTCAGGTACAGTGGCTCATGCCTATTATCTCAGCACTTCGGGAGGCCAAGGTGGCTTGAGCCTAGGAGTTTGAGACCAGCTTGGGAAACACAGCGAGATTCTGTCTCTACCAAAAATTTAAAAATTAGCCTGAAGTGTTGGTACGCCCCTGTAGTCCCGGCTATTTGGGAGGCTGAGGCAGGAGGATCATTTGAGCCCAAGAGTTTGAGGCTGCAGTGAGCTATGATCACACCACTGCACTTCAGCCTGGGTGACAGAGTGAGACCCTGTCTCTAAAAAATAAAATAAAATAAAATAAATGAAAATAAAAATAAAATAAAATAGGCTTTTGTAAAAGTTGAGAGACAGCAACAGGGAACCAAACTCACAAACTAAGATAAAACTAACAACCCATCTCAGACATAAAGGGTCTGTCCAGGGATGGAAGCCTTTGGGTCCTCCTACTCCTCTATGCCTACAAGGGGGAAGCCCTACAATATGGCCATGGGTATTTTGCCATGGAATCTTATGCTCACATGTGCTGAGACCAGAGCTGGCATGCACAACCACAAGTGGCCTGTGCCTGGAATTTGTGACCGAGAAAGGAGCCATAGAACCCAGCTGTCACAGCCACAGAATTCTCCAGAAACCGGTCTGGACATCCAGGGACTTCAAATGGCCATAGTTTCCCCATATGCATGCTGGGAGGGCTGCGCTGTGCAGAAGTGTCTGTAAACATTTGGATGAGAACTGTGTGTTTTGATGTCCCTGTGCTCCGGTCCCTGCGTGCAGCCAAACAGGCAGGTGCCATCTCATCATCTGCATGTAGAGAGTAGCGATGGTGAGAAAGATTATAGGAATGCTCTCTGGCAAAGACTAATCCTCCCAGATGCTCCAGGAAAATAGTTTTGGACGCAGGAATTGCCAGGTCTGGATAAACATTGTTCAGTCCCTTAGATGTTTTGAACATGACTAAATGTTCGGCTGCACGGCCCTTCATCCGAGGCCTTCAAATAGTTCACGTTAAATCCTGATCCTGTCCCAGACAGTGGCCAGTGAAGAGTTATCAGATCCACTGCTCTAGTAACCAAACACCTTGGAGGGTTTATCGTTCAGAGATAAAAGTGAACCAGTGAGAAAGTTAAAGTTTCACACTGAGCTGCTGGAACCACACTGTGCTTACACAGGAGGGTCCAATTCCAGTCTTCTTTGCTAATAAAGCTTCTTTATACTGCGATCCTCATTTTCCTGATGTTTAAAACAGAAAAAAGGTCATGCCTTAGTATCTGCAGGGATTGATTCTAGGACCCCCTGTGTATACCAAAATCCGAAGACGCTCAAGTACCTTATATAAAAGGGTATAGTATTCACACACAATCTATACACATCCTCCAGTACACTTTAAATCACCTTTAGATGACTTGTAATACCCAGTGAAATGTAAATGCTATGTATATAGTTGTTATCCTGTATTTTTATTTGTATTACTTATTGTTGTGTTGGTTTATTTTATTTTATTTTTTCCTGAACATTTGAATCTCTAGTTGGTTGAATCTGTGGATGTGGAACCCATTGATATGGTGGAGGGCCAAGTGTGATAATAGAAATGTGCCTTGGTATGCATGGCCTCTAAGTATTTTATCAGTTTGAAAAGCAAAAAGGGATTGACTTTGCCACAGTAACGCTCTGGAAGTCACTGCACATAATAAGCATTCAGGAAGCCTCAGGGGTGATGGTGGTAAAATGATAATGTCCTGATAGCTCTTCTAAGAGGCGTTTATCCCTGCACTAGGGATTCTTGAGACATTCTATGATACTACCGTGCTGCACTCTTTCTTGTTTTCTAGTATTGAAGTCTAAGTGGCAGAATGACACTAGGTGAGCCATTAGGTTAGAAATTTAAAACGTTTGAAACAACATAAACAAGTGAGTTGTCAAACAGCCAAAAGTGATGTTTTAACAGCCAAAATGTGACAAATATAAACACAGGGTCATCAAAGTGCAGGCATTCTAGTAATACATAGAGGTTTGGAGATTTGTACGTTTTTCTTCTTATGCTTTCATTCATTCATTCAGCAAATACCTATTTTATGCCAGAGACTGTAATTAGGCAGAGGAATAAAAAATTGTAAGACAAGTCCCAGCCTTCGATGGGCTCCATATATATAGCCTAGAAGGAGTCTAGTAAAGAAATAAACGAAGAAATAAATTCAATAAAGCATAATTAGATCCATAACAACTCGATTTGGTATTCATGATGTCAGCAGTCCGTGAGCAGTCATGCAGGTCTGTGACATGCAGTAATTTTAATTCTGCTGAGGCACTGAATGAACTGATGGGCTGAGAATAATAAGCAGAAACAAGGCACCAAACAAAAACAGACCAGCTGACTTCTCGTTGCCTGTGTCTCAGAGATGCATGGTTCTCCATGGTAGCCACCAGCACAGCTGCCTTCTTGTGATAAAATACTTTCTCAGTATTGTCTGGGAGAAACAATCTTGATACACAAGCCAGATCCTATTGATGACGGAAATGAGGAAAAATTAAATTCTTCTAAGGAAGCAATTGCTCTTATCCAGAAAACAGAAGCATTTTGAGAGGAAGAATAATGCTGTATTGGACACCACCATGGAAAATCATGAAGTGCTCAGAGCGTAGCCCTCATGAATAGGATAAGCTTTATTCCATGTGCCTTGTGCAATGGTAGGTGAAAGCTGTCAGGAGAAGATTCATAAAGGAGGTGGTCTTGGATCAGATTCTTGGAAGATAAGTCACGTGATAACCCTCTGACTAAGGTCAAGTGTTAATAAAGTGCCTGACCTGTTTGGAAAATACAGGTTGAAAAACCAAAGGGACTTGTGTTTCTGGCCAAGATGGAGTGATAAGGACTGGACTGACTCTCTGGCCAGAACCAACAACAAAAAAACAAACAAACAAACAAACAAACAAACATCAGACAAAATGTACAGAACAACGGTTTTCAAGACACTGGACATTGGACAACAAAGAACAGTGATCTCTGAGAGACAAGAAATGAATGAGATGAATCCTATAATAGCCTCAGCTCACACCACTGAGTTTCCAGTTCATGACTCAAGGAGGAGAAATCCAGGAAGAACTCAGTGAACTCCCTGAGTTGAGGAGAAAGAGCTGAGTTTGGGCAGTCTAAGGATGCTAGGGGTCATAGGACGAAAGTACCAAAGAGAAGAGAGAGAGAGTGAGAGAGAGAGAGCCCTTGAAAACTCAGTAGAGTACTGATTAGTCCACTTGTGTAAGAACAAAAACAACGTGAGACCCAGGGAAAGGACCAGTCAAAAGAATTTGAGGGAACAATACTTTGTGCTCACACAAGGGTGGAAGTAATACCTGTTTCCACCATCCAAACTGGAAAAACTCATAATTAAGTAGGCTAGTCAGAAAGGCCTTGATTCAGTAGTGGGCAATAATTAGCCCTAGACCTGCCTAACGAATCTCAAACGCAAAATCAGAAAGGATCAAACTGTTTCCAAGTAATTTAACTGTACTGTAAAACAAAGTTCAAAAATATTTGTAGGAAGACAAAAATATCCAGCACCCAACGAGGTGAAATTCACAGTGTCTAGCATCTGATCAATATAACCAGGCGTGCAAAGAAATAGGAAAAATGACCCACAATGAGAAGAAAATCAATCAAGTGAAACAAACCCAGAGCTTACGCAGATGTCAGAATTAGCAGACAAGCAAATTAAAGTGGTTATTATAACTGAATTCAAGTTGAGAAAGTTAGGTAGAGACGTGGAATGTATGTTACCAGAAATTAAACCTATAGAAATAAAAATGACAACATCTGAGATGAAAAATACATGAGATGAGATTAATGACAGATTAGACCTTGCAGAAGAAAAGATTAGTGAACTAGAAGACATAGCAATGAAAACTATCCCAAGTGAAACATACAGAAAATAAAATAATTTTTTAAAAATGAGACCAGGTGCCATGGCTGCCAGCATTTTGGGAGGCCGAGGCGGGGGGATTACCCTAGGACAGGAGTTTGAGACCAGCCTGGTCAACATGGTGAAACCCCATCTCCACTAAAAATACAAAAATTAGGAGGGTGTGGTGGTGCACACCTGTTATCCCAGCTACTTGGGAGGTTGAGGAGGGGGCATTGGTTGAGCCTGGGAGGCAGAGGTTACAGTGAGCTGAAATGGTGCCACTGCACTCCAGCCTGGATGACAGAGTGAGGGTCCATCTCAAAAAAAAAAAAAAAAAAAAGCATCATTGCCCCGTGGAACAACCTGAAGTTGATTGTGTGTGTGTGTGTGTGTGTGTGTATGTATGTAGGCAGCACTTAAAGGAGGAGAGAAAAGAAAAGAGTTGACAGAAGAAAACATTTGAAGAACGAATGCAATGTTTTTCATATTTGATGACAATGAGCCATAGGTCCAAGAAACTCAATGAAACGGATGTACAAGAAATAGGAAAAAAATGACATCAGTACACATCCTACTCAAATTGCTCAAAGTGACTAATGAAGAGAAAGTCTTATAAACAGATTTTAAAACCAAGTTCTTTAGAGGTAGAAAGAGATGAAACTGGCAGGACCAGCTTCCTGTGCACACAACCTGTGCAGTTGCACAAGGTACACTTTGAACGGTCTCAATGCTTGGTTTAATGCCCTGCTGTTGCCATCTTGAAATTTTTAATAATTTTTGTACAAGGGGTCTACATATTCACTTTACACTGGGCCTCACAAATAATATAGCTGGTCTCAGAATAACACATGTTTGATCAGAAACAATGCAAGCAGGAAGACAGTGAAGCAACATTTTTAAAAGCCGGAGAGAAAAATATATCTGTCAACCCATAATTCTATACAGAGGAAGAAATATTTTCAAAAACAAAGGCAAAATAAGGACTTATCAAATTGTGTTCTTTATATTTGTGTGTTTTACTCCATGCTAATTACACTTCAATAAAATTGTTTTGCAAAAAGGAAAAACAGACAAACAAAACCCATTTTGGTAATGGTTGATGCTCTGCCCCTCAGCCTTCCTCTGCATTTACCTGTCAGCTCAGGGGAGGGTTCCTATACCTGCTGACAGCTCTCCCACCTCAAGCACATGCATCTCTGCTTTGGTGCGGGGGGGTTGGGGGGCTGGGTTTCGAAGGAACCATGGGAGTTTTCTCAGCCTGTATGCAAGGATGCAAGTGACAGGATTTAATGCTCCCAGGAACAACTGTCAACCAATGACAGATGGGAATCAGTGGATAATACCCAAAATGAAGCAAATGAGGCTCAGAGAGTATAAAGGATCTTCCCTATGCCCATTAACGAGAAGACTGAAATTAGGTCCTCCTGCATTAAGACAATGCTATTCTTCTGGATCTGCCCAACAAATGTTAAAAGCAAATCCAGAAAGAATCAAACTGTTTCCAAGTAATGTAACTGTACCATAAAACTAAGATGAAGAATACTTATAGGAAGACAGAAATATTCAGCACCCAGTAAGGTGAAATTCACATTGTCTGGCATCCCATCAATATGATCAGAGAGACACTGGGAGGTGTGTTCTACCTGAGTCTTTAAAAACTTCCCAGCAATAGTAACCCTCTCATCAAAGAATCCCATGTTGGCTTCCCCCAACTCCTTGGCCATCTTATCTTACTTTTCTCATTCCCTACTTTTGATTGCTGGAATCATCTCTCAGATAGAAAGCCTGCACCAAGCCCTTGCCTCCAGGTGAGTTTTTGGAGGAATCCAAAACCAAGACACTTCCCTTCTTGACCAACTTCTCCCACAGTCTTGCACTCAGAATTCCTATTCTCTCCTAATTTAGCAATTCCTTGGTTGCTAAGCTTTACAGAAGATGCCTGTCTTTAATAAATCCTATTGAATTATATCTTTCTTTGGATTCTTGATTCCTCTTTAATAGTTAAGCAATTTATATTGTAGCTTAACTCCTCTAATTTGACATCTAGATCTGCAATGACCACTACATTGCCATCAGTCACAAAGGGTTATGGTGCTTTTGAAATGTGGCTAGACCAAATTGAGATATGCTACAGTATAAAAAATGTATATTGGATTTTGAAGACAGTACAAAAAAGAACGAAACATTTCAATATTTTAATATTAACTATTTGTTGAAAGTACTTTGGACATATTGGGTCAAATAAAATTTATTGTTTAAACTAATGTTTCTTGTCTTATTTTACTTTATACAATGTGACTTCTAGAAGTTTTTAAATTTACATACATAGTTCACATTATAGTTCTATTAGGCAGAGCATTTTTGCAATTGTCCAAGACTGTGAAGGACTCTCTCAGCTTTTGATTGATATTAATTGGTTACTGTAGGTGTCTTCTATCCTGAGGGTAAAAGGAATTTGAAATCTAATTTTAATACAAGAAGCAGGGGAAAAAATTGACCTTTAATGAGTCACTTTCAGATAGTTCATTACAAGTAATTTCTAGTTTACAAAGCACTAATTGTAAGAACAGTTCATAAGTCAGTTATTTGCCCTTGAAATATCATTTCCCATAGAATTGGTTTTAAGTGATAGTTTCATGCCTAGCTAGCCACATAGGGAATTCAGCCACGTGGGGAATTTCAACCACATTCTTTGTTCAGTTGATTTTGTGGCCTGGTTTGAAGACTCAGTCAACATTTTAGACATGGTTTTTTGGAGAAGATGTTGGGTGACAAGCAGAGAGAAAACATCACATTTATTCAAAAGGTTCTTTTTTCTCAGCTGCCAGTGTCTGTTGAGACAGAAATAGGTGCCGGTGATAGGTTTGGCCTCCGGAAAAAACTGGATGTCACCTCTGTCTAGGCAAAGGGCATCTTTTAGTTATTGGATGAAGGGCTTGTTTAAGACCTTGGAGGGCTTCTTCCTCCCTAGAGAGGCCTGTCTAAAGCTCCTGGCTACTTCAGATCATGTCAGTTCTGAGGAGGAAGGTGAGGTATTCTCAGGATTCCAGACATTCTCCAATTTCATACAGGTTCTTTTAACCTAGAGTAATGTAATGAATGAAGAGGATTGTGTAAAATGATAAATGGAAAATAAATGCCAGTTTCAGGGAGGCAGTAGGGTCTGTGGAGAGTTGGTAAAATAGAACACATATCTCGCTATGGTAGAGACAATGCTCACCAGATTCTGTGTGCTCTCCCATATTTCCCTGTCTCCTTTGCAGTTGGCTTGGGTCCACTGGATTAATTCTGGTCAACAGGCTCTGAAGAAAAATGACATTTCAGGGAATTAAGAGCATGTGTTCCTCCCTCTACCTTCTCTTTCTTCCCCCAGTGACCTTGGAGGCTACTTGTTGATAAGGTGAGCCACAAGAAGGAGGAATCCTGGATCCCTGAGTCACTGTTTGGATTATAGTGCTTACCAACCCTCACTGGACTTTGAGTGACTAAGAAATCATCTTTCCTTGGATTAAATCACTAAGATTTGGATTTTATTTGCTATTTCAGCAGAGTCTATTCTATCTTGACTAATATACTACCTAATTGTGAGCTATTACTCAGCTCCAAATGACTCCTGCCATACAGTCATGTACACATGGCATTGCCAAATAGCCCAGCTTTTCAAAAGAAGCCAGAAGCAGGGATTTTCATGTGACTCTAGGTTTAAAATGCTGAAAATTAATTCCGTTTTAAAACTCTGTGACCCAATACTGTGTAGACCAAACATATCAGTGAGCTGATTTCAGCCCATCAGCTGCCAGTTTCCAATCTGAGTTCCCTCTAGCCTACTCAAGTATTTTGCAAACTGTAGATGTTATAGTCTGTTTGTAATTTTGGACATAGAAGCACCAATTATGTGAAACAGTGGTGTGGAAAGAAATGTCTCAGAAACTTCAGTTTAATGTGTTATGAGGCCATGACTGACAAAGGACAGTCCATAATCCAAAGTAAAACCATTTTTTCATCTTTTCTGTCTTCTTTCCCTGCTCTCCTGTTTGTTTCTTTCCTTTTCCACCACCGTTAAGAAAATATGTGAGGTGGTGCCTTAGGTCAGGTTTCCCAGAAGCAGACACCGCAACAAGGATTCACAAGCAAGTGACTTATTATGCGAGGGCTCCCAGGGCAGACTGGTGAAGGGGGAGGGGAAACAGGGCAGGCAAGGAGAAGAAGCCGTGCAAGGGTATGATCTCAGGCAAAATCCACAGAGGGTAGCTTCAGCCTGATCCCAGGAGGAACATTGGAAGGTAGGTTCCAGCCCATAATTATCCCATCCCAAAGCTAGCAACCTGAGTTCATTTTCCTCAATCTGACAGTCTGGTTAATGGCCAAGGTGGGGTGGGGGGCAGGCAGAGGGGCTCCCCTGCATTCCCAGCTCTCTCTGCCCGCAGGTTAAGTGGCTTGGAAGCCCAAGCAGGCTACGGAGAAGAGCTGCAGGACTGGCTGTTGGAAGCCGAGTGATGGGGGCAGCCCAGGGAGCAGATACATGGAAAAGATCAAATGGGATTTGACAGAATTTGGGTAGAACTTCAACACTGTCACTTTAGGTATAAAAAAAATTAAGGCAAAGGGAAAAGATAAGCTCTGAAAAAAATTTCTCTGAAATTGCATCATTAGTGAGTATAGTTCTTTATATACACATGGTAACTGTGTGATTTGGGACATCTCATTGAATTTCTCTGAGCCTAAGATAATTTGAGATTACAGTGATCCTTCAATATCCACAGGGGATTGGTTCCAGGAGCCCCTGAGGATACCAAAACCTGAGGATGCTCAAGTCCCTGATATAAAAAAGTGTAGTATTTGCATATATCCTGTGCACATCCTTGTGTGTACTTTAAATCATCTCTAGATTACTTGTGATTGCCTAATGCGATGTAAGTGTTATGTAAATAGTTGTCACACTGCATTTTAAACATTTGCCTTTTTAATTTTGTTGCACTGTTAATTTTTATTTATTTGTTTTAAAATATTTTCAATTTGTAGTTGGTTGAATCTGAAGAGCCCTTGGATATATGGAGGGCTGACTGTATATGGCTACTCTGAAGAATGTAAGAAACAGTGTGTGATATGCTTAGGGCTTGGCACATTTTGGTACTCACTAAATTTTCTCAACATCTTCCTTCTACATGCTCCTGGTACCCCTTATCCAAGCACCAGCTGCCTTCTGCTCTCCCCAGCCTGCTAGAACACACCTGGGTAGGAACCCGCACTGTCCCTAAGCAATGCCTCCTTCCAGCCTTCTCCCTCCACATCTCATCTTTACCCCAAAACTTTGGATAAACTGAATCATGCCCATTTTAGTATTCTTAACCTAAAAATGACTCTCCAGCAATGACATTGAGAAGTGTTAAAAATCTAGGTATGTCAGGGCTGGGCGCAGTGGCTCAGGCCGGTGATTCCAGCACTTTGGGAGGTGCAGGCGGGTGGATCACCTGAGGTCAGGAGATCAAGACCAGCCTGACCAACATGGCGAAACCCCATCTCTACTAAAAATACAAAAATTAGCGGGGCGTGGTGGCACATGCCTGTAATCCCAGCTACTTGGGAGGCTGGGGCAGGAGAATTGCTTGAACCCGGAAGGCGGAGGTTGCAGTGAGCCGAGATCGCGCCACTGAACTCCAGCCTGGGCAACAGAGTGAGACTCGGTCTAAAACAACAACAACAGTAACAAAAACAAACAAAAAACCTTTGAACTTGAACTGGAATTATAAAATTGACCTAGCAGCCTGAGGCTGTCTCCATCTCACTCACTTCCAGTCCTCTAGGTCCAGCTATGACTGAGGTCAGCAGTCAGCCTGGGGTCCCCCACCCCATCTCAGTCGAAGGCTCCCTCTGGGTGAAGAACAGCTTGGCACAGGCTCCCAGGCACACAATCTCTTTCATGTCAGGTGACAGGATTGTGATGTTTGCAGTTTTGTGGGATGAAAACACACGCAACAAAACTTTGGCCAAGGGTTTATTTCTGTGACATGCTGAGCCACTTACCTTCTGCCCAGAACTATAAGGTAAAAATTTACTTTTATGATTTTGCAGCCATCTATGGAGCATGTGGTATGAGTCAGAATTGGTGTTTTTGCCCAATTTAGAGACTAGTGCAGAAGACAGACAAAGAAAAAGACAACTCAGGTCTAATCCATTGTGCTTTTTGTGGGGAAGCGTGGCATGCTGTAGGAATACAAGAGACAGATTAGCAACCAATCCTCTCAGGGAGTTTAAGAACTTTCCAAAAAATAACAACCTGAGACCTGGAGGACAAATGAGAGTCAGGGAGGTAAAGAGCAGATGCAGGTCACAAGAGAATTTCCAGGGTTAGAACACCAGTGCCAGGGTCTGAAGGTAGAGAAACCGTGAGTAGTAACCTACCCATCACCTAGAAGGGAAAATGTACTGGGACATAGTTCAAAGCATCATCATTCTACCTTTTGGGTTACAGGAAAAAAGGATCTTAACTGGCTAAGAAACAGGTCATAAACAGGTTTTTATTTTGTTCTACTTTGTTGTTTTTATTGCACAACTTCTTAGACCCTTTAGAGTCCTTTTATATGTTTATCAACAAATCCTGCAATGGGCCTTTTTCCTCCCTGACAAGTACTTAGTGTGGCCTATGGAGCCCAGAGAGGGTACAGCCATATTGGTGAAAGGGCTCAGCTGGAGTACAGAGAACAAAGTGGATGAGAACTCCAGCCAGCACTGGGGGGTCGTTCCTGTGGCTCCTTGAGCAGCCCTTGCCAGCACTCCTTTTACCAGCTTTCAGGGACAAACTGGCACTTGATCAACTTGCCATCAAGACTGTGGCTCCTATTCACAATAGCAAAGACTTGGAACCAACCCAAATGTCCATCAATGATAGACTGGATTAAGAAAATGTGGCACATATACACCATGGAATACTATGCAGCCATAAAAAAGGACGAGTTCACGTCCTTTGTAGGGACATGGATGAAGCTGGAGACCATCATTCTGAGCAAACTATCGCAAGGACAGGAAACCAAACACCACATGTTCTCACTCATAGGTGGGAATTGAACAATGAGAACACTTGGACACAGGGTGGGGAACATCACACACCGGGGCTTGTCGTGGGATAGGGGGAGGGGGGAGGGATAGCATTAGGAGATATACCTAATGTAAATGACAAGTTAATGGGTGCAGCACACCAACATGGCACATGTATACATATGTAACAAACCGGCATGTTGTGCACATGTACCCTAGAACTTAAAGTGTCCTAATAATAATTATAAAAGGAAACCTGAACTAGATGTACACGTAGCAGCATGGTTAGATTTCAGAAGCAGTGCTGAATAAAAATGAAAAACGGCCAGGCGCGGTGGCTCACGCTTGTAATCCCAGCACTTTGGGAGGCCGAGGCGGGCGGATCACGAGGTCAGGAGATCGAGACCACGGTGAAACCCCGTCTCTACTAAAAAAGACAAAAAATTAGCCGGGCGTGGTGGCGGGCGCCTGTAGTCCCAGCTACTCGGAGAGGCTGAGGCAGGAGAATGGCGTGAACCCGGGAGGCGGAGCTTGCAGTGAGCCGAGATTGCGCCACTGCACTCCAGCCTGGGCGACAGAGCGAGACTCCGTCTCAAAAAAAAAAAAAATGAAAAACGATGAGGTCTTAGAGCACAATATCATTTGTATGGATTACAAATATATCCACACTCAAAAGAATAGTATATATTAAAAATATTATTAAAAAAAAGACTGTGGCTCATGGATGGCTATGGAATAATGCTTCCTACCCCAACTACTTTTTCTAGCCAATGAGGTGCTAAATGATAAGAGTTATTATTATTACTCAGTGCCCTTCTGAAGTAAATGTTCTGTTCTTTATAAATGTTTCCCTGTTGATATGGTTTGGTTCTGTGTCCCCACCCAAATCTCATTTTGTAGCTCCCATAATTCCCACGTGTTATGGAAGGGACCCAGTGGGAGATGACTGAATCATGGGGGTGGGTCTTTCCCATGCTGTTCTCATGAGAGCGAATGGATCCTCACGAGATCTGATGGTTTTAAAGACGGGGGTTTCCCTGCACAAGCCCTCTCTCTTTGCCTGCTGCCATCCATGAAAGATGTGACTTGCTCCTCCTTGCCTTCTGCCATGATTGTGAGGCCTCCCCAGACATGTGGAACTGTAAGTCCAATAAACTTCTCATTTTTGTAAATTTTCCAGTCTCAGTATGTCTTTAACAGCAGCATGAAAACAGACAAATACACCTGTTATCTGATTTTCCATAGGTCTTGCATTGGGCACTGAAGAAATGGCATATTGGTTCAGTGTTCAAAGAAAAATGTTAACAGTCAAACTCATTTCACTTTTGGGAGTTTGTGGTTCTAGGCCCAGGGCTGTATACTTAGAGGGCCCACCTCAACTCTTTCTACAGAAAATCTACTCAAAGTGTTGTCCCCGCATGGGACCAGTGCCAATTCACAAACTTTTAAAGGGTTGTGGTGAAGTGAGTACAGACAGTGAGAATAAAACTTTAGAACATTTGATAGAAATTTGATGTTGTCGTGGCATCCAAGTGCATGATAGTGGGCACGTTCCATCTCCCATGGCCCACCTGTATGTCATGTCACTGACTGTGATGAATTAGAAATAAAGAACAAACAAACATGGTGCTTCACCCCAGTTGGTTTGAGAAGTCCTCCTTGACACTATACCTCAGAGCACTCCACAAATCCATGGGACTCTCTACAGATCCATAGCATTCTCCAGAGAACCACAAGACTCTCAGAAAATGCCTGCGAGTCTCTATAGAGTCAAGCAACTCCCAAAGAATTCCAGGAATCTTCTCAATCTCTCTGGCCTTAACCACTCTCCTCCTTTAGAGATGAAACTGAACCAACTATTACAATCCATTTTCAGGTCCCAGACAACCAGTGGAACAAGTGGAAGTCAATTTGCTACTGCCAGGGATAATCACCTCTGCCCCTGCTGGCATAGAGACCTATTTGTAAATCTAATGCATTTGGTGTCTAATTCCAAGTCCAGGATTGTTAACGTATCAGTTAGTGTTTGCCGTGTAACAAACCACCCCAAAACTTAGTATGTCTTAACACAACAAATTACTCCTTTTCACAATATTGAGGGGTAGCTGGGCTTTATTTGGCATCCATTCTCATCTAGGTCAGGCACAGCTATTCTCTGCTGTGATGGCTCATGTGTCTAGGACCTTAGCTGGGATGGCACAGGCAGTTCAGATCTCTCTCAGTGCTGCCTCTCAATACCCAGTGGCTTGTCCAGGCTTGCTCAGATGATGGTGGAAGGGTCCCCAGCAGCAACAGAGCAAATCCCAGTGAGAATGCTCTTTTAAAGCCTCTGCTTGTGTCACACTGTTAATGTCCCATTTGCTAAAGGAGGTCACATGGCCAGGTCCAAGCTCAAAGAGTGGAGGAATCAGACCTCACCTCTTGATGAGGGAAGCAGAAATGCCACATTGCAAGGGGGCATGCACACAGGGATGGGGAGCATTTGGGGCTACTTTTGCATGCTAATGAAGACTGAAGAGGCTGTGTGATGTTTGCTTTCAGCCTGTAGCTGTTGTTCAGTAAATATCTATTGAATGAATATTATTTTAAGAGGACTTCAGCTTTCCTTTCTTTCACATAGTTGAGGTCACGATGTCCAAAATACACTTCTCCCAGACTCTGGTTCTGGCTGTGGGTGACTTTGGATGTCAAAAACACTTAGTCATCTTCTGTTTACTCTCTCATCATGGAAGAAGCTGCAAAGGTCAGTGACCTTAGTAAAAGGAATTATATGACTTTTGTTTCCTTTATACAAGAAACCACTGGCGTAGATGATGAACAGACATTTCAATGTGCAATTGTTAAGAAGAGACCTGCCAGATTGGGTTCTATTGAGGTATTTGCACATAACATTGTGTGGAAAAGGTAAGGATTGATAATCAGATGCTGAAATTGTTGGGTGAAAATGGGTCTCTCAGTCCCCTGAGTGGGAGCATATCACGTGGACTGCCACTGCGCTTATGCACGGGCTGAGGCACCAGGTTATTTGATATAGCTCCAAGGCTGAGCAGTCCATGCATTCAGCCTCCTAACATGTCTTCGTTCTCAGCTTGCTGGGGTGAAGGTTTTTTCACAAGGCCTTCCAGTTGGGGGTGTATCCCTGGCAATCCACATGAACCACTTTCCCCTGGGTTCTTTGGAAGATACTCTTCCCTGGGTGATGTGAAGAAGCTGGGAAGGCCTGTGTAATGAGGCCACCAGGATGCTTCCATTTCTCTGGAGGATTTCCTGCCCCTCCCTCATGCACAGATCCTAGCGGCATTGCTGGGCTTCTGTGCCAGGTTCCTCTGCATCCCACCCTTCCTGGTCCATACGTGGGGGTTTGTTCCAGGAAGGGGTCTGATCAGAAAAAAAGACAACAAGAGGCAATAAATTACAACAAACTTTATTGGTGGGCCTTGGACAGGGTTTCAGGATGGGAAAAATCCTTCACAGCTGGGGATCTTCCAGGGACCACTATACAGAAAGCTAAAGAGAAAAGGGAACTCCTGGGGCAGGGGGATGTGGAGACAGGGCTTATTAGTCTAGGTGATACCAACATCACTCAGCAGTGTGGTGAGGAGTCTCCAGGGCAGAGAGCTCTGAAGGGCCATAGCAGCTCGGGGTCTTAGAGCCACAAGGCTCTATGGTATCCATAGCAGCTGATGGGAGTGAGGTTTCATGGGGCATGCAAAGCAGGCAGGTTCCAAGTGTCTACAAAGGCTGCTTGTTTGAGCTACTTTAAGAATAACTGGATGTGTAAAAATTTGAATTTGAGGCCAGTGGGCTTTTGAGCTGATGGTTCCCAGCCTGCTGTGAAGAAATAAACCACCTAGGGGTCAATACCCAGAGGCCATCGTGGGCTCATTTATAGAATGCCTTACCTGGGTTCTGGGCAGTTCTTCCAAAGACTGTGACAAGGTCACTCCCTGAATTGAATCACTGTGTTCTTCCCCAAATGGGAAATAAACATATGACGAGGGCGAGCCTGAGCCCCACTGGGAACGATGTCTCTCCTGTGGAGAACCGCATGACCTCAGACCACATCCACCCAGTTCCTTACTCGGAATCACAGCAACACATTTCTTTGGCATTTCTCTTCAATGTTGGCTTCTATGGATGTTTTCTGTTCCCTCTTCGCTGGCCTGGAGTCCTTAAGCCTCTACCTCCTGCCTTCAAATCTGCCTTCTCATTTCCTGAAGCGACTGTCGTCAGCTCGCCTCCATGGTTAGAGACGAGAATCGTGGAGCCCAATGTTTCCAACAGTGAGGTCCGTGGAATCTAAGTCTTGGAGGTAACCTGGGAATAAAAATTCCATGGTCCCATACATTTAGAAAATGCTTTGTAATCGAGTTCCCTCCTAGAGATTCCCGAGACACAGTTGCAGGTTAAATGATCCAAGATTAGACAGGAGTGAAGTAGGAGAGCATGGGGACTGTCCCCTGGGGAGGATGGGTAGAAACACTTTGCTGGGACAAGGAATTCGAAAACAACCTGGGGTCTCCCAGTAATCAAGGAGCTCACAAAATCATAGAATTCAGATAGTCAAGTGATTGCGGTTTCATTACGGTTTCACATTGTGAGGCTGGAACATGAGAGAGAGAGAGAGAGAAAGAGAGAGGGAAAAAAAATGGAAGGGGATAGAGAGAGGTAAAGGGAGGGAGGGTAGGGAAAGCAAGAGGGAGAGGGATTCTGAGAAAGAAGGCAATGCGGTAGGTGATAGGCCATTGGCAACCACGAGAGTTTTCTCCCTCGGTCAAATTGACCATAAATATCAGTGCAGTTTTACTCATCCGAACCACATGTCTGACCACGCTCTTGCTGTGGGTTGGAGGGATTCTCATATTTAAAGTCACATACCTAAACCAATGAACTGTTGGCTCATTCAGGCTTCCTCCATATCAAGAAACTTCAAAACCACTTCTCTTTTTTCCTTTTATTTTTCTTAATCTCCCAATGTATTTAAATAAGTACAAGGTTCAGTTATTAAACTCATGGTCTATATAAATGCCTACATTTTACCATCAACATTGTAAGATGCACAGCTCATTCCAATACTGCCATACCACCTCTGTGCTTGGAGTGACTCCACTTGGGGTCAGTGCAAAAGATGAAGCAAGACCTGGCTCGTGGCCCCCCCAGTGCCTCCCTGGGGTTGACGCAGTGTGCATTTCCTACACTGAAGTTACAGAGTCACAGACTCCTTATGATGGAGGCATGAGGCTGAGATGTGCGATCGCTCGTCACAATGAATCCTGTTATGTGTTCAGCTCCATGCAGTTATTTCTCCCATGTAATGTTAGAACTTGGAAACACAATGTTGAACAAATTCTGTCGTATTGCATTCTTCAGTCTTTGCATTCTTTCAGTTTTACTTTCATTTTTGTCACAGTGGTACTCAAAGATTGTACATTTGGTGGAATTTAGTGGTCAAGAACCTGGGGTCTTGGCTTCAAGTGGTCAAAGTTTATATATTGGCTCCACCATTTTCTCACTGTGTGGGTGTCTTGGGGGTCATGGCAGTTCTCCCCTCATGGGATTGTTGGAGGTATTTAATGAGAGGGTTAGCACAGTGCCTGGCACACAGCCAGTGCTCAACAAATTATAGGTGTGTTATTTTGTATCCATCGCGAATGGCTCTTCATTTCATTCAACATTCTTCTTGGACATTATTTTTAATACTTACATAATATTTCATCTTATGACTGTACCAAAAGTTACTCAATCATTCCTCTAGTCTTTGAGATTTAGGATGTTCACACTTTTCTTTGTTATAAAACGTGTCACCTTTATTTGGCTATAAATACCATTATAGCCAAATTTTTGCATATCCATGACTTTCTAAAGATACATTTCTAGAATTTTAATTTCTGAGCCCAAAATTTAAAGTAAAACAATTACATGAGGCCCAGGCTTACCACCGAAATCCTCTAGATTAGATATTTCCTAGTCTAACAATGAAGAGTAAACATTCTTGAAGTTTTGCCCAGCTTTCCCTTGAACGTCTCGAAAGGATTTGACCTTTGTCTATGAACTTCCCTGGTTTAGCGGAGGTTTCACACTTGATAAGTGGTTCAGGAACTTGGAGATGAAGAAAACATCTGGCCTCCAGTTCATTTTAAGTACAACTGGTGCTCCCTCGGCTCAGAAATGCACACAGAATGATGCATTGTGGGGACTATGATGCATCATGCCGCTTGTCCTCCCAGGGTCCCATCCAGGACCGTTCGCGTTCACCTTGTCCTTGCTGGAGATTAATGCCCCATTTCTTGGTGCGGCTTCGACTGCCTGTAGCAAGCATTTCCTTGGGTTACATGGGCCTTCCTGTGCACCTCTCTCAATAAGGACAATCTCTCACATCAAGCCAAGGCTGCTTTTCTCGACATTGCTATGCCTGGTCTGCAGTGGCCTAGAAAATCCCTGCATTCCTCCCCATTCCGTCCATTCCCATGTGGCAAGACTGCTCTGCTTCCCCATTTTATTTGAACCTATGCCCTACTGGAGCAGAAGCATTTTCACTTAGGAGTAAACAGTCTTAGAAAAGTTTTAGAGTTTGCAATCCCAAGTACACATCCCTTTCTGACTCTTGCTTAAATTGCTCCCGAATCCTCTAGCTGCTAGCTCATGAGATGTCAGAGAAAAGACTGCTTTCCCCCCTCCACTTGCCTCTGTGGAATCTGGCTTTCCTAAGCAACAATGCATTTGTGAACAGAGAATCCTTTGTACTTGGTCTGGTCCCACTGCCACAACATAATTCTGTGATTTCTCTCTCCCACAGGTGAAGGAGTTAAAGATACAATTTACTCCAAGATACCTTTCTGTATTTTAAAGATGTCATTTAGGGAACAGTCCTGTGCCAATGTGAGTTTTTTTATGTGTCTTTATGTTGTTTTCTGACTGCGTCTGTGTTGTTCATAAAGAATATCTTCTAGGGATTGGGACCTGACATAGTTTCAAACTTGCTTATTTGTGGAAGATTCTGTCACAGAAGTCAAACTGGCTCCTTCTGTTCCTTTTACTCTCCCTTCTCCTTCTCTTCCCTCCCCTCTTCCTATCTATATCTCCCTCCCTCCCTCTCTCCTTCCTTCTTTCCTTCCTTCCTTTCTTTCTTCCTCCCTCCCTCCCTCCTTCCTCCCTTCTTTCCTTCCTTCCTTCTTTCTTTCCTTCCTTCCTTCCCCTCTGCCTTCTTTGTCTGCCTTGCTTGTTCTTTCAACAAGCTGCTCTCACTCAACATCAAAACAGTCTAGCTGAGTTTAGATGAGGCAGGACTGACTTTTGAGGACCCTTCCAGGCCAGCTGTGTCCAGGGCTGGCCAAGAACTCCCACACAGGCTGCTGGCTATGAGGACACAGGAAAGACTTCATTCTTAGTGTAAACACTTTTCAGATATTGACTGAGCACCTGGTGGGATAGATGCTCCAACAACAACTTCATCACTTGGACAAACACCAAATTCAGACTTGCCTCTGGTTTTCTCTCTGGGGAGCCTGCGTAGTGAAAAAATTACAGGTTTGGGAGTCAGAGGAACTGACTTTTTTAAGCCCCAGCCCTGGCATTCACTAGCTAGTCCCTGGAGGAAACACTGTAAATTCTCCAAGCGTCAGTTTCTTCACATAGAAAATGATTATAATGATTCCCCTTAAATAAGATACTGCTATATGTTAACAGCATTTTATTAGCTATAAAGTGCAGAAGGGCTTCCTCCCTCTTCAAGAGTCTGCTGGGATTCCACTGTCATGGACAACATTTCATTCTTATGAAATTAAATTGTCACCTACAGGCAGGATTCTGCCAGTGCTGGTGCTATACAGACATATGGAATGCAAAAGTCCCCGGAGGAGCACAAAGCCTTGTTGGCAGGATGAGACAGGATTCTTGAAAGCTGTACTAATGTGACTGGTGCTGAAAACAAATGATTTCTTAGGATATGTTCTTACTTTCTGGTGGAAAAAGAAACATGAATGCATAACTATGTACAATGTGAGAACATCTTTCATACGAATAGGACATTAAATGACAGTGTCTATGGAAGCGTGATGAGAAGATATGCTGGGAACGTGCTGGGCACAATTAGGGGCGCGGCAGAATGTGAGATATCCCAGGCTGTGAGTACGGGATCTGTAGCCAGAATGCCTGGTTGGAATCCGCCTCTGTCATTTCTTTGCAGTGTGTCTTGAGAAAGTGACTGAACATCTCGCTGTGCCTCAGTTTCTCCCTCTTCTAAAAGAGGATGATGGGGTGCCTATTTCATATGGTTGTGAGGATTAAGTGATTTGACGCATATAAAATGTTCAAGATGGTGCCTGGCATACGCTAAACACGAAGTAAATACAACCTATTATCATCATTATCAAGGACTTGCGGATAATGGATGCTACTGAGCCGATGGGGCGTGGTGGAGCAGAACAGCTCAGGTGCTGGAAATAGCCAGTCTCATTGACTCAACTGTGTTTCCTCAGAGAATCCTGATTCTCATTTTTCCTATCCATAAATGGAAGGGAGGATAGCAAGTAATAATCAATGTTATTTGGTGACTATTCTATGTGTTTATTTTGCAAGAGGCTCAGTGGGATATTGCCTACAGCTTTGCAGAGACATTGCTCAACACAGATGCATGGGATAGGGGTCCCTTTTGGCTGAGAACAGGGTGATTGGAAATGGGAGACAGGGGCCCAGGAAGGAGTTTTCCTCACCTGACTCTGGGAAGGAAAGAGAGTCTGGCCCAGATGAGTAAAGACAAGTGTGTTTGTATCTGGTAGACAGGGCCAGTGACACACAACAGTGACCAGCTCTGGTGCTGACAGCCAACAGGGACTTCAGGGTTTGGCTGCTGGAGATGGAGGACCTGGGCAAAAGAGACGTGAGGCCAAGAGAGCAGGTCTCAGAATGTGGAGCTCATGGAAGGAGAGAGGGAGGGCTCATCAGACTGGTCCTATCTGGCCGGAAGCCATACCCCACACTCACCAGGCCCTACCCCTTTTCCTCTGAATCTTCAGCTCTTAGATCAGAAATAATCTTAGATGTCTTCAGGCTTGATCCTGGCCTGAGGGACAGCAGCCTCTGTCATGTAGCCTTTGGAGCTGATCATGGCAGTTCCCAGGAAAAGGCTGTCTGGAGAGGCTGCAAAACCCATGCTCCCTGTTCCCAGTCCCCGTACAGACCATGTCAGAGGAGGATTGAGGGAGGCTCCTCTCTCTCTCTCTCTCTCTCTCTCTCTTTTTCTCTCTGTCATGCACACACACAAATGTACACACGCATTCACACAGATACACACACACACACACACACACACACCCCGTTTTGCCTGGCAGAACAGACCTATAACTTGCATAATACTGCAGCAGCCCACACTGCACCTCATCTCCATTTGGGTTCCACAATAGAAGGGAGCTGGAAGGAAATCAATGACAATCTAACTCCACATGACAACCTGGCTGGACAACGAAACATCCAGCCGGGGGAGAGACACTGGAAATTACCCACACCTGAGCCCCATCCCAAACCACCTGAGTCAGCTTCTCTGCCCATGGCCCAGGCTAGGTCATTCGCAAATCTCTCGAGTGATTCTAAAGAACCACTGCTGTGAAAAATAAAACTGATTTCAGCAAAGAGAGAAAGGTGAAACTGTTTTATTGTCACTGGCTGTGATGCCGGCTGTGAGCAGATGCTGGCTGCGGGTAGAACAGGGGAGAGGGCCATTGAGAGGCCCTTGTCACTGGAGAGTCCAACCAAACGTAAAGTGTGTGACAGGGAGGGACTTCTCCAAACTCTGCAGGTCTCTCCAGACTGGGGATCCCTGACACAAGAGGAAGTCTTATGCCCCAAGTGCCAGAATTCCAGGAAACTCATGCAATGAAACCAGTCCCCTTGCGTCAGAGTTTGCAGCTAGAAGCGGTTGAAGGGATGGAGGACTCTCTGGGAGCTGGAGTGGGTACGCTGCAAAGAACCTAAATATGCCATAACTTCCTTTACCTCCCTCGCCAAGAATTTCCAACCACTTTTCCAGCCTATCCTGCCTGACAGGTTAGAAAGTTTTCAGTAGTTTTCAATAGGAGTTTGTTTACTTGCATTGAATTATCTCATGAAGCTCAGCTTGATTAGGGCACATTAAAGACAGAGTCGGAAGAACCCATTTCCCTAAGTTTTATTCTAATGTACAACACGTGATCATTTGCGATGGGGTCTAGGCAGACAGGGCAGGTAACGGAGAGTCTTTCCAACCAGGGCTTGGAACAAAGCAGGCTTGATTTGGTGACTCTTGAGACATTTGGCTCACTGCTGTGATGCTGTGAGAGATTAGCTGTGCAATGTTTGGGCTCCTTAAAATGAAGTTTATTTAAAAGAAAACTTACCTGCACATATGTAATACTGTAGACACAGATCCTTCGCACGGTATATTTAATCTCTGCAGAATTCACTGGGAGGGGAGGGGAGCCAGTGGGACCTCTTGGCTATTACACAGGTTGGCACTTCCAGAGAGAACAGCCTTGGCATCACAGACTTCAGGCATACTCAAAGCTCTTCTCCCTTCTGATTCCAGTTTCCCCATGACCTGCAGGGCCTCTTGGGATTACTGTATTCTGGAAAGCACACAAAGTTGGACACTGTCTCTTTAAATAATAGAGGCTGAGAACCTCTCAGGCCACCATGACATATTCCAACATTGGACCAGCCCCTGAATAAACTGGAAAGACGCCTGGTCTGGCTTCAGTTACAGGGAGCACCACCAGGGAACATCTCGGGGAGCCTGGTTGGAAGCCGCAGGCTTAGTCTGTCGGCTGCGGGTCTCTGGCTGCCCTGTGGGGAGGGTCTTGCCTTAGCATCCCTTGCATTTGACTGCAAAGAAATCTGCCTGGAAGAAGGGGTTACGCTGTTTGGCCGGGTGAGTTTTATTGGCAAACCGCCTCTGGGTGATGTGTGCCTATGCTTTACAAGAATTGCCTAATTCCCCACCCCCTGCAAGCTGCAAATGAAAAGGATTGCAGGAGAGATGGTGCATTTGTGTTGGAACTGACCGGAGATTCAGAGGGCTTTTTATATCCTTGGTTAAGAGGTGGATATACACTCTGGCTGGGGAGGTGGGGGGCCATCTGAGAGCATCTAGAAACCCTAATGCATCCAGATTGAAAGGAAGAAAGGAATCTAGATGCTTTTTCCCCCATGGAAAATAGCTGTGCACACGCAGCTGGTAGGTGGCCTTGGTAAGCAGGTTAGGAAGAAGCTGCCACCTGTGGCAGAGCCTTGGCCAGCTGGGCTCTGGGTGTGGCAAGCCCGGTCAGCAGGCACTCAGTAGCATTTCCTCTCCCACCATTGAGAACCAGGCAGGAGGCCAGAGGCAGTGAGGGACAGATGGGTTGGGTTTACCTGTCCGGCAGCGTATGATGTGGCTGTGACCTGGGTGGTTATTGATTAAACTATTGGGTTCAAAAGAAAGGAAGAAGCCAGCTGTAGCACCCAATATATGCAGTTTTCTGTATGTGTATTAGACTTTATTAAAAAGTTTATTTGAAGATCACAAAGGAAGGGAAAGAAAACCCTGAGTTAGATATGCTAATATTTGTAAAGTGCTTACTTAGAACAGTCCTGAGTATGTTGTGATCACATAAGTGTTGGTTAAATAAATAAATGTCCAAATGGCATAAAACAAAGTAATAATTTCTAGAGCAAATCTAACCTATAAAATGACCTATGGAGGAAAGAAAACACTTCCATGTCTTTAGACTTTTTTTTCTACTTGCATATGCACTTTGATTTATAAATCTTTATCTATCTATCTATCTATCTACCTACCTACCTACCTACCTACCTACCTACCTACCTACCTATCAGAGTTATAAGCTACTTCAGTGCAGAGGTGGTCAGGTCTTCCCTGAAGGGTTGATGTGAGAGTTAAATGTGATATAGTAATAGTGGTGGCAGTTTGGGCACTGGGCCCTTATTATGTTGCAGACACGATGTTAACTGCTTTGTACATATTGTCTCCTTCAATCACGACCATAAACCTTTAAAGCAGGCATTACTAGTTCCTTTTGCACCTGAGAAAACTGAAGCTCAGTGAACTTGAGAAATTGCCCAAATTCACAACAAAAGTAAGCAGGGCGATTAGGTTGGTCGGAGCCCAGATCCAGAGTGCCTAACCACTGCACCATACTGCCTCTCACAGACCATGCATACGAAGTCCAGGCAAAGTGCCAGGCATATAACAGGCACTGTAAATACAATTTTTACAAGTACGCTTCATTTTAATCTGATAACACGATAGTTTTAAAAAGATCATCATTTGAAGATTTTTTCAAATTTATTTTTACTTACAGTAAGAATATACAATTAGCTAAAAGAGCAGCTCCTTTCAAATCGTAAAATATTATAGAATTATTTGAATCATTGAGAGTGATGAGCTTCTATGACACAGTACACTAGAAGTAGGGAAGTGTGTGTGTGTGTGTGTGCGCGCGCGCGCGTGTGTGAACTGCTGCATTTTCAGGCAAAAACCTTTGACATCCACATTCCTGTTCCCTGTCCCGTGCCTTAAGGCTGGCCTGCGCACGGAAGTCTCAGTTGGGCGCGCCTCTGCCAAGCCGAGACTGAAGGGCTAGCCTCTCTCCCTGTAACGCTGGGCGGCCCACGTTAGGAGGCTATGAATCAGCTGATTTCCTTGGCTGCTCCAACCCCACCTCAAATGGCCACCTCGCACCCGCCCCCCAAACCCCATGGCCAGGACGCCAGCCAAGGCTGACAGCCAAGCCCGACTGCTGCAGGAACACTTTGCCTGGAGCTTATTCGGTGGTAGTCTGGTTTTGCCCAGGCTAGGAGGAGCCCAATCCCAGACCATGCTATCCAGTATTCGGCCGGACTTTTCTTCCCCTAATTCGCACCCAAGCGAAGCCCGCTAGATCAATCCCAGCCAATCCTAGGAAGCCGGCACGCTTCGTAGGTGCAGACAGTAATAGCGGGGACAGGCGCGGGGCAGGAGTGCCCGGCTAAGACTCCAGGACAGGGCAGGGCTCCAGGACCCGAGAGGAAAGGGACTTCTTCCAGCTCTCAAGCGCCCGCTGCCCTCTATTAGTGGGAGAGGAATCCAGCCTCAGCCCCGCGCGGGCGCGGTCGGCGTCGGCGCGCTCCGAAGCCCAGTCCTGGGCATCCGCTGAGCTACATTTGGCTGGGTCTTCCCAGAGTGGGCTGAGGAGCCAGTTTCTCGGTCAACACTAGGTTTCCATGATCTCCACAGGGCCAGGGGAGGAGGGAGGTGGAAGGTGAGAAAGCTCAGCCGCCTCTGGTTTCGAGTAAAAGTCGCCGCGGTTTTGCAGAGACCGACTTTTTCCTGAGGCGCATTTAAGGCCAAGTAACTGTCTCCTGCCCTCCCTCTCTCCTGCCCCCTCTCCTCCCTGAGTCCCGCCCTCCCGCACACGCTGACCCAGGGACACACCCTACTGCAGCGACGCAAACAAGGCGTTGTTCCCGTTAAAGGGGAACGCCAGGAGCCTCCCACTGCCCCCTTGCTTCGCGCGCGCGCAGCCCTGCAGCGCAGCTTTGGCGGCGCCAGCAGCGGAGCCAACGCACCCGAGTTTGTGCTTGAGGCCACCCTGAGGATCGGGACAGCTGTTCCTTTGGGCTGTAAGTGATTTGGTGGGGAGAGTGAAGGAGATGGGGGAGAAATGTGGGCATCTTCCAGTAAGGGTGCCAGAAAGCGCAGAGCAGGCGCGGGGCTTTGGCCAGCTCCCTGGGGCTTCTGTTTAGGGGCACAGGGTCCCCTGTGTGTCCTGTTTCCCTCCAATGGGGCTTGGAGTAATACAACGAGGAGAGCCTTTATGGTCTGTAAGACCTTACAGGGCAAGGGTGATGGAGCTGGTGTCTGGATAGAGGATAAGGGCAGCCCAGTTTTCGCCTTGCTGAAGAGGCGTTGACTCTGGGACACACTGGCAAAACGGTCCCTGTGGCGGACATCCTGAGAGTGCTGGACTCCTGTGGTTCCCCAGTTCCCCAGCCTCCTGCCATCGGTTTAATTCAAACCCTCTGGGAGTCATCAGAAATCCTTGTTTATTTCTTCCAGTGCATTCCAGAGTTTCTTTGAATGTGATGCTTGTGGAGAGGAACGGAGGGGCCTGGGATTGGGTACTTTCCAAACTGGGTTATTGAAACGTTGTCTCCCTGGCCCAAGACTCTGCCTAAAATGGTCCCCAGTGTCTCAGCCAGATCTTTCACAGCCATGCATGTCCTCTAACAGGTCATCCCAGCCTTCAGTTCCCCCAAAGTTTAAAATGAGGGGCGAGGACCGCATTACTTGGGATAAATGTCCTGCCGGCTCTGACCGGCTGAAATTCTCGGACTCAGCCTTTTACCCTCTGTCTCTCTCTCCCGTCCGCTGGACGTCTACTCCCTTCGGTCCAGGCTCCTGGGCTCCTGTCCCACCGCGCCCAAACTGGAGCTCAGGCTTGATGGGGTCCGTGTCCTGGCTTTGAGTGCCTGGGGTGCAGACTGGACCCCTAGGCGAGCACGTGGGTCTAGCGCAGGAGCAGAATGCCCCCTGCCCCCAGGGGCTGCCTGGGGAAGCGCGCGGTGGACGGGAAGCGCAGGGTCCGGGCAAGCCTCCCGAGTCATTCTTTCCTTTCCACGCTACTGTGGCTCTGCACCGCCTCTCCGGAGCCGCCAGAGTCTGCGCGAGGCTGAGCTGGGGCCAGGACCGTTCCTCTACGCTGGCAGAATTGGGTGGAAACTTGGAGACGAACGGAATGCGGAGAGCACTGGGGTCTGGGAAACCAGCCTCCTCGCCGCTGTCTCCCCCACCGCATGCCACGGCTGTCTCCAGGTCTCAGACGGAAATCTGAGCGCCTACTCCCCTCACCCCTACCTCCACCCCATAGGGGAATTCACCATCTGAACCGGGGTCTCGGAGAACTTGACCTCTCACTTCCCAGGGAGGTCGCCGGGAGGCGCTTGGGGTGGGTGGAAGCGTGCAGTGGCCTCTGCTCATATTTTCTGGAAACCCCTGTTCCCTAGGTGGTTTTAGACGTGCGAACCGCTTGTTTTGTTTCCAAAAGCAAAAGATGTTCCGTTGCAGGCGGGCCCGGCTGGGCGCTGGGCACTGGGTGCGGGTCCTGCAGGCGGCTGCTGCCCCCTCTCGGCGGCAGGCGGCGCGAAGGCTCCTGACCCGCGCGGGCGGTCGGGCTGCGGGCGCTGGGCCAGGACCGGCCTTCCGCTAGTGCGCGGGACCCTCCCTCTGCGCGCGCCTCCCTCGCTCGGCCCAGTGGGTTCGGCCTCACGCCCAGCGCTCTCCCCGCAGGCAGAAACTCCGCTGAGCAGAACTTGCCGCCAGAATGCTCCTCCTGTTGCTGAGTATCATCGTCCTCCACGTCGCGGTGCTGGTGCTGCTGTTCGTCTCCACGATCGTCAGCGTGAGTGCCTGGAGGGGAGGCTCCCTGCGCGGCCTGCCCTTCCCCATATGGGTTCCCAGCCCGTGCTCCTTCTGGTTCAGGACTGTGTTATTTGCAGACAGTCTCAGACGTCTCAGGGAAGTTTCTGGCAATCTGCCCCCTTCCAGTTGCTTTGAGAAAACGAGAGCAGATTCAGTGATAGGAACGAAGCGAGCGCTGGGCTGGGTTAGCTGCGCAGGTCTCTATTTAAGCCAGATAACTTCAGAGCCGATCTAGGGGTCCCCGACCTTCATTTGATAAGATTGTTTAATATTTTTTTTCTTGATGCAGCCTCGTTGAAGAAGAGGAGTATTTATGATTTTTTTTTCTCCAAACCATAGTCAGATGGGTGAATTAATTTATAAAACACCCTTTTAGGACTTGAAATTGGAAAGTTAAAATGGGCTTTTCTGGAAAAGAGTTCACAGGTCCCATGTCTGCTTTATGGCATGAACACAACACCTTGTTAGTAAAGCTTCCACTGGTAGGAACAGGCCATCAGAGTAACTTCTGTTACAAAACTGTCCAGCCCATTAGATCTTAAAGTTATTTTCTTGGCGACGAAGATGAACAGACATTCAGGCAGTTTTCCAATGGTGGCTTTCACTTCTTAATTTAAGGCACGTTGTAAGCATGATTTTCTTTTTCGTTTTCTTTTTTTTTTTTTTTTGAGACGGAGTCTGCAGCTTGTCACCCAGGCTGCAGTGCAGTGGCATGATCTTGGCTCACTGCAACCTCTGCCTTCCGGGTTCGAGCCATTCTCCTGCCTCAGCCTGGGATTACAGGTGCCCACCACCACGCCTGGCTAATTTTTGTGTGTGTGTGTGTGTGTTTTTAGTAGAGACGGGGTTTCACTATATTGGCCAGGCTGGTCTTGAACTCCTGACCTCATGATCCGCCCACCTCTGCCTCCCAAAGTGCTGGGATTACAGGCGTGAGCCACCGTGCCCGGCCTGTAAACATGATTTTCTAGTCTCTGTGAGAAATAATTATGCTGGGGATTTGTGGCTTAGTTTAACATTTACAAGCATCTTCACAGTATCTCCATTGTGCCTGGTGATGATAATATCAGATTGACAGGAGCTATAAACAAGGAAATAGACTCAGAGAGGCGGGCTTGGGGAATGATCCCGAGATGCTGGGAGGAGAGAAGGCTTGAACGCAGGTGTCTTAGGTTGAGTTCATGGCTCCTTCTACTACAGTAAACATCTCTGCACATAATCGTTTCTGTGTGCATGTGGAACTTCTCCATTTACAAGGTGCTTTTAAGTCATAAACATTGGCTCTTACCATGCAGGGGTGGGCAGTGTGGCTAGGTGGATGAGGGTGCTTTTCGCCATCCCTGGGCCTTTCTCCTTCCCCTTTTCCTTCACTCCTCACTCCCTCCCTGACTCAGGATATCTATCTGATTCTCTCTAGCAATGGATCGTGGGCAATGGACACGCAACTGATCTCTGGCAGAACTGCAGCACCTCTTCCTCAGGAAATGTCCACCACTGTTTCTCATCATCGCCAAACGGTAAGGCTGGTTTTGTGCTCTGCGAGCTTGTCCTCAGATGCCTGTAACACGTTTCTCAGTCCAGAGCTGGAAACGCTTATTGGAAGACACAAGCCAGAATGTTGTTGCTGGGGTGGGGTGGGATGTGACAGGGAGCCATGAGTCCAAGGAAAATGGGAGGGGTGGTGATCTCGCTGGGGAAGCTGAGATCCTGGGCATCATTGCGATTCACTCTACCTAGAGACATGCCCTTAGCACCCTCCTGATCACTTAGGATAATGCTTTTTGTGATTAAAAAAATGTCGTCATGGGAGCTGTAAAGGTGGTATGATAGCTAAACCGTAGGCAGACCCCCTTGGGACACTGGATCAAACGTGTATCTTTGGTTTGGTGGCTGTCTCTATTCAGAAATGCCCTGCCCCTTTCTGCTGCAGTGACAGTGGGGCTAGATCACTGCACCATCAGTTATATGGACACACGACTGACTGCCTTTCCAGGTCTTGGGCCTCAGTGATGCCACCTAGCATCAAAACCTTTGAATGTTTCCTTGTTGCAAGATGGTGACTTGAAGCTATTTGCAAAACCCTAAGCTAAGCCTTGGGGTCCTTAATCCAGAAGATTGTATTTCTCCTCTGTCCTCAGCATGTTTGCTTGTGAGATATGGAAGCCAGGCTTCATGAGGCTCAAATTAAGGGATAGTTGGCAGCAGAAGCACCAACTAGATACTCCAAGCACCCAGAGGGAAAGGAACACCCAGCCAGGATCCCTGCGTGTTTGGATGCAGACAGGCGGAGGTAAACAGGATGAGCTGTTTTGGTGGCTGGGTAGGCCACAGCGATTGACGTTAAGAGCCCGTGGACCTGGATCCACATGATCTTTTGTTCCAAAAGATGTATCCTCAGGCTGGAAGGACCTAGAGATACAGCAGAGCTTTCCTAACGTCCTGGGTTTAAAGGGCCGCGGAAATACAGCTTTAAATGTTGCTGCAGCTACTCATAGATCCAGTATATATGTTCAAGATGCTACACCAGATGAGGGAAACCAATTTAGATCCATTTCAATAAAACAGACAGTGAAGTGGCCTTTGGTCCTGGCTTTGCATAATCCAGTTTCTTTGCTGGACTTTCCCTCTTACGGCTCTGTACCCAGTAATACCCAAGCATATCCCAAGCTGAAGCATTATAAACCAAATTCCTTGAACCACAGTACAAATAGAAACTGCTAAAATACTATTTGGTAATTTACATGGAGAAGATAAGCAAGGAGTAGAAAACCCTGCTTTATGTTTTTACCTTCTGGGTTGGGGAGGGAGCGGAGGAAAGTTCCCAGTCCTATTGGAGTGAGAACAGTGCTTAATCTTGTCTCTGAGTGTGTGAAAGGTATTGAATTAAAGCCATCCCAGAAATTACGTGGTGGGTTTGCATGGTGAGTTGGCAACTGAGTAAATGAAATACTCATGAGTGCCTGAGAATGTGACCGTAGCACTGCTTGTCCCCAAAGCCACAGCATCCGGTGTCTCCCCCTTTCGGGTCTGGCTGAAGTTCCCTGAGCACTCCGGATGGGAGTCTCCGTACTCGCTACTGACACCTGGTGGTTACAAGTAGTGACTCAGCCCGAAAAGGGCAGGCTTTGGTGCTCACAGGCGCCATCCCCAAGTGGCATCTGGCCACGCGGCTTGGCACGGAATCCTGGACTCTTGGGCCCGGAAGGGGGCAGTTTCGGCAGGCGTGTTAAAACCCGGCTAAGTTTCAGCAGAAACGAGGCGGCAGAGGAGTTGCTAAGTTGTGCTTAAACCATCTGCAGGAAAGAAAGCAATATTGACCTGTAGCATGTTACGGATTTACATTTGGTGTCTTCTTCCGTTGGAAATAGCTGTCAGTTGGTGCTAGAAGCAGATCTCAAAGAGGCAGTAGGGTTATTTTAATCAGGAAACTTCTTATCTCTCAACTTGTTCCTTCTGTGCCAAGCTCATGTTCTTGGGTTCATTTACAATGCCTCCTTAGTGTGGGTTTCAAATCGGCCTCGTTGCTTTCCGTGAGGCCCACAGAGTGTCTGTTCTCCACATCTCCCTTCTCAGCTCTCACCATCAGGGCATTTTGAAAACATCTGGACACTGCACCTGAACACCCTGGGTTTGCTTTCCACTCCACTCCGGCTTAATCTAAATTTGAAATTTCCGTTTACAGTTCCCCAGTGGTGGTTATCTCTGCTGCTATCTTCCTCAACGTGGCAGCACTTGCTACAACTTCAGCCTTAAGTGGCGAATCCTCTGGGGCCTCTTTGATTGAGTTTAACAATTGTGGCAGCAGACAATAAGCTGAAAAAAATGTGTAATTTTTAAAACATTATACTGCCTTTACAAATGAGCTATGCTCATTGCAAACCATTTACCTTGTCTGTATTTGCTCTTAGAAAGTATATTTGAAAAAAAATACTTAAGTAATCAAAAGTAATTCATTATTGACATAGATTTGTGAAGAATATGTTGCAAGTGTGAAAAAATAAACAGTGGTGCGATCTCGGTTCACTACAACCTCCGCCTCCTGGGTTCAAGTGATTTTCCTGCCTCAGCCTCCCGAGTAGCTGGGATTACAGGCGCCCAATACCACGCCTGGCTAATTTTTGTATTTTTAGTAGAGAGGGGTTTCACCATGTTGGGCGGGCTGGTCTCGAACTCCTGACCTCAGGTGATCCACCCACCTCGCCTCCCAAAGTTCTGGGATTACAGGTGTGAGCCACTGCACCATGTGACTTGGTATTTTTTTCTGAAAGGACTCATTTTTCTGGTGCGTGACCATGACACTTCAGCTCTCTCTGGGGGTTGCCACTCATGTTGTTTTCTACACGAATGGGGCCTCCTGACATCGTGCCATGAGGCAGTCTAACATCTAGATTATATAGTTTGAAAGAGACATACCAGATCTTGCCCCCAGGCTACATCTTAATATTAGAAATAGTTTTAGATTTTTAACTAACTGACTTTGACTCCGCCTGCCTTCTCATTTTTCTAAATGTGTTTGCATACTTTCTGGCACTCCCTCCTTATCTGCCTCGTGTGGGCAGAGGTAAGAGAGGCTTAGTGTGGGGATATTCATTATGATATTGTATCCAGTGCCTCTCTGGCCCAGGGAATACGAGGATCTGGAATGCATGGGCCTTGCCTTGATGGTCCCGAGCCTGGTCGAGGAGTCAGGAGATAAGTATGGAAGGTTGAATCACTCCCTTGGCAGGCAGAGCAGGCCAGATGCCCAAAGGGAGGCAGGCAGACAGCGTCTGAGTTCAGGGAGGAAGCAGAAGGGAAATCTCTGGTGGGAGGTAGAATCTGATCCATCCTCCAAAGGATGGGCAGGATTTAAGTCAATACAGGCAATGGGGAGGAAAATATTCCCTGTTAGGGCAATGATGTGACCTAAGGTAAGGGTAGAACAAGGCAGGGGATGGGGTAGACAGGTTGGCTAGTGTTCTGGTTAGGATTAGGGTTGACCGCGTATAAGAGAACATCTTCAAATGATAGGGGCTTAAATAAGATCATTTATTTATCTCTCTTTTCAAAGAAGTCTGGAAGTAGGTAGCCTGAGAGAGATATGGAGGTTCCATGAAATTGTCAGAGATGCAGACACTTTCTAGCTCATTTCTTTGTGATCTCTTGGGTTTGGCTGTCATCTTCAGTAAACAAAAGGCTGCTAGAGCTCCAGCCATCTCATCCATGATTCAAGCAGTAGGGTGGAGAAAGGAGGTGGGGAAGAATGAATCCCCTTTTCTTTTAATGAAATGTGACATGGTCACACCTACACCTATTTATAAGAGAGGCTGAGAAATAAAGTCATTCGGCCTTGGGGGAAGCATGGCTTCTCGAATCGTAGAAACTTGGCAGCAAATACCTCTCTGTAAGCCTGGTGTGGAATACTTCCCTTGACGGTTTGACCATCCCCTCCCATACCCAATCATACTCTTTTGCAATAGCTCAGTTGGGCCCTATGCAGTTCCATAAGTCCCAGTTATTTCAGCATTCTTCAAAGAGTCCATCTCTGCTGCATCCTGGGCTCTGTCAGCCACCCCACCATTCTCATATGGACTCTTCTCAGAAACTTTAAGATCTGTTGAGGCTTCTCTCTCTCTATTTCTACCACCTGTCCAGGTACAGGTGAAGTCTTATTATTATTATTGAGACAGAGTTTCGCTCTTGTTGCCCAGGCTGGAGTTCAGTGGCGCGATCTTGACTCACTGCAACTTCCGCCTCCCGGGTTCAAGCAATTCTCCTGCCTCAGCCTCCCGAGTAGCTGGGATTACAGGCATGCGCCACCACGCTTGGCTAATTTTTTGTATTTTTAGTAGAGATGGGATTTCTCCATGTTGGTCAGGCTGGTCTCGAACTCCCGACCTCAGGTGATCCACCTGCCTCAGCCTCCCAAAGTGCTGGGATTACAAGCATGAGCCACCACGCCTGGCCGTCTTATTATTACTTAATGAGTCCAGAGCTCTCTTCTGAATCCCAGACCTGTTTATCCAGCTATCTCCTGGCCACTTCCCTTGGGATATCTAAGAGAGGCCCCCAAGCCACTAGGCCAGAGATAGTCCTTATCTTCCTCCGCCAAATCAATCCCTTTGTCACTTTCTAGTGTTTTAGTGAATGCTGCTTCACCAGCCTGCAAGCCAAACATCTAGAGTCTGCCTTGGCATTTCCTTCTTTCTCTTCTCAGCATTGTCATGGGTCCCTCAGGCCACCCCATTGTTCCAATGCCTGTTGCCCACCTGTGGTCATGCTGCTTCCTCGTTTGTCAGAGGCACCAGGGCAGCCTCCTAACTAGTTTGCCTGATCCCTTTCTTGCTCCTCTGTGACTCATTTTTCATATGGAATCCAGGCTGATATTTAAAAAAACACAAACCTAATTATATCACTCCTCATTTTGAAACCTTTCAGAGGCCGTTCATTGGTCTTAATCTTCAGATGAAAATCTTTAACAAGGCCCATTGGAATCTCCCTGAATGATCCACTCCTGCTTCTGTTAAGTTTCACCTCCCATCTCTCTTCCCCTCATCTTGAAATTTCAGCATTTTCTCACTTCCTGAAATGTGAACTTCCCACTTCGGGAGTCTCTCCATTTCTCTTCTGATCTTTCATGCAGGACTATTTCTTGAACAACTGTCGTGTACCAGAGACTATTGTAGATGCTAAGGTTACAAGAGTGAACAAGAGCTTATGTTTTACTGGACAAACCAGTCAGTAAACATGGAGAATTTGGGGGCAATGGTAAGAGCTATATAAGACAGGGTAATGGGATAAAGAGGGATTGCAGTGGTGAAGGAAGGTCTCCTTGAGGAGTAGCCAGGAGCCAGACATATGAACATCTCGGGGAAGTTCCGTACAGAAGGACCGTCAAGTGCAAGATCGCTGGGGAGGGAAGGAGCTTGGCATAGTTGAGGGACAGAGGGCAGGGCAGACTAGTGGGAACAAAGAGTGAGGGGTAAGTAGAATCACAGACCATCTCAAAGGTTCCCCCCCACCCACACTAGGAAGGAGTTGGGTGCAAATGCATGCATTTCTAATCTTTGCGATTTGCTTAGACCTGCTGTCTTCCACGGGTTTCTCAGTGGTCTGTTTGATTCCAAGTTGGAGTGACAGTCCAGAAGCCTCTATAAGGCAAAACATATCAGAAATTGTACAAGGTAGAAATGCATCAGTATATTTTCAGTGATAATTTTGGTTGACGGGATTCTTATCACTTTGGCTGTTTTCTTTCTTTTGCTGCCTTACCTGTTTTCCTCATTGAGATCTTTTATTTTCACAATCAGAAAATAACTATGAGCATTTTATGTTAGAAAATTGGTTTTGAGTAACAAGTAGGTTCGCTCTGCCTTGATTAAGAGAGTGGAGCCCCAGGGCATGGCAGGCAGGATCCATGGGGTAGCTTTGAATGAGGCCGGTTCTTAGAGCTTTAGTTTGCAAACTCATACAATCCGGAAGGCTCTGGTGAGGGGAAGGGGTGTGCCAAGCCTCCTCCCGAAGACCCTACGGGTGAGTTTAAAATCCACTGACCCAAAGGATTCAGGCAAAACATTTGCCCTGCTCTTGAATAAACCTGTGCTTTTTGTTTTGAAGTCTTCAAGATCCAAATATCAAGTCCAAGTTCTCACAAGCATTCCCCTGCTCTTTGCTTAATTTGTGTGGACCTGATGTGTAGTAGAATGGGTCAGAATACTGGAATTAAGCCACAGGCGACTTGGGAGCCCAAGAACTGGAAGGGCACAGTCCTAACTTGCCCTGGCCCCTGGCTGGTCTTCATCTGCTTCAGTGATGAGGCAGGACCCAGGCAGAGTTTGTCTTCAGTAAGATCTGTCTCTCAGGGCCTGTCCCTGCTCACAAAGTCCTCTCTTGTCTCGGAAGAAAAGGTAGTTGATAAACTTTTTCATGCTGAGGTGTTAGGCACAAAAAGTGTGTCCCTTTTTGAATCATTTTTGTTTTTAAAGAGGAGGCCAGTGCTCAACACCAAAGCATGAAGGGAATTGTTGAGCTTTCCTCTAAGCTGTCCCCAAACATCCTTGGCCATCTCCATTGTCTAAGGGCAGTACCTGCAGCCTCTCATTTCCCAGTGACAACAGATGGGTCTGCTCTGCCACAGTGTGTGGGCTGGACCAGCACCAGACACTGAGAAGATGACCACTTACTACTCTTCTTTTCCATTTAAACAGCAGCAGCAGCAGCAACAGCAAACTCATGACTATCAATAGGTTGTGTGCGGCATTAGATCAATGCTTTGGGTTGAAAATTAGAGAAACTAAATCTTGCCAGTCTCAGAAGCTCCCAACCTGAGCCCTTGGTGGTCTCCTATCATCCCTGTCTTCAAAATGATCCCAGACTTGTTTATCAATTTGGTGACACTGTCATTTTGGCAAGGACACCAGACAATTTCCTTGTCTGTGGCTCAGCTTTTGGCCAGATTTTAGAAAACACAGGAGACCTTCTGCATTTATGGGTTCATGTTTTACATTTTAAAATCTTTATGGCTCCCTGAGGCAATCCATAATCTCCACCCAAGTAATGGCTCTGGATTTTACAGGCTTTTATGAGATGCTGAGACCCTGGTGGTGCAAGGGAGGTACAGAGGATGGAATCAGTTGTCAGCATGCCAGGATTTCAACCCTTACAGTTTCTCTGATGCCAATACCCAGGAATTAGTATGAAATGTTTGTTTGAACCTGTGTCTGAACCATATGACCTGGAAACTATAGTCTTTGCTTTAAAAATACTTTTGGCCGGGCGCGGTGGCTCACGCTTTTAATCCCAGCACTTTGGGAGGCCGAGGCGGGCGGATCACGAGGTCAGGAGATCAAGACCACGGTGAAACCCTGTCTCTACTAAAAAAAAAAAATACAAAAAATTAGCCGGGCGTGGTGGCGGGCACCTGTAGTCCCAGCTACTCGGAGAGGCTGAGGCAGGAGAATGGCGTGAACCCAGGAGGCGGAGCTTGCAGTGAGCCGAGATTGCGCCACTGCACTCCAGCCTGGGCGACAGAGCGAGACTCCGTCTCAAAAATAAATAAATAAATAAATAAATAAATAAATAAATAAATAAATAAAAATTTTAAAACTTCACTTGTATCCCCAAGATTTCACCAGCACCAAGAAAACATCCCTTGCATTTCAGGAGCAGGATTGGCCATGGTGCAGCCAGAGGCTGTGGATGTTGATCTTTGGTGCCCGAGAGAAGGCTGTCTGGGATGAAGCCTTCTGACTGTGGTCAGGTCCCTGCCAGTGTTGGGGGCTACATGTGTGTGCAGTCATCCACACGCATGTGGCCCCCAACACTGGCAGGGACCTGGAGTCATCTGGCCCATCCCTCCTCCCTATCCCATCAAGCTGCAGACCCCTCTGCAATATGCTTACCACATGTTCATCCTGCCACTGATGGGGAACTCATCACCTTCAAGAGAGCCTCTTATTTTTGAAGAGCTAATAGATCCATCCATGTGTTCTTCAACTCTATTGAGCCTGTCCTATGTACTGGGCACTGTTCTAGAAACGGGGTGCACAGAGATGAACAAGAAAGAACAGGTCCCTGCCACTGTGCAGCTCACAAGGAGTTGGAGGAAACAGGCAATACACAATAAACGCATCACTATGGGTAGTGGAACGTGCTCTGCAGGAAACAAATAGGGTGATCCAATGGAAAGTCATCACTGGAGGAATGAGCTGCTCAGGAAAGGCCTCTTCCTTCCATAGTGATATGGTCTGAGATTTAAAAGACAGGGAGGGACCAGTTATAGGAAGAACCATGGGAGGAAAATTCCAGGAGGAAAAGGGAAGAGCCAAGGCTCTGAGTTAGCTGAAGAAAGGAGGGTGGGGGATGCGGGAGAGAGGGATGGGAGCAGGATCGCTGGTGCCTCACAGGCTGTGGTACTGAGAAGGACAGTTGGGACATCACTGAAGGGTTCTAAGCAGAAGAGTGTCATGATTTGATTTGTGTTTTGTAAGCTCATTCTGGCTGTTGAGAATGAATTCTGGGGAGAGGCAAGAGTGGAAACTGGGGACCAGTGAGGAGTTTGTGGTCATAGTCCAGAATAGACATGATGATGACACTGAGATGACAATGATGACAATGACAATGATGTTAAGAATACAGACAGCTCACGTAAGTGCGAGGCATTCTTTGAAAAGCAATGCATTTAATCCTCACAAGAACTCTAGGAGGTAGCTGGTGGCTTAGCTAGGGAGGGGAAGTAGAGAAGAAAACAAGTCTCATGACAGGGTTTGCTGATGGGTTAGACGTAGGGAGTTAGGGAAGAATGATTCTAGATGACTCTAGGTTTTGGGCTTGAGCAACTGATGTGTAGCTGGATCTTGGACTGAGATGGGGAGACTGAAGGAGGAACAGAAGATTTGGGGAAAGGTGTAGAAATCAGGATTTATATTTTGACCATCAGAGAGGTCAGCAAATCACTTCAATTTAGAAGTCTTTAGCTTAGGGGAGAGGTCTGGGCTGGAAATTCAAAGTCAAGGGTCATTCCTCTATACCGAAGGGTATTCAATGTTGTGGTGCTGAATACAGTTACTTGGGGAGGAGTTGAGAGCAGAAGGCAGAAAAGGGGAACAGGGTTCAGAGCTAAGTCTTGGGCATGCCAGGGGTTAATGAGGGTACAGGAAGGAGAGGAGACTGGGGATGAGCAGCCAGTGATGAGGGAGGAATGCCGGGAGATATTGTCACTTAAGAAATTACCTCGGCCGGGTGCGGTGGCTCACGCCTGTAATCCCAGCACTTTGGGAGGCCGAGGAGGGCAGATCACGAGGTCAGGAGATCAAGACCATCCTGGCTAACATGGTGAAACCCCGTCTCTACTAAAAATACACACACAAAAAAAAAATTAGCCAGGTGTGGTGGCGGGTGCCAGGCAGGAGAATGGTGTGAACCTGGGAGGCGGAGCTTGCAGTGAGCTGAGATCGCGCCACTGCACTCCAGCCTGGGCGACAGAGGGAGACTCCGTCTCGAAAAAAAAAAGAAAGAAAAGAAAAAAGAAATTACCTTGTTAGACCCAACACTGCCCCTCTTTTGTCCAGTCACTTCTAGTTGCCTTCATTCATGCTTGATGTGCTGGACTTGGGTTTTATCAAGTTGCTTGGCTCGTCCTTAAAGAGTTTAAATCTCCATAGTGCCTCCTGGACAATGACTGCAGGGTGACTCCAGTCTCTCCTCTACATCATGACTCTTCAAACAGTTGACGATTGCAGTTTTTCTTTCCTTCCTTCTTTCAGTGGCTTCTCTGGTGCTGGGGATTCCACTGGAATCCCAGCTGCATAAGCAGGGCCTCTTCTTGCCCTTCTGAAGTTTGGTCAGTGGTTTGGCTTGGCAGGCTGATGAGCAGAGAATAAGGGGAGCCTCTCTCTTTTTGCTACACCATTCTCCTTCCACCCTGTCTAGTTTTTGTGGATTCTAAGTCTGAAGAATGGTGGTAGAATAGTTTAATTCATTAGATTTCAAGCATATCATTGACTTCTCTGTACCCCCAGTGTGTTGTAGTGGAAAAACTAGTAGTCTGGGCATCAGGGAGTCCTTGTTTTTCTGCACCAGGTCTGCCTCTAACAAATTAGGTAACCTGGGGCAGGTACCCTGGTTTCCTAAAAGCAGAGTGGGCATTGAGGTAGGACCTGAAGTTGAGGTAGGACCTGCACATTGCATGAGTCCCAGAGCCTCTGTTCATGTTCAGGATGTAATTGTGGCATCGAGGGATCCTAAAAGGAGGTGGCCTCTGAGCTGGGCCTTGGCAATGGGGTAGAATTTCAGTAGGCAGAGGGAGCAGAGATGGGTTTTGTGCTTGCAGATGGGCATTGGTTTACTGTGACTGGTGGGGGTAGCAGCTCTGTTGTTCTAGCTCTTAATTTCCATAATGCGTGGTCTTTTTTCATACTTTGGGGGAAAGAAGGAGGAGAACTCTATTATTTCTATAGGGAGAATTCCTCTTAAACCTAAAGATCTTAAACCTAAACCAATTATTCCCTGTTCATTCTTCACTGATGCAGTTCATGACTGCAATTGCAACTGCCTTTCCCATCATTTTCTATGGCCAAACTCAGTGTTTTTAAGTGAGCTCTTGTTTTAAAAAACAGAAAAAAAAAGTTTCCTGATAAATCCGTTTGAAAGACACTGTTTTGAAAGTTAAGCAGGCTTTGATCATTCATGGTACATTGTGAATTACCGAGGAGGGAGATTGATATCCTTGATCATACAACCCACGCCCCTCTTTTTTCTTTTGTATCTGGTGGAGTAAGTCTTCCAAGAGCAATTCTTAGAGAAACAAAGCCTACTCTGTTTCCCTGTTTCTTTAGTTTTCCAACAAGCGTATAAAAAAGCCTCAGACAGCTTACTACTATCCAGTAACCTCAGGTACCTCAGTGGCTGCATGTTATTCCCTTTAGAAGTCCAAGAACTCACTAGCAGAACAAGGATATGGATGTCAAAGTGCAGAACTCGACCCCCACAAACTAGCTCTGTGCCTGCCACAAAGCCTCTTAATTAGGAATGCAGTTCATTGAACAACTGTATCAAGTTTAGCCGGAATACCTTGACATGAAGGTTCCTTCCACTTACTGAGCAGTTTGTGCCCACTAGTGGCCAGACACAGGCTTTGCTCTAGCTAAAATGCCCCCAGGATTACCTGTTGAAAGAGCCGCCCATGTGGTCTTCATTGCCTTTGTGAGCTCCATGCTGGCACGTAGTTGTCTCCATCTGTTTTGCTTTCTGCATGAATCATAGGCAAAGTTAGCCTGGCCAGCAAGCCCCGTTTCAAAGCCACCAGCTGGGGAGAAGTTGAAGCCCAGGGGGCAAGACCCACGCTGGGCTTTGGGCATGCTTGAGCTGGTGGGCGAAGCATATGGGCAAAGGCCACATTGTTTAGGATGGGGGCCTCTCAGAGACTCAGCTATTTCTGGAATGACATTCATACTGAGAAATAAGGAAAATGGCGATCTGTGTGATGGTTGTGGGTTGGGAGGTTTGGCCGTGGGAGTCCTAGTCCTAGTCTTGGGGTCATATGTTTTGAAAACAGTCTAGCACTATGCAAATGGGAGATATTAATAACTCTTTGCCTCTGTGATTCACCCTCTCATGGCTTTTTCTCTCTTGGCCTCTCCAAGGTCTCTTCTGCCTCTTTTGCAACTGTCCTTCCTTTCACTTTCAACAAAACCTGTTATCTTGAGTCAGAACAGTTTTATGAATTGCCCAGAGTGGGACTTGATATGGGGCAGGATTGGTTCCATGCTGGTAATGAAAGATGCACATGAACTGTTACATTGAAAAGTGCTTCATACTTTCTGAGCCCTTAACTTACTAGGTTGTAGGCCCTGGGCTAAGAATATAGCTGAGGGGGCTGATGTATTTCCTTCATTGCTCAGCTGCTCCTACAGCAGGAATCTGACCTTGAAATGAGCTTTGATCTTTGTGCAACTCGAGCTTCCCACTATCTGCTGGGGGAGCTGGGTCTGGGTGCTGCCGCGGCCCATGTCAGAAAGCTGTCAGCAGCTCTTGTACCGGACACTCTCAGAACAGGAGGCCTGCAAAGAGCTTTAGCTTTAGTTTTGTTGTTGTTGTTGTTGTTGTTGTTTTTGTTTTTTTTTTTTAGACAGAGTCTTGCTCTGTTTCCAGGCTGGAGTGCAGTGGCATGATCTCAGCTCACTGCAATCTCTGCCTCCCGGGTTCAAGTGATTCTCCTGCCCCAGCCTCCCAAATAGCTGGGATTACAGGCGCATGCTACCACACCCAGCTAATTTTTGTATTTTTAGTAGAGATGGGGTTTCACCATGTTGGCCAGTATGATCTCGATCTCCTGACCTTGTGATCCGCCCCCCTCGGCCTCTCAAAGTGCTGGGATTACAGGCGTGAGCCACCGCGCCCGGCCAGAGCTTTAGTTTTTAATTCCAGTGCTCAGCACCAAGGTTGGATATTGGCTTAAAACTGCCACTGGGAACTCCACAAATATTTACCAGGCCTCCACTTTGCACCAGGAACTGAGTGTGGCCTGGAGGGCAGCAGGTACTCAACATAAGCTCTACTATTTACTGCATACTTGCAATTTGGGTGGGGGGTGGGGAAGAGTATGGCCACACTGGGGCTTGTGTTAATCTATAGTCTATAGCCACTTGGGATGTTGGTGTCACACTAGGTTTGATCTAAATAAAACAGGTTTGTAATTGACAGCATTTTCCCTTGCATTATATTTCTCTGAACTCGAATAATTATTTTCTGTACAGTTGACTTGTTTTGCTGCAGCAGAGTTTGGCAGATAATAGCTTGCATGTTGAATCCAACCTGCTTTTGTAAATAAGATTTTATTGGATAAATGGCTATTGAAGGAATGGGCCACACCTACTCATTTACATCTTGTCCATGGCTGTGGTTGATTTTGTGCTACAAAGGCAGAATTGAGTAGTTGCTAAGAAGACCGTATGACCTGCAAAGCCTAAAGTATTTGCTCTCTGATTCTTTATAGATAGTTTGCTATCTGTGCAGATATTTGCATTCTAACTCTGTAGCACCCTTATGCTGGAGAGGAGATAATGAATTGATACCAAAGTTGTATCAAAGCACTTTTTGGAGTTCTGGCCAATGTGCTAATAACCTGGCTTGTGTGAACATTGTGGCTCCCATTTTCTTTTTTTCTTTTTTTTTTTTTTTTTGAGACGGAGTCTCGCTCTGTCTCCCAGGCTGGAGTGTAGTGGCTCCATCTCGGCTCAGTGCAAGCTCCGCCTTCCAGGTTCACGCCATTCTCCTGCCTTAGCCTTCTGAGTAGCTGTGACTACAGGCGCCCGCCACTGCACCCGGCTAATTTTTTTTTGTATTTTTAGTAGAGACAGGGTTTCACTGTGTTAGCCATGATGGTCTCGATCTCCTGACCTCGTGATCCGCCCTCCTCGGCCTCCCAAAGTGCTGGGATTACAGGTGTTGGCCACTGCACCCGGCCTGTGGCTCCTATTTTCATACTGCTTGGTGTGACACAGATGGAAATGTTTCAGAACCTGGCCCCTCAATAACAGCCTGTAAATGCTTGTTTACCCTGTTTCTCACCTCAGCCTTTTAGGTGGGGGTTATTTGCACTATCCTTTAACAGAGCTTCAATAGCAACTCTTTTGTTTGATCATTATGACAACCCAATAAAATATATTAGTGCCTCAAGTATGTGAAGCAGAATTCAAGGCCAAAAAAATGTATGTGGCAAGTTAGGTGGGTGGTCAGAAGAACTTGGCAACAGAGCCCAGCCCTTCCTGGGCTGTCCTAACCGGAGCACATAATTGCTGGGGAGAGTCAGGCTTTGCACGTGCTCCCACGGGACCCTATCCTTGGACAGGATCAAAGCCCTGTCATTTCTGGAGTGTGTGATATCTGCTGTCTCTTACTGCGCTGGTTATCTGTCTATTCCAGTTTTGATGAATGGCTCTGACTGGGGAGCAGCATCATCTGAGCTTAGAAATGTCCTCAGGGCCCTGTGGGCTTCCCTTTGAACAATAACGAGAGCTCTTGAATCTTGCACCAGCCTTTTGGAGCTGGAATGGAGGTTGCTTTCTCCTGGGCTGGGCTCTGTCTTTTTCTCTCGCTGTCACTGTGTAGCTTTTGATCAATGGCATTGGAGGAAAGGAAAATCCCTTATTCTTTTCCTGGGCATGTGGAAGCCCAGTCCTGCCTAGAATTCCAGTAGCCCTTTGAGTTTTGGAATCCTAACTCTTAATAAGTCAACAGACTGCTGCATCTGTTTTTACCTTCGTAATCTTTTAAATTGGTTTTAATTATTTAAGTAGTACAAGTATTATAATATATGAAAATATTCTCAACTGAAAGGTCTTCTTGACCAAACTCTTCTTCGTTGCAACAGTAGTTCCTGGGGGAAGTCATCGACATCAATTTGACACAACTTTGGCTCTTTCTCTACGAATACTTGCATGCCTGTGGATGTCTATATGCAATTACAGAGTTTTTTGGTGTTTGTTTTCATAATGATGACATGTTGTGTGTGCACCTTACTCTTTTCATTGTCTTGGAGATCTTTCAAAGACTCTTCATTTTCTAACTCATGATTTTTTTAACTGCTGCAAAATATTTCATTGTGAGGATATACCATAATTTATTTTCCCTCATAGAAATGCTACAGTGAATGTCCTTATTTATTTTCCTCTGAGTATATGTTCACTGTTTTTCCAAGATATAGTAGATAAGCACTCAAACATATATATAGTGTCATTACGCTAGAGGTGTTACAATTTTTAAATTACTTTTAATGGCAAAAATTACAATTACTTTTGTATCAACCTAATACATTCTGCCACAAAATGGCTGGTCACAAAAGGATTATAATAATAATATTATTATTATTCCTATGAACGGTGTCTGCAGGTAGTTATCGCTTATTTGTTCTGCTGACATTATCCAGTTTTTTTGAATTTTGCCTATTTGCTGAATGAAAATTGGTGTCACCCTCCTCATGGGTTTCACTTGCATTTCCTTGGTTGCTAGTGAGGTTGAGCACCTTTTATGATGTTTATTGGCTGTTCATTTCTCCTTTGCTAATCACATGGCTTTTAAATTTTATACTTAGCTGTTTTCTCTTTGTTCTGTCTGTAATTTAATTTTGTTAATGATGTGAGCCAGAGATTTAATTTTATGTTTTACCAAATGAATAGCCAATGCTATGTATTGTCTGTTGTGTTTTTCCCCACTGGTTTATATGATGTTGTGTATTATCTACTAAATTTACATGTATGCTTCCAAAGTCTTAATTCTGTCCTATTCTTTTATTTTTCTTTCATGATTAATACCATATTTTTGAATTGCTAAAACTTTATAATATAAATATAAGCTTTGTATGTCTATAACTAAAATACATTGTATTAATTATAATTATATATTATATAATTATAAGCATTTGAACATATATAGTTCTATAATTACATATTATATAATTATATATCATAGTTCTATATGTTCTATAATTATATATTATAAAGTACATAATTATTAATTATATATTTAATTTATACCATATACTATAATAAGCAAAATATAGATATATGTTTTAAATCTGGTAGGTGATATCTTGACTCATTGGTTTTATTTGTTTTTCTGATTTTCTTTTTGTTCATTTGTTCGTTTTGGTTTTTAGTTGCTGTTGTATTTACTTCAAATATTTTCTTATCTGTCATTGCTCATTGTTTTTTAGATGAATTTTAATTGATTTTTTTTCCAGTTCCAGTTGCAATATGGATGAGGATAGCATTGGATTTGTAGATTATTTTGGATGAAATTGGCATCTTTATAACTTTGAGTGTTTCTATCCAGGAACTTAGTATGTTTCTGTTTCTTTAGTACTTCTTTTATGTACTTGAATAAAATTTGTCTAACTTGTTGATGTCCCCACAAAGAACCAGACATTTTTATTAAATTTTATTAAATTTTTATTAAATTAACCAGACATTTTATTAAACCAGACATTTATTTTAATACTTGTTTCTGTCTTATTAGTCTGTGCTTTTATCCATATTGAGTCAATTAATTTTGGACTTACTTCGTTGTTTTTTTTTTTTTCCTAGCTTCTTGAGTTGAAAGTTTAGTTCACTCTTTTTAAGGATTTTTCTAGCAAATGCTTAGAAGTGTATACATTGTCCTTTGAGAACTGCTTTGGCTACAACCCACAGGTGTGCTATGTGGCTTTCAATATAATTCCTTGCTGAAGAAATTTTTACTTTTCATCTTGTTTTTTTTAATCCAAGGAATTATCTGGAACACTGTTTTTAAATTTCCAAATTTATTCTGGGTAGTTTGTTTTTAATGTCTAATTTCGGTTTGCCTTTAGTTATATGTTGAGCCTACATCATTTCCACTTCAATATTTATTGAGATATTCTTTGTTGCCTTATAATCAGTTTGAAAAGCTGTCCCATGTGTGTTTGAAAATAACAAAAAAGCTGTCCCATGTGTGTTTGAAAATAACTTATGGTTTTGCTGTATAGAAAATTTGTGTCTTTTGCTATATAGACACAAGTTTTTATATTAGGACAAATTTGTTAATCCTCGTATGTAATCTATATTCTTTCTTATTTTTGGTCTACCTGACATCTATTTTGAGGTAGGAAGCTAAAGTCTTCCACTGTCATTGTGGTTTTAACAATTTCTTCTCATATTTTGATGATTTCTTTATTTTTACTTTTCCAGACCATGTTATTATATGCGTAAACACTTATTTTCTTCAGTCATAGATCATGTAAACCAGAAGTAAAGATCAAATAAACCAAATCTTTCCTCTATGAAACAACCAAACAACTCTCTGGCTACTTTCATTCTTTCAACATAAATTCTATTTTTTATTATTAATTTATCTTCTTTCTTTTTTGTTAATATTTGCCTGAAGCTTCTTTTCAAAATCTTTTTTGGTTTTGACTGTTGCTTGTCTTAGGTGGTGTATCTATTATATTACAATATAGCTACAATGTCTTTTTTTTTTTTTTTTTTTGAGACAGAGTCTTTCTCTGTGCCCAGGCTGGAGTGCAGTGGTGTGATCTTGGCTCACTACAACCTCCACCTCCTAAGTTCAAGCGATTCTCTGCTTCAGCCTCCCGAGTAGCTGGGACTACAGGTGCCCACCACCACACCCGGCCAGTTTTTTTGTATTTTTTGTAAAGATGGGGTTTTGGCATGTTGGCCAGCCAGCCAGGCTGGTCTTGAACTCCTGGCCTCAAGTGATCCACCCGCCTCAGCCTCCCAAAATGTCTTAATCAAAGATAAAATTCCATATCTTATGAGTGCCTTGAACCCAGTCAACCACGTGTAATGTGGTTGATGATATACTTAGACTTACTGTCTTAATGCATGTGTTTTATTTATCGTGCTTATGGTTGAAAACCATCTTCTTCATCTCTGGATCATCAGAGTCAACCAGAGGGCTTGGCTCAAAACAGCAGGTATTCAACAAATGCTCATTGAATAAAAATGTCCTTGATCCTCTAATTCCGATTTGATTCGAGAAACAACTTATGGCGAACAGCTCAGTTGTAATAGGGTTGGGACTAAAATTCAAGTTATTGTTGAAAGATATTTCAAGAAGTATTTAGGTTATATTATTAAATATTAGACACTTTCTGTTTATATAGATTTAACATATAAAGATTTTAAGTTTTCTGTATATGTGAGGTCTCGTAGTAGTTTCTGCTGAAAATGACAGGGGCACGGGGATAAGGCTGAAGACAGTATCTCAGGATTGGAGAAGGAAATCTAAGATATTGTCTCCACCTCATGAGCGTACACATGGAAGGACATTTCCCAGCCAAAGTGAATCCCTTTATTTGTTTTAGTTTCAGATTTGGGTCTCAGATTTCTTTGTAATTCCAGCTGCATCTACCAAAGTGCTAGATAATTTTTTTATTTCAAGCAAATAATATTATGGGAACATTATCTTTATTGCAAAGTGATCCTCCAGAAGAACCACTATGCTGGATAAAGACAAACATTTAATTAAGGTTATGTAAGAGTGAAATCAGGATGGCTCACAACCCATTAGCCGTCATTTTCTTACTTTAATTGACAAAGAAGTTGAAAAAATAAAAGAAGCATATGTTGTGCTTGAATATGAAGAGTACTAGACTAGAATCAAAGGCCTCTTAGATTTGGCTGTGTCATTTGGGCTCATGAAAACACCTCTGGAAATCTCTTTCAATGCAAAGGAGCTGGACTAGTTGATCTCTCAGGTTTCTTCCAACTCTAAAATATCTCCAGTCTGTGCCTTGGAAACATCTTAGGTGAAACTCTAGTAACAGTTAACCTAATTGGCACCCTTAAAATTCTGCCATGAGCTGCTTACAACTCAAAACAAGTTTATCTTACTCAGTTATTAATTATAAACCATCCAGATTTCAGAGCTGTGAGTACTGGGTGAAGCATTGAAGGTATGCTTTTGAAGCCATTACATATGGCAGTTACTGAGCTGAAAGGATTAAATGCTGCAACTTCCCCAGTTGCTCTTCCTCCATGAGAGCAGTGCCTGCCCCCAGCATTCTGTGGCACTTGGAAGACAAGACAGAGGCCAAATGCAGATTTTTACCCTGGGCTTCCCTCTACAGTGTGGAACTCAGGTTGTTTCTTCTTTCCTCCCTGAAATGACATGAATTTGCAGCAGATGGTGAATGAAGAAACCACAGGAGGCACTGTCTTCTTGCCTGAATTTCAGTTGGAAGCTTGGAGATTTGGGGTTCAACAGAGATAAGGAAGTGTAAGCCTTCATCCTGTCTGGTGGTTTGCGATCACACATCGCTCTGTGCTGAGGCTAATGGCCATGATCAGAGTTGACCAAAAAAAAAAAATACAGGTTGCCCAAGCAAATGGATTTCCATATCCATAGAGCACACCTTTCTTCATCGGTATTTTCTTCCATTCTTCTAAAAAATTAGTTTGGGCTCTAACAGCCATTCCCATGATCTTTACCTCTCCTTGGGGAATGCAGATAATTTGAACAGTGGTTTTAAACTATTTTTCTTGGAATGCAGAAGTTCCAATAAGCCCTTCAAAGACCCCTGAGGGCAAGGAGAGGGAAGGCAGTAGGCAAGGCTCAGGCCTTCTTTAACACAGACACATGTACATAAGTAACACATTTGCACCAACACTAGAAGGAAATTCAATATGTTTTAAAATGACTTTAACTTCTAGTGGTGGAACTATAGACATTTTTTTACAGCCCTTCCCTAAATGTTCACATGTGTTTTATATATATGTGTGTGTCATGTATTTGTATATGTGTATATACACACATATATCTAGAAACACATACATATATGTATGCATATTTGTACATACAGGTATATATGTATGTAATGTGTACATATCGGTACATATATGTGTTTGTATATGTATATATTGGTACATATATATGTATGTATATATGTATATATTTTTTCCTCCAAAAGAAACAAATAAAGAATGTCTTCTTAGATTGCAAAAGTGAATTGTCTGAGTTCTGCTAAGGAAAAAGGACTTCTGCTTCTGCTGCCTGTGAAGATTGTGCTGTCAGCAGTCACGGCCCCTCAGGCCCTGCACCTCGAGGCAGAGCCCTCCCCCGGCCATGGCCAGCTCTCCTAACCAAGTGTCTCTTTCCCCCAGAATGGCTGCAGTCTGTCCAGGCCACCATGATCCTGTCGATCATCTTCAGCGTTCTGTCTCTGTTCCTGTTCTTCTGCCAACTCTTCACCCTCACCAAGGGGGGCAGGTTTTACATCACTGGAATCTTCCAAATCCTTGCTGGTAAGTTGTGGATGGTAAAGTCCATGTGGAAGCGGGGCACATCCAAGCCTGCAGAATGATTAGTTTAGTAGAAGGACGTGGCCTCAGAATAACTGATGTTCGGGAGTCTTCTTAGACTGGATGCTTTCCATAAAGTGAGGGTGGGTGCTTGTGTGTGTGTGTACGTGTATGTGTCTTAGAACTTGGGACTTAGAACTCTCCCCTTCTCCCTGGAATGAGATGCATATGAAAGAGAACTTAGAGGATCTGGAAGGAAGGTCCCCACCCAAGCCAGTCATAGGATCAGGAATGAAACTGCATTCTGGACACATAATCAGAGGTGAATACTGAGGCTATCTGTAGAGCAAAGGTCATGCTTGAGAGCTGTTTCTGTAGATTACGTTATGCCTCCAGAAAATGGCCCCGATGTGCTAAGAACTGGCAAAGTAGTTATCAGGTATGTGTCTTCCACCAGTAGATAGTGATTAAGTCACACTGACAAATTCTCACCTTCCTTGTTTCCAGTTCCTAGATTCCACTGGGCTTTGACTGACTGTTGTCATCCTCTGGTATCTTCATTTTGGCACTCCTGTGTCACATATTGTCATTTCCAAACATGGGGCCATGACAACGCATGAAAACACATGAGAGGTCTCCTTAATCTCCTGCCTAAACTGTCTTCAAGTTCCCTCTTTAAATACATTATTAATATGCATAGTGTGCAGAGTCCTAGAAACTTCTATTACACAGGGTGACATCTTCCAACTTTGTCTCTGGATTCTGCCTAGCATCTTGCTTCATTAGCTCTTATATGTCTGTCTGTTGACTTACTGTTGACTGAGCCAGCAGGGCATTGGAGAGAAGTAAGAGCCAGATGTAGTGGTGGATTCTGTGGTCCAAATTCATAGATCACAAACTTCATATGTACCAGAGTATGTCTAGGTACTGTGAGATGTTCTCAATTCTGACCCTCTGAGAGGGCAAAGGATGTAGCATCTCTTCTCTGAGTTGATTGTCAGAATGCCCACGGTACCATTTCACCATTCTGTGCTCAGGAGCAGTCATTGGAAGGTTGAAAGCAGCCGATGTGTCTTTGATGGATATAATGCCTTAAATAGGGTTGTATGGGAAGACACAGCCCAAGGTTAGATGTTGGTGACCTTGTCTAGAAGCCAGAGAGTTCCCCTTTCCTGAAAAAAGGAAGTAAATGATTAACCACTTCTCATTAAACACTCAAATACAACATTTCAATACTCATGGTTTTGAGATTTCAAAACCAGACAGTGCTTTGCTACTTACCCATGTCTTATGACACCAGGCCAAGCTCCTGGATGGTTGCTGGCTCTGTTAAGTGACTAATTATGCAAGGAGATATCATTTCTAGGTACGTGAAAGTGAAGAGTTATCCTTACTCAATTTTCAGTTGTAATAAAGACAACTGTAACATATTCTGGGGTTTCTTTTTTTTTTCTTACTCGTTTTAGTTTGATATCAAATCAAATAATGATCATATCCATTGCATCAGTGGATACGCCCTCAAGATAATATGGATTTAGAACCAGAAGTTTCATAATGTATTTATATTGAAATGTTAGTTTCATAAGCGATGATTGGGTTTTCATGCTCATGTGTGAGATGTGCCTCCCTCAAACCTTGTTATGATTTGGCACATTACCCATCTGATGTGAAAAAAATTACATTTTATTTGTACAGGCTCGTTATTTTACTGATGAATAATTTGAGCCCATCGGGGGTAAATGAATGACCAAGGTCACCCAGCTCATGACAGGGACGATTGCGTGTTACACCGAATATAGTGAGGTACTTCTTATATTTTAAAGACAGAATGCACCAAAAAATTTAAAGAACACAAAATCCAAGGCAGAAGCTCTGCCTTTTATATTATCTTTTATTGGAACTGATTTACAATGGAAGGTCAATGCAAATTTGCACCATGTATTATTCTGAAGTTCCAAACATCTGCGATGAATACAAGCCTGTACCATAAGACCCAGTCACATTGAAAATATGGAGCCGAGAAGAGGTAAGCTGCTGTTGAACGGGCTCCTTGGGATAGCCAGTACCTTCATCTTCATTCCTCCTGCTGAGCTGTTTCGGCTTTAAGTCCTTTAACAGTGTCTTTTTAGCAACATCATTACATCATTTTAGGCCAAAACTCAAAGACCAGAGATAAGAACCCTGAAGTCACTCAGGTAACTGCACTGTGTGTTAAAAGTATTTCAGTTCAGCCAAACACTCTTCTCCTAGGTATTGCGATTTAAGTATATTTACTAATCCACTCTTGCTTCACTATTTTCATTCTCCTCCAAAGTCAATACAAGATGTTTAGAACTGTGCTGGAAGTGCAGAATTCCAAATGTAAAAGCGCATGACTGTCCTCTTTATCTCCTTTACATTTAGCTGCTTATCTCTCATGAGACTGAATTTTCATTTATCTGTTGGTCCACATTTGAATAGGAAATTATCTTGAATTTGAAATGCTGAGCTGTAATAGCAGTTGTAATTTGTAAGTCCTGAGAGTGTCCTGTCCTCTGTTGTTAATCCCAGTCAAGATCATCTGAGAGTTGGTCTCCAGGGAACCTCAGATCTCTAGGATGTTGCACTGGAAATGGCTGCAGGATCTTTCCACTAATTCTGAGAACTGAAAGAGTTAGGAACTCTACTTGGAGATTTCCTGGTTCCCTTATCATGTGACAGTTCTAAGTCAATTTTGTCATGTGGTCTTCTGACTCACAGACTAGTAAGAAGTTAGCAATTAGAGAGCTAAGTAGATTAGGGTTGTTGGAGATGAGAAACCCAGGTTTTGGGAAAACCTGGGAAGTGACAACTTAACATCAAGGAAGTAGTCAGAAAAGCTAAAACTGACAAACAGAAGGGAAGAAAAGAAAGAAGGGGAAGAAAGAGAGGGAGGACAGAAGGAAGAAGAAAGTAGCTCCATACTCATGGGATGTAAAATCTACAAGCGTGCATGCCCAGCAAATGCCTCTCCAATGCACTGGAGCATTTTAAGTGGAAACCACTAGAATCTCTGTGTAGCCTCTGCAAGTGGCTGTGAGAGCTGCATTATCTCTGCATAGCTTCCTCTTGGTGGGCCCAGCTGTGATCTTTATGGATGGCACACATGAGCTTTCAGGAAAAGCACATGAAAGATGCTAGGGCTCTTGGAGCTGACTGTAGGTTTGGGAGTTGTCTCTGTCTCCCTGCTCTAGATAAAAGCTCTGGGTGTCATGTGGGGTCTCCATGGTTTGCCAAATTATCTCTTCCTCACTCAGCCACAAGGCTGACAGTTAGGAACTATCTCTTCTTGATTGCATTAGGTTGGCTGCTTCCTGAATGCATATCAAAAGGCTCCTTCCTTTAGTTCAGTGCTTTCAACCTGAGCTGTGCATCAGAATCATCTGAGGTCCTTTTTAAAAAAAAAAAAAAAAAAAAATGACAGTGGGCTGGACGCAGTGGCTCATGCCTGTAATCCCAGCACTTTGGGAGGCTGAAGTGGGCAGATCGCTTGAGGTCAGGAGTTCAAGACAAGCCCGGCCAACATGGTGAAACCCTGTCTCTACTAAAAATAAAAAAAAAAGTAGCCAGGCGTGGTGGTGTGTGCCTGTAGTTCCAGTTACTTGGGAAACTGAGGCAGAGGAGAATCACTTGAACCTAGGAGGTGGAGGTTGCAGTGAGCCAAGATCGTGCCACTGCACCCTAAGCTGGGGGTGACAGAGTAAGACTGTCCCCCCCAAAAAAAAGGAAAAAAGAAAAAGACAGGCCTCATCCCTGGAGACTCTCATTTAATGGTTGTGGGATGGATCCACTGCCTAGGTGACTCTGATGTGCATTTAGGGTTGGGAACCACTGACATAGACATTAAACTGTCCCTAATCCCACTGTAAGGTTTTCTAGGATATTTCCCCGGAAATAACTAAACCACCTTCTTAGAGAAGGAACATCCTGATCCTGCGTCTGGACTTTGGAGTCATTCTTATTTTCAGAACCTACAGCCATCTATTCCTAGACAGTAGTTATCCATGCCTTAGCTCTGTTGGGTTGGGTTGCGCTAGACTGGAAAACATCAAGAAATTAATCTAGACACAGACCTAAAAGGAAGATTTGCACGTTTTGATTTATTTTACTGCTTACACCCAGCATCAAGCTCCATGTGGGGCACATAGAGGAGCCTGAATAAAACTATTGGTTGGATGATTAGATAATTGTGTTTCCTCAGCAAAATCAAACTCAAGTCAAATGTGTAGTTACTGGGATTAAGAACAGAAAGAGTAGAGGGGACTCCTGAGTGAGTTTCACTTTCTCTACCTTTTTGTTATTGTTGTTCATTTGTTTTGTTAATAGAAAGATCAATGTAGCTATAGAGCATTTAAAATAAAAGGATTTGGGCCAGGTGTGGTGGTGAATGCCTATAATCCCAACACTTTGGAAGACTGAGGTGAGAGGATTGCTTGAAGGCAGGAGTTCGAGACCAGCCTGGGCAACAAAGCAAGATGCCATCTCTACAAAAAATTATTTAAAAATTAGCCGAGTGCCTTGGAGCATGCCTGTGGTCCCAGCTATTCAGGAGTCTGAGACAGGAGGATTGCTTGAGGCTGGGAGGTCAAGACTACAGTGAACTATGATCAGGCCCCTGCGCTTGCTCCCGCCTGGGTGACAGAGACTCTGCCTCTCTAGGAAAAAAAAAAAAAAAGAATTTCGTGGGCGGGATTAATAAAAGTTCAGTGCCATCCTGTTCAGAGTGATTCAAAGATGGCTTATGTCAAATACCACGTTTAGAAATTTTTGTTAGGGATGAATGATTATGGATGTCTCACTGGCCATGCCCAGATCAGTCAGTGCTATGGGTGGCTTTCTAGGGAGGAATGGTCACTTGGATACTGAAAATGAAAAAGGAGTGGGCTTCAATCACAGAAACACAGAGAAGGTTCTTGCTTTCAGAGGAACAGGCCTCACAGCCCCTTCCTGCCCTACCTTGTTGCCCTAAGGATGAAGGGGGAGGGCGACAAAGGTACCCACTCATCAACCCAACATCATAGCTGCACCTTCCAGTGACCACCCTGGTGGTCTCACTGACATCCCTTTCCAGCCAGCTTCTCTCTGGCTTCTGCCCCAGGCTCTCAAATGAAAGTGCTTTTGCTGAGGTCACTAAAGTACACTTTGAAGTCTTTAATTTGTTGGATCACTCTGCTCCTTTCAATACTGTTAACTACTCACTCTTTGAAGCTTTATTCCTCTGGCTTCTGAGACATCGCCGTGTTCCCACTTGCCTCAGCGAACACACCAGGTGGCCATGCTGGCCTCTCCTCTCTCCCTCACCCCACAGCCCGCCTTCTACTGAGTCCTGCATTTGGGTAGCATCCTCCGTAGGCATTACACCCATTTCTTTTGTCTTGACTCACTAACCCCAGTGCAGCTATGCAAAGGCCTCCTCATGCACCTTCCAGCTACCTGCCTTGTCCCTGCCCCTGAATCCATTTTCTGCACCGTGGCCAGAGTGATCATTCTAAAATGTGTGTCTGATCATGTTTCTCCTCTGCTGAAGTTTCCCCAGAGGCTTCTCATCACAACTTCTTCAACATGCTTAACATGTCATGTAAGGCCCTCTCTTTCCTGACCCTTAGGGAGATAATCGGCCTATTATATGAGAGTCCGAGTGGCTTCTCCAGTTCTCCAGGTTGGACTCAGCACCCGTCTATGCTCTTGGGGCATCTGGTGCATTTCCTTCTCTCTCTTGAAATTCCATCGGACTATATCGAAATTATATGCAAATGTCTGTCTTCTAGACACACAGTCCTTAAGGTAGGAGCCATGTCTCACTTATCTTGGTCCATCTAGAACAGCAGCTAGAACAGGGCCCCATGCAATAGGCACTCATTAAATGTTCACTGAACCAAAGGGAATGGAGATCATAAGGATGTACTGGGAATTCCCTCAACTGCTTCCTTTGACCTTGGCCCCTTGGGTGCTTCCTTCCAGAGGCTCTGGGCTCTAATCACTCTCATGGGGTTGCAGTCACTGTTAAAGGAGCTTAAGACTTTCTCTTCAAAAGAGCTTAAGGCAGAACTTGCAGGAAGTTGTTGCAGACTTACCCATCCTGAGACAGGGAGAAACTCTTGTAAGTTGAATGCCTAGCACATTTGTGTTGTCTGGACAGGGTCAGTGTCCTTCTGCTTAAAGATGACCTATGCTCCCAGACTCAGGCCCCTCCCAGGGAGTCCGGGTCATTGCCAAAGAGCAGAACATCTGCTTGTGCCTCAGGGCCTCACTTACCCTTGCCACAGGGACCTGGTGATACATCTCCACCTACTGGTTGCTGAGAAAGTGAGTCGCAGTCCACTTGTTAGGAGTATTTGGCTTTTGGAGATGACTGCTGGATAACATTAACTGTCTTGGGTTGCAGACAGAGGGAACCCATCCAAAGAATCATCCTTTTCTCTATTTCAGTGTACATCTATTGCTTTACATGCAGACAATCTTGTAATAATATATTCCCTAAAACATCAGTCTCCTGACAACAATCATATAAAATGCGTATCCTCTCTTTGGCTTTGTAGGTATCTAAGTTTACTGCTTATCACAGTTAAGCTTAGAGCCATTCACTTCTGAGATTCTACTAAGATGAAAGTCATACACATTAAACTGTGTAGTTAGTCACTGCACTTCTCTATACTGCCTCTTTCTGTCCCTCTTGTTCAAGGATGGAATCTGATATTTCCTCTTAGCCAGTGAAATCGGGGAGTAGCTGGTCCACTCAGCTCCTGAGGCATTTCTCATGCCAGATCTGGTTAGACAGCCCATTTGGGAGCCCTGTCTGCATGATGATAAGCGTTGCCTTGCCCTGCTAGCACTCCGTTAACACCTTGCTCTCTGCCAAGGTCATGTTTCCTTTTTTATAGCCCTGCTGTCATTAGGTAAGTCAGACAGAGCCCAAGAGACAACTTCAGTATTAATTAAAGACAAGAGTTAGCACTTTGGAGAGGCAAGCCATGGAACAATGGGGCAAGATAATTAAGGATCCTGGACCTCAAGGCAAATAAAGTGTGTCCCCAGCAGATCAAAACTGCTGTTTTCTGCAATCAACAATTAACCAGCAATGATTTCGCTCCTGACATGGCCATCTTTGCTGTCTTAACTTCCTGTAGGTGGCAGGTCCTGGATGCTGTCCCATTTTGGTTCCAAGACTATTGTGTGGCTCTCTTGACAGGGGCCAATCAAGCGGGAGTTTTCTCCTCTGAGTTGCAGGAAGACAGGCTTAACAGGGTGGTTCATGTGGCGTATTCCCACTTCTACACTGTCTTCAAACAAAGTTGCAGTGTCCAGTAAAACAGCAGCCCAAATAGCAGTGAGGTTAGATGTAGGTGGCCGGGGGGGCGGGTGCATTGGGAGCTCTGGAACCGCATGAATCCCACACGGCATACTGGATTTATAATAGAGTCACTCAGAGCTTCTCAAAGACCCTGTTTTCAGGGAGGAAACAGACCAGGCTTTGTGCAGCTCCAGGCTGGGGTGCTGACATCACTGGACCCCTCCTTGTTGGGGGATGCTGACTGTCATGTGAGCTGGGGCCATCAGTTTGAGCATGGCTGCTCCACAAGGTGGAGGCCTACCTTCTCTTTCCGACACTGAAGGGCTGCATTGGTGGGCCAGGGAGGGTGGCCTGACCCACCTGCGTGTCCAATGCCCTTTAGCCTTCTTTGGGCTTCAGATGCAACCTTGGGGCACCCAGGGAAATGGAGCTTGCCTTTGATGATCTTTCCCCTCCGCAGCGTGGCTTCCCACTCATACTGTCTGCTGCATCCTCATTTCCTCCTCACTTTCTTTTTTCCCCTCCACACATTTCTTTGTCTGCTTGGCAGTGCCCATGGGCATAGCTTGCTTCACCTGGTATGTGTCAACTCTGCTAGGGGGACCATAGGCCCCTGTGGTCTGCGTGGAGCTTAATCCTTTTATCATGGCGTGACTCCAATAATGGTAAAATGTCAGTTCACTTCCATTGGCTTCAGGTAATGCCACCACTCATTTGTAGAGTGGCACATAGATTTCCAAGGGCTTCCATACCCAGCCACCCTTGAAGTGAGACAGGTAGGTTTTTCTTGCAGCCTGAATGCCTGCTGGCCATGTAGTGTGGCCTGGGAATTGGTGACAGTTAAAGAAAGAGAAATAGGGCAGAAAATGTAAAGAAAACCCTCAGATATTAAGGCCTAGATGGCCAAGATTGGAAGGAGAGAGCAAGTCGTTTTCCTTGTTTCCGTATTTTTGAGCTACCTCCTTTCAATTCTGGACCTGGAAGCAGATTTCCTTCCAGAGGTAGAAATGTTCTTCCTACCCAGCATTTGTCAGCATCCGGGGTGGCAGAGAGGGGGCCGCTCTGCCACGGACTCTCCCTCACCCAGCTTGTCCCTCTCCTCCCCCAGGTCTGTGCGTGATGAGTGCTGCGGCCATCTACACGGTGAGGCACCCGGAGTGGCATCTCAACTCGGATTACTCCTACGGCTTCGCCTACATCCTGGCCTGGGTGGCCTTCCCCCTGGCCCTTCTCAGCGGTGTCATCTATGTGATCTTGCGGAAACGCGAATGAGGCGCCCAGACGGTCTGTCTGAGGCTCTGAGCGTACATATGGAAGGGAGGAAGGGAAACCAGAAAGCAGAAAAAAAAAAGAGCTAGCCCAAAATCCCAAACTCAAACCAAACCAAACAGAAAGCAGTGGAGGTGGGGGTTGCTGTTGATTGAAGATGTATATAATATCTCCGGTTTATAAAGCCTATTTATAACACTTTTTACATATATGTACATAGTATTGTTTGCTTTTTATGTTGACCATCAGCCTCGTGTTGAGCCTTAAAGAAGTAGCTAAGGAACTTTACATCCTAACAGTATAATCCAGCTCAGTATTTTTGTTTTGTTTTTTGTTTGTTTGTTTTGTTTTACCCAGAAATAAGATAACTCCATCTTGCCCCTTCCCTCTCATCTGAAAGAAGATACCTCCCTCCCAGTCCACCTCATTTAGAAAACCAAAGTGTGGGTAGAAACCCCAAATGTCCAAAAGCCCTTTTCTGGTGGGTGACCCAGTGCATCCAACAGAAATAGCCGCTGCCTGAACCTCTGTGTGAAGCTTTATGCGCACACGGACAAAATGCCCAAACTGGAGCCCTCGCAAAAACATGGCTTGTGGCTTTGGCATACTTGCCCTTATAGGTGGAGTATCTCGGTCACACATCTAAATGAGAAATCAGTGACAACAAATCTTTGAAATGGTGCTATGGATTTACCATTCCTTATTATCACTAATCATCTAAACGACTCACTGGAAATCCAATTAACAATTTTACAACATAAGATAGAATGGAGACCTGAATAATTCTGTGTAATATAAATGGTTTATAACAGCTTTTGTACCTAGCTAGGCTGCTATTATTACTTTGATGAATAAATCATAAAGCCTTCATCACTCCCACATTTTTCTTACGGTCGGAGCATCAGAACAAGTGTCTAGACTCCTTGGGACCGTGAGTTCCTAGAGCTTGGCTGGGTCTAGGCTGTTCTGTGCCTCCAAGGACTGTCTGGCGATGACTTGTATTGGCCACCAACTGTAGATGTATATATGGTGCCCTTCTGATGCTAAGACTCCAGACCTTTTGTTTTTGCTTTGCATTTTCTGATTTTATACCAACTGTGTGGACTAAGATGCATTAAAATAAACATCAGAGTAACTCACTGGTCTCTCTGGAGTTTTCGTGGGAACTTGGGTGTGGGTACAGGGTGCCTGTTGGAGCAGGATGAAGCGCTTCAGTGGAAAGCAAAGTTGAGCTGGAGATTTGGGTTACAGGATGGTGCTAAGGCACCAAAATCATAGCTGTTTTACAAGCTACAGGGAGCACATGATGCCTTCATGATGTCTGCACAAACGTTTGCTAATTGGAGACAGCTGGGAATTATAGCTGAAATGGAAGCTGTAAATGGACTGGAAGGCACTTGAGTATTCATTTAGTTCAATCCTCTCTGGTGCTCTGTTGTCTGATGACCCACATGGAAAACATGGAGGCATGTCATGAGCTGCCCTGATATACTGGGAATGTTGGTAGAAGCATCTCAGATCCCTAACCTTGAGGTATGATATGGTGAAAGGTCTGAATGATAGTGTCTTGAGGCCACACTTGCAGATAAAACATTGGCTGGCACCAACTAAGCTCCTAATGCTATCCTGAAGGAGAGAAAAGGCCACCATTGTCACCCAGCTCAGGGTTTCTGAGTTGTGTCTCATGCGTCCATATTTTTACCCATCGACCTTTTGTTGTGTGTCTGTAAAATAACAAGCAAATGATGTGCTTGATAGTCCTTAATATTTATTGTGCAACTATTTTGAATTGGGTACCAAACAAAAGAAGGAATGACATGTATCTTAACATCGAAAGGTCACATTTTAGTGAGAGGTACAAGTAAACCAGTCACTATATTATAATAGGGTTAAGAGCATAGAAATGAGAGCCTGGGTTTGAGCCTGTCCTTTGCTGCTTACCAGCCATAGGAGCCTGAAAAGGTTACTTAAACACTAAGATTCAGTTTTCTCATCTGTAAAACGGGGATGCCAATACCAAGGGTATAGGGCTATGGGGATTTAAAGGAAGTTATATGGATAAAGTGTTCAGCATAGTGACTAGTACCTAGAAAGACTCTATAGATTAGAGTGGTTATCACATATGTTCCGACAGAGGTGTATTTGAAAGAGCATGAAGGAGAGACATTGACTGTTATGTGGGATTCTCAGTATCAGTCTGCACATTGGAATCTCCCATGCAGGAATTCCCATTAGAGATTTCGATTCCCTGTATCCATGATGGGACCCACCCATCATGGTTTAAAGAACACTTCTGGTGATTACAGCATGCAACTGGGGATGACACCTCTGAGCTAGTGCAGGTCTCATACTTCAACATGCTAGTGAATCACCTGGGAATCCCATAGCATGCAGATTCTGAAACTTTAGGCCCAGGTAAGGATTGAGATTCTGCATTTCCAATTAGTGCCTGGGCGAGGTGGATGCTGCTTGTCCACTGACCACACTTTGAGTAGCAGGGGCCTAGCATAAAGCCACCTTCAGGTACCTTGTGCTCTTCTGTCTTCGGGTGTCTGTGACGGAAGGACTTCTCTTTCTGAGGTTTTCAGTAGTGACCTGTACTCTGCTTTTGACTCAGATAGCTGTAAGGCGGAACAGGTGGCCATGAGATGCATGCGAGATTAAGAAAACTAGGAATTTTATTTCATGAGCTGGTACTTTGAAAACATACGCTTTTATTTCATAAACTTTTCTAACATTTCATTAAAAATTAATAGGGATAAGAACAAAGAAGAAAACCAAAAGTGGCCCCTAAATCTCCCTACCCAGGTAACACTCTTGGCATTTTAAAAAACCATATATCTAGGATTATAACATCCTATCTTGTATCTAGAGGGAAAAATACAATCTGAAAGCCTCTTTCCAACCTACCCATAGTCTTTTGCCAAAGGTAACCATAAGACATAGTTTCTTATGATTTCTTCCAGGAAAAAAAATTTCCCACATATGTACATCCATCTATGTATTTTTAAAATGTACACAAAAGTGATCATACTACTCAGACTGTTCTGCACCTTTTCATTTAATGATAAAAACTTAAGATCATTCTATACTAGCATATACCTCATGCTTTTTAGTGAACACTATTTTATTCTTTCAAAATTCTGCATAGTATTTTATTGTATGTTGTACAAACCTTTATTTACCAGCCCTCCATTGATAGATATTTTGGTTTTGTCTAGTTTTTATTATTAATCAAAATATTTCTGTGGACATCCTTGTACATGAATATTGGCGAGTTTTTAAAAGTATGTCCAAATCTTAAATTCCTGGTACGGATGTTGCTAAAACAGAGGGCGTGTATATTTTGAAGAATCTAATAGGTATTTTCAGCTTAGTCTCCAAGAAAGTTACACCAACTGTTGACAGTTGAGCCTTACATTCTACATGTAACTCATGAAGTCCCCCCAAATAGAGAAGGGTTAGAATAAAACACTTGAGTAAAAACAGCTTATCTGCTATCAGTTCCTTGGGTCATGATTGTTATTGATCTCTCATCTATGGGGACAGCTTTGCTTCCTTGGGAACCTGTCTGCCTTGAGGACCTGCAATGATAGAAGGGACATTATACTGACCCTACACAAACAACAACAAAAAATTATAAAGAAATGCTATGAACAATTGTACACAACAAATTAGATACCTTAGATGAAATGGACAGATTCCCTAGACACAATTACTGAAACTGACTCAATATGAAATAGATAATAAGAATAGGCCTAGGCCGGGCACGGTGGCTCACGCTTGTAATCCCAGCACTTTGGGAGGCTGAGGCGGGCGGATCACGAGGTCAGGAGAGTGAAACCCCGTCTCTACTAAAAATACAAAAAATTAGCCGGGCGTGGTGGCGGGCGCCTGTAGTCCCAGCTACTCGGAGAGGCTGAGGCAGGAGAATGGCGTGAACCCGGGAGTCGGAGCTTGCAGTGAGCCGAGATTGCGCCACTGCACTCCAGCCTGGGCGACAGAGCGAGACTCCGTCTCAAAAAAAAAAAAAAAAAAAGAATAGGCCTATAATGTGTGAAAAGACTGATATATTAATACTACTAATATTAAATTATTCACAAATAAAAAAGCCCAGGCCCAAATGGCTTGACTACTGAGTTCTACCAAATATTTAAAGAAGAATTAATACCAATTCTTAACAAACTCCTCTAAAACATAGAAAAGTAAGGTAGGTAACAGTGGCCTCTTATGAAGCCAGTTCCCTTGATACCAAAACCAAAGATATCACAAGAAATAAAAACTACAGACCAATATTTCTTATGAATATGAATTCAAAAATTCTTCACAAAATAATAGCAAACTATTTCAGCTATATGTGAAAGCATTATACACCACAGACAAGTGGGATTTATCCTAGGAAGGCAAATTTGGCTCACTATCTGAAAATGAATGAATGTAAAACATAAACAGAATAAAAAGCAAAAATCACGTGATCATTTAAATAGAAGCAAAAACACATTTGACAAAATCCAATATCCTTTCATGATAAAAACACTCAACAGACTAGTAATGAAGGGGAACTCCCTCAACCCGTTAAAGGACAACTATGAAAAATCTATACCTAGCATCATATTTACTAGTGAAATATTAGATGCTTCCTCTCTAAGATCAGGAACAAGACAAGGATGTCTGCTCTCAACACCTCTATTTAACATTACACAGGGTGTTCCACCCAGTACAATTCAGCAAGAAAAAGAAATATGAGGCATCCAGATTTGAAAAGAACATAAAAACTATATCTATTAATAGACGATATCACCTTGTATGTAGAAAATCCTAAGGAATCTACTAAAAGCCTATTAGAACTAGTAAAGAAATTCAGTAATAATTAATATACAAAAATCAATTATACTTGGTGAGCTGATTCTAAAATTCAAATACTTGCAATTAAAAATTTAAAAATTAAATTAAAACAATTCTACTTATAATAGCATCAAAAAGGATAAAATAAATAGAAATACATTTAACTAAAGAACTGCAAAACTTATACTGTGAAAATTATAAAATATTATTGAAAGACATTTAAAAAGATTTAAATACGGCCGGGCGCGGTGGCTCACGCTTGTAATCTCAGCACTTTGGGAGGCCGAGGCGGGCGGATCATGAGGTCAGGAGATCGAGACCACAGTGAAACCCCATCTCTACTAAAAATACAAAAAATTAGCCGGGCGTGGTGGTGGGCGCCTGCAGTCCCAGTTACTTGGGAGGCTGAGGCAGGAGAATGGTGTGAACCCGGGAGGCGGAGCTTGCAGTGAGGTGAGATGAGCCACTGCACTCCAGCCTGGATGACAGAGCGAGACTCTGTCCCAAAAAAAAAAAAAAAAAAAAAGATAAATGTACCTTTCACAGCCTTACAAAATCAAACTCATTCTACATTCTGGAAATTATATAAAACTCAGTTTTGCTCTTGGTTTTGTTTTCTGACTGTGTTCATTAAATGTTTCTTTCTCTCCTACAATGCAGCATTTTCATTGGAATGCTTATAGGGTTGGTAGGGTATCCTTCAGAATAGCACTTTCTTTTTTTTTTTTTTTAATCTGTCTCACATTTTATTTTTATCCTGCCAAAATTTAAAGTCTATAACTTGGTAGAAAAAAAATCCAGAAAAGAAAGTTTAATTTTCATCTCACTTCATTTTATCTGGTAAAACCAGGACTTCAGGAATAAAGTAGAACTGTACATTTCTCCAATCTCTTCTGCTCCTTTCAGAAGTATCTCCAACTCAGGAGATATGGAAAGTACCTTCTTTTCTTAAATTATATGGTAATATTTTTTGTCTGTTACAAAAATAATAAAGACATGCTCAACACACAACCATATGACAATATGTCTTTTCGATCAACTCAGGAAATAATTCCTGAACTACTTTTTGTTCAGAGAAAAAGTGCAGGATCTAGCGAAGTAATGTGGTTGCTCAGGGTATCACTGAGCATGCCCAGTTTTTCCTATTCTTCTTTCCTTTCCCAAGTTTGTCAAGTGTCTCTGAGGACTCAGTCAAGTGTCTCTGAAGACTTACCCTTCCCATTATTCTACCAAACCTAAACCTAAATTCAGCCCAACTGGAGACATTAAATTCTCTAGGTTTTCAAGGATCACAGCATTAAGAGTCTAGACAGCCTTGAGACAAGTACCAAGTTTATATAACATTAGTTAATAAAATAAATGGTCACAAGGACTCTTCCGTTCAGTGTAGATTAACAACTATTTGCACACAGGCTTAAGCAGGACGAGCAAAGTGGAAAAATATTTCGCTAGTAGTATTTGTTCGTGTCCCAAGAAAATCTAGAAAAGAACATCTTTTTAATTGACATGTCAATAAATATAAACTGCTATATTATTTATAATGTTAAGCTACCTGAAGCATGCCTCCCCTGATTCTGTGGCATTCTTTGGAAGAGATCATGGTTGTATTCATAATATCTGTAGTCTTCACGTGCACGATCTCCAAGTGGCCGCTTTCTCTGACCATCAAAAAAAATGTCTGAATAATAATATCGGGAACCAGAGTCTCCATTTTCAACAGCAAAACTAACTTCCGTTACAAATGACTGAGAAGAACCATACTCTCTAGGGACATCTGCTAGACTTCTGGCAAGATAAGAAGGTGCAGATAATCTGTTGCTTTCTCTTCTCATTATTTCATGAGGTGTTCTTTGAATTGGAGTTCTAAGGAAACTCTGGTTTCTTGAAACTACTCCATCTCCAGAAGTTGAAAAGGCATTAGGGCTTGAATCTGGAAGACAGATATCAGTTCGTCTTGGAATTGTTGGACCATGCCGGATGAATGAAGGCATAAGATTCCGAAGCAGAGGCGACGTCTCCTTCTTCACGTACTTCCCCTGCACCTCAGCCGGCTTGGACACTTCGTTTTTGGTTTTCTTTCTGGACAGCATCCTTCTCGACGAGGCCCGAGGCCGCGCTGAACTGCCTCTCTAGGTCTCCGCCCCGGTCGTCTCCGCCGGCGCCGCCGCCGCCTCGTTCCCTCCCGAGCCGCCGCCTCCGCCGCCGCCTGTCCGGAGCCCGGGGTCGCCCGCAGGGACTGCCGCATGTTCAGGGCGCTAAGCGCGCCGGCCGCCGCTCAGTCGCTGGTCAGTTCCTTCCCGGAAGTCGGCCCGCTCTGCGACGCTGCTCGGGGACGCCGTGAGGAAAGCCCAGCGACGCCGGGCCAGGGCCATGGTCCGCCGCGGGCCGCCGGGTAACCGCTACCACTACCGCCGCCGCCGCCTACATCCCGTAAACTTTCCCCGCGGCCGCTGGGAATTCTGGGAAGCTCCCAGAATAGCACTTTCTAAGGGTCCAAGCCAGAGACCTGTTTTAGGAAATGGTTCATGTAAGCCTAGCAATCCCAGGTAAAGATATTTTTAGGCCTTTCCCCAATAAAATGCTATAATCTGATGCTCTCTTAAAAGCATTAGCCTAAAAAGTCCTATTGGAAACAATGTGCCAGTTTATAAAGTTGCTGCAGTCACCCTTGTCCCTTAAAGCTCTACAAACAGTACATGTAGTAAAGGGTAAATCTCACCATTTTTACTGTGGCTGACACAAGAAATGTGTCTGATTTTTTGTTTTGTTTTATCTGAGACAGGGTCTCGCTCTGTTGCCCAGACAATCATGGCTCAATGTGGCCTTGACCTCCCCAGCTCAAGTGATTCCCTTATTTCAGGCTCTTGGTAGCTGGGACCACAGACATTGCACTACCACACTTGGCAATTTTAAAAAAAATTTTTTTTAGAGACGATTGTTGGCAAAGCATACCTCTATCTTTATGATGTGTTTATGATCCAGCTATTTTCTTATGGACACATGGAAGCCATCGCCTCAATATCATGCTGTTTTGCCACAGCTACAATTGTTGTAAAGGAAACATTTCTTTAATTTCTAGGTGACATGGTGGTAGTTGATATTAAAGAAAGCTTTAAGTAGTAGAGATGAAAATAGAGTAAGTGAGTCATCTCCAGGGAACATATCTCATTTGCAGCTAAGAGGAACTGTTTGTGAAAAGGCTGATTGGACGTAAGGGCTGAGGTTGCAATAATGAGCTCCCTGGCATTTCTGGAAGAGGAGCTTCCATTTCAGGACACACAGGGCCCTGATCGGCTGCAGGTGACCAGGCTGCCTAATCCATGGAGAGGAATCAGCAGACAGTGATGACTTCTGACATAGAGGAACTAAAGGGAGAAGACACTGGTCAGGACATAGTGGATGTGACAGAATTCTATTGTATCTACTTAATGTAGATACTTGCTTTGAGTAGGAAAAATGAAGAATGTTTCTGCCCTGATTCTCAGACCAATTTAGGCTACTGTTCACACTGAGCTGCGATTCAGTGTGGCAGAAAGGGTTACAGAACACTGGAAATAAATTTGTACTTTAGAAAGCTGTGGCTGGGCATGGTGGCTCACGCCTGTAATCCCAGCACTTTGGGAGGCTGAGGCAGGAGGATCACTTGAGCCCAGGAGTTCATGACCAGCATGGGCAACATAGCAAAACCTTGTCTATACAATTTTTTTTTTTTTTTTTGAGATGGAGTTTCACTCTTGTTGCCCAGCCTGGAATGCAATGGCGTGATCTCAGCTCACTGCAACCTCCACCTCCCAGGTTCAAGCGATTCTCCTGCCTCAGCCTCCTAAGTAGCTGGGATTACAGGTATATAGAAAAAAAAAATTTAACATTAGCCAGGTGTGGTTGTGCACACCTGTGGTCCCAGCTACTCAGGATTTGAGATGGGAGGATCGCTGAAGCCAGGGAGGTTGATGGCTGCAGTGCCACTGCACTGCCACTGCACTGCCACTGCACTGCACTCCTGATTGATAAACTCTGCCCTTAGTTTTGCTAGATGAATAAGTTTTTATAAAGTTTGCTTTAAGAAACAAAACCATAAATTGGGAGAAAGACCCACCTCTTTGCTGTGTTGTTCGAGTTCATAAATTTATCGAAGGTTCCATGTGCATGTGTGGAAGCTGAAAATTGGTTTTCTGTTTCCTTTCTATATAAATAGGCTACACGGCAGTACTTATGTCTTTGATTCTGTGCTTTCTTTTTTAGGGGCCATCTACATGCAGTCTTGTATTTGTAGGGAATAATAAATTTCCCTTTAACGTTAGAACCACTATAGTTTCTGTTTTATAGAACAAAATAAATATTGGTTCTGAAACCTACCTTTCCAGTAATTTTCCATATCGGCACTTATGTGAGGAAGAAAGAGCTTGGGATTTTGGATTGAAAAGTTGATAGGATGAAGCTTAAAAACCTGGCTAACCCACTTTATTCTTTTGCGTGTTTTTGGTGTCAAATCCAAGAAATCGTTGTCAAATCCAATGTCATGAAGATTTGCCCCTGTTTTCTTCTGGGAATTGTACTTTTAGCACCTACATTTAGTTCTTTGATCCATTTTGAGTCAAGTTTTGTATGTGGTGTTTGGTAGGGGTCCAGCTTCATTCTTTTCATGTGTGTTAGGAGTGCAGTTTATGGACATGCCATCATAATTAGTTTGTAAGAGTGGATGTCTGCCAAAATGCCCAGAACACCCAAACTTGCTTAGACCAGCTGTGTTGGCATGTTCCGAGGTGAGATGACATCACACAGTAGGGCACGCTGACCTCCAAGATAACCAGACATGGGTAGATACTCATGAAGTGACTATGAAAAGAGCAATTGGCCAGGCGTGGTGGCTCACGTCTGTAATACTAGCACTTTGGGAGGCCGAGGCGGGCAGATCATCTGAGGTCAGGAGTTCGAGACCAGCCTAGCCAACATGGTGAAACCCCCATCTCTACCAAAATTACAAAAAAAAATTAGCCGGGCATGGTGGTTCATGCCTTTAATCCCAGCTACTCAGGAGGGTGAGGCAGGAGAATCACTTGAACCCAGGAGGCAGAGGCTGCAGTGAGCCAAGATCATGCCACTGTACAGAGTGAGAGTCCATCTCAAAAAAAAAAAAAAGTCTCAGTCGGCTCGAACTGCTCCACTGAGACACACACACCTTCAAGGACTAGAGGCTGTCCCTCAGAAAGGGACTTGGAGTCAACTTTGCTGTCTCCTCGATGAGACTCTTTGACCTCAAGACTCCAACCCTGATTGACATAGAGGAACCCATTTCCCGATGCCTGAGGACTTCTGCAACCAATCCTGTGCCTGTTTATGTAAGATCCCCCACCTGTTCCTAACAGGGTGAAAAATTGGAGTTGCGCACAGCATGAATGGGGATAAAATTCATACATTGTTAAGAATTGTTTGCGTGCCAAGAAACTGTATGATTCGAGCATTAAGTCACAGTGTCTCTCATCCTTTGCCATTTAATCTGCTGTGCACAACAATGTGGATGACAGTTTTTCCAGCATCATTTTTTGAAAGGAATGCCGCATATCTACAACTATCTGATCTTTGACAAACCTGACAAAAACAAGCAATGGGGAAAGGATTCCCTATTTAATAAATGGTGCTGGGAAAACTGGCTAGCCATATGTAGAAAGCTGAAACTGGATCCCTTCCTTACACCTTATACAAAAATTAATTCAAGATGGATTAAAGACTTACATGTTAGACCTAAAACCATAAAAACCCTAGAAGAAAACCTAGGCAATACCATTCAGGACATAGGCGTGGGCAAGGACTTCATGTCTAAAACACCAAAAGCAATGGCAACAAAAGCCAAAATTGACAAATGGGATCTAATTAAACTAAAGAGCTTCTGCACAGCAAAAGAAACTACCATCAGAGTGAACAGGCAACCTACAGAATGGGAGAAAATTTTTGCAACCTACTCATCTGACAAAGGGCTAATATCCAGAATCTACAATGAACTCAAACAAATTTACAAGAAAAAAACAAACAACCCCATGAAAAAGTGGGCAAAGGACATGAACAGACACTTCTCAAAAGAAGACATTTATGCAGCCAAAAAACACATGAAAAAATACCATCATCACTGGCCATCAGAGAAATGCAAATCAAAACCGCAATGAGATACCATCTCACACCAGTTAGAATGGCCATCATTAAAAAGTCAGGAAACAACAGGTGCTGGAGAGGATGTGGAGAAATAGAAACACTTTTACACTGTTGGTGGGACTGTAAACTAGTTCAACCATTGTGGAAGTCAGTGTGGTGATTCCTCAGGGATCTAGAACTAGAACTACCATTTGACCCAGCCATCCCATTACTGGGTATATACCCAAAGGACTATAAATTATGCTGCTATAAAGACACATGCACACGTATGTTTATTGCAGCACTATTCACAATAGCAAAGACTTGGAACCAACCCAAATGTCCAACAACAATAGACTGGATTAAGAAAATGTGGCACATATACACCATGGAATACTATGCAGCCATAAAAAATAATGAGTTCATGTTCTTTGTAGGGACATGGATGAAACTGGAAAACATCATTCTCAGTAAACTATCGCAAGGACAAAAAACCAAACACTGCATGTTCTCACTCATAGGTGGGAATTGAACAATGAGGACTCATGGACACAGGAAGGGGAACATCACACTCCGGGGACTGTTGTGGGGTTGGGGGAGGGGGGAGGGACAGCATTAGGAGATATACCTAATGCTAAATGACGAGTTAATGGGTGCAGCAAACCAACATGGCCCATGGATACATATGTAACAAACCTGCACATTGTGCACATGTACCCTAAAACCTAAAGTATTATAATAAAAAATAAAATAAAAAAACACTAACATTTATTACATACATTATCTGCTGAGTTGAGTATTACATAAGTCTTCTTCAACCCATAGGTAGTCTTACAGAGGCATATTTTTTAAATTACTGAGCTTGATATCAAACAATATAAAGGCTGTTAAGAATGCTGAGATGGATTTGCTTAACAGATGTCAAACCGGCCTGCTTTAACAGGAAGTGTAAGAATGCTGAGATGGATTTGCTTAATAGACGTCAAACTGGTCTGCTTTCACAGGAAGGGCATATGGCCCCTGCACTTGCACCGGACAATTTATTTGTGTGTCCGTGGCAAGATGTAATGAAAAACAGTGAATAACTTCCAAAGCAGTGAAAACATTGCAGCTGGGCTCTGGAATTCTTAATACAAACCATGAAAAGGCAATGAAAACACTTAAAGCAGTTGCGGGTTAGAAACTGGGATTCACAGGAGCTTAATGGAGCACATTATGTTAAGTGAAATGAGCCAGGCACAAAAAGACAACTACCACATGATCTGACTTATGTGGAATGTAAAACAATTGAACTCATGGAAGCAGAGAGTAGAATGGAGGTTACCAGGGGCTGGGAGTCAGGGGTTTGGGGAGACAGTGAAAATATTCAAAAGTGTGGTTAGACAAGAGGAATAAGTTTAAGAGTTACATTGCACAACATGGTGACTGCAGTTAATGTATTCTTGAAAATCAAGAAGCATTCTTACCACAAAAAGTAAGTATGCATATGTTCCTGAGTGCAATGTAATCATTCCACAATCTACCTACTTCTAAACAGGTTTTACGCAACATATATACAATTTCATTTGCCATTTAAAAAACAAATGAATTGTAAAAAGAATTATTAAGTACTGGGAAACTTGTCACAGTTTATGACAACTCTTTTTGTAAAATTAATGGTTCCTTTCTTAACCAACCTGATGGTCTATATTAGTTAATGAAATGAGACTTGGTTTATACTCTAAATCTGAACACAAAATTGTAGTCGTCTTCTACGTATTAACTGATCTGAAAGTAACAGCAAAATCAGAATGAAAGCCATCTTAAAGTTATCCCAAATGAAATGTTTTATTAGCCTTTGATTTATATCTTTTACTTAGATATAAAATGAATACTTATTATTTTAATAAACCCAATTGCTTCAGGCTATAAACTTGATTATTCAAATTCAACTTCAATTTTTATAGCCTGAGAGACATGCTTTTGAAAATATTCTCGGCTGGGTGCCGTGGCTCCCGCCTGTAATCCCACCACTTTGGGAGGCCGAGGCAGGCAGATCACGAGGTCAGGAGATCAAGACCATCCTGGCTAATACGGTGAAACCCTGTCTCTACTGAAAAAAAATACAAAAAATTAGCTGGGCGTGGTGGCGGGTGCCTGTGGTCCCAGCTACTCAGGAGGATGAGGCAGGAGAATGGCGTGAACCCAGGAGGCGGAGCTTGCAGTGAGCCAAGATCGCGCCACTGGACTCCAGCCTGGGCAACAGAACGAGACTCCGTCTCAAAAAAAAAAAAAAAGAAAGAAAATATGCTTGATTCGGTGTGATAGCTCGGCACCTGTAATCCCAGCTACTCAGGAGACTGAGGGATGAGAATCCCTTGAACCCAGGAAGTGGAGGTTGCAGTCAGCCAAGATCATGCCACTGCACTGCAGCCTGGGCAACAGAGGGAGACTCTGCCACAAAAAAAAAAAAAAAAAAAAAATCATTCTTGAATAAAAACACAACACCTTTAATTCCATGCTATTGTCCTTCGTATATTAACTTGTAGAAAAAGAAAACATTTATATAATGAAATTTATTATTCTACTTTTGATTAATGTGTTCCCCTTTATATCATGCAGTTTACTTCTTAATCAATCTCCATAATCAACTGCCTTTTTGGGTTTTTTTTGAGACGGAGTCTTGCTCTTGTTGCCCAGGCTTGAGCGCAATGGCATGATCTCAGCTCACGTCTGCCTCCCGGGTTCAAGCTATTCTCCTGTCTCAACTTCCCAAGTAGCTAGGATTATAGGCATGTGCCACCACGCCTGGCTAATTTTGTATTTTTAGTAGAGATGGGGTTTCTCCATGTTGGTCAGGCTGGTCTCGAACTCCCGACCTCAGGTGATTCGCCCGCCCCGGCTTCCCAAAGTGCTGGGATTACAGGTGTGAGCCACCGCACCCAGCCATATTTCCTTACAGATATTAAATTTGAAGCAATTGTCTTTTAAGATATCCTTTTGTCAGTTTCACTTACTGATGGCGACTTTCTACTTTGAGTAACGTGATTCATCTCTGCTGTCAGGTGTTGGGGTCACTGAGGGAAGAAGTTGTGTGTGTGTGTCTGTGCTTGTTTTGTTCACTGACTGCATCTGTCCTACTGCCTAGGAGAAGAACACACACTGACATCTGTCCTGGCAGTGAAAGAGGGAGCAGCCCTCTGGGCACAGAGAGAAACCACCACTGCACCCAGACTGCACCTACTCTAGTAAAGAACAAGTCTGAGAGCTTGCACACTAGTGAGATGATCAGTTCCTCACTCTGCTCACACTAAGGACAAGGCTGTGACTATCAGCTGGGGCAGAGAGTAGCTCAACAGCAGGTTTTTAAAAAGAGAGCAAGGTCTTCTTCCTTCCATGTTAAAAACAATTATAATATGGTTCAGCTGACCACCAAGGACTGGGTTATATTCCACTATTCTCTGAAACTTAATACTGTCTTTGAACTTTTTGGAATCTCATAGCCTTTTCTATCTAAATGTATACTGTTACTGTCATGGCTAAAAGTTGCAGGGGGCAGTCTCTTTCTTTCTGTGTGTTTACAATTCTTTCTGGTTTCCCATACTATGACACTGTTTTTTTTTTTTTTTTTTTGGAGACAGGGTGTCGCTCTGTCGCCCAGGCTGGAGTGCAGTGGCGCAATCTTGGCTCACTGCAAGCTCTGCCTCCCAGGTTCACACCAGTCTCGTGTCTCAGCCCCCCAAGTAGCAGGAACTACAGGCGCCCGCCACCACACGCAGCTAATTTTTTGTATTTTTAGTAGAGACGGGGTTTCACTGTGTTAGCCAGGATGATCTTGATCTCCTGACCTCGTGATCCGCCTGCCTCAGCCTCCCAAAGTGCTGGGATTACAGGCATGAGCCACCGTGCCCAGCCTGATGTTTTTTTAAACTTTTTAAATTTTAAAGATTTTTAAAGAGGAATATGAAATATAGATAACTCCCTCATATTCCCAGGACCCGGAATTAACAATTAACATCCTATTATTGCCCCCAAAATGCTTCATCTTTGATTTGGATGAAGGTGAATCTCCAGTAGAACTGTGTAATTTCTATGCTACTGCTTTCCTCAGGGTGTTGCACTGATGATCCTCTGAGAAATCCAGAAAGGACTGCCACCGGATCCAACAGAAGCAGCCACAGGCATCTCAAGAATGGAATCCTATCTCCTCCTAAAGTAAATGGGCTTGGGACTGAAACAATTCTATTTTAAATAATCAGACAGAATTACCTTATACTTTCCTTAGAGTGCCAAATGCCAGAATGATCTCTGTAGCCTGTGATCTCCCAAAGTTTCTCTGCTACCTGCTCCATGGGCACACCCGCTTTGTGTGCAGACAGCCCATTATATGCGGCTGCTGCTGCTGTGTCCTGCACACCCTGACTTCACTCCTGGCATGGCTGTGGCTCTTTCTTCCAGCTTCTGGGGAGTGATGACAGAGAAGTCGTGGATAGAGCATATTCATGAGAGACGAGATCAAAGCTAGAATACATGTGTTTATTTTGCCTGTTTTGGGAGATGAGGTCCTGGAGATTTCCCTGTGAACATGCAGAGTTGCCAGAGGCACTAATCAGCCAATAGCCCTGATGGCTGTGTCCTCACGTTTTCTCATTTGCTGACCAATTCTAGTAATCTTAGCTTTTGGTAAAGTAAGTATAGATAAAATACTTGCTAACAAGTGATATAATATTTGAGATGATTCCATTAGTCTTTACAGCTGTGGTCTTAAACACTATCAAAGAGACATAACCCAGAGGTAATATAATTTTATCACATTTTTCCCAATTATAAGATACATTTCTTTTTCAAGTTAATTATTCCTAATGAAATATAGATTACCAGGGCAGACAATGTTGTTATTAACCCATGTAGCTAAATTTCCCATAAAACATGCACATGTATTATTAGTGGGCCAAGACAGTTCCTCTTGCCACTACTTACTGTGCCTTTGGCAGAGCAGAGGCGCCAGCAGGTAAGCCACTTCAGAACATGACCGGTGTGTGTCTGTCCTCACAACCAGAGTGACTGTCAGGAGCTCCTTATGGGAAAGAACTTCTGTGTCACTGGCCTTAGGAAGCAAATACAACTACCTTAATGTTATTCTGAACAACATACAGTAAATAATAGCCTTTCATTGCAGTTCAAGAGGTATTAAGTTACATTTGTAAATACATAATGTAAACCAAAAATACAATTCTAAGCCCACTGGCCATCTGAATGGACCCCTCCTCTGGGCAAGGGCATTCCAAGGCTAACCTGAGGGACTGGTTCAGGCCATGATGGGGGGCAGAGGAGTGCCTCATTACACCCCCCTCGCTTTCGGAATTACCAACAGAACAAACAAAGTCTGCTGAGAAACATTTTCAATCTCCTCTCTGAAGCTTGCTACCTGGAGGCTTCATCTGCCTGATAAACTTTGGTCTCCACAACCCCTTATCATCATAACCCAGACATTCCTTTCTCCCAATTCCAAGTCTTCCAGTTAATAACTTAACTCTTTCAACCAATTGGCAATCAGAAAATTGTTCCATCTACCCATAATCTGGAAGCCTCCCCTTCCCCACTTCGTGCTGCCTTTCCAGACTGAATGAATGTGCATCTTACATGTATCTGAACGAGTCTCATGTCTCCCTAAAATGTATAAATGAGGCTGTGCCCCAACAACCTTGGGCACATGCTCTCAGGATCTCCTGAGGGTTGTGTAACGGACCACTGGTCACTCATATTTAGCTCAGAATAAATCTCCTCAGATATTTTACAGAATTTGACGCTTTTTTTTCATCCATAATAGCAGGGAAATCAAGCTGCTCATGTGAACACTTACAAACATAGTAATGTATTTAGTGAGGTCATCTGAGGACCAGTGTTCACTGTTCATGAACCTGACCACAGAAAAGGAAGTGGCCATGGGTGCAGGCATGAGATTGCATTCTCCATGCAATTAAGCAGGTCACTGCTCTTTCCAATGTTGCCACTGCGTAAAACTTAAATGCAGTTACTATGCAAGGAATAGCAATCTGCCTTCACCATAAAAACACCTGACTTGAGAAGATTTAGGATTTCAATTATCAGAACTTTATTACTAAAGTCTTCAGAGATTCCTATTGTGATTCCCTACTCATTGATGTTATGAATTTAAAAACAAAAAAAAATACTGACTCAAGAGCAAGATGGAGGTATGACACAATGCACTCTTAAAGTTATTGTGTAGGATAATGCATGGGAAAGTGCTTGGCCAATGACTGTCACCACCCATGCATCGACACTTACTGCACATCTTGTATTTGCTGGGCCCTGTGTGTTGGGCATGTGGACATAAGTACCATTCATGCCCCCAGGAAAACTGCTGGATATTACAAATAATAATAATGAAAACAATAATATCATCATGTAAATAAATATTTGGGGAAACTACTATCTGTGGTTCCACCACGAAACGGACTAGCATAGGAGCCAGAGACCTGGCAGGTGAGCTGGCTGGACCAACCATTTCCCCTCTGGATAGAGTAAGGTGATTTTTCTAAAGCTCTTACGATGTTCATATTTTTTGTTATAATACTTCAATTACATGTGTATTCCTGATTTATGGACAAATAATCGCTCATCTAGTTTACCTTTATGATGCCCTTTATCTGTGTAGAACTTAGTAAGTTTTAATTCCTAACAATCACAAAGACACCACTCACTCCAAGATACACAGGTTGAAGCATCTGAAACTACCACGTTTGCAGGTCAAAAAGTCAGCAATTTAATATGACCCAAACTAATAGCTGTGCACCAAAAAATATGAATGACTTAGTAGCCATTCCAGTTCTATTTAGGTGTCAGACACTCATTTAAAATAGAAAAGTTAGCATTGTTAAGTTTTCATCCTGTCTAACAATTTTAATAAAGTGACCAGCAGTGTATTTGGCAAGACAGGAAGAAATATAAAATGAACATCCTAAAAGTTAAGAAATTGTTTTATTGAGTCAGGTTGCTACCAAAATCAGACAAAATAAAATGGCATGGCTTTATCTGGGTAAGCCCCTGTGATTCTCCCTAAGGAAAGCCCATAGATTATTGCCAACATAGTACTATCTAGCTGTGTTGTGGAAGCAGTGGCCAACAAGGTAGAAGGAACCACCAGATTATAGGGGGAGTGAACCTGGACATTTGTTTTATTATAAATGTGAGGATAATACATCGAATTAATTTCTGCTATTAAATATCAACCTATCTGTAACATCACATATCAATGTTTTAATTCGTGTGATTGCTGTTTTGAAAAAAAATCCTACAGTAAAAATGTAAGTGTATTAGTTATTCCTTGTGGATCTTTGAATCTTAAGGAAACTACATTTTTTAATGTAGGAAAAACTAAACATTAATTCTGTTTTTAACATTGACAGTGCATACAGAGTCCTGAAAATACATAAATAAAATCATGATGCATGTTGTATGTATTAAGGCAGATATTACAGTAATAGAGTGTTTTTCATTTTAGTCTTTGCAATGCACCTTGCTGAATGTGTAGGCATTTCTTTTTTGTTGTTGTTGTTTTCTTTTTGAGATGGAGTATTGCTCTGTTGCCCAGGCTGGAGTGCAATGGTGCAATCTCGGCTCACTGCAACCTCCACCTCCTGGGTTCAAGTGATTCTCTTGCCTCAGCCTCCCGAGTAGCTGAGACCACAGGCGCATGCCACCACACCCGGCTAATTTTTTGTATTTTTAGTAGAGACAGGGTTTCGCTGTGTTAGCCAGGCTTGTCTCGATCTCCTGACCTCATGATCCACCCGCCTCTGCTTCCCAAAGTGCTGGGATTACAAGCATGAGATGTGTAGGCATTTCTACCAATTCTTTTTTTTTTTTTTTTTTTTTTTTTTGAGACGGAGTCTCGCTCTGTCGCCCAGGCTGGAGTGCAGTGGCGCGATCTCGGCTCACTGCAAGCTCTGCCTCCCGGGTTCACGCCATTCTCCTGCCTCAGCCTCTCCGAGTAGCTGGGACTACAGGCGCCCGCCACAACGCCCGGCTAATTTTTTGTATTTTTTAGTAGAGATGGGGTTTCACCGTGGTCTCGATCTCCTGACCTCGTGATCCACCCGCCTCGGCCTCCCAAAGTGCTGAGATTACAAGCGTGAGCCACCGCGCCCGGCCCATTTCTACCAATTCTTGTTTAAAAACTTATTGTTGGTACAGGTCATCGCCAACTTTGCCCATGCTTTATGCAAGGCATTAATAATTGTATGGTCACCAGACTGGTTCAAAACACCCACATTATAGTTCTATCAGTTTTTTCTTGCTTCTCTGTTTTCCAAAATTTGTAAACATAGTATATATAGGCATCGTAATTTATCCCAGCAGTTTTAAACATTAAGAGAGTTTTCAAATCCATCTTTTATAGTTCCTAATGTTCTAGAAATTATTATAACTGTTGTGTTCTAGTGGATTTTTTTGAGGTAAAACAGAGCTTTGACTACTTTGGGTTGTTGGGAAAGCTATGGGGAAAAAGACTGGGTCAAACTTCACATTTAATAATTGGGTAAAAGGCACTGGAAACAACATCATCCTCATCATCTAGAAGTATGTACTTTGGCAGCTTCTGGGCTCTGAGCAGCTTTGTTTCATGTGCTCAGCCCTTTGGCAAACCCAAACAGCAGCAACGAGGATCAGCATGATACGTCTCCACATCTGTAGGGCTGGTCCCCCACCGTTTCCATCTTCAGAATTCTCTTAGCAACATGTGCTTCATTGTCTCTCTATACAAATTTCAGAACCAGTTTGTCAAAAATAAATACATAAACAAATGTTCAGCATAATCTTGGAATTAGATTAAATCAAAGAAAGCATTTTTTGGAGAGATACTTAGTTTGCATATGCACGGCAGTGGTATCCTATCTCCATGCATTTAGGTCTTAAATTCTAATAAAGTTTTATGATGTCTTTTCCACAGAAATCATGCATATTTTTGTTATATTGATTCCAAGGCACTATACCCTTTATTGCCTTTGCAAGTGGGTTTTTATAGCATTTTCTTATGGTAACATGTTCTTCACAGGAATCCAGTTATTCTAAGATTCAGCAGCCTTACGAAATTCCCATTAATTTCAATAATTTCTTATATTCTCTTGGGCTTTCCTTGTAAACAACTATATTATTTTGTGTTTATGAATAGTGCAATTTATATTTCTTTGTTTTCAATCTTTTGTGTTTTTGAATTGCCTCACATATATTTTTATCTCCTTGTTATTCATTTCTATTCTAATTGCACTGTAATCATAGAAACCGTCCTTACAATAACAACTAGTATAAAACTTTGTGACTTTTGCTTTATGGAATATTGGATAACCAGTTTTGTTTTTTGAGACAGAGTCTCACTCTGTCGCCCAGGCTGGAGTGCAGTGGCATGATCTCGGCTCGCTGCAACCTCTGCCCTCTGAGTTCAAGCGATTCTCCTGCCTCAGCCTCCCAAGTAGCTGGAATTACAGGCACCTGCCACCGTGCCTGGCTAATTTTTTGTATTTTTAGTAGAGACGGGGTTTCACCATCTTGGCCAGGCTTGTCTTGAACTCCTGACCTCGTGATCCACCCACCTCGGCCTCCCAAAGTGCAGGGATTACAGGCGTGAGCCATGGCACCCAGCCTCAAGCCGGGATTTTTAACCAGCTTAGCGCCCAGAACAGAGTAGAAGCTGAAGAATATCTGGGTTTGTTTGTTTCTTTGTTCATTTGTTTGTTTTTTGAGATACGGTATCGCTCTGTCACCCAAGCTGGAGTGCATTGGTGCAATCATGGCTCACTGCAGCCTCAACTTCTTGGGCTCAAGTGATCCTCCCACTTCAGCCTCTCAAGTAGCTGGGACCACAGGCATGCACCATTATGCTTGGCTGATTTTTTTTTTCTTTTTTTTTTTGTAGAGATGGGGTTTCACCATGTTTGCCAGGCCGGTCTCAAACTCCTGGTCTCAAGTGATCCACCTGCCCCAGCCTCCCAAAGTGCTGAGATTACAGGCATTGGCCACCACTCCCAGCCAGGAATATTTGTTGAGAAATTGAGTAAATACAGGATTCAGGGTTGACATTGACATCTTCTGCAGGTTACAAAAGAAGGATCTGAGGCTCAGAGAGATCAATTGCCTTTGGTCACACAGGAGAGAGAATTGGACAAAGAACCAAAGATGGCTAGACTTCCAGACAGAGATCGTTTCATCACCATAACTCCTCTGACCAGAATTTTTCCTGTACATTTAATTAATGCAGTAATTTAGATTAGTACATGTAGATACTTTCAATTTCTTCTAAAGTTAAAGAAAATATTTTATATTCAGAGAATTCTTGATAATGGAAAGTAAATATTTAAATTTTCACTTAAAAGAAACGTGGTCACTTTGAAAAGGAATTTGGTTACTGTAAGTTAGATACATTTCTGTTAAAAAAATAATTAAAAAAAAATAATGCTCAAAGAGCAGTGGTCATGGCATTTGTTCCAGAGAGAAGAAGTTTATCCTGTTCTGCCTTTAATAACAAAAGTATATGGATCAAGATTATTCTATAGGGACATAGATTAAAAGGTAGCATAAAATTTTATTTTAAAAATGGAGATAGGCCGGGTGCGGTGGCTCACGCCTGTAATCCTAGCACTTTGGGAGGCCAAGGCAGGTGGATCACCTGAGGTCGGGAGTTCGAGACCAGACTGACCAACATGGAGAAACCCCGTCTCTACTAAAAATACAAAATTAGCTGGGCATGGTGCCACATGCCTGTAATCCCAGCTACTCAGAAGGCTGAGGCAGGAGAATCGCTTGAACCCGGAAGGTGGATGTTGCGGTGAGCCACTATGGTGCCATTGCACTCCAGTCTGGGCAACAAGAGTGAAACTCCATCTCAAAAAAAAAAAAAGATAACTTTTTGATACATGTATTAAATGTAAGCAAATAGCAAACAACATAAAAAATAAACTTTTGGGGGGATATTATGGGATACAAACAAGTACCGAGAACAGTATGAGGAATAAAATTCTCATCCTGGCTTGGTGTGGGCAGAACCTCACAGTCTGAGAACAGCCCCAGTATGTGGTGGTGTTAGGGTCCCTCTGTGTAAAAACTGTTCTCATTTACCGAGAATTGAAGTCTCAGTAAAAAAAGAAAATACTACCAACCTCAACACAAAATGATTGGTTCATCATTAGATATACCCTGTGACTATAAAACATGTACAATTCTGTTATCATTCTATAAGGTTTATCATTTGTTAAATTTAAAACTAGAATAATTTCAAACTTGAAGTGAAATACGCCCCTTAGAGAACTAAATTTCAAAATGTAACCCCATATCTATCTATATCTCTATCATCTATATCTGTGTTAGGCCATTTTTTGTATTGCAAAAACAAAAGCATCCTTCTAGGCCTTCTAAATTTTAAAGGATCAGACAAATATTGACACAATGGTGATAGAAAAAGGTAGATGTTAATATTATTTGGAAAACAGTTTCATTTATAGTATTATGAACAAATTCTTAGAATTGGACTAGAGAATTATGAAGTCACCTAGGGACTGATTGTACACACAGTGCTTTTCACTGAGGAAGCCGTCGCATAATTTCTATTGTATATTTTTACTACACTGATAAATTTTGGTTTGAGTTTTGATGTGTTCATTAAATATAGGTTAATGTTACTGTGTTTTGCCAGGTTATATAAATTGTTTCCATTTTACATTTGTTTTGTTTCTCACATTCATTGTTCTAATAGGAACTTATTTTAGGTAAACACAAGCATTTCATTAGAGAAATTTTGACATATCTCAGGTTTTTTTTTTTTTTTTTAAATGGAGTTTCGCTCTTGTCCTCTAGGCTAGAGTGCAATGGTGTGATCTCGGCTCACTGCAACTTCCACCTCCCAGGTTCAAGCCATTCTCCTGCCTCAGCCTCCCGAATAGCTGGGATTACAGGCATGAGCCACTGTGCTCAGCTGACATGTCCCAGGTTTATCTGATCTACCAAATATACACATAAAATCAGAGGAAAGAAAATGTACAATTGATGTCAAACATCAGCGATACCAATAAGAGTCACAGTGACATATTTTACCTCCAATTTGTGAGCAAAGGTGCCAGTAAATTCTGACAGGAGGCAGCAATACTTTGCCTAAATTTCTATGAAAAATCGTTAAGTTATTTTAAAAGCTGGGAAGTGGCATGGTTGGGGGGATGTGTAATACAAAACCGTAACTCATGAAAAGTAGCTATAAATCTAGGCTATGACAGGAGCAGAAAGAGTAGATGTAGCTTTTCTTAAAACTGTACTTGAAAATTATTTCATCATCATTTATAAATCCTTTAAAATAATATTTAATTAGCATATATCCTAAAAAAGGGCAGAAGCACAGTCAAAATAATTTTTATATAAGGTAATATGTGTTAATACATATGGTTTATTCTTGCTCGTTTTGTTTCAGGCTGTCTCAGAATTGTGAAATAGGTAAGTGAATGATAGAAATATTCTTACAGTTAAAACTTAGAATGATTATCCCTTTGAAAGGTAGAATATTACCTTAATTTTAGTTTCAAAGGAAAAGGTAATATATCCATATCCACCTGAATTTTACTTTGAAGAGTAGGGACCAATATGTCTCCACACATATTTTATTAATCATGGGCATTTTGTCAGACTGATGGGATTCATCTGGTAAATTCACTGTGTGTGTGTGTGTGTGTGTGTGTGTCACTGATTTACCGCATGCAATGATTAAATGATACATTTAATTACATTATTTATTTACGGTATTTAAAGAGAAAGTACTACTAAGGTAATTATTGACTTTCCTAATATCAGACCACTTATGCTCAGAGCAGGACACAGAACTTACAGAACAATGCCTATTTTGTAACCCAATATTTCCTTCTCAAATTTTGAATAACAATTTGAATAATTTAAATGATATTTTAAATCATGTCATTTTAGTGTAACGCTTTAATAATCAAAAAGGTAATGATAGGCTGGGCAGGGTGGCTTACACCTGTAAACCCAGCACTTTGGGAGGCCAAGGCGGGCAGATCACCTGAGGTTACCAGTTTGAGACCAGCCTGGCCAATATGGCAAAACCCCGTCTTTACTAAAAATAACAAAAATTAGGTAGCCGTGATGGTGGGTCCCTGTAATCCCAGCTACTCGGGAGGCTGAAGCAGGAGAATCGCTTGAACCCAGAAGGTGGAGGTTGCAGTGAGCTGAGATCGTGCCATTGCTCTCCAACCAGGTGACAGAGAGAGACTGTGTCTAAAAAAAAAAAAAAAAAAAAAAGAAAGTGATGATATAAATATTTTGTATTATTTAAAATAGATCTTTTAAAATTTCCCCTTCACATTAAATGCAAACATAAACATTTTTGTAAAAATGAAAACATTGCAAATAATTCAAAGACCATTTTATCCTCTATTCCATGTGTTGTTCTTCTTACCAAAAGTAACTATTTCCAGCACGGTTTCACCTAAGTTCATGCTCTTAACCACCTTATTATCCTGAATTTATGATTTATAAAACATGATATGGTATGATGTATGCATTACTTCAGTTGTCTAATTTAAAATTATAGAGAGCAAGGAATGGTGGCTCACATTTGTAATCCCAGCACTTTTGGAGGCCAAGGTGGGCAGATCTCTTGAGCTCAGGAATTGGAGATCAGCCTGGACACCATGGCGAAACCCTGTCTCTATAAAACAATCTAAAAATTGGCCAGGCTTGATGGCACCCACCTGTAGTCCCAGCTACTTGGGAGGCTGAGGTGGGAGTATCACTGGAACCTGAAAGGTTGAGGCTGCAGAGAGCTGTGTTAGCACCAATGCACTCCAGTCTGGGTGCCAGTGTGGGACCCTGTCTCAAAAAAATGAAATAATATGAAGTAGGTCTTCCTAGTGTTATCATTTTAAAAATAATAAAATCAACATATAGAGATCATACTAAAAACAAAAGATTATGTAATCCCAGCTACTTGGGAGGCTGAGGCAGGAGAATGACTTGAACCCGGGAGGCAGAGGTTGCAGTGAGCCCAGAACACACCATTGCACTCCAGCCTGGGTGACAGAGCCAGACTCCATCAAAAAGAAAAAAACAAAACAAACAAACAAAAAAACCCACAAGATTATTTATTGAATCACATCGAAGAGTTCAAGGAAAACTGCCAAGTTACTGATTTTGTCACTAGTTTTCGCTTTTCTTTATTTTTTAATTTTTGAGACAGAGTCTTACTCTGTCATCCAGGCTGGAGTGCAGTGGCGTGATCTCAGCTCACTGTAACCTCTGCCTCCCAGGTTCAAGTGATTCTCCTGCCTCAGCCTCCAGAGTAGCTGTAATTACAGGTGGACACCATCATGCCTGGCTAATTTTTGTATTGTTAGTAGAAACGGGGTTTCACCATGTTGGTCAGGCGAGTTTCGAACTCCTGACCTCATTATCCACGCGCACCCCCCCCACACACAGCCTCCTAAAGTGCTAGGATTACAGCCACCGGGCCTAGCCTGTCAATAGTTTTCTATAATTTTTGGCGTACTATCTACCTTGACTTATATTAGGGTAAAAAATGAGTGATAACTCAAAAGTGTACAGAGATGAAGTAGCAGGCCCCATGCTTTGACATTAAGAAGAATGGGGTTAAGTGTGAGGCTTCTGTGAATTATCTGAACTATCTAGATACCAGTGATAATGACCTAGAGGCACGTTGTCCAATAGCCACACATGGCTACTACATTTAAATTTAAATTAATTACAATAATATAAAAATTTGGCTAGTCACACTAGCCACATTTCAAGTTCTCAAAAGCCACATGTGGGTAGTGGTTAGCATATTTCGTAGCATAGATAGAGAACATTTCCAGCATCAGAAAAATTGTTGGAGAATGCTTGTCTGGACACTTAAGCACACACAGAAATATCAAATTGGGTTAAGATGCTATCAAAAGCTAATGCTCGGACTTGCCCTTAGACAAATACACGTTATCAATGCCCTGCTGATAAGAGAACTGAGAATAAAATGTGTGTTCCGGGTGGACTCTAATTAAACAGTTGAATGCCTGACTACAAACATTTGAATGTATTTGGTGATTTGGACCTGGAATGTATCCTTAGTTTGGTTAAACATGGAAATATTCTTCTCTTTCTGACCTACTTATTAAAGATGTTTGAATGATAGCATTACATATATTATGCAAAATCTATCTTTCTCAAATATTGCAAGATATATATAGTATAGGAAGAAACTACTATATGATTTTATTAGCATTTTTACTGCTTAATAAATGCATTTTGTATTACAAAATTAATAAGTACCCATAGTATAATTAGGGTATTCCTCCAAAATATTATAAATAATAACATTAAACAACTTTGGAAACAGAAAGAAAGGGTCAGCAGTGTGCATTATGGCATGAACATTTGTTTCCCCCAGAATTTATATGCTGAAGATCTAACTCTCAGTGTGATGGGATTTGGAAATAGGGCCTTTGAAGGTAATTAGGTTTACATGAGGTCATGACAGTGGGGTCCTTATGCTGGAATTAATGCCCTTATAAGAAGAGGCCAGAAAGCCTGTTCAAGAACTAAATCAGCCATTGTCTTGGTCACAGACTTCCCAGCCTCCAGGGCTGTGAAAAATAAATGTCTGTTCTTGAAAGCACTGTTCATAGTATTTTGTTATAACAGCTTAAGCAGACTAATACAGCATGTAAATATTATATAATGACAACAGAATAAACAATGTGGCTAAAAAACAGATAACAAAAGAATCTGGGGCCATTACATCCTAAAGTCTGTTACAACTAAATAAAAAAATTTAAAAATTAAAAATGCACTTTCATTATGTCAAAAGCAGGTAGAAAAAATATAACAATTATTTAAGAGTGTTTGTGTCCAAGCACATAGTATAAAATATCTACACAATATATCATTAAATCTTCCTAATGAAGTCGTTTTATGCTCATGTGTCATAAATAAATGGATAAATTATAAACAGTTCAAGCTTAGGGAAAATTATCAGCATTCCAGTTAATAATAAGTGGGTCCAGAATCAGGAAAATAAACCTAAACACGGTATAAGTGACTAAAGTATATTTAATAGAAAAATACATTAAAATACTGAAGACGAAGAATGTTGCTCCATAAGCTTGTAACGCAGCAATAATCAATTTATATAAATTATTCCCAATATTAATGAACGTGGAGAAATCAGTGAATAACACATTGAAAAATGAATGCCTAGGAGATGAAGTAAAACTTCGGTCTTTTCGTAATATGTAATAAATTCCTACTTTAAACTGATGAAAAAAATGACGACAATTCCAAATAGGACAAACGAAAAGAGACATACAAAGAGATATACGAGACATTTTTTAATTTCACAAAATGGTACATGTTAACTCTACTTTGGAAAACACGGATCACTAAGTGATTTTGCGAAACAAAAAACAAAATCATTAACACAGAAATTATACCAAAAATGCAAAGGAGTCTTCCCACCTCCGCACAAAACAACAAAAGCACAAAAGTTGTTGGGCTGAGACACTTCAAAGTAAATTATTTTATTACCTCAAGAAAAAGATCATATGAAAGCTATTTATCAGTTCCAGGAAAGTTTCCAAAATGTTTAATCAAGTCAGCATAAAAATGATACCAAAATCTAGCAGAAAACGCATAATAAAATAAAATGCTGCAAAACACAGTTCATCCTCAGTTATATCAGTAAAATATCCTAAATAAAATACTTGCCAATAGAATGCAAAAACAGAGACAGAGTAAGCGAGGACACCGAGCAGGAGTCCATGAGGTTCACAGTAAGAAAACAAGTGGCTGAGCAGCCGGAGAGAAAGCAGCCCCGGGATTCGGCCACGTGACGTGCGGTGGACCCTGCGGCAGGGACCCGCCAAGCTGCCCACCCCTCAGCCCCTCAGCCCCTCAGCCGCCTCAGCCGCCTCACCCCTCAGCCGCCTCAGCCCCTCAGCCGCCTCAGCCCCTCAGCCGCCTCAGCCGCCTCAGCCCCTCAGCCCCTCAGCCGCCTCAGCCTCCTCAGCCCCTCAGCCCCTCAGCCGCCTCAGCCTCCTCAGCCGCCTCAGCCGCCTCAGCCTCCTCAGCCCCTCAGCCCCTCAGCCGCCTCAGCCCCTCAGCCGCCTCAGCCGCCTCAGCCTCCTCAGCCGCCTCAGCCGCCTCAGCCTCCTCAGCCCCTCAGCCCCTCAGCCGCCTCAGCCCCTCAGCCGCCTCAGCCGCCTCAGCCTCCTCAGCCCCTCAGCCCCTCAGCCGCCTCAGCCTCCTCAGCCCCTCAGCCCCTCAGCCGCCTCAGCCGCTTCAGCCCCTCAGCCCCTCAGCCTCCTCAGCCGCCTCAGCCCCTCAGCCCCTCAGCCTCCTCAGCCGCCTCAGCCCCTCAGCCCCTCAGCCTCCTCAGCCGCCTCAGCCCCTCAGCCCCTCAGCCCCTCAGCCGCCTCAGCCGCCTCAGCCCCTCAGCCGCCTCAGCCGCCTCAGCCGCCTCAGCCTCCTCAGCCCCTCAGCCCCTCAGCCGCCTCAGCCTCCTCAGCCCCTCAGCCCCTCAGCCGCCTCAGCCGCTTCAGCCCCTCAGCCCCTCAGCCTCCTCAGCCGCCTCAGCCCCTCAGCCCCTCAGCCTCCTCAGCCGCCTCAGCCCCTCAGCCCCTCAGCCCCTCAGCCCCTCAGCCTCCTCAGCCGCCTCAGCCCCTCAGCCCCTCAGCCCCTCAGCCCCTCAGCCTCCTCAGCCGCCTCAGCCCCTCAGCCCCTCAGCCTCCTCAGCCGCCTCAGCCTCCTCAGCCCCTCAGCCGCCTCAGCCTCTCAGCCGCCCGCGCCGCCGCTAGCTCACCCGCCCGGCTGCCTTAGGGGTTGGCGCTGCCCAGCTGGCTCTAGCGCAGCCTCCTGCCGGTCTTCCCATTGAGGGCTCCCGCCACTGGCTCCTGGCCTCCGGCTACTACCCGCGCGCCGTGGGCAGGGCCAGTCCGGGGGAGCGGACCTCAAGAGGCGCGGCGGGATGGCGGGCGGTGTCCAAAAGCCTCTGAAAGTCGCAGCCGGGCGCGACGGGGAGGCCCCAATGTGTCCCATCCAAGGCCTCCAGGCGTCATCACCCAGGAAGAGTCCCGGGCGGGGGCACCGCTCCCTCCACGCTGTCGCGGGCTTCGGCCAGGCGGTGATCCGTGCCCAACGCCACCAAAGGGAAGCTTGTGCCCGAGAGTGGGGAAAAATGCATCCTTCACGGGGATCTGAAAACTCCAGGTCCTCCTGCCAGGAGCCCACGGCCTCGGATGGGGCCCAGACGCGCCGGCGCTGGGGAAGCGCCCCCTGCACCTGAGCCCAAAATTGTCCCCAACAAACCCCACACCCGCAGGGCTGACGTTTGGGCTCCGGGGTGCGGTGTCGATGAAATGGGCACCGCGTGCTTTCCATGCAAAAGACACTAAGTCTGGAGTTTATGAAATTATTGAAGGAAAGCCGCACCAGTGCCAAGAGATCATGGCCCAGAGCTGGCACAACTGATCAGACCAATGCTGGGCAAAAGGCCTGAAGAAGACCATCTGGAGAAGCATCCCCAAAGCACCAGATCGCCTTCCTTTCCGAGGCCACAAAGGCGAGAACCTCCAGAAATAGCATGAAACACGGTGACTTGGTGACACCCAAGCCTGCTGCCACCGTGGTTTCCAGCAAGGCAGAATCAAGGCATGAAGTAATCCACCCCAACCATGCTCCTCTGAGGGCTGAGCAAGACATAGATAGTGGGTGAAGGCAAGTGTTTGTCCCAGGAAAGGCCCAGAGTGGTTGCCCCCTTGAAGTCACCTGCCAGTCTGAAGGCCCAGGGGACTTGAGCAATACCAAGAACTGGCCACGGTGAGCAGGGTAAATATTGACATCTTAGCTGCAGAAGGGAGGGATGCAGCGAGCGAGGGCAGAGGCTGCAGTGAGCTGAGATCGCACCACTGCACTCCAGCCTGGGCCCAAGAGCGAGACTCCATCTCAAAAAAAAAAAAATGAAAGAAAAAGAAAAGAGGAAGAAAGCAAATTTATTGTCTTCAGTGGTTTGAAATAACAAAAGCTGATTGCCAAATACAGTATGTGAAATAACTCCTGCTTAAATTGTTTAAGAAAGAAATGATATAGGGCAAACACAATAAATTAGTCTTGTGTGACATTTTTTGAGTACCTTAAAATTCTTCTATTTAAAAAAGGAAATTTAAAAAAGGAAAAAGAGTTTTGATTCATCTTGGCCAGCATTTAAAACACGAGCATGGCACTCACGGTCCTGAAGCCTCTTCCCAGTGAGGGTCTTCAATGGCATTTACCGCAGTTGTCAGCTGATGCTGTGTCTCTCCTGGGCCTGGGTAACTTCAGGGACCTCCACTGACAGCTTCTCCTCTCCTCAGGCTGCCAGAAAAGTAACGGCCAACCAGGGAAATAGAAATTATCGTTTTAAACAATCTTGACAAATTGTAGAAATTTTATTGGTACTACTCACATCTCTAGGTTTTTGAGCATTTTTTTCCATGGAGATTAGATTATAAACATTGCGTCTATGCTTCTACATGTGTTCATGACCCAATTGGCCTCTTTGATACTTGAGTAGTAACACTATTCTGAGGAAGTGAAACTTAAAATATATTATAAATACATAAATTCTTATCTATAATTTATTAACATACACGTTCAACAATCTGAAATCTTTAAATTTTGGCAAACTTCAATGCTGACCAGTATAACATTCAATGAAATAGCTTCTTTAATTTTTAATTACTTTCTATTTAGGGCTTGTTTGTTAATCTTTATGTTTTCATGCTGTTTTAGTATGTGAACATATTCTATATATACATATTTTTTGAGACATAGTTTTACTCTTGTTGCCCAGGCTGGAGTGCAATGGCGCGATCTTGGCTCACTGCAACCTCTGCCTCCCGAGTTCAAGCAATTCTCCTGCCTCAGCCTCCCAAGTAGCTGGGATTACAGGCATCCGCCACCATGCCCAGCTAATTTTGTATTTTTAGTAGAGATGGGGTTTCTCCATGTTGGTCAGGCTAGTCTCGAACTCCCGACCTCAGGTGATCCACCTGCCTCGGTCTCCCAAAGTGCTGGGATTACAGGCATGAGCCAACGTGCCCAGCCTCCACCACCTATCTTTATCCAGATGCACGTAACTGTTATCCTCTGCCTGTCCACTAATGTATATTAGGATTGTTGGAGAAAATAACTTGTTTCTTTAGCATCACAGGTCCACAAATTGAAAGTGTGCCCCCAGGAGCTGCACTAAATGATTTGTACCCATCTGCACCTGATTTAGAACATTTAGAAGGTAAGATTCTAAACTTCAAGTTTGTGATGTTTAGGGGCCATTTTGGACTTTGAGCTGATGAGATGATATGATTTAGATAATAATACTTTGGATTTGAGCTGATGATGAGATGAAATCTTTGGGAGGGAGTAAATGTATTTTGCCTTTAGGGAGAATATGAACATTTGAAATTTAGAGGGAACTGTATGGTAGGTGATATGAAGATTTCTTCTAAGATTTTCTTCCACGGTAAACAATTACCATGCTGTAGGGAAGGCTGCATGCCATAAAATGGTGGGCCACCTCTAGGATTTGAGAACAACTCTCCATTGACAGGCAAAAAGAAACCAGAATCTTCAGTCCTCTGACTATAGGAACTGAATTCTGACAAAAACCAATGAGCTTGGAAAATGGCCTGAAATAAAATAATAGCCCTGCATCCAACTTGGAAAGGAAAAAGTTCAATTTTCTCTGTTTGCAGATGATACAATCTTCTGCTTGGAGAAACCTAAAGACTCCACCTCACCATCTCACGGGGAAACAGACCATCACAGTGCGACAATAGCCTGCAGGAGGGGTGCACAGAACCCTGGCAGCTCATCCTGGGGACGGTGCTCTAGTCTGGGAAAAGGCTTCTCAGGGAAAGGGGCCTGTTTTGTTTTTATTTTTTCATTGTAGGAAGAACACACGGTTTAAGTATTCAACTTGATGAACTTTTACCCATGGGTGCACTCAGGCTCAGCCCCCAGACCAAGCTGGACAAGACCAAGTTCATGCCCAGCCCCTAGAGGGCTCTTTTGTCCCCTCCCATCCAATACTTCCCCCCAGAAGTAAGCACTCTTCTCAACCCTTTTGCTGTAGATTAATTCTGCTTCTTTTTGCCTTCTATAGAGGCTTGCGGAAGGTGCTCTTTTGAGTCCGGCTTCTTCACTCAACAATGACATCTGTGAGATCCTCTCATATTGTTGTATGTGGTCATAGGTCATTCTTTTTCATTGCTGTATAATATTTCGTTGCATGAATACACTGTCATTTGTTGATGTGTTCTGTTTATGGATACTTAGGTTGTGCTAGACAGTGATAGTTTTGGCTCAGTAGAAGTTACCTTGCTATCCAGAGGCAGAGGGGATACGGTAGAACAATTGAGAAGGCAGGAACAACATGCACAAAGGCTTTTGGCAGGAGGGAGACTGCCTGGGGCCCTGAAGGCTAGTGTGGCTTCCTGGCACCCCACTTCTAGGCCGCTGTGTTCTGAGCGCCTGCTGCCCTGTCCTTGTGTGTGGCCCTCCACACCCATTCCCACCTCCTCCTCCTGTGCCTTCCTGACCTGCAGGGGCTGGGAAGCTGAAGGGAAGTGATGTAGCCACAGAAGAAACACGTGGAACCACAGCAGCTGGAGGCGGTGAGAAACGGCATCCCCCTAGGCCCTTTGTAGGAAGCAGGGCCCTGCCAACACTTTGATTGCGGATTTCTCACCTCTAGAACTGTGAGAAAATTAATTTCTATTTTTTTAAGCCACCAAGTTTTTGGTCATTTGTCACAGATGCACAGGAAACTCATGTGTCTCATGCATTAGTAAGCAGCATGGTATTCTGGAACTACTGAAATGGTCCCGCAATGAGTTCAGACAAGAATTACTAAAGGCAATTGGTGAAATTAAACATCTTTCCAGCCTGCTGGCCAAGGTGAGGAAAGACAGCTTTTTACTGGTATTTGCCCGTCCTTGTCCACATTTCTGCCCTGAACCTCTAAATTCACAGAGCACAGAGAAGCATTTGCTCATCTATTTCACTCTTGAAGCCAGTATTCCAGCTTGAAGGCCTATTAGATTGCAGACAGATTGGCACTGGGATACAAAAAGGAAACACCCAAATTGCTGGTGGTAGATGGTTCAAAGTGTAGTTGAGATGTAGAGAATCAAAGCAGAGAGTACAATGCAGTGATAAAGAATATCAGCCAGGCACAGTGGCTCACACCTGTAATCCCAGGACTTTGGGAGGCTGAGGTAGGTAGATCACCTGAGGTCAGGAGTTCGAGACCAGCCTGGCCAACATGGCAAAACCCTATCTCTACTAAAAATACAAAAATTATCTGGGAGTGGTGGCGGGTGCCTGTAATCCCAGCTACTTGGGAGGCTGAGGCAGGAGAATTGTTTGAACCTGGGAGGCACAGGTTGCAGTGAGCTGAGAAGATCATGCCACTACACTTCAGCCTGGGTGACACAATGAGATTCCATCAAGAAAGAGAGAGAGAGAGAAAGAGAGAAAGAAAGAGAAAGAGAGAGAGAGAAAGAGAGAAAGAAAGAGAAAGAGAGAAAGAGAGAAAGAGGGAAAGAGAGAAAGAGAGAAAGAGGGAAAGAAAGAAAGAAAGAAAGAAAGAAAGAAAGAAAGAAAGAAAGAAAGAAAGAAAGACAAGACAGAGAGAGAGAGAAGGAAGGAAGGAGGGAAAGAAGGAAGGAAGGAAGGAAGGAAGGAAATAAAGAAGGAAAGAATATCATAGAGTTATGCCCAGACTCTAGTCTAGTGCAAAGCAGAACACTTAGTGTAATATGGTAGTGAGTAGTACAGGAGGACTTCCTGGAAGAAGTGACAACTGAGCTGAATTCTGAAGATTGAGTGGGAGTTTGCCAGGTCTATTGGCATGCTTTTAGCTGCTAGTAACAGACAATTAAAATCACTCCTAATTTTCCCTCCAAAACACTGCCACTATTTTGGAGTTTTCTTCCAGATATATGTGTGTGTGTGTGTGTATCTCATAAATTTAAAAAGTTTTAGAATAGACCAGGTGCGGTGGCTCACGCCTGTAATCCCAGCAATTTGGGAGGCCATGGAGGTTGGATCACCTGAGGTCAGGAGTTCGAGACCAGCCTGACCAACATAGTGAAACTCCATGTCTACTAAAAATGCAAAAATTAGCCAGGCGTGGTGGCGGGTGCCTGTAATCTCAGCTACTTGGGAGGCTGAGGCAGGAGAATTGCTGGAACCTGGGAGGTGGAGGTTGCAGTGAGCTGAGATCACTCCATTGCACTCCAGCCCAGGCAACAATAGCGAGACTCCGTCTCAAACAACAACAAAAAAATTTAGAATAATCTTGTACATGTTATTAACTTTCATTTTTCATTTAAATTTTTTAAAATGATTAAACTTGTCTCAGCATATTCTCATCATTAAATATTATTTAAAACATTATTTTAAGGTTAGATAGTATTTTATCATATAAATAATTCATATTTACTAGTCCCCTGTTTTTGAACATATATGTATTATTGAACATTTATGTTCTTTCCGGTCTTTCAATATTGTAAATACTTTTTTTCATCTCTCTCTTATTACTGATTTAGGAAAAATTCCTAGATATTGAATTACTGAGTCAGAGTGTAAACATTTTAAAGACTTCTAACATATCCAGCCAGACTGCCCTTCAGAAATATTACACCAGTTTGTTCCAGCAGTCATGAGAACACTCACTTTGCTGAGCTCTTGCCAGCACTTGATATTACATGGTTATTGCATTTCTTTTTTTTTTTTTTTTGAGACGGAGTCTCGCTCTGTCGCCCAGGCTGGAGTGCAGTGGCGCAGTCTCGGCTCACTGCAAGCTCCGCCTCCCAGGTTCACGCCATTCTCCTGCCTCAGCCTCTCCGAGTAGCTGGGACTACAGGTGCCCGCCACCACACCCGGCTAATTTTTTGTATTTTTAGTAGAGACGGGGTTTCACTGTGGTCTCGATCTCCTGACCTCGTGATCCGCCCGCCTCGGCCTCCCAAAGTGCTGGGATTACAAGCGTGAGCCACCAAAGACTTCTAACATATCCAGCCAGACTGCCCTTCAGAAATATTACACCAGTTTGTTCCAGCAGTCATGAGAACACTCACTTTGCTGAGCTCTTGCCAGCACTTGATATTACATCGTTATTGCATTTCAATCTGGTAATCATTTCTTTTTCTTTCTTTTTACCCTTTTTGTTTGAAAATATCTTCCCTAGCCCAAGATTCAATAAACAATAACTTTTCTCATTTAAAAAAATAATTATCTAATCAGTCTAGAATTTTGGTTTTTGATATAAGAATCGTGATGATTGTATGATATTCTGCCCACCAACCAGAGCAGTGCTGGAGAGGTGCAGAGATGGCCTCCTGTTTCCTGTTTCCTCCAAGTTCTGGGTCTGTGATTTAGGGATCTGCTGCTGAGAGAGGTTCAAAATATCTTCCCACCTTATTTCATGGACTGTCATTGTTTCAAGAAGCAAATTACACCATCAGCTCCAGGAAGGTTTTTCTCTACTGCTTCATCTATCTTAAGTTCAGTCCATTGCAACCTGATTCTGCATTCTGCCATCTGATGGGCTTTGTGGTGGGTCATGCGAGGAGTTTCTATCTTTGTCTGTGTTCTAAATTTGCAGGTATTTTACTTAAAGTATGGAAGCAATTTTATTAGAAGTTACTAGCCAAGCTTTGTATTAGGTTTTAATATCTTGTAAAATAAGATTATTTTCCCTTTTTCGCTTTAAGATTCCTCATTACTCTTTTGCATAATGTTTAATCTCCCTTGTGGCCCTTTTTGAAGTTCTTCCCCAGTCCCTCATCTGTCTCTCTGGTATTTTGATTGGCATTTGCATTATACATATTAATGAAAAGTAATCTGGTATTTTTAAAATGTCTTATTTTTTCCTGATCATAAAATTATATGTTCTTTACAGAAGATTTAGAAAATACAGAAAAGTATAAAAAAGAAAAGTATTACCTTTAATCTCACCACTTAAAGGAAAAAAACTGCAAACATTTTGCTGTATGTCCTTTCAGACTTTTTCTTAGTTTATATGTTTGAGCATGCATAAAACTTGCATTGATACGATTATATTTCATCTTCCTATCCAGAAGAATAGAGTATGTCTTTCTACATTCCATTACAAAGAACCAGTTGGATTCATTTATTTATTCCACTGCTAATCTGTTTTTATTAATTCTTGTATTCTACTTTTTGGATATTTCTTTGATTTCTCACTAGTTTCTTGAGTAAAATTCTTTGTTCATTTCACTTTCTTGATTGATAATGAAAGCATTTAAAGATATGAATTCGACCTTTCTTGTAGCTTTGGCTAAATAGAGACAATAAAATCTAGGAACTTCTGAAATAAATTAAACCTAATTTAGAGAAAAAAGGAAAGTGTGCATTTTCTGTAGAGTACAAGGCACAACATATATATTTAAAATTAGGCTGTTATTAATATTATAAAATCAAGTTATACATATATTCCATATCTTATTGCATTCTACCTAGAACTATCAAATACTAACAGCAGGACAAAAAAGTCCTCACTAGTAATTTTAGGTGAGAGTTTGAGGTAAAGATGTGGACATGATATCACATAGGGTTGCTTTCATATCTGTCAAGACCCTAGGTCTGTGATTTTGTGCTTTCTTATATGTACAGAGACTGATTTGTAATTGCAGTGAACTTGTAACATACTAATCTTCCTGCCCTTTTACATTACCATAGTAAAAGCAAAACCCAGACCTAATCAAACTGATAGCTTATTGTATCTCTACCTCAGAATGTCAACGAATCCACCAGCAACCATGATGATATGGTTTGACTCTGTGTTTCCACCCAAATCTCATCTCAAATTGTAATCTCCATGTGTCAAAGGAGGAACCTGGTGGGAGGTGACTGCATCATGGGGGCAGTTTCGCCTATGCTGTTCTTGTGGTAGTGAGCGAGTTCTCACAAGATCTGTTGGTTTTATAAGTGGCAGTTTCCCCTGCTCTCCCCTCTCCTCATGCCTTGTGAAGAAGTTGCTGCTTCCCGTTTGCCTTCCACCATGATTGTAAGTTTCCTGAGGCCTTCCCAGGCATGCAGCATTGTAAGTCAATTAAGCCTCTTTTGTTTACAAATTACTCAGTCTCAGGTATTCTTTATAGCAGTGTGAAAATGTACTAATACAGGAAATTGGTACCAAGAGCTTGGGGCACTGCTATAAAGATACTTGAAAATGTGGAAGCAACTGTGGAACTGGGTAATGGGCAGAGGTTGGAACAGATTGGAGGGCTCAGAAAAAGACAGGAAGATATGGGAACATCTGGAGCTTGCTAGAGACTTGTTGAATGGTTTTGACCAAAATGCTGATAGTGATGTGGAGAGTGAAGTCCAGGCTTAGGTGGTCTCAGATGGAGATGAGGAACTTATTGGGAACTAGTGCAAAGATCACCCTTGCTATGCTTTAGCAAAGAGACTAGTGGCATTTTGCTCCTGACCTAGAGATCTGGGTGAACTTGACAGAGATGATTTAGGGTATCCAGCAGAATAAATTTCTAAGCAGTAAAGTGTTCAAGAAGTGACAGCATGAAAGTTTGGAAAATTTGCAGCCTGACCATATGGTAGAAAAGGAAAACCCTTTTCTGGAAAGAAATTCAAGGTGCAGAAACTTGCATAAGTAACAAAGAGTCAAATGTTAATTGCCAAGACAATGGGAAAATGTCTCCAGGGCATGTCAGAGATCTTCACAGCAATGCCTCCCATCACCCAGAGGCATAGCGGGGAAACATGGTTTTGTGGGCCAGGCCCAGGGCTGCTCCTCTGTGCAGCCTTGGGACATGGTACCCTGCATCCCAGCTGCTGCAGCTCCAGTCATGGTTAAAGAGGCCAAGGACAACTTGGGCTGTTGCTTCAGAGGGTGCAAGCCCCAAGCCTTGGCAGCTTCCATGTGGTGTTGGGCCTGCAGGTGCACAGAAGAGTTGAGCTTTGGGAGCCTCTGCATAGATTTCAGAGGATGTATGGAAGCACCTAGATGTCCAGGCAGAAGTCTGCTGCAGGGGCAGAGTCCTCATGGAGAACCTCTGCTAGGGCAGCACGGAAGTGAAATGTGGGGTTGGAGCCCCCATACAGGGTCCCCGCTGGGGGATGGCCTAGTGGAGCTGTGAGAAGAGGGCCACCATCCTCCAGACTCCCGAATGGTAGATCCATCAACAGCTGTACCATGTGCCTGGAAAAGCTGCAGGCACTTAATGCCAGCCGGTAAAAACAGCCAAAGGGGCTATACCCAGCAGTGCCACAGGGGCGGAGCTGCCCAAGGCCTTGGGAGCCCACATCAGAATGCCCTGGATGTGAGTCAAAGAAGATCATATTGGAGCTTTAAGATTTAATGACTCCCCTACCAGATTTTGGACTTGCATGAGGCCTGTTGGTCCCTTTGTTTTGGCCAATGTTTCCAGTTTGGAATGGGAACATTTACCCAATGCCTGTACCCACATTGTATCTTGGAAGTCACTAACTTGCTTTTGATTTTACAGGCTCATAGGTGGAAGGGACGTGCCTTATCTCAAATGAGACTTTGAACTTGGATTTTGGGTTATTGCTGGAATGAGTTAAGACTTTGGGGGACTGTGGGGAAGGCATAATTGATTTTGAAATTGAAAAGGGCTTGAGAGTTAGGAGGGGCCAGCGGCAGAATGATATGGTTTGGCTCTGTGTCCCCACCCAAATCTCATCTTGAATTTTAATCCCCATGTGTCAAGGGAGGGACCTGGTGGGAGGTGATTGGATCATGGGGGTGGTTTGCCCCATGCTGTTCTCATGATAGTGAGTTTTCGTGAGGTCTGATGATTTTATAAGTGGCAGTTTCCCCTGCTCTCCCCTCTCTCTGGCTGCCTTGTGAATAAATTACCTGCTTCCCCTTTGCCTTCCATCATGATTGTAAGTTTCCTGAGGCCTTCCTAGCCATGCAAAACTGTGAGCCAATTAAACCTCTTTTGTTTATAAATCACCCAGTCTCAGGCATTCTTTAGCGCAGTGTGAAAATGAACTAATATATATGAATTCAAAGGATATACTTAAGAGACTCATGTCCAAAGGGTAACAGGAGCAGTTTTAGAACAAAACTAAAATGAAGGATCTAAAGTGCTGTACTGGGTTCTCTTGACTTACCCAGTGAACAATGTTATGATCTTGGGCAGGCGCCTTTACATTCTGCAATGTGGAAATGAAATGTGATGGTGGATGGAAACTCATCTTGAACCTAATTCCATGGGAAGCATTTAACATTTAACATTTCATCATGACATATGTTTGTTGTAGGCATTTGGTACATACCTTTTATTACCTCATGCAGGTATTTTGCTAAAAGGGGTTTGGTTTGTTCATGGTTTTTGGTTTGTTTGTTTGCTTGTTTTTTAGAGAGACAGGGTCTCGTTCTGTCACTTAGGCTGGAATTCAGTGTTGCAATCCTCACCCACTGCAGCCTTGAACTCCTGGGTTCAAACGATCCTCCCACCTCAGCCTCCTGAGTAGCTGGGACTACAGGCACAATACCACCATGCCTGGTAAAATTTTAATTTTTTTTTAAGAGATGGGGTCTCACTGTATTGCTCAAGCTGGTCTCAAACTGTTGGCCTCTAGCAATCCTCCCACCTTGGGCTCCCAAAGCACTCGGATTACAGGTGTGAGCCACTGTACCCAGGCAAAAGATAACTTTTGAACACCAACTGAGGATGTTACTTACAATGAATCTTATCCTTATTCTCATTTACTTATTTGGATGGAGTTTCCTGAAATTTGTCTCACTATCATCTAGGATCCTTTTTCTTTCTCTAACTGGGAGATTGTGTCTGGTTTGGAAACTGCAAGCCCTGTTTAGGAAAAGGGAAATAGAACTTCACTATGTTGGTGACAAAAAGCCATTCCAGAGTTCTATGTGGACATAATCTTTTGGAAGGCATGATCAATATAGGGAGTTCCATATGATTACAAAAGTAGTTGGGAGGGGTCAAATATGTGCTCCCAAGAATGGTAAAATATGCTGCATCACAGAACCAATATAAGTTAGACAAAAATATATATATTTTTAATTTTTTTAAAAAGGCAGAATTGAAGTACCTGAAAAGAGACTTTAAGAGAGACAGTCCTAGGTCTGGGGGATTGTCCTCAGGTGGAGTTTTCAAGATAGGCCAATGAAAATATAAATTTTTCCCTTTACAAAGAGCAGAGTTTTTACTTGGAAATGGAGATAGAACTACTCTATAAGGGTTCATAAGATATCATAAATCCCTGAATCCTAAGGTCCATTTGGTCCAACAGAAAAATAGCGAGTCACAACAAAACTCTTCTTACCCAGAGAGACCAGGTTCCTGTAGTTTCCCAATATCACACCCTTGTGCAGATTCCTTTTGAGGAATCCATTAAGTTCCACTCTTCCCAGATGAAGTCATCCCTGAATGTCACTGATTCCTAAGTATTCCATAACACATTGTGATGATACGAATCTATTCATTACCTGGCCCAATGGGAGGAAAAATAAATGTAATGAAAGGAATATTCATGTAAACACAAACTGCTTATGTGGAAGAGAGCTTGCAGTTCAGGCAATCAAATTCCCAAGAGGACATTTAAAAATTCTAAGCAAGGATTCATCTAATCTCTGCCTGAACTTCTCCAAAGAATTCAAATTCATTATTTCACAAGGTAGCCTACTCTATTTTCTAAAGCTGTTCGTTGTTAGCATAAAGTTTTACAATCTGAATCAAATCTATCTTCAAGTAACTTTTAACCATTGGTTTATTATTTGAAGCCAAAAAGCATTAGTTTCTTCCTTCACAGAAGAGTTCTTTAAGAGTTTAAAAATTATTAAATATAAAATGCACACAAAATTGCCTATAACAAATATCACTACAAATTGAACAACAGTGTACTCCTACCAAAATTAAGAAATAAAACATTACCAATACTTTTGAAGTCGCCTGTGTGTCTGTCTTTCCTGGACTTTATCCCTGTAGAAGTAATAATCTACCCTAAATATTGTGTTAAACATTTTCTTTTTTTTTTTTATAGTTTAACGAAATGTGTATGTTTCTCTAAACTTTCCTGGTGGCTTATTTTACATTCTGTTGTTTGTTGATAATGTTTTTAATTCCATCTATCATGTCTTTAAACATTTTAAATATAATAATTTTAAATTTTTAATCAAATGATCTCTGCCTCTGAAGTTTTGGGGGATATATTTCTACTGTTTATTGTTTGTGCTGATTTTCATTCACAGTGTCTTATTTTATTATTTGTTTTGTAATGTTTAAGTTTTGGACTTCTGTTTGGCTCATCTTCATCTGTGGGGAATGTGAGGGAACTGGGATCTCCAAAAGACATGTGCTCAGTTTCTAATTTCAGAGTGTATTGAATAAATATTTTGAGTAATCTTTTTCACTGGAAATTTCTTTTTATTCCAGACCTCCTGTGAATATCCTGTTGTTTTGATTACTCTTCAATGCCACTCTCCTTAGAAGATGTACCTCATTCCGTGTGCATTTCGATATGTGGAAGTGTGTTGGGAGGTGGGGTCCCAAATTATTCATTCATTCTTCCTTCGTTTCATTCATTATGCAAGCAGTCTCCTAAGTAGGCACTCTGAGTGATAAACTCCATGAGACGTAGTTTCTGTCCTCAAAGACTACCGCCTTTGGTAGGGATAAAGTAAATAGACCTTAATATAGCTCTTGGACGAGCAGCCCTTGAATAAGTGGTCAAATAAATTTGTTGCAAATAAATACTTTCAGTCATTGTGTTTTAAGAATTATCATTTGTATGCACTGAGGAGAATTTCTACAGCTATTTGTCTTCAGAAAGGTTTTTTCTTTGTATTTCGAAGAATTTTGGCCTTAAAATTGCCAGCTTATTTTCAGGCATTCATATCCATTCTACTTAATTGGCATATAGTCATCAATTGTTGTCTCTTCCAACTCTGAGGGAATTGTCATAAAGGGAATTGTTCAGAAATATGTGTTTCCAAGCACTTGTTCACATATTTGTCTGGATTACATCTATCTGTTCTCTCAACGGCTTTCTTTAGTCGCACCTAAAAGTTCCAAGACAAGGGTTGTGTCATTATTTGTATCTCTAGTGCTATTGCTTTTGACACATAGTCAAGGCTTCTCAACAGAAGTGTATCCAATTGGAATTTTTTCTCACTCTCGAAGAGCCAATTCCTTCACTAACGCAGACAAAAGGGGCGGGGGGCTCAGGCGCTGAGGATTCTGGGCACTGTAGTTCCGACGCTCTGGCTGCGCAGGCGCAATGCCCTGCCTGGAGGCCGGCCCCGCCGAGCCGCCGCCATTGCTGGAAGCGTTCCCGCCCTGCTCTGCGAGTTCCCTCAGTTGTCCTCAGTTCGGCCGCCAGGTACTCGTTGTCCCGGGCGCCTGGCCTCGGTTGCCCGCCGCCCCTCCCTTGGCGCTTGGCTCCCGGCTCCCAGCGGCGTCCGGGGCGTGGCCGTTCCCTCTAGAGCTCCTGTCCCTGAGCGGACCCGCCCACCCTTGAGAGGCGATTGGGGCTGGGCCTCCTTCCCGAGTGTGGGTTCAGTCTCCAGCTGGCCTCCCTCACAGGTCGGCCGCGTGCCCTCTGCGGCCTCCTAGCCCGGGTCCAAACCCGGGAACCTCCTCCCTGCGGGCCTGGCGGCGCTGGGGTTAAAAAAAGCCGGGCGCAGGGCGTGAGCAGGGAGTCAAGTAGGGCGGGCGGTCCCCTGACCCGACTTTCCCTGTCTTCCCAGCTCCGCACCTTGCCGGCCCTGAGGAGGGCATACCTGAAGTGGGTAGAGGAGAGCAGTTAGGGAAAGAGGGCGAGGTTGGCAGGAGCATGTCCGCTCTGGCTTCTGAACTGGCAGGGATGGAACTAGGTTCCACATCGGGGGACCTGCGCTGCTCAGTAACCGAGGCAGCTTTTCCTGAAATGTAGCATTTCAAATACTGTAATCACCTTTTAATCACTTGTCACTCCCTGACATGACAATGGTATTATTGCATTGGTTGGGAAATGCTGGACTGGTACATGGCGCTGAGATTCTCAGCAAAAACATGGACCCTTCATTATTTCTAAATAACTACACTGGCCAAGGAAGCAAAACAAGTAAAGTTTCTCCTTAAGTCTCTGGATACGTTTGCAATAGTTGGAAAGACAGAGCTTATAAATATCTAGGGAAATTATAACTGGGGAATATTGGCCTAGATATCTCCTGCATAATGACAAAGGGGACAGTAGAAACATATAAGGTGGCTACTGTCGTGTACTAATAGCTGATTCGTTGTGCTCAAGTGACCTGCCTGTAGTCACAGTTCTACTGTAGCCAAACCAGGGTTAGAACCTGGGGATGTGGCCAGCCACTCTGGGATTTTATTCCTCTTCCAGCCTCCTATGTATATTTAGATACTTCTTCTTGTCTGCTTGGAAAGTACAGAAAAGCAGAAAGAAGGGTAAACATCACAGCCCCAGGTCTCAGAGGTCTCAGTAGAGTTTTGTGTTACTCGCAGTCTTTTTTTCTATGCATTATATTTGCACAATTGAGATCAAGCTGAATATATTAAATGTTAAATATTGTTTATTCTAATTATAAAATAAAACAAGGTATTTATTGCAGTTTGGTTGTTAAACATGTTACTAGCATAATCTACATAATCTACATAAAGTATTGTCAAGGAGTTTATTAATATTTACAAATATTTTAAAAATGATGACTCAGCTCACTCTTGATAAATGTTAAAGATGCAGAAAACCATTACTCTAGACCTTCGGAATTGAAAATGCCTTATGTTGCTCTTTGTAGGTCTGCTTTAGTGTTCGGGGGTTGCGGGGGGGGCAGTATTCTTGGCTCATTTTTTTTCTTTGCAACCTTGTAAAACTTGGGGGTCAGTGTATGGGCTTGGGAGGGAGAGTCAGTTTTCAAGCTCTCTGAAGTAATATGCAACATCATATATGCATGTGCATTATTTTGTGGACAAGGTCAGATTCTCAGATGGGTCCATACCCCCCAAAAAGTTAATATTTACTGGTATGCATAGATTGTGTAGTGGTGAGATGAGGGCTTTCAGGGTATCCGTCCCTAGAATAACGTACATTATACCCATTAAGTAATTCCTCATTCACCCCCCTCCCACTCCTTCACCCTTCAGAATCTCTATTGTGTAACAGGCAATATTTCTTAAAATACTACACTAAAACTAAAACATTATATAATTTAACATATTATATAATTAACATGTTAACATTATATTAAACTAAATATTTCTTAAGGTGTACTTGTTCAAGCTGTGTATTTCTGTGCCTCACATCTAGAGATCCTGATTTTGATCTTGGATGGGGCCAAATAATTTCCTTTTTAATAAGCATATCCAGTGAGTTTTTTGCATTCTCAGATTTGAGACTCCTCTAATTATACATGCAGCATTTTCATTAGAAAACAGGAGAGGAGTCATAATTTTCATTAGATTTGCAAAAGGCTCTATGACAGAAAAATCTAGAGAAACACTGGTATAAGGCAAAACCACTTACTGGTTACCTTGAGGCTTCAATACAGGAATCCCCTCAGACTATTCTTTCTTTACCTCTTTTATCTCCACACTGCACTGCTTTCCTCCCTCAACTTCTCATTGTTTCTCTTCCACCAAAACCTTTTCATTGTGCCTAGGAAAGCCCCAGTGTCATGAAACAGACCACTCTACATTTTTAAGATACTCACTTTTTTTTTTTTTTTTTTGAGATGGAGTCTTGCTGTGTCGCCCAGGCAGGAGTGCAGTGATGCAATCTCTGCTCACTGCAACCTCCACCTCCCAAGTTCAAGCAATTCTAGTGCCTCAGCCTCCTGAGTAGCTGGGACTACAGGCATGCACCACCACACCTGGCTGATCGTTTTGTATTTTTTAGTAGAGACAGGGTTTCACCGTGTCAGCCAGGCTGGTCTCGAACTCCTGACCTCAGGTGCTCCGCCTGCCTCGGCCTCCCAAAGTGCTGGGATTACAGGTATGAGCCACCATGTCCAGCCAAGATATTTACATATTTTCTTGATTTAACTAACCCTGGTCTCCTCCTTGAGTTAATACATTAATCTGGCAGTATACGTTTCCGTATACCCATATCTAGTTAATTTTTGTATCTCTAATATTCTTTGCATTCTTGATAACCTTGCTTTATATATTAATATTCTTGTTTTTCAGAGAATAATGGTTAAGTACTTCAAATATCTTTTCAGATGAGCTTCTGATTGTTAGACACTGTAAGGTTAGATTAAGTTCTATGTTTATTGAGCAAAGCAACTGAACGTTATGAGAAGCAAGCTGCACATTCAGGGAAGGAGCAGATTCCACATGTTTAAGCATAACAGAGGCCCTAATTGCAGGACCATATAATTGCTTATAACACTTTTTGCACAAGGTAGAGTTTCTCAAAAACTTAATACTTATTATGTCACTGCTCTCATGAATAAAGATTCATGAGGCTAGTATTACCATCCTAGAAGAATTTATATTAACAATCTGTACTGTTTGATATCCTACATCAGGCACTCCTGGTTCTTGAACCAAACTCAGCTTCAGCAAGGCCATACATATCATTAGCTAAAGGTAGAAAAGCAGGGCCCAAGCATCCCTGGAAAAGATCTCTGCCACCCTATTCCTCCATGGGATAAAACTTTTATTAGGTGTATACTTTTTTTCAATATAAAAAGACTATAGCTTAATGCTTTGTGCACTGAATTTCATGTCTCTCCTATTATTACTAATTATTATTATTATTATTATAATACCTGCTTCCTTTTTGTTTTAAGTTTGCCTGATATAGAAATGATAAAGATCTATTTGAATATCAGATTGGGAGGGGTAAATCAAGATTTCCAATATCATTTAAATTTTGAAGTCTTAGTGTTCTCTTACATGAAACAGATCTCTGAAAATGTTAGGAAATAGACTCTTCGTGGGAAAGGCAAGAAAAGGAGATTCTTAGAATATTTAATTGTTAGATGAGTAAGTGATTGTGGCAAAGAGAGATTGAAGTATTATTTTCTTGTACTTCACACACATGTTGATTCAGTGGAAAAGGTATGGGCTTTGGAATTAGATTGATTTGGGGTCATGTATCTGCATGGCCTTGGGTACTTCAATTTTTTTAGGCTCAGTTTCCTCATCTATGGAATGGGAATATTATTCCTACTAGGTTGATGTGAAAATAAAATGAGAAAGTATTTTAAAACCTCCTTGTACAATGGCTAGCCTGTTAGTTGTGACTATAGTTAACAGTGCTAAAATCTTGAGCTCTGCCGGAGCAAGGGTCTTTGTCCCTCACTGATCTTAAGGGTTACTCTTGTGCTTCCTTAGGGGGGTCATGCTCACTTGTATGTCAGGATTCCAACTTGGTGAGTCGGAAATTCCCCAGGCAGGACTGGTTTCCATGGCTTATTTCTCTTCCTTAGGTATGTCTTTGCAAGACTCCACTCTTTCCAGAGAGGGGAAACCAGAGGGAGAGATTATGGCTGCTGTGTTTTTCTCAGTTGGACGCCTGGTAAGTTGGGATTCCCTGTTTTTGACCTACTATCTTGGTTTGAGAGCGTGTTTAGTTTTCCTGAAGGCTTGTGACTTCTCTACTTCCCCGACACCCCTTCTGGGAACTCAACTAAATAGACCCATGAAAATTGGGTTCACAGTAAAGGTAGTAAACTATGGGACGATTCACTATACTTACTTAACCAAATATCAGGACACATGATCTTTCAAAAAATATCTGAGCTGTTGTTAGTTATGACAGACATCTTTAATTTTGATATTAAATTTGTATTGTTCCCAGGAAATTTCAGTTATTTATGGGACAGCAGAATGGAATATTTTTCAATTGGAAAATTTTATTTAGGAAATTTTGGGGAAAATATATGTACACAAACACATACCCCAGCCCTGATTCATAGGAACCATTCCCCTTGTGCCACTCTCAGTGATCTCTTTTCTACTCATTAAGAAGTGATCAGATTTAATAGATTACATCAACAGAATATGTTTAAGACAGTGCTTGGCTGTAGGGAATTTACAGTTTCATTGAGGTAAAATGTACAAAAGTAATAATTACATTATTTAGGTGAGTAGTAGTTGCTTATCAGTATGATAAAGATGAGTGCTATGTAAAGAAAGAAATGGGATGATAGTGTGGGCTAAACTGGTCATAGAAAGTTCATGAGGATAGTTAGATTTAAGCTGGTACTGAATTACAAGTGGGATTTTAATTGTCATAAAGTATTTATGAAGATAGTTCAGGTGAGAAAGGGGTTTAAGGGCAAGGCTTCGGAGGCAGAGAACAGTGGGTGAGCTTGTGATTCAAGTTGGAAAGTTGTGACAGATAGGGCTGGAAATTAGATATTTAAGATGAATCTTTTAATGTTTCCCTGAAGACATTTAAATGTGTGTGTGTGTGTGTTTGAGTGTCCTTGGGATTAGTATTAATGTGATAAAAGCTGTGTTTTAGCAGTGACTGTAAAATAGATTCAGAAGAAAGAGAATACCAACAAATATAATTTGTTATAGTAATGATCTGTAATAACCCGTGATTGTGGTCTTTTATTCTTTGTAGCCAGAATATGTAACATGTAAATAGTCCTTAAAACATACCCTTGAAAAGATAAATAAAACCAAAATGTTGCCCTTGATCACCAGGTATAAGCATATTTGTCTAATCGTGTATCACGGGATCAACCCGTTTCTATCAGAGATTGAAGATTCACTTAATCATTAATTTTCTGGGATCTGAATATTTGTGCATTTTTAGACAAGATGTTGTTGAGGGGGAGTTAGCATAACATTTTTTCATAATCTTTAAGTATGTAGTTTTATTATCCATAATTTTTTTAAATGGCACAAAATCTGAAATGGATAACTACTTCTAGAAGGTAAAGTAAAATTTCATTTCATTCATAAAATCAGGCCCTCATGGGCTGGGCGCAGTGGCTCATGCCTGCAATCCTAGCACTTTGGGAGGCTGAGATGGGCGGATTATCTGAGCCCAGGAGTTCAAGACCAGCCTGGGCAACATGGTGAAACTCTGTCTCTACAAAAAAAAAGAGTACAAAAAGTTAGCCGGACATGGTGGTGCGTGCCTATAGTCCCAGCTACTCAGGAGGCTAAGACAGGAGAATCACTTGAACCTGGGAGGCAGAGGTTGCAGTGAGCCAAGATCGCCCCACTGCACTCCAGCCTGGGCAGCGACAGAATGAGACTCTGTCTCAAAAAAATAAAAAATAATAATAATAATAATAAATAAATAAATAAGGCCCTCATGGAGATACAGTTTCTAACTTTTGGAAGAAAACAATGTTATGAGAGGTTGCTGAAATATTTCCTGAGTGACTGTTGAGCCACATCCCCCCACCAAACACTGTAATGATTTTTCAGTTGTAGAAAACAGATAGTGTTAGTAGGTTTTGAATATTATTCTTGAGCAAGATACTTTCTGAGAAATAGATTTCATCCCAATATGAAAAAGTAGAATTATGTAGTGTCTGAAGGCACTTTATTATAAGTTTATTTTTGTTTTGATAGGTTCTTTTTTAAAAGCAGTTATATCTTTTTCAATCTTAACGTGTGTTTGTCATTGTCCCAAACAAAGTGAAAGATTATGATTGCATGTTACAATGGGACTTTGATTTCAGCCCTAAGTAAAACAGTAGATGAGGTCATCCCATACACAGTGCATCCACAGTGGATCGGTGGTGCTCGTTGAGGCTCTGCTGTAAGTCATAGGCAGCCTGTCACTGAGTGATCTTATCCTGTATCCCATTAGAGCCCTGAAGTTACCCAGCCAGATGAAGATCTTCACCTTCAGGTAGAAGAAACACAATTGGTAAAGGTAATACCTACCGTTGTACATATAATGAATAAAGAGAAAATGCCTATTTTACTGCCTCTGATTCTCAATGTTCCCAGTTAATTGCAAGTTCACAATGATTATTTTATTGGTGTGGTAGCCCCAGGGCTGGTGGCATCAATTTAACAGATTTCATTTCTGTCAGAGGTGGCAGCCATAATCTAGCCAGATAGTCACATCATGATTACTAATGGTAAAATATCCTATCATTACGTAGTCTGAAGCTTGTGCTGCATTGTAAGACCCAATACTGTGCCATTAAAAAATACCAAGAGTACATCAACATTGTGGAAATAGTGTTAAGATGAGTTTAAATTGGTTTAGATATTTTATTTCTTAAGGCTTTCTTATTTGTGAGTAGTGAATCCACTTCATTTTTCCAGAAAAAATAAAACTCAGAAATTTGTTGTGATAAGAAAAATTATCCAAAACAAAAGATAAATGTAGGCCATTTCAGAGTCATATTAGACCATTGTCTTAACAAGCCTAAGGGTTATCTGACATAGCAGGGGAGGGTTATATTGTTTGACTTACCATTTACTATTAATATTTAGATCCTAAAAGTTAGATATTAACTTATAGAAGATTGAAACATTGCAATTATTTTTGCTAGGATAAAAGATAATCCCCAAAGTTATGGTATTACTGTCCTGTAGGACATTAACTAGGTTTGTATCCAATTTTGCAGTCTTATTCCAGCATTCTTTTTTCCACTATCTGTACATCGGTTTCTTGCATCTCCTTTAAACCTGTCTTGTCAAGCTTCTGATCCCTCATTAATGACTTATATAAATCTTTGACAAGTATTCACTATGCTTTTAGAAGAATTATGTTTTTAAGTTTTTTAAAATTATCCTTTGAAAGTTGGTTTTATTCCAGAGATGTTTTTTGTAAAATGTGGTTTTTACTTTGGCTTCTATGAGAAAATACATTCTGAGATTCAGTTTTATATGTAGTATTTTTGAAATGATTTTTTAAATTCTTTTTAACATACAATAGCTTAGATTCTTAAAAACTTAGAGTAGAAATATTCATAGTTTTAGACTTTGAACCATGAACCTTAGAAAATGCCATACTTTTTGACATGGTATACAATTCATGTGGTTTATTTTTGTTCTGACAAAGGGAGTCCCTGGTAGAAGATTAATTCTGTCTGGCTCTTCCCTAAATTCTGCATCCTTTTTATTATACATACTAAACATAGCTTAGTTTAATTTTACTTTCAATAGAACCAGTGATTTGATAATAACTATCAATAAGTTATTAATTTAATTGGTTTTGTATTTGCTTGATTTTCTTATAACTATTGCCGACATTTTCTTTTTTTTTTTTTTTTTGAGATGAAGTCTCGCTCTGTCACCCAGGCACAGTGGCACAATCTCTGCTCACTGCAACCTCTGTCTCCTGGGTACAAGCGATTCTCCTGCCTCAGCCTCCCGAGTAGCCGGGATTACAGGCACCTACTACCACGCCTGGCTAATTTTTGTATTTTCAGTAGAGATGGGGTTTTACCATGTCAGTCAGACTGGTCTTGAACTCCTGACCTCAGGTGACCTGCCTGCCTCAGCCTCCCAAAATGCTGGGATTACAGGTATGAGCCACTGCGCCCAGCTGACGTTTTCAATTAGTGGTTTTTTTTTTTTTTTTTTTGTAGCATAGTCCTTTAAAAGAAGAAATTCCAGTGCTAAATGTCTTTTATTTTACAGGTACGTGTTTTTTAGTACAAACGTCTAACAAAGAAACTATAGAAGATTGATGAAGAACTCTTATTGCATGATTATTATAATCAGACCAAAAGGAACGCATCAAGACAAAGAGTCTTGATATTTTTGACATATGTAAGATTAAGACACTTACGTGCTAGTGAAGTCACAAACTAAAACCAGTGAGGTCATGGACAGTGAGTATCATAGTGCCAGTATATATGTTGTAACTTTTGGTAAACAACTTAATTTCCCAACAACAAACAACTAGATAAGCATAGCCTCAAGATGAAGAGGAGATAATAATAAGAAGCCTTTAAAAGCCTTCCAGTAACTGGGACTAGGCACCCACCACCATGTCCGGCTAATTTTTGTATTTTTAGTGGAGACGGGGTTTCACCGTGTTTGCCAGGCTGGTCTTCAACTCCTGACCTCAAGTGATCCGCCCACCTCGGCCTCCCAAAGTGCTGGGATTACAGGCATGAGCCATGGCACCCAGCTGGGTTATTATATAATCTTGACGAAGGAGGGAATTCTGATGAAATTTTAATGAGATCAGGGATGTGATAGGCTTAAAGCAAAATAGGCTCTGTATAAAAGAGTCAATACCATGTCCAGACTGCATAATGGACCTGGGGTCCTATTTCCTTGGAAAATACAAAGTTAAATGTAAAATGACATATTCAGAAATCCCTCATGTGAAAGTCTGCATCTGGGTTGCAAATAACTGCTTCTCAGCATCAAAGTCACTTTGATTCTTTCTGATGTGATTTCAGACTACACAATTTCTGACAGTCTATGACTTTAAAAGATGAGGTATCATAATGAGTAAGAAAGCAGTAGTTGCTCAAAACGGGTAATTATGACATTTTACAGTTGCAGAATGACCTTAACTTGTCAGTTGGTTTTATCTGTGTCTTCTATTCTAGCTTGAGGTGTGGAAGGGCAGAATTTTACTTTCTCAGTATGAGCTAATTTTTACTTTCTCTAACTCTATCAAAAAGAAACTTTTACATCAGTCTGGCTTAATGTTATTTGCCCAGTGTCTTTGAGGTAAAGAATATGAGGCTTATGATTTCTGGTTTCCATTGTATGCATCAGTGTATTATCTTAGAATCAATAATTTTTGGGTATTATATATTAGGTTTCCAATTTTATTTGTCTAAATTATGAATAGAGTTGGTCTGGGATAGTGAAATTGAAATAAATGGGTACTCTTAGCTCCCTAGGAACTTTTTGCGGTAAAAATAAAACTTTAGTTATAGTAATAGTTTCTTCAGTTTGACAAAGTTCAGTTTCTGAATAAAGGATACTTAAGTGAATTTACTTTCACAAGATCAAAATGTCCTCAACATTCTTAGAAGTTGTTTTAGTGTGTTTGTTGCCATATAAAGGCATACCCAAGAGTGGGTAATTTATAAAGAAAACGGGTTTATTTGGCTCACAGTTCTGCAGTTTGTACAAGAAGCATACTGCCAGTATCTGCATCTTGTGAGGGCCTCAGGCTGCTTCCATTCACAGTGAAAAGGAAAGAGAGCCAGTGTGTAGAGACTACATAGCAAGAGAGGGAGAGGGGAGGGGCCATGCTCTTTTTAACAGCCAGCTCTCATGGGAACTACTAATAATAGAGGGAGAACTCACTCATTACCATGAGGATGGCACCAAGCCATTCATGAGGGATCCAGCCCCATGACACAAACACCTCCCATTAGGCCCCATCTCCAACATGGGGATCAGTTTTGAACATGAGGTTTGGGGGGAAGGCATCCAAACTATAGCAGCAGTTTTATGTTTCAAAGTTAATTCACACTTCTACATTCTACAATCAGTATTTCATTCGTTCTTCACACAACACAAACCTTTGATTTTTTATGATTATTTATTTACCTGATTTTCCCCTGGGAGGGAAGAAAAAGATTGTCTTTCTGGCAGTATTCTTAATCACAGCTTTACTAGGGTGTAATTAATATACCATAAAATTCATAAAGTATACATTTGAGTGGTTTTTAAATATATTCACAGAGTTTGTAACCATCCATGTGTGGAATTACAGAACATTCCATCACCCTGAAAAAGAAACCCCATACCCACTAGCAGTACTCTCCATTCCCCCTCCTTACAGCCTCTGACAACCACTAATCTTTTCATCTCTATAGATTTGCCTATTCTGGACATTTCGTATAAATGAAATGATATAATATGTCATCCTTGGTGACTGACTGCTTTCATTTTAGCATAATATTTTCAAGGTTTATGTGTGTTGTAGCATGTGTCAGTACTTTATTCCTTTTTATGGCCAAATAATATTCCAGTTGTATGGATATAGCACATATTGCTTATCCATTTGTCAGTTGATGAGTATTTGAGTTGTTTCCACTTTGGGGCAATTAATAATGATGCTAATACATTTGTGTATACGTTTTTGTGTGAGCATATGTTTTCATTTCTCTTGGTATATACCTAGGGTTGGAATTTTGCTGGATCATATGATAATTCTATGTTAAACCATTTAGGGAACTGTCAGATTGTTTTACAAAGCAGCTGCCCCATATTACATTCCCCCAGCAATGTATGAGTGTTGCAGTTGCTCTACTTCTTCAACAACGCTTGTCATTGTCTGGCTTTTTTGATTATACACATCTTATTGGGTGTGAAGTGGTAGCTTACTGTATCTTAGGGACTTTATTTCCCTAATTACTAAGAACTTTCAGCCTCTTCTCTTGAGCATACTTATTGGCCATTTGTATATCTCCTTTGGAGAAATGTCTATTCAAGTCCTTTGCCCATTTTTTTATTGGGTTATTTGTCTTTTTATGTTTGACTTGTAAGGGTTCTTTATATGTTCTAAATACAAATCCCTTTTCAGATACATGGTTTGTAAATATTTTCTCACATTCTTTGGTTGGCTTTTTGAGTTTTTGATGATGTCCTTTGAAGCACAGAAGTTTTTAATTTTAATGAAGTCCTAATGATCTCTTCTTGTCTTTTGTCTAGTGTGCTTTTGGTGTCATATCTAATAATTCATAATTGGAGGTCAGGAAGATGTTCCTCTGTCTTTCCTTCTAACAGTTTTATAGTTTAGTTCTTACATTTAGGTCTATAGTCCATTTTGAGTTAAGTTTTGTTTATGGTCTGAGGTAGAGATTCAACTTCATTCTTTGGCATGTGAATATTCAGTTGTCTCAGCACTGTGTGTTGAAAAGACTATTCTCTACTCATTGTCTTAGTACCCTTATTGAAAATCAACTGACCATTAATGTAGGGATTTATTCCTAGACTGTCAGTTCTATTCCATTGATGTAAATGTCTATCCTAATGTCAGTACCATACTGTCTTGAGCACTGTAGCTTTGAACTAAGTTTTGAAAATACCTTTGAAGTACATTTTGAAATTAGGAGGTATGAGTGCCTCACCTTTCTTCTTTTTCAGTATTGTTTTAAAAAACAAATTCATTTCCAAATGAATTTTAGGATCAGCTTTTCCATTTCAGGAAAAAAAAAGCCAGATGGAATTTTTATAAGTCTTGTGTTGAATCTGTTGATCAATTTGGAGAGTAATGTTATATTCGCAAGATTAAGTATTCCATACTTGAACATCGCTTGTCCTCCGATTTATTTATGTATTCTTTAGTTTCTTTCAGTTTTGTAGTTTTATAGTTTTCAGTGTGCATGTTTTACACATCTTTTGTTAAAACTTCATTCCTGTGTTTTCTTATTTTTGCTATTATAAATGAATTTTTTCTTAATTTCTTTTTGAAATAGTTATTGATAGTGTATACAGATAATTGACTTACACACACACATATAGATCTTGTATCCTGAACCTTGCTGAACTAGGTTATTCTAATAGAACTAAATTGTTTGTGTATGTGTGGATTTTTTAGGGTTTTATATGCAAGATAACATTAACTGTATAGAGAGATTATATCATTTGCAAATCAAAATTTGCTTTCTCCTTTCCTGTCTGGGTACCTTGTATTTCTTTTCCTTTTCTAATTTCCCTTGCAAAATGTACAATATAATGTTGAATAGAAGTGAGAAGGAATGTCTGGGCATGGTGGCCCATGCCTGTAATCTCAGCACTTTAAGAGGCTGAGGTGAGTGGATCACTTGAGGCCAGGAGTTCGAGACCAGCCTGGCCAACATGGTGAAACCCCGTCTCTACTAAAAAATACAAAAATTAGCCAGGCATGGTGGCACACACCTGTAATCCCAGCTACTTGGGATGCTGAGATGGGAGGATCCCTTGAACTGGGGAGGTGGAGGTTGCAGTGAGCCAAAATTGCACCACTGCACTCCAGCCTGGGCAATGAGCAAGATCCTGTATCCAAAAAAAAAAAAAAGAGAGAGAGAGAAAGAAAAAGAAAAGTGAGCAGGGACATTGTTGTCTTTGTGATCTCAGGGGGAATGCATTCAGCTGTTTACCATTAAGTATGAGGCTAGATGTAGGTTTTCATAGAGAGTCTTTATCAGGTTGATGATGTTTGCTTCTATTTTTAGTTTGTTGAATTTTGTCAAATACATATTTGAATCTATTAAGATGATGTGCAGTTGTTGTTCTTTATTCTATTGATTGATTTTTTTGATATTACATAAACCTTGTATTCTTAAGATAATTCCCATTTGGCTGTAGTATATGCTGCATTTTAATTGTTGCTGAATCCACTATGTTAGTATTTTGTTGAGAATTTTGTGTCCATATTCATAAGGATACTGGTCTGTAGTGTTCTTCTGATGTCTTTGTCTAGTTTTGGTAATATTGGTCTCATAAAGTGGGTTTGGAATTTTTCCTTTCCATTTTTTGGAAGAGTTAGTGAAGGATTGGTATTAATTCTTCTTGAAATGTTTGGTATAATTCACATGAAGCCATTTGAACCTAGGCTTTTCTTTGTGGGAAGTGTACTTGTTATAGATCTATCCAGATTTTCTGTACACTGAGTCAGTTTTGGTAGTTAATGCCTTTCTACGAATTTGTCCATTTCATCTAAGTTCGCATACCATTGTTCATAGTGTTCCTTTATAATCCTCTTATTTCTTTAAGGTCAGTAGGAATGTCTTCTTTTTCATTCTGATTTTAGTAATTTGTGTCTTCTCTCTTTTTTTTCTTAGTCACTCTAGCTAAGGGTTTGCCATCTTTTATTCTTTCCAAATAACCAATTTTTGCCTTTTTTATTTCCTCTGCTGTTTTTCTGTTCTCTATTTTATTTCCATTCTAATATTTATTATTTCCTTCCTTCTGCTTTCTAAAAAATTTAGTTCACTCTTCCTTCTCTAGTTCCTTAAGGTATAAATTTAGGTTATTGATTTCTTTTTAAATTATAGGCATTTTATAGCTATAAATTTCCCTCTGAGCACTGTTTTCACTTTGTCCAGCTACTACCGTTGAATTATCTCTTTGCCCCTTCAATTTTATAAATTTTTGCTTCCTGTCTTATCGGACTCTTTTGTTAGGTGAGTATATGTTTAAATTTGTTATGTCTCACTGGTACATTTATTTCAGTTATTATACTTTTCAACTCCAAAATTTCTATTTAGTGAAATATCATTCTCACAGTTTCTTCTAAATCGTTATACATGGTTTTCTTTAGGTCTTTGAACATATTTATAATAGCTGCCTTAATGTCTTTGTTTAATAAGTACAATGTCTCGACTTCCTTGGAGGTAGTTTCTATTGATGCTTTATTTTTTACTGTGTATGGATCCATGCTTTCGTGTTTCTTTGTGTGTCTTATAATTTTTTGTTGAAAACTAGCTAGTTATTTTAAATAATATAATGTGGCAACTCTGGAAATCAGATTCTCCCCTCTCTAGGGTTTGTTGTTGCTGGTGCTGCTGCTTTGTTTAGAAACTTTCCTGGACCAATCTGTAGTCTGTATTCTTTATCATGTATAGCCACTAAAATATCTGCTTGGTTAACATGGTGATAGTTAATGATTAGACAGATTTCTTTTTGCCTTAAACCAGTAAGTCTTCAGCGACTGCCAAAGGAGCCTTTGTATGTGTTGGGCATACATTTCCCTCTTAGGCAGGCAGGTTGCAACTCTGCCTTAGTCATTTCTTGCTTGTACAGAGCCTCAAGGTAAGCTATAGATGAGAGATGAGGACCTTCTCAGGTTTTTTCCTGGGGCTGAGTTCTTGGTGAAAAAAGAAAACAAAACCCAGTACATTGGTTACAGACACATGTCAAGTGATTAACAATAAAGTTTATGAACTCATCATCTCCTACATTTGCCATGTCTTATTATTAGCAGAATTATCTAAAACATGCTTCAAAAACCTAAAGGTTCAAAACTACAAAGGGATATATATATACATAAGACATGTATATATGTATACAAGCATACATATCTAAATGGTAGAAAAACACCCCAGAGGAAATCTTTCTTCTGATCTAGAACAGACCTTAGCCAAATATGACCCAAGTTGACTTCTTTGCCTGAGTAGTCAGCTAATCAGGGCTCTTAGTTTACTAGATCATGGATCAGAATGATTACAAGGTTACAAGCTGGAATTCTCAATATAGACTGCTTGGATTTGAATCTAAACCCTTCTGTTTCTTTGACCTTGGGCAAGACACCTAACATCTCTGTGCCTCACTTTCCTTATTTGTAAATAGCACCTTCCTTATTGTGATGATTCATTCAATACATTATAAGCCCTTAGAGCAGTTTCTGATACATAATAAGCATTATACTCACAGAAGTGGGGAGATTAGTTTGAATCCCTTAAACCTGTTGCCCCTCTTAAATAGTTGTCAACCCATGAACAATCACATTTCATCTGTAATCCTTCCCTCACTAATTATTTTGATACAAATACAAAACATTTATTATTTAATCTATATTTTATTATATATCTCTAATTGACTATTTTTAAAATTCTTAGTGCTATATGATATTACTATTATTATAGCTGAAAAATGAACACTGAGCCTTTGTTTCATCAAATATTCATTTGGTATTTGTTTCCCCAGTTAATTCATATGGTGTAATTGGTTAATATGTCTCTTAGGTCACTTTTAATGTAGAAGTTTCCCCCTCTTTCTTTTACTGCTTTGTAACTGTTTATTAAAGAAACCAGGTTAGTGGTACTTTAGAGCTATGTTGTCCAACACAGAAGCCACTAGCCACATGTGACAATTGACCACCTGAAATATGACTAGTCCAAATTGAGATGGGCTGTCAATTTAAAATAAACACCAGACTTCAAGGACAGTATGGTAAGATAATGTAAACTATCTCATTAATAATTTTTATATTGATGCATGTTGAAATGATAACATTTTATATATTTGGATTAAATAAAAATTATTAAAACTAATTTTACTTGTTTCTTTTTATTTTTAATGGGCTACTAGATATAAAATCACCTATCTTGCTTGAATTATATTTTTATTGGACAGCATTAATTTAGAATTTCACACAATATGGATTTTACTGATCACATCCCCATGGAATTATTTAACATGCCCCTCTGACCCTGTCAATATTGCCTTTAAATCATTAGTTAGATCCTTGATCAGATTGAGTTTGATGTGTTTTTTTTTTTTTTGAAATAGGGTCTCACTTTGTTGACCTTCTGGGCTCAAGGGATCCTCCCACATCAGCTTGCCAAGTAGCTAGGACCACAGGCATGTACCACGACGTCTAGCTAATTTATTCTATTTTATTTTTTGTAGAGATGGGGTCTTCCTATGTTGCCTAGGCTGGTCTTGAACCCCTGGGCTCAAATGATGCCCCTGTCTTGGCCTCCCACAGTGCTGGGATTACAGGCATGAGCCACTGCACCCGGCTGAGATTTTGATTTTTTTTTTTTTTTGTAAGGCGGAGTCTTGCTTTGTGTCTCAGGCTGGAGTGCAGTGGCGCAATCTCGGCTCACTGCAAGCTCCGCCTCCCGGGTTCATGCCATTCTCCTGCCTCAGCCTCCCGAGTAGCTGGGACTACAGGCACCCTCCACCACGCCCAGCTAATTTGTTGTATTTTTAGTTGAGACGGGGTTTCACCATGTTAGCCAGGATGGTCTCGATCTCCTGACCTCATGATCCGCCCACCTTGGCCTCCTAAAGTGCTGGGATTACAGGCATGAGCCACCGCGCCTGGCCCTGAGATTTTGATTTTTAAAATATTTTCAGCAATGTCATTTCATATTGCTGGTATATACCACCAGAAGACATATACTAGCTATAACTGAGGCCTTTCTTTTATGTTAGCAGCTGCTGATGATTCTTTAATTCATTAGAAGTTGCAAATTGTGATGTTCTAATTCTTTTGTTCCTTCTTCATTCATTAGCTAAAATACTTCCATAAAGAGAAAGCTTCCCTCCCTCAACTATTTAATTACGTTTGATTACAATACAAACTATGTGTACTTTGCATAGGTAAGAAAGGACAAAAGTTTGATTCTTTCTCTTTACTTACCAGTTTCCAGGTACTCTCCAAAGATGATATATGAGATTTTTATTTTTATTTTTATTTTTATTTTTTTTGAGACGGAGTCTCGCTCTGTCACCCAGGCTGGAGTGCAGTGGCGCTATCTCGGCTCACTGCAAACTCCGCCTCCCGGGTTCACACCATTCCCCTGCCTCAGCCTCTCCGAGTAGCTGGGACTACAGGCACCCGCCACCACGCCTGGCTAATTTTTTTTTTTGTATTTTTAGTAGGGACGGGGTTTCACCGTGGTCTCGATCTCCTGACCTCATGATCCGCCCGCCTCGGCCTCCCAAAGTGCTGGGATTACAAGCGTGAGCCACTGCGCCCGGCCGATAGATGAGATTTTTAAAATAATGTATCATGAATGTAACTATTAGATATTTTTGAAATCCATTGCAGTTATTATCCTTATTGATGCTCAAATTGTCACATCATTGGCCAGTGGAAGCCTCTTCAAGTTGTCTCCTGTGTCTTAGATATGACCCTAGTAGTCTTTGATAGCTTCCTTGCTTTTTAATGTGTCAGGGTGTTCTAGGCCCTAGTTCCTTTTAGGGGGAAGTAATATTTAGAGCCCACAGTCTGGCTTGCATAGTGCCACCTTATTAATTATGGTTTCTGGGCCTTTTCAGTGGCTGAAGCTAGGAAGTGTGTTTTTTTTTTTTCCCTTAAAATGCTTCATGAATCTCTAGTGATACTTCCTATTCTAACTCAAAACTATGGAGTTTTTAACCTAATCTCATCAATATTACATTTCTATCTTCTTTCTCCCATGCCAAATGTATTAGTTATCAATGACGTCAGTATGCTAATTTGCTTTATCAAGCACTACACACACAGCAGTTACACAATAGTGTGTCTGTCACTGTAATTAATATTATTTACTGAAAACATTTTGGTTTTGTTTTTATTTTGCAATTATTTTTCTCAGGGTATACCTTGTGCAGTATATACAGAAAAATTACTGTTTCAAAGTCACTCAAAATAGTTCCTCTCTAATGAGTGAGTATGCTACCAGCTGGTTTCATGTTACTCTTAATTTTTAGAGATTGCTTTTTTTAATTTTTTATTTCATTTATAATATATTTACATGGTTCAAAAGTCAAGTCTACAAAACAAATATTCAAAGGAGTCTAGCTGTCATTCCAGTCCGCTCTACTCCCTCTTTTCTCCAATAGGTAACATTGAAAATGTTTATGGCCTGTTCTTCCATTTTTTAATACATATACATATCCAGACCAAAGAACTTACCCAAAGTTCCTCGATTTTTTTTTCTTTTTCTTTTTCAAAGAGAAAGCTTATAATATTCTATACCCACAATACAAATGATAAAATGTATCTTTTAGTAAGTCACAGTCTATAGATTAGAACTGAAAGAAAATTGATATTTTAGATAAGCCAGGGTTTTAAGGAAGAAAGATGATTTGGATGGAAACTGCTGGCTGTTATCAAGTATTTTAAATACTTTCTAGGGAAGGAGGAAACCATGCTGTTCGACTCCAGATAATATAGTGGAGCCAATATTTGTAATTTATAGGAAGCCAGACTTGGTCTGAAAAGAAATTCTGCTATCAGATGAAACTCCGAAGATGATATAGGCAGCATATTATGGTTTCAAGTTCTTGTCACTGGAGAGATTTATACATCCTATAAGGGATGAACTGGTTGACCTATATAATCATTTGGTGATTCTGGTTTCTGGGGCTCTTCCCCAGTTTTTTATGTATAATTCTGCCTAACAAGTCTAATTGTATAGTTTCTAAGTGATCACAATGTAATTGTTTTAGGAATCGGTGACATTTAAGGATGTGGCTATAGACTTCACATTGGAGGAGTGGAGGTTGATGGACCCTACACAGAGGAACCTGCACAAGGATGTGATGCTAGAGAATTACAGGAATCTGGTCTCCCTGGGTAAGGATAGCTTCTCTTCTGTGTTGATTGATCTGCCCATTTGACTAGGTTTGCCAAAGATAAAGGGCCTCTAAAGTACTTAACTGAAGTACTTGATCTTAGGGGCACATTGTTGGGTTATGCTATTCCTCACTCTTAACTACATGATCTGCCCATTGTAGAGTAAGAAACACACATTTCACTGGAATCTTGGAGATTGTTGACAACCCCACAGATTTTGGACCAAAGTTTTTTCTAGTCACTTCCTTAAATGGAAGTTATCAGTACCTCTAGAAGAAAGAAACAAATGTATTCAATTTCTTTCTAAACTCAGTTTATTCCCACAATCTATTATCCCACCAAACCAGAATCATAGCATTGAGTTCCTTTGAGATGTCTTTGTAATTGTCTGAAACATCACTGTACAATATGGCAGGTACTAGTCACCTGTGGCTTTTGAGCACTTGAAATTTGGCTAGTCCATCTGAAGAACTGAATTTTAGATTTTACTTAATTTTATTTAAATTCAAATTTAAATAGCCATATGTGACAATTGGCAACTGTATCGGACAGTGCGGCTCTAGAACTTCCTGTAATGGTCATTCTGCCCAGAAGATTAAGAACTGAGACTGAATTTGGCAGGAGTTCTTGCTCATAGCTCCAATCAAATCCTATTTATTTTTCTCTGGACAGGGCTTGCAGTTTCCAAACCAGACATGATATCTCATTTGGAGAATGGGAAAGGACCATGGGTGACGGTGAGAGAAATTTCAAGAATTCCCTGTCCTGGTGAGTTAAACAGAACCAAGAAGATGGGATTTATTTGAAGTAACAGACTACAGGGGGATGTTCACCAGAACATCTGAAATAATTTTGAAGATATATTTGTTCAAAGCTGTCTCAGAGGAAGAGATCCCCCATCTCACTGCCTGTCCGTCTCACCCCCATCTTCTCTCTCCCTCTCTGTCTGTCCTCCACTTTTGGGAACCATCTCATCCTATTCTGCTTTCCTGGGGACATGCTTTTCATAATTATTATTTTATTTCTTCTTCATTCAAACTTGCATAAAATATCCCTTTCAGGTCTGTCTTCTCCAGGTAACTTCATATTGCTCATTTGTTTCACCATTATCTGACATTTCTTCCTTCATTTACCGGAAAACGCTTCCATAAGGGTCCCCACTGATTTCTCTTAAGGCAAACTTATTTACTCATTATTTAGTTTTTTTCACCTGCAAGGCTACAGAAACTTTGGAGGAACCCACCACCTCTCCTCCAGGTTCTTAACTAATTGAGAATACAAACAAGGAAGCAGTTGAGAATCAAAATATAGTATTGATGTATTTAATCAATATTATACATCTATATACTGTGAACTGGCTTAGGTACAAGGGCTATAGCAGCTAATAAAATGGACCAGGTCCCTGCCTTCATGAAGATTAAATTTTGAGAAATAGATAATTTGGCAAACAAATAAAAACAAACTAAATGGTGGTTGCCATACCTCCCAGCTATGAGATAAATTGGAGGATAAGAAAGAGTAATTGGGGTGGGATGAGAACACCTGCTTCAAACAGGGTGGTCAGGGGAGCTTCTGAAGAGGTGACATTTAAGCCGAGACCTGAAGGGTCAGAAGAAGAAAACAGTAAGGGGAAGAGGAAAAGAGAAGTATTCCAGGCTAAGGGAACAACAATGCAAAGGATCTGATACAGCAAAGAATGCCATGTGTTCTGGAAATCAAAAGGAAGCTGCTGTGACTAAAGTGAGGGGAAACTGGTACAGAATAAGATTAGAGATGTAGCAGCCTGCCTGTGCAGGGCTTTGTAGATGATCTAAGTGAGTTCCAAAGCATGGAGAGATTCTACTGCAGGGTTTTTAGAAAATAACCGTGTTTATAGAGATTGAACTTGAGGCATAAAGCAGGCAGTAAGTTAAAAGGTTGTTAGAATAGTCTATCCAGGAGATGATAGTAACTTTGATTAGGGTGATGGTAGTGGAGATGGAAAGAAATAAATAGATTCTGGTTCATTTAAGCATTCATTTTATTTTGATGCCATGAACAATCCACACATGAATTACATATTTTTATATATCAGATATTATTTATACTTAAAAGAGTGAGTGAAAAGTAGACATTAGAGATAGTTTTAGGTAACTTTTTAGAGAGGGAATTTTTTTCCCCTACGAAGAGGGAAAGAGAAATGGAGCAGTGGCTAAAGGAAAGAATGGAGTCAAGAAAAAATACTTGTTTTAGTTTTGAGATGGGACTGCTATGACATGTTTGAGTGCTGATAGGATTGCCTTAATGGAGAGAGAGACATTGATGTTGCAAGACAAAGACAAAGGACTAAAGTGTTTGACAGGGTTAAAGGAGATAAAATCTAGAACGGAAAGGGGGATTTACCTTGAATAGGTACAGAGGTCACCTCCTGTGTTGTAATACTGAGAAAGGTAGAGAAGATGGGTGCACCTGCATGTCAGTTGAGGGCAGGAAGATTGAGGCCACTATTATGATAGCTGCCATAGTTTCTAAAATGTGAGGCAAGATCATTAGCTTATGGTGAGGGAAGAAAAAGTTGAGAGAGGGAAAGTTATTTTTTATGGTAGTGGAATTCACCAGGGAAGCCATCTTGGCCTGTAGCTTTTATTGGGAAAAGTGTTTAATTATAGCTTCTATGCCTTTGGTACTTAGGACTGTTCATATTTCCTATTTCTTTTTGTTTCAGTTTAGCAAATTATGTTTAGGGATTGTTCCATTTAATCTAATTTTAAAATTTATTGGCATACTATCCTGTTTATCATTTAAATGTTTATATGGATCTGAAGTGATGTGCCACTTCTTATTCCTGATACTGGTTTTTTGTGTTTTCTTTATTTTGTCTTACTCAATCTTGCTAGAGTTTATCAATCTTACTTGACTTTTTTTTTCCTTTGAGACAGGGTCTCATTCTATCACCCAGGCTGGAATGCAGTGGTGTGATCATAGCTCACTGCAGCCTGAAACTCCTGGGCTCAAGTGATCCTCCTGCCTCATCCTCCTACATAGCTGGGATTAGAGGCACACACCACCACACCTAAGATTTTTATTTTTTGTAGAGAAAGGGGTCTCACTATGTTGACCAAGCTGTTCTCAAACTCCTGGGCTCAAGCTATCCTCCCACCTCGTCCTCCCAAATTGCTGGGATTTCAGGTGTGAGCTACCATGCCTGACATTACTTGGCTTTTAAAAACATTACTGTTTTTAGTCCTTTTTCTTGTATGTTTGAGTTTTATTACTTTCTGTTCTTTATTATTTTATTCCATTCTTAGAGCTTAGTTTGTGGATCTTTTCTAACCTCTTAAATTAGATACTTACATCATTGATTTTCAGCTGTTCTTTTCTAATTGTTTAGGGCTATCAGAACTGTATCACACTTTTTTATGTAGCATCTTCATAATTTTTGAGTGGAAAATATTTTATAATTTCTATTGTAATATCTTTTATCCTTGGGTTATTTTTAAATGTTTTTCTTAATTTTGTGCCATTTAGGAATTTTCTAGCAATCTTATTGACTTTAATTCTGCTATGGTCAGATGCTCTGAATTATGTCAGTCTTTGCAGAATTTTTTAAACATTTTGTGCTCTTGAAAAAATATATAGCCTATAGGTATTGAGTATTGAGTACAATTTCTAGATGTGTCAGGAGATTAAGTTTGTTAATTATGTTAAAATCTGTGTACTTACAGCTTATTCTATCAATTGAGAAAGATTTTTTTAAAGTCTGCTAGTGAGACTATACATTTGCTTCCTATTTAGTTCATTTACTTTTTCTCTTTCTGTATTTGAAGCTGTGTTATTATGTAAATACAAAGTTATAATTGTTATCTGTATGGTAAATTGGCTTTTTGTCATTATGAAGTATCTCATTTCTTAAAGGTTTTTGTCTTAAAGTCTGTTTTGTCTGATACTAATATTACTACAGCATCTTTCTTTTGGTTGTTGTTTGTATAGTATATCTTTTTTCATCTGCTCACTTTCACTTTCTGTGTATTCTTGTACTTTTTGTCTTTATTTTAAAAGTAGTATATTGTTAATTTTTTTTTTTTTTTTTTTTTTTTTTTTGAGACTGAGTTTCACTCTTGTTGCCCAGGCTGTAGTGCAATGGCGCGATCTCAGCTCACTGCAAACTCTGCCTCTCAGGTTCAAACGATTCTACTCCCTCAGCCTCCTCAGTAGCTGGGATTACAGGCATGCACCACCATGCCCAGCTAATTTTTGTATTTTTAGTAGAGATGGGGTTTCATCATGTTGGCTAGGTTGGTCTGGATCTCTTGATCTCAGGTGATCCACCCCCCTCGGCCTCCCAAAGTGCAGGGATTACAAGCAATAGCCACCATGCCCAGCCTCTTCTCTTTTTTTTTCTAAAAGTATCTTCATTTGGCCTTCATTTTGGGAGGATATTTTTGGTAAGTTTGAAATTTTAGATTGGCAGTTATATTCTGTCAACATTTCAAAGGTATCATTTATTGTTTTCTGTCTTATGTACAGTCTGTTGAGAAGTGGACCATCTGTCTAAACTTTTATGTAAAAGGCAAGGCAGCAATATTGTCGGCTTTGTTGGATCATAAGGACTCTCTGCTGCAACTATTCCCCTCTGCCATTGTAGCACCGAGGAATCCATAGGCAACATATTAACCAAGTAATGTGGTTGTGCTCCACTAAAACTTCACTTATGGACTCTGAAATTTGAATGTCATACATTTTTAATGTCTCACATTCTTTTGATATATTTTTCAACCATTTTAAACGTAAAAATTGGCCAGGCATGGTGACTCATGCTTGTAATCCCAGCACTTTGGGAGGCCAAGGCAGGCAGATCACTTGAGGCCAGGAGTTTGAGACCAGCCTGGGCAACGTGGTGAAACCCCGTCTCTACTAAAAATACAAATTTTAGCTAGGCATGGTGGCACTGGCCTGTAATCCCAGCTACTCGGAAGGCAGAGGCACAAGAATCACTTGAACCCAGGAGGCGGAGGTTGCAATGAGCTGAGATTGCCCACTGCACTCCAGCCTGGGTAACAGAGCGAAACTCGGTCTCAAAATAAGTAAGTAAATCAATCAATAAATAAAAAAAAATATAAATATCATTCTTATCTTGCTGGCTATGCAGAAACAGATGATGGGCCAAATTGGTTATAATTTGTAACCTTTGATCTAATTGTTGCTCATTAAAGGACATCTATCTGTCTTTGGCCAGGTGTTGGGAGGCTGAGGTAGGTGGATCATTTGGGGTCAGGCGTTCAAGACCAGCATGGGAAACATGGCAAAACCCCATCTCTACTAAAAATACAAAAATTAGCTGGGCATTGTGGCACAGACTTGTAATCCTATCCACTGCACTCCAACCTGGGTGACAGAGCAAGACACTGTTTAAAAAAAAAAAATGACAGATTTTTTTTTTTGAGATGGAGTCTTGCTCCGTCGCCCAGGCTGGAGTGCAGTGGCGTGATCTTGGCTCATTGCAACCTCTGCCTCCCGGTTTCAGGTAATTCTCCTGCCTCAGCCTCCGGAGTAGCTGCGACTACAGGCCCCTGCCACCATGCTCAGCTAATTTTTGTATTTTTAGTAGAGATGGGGTCTCGCCACACTGGCCAGGCTGGTCTCGAACTCTGACATCAGGGATCTGCCCATCTTGGCTTCCCAAAGTGCTGGGATTACAGGTGTGAGCCACTGTGCCCTTCCCTGTCTCTTTTTGGCTGCTTTTAAGAGTTTAGTTTTCAACGGTTTTACTACTGTGTACTTTAGTATAGTTTTCTTCATATTTCTCACGCTGAAGATTCATTTGGCTTCTAAGACTTGTGACTTGATTTTTTTTTATCTCTTGTGGAAAATTCTAAAACATTATTTCTTTGACTTAGCTTCTGTCCATTCTCTCTCACTTCTCTTTTTAACCTTCTAGGACTCTGGTTACATCTGTGATAGACCTTTTCACCCTATCCTGGATGTCTCTTCTGCTTTTCTAACGTTTGCAAGTTTTTCATCATTTTGTGTTTCAGTATGGATACTTTGTACTGACCTATCTTCCATTTTGCTAACTCTCTCATGTGCTGTCTCTATTGTGCTCTTAGCCCATACTTTGAGTTAAGTTACTATATTTATTTTTCAGTTCTAGAATTTTCATTTGGTTCTTATTTTATACTTTACAAATCTTTGTGAGATTGTTAATCTTATATTCTTAAATGTAATTATCCTAGTTATTTTAAAGTTTGTGTCTGAGACCTCAATTATTTGGATTCATTTTAGATGTGTTTCTGTATATTTGTTTTGTCTCTTGATTTTTTTCCCATGTGACTTTTGATTTTTGTCTCCTTTTTTTGGGGGTGGGGGTGTCAGACAGAGTCTCGCTCTTTTACCCAGGCTGGAGTGCAGTGGCGCAATCTCAGTTCACTGCAACCTCCACCTCCCAAGTTCAAGTGATTCTCCTGCTTCAGCCTCCTGAGTAGCTGGGACTACAGGCATGCACCACCATGCCTGGCCAATTTTTTTGTATTTTTTAGTAGAGATGGGGTTTTGCCATGTTGCCCAGTCTGGTCTCGAACTCCTGGCCTCAGGTGATCCGCCGTTGTTGGCCTTTCAAAGTGCTGAGATTACAGATGTGAGCCACCATGCCCGGCCTTGTCTCCTTTTATGCCTGTTATTTTTGATTGGGTATCAGGCATTGACTATGAAAATCTATAGTAATAATAGGAGGTTCTAGATTATGTAATCTTTCCCACAGAGGATTAATGTTTGCTTTTGTCAGACTGCTAGGCTAGGGACTATAACAATCTTCATTCACTTTAATTCAATGAGAAATTTAAATGAGGTGGGTTTTAGTCCTTGAACCAGCTGATCTATTTCTTAGTCGTTCTATTTGTAGGGCTTATCACCTTAAGGTTCCAGCCAAACCCTAGTTGTTCCAGAATTGTCCTCCTTAATGGACCTAAATCCGTCTCTGTCTTTCTTGCCCTATGAGTTTATTAAGAGTTCTGCTTACTTATTCAGCCTCTCAGTCATTTCTTAGAGAATTAACAGGCATTTGAAGGGGAAAACGGCACCAAATACCAGGATTGTTTTTCTGGGTTTCGTTTTTCTCCTTGTAATTTGTTAAGTCTTTTTAGCTTTCAGATGCTTTCAAACAGACTGTTCTTTTGTCCAACATTTCAAATTGTTCTCAGCAATAAAGTTGGTCCAAATGACTTCCTCTAACATCCCCAAAGTGCAGACCTCTCAAATATAAAAGTTTTTATTCTGTTTTTTATTCTTGTTGTCTGGGAGTAACATTTTACTTTCACTCAAGAAAGATGAGAATTTAGTGCATATAAATTAAGTTTCTACAAATAAATTTATTGAGGAAAATTTCTAATTACTTATATAACAACAACCTTTTTGTACTCTAAGCTTTTATAATTTTAGAGCATTTTGCAGCAAATTTTTCTGCTTTCCAACTTCATATTCTTTTGACCTTTTTAATTTAATATTAGTTTCTGAATTCCAAATTGGTGCTATAGATACGTTTTCTGTAGCTTTTCTTATTATTTATTTATTTATTTGAGATGGAGTCTCACTCTGTCTCCCAGGCTGGAGTGCAGTGGCATGATCTCAGCTCACTACAACCTCCGCCTCCTGGGTTCAAGCAATTCTCCTGCCTCAGCCTCCTGAGTAGCTGGGATTACAAGCGTGTGCCACCACGCCCAGCTAATTTTTGTGTTTAGTTGAGACGGGGTTTCACCATGTTGGCCAGGCTGGTCTAGAACTCCTGACCTCAGGTAATCTGCCCACCTCGGTTTCCCAGAGTGCTGGGATTACAGGCGTGAGCCACTGTGTCTCGCCTTTATTTATTTATTTATTTATTTATTTGAGACAGGGTTTCACTTTGTCACCCAGGCTGTAGTGCAGTGATGCAATCATAGCTCACTGCAGCCTCAACTTCCTGGACTCAGGGGATCCTCCAGCTTCAGCCTTCCAAGTACTTAGTACTACAAGTGTGTGCCACTATGCCCAGCTCATTTTTAATTTTTTATAGAGATGGGGTCTCACCGTGTTGCCCAAGCTGGTCTTAAACTCCTGAGCTCAAGCATTCTTCCTGTCTCATCCTCCCAAAGTGCTGGGATTATAGGCATGAGCCACCACACCCAGGCTTATAGCTTTTTTTCTGACAGCAAACTTTTTTTTTTATCAGATATTGGCAATATAATATCCTATGACAGCAAAAAATATGCTCAAACTAATTAAAACTATTTAAAAGTAAAAGAATGATAAATAGCAACAGCATGACAAAGTATTAATTTAAATTTTATAAAAGTAAAATAACATAGACAAATCATACTGCTTAAAAGTGGGTTTTAAAATCATAAAATTGGCTGGGCACAGTGGCTCACGCCTGTAACCCCAGCACTTTGGAAGGCTGAGGAGGGTGGATCACTTGAGGCCAGGAGATGGAGGTTGCAGTGAGCTGAGATCATGCCATTGTACTCCAGCCTGAGCAACAGAGTGAGACACTGCCTCAAAAATTAAAAAAAAAAAAAGTCATAAAACCATTCTACCATGGACAAGAGTTTTTATTGAACTTATATTTAAACATTGAGGCATAATTACCAGAAAATGAATTACAAGTTTTAAAAAGCATTAAAGTATCTTAAAAATAAAATATTAAATTGCATACACAAACACATTGTAAGACCAGTATCCCACAGTGTAATTTTTTTAATGAATTTTTGACAAACTATCAGAAATGTTCTTAGGGCCATAAAAAAAGTTGCAAAATCTACCCTTAATTAAACAATAATTACCACTATTTGAAATATCAGTAAGTATAAATATTAACTTTTGACTAGTTTGTTCAGTTCTTTTTGAAAATCAAAGTGTTTTTTTCCATAAAAGTTTTATTAAAAGGTATGTACAAAGACTTGAATAAACTATTCTGCCAGTGAATTTGAGAAAGCCCTCACAACAAAGCTAGTCAATCAAGAATGAGAACAAATAGAGGCCAGGCACGGCATGGTGGCTCAGGCCTGTAATCCCAGCACTCTGGGAGGCTGAGGTGGGTGGATCACCTGAGGTCAGGAGTTCAAGACCAGCCTGGCCAACATGGCAAAACCCCGTCTCTACTAAAAATACAAAAATTAGCCGGGCATGGTGGCACACACCTGTAGTCCCGACTACTCAGAAGGCTGAGACAGGAGAATTGCCTGAACCCAGGAGGTGGAGGTTGCAGTAAGCCGAGATCACACCACTGCACTCTAGCCTGGGTGGCACAGCAAGACTCTGTCTCAACAAACAAGCAAAAAAAGAACAAATAGAAAGTATGGTTGGGGACTAATGTCTGGTTTGTGGAGTAAATAGAAAGCAAGGAAGTATGACAGTTTTTGAGGTTGTCAAAAGTTGAAGAATACCATCTAAAGTAGTTGGCTCTAAACTATGAATGGACTTTTTTTTTTTTTTTTTGAGACAGTCATGCTCTGTCACCCAGGGTAGAGTGCAGTGGCACAATCTTGGCTCACTGCAACCTCCACCTCCTAGAATCAAGCAGTCCTCCCACCTCAGCCTCACAAGTAACTGGGACTACAGGTGCACACCATCATGCCTGGCTAATTTTTGTATTTTTTTTTTTTTTTGTAGAGACAGGGTTTTGCTATATTGCTCAGACTGGTCTCGAACTCCTAAGCTCAAGCAGTTCTCTCACCTTGGCCTCCCAAAGTGCTGAGATTATAGGCATGAGCCACTGTGCCCAGCTGAATAGACTTTTTTAACGGGAAAGTTTCATTGAATTTGCTACTTTAGTTTTTGCTAAACCAGCCTCCTTTAACCCTACCTTCTTCTCACTAGAAAACAAGTCAGTGTGAAAGCAATTAAAACCATATATTCATTATCCATGTATTTATTACTTTTATTATTCTGTTTAGTGAGATTGCCTCAGCTTAGGAAAGGAATTACTTGACTTTTCTCTTTTTTACCCCAGACATGGAGCCCAAACCTGCAACTAAGAATGCTACACGAACAAAGCCTATTTCTGAAGATTTATCACAGGAGGCCATACTAGAGAAACTTACAGAGAATGGTCTGTGGGATTCCAGAATGGAAGGGTTATGGAAATGGAATGATAGGATATTGAGATTACAAAATAATCAGGAGAATCATTTGAGTCAAAGAATAATTCCACTCAAGAAGACCCCCACTAGTCAAAGAGGCTTTAGATTTGAATCTATTCTTATTCCAGAACCAGACATTGCCACAGAAGAGCTTCACAGCAGATGCCAAACACAAGAGGAAAATTTCACAGCGAATTTAAATTTGATTACAGATACCCATTTGGGGAAGGTAATTTGCAAGGAGATGAAAGGCAGCAAAGTCATAAGGCAGACTTCAGAACTTACTTTGGGGAAAAAATCCAATAATAAGGAAAAACCCTACAAATGTAGTACATGTGAAAAGGCCTTTCGTTATAGATCATTGCTCATTCAACATCAAAGAACTCATACTAAAGAAAAACCTTATGAATGTAATGAATGTGGGAAAACATTCAGCCAGCCTTCATATCTCAGTCAGCACAAAAAAATCCACACTGGAGAAAAACCCTATAAATGTAATGAATGTGGAAAGGCCTTCATTGCTTCTTCATCACTTATGGTACATCAGAGAATTCACACTAAAGAGAAACCTTATCAGTGTAATGTGTGTGGGAAATCTTTTAGCCAGTGTGCCCGTCTTAATCAGCACCAGAGAATTCAAACTGGAGAGAAACCCTATAAATGTAGTGAATGCGGGAAAGCTTTTAGTGATAAATCAAAACTTGGAAGACATCAGGAAACTCACAATGGTGAGAAACCCTACAAATGTGATGATTGTGGGAAAGCCTTTAGGAACAAGTCATATCTTAGTGTACATCAGAAGACCCACACTGAAGAGAAACCATATCAGTGCAACGAGTGTGGGAAGTCTTTTAAGAATACCACAATTTTTAATGTGCATCAGAGGATTCATACTGGAGAGAAACCTTTTAGATGTAACGAATGTGGAAAAGCCTATAGAAGTAATTCAAGCCTTATCGTACATATAAGAACTCACACTGGGGAAAAACCCTATGAATGTCATGAATGTGGGAAAGCATTCAACCGCATCGCAAATTTCACAGAACATCAGCGAATTCACACAGGAGAAAAACCCTATAAATGTAATGAATGTGGGAAAGCATTCATTAATTATTCATGCCTTACTGTACACCACAGAATGCATACAGGAGAGAAACCTTATAAATGTACCGAATGTGGAAAGGCCTTCATGCGTTCTTCTTCTCTAATTATACATCAGCGTATTCATACTGAAGAGAAACCTTATCTGTGCAATGAATGTGGGGAGTCTTTCAGAATAAAATCACACTTAACTGTACATCAGAGAATTCACACTGGAGAGAAACCATATAAATGTACTGACTGCGAGAGGGCATTCACCAAAATGGTAAATCTCAAGGAGCATCAGAAAATTCATACTGGAGTGAAACCCTATAAATGTTATGACTGTGGAAAGTCCTTTAGGACTAAATCATACCTTATTGTACATCAAAGGACCCATACTGGAGAAAAACCATATAAATGTAATGAATGTGAGAAAGCCTTCACTAATACATCACAGCTTACCGTGCACCAACGAAGGCATACTGGAGAGAAGCCCTATAAATGCAATGAATGTGGAAAGGTTTTCACAAGTAACTCAGGCTTTAATACACATCAAAGAACACATACTGGAGAGAAACCATTTAAATGTAATGACTGTGGGAAAGCATTTAGCCAGATGGTACATGTCACAGAACATCAGAAAATCCACAGTGGAGAGAAGCCCTATAAGTGTGATGTCTGTGGAAAAGCCTTCAGGAGGGGTTCTTACCTTACAGTGCATTGGAGAACACACACTGGAGAAAAACCCTACACCTGTAAGGAATGTGGAAAGGGTTGTATTACTCTATCACAGCTAACCCTACATCAGAGAATTCATACTGGGGAGAGGCCCTATAAATGTGAAGAATGTGGAAAAGCCTTCAGAACTAACTCAGACTTTACTGTACACTTGAGGATGCATACTGGAGAAAAACCCTATAAATGTAATGAATGTGGAAAAGCCTTCAGGAGTAGTTCAAGCCTTACTGTACATCAAAGAATACATCAGAGAGAAACTCAGTTAATATAAAGAACAATAAGTCATTCACCTAGATGTCAACTCCACAAGATGAATCTTATAAACTATATTTTATGAAAATAGGAAAATCTTCATTAGGAATTCATCAGAAAGTATACAGAGAAACTATAAACAATTATGTGGGAAATCATTTAATGATATTAAATCTTAGAAGTTATAAGGAAACTCTCACTAGAGGAAAATAATGAACAAATTAAAGCGTTCATCCAGATTTCATACTTTACTCATTTAACAAATTATCTTTAGTTAATTGCTTATATATGTGTTTGCCTATTTTTCTATTCATTTATCTGTCTTATAAACCTGGAGGTGCTTTTTATATATTTTAGATATTAATCCTTTGTCATTATGTAGCAGATGTTTTTCTTAATCTAGCATTTGTCTTTATACTTTATAGTAATGGCACAACATTTTTATAGGAAAATATATCATTTCCTTTTTAGATTTTTTATTTACTCATTTTACTTAAAAGAGATCTCCTTAATCCCTAGGTTATACATAGTATCCTAAATTTGTTTTTAAGATTTTTATGATTTTATTTTTTACACTTAAGTCTTTAATCCCTCTGGACTGGATGGTTCTTCATAGGAGAGCAACTGTAGGTGATCATTATCCTGTGAAAATATTTTGAACCTAAAAAGCACTCAGGGAAATGCAAATTGAAATGCTCAGTGAGATGAAACTTCCCCTTCATGGATTTGGCAAAAATTAAGAGATCTTTTGCTATTGGGATTTGGGAAACCATGTACTATTACTTAAAGGTTGTATAACATACTTCCACCAGCAGTCCAACAATATATGTTTAAAAGTTTAAAACATAAATACTCTTAGACCCAGCAGTCTCACTTTTGGAATCTGTCCCATAGAAATAAAAGCAGCATCAATGCATAAGAATATAAATAAACATGTTTGTTGAAGTATTGTTTGTAGAGGGGCACAAAGCCCCAACTGCAAACGGAGTGAATGCCCATTAATAGGGAACTGGTTAGATAAATTGTGACATACCCATATTGTGGAACAGTGTGAGAGTAATTTTAAAAATGACTTTATACTAGCTGACTTCAATGTATTTCCACAATGTATTGATAAATAATTGCTTTACAACAAATGTATATATACAATATATCATTTTTGTTAAAATAATCACACCCATTTATTTTGTATTTATGTGTGTGTGTGGTTAGATGCACATGGAGACAGGTATGGAAGAATATACACCAGGCTGTTAATATTGATTACCTTGAGGGGAGTGAGAAAAGAAGTAGAGATAAGGGAAGGGGAGACTGTAAAAACAAAAATGTAAATGCTGCCTTTATGGTATAAAACTGTAAATGTAATATTATGTATTTATGTGAACTTTTGAGAGAGATTAAAGGATGGTCTCCAAAAAATTAATGATGGTTATTTCTGTTTTAGTGGAGTATCAGATTTTTTGTTTGTTTTTTACTTTCTTTTCTGTGTTTTTAAGTTAATTTTTTCTTTGCAATGAACCTGTAATATTTACATAAAAAGGAAAAATATTTTTGTTGTGCATTTTATTTATTGGACACCTTCAGTGTGCCAGGACCTACCTTCAGTGCTGGATATACAATGAGGGGGAGAGGTGCTCATGCATCTTAGAGCATGGAAATTGGTTTTGATGTTACCTAAATTCCAAAAAAAGTTACTTAGCATCTTATTCCTACCATCCACTGAGTTTCATTTGTAGGAGGTGATAGAAATTCCAGATGGATGAAAAATGTGCCCAAGAATATCTGGAACTTGTGCCCAGGCTGTAGACCAGAAGACGTCAAGCCTCAGAAAGAAGTTCCAGTTTCAACATGCCACCAAAGAAAAGGTCACAATGGCAACAACATGTGTCTTTATGGAAGAGGCTGTGTAAAGCCTCTGAACTTTGCATGATGAAGTGTAGCGAGAGAAAATAGCGAATAACTCCCAAGTCTATAAATGAGGGCTTGGAAGTTCTGGGAACACTATGAAATACTTCTGCTAGGAGGGGCCTAGAGTAACGATGGGAACCCAGAAGCTGTGTCCCTGATACCAGAAGGCCCTAACAGACCAAAGACCTGACATCCAAAAAGAACAAGGCATGATGAGTTACTTCAGGGAAGCTAAGAGGATCAAATACCCATTTCACAATGCCAGGGTAAATATGTATTTAACATTGGGAAGGAGATTGATGTGAATTATCTTCCATCATAAATGAACAATTTGACATTCTGGTTAAAATGACCATTTTTGATTGAAGTTTAATAGTGAAACTTATTAACTATTACTAAGAGACCAATCCTCATTGAGGATAGTTAATGTGCCACTTTCTGACTGAAAGGTTTGAGAGTCAGACCTTTAAGAAGCCCTGCTGTCACAGAGTTGACATGGCATGATGCCAACTTTGTTGGTCCCTCCATTCTGCCTCCGAATCCTCACTACATCTAACCCCTCCCTCCCATTCCTGCCTTAGAGGCAAGCGCTTCAAGAAGAGGAATGTGGTCAGCAGGTTCAAATGACAAAAGAACTGAAAAGTATCCATTGGGTAAGGGGCTGGGGATGACCCACACCAACCTGACTAGAGCAGTTTCAATGGCACGGTGAGCTCCCAGGGCCTGGTTCTTGTGCATGCCGCTATTCCATTATGGGTTTAATTTGCACTTCCTCAGTGGATAATGCTGTTGAGCCCCTCCTTTCGATAGGTGTTGGCTTTTTAAATATCTTCTTCGGGAAGTACCTGTTCAAGACTTTTGCCATTTTTTAGTTGGGAGCTGATTTTTGCTCGTTTGTAGGATTCTTTATATATTCTGGAGACGGGTTTTTTTTTAGATGTTTGTATTACACGTATCTCATCTGCAGCTTACCTTTTCACTCTCTAAATGATGTCCTTTGATGAACGGAAGTTCTTAATTTTGATAAAGGATAACTTTTCTTTATGATTAGTGCTTTTTTGCCCAGTTTAAGAAATATTTTCCTAACTCAAGGTCATAAAGATATTTTTCTACATTCTCTTCCACATATCTATTTTATGTGTATGATCCATCTGAAATTTATGGTATGGAGTAGAGGTCAAAATATTTTTCATACGAATAAGCAATTTGTTCAACATCATTTATTGAAAAGGCCATCTTCCTCTCTTTCCCTTGTTTTGCAGTTGAACATTTATGATAAATCTGATGATCATGCATGTTAGGGTCTTTTGGACTATGTTTCATTGTAATACGCTTTTATTATTGTAACAATACCAAATAATTTAAATGAAAACTGATAGTACAGTTGACCTTTGAACAATTCGGGGGTTAGGGGAACTGACCCCTCACACAATAAAGAATCATTGTATAATTTTGACCTCAAAAACTTTACTAATAATCTACGTTTGACTAGGAGCCTTGCCAATAACAGTCAATTAACACATATTTTATATATATATTAGATACTGTACTCTTACATAAGCTAGAGAAAAAATATGATTAAGAAAATAATAAGGGAGAGAAAATATATTTATTATTCATTAGGTAGAAGTGGATCATCATCAAGATCTTTATCCTCATCGTCTTCACGTTGAGCAGGCTAAGGTGGAGGAAGAAGAGGAGGGGTTGGTCTTGCTGTCTCAAGTGGCAGAGGTAGAAGTAAATCCATGTATAAGTGGTCCCACACAGTTAAAACCTGTGCTCAAGGGTAAACTGTATGTTTTCTAATTTTGTTCTTGTTCAAAATTGTCACTTTTAGGTCCTTGGCATTTTCATATACATTGTTGAATGATTTTTTTTTTTCAGTTACTGCATACCAAAAAGCTAGGATTTTGTTGGCATTACATCAAATACATAGATTAATTCTGGAAAAGTGAAGGTATGAACATGAATATTGAGACATTTAATCTATGAGTATTCCAAAACATTTCATTTATATAGATACTTTAAACATTTTGAGATTTGTTTTGTTGTTGTTGTTGTTTGTTTTTTTTTTGAGTTGGAGCCTTGCTTTGTCACCCAGGTTGGAGTGCAGTGGCACAATCTCGGTTCACTGCAACTTCAGCCTCCCTAGTAGCTGGGATTACAGGCGCCTGCCACCACACCCGGCTAATTTTTTGTATTTTTTTTTAGTAGAGGGGATTTCCCCATTTGGCTGGGCTGGTCTTGAACTCTTGACTTCAAGTGATCCACCTGAGGCACGTGGATCCTGAGGAACTAACCTCAAAATTTCAGCAATTTTTATATTTTTGCAACAATTTTTTCAGTTACAGAAGTTACTAACCACTGTGTGGCTGGACTCGGCCGCCGCTGTGGTGTGAGGCGCGTTTTCGGGCTTTTGCCGTCCCCGCACCCGCACCGCGGCTACTGGCTTGCGGTCAGCCGTTCCACAACCAGCCCTTGGGCCCCCGCCCGCCACGGACATGCCGCGCCTCTACATACTACGCCTGAGCTACAACGTCCAGGAGAAAGCCATCCAGCGCTTTTTCAGTGGCTATGGCCTCCTCGAAGTAGACCTCAAAAATGGCTACGGCTTCGTGGAGTTCGAGGACTCCCGCGACGCCAACGACGCCGTTTACGAGCTGAACTGCAAGGAGCTCTGCAGCGAGCGCGTAATCATAGAGCACGCCGGGGGCCTGCTTCGCCATCGCGACGGCTACAGCTAGGGAAGCTGCAGTGATGGAGGTGGATACAGCAATCGGAGAACATCTGGCAAAGACAAATACGGACCACCTGTTCGTACAGAATACAGGCTTACTGTAGAAAATCTTTCTAGTCTGTGCAGTTGGCAAGATTTAAAGGATTTTATGCGACAAGCAGGTGAAGTAACCTATGCGGATGCCCACAAGGAAGGAACAGATGAGGGTGTAATTGAGTTTCGCTCCTACTCTGACATGAAGCGTGCTTTGGACAAACTGGATGGCACAGAAATAAATGGCAGAAATATTAGGCTTATTGAAGATAAGCCACGCACAAGCCATAGGCGATCTTACTCTGGAAGCAGATCCAGGTCTCGATCTAGAAGATGGTCACGAAGTAAGAGTCGCAGGAGCAGCCCCAGTAGATCTCGAAGTATCTCAAAAAGTCGCTCCCGTTCCAGGTCGCAGAGCAAAGGTCGATCACGTTCTCGATCAAAAGGCAGGAAATATAGATCAAAGAGTAAATCTAAGCCCAAGTCTGATCAGGGCTCCCATTCACATTCTCGAAGCAGATCTAAGGATGAGTATGAGAAATGTCGAAGCAGGTCTCGGTCCCGATCCCCCAAAGAAAATGGAAAGGGTCATCTAAAGTCAAAATCCAGATCAAGGAGCCAGTCCCGTTCCAATTCGCCGCTACCTGGTCACCCTCAAAGGCCCGTTCTGTGTCCCCTCCACCAAAAAGAGCCACTTCAAGATCCCGTTCTAGATCTCGCTCAAAGTCAAGATCAAGGTCCAGGTCGAGTTCCAGAGATTAACTCAGAACTCTCTTGTTGTCTGCACACTATTATGGAACACTTTCCTACTTAGGCAGTTACTCTTCCATGTTTATACTTGGCCTCTTCTGCAAGAGGAATCTCTTGAAAACAGGGGCACACAGAAATTTGATTTGTGGCCAAATTGGATGAAAAAGATGAGGTTTTTCAAGGAAATGGTGGCATGAAGACCCTCTCCCTTCTTTGTAGAATTAAGATAACTTTGATTTTATAGCTTTTGAGCTAACATAACTTTTGTAAAGATTAAGCTCATTTAGTTTTTTTTTTTGTAAGTGGGTTTTTTTGTTGTTTTATTTGTTTGCTTATTTTTAAATTAACTGTTTTGAGCTTTGAATACTTACGGCTTTAGAGGGAGAACCCAATTTTCAATTATGTTGGCTTTTTATAAAGCTTGAGTTATGTAAGATTTAAATAGAAGTTTGCAACCAAGATGATTGCCTTATTGAATAGGTCACTATTAAATTCCTTTAAATGTTGATATCTGCCATTTGGGGAAACAACGTAAATTCTACTTTAGTGTAAACAAGACAAGCCTCAGACCAGCAATAAATTATTCAGTTTGGATAACATTATTTTGTGCTGTTAATCAAATTTGCCAAAGTCTTTATCTGCCCCTTTAACAAGTTGAGTAAAAATAAAAGGTATTTAAAAAAAAAAAGGAAGTTACTGTATTTTTTCAATTGTAGAAGTTTTGTTAGATTAGTACTATGCATTTGATGTTTTTGATGCTATAAATGCTGTTATTTTAATTTCATTTTCTGATTGTTGCCACAATATAGGTGTATGGTATATCTCATTCATATATATATATGTATATCGAATAGATTTTTTAAAGTTGATCTTATATCCAGTGACCTTGCTAAATTCACTTATTTATAATTGTTCATTCTTTTTGACTTTCTGCGTACACAGTATGTCATCTGTGGTAAAGTCAGTTTTACATCATTATAATCTTCATACCACTTTTTTCTTGCTTTATTGCACTGGCTAGGACCTCCAGAAACAGGATTTGTAGACATCCTTGCCTTTTTCCCAGAATCTAAAGGAAAACAAAACATTTTACCATTTGGTATGACTTGAGGTGTAAATTTTAGATAGTCTCTATCACTCAAATTACTTTTCTGAGGTTTGTTATCAGGATGGGTGTTGAATTTCATCAAAGACATTTTTTGCCACTATTGAGATGATTATAGTTTTTCATTCTGTTAATGTGTTTAAATTATGTGGTTTGATTTTAAATTTAAAAAATTGTCATAAAATACACACAAAATTTATAATCCTAGCCATTATGTGTATAGTTCAGTGCTATTAAGTCATATTGTGCAACTATCCATCTCCAGAATGTGTTTCATCTTAGAAAGCTGAAACTGAGGCCAGGCGCAGTGGCTCATGCCTGTAATCCTAGCCCTTTGGGAGGCCGAGGCGGGCGGATCACGAGGTCAGGAGATGGAGACCATCCTGGCTAACACGGTGAAACCCCATCTCTGCTAAAAATACAAAAAATTAGCCGGGCGTGGTGGTGGGCACCTGTATTCCCAGCTACTTGGGAGGCTGAGGCAGGAGAATGGCGTGAACCCAGGAGGCGGAGCTTGCAGTGAGCCCAGATTGCACCACTGCATTCCAGCCTGGGGGACAGAGCGAAACTCCATCTCCAAAATAAAAAAGAAAGCTGAAACTGAATACCCATTAAACAATGACTCTCCATTCCCCATTTCACCCCCTAAACCCTGGAAACCACCATCCTATTTTCTGTCTCTATGAATTTGACTGCTCTAGATAACCTCATATAAGTAGAATCATACAGTATTTGTCCTTTGGTAACTGGCTTATTTCCCTTAGCATAATGTCCTCAAGATTCATCTATACAAATTGATTTTTAGATATTAAAGCAATTTGCATTCCTGGAATAGATTTCATTTGGTTATTGTGGGTAACATTTTTAATATATTATTGAATTAAATTTGTCAAAATTTTGTATAGGATTTTATGTCTATGTCCATATTGTCTTCTGTGTTTTCTTTCTTGTAATAGCCTTGTTTGACTTTGTATCAGAATTATGGACTCATAATATGAGTTGAGGATTCCCTTTATTTTGTTTTTGGTTTTTTGTTTGTTTGTTTTTGGTCCTCTGGAAGAGTGTGGGTAAGATGTGTAAGATTGGTATTATTGGTTTTGGTATTATTTTGCCATATTTTTGTGTGTAAAAATTACCAGAGTAGCACCTGGGAAAATTTTTGTTGGAAAATTTTTAGCTACGTATTCAATGATTTGATAGACATAGGATTAATCAAATTTTATATCTCGTGTACATTTTGGTAAATTCTTTTAAAAATTATGTCCATATAATTTCACCAAAATATCTAATTACTGGTTTTAAATAGTTTATAATATCTGTTCTATTTTTAATATCTTTAGGATCTAAAGTGATGTTCCCTTCTTCAGTCCTGGTGTTGGTAATATATGTACTCTCTGTTTGTTTTCTTGATTAGGTTTTCTAGGACTTAACATTTAATTTTTTTAAAAAACCCACCTACTTTTATAGAGCTAATTTCTTTTTCACTAATTTATGCTCCTTTATTTTCTTCTATGTATTTTATTTGGATATGATTTTCTGGGGTTTTTTTCTAGCTTCTTGGAATGAAATCTTAGATAAGCAATGTTCAAGAATTCTTTTTTGCTAATAATTGTATTTAACACTATACATTTCTTTAAAGTACCTGTTTAGCTGTATCAAATAGATTTTTATCACCTTTATTGAGACATAAATGATATACAACAATTTGTACCCAGTTTAACTTTACATTTTGATAAGTTTTGGCAAACTTATACACCTGTATAGCCACCACCACTATCAAACAACGTTTTTCTCACCCCCAAAATTTTCTGTATTCTTTCCCAGACAATGCTTCCCACTCTGTCTCCAAAAAATCATAAATCTACTTTTTGTCAGTATAGATTAGAATTATCTTTTCTAGACTTTCATACAAATGGAATGATACAGCATACTACTTTTCTGTGTCTGCCTTCTTTCTCTTAGCATAACATTTTGAGATCCGTTAATATGGTGTGTATCAGTGTTTCATTCTCTTATTGCTGAGTAGCATACCGTTATGTTAATATATGACCACAATTGATTAACTCACTCGATGATGGGCAATTGTTCCCAGTTTGGGGTTATGATGAATAAATCTGCTATGAACAGTCATATACAACTTTTGGTGTAGACATATATTTTTTCATTTATATTGCATCAATTTCTAGGTTTGGAGTTGCTAGTTCATACGATAAATATATATAAAGCATTTGTGGATTTTCTATTTATTTATCTATTATAGATATCTAGTTTAATTCCAATGTGATCAAAGAACACACTATATTATTATTATTATTATTATTATTATTTTGAGACAGAGCCTCAGTCTGTCACCTAGGTTGGAGTGCAGTGGCACAATATTGGCTCACTGCAACCTCTGCTTCCCGGGTTCAAGTGAGTCTTGTATCTCAGCCTCCCGGATAGCTGGGATTATGGGCGTGTGCCACCACGACCAGCTAATTTTTTTGTATTTGTAGTAGAGATGAGGTTTCACCATGTTGGTCAGGCTGATCTCAAACTCCTGACCTCAAGTGATCCACCTGCCTCGGCCTCCCAATGTGCTGGGATTACAGGTGATGAGCTGCCGTGCCCGGCCTCATACTATATTATTTTAATCCTTAGAAGTTTGTTGAGACTTACTTTATGGCGCAGCCTCTATTTTTTGGTTAATGCTCCATATTCACTTGAAAATAACACGAAAGTAAGAATTTTCACTTGAAAATTCTGCAATTAGATGTTAATGTTCTATAAATATTAATTAGATCAAGTTGGTTAATAGTTTTCTTCAAATCTTCCACATTCCTAGTGATTTTTTTTTCTTTGTGATGGAGTTTCGCTCTTGTCATCCAGGCTGGAGTGCAATGGTGTGATCTCGGCTCACTGCAACCTCTGCCTCCCAGGTTCAAGGAATTCTCCTGCCTTAGCCTCCCGAGTAGCTGGGAGGTGCATCCCACCACATCTGGCTAATTTTTTGTATTTTTGTAGAGACGGGGTTTCACTGTGTTAGCCAGGATGGTCTCGATCTCCTGACCTCGTGATCCACCTGCCTCGGCCTCCCAAAGTGCTGGGATTACAGGCATAAGCCACTGCACCTGCCCAGTTTTTAAAATAAATATTTTTAACTTTTCCCATTTTAATTTCGAGTACAGTAAATATCAATAGATATAATCTATATAAAACTCTTTGGGTTCCTCAATAATTTTTAAAAGTGTAAAGCAGACCGAGTGTGGTGGCTCATGCCTGTAATCTCAGCACTTTGGGAGGCTGAGGTGGGCGGATCACCCGAGGTCAGGAGCTCGAGATCAGCCTGACCAACATGGAGAAACCCCACCTCTACTAAAAATACAAAATTAGCCGGGCGTGGTGGCACATGCCTGTAATCCCAGCTACTCGGGAGGCTGAGGCAGGAGAATCGCTTGAACCCAGGGGCAGAGAGGTTGCAGTGAGCTGAGATCATATCATTGCACTTCAGCCTGGGCAACAAGAGCAAAATTCCGCCTCAAAAAAAAAAAAAAAAAAATGTAAAGCAGTCCTGAGACTGAAATGATTGAAGATAATAGCCCTTTAAATTCCCTATGAATTTTTGACTCATTGGAACACTCTTGAAATTAATATTTTGCCATTTCAAAGCAATGAAAAAAACTGATAATTTAATTTCATTTACTCCTTGCCTTTTGTTCCATTGTTGTCATAGATCTTTATTTCTATATTTATTTTAAACTCCCAAAGATATTATTACTATTATTGTTTTTAAGCAATGTCTGCTTATATTTACTCACATATTTAGCTATTTTCGTGCTCTTAATTCTCTCCTGAAGCTCCTTGTTCCAGTTGCTGTCATTTTCCTTCTGCCTGATTAACTCTTCTGGCATTTTATCATAGTCTTCCAGTGGATTCTCTCAGCTTTTCAGATGTATATTACATTCATTTAGGAGGATAATTTCTCTTGAAATAGAGTTCTAGGCTGCCATTTGTTTGTTTGTTTTTGTTTGTTGGTTTTTGTGGGTTTTTTTGAGACGGAGTCTCGCTCTGTCACCCAAGCTGGAGTGCAGTGGCGCGATCTCAGCTCACTGCAAGCTCCGCCTCCCGGGTTCACGCCATTCTCCTGCCTCAGTCTCCCAAGTAGCTGGGACTACAGGCGCCCGCCACCACTCTCGGCTAATTTTTTGTATTTTTAGTAGAGACGGGGTTTCCCCGTGTCAGCCAGGATGGTCTCGATCTCCTGACCTCGTGATCCACCTGCCTCGGCCTCCCAAAGTGCTGGGATTACAGGTGTGAGCCACCGCGCCTGGCCGGGTTTTCTTTTTTTTAAGCATCTAAAATAAAATGACATCCCATTGTCTTCAGCTTCCAGAGTTTCTACTAAAAGGTCTATTGTGAATTGTGAGTCCCATTGTTTTCTCTCTATCTGCTTGTCAGATTTTCTCTTTGCTGTTAGCTGTCATAGGTTTTACTGCAATGTGCCTGGGTGTGCAGGGGTTTTCTTTGCTTTTGAATCATACTTGGGGTTTGTAGAGCTTTTTGAGACTGTGTTATGATGTCTTTCATCAGTGTGGGGAAATTCTCACCCAGGTTTCTTCAAATATTGCTTTACCTCGTTTTCTCTCTAATTCTAGGTTTCCAGTTATAGATAGCTTAGGACTCTTCACCATGTTCCAGATGGCTCTTATGGTTTTCTGTGTCTCCCATTCTTCTCTATCTATCTGCGTCAACCTGGATACTTTCCACTTACCTGTATTTCTGTTATTATCCTGTTTTTAATCTATTAAAACCATATTTTGAATTACTCATTTTACTCAGATGTTTTATTTCTGGAATCTTAGTCTTCCTTTTATATGGATTCTATTTATTTGCTAAAATTCTTCATTCTTTTTTCTCTTTTGAATATATTATTTATTTTAAATAATATTTATTTAAAAATCCTTGGGTGTTAACTGCAATAGATGAATTGCTTCTGGGTCTGTAGCTATCTGCCAATTGATTCTTTCCCCCTGCGTGACTTCTAATATTTCATTTGATGGCAAACATTATACTTGAAAAAATTATAGATACTCCTGACTTATCTTCCTCTAAATAGAGCTAAGTCTTATTTTAGCAGACAATTAGAATACCAGTAGATCATGCTGATCGACTACAGATGGTCCCCAACTAATGATGGTTTGGCTCACAATTTTTTGACTTTACGATGGTTTATTGGGGTACTAAATGTATTTTTGACTTATTTTCGACTTAAGGCGGGTTTATTGGAATGTAACTGCATCGTAAGTCAAGGGACATCTGTGCCTTTATATGGTTGTGTTCCTGTAAGCAGCATCTACAGCCTGGGAACCAAGGAGTGGGAACAGGAGAGTCCTTGCCCACCATCACTCCCAGCCACCCAGCTGAGGGTTATGTGCTTCCCTATCCCACAAACCTCCGTTCTGTAGGTTTAGAGGTCGAAACAATTCCCTTGGGAAACACATCAAGAGTTCTTTTGAGCTGTAAACTACAGCTGCTACCAAGGAGCTAGCCAGCAAGCAGAGGAGTCACCATCCCGACAGGGGTATTTGATCCTGATTATTAGAAGGAAGTAGGGCGATTAACACACAGTGTTAATCACAGTGGGGGAAGGGAGAAATATGTTTGGCACCCAGGTAATGCACTTTAATACTGGAAAGCTCCCTGTACTACCTTGCCCCATTTTCATTGTAAATAGATAAGTGCAGCAGCCATAGCCTGAGAGGCACATGGTGACCAGGGGCTCAGGGATGAATGTCTGGATCATGCCACTGGGAAGCCACCAAGACCAGCAGAGGTGCCAGCGGAGGTTGAGGGGCACCTGGAATGGATAGCAGAGGAGAGCAGCAATTACTGTCAGCTGCAGGGTTAAGACTAGCTGCAGTGGGGACGGAGGCTGCAGTCCATCCCTTGGACTCTTACAAGTTTCTTCCTGGAAAAAGAGACCCACCAGGATCCTAGAGTTGTTTCTCCCAAAACTTATATGAAGAAGTGAATCCAAGTAGTGGAAGGTGTGGCCTGCAGTGGCTGTCAGGTGGTGGCCACCCACGACCCCCTTTCAGAACTGAGGAATTTGTTCTCTAGCTGCTGGGAGTACGGCTTGCAGACAGCCCTCAGCTGAAGAGCATCCCATCGCCCTGGAACACGCGTCGTTCCTGGGACAGCCACAGCCAATGACTAATTGACATAGGGGCAAAGTTCTGGCCCTTCCACTCAAAGTTGGGGTAATTTTGAAGGGCTGTCTCAGTTCTGCAGCTCTTCCTGGCGTCAACTGGCACCCTTACTGAGACTGCATAGCAGCCTAACTTCTCCCTCTACCCAATCCCACTTTCTTCTCTTCTATTCTGCAGGTTGTGATATGAAAGCCTCCATACAAATCTCCATCTCACAACTTTCTGGGGAACCCAACCTGAGTGTCCTTCTCCACCTGTGATACCTCAAAAATCTAGACTTTATTTATGGAACCAAGAGCTAAAATTGCTTCTAATTTTTCACTATTATAAATACCATTTTGATAACCCTGCAGGAAAGTCTTTGCAAACAACCTTAGTTGTTTCCATGGGATCATAAAAAAATGGAATTTCTTAGGCAAAGTAACACATATTGATAAGGCTTTTTAATTCACATGCCCAAAGCTTCCAAAGCTTTGCACACTCACCAGCTGCATGTGGGAGTGCCTTCTGCTCCTGCATCTGTTGCCTGCCTTGGGCAATCACATCCTTGCAATTTTGACATTTCCTTCTCTATATTTGAGAATTTTTGCATCCCATAGAAATCAGAGAAGGCGGCTTTTTCGATTGGCTCCTTTAACTTACTAATAGGCATTTAGGGTCTCTCCATGTGTTTCCATGTCTTTGTGATAACTCATTTTCTTCTTAGTACTGAATACCATGCCATCATTTCTTTCAGTATCTCCTCCTGAAGGATCTTGCTCAATCACTTACTGGCTCTCCCACGTCTTCAGTATTATCTCCAGGGATTCTCTTCCGCAGCCTAGAAACATGTACAAATCTCTCTAGGGTAAAGAATCCCTGTCTTAGTTCATTTGTGCTGCTATAATAAAATACCTGAATAATTTATTTTAAAAAGAGGAATTTATTTCTCTCAGATCTGGAGCCTGGTAAGCCCTAGATCAAGGCGCTGGCAGATTTGGTGCCTGTTGAAGGCTTGGTCTCTGCTTCAAGATGACGCCTTGTTGCTGCGTCCTCACATGGAGGAAGAGATGGAAGGGCAAAAGGGCCAGGCAGCTCTCTGAAGCCTCTATTATAAGGGCATTAATCCTGTCCATCAGGGCGAGTCCTCATGGCCTAATCACCTCCCAAAGGTCCCACCTCTTAGTACCATCACTGTAGGATTTAAGTTACAACATATGAATTTTGGAGGAACACATGCATTCAAACCATAGCAATCCCTTTTTACTCTAGCTCAAGCTGCCATTTTTTTTTCTTACTATCTTTTTGTCATGTCCATGTCAGAATCCCTGGAAGTATGAATAAGGGTTCTACAGACAAGGGGTGTGTGTGTGTGTGTGTGTGTGTGCGTGTGTGTGTGTGTGTGTGTGTGTGTTCCTGCTTTCTGTTCACTTGAGTGAGGGTCAAATCCCTTCTCAGATCAATTAGCCGGAGGATAGGTTGCAGGCCCAGCTCTGATCCCTGTCTCCAGTGTCAAGGAGGCTTTCCCCTAGGTTAAGTCAGTTCTATTGCAGTGGTATTTACCCACCCCACCCCTGGTGGTTCCCTTGATGTTGCGAACCAGTGAAATACAGTGAACAACAACCATTAAATCAGAACCAAACATCAGGGATGGCACACTTCAGCATGAGTTGTAATTTGAATGTTTTCAATGGATCATGCCTCCCTAGCTAGGACAGAAAACACCTTCTTATTAATTCAAATCCCTTATAATTAACCTTTTAATTTATTGCCAAAGAAAAGCTTGGAAATCCTTTAGATTCTTCCACCTTTCAAGAATTTTACATTCAAAATATTTTTGTAGAAATTAGGTCTATGCGCGTTTATGCAGCCAACAGACACATGAAAAAATGTTCATCATTACTGGCCATCAGAGAAATGCAAATCAAAACCACAATGAGATACCATCTCACACCAGTTAGAATGGCAATCATTAAAAGTCAGGAAACAACAGGTGCTGGAGAGGATGTGGAGAAATAGGAACACTTTTACACTGTTGGTGGGACTGTAAACTAGTTTAACCATTGTGGAAGACAGTGTGGCACTTCCTCAAGGATCTAGAACTAGAAATACCATTTGACCCAGCCATCCCATGACTGGGTATATACCCAAAGGATTATAAATCATGCTGTTATAAAGACACATGCACACGTATGTTTATTGAGGCACTATTCACAATAGCAAAGACTTGGAACCAACCCAAATGTCCATCAATGATAGACTGGATTAAGAAAATGTGGCACATATACAACATGGAATACTACACAGCCATAAAAAAGGATGAGTTCATGTCCTTTGTAGGGATATGGATGAAGTTGGAAACCATCATTCTGAGCAAACTATCGCAAGGACAGAAAACCAAACACCACATGTTCTCACTCATAGGTGGGAATTGAATGATGAGAACACTCAGACACAGGGTGGGGAACACCACACACCAGGGCCTGTCATGGGGTGGGGGGAGTGAGGAGGGATAGCATTAGGAGATATACCTAATGTAAATGACGAGTTAATGGGTGCAGCACACCGACATGGCACATGTATACATATGTGACAAACCTGCACATTGTGCATATGTACCCTAGAACTTAAAGTATAATAAAAAAAAAAAAAAAGAAAGAAATTAGGTCTATGAGAACTTTTTTTTCAAACAGAGTCTCACTCTGTCTCTCAAGGTGGAGTGCAGTGGCGCAATCTTGGCTCACTACAACCTCTGCCTCCTGGGTTCAAAAGATTCTCCTGCCTAAGCCTCCTGAGTAGCTGGGATTACAGGCGCCTGCCACCACACCCAGCTAATTTTTGTATTTTTAGTAAAGACAAGGTTTCACCATGTTGGCCAAGCTGGTCTCAAACTCCTGACCTCAAGTGACCCACCCGCCTCGGCCTCCCAAAGTCCTGGGGTTACAGGCGTGAGCTACCGCGTCCAGCCAGTCTATGCAAACTTTTTGTATTTTAAAATGTTAATAATGTCCTTCAAGTTTATGTGTACTGATAAAATTCTCTCATATATTCATAAATCCGATTTTAAAAGGTCTACTTGTCAGATAATATTTTACCATTATTATCTCCTTTTTACTATAAAAGCTGATTTTCAGCAACTAGTTTTAATCCTCAGTTCATCTTATTTCAGATGAAATTTTAATAGGTTTGTTTTGCGTAGTGTTATCCTCGAAGGAAGTCTGAAAATGTTTTGATGTGTTGAAGGATTGAGCAAATGGGTAATCTGATGTTGTTAGGAGGCAGAGATCTCACTGAGAAGAAAGTATATTTAAATATGAAATGAATGAAGGCAAGAACCCTAGAGTGCAAAAAAATCTGGAAGTATTTGAGCTCATGATTTCTTAAAGCGGTATATGTATATGTATGTGCAGGTACCTGAGCACATTTATACAAATCTAAACAAATGTATAGTGTGCATGTACATGTGTACATTTATACAAATCATCTTTACATATGCATATGTATATTTGTGCATATGTGCATATACATATACATGTGTATATTTGCCAGCTCTGTCCACAGTAAGAGAAAACAGGCAAAGGCACAGTAGTAGCAATAAAGCACACCTAGTGACCAGATAATGGTGTCTAATAGCAGTCAAGGCTCTTAGACCAAGGTGCCAGGAGGGTTGCTTTCTGGTGAAGCCTCTCTTCCTAGTCTATAGAGACCCATCTCCTCTCTCTGTCCTCGCATGGTTTTGCCCCTGTGTGCATGTGGAAGGAGAGAGAGAGCTCTGTGTGGTGTCTCTTTCTCTTCTGACAAGGACACTAGTCCAGTTGGATTAGGGCCACTCTACCCTTATGACATCATTCAACCGTAATGACTTCCTTAAAGGCCCTGTCTCCAAATATCATCACACTGAGGATTAGGGCTTCAACATATGAAATCTGGGGAAACACAAGTCAGTTCATAACATGGAGTGTGGCTAATTTCAGCGCTAGATCACAGTAGTTCCAGATAACCCTGGAACATTTTCTTCAGAGAGAAATAAACAATTTTAAGACAAATTTTGGTATGTCACAAGGAAGCCAACTAGCTTAAATGGGTGCCTAGTAGCGACAACTAGGACAGTTTGAACACAAAATGATTAAATACTGATTATCAGACAATAAATAGATAGATTAATAGATAAGAGATGTGTGGTAACTGTTACTTAGAGAAATATACAAGGGCAACTCAAAACGATGCAGAGATTACTAGTGTTGGAAAATTATCATTTTGCCATCATCATAGTGAAGATAAATCAGGCAAGAATCATTCATAAATGTAAAACATTAGGGAACTAGGGGAAGCTTTTTCTGAGGAACAGGGTATTTGTATTGTCTTAAAGTTTCTCCCCTTACACTCCTTATTAGTTTCAAGAGAAAAGACCTAATGATATGTTATAGATATGGGATGAAACCTCACTTGGCAATCAAAATTATTACTACCAAGAGGGTATTTTTTTTTTTTTTTTTTTGAGACGGAGTTTCGCTCTTGTTGCCTAGGCTGGAGTGCAATGGCGGGATTTCGGCTCACTGCAACCTCTGCCTCCTGGGTTCAAGCAATTATCCTGCCTCAGCCTCCCAAGTAGCTGGAATTACAGGCATGCGCCACCACACCCAGCTAATTTTGTATTTTTAGTAGAGACAAGGTTTCTCCATGTTGGTCAGGCTGGTCTCAAACTCCCAACCTCAGGTGATCTGCCTGCCTTAGCTTCCCAAAGGGCTGGGATTACAGGCATGAGCCACTGCGCCTGGCCCATTTTTAAACCAGTTACCACAAAGGACAGATGGACATTGTTTGCCTCTAGTTGTGAAATGCTGAAAAAGACACAGGACCACTCACATAATCTTTTGACTGACAACAAATAAATTGAATCTAATTATGAGCAAACACAAGATGAAGCTAAACCATTTAATATTCTTTTAAAAATGGTGTAGGGATGTGTTTTGTTTTCTTAAAATATGTCAATGTCATAATCAGCACAGAAAAGTTGTAAAAATATTCCAGACTAAAGAAAATAAAAGATATTTGGTAACTAAATGAAGATTAGATCCTGTACTGTAGGGAGAAAAAAGAGAGGATGTGGAGAAATAGGAACACTTTTACACTGTTGGTGGGACTGTAAACTAGTTCAACCATTGTGGAAGTCAGTGTGGCGATTCCTCAGGGATCTAGAACTAGAAATACCATTTGACCCAGCCATCCCATTACTGGGTATATACCCAAAGGACTATAAATCATGCTGCTATAAAGACACATGCACACGTATGTTTATTGCGGCACTATTCACAATAGCAAAGAGTTGGAACCAACCCAAATGTCCAACAACGATAGACTGGATTAAGAAAATGTGGCACATATACACCATGGAATACTATGCAGCCATAAAAAATGATGAGTTCGTGTCCTTTGTAGGGACATGGATGAAACTGGAAAACATCATTCTCAGTAAACTATCGCAAGGACAAAAAACCAAACACCGCATGTTCTCACTCATAGGTGGGAATTGAACAATGAGAACTCATGGACACAGGAAGGGGAACATCACGCTCCGGGGACTGTTGTGGGTGGGGGGAGGGGGGGAGGGACAGCATTAGGAGATACACCTAATGCTAAATGACGAATTAATGGGTGCAGGAAATCAACATGGCACATGGATACATATGTAACAAACCTGCACATTGTGTACATGTACCCTAAAACCCTAAAGTATAATAAAAAAAAAAAAAAAAAAGAAAAAAGAGACATTTTTGTCCTTTGACAAAATTCCATTTTAGACAGTAGGATATACAAACCATTTTATGAAATTCAAATATATGGTAGTTGTGATTAATTTTAGGTGTCAACTCAACTGAATCAAGGAATACCTAGAGAGCTGGTTGAGCATTGCTTCTAGTGTGCGCATGAGGCGGTTTCCAGAGGCGAGTGCCATGTGAGTGAGTGGACTGAGTGGGGAGGGTCTGCCCTCAATGTAGGAAGGCAACATCCAATGGCTTGGGGCCTGGATAAAACAAAAAGGAGAGAAAATGGTTTGGGACACTCTGTCTCCTGCCCCTGGACATTAGAACTCCAAGCTCCCTAGCCTTGGGACTCTAGGACTTACACCAACAGCCTCCTGGGTTCTCAGAACTTTAACTTCGGGCTGAGAATTACACCATCAGTTTCCCTGGTTCTGAGGTTTTTGGCTTCTGGCATCCCAGGGGCTCCAGCTTGCAGACAGCCTGTAGTGGGACTTCTCAGCCTCCATAATCACGTGAGCCAATTCCCCTAATAAATCCCCTTTCATGTATCTATATCTACACCTATATCTGTATCTATCTATCCTATGAGTTCTGTCTCTCTGCAAGACCCTAATATAGTAGCTGATAATTGTAAGGTGGTTATGTAGGAGGATATCTCCATTGTTAGTAAAAACACACTGAAGTGTTTAGAGATAAATAGCCTCAAATCATTGGGAGAAAATATAACGTGCATATATATGTTTGTGTGTGTGTGTTTGTGTACAGAGAGAAAAAAGAGAAAGAGGAAAAGAGACCTTAAGTGTGCACAAATAATAAATCAGTCTAGGTGAATCTGGTTATAGAGTATATTAGTGTCCATTTTAATATTCTTTTGCTTGAAAACTTTGCATTGCAGAATATCCTATTGTTAATGCATCCTTAGGTGCTGTCATCTTAAACTTTCTTTATATTTTTCTCTTGAGGTACTTTCAGTCTTATTCTCAAAGAAAGTTAAAAATGAAAACACAAATGGATACCAAGGAATGCATTAACAGTTATGGGCACATGGCTTTATGGAGGAAATGAGACAAGAATTTTGATGAACATTAGAGGACCTAAATAATGGCCAGCAAACACCATAGGTAAAAATTTTGAGTCCCTCAATTCACAAAAACAAAACAAGGAAAATCTTTCAAAAACTCTCTCTAACCCCATACATGATCTGTGTGTGCTCAGCACAACACACCTTGCTTCTGTCTCCCACCCTCCAGAGGCAGAAGCTGGAGCTCACAGAGAAGTGCCTTGTCGCTGGGCACACACTTCTGTCCAGCCCAGCGCCGGATCATTGTACTTCACCGCCCTTCCCCTAGTTGCCTCTAAATGGGGCACACTGCTGAGTCTCAGTGCTCCCTTGGCCTTCCCTCTCACTCCCCTCCCCCAAGTCCAGGAACACCCTCACCTTGACCTTGACCACCAGGGATGCAGTGTGGAAGCACTTGGATCCCAAGCAGGGAGCCACGGAGGCTGGGCTCACGGCTGAGCTTGCTCTGGTCCAGGCAGGCGCTGCCTCCAGAGCACCTGGATGATGGTTTCAACAAAGTCAGCGTGATTCTTCCGTGGAGACAGAGAGGCAGTCAGCCAGAGAGATGGGAGGCTCTCAATCGGCCGCCATACTCCAGAGGCTCAAAGAGGAGATGGGGCAGTTACCAAGTCCCCAGAGCAACTCTGGTCCTCAGCTCGCTACCACACTCCTCCATTCTCCACGACGATGCTCAGCAAGGATCAGGCGCTGCTGGGTGCTCTTTTGGAAAGGTCTGAACTGCTCTGATTGCCCTGGGACTCGCCAAAGATGGGTCCAGGCCCTCAGAAACTGGGGGTCAGGAGAAGGCACCTGTAATTGGAGAAACGAGACTCCTCCCTTGACTGGCCTCATAGCAAGGGCGGCAGAAGACCAACTTCTAATGAGAAGCACCCGGAACCCGGGGTTGGGGGCAGAACCTAGGGTGGGAGGACTTGAGGACGCCCATAGGATCGCACTGCCCACCCTTCCCCACCTGGGCCCTCAGGAAGTGCCTTACAAAGAGGTGATTCAGCATCTCATGGCAGTAGTCGTTGCATAGTTGTGCCAAGCTGTTGGTGGCAAAGGTGGTAAAGCCGTGGGCGTGGAGCAGGCCTGGCAAGATCAGGAAGCCAAAGCACAACCGTAGGGGGCTCGCAGAAGAGGTTTCCCCAAAGCCCAAAGTGATAACATTCCTGCCAAATCCAATGAATAGCAGCCTGCGGTCCTCGCATGACCCCTGTGAGCCAGAAGAAGCCGAAACCCCCAGACGCCTGGGGGTGAACATGACGCTGGGTGGAGCGCAGAGCAAGGCCGCCCCCCTGCAACACACCTGGTGGGCCCTGTCCTGCTTCCTGCGCTCTTTGTGAGTCCACACAAGCAGAAAGTCCAAATGAGAGGAGAGGGGCAGCCCAGGGCACAAATTCTACTGTAGAGGGGGAAAGCCTGCAGCACAGATGGTGGACACTCCTTTTTGGGAGGGGACAGCACTCCTTGGATGCAGGAAGAGTCCCTCCCACAGTCAGGCACTTTGGGAAAGGGCGGGGGCAGGCCTGCGAGGGTTTTACACAGAATTAGTTCACCAGAATCCTCCCACCCCGCCTGGGAGGTCAGAGGTCAAGGCTCACCCCAACACAGTCAGGATCAAGTGGATCCCGAGTCGAGTCCCTGATAACAGTAGTGACTTCCTCCACTCTGCCACCACCCTCACCCCAGGTAGATGAGTCACTGCACAGCATGACAGCCCCCATAAAAGGGGCTCCTCCTCAAAACGTTCCTTTCTTGAAAAGTACTGATCTGCACGTTTTTATGAATCAATAAATGCACTTGCTTTGTACCAAGGGGCTTTAAGACATCCCTGGATGTTAAGAAAAGAACCTACTAAGATGGTGATCTGGTGGTTCCTGAGGTCTACATGCTTGATATTCAGAAACTCAGCGCCGGTTGTGATCTTCAGCCTTTATTTATGAGCTCATCTTGCAGTGACCTGCAGGCAAAGGGGGAAAATCCTGTGTTGCCCTGAAATCAGTTTCCAGGCATCAAGAACCTGCCCTCTTGATGAAGCGAGGTCAGTCAGCCCAGCCCCAGGGCTGTCTCCAACTCAGAGTCTCACCCCTTTTATCTTTTATCCTCTGTCCCTTTGGACTCTGTCCAAATGTGTGCCTGGGTTCCCCCAGCCACACACGCTGGCCCATGATGTCAGAGCATTCTGGGTGCTTAGTAGTTTGGCTCTCTTAGTCTGTTTTCTGTTGCTTGTAACAGAATACCTGAAACTGGGTAATTTATAAACAAAAGGCTTTTGTTTCTTACAATTATGGAGTCTGAAAAGGCCAAGGCCAAGGGGCTGCTGGTGGGGACGTCTTGCTGGTGGGGACTCTGCAGCATCCTGATACAGCACAGGGCATCATGTGGCAAGGGGGCCGATGGTGCCAGCTCAGGTCTCTCTTCCTCCTCATAAAGTCACTAATGCCACTCTCATGATAACCCATTAATCCATTAACCCACTAATCCCTTAATTCATGAGCAGAGCCTTCTTGACCCAAATCACCTCTTAAAGACCCACCTCTCAACACTGCCGCATTAGGGATTAAATTTCAACATGAGTGTTAAGTCTCTTGAAGGTGCTGAAACCTCATGGGAGAAACCCCTGATGGGTTTGATACTGGTTTAATGCCTGCCAAGATGCCTGGCCTAAATACCCATGCCTGCAGAGGGGAGGAGCCCAGGTCTCTCTTTAGAAAGCTGGGGAGGGCCAAGCGGGGTGGCTCACACCTGTAATCCTAGCACTTTGGGAGGTAAAGGTGGGTGGATCATGAGGCCAGGGGTTCGAGACCAGCCTGACCAACATGGTGAAACCCTGTCTCTACTAAAAATACAAAAATTAGCTGGGCGTTGTGGCAGGCGCCTGTAATCCCAGCTACTCAGGAGGCTGAGGCAGGAGAATTGCTTGAACCCGGGAGGCGGAGGTTGCAGTGAGCCAAGATCGCGCCACTGCACTCCAGCCTGGGAGACAGAGCAAGACTCTGTCTCAAAAAAAAAAAAAAGAAATTTCTGTGCAACTCATCAATATGGGATAATATTTTGAAACAAGTGGAAAATTAAATAAGCTTTCCAACAAAAAATTCTGACAAAAAAAGAACACTCGCATTGCCTTTGCTTACAACAAAGAAAAACAAAAATAAAAGTTTTTTTCTCTTGCAAAACATAATTTGCAAGTATGTTTAAAGACAAACTTTTACAAGACAAGTGAATGTATTTTCCAATTTTGAAAATGAACAAAAAAGAAATGAGACAGTAATAATGTATAATCCGGGATGTTACGAGGAGATTACAGACATCCTAGTTTCACCATTGGATTGGAGATAGACACATTTTTCTTTCTTTTTTGTAGTGACGGGGTCTCGTTGTGTTGCCCAGGCTTGTCTGGAACTCCCGCACTCAAGCGATCGTCCTCGGCTTCCCCAGGTGCAGGGGTCCCAGGCGTCAGCCCGCGCCCCGCCAGCGATAGACAAAATCAAACTGAACCTCCTCAGATGCTGAATATTCCGAAGGGGAAAGTTCGCTCAATGAACACACCTGATTTACAAAACTCAGCCACTGGCTCTGTACCATCTGTAACAACTTAAGCAATCGGTTAGAGCTGGCCCCTCCCTCCTCAGCCGTCACGGCTATTTCCTCACAGAGGACGCGGCCCTGGATCTTCCGAAGCCGAAGCTGTGTGGCGCTTCCCGAATGGGCTCAGAGGGAACGAAGCTGGTGTAGGCTCCCAGGATGGGCGTCAGCAGCTGCAGACGGAACACGCATGCGCCTCACGCAGGGCAGAAAAGGCGGAGTCTGGCGCCCTCCTGCGGCGTCGGGGCGCAGCACAGGCACTTTATCTCTGGGCCACTATCCCCCTATTCTAATCACTCCAGCACCAAAAAAATTTTAAAAATTACTCCTCTCTCCCACTTTTTCTTCCCTCCACCCACATTGCACCTAAGTAACAGACAACTGTGCACAGACCTATGCCCCAGGGCACACTAAAATTATTCAAACTGGCCAGGCGCGGTGGCTCACACCTGTAATCCCAATACTTTGGGAGGCTAAGGCAGGCAGGTCACAAGGTCAGGAGTTCGAGACCAGCCTGGCCAACATGGTGAAACCTTGTCTCTACTAAAAATACAAAAATTAGCTGGGCGTGGTGGTGTGTGCCTGTAATCCCAGCTACTGGGGAGGCTGAGGCAGGAGAATGTCTTGAACCAAGGAGGCAGAGGTTGCAGTGAGCTGAGATTGTGCCACTGTACTCCAGCCTGGGTGACAGAGCAAGACTCAGTCTCAAAAAAAAAAAAAAGATTATTCAAACTAGCCAATTCCGAATCCACTTACCATGCCTCATCATTCCTTCCCATGGAAACCACAATAAATGCTCTTGGCCACAGTTCCCCACTCTCTGCCTCCTGACCAATCCAGTGCTTCTTCATGGGGATCCCCATAGCATGGAATACCCGCTTCTGTTGGGATCTGTATTACAAACTATCTTTTCAATGCCAGTCATCTTCTGATCTATTGGACTTACTATACTTAAATAATAATAACACCTATATTAAAACATGCCCAAACTCACATACACCACTTCCATTTTACTTATGAATTACTGCTAGACTTGCTTGACCTCATGACTTAAAGCATCTGATGGAACCTAGCTCATGATAAACAGGTCTGGTCAAGGTCACATGATGTTCCATGGTCAAGTTCTTTACAAGTGTCATGCTAGGAGCTGATCTTTGAATGGCATATAATTCTGTGCTGAAGATGACAAGACCTCTTCTATAATCCAAGGGGTCTATATTGTGATTCACATGGTGGGGCTTGCCATAAACTCCACATGGTGTCTTTTGCAGCCCAGATACCTCTACTACTATAACAGCTGCTGGGTCATATGGCCCAGGTGGAAGTGCTGCTTGAACTACAGCCTGGACCTGCTGCCCAGCCTTTTTCTGCTCTGTGCCCCACTCAGAGCTGACAGCATTCCATGTCATGATTCTTGCTCAAGTTAGAATGTTCTGCCTTTGAAACCCAAAAGGTCTTACCAAGGATTGTGCTTCCTTGTTAAGAGGTAGGAGTGTAGGCCAGGCATGGTGGCTCACGCCTGTAGTCCCAGGACTTTGGGAGGCTGAGGTGGGCGGATCACGAGGTCAGGAGTTCTAGACCATCCTGGCTAACACAGTGAAACCCCGTCTCTACTAAAAATACAAAAAAATTAGCTGGGCATGGTGGCACACACCTGTAGTGCCAGCTACTCGGGAAGCTGAGACAGGAGAATTGCTTGAACCCGGGAGGCAGAGGTTGCAGTGAGCTGAGATCATGCCATTGCACTCCAGCCTGGGTGACAGAGTGAGACTCCATCTCAAAAAAAAAAAAAAAAAAAAAAGGTAGGAATGTGAAACACAATAATCCACCCTCCGTATTGGAGACCATTGCTGTCATGCCCCTAAAATGTTACTGCTGTAGTAGGCCCCTGAAATTGTGTAGGATCCATCTCCACCCTCTGTAGTGCTTGTCTTTTACCAAGGCCTCCAACTTACCTGCCATGTCTTGCTCACCTGGCAGATGAACACACTTGCCAGAGCAAAGCCTGGATGCCATGTAATTGAGGATGTCTCAGTCTGTTCTAGCAAAATGATTGGAGCAAATTCTTGTTCCATCTTTTATAATAATCCACTGTCATCCTCAAAATCCATATGGGTTTGGGAAGGGCCTACTGTTGAATCAAATGGGGATACAATGAGGACTGCCATCTGTACCTTTTAGGTCATTAAGAGAGGCATGAATCTCTGCCATTCCCTCTGGAAGTGACACTTCTTATGTCTTGGCCAAGGAAGGGGTAGGGAAGTAGTTTCAGAGTATTCCACTTGGCCTTTTTGGTAGCTCTTACCCTATAGGCCAAGGAACTAATTTGGTTTGCCAACAATAAGTACATCCATTCCAGTTATACATTCAAGGTCTTTGGAAATTACCACTGAATAGGGCAACGAATCCTGTGGGCCTGCCGTGAGATAGACTTTCATGGACTACCTGGCTCCCACACTTCTCCATTCTAACATAGAGGCCATCATGTTGCCTAAGGTCCCTAAGTATCAATGTCAACTCAGAACCTTTTCTTTTTTTTGAGACGGAGTCTTGCTCTGTCGCCCAGGCTGGAGTGCAGTGGCCCAATCTCGGCTCACTGCAAGCTCTGCCTCCCGGGTTCACGCCACTCTCCTGCCTCAGCCTCGCAAGTAGCTGGGACTACAGGCGCCCATCACCACACCTGGTTAATTTTTTTGTGTTTTAAGTAGAGATGGAGTTTCACCATGTTAGCCAGGATGGTCTCGATCTCCTGACCCCGTGATCTGCCTGCCTTGGCCTCTCAAAGTGCTGGGATTACAGGCATGAGCCACCGCACCCAGCCAACTCAGAAACTTTATCCAGCAGCCTTGAAACTTCTGGGTACTCCCTTTTTCCTGTATACCTGAATAAATGGCCATAGGTCCCTTTGGGTGGGAGGGGGCTGGGAAAATCATTACCGCATATATTCATGGTGGTGAGATAGGGTCCTGACTTTGGAATATTTGGCTTCTTCAGTCATGGGTTCTGGGTCTGAAAATGGCAGTGATCATTGCATTTTATTAGCCTCAGTTTTTTGATTATCGATCCTTTATTTCACTTGACCATATAAACTGATTACTTCCCTGTTGTTTGCCCATATTTCTTGTCTTTAGAGACACTATGTCCTATTAATCTCCTCAAAAGTTCTCTGAAGATAAAGCGCCTCTTCCCCTTTCCCTCTCCCCATCTTCCACTTTAATCTTATTGCTCATTATGTGAATTGAGCTCACCTTATTTCTGGAGCCATCCCCAGGGAGCCCCAGTCTTGTAACAAATCCCCTACTGTCAGCCTCAGCCTACAGAGGACAGCTACCACAGAGGACAGCTACCACAGAGTTTCTCAGTGATGCTGGTGCCTCTCTCTAGCACATTCTTTATTGCAGCAGATGATCTTCCAGACTTTCCAATGAAACATAGACAGCTGGTAAGTAGAATAGGGAGAGTATACTATTCTAGTATGCCCAGTTCCCTGAGCCTTTTAACTTATTTTACCTTTTGTCAAGCAATTCTGACATTTTCTGCTTAACATGAGCCATGTATTTCTCTAAATTTCTCTAATCCCCATCTCCTAGCATCCTTGCCAGAGTGTTTGAAAGCACAGAAGTGTGCTTTCTTTTTTTCTTTTTTCTTTTTTCTTTTTTTTTTTTTTTGAGACGGAACCTTGCTCTTGTTGCCCAGGCTGGAGTGCAACAGTGCGATCTCAGCTCACTGCAACCTGCACCTCCCGGGTTCAAGCAATTCTCCTGCCTCAGCCTCCTGAGTCGCTGAGATTACAGTCACCCGCCACCACGCCTGGCTAATTTTTTGTATGTCTAGTAGAGACAGGGTTTCACCATGCTGGCCAGGCTGGTCTCGAACTCCTGACCTCAGGTGAGCCGCCTGCCTCAGCCTCCCAAAGTGCTCGGATTACAGGCATGAGCCACTGTGCCTGGCCAGGAATGTGCTCCTTTTCAATAAACTCTCTGGTACTCAAATATATGTTTTACCTTCTTGATCCAGCATCCTCAGGGTCCAGTCTCATACATACTGTCCTGGTTCCTACAGATACATATAAACTAGGGCCTGTAGTAACTTCAGAGGATGGTTCTTTTCCTCTCTTATCAAGCCCAGAATTTCCCCTGTTGGGTTTTTTGGTGACTTAATTCTAGTTATTGGTCTAGTGGATGGGGCAGGGAGAGGAAAGGGTAGGTAGATCCTGAGGGGGTGCGGGTTGTATTGCAATGTAGAGGCCTCAGTCTGCATCATCTTCAAGCAAGGCAGAGCCCTAGCTTTAGACTTGGAGGAGTGGGCCACTTTAGCAAGCCCAGGAAATTCAGAGTGATTGGTGTTTGGAGGTGTCTGCTTGCATAAATCAAAATGTCCCCATCCCAAATCTCAGAGTTCTACTCCTTCCCAGCAGGATCCTGACCTTGGCATAGCAAACTTGCTGGGATTTAGAATTCAAACTTAGCTGAAGTTAGGGTCTGATTCTCAGCTGTTTTGCTATCAGGCTTCAAGAAGTCTTCTGATGCTAACATTTTCCCTTAAATTTGTCACTGATCGCCATCATTGTCAATAGCTCCCGGTAATAGCCATTCAATTCCATCATCTCTAGAATTACCACTTCCCCCAATGTTATAAAGATCTGAGATATAGCACCCACCAATGCATTCCCTTCTGTCAACATTCCACCTCAGTTCAACACCACTGACAATTTTAACAATTACATTGCTACAACCTGACATATGCTATCATTTTCATTACTCTGCCAATCACAAGTCATAGGGCCCTCCCTCGTTGTCAGCTAGGTGGCAGGTAACTCAGTTTCAAAATTCCATTTTATGGCTAATGCCTGTAATCCCAGCACTTTGGGAGGCCAAGGCGGGCAGATCACCTGAGGTCAGGAGTTCAAGACCAGCCTAGACAACATGGCAAAACCCAGTGTCTACTAAAAAATACAAAAATTAGCCGGGTGTGGTGGTGGGTGCCTGTAATCCCAGCTACTCGGGAGGCTGAGGCAGAGAGAATTGCCTGAACCCAGGAGGCGAAGGTTTCAATAAGCTGAGATTGCACCACTACACTCCAGCCTGTGCGACAGAGCAAGACCCCACCTCAAAAAGAAAACAATTCCATTTTAGAGTTTGTGTTCTTGGAACAACTGCTGGTATCAACTGGTGTAGGGCAGATTCCCTATAAATAGATTCTGAGATGGAGAATTGCATACGAGGTAATTACTGGGTAGTGTTCTCTAGAAAAAATGCCTGTACAGGAGTGATATAAGGATAACTGGACAGAGTAATAGGTTTAAATGCTGTATGACTGCAACAGAGGCCTCGGTTGGTCTCACAGGAAACTCTTAAGCCAAGATGGCCCTTTATAGAGGCCGCAAGTTGAAGACAGGGGGCCAGATCTTTGAGGCCTGCACTGAGCAGTCTTTGGATATGGACTTCTCCCGGGGAGAAGATGTGACTTGTGAGAGGCAGCCCCCAGCAGTTAGGACAACTCCCAAGGAAGTATTTTGCTGTGAGCCATCAGCAGCTACTCACCCGGCAGCTGCTGGGATGGATGCCTCAACCCTGAAGGAGGATCCTGGCAGCACCACAGTGTGCACTATAGGGTGTATTAAATTTCCAGCTTTGGTTGTTTGTTTATGTTTTCCTCCCTATAGGTATGTCAGCTATTGCTTTGTATCTTTTGAGGCCTTATTGTCAGGGACATACTGTGTATTTATGATAAATGTATCTTTTCCATCAAGCACTCTTATTTATTCCCTTGTAATCTTCTCAAATTCTAGCTTATCAGATATTAGAATTATTACATGTATCAGTCAGGGTTCAACCAAAAAAGCAGAACCAGTAGATATTTAAGATACTTGTGGCAAGGAGTTGGCTTACTCAATTGAGGGGGTGACTAGGTGAGTCCAAAGTCCATAAGAGCACCCCATTGGGAAGGGCAGGCTGGAAGCTGTGGTACGCTGATGGAGTTTCTTCTCCATCAGGGAAACGTCAGTTCTTTTTTGAAAGCTTTTAACTGATTGAATCAGGCCCACCCAAATTATCTAGGATAACCTCCCATACTACTTAGTCCAACTGGGTTTATGGGCTTCAATCTCATCTACAAAATGCCTTTACAGCAACACCTAGATTCATGTTTACTTGAATAGCAAGAGACTGTAGCCTAGCCAAGTTGACACATCAAAAGACCATCACACTCCCCAAGTTTCTTTTTTTTTTTTTTTTTTTTTTTTTTTTGAGATGGAGTCTTGCTCGTGTCGCCCAGGCTGGAGTACATGGAGTGCAGTGGCACGATCTCAGCTCATTGCAACCTCCACTTCCCGGGTTCAAGTGATTCTCCTGCCTCAGCCTCCTGAGTAGCTGGGATTACAGGTGTGCAGCACCACACCAGGATAATTTTTGTGCTTTTAGTAGAGACGGAGTTTCACCATGTTGGCCAGGCTGGTCTCAAACTCCTGACCTCAGGTGATCCACCTGCCTCGGCCTCCCAAAGTGCTGGGATTACAGGCGTGAGCCACCGCGCCCGGCCCAACTTTCTTTTTGTTAAAATTTTCCTGGTGTGGTGATATTAAGACTCTTTGACAGTCCTCCTCCACCCCCACAGGATTCTGCCTCCATTTGATTCTGTGTAGGCTTGTGATTGCTTTGACCAAGAGTCTGACAGAATTGGTGCTAGGTGACTTCCAAGGCCATGTTATAATTGGCCGTGGCGCTTCTCTCTTGTTCACTGGAATGCTCACTCTTGGAGCCCAGAGCCACCATGTGATCAGTCCAGCTGCCCTCAGTCCTTTATGCTGGAGAGACCACATTGAGGCACCCTGGTCAAATACAAGCCGAGTTCATCTTTTAGCCCATCTCCTCCCAAGCAGTAGACATGTGAGTGGAAAAGCCATCTTGGAAGCGGGCCCTCCCAGCCATCAAATCATCCCAACAGAGGATACAGACATAATGAGGCAAAGGCCCACCCACTCGGTTCCCCTTTCAAATTCCTCACCATGAAATTTATGAGCATAATAAGGTGATTGTTCTTCAAAACCACTAAGTTTTGGGGTGGTTTGTTAATAGAACAGTAGATAACGGAAACACCTTGAATATGTTTTTCTATGCTTTTATTTTTCCAGTGTTTTATGTATTTTTGTTTTGTGTCTCTTAGAAATAACAGCTGCTCGGGAGGCTGAACCCAGGAGGTTCAAGTGAGAATCACTTGAACCCAGGAGGCGGAGGTTGCAGTGAGCCGAGCTCGCACCATTGCACTCCAGCCTGGGCGACAGAGCGAGACTCCGTCTCAAAAGAAAAAAGAAAAGAAAGAAAGAAAGAACATGGGTTTTTTCCCCCCCAATCTGAGAGTCTCAGAATCAAATTCCTGAGGAGGAAGTGAAAACCTTTAACAGTTAGTATGTATGCACAGTAAAGCCCGAAACCGCACATTAAGTCTTTCTGCCTTTAGACCCACATCTTCCCTGCCGGTTCTTCCTCTAGGAAATCTGGCACCCGGTTTTCTCTGGGTAGTTGGCGCAGGCCTTCAACTCCCGGCGCTCCTCCAGCTGCTGGCACCTCCCTGGCCTCCAAGACGTCTACTAGACCTGCGTCTGCCCGGGGAAACTTTGAAGTTCCCTTCGGAACCTCGCAGGCTGACAAGCAAGTCAGAGCGATGGGTGAAGGAGGTTGTCATGGAGACAGGTCCAGGGCCAGAGGCGCGGGAGGGGGAGGCCGCAGCTTGGGCTCCGATTGGCTCTGCGGGCGCGCAGCGTTCTTCTGGCGCACATGCGCAGTGACGCCGAGGCGAGGTCGCGGCGAAGCAGAGGCGCCGGGGTTTCTGGGCCGGGCTTCTCAGGACCGGGCTGGAACGTGCAGCTCGTGGCCGGGACACTCTGTGCTTTGCGGGGAAGGGAAGTGGCGGAGCCCGAGGACCCGCTGCCGCTCGGGACTGAGCCCGCCACGCAGGCGCCTGTGCCAGCGTCGCCATTGTTGCCTGTGGCCTTAGGGCCGCTCCGGCTGCCCGTCGGCCGGGTCCCAGCGACAGGTATTGATGTCCGGGCGCAGCGCGCGAGTGTCCGCGCGATCAGTGACAGCCCGAGCCCGTCCACGCGCGGGCTCCCGTGCTCGTGGCCTGCGGGAGGGCAAAGACGGGGTGGAGGCTGCTGTGGGCCCAGTCCCAGCGTTGCGCGTCGCACGGTCCCCGACTCCCCCGCTGCACTCGCCCTCGACCCTGCGGCTGAAGAGGAGTAAGAGGCAGAGGGACTTGGCCGGGAAGGGGAGGCGACAGGAGGCAAGGCAAGGCTGTCGCATCTCCTCCGCAGGGCCTTGTAAACAGTTGTCTTTGGTGGCACGACTGTGCCTGAGCAGGGCTCGGAGCTGGAGCCTGGGGACAGGTGGTGTCGGTTCTCCTCCAGATCAGGCCGGTTCTAAGGTTTCCTTCGAGAATCCTGGTTTTGAATATATCCCTAAGGAACTGTCTCCTATAGAAGCACTTAAAGGACTTCAAGTCACACCAACCTCTTCACTCTTTTCCAGTCCAACCCTCTGGTCTTCCCAGCCCTCTGATAGTGAAAGGCTAGAATCGGCTGGCAGTAACATGCAACGCAGATAAATGGCTCGCCTTTTCCCCCTGACAGTTCCCTTGGGAACCTTGAGCACTGTATTAAGAAGAAATTCTCCTAGTTTCTTCCAAGTAACAGATTCGCTCTGTTATTGTTGAGAGTCAGTTCAGTCATTACAGCTTCTGTAACATCAGTGACTAAAATAATGAAACTATTTTCTCTATAAAAATGTTTAATTTTTGTTTCAACAGGTTAGAGGTTTAATCTGTCGTTTTGCTTAGATTCTTTGAGTCATTGCCTCTGACACTACCTTTTTAATAGCAGCTCCATCCCCCACCAACCCCAAGCAGATGGCAGTTCCCTTACAAGTCTAAGGATATAGGGGAGGAAGACAAGGTAAAGCTTATGTGTGTTCATCTATGCACACTGCAAGTCTGTTTCTGTGTGTGTATATGTATAGTAGAGTACACCAGGGATTCTTGACCTTGTGGTCCATGCTTATGTTTCAGGGTCTCTTATCCATCCCTGCAAGTTCTGGGCTCAGAATTTGTCAATAAGGCTGCTAACTCTACCTTGATTCTGTTCTGCCCTCGGCTGCAGCAGCCTTTGATATAGTGTCCTTGTGACTCTAGCATGAGACTTCAAGCAGTTGGCTCACTACTGGAGAAATAAAGGATATTGCCAGATTGACTCTCCTGTCTGTAGCAATGTTAGCCTCAAGCAAGAGGATGAACAGTTCTTCACGTTCTCAAATCCTTCTAAGGTGGAAGTCAGACAAGGCTCAGAGTGGACCCTACAATGTTGAGAAGGAAATCCTTACTTCGAGATTCTTGCGTGACACTGAGACCTGTCGACAGAATTTTAGGAATTTTCCATACCCAGACCTGGCTGGTCCTCGAAAGGCATTGAGTCAACTCCGAGAGCTCTGCCTTAAGTGGCTGAGACCTGAGATTCACTCAAAGGAACAAATTTTGGAGCTGCTGGTGCTGGAGCAATTCCTGACCATCCTGCCTGGTGAGGTTAGGACTTGGGTAAAGTCCCAGTATCCAGAGAGCAGCGAGGAAGCAGTGACTCTGGTGGAGGATTTGACTCAGATTCTAGAAGAGGAAGGTGAGAATCATAGAGCAGAGAGGGGAGGAATCCCTGGGTGGTTAAAGAAGACAACTAGCACATCTGAGCAGCTCCTTTAAAGAAATCAGGGAGAACACTGAGAGGTCCAGGATGCATTTTTTAAAAAGAAAGAAACTGGGGAGAACAAAGGTTAGTGAGTGAGAACAAGGCTTTAACATGAGCTCCATCCTGCATGGTGTTCCCCTTCCAGATTGCTTGGGAGCAAACACACATTATCTAAACCCCCAGGAAAAATGTCTTGAAAGAATGACCAGACACAACCAAATTACCACTGTGTGAGCCCTCAGAAAGTACCTGCAGAGGTTTGCACCATTCTACTAATAAGTCATTTGCTTTGTGAATTGAATTTTACAATAAAATACTTCCAAAAAAGGAAGAAAGGGTCTGGAGAACATTCCCTTATTAAGAGATAACTCACAAAATTAATATCACATAAAGATTTAGTTAAAATGAATTTTGTTCATACTCTAAGATTTTTAGAGCGAGCTTGTTTTTGAAGTCTGTTTTGATGTCTTAGGACAAGTCATTGGCCCTTTCCTCTGATGCTTTGAAGTAGGAGTGCTGTTTTTGATTTCCTTCTTCTCAATTTAAGAAAGTGTAGGCATCTATTTGGTGAGGGGTTTCCTAGGCCATTCAAAAAGGACTAATCTCCCTCATGACCTCTTTCTCTTCTCTAGCTCCTCAAAACTCTACCCTTTCCCAAGATACCCCAGAGGAAGACCCCAGAGGAAAACATGCTTTCCAGGCAGGATGGCTAAATGACTTGGTGACCAAAGTGAGTGTGACTGTCTTTTCTGATTTTAAAATGCCTTCTTAGCGTGTGAGGACATTTTCTGACCTGGCCCTATAATTACTGTGCCCCCAGAAGCTCTATCAAGGACTTAAGCCCAGTTTCTCTCCTATGTTATCTTGGTCTGTTAAGGTAGGTGAATGTACTGTAGAGAAAAGGTGCTTCCATTGCCTTCCCTTGATATGACTTTCCTTACTTTGACTTTGTCAGCAATATCACATAGAGAATGCAAGATTGACCTCCACAGCCAGATGGATTTAGGTTTTGTTTCCCGGCTCTACCATTGGAACTGCAATTTGGGACAAGATACTTAACCTCTCTTAGCCTGAGTTATTCTACTCTCATAAATAGAATTTACCTAGATTGTGAGTATTAAATATTATGAGACTTGTAGTTAGCCTGGATTACAGTTAAGCAATTAATAGATGATTACTATTATTTTTCATCATTAACAAGTAGTTAAAGGCCATGCATTCTGTCATATTACTGTTGATCATGAATTTATATATATTTTTTGAGACAGAGTCGCACTCTGTTGCCCAGGCTGGAGTACAGTGGTGCGCTCTTGGTCCACTGCAGCCTCCACCTCCTGGGTTCAAGTGATTCTCATGCCACAGCCTCTGGAGTAGCTGGGGTTACAGGTGCGTGCCACCATGCCTGGCTAATTTTTGTACTGTTAGTAGAGACAGGGTTTCGCCATGTTGGTCATGCTGGTCTTGAACTCCTGACCTCAGGTGATCCACCTGCGTTGGCCTCCCAAAGTGCTGGGATTATAGGTGTAAGCCACCGTGCCCAGCCATGAGTCTATATTATTTTAAAGAATAGTAACTCAAGCTACCTTAAGAGAAAGATTTACTGAAAAAATGTAACTTTTTTCTGAAATTGGAAAGCCTTTGGTAACCAAGTTAAAATGATTATTCATTGATAATGTGAACATTTACCTGGAAAGCCTAACAAAATCAAGGGAAAAACTGTTAGAAACACTAATAGAAAAATTGGATCAAAGACTAAAGAAAATGACATGCAAAAATTAATCACTTACATATATATACTTATATATATATCTACATATACATATAAAAATGAGATAAATTATAAAGTGAGAAAAATGCTTCCAGTATCACACCCCCAAAAAAATTTTAAAATATCTAAAACTAAGCATAATATAAATATTGCAGTACTTTCATGTCTAATATTTTGTAGAAATGAAAGAAACCTTGAATATTATAAAGTCATCAGTTCTCCCTAATTTATAAACTTAATACAATTTTTAAATCCCAATATGATTTAAAAGAAAAAATTTTTTAAGGGATGGAATCTCACTATGTTGCCCAGGCTGGTCTTAAACTTCTGGCCTCAAAGTGATCCTCCTGCCTTGGCTTCCCAAAGTGCTGGGATTGCAGGTATGAGCCACTGTGCCTGGCCTCCAATATGATTTGTTTAAAGATACTGACAATTATATGAAAAAATAAACACGTGGCCAGGTGCAGTTGCTCACACCTGTCATCCCATCACTTTGGGAGGCCAAGGCAGCTGGATCACCTGAGGTCAGGAGTTTGGAGACCAGCCTGGCCAACGTGGCAAAACCCTGTCTCTACTAAAAATACAAAAATTAGCTAGACATGGTGGCATGCGCCTGTAATCCCAGCTTCTCGGGAGGCCACTGCACTCCAGCCTGGGTGACAGAGCAAGACTGTTTCTCAAACAAAAAAACAGAAAAAATAAACATGTAAGATAATACTATATTTTTAACAAAAGAAGAGCAAACAAGAAAGGCACTAACCTTATCAGATTGTGAAATGTATTTAACAGTGCAGCAGTTCAACACTGTGATTATTGGTATCTGTTATATTTTTTAAAAGAAAGACTGAATTTAACCATAGAACACATAAAAATATCTTAACATTTTAATTATAATATGTTGGATTTATTCTTAAAGCATAGCTTGAAAAGCAAAACCATTCAACTCTGTGTCATCTGTGTTTAAAATTTAAAACTCAAGTCAGGCATGGTGGATCACTCCTGTAATCCCAACACTTTGGGGAGCTGAGGTGAAAGATCGCTTGATTTCAGGAGTTTGAGACCAGCCTGGGCAGCATAGCAAAACCCCATCTCTACAAAAAAAAATTTTAAATTAGCCAGATGTGATGGTGTGTGCCTGTAGTCCCAGCTACTCAGGAGGGTGAGGTGAGAGGATCACTTCTGCCCAGGAGTTCAAGGCTGCAGTGAACAATGATTGTACCATCGCACTCCAGTCCAGGTGACCAGGCGAGACCCTGTCTCTTTTAAAAATAATAATAAACCTTTTCCTTTTAAAAATGGAGCTGCCACCAATGCACGCACTAGTCCAGCACAGGCAACAGAGCGAGACCCTGTCTCTTTTAAAAATAGTAATAATAAACCTTTTCTTTTTAAAATAGAGCTGCCACCAATGCATGCATGAGTGCTAAGTGAAAATAAATTCTGATCTATTTTCAAACTTCCATTTAGGGTCATGGAGAGATGCTGTGGGGCTGTCCATATGGCGGGGGAGGGTTTTGACTAGACAACTTCTAGGATCCTGCTAAAGCTTAAAATTCTGTGACAATCCGCCACCATACATACACCCAGTGTTATCAGTGTCCACTTTGCCATTAGTTCTTGAACGGAGTTAAGTTACATTTGATATTTTAGGAATCGATGACATTCAAAGATGTGGCTGTAGACATCACCCAGGAGGACTGGGAGTTAATGCGTCCTGTGCAGAAGGAATTATACAAGACTGTGACGTTACAGAACTATTGGAACATGGTTTCTCTGGGTAAGGATCATCTGCATCCCTCCTCCTCCCTGCCTGTCCCCATTAAAAATGGGTTGGTCCTCAGACATGCTTGGCTAAAAATGGGGTCTAGAAATAAATGCTCTTATCCCATTCAAGCACAAAAGTGACTGTTTTACTCCCGTTTCCCAAATGAAAGGTTTTTAAGTGAGAGAACATTGGCAACTGATGCACAGCTTCATAGTGCTGCCACCTGATGCTGCCTTGCCCAGCCTTTGCTACCCTAAGGGAAGGTTTCTTCCTTCACATATCCTCTTCAGTGGCAGGAAATTGTTATCCTGTCTCTGAAAGGATAACAACCAACAGCCTAATTCTCTTATTAGATCATGTCCATGAACTATTATTTTCCTACAGAGATCTGTTCTCCCAGATAGGTAGAAGTCTGGTAATAAAACTTTGAGCAACCGTTTATCTCCAGGATAAAATTCATTATATTCCTCCTGAACAGGACTTACAGTGTACAGACCAACTGTGATTCCCATATTGGAAGAACCATGGATGGTGATAAAAGAAATTTTAGAAGGCCCTAGTCCAGGTGAGAAATAAAAAGCACATGAGCTTCTTGCATTTAAGAATCTATATCCTAAATCTGGTGAGAAATGCATTTTAAATATGACCAGGTCACTTTTTGTAAAGGCATTCTAGCCTGTGAAGAACACTGAGCTGTTTGGCATTGCTTCCTTACAGAGGCCTCTTCAGGAAGAGCTTCTGAACATCACTATTAACACACTTTTCCCGGGTCTCTTCTCATTTTATCCTTCTACGTGACCTCTAGGTCCCATCTCTTAGAGCTTTGTCTAGGGCTTTCATTGTGCCACTTTCCCCTTCCTCTAGATTTAAACATGCATGAATGCACCCTAAAAATTTAAATGTTAAACCTTCTTCTTTTTGAGTTTCTTTTATTCTGTTCACTGACAAATCCCTACATCCGCCTGCCTTCACTTTTCTAAATCATCCCTTTCTTTTTTATTTTCTAATTATTTAAAAAGATAATATATTCACAAGATTCAAAATGTTTAAAAATACATAAAGCAAAATATATATATAAATATATATGAATGTCCCACCTGAATACCACATTCACCCAGTTCCTACATCTCCCCAGCATGTGACCGCTGTCATAAGAGCATGAACCACTGTTTTGCTGTAGAAGTCTGTAATAAAGTTCCACATAAGTAGAAGTCAGGTAATAAAGTTTGAACAACTGTTGTCTCCAGGATAAAAGTGTGGTGATAAACAGTTATTTGAGATGTTTATTTTGCTTTGGGTTTTTTGCATATAAAGTCAATATAAAAATAGTTTTTCTCCATTTTTAATATGAATGGTAGCATACTATACATACTGTTTTGTACCTGCCTTTTTTAACTTAAAAGTATATCTTGGAAAGCCTTCCAAATGAGTATGTAAAGAGCTTCCTCATTTCTTTTTTTATATCTGCATCATATTTTTATTATTTAACTTGTTCCTTATTCATGGACTTTTTCATTCTCATTCCTTGCTTATTCCCTCCACAATAACTTCATTTTAAAAGATTTCAAACCTACACAGGCACATTACATTCATCACTATGTACTGTCTACTTGGAATCACTAATTATCATCATTTAGCCACTTTTGCTGTATCTCTATACAAAGGTTTTTGCACTGAGCCATTTTACAGTTAGCTATAGACATCATGACAACCCCTAAATACCTCCTAAGAACATGAACATTCTTCTGCATAAGGATGATACCATTCTCTCATTGTAGATATTTAACATTTATATAATAGTATCATCAAATGTATAGTCAAATATTCAGATTTTCCCAACTGTCCTAAAAAAATCCTTTATAGATATTTTTCTCCCCAGTACAGAATCCAGTCAAGAATCATGTATTCTACTTGCGTATCTCCTATCTTTAGTCCCTTTTAATAGAGAAATGTTCCCCAGCCTTTTTTCTTTTTTAAAAAAAGTCTTTCATGATATTGACATTTTTTAAAGGTTCCCAGCCAGTTTTTTTAAATGACCTACAGTTTAGATTTGCCTCATTGTTTCCTAAAGATTAGTCAGTTTAAACATTTTGCCAAGAATATTTGAAAGGTGATGTGTATCTTCCATTGCATTTCCTCAGGAGGTACATAATGGTAATTCATCTCATCATTGGTGATGCTCAGTTTGGTTAAGGTGTGTACAGGATCTCTGCTTTTTAAAGGTGCATTCTTTGTGATTAATAAGTAATCTGTGGAGTGATACTTTGAGGTCACATGACTATTCCTTGATAATCTTTTACTTAAAATTTTTAGCATCCATTTGATGATCTTTGCATTATTATATTGCTGGTTGCAAAATGGTGATTTTCTTTTTTGTTGTTTTTGAGATGGAGTTTCACTCTTGTCACCCAGGCTGGAGTGCAATGGTGTGATCTCCTCTCACTGCAACCTCTGCCTCCTGAGTTCAAGCAATTCTCCTGCCTCAGCTTCCGCGGTAGCTGGGATTAGAGGCATGTGCCAGCACACTGGGCTAGTTTTTGTAGTTTTAGTAGAGACAGGTGTCACCATGTTGGCCAGGCTGGTCTCAAACTCCTGACCTCGGGTGATCCACCCGCCTTGGCCTCCCAAAGGGCTGAGATTACAGGCGTGAGCCACTGCGCCCAGCTGCAAAATGGTGATTTTTTTTTTTTTTTTTTTTTGAGGTGGAGTCTTGCTCTGTTGCTCAGGTTGGAGTGCAGTGGCGGGACCTTGGCTCACTGCAACCTCTGCCTCCCAGGTTCATGCCATTCTCCTGCCTCAGCCTCCCAAGTAGCTGGGACCACAGGCGCCCGCCACTACGCCTGGCTAATTTTTTGTATTTTTAGTAGAGACGGGGTTTCACCATGTTAACCAAGATGGTCTCAATCTCCTGACCTTGTGATCCACCCACCTCGGCCTCCCAAAGTGCTAGGATTACAGGCGTGAGCCACCACTCCCAGCAAAATGGTGATTTTCTAATCCAGTCATCTTTTCTAAATGAGTAATACCATTCTTCATTAAAGAATAGCCCTTTTGGCCAGGTATGGTGGCTCACACTTGTGATCCCAGCACTTTGGGAGGCCAAGGTGGGCGGATCATGAAGTCAAGAGTTCAAGACCAGCCTGGCCAACACAGTGAAACTCTGTCTCTACTGAAAATACAAAAATTAGCTGGGCATGGTGGCGGCGCCTGTAATCCCAGCTACTCGGGAGGCTGAGGCAGGAGAATCACTTGAACCCGGGAGGCGGGGGTTGCAGTGAGCCAAGATTGTGCCACTGCACTCCAGCCTGGGCAACAGAGCTAGACTCCATGTCAAAAAAAAAAAAAAGAATAGCTCTCCCTCCCCCACCCCATTTATATATATATACCACTGTTGACTAATGGAAATTTTAAAAATTCAGTATATTAGTCTGCCAGTCATGGTGGCTCACTCCTATAATCCCAGCACTTTAGGAGGCCAAGTGAGTGGATCACTTGAGGTCAGGAGTTTGAGACCAGCCTGGCTAACATGGTAAAACCCTGTCTCTACTAAAAATAATAATAATAATACAAAAATTAGCTGGGCGTGGTGGCACGTGCCTGTAGTCCCAGCTACTTGGGAGGCTCAGGCAGAAGAATCTCTTGAACTTGGGAGGTAGAGGTTGCAGTGAGCCAAGATTGTGCCACTGCACTCCAGCCTGGGCAACAGAGCAAGACTCCATCTCAAAAAAAAAGAAAAAAGAAAAAAATATATATATGTATGTATATTTATTTATTATCAGTCCATTAATTCCAGTTTTTACATTTTGTTTTGTGTTTTTGATGCTCAGTTGTCCCAAATTTGGGCACACTAGCATCAAACAAAGTCCAGCATCTTTTTGACATGTCCCAATTTGTCTTCAACCATTTCCTTGTTTTCTGGCACAGCCAGATGTTCTTTAGGCTCACCTTATGCTCACCTTAGACTTGAGATTTCTCTAAGGAACCCTGATTCATTTTAGTAGGGAATGGTATTGAGAAACCAAGATCTGGGCCATAAGCATATTCACTGTTTATGGGTATCATTGCTTTCGCTCAGTGGATAGAACTAGGAAGTGTGTGTGTGTGTGTGTGTGTGTGTGTGTGTGTGTGTTCTTTTAAGTCAGGAGTTCATACTTAAACCCCAATTCAAATCTAACACCACAAGGATATTCCATTTTATATATTCCCATATTCCATTTTGTATCTCCTTTCTTATACAGTGAATAACCTGGTTTCCAACAACATCAGTATATTTACTTATTTGCTATATCATATGTTACACACAAAAATAGTTTCAAATTCACATTAATCTAACAATCTGGAAAGTTCAAGATTTCTTTGAAGTCCTTTTTGTCCTTAGAATATATACCACTAAGGATAGTGTTTTTTTGCTTTTTAAAATTATTTTTAATTTACATTTTTGAGTATGCAAAAACAGTAACATGGCTGAGAACTCAAAAACTATATGGAAAGGTATACATTTCCTTTCCTTCTGCTCTCTTCCCACCTACTCCCTATAGGTAACCATGATCATTGGTTTCTGGTGTATCCTTCGTATGTTTCTCTTTGCAAAAATAAATTATTAATATATTATCTTCTTTTGTATACGAAAGAAGTATACTATGTATATTCTTGCATCTTGCTTTTATTCCATTTTTTATTTCATTATTTTATTTTATTGCTGTTGTTGAGACAGAGTCTCACTCTGTTGCCCGAGCTGGAGTGCAATGGTGTGATCATGGCTCACTGCAACCTCCATCTCCTGCATTCAAGCGATCCTTCCACCTCAGCCTCCTGAGTAGCTAGGACTACAGGTGCATGCCACCATGCCCAGATAATTTTTTTTTTTTCTTTGAGATGGAGTCTCACTGTCACCCAGGCTGGAGTGCAGCGGCACGATCTCGGCTCAGTGCAGGCTCCGCCCCCCCGGGGTTCACGCCATTCTCTTGCCTCAGCCTCCCGAGTAGCTGGGACTACAGGCGCCCGCCACCTCACCCGGCTAATTTTTTGTATTTTTAGTAGGGACGGGGTTTCACCGTGTTAGCCAGGATGGTCTCGATCTCCTGACCTCGTGATCCGCCCACCTCGGCCTCCCAAAGTGCTGGGATTACAGGCGTGAGCCACCACGCCTGGCCAATTTTTGTATTTTTTGCAGAGGCAGGGTCTTGCCATGTTTCCCAGACTGATCTCAATTGCTGGGCTCAAGCGATCCGCCTGCCTTGGTCTCTGGTGCTGAGATTACAGGTGTGAGCCATGGCGCCCAGCCATTATTCCATTTTTTAAATCTAAGACACTGACTTCTTGTATGTCCACCAATATGGATGCTAGTATATAACAATGAATTAAACAATAATGACAAATATGATATGGCCAGGCACAGTGGCTCACACCTGTAACCCCAGCACTTTGGGAGGCTGAGGCAGGCAGATCGCTTAAACTCAGGAATTTGAGACCACCCTGGGCAACATAGTGAGATCTGTCTCTACTAAAAAAAATTTTTTTTAATTAACTGGTCGTGGTGATGCATGACTAGTCCCAGCTACCAGGGAGGCTGAAGTGAGAGGATAACTTGAGCCTAGGAGATCAAGGCTGCAGTGAGCCAAGATCGCACCACTGCACTCCCACTGGGTGACAGAGTAAGACTCTGTATCAAAAAAAAAAAAAAAAGATATGCTACCTTAGAGTGAATTGTTTCACTTTTTAAGAAAACTAACTAACTTTGGTCATCAGGTATTTAAAGGGTCATAAACTTTAAAAGCTAATTCTTCTCTATAATTTATGGCCTTATATGCCTTAGTTGGCAAAATACAAAATGCACCTACAGCACACTAAATTCTCTGAGGAACAAATTCTGCACACTCTAGGCACTGAGGACACATACATAGTATAATGGAAATAAGCCTGAATTAGAGTCAGGATAGTCTTCTGGGAGATACTTGCAGTCTGAAGTCACTTTAACTTCTCAACACGAGGAGTTTTTTTCGATCATCAGAGAGCACAAATTTGGGCTCTGAATACTCAAGAAAGGGCAATGTATGGTTATGCATTTGGAGAGGGGGGATTTTTCTCCCCCAAAGAGCACCAAGACTGAGAAAGACAGTTCCTTTTTTCCTTCTGTAGAGGTGAGGTTTTGGGGGTTTTTTTTTCTAGCCTAGCCTGTTCTCACATAGTGTGTAGTCCTCTGTTCAGAGGACTCCTGTCAGCCTCCTCTCCTTGGCTGGGCCCCAGCCTTTGTCTTCTAGCCCCAGAGTCCCTTGTACCCTCAGAATGGAAGCTTAAGGTCATCAAACATGATTGAGGAGCTGTCTCAGGCAGTCAACTTCAACCGTTACTGACTTCTTGCCTTCCTGCTTTTACTTAATTTTTGGCCTGTGTGGATTTTGCTTTCTTGCCAGCTCAGAGATATATAGTAAGTTGAATCTACCTTTGGTTAGGGTACTTCAGGAAGTAGGTTAGTCACACTTCAGGAAATGGAAACTTTGGTGATTAACAAACAGAATAGTCGTATTGGTTTGATGGCCATTACTGTCTCAGTTCTTTTATAGTTCCTTATGTTTACATTTTATAGTTTATAGTTCTTTATGTTTATACAGTACCTTGCCATTCTTTGAGGTTCAGTTCAAATCACACTTCCCCCACTGAAGCTTTCCTTGATTACCTGAGTCAACATTAATCTCCTCTGTTTAGAAATGTTATACCACTGTTTGTCCTTATTAACCAACAGATAACACTTCTAACCAATCCTTTCTGTTTTTACTGATAAACACATATTCAAACCCTGCTTAATGATCTGTTTCAGAAGTTTTAGTATACTTAATTTGTTTTAAGATGTGCGTTTATCAGCTGGGTGCAGTGGCTCATGCCTGTAATCCCAGCACTTTGGGAGGCCGAGATGGGTGGATCACCTGAGGTCAGGAGTTCAAGACCAGCCTGACCAACATGGAGAAACCCCATCTCTACTAAGAATACAAAATTAGCCGGGCGTGGTGGTGCATGCCTGTAATCTCAGCTACTCGGGAGGCTGAGGCAAGAGAATCGCTTGAACCCGGGAGGCGGAGGTTGCAGTGAGCCGAGATCACCCCATTGCACTCCAGCCTGGGCAACAAAAGCAAAACTCTGTCTCAAAAAAAAAAAAAAAAAAAAAAAAGTGCGTTTATAGTAGCAATTTATTTATGGTCATTATCCAGTCTTGTCACTTTAAGTTTGTTAATTATAACTTTAGTACTTTTCAGTTGTATGTACAATCTGTCATAGACTTATACTGATTACATAGAAGTTGAACTCAGCTTCTGGTATTAACTCATCTCTTTTTTGTGTATATATACACCTACTGGTACAGTCCATCCACATTCTCATTTTCTTTTGGGGAGGGGAATAACAAATCCTGGCTTGAGAAAGTTGGTTTATAAATTTTTTTCTTTCATAAAAGTAATAGAACTATTTTCTATTTTTCATTGCTTTTTATTTTGCTATACCTACTGGAATGGAATATACTTTATACTTTATAAACTACTTACTTTTGTACTTTATAAACTACTTATAAACTTTTATAAGTTTTTTAAACTTATACTTTATAAACTACTTACTAGTACTAAATAGCAACAAAAGTAATATAGCAAATTTATTGAAAATTAGAAACTAGAAAAGAAAACCTATAATATCATTATTAGCATTTTGTTAATCTTTTTCCACTTCTGATATGTTTTCATGCTTGTTATGATACTCTTTTTTCATTTAACGTTACTCCTAAACATTTTCTTATGTAAACTATGATTTTATATTTGAATAAAAGTTTAAAAAGTAGTTTGTAAATTCAAGCAGTACAAGGAAGCAAATATTAAGTGTCCCTCTCCCCTCATTCATGACCAGGACCTTCTCCCCTTAGATTATATGTGTGTGTGTGCGTGTGTGTGTGTGTGTGTGTGTCTGTGTCTGTCTGTAACACAAATAGCATATCTTTACACAGCTAGGATCTTGCTCTACATTTTTTATACACCTGCTTTTTTTTTCACTTAATGTGTTCTGCACACCTTTTCATATCAATGTACCTAGACCTACCTAATTATTAGTTATCAATATTATGTTATCCCTTATTCTATTAATAACTAGCCCCTTACTGATGATGTAGCTGTCATTTTCAATTACTGCATATTACTCAATTGAATAGATATATTTGTAAAGGTATTATACTGTGATCTTCCTCTTAGAAAGTTTCTGAAGTATTTAGTACCATTTTTGCTATATTATAAATTCCATATTTGATTAAATTACATTATGTAATTCTTGATATTTGCAAGTTATATGTTTCCCACCTGGTTTCAAAGGAGAAAGAGGTTGTAACTTAAATTTTGTGTTAAATAATTATTCAAGAAACGTAATAGGCACCAACAAATACATATTTGGCTGCCTTATTACAGCCAGGTTAGATTGAGGGTCAACCTCTTTGGTTTGGTTTGGTTTGGGGTGTGTGTGTGTGTGTTTGGTTATGTGTATGCATGCACATCTGTGTATGCTTTCATTTTAGTTCTCCTTTTTACATGTTAATGTCATTTATTTTACCATTTCAGTTGAGTCGCCACCATATCGAGAGTCTTGGGCCATTTTCTAAAGGAAATGTGAAAGAAGGATAAGCTATTTCCAGAATTTACATCTAGGTTGGAAATACAAGAAATGTACAGAATTGTGAATTACAGTCATGTGCTGCATAATGATGTTTTGGTCAACAACAAACTGCATGTATGACAGTGGTCCCATAAGACAACAATGGAGCATATATAGAAGCCTGATACATAAGCACTTGATATTTGTCTTGCAGATCAAGTAGGGGAAATGATTGATATTCAGTAATAGTGCTGGTAGATTTAGCTTTCCATATTTAAAAAAGGATATATATATATATATATATATATATATATGATGTAGGTTCATATACGTATACTCTATGATGCTCACACAGTGATGAAATCGACCAACACCACATTCCTCAGAACGTATCCTCATTGTTAAGCAATCCATGACTGTACTCATATAAAGTCAAGTTCTGTCATGAGCCCAATACTATATTGTGTTGAACCATATAAGGTTGCTGACATTCAGCCATTTTGACATATAAAAAAAGGCAATTTCCTACATGATTCAACCTAATCTGTATTTTATTTTATTTATTTGGAGACAGGATCTTGCTCTGTCATCCAGGCTAGAGTGCAGTGGGGCGATCATGGCTCACTGCAACCTCCGCCTACAGGGTTCAAGCAATTCTCATGCCTCAGCCTCCCAGGTAGCTGGGACTACAGGTGCACACCACCACATCTGTCTAAATTTTTCTATTTTTAGTAGAGACAGAGTTTTGCCATGATGGCCAGGCTGGTCTGGAACTCCTGACCTCAAGTGATCCAACTGCCTTGGCCTCCCAAAATGCTGGGATTACAGGAATAAGCCACAGAGCTTGGCCTCTAATCTGTATTTTAAATTCAAAGAGAAATATGAGCTGGACTATAAACATCTTTTTTAATAGGTGGAGAAGGCATTGTAAAAGAAGGCCTAGAGTCTAGGATTAGCATGGCATCTAGAGAAGATTATGAAGAAGCAGTGGATAACTTTAGGCCGGGTGTGGCGGCTCATACCTGTAACCCTAGCACTTTGAGAGGCTGAGGCAGGCGGACCACCTGAGGCCAGGAGTTTGAGGCCAGCCTGGCCAACCTGGTGAAACCCTGTCTGTATTAAAAATAGAAAAATTAGCTGGGCATGATGGTTCCTGCCTGTAATCCTAGCTATTCGGGAGTCTGAGGCAGAAGAATCACTTCAACCTGGGAGGCAGAGGTTACAGTGAGCCAAGACGGCACAGAGTTTGTCTCAAAAAAAAAAAAAAAAAAAAAAGTAGTAGTGGATAACTTTAAATTAAGCTGAACATGAGTTGTAGTGGGAGACAGAATAGAATAGAAAGGGCTGAATTATTTTGGGACTGAATGCCAAGTGGAGGTATTTTAAACTTTTTAACTTTTATACTTTAAGCCAATAGTCCTTAAACTTTGGTATATAGCAAAACTGCTGGGTTTAATAAAACAGATTACTAAGCTCTACTGCCAGAGTTTCTGATTCAGTATGTCTGGGTGAGACCCAATAATGTTAACACATTTCTAGATGATAGTGATGCATATGCTGCTAGTGGACTCCCTTGAGAGCCATTGTTTTAGGCTATGGGAGATTTACTAGAGATAATTTGAGCATAGAAAGCACTTGGTGAAATTGCTTTAGAAATATTACGTGGGATTGTGCAGAGCAGATTGGAAGAGAGAGTGATGAGAGTCAGCATGTCTACTTTATGAACCCATTACATAAATTAACCCATGAGGCCATCCCAAGTTATCCCACACAGTGTTGTCACTGTTTTGACTTCTCTCAGCTCTGTCACCTGACTTAATCTGTTTTATTCCCTCTGTGTCCATGTTGAATATGAAGAACCTGTCTGTTTTCAACAACTTAGTCTCCCTTTTTTTGCCCTTTTTGTTTCCTTTCCCAAGTTTTAAAGACCATGATGATGAGGTTTTCAGAGCTGTTCTCTTTGGGCATTTTATTATGTTTATTATTTTGTTTCTATTTTGGCAGTTTCCTTTCTCCAAATAAATGAAGATTTTTTATATTTTTTTTATTTCAGAATGGGAAACTAAAGGCCAAGCATGTACTCCAGTGGAGGATATGTCTAAACTCACAAAGGAAGAAACCCAGACCATCAAATTAGAAGACTCATGTGACTACGATGATAGATTAGAGAGGCGAGCAACAGGTGGCTTCTGGAAAATTCACACTAATGAAAGAGTTTTCAGTTTGAAGTCAGTCCTTTCACAAGAATATGATCCTACAGAAGAATGTCTTAGTAAATATGATATATATAGAAATAATTTTGAAAAGCATTCAAACCTAATTGTACAGTTTGATACCCAATTAGATAATAAAACTTCTGTGTATAATGAAGGCAGGGCAACCTTCAATCATGTCTCATATGGTATTGTACATAGGAAAATACTTCCTGGAGAGAAGCCTTACAAGTGTAATGTGTGTGGGAAAAAATTTAGGAAATACCCATCCCTCCTGAAACACCAAAGTACCCATGCCAAAGAGAAATCGTATGAATGTGAAGAATGTGGGAAAGAGTTTAGGCATATCTCATCCCTCATTGCACATCAGAGAATGCACACTGGAGAAAAACCATATGAATGCCACCAGTGTGGTAAAGCCTTCAGCCAGCGTGCACACCTTACCATACATCAGAGAATTCATACTGGAGAGAAACCCTATAAGTGTGATGACTGTGGGAAAGACTTTAGTCAGCGTGCACACCTTACCATCCATCAAAGGACACATACTGGAGAGAAACCATATAAATGCTTGGAATGTGGTAAAACCTTCAGTCATAGTTCATCACTGATTAATCATCAGAGAGTTCATACTGGAGAAAAACCTTATATATGCAATGAATGTGGGAAGACTTTCAGTCAGAGTACACACCTTCTTCAGCATCAAAAAATACATACTGGGAAGAAACCATATAAATGCAATGAATGTTGGAAAGTGTTTAGTCAAAGTACTTACCTTATTCGACATCAGAGAATTCATTCTGGAGAGAAGTGTTATAAATGTAATGAATGTGGAAAAGCCTTTGCTCATTCCTCAACCCTTATTCAACATCAAACCACTCACACTGGAGAGAAATCCTATATATGTAATATATGTGGGAAAGCCTTCAGCCAGAGTGCAAATCTTACTCAACATCATAGAACACATACTGGAGAGAAACCATATAAATGCAGTGTGTGTGGGAAAGCATTCAGCCAGAGTGTGCACCTTACTCAACATCAGAGGATTCATAATGGAGAAAAACCCTTTAAATGCAATATATGTGGGAAAGCATATAGACAAGGTGCAAATCTTACTCAGCATCAAAGGATTCATACTGGAGAAAAACCCTATAAATGTAATGAATGTGGGAAAGCTTTCATTTATTCCTCATCACTTAATCAACATCAGAGAACTCATACTGGAGAGAGACCCTATAAATGTAATGAATGTGATAAGGATTTTAGCCAGAGAACATGCCTTATTCAACACCAGAGAATTCACACAGGAGAGAAACCCTATGCATGTCGTATATGTGGTAAAACCTTCACCCAGAGTACAAACCTTATTCAGCATCAACGTGTTCATACAGGTGCCAAACATCGTAATTAATGGATAAGGGAAACTTCAATTCAGTTTTGCAGCTTCGTTTCAATTTTATTTTGTGCATTCTGTGTGTCGAAACATTCAGAAGAAATCCGAAGAAGTGCAATATGTTAGATACCACTCAGCAGAAGTATCAGAAGTAGTGGTATGGATATAACCTATTTAGATTTAATGTGAAATTTAAGAAGGAAACTTGACTTCTTAACCTTAATTTGATATGAGTTTAATTCATTACAGAAAGAAACCCTGTGAAGGGTATTCAAAAACGTAACTCATCAACTCTTTATTTCAAGTACAGTCATCCCTCAGTATACTCGGGAGATTGGTTCCAGGACCCCCCATGTATACCAAAATCTACCCATACTCAAGTTGCACAGTCAGCCTGGTGGAACCTGTGTATATGAAAAGCCCTACATCTACGCAGGTTTCCCATCCTTGAATAATGTGCTTTCAAACTCTGTTCAGTTGAAAAAAAATTTCCAGTATAAGTGGATCTGTACAGTTCAAACGTGTTGTTCAAGGGTCAACTGTACATCCTAATGAGGCCTTATAAGTGTAACTTAGGAAGGTGTCCATCAAGTAGAGATTTCACACTAGAGAGTGATCTTAAAATTACAGAAAAGAGAAAGCTGCTTTCAGGCCTTTTATTCCCAGCTTTGAAGCCTTAAAATATGTAAAGGACTCCCTTCCCTGTTTTACTTCCCCTTCTCCCGTTATGCCATAACTGCCATATGGATCCAGTAGGTTTGAAAAAAAAACAGTTGGAAGTATCTTAAAGATTTCTGTGTGACCACGGTTTGGTTACACCTTCCCTCAGATATGGAAATATTAAAGAGAAGCTTAATGAAAGATATGTTATAATAGAAACTAATGTGTATGTAACATTAGATGTGTAGAGATTTAGTTAAATGGGCAAAAATTAAATGCCCCAAGCTTAAATGAACTTTCAATACACATTAGCCTTGATTTCACTAGGTTTTGACATTCAAGGGCATCCTGAAGGAAAAAAGTAGGTATAAAATATACAGTTCCCATTTTTTTCACCTGACTCCTAAATTTATACTTTAGGTTTCTTTGTGACTGTTTTACTATGGAAAGTTCATTTCTTCCACTGAAACACGTTTCTTGAGTGTCTGCTATGCTCAGGTCCCAAACTTCCTAATTGGATCCTCTCAAGTCTTGTTACAGTGCTGAAACAGGTGGTTTACACAACAAACAGATTTCTAGAGTGATGAGAAAGTGAGGATGTGATATTTTGTCATGGGTTGAGCGTAAGCAACCTGCTAAAATGGGTTGCCAAATGCTACCTATGTCCCAAGAGAAGGAAGTGGAAGTAATAGTGTAGCTATATAAATAATGTGAGAAAAAAATAAATAAAGGAAAATAGATTTGAGTTCACTGCAGAATGTGGGTCAGGGGAAAAGGTGAAATTTTAATGGAGTGAGGAAAACATACATAGATAATTGCTATAACATGAAATGTAATTGGACTTGCTTTGCCTATGAAATGAGAGTGGCTAAATAAAAAAGAATTCAGCCTGGTTATTAGAAGAAACAAACAAAATGACTGATTTTTAAAGAATAATTGGAAGCCTGACACTCCTTCATACATACAAGTAAAATAGAGATTACTCTTAACATGTCAGGAAAAAATTTAATTGGAAAAAGCATTGATGCAGTAATCATTAAACAATGATAACTGGGTTTGTGGGTCTCAAACATAAAAGGAAAACTGGCAGAAATGCAAACAGAAATAGATAAAAATACTATTGTATTTCATATTTACAGCATTCCACTACCAGAATATAAGGCCATATTCTGAGAACTGAGATTTCATTGTGCTCATATTTGTTTCTCCAGTCCCTTGCATAATAGTGCATGGTCAATACATGGTTGAATTAATGAATAAATTATGTAAATTAGATTTCAGTAATAAAGTAGAATTGACTGGCATGGAGTGAAAATTGGTATAACTAAAAATACTTTTGTGCATATATCAAAGAAATGTTCAACAAATAACATTTACTTGGGAACTGCTTAAAAATTGTGAATCAGATTTCATGGGACATCTTTGTACAGGAAGTTTTCCTGAGCTAAATGAGGGGAAATTGATATCAATTCTGGTACTATAAATATCAATTTAAGCATGTATTAACCATGCAACTTCCTTTGGACATTACTGTTTATAAAACCATCCTACAAACAGGTACTGAAGTAAAGACCCAGGATGCTAGCATCCTAAAGGCTATATTATTGAGTGTTTTCTTTAAAAAACTTGATTTCCATTTCCCTTACATTAGTTAACCTTGGTTTCATAGTATCATCCTGCACAAAGTACAGGTTGCAGAATACTCAAACTGTGCTTATATAGCTATGTTTTTTAAAGTAATAGTTGTTTGAAAATCTTATTTTTTTTGATGCTGCTTCATCCCTCACACAGCACTTATTTCCCTTTGAGCATGTGGCATGTGACAGTCCATAGCGCCTTCCTTTGCATTACTCTGTATTTCCTGCCTTTGTATGTTTTATGTAAATAATGCATTTATAAAGTCTTCCACTGATAAACAGAGGCAATTGATGCCCTTATAAAATAACAGACTAGTAATAGTGGAGAACCCTAGATCTTTGTGTATTTTTCCCACTTTTACGATTGTCTGACCCACAAATTATTCAACAGTTTTTAGCAAATAGCCTTATTTTCCAGAACTTTTTATTATGAGTTTTCAAATATACAGAAAGTTTTAAAAATAATAAAATTAACTGTATACCCACCTAAATTTAAAAACTAACATTTTGCCATATTTTTTTTTTAACCAAACATTGGTAAGTAACTTACAGACATGACATTTCATCTCTAAATACTTAAGCATGCATCTTATAAAAATAAGGATGGTCTTTTACATAACCACAATACATTTACATACCTTTAAAAAAAAAAAACAGTAATTCCCTAATATCTGAAGACCTAGTCTATGTTTAAATTTCCTCTGTTGATCCAGTCAGTTTTCACACATAGTATTTGATTATCTGTTTCATCTATCTAGAACAGTCCCCACTTTGGTTTTTCCTTTTTTTTTTTTTTTTGAGATGGAGTCTCACTCTGTCACCCAGGCCGGAGTGCAGTGGCACAATCTCGGCTCACTGCAAGCTCCGCCTCCCAGGTTGACACCATTCTCCTGCCTCAGGCTCCTGAGTAGCTGGGACTACAGGCGCCCGTCACCACACCTGGCTAATTTCTTTGTCTTTTTTTAGTAGAGACGGGGTTTCACTGTGTTAGTCAGGCTTGTCTCGATCTCCTGACCTCGTGATCCACCCGCTTCGGCCTCCCAAAGTACTGGGATTACAGGCGTGAACCACCACGCCCGGATGGTTTTTCCTCTTTAAGAGAGCAGGTCAGTTGTCTTGAAAAATGTCTCACGTTCAGGATTCAACTGATTATTTACATGTGGGTTGTTCCGGTACCCCCTGTAGTTTCCATAAATTAGAAGTTAGGGCAAAAGGCTTGATTGGGTTGTTTAAACATTTTTAATGATAACACCTCACAGATGTATTTCATAGTGCATCATATCAAAAGTCTCATTAATATCAGGTTGACCCACTATCAATGGATCACTCATTTGAGGTCACCAGATCTTCCCAATAAAGGTAGTTTTTCCTATTGCAATTAGTCTGTGGACTGACACTGGCAGCACGTGGATATTTCGATTGCCAACAACTTTTTACCTGGTAAAAAGTAACCAACGGTGATCGTTGCCTGAATCCATTGTCTCATCAATGTTTGCAAAATGACAATTTTCTAATTCTATCACTCTACATTTGTTGAGTGGCATTCTTGTATAACCTTCCCTCATCAACTAGGAATGCACTAGAGGCACAGTCAGCAATTATTTTCCCTTAATTACCAGTGTAGGAGTTTAATTACCAGTAAAGAGTTTGATGCTCTCATCTGCAGTGATAACGAATGATTCAATGTGTTAACAGTCATTTATCATCATTGTTTCTGATGTTCAGATTGTCCCAAATTTGGCCAGGTGGAGCCCTTCAAGTATCTCTTACGTCCTTTTGACATTCACTCTCTAGTCTTTGGACACTTGATTGCCTTCTAACACAAGATATCTCAAGTTGACCTTGCATTTTCAATGCCCCAGGCATGGAATGAAACCTTTTTCCAAGAATCCCTGGCTGCTTTTAATAGGTAGCTATTTAGAAACCAAGATCTGGGCACTGGGCATTCTCACTGCTCCTGGAGTGTCACCGGCAATTCTTTCCAACCATTCAAGTTGGTTTTCATAAAGACAACTCTTCACTCATGCCATCAGTTATGTAATATCTGTGTAATGAGGGATATAATTACATAACTGGGAGAAACTTTCAGGTGCAAACAACTAAATCTTGTTAAGCATGCACCTAAATTGGAGAGAACACTTCCATGTTATGTATGCTAGAAAGCAGCAAATTAGCTGCAAAAGGCCTGTGACAAGGCCATCAGGAAATTTACAAGGGAATAGAGCTTGTCAGTTAATCTGCCAAGTGGGTTAAGTAGAGGGCAATTAAGAAAGCAACTAGATGTATACCTAATACGTTGTGTTTTAACTATTATATGTCTTGATAACTTACGGTATTTCTAAGCTAATAGCCCTCCTTTCCCATCACATCTCTTAAGGCAGATTTCTGGTAAGATCTAAATATTAATCCTAAGGATCTGTTTCATGCAAATCTAAGTACTAGTTTTTCTTACTAAACCTTTATTTGGTCTCTAAAACTTTAAGGCTGTTATGTTTCATTGTTTGTCTTCTGGTGTCAGTTCACTTGCATGTGCCTGTAAATGTATTCTTACTCCTCTGTTTCTGTTCTCCCCATGGCTCTATCTTTCTTATTAGTCCCTTAGAACACTATAATCATTAAAAATGGCAAGCATGTGCACTACGGTGATATGTACAAATGTGTAAGTGTGTAAGCAGCATTGAGCCCTGCACTCTGTATGAATGGGGAAAGTGAAGCCCATGATGCTGAAATGTCTTGCTTGAGGTCATATGTCATATAATGACAGAATAAGGATTGGAACCGCATAGCTCGAGCACTTAGTTGAGTTCTTCTTGTAAAATAATGTTAAATGGAAATTCTGAGTACGAAGAGTATGTACCTACAATTTTATAGAATTATGTATTTTTATGAGATTAGAGCACTGAAAGTTTTTTAAATCTGTTTTTGTCTTCTTTCCCGTATAGTTTATTTTTTGTTGTTTGTTTTGTTTTTTGTTTTAAGGAGCAGAGAGTTTAATAGGCAAGAAGGGGCTAGAAGGAAGGGAGAAGGAAGAAAGAAGAAGCTCCCCTGTACAGAGACAGAAGGAGAGGGGGCTCCAAAGCCGAAAGAGAAGGTCCCCACCTGCCACGGATACCAGCTAGGTATATATGCAGAGGCTGGAGAAGGCAGTGTTTGATTTGCGTAGGACTCAGGGGATTGGTTTGACTAGGCATGTCTTCAAATAGCTAGAGAAAGAGCTGGCCCTCCCACCCTAGTCTTTTAATATGCAAATACGGGGTGCCATGATGTTCTACACACGGGGGGATAGGTGGGGGTGGCCACGTTGCCAGGAACATGTGGGGCAAGGGCAAGAAGGCTGTGGGAATTGACATGTTGGGTGGACCCAGTTTCTAATGGCCTGCATTTGCATATCAAAGGTTGATGGCCTGACTGTAAGAGTCCTGGCTTTACAAGAAACTTTTCTGGAGATGCTTTAAAAAACTAAAACTTCCCCAAGGACCCCTTTGCCTCTCTGCCTAAAATAATTTCTTAATAACTCCTACCACATTCCTCCCTGTGGTGATATCACACTAACTGCTGTTAGGGGGTTTTGGGCGACGACTCTTTCTGGCTACTTCCTGCTGAAAAGGGGCGTCAAATGGGGAACAGCAGCGAGGGCTCCTCCTGGGGTCAACTTAAGGGTCCTTGGGAGAATGGCATGTCCATATGTGGTTCAGTTTGCAGCACCATTTGGAGTTTGACTGCTTCAAGGCGAGAAGAAACAGTTCGAGTTATAGTACTGAGTATACAGGGTCCAAATATCAATACAAGACATATAAGCAAGAGAGGGCTTGATAAAGCGGCTAACCAATTCCATAAAGAAGATTGGAATTCATTAAAGAGGGATTGTAGCCACCCAGGGCTGAAGGTGGCATTTTCCCTGAGCCTGTTAATAATTTTGATTTAATTCTTAAGTACCTGTAGATTTTCCTCTACTAGAGGTGTTAATCATTACTAAACCCAATAAAAAGTGCTAGCAGACTCAGTGATAGTAAAACTTTCATGCTTCCTTTTTGTCAGTAACTATTATCCCTTCTATAAGGATAATAATTAAGCAAAATACAACAGCAATGGAAACTCTGTCCAATATTTCAGTTAGAAGGTGCTGCCATGTATAACCCTCTTGCAAACAGCAGAGTGAATATAGCAACATCCACAAGTGTGATGTAGTAGATAATTTCCATGTAAAATTTTAGTTGCCAAGATACAGAATTTTCCTTTGGTGATCTATGAAGCCTTGGTTTTATTTTCCCAAACAAAAAAAACCCTCTGAGTTATGGGCATCATACTCACTTTCATTACCTGGCAGAATTTGCAGGATAATTGCCCAGAACTAGCATAGTGACTCAGATTTTTACATTACCCATCCCTTTTTATTTCTTCCAAACTGTAGGGGATTACCACTTGATTCACAGGAATAAGCAGGGTTAGTATAGTATGTAGGCAAAAAGCTTAAAAACAATTGATGAGACTAGGATTTAATGAGAAATGTATGGTAAGTTTTGGAGAAATGTATGATAAGTTTTGGAGAAATGTATGATAAGCTTTGGAGCACAGTTTTTCTCTCCAGTCCTCATTTTTGATAAAAAACAAATTATGATAGGCCTGTTTGTGTTGTCCGTAGAATAAACTTTAGTCCTATACATGGCCTGATTGTTTGCATAAAGTGCAGCAAGAAAGGCAATTTCTACACAGGCCTTTTGGATTGGCTTTGATGAAACTGTTCTACAAGGAATCTCAGATAAGACCTTTTAAAGCCAAGCCCAGCCATGGGTTTGTATCCTCAAATACCTGTGAGTTGGGTGATCCTCCCTCTTGAGGTCCCAAGATAAACTCGGAGCTCCCAGACCTGTTAGAAAGTGACACTCTTTACTGACCACAGGTTAGGAATCTCGTGCGGGGACGGTGCAGACAAGGTATGAGGCCAGTTCTCCCCAAGGGGCTTTTATTGGCTCTGCATGTCAAGCTTGATTCCTTAAAAGGAAACACACCCTTTTCAGTCAAAGCCTTGGTTAAAATAACCAGTTTTTCCAAGGTGTCCTGTTGACAAAGAAAAATGGATTCTTATTGCACTGATGCAAAGAGCTATATTGCCGTAAGTTAAGAGTACAGCTAGTCTCTTAACCAGGCAGAGACAAATAAATATGCTCCAAATTTTGTTCACAAGAGTATACCTTACTCAATTATTATTATTATTATTATTTTGTTTTTTTTTGAGACGGAGTCTTGTTCTGTCACCCAGGCTGGAGTGCAGTGGCGCCATCTCAGCTCACTGCAAGCTCCGCCTCCCGGGTTCACGCCATTCTCCTGCCTCAGCCTCTCCAAGTAGCTGGGACTACAGGCGCCCGCCACCATGCCCGGCTAATTTTTTTTTTTTGTATTTTTACTAGAGACAGGGTTTCACCGTGGTCTCGATCTCCTGACCTCGTGATCCGCCCGCCTCGGCCTCCCAAAGTGCTGGGATTACAAGCGTGAGCCACCGCGCCCGGCCACCTTACTCAATTATTAAAGGCCATAAATAGTTTAAAACTTTTCTTGACTCTGAAAAACAAAACAAGGATCAGCAATATTCCAAGCAAAGTTAAAAAGTCTGCCTTAACTTTCTGAGTGCAGTCCATTTACTTAACTCTTGTTTTGCTTGATATTTATGAACATGTTAGTTCTTTATGAGTCCCATACATTCTTTCTCTATTCCAATGTTACAATCTTTAAAGCTATTAAAAATCTGCATTTGAGAACACCTGTTAAACTCCTTAATAGAGCTTGATTATAAACCATTTTTTGAGAAGGAACAAAGCAGGACAACAATTGTCTGCGAATGACAAAATTTTCAGGATAGTTAAAAATATGACTGACAAAGAAGTTTATCTTCGTGGTTTACAATAACTTTACACTTAATTATGATTGATAGCATATACTTAGACATTAGAATCTTAGAAATCCCATACAATTCTGAAACATATATTAGTATTATTCACCAAACTATAACTTTAGTAAGATTAGACATCATTTTGGCAATCTCATATGACTAAACATGTCAAATAATCCTGTTTACCTCTTTTCTGAATGTTTCAGGGGCCCTCTGAACCATTAAAAAAGCTAGGTATCAGGAAGGACAATTTCCAGATTGGCATAAATTATTTTGCCAAAATGATGACTCAAAAGGCAAAATCCTTTCATTAGCCTTTATTATGAAATGAAAATCTTGTTCAAAGCAAAATTTTACCCTTGCATTAGTTTATTAATGTTAACTCCAATTCGTTTACATGAAACCTTATAGATTATTCCATCAAATCCTAACCAATTTGACCATGAGGTGAAATCTTCTTTTTTTTTTTTTTTTTTTTGAGACAGAGTTTCATTCTTGTTGCACAGGCTAGAGTGCAATGGCATGATCTCAGCTCACTGCAACCTCTGCCTCCCAGGTTCAACCGATTCTCCTGCCTCAGCCTCCCAAGTAGCTGGGATTACAGGCATGTGCCACCACCCCCGGCTAATTTTGTATTTTTAGTAGAAACGGAGCTTCTCCATGTTTGTCAGCCTCGTCTCGAACTCCTGACCTCAGGTGATCTGCCCACCTCGGCCTCCCAAAGTGCTGGGGTTACAGGTGTGAGCCACCGCACCCGGCCAAGGTGAAATCTTTACAAACCTTTTATAACCCTTTTACTAAGGGGCAGATTAGTGTCTTAAGACCACCTTGCTATGCTTTTATTTTAATGCTTAATTTATGAAAAGACCATATAGATACTATAGGAGAAGACGGTGTAGTGCTTCTACCATGCATTGCATTGCAAGGCAGCCCAAAGCCAATTGGCTTATTTTGTAATTAGCCCATCCCTGATGGGAGTCTCATCTCCCAGTGCAGGGTGAGGAGGTTTCCTTATCTTCCAGGTGGCCAAGAGCATCCCTGATTTATAACTACTATTAGCCATCCCTTACAGTGTATTTACACACCAAAGCTTTCTTGTAAAAAATGCAAAGTAATTTCTGATACCCCCAAAACTCAACCATCAGATAACACAATGCAAAACAGAACAAAGCCTTTGATTTTGATAGGGAACTATTTGCTTTTAATTCCTGGGGTTTCATGAGGAAAACAGAGGTTTTTTTCCCAAAACGGGGTCTGTGGGACCTCCTCTGTGTTTCCCAAGGAGTCCCATGCTACCAGAAGTTATCTTAGGGCCTTTTATGCATGCATTAAGAGTAGTAAGACAAAAAATGGAGAAAAATAATTCAGTCGACTGAGATGAGCCTTTTTCCAGAAAAACAAGATTCAAGAAGAGAAAAAACATAAAGGCCTTTTAATATACCTATAACTTGAATATCCACTTTTAATTAAGCTGAGCACTGTTTAAGAAAATTCTTTTAAATCCTTTGTTACTTGACTTTAGCCACACCAAGCAGTTAAGATTTTTGGCTTTTGAACTTTACAACAAGTAACCTCACAGGTAAAACTAAAGAGCTTTAATTAGGTCATGACTTAACCAGGAGTGTAAAAGGTATTTTTAAAGGAGTGACAGGCAGTTTTTTTTTGAGACAGAGTCTCGCTCTGTCACCCAGGCTGGAGTGCAGTGGCACAATCTCGGGTCACTGCAACCTCTGCCTCCTGTGTTCAAGCAATTCTTCTGCCTCAGCTTCCCGAGTAGCTAGGACTATAGGTACATGCCACCACGCCCAGCTAATTTCTGTATTTTCAGTAGAGACAGGGTTTCATCGTGTTGACTAGGCTGGTCTTGAACTCCTGACCTCGTGATCCACCCAGACAGGCAGCTTTTGAAACTATCACTGCAAAATTGTGACTGAGACAGTGGACGAGATCTGACCCAAACAACTCCATTTTGTTTCCAGCCCCCAAACTGTCCTTGTCCATCCCTGGGCATAGGCTGAACCAACTTTGGGAGGAGCCTAGTTTACAGTTTATAGTCTAAAACAAAGAGGATAGCAGCTGCTTCTCAATATATACTTCCCTCTTGCCTGGGGACCAGACCAAGAAACCAGCTACAGGATTAGAAACCATGGCCCAAGAGCCATGCAGCTGGAGGCTACAAGATTTTGACCCTCCCTAAACGGCTGTTATGATCAGTGCTTAAGATGTTTTGTAAACCCTGCCCTTGATGGATCAGCTGACACAGCCCAGACTGACAAACTGGCTTATCTGATTTAGCACAAGAAGATAGCCACCATTGTAAAATGGCGGAGACAAAAACAAAGTATTGCCACGCGGTTACAGACTATGTTCCCATGACATGAAACGAGATGGAGGCCTGTAGCTAAGTTTGCCACTGGACACTTTGCTGGGCTGGTTTGAACAGCAGGCTTATACGGTTCTGGGCCTGCATCCTGACCTAAGATACCTTTTCTTTAACAGAACCATACAGAAAGACATACAAAGCAGAGCAGATTGTTTACAGCTTAAGACCAACCTCACAAATCCTTTTTCATTAATTATAAATTTAAAGAAAACATAAACAATGATCTTTATTATCCCTTTTGCCGGTTTCCACAGGAAGAGAGAAGCCAAAAGCCAGACTGGTAAGAAATTTTTACCCTTTTGCCAGCATATCAGGCTTCTGGGCTGGGTTTCCTTCCCCCTAGCTCAACTCTGTGCCAAACATTTTAAGGTTCAGAAAATTAACATTTTCCATGTTGGAAGAACATTATAAAAGAGAGAGAAGCCATTTTAAACTGGAACAGAAGGAAAACACCACAGAAAGGAGTTCCAGTTAGGGCTGTCAGGAGGTATTGCCTCTTTTCCTATTGGGAATGGTGTTTCCCTTTTGCCTTCCCTATTCTTTTCTTTTCCCTTTTGGCCTTCTATAGGAGACATTGCTTATCTCCAAAATTTTCTTCTGCTTGCAGAGCTGCCTATTTTAGCTACAGTAAGGGTTTGACTTAGCAGCAACATAATATCCCTTCATGAGAGGTTAAATACCTGAGTTAAATTTCGGAAAGCTTCTATATACTTATTAAGGTCGTCAGAAAACCGGCCTAAGTCTCCCTTTACTTGCCAAAGGTCCTGCAATGAGAAGGGAACTTGAAGGGGCCCCAAATAAGGGGGACCCTCAGATGACTTCCCTGAAAGTTACTTTTTTAATTTTGGGGAACTATTTTCCCTGGGCCTGCCTGATACGACTGCAAAAGAAAATAAGCCACTTTTTCTTCGAAGTTTCAAGATCAAAAGAGTCCCAGTGCTTCAAAACACACTCAAGAGGAGTGCATGTTGAAGACGGTCTGTTACCCATCTAGAAAGAGAAGTGAGAATAAAAGCGTCCTTTTAGTCTCCTTCCTTTTGGTATGAGATCCAGGATGGAGAAGAAAGCAGTAGGAGGCGTCCCCCAAACTATTTTCTCTCCTTTGTTCCTGGATTCCCAGCACCCATTTAAATGTGCCACCCATGACTGCAGGTGTGACCCTCCAAGCCATGGCAGTAGAGGATCTGAGTTTTGGGCCTTAGTCATGCTGTTCCCAAGCAATCAGTTCTCTGCCTTTTATTTCCCTTTGACCTCCTAGACTTGTGTGGCCTGTGTGCCTCCCAAAAAATGGATTTCAAGAAAAATTGTGTAATTGGGAAGAGCCCCTTTAAGGGAGGGGGTGTGCTAGACTGAACTCTATATCCTGCTATTATAGCCCATGCTAAAGCATTTACCCATAGAAGAATGGTTCCGGTTAACTTCTGGACTTAAAATCCCCCTACTAATTAAGTACTGTCTTAGTAGGAGCCAGAATAGATGGCATAAACGAACATAGGAACTGAATGGCCATTTTCCTGCCAGTGGGACAATATTGAGACTAAAATTTGGCTACAGAAGACTTCCTACTGCTAACTGTTAAAAGCAGAAACTTCCCATTCTTAGATGAGGCCTAGAGCCTGATTTCTACTAGGTGGCTTAGAAATACCATGTGCTTGCCAGAGAAAACGTAGAGAGAGAGACATTTATTGAGTTACTGCCTGCCGTGATTCATGATCTTTTCTAACAGCCAGAATCCTGCACATTAGACACACAGAGACAGAGACCACAGACAGAAAGAGAAAGAAAGTTTGGCGACAGGGTAGCTGGAAGAAAGCCTTGAGATTAAAGAACAGATTTAAAGTTGAAATCCGATCCATACTCACCAGTCTCATGATTGAATTTCCTCTCCCGGCCAATGCACCAATATGATACGGCTCTGATGAGTGGAGGAACACCAGGGTTCTTGGTCCTCGTGCCGGTTTAGATAAAACGACACAGACATATATGGAGTGGTTTTAAGGGGCGGAGAGTTTAACAGGCAAGAAGGGGAAGGAAAGAAGGGAGAAGGAAGAAATAAGCAGCTCCCTTGTACAGAGACGGGGCTGGTAGGAGGCTCCAAAGCCAAAAGAGGTCCCCCTCCCATACAGTTTCTTAAATTCAAATGTTTAAATGAGAACATCTCAATTCAGGATGCAGCTCTCCCTACCAATTTTTCACTCAGATCTATCCCAAGTTTCAAAGCCATATAGTCAGTGATCACCCAGAACTATCTCATAAGTACCTTATGTGGTTTAACCTAAAACTAAATTGTTTTCATCCCCAAACCTCTTCTTTCTAAATTCATTATAATTTTGACAGGGGAGCTAGGAGCCACTCTCTTAGTCACCAATAATCGTGTTCGTCCTATTGGTCTTACAATAAAGTTGGCTGTTTCATGCCTAGAAGAGTAGAGGTTTTCTCTTGAAGAACAATTTTGGGCCATACCAAAATAAGATCTGCATCCAGAAGTTGAAAAGTAATGATCTCCACTGTAAACTGATTTTAAACTATACCTGGAATATTCATGCGGAGCACTATATTTTACATTAGAGTCATCCCTCAGTATTGGTTCCAGGATTGGTTCCAGGACTCCCATGGATACCAAAATCCTTGGATGCTCAAGTACCTGATATAAAAATGGCATAGTATTTGCATATAACTGATGTACATTCTCCCAAATACTTTAAATCATCTCTAGATTACTTATAATACCTAATACAATGTAAATACCATGTAAATAGTTGTTACACAGTAGTTTTAAATTTTTTATTGTGTTATTTTGAGGGTTTTCTGCTCAATATTTCCAATCTGTGGTTGGATGAAATGCAGAACATGGCCAGGTGTGGTGGCTCACGCCTGTAATCCCAGCACTTTGGGAGGCTGAGGTGGGCGGATCACAAGGTCAGGAGATCAAGACCATCCTAGCCAACATGGTGAAACCCCGCCTCTACTAAATTACAAAAAATTAGCCGGGCATGGTGGCACACGCCTGTAGTCCTAGCTACTTGGAAGGCTGAGGTAGGGGAATTGCTTGAACTCGGGAGGCAGAGGTTGCAGGAGCCAAGATCGTGCCACTGCACTCCAGCCTGGCAATAGAGCAAGACTCCATCTCAAAAAAAAAAAAGAAAAAAAGAAATGCAGAACATTTGCATACCAAGGGACAAGAGCCAACTCTATAATACCTTACACTAGGGTCCTGGGAAGTCCCACCTGCTAAGGGGACTCTAGTACCACTAAAATGGAGGTGATCAAGGATGCTGAGAAGGTCAGTTTCTGGTCCTGCCCTTTCTCGAACCAAAAGAAAGCAGTAATGGAGAAGATTCATTTAAGAACCAGAAAGGGGGCGGGTGTGGTGGCTCATGCCTGTAATCCCAGCACTTTCGAAGGCCGAGGCAGGTGGATCACCTGAGGTCAGGAGTTCAGAGACCAGCCTGGCCAACATGGCAAAACCCGTCTCTACTAAAAATACAAAAATTAGCCGGGCACAGTGGAACACACCTGTAGTCCCAGCTACTCAGGAGGCTGGGGCAGGAGAATCACTTGAAACTGGGAGGCAGAGGTTGCAGTGAGCCGAGATCATGCCACCACACTCCAGCCTGGAATGACATGCACAACAGGCAAGTAGGCACTCAATAAATATTAACTGAATGGATTATTCTAATATGCACTGTGCAAAGTGCTGGCAAGATACAGTAGTTCAGAGAAGTGCTAAGTATTCAAAAAAGATAGATTTGCACTTTCTAGAATAAAGATGTCAATCATACTTTTTTTCTTTACTGCAACATTTGTATTTGTAGAGTGCTTTGTAATTACAAAGCATTTTTATATTTTCACATTCATTTAATCTGCACGTGTTAGACTCCAGACTGGAAAGGGACTGACCCAGGTACCATCTGTCTTCTAGGACCCTGAATACCCATCATAGATGAAACTTAACTTTAAAATGATTGTGTAGTGGAAGAATGAAAAGTATTCATCTTGCAACCAGGATGAACACTTATCTCAACTCAGGATGCACCTGTCCCTAGAAAGGTGCATCCTGAGTTAAGAAGTGCCTAGAAACCAGAAAAGAGAGATGGCTCAAACCTACCCAAGACCTAGCTGCAGAACATGGTGGCCATTTCTTCCCCTGCCTCTCAGAAACCAGCAGGACTGTAAGCCAGGAGTTCAAGACTGCAGTGCACTAGTTCCAGCCTGTGAATAGTTGCTGCACTCAGCCTGGGCAACATAGCAAGACCACATCTCTAAAAAGAGAGAGGGAGAGAACGATAAAAAAGAAAGACTATAAAGAGCTGGGAAGGGAAAGAAGCCACAGATTATCAGACCCACCTTGACAAAATTCCCACCAGTCAGTGGGCACTATATACCCTGCGATTCCCAAAGGAGAGGTCAAATGAGAGTCTAGTAGTAGTCCTACTCACTCCCAGATCTAGAAAAGCAGGCCATGAACTGTTATTTTGGCCAGCACCTCTCTCCCTGAATTCCCAGACCTAGGTGGAGACTGCTCTGTTTCTCTACCAAGAATTGGCAAACTACTGCTAGCTGGCGGCCCAAGCTAAAACACACACACACACATTATGTTTTACATTTTTAAATGGTTAAAAAAAAATTTCATGACACGTGAAAATTACAGTGAAATTCAAATTTCAATGAAGTTTTGTTGGAACACAGCCACACCTATTTGTTTACTGTCCAAGGCTGCTTTTGTGCTACAACAGCAGAACTTACAACCATAAGGAGATCGCATAGCCTAAAATGTGTACTATCTGGCCCTTTATAGAAGTTCACCAACTGCTTCTACACCATGGGGTGGGGTCTAGGCCTATTTACTAAGCCAAACAACCATCCAGGCAAAGAAATAAAAGAAGCAACACTCCTGGGGTGTAAAGTGGGGGAGTGTCAGAAAATAAAGTCAATTAGGAGAGCTTTGAAGCAGGAAAATGGAGTATAGAGGCACAACGCCAGAAGTCCAGGTTCAGAGAATAATCATTCATCCCCGCTCAGGAGCAGGTGGACAATGCTGCTTAGAGCAAGGACGCCCTCTGTCGACATTTCCTTGATTGTGCGCCTATAATCTTCTAAAATCAGGGTGGAGGCATTCGAACGTAGAGCCTGTGGGAGGAGTTAAATGGGCGGGTTCAAGAGGAGCGGTCTTCTCTTTCTGGAGTGGCTGGTGTTCCTGTACTCTTTCGCCAAAGTCTTCCCAAAGGAAACTTGGGTTCAAGTTCGCACTAACAAGACACGCAACTCGCACTAACAGACGTGTATCCCTTTCCTCTCCCTAACTTCAGTCTTCAGTCCCTTACTCAAATAAGTTTGCAGAGAGGGCAGCTTCTCCGAAGTGAGTCCCCTTTTCATTCTTTTTTTTTTTTTTGAGACGGAATCTCGCTTTGTCGCCCAGGCTGGAGCGCAGTAGCGCAATCTCGGGTCACTGCAACCTTTGCCTCCCGGCTACAAGCGATTCTTCTGCCTCAGCCTCCCGAGTAGCTGGGACTACAGGCGCGCGCCACCACACCCAGCTAATTTTTGTATTTTTAGTAGAGACGGGGTTTCACCATATTGGCCACCCTTTTTTTTCCTTTCCTTTTTTTTTTTTTTTCTTTTTTGAGACGGGGTCTCGCTCTGTCGCCATGCTGGAGTGCAGTGGCGCGATCTCGGCTCACTGAAACATCTGCCTCCTGGGTTCCAGCGATTCTCCTGCCACAGCCTTCCGAGTAGCCGAGACTACAGGCGCGTGCCACCACGCCCAGCTATTTTTTTTATTTTTAGTAAAGACGAGGTTTCACCATGTTAGCCAGGCTGGTCTCTTATCTCCTAACCTCGTGATCCGCCCGCCTCGGCCTCCCAAAGTGCTGGGATTACAGGCGTGAGCCACTGTGCCTGGCCCACCATTGGCCACCCTATTCATTATTAACTGAGACTCGTCCCTGCACCCCAGTTCGACTTCCTCCCGCCTCCGAGAGGCCGCGAGTCCACCCACTGGCGGGGTAACTCCCCTTGCCCGCCCCGGGAAATGGCCCGCAGTTTGGCTGAGACGGGTGGGACACCCAAGGGACCAATACCACCTTCCGTAACATGGAATTCGAACCTAAAACTCGTTCCTAACGGCCCTAGGTGCAAGAGTTACCCCTCCCTGAACTACAACTCCCTCATGTTTCAGAGCGGACAGCTCCACGGCCCTGAAAGAGACGCACGGAGCAGCCCACCTTCCGCCTCGAAAGGGACTCTGGGACACTGGGCGGGGCCAGGAACGCAGTGTTCTTGGGAAATGTGGTCCACAGCCTCCCCGGCGCAGGCGCCGCTCCACGCAGGCGCCGTGGCCCTGCTCCGCACGCGCTCGGCTGGAGACCCCTATACCCGAGAGCGCGCACGCACCCTGCTGGGGTACGAGAAGGCGTGGCGGATGCTCAGGCAGGCACTACCGGTCTCGGTGGCGGTGTTGTGGTGAAGGCGGCCGGATTTATTTAAGGCTGACTACGAATTTAAGTGGGAGGGACACGCAGTTTAAGATCTTCCCACCCCAAGGGGGAGATGGCAGCGGAATGTGTCGCGCGCTGCCTTGGGTGCGCACCCACACACTGGCAGAGCTGCCTCAGGAGCCCTGCTTCAGGGGCCCGAGGAACTTGTCGACGGGGTTTATTGAAGTAAACGCCTAGTCCCCAGTTACAGCGCTACCGTCATCTCCCTCCAAGGAGATCGCAGCAGCCTTCTCGCTCTCGTTGGTTTCTAAATGAACCCTCATGTACCTGTGGACGGCCTGAGGAATTACCGATCTCATTTCCAACCTACACCCCGCCACGCTTCCACCTCTGCTGCTCACCGCCCCCGTTATTTTGAAGCACATCTCAGAATCGTAAACATTTCAGTACCAATTTCTAAAGATGGAGACTCTTCGAACAGAGTGACATCTTTATTATATCTTTTCAAATCACAAATAATGTTGTCAAATATCAAGTGAATGAATTTCCCTACTTGATGGAAATTTGGGGGTTTTCAGTTCATTTAAATAAGGATCTAAATAAGTTCTACGGTTTAAAGTTAATTGATATGTCACTTAAGTCACTTTCTTCAATCTCCTGGCATTTCTCTTTTATTTCTTTCAATATATTTCTTGGAGAAACTGGATTTTGTCCTGTAGAGTTTCCCAGAATCTGGACTTCAGTGATTAATCAGGGTGCTATTTTACATGCTCCTCTGCCCCGTGTGTTTTCTATAAACTGATAGCACAATAAAAATAAATAAATAAAAATAAACTGATAATAGGCTTGATCTGATTCAAGTTTAATTTTTTGGCCAAAATATTTCATAGGAGGTTTGTGTTTTATCAGAAAATACATAATGTCTGGGTTTCTCTTTCTGAGATTAAACAACCATTAAAGATTATTACCTAGGTCCATTAGTTCATTAGGGGTTGCAAAATAGCAATATTCTAAACCTATCATTCTTTATTCACTTATAAATTGGATTATTCCTACAAAGAGAAACTTCCTCTCATCAGCTAGTTGTCTACCATGGGTAACAGTTTATATAGGAAAGTAATAAATGCTTGCTTTATTCCTTTATTTAACATCTTTCGAAATAATAATTTGTTCCCTAGGATACGCAAACTGACCAATGAGGTTTTGTTTATTTAGTTGTTTATTGGCTTGCTTCTTAAGTGTTGTTATATAACAAATTCATGCGACATGTGTTTCAAATCCTTGTAGTTATTATTCCTATTGATACTCAAATTGTTCCATCTTTGACCTGTGGGAGCCTTTTTAGGTTGATTCCTGAGGCCTTTAACATAACCCTAGTTGTCAATACTTCTTTGTTTTCTGAAGTGATAAGGTATACCAGGTTCAACTGGCACACTTCTTGCCCCATACCTAGATTTAATGATTTCTTCAGGAGGCCCTGGTTCCTTTTGGTGGGAGCTGGTATTTACAAACCACAATCTAGGTGCAAGGGCTACTCATCACTATTGAATAGTGATGTGTCTAGACCTCTCCCAAATAGAGCTACAGTTCAAACCGATACTCCCAATTCAAATTCAAACAACAGGATTTTTACTTAACCTCATCAGTCTTACATCTGTATCTCTATTCTCCAATGCTGGAAACCCAAATTATCAGTTATGCCAATATAATTACTCATTTACTTTATCAAACAATACACACATTTTTTAAAATTTCAGAACAATTATAATAGTACCACCACCATTATTATGGAAAAGTTTAAGATTTTTTAAAAATTATTTCTGTCCTTGGAGTATACCCTACTAGAGATGTACAGTCAAGTCAATGAATCTTAAAATAACTTGGAATAATTTTTCTCTGGGTGTTATAACACCAGCTCCACAGTGTAGTAGACCATATGATGGCCCCCAAAGATATCCAGGTCCTAATGCTTAGAACTTGTGAATGTTACTTTATAATGTCAGAATGGATTTTAGGTGTGAATAGTTAGGGATCTTGAGATGGGGAGGTTATCCTGTTTTTCCTGGGGAGCTCTGTATGAAATTACAAATGCCTTATAAGAGACAGGTAGAAGAAAATTTAACAGGGGAGAAGATGATGATAATGTGACCACAGAGGCACATATTGGAGTGATGCAGTCATTAACCAAGAAATGCCAGTAATCAGAAACCGGAAGAGGCAAGGAATGGATTTTACCCTAGAGCCTTTGGAGGGAGCTTGGCCCTGACAACATTTTGATTTTGGCCCAGTGAAACTGATTGCAGATTTCTTGCCTCCCAAACTGAGAAAGTGTTCCAAGACACCAAGTTTGTGGTGCTTTGTACAGTGGCCACAAGAAACTAATACACACAAGATCCTTCGTTTCATTGTACTTTCAAGGTTTATGGATTGCTTTTTCTTTAATATATTTTGGTTTTAAAACTAGGTAAAGTTTTTTATGCTATCAAAGTAGAATCCACAAAACAAAGTACATTAGAGAAACCCAACTTCTATTCCTATGCTCTCTATCCAGTTCACTCCCTCTCCTGTAGCTAACCACTTTAAAATTTTATAGTTTATTCTTCCATTTTTTAGCATAAACAAATGTGTACATATACATTTCTATCCCTTCCATTCTCTCTTAAACTGTAGCATACTATTCACGCATCCATCCATCTTGTTTTTCCCACATAAAAATAAATCCTAAGGATCACAGAGATATTTCTCATTCCTTTTTACAGTTGCATATTACTATATTGTTTGGTTGTTCTACAGTGTATCCAAGCAGTCCTTTAATGACAAACATTTGGAGAATTTCCAAAAGGTGGAAAATAAGGAGAGAGAAAGAAACATAGATAAGGTGAGACAAATAGAAAACAAATAGCAAGAAGGTAGACTTGAACCCAAACACATTTGTAATTACATTAAACATAAATGGATAAATAAGTGAAGATCAAAGACTGTCAGACTGAATTTTTTAAAACTTACTTTGTTTATAAAAGATGCACTTTAAATTTCAGGGCACAAAAAGTAGAAAGTGAAAGCATGGAGAAAAGATATACCACACAAACCCTAATCAAAAGAAAGTTAATGTTGCTATATTAATATCATGCAAAAGACATTTTAAGGCAAGAAGCATTACTAGAAATGAAGAATAGTATAATGATACAAGCATTAATCCACTAGATAACCATAACTGTGCATTTAAAATGTACCTAATAACTCAATCTCAAAATATATAAAGCAGAAACTGTCAGAATTGAAAGGAAAAGTAAATCCTGAATCAAATATGATAACATACCTCTGTCAGTAACTGGTAAAATAAACAGATTTTAAAAATCAGTAAAAGTAAACACAGTTTAAAGAATGTGATTAGGGCAGGCATGGTGGCTCACATCTGTAATCCCAGCATTTTAGGAGGCCAAGGTGGGAGGATCCCTTGAGGCCAGGAGTTCATGACCAGCCTGGGTAACATAGCAAGACCCCATATCTACAAAAATAAAAATAAAAATAAAAATTAGCTGAGTATGCAGGCCTATACTTGTAGTCCTAGCTACTTGAAAGGCTGAGGCAGGAGAATCCCTTGAGCCAGGAGTTTGAGGCTGCAGTGAGCCATGATCACACCACTGCACTCCAGCCTGGGTCTTGCACAGGGTCTTGCTCTGTTGTCCAGGCTAGAGGGCAGTGGCACGATCTCGGCTCACTGCAACCTCCACCTCCTGGGTTTGAGCAATTCTTCTGCCTCAGCCTCCAGAGTAACTGAGACTACAGGTGCCCGCCATCACACACAGCTAATTTTTGTACTTTTAGTAGAGACGGGTTTCACCATATTGGCCAGGCTGGTCTCAATCTCCTGACCTCATGATCTGCCCGCCTTGGCCTCCCAAAGTGCTGGGATTATAGGCATGAGCCACCACTCCTGGCCCAGTCATAGGTTCTTAGTTTCTGTTTCTGGTTGGGCCAGTAAAGCCCCTTCCTCATTCTTTTCCGCTTATCACTAGAGACAGAAACTAAAAACCATGGCTTCAGGCTGCTAAAAGCCTAAAACAAAACAAAACAGAACAACACAACAACAAAATCAAATGGGTTAGACAAGTTTGCCAGATGTCCTCAGAATGCGGCACTCTTTTTTTTGTTTGTTTTTTGAGATGGAGTCTTGCTCTGTCGCCCAGGCTGGAGTGCAGTGGCGCAATCTCACCTCACTGCAACCTCCACCTCCCAGATTCAAGTGATTCTCCTGCCTTAGCCTCCCCAGTAGCTGGGACTACAGGTGCATGCCACCACGCCCAGCTAATTTTTTGTATTTTTAGTAGAGACGGGGCTTCACCATGTTTCAATCTCCTGACCTCGTGATCCGCCCGCCTCGGCCTCCCAAAGTGCTGTGATTACCGGCGTGAGCCACCGCGCCCGGCCGGAATGCAGCATTCTTTACTTGGAGATAATGCCAATGAATAGGCTTAGGTTGAAGGATTATAACAGTCCGGTAAAATCGATCATGCCTATAGCCCCTACCTTTAGGGAGTACATAGGCACATCCCAAATTTAGTCATAGCTCCTTGTAGTTCCTTTTTATTTTTGAGACAGAGTCTTGCTCTGTTGCCCAGGCTGGAGTGCAGTGGCACGATCTCAGCTCCATCTCCCAGGTTCAAGCGATTCAACTGCCACAACCTCCGGAGTAGCTGGGACTACAGGCTCGCGCCACCACACCCGGCTAAATTGTTGTATTTTTAGTAGAGACAGTTTTACCATGTTGCCCAGCCTGATCTTGAACTCCTGACCTCAGGTGATCCACCCGCCTTGGTCTCCCAAAGTGCTGGGATTACAGGTGTGAGCCACTGCGCCTGGCTTCCTTGAAGTTTCTTACAAGTAGAAGCACTAACAAAGGACAATGCATTCCTCCCCCTGCTTTCTGAGGATGCCCTACTCTGTAAAAGGGTAGTTTCCAATAAACTTGCTTCTTTCACCGTGCTCTGTGACTCACTCTGAATTCTTTCCTATGTGAAATCCAAGAACCTGCTCTTAGGGTCTGTATTGGGACCCTCTTTTCTGGCAATAGGAACATGTGCACTCAGGACAGAGCTCTCCCAGGGGTAAAAGGATTTGAACGTTCTGAGTTCTCCAGCAAGTAGCTGACATACTGGTGGTGGTGAGTAGAGATGTCTAGGGTGAATGTTCCAGAGGGAGAGGTGCTGGTGCTGGTGAGGCATGGGGATGCCAGTGTGGGTGTGTGGCTGGGGGGTGGGGGGTGGAGATGAGAGGTTCAAAGAACAGCAGGGCAAGTGGAACTGATCATCCTGTGGACATTGACTTCATGGAGCATGAAGCTAAGGCTTGGGGTTTGTGAACAAAAGTCTCTAGAAAATGGCGGGAAGCAGAGTGACCGATGGGTTTGTGAGGAACAATAACAAGGTGAGCATGAAGCTGTATCCTGGGTGCCATGAGATTTAAAGGAAAATAAGCCAATCATTTTCATGTTGAACTTGGCTTAAACTTTCTAATAATTTTCTATCCTCTGGGGATTCCTCTTATGAACATCATAGAAATGGCAGCTCAAAGGAGTAATAAATATTTATGATGTACAATGAATGTAGATATTTGCAGCTTTTCATGTTTCAGATATTTAAACTTGTAAGAGAATTAAGGGAATGTTTAAAATGAAATTTTCGGCCGGGTGCGGTGGCTCACGCCTGTAATCCCAGCATTTTGGGAAGCCAAGGCTGGCGGATCACGAGGTCAGGAGATCAAGACCATCCTGGCTAACACAGTGAAATCCCATCTCTACTAAAAATACAAAAAATTAGCTGAGCGTGGTGGTGGGCGCCTGTAGTCCCAGCTACTTGGGAGGCTGAGGCAGGAGAATGGTGTGAACCTGGGAGGCAGAGCTTGCAGTGAGCCGAGATCGTGCCACTCCACTCCAGCCTGGGCAACAGAGTGAGATTCTGTCTCAAAAAAAAAATGCAATTTTCATATTTTTCAATGGCTTCGTGCTGGAGAATTGAAATAAAATGGAATAGTTCACTGTTTATCCAATCACACTACATCTAAGAGAAAAGCACATCTGTAAGTCTGTAAAAATCTTTTTACCAAGTATAAGGCATTCTGAGAAAATGTCTTGTTATGGCTAGAAAAAGTAAAAGCAAATAAAAATCAGCAATGTTCAAAAAGAGCAGCTTTGTTGGTCTTTTCCATCAAGTGGGTAAAGATTTGACAGCTCTAATGCTTGCTGCTGATAAATTGTAAAAGAGAATAGGGAGTACAATTAACTTGATTTGGATTTGGAAATTTGAGTCAGTCTCATTTCCAGAGTTTGTGAATACTAACTCCAGTAGAAAAGTCCAGCCCCAGGAACAAAGCACCTTCTAGTTTCTCTAACTTCCCTGGTGGTGACTCCAGCCAACCCTCAGGGTTGCAATGCGACAGTAACGCAGTCACAATGGGCCTGTGTGAGCAAGAATGTTGTAGCTTTGGCCAGGCTGTCAGCCAGATGTAGCGAGACAAATTTATACACGGTGTCCCTCTGCGCAGCCCCCCACCTTCCCAGACGCATCTAAACCTGGACCTCTCACATTTGGTTAATTCCAGAAGTCAGCTCTTCTCTCTTCTGTTACAGCTGAAGGTGCCCACGAAGAGAAAAAATACAATTTTCACTTTTTTTTTTTTAGACAGTGTCTTGCTCTTTCGCCCAGGCTGCAGTTCAGTGGCACAATCACAGCTCACTGCAGCCTCAAACTCCCCAGGCTCAAGCGACCCTCCCACCTCAGCCTCCCAAGTAGCTGAGACTACAAGCACACACCACCATGCCTGGCTAAATTTGGTATTTTTTGTAGATACCGGGTCTTGCCATGTTGCCCAAGCTGGAATCGAACTCCTGGGTTCAAGCGATTCTCCTGCCTTGGTCTCCCAAAGTGCTAGGATTACAGGTGCGAGCCACTGCGCCTGGTCTAATTTTCACTTTTAAACTCAAGATCTTGGCTTTATTAACAAAATGAAAACATTTTTTGTTAATTTCACTGTATATGGCACGGGGTGAGGTGGTGAAGCACATGTGATGACCTTGGGCTGACTCTAATAAACACCGAAAAATGGGATTGCAAGTATTTGGATTTCCTGGCGGGGCTGACAGGTAGCCTCCCACCAGCCCTGCTTTACCAGTTTTATGCCTCTAAGAAAGGGAATTTTTTTTTTTTTTTGAGTTGGAGTCTCGCTCTGCTGCCCAGGCTGAAGTGCAGTGGTGCACTATCGGCTCACTGAAACCTCCACCTCCCAGGTTCAAGTGATTCTTGTCCCTCAGCCTTCCAAGTAGCTGGGATTTACAGGCATGCACCACCATGCCCGGCTGCCCAGCTAATTTTTGCATTTTTAGTAGAGACGGGGTTTTGCCATGTTGGCCAGGCTAGTCTCAAACTTCTGGCCTCAAGTGATCCGCCTGCCTCAGCCTCTCAAAGTGCTGGGATTACAGGCGTGAGCCGCAATGCCTGGCCAAGAAAGAGATTTTCATTAGATACCAAAAATAGCAGGCTGGCTTATTTTATGATGTCTAATATCTTTAATAAAATGTAAAATGTTTTTAAAACATGATAGATACAATTAAAATCCCCTGTGAACCTCTCCTGCCTGAATCTCATTCCTTTGTCTTTTTCTGTATGTGTAACCACTTTTTAAATGTCTTTACACTTTTACTACATGTGTATGTATATACAAATAATATGTGAAATTTCACCTGTTAAGTAAAAATGAAAATTAAAAAACTTTAAGTACCAGATTGTGCATTTCTTTCTGCAATTTGTCTTATCTCGTCTTTTGCAGATTTATCCATGTGGATTCCTATAGCTCTTGTTTATTCACTGTAACTTCTGTAAAGAAGTCTATTGTAGGTGTCGTTTTATATACTTTGCCCATCTTTCTATTGAGTCGTCTTTTTCATATTGAATTTGTTAAGGAAAAAATAATTCGACCACACTTGTTAAAGCACAGTAAGGAAGACTTTATTCAGGACCATCTGGATGGGCATAGGGACCACCCAACGGGGTCTTGGAGTGGGTGAGAGAGAGAGATTGGGCTCAACTCCAAATACTGCCTGGGCAAGTGGGAGTTTATAACCAAGGAGCAGGGTGGCAGTCAGTGGGTGGAAAATTAATAAAAGGAAACATTACAGGTAAGGAGTATTCAGGCTAAACGCACCTAACGGGACTCTGGCTGAAGACAGGCCAAGGTGACCCAACATTACCTGGGAGATGGTGGAGAGTGAGGAATCTAATCAGATATCCAGGTGATCAGAGCATAGAGGGTGGCGGCACTGGCTAAACTGACTTGGCCGGGTTCTTTGCTAAAACTAGGTTTACAAGGAAGTGCACAGATGAGCCCAGGACAAGGTTCAGGAGCCTGACTAAAGTTTGGTCAAGCAGAGAGTCTTTATCAAATTATAGGACTTCTTTCTAGTTGTCAACACTAATTCCCTCATCCGCCAAAGTACTCTCTTCCAATCAACACCAACTTCCCAGATGAACCCAGTGACATTATAGGGTCTTTGCCTCCTCATCTCTTCTCTGACTTTGTTGACATCGCGTGTGTAGGATGTGGTGTGGACTTCCCTTCTCCTGACAGTCCTGCCTCCACTCACTTTGGAGACCTGCCCAGTTCAGGTCCCCACCCCCTGTCTGGCATCTTCACATCAGTTCTTCCCTGTTCCCCTTTCCAAGGTTCTCCCAAGGATTTCGTGGTCCACCCTCTGCTCTTTTCTCTCTGTGGTCGCTCCCTTGCAGAGCTTGACGTTTATGGCCACTTCAGTCCTCAGTTCTCTGCGGGCAGCTCCCAGCGTTGGTCCCGTGACCTCTTCTAGGCTTTACTCCTGTCTTTCCCACCTGCCTATGGGATGACGTCACCTGATAGTCCACCTAATGTAGAAAGAACTGTCTCACCTTTAATACATTTTCCCCTCCCCTTTCTCATTTCCCATAGCCCCTCTCCTCCCAGTGTTTTAAGTACAAGAGACTTTCGAGCAAGGAAGGACTAGTTTGAGAAACTTTAAACGGCACATATCAGTTTAACAAAAAAAAATTTGCGGGAAAATCTACCTTGTAATCATGGCATTCCTGGATAATCAAGGAGCTGGACTCAGGAAGAATGGTACCTACTGGAGTAGGATTTTAGTGTCCAGAATGTGCCTTGTTTTTTTTTAATTTTTTAATTTTAAAATATTTATTGTCAAATGAAGATTGCATATATTCAAGGTGACAACGTGATGATTGGTATACGTTGTGTCATGATTACCAGAATCCAATTAGTGAACACACCCTTCACTGCCCTTGCTGCACCTGAGATCCAGGGCTGGTTCCTTTTGTAACTCAGTTTGCACCCTGTGACCGACATCTCCCCATTTCATCTACTCTCCATTTTTATTTCTTCCTTTGAATTGGCTTTGCTTACGTTCTCTTTTCTCTCTATTTTCTAATAATTTTTTTACCATTTAATCAGCGGAAGTATCTTTATTGTTTCTGTTTGTACCTGATTGTTGTGGGTTGAATTGTGTCCTCCCAAAAAGATACATGATGTTGGAGTCCTGATCCCTGTACCTGTGAATCAGATCTTACTTGGAAATCAGGTCTTTGAGATGTAATCTAGTTAAGATGAGGTCTTGCTGAATTAGGGTGGGCTCTAATCCAATGGCTAGTGTCCTTGTAAGATGAGGGGAACTTGGACAGAGACACGCAGAGATGAGAACACCTTATGAAGACATGCAGGACAAAGGCCAGGCAAGGATGGAAGCAGAGATCAAAGACCGGGCAGCAAGCCCGGGGCACACCAAGGGTTGCTGGCAGCCCCAGAAGCTGGAAGGGAGGCATGGAGCAGCCTCTCCCTCAGAGCCTCCAGAAGAACCAACCCTGCTGATGCCTTAATTTCAGACTTCTAGCTTCCAAACGGTGAGAGAAGAATTTCTATTGTTTTAAGTCACCCAGTTTATGGTACTTTGTTGTTGCAGCCCTAGAAAACCAATGCAAGTGGGAGTTTATAGTCAAGGATGATCATTGAAATTCTTAAAGCAAAGCAGTGATAGGCCGGGCGCGGTGGCTCACACCTGTAATCCCAGCACTTTGGGAAGCTGAGGCAGGCAGATTACCTGGGGTCAGGAGTTCGAGACCAGCCTGGACAGCATGGAGAAACCCCGTCTCTACCAAAAATACAAAAAAATTAGCCAGGAGTGGTGGCAGGCACCTGTAATCCCAGCTACTCGGGAGGCTGAGGCAGGAGAATCGCTTGAAACGTGGAGGTGGAGGTTGCAGTGAGCCAAGATCGCACCACTGCACTCTAGCCTGGGTGACAGAGTGAGACTCCATCTCAAAAAAAAAAAAAAAAAAAAAAAGAGAAAGAAAGAAAAAGAAAAAAAAGACAGAGATAAGTCCCTCAGTGATTTCACCATCACAGCTTCTTGTCACCCCCACTTAAGGAAACCTATTTAACAACTTGGAACACAGACTCCCATCTCCTACCTGTGGATGCTTAGCTTGTCCCCAACTGTTTAGTTTACTATGATAAATAATCCTGCTGTTAGCATCTATTATATGTGTGTGTATCTGTGTCAGATTAAACTTGTACTTGTAATGTTCGATTTTTTTAATCAAAAACGAATCTGACAAAATGTTAACCTCTGCTACATCTATGTGACAGATGTGTGGGTGTCTTATTTTCTATAGGTTTCAGTATGTTTGAAATGTTTTGTAATCAAAACTGTGCTCAGAAATCAATCAACCAGAATAGGAAAATGTCCCAGTTTCCGTCATACTGTGATGTTAATTTCTTCTGATATCATCTATCAGGTGACAACTGCCAAAAAAAACCTATTATGACTGTTTCTTCGTGTGTGTGTGGGTGTGGGTGTGTGTTTACATACATATAGCATAAAACACACCACTTTAACTATTTTAATGGTATACCATGAAGTGGTTTTTGGTGTATTCACAATATTGAGTAACCACTTCCACTACTTAGTTCCACAGCATTTTCATTACCCCATAAAGAAGCCTCGTACACACTACAGAGTCACTCCCTACTCTCCCCTCCCCCAGACCTTGGCAACCATTAATCTGCTTTCTGTCGCTGTGGATTTACCCATTCTGGGAATCTCATAAATGGAATCATATAATACGTGGCTTTTTGTGACCAGCTTAATTGTCTTAGCACATTTTTTAGCTTCATCTATGTTGTGACATGTATCAGCACTTCATTCCTTTTTATTGCTGAATAATATTCCATTGTATGAATGCACCATGTTTTACTTATCTATTCATCAGTTCATGAGCATTTGGGTTTTTCCACCTTTTGGCTATCATGAATAATGTTGCTATGAAAATTCACATTCAAATTTTTGTTCAGGCCGGGCATGGTGGCTCATGTCTGTAATCTCAGTACTCTGGGAGGCTGAGACAGGAGGATTGCTTGAGCCCAGAAGTTTGAGACCAGTCCTAGCAATATAGCAAGATCTTGTGTCTACAAAAAGAAAAAAAATTAATTAGCCAGGCATGGTACCACATGCCTGTAGTCCCAAGTACTTGGGGGACTGAGATGGAAGGATAGTTTAAGACTTGGAGGTTGCGCCTGTAATCCCAGCACTTTGGGAGGCCAAGGTGGGTGGATCGCCTGAGGTTGGGAGTTGGAGACCAGCCTGACCAACATGGAGAAACCTCGTCTCTACTAAAAATACAAAATTAGCCGGGCGTGGTGGTGCACGCCTGTAATCCCAAGATACTTGGGGAGCTGAGGCAGGAGAATCACTTGAACCCGGGAGGCGGAGGTTGTAGCGAGCCGAGATCGCGCCATTGCACTCCAGCCTGGGCAACAAGAACGAAACTCTGTCTCAAAAAAAAAGAAGAAGAAGAAGACTAGGAGGTCGAGGCTGCAGTGAACAGTGATCATGCCACTGTACTCCAGCCTGGTGGACAGAATGAGATTCTATCTCAAAAAAAAAAAAAAAAATTAGTTTGGATACCTGTTTTCAATTCTCTTGGGTACATACCTTCAAGTAGAATTGCTAGGACATATAACTATGCTTAACTTACTGGGGAAATGCCAAACTAATTTCCACAGTGGCTGCACCATTTTACATTCTCACCAGCAATGCATGAGAGTTCCAATTTCTCAACAACCTTGCCAACACTTGTTATTTTGCACTGTTTTAAAAAAAATATTATAGCCATCCTCGTGGGCGTGAAGTGGCTTCTCATTGTGGTTTTGATTTGCATTTTCTCTAATGACTAATAATGTTGGGCATCTTTTCATGTGTTTCTTGGCCATTTGTATGCCTTGGAGAGATGTCTATTCAAGTAGTATGACTATTTCTTTCTTTTTATTTATTTCTTTTTTTTTTTTTTTTTTTGAGACAGAGTCTCGCTCTGTCGCCCAGGCTGGAATGCAGTGGCGTAATCTTGGCTCACTGCAACCCCACCTCTCGGGTTCAAGCGATTCTCCTGCCTCAGCCTCCCAAGTAGCTGGGACTAGGCACATGCCACCACACCTGGCTAATTTTTGTATTTTTTAGTAGAGACAGGGTTTCACCATGTTGGCCAGGACGTTCTCAAATTCCCAACCTCAGGTGATCCACTTGCCTTGGCCTCCCAAAATGCTGGGATTACAGGCGTGAGCCACCGCGCCCAGCCATGACTGTTTCTTTATGCAACATATAGTACTCTTTATCCTAAAAATCTTTAAGTTTTAGCTAAAGACATGGCGACCTTTTTTTTCACTTTTTTTTTTTTAAGACACAGAGTCTCACAAAGTTACCAACACTGGTCGCTAACCCCTGGCCTCAAACGATCCTCCTGCCTTGGCCTCCCAAGTAGCTGGGATTACAAGCATGATCCCCTGTGCCTGGGAATGAAATTAGTACTCTAGAAAGAATGGTTTTATAGCAGTGTGCAATGCACAAAAGAATCGGGAAAGCAACAGAAAGGCAAGATGCTCATTAGGGTTTTGACCCATTAATCAAAGCTTAGAGTGATGAGAGCTTGTTCTCTGGCCTAATTCCGTACCTTTTCCTTCTCTGTTATTCTACCTAGTCTGTATTTCCTTATAACACTGTCCCTCTGATCATTACCTTGTTGGTCATTTTTATCATCTAATCTCCCCGCGTAGGTTCCCTGCATTCTTGAGATCGGCTCTCTACAACCAGCCACTTTGGTGCCCAATCATCCCAACATGGTCAAATCTGAAACTGTCATATCTCCTTGCAGTGGCACAATCTCAGCTCATCACAACCTCCACCTCCCGGGTTCAAGCAATTCTCCTGCCTCAGTCTCCCGAGTAGCTGGGACTACAGGCACCCGCCGCCACACCTGGCTAATTTTTGTATTTTTAATAGAGTTGGGGTTTTACCATGTTGGCCAGGCTGGTCTCAAACTCCTGACCACAGGCAACTAATTTGCCCACCTCAGCCTCCCAAAGTGCTGGGATTACAGGTATGAGCCCAGCCCATATAGTGAAATCTTAGCCTACTGAAGAAAGTGCTACAAGAATGAAACTTGAGGACATAATGCTGAGTTCAATAAACCAGTTGCAAAAGGACAAACATTGTATAATTCCACTTACACAAGGTAGATAGAGGAATCAAATTTATAAAAACAGAAATTAAAATATTGTTTACCAGGGGGTGGCAGGAGAGAGGAATGGGGAGTTATTATTTGAGGGGTAGAGCTTCAGCTGGAGAAGATGAAAATATTCTGAAGGTGGAGGGTGGTGTTGGTTGCCCAACAATGTGAATGCACTTAATGCCACTGAACTGTACATTTAAAAATGGTTAAAATGATAGATTTTATGATATGTATGTTTTCAACAATTTTTTAAAGTTTTCTCAGAAACAAACAAAAACTGCAGAACTCCCAGCATATAATGGCTCCATCCTAGCTTCTGCACTAATAGACAACCGAACTCTAGCATGGCATCTAGAAGCATAAGGCCCTGTCTCTAGGATGACCCTAACCCCAGCTAAAGGCCTGCGTATGGCCAGGCATGGTGACTCACACCTCTAATCCGAACACTTTGTGAGGCTGAAGTGGGAGGAGCCATTGAGCCTGGGAGTTCAAGACCAGCCTGGGCAACATAGGGAGAGCCTAGCTCTACCAAAAAAAAAAAAAAAAAAAATTAATTAGATGGATGTGGTGATGCACAGCACAACTTTAGTCTCGGCTACTTGGGAGACTGAGGTGGGAGGATCACTTGAACCCAGGATGTCGAGGCTTCAGTGGGCTATGATCATGCCACTGCACTTCAGGCTGGGTAACAGAGTGAGACCCTGTCTCAAAAAAAATTTTTAAATTAAAATAAAGGCCTTCCTCAGAAAGCTCAAGGCTGCCAGGAGAATTGACTGTTTGTTCCAGCCAATACCAAGAGATAGGCAGATAGAGCTCTGCACCACCACCCCTCAACTGCCTGTAGAGCCGTCACTTTAGAAAGCTTGCAATTATAAAGCCTTTCTCTGCTCTTTGGGACCCAAAACTGTTTCCTCCAGGACCTGAGAGTCTTCTCTTTAAAATGCAAGGCTTCAGGGAGATAATTCTGTCTCTCTTAGTCTCTAGGGGAGGCTGAGGGCCTAACTGTGGGCACCTTGCTCCAACCTGCACCACTGCCCCAGTCACAAAGACATGAGAAGTGTGGGTGTCCTTCAGACAGACAGCAGTCAACAAACCCAGGTGGCCTGACATGGCCTAATCCCATTCACACCTTTAGTGCCTTTCCCTGAGCACACCCCACCTTTAAAAGTCTCCAGCCTTTTGTTTTGGAGAAGTTGAGTTCAATCCACACTGGTCTCTCTTCCTTGCTGCCGTAGTATTGCTGAATAAAACCTGTGTTCACCATCTTGACCAGTGTCGGTCAGCATCATTTATCTTGGATAGTGTCATAACAAAACCTAACCTCTCCTGACTGATAGTTAGCTGTCATTCTTACTGTTTTTATTATTATTGCCGAAGGTGATGATTTCTGGAGGAGCCTGAGCTCTTTCTCTTTCCCCCTCTCCCAGCTTCCCTTCTCCACTACACCTCCGTTATTGCATCAATTTCAGGAATACAGCTCCCAATAAATGGAAACAGTAGGACAATTTCAGTAACCATTTTCAGAATTTCTAGAGTCCTCACTGTAACTATTTTTTAGTTTCAGAGCTACTTGTTTCCCAAAATAAATCAAATCAGAGAGATCACATCTCTAGAATTAATTTTTTTTTAAGACAGGGTCTCTCACTGTCACCCCAGCTGGAGTGCAGTGGCACAATCACTGCTCACTGAAACCTTGAACTCCTGGGCTCAAGCACCCAGGCTTCTAAGTAGCTGGGACTACAGGAGCATGCCACCACATCAAGCTAATTTTATTTAATCGTACAGAGGAGGTCTCACTATGTTGCTCAAGCTGGTCTCAAACTCCCGGGCTCACGTTATCCTCCCACTTTGGCTTCCCAGACTGCTAGGATTACAGGTGTGAACTATCGTGCCTGGCATAGAGTGAATCTTTAGAATCCACCTCTACTGTGATGTGTCAACATAAGTTAGCAAGAACCAGTGACTTATGAGTATATGAGTTCCAAACTTCAACATTTCCAAAGTCCCACCTCTGATGGCATTTGTAGGTGACCCCTTAGAGAAAACTTATAGTGTTCTCGCAGGTGCCAAAATTTATGCTACTTTTTGCCCAACAATTGGTTAGATATCTCAAGCAACTAAGAGCATACTGCTGTGGATTATGCCTTAAAGTAATGACGGTGCATTTACCAAACCACTCTTCCCTCTCTTATCCTCCAAAAAAATTGCTGTTCGCTCCAGGGCAGCCACAGCTGGAGGGGACGCTAGCTAATCCTCTTATCCCACCACTAGATGGCAGGACAGTCAAATCTGGCAAATCTCTCTGCCCTCCTTGAACTTCGATGTCCACATCTTCAGTGAAGTGAGGAGTCTTCCTAAATGAAATGTACTTCCTGGTTAAACATTAGTTTGGACTCAGAGAGCAGACAGGCTCAGATTCAGGCTGAGCCTCCTCCAAAGCAGACAGGCGTTCTCCTGAGGTGCCATTAGGGTTGTACTCACGTGGAGTGAGACAGGGCAAAGTGGAGAGGGAACCAGGGAAGGGAAAGAATTGGTGCTAATCAGATGTCCTGGAGTTTAACTTGCCTGCAGTCTCACGGGTTACCATGGCAAAGTGGGGCCTGGAAGCCTCAACTCCCTATACCCGCATAACCCCTCCACCCCATCCCTCTGCCTCCTGAAGACCCCTGAACAGCAGAGGCCAGTCCCAACAAGGAGGCCAGCACCAGGCTCCCCATCCCATCTTCTCTGCCCCAGCTCTGTGGGTGTTTGACACACCAGAAAGCAAGACTTCTACCAGCCAGGACCCTCTGTGAGCCCCCAGCCAGGAGACAGGCTCTGGGTTCTGAGATGGGGGAAGATGCCGGCATGATGTATGCACCAGCCTTGGGACTCCTAGCAGTACTTCCTTTCTGACACACTACTTTTTCAAAACATCTTCCCATCCCTTGACTCAATGCTGTCACTAAGGCCAAGTGCCATGAGGTGACTGTGCCAGAGGCTCCCCAGCTAGTTGGAGCAGCACTGAGATCAGCAGATCCCAGGATCCCAGGATCCTACCTCCCAACTTCTTGTCTTCCCAGCACACTGCATCCTTGTGATTTGCCACAGGACCCTGCCCCAGCCTCCCTATCAACCTGCACAGTGGTGAGATGCAGTGAGGGCTTCTAGATTATGATCCGGACCAGGATCACATAGGTCTGGTCTGATAACCCCCTCGGACACTTACTAGCTACGTGACATGTAGTTTAACCTGTCTGTGCTTTGATGCCTCATCTGTAAAATGTGAATTCTTATTGTACCTATGTTTCAAGGCTGTTGTAAGGATAAAATGAGATTGTGTGTGTTAAGGGCTTCCCACAATACCTGACATACAGTGCTCTGTAAATGGCAGAATCAAAAGTCGGATCGAAAATTTAATAGCCACAAAAACAAACAACCCAACCTAAAAATGAGGAAAGACTTGGCCAGGCGCAGTGGCTCACACCTGTAATCCCAGCACTTTGGGAGGCCGAGGCAGGCAGATCACGAAGTCAGGAGATCAAGACCATCCTGGTCAACATGGTGAAACCCAGTCTCCTCTGAAATACAAAAAAAATAAACCAAGCATGGTGGTGTGTGCCTGTAGTCCCAGCTACTCAGGAGACTGAGGCAGAGGAATAGCTTGAACGTGGGAGGCGGAGCTTGCAGTGAGCCGAGATCGCGCCAGTGCACTCCAGCCTGGGCAACAAGAGTGAAACTTCCTCTCAAAAGAAAAAAAAAAAAAAAATGAGGAAAGACATTTAACAGACATTTCTCCAAAGAAGATACACAAGTGACCAACAAGCACATGAAAATGTACTCAACATCACTAATCACCAGGGAAATGCAAATCAAGACCACAATGAGAAATCACCTCATACCTGTTAGGATAGCCATTATCGAAAAACAAAACAAAAATCATAAAACGAGTGTTGATGAGGATGTGGAGAAATCGAAGCCCTTGTGCACCATTGGTAAGACTGCAATATGGCCCAGCCACTATAAAAATAGTATGGGCTGGGCACAGTGGCTCAGCCGATAATCCCAGCACTTTGGGAGGCTAAGGCGGGAGGACTGCTTGAGCCCAGAAGTTCAGGACCAGCTTGGACAACACAGTGAGCCCCTATCTTTACAAAAAATAAAAAATTAGCCAGACGTGGTGGCACACACCTGTAGTCCCAGCTACCTGGAGATATGAGGTAGGAGGACGGCTTGAGCCTGGGAATTTAAGGCTACATTGAGCTATGATCAAGCCATTGGGCAACAGAGCGAGACCTTGTCTCATAAATAAACAAACGGAGGCTCTTCAAAACATTAAAAATAGAATTACCAAATGATCTAGCATTCCCACTTCTGAGTACATACCCAAAAGAATAGAAAGCAAAGTCTCAATGAAACATTTGTATATCCACATTCATAATAGGATCATTCACAGTAGATAAGAGGCAGAAGCAACCCAAGAGTGCATTAATAGATGAATGGGCAAAGAAAGTGAGGTTTGGCCAGGCGCGGTGGCTCACGCCTGTAATCCCAGCACTTTGGGAGGCCGAGGTGGGTGGATCACCTGAGGTCGGGAGTTCAAGACCAACCTGACCAACATGAAGAAACCCCATCGTTACTAAAAATACAAAAAATTAGCCAGGCATGGTGGCGCATGCCTGTAATCCCAGCTACTTGGGAGGCTGAGGCAGGAGACTTGCTTGAATTGGGAGGCAGAAGTTTCGGTGAGGCAAGATTATGCCATTGCACTCCAGCCTGGGCAACAAGAACGAAACTCTGTCTCAAAAAACAAACAAACAAAAAAAAGAAAGTGAGGTTCATGCATACAAAGGAATATCATTCAGCCTTAAAAAGGAAAAAAATTCTGACACATACTATAGCATGAATGGACCTTGAAGACATTATGTTGTCAAATAAGCCAGTCACACAAGGACAAATACTGCATGATTTCATTTATATGCGGTATCTAAAGCAAAAAAAAAAAAAAAACTCCTAGAAGCTGAAAGCTGAATGGTGGTTACCAGGGCTTGGGGAGGAGAGATGGGGAGCTGCTGCTCAATGCATGTGGAGTTTCAGTCACACAAGATGAGAAAGTTCTAAAGTTAACAAGCCTGTACTCTATACTTACAAATTTGTTAAGAGGGTAGATTTCATCTTACATGTTTTTCACCACAATAAAAAAAGGCCGAGGCCGGGTGCGGTGGCTCACGCCTGTAAACCTAGCACTTTGGGAGGCCGAGACGGGCAGATCACCTGAGGTCAGAAGTTTGAGACCAGCCTGACCAACATGAAGAAACCCCATTTCTACTAAAAATACAAAATTAGCCGAGTGTGGTGGTGCATGCCTGTAATCCCAGCTACCCAGGAGGCTGAGGCAGGAGAATCGCTTGAACCCGGGAGGAGGAGGTTGTGGTGAGCTGAGATCATGCCATTTTACTCCAGCCTGGGTGACAGAGCAAGATTCCGTCTCCAAAAAAAAAAAAAAAAAAAAAAAAAAAACCAAACCAAACCAAGACAGAGCTGTCCCCTTGCAAGTCTTAAGGAAGCCACACTCTTCCCATCTAACCCTAACTTCCCTGCCCTGCCATCTGTGGCAACTGCAGCTTCCATTAGGCATCCCTGATAAACAAGAAACTGTTAATTTTTCTTCCTGCTCCCTTCCCCAAAGGAGAGCCAGCCTAGACTGGCCATTCTTACAGGATTCAAGAATGGAGGAAAGTGCTTTTTCCTTCTTTCAAGTTGCCTCTAGTTCATGGTTTATTTTTTCAGTAAGTGTTTGTTGAGTGTCTACTATATGCCAAGCACTGTGGTAAACTTTGGAAACACAATATTGGATAGGACCAGAAGGACCCTGCTCTCAGGGAATTTATTTTCTAATAAACAAACAAGGTGACCGGGCGCAGTGGCTCATGCCTGTAATCCTAGCACTTTGGGAGGCGAGTGGATTTCTTGAGCTCAGGAGTTTGAGACGAGCCCGGGCAACACGGTGAAAACCCGTCTCTACTAAAATACAAAAAAAAAAAAAAAATTAGCCAAGTGTAGTGGCGTGTGCCTGTAGTCTCAGCTACTTGGGAGGATGAGGAATGAGAATTGCTTGAACCTGGGAGGCAGAGGTTGCAGTGAGCCGAGATCATGCCATTGCACTCCAACCTGGGCGACAGAGTGAGAATCTGTCTCCAAAAATAAAATAATAAAATAAAATAAAATAAACAAACAAGTTAACTTCAGGAGGTGTCGAGTGCTGTGATATGACTAAACAGAATGATCTGTGAGCATCATGGGCATGTCCTAAAGTTCTCTCTGAAAAGAGGATGACTGCCTTGAGACTTAAAGTGAGAAGAATCAAGCTAGCAGGGATGGCATTCTGGGCAGAGGAAACGGTATATGCAAAGGTCCTGGAGCAGAAAAGGGCATGCTGTGTCTAAAGAACAGAGAGAAGGCCAGTATGGCCCCAGCACAGTGAGTGGGAGGGAAGCTGGAGATGCAGCCAGAACTGGACTGTGCCAGGCTTCATAAACTGAAGTAGAAGCAAAAGCAAAATGTAAATTAATGTCGCAAGAGATTGTTCTGAGAGATATTGTCAGCTACTAACATGCAAGTCACTCACTGAAGTATAGTATCCAAGGACGTCCTTGGGTTCTCACCCAGGATCTGTAACTTGTTACCTGTGTGACTCTAAGCCAGGGGTTCTCAAACTCAGCTACGCATTTGAATCACCTGGAGGTCCTGTACAATGGGCTCCCGGGCCCCACTCCAGAGTTTCCGATCTGGAAAGGGCCCAGGGTTTGCGTGTCTACCAAGTTCACAGGTGTGGTGACACTGCTGGTCCTCGGACCACATGTTGAGGACCATGCTCTAAACGGTCCTCTCCAGCAAGTCAGTGATTCTCTCTGAGCCTTTTTCTTCTGTGAAACTGCCCTTCTGACCTGATTGATGTGATCATCAGATGAGATAAAGTACAAAGCATAAAGCCCTTTTTAAAGAACAAAAAAGACAGACACACAGAATGATCACCTTAATGGTGCTCACTAAGCTCCCTTCCTGTGTGTTTCCTTCACAGCTGATACAGAATTTCACATATGACACGAGCAGCTGACTGCTTGGGAGCAGTGCCTGTTTTATTCCATTCACTCTACGTTTGTCTAATTCTCTAAACACATAGGAGAACCTCCGGTGCTGAAGAATAGAGAGCTGCCCGCCCCGCCTGGGAGAAACCTTCAGATGCGCCCCCGTTGTTCCCCCGCCGACAGAGGCTTGATGCCGCTTCAAGTGCCCGCAGTTATTTTTGTCAGCCATCCTCTCCTCCCACTCCTCCCAAAGAAAGCACTCAGTGAGTCATCGGGAGACCCGGAGACATCTGACGGTTGCTCAGCTGGTATCCGGCCATTGAGGGGAAGGAGGAGTGTGTTGATGTCCCCTTGGACTCTCCTTGAAGAAACTGCATAGATTCACAGACTCCTGGAAAATCAGAATCCAGAATGTGCACATGATACACATTTGGTGTGTGTGTTTATTTGTATTCACTCATGGATTCAACAAATATTTGTTGAATACCTGCCATCTACCAGACTTGTTTTAGACTCTGAGGACACAGCATGTACAAAACAACAAAGCCCCTGTCATGGGGTTTATGTGCGTAATAGTCACTCATGGAGCGTGTACTGAAAGTTGTGAGGTGTGTAGTCTGGCAGGGAAGAGAGTCAGCCATCAAATGGATGCGGTGAGTGTTATGGCGCTGAGATGGAGAGATATATTGGGTGGCATACGGAGGAGCACAGAGGAGGAAGAGGCTTCCAAATGGGCACCCTGATAAGTGGACATTAAATGGCAAGTGGCATCTTCCAGGTTCACTCAAGGAAGGCTACTCTCCATTGAGTTAACCCCAAAAATGCATACATGGAAGTACCCTAACACGTGACCCCTTTCTCCTTTCCAATTTCTTTCTATGCTGGCCCCACCCCTAGGTCTTGGAGGTACATAGCTTGTTGTCCGGTTTCAGTTTCACAGCTGGAGAGAAACTTTGCCTCAGGAAGAAGTATAATTAGAGCCTCACCCATACTGGGTTTAGATGAGATTTAGATGAGATTTTGAACTTAAAAGTTGGTGCTGCAAAGAGTTAAGATTTGGAAACCGTTGGGATGGGGTGAATGTATTTTGCATGTTAGAATGACATTCATTTTTAGCTGGAGGGAGAAGCTTTATGGGCTGAATTATGGTCCCCCCAAAATTATTCATGAAGTCTAATACCTACAACCTCAGAATACGACCTTATTTGGAGATAGGTCTCTAAAGAAGTAATTAAGTCAAAATGAGGTCATTAGGGTGGACCTTAGTCCAGTAGGATTGGTGTCCTTATGAGGCGATTAGGACACAGACACCCACAGAGACACCCACAAAGGGATGACCATGCGAAGAGGTAGGGAGAAGATGCCATCCACAAGCAAGGAGAGAGGCCTCTGAAGGAACCAACCCTACCAACACCTTGATCTTGAACTTCTAGCCTCTGGAATTGGGAAGAAACAACTTTCTGTTGTTTAAACCGCCTGGGCTGTGGTTCTTTGTTATGACAGTTCTAGCAAACGAATACAGAGGTGTTTGTGAAAAGGAAGCAACACAGTGTGGTAGGGTAGGGTAGTGCACACTGGGCACCTCCAAACAGTTCTGGAGACTTGGAGTATAGGGTGCAAGGGATGGAGGGGAGGCTGGTGAGATGGGCAGGGGCCCAGCCATGAAGGGCCTGTGGTGACGAGGATTTGGGATTTAATCCAGTGTTCAAGGTATTGAGGTATTGAAGATGAAGTCAGGCTGGGCGTGGTGGCTCGTGCCTGTAATCCCAGCACTTTGGGAGGCCGAGGCAGGCAGATCATGAGGTCAGGAGTTCAAGACCAGCCTGGCCAACATGGCGAAACCTCGTCTCTACTAAAAATACAAAAATTAGCCCGGAGTGGTGGCAAGCACCTGTAACCCCAGCCATTCGGGAGGCTGAGGGAGGAGAATCACTTGAACCCAAGAGGCAGAGTTTGCAGTGAGCCGAGATTGTGCCATTGCACTCCAGCCTGGGCAACAAAAGCAAGACTCCATCTCAAAAAAAATAAATAAATAAAAGGAGGAAGTCTGATACAATGCTGTATTGCAGATATAGTACAATGCTGTATTATAGGGAGATCATTTAAAGGAGGCATGGAGTTGCTAAAAGGAGAGAAGAACTGGAGGCAAGAAGATAGGGGTCACACTAACAGACATAAAACATGGGTCAGACACCGTGGCTCACGCCTGTAATCCCAACACTTTGGGAGGCCGAGGTGGGTGGATCACGAGGTCAGGAGTTCGAGACCAGCCTGGCCAACATGGTGAAACCCTGTCTCTACTAAAAATACAAAAATTAGTCAGGCGTGGTGGCGGGCACCTGTAATCCCAGCTACTCGGGAGGCTGGGGCAGGAGAATCACTTGAACCCAGGAGGCGGAAGTTGCAGTGAGCCGAGATCACTCCACTGCACTCCAGCCTGGGTGACAGAGCAAGACTTTGTCTTGGGAAAACAAAACAAAACAAAACAAAACAAAATCAAAAAAAAAAAAAAAAAAACATGATTCTGGCTGCGACTAAGGCAAGGGTAGCCACGATAGAGAGGTAGGGTCCCACAGAGATGCTGGGAATGTAGAATCCACAAGAGTTGGCTGCAAGTTGGATGAGGAGCAGTGAAATGGTGAGGGAAAGAGAAGCGAGAGGAGCAAGGGTGTGGGGAGGAAGCGACCTCCACTCGGCACATGTTGAGTTTGAGATGTGATTGCTAAAGCACAGGGGTGTGCTCTGACTCCACACGCGAAGTTGAGAACCAGCCCCTGCAGAAGGGAACTGAACCAAAGGCCTTGGAGGAGACTGCCTGGGACGAGAAGCTGGACAAGGGCAGATCAGTGGGCCAATGTGCCATGTGGTATACTGAAGGAAGGGGGGGATTCCCTGAGGAAGAGGAGAGGTGATGTCAAAGAGGAGGAAGGCAGACTAGGAAGGAACAGGGCCTTGACCCTTACTGCATCGAGAAACAAGAGGGTGGAGAAAGCCCCAGACAGGAAAGAGCAGTCGCAATGGCAAATGCGGCAGACAGGTCAACATGAGGACTTGGAACTTGCCCAAGAGAGTGGCTCAAGAGAGTGGACCGAGCCCCTGCCAATAAATAAATATTTGTAGAATGAATGAAAAACCCCTGGAAGGTGAGACTATGAGCACCATCTCCAAAGAGCGATCACTGCCGTATCATTTTATGCCTTTCCAATCTTGTACCTGGAATCCCCATCTTCCAAGTTGTCAATGAAATGACTAAAAGAATATGAAAGTAGAGGGCAATTACACTAGACATAGAAGAAAACAGCTGCTCAGGCCTCAGAGACCTCAAGGAATTCTGCAAGGCATGGCGGAAATAAGAGTAGATTCAAAGAAGTGCCTGCAGACCTTTAAGTCATCATGTGCAGAGAAAAGTGGAAAACCTCAGCAAAACCCCAGCAACACCCTGAGCATTGGCAAAAGGCATATTCTGTTGCACACATCACAAGCAGGGGCATGCCAACCACTGTGCCAGGTATGGAGACACTGCAAGAACCAAGACAGATGGAACCTGGCCCTCAGGGAGCTTAATTTTGGTAGGAGAGGTGGGCAGTAAACAAGTAAACAAATCAAGCAAGGAATCACAGAGTATGACAAGTATGATGAATGAAATAAATGGCTGGGCGCAGTGGCTCACACCTGTAATCCCAGCACTTTGGGAGGCCAAGGCGGGCGGATCACCTGAGGTCAGGAGTTTGAGACCAGCCTGACCAACATGGAGAAACCCCTTCTCTACTAAAAATACAAAATTAGCCAGGCGTGGTGGTGCATGCCTGTAATCCCAGCTACTCCGGAGGCAAAGGCAGGAGAATGGCTTGAACCCGGGAGGCGGAGGTTGCTATGAGCCAAGATCATGCCATTGCACTCCAGCCTGGGCAACAAGAGCGAAACTCCATCTCAAAAAAAAAAAAAAAAAAAAAAGAAATAAACTAGGATGGGCCAGGCACAGTGGCTCACGCCTGTAATCCCAACACTTTGGGAGGCTGAGGCGGGTGGATCACCTGAGGTCAGGAGTTCAAGACCAGCCTGGCCAACATGGTGAAATCCTGTCTCTACTAAGAATATACAAAAATTAGCTGGACATGGTGGCACGCACCTGTAATCCCAGCTACTTGGGAGGCTGAGGGAGAAGGACCCCTTGAATCCATGAGGCGGGAGTTGCAGTGAGCTGAGATTGCACCACTGCACTCCAGCCTGGGTGACAGAGCGAGATTCCGTCTCAAAAAAATAAAAGAAATAAACTAGCATTAGCCAATAGGAACTGGACAGGGACTAGTTAAGATGTATGGCAGTCAGTTTATCTTGCTGAAATTTTTCCAGCTTGAGTTATGTGACAGATCTCGTGCATCGTCATGTTGTAGTATCTATCACATTTTGCACAGTTAGAATTTTCTCCTGTCACGATTTGGACAGCCACCACTGCCAATGTAGGAGTGGTGGGGGAGGGGTTGTTGGAAAAAAATTCTGTGATTTGCTCCCTGAGGCTACACTTTGATTCCCCGGGTCAAAGTAGCAGGGTTGGGAGGCAAAGATGAGCCAGCTAAAGTGGAAGGGGACAGTGACCATATCCCAATGTCAGAGGGTACATGCAAGAAACAATGTACAGCCATTGTTCATGCCCATTCCTTATTTCTCCTGATAATACAGCCTGCTCCAGGCACAGCAGGGATGCTCAACCCAAGTCCCTCCCAGGATTTTCAAATGGGAGACAGGGAGGACGCTTCCTCTTTGGCCCAGCAGCTGTGAGGATATGAGCTCAGAGATGATGATGCTTTTTCCCTGCTGTGTGAAGAGGCTTAACTGCAGAAAGAGAGAATGAAGCCAACACACCCAGAGCAGTGGGGATAAGAGGTGGAGAAAATGCGCCCTGCTGGTTCGGCTGTCCCTGTGGCCAGCTGCACCCCATTGCTTCCTATGCTTTGGTTCTGAGCCTCTTCCCTTTTCTGCCTAAACTGCTTTCAGGTGAGTTTCTGCAATTTGCAACTGTATTAGGGTTCTCCAGAGGAAAATAACCAACAGGGTGCGTGTGTGTGTGTGTGTGTGTGTGTGTGTGTGTGTGTGGATAAAGAGAGAGACAGAGACAGAGAGAGACAGAGAGAGATTTATTATAAGGAATTGGCCTGTGCAATTATGGAAGCTGAAACTTCCCAAGATCTGCAGTCAGCAAGTTGAAGACCCAGGAGTGTACATTCCAGTCTGAAAGCCACAGGCTCAAGACCCAAGAAGAGCAGATGTTTCTTTTTGAGACCAAAGACAGAAAAAGACCAATGTCCTGGTCCCCACAGTCAGGCAGGAAGGGATTTCCTATTACTCAGCCTTTGTGTTGTACCCAGGCCTTCAACTGATGGGATGCAGCTCACCCACATTAGAGAGAACAATCGGCCTCACTCAGTCTACAGATTCAAATTCTAACCTCGTCCAGAAACACCTTCACAGACACAGCAGAATAATGTTTGACCAGATATCTGGGCATCTAGTGGCCCAGTTGAGCTGACACATAAAATGGACCATCAGAGTAGCCTAAGTGTCTAATCATGATGACGTAGCTGAAATCAGACAGAGTGGGGATCATATCACCACCTACTCCTGAAGTCAAGGCTGTACTAAACAAAGCAAGGGCCCCTCGATGGCAGGCTTGAACTTGCGCTGCTCCTACCATTTAGCAGAGGGGACCCAAGCTAATCTCAGGGGCAAAGATCCCTGCCATGTTTGCCTCATTCAGAGCTCTCTCTGTTTCCTAAGGCTCCTAGCATCAAAATTGGCTTTTGGGGATTGGCTGTTTACTGGCTAGGGTGAGCTAAGCTGCTGTGACAAGTAGACCTAAAGATGTAAATTGGCTCAAACACAGGAGTTTATTTCTCACTCACATAAGAGACTGCAGCATGTGTTTTCAGCTGATGGGCAGCTCTCTGCCATAGGGTGATGCAGGGATCCAGGCTCCCATCATGGCTCTCCCATACAGCCTAGTTGTCATCTACATCTTGCAGCAGAAGGTGATAGGGAACCCTCAGAAACCTTGGCCAGAGTGGCACGCATCACTTTAGGTCTTGTTCCATTGGTGGGAGCTAGTGAAACAGCCACACTAAGCTACAAAGAAGGCTGGCAAATGTAATCTGGTCTTGCATCTTGTTATAACTTCCACCACTACAAAAGGAGAACATGATTGGGGTGGGCAGGAAAGTCTGCTTTCTGAGAGAACTGAATGGCCAGCACTGGGGCATTTGGATTCTAGCTCTAGACCAGGATTTCTTAATCTTGACACCATTGGTATTTTAGTCTGGAAAATTATTTGTTGCAGAGAGGAGGCCATCCAGGCATTGTAGGATGTTTAGCAACATCCCTGGCCTCTACCCACCTGATGCCAGTAGCACCCTCAACCCCAGTCATGACAATGGAAAATGTCTCTAAACATTGCCACATGTCCTTTGGACACAAAATCACCCTCCGTTGTTCTAGACAACAAGAGGAATGGTCAGAATCTTCTGTCAACCGGAGATGAAATGTAATGAAGTGGCATACTCACACTTCCTCTCTGTCACTTGGAAAGTGTGGCTCCTAGTTTTTGCTCACAACATTGGCGGAATAGCTGAGATGCTGACTTGAGGTTTCAGAGAGAACTGAGCGACAATGACTTCGAGCCCTCAGGCTCTTTAGTGAGAGAGTAATGCCATGAGAATAATGCCCAGGGATTCTGCAAGTGCTCATCACAGCCAGGACAGCACGAAAGGAAATGCCCTGTTAAGTTTTTTCACTTCACGCCACACAAAAGTCACAACAGGCCAGGTGCGATGGCTTATACCTGTAATCCCAACACTTGGGGAAGCCAAGACAGGAGGATGGCTTGAGCACAGGAGTTCGAGACCGGCCTGGGCAACGTGGTGAGACCCTGTTTCTACAAAAAATTTTAAAAATTAGCTGGGTATTCGCTGGATGTGGTGGCTCACACCTGTAATCCCAGCACTTTGGGAGGCTGAGGCGAGTGGACCACCTGAGGTCAGGAGTTCGAGATCAGCCTGGCCAACATGATGAAACCCCATTTCACTAAAAATACAAAAATTAGCTGGGCATGGTGGCACGTGCCTGTAGTCCCAGCTGCTCAGGAGGCTGAGGCAGGAGAATTGCTTGAACCCAGGAGGCGGAGGTTGCAGTGAGCTGAGATCGCACCACTGCACTACAGCCTGGGTGACAGAGTGAGACTCTGTCTCAAAAAAAAAAAAAAAAAAAAAAAAAATCTGGGTATGGTGGCTTGTCCCTGTAGTCTCAGCTACTCAGGAGGTTGAGGAGGGAGAATCACTTGAGCCCAGGAATTTGAGGCTGCAGTGAGCCATGATCATGCCACTGCACTCCAGCCTGGGTGACAGAGCAAGACCTTGTCTCAAAAAAAAAAAAAAAAAAAAAAAAAGGCAAACTCATACTGGCCTTTCTGCTATGAACAGACTTTCTGAGTTATTTGTGTGGATTCTCTGAAACTTCTGTGAGAGACAAGATTTTCTGATACTTGCCTAACACAAGACGATGTCTGTAAACACTTGTAAAGTTCTTGTTATTTCTGAACGTTGTGAGCTAGAGACAGACCCCTAGGAAAGACATTTCTTTGCAGGAAATGGACTGCCCTATTATAACAAGTGAAAATTCTTTGCAGCCTGGTGAAAACCAGAAATAATACCATCCAGCAAAGCTTCAGGATGCTTTACCTCCTGGAAACCCAGCTGTATTGTTCTAACTTCATAGGAAAGTGATTTTCTGGCTGTAGCTGATGGGGATTACTTCGTGTTCCATGGGGATCTTTGGGACAAGCTGTAGTCTCAGACAATGAACTCTAGGTTTCTGTGTCACTGCCAGCATAAAATATCAGTCTCCTGATTCACGGAGAATATGCTAGACTCTTGAACATTAAGTAAAGACAGTTACATAAGTATTTTTTATTAGAAAGCTACTTGTGAGGGATAAACTACAAGGTCATAATCAAGAAGGCTCAATTTGAAACACTGCTAAGAAAAGAGAATAGAGACTTTTTTTTTTTGCTACTGGAGTTGCAGACTTATGTCAGACTGAGATTTGTGTGCAAATATCTAAGTATTCATACTCCTCTGGCTGAGTGCAGTGGCTCATGCCTATAATCCTAACACATTGGGAGGCCAAGGTGGGAGGATCCTTTGGGGCCAGGAGTTCAAGACCAGCCTGGGCAAAATAGCGAGACTCTCTCTCTACTAAAAAATACAAAATTAGCCAAGTGTGGTGGCATACACTGTAGTCCCAGCTGCTCAGTAGGCCGAGTTGGGAGGATCCCTTGACTCCAGGAGTTCAAGGCTGCAGTGAGCTATGATCATGCCACTGCACTCCAGCCTAGGCAACAGAGTAAGACCCTATCTCTAAAAACAAAAACAAAAACAAAACAAAACAAAAAAGAAAGTACTCCTTCTGATTACGAGCAATTTGGGTCAGAACAAGCTTTTAGTACTTCACAAACCCATGTCCATCATTCTCTCCAAACAGGCCTGAAAACACTAGACTTTTAGGCTTTTTGCCAGTTTCTACATAGTCTGGAAGCAAGAATGAATAAATCGGATAAGTAATCTTGCATTGCCGAGTGATGTTTCCAACTTCAAGGCGATCCTGTCACCCTCCTGCTCAGAATCTGTCCTACAGGCCATTCCTATGGCCTACAGGGAGTGTCCAGCACCTCACCCAGTCAGAGACTCTCTGTAGTCTGGCCTCTGCTTCCTTCTCTACCTTATCCACTGCTGGCCCAGGCTTCCTCTGTCACCTCGAGCCCCAAAGAACCAAGTGCAGAGCCATGAACACACCACGACACGTCAGGCCCCTGCATTGCTCAAATTTCTCCCTCCCCAACCCCCAAAGCTTGGTGACTACTTGTTCAGGCTTCAGAAATCAGGTCACATGTTACATTTTCCAGAAAGCCTTCCTGACTCGCACTGTAGCCTGCCAGAAGAACCAGCCAGTCCGTCCCCTATATTCCTCAGGTCACCTGTAGGCTTTTATCACCCAGAATACTCTAGAGCACTCTGTTGCATACATTGCTTAACTGTGTGTCTCGTCCCTCTGAAACCATGAGCTCTGAGGACAGGGACGGTGTCTTATTCTTCTTGGGAGCCCCAGTGCCTGACACAGGGTCTGGAGAATGTTTATTCACTAATAAGAGTTTATTGAGGCCAGGCATGGTAGCTCACGCCTGTAATCCCAGCACTTTGGGAGACTGAGGTGGGAGGATTGCTTCAGCCCCAGAGTTTGAGACCACCCTGGGCAACATAGTGAGTCTCTGTGAAAAATTTCCTGGGCATGGTGGCATGCCTGTAGTCCTAGCTACTTGAGAGGTTGAGGCAGGAGAATCACTTGAGTCCAGGAGTTTGAGACTACCGTGAGCTATGATCGTGCCACTGCACTGCAGCCTGGGCAACAAAGCAAGACTCCATCTCTTAAAAAATAATAATAAATAAATAATTGTTTTTAAAAAAGAGTTTATTGAACAAAAAAATAACAATACTGCACATGCAGCCGGGCGCGGTGGCTCACGCCTGTGATCCCAGCACTTTGGGAGGCCGAGGCGGGTGGATCACGAGGTCAGGAGATCGAGACCACGGTGAAACCCCGTCTCTACTAAAAATACAAAAAATTAGCCTGGCGCGGTGGCAGGCGCCTGTAGTCCCAGCTACTCCGGAGGCTGAGGCAGGAGAATGGCGTGAACCCGGGAGGCGGAGCTTGCAGTGAGCCAAGATCGCGCCATTGCACTCCAGCCTGGGCGACAGAGCAAGACTCCGTCTCAAAAAAAAAACAAACAAACAAAAAAAAAAACAAAACAAAAATACTGCACATGCAAATGCTGATATGTCACTCTTCATCTTTTAATTGTGGTAAAAAATATACATAACATAAAATTTACTATCTCAACCACTTTTGAGTGTACAATTCAGTAGTGTTAAGTACATTCACCTTTTTTTTTTTTTTTGAGACAGAGTCTCACTCGGTCGCCCAGGCTGGAGTGCAGTGGTGCGATCTCAGCTCACTGCAACCTCCATCTCCTGGGTTCAAGCAATTCTCTGCCTCAGCCTCCCGAGTAGCTGGGATTACAGGTGTGTGACACCATGCCTGGCTAATTTTTGTATTTTTAGTAGAGATGAGATTTCGCCACGTCGATCTCAAACTCCTGACCTCAGGTGATCCACCTGCCTCAGCCTCCCAAAGTGCTGGGATTACAGGCGTGAGCCACCACGCCCGGCCACATTCACATTATTATGCAACCATCACTGCCATCTGCCTACAGAACTCTCCCCATTTTAGAAAACCCAGACTCTCCAACTATCTACAGAACTCCACCTCCTTCTTAGGAAACAAAAACTCTACCCATTAAACAGCAACTCCCTATTCTCTTATCCTAGCCTCTGGCAACCACCATTCTACTTCTTTTTTTCAATTTAATTTAATTTTTTGTAGAGAGAGGTTCTCACTATGCTGCCCAGGCTGGCCTCAAACTCTCAGCCTCAAGCAATCCTCCTGCCTTGGCCTCTCAAAGTGCTGAGATTATAGGCATGAGCCTCTACACTAGGCCCACTGTTCTACTTTCTGTCTCTATGAAATTAACTACTCTAGGTATCTCATATAAGTAGAATCTTACAATAGCCCCTCTTTTGTGTCTGGCTTATTTCATTTAGCATAATGTCCTCAAGGTTAGCCATGTTGTAGCATCTGTCAGGATTTCCTTCTTTTCAAGGCTGGATAACATTCCACTGTCTCTATATTCCACATTTGTTTATCCATCATCTATTGATAGACACTTGGGTTGCTTCCTCCTTTTGGCTTTTGTGAAGAATGCTGCTGTGAACATGGGGTTACAAGTATCTGACTGAGTCCCTGCTTTCACCTCTTTTGGGTATATACCCAGAGGTGGAATTGCTGGATCATATGGAAATTCTATCTTTAATTTTTTGAGGCACCACCATATTGTTTTCCATAGCTGCCGCGCCATTTGACATTCCCACCAGCAGGGCACAAGGGTTCTAATTTCTCCACATCCTGGCTAACACTTTTTATTTTCTGTTAGGAGGCTCCTCTTATACTGACCCATGAAAAAAGGCAAGAGCACAACTGTGGTAGGCAGAAAAATGCCCCTCTCCCCAAGGAGACTCACAACCATATCCCCCAAACCACTGAATATGTTACCCTACATGGCAAGACGGACATTGCAGATATGATTATATTAAGGATCTTGAGATGGGAACATTATATGAGAATGCCTGTGAGAGCCTACTGTAATCGCAAAGGTCCTTATAAGATGGGGGCAGGAGGATCAGGGAGAGAAAGATAAAAACAAAAACAGGCCAGATTGATGTGATTGCTGGAAGGGGTCATGAGCCATGGGATTCAGGCGACTCCTAGAAGCTGGGACAGGTGGGGAAATGAATTCTCCTGAGAGTCTCTGGAAGGCGGGCAGCTCTGCACACCTTGACTTTAGCCTTGAGAGACCCACTTCAGACTTCTGACCTCCAGAACTGTGAGATAATAGAACTGTGTTGTTTTAAGCTGCCAAGTTTGTGGTAATTGGTTACAGCAGCTCTTGGTACCTAATAGAACCACCTAATCGAAAAACAGACAAAAGATGTGATCAGGCATTTAACTGAAAAGGAAAGAGATGGGCTGGTAAACAAATGAAGAGATGGTCAACAGCACAAGCTGTCTTAGTCAGCTCTGGCTGCCATAACAAAATACCATAGGCTGTGGGGCTTATACTGCAGTCATTTATTTTCTCACAGTCCTGGAGGCTGGAAGTTGCAGGGAACCAAGTCAGGTTCCTGCAAGGGCACTGTTCTCGGCTTGTACACAGCCGTCTTCACACTGTGTTCTCACATGGCCTTTCTGGTGGATTGGGTGGCACAAACTCTCCATGGTCTTCTTACAAAGGCATTAATCACATACTCAGGATTTCAACTAAATTTAATTACCTCCCAAAGTTCCCATCTCCAAATATCTTCACCCTGGGGATTAAGACTTCAATATACAAATTTTGGGGATAATTCAGTCCATAGCATTTCACACCAGTGCCTCCCCCAGAATTCGCGTCTTTAAAGCATACAAAATACATTTATTCCATCCCAACATAACCAAAAGTCTTAACTCATTCCAGCATCAACCCTAAAGTCTAAAGTCCAAAGTCTGATCTGAATGTTATCTAAATCAGATATGGGTGAGACTCAAGATACGATTTATCCCGAGAAAACATTCCTCTCCAGCTATGAACTTGTGAAGCCAGATAAGTAGGCACTGTATTATGTGCTTACAAAATACATTGGTGGGACAGGCATAGGATAAACATTCCCATTTCAAAAAGGAGAAATAAAAAAGAAGGAAGGAGTGACAAGTTCCAAGTAAGCAAAAACTCAGCCTATGGTATTTACGTAAGTGAAGGCCCAAATTGGATTCCATTTTAGTGGGCCAGGTAATCAGAAAAAATTAATAAGCTTATCAGTAAAAGCATTGGAGAGGAGCAGAGGATATGGGTGAGGGGAATCCAGTGCTAAAGGTGAGGGGCAGTAATTTGCTGTAGCCACTTTGGAAAACAATCCAGCATTAACCTTAAAGTTAAATAATTCCACTCCTGCCGGGCGCGGTGGCTCACGCTTGTAATCCCAGCACTTTGGGAGGCCGAGGCGGGTGGATCACGAGGTCAGGAGATCGAGACCATGGTGAAACCCCGTCTCTACTAAAAATACAAAAAAATTAGCCGGGCGTGGTGGCGGGCACCTGTAGTCTCAGCTACTCGGAGAGGCTGAGGCAGGAGAATGGCGTGAACCCGGGAGGCGGAGCTTGCAGTGAGCCGAGATTGTGCCACTGCACTCCAGCCTGGGCAACAGAGCGAGGCTCCATCTCAAAAAAAAAAAAATAATAATAATAATAATAATAATTCCACTCCTAGTACTATACCAGGTGTAGGAGGAGAATGTGTAAGAATATTTATAGGCTGGGCGTGGTGGCTCACGCCTGTAATCCTAGCACTTTGGGAGGCCAAGGCAAGCAGAGCACGAAGTCAAGAGATTCAGACCATCCTGGCCAACATGGTGAAACCCCGTCTCTACTAAAAATACAAAAATTAGCCAGGTGTGGTGGCACGTGCCTGTAGTCCCAGCTACTCCAGAGGCTGAGGCAGGAGAATCACTTGAACCCAGGAGGTGAAGGTTGCAGTTAGCCAAGATTGCGCCACTGCACTCCAGCCTGGGTGACAGAGCGAGACTCCATCTCAAAAAAAAGAATATTTATAGCAGCGCCCTTCACAATCGCAAAAACCTACAACTTGAATGGCCATCTAGAGGAGAGTGGAGAAATAAATCAAGATACAAAGGACACAGAATGAATGAACTTCAGTGACCAGCAGCAATGAGGATGATTCTTACCAATACAATAGCACATGGGGAAAAAATTCTCTTAAAAAAAAAATAAATACTGCAGGATGTATTTTTATCAAGTTAGAAACAACCAAAATAGAAATAGACACCCTTTAGGGACACATATAAGTAAAATACAATGGCTTAAAAATGTGGAAACAGAGGAAATGTGGGGTGGGGGTAGGATAAAGCAAGGCTGGGTATGATTTGAAGTTAAAATGTGGACAACAGGTACATGTAGGTTCAATAGACTAGTCTCTAATTTTGTGTATTTTTGAAATTTTCCCTTATAAAAAAGAAAGTTTAAAATAATATGAAGAGAAAAGGAAGGAATGATGAACATCGGATTCAGGATGCAGGAATTGACATTGGGGGAGGCAGAGCAATGGGATGGCAGAGAACCCTATGAGTCAGTCACTTCTTGTCAAGGATCTGGCTTGGTTCTGTTTTGTTTTGCATGGTGAGTTCATGGACACCTCTTATGTAACAGATTAAATAACCAAATTAAAGCAAGCCATGCATGGAGCAATGAAGAAATAATTAGAGAATAGAGGGGAAAAGTACGAAGGCAGCTCGCCCACAGTTCTCAATGGCACTCAGTGGATGGGTCCCAAGATGCGTCCTTCTGGTGTTCAGTTTGCAAGGAGAGAGCTTACACCTCATGGAGACCTGGATGCCAGTTCTCTTGCCCTCCACTGGCTCTCTCTCCTGCAAAGGACATTTCTCTCGTCAGTGTTTCTGAACATCTGACAGTATGCTGTCTGCCAAAGGCCTGGGCCAGGTATCCTAGAGCTTCTAGTTTCCTGATTAAAAGTTGGGCTGGATGTTTGGAATGTCACACAGGCATTTTCTTCTACTGTCCAGTTTTTGGACGAAAATGCAGGGGTTTGCCTTCATCCCTGGCATACATCATTATTTAGGAACCCTGAAACATTTTACCTGATCACCAAAAGAAGTCACCAGGGTTGGGGCCAGGCGCAGTGGCTCATACCTGTAATCCCAGCACTTGGAGAGGCCAAGGCAGGTGGATCACCTAAGGTCATGAGTTCGAGACCAGCCATGGCCAACATGGCAAAACCCCATCTCTACTAAAAACACAAAAATTAGCCAGGTGTGGTGGCAAACGCCTGTAATCCCAGCTAATCAGGAGGCTAAGGCATGAGAATCAGTTGAACCTGGGAAACGGAGGTTGCAGGGAGCTGAGATCACGCCACTGTACTCCAGCCTGGGTGACAAAGGGAGACTCTGTTTCAAAAAAAAAAAAAAAAAAAAGAAAGAAAGAAAGAAAGAAAGAAAAAGAAAGAAAGAAAGAGAAATAAAAGAAGTCACCAGGTTTGGAAGAGCTGCCAAAAGAGAAGTGGGCTAACCCAGGCACCCTAGAAAAGGGGTGGGGTGTGTCTTCTTTGAGAAGAAAATAAACTTATTAAAAAAAAGTTATGGCCAGGTGCAGTGGCTCACGCCTATAATCCCAGCACTTTGGGAGGCCAAGGCAGGCAGATCACGAGGTCAGGAGATCGAGACCATCCTGGCTAACACTGTGACACCCTGTCTCTACTAAAAAAAAATACAAAAAATTAGCCGGGCCTGGTGGGGGGCGCCTGTAGTCCCAGCTACTAGGGAGGCTGAGGCAGGAGAATGGCGTGAACCCGGGAGGCGGAGCTTGCAGTGAGCTGAGATCTCACCACTGCACTCCAGCCTGGGTGACAGAGTGAGACTCCGTCTCAAAAAAAAAAAAAGTTATTCAATTATACATAGTGCTATAGTTTAGACGTTTGTTCCCAAAAACCTCATGCCAAAATGTATCCCCAGTTTGGGGGGTGGGGCCTAAGGGGAGGTGTTTGGGTCATGGGGACAGATGCCTCATGATAGAATAATTCTCTGGGGTGGTTGGGGGTGAATGAGCTCTCGCTCCATTAGTCGCTGCCAGAACTGGTTGTTGAAAAGAGCCCCCCTCTCTCTATTACCTCCTCTCTTGCCATGTGATCTGCACACACCAGGTCCCTCTCACCATCTGCCATGAGTGGAAGCACCCTGAGGCCCTCACCAGACACCTAGTCTTGAACTTTTCCAGACATCAGACTCATGAGCCAAATAAACCTTTTTTCTTTATAAGTTACCCAGTCTCAGCTGTTCCTTAAAGCAACACAAAACAGACTAAGACACTTGGTAAATCATGGTAAGGAATACTTTATTCAGGACCATTGCAATAGGCGTAAGGACCATTGCAATAGGCGTAGGGACCACTGCAACAGGGTCTTGCAGTAGAGTGAGAGATTGGGCTCAACTCTGAATACAGCTGGTGCAAGTGGGAGTTTATAGCCAAGGAGCAGGGTGGGGGTCAGTGGATAGGAAATTACTAAGAGGAAACATCAGAGGTAAGGGGGATTCTGGCTAAACGCACCTAACAGGATTCTTGCTGAAGACAGGCCAGGGTAAACCAGATGTCACCTGCGGGATGGTGGAGGCTGAGGAACCTGATCCGATATTAAGGGTGAGGGGATTCTTGCTAAACTGGCTTAGCAGGGTTCTTTGCTAAACTGGATTTTACATGGAAGTGCACAGATGGGCCTAGGAAAAGGCTCAGGAGCCTGACTAAAGTTTGGTGAAGCAGAGAATCTTTGTCAACTAACGGACAGGGCTCTCTTTGCTGTGTGAGTGTGTGTGAGTGTGTATGTGTGTGTGTGAGTGTGTGTGTGTGAGAGAGAGTGTGTGTGTGAGAGTGTGTGTGTGTGTATTTGGTGTCCCCTCACAGTCAGTACTTGCAGTGACACCCTAAATTCCTCTGAGTCTAAAAATGGTTCTGTCCTCTTGGAAATCTTAATGAGACCTCAGGAGAGAAAAACTCTCATTTACCTCCTCCCCACATCCCAGCTCTTCTGGCTCTTCTCAAAGCCTGGTCCCCAACCTGACCAGCAGCATCCCCATCCCTGGAAACTCCTTGGAAATGCACATGCCCTGCCCTGCTGAATCAGACACTCTGGGAGTGGTGCTCAGCAGTCTGTGCCTTAACAAGCCCTCCAGGGGATTCCGATGCATACTCAAGTTTGAGCACCACCTAAACCACTGGTGCATTGTATCCCGTCCCTGGATTCCTTCTTGCTTCATCACCTTTCCGGACAATATTTCACAGGTCATGCTGTCCAGGACCTACTATCACCCATCTTGCCCCATCCCTCCATCACAAATGAATGCCCTAGGAAATCTCAGCAGGGGATCAACCTCATCCCCCATTTCTTGAGATGTCAGGAGCAGCCAGAGCAAACCTCATAGCCACAGGATGCCACTCTGAGCTCCTGTCTCCTACCCTGCAGAAGCTTCCCAGCTGTGGTCCCTTGGCCAGCTCTCTCCACACGCCCATGCCCTGCTTTTCTCCCCTGCATTTTAGCAGGTAGCTTTGGATGTCATTGAAAAAAAGAAAGTAAGACCGTAAGGCCAAAACTCCTCCAATTTCTCTTCCATCTGCAAACTTGTTTGCATCTCTCCTCTCCTTTTCTTTCTTTCTTTTTTTCTTTTTTTTTGAGACAGAGTCTCACTCTGTCACCCAGGCTGGAGTGCAGTGGCACGATCTCAGCTCACTGCAAGCTCCACCTCCCAGGTTCACGCCGTTCTCCTGCCTCAGCCTCTTCAGTAGCTGGGACCACAGGCGCCCGTCACCATGCCCGGCTAATTTTGTGTGTGTGTGTGTTTTTTTTTTTTTTTTTAGTAGAGACGGGGTTTTACCGTGTTAGCCAGGATGGTCTCGATCTCCTGACCTCGTGATCTGCCCGCCTCTGCCTCCCAAAGTGCTGGGATTAAAGGCGTTAGCCACCACGCCCAGCCTCTTCCTCCTTTTCTGAATCAGTGCGAGTCTACCTGGCGCACATCAGTGGCTCATCCTCCAGCTGTATGTACCAGGTCATCTCCCCACAGGGGCCCAGGGGACTCAGGCCTCACCTGTGCTTCCTCCCTTCCCAGGTTCTCTTCTTATGTTTAAAAACAAACAGCAACTATGTGACAACGTTTTCAAACACACTATTTTTAGAGACAGGGTCTCACTCTGTCACCCAGGCTGGAGTGAAATGGCGGGATCATAGTTCACTGCAACCTTGAATTCCTAGGCTCATGAAATCCTCCAGCTTTAGCCTCCCAAGTAGGTGAGACTACAAGTGCATGCCACCACACCTAGGAAATTTGTCTTTTTATTTTCTGTAAAGACGGGATCTTGCTATGTTGCCCAGGCTGGTCTTGAACTCCTGGGCTCAAGTGATCCTCCTGCCTTGGCCTCCCAAAGTGCTGGGATTACAGGCATGAGCTACTATGCCTGGTCCAAATTTTTTAAAAATATAAACTAAGAATCTATATTCTCTAACATAGTGCAGACATAGTTTTGAATTCCGGCTCTCCAATGACTATCAAGGAGGCATTGGTCAAATTATTTACTTTTTCTATATTCCAGCTTCTTCTGCTATAAAAAGAGGTACCATAACACCTTTTGTATGATTATTAAGAAGAGGGTTAAATATTACAAGTGTAAATTTTGTGTGTGTGTGCTTTTTGTTCGTTGGTTTTTGAGACAGACTCTCACTCTGTTGCCCAGGCTGGAGTGTACTGGCACCATTTCAGCTCACTGCAACCTCCACCTCTCGGGATCAAGCGATTCTCCTGCCTCAGCCTCCTGAGTAGCCGGGACTACAGGTGCGCGCTACCACGCCCAGCTAATTTTTGTATTTTTAGTAGAGATGGGGTTTCACCGTGTTAGCCAGGATGGTCTCGATCTCTGACCTCGTGATCCACCCACCTTGGCCTCCCAAAGTGCTGGGATTACAGACGTGAGCCACCACGCCAGGCCCAAATACAAATTTTTTGGAGGGGCAGGGGATGGAATTTCGCTCTTGTAGCCCAGGCTAGAATGCAGTGGGGCAATCTCAGCTCACTGCAACCTCCACCTTCTGGTTTCAAGCGATTCTCCTGCCTCAGCCTCCCGAGTAGCTGGGATTATAGGCACACGCTAACACGCCCGGCTAATTTTTGTAATTTTAGAAAAGACGGGGTTTCACCATGTTGGCCATGCAGGTCTCGGTCTCTTGACCTCGTGATCAGCCTGCCTGGGCCTCCCAAAGTGCTGGGATTACAGGCGTGAGCCACCGCACCCGGCCCTAATACGAAATTTTTTATCAAAGTGATAAGAGCTTGACATGTCGAATAAAAATATTTACAACTTGATCCATATGTTAGATTTTTTTATTTAAACATTTATATAATATGAATGATCTTTAAATTTCATTAGGCATCTTATGGTTCAAATCCTTACAACATGATCAGAAACTGAAGTGGATGTTCCAAGTAAAGTCATGATGAGAATTTTTTAATTCCAGATTTGATGGTGAGAAAAGTCCAATGTTTCTATATTACAGAAATTACTTGCTTATAAGAGAATGATTCTTGAGAGGATAAATTCCATGATTATCTCTTGAATAAGGTGATGTCCCCTGTTAAAAACCTAAAAACAACAGCAACATCAACAGCCTTCTCTGCCCTGTGCCCCTCTGGTTATCGTCCTATTCCCAATTGAGTTTCTTCACAGAACAAGCTACAATCACGCTCTCAACTTCTTTTTTTCTTTTTTTTTTTTTTATTAATTTTTTTTGCATACAAAAACAATAAACATTTTCTAAAAATACATACAAACAAAAAGATGCGTATCAAACATATTAGGAAGGTTGCACATGGGAAGTCGGGGAATAGAAATGGGGGTGGGAGTTAAAATAAATGAGAGAGGGACTTTATATGGATCAGTGATAATAACTCAATCCTCTGACAAAGAAGAGGGAGAAGGAAGAGGAAGAAAAAGAAAGTGGGATAAAGGATCAGAAAGGGAGGAAAATAGAAAAAATTAGAGTATGACTCCAGGGTAGACCTGTTTTGTTGTCATTGAGTTGGTTGGTTGGTTTGTCTGTTGTATTCTTCATGTTTCGCCAAGTTGGCCAGACTGGTCTCGAACTCCTAGCCCAAAGTGATCAACCCGCCTCGCCCCCCAGAGTGCCGGGACCACAGGCGTGAGCCACCACGTCCAGCCCCCACATTGCTTCTGGCCTCCGTGGTAGACCTCCCAGACGGAGCGGCCAGGCAGAGGAGCTCCTCACTTCTACCCAGACACGGGGCGGCCGGGCAGAGGAGCTCCTCACTTCCCAGACGGGGCGGCCAGGCAGAGACGCTCCTCACTTCTTCCCAGACGATAGGTGGCCGGGCAGAGGCGCTCCTCACTTCCCAGACAATGGGTGGTCGGGCAGAGGCGCTCCTCACTTCCCAGACGATGGGTGGCTGGGCAGAGGCGCTCCTCACTTCCCAGACGATGGGTGGCTGGGCAGAGGCGCTCCTCACCTCCCAGACGATGGGTGGCCGGGCAGAGGCACTCCTCACTTCCCAGATGGGGCAGCCGGGCAGAGGCGCTCCTCACCTTCCAGACGATGGGTGGCCGGGCAGAGGCGCTCCTCACCTGCCAGACGATGGGTGGCCGGGCACACGCTCTCAACTTCTTTACCTGCCTTCTGGTTGCTCTCTCATTCCCTGGAAACTGATTTCCTGAAGATCATCAATCAGTAGCTTCCATGTCAACAAATCCAATGGACATTTTAGCTCTCTGTTTCATTCCATCCCTTTCATTGAGCACCTGCCCTATACTGAGTTCCTGGCATGAAGCTAAGCCATTGGAGGTGGCCATGGAGTTGCTTCATTCAGCAAGTATTTATGGGGCTCTTCCAGCGTGCCTGGTGTTGTGCTGTGTCAGCACTGATGGACAACGGCTCCCACTGACAACAATCTGGCCTTGAGAAACTTATAGCCATTACTGTAGAGTCTGGTGCAGACAATGAGACTCAAAGAACACAGGAAAGGGACTCCTGACTTTAGCCGGTGAGAGCCAAGGGAATCCTGGAAGCCATCCCTGAGGAGGAAACACGAATTTAGTCTAAAGGTCAAGGAGGGATTAACCAATGAGGGGATGAAGAAGGATGCCCCAGGCAGAAGCGCAGCAAACAAACAGGAGAAGTACAGTACAGGATGTGCTTTCCTATTCACAGAGCCTTATAGTCACATAAGGGGACGTGGGGGCATTGGGGGAGGCTTCCTAAGGGAGGTGATATCTACACCGAGCCTTAAGGGATGGCTCTATTAAGGAGGTGAAGGACGCCCCAGGAAGATAATGCCGCATGTACAAAGGCACAAAATGTGGTGTCTTGGGAGAGTGGTAGGGAATGTGGAATGATGACTGACGTGAAGGACAGGGTAGCACCTCGGGATATCAATGCCATGGTATGCAGTTTGGACTGAAAGTGACAGAAATCACTGAAGGGGAGAGAGAGAGAGAGATTCCCTTCTACAATGATCACCCCAACTGTTCTGTGGAAGGTACATCAGAGGAGGCAAGGCTGGAGGTGGGGAGACAAGTTAGAAAGAAGGTTAGGGTGAAAATGACAGATCCTCAACCAAGGCAGTGGCTGTAGGAAGGGGAAGTATTTTAAACATAGGACCAGCAGGGCATGGTGGCTCACGCCTGTAAGCCCAGCACTTTGGGAGGCCGAGGGGGGCGGATCACGAGGTCAAGAGACCGAGACCATCCTGGCCAACATGGTGAAACCCCGTCTCTACTTAAAAATACAAAAATTAGCTGGGCGTGGTAGCATGTGCCTGTAGTCCCAGCTGCTCGGGAGGCTGAGGCAGGAGAATCGCTTGATCTCGGGAGGTGGAGGTTGCAGTGAGCCAAAATGGCACCACTGCACTCCAGCCTGGGTAAGAGAGCAAGATTCCATCTCAAAAAAAAAAATAAATAAAAATAAATAAATAAATAAATAAATAAATAAATAAATATAAATAAAAAAATTAAAAAAGGGAGGATCAAGGCTAGGGACGGTGGCTTATGCCTATAATTCCAACACTTTGGGAGGCTGAGGCTGGTGAACCTCGTGAGCTTAGGAGCTCGAGACCAGCCTGGGCAACATAGTGGAACCCCAACTATACAAAAAATACAAAAATTAGCCGGTAATGGTGGTGCATGCCTATAGTCCCAGCAGCTACAGAGGCTGAGGTCGGAAGATCACCTGAGCCTGGGAGGTCAAAGCTGCAGTGAGCCATGATCACGTCACTGCATTCCAGCCTGAGTGACGGGAGTGAGACCTTGTCTAAAAAAAAAAAATGTAGGATCTTAACGATGCTAGCAGACATAAGCGTGAATCTCAACACTGCCCATGACCACCTGTGTGACCTTGGGCAAGTCATTTAACTTCTCTAAGATTCCATTTCCTCACCTGGGAAATCAGGACAACAACAAAGCCTACCTCGCAGCCGCAGAAAGGATGAATTGCCTGATATATGCAAAGAACACAGCCCAAGACCGAGCACACAGGAAATGCGCAGCAAATGAGAGCTCCCATCCTTGGCATCATTAACTATCCTTGGTTAACCAGATGCAGGTTAAACAAAGAGTGCACAATGACTCCCGGGTTTCTGGCCTGCTGTAACTGAAAGCGGAGACAGGAGTGGGTAGATTGGGAGGGAGGCCTGGAAGAGGATGCGCTCATTTGTGGAGCATGAAGTGCTCACTATTGGAAGAGATGATCTTCCATGGATCCCTTGCACTCTTACACATCTTGCTGTGTACGCCAAGATTGCAAGACCATGACCATTTTTAACCTGGGCCACTTCTCAGTGCTGTGTTTATAGCGAGCCGCCTTGTGGGATGAGGTACCGTCTTCCTGGAGGAGGAAGAGCAGGCTTGCTTACTCCTCCCTGCATAAGCAGCTCCAGGCTCGGTGTTCTTCAGCTATGACGCTAACCAGCTGCCTGTGGAACATCCATCTGGACCCCCCATGTTGCCCCTGTGAGACTTGGAGGCAAATATGCTGATGCACATGCTTCTTGCTGTGCTCTGAGTAACAAAGTCCTATGTTTCTGACCCCAGAGTGTCATGTCTTCTGTCAGCATCCATTAATCAATGACAGGTTAATTTATTAGCTTAAAGTTGGAAAGAGTCATCAGTGTGTACATGGCAAGTAAAGCCATGATTACAAATAATATTGCCCAGCAGAGCACGTTGGTAATGTGCCTGTAGTGCCAGAAACACGGGTGGCTGAAACAGGAGTGTCCTTGAGCCCAGGAGTTCAAGGCTGCAGTGAGCTATGATTGCACCACTGCACTCCAGCCTGGGTAACCCTGTCTCAAATAAATAAATAAATAAATAGCATTGCCTAAGAAGAGATATGGGGTAGTACCCTGCGTAACGGCAACAATTAAAGAATGAGGGTAAGAAAAGGAGCTCCCAGGAGAACTCAAAAAGGAAACCTAGAGGAGAGTAGTTCCTTGCAAGCCATGGGAGTAGAGTTTCAATCAAAAGAGTAGGCAACAGGATCAGATGCTGCTTAAAAGTCAAGTAAGATGAAGACTGAATGTGGCCACTGAGTTTAGCAACTAGGTCACTTCTTTAGCCGTTGCTAAAAGCTAAAGGCAAGAGGCATTTTAGTGACATGCTGTGGCCAGAAGCCAAACTGAAGTGGGTGAGGAACGAATGGAGGTAAAGAAAGAATGGCAATAGGCTGGGCGTGGTGACTCATACCTGTAAGTCCAGCACTTTGGGGGGCCAAGGCCTGAGGATCGCTTGAGGCCAGTTCAAGACCAGCCTGGGAAACATGGCAAAACCGTCTCTACAAAAAAAATGACAAAAATTAGCTAGGTATGGTGGCGTGCACCTGTGATCCTGGCTACTTGGGAGGCTGAAGTGGGAGGCTAGCTTGAGCCCAGGAAGTCAAGGTTGCAGTGAACCGTGATGGTGCCACTGCACTCCAGCCTGGGCGTCAGGGTGAGACCCTGTCTCAAAAAAAAGAAAGAAGGGAGGGAGGAAGACAGAGAGAGAAAAGGAAAGAAGGGAGGAAGGAAAGAAGGAGGGAAGGGAGGGAGGGAGGGAGGGAGAGAGGGAGGAAGGGAGGGAAACTAAAAATCTTAGCTGAAAAGAAAGGATAAAGTTGGGGGGCCGGGCGCGGTGGCTCACGCTTGTAATCCCAGCACTTTGGGAGGCCGAGGCGGGCGGATCACGAGGTCAGGAGATCGAGACCATGGTGAAACCCTGTCTCTACTAAAAATACAAAAAAAAAATTAGCCAGGCGTGGTGGCGGGCGCCTGTAGTCCCAGCTACTCGGAGAGGCTGAGGCAGGAGAATGGCGTGAACCTGGGAGGCGGAGCTTGCAGTGAGCCGAGATCGCGCCACCGCACTCCAGCCTGGGTGACAGAGCGAGACTCTGTCTCAAAAAAAAAAAAAAAAAAAAAGTTGGGGCACTGGTGACTGAAGCAGACAGATGCAAACCAAATTTTTCAAATAGATGGAAGAGACCTAAGTAGAGCATATCTTGAGGAGAACAAGCCAGAAAACAGGAAAAGTCAGGGTAAAAAAAATCAAGAGCAAGGGGAGGAGGATAGAATCAGGTCTCTGAAAAAGAGGAGAGGGCTGACATTCAGATCCCAAGTGAGGGGCTGGTCTGGCCCCTCTCCCACTGAAATGGCATTTGCCCCAACCACACACCCTCAGGCAGGCCAACAGGCTATCTGGGTTGTGTGGTCTGTCTCCAGGTGGGTAGAGCTCACTGTCTGTAGGGAGGGGCCTGGTCAATAGGTTTTCTTGGTGGCCACTTTGTCTGGTGATCCTGCAGACCAGAGATGAGAGACACATCAGTATTTTTCAAGCTGGGTTCTCTGGAGATGCCAGCAGGTGTGTTCTCCTATGCAAAGGGTTCAGGTAAGTTTAGAAAGTGCTGTCCAAGCCCTGCAAAGCCAGCTTGTAGGAAGGCTGAGTGTCCTCTGCTGCAGAGATGGACATTTGGGAGTGGGGTGGCCAAAGGGAAGAGAATGCCTGCAGGAGAGATGCCAGGACTCATACTCAAGGTACTCAAGGATAATGGAGAAGACACCTATGGAAAACCCTGTGATCACAGGGCAGGAAGAGGAACTCTCATTTGCAGAACACCTCTACTCTGCTTGAAGTTTATATATTGACAAAGATTCTTTGCTTGGCCAAACTTTAGTCAGGCTCCCAAACCTTCTCCTAGACCCTTTGTGCACTTCCATGTAAAATCCAGTTTTAGCAAAGAACCCTGTTAAGCCAATTTAGCAAGAACCCTCCATCTTGTATATCTGATCATCTTCAATATCTGATTAGGTTCATCATCCCCCACCCTCCCCCAGGTGATGTCTGATCACCTGGCCTGTCTAAAGCAAGAATTCTGTTAGGTTGGGGTTGTGAGTGCCACAAGGTCAGAAATAATCAGGTTCATGCACATGTGTGTCTTCCTACAACGTCAGGCTTTTACTGATGCTATTTCAGTCATAAAAGCCACAAGCTACATGGAGTTCTCAAGGAGGCAAATTCTCCTTAGTTTTCCCCATTCGCTTGGTAATAAGAGCTGCGGGCACACAGGCTCAAGTCACTCCACAAGTCAGTCAATACTGCAAACCATACATGGTAGTATACTTAATCAATATATAAATGTTATAGATTACACATTCCACATCAAACAAAGTAACATTTAACGTCAAGAGAAAAGGGGATAGGGAAGGAGGGATTAACAATATAGTCCAAGGAGAGTGACTTGGACAAGGAGAGTCTCCTGGCCTGATCCAAACAGTCCTCAGTGTCTTGCAAGGAAGAGTCTTTGATGTGGGCAGAGTGTGGGCAAGATGGGGTCTATCCAGACGGTCGTCTCCAGTTGCTGAAGTCCTGCTCTTTTTATGGCTACAGAGTCCTCTGGTGAGGACTGATAGTAAAAGAGTGTGCCTGTTTATGTCCTTATCTGGTGGGGTGTAGTCTTTATTGATTAGGCGAACATCTGGTTCCTGTTGGCATGAGGCTTTTTCAAATGTAAAACGGACCCTTTTTCTAAGATGGAGTTACTTATGTCAAGGGTGCTCTATACAACCTGTTTAGCCAGAATCCCCCTCAGCCCTGATGTTTCCCTTAGTAAGTTTCCATCCACTGACCCCCATCCTGCTCCTTGGCAATGAATTCCCACTTGCCCATGCTGTAATTGGAGTTGAGCTCGATCTGTCTCTCCCTGCAACTGCAAAATCTCATTGCAGAGGTCCCTGCTCCTATGGTAATGGTCCTGAATAAAGTCTTCCTTACGATGCTTTAACTCACGTCATTAAATAATTTTTTCCTTTAGCAGTGTCCACCGAGTTTACTCTCCCAATTCTTGGCAGTGTTATTATCCCAGCTTGACAGGAAGAATCAGGACTCAAGAAGCTGAAGACTTGCCTGATACTCAGTGCTCACTAAGTAGCGGGGCTCAGCTCCCTGTGATTTGGGATCCAGCCTCCTGCCCCTACAGCCCACGTGCCTCAAGCAACACCCAGAGCTGGGGTCAGAGGCGAGCTTGCACAATTGCTTCTGCCCTGCGCTGGGACCAGGGCGGCTTGTGGTCTGCAACAGAGAAGCTCCCCCACGTGCCTTTGCCTTCACTCTGGCAGGCCCTGGCAACACCATGAGATCCCAGGGCTCTGGTCCCTTACAGACTGCGCCTGGCAGAGGCACGGGGAGGAAGGTGGGCCAGCAGGGTGTCCCGCTGGGCCTACTCGCAGACGTGCGTTTGCTTTGTTGTACCAGGACTACCCCAGGGACCCTTCTCCAGGGCTGTGAGAGTGAGAACAAGAGAACACAGGAGTTCACACCTCTCCAGTCCAGATGCTTTGAGAGCATGATGGAAGCAACAGGCCCTCTCCATAAAACGGCACGCACACAACACATAAGCTTGCACAGTTTCCAGGTTCACGCACCAGCCACACCACTACAGCGCCCTGCAAGCAGGCCGGGTCTCAAAGGAGCGTGCATGGGAATCATCCAACATGCTGGCTAAAAAGGCGGATCCCAGGCCCCACCGAGGAAATTATCATTCAGTAGGTCTCGGTAGAGGCCTTGGAGCCTGCATTTTTAACCAGCGCCTCCGACGATTTGGGCGCTGAGGCTCAGCGGAACCCACCTTGAGAAACCCGACTCTGGGCCTAAGAGAGCCCCCCAACACACACACCCCCATGCTCCAAACTTTCCCCATCTCGCCCGACGCACCGGGCGCGCGGTGGGAAGCGTCGGGGAGCCCGCTGGGGACCGAGAGCGACGGCCCATGGGGCCTGCCCGTTCCCCTCGGCCCCGCGCCACGGCCCCGAGAAGCGCAGCTCTGCAGCCGGCAGGAGGCGCGACTGCCGAGAGGACGCAGGCAGGGGGCGCCTGGTGGTGGTCCCCAGCCCGGAGCCGCGGGGCGGGAAAGAGCGGGAGCGCGGGAGGAGGGAGGCGCGCAACGCCGCGGAGCTCCGGCGCGGAGGTGGGGGGCGGGGCGGGGGCCGGGGGCGGGGCGGGCCGAGCTGGGCCGGGGCGGGGCCGGCGGGCGGGCCGGCGGCGAGCGCCCGGGGAGCGCGCCCCGGTAGCCAAGAGGGAGGAGGGCGGGGAGCGCCGACAGCCGCCCGCCCGCCCCCGCGCCGCCCGCGCGCAACAGTTCCCCCAAAGTTGCAGCCCGGGAGGCGAGCGCGCACGGGCGGCCGAGGGGCGGGCGGTTGGCGGGGACGCGGCCTCGCGGCCCAGCGCGGAGAGTCCCGGCGGGCGGCGGCGGCGGCATGGGCACCCGGCAGACCAAGGGCAGCCTGGCGGAGAGAGCCAGCCCCGGCGCCGCGCCGGGCCCCCGACGCGAACGGCCGGACTTCTGGGCGTCGCTGCTGCTGCGCGCCGGGGACAAGGCGGGGCGCGCGGGCGCGGGGATGCCCCCCTACCACCGGCGAGTCGGCATGGTCCAGGAGCTGCTGCGGATGGTGCGCCAGGGCCGGCGGGAGGAGGCGGGGACGCTGCTGCAGTACCTGCGCCAGGTGAGCGCGGGGATGGGGCGCGGGGGGCGCGCCGGGCCAGGAGGCGTGCTGGGCCGGGGGGCGCCCCACCCCTAACCGAGGAAGCCGGGGGCACCGAGGGGCACCGCCCTGGGCCCCCTTCCGCGGGGATGGAGCCCTGTCTGGCAGCAGGTGCCTCGGCGCTCCCGCTGAATTTGGGGCCTCAGGGCAGGGTGGAGGAAGGCTGGCCGGGTGAGGCCCGCCGAAGGGGACCTGTTGGCATAATGTCCCCACTGCTCTCCTCCGCAGGCAGAGAAGGAGGCTGGTCTCCGGGGACGGTCGGTGGGCGGGGAAGCAGGGATGCCTGCCTGATCTGGGCCAGGGCTCTTTTCTTCCTGTCTGCCCACTGGCATTCCCTCCCGGCCGAGGGTCCTCAAGGAATGCGGTTATCAGTTGGACCTGGCTTGGCTTCCCGAGAGCGAGTCCAGGGGCACAGCCCTGGGGCCAATGAGATTCCAGTCCCTAGGTCCTTCACTCGCCTGGGAGGCATCCTGGATTGTAGTTAAAGGAGGAGACTGTTTCCTCTCCCCTCACTAACTTTGGCAAATCCTCAACCATGAGCCCCTGCGGAAGGCGGTAGAGACAGGGGAGCTGGGTTTGGTGCCCTTTGTGACCGGCTGGCCAGCAGGAACTTCAGGAGGCTGCCAGGACTCTGTCCTTAGCCTGTGCCTGTCCCACTGGCTAGGGACAGATGTTGCGGAATTGGCCAGTTCCCTCTGCTTTGGGGCTGCCCTGGGGCTAATGCTGTCACTCACCTCTCTGTGGCTTGTTTTCCTTCCTCAGTTTCTTTGGTGGGGAGAGGAGCATGGCCCATGCCATGGATTTTGTTGAGTATAAGACAGGCAGGGGAGTGCAAAGCTGCTCTCCTGCATCACCAAGCAGGTTGTCTTGGCCTGGCTTTGGTGGGTAGACAATCCAGGCCCCATATTCTTGCTAGACTGACCCCATTTGAGGTGGAGTCTACCGTGGATGGCAGAGGGAAAATCTCAGGTGACCTTTCTGGGGTTTTCCAGTCGCTGCTGAAAGAGGCTGTAGGAGCACCTTCCTGGGAGGAGCTTCCAAAATCTAATCAGACCCACATCCCTCTTGGGTTCTGCAGCACTCTTCCCCACCTTTGTATCTGCTGCGCTCTTACCCTAAAGTGTGTGTCCCCAAGCTGTGCACTGCACAGGGAGAGGCAAGCAGAGACGAGGGGACTTGGGAAGATGTGGGACTTCTGCTCCTGCCTCTGTTTTTCCCAACAACCTCCAGAATGATGCCCGCGACGCTGCTGGATCCCCATGTTTCTTCTCTGAGTTCAGTCATCAAAGAAAGATGACATTATGCACCACTTAACTTTAGCAGTGTGTATTTCTCTGTCTTTTGAAAATTGGAAGCTGACGTGTGGCCTTTATAGTAACTCTTTCGCTTTTAAACAGAATAATGGGTTTTCCAGACCATGGTATCCCATTTACACACCATACTGTAAGGTTTTCCTGATCACATGCTGTTTCCCCCACCCTGCAGTGGGTGCTTTCGGGGATACAGAAGAGCAGAGGGAGCTGGCAAGCACTTCTTGGAGGGTGCAAGACCAGAGCGAAGCTTGCATGATGGAGGGCCGCTTGGAGGCCCACGGGAGGAGACTGGACGCAAAGTGGGCAGATACTTCGGGCTCCCCAGTCCCTGTAGGGCTGAGTATGATTCCACATTCTGGGGACACTGCGCTTCTCCCTGCCTTGCAGGAGAGTAGATAAGCCCCTGCAGCCCCACTGTGGGATCCTTGAAACAAGAAGCATTTCCTCAGACATCTGCACATGGGTCTTATTTGTGTCTTGGTACCCACCTCAGCTGCAGGACTGGGAGGGCTGATGGGGGGGGGTGTGAGTGGGCTTATCAGACTTCCTCCTTTTCTGTGAAAGCAGCAGGTCCTTAGGCTCTGGGCTCCTGTTGGGCTCCCTTAACCCCTGGCTGGGGATGCAAGGGCCGTGGGCCTGGAGCTGCCCTGTGTGGCCTGGAACGGATGGAGCAGGACCCTTCCAGGAAGTAGTCATGGGCCTTGAGCAGTGTAGGAGTGAAGCACAGGAGTGTTCACTTGCCAGTGACAGAGAGGTGGCTTTCTAGGACCCTGAGGCTATTTGGAGGAATGTCCAGCTGGATTTGTGCTGTGCACTGAAGTGGCTTTCTCCAAAATTGCATTTTCCTTTCCATTCCAGTTTCCTTCTCTAGTCTGGAGGTGGTGATGTTCAGAAAGGGAATGAGCAGCTAGTGAGAGCCATGAGAACACACAGGCCTCACTGGGGTCAGACTAGCAAGAACCTCTTCCTCAGCAAGACAGCCAGTAAAGACAGGGTTCTGCAAAGCGTGGGGCACCCTGTTCTGCTGGAATGTCATGCAGGCCCCTGGGGTGGATGTCAAGGAGCAGGCACAGAACCAGGGAGGGGCAGCAGCGAGGATAGTAGCCCTCACCTCCATTCACACAACATGTTCTCCTGCATTTGATAACGTGGGTTTGGCTGCTGGATTTGTGTATGCCCAGAGCCATATGGCTGGTGGGGACTCGGGAGCCTTTGTTCCTGTGCTTCTTAGCCTCTTTGAGTCCTTGATCTTTTTGAGGCTCTGAAAGAGCTACACACAATCTTCCCAGACAAATGCACTGACTCACGCAATCTCTTTTTTTTTTTTTTTTTTGAGACAGAGTCTCACTCTGTCGCCCAGGCTGGAGTGCAGTGGCGCAGTCTCGGCTCACTGCAAGCTCTGCCTCCCGGGGTCACGCCATTCTCCTGCCTCAGCCTCTCCGAGTAGCTGGGACTACAGGCGCCCGCCACCACGCCCGGCTAATTTTTTGTATTTTTAGTAGAGACGGGGTTTCACCGTGGTCTCGATCTCCTGACCTCGTGATCCACCTGCCTCGGCCTCCCAAAGTGCTGGGATTACAAGCGTGAGCCACCGCGCCCAGCCTGACTCACGCAATCTCACAGGCAATTTCGGAGGGTTCACAAAGCCCCTGAAACCCAGCTACAGACTCCAAGTTCAGAATCTCTGCTCCAGTCCAATACCACCCTTCTCCCTGCTGTGACTTGCTCCAGGCTGGGGATCTGGAAACAGGGACCTGGCCCAGGTACATGTGTGGCAGTTCACGGTGGGCTGAAGGATTGTGGCTGCTGGTGCCACTTCTTCTGAATGCCCCTCTTCAGCATCTAAGATTTGGAGGGCATTTCTCCAGCTTGTCACTTGCTGGAGAGGTATCAGGAGGCCTCATTCAGCACAAATGACCCTGAGCTGTGGCCAGGGGTGCAGGCAGGATGCCAGACAGCTCCCTTGAAGGAACAAAAAGTAATCCCCTTCCCTTTAAGGTAAGTGTAATCTGAGAAGAGTCCAGGGACAAGGATCAAGTAGGCAGCTCGCCTTCCGGTCCTCAGTCAGCTGTGACCTTGGGCCCAGCACATAACCTCTCTGAGTTGTGTTTCTTTGTTTCCCAAAGAGGGATCTGGGGTACTGAGCAGAGCAAATGCTACAAAGTGTATGAAATGGTGTTGGTGCTGCCATTCAAGACCCATTCTCTTGGTGACTGTGAAACAGGAGAATCTGCCTTACTTACTTTGGGTCTGGCCCCACTAGGGGCAGGGTTGTGGCATCCTTTCTCAGGTGTGGCCCAAGAATTTTTTGGATTCTATCTACCTGGCCAGGGTTCAGTCTGGATCAAAAACTCACTGCACATTTAGAAGCATCTGGAGCGAGTGCTCGTGGAGATAAAGCGAGCCAGCTTTGGATGGGAGAGGCCGTTCCTCTGCCCTTTCCTGGCCGCCATCCTTCCAGGCCTTCCCCTTCCCCAGATGTCCTTCCCCTTGGGCTCAGGCCTGCTGTCTTTAAGGAGCCCTGGAGAAGAAATAACCTTCCGTCATTGAGAGAGGACAAGTGCTAGGCCACCTTGAAGGTGAGCTGTCATCTCTTCAGCCCAGCAGTTTCCCTGAGTCCTCAAAATTTTAGACTGAGCTGTCGGCCTGCGTCATGGAGCAGCAGAAAAAGTGTCTGTTTCCCTGGGATACACCCAGCTGATTGGTAGCCCCTGTCTTCATGTTCACCAGCACCCCAGCTTTCCCATGAGAAGAGGAGATGGAGTTGGTTTACTCGAAGTATGGCGCACACCCCTTAAGTAGGGCTGTTCCTATGTTAACTTGTTTGGGCCTCCCAGTGGTATGGCTAGGGCCTGGAATCCTGGTTCCCTCTGCTCCCTCTCTTGTCTGGGGTGGTGAGGTTGGCTTCATTCTGCACCTGGGAACAGGAGCCACATCAGCTAATGCCGACAAGAACCACTGAGGCCAGGCGCAATGGCTCACACCTATAATCCCAGCACTTTAGGAGGCTGAGGCAGGCAGATGACTTGAGCTCACGAGTTCAAGACCAGCCTGAGCAACATGGCTGTCTCTACAAATGCAAATACAAAAATTAGCCAAGTGTTGTGGTGTGCACCTGTAGTCCCAGCTACTTGGGAGACTGAGGTAGGAGGATGGCTTGAGCTTGGGAAGCAGAGGTTGTAGTGAGTCGAGATCAAGCCACTGCACTCCAGCCTGGGCCACAGAGGCAGGGCCTGAGAGTTTAACTCGCCCCTCAAGAGGAGCTGAATAATGGACAGACACCTGGAGACTCCCTGGAGATGTGGAGACTGGACAGGTCATTACTACTTAGAAGCAGAAAGATGAGCATAATGACCTCTGAAGGTCACCTTTTTCCTTCCACCCCCACCTAAGAACACTTCTTTAGGCGAGCAGGTTGGAAGGCTACCAGACACCAGGCAGGGGGGCCCTACGCTGGGCCTGCTTTTCTTCCTCCACCTGGAATGCTTTTCTTATTTCCACTGAATGCACCTTACCTTTCCAGGGCCACCTTCCTGGGCATGTCAGCCGAAGCTCAGAGATCCATGTGCCTCTTAGTTCCTACCACACTGGGAGGCATTCAATCCATGCAGTTTTTCCCTGATGTTCCTTTTGTTTGTCAGATAAGGTCCAGTGCTTCCTGAGGGCGGAGACCCACCACCACCACTGTTATCCACTGTATGGTATTGAAAACCTGTAGGCTCGTGGCATACCTTAGTGAGTCTGTGTGCCGTGAAGATGTGCGTACGCTTGTGTGTCTGCTGCTGTCGTCAGTGTGTCCTCAGAAAGCACTTGGATTCCCCAGCTACGGCTGTGCAACTGTGGGCTGATTTACCAGGCTTGTTAGTACTGTCATGAGACACAGCACGTTTGCTTTCTGTGTGGTTGGATTTCTGGGAGTGATGTCCACAGGGCTTGGCTGTTCCTGGCAGCCTGCCAGGCGGTGGTGTTCTTGGAGAGAGGAGTGGCATGGTGCCCAGGCTCCGTGGCACCACGGGATCCCATCCGGCAGGTGCAGTCTGGGGCCTCTGCCGAGGTGGCAGGAGGGGAGCGGAGCCTGATGGGAGAGTCTGGCCTCCACATTCCTGATCGGCTCTTGTGCTGAATCATGTTCATTTCCTCCACAAAGAGAAACCTTCCTTTTTAAAATCTGCTGCTCTCTGCCTAGGCTGGATCGAGGCTTTTCCAGTGATAAAGATGCAGAGGGATTCCTGTGTCAGAGCCTGCTTCATTGGTTTCCAAGGCTGCCAGGGACACTGGCTGGGGAAATAGCAGCCTCTGTAGTGGCTAAGCACGACTGCAGGGGCTGTAGCTGGGCCGGTTATTCTGACTTTAGGGTCTGGTGAGGCTATGGGATGGGGTTGGGGGGGTCCTTTTTTCTGGAACAAATGCCACCTCCTCAGAGATTACCAGAAACTGCTTTGCTGTCTTCAGAGGTCCTAAAGTACCCTGGCCTCCATCCATGGACCATAAGGGTGGGTGCACCATCCCCTCCCCCAGTATCATTTCATTGCCATGCATGCTTTTCTGGGGCAGAGGCCATAAAAACTGGCACACAGTCTGTTTTCAGGAAATTCTTATAGAATGGATTGAAACTTCCCATCAGGCACACACTTCCTCCAGCCTCTGTCCCTGGCATTCTCTCTCAGGAGACAGCAGGGTTTGGCTTAGACTTCTGAAGTGTTTCTACTGTGACCATGGGCCAGGGTATTCCCCCACCCCCCTGTAAACTGTAGGGTGGAAGCCATGACTCCTCCCTGCATCCCCACTCCCTGTCTGCAGGGGAGAGGCTCCTTGAAGAAGGGTTATCCAGTGACCGGGATCTTCTCCAACTCCTCCATCAGGATGCAGAGGGGGTGAGGTCAGCATTGGAGATGGAGATTCTCCCCGCAGCGTGGGGATCCTCAGCCAGCCATCTGGCTCCCCTTCCCCACCAAGAGCAGTGCTGCCGGTGCCCTGCGAGAAAACCACGCATGTGCGCGCGCGCGCGCACACACACACACACACACACACACACACACACTGCTTGTCCTGGCTCCTCCTGGCTGTTCTTGCCGACTGTCTTAGTCCTTTCCAGCTGCTATAACAAAATACCATAAACTAGGTGGCTTATAAACAGCAGATATTTATTTCTTACAGTCTGGAGTCTGGAAAGTCCAAGATGAAGGTGCTGGCAGATTCACTGTCTGGTGAGGCTGCTTTCTGGTGATGGTACCCTCTCACTGCATTCTCGCATGGTGGGAGGAATGAAGGGTCTCTCTGGGGTCTCTTTTATATGGGCACTAATCCCATTCATGAGGGCTTCAGCCTTATGACCGAATCACCTCCCGTAGGCCCCACCTCCTGATACCATCACCTTGGGGGTTAGGATTTCAACATCTACATTTGGGAGTGGAGAGGAGGGGACGCAAACTTTGAGCACTGACTGTCATATCCTCTCCCATTAAGAGAAACTGGAATGAAGGTAGGAGAGGGCCCAGGCATCTAAAACAGCAGATTCGGTTCCTGCATCTTGGACTCAACCATTACTAGAAGGGCTGGGTGTTCTAAATGAGAACAGAGACCTTGGCGCGCCAAGCAGGGGCGGGGACCCCCCTCCTATGGTGCCTGCTCTCCTCCCTACCCCCACCCAGCCCTGAGCAGTGCCCACGTGGCTCTCCAGGAGCATTTCCCAGCTTTTTTTTTATTTTGATTTTTTTTTAACTTTTATTAGCTCAGACTCCTGGCTGCTGCAGCCATATGGAGCTCTGCCGACGGCTGCTGCTCAAAGAGATGTGGCATTTTGATGTTTCTAACTTTATCTTAACCAGGAGAGACACGGGAGCGCAGCTGAGAGTGGGGAGTGCCCTTGTTTGTGAGTGTGTGCTGGGGCCACCTTCAGGCTGCCCCTCGCTCCTGCTTGGCCCTCAGTGTCCGCGTGTCTTTCTGCCTCTCTGCCTCCCACTCCCTGCGGCTTTTCTTTGTGTCTCTGTTTCTTTCATTGTGTCTTCCCTGCTGTGTGTTTTTCCCTTCCCTGGGTGAGAAGCAGACTCTTGTTCCTCTGCTGGATCTTGGTCAGCTCTCCTCTCTGTCTCCCATCCTCTGCCAGCGGGAAGGTGGGGGAGTGGGGCCATGAGAACTGGAAGTGGTTGGTGGCGGTCAAGAAGGGCACCCGGCTCGATTTGATTTTCTGAGTGTCAGCCGTGCCTTGGGCAGGAGAGCAGGCATTAGGGACACCTCCCCAATCTGCATATGGCTTTCTAGTCCATAAAGCCTTTTCTCATGTTTATTTTGCTGCTTAGGGCATGGGGGTTTTTTTTTGGTTTTTGTTTGTTTGTTTTTGAGACGGAGTCTCGCCCTGTTGCCAGGCTGGAGTGCAGTGGTGCCATCTCGGCTTACTACAACCTCCGCCTCCCAGGTTCAAGCGATTCTCCTGCCTCAGCCTCCTGAGTAGCTGGGATTACATGCACACACCCCCATGCCTGGCTAATTTTTGTATTTTTAGTAGAGACAGAGTTTCACCATGTTGGCCAGGATGGTCTCGATCTCTTGACCTCATGATCCACCCGCCTCAGCCTCCCAAAGTGCTGGGATTACAAGCGTGAGCCACTGCGCCCAGCCTTATTAGGTGGTTTTGTGAAGTTGACAGAATGTTGCTTAAAGTAAAAATGGTGGTTTTTAAAATACTATAAAAACACTATACAATTATAGAAAAATGAGAAAATTAGATGAGCAGAAAATTAAAAAAGTAGTATGCATTAAATAATTTATTCAACAGTCGAGTTCCTGTTCCTCCAGGTACCAGTCTAGGCACTGGGGATGCAACAGGCAACCCACCAGGAGAAAACCATGGCAGCAGCTGTTTCCCTTCCTCCGGGAGGGATGGCAAGGACCCCAGAAGCCAGCACCAGGACAGGTGCGCAGCCTGGCACAGAAGGGAGGCTAGTTTCACTGGCAGCCAGGAGCCCTCAGTTCTGGCCCCAGTGGAAACCCTAACTTGCCCAGCCCTTTCCCTTCTCTCGCCTCAGTTTCCCCAGCTCCAGAGTGAAGGAGTGGTGGGCGAAATGACCCCCGAGTTTCCCTACCGCCGCTGAGATTCCACCAGGTACCTGTGGTTTTGGAAAGACCCATTCATTCTCGTGTGTGGTCAGTTATTTCTTCCAGGCCCTGAGCCAGATTCACATTCGAGCCCTAAGGTCACCCACCTTGGCCTCAGCTGATGCAAGAGCTGGGATGCAGCGGTCCCAGGACAGAGAGGGGACAGATACCTCCCCACCAGGTACTGGGGCTGACCCCCATGTGGCCGAGGCCAACCTGTCTGTGCTGACTGCAGTCCTAGCTGATGCAGGGTGAAAGGCCACATCACATGGTGCCAGGGGCAGAGGCCAGAACCAGGGAACCTGCAGACTTTCACACATGAGCAAAGCCCAGCCCTCACAGAGACCCGAGCTGCCCTGTGCGTCACGAACCATCCATCTCAGAGCACTGGGGAGGGTAATGAGGCTGGGCAGGCTCTGCTGGGACCCGCTGTCCACATGACTCAGTGCCGGGCTCCCTTGCCACCTTTTTGCCTACTGTGGGGGCTTCTCTGGCCGCTCGCACATCTGGTCTCTCTCCCCTCCCTCTACTTCCCACTCTGCCTGCCTTCTCTGAGGGGCTGCTCTCCATGCTCATCTGGATGGAGCCTGTCCCCACTCCAGCCTCTGTCCTGTCCACAGAGAGCCAGACCTGCCAGCCCCAGCCGAGCTTCAGGGCCTTTGCCTTCAGAGGGCAACAACCCTGCCTGGCACCTGACTGTGCATTAGTACTTGGTTCTTTCACTCAGCAGACATCCCTGGGCACCTAAGTGGAGCTGGCACCAATTGGGACAAGAAGGGAAAGCAGGGCCGGCCAAGGTGCTCATTTCTAGAAGGGCTCAGGGCAGCCGCTGATGCCGTAGAGGACTGGCAAGTGACTGCAGGGCTGGCCATGGTCAGATTCCAGCTCTGCCCTTGTCTCTGGCCATGGGGGCCTACATAGGTGCAGGGCGCGGCACACACTGGCTGCTGGGCAAACCCCTTTCCTCAGTGGGGCTCACGAGTAGACACAGGCGCTAGGCCTAGGAGCTGTGGGAAGCCCCGTCTCCCCCACTTCCTAGGTGGGCTTGCCTGACCTGCTCTGCTGGTGCCTCCCAGCGGCCCTGGTCCTCAAGCCTGTCCCTCTCCTGCCCACTTGGCCTTCCCACGGCCCTCAGCCCAGGTCTCTCCCAGAGCATGCCAGAGACCTGTGGGAAGTGCCCCCAGCTATCTCGGAACCCCCTGCAGTGCCCCCTCCAGGCACATTCCCACCCCACAGCCACTGTCCCCATGGAGCCTCCACCCACAGATACAGGTGCCAAGGAGGCTTGCAGGACACCGTTGTCCACCGAGGGACACCCAGCACCACAGGGAGCCAGCACTTGCGGCCTGGGAAGTCGGCAGCCTGTGATGCCCCCCATCCCACCCCACTGCCCTTAGTTTCTGTCCATGCAGTCATGGCCTCCTGGAGCCCCAGGTTCAGGCCCTACTCGAGAGAAAGGGGCAGGAGTGGGGCCGGTTTCTCTCCTTTGGCACCGGGGGCAGGTAAGGGCCCAGGAGAGCCTGCCCCATACCAAGCGTAACAGTCAGAATTCCTGCCCTGGACCTGGACCACCCAGCACACACCGCGCACCTGGCAGCCCCCCAACACCCCTTTCCCCATGGGGACCTGGGGAGTCCTCTGTGGATGCAGACTGTGGAAAGGGCTGTGTTGTAGATGGTGGGGGAGTCAGGGGAACAGGAGCTGCAGGTGCTCCTGGGGAGGCAGGGCTCTGTGGTGGGCTGGGCAGCTGGAAACAAAACCTCTGTTTCTGATTTCCTCATGGTAAACGGTCAGCCTGGAGCTGCCTGCCCCACTCTCTGGAGGGCCTGTAGCTCAGATGCAGGATGAGGACAAGCACAGACAGGGCTCGGGGAGGAGACATGTATCCCCTCCTGTGCTGAATGCCAGGGCCATCTCGCCCACCCACAGACACCTGCTCCTGCCAGGCCATCATGGGGGAGGCAGGGGGTAGCCAGCGAATCCTCCTGCAGTGCACCTGCCGAGGCCCAGGTGTGGAAGATTGAAGCTCTGCATTCCTATGGAAGGGCCTACAGTGGACTCAGCATGACAGAGAGATGCTCCTGAAATTGGTTCATAATTTCCTACTTAAGGCTCTTAATGTCTTCCCATGGGGATGTTACTTCCTGTATTAGGGTTCTCCAGAGAAACAGACTCAAAAGGAGATTTACATGTATAAACACATACAATTGACTATCACACTTCCTGTGAGTGGGCAGGAGAGAGCAGAGGCCACAGAGAGGGAAGCATGGAGGGGCTCTCATCTCACCTAGCACCAGGTAGGTGCTGGTACCTGGTATAGTCCTGTGGCCTTGTAATAGGCTACCTGGCCACCTTGTACATTGTAATCTCACCGGCTCTCTCCTGGCAATGGTCCTGGCTCGCTGCCATCAGAGGACAGGCAGTGCTGAGGCTCTAATGTCCTTAGAGGGCCAAGGGGCCTGGATCTGCCTCTGCCCCTCTCCCTCACTGGAGAAAATGGCAGCAGGAGGGGCTCCACGGCTCCTTTGGTGAGAAGGCCTGCTGCAGTCAGAGCTGAGATGTTTGACAGAGGCGCACACAGCTCAGAGACAAGGAGTGGCCTGTGCAGGGTCATACAGGACTGGGACCAGGTCCCTGATTCCCAAGACCCTGCCCTGCCCAATGGTCCCTGGAGAAGTACTGGAAGTGACGCCTGGGTCTGTCCCAGTGAAAAACTTGGTGTTTTCTGAGCTTCCTCAGGTTCGGACAGGTGGCCTGAGTTCCCTCGTCACAGGCAGGGTGGAAGAGGGGCTCTGGGGCACAGAGGACCTGTGCTGCCCCTTCCCTGTGGCAGGAGAAGGAGATGGGGAGCATAGTTACCTTGAGTGTACTCCCTGTCAGCGGTCTCCAATCTTTTTTTTTTTTTTTGAGACGAAGTCTCGCTTTTGTTGCCCAGGCTAGAGTGCAGTGGTGCGATCTCGGCTCACTGCAACCTCCACCTCCCGGGTTCAAGTGATTCTCCTGTCTCAGCCTCCTGAGTAGCTGGGATTACAGGCGCATGCCACCATGCCCGGCTAATTTTTGTATTTTAGTAGAGACGGGGTTTCACCGTGTTGCTCAGGCTGGTCTTGAACTCCTGAGCTCAGGCAATCTGCCCACCGCGGCCTCCCAAAGTGCTAGGATTACAGGCGTGAGCCACCGCGCCCGGCCAGCGGTCTCCAATCTTTTTGGCACCAGGCACCAGTTTCCTGGAAGACAGTTTTTCCATGGCCAGGGGTGGGGGATGGTTTTGAGATGATTTAAACACATTACACTTATTGTGTACTTTATTTCTATTATTACCACACTGTAATATAATGAAATAATTATACAACTCACCATAATGTGGAATCAGTGAGGGCGCTGAGCTTCTTTTCCTGCAACTAGACGGTCCCATCTGGGGTGACGGGAGACAGTGAGAAATCATCAGGCATTAGATTCTCATAAGTGTGCAACCTAGATCCCTCACGTGTGCAGTTTACAATAGGGTTTGTGCTCCTATGAGAGCCTAATGCTGCCACTGATCTGACAGGAGGCGGAGCTCAGGCGGGAACACTGGCCCACTCTTCACCTCCTTCTGTGCAGCCTGCTTCCTAACAGGTCACAGATTGGTACTGGTCTGTGGCTTGGGGGCTTGGGACCCCTGCTCCAAGTGACACTTTTTCAACAGTTTATTTCTTAAAGTAAGATGTTGAGATGGTGGTGGCCATGACAATGATGACCTAGTGTTGGAGGAAGCAGAGAGCAGGACCATGACCTGAAGAGGTGTTCCCAGCGAGGGGCAAGCTTCATGAGCTCGCTGCCTCCATGTTAGATTTTCGCTACAGCTCTGCTGCTGGCAGCCCAGGAAAACCAAGAACTTGGGGGTGTAGAGGCCATTCAGTGACTGAGTCAGGTCACTCAAGGATGCCTATCCCCTTGGTTTCTTTCACTGAGGTGGAATGTGGCTTCTAGCCCATAGAGTGCCTTTATGAGAAGTGCAAGAAGGTGCCTGTCTGGTTGGGCACAGCCAGAGTCAAGGCTTGGTGAGTTCAGCCCCGCTCAGACACCCTTGTGCAGTACATGCCCTGCACAGCTGTACTTGGCAGCCTTGGTGAGACCACACAGAAGTTTAGAGTATCAGCTGAGGCCTTTAAGGAGCCTTAGCCCTTCTCCCATGCATCTCCTCGGGCACAGCCTTCTCAAATCACCTGAGGCAATGAACTGTGGAACACTCTGCCTCTCAGCCGGGTACTTGCCCTCTTTCTCTTGAATCGAGGAGCTGAAGCAATTGGGAATCTTCTAGAAAGTTCCAGCTACCAGTCCTGTGTGACCCTGCACAGGCCACTCCTTGTCTCTGGCTCTCAGAGAGGATCAGACAGAATCTAAGACAACCTGAGTGGATCTGGACTCACCCAGTCAGGGGCACCGAGGGCACCAGTAGAGGCATCAGGGTTTCCTTGTTGGGCTTCCATGAGCCCCGGACCCTGCAGTATTGCAGGGGTCCAGGATTCTGCTCAAGCTTCCCAGACTGTTCATATCCTCGCCTCTAGCAGTTCTGGGGGAATGAGGTCTGAGTGCTCCCACCTCGGTAAGTAACTTCTACTTCTTCAGGCTGAGTCACTCCAGTCAATTTAGTTTTTCCTAGGACGTGCCAGTCCTCTGAACTTTTTATGATTCTCAGCTGCAGACTTAAGTTTTCCACAGCCTTCTGGAATTGTGGCTTTTCGGAGTAAAAACAGTCTTAGGCAGGATTCTCACTGGTGGGGTTTCCAGACAGCTGTTGGCCCAAGACAGACCAGCAGGAACTCAGAGGGGTTGGTTTGGGACATGGAAACTCAGACACGAAAGAGAATAAGTTACCTGTTCCAAGAATTCCCATCTCTCCAGAAAAGGTCCAGCAGGGCGAGGCAAATAGAAATGGCTTTGGTGTCGCAGGTCTTAGGGAGACGCCGGTCCATGAGCCAGGATCAGAAGAGGGCTCTCTGAGGGTAATGGGCACACGGAGCGGAGAGGGACTTTGGGCTGGAATTAGACTCTTTCAGAAAATGGGAGGCCAGGCGCGGCAGCTCACTCCTGTAGTCCCAGCACTTTGGGAGGCTGAGGCAGGCAAATCACCTGCAGTCAGGGGTTCAAGATCAGCCTGGCCAACATGGTGAAATCCCATCTCTACTAAAAATACAAAAATTAGCTGAGCGTGGTAGTGTGTGTCTAATCCCAAATACTTGGGAGGCTGAGGCAGGAGAATTGCTTAAACTTGGGAGGCAGAGGTTGCAGTGAGCTGAGATGATGCCACTGCACTCCAACCTGGGTGACAAAGCGAGACTCCATCTCCAAAAAAAAAAAAAAAGAAAATGGGCAAGAGGTGGAGTGTGGGCAGCTGGTTGAGGACCTGAGAGCAGGTATGCAGCAAAATGCTCCAAGTCTCTACCTGGGCCATGCTCTGAGGGAGGGAGTCCACCAAGAGAGACCCTCAGGGTGAGATCAGGGACGCTGGATGGAGAGAGAGGCCTGAGATGCTGCGGGAAGCTCAGGGCCTTTGCCTGGCCTATGGCATTGGCTGTCTTGCCTCACCCACCTCCACTCCCACCCACAGCTCCTACCTCCTCCCTCCCAGTGTCTCGAAGCTGTAGACAAACTCAGTGACCACTGAGAAACCAGGCATAGGCCCCTCCCAGCCCTGAGGACGCCACCCCCACCCCGTGCCCTCTTCTGCAGCCCGGAAGCCTCGCTGATTTTCCACCTTGCAGGGAGAATCAGGCCCTGAGAAGCAGGGCCCTAAGATGGGAACTATTCTGCCTGGCTGTGGGGTCTGGCAGCCCCTTGGTGTTCCTCCTGGCTCCTGCTGGGAAGGCCCCTGGAAGGGCATCTGTGGCTCCCTTCCTGGGCCGGCTTCTGCCCTCCCCACTGCCCAGAGCGCATTTTTGAAAGGTCTTGGGGAAAGTGGCCAAGCGTGGAGAGGTGGAAGAGCATAGGCAGGGCCTCCCCCCTGGCCACAGTTGTGGATCCTGCGGCCCTCCTCCTCTATCCCGCCCGGCCTCCCCTTCCTGCCTGAAGTTGAAAGCTAGCTGGATTGGAGCTGGATTCCTCATCCAGCATGACTCATCTCTGCTCACCCAGAGGGAGGGCAGCAAGAGGTCTGAATCCAGATTCTTGGAGGTCTGTCCTTGGCCTTGGCCTTGCCTCTGACCTAGAGATTTAAAGTGGTAAAGACCCTTAGCTTGTGATGGTTAACTTTATGTGTCAGCCTAGCTAGGTTGTGGTGCCCAATTTTGGGTCAAATACTAGTCTAGATGCTGCTGTGAAGGTATTTTTCAGATGTGATTAACATCTGAGGCTAGGCATGGTGGCTCACGCCTGTAATCCCAGCACTTCGGGAAGCCCAGGCGGGTAGATCACTTGAGCTCAGGAGTTTGAGACCAGCCTGGCCAACATGGTGAAACCCCGTCTGTACTAAAACTACAAAAATCAGCCAGGCATGGCCGGGCACAGTGGCTCACACCTGTAATCCCAGCACTTTGGGAGGCCGAGGCGGGCGGATCACAAGATCAGGAGAACGAGACCATTCTGGCTAACACGGTGAAACCCCGTCTCTACTAAAAATACAAAAAATTAGCCGGGCGTGGTGGTGGGCACCTGTGGTCCCAGCTACTCGGGAGGCTGAGGCAGGAGAATGGCGTGAACCCGGGAGGCAGAGCTTGCAGTGAGCCAAGATTGTGCTACTGCACTCCAGCCTGGGCGATAGAGCAAGACTCTGTCTCAAAAAAAAAAAAAAAAATCAGCCAGGCATGGTGACGGGCACCTGTAATCTCAGCTACTCGAAAGACTGAGGTAGGAGAATCGCTTGAACTTGGGGAAGCAGAGGTTGCAGTGAGCCGAGGTCATGCCACTGCACTCCAGCCTGGGTGACAGAGTGAAATTCAGCCTCAAAAAAAAAAAAAAAAGAAATCTGAAATACCTACATGTGAAATCAGTAGACTTTGAGTAAAAACAAAAGCCAAATAAAGCCAGGTGCAGTGGCTCACTCCTGTAATCTCAGCCCTTTGGGAGGCCACACTGGGAGGATCGCTTGATGCCAGGAGTTCAAGACCAGCCTAGGCAAACAAAGCAAGACTCCATTTCTACAAAAAAAAAAAAAAAATTTCGAGACAGAGTCTCACTCCATCACCCAGGCTGGAGTGCAGTGGTGCAATCTCAGCTCACTGCAACCTCCACCTCCGGGGTTCAAGTGATTCTTCTGCCTCAGCCTCCCAAGTAGCTGGGATTACAGGCGTGTGCCACCACACCCAGCTAATTATTATTATTATTATTTTGAGACGGAGTCTTGCTCTGTTGCCCAGGCTGGAGTGCAGTGGCGCAGTCTCAGCTCACTGCAAGCTCCGCCCCCCGGATTCATGCCATTCTCCTGCCTCAGCCTTCCGAGTAGCTGGGACTATAGGCGCCTGCCACCACACCCAGCTAATTTTTATTTTATTTTATTTTTTAGTAGAGACAGGGTTTCACCGTGTTAGCCAGGATGGTCTTGATCTCCTGACCTCATGATCAGCCCACCTCGGCCTCCCAAAGTGATGGGATTACAGGCGTGAGCCACCACAGCCGGCCAACACCCATCTAATATTTATATTGTTTAGTAGAGAGAGAGTTTCACCATGTTGACCAGGCCAATCTCAAACTCTGGACCTCAGGTGATCCGCCCACCTCAGCCTCCCAAAGTGCTGGGATTACAGTTGTGAACCACCGTGCTCAGCCTGTTTCTACAAAAATGTTTTAAAAATTAGCTGGGTATGGTAGCACGTACCTGTAGCCTCAGCTATTCAGGGGGCTGAGACAGGAGGATCAGCCTCCCAAATAGCGGGACTACAGGAGTACAGAAGTTCCAGGCTGCAGTGAGCTAGGATCACACCACCACACTCCAGCCTGGGTGACAGAGAGACTCTATCTCAAAAGCGTAAATGGATAAAAGTTGATTACTTTCCATAATATGGGTGAGCCTCATTGAATCAGTTGAAGGCTCCAAGAGAAAAGAGAGGTCCCTGAGGAAGAAGGAATTCTGCTTCCAGACTCCAGACAGCACTGCCAGCTCCTTCCTGGGTCCCCAGCTTCCCAGCCTGCCCTGCAGATTTCAGACTCGCCAACCCCACAATCACGTGAGCCAATTCCTTCAAATAAATCAATTCCTTCCTCTCTCTCCACACACACACACATCTTATCGGTTCTGTTTCTCGGGAGAACCCTGGCTAATACTTAACTTCCAAGGGCTCATAGAGGCAGAGTCAGAAATTTCTAGGGGCTCTGGAGCCCCCGGTCCCTGCCACTGGCTCACTGTATGAGACAACCTTCCAGCCCCCAGCTTTTCACTCCGAGAAATGGGCTGTTCCCAGGAAGATGCTCCTGCTTGGAACTCAGGTTGTTAGGGAGCCAGAAGGATCCTCTAAGTCATTCCTCTACCTCTTTGCCATTTTACCTGCAAATCCTTTGAGGATGAACCAGATGTTTCTTTCTTTTTTTTTTTTTTTTTTTTTTTTTGAGATGGAATCTTGCACCATCGCCCAGGCTGGAGTGCAGTGGCACAATCTTGGCTCACTGCAAGCTCCGCCTCCCGGGTTCACGCCACTCTCCTGCCTCAGCCTCCCAAGTAGCTGGGACTACAGGCGCCCGCCACGACGCCCGGCTAATTTTTTGTATTTTTAGTAGAGACGGGGTTTCACCGTGTTAGCCAGGATGGTCTCGATCTTCTGACCTCGTGATCCGCCCACCTCAGCCTCCCAAAGTGCCAGGATTACAGGTGTGAGCCACCGCGCCCGGCCTCAGGATGAACCAAATGTTTCATTTCACTTGGGCAGAATGTACTGCAGAGAGGGACAAATGGACTTAAATGCATTTGCCAGAAGGTGTAAACAACCGATTCAGATAATTTCCCAAGCAGAGAGATTAGGAGGGCACTGGGATGGATGACAAAGTGCTGAGAATTTGTGGAATGTAGGGGCCTGCGGACCTCAGAGACCATCTGGCCCCAGGCATAGTGCAGAATCCGAGTCCCACAGGAGGTCCCGGGGAAGCAGGGGAGGGGCTTGGGAAATAAATCTGGGAAATACTGCAAATGCCACCACCCTTTCGGAGTCATAAAACAGTAGCTGAAACATCCAGCAGGAAAAGGAAAATGGTTATTTGTTGAATTCTTTGTGTTCCAAACTTATTTGGTCCAAGTCCCTCTTCTGCTGCCCTCTCCAACTCTTTGGACGAATGAGCTGATGCAACCTTCTCATTTGTAGGTGTGGAAGCTGTGGTGTAGGAGGGTGGCTTGCCCAGGGCCACACAGTGACTTAGGGTCTAACCCAGGTCTTTGTTCCCCACCCTCAGCCACGTGTGGGCAGAGCCATGACCGTGGAGGAGCAGACAAAACCCTCCATATGGCTTGATGTGCCTCCCAACTTACTTTAGATTTTTCTGAAGAGAAAGCATCCTTTTGATGTTTATTTGTTGCTAAAGCCATTTCTTGGGTTTTAATTAAGTTACACTTGGCAACGGCTGGGCATCTGTTTCCAGAGGCCTGTTTCACACAGAGGGTGTCATTTTTTAAGACTTCAAAGTTAAAACACAAACAACACACAGTCATGAAGCCCCTCACTGAGCAAAGCTGCCAAACATTGCTGCCCAGCCCGCTGACTCCTGCTGGGCAAGAAGAACCTGGTGGCAACACTCGTCACCGTTAAGGAGGGCCAGCCTGCCGGGGTGCCTGGCTTCAAAAACCTGCAGGGGCCACGTGGCCCTGGACGGGTGAGAGAGTCATGAGCTGCCCCTGGGTCCTCAGGCAGGACCAGAGAACTCCAGTCTTTAGCTCTCATCCCTCAGACAGGCTAGGCAAGTCTGGTGGAGTGGGGAGTGGGTGCCAGTGACCCCCCACCAGCAGTTTCTTGGCTCAGACCTCTGCAGAGCAGCCCTCCCTGGCAGCATCTGGCTGACTTCAGTCAGCTGGGTGCTAATGGACACCTCCTTGGGTACCAAACTCACAGGCCTGTGGGGGTGGCGGGCACCAAGCCAGGGTGCCCTCGAGAGGCAACCCCCAAGACTGGGACCAGGAGCCGGGCAATGCCCACCTTAGACATCAGCAGGAGTGTGAGGAGGCCTCACCTTCAAACAGGGTTCCCACGCTGTCCAGTGGTTTTGTTAGGGGGAGGGGATGTAGCAGTTGCTTTTATTACTTTTGCTAGTCTGCTTTGCTTTGGTGTCTTCCAAGCCTGAGCAGTGTGTCTCGGGCTCTTAACTGCATAGTCCTCTCTGTCTAGCTGTGCTTTTGCTCCCTGCCCCATACTCTGCAGGGTGCCCACCTCATCTGCCTTATCTGTCATTAGTTATTCTTGGGGTGCGCGCACACACACACACACAGACTACTTACAACGACTTGAGTTTTCTCAATTAATATTCAATATATATTGAAGTAGAAATTTTTAAACCTAGTGTTTCCTGGAGCATTTAACATACCAATTTCATTATTCCCCTCACGAATCTAGTTCATTTAAATGAACTAGATTAAATCGATGTTCAAGGGTAGGGGGTTTATAACTTAAGTAATTAAATTTCTTTAAATATCTTGATGTGACTTTATAAATTTAACATAACCAGTGTTCTTAAGTTTATAAATACTCATCCTAAAAAGCAGGACTTTCCCGGGTTCCTAAACAGTTGTTAAAATTTAATAAGCTGATAAATATGATGACTATTAGTTCTCTGAAACATTTCAAAACTTACAAACTTGGCTGAATCCACTTCCGGTGTTCTGCTTAAAATCATAAGCTTAAAATCAGCTACTCAATTACCCATTTTAAATGGGGATTGGAAGGCCAATCTGTTAGATACTCTGATATGCCTAATTCTCTTGAACATGACAAATGTGTGAAATACCAGATTTCCATATGCCCCAGTGCATTAGCACTCACTTTGCTCCAGGGCCACCCTGTGTAACTGTGGCACTTTTGGGGCTAAAGGTGCCTTGTCGCTGCACTGAGGAGCGATGCCACTCTCTGGAGCAGTCAAGCCCACTGGTGCCACTTCTGCTTTTGCACCCCACGTACCCCTCCAGTGGGGGGGTCTCAGTCCTGGTCTTCAGACTCCATCACCAAACTCCTGCTCGCCTTCCGCCATCCACGCAGCTTCGTCACTGGCTTTTTGTTGCTTTTTTTTCTGAGTTCTTTCGTGGTTCCTCTTGCCAGGCCCTACGTCTTGTAGCTACTTAGTGGCACCTCCTTGGATGCCAGGATCCTGCATCCTGGGCCATGCTGATGAGAAGAGTCACAGGGGGCCAGAGGGCAACCCTTAGTGGCCACCTTCCTTGTCCAGAAATCCTGCCTCAGCAGTGCCGGCTGATGAGTGTCTCTCCTCTGCTTGTATCCTTCCAGTGATGGTGAGCTCACCACTATTTTTTTATTATGATAAAATATACAAATATAAAATACTGTTTTAACCATTTTAGGTGCACAGTTCAGTGGCATTAAGCACATTCATATTGCTGTGCAACCATCACCAGCTTCCATCTCCAGAACTCTTTCATCTCCCCAAACTGAAACCCTGTCCCCACCCAACACGAATTCCCCCTTCCCCAGTCCCAGCAACCACCATTCTACTCTCTGTCTCTGTGAATTTGAGTACTTTGAATGATTAGATACTCTTGGTCCCTCACGTAAGTGGCCTCGTGCAGTATTTATCCTTTCGTGCCTAGCTTATTTCTCTCAGTGGAGTCTTCAAGCCTCATCCTTGTCTTGGGCGGTGTCAGCATTTCCTTCATCACCTGTTTTTAAAGGTTCTTTCCCATGTTGAGCTGAGAACCACCTTGGGGGTCCTATAGGAAGCATTTCTGACTAGTACAGCCCTGCCCCTGGGAGCAGACAGCAAAGGAGAGTGTACCCACAGAGGCTCCAGGGCTGGTGGAGACAGCAAGTTGATTTCTGGCAATAACGTCCTTGGTTGCCCACAGCTGTGCTCTTGGCTGAGGTCTGCAGCAGTGGAAGAAGGGAGGGGTCCTGGCCACTTCCCTTGATCTCTTCTCCCTTTTGCCTGGTGTGCCCCTGGGAAAAATGCCACCTCTGTCCTGATCCAATCTGGTGCATTCATTTCCTGGGGCTGCGGTAACCAATGACCACTGGCTGAGTGATTTGGAACAACTGAAACATATTATCTCACGGTTTGGAGGCCAGAAGTCTGAGATGAGAGTGTCAGCAGGGCCATGTCCATCCAGAGATTCCAGGGGAGATTTCACTCTTTCCCCCTTCCAGCTTCTGGTGGTTGTGGCCGCATCACTCCCTTCTCTGCCTCCACCTTCACGTTGCTGCCTTCTCTGTGTCTCTTGTAAGAACACTTGTTTTGGATTCAGGGCCCACCTGGATAAACCAGGATCATCTCACCTCAGGGTCCTGAAGGTAATCTGTGCGTGAAGACCCTTTTTCCAAATGAGGTCACATTCACAGTTTCTGGGCACAAGCGCATGGGCATGTCTTTTGGGGGCCACCATTAATCCCACTGCATCCTGTATCTGTTTCTCTCATTCGGTGCATAGGTCTGTGCCTGGCGTCCCTCCCTTCCCTGTCGCACATGGGGAAAGAATGAAGTCTCCCCCTAGAATCTCTAGAGGGAGTGCAGCTCTGCTGACGCCCTGATTTCAGATTTCTGGTCTCCAAAACTAAGAGAATACATTTCTGTTGTTTATGACTCCGTCCTTCTTCTTATGAGACCATTGTCTTCCTAGAGAAGCAAGTCTTCTTTGTGCCCAGCTCCTTAACTCTGCGATGTCCCAGCTTCTCTCCCTGGGGGCTTCCACAGGCTGTGTTTCCCTAACAGCACTTGACATTTCCCTTCCCTCCCCTGGGTGTCCCCCAAAGGCAAGCAGGAAAGTCACAGGGAAGAGGACAGGAGCCCTGGCACCCAGCTGAGGCCTGGCATCCCCCAGGCTTGTCCCTCCCTTAGCAGTGGCTGCCAGTGATGTTCTAGAGCCAGGAGGGGGAGCAGCCTGGTTCTGCTTCCTGCTTGCCCTCTGGACTCTAATTAATTTCCTTCTGGTAGACTGTGTTTGATTCCACCCTCATTAAGTAGCTTTGCACATGTGGGTCCTGGTGGTTTCAATATTGAAGCATCTACCTTTGCTGGTTAATATTCAGCACTTGCTGCGTCCTCCTTTCCCCGGCTCTGTTGTTGCAGAAACTGTGGAGTCATGCCTGGAGGAGAGAGACAAATGAAAGCTAATTTCCCGTGGGGCCTTCCTTCTGGGAGTGGGGTTAAAAATGAGTTAAAGAGGGAAGGGGGGAGTTGAGGTTTAAAATAGAGTATGGCTGGCGGCCTCCTCTGTGGCTTCCCCTAGCTTTCCCCTAAGACACCTAAGAGGACGCACCAAAAAAAGACAAACACTCAGCACACTGGAAACAAAGACAGGTGGGCAGTCTGAGAGGAGCCTCCTCACTGCTAGACACATGGAGCACGGCCAAGAAAGACACCATCCAGCCTTCCTCCCAGGAATCTGAGACCTCCGGAAGGAAGGGAGGAAGCCACTTTCTCCCTTAGTCTGTGGACTGTGCCAGTCAGAAAGCCAGGCAACTGGTCCTGTACCATGCAGGTGACAATTTGGAGGTAAAAGGAGGGCTCTTCCACTCCCTTCTCTCTTCATCCTCTCCCATGCCTCTGCCTGCATCCGTTCAGAGACAGCAACTCCCAAGGCGGGAAGAGAGGGCATCTGAGAAGTCCAGTGCAGCCAGTGGGCTTACCCAAGGACAGGAAGTGTCCTGAACATACAGACATTGTTACAGATTTCCGTGGACTTCACTGTTGTGAGTGTTGGAGATTCAGGCCATGAAGTGGGTGGAGATGTCCCTTCTCAAGGTCAGAGTCACATAAGCACAGTGCCTGAGACTCATCCTGGGGCTGGACTCTTCTGTAAGCCAAGCCCTGAGAGGTGGACTCAGTCCTAACCCAAGGAGGCCATCATGGGGACAAGGATGCACTGATAGACGTGGGTGTCACTAGATCTCAGCCTCTTCGAGAGTGCACAAGCTAGGGAGGGGGGAAGCCTGAGCACAGGATACATACCCTGGAACCTGAACCCGACCTCTGGAAATTATCTACAGCAGGATCCAGAAGAAATGAACTTTGTGGGAAAAGAACAAAAGGCCACCCAAAGAGGCCAACCAACAGAATGAGATGAAAGAGAAGATTAACAAGCAAAATAAGAATTGCAAGGAAATGAAATGCTAGCCAACTTGCAATCCTTCTTGGGGGCAGTGAGAGCAGTGATGCTGGATGTGAAATCAGTGACATGGAAGGCAACCTGGAAACCCTGGATGAAAGTGTATCATGCACAGAATACCAAAAAAGATAAATCCAGAAGACACAGAGCCAGTGTTGGTTTTCCTGAGGAGACAGCTTGAAAAAAGGTCTATGTTTGCAGACCAACACCTGAAAGTAAATCCAAAGAAAACAGATCCACCACTAGACGCATAGTGGCAAAAATGTTTAATAACCAAGTGTCAGGGGCAGAAAAAGAATGGCCAGATAGAATGTGCACCCTCCCCTGCTCCCTCCTATGCCAAGAAAGTGTCTATGTTTGCCTGCCTGGGGGTCTGGCTCTGTCACTCAGGTTGGAGTGCAGTGGCACCGTCATAGCTCACTTCAGCCTCAACCTCCCTGGCTCAAGCTGTCCTCCTGCTTCAGCCTCCCAAAGTGTCAGGATTACAGGCATGAGCCACCGGGCCTGGCCCTTTTTAAAATGTGTGGGAAAATACACATAACATAAAATTTACTATCTCAACCATTTTTAAGCACACAGCTCAGTGGTGTTAAGTACATTCACACTGTTTGTTGTGCAGCTGATCTCCAGAACTCTCATCTTGCAAAACAGACACTGTGTCCTCATTAAACAGTAACTCCTCCTTCCCCTCCCCCCAGCCCCTGGTACCCACCATTCTACTTTCTGTCTGTATGAATTAACTAGTCTATATACCTCATATAAGTGAAACCAGACAGTATTTGTCCTTTTGTGTCTGGCTTGTTTCACTTCTTTGTCCCTGCGTCCTCAAGGCTCACTATGCTGTAGCATGTGTTGGAATCCCCTTCCTTTTTAAGGCTGAATAATATTTCATTGCATGGCTAGACCACACTCCGTGTACCCATTCATCTGTTGACGGCCACTTGGATTGTTTTCACCTTTTGGCTACTGTGAATGATGCTGCTGGAAGCATAGCTGCTGTTTGAGTGCCTGCTTTCAGTTCTTTGGGGTATATATTCCCAAGAGTGGAATTGCTGGATCATAAGGCAATTCTGTGTTTCATTTGTTTAAGGAACTGCCACACCATTTTCCATGGTGGCTGCACCATTTTGTATTCCTGTCAGCAGCGCACAAAGGTTCCAGTTTCTTCACATTCTTGCCAACCCTTGTTATTTTCTGGGATTTTACGGGGCTTTTTGGATCTGAGAACTGGATTGGCCAGAGAAGTTAAGTTTATTTGTATTAGAAAGATTTGGGCTGGGTTTTCAGGGTGGAAATGAGAAAGTGAGGGATGGTTAGAGTAGCAAGAAAGATACAGGGAAGGGATTTTAGGAGTTTGGGCGATGTCATGAATGAGATGTCCCTTTGGTGACTTGGAGAAGTTGCTGTAGAGATATCAGTTGCTTCAGAGGCCCCCTGTATGCTGAACTAATATTCCCAGGAAGAGGACAGTGTGCTAGGGCTGTCCAGTAGACACAGTGGGGTTTTGTGGCAAGGACAGCCCTACAGGTGCCGGGGCCGAACAAGCAGCTAAAGAAACAAAAATCAGATAGCCTCATTCTCATCTGCAGGACTGAAAGTCAGAGGGTAGCCAAGTCTGTCTGCGATATTTTGCAGGGAGTTTCTGTTGAGCCAGGTTGTCTTCAGGTGTGTCATCAACATGAAGGAATTCTCAGGGAGGCCAGAGCTCAGAAGAGAAAGCATCTGTGTATTCCTCCTGGGGGGAGACATGTACTAGGTGACTTCCCTACTGCACAGGAATAGAGTGAAGGTGCGAGTCCAACTGTGGGGAGGCATCAACGAGTGAATGGCAGTGATCATGTACACTCCATGCCATTGCCTTGCACACATGTGTGCAAACGTGAATGCAAAATGCCAGCTGTTACATTCATAGGGTTGTTTTCACATCTAAAAAAAATAACAGCAGCTCCTTACAGTGCCTCACGCTTGTAGTCCCAGCTACTCTGGAGGCTGAGGCAGGAGGATCGCTTGAGCCCAGGAGTTCAAGGTTGCAGCAAGTTATGATCGCACCGCTGCAATTCAGCGGGTGACAGAGCAAGACCGTGTCTCAAAATAAAAAATAATAAGTTCACAAGTGAAGAAATAAATTTTTTGAAAATAACTATATTTTCCAAAGGAAAAGAAAAACCAAGTGAGGAGAGTGGTGTTGCTCCCCAATTTTGTGACTCGCTTTAGTCTCACTTCCTAGAAGACAGCTATCAGACTTGCGCTTTTGCACTGGGTCTTGTGACAGGTTGTTTTAATTGACATCTATGAAGAAAATCTGGCATCACATAGATATGTCATTGGAAAAGAGGTCCCCACAGCACCCCTAAAATGGTCTTAAGTGTGCTTCCCCAAAGTCTACAGACCACACTTTGAGAAATGCCATTCTGACTGCCCTGTGTAAATCTCTACTCACTTTTTGGAAACATGCACCCCTATTCCCAAGCCCATCATCTCTTCCCATTGCAATGAGTCCCCAGACCTGTTTATCCAAGCTCCAGTTATGTAGGGCCCCCTTCTTTGAGATGCCATGTGCTGCTGTGTGCTGGGTCTGGCAGCTCGGAAAGGGAGCTGAGAGTGACTCGGTGTCAGGCCAGCCACACTCTCTGAGTGTCACTCCCCACCAGCAGTGACTCAGGCGCACCTGCTGGTGTTCCCAGACATCCTGCTGAGGAACTGTCCACAGGCACAGTTCCTAGAGGTGGTACCGTTTAGACCTGTCATGAGGAAAAGGGATTGTCCTCAATGCCTCGTGCTTTTTAAGACAAACCAGCCCCTCCAAGACTAGTACAGTGCACGGGAGGGGCTGCAGGGACCACACCTGGACCTGATTCTTCCACTTCCCTTGCACATGCAGCAGGCCTTGTGTGCCTACCCCCATTCTGTGTCTTCCTGAGAACGAGGGCAGGCCATGGGTGCAGAGTCAGAAAGGAGCCCGTTCCCAGGGCTGTGGCCCAGGCTGCAGCCTCCTGAGACACCTGAGAATCTGGTGACCTCTCCTCCCTCACACCCAGCCCCGTGGGTAGTCCCAGCAGCTGGTGACACCATCATCTCCAATAGCCTGGCTTAGGGGAGGGGGGATGGAGAGGACATCAAGGAGGCAGGAAGTAGCCCAAGGTCCTCAGGACTATGAAGTGCCCTCAATTAGCACAAGCATCCTGTGGACCTAGGTGGGGTTGAAATAAAGCAATAAAGCAATAATGTGTGCCATGGCCTTTGGCCAGCCTCTATCTGGCTTTGCCTGTTGTAGCCCTGGGACCTTGGGGAGCCCCACCCCAGCTGGAATTCACAGGGCGGGCCGGGGTTGGCCGTGACTCACAGTGACCCTGAGCTGCCTTTCTAGGAGACCCTCCTCCTTCCCTCCCATCCTGCCTCTACACTCCTTTTCCCCTCCCAAGCAACAACCACGTGAACCCAGACAGTGCTCTAGAGAGGCGGAGCCACAGTCAGCAGCTGGGCAACCGGGGGAATGGTGCAGGGAGATGGCAGGGGAGTGAGCTCCGGAAAGGACATTTGGCATCTTCACAGACCTGCCCAGCCTCCTGGGTTGGCAACTGGGATTTTCTTGGTCCTTCCAGTGATGGCCTAGACTAGCTTGGAGATGTAGGGGGTCCAGGAAGATGGGACAAGGCTGGTAGGAACACAAGAAACCCAGGCAGTCATCTGGTCCAGGGCTTTCAAGCTTTTCTTTGGAACAGAACTGCATTCATTTGTTTGTAACCAGGAGCTGCTTTGTAAGAGCCGCAGCCCACAGCCCTGCTGGTTCCTCTCACCTCCCTCTTGTCTACCGTCAGCCTCAAGATCTTGGAACACAGTTTAATAACCACTAGTGTGGTTCATCTGCCCATTTCACAGATGGGGAAATGGATCCCAAGAGGGAAGTCTCTTGCCACAGACTTACAGCGAGTTGGGCCTGGCCAGGGCCTAAAACCCAGTGCTATTTCCCAGGGTCATTCAGGGACAGACTGCAGGGACAGTTGTAAGGGGGAGACCACTAGGTGCCAGGGGTGCTCCCAGAGGAGAGGGGTGCCCGGGGGCGAAGCAGAAGAGGGATAGAGGCTGGCATTAAGTCACCAACCGCAGAGGAGCAGCCCAGCCTGCTCGACAGACTGTAAAAGAAAAATAGCTCCATGCCTCTGGTCTCCTCCCCGTGGCCACCAGTGCAGCCTCTGACCATGGGAATAACCACCCCTCTGTTTCCACCTCATCTGCCCTCCTTCCCCAGCTCCCTGTCCCCAGGAAGGGGAGCCTCAAGCTGTAGGCAGGGTCTGGCTGGCAAGCCGGGCACTGGGCCACAGCCCATTTGACCAGGCAGGCCCTCTGAGACCGTAGAACACAAGTCCTTTGACTTTCGGCCTTCCTGTGTCCCCAGCCTCCTCCGGCCCCAGGGAGGGCAGAGCTGTGATTTTGCACATTAATGGGTGATAGTTTGTGTCCTGGGGTCCCTCGTGTCCACACAGCTCTGACACACCCTCCTGACCATGAGGCCAGTGTGGACTCTGTGTGCCCAGGTCCCCGCCCAGCCCTGACTCCTGCATATTTCTAGGGAGAGAGCGCATGGCTTTTGACACATTCTCAAATGGGTCTGTGGTCCAGGAGATCAAGAACCCCTGCAGAAGGGGAAGACGGGTCTTCCAGGGAGGAGGGGGCAGAAATGTAGTAGAAAGGGCACTGTTGCTTTCTCTGTTCCCTGCCAGAGGCTTTACATGTAGCACTTGGTCTTGTTCCCCTTACCTCCTTGCGATGCTGGGATCACTGTCCCCATTTTACAGATGAGGAAACTGAGGCTCAGCAGTGTCAGGTTGCTTGCTTCAGGACGCAGCCCTGGCTGAGGGATTGAAAAAGCCGGGGCAGGGCCAGAGGTCAAAGGCGGGTATTGCACCTGCTTCTACAAGGGGGTGCAGCTCTAGAACCTGTACCAGCCAGTGCTTCAGAAGCCTCCCCTGACTGCATCCATGCCAGACCTTGAGCCCCCAGGTCCTGGTTCCCAGCAAGTTTTTTCAGCAGCCAGAGAGCCTGGCATAGGGCCTGGCAGTTCGCCTCCAAGGTTCATTCCTGCCATGTGGAAAACAGCCCTCACAACTGGCCTCTTGTGTCCTCACTGAGGCTTGAATGAAGCTTTAATGAGGGTGGGGGCAGAGTGCACCCTAACCACGGCAGGTAGGACCTGGCTGGCAGGTGGGCTCCAAGGGGCTCTCCCCATGAGGCTCCTCCCACCCCCCAGGCATGACACCCAGGCCCTCCAGAGCCCCCAGCAAAGACTGTTTATTTGCTTGTAGCAATGTCAGCTGCCAGACCACAGAGCCCGTCCCTGCCCTCCATCTGTCCAGCTCAGCCACCCTCTCACCACCCCCTGGCAGATAAGAGCAATGCGATCTGCAGAACAGGCCCAGGGCTGAGGCTGTGCCCCGCCCCCATCCTTCCTGAAATTCCAACAGCACAGAAGGCGTGGGCCTTGGTGTCTCCATCTGTAGAGAGTATATGATGATGTCCAGCCTGCTTGCCTTCCAGGGATTTCTAAGAATCATGTGGGGAAGGTATTTTAAAAGTACGGAATACAAACAAAATGACAAGGAGCAAACTCAGCTGGTCACCCACACATTCCCTGCCCAGACGTCCCCTCCCCAGGGTACTGGACCCCAGCCACCCAGGCTGGGAGCCTTTCTCCTCCAGGCTGTGCTGGGCGGGCTGAGGGAGCCCCCAGAATGAGGACAGCCCACAGTGGGTGAACCTGCTTTGCCTCCCTACCCAGGGATGCCTCATGTTCCCCAGGATGGTGTGAGGACAGTTTCCAGATGGGAATGTCAGCATTGCCTGGTCTGTGCAGGGCACCAAGCTAGGGTCAGGGACTGCAGTGTAGCTCATACCCAAGGATGGCAGAAATTGGGAGTGGGGGGGGCTTGAGGAAAGGGAGCAGATGTACCTCCCCCTTTCACATGGAGTGGCACGAAGTTTAGTCCCCACCCCAGGGCAGGAACGTCATGTTTCCTTACTTCTCCAAAGCCCATCACTCCGTTTTAAGCTCAGGGGTCTCATGACCTACTTTAGAGGAAGGTCACAGGATTCTTCAGGGCCTGCTTCGGGGGAGAACAGCAGTCAGAGAGACCTTCCTGCGTCGGCTGCCTCCTCAGATGCCAGGGTGCCATATTCTGGGGTGGTGTGTCCTGAGCCCCCAAACCCAATTCCTCCCTCAGACCCAGGGAAGCTCTGCTCCAGCGGTTTCTGCCGCAGCCCCCCACACTTAGTAGCACTTGCCTCCAAGCTGCTCCCCTCCCATCGGGAAGATTCCACTCAGTACCTTTCTGAGGGAGTCCTGATGAGGTTTCATTCTGGGTGCCTGGCAGGCTCTCCTTACAACCCCACCACTCAGAAACCCCCAAGGCAAAGGAACACTGAGGCTGCATCAGCTACAGAAGGAGCAGTAAAAACAACTGGAAGAAAACACAAATAAATATCAATAAACCATCCTGTCACAAGGCAGTTAATTCCAAATTTTGCCACGATGGAGAAGCAGCTGCTTGCACCGAGGAGGGCCACCCTTGGCTTCCTCCTCTGGAAAACCAGAGAGACAAAGGTCAGGGGCTGTCCTAGGAGAGGGCCACAAGCCAGGACCTGCACAAACTGCAGAGCCTGCAGAGGCCAGTCCCTGCTCTTCCTCAACTTGGAGGTAAAGACAAACAGGCGGGGCCTGCCCCAGCCCCTGAGGGAAGTTCTGCAGATGCTCCCCACCGGGGCTCTGGGAGGCAGAGTCGCCTCCAGGAGCCTATGCCTACTTCTCCTGGGGATGGTGGGCGAGCTGGATGGGCAGCCAGCCCTGACCTCTGGGCATCCTTTGCTCTTGCAGGACCTGGGCATGGAGTCGACCTCGCTGGACGACGTTCTGTATCGCTACGCCAGCTTCCGGAACCTGGTGGACCCCATCACACACGACCTCATCATCAGCCTGGCACGCTACATCCACTGTCCCAAGCCGGTAGGGTGGCTGTGGTCCCAGCCAGCCAGGTCCTGGGGTGTGCGGTGGGTGCCTTTCTGGGCAGAGCAGCTCTATGCCCAAGGAGGACTGGCAGACACTGCCCAGGCCCAAGGAGGACAAGCCCGTCCTCCAGGCACCAAGAGCTTGAGGTGCTCTCCCTTAGTGCCACTAGCACAGATTGGTTTTGTTTGGCCCAGGGGGTGAATTCATTGCCAACATTTAAAAACCAGAATTTTTCACATGATCCCTATATTCAGCTGCCCTTGAAAAACTGGAAGCTCCAGCAACATGAAGCCCTCATTTGTGCAGGGCTGGAGCTAAGTAGCCATCCCCGTTATGTGGGGCCAAGGCCACCACATGCAGTTGTACAGGTTGTACCTTGCACAAAAGCATGCGTACAGAGGGGTGGCGGGGTAGGGGGAGGCAGGGGAAAGTTCAAATCCAGCCCTCTCTCTACCCACCAAGCCATGAGCCCTGGTGCAAGCCTGTGTCCCGCTGGAGGTGAACTTTTTCTTATTTGCACAAAGGTGTCATAGAAGGCTATCTGGGGCCCTGCATGGGGCTGTCTACTTTGCCTCAGTCCCCACCACTCCCAGATATCTTCACCTCTGAGGCTGAATGTCCTTTGACACCCACGCTTTCACTCATGTCTTCTTCCTACTGGCCCTGGGAGCTGGGAAGGGAAAGCTCCACGGCTCTCCAGGCTCCAGATCTGCAGCTCAGCCCTGCCTGGATGGGAGGTTCTGCCCTGTTCCTGCAGCTCCAGGTCTAGGCTTCCCCAGGGCTATGCAGCCCGACCTGGTGGGACGGGGAGGGCTGGCTGGGGACATTTCCACACTTGAGCGCTTCTCTGTTGCTTTGGTTTTTTTCTGTCTCATCCCTTAATTTCCAGTGGCTTCCAAAAGAAGTGCTTCCCCACTGGCAGTCAGGAAACCAGAGCAGGACGAAGGGGTGTGGGAGGGAAGTTTTTCCTTTTGCTGTAGGATCTAGGCCAGGAGTGAGATGGTTCCCAAGCCCACCCTTCGCTCGGCCTGGATACAGACTTGACTGTGGTCCTGCAGTGAGCTGGAGCCTTGCTCTGGAATGGTGTTTCCTGGGGCTGAGCTCCATCTGCGGCTTTGTCGGGGGCCTTCTCTCTGACTCTGGGGCTACCTGATGCAAAGGCTCTGAGGTGGGGGCTCAGCTGTGGAGGGCTGGGAGCCCGGCCAGGGTCAGGAGCACAGTGTTGCAGAAGGCAGGGATGCAGGGCCCAATGCGAGGGGAAGGAAAGCTGGTGTTGAGGAAGCCTCGAGGCCTGATTGGTGCCAGGAGCCACAGGGAGCTGGCTGGGGCTGGTGCCTCCGTCGCTTCTCATGCAGTTCCACCTGGTTCTGCCTGGAGAGGTAGGAAGGGACAGGAGTCAGGCCTGTGAGGAGGCCTTGCCGGGTGCCAGACCCTGCCTTTCCTAGAGCAGGAATGGAGCTGCTCACAGATGAGAGGGTGAAAGGCGATGGGGCTCTCAAAAAAGCAAAAAAGAAATAGGAGGGCTAAGTATATGCCCATCTTTGAGTTAAGGAAAACAAAATTCAGGTAATCCAGTGATCTGAGCAAAGTTACACCTCCGAGGAGAACCACAGGTGTGATTTGGGCCTATGCAGTGACCCAGAGCTGGGCGGGACACAGGCCGGTGGTCCCTGGGTGGTCAGTGCTCATGGGGGCAGGAGGAGGGGCCTGGTAGGAGCAGCCGAGCTCCCCTCCCTCCCCAGCCTGTCCCTCACAGGTTGCCTCACGGACGGCCTGTGTGGGGAGAAGGACCCACCCTCTCAGAGAGAGAGGCAGGCCAGGGAGTGGGTCAGGGCCACTGTGAGACCCTGTGAGACAGGGCCAGGCAAGACCAGGAGGAGGGGCGGGAACTCCTGCCTTCTGATCTTCCCTTTCCATCTGGATAGGGGCGGGGCTGGGGGTGCATACCTGGGTTGTTGTGGTCCATTCAGGTGGCTGTAACAAATTATCGTAGACTGGGTGGCTTACAAACAGTAGAGATTTATCTCTCACACTTCTGAAGGCTGGAAGTCTGAGATCTGGGTGCCAGCCTGGTTGGTGACTGGCAAGGACCTTTTTCTGGGTTACAGACAGTCACTTTCTTGTGTCCTCACATGGCAGGAAATGGGCAAAGGAGCACGAATCCCATTGTGAGAGCTCCACCCCCCTGGCCTAATCACCTCCCAAAGGCCCCACCTCGAACTACCATCACCCTGGGGATTAGGTTTCAACACGTGAATTCTGGGGAGATACCAACATTCAGTCCATTGCGTGATGTAACCTTCCTCAAACCACTTCAACACCTGGACTTTGTTTTCCTCAAAACAAAATCAGAGCCAGCCAGAGTGGGTGAGCCCTGCTGAAGCCCAGAGACCTGGAGGGCCCCTTTCATGCCCATGTGGCAAGCGAGGCTCTCTGGATGAGGCAGGGGTGGGAGGTCCCCAGGCTGGTGGTAGGAGCAGCCCCTCCATCCACCCCAGACCAGGATGTCCTGGTCAGAGCAATTTGCATCTGAGAAGTTCATGTCAGCCCACATTATGGATCCAGAGATTGTGGACAGAGGTGTCAAGACCAGAGAGCTCATTCCAAAGGTAAATTGGATACTACCCGGACCTCGCTGAAAATCCTTCAGTGAGGGGCTGTGCTGTAGTTTAAACAAAACCCAAACTCCTCATCTGGCTTTGCCTTAGTCTCTGAGCTCCCTTCTCCCACTCGCCGCCCTGCGAGCTCTGCTCTAGCACGTGGGCCTCCCTCCTCTGCTCCTGACACCTTCACACCCTCTCCTACCTTAGGGACATCGCTGCTGGACGTCGCTGCTTCCTCTGACTGTTCCAGCCTCCTCTGTCTGAGCTTCCTTCTCCTGAGTTCAGACTGAGCCTACGGCCTCTGAGAGGCCTTCGTTGACAAGCCTGCCTAGCGTAGGCTCCTGATCAGCCTGTCTCGAGCCCCATTTATTTTTCCTTTCGTTTCTCCGTTTTACTTACTGGCCTCTGAAATTACCTTGCTTATTTATTTGTTGGCTAATTTATTGTCTGTTTTCCCCACTAGAATATAAACTCTGAAGGGAAGGGTGTCTGTCTTGTTCACAATTCCCACCTGCACCAGGCAGGAAGCAGGCAACATATTCCATTGTGAAGTTTGAAGAGAGTTTAGCAAAGGGTTGAGGACAGGATAAAGGAAGTCAACGGGGGATGTTGAGACATCCAAAGACAGCAGTGGTAGGAGGTTGTCTCACAGCAGGACAAGCTGTATTGCCAGAGGCAGGGTGAGAACACCTGGTCCAGAGCCATGCTGCATTATCCATTGCCATATAGCAAACTACCCCAAAACTTAGTGGCTTAAAACAACAGACATTTATTGTTATAGTGTCTGTAGGTCAGGATTGCAGGGGCAGCTTAAGTAGGTAGTTTAGCTTTGGGTCTCTCAAGACATTGGTCAGGGCTGCAGGTGTCAGAAGGCTTAACAGAAGTTGGCAGGTCTGCCAGGCTCAGTGGCTCACGCTTGTAATCCCAGCACTTTGGGAAGCCGAGGCGGGTGGATCACCTGAGGTCGGAAGTTCAAGACCAGCCTGACCAACATGGAGAAACCCTGTCTCTACTAAAAATACAAAATTAGCCAGGCATGGTGGCGCATGCCTGTAATCCCAGCTACTCGGGAGGCTGAGGCAGGTGGAGGTTGCCGTGAGCCGAAATCGCACCATTGCACTCCGGCCTGGGCAACAAGAGCGAAACTCCATCTCAAACAAAAAAGAAGTTGGCAGGTCCACTTCCAAGGCGGCACATTCGCCCTGTAGCCTCCCCATGGGACTGCTTGAGTGCCCTCACATCATGGCAGCTGGCTTATCCCACAACAGGCGATAATATAGAAGCCATAATGCCTTCCTTTCTTTCCTTTCTTTCTTTCTTTCAACAGTCTCTCTTATCGCCTAGGCTGGAGTGCAATGGTGCAATCTCGATTCACTGCAACCTCTGCCTCCCGGGTTTAAGCAGTTCTCCTGCCTTAGCCTCCCAAGTAGCTTGGGATTACAGGCACCTGCCACCACACCCGGCTAATGTTTAGTATTTTTAGTAGAGACGGGGTTTCGCCATGTTGGCCAGCCTGGTCTCAAACTCCTGACCTCAGGTGATCCACCCGCCTCGGCCTTCCAAAGTGCTAGGATTACAGGAGTGAGCCACTATGCCTGGCCTTGCTTTTTTTGTTGTTGTTGTTGTTTGTATTTTTTTGTTTGTTTGTTTTGAGACAGGGTCCCACTCTGATGCCCAGGCTGGAGTGCAGAGGTGTGATCATAACTTACTGCAGCCTGGAACTACTAGGCTCAAGTGATCCTCCCACCTCCCCCTCCCGAGTAGCTGGGACTACAGGCAGGCACCACCATGCCTAGCTAATTTTTTGCTTTTTTTTCTTGTAGAGACGGGGCACTCACTATGTTGCCAAGGCTGGTCTCAAACTCCTGGCCTCAAGCAATCCCCCTGCCTTGGCCTCCCAAAGCACTAGGATTGCAGGTGTGAGCCCAACCCCCACAATACCTTTTAAGACCCAGTCTCAGAAGTCACAAACCATCATTTCCACCATTCTATTGATTCTAATGATTCTGCTGCTCACCTAGACCAGCCCTGCTACAATGTGAAAGGACACTACACAGGGGCACAGATGCCAGGAGCTGAGAGCAGCAAGGCTGTCTTGGAGGCCAGCCGCTGCACATGCCAAAGTGGGGGAATCAGAATAAACTCCCCCATCTGTCTCTCCTCCTGCCCTCTGGTCTTGCTGCCATTGCTCCCATTAGCTGAACCTAAGTGGAAGCCAGGGGGAAGAGAGCCCAGTGATGCAGTCTCTAGAGCCCAGCCTTCTGAGCAGAGAAGGGCAGAGTGGACTGTGGGGCGAGAGGAAACGGAAAAGCTGGCACACAGTCTGCATCTGGAATGGTGTCCGGCATAATGAGCGGGACAGTCAACATTTGATGAATGTATGAATGAATTTATGAATGAGGGAGGAATACCCTTGAATGGAGGGCAGTGGAGGGCCATGCATGTCGGGGTCCTGGAACAGTTACAGAGGTGCCTGGGGAGTGAAGATGACAGATGGTATTACTGCCTGATGGCTCAGAGCCAGAGCAGTGTCGGGTGCTGGTACCCCTCCCAGGTCAGCCTGCAGGTGGGCACGTCATCTTTCCTGACAGATTAATGAGAAGCCCCTCAAACACGTTCTGCCCCAGGACCTGGGCAGCCTCACTGGGAAGGTCTGGAGAGGCTGCTGCCCTGACCTTCACTCGTAGTCACCTTGACTGTGCCACATCCCACTCCTGCCATCTTCAGGGATCGGGGGAGGACTGCAAAGTGTTGATTCTGCACACAGCCATTGAGCCTCCTGGGCGGGTTAGGATTCTGCTGCACGTAACAGAAGCCCAGGCGGACTGGCTCCAGCAAGGAAGAAAATGTGTTCTACAGATACCGAGGTGTCTTGTGGCGCCCACAGGCAGCCAAGTTAGACCAGGGTGCTAGAACTATAGATAAGCGCGGTGCAGAGGTCCCTCCTTCTCTCCTCGCTGCTCTACCCTGCCTCCCTCTGCATTCCCTCTGCACAGACTGCTCTTCCCCCTGCCGTATGGTAGGGAATGTGGCTGGCTATGGCTCCCAGGTTACTTCTCAGGGTTCCAGCCACTGGAGGAGTTAGGGTATATGTGTGTCAGTGTCAAGTCCAGCTTCCTCCTCCTCTTCCTCTTCCTCCTCCTCCTCCTCTTTCTCCTTCTCTTCCTCCTCCTCTTCCTTCTCCTCCTTTTCCTCCTCTTCCTCTTCCTCCTCTTCCTCTTCCTCCTCTTCCTCTTCCTCCTCTTCCTCTTCCTCCTCTTCCTGTCTTCCTCCTCCTCCTCTTCCTCCTCTTCCTCCTTCTCTCCCTCCTCTCCTCCTCCTGCTACTACTGCTACTCCTCCTCCTCCTCTTTCCTCCTCCTCTTCTCCTTCCTCCTCCTCCTCCTCTCCCTCCTCCTCTTCCTCCTTCTCCTCTTCTCCCTCCCCCCGTTCCCCACCTTCTTACTGCTCCACTTCTGGGCCAGTGCTGCCTAGTCCTGTTCTCTGCAGGAGGGAGCCCTGGAGGGATTCTTGAAAAGTGGAAGAGTTGGGAAAAAATGAGACAGTCTCGCTGAAGGCTTTTCTGGTTGTAAATGACAGAAACACTTTGAACTGACCTACGCCAAAGACAGGATTTCTCACAAGGAGGGCAGCAGATGGCGGTTAGGAGCATCAGCCTCAGAGCTGGCTGACTTTAGATCCTGACTCCGTCTTACAAGCTGGGCGGCCTTGCCCATCTATTTAAGTTCTTTTTGCCTCAGCTCCCTCATTTGTAAAGCAGGGATATTGGTAATACCTGTCTCATAGGGTTGTAATGAGGTATGGGACTATAAAGAGTTTGTAGGGCACTTTGGGAGGTCGAGGCAGGTGGACCACTTGAGGTCAGGAGTTCGAGACCAGCCTGACCAACATGGTGAAACCTCGTCTCTAATAGAAATACAAAAAAAATTAGCGGGGCATGGATGGCGGGTGCCTGTAGTCCCAGCTACTCAGGAGGCTGAAGCAAGAGAACCGCTTGAATCTGGGAGGTGGAGGTTGCATTGAGCTGAGATTGCGCCACTGCACTCCAGCCGGGCGACAGAGCAAGACTCTGTCTAAAAAAAACTTTCTAGGGCAGAACTGTGTGGTACTTTTCCTCACTCATTATAAGGGTCATGGCTGACACTCCTATAACCAGACACAGGGTAACAAAAAAGCAGAACAAATTTATTTAATCAAAGTTTTACACAACATGGGAGCTTTCAGAAATGAAGACACTCAGGTGAGGCACAGTGGCTCACGCCTGTAATCCCAGCACTTTGGGAGGCCGAGGCAGGCAGATCATCTGAGGTCAGGAGTTCAAGACCAACCTGGCCAACATGGTGAAACCCTGTCTCTACTAAAAATACAAAAATTAGCTGGGCGTGGTGGCACGCGCCTGTAATCCCAACTACTCAGGAGGCTAAGCCAGGAGAATCACTTGCACCTGGGAGGTGGAGGTTGCAGTGAGCTGAGATGGTGCCACTGTACTCCAGCCTGGGGGGGACAGAGCAAGACTCTGTCACTAAAAAAAAAAAAAGAAAAGAAAAGAAATGAAGACGCTTAGCCCCAACTACGTGGGAGGCTGATGCAGGAGGATTACATGAGGCCAGGAATTCAATACCGGCAAGGGCAATATAGTGAGACCCCCATCTCTTTAAAAAAGAGAAAGAAATGAAGACCCCAAACCCCAGGGAAAGAGGTTTTTTATTTTTTTGTTTTTTTGTTTGTTAGAATTTATTTTATTTTATTTATTTATTTATTTAGAGACGGAATTTTGCTCTTGTTGCCCAGGCTGGAGTGCAATGGCGTGATCTCGGCCCACCTCAACCTCTGCCTCCTGGGTTCACGCGATTCTCCTGCCTCAGCCTCCCGAGCAGCTGGGATTACAGACATGCACCACCATGCCTGGCTAATTTTGTATTTTCAGTAGAGATTGGGTTTCTCCATGTTGGTCAGGCTGGTCTCGAACTCCCAACCTCAGGTGATCCACGCCCCCCCCACCTCCCAAAGTGCTGGGATTACAGGCATGAGCCACCATGCCTGGCCTGTTTGTTTGTTTGTTTGTTTGTTTTTTGACAGAGTCTCAGTCTGTCGCCCAGGCTGGAGTGCAATGGCGTGATCTCGGCTCACTGGACCCTCCACCTCCTGGGTTCAAGCAATTCTCCTGCCTCAGCCTACCAAGTAGCTGGGATTACAGGCGCCCGCCACCACGCCTAGCTAATTTTTTGTATTTTTAGTAGAGATGGGGTTTCGCCATGTTGGCCAGGCTAGTCTCGAGCTCCTGACCTCAGGTGATCCACCCACCTCGGCGTCCCAAAGTGCTGGGATTACAGGCGTGAGCCACCACACTCAGCCAGCTATCTGTTTTTATACTCAGGTTTGGTAAAGAGTGCACCAGCTTGTAGAAATGCGATTGGACAAAGGGTGTGATCTAATGGTGATAGGCTGAGGGGACCCAGGAAGGCTGTCTGCTCAGATTCTTCTTGGCCTCTCTGTGCAGTGTTCCTTCCTACCCCTCTGGAATGGTCTTCAAGACAGAAGGGAGAGAGTGACCTGCCTAGTTTTATGGCTTGCTTTGAGGGAGAGGGGGTTCTAGTTTCTGTGACCTGCCTTGGGGAAGAAGAATTCTGGTTTCTCTGACTCACTCTGGGGGAGAAGAAGGGCCAGAGTCAGGAGGGGAGAAGAAGGGCCAGAGACAGGAGGGCAGCAGAAGGGCAGAAAAACTTTGCTTCTGAGGCCTTCCAATTTCTGTTAGTTCAAAGCTCTCTGCTGGCCCCGGCGCCATGCTTTGGAATTGTGTTCTGAGCCCCAAAATGTTCAGGCAGACAGTGCTCAGAGGAGATGCCCGATGCATCGCAGCTGCTCAATACATGTTAGCTGTTGTCAGTTTAGTTCAGACAAGCAGAAGGGAACTCTCACTCCTGAGAGAACATCAGCTCACTTGTGCTCTCAAGGCAACTCTATGAGGTGTCCATACCTATTGTTCCTGTCTAGCCAACGAGGAGACCCAGGCTCCTCAGTTCTCCCTGGTAGCGGCAGATCCACGTCCTTCCCGAGCCTGGCCCTGTGCGTGGCTGCCCCCTTGTGGCAATGGCAGTGCAGTGATGCCCCCTTGTCCTCTGTTCTCTGTGTGTGGGGTGTGTGTGTGTGTGTGTGTGTGGTGTGTGTGTGTGTGGTGTGTGTGTGTGTGTGTGTGACGGAGTCCCACACCAGTCCCACTCTGGCGCCCAGGCCACAGTCCAATGGCGTGATCTCGGCTCACTGCAACCTCCACCTCCCGGGTTCAAGCGATTCTCCTGCCGCAGCTTCCCGAGTAGCTGGGACTACAGGCACCTGTGACTACGCCTGGCTAATTTTTGTTATTTTTAGTAGAGACGGGGTTTCACCATATTGGCCAGACTGGTGTCGAACTCCTGACCTTGTGATCCACCCGCCTCGGCCTCCCAAAGTGCTGGGATTACAGGCGTGAACTACCGCGCCTGGCCTCTGTTCTCTTCTTTTAAGGCTCAGCTGCCCGGGCTGAGAGGGTGGACAGGGATTTCGGCCCCAGATTTTGGAAACCCTGGGAAGTGATTGAAGGAGGAGCTGCAGCTGAGGGGCTCAGTTCTAAGCCTTGGAGAGTGGCTACATTCTGTCCTGGGGTGGTTCCAGGAGCGATGCTGGGCAGACCACCTGATCCCACCCATGGTCTTTGAACTAGTGCTTCTCCACCTCGGCTGCACTAGGGAATCACCTGGGGACCTTTTAAAAATCCCTGTGTGGCCAGGTGGGGTGGCTCACACCTGTAATCCCAGCACTTTAGGAGGCCGAGGCGGGCAGATCACAAGGTCAGGAGTTCGAGACCAGCCTGGCCAACATGGTGACACCCCGTCTCTATTAAAATACAAAAAATTAGCGGGGTGTGGTGGCAGGCATCTGTAATCCCAGCTACTTGGGAGGCTGAGGCAGGAGAATCGTTTGAACCTGGGAGATGGAGGTTGCAGTGAGCTGAGACCGTGCCGCTGTACTCCAGCCTGGGCAACAGAGTGAGACTCCATTTCCAAAAAAAAAAAAAAATCCCCGTGCCTGAGCCACCCTCCCATCATTGGGGTGGCCCAGGCATCAGTGTTATTTTGTTGTTGTTTGGTTTGGTTTTTTGAGACTAGGTCTCACCCTGTCTGGAGTGCAGAGGTGTGATCATGGCTCACCGCAGCCTTCACTTTCGGGGCTCAAGAGCCTCCTACCTCAGCCTCCTGGGTAGCTGGGACCGCAGACACATGCCACCATGCTGGGCTTTTTTTTTTTTTTTTTTTTTTTTTTTTCAGAGAGCAGGTCTCACTATATTGCCCAGGGTAGTCTTGAACTTCTGGGCTCAAGTGATCTTCCTGCCTCAGCCTCCCAAAGTGTTGGGATTACAAGAGTGAGTCACAGCACCTGGCCCATCAGTGGACTTTAAAGCTCCCCTGAGATTCCAGGCCGGGCGTGGTGGCTAACACCTGTAATCCCAGCACTTTGGGAGGCCGAGGCGGGCGGATCACGAGGTCAGGAGATCGAGACCATCCTGGCTAACACAGCGAGACCCCGTCTCTACTAAAAATACAAAAAAATTAGCTGGGTGTGTTGGCGGGCGCCTGTAGTCCCAGCTACTGGGGAGGCTGAGGCAGAAGAATGGCATGAACCCAGGAGGCGGAGCTTGCGGTGAGCCGAGATCACACCACTACACTTCATCCTGGGTGACAGAGCGAGACTCCGTCTCAAAAAAAAAAAAAGCTCCCCTGAGATTCCAGTATGAAAGATTCCAAGGCAAAGAAGCACAGCTCTAGATGGGCCATCTCCAATGTCACCTCCTATTCTCCCTTTGTTTTATTTATTTATTATTATTATTATTTTTTTTTTTGCTTTTTGAGATGGAGTCTCACTCTGTCACCCAGGCTAGAGTGCAGTGGTGCGATCTTGGCTCACTGCAAACTCCGCCTCCTGGGTTCAAACAATTCTTCTGCCTCAGCCTCCGGAGTAGCTGGGATCACAGGCGCCCACTGCCATGCCCAGCTAATTTTTGTATTTTTAGTAGAGACGGGGTTTTGCCATGTTGGCCAGGCTGATCTCGAACTCCTGACCTCAGGTGATGCATCCACCTTGGCCTCCCAATGTGCTGGGATTACAGGCGTGAGCCACCGTTCCTGGCCCCTATTCTCCCTTTGAGCTCCAAGGTCGGCTTCCACCATGGCCCCTCTCCCTGAACCTGTGCTGGCCAGGGCCTCCTTGCTGAAGATCCAGTGCACTGCCTCTGGGTGGGGGTCTAACCCCATTAGTCACTCTTCTCCTTGGTGTCCAGACTCCGCTCCTCCTGCTGCTCTGACAGAGTCTTCTCTGACTGCTGTGTGTCTGGTGTTCCCTCTCCCTCCTGCTCAGCTCATTCTCTGGCCAGGCGTTTAATCTTACTGATGAATGTGTCCAGCCTGGACCTGTCTTGAGCCCCAGCCCCCTAAGTCCAGTGGCATCCGCAGCTGGAGGTCTTGTGAGCCCCTCAACTTACCATGGCCCCACGTGAGCAGGTCACCCCCCTCCTGCCTTCTCACCCACTTCTTGTCTTGAGCCCCTTGCCTTCTACTCATGTCCCAAGCCCAGAGCCCAAAGCCTAGACCCTCCTCACCCTCCCTGCCCACACCTTCTCCATCCAGCATATCGGTCAGCTGTGTGGCCTCTGTCCCCTCAGCACCTTCCAATAGCTTGGCCCTGAGTCACCCTCTCCACCTCCTGTCCACCCCTCTCTCCATCTCCCAGTCCGAGGAACAGCCCCCTTCAGGGACTCCCCTTTAGCCCCCATGACCAGCTCCTCCTGCTTCACCCTCCTTGCTTCCCTCCACACAGTTGTGTGGCCAGGCTCAGCAAAAAGCTAAGTCTAGGAACCAAAAGGTGTCAGCTCCAGGGGTGGGGAATGAAGCTGTAAAGGCAGATGCTCACCTGCCCCCACATCTGCAACACACAAGAGTGACACACAGGAGTGACAGGTGTAACACACAGGGGTGATACAGGCGCAAGTGGCAGGTGATACAAGCTTATTCATCAGACAGCCAGGCACCAGGAAGCTGGGGGCAGGGGTGGGGATGGGCTGTGAACTGGAGCCCAGGGGGCTTCTCCAAATCCACTCTGTTCAGTCTTGGGCCCTCCTTTGCCTCCTGGGTCCCTCCACAGATGCCTCTCTCCTTTGGACATTCAACTCCCATCTTCCCAACTCCTCTCTCTTGTGCCCCTTCTTCAGAGTCTCCTTCTCTTGCCTTCCCATCAGCCCTAGGCCCATCCCCAGCCCTCTGGGCCTCAGTTTCCCCCACTGCATAATGGGAATAACAAAAGTATCTACTGCCCTAGGGTGCTGTGGGAATTCCGTAAACTTCTTGCGTGATGTCTGGTGTGCAGGGCTGACAGTGGCTTGTACCATGGAGGGACCAGATGTGATCAGGCCCCAGGCCTTCACCTGCCCTCATGTCAGTAACACACCCCACGGCCACCACATCACCAAGCCCTGCCACAGACTGTTTCCTCCTCACTCAAGGATGCCTCACGTTTTCTTTCTCCATCCGAAGTCACTAACCCATCTGTTCTTAAAAGCTGAGCTCAGCCTGGGCGCAGTGGCTCACGCCTGTAATCCCAGCCCTTTGGGAGGCTGATGCGGGTGGATCACTTGAGGTCAGGAGTTCAAGACAGCCTGACCAACATGGTGAAACCCCATCTCTACTAAAAATACAAAAATTAGCTGGGTGTGTTGGCGGGTGCCTGTAATCCCAACTACTCAGGAGGCTGAGGCAGGAGAATCACTCAAACCCAGGAGGCGGAGGTTGCAGTGAGCCGAGATTGCGCCATTGCACTCCAGCCTGGGCAACAGAGCAAGACTCTCTCAAAAAATAAATTAAATTAAATTAAATTAAATTAATTAAATTAAAATAAAGCTGAGCTCAAATCTGAGCCTGGGCAGAAGTAATCTTCCCTCCTTGCCCTGCCAGAATTCTCTGTGCTGGTGCCGCTGTCACAGTATTCACTTAGAGAGCGTGCCTGGAGAGCTCGCTGTGGGTTGGGCTCTATTCAAAGCACTGCACTAGTAGTGACTCATTTAATCTTCACAGATACTCTTGTGAGGTCTATACTGTAATCCTTTCACAGATGTGGTTTGGAGGCACAGAGAAGTCAAGCAATTGTCCAAGGCCACACAGAATGGGACAAAGCCAGGACTTGAATCCCCACAGTTTGGCCCCAGGTCTTTGCTCTTCACTACTTGTTCAATACGCTGCTTCTCCACTAGCAGAGGGGTGTGGGAATCGTAATGACAAGGCAGCCTATTGAGCACCCACTCCAGGTGCCATGCTGAGCACTGCGCGTGGTTAACGTGCCGGACCTCCCCACACCGAGTCGTTGGCCACATGCGGGTTTGCATCTGAGTCCAGCGCTTGCATCCAAGCCTCAGCACTGGCCCACTGGCAGGAGCACGCTTTTGGCCCTCACTCCCCGGAGGGACTCATGCCCTCACCCTATCCAGCAAGAGTTTGGCTCCGGGGACTGTTGGATTGACTTTCCTGGGGTTGTAGTTGGAGTCTGTAGCATCTTTCAGCTGCATCATTTAACCCAGTGTCTGCCATAACAAAAAATCACAGACCGGTGGTCTAAACAGCAGACAGTTTGTTTCTCACAGCTCTGAAGGCCAGAAGTCCAAGGCTGGCTGGTGGGTTTCCTTCTGAAGCTCTCTCTTAGGTCTGTTGGTCCCTCCTCCTCCTGTGTCCTCAAGTGGTCATTCCTCTGCATGTCTGTGTCCTCATTTCTTCTTCTTAGGACACCAGTCATACAGGATTAGGGCCTACTCCTCTAACATTTTACCTTAGTCACCTCTTTAAAGGCCTTGTCTCCAAATACAGCTGCATTCCAAGGTACTAGGGGTTAGGACATCAACATGTGATTGTCAGCAGCATACAATTCAGCCCATGACACCCAGGGTTTCAAACTCAAATGCCAACGGACCCGACAGGAACGCATGTGAATGAACTGGGCTGGGAAAGACTTGGCCTCCTCATTCATTTGTTCTCACTTTTGAGGGAGACACAGGTAAAAATATCTCACTTTCCTCTTTACTGTGTGAAATACAAGGACACGAACATTTGTTCGTGGCCATATCCTAGCTTCCTAGAACAAGTGCCTGGCTCCAAGTAAGTGCTTAATTAATCTGCTGAGCAAGAGAATGCACAGAGCGGCCTTGGACATTGGGGTGTGGCGGGGATCATGGTGAGTCTTGGCCAGGGGGTCAGCAGGCACTTGGCTCCAGCCAACTGTTGTCCAATCTCCTGGAATCCAGACTCATATAAATCTGTTTTTCAATGCTAGCAACTAATTCACAAAAACTAAAACCATCCTGCAGACCTGTTTGCAGCTACTGCAACTGCCTAGGGCGCCCACCCTAGGCCAGCAGAGCAGGGCCTCCCCCAGCTCAGCCTGGGGGAGCTGGGCTCTTACCCGGGAGACAGGAAGCCTGGGGGCTGAGACTGGTGCACCCAGCCACTCAGGGCCCTACCACCCATGGTTGCCTCTGCAGGAAGGCGATGCTCTGGGCGCCATGGAGAAGCTGTGCCGGCAGCTGACATACCACCTCAGCCCCCACTCCCAGTGGAGGCGGCACCGGGGGCTGGTGAAAAGGAAGCCACAGGCCTGGTGAGTTACAGTCCCCCGGGCAGGTCTATGCCAGGCTGAGTATGTGATACAGGGCGCCCCTCCCAGGGATGTAGGGAAGGGAAGGGCGGGAGTCATGGGGGGTGGTCATAGAAGCTGCGTGAAGGAGGTAAGATGGAAGGAGGATTCCAGAGTGGGGAAACAGCTAGAGGGGGACCCTGGTCTGGTGGGTGGGAGCTGGGGAGTATGGGCCCACTGAGATGGCATGGGTGGAAGATGTGAGAAATTTTGAATTCCTGGTGTGCTAAAGTGGGCACTCCCAGACAAGCACAGTGTTTGGCTCGTGCCTGTAATCCCAGCACTTTGGGAGGCTGAGGCAGGTGGATCACTTGAGGTCAGGAGTTCGAGACCAGCCTGACCAACATGGCGAAACTCTGTAAAAATACAAAAATTAGCCAGGCATGGTGGCACACACCTGTAATCCTAGTTTCTTAGGAGGCTGAGGCAGGAGAATCACTTGAACCAGGGAGGTGGAGGTTGCAGTGAGCAGAGACGGCACCACTGCACTCCAGCCTGGGCAACAGAGCACTCCCTACTAAACTCCTCAGTTATCTCAGATGTCCCCAAGGGGACCCAGACCCCAGCCCTGTCCCTGGTCCATACAGCAACAAGGGGGTTCAGAGTCATTGGTAGGGGTTGAGGGGCATGTAGGACACAGAACCTGTGGGCTGTGATAACACCGTAGGAAGCAAGTAGAGGGGAGCCTGGAAGGAAGGCTTCCTGGAGAAGGAAGCACACCTGTCTTTTTGCAAATGCTAGCTGAGTGGTGTGCCCTCACAAAGACGCTGGCGAGGCCTTGGTGCTGCTGCTAGCTCATCCCTGCAGATCCCTGCAGGTCCCTGCAGGCTGGGGAAGGAAGGGCTGTCCCCCTCCCTCTTGGAGAAGAAAGATCTCTGGTACCTCCTTCTATTCTGGACCCACCCCCCACCCCCGCCCACAACCAGGAGATGGATCCTGGAGAGGCGCATTCCCAGGTGGATGAACAGTGTAAGGCTGTCATGGTGCTGGCTACGGGAGGGGCTCCACCTGGGTAAAGGGGACATATATGGGCATACAGCAAGACAGGGGGCCCTTGGAACCTGGAATGCCATGAGACTGAGCTGGTTCTTTAGCAATGGAAAGCTGGTAGTTTGAGCTCTGCTGGAACCTAAAGGCCTCTCCTGGTTCCCCACACACACGCATGCTCAGTCCATTCTTCATTCGGAAGCCATGTCATGAGGTCTCATTCCCCTCGGGTGGAATCTCATGGCACCTGAATGAAATCCAAGCACGGGCCTCTGATTTGCTCTCCTCACCCCCTGGTCTCACCTCTCCTGCTCTCCTGCCCCAGCCACACTGGCCTTCCTGCTGGTTCACAGACACACCAGGCCCTTTGCAGCCTCGGGACCTTTGTGCCCTCTGCTGGAACTTTCACCAAACTTTTTTGATGGCCCATGCTTGCTTTTTCATGTGTCCGTTCACACACTACCTTCTCCTGAGTAGCCAGAGCCCCACGCTACTGTATCGCCCCACACTCACAGGGTTTTGTGTGTGGTCTGTCTCCCCCTAGTAGAGGAAGAACAGGGATTTTGTCCATCCTGTTCACCACTGTGACCCTAGTGTCCAGCATACTGCCTGGCGTGAGTTTAACAAATGTTTGTTAAAAGAACAAATGGGCCGGGCACGGTGGCTCACGCCTGTAATCCCAGCACTTTGGGAGGCCGAGATGGGCGGATCACCTGAAGTAGGAAGTTCAAGACCAGCCTGGCCAACATAGTGAAACGCTTTCTCTACTAAAAATAAAAAAATTAGCTGGGCATAATGTTGCACGCCTATAATCCCAGCTACTCAGGAGGCTGAGGCAGGAGAATCACTTGAACCTGGGAGGCAGAAGTTGCAGTGAGCCAAGATCACGCCACTGCACTCCAGCCTGGGCAACAGAGTGAGACTCCGTCTCCAAGAAACAAAAAGGAACAAATTAGGGAGGAGATATCACTGTTGTCAATTGACTGGTTAGGATCGCCCGACTGGTAAGTGGTGGGGCTGAATTCAAACCCAGCTTAGGCTGTTCACCACCACACTGCTTCCCTAGTGGAATGGATCTTTATTAATGACATTGACAATAGCACCAAAAGTTAAATCAAGCTGCACAGATGGCTGGCAGCATTCCAAGCATTTAAATGTCACACCTTGAGAGTTTTACTTTCCAACTCCCTGGGGCTGGACCCCAGTCAGAGTCAAAATGAACAAACTGTGGACAGCCTCCCAGCTTAGATCTGAAGGACAAATGTGTTGCCAGGAAGTACAAGCCATGACCCTTGAGCTGCTGACAGTAGCATATGCTCTTGGAGCAGGCTGGGAGCCCCCTCCACCTCCCTGCTCTTCCCAGCACACTTAGAAATGCAGAAAATGGGGCCAGGCGCGGTGGCTCACGCCTGTAATCCCAGCACTTTGGGAGGCTGAGGTGGGCTGATCATGAAGTCAGGAGATCGAGACCATCCTGGCTAACACAGTGAAACCCTATCTATCTCTACTAAAAATACAAAAAATTAGCTGGGCGTGGGGGCACACGCCTGTAGTCCCAGCTACTCGGGAGGCTGAGGCAAGAGAATCGCTTGAACCTGGGAGGCGGAGATTGCAGTGAGCCGAAATGGCACCACTGCACTCCAGCCTGGGTGACAGAGCAAGACTCTGTCTCAAAAAAAAAAAAAAAAAAAAAAAAAGCAGGAAATGGCCAGGCGTGTTGGCTGACGCCTGTAATTCCAACACTTTGGGAGGCCGAGATGGGTGGATTACCTAAGGTCAGGAGTTCCAGACCAGTCTGGCCAACATGGTGAAACCCCGTCTCTAGTAAAAATACAAAAATTAGCCAGGCGTAGTGGCAGACGCCTGTAATCCCAGCTACTCAGGAAGCTGAGGCAGGAGAATCGCTTGAGCCCGGGAGGCAGAGGATGCAGTGAACCAAGATCATGCCATAGCCGGGCGTAGTGGCTCAGGCCTGTAATCCCAGCACTTTGGGAGGCCGAGGCGGACGGATCACGAGGTCAGGAGATCGAGACCATCCTGACTAACACAGTGAAACCCCATCTCTACTAAAAATACAAAAAAATTAGCTAGGCGGGGTGGCGGGCACCTGTAGTCTCAGCTACTCGGGAGGCTGCAGCAGGAGAATGTCATGAACCCGGGAGGCGGAGCTTGCAGTGAGCCGAGATCACGCCACTGCACTCCAGCCTGGGTGACAGAGCGAGACTCCATCTCAAAAAAAAAAAAAAAAGATCGTGCCATTGTACTCCAGCCTGGGCGACAGAGCGAGACTGTCTCCAAAAAAGAAAAAAAATGCGGAAAATGAACATCTCACGACTGCACCTGGGCTTTGGAGCCAGCAAACAGACGGCGGGGGTAGGGTGGGTGTGCAGGGAAGGGCACACTCACCATCAGCTTGAACTGCCCGGGCTCTGTCCCAAGAGCAAGCAGGAGAAGCAAGGAGCAAGGCACTCAGCCTCCAGGAATCAGCAGCTGCTACCAGGCTGAGAGCCCCTGAGCCTTGCCCTGCCTGCTATCTTACAGGCTCCCCCTAGGGAATCCTTCTCTGGTGGGGAAGATGGTCTTGAAAGAGGGGACTCAGAGATCCTTTGTGCCATTCAGGGGGGCTGAGCTGCCACCCAAGGGCGGTAGAAGTGGGAAGCTGAGTCCAAGTGATTAATACACCAGCAAATGTTTATTCATCACTTACCTACTATACAAGGCACTATTTTGCACTTATGAACTTCTTTCATATAACAGCCCAATGGTACTCTTAACTCAATTTTTCTGGTAAATAAGGGCAGCCACATACCTCAGGCTATGGCCAGCCGGGCCCTGACAGCTGAGACGTGCGCAGTGTCAGAGGACTGAGGTCCCTGGTTGCGCCCACCTCTGCACTTGTGGTGTCCAACCTCCAAGTGTTTCGTAAAAGCGGTCCCTAGTGTCGGAGAGCCGAGCAGAGGCTGGCACTGCAGCTTCTGGGGGAAAGGCCTGCCCCATGTGCCTGAGCCTTGCTTGTCCCTTTTCCCTTCAGCCTCAAGGCTGTCCTGGCCGGGAGCCCCCCAGACAACACAGTGGACCTGTCGGGCATCCCACTGACCTCCCGAGACCTGGAGCGGGTGACCAGCTACCTACAGCGCTGTGGGGAGCAGGTAGACAGCGTGGAGCTGGGCTTCACAGGCCTCACGGATGACATGGTCCTGCAGCTGCTGCCGGCACTCAGCACCCTGCCCCGCCTCACCACACTGGCACTCAATGGCAACCGGCTGACCCGGGCCGTGCTGCGCGACCTCACTGACATCCTTAAGGATCCCAGCAAGTTCCCCAATGTCACGTGGATTGACCTGGGCAACAACGTGGACATCTTCTCCTTGCCCCAGCCCTTCCTGCTCAGCCTGCGCAAGCGCTCCCCAAAGCAGGGCCACCTACCCACCATCCTGGAGCTGGGTGAGGGCCCGGGCAGTGGGGAGGAGGTCCGGGAAGGGACAGTAGGCCAGGACCCTGGAGGGGGCCCTGTGGCACCTGCCGAAGACCACCATGAGGGCAAGGAGACTGTAGCTGCAGCTCAGACGTGACATGGAAGTGAAGGGCCTCACTTCCTTATTGGGTAGAATGGGCAAAGCAGGCAGGGGAGGGCGCTTCTCCTATCAGGTGGGTTAAGGATATTGCCAAAAATTGGCCTGGGCCACCCACCTACAGAAAGGCAAACCATAGCATCTGGGGAAGGGGATTTGTGTTAAAACTTCCCGTTGGTTCTCTCCATCTGCCCCCTATCCCATTATCTACCATTTTGCTCGTCATCCCAGGACCCAGAGAACACTCTCAGCTCAGCCCATGGCCTTCCCCAAAGACTTGTGGAAATGGGCACATGGCTGGAGGTACTGGAAGCCCGAGCCATTGTGAACACCAAGAGCTTTCCCCCAGAAAAAGAATACAGTAGGGCCCCTACATGCATTGCATTACATTTTTCACTTAGGGAAACAAGCTCCAACCAGATGAATGTGTCCCCACTCAAGGGAGGTGGGAATCTTAGCAAAACTCCTGTAACTCAAGAACCTGGGGTAAGGGGTTGGTTGCCAGAGACCCCAGTTCCATCTATGCTAGGGGTGGACTGAACGTGGTCTACCTCCTTATGGAGATCCAGCCCTATTTCTGAGGCCCACCTTGTGATTCTAGGCATCTACCCATAGGAGCAGCTATCGCTATGCCCTTTGACATTTAGAGCAGCCTACGATGCCATGTGGCAGTGCTCAGGACATGGTGCCCATGCATACAGGCATAAAGTCCCGTTCAGAAATCCCGTATCCACCTTCCCTACCCACTGCTGGCTGAAAAACTACCAGACTTCTGTGTGGGCTCTGATGTCCTTAGCATGAAGGCCAAGTGACAGAACTGGCTTCCTTCTTGTCACTTGCCAGTATGACTTCACTGACCTAGACAGGCCGTAAGAACTCTTTCCCCATAACTCTTAATCCACCAACACATTCCAGAAAACCGACTGCAGAAGGTGGCCTTTAAAACCTTAAAAACCTAGGACCACGAAGGAGTCCAATCCCTTGGCAGATCCAACAAGATGGCTGGGGAGAGGGAGAAACTAGGGGCTCCCAAAGGAGCCTAACTTAGCAAAGGTTCTCATCTTACACCCTCCCCTTACCCAAATGCTCTCCTAGTGAAAGGGCCCTACCAGTTAAGGAATCTCTTCTAAATAACAGGCAACCCCTAGATCCAAGTAGTTCAGTCCAGGGAGACGGGGAGCCAATCACTCTTGAACCTTGTGGGCAAACAGTATGGGGAAGGACCCTCTGACAGGCCTTGGTAGGCAAGATTCCAACACAGGAAGACAGCAAGATGGGGCCTAGAGTATGGGGCCCTGCATGCTGTTAAGGTTGTGGTTAGGAATGATGCAATGCTGCAGGAGCTGGGACAACGCTACACCAAGGAACAGAGCACAGAGCAGCAGGGGCCGATTGAGGAGGCCTTAAATGCTTTGAATTTTTGCCTTCAGTCTAAAGCTGTAGAATAGGGGGTTAAGAGTTTAGGCTGACCACAGGGAAGTTTATAAGCTAGAGCGAATATCTGGAACTGCTAGTATCTGACAATAGTAGGCGAAGTTTACTTTTTCTTCAAATACACATTTTCAAGAATTGACACCCAAGACCATCCTTTATTGTAGTATTAGTTCATGGTAACTGCATGAAAAAACATTTCAGGAGGAATTTACAATTTCCAGCTTAAAGAACTTGCCCACCAACATAACCAATTTATGAAAGTCAATTCATTAAAAGGTACAGAACCTCTTGTTGGGCAGGATGGCAAGGGACAAAGCTACAACTTGGCCTGTGCCTTTGGAAGCTGAGGCAGGAGGACCATCTGAGCCCAGGGGCTTGAGACCAGCCTGGGCAACATAGTGAATCCGTCTCAACAACAACAAAAAATTTTAGCCAGGTGTGCTGTGAGCTGTAGTCCCAGCTACAAGGCGGGAGGATTGCTTAGGCCTGGGTGATTGAGGCTGCAATGAGCTGTGATTGTGCCACCACACTCCAGCCTGGGGAATACAGCAAGACTGTCTCAGAAAAAAAAAAAAAAAAAAAAAAAAAACCCCAAAAAAACTCAAGAATGTAATGAATGATACCCAATGTGCCTTTTCTAGAAAAAGTTGCCAAATATATCTTGGATCTGCTGAGCATGTCCTCTGATACACAAGGCAAGCATGTTTCTACACCCAATGTTGACGCTGGTTAGTTTTCAGAATCCAAACTGATGGCAGCTACTTGTCCTTGGGACTGACATCCTCTGGGAATATAACCTGCAAAGAAACTACATTTCAATCTCACTTTCTGCACCAACTGACAGTCAATCACAGGGTAAGAGATATCTTCAGAAAACTGTAGGTTCACCACTACACAATCTGCCGGTAATTCCAGCTATTTTGGGTGATTTCATCATTTGGTATCTTTTTTTTCAAGCGAGTTTTAACAAGATCAGCTGTTTATTCATTCCACTATGGGGTTGGATCACTGGCCAGCTCAAGGCTTACCTTCTCTTGGGCTGAGATGCTGCTGCCAGCTCTAAAACGGCACTCTGTTGTTCTCAAAACCTGGGGGAATGGAGAAAAGCATACATCTTACAGACTGCAGATGCAGAGCAGGAGAGGCATTTCTGATGACAGCGTCAATCAATGACTTTACAAATTTAAGTCCATCCTGACAAAAGCCCCTTAAGACCTTATTAGAGGTAATTTTTCTAAGTTTTGGTAAATTATTGAGGACTACAAATCTTAATTAGCTTCTCAGGGGGTTGTAATTTTTTTTTTTTTGGAGATGGAGTCTCGCTGTTGCCCAGGCAGGAGTACAGTGGCACGATCTCAACTCACTACAACCTCCGCCTTCCAGGTTCAAGCGATTCTCCTGGCTCAGCCCCCCAAGTAGCTGAGATTACAAGTACACGCCACTACACCCGGCTAATTTTTGTATTTTTGGTAGAGATGGGGTTTCACCATGTTGGCCAGCCAGGCTGGTCTTGAACTCCTGACCTCAGGTGATCCACCCACCTCAGCCTCCCAAAGTGCTGGGATTACAGGCCACCGTGCCCAGCCTCAGGGGAGTTGTAATCTCCATTTCAGTCACATCAATTTAAACTTCATACTTTTCCTTTTCACATCTGAGGAAAACTACATCTCAGCAGACAAGTAATTTGCCCAAGACTAAACAGCCAAGAGGTAAATAGAGTAGCCCCTCTTTCTAGCTAATCCACCCTGGCTCCACTGCCACCGGAAACTAAAATCAGTATCTCTGGGATAGGCTACACTGTTACAAGGTATTAGGTTAACTAAATCCAATTGCCAATATTCGACCTGACAGCTAGGCGTGGTAAGCCACTAGCCTCCCCATAGAGCAGGGCTTACCTCATGGCAGGCTCCTGGCTCCAATACTCAGCTGCCAAACATGCTGCTGATTCTTCACGAATTTGCAACCTAGGTGAATATAGCAATTAGGTCACCTTTCAGACAAGTTTACTCCTGGGAACCAGCAATTGGTGAAGACTTGACTGCAATCAGACAGGAGTAGTCTTCGTCAGTTATCGCTTCTGACGGCACTTCCTATTAGTGATTTCATCACAGCAGTCCAGCACCTCACAACTCTCCAGTACTGCTCCAACCGCAGATCTAGACCCCACCTGAAACTGAAGCTAACCCTGCTACTAGAGACATTTCTCAACGAAGGAGTTTGTTTCTGCATATCAGTTTGCTTTAAATGCAGTTCTAGGTTAGGACTGGGGCCGAAGCAGCCATCTCCAGTTTCTATTTAAGTTCCACCCTATGCAATGACTTGATACGTTACCCTAAAGTGTATAAAACACCTAAACGTAGAAAACTGTCAAAACGCCAATTTCCGTGCATTCAAGATGACAAAACTAGGTTCCATGTTAAACCCTACCCCAGATAGCCTCTTACCTCGTGGCTACCCCGTCTTCAGCACTCTGCAGTGGGTACGCAATCTGAAAGGAGTAAGGGCAGGAATTCAGGGCAGGGCTCTGGCAGTTCCGGTCAACTAAGTTGTAGAGGTTTCAGCGACTACGGTCAGATAGACGTCAGACGTCGTCAGTTATCGCTTCTGACGGCACTTCCTATTACAAGTATCATCAGGACAGTCGAATAAGTCTTCCAGTAATACTGTTACAATCTTACCGACGTACACCGCCCTCGGGGTACCCCAAACTGCAAGTAAACCCCAACTTACCCAGTTCTCTCGGGTTTGCAAACTCCCCACGGCGGGCCGGGGAACCGGGTCCCGGCCTTCGCAGGCTCCAGGCTCTGGCAGATTTGGCCCTACCACAAAAGAGTGATCCACGAGCCTCAGCCACGGCAGCCGGATTCGGCCCCGCGCTGCCCTGCCAGGATATCCAACACAGGGCCGCAGCGCCCGCCGCGAAAGCCACGCGGGCCCAGGAGCCGGGGAGCCACGCCATCTCAACAGCTGCCCTCCGCCCTCTAGCCAGGCTTCCCGGGAACATCTCCCCAGAGACCACAGAAGCTCGAGCTCTTTATTTGCTCTTGCCCCCAGCTACTACTCCCAGATTCCTAGAGAGCCTACCTCCATAACAACGGGAATGAAAAGGTCACACCTTCTGGGCTCCAGGCCCTTAAGGAGTCGGAATATCCCATTCCTCACAAAAGGAGGGGGACGCTGGCAAAGACTCATGGGAACTTTCCGCCAAGTAACGATGTAGACCGGCGCGCTACCCGCGACTCCACCTCCTGTTGAGTCTATGGTCTCTTCCACAGCCCCGGGAATTCTGGGTCACAACACGCGCGGCGAGTTCTAGGGCGCCTGCGCGAGGGCCGGAACGCGCGTTTGGGGCCCACCTCCGCCACTCCTTAGCTGGGTGGTCTTGGGCCGATTACTCATTCTCTGTGAGCTTCCGATTGGTCATCTAGAAAACGGAGACACCAGCGCCCGAGATGACACACGTGAAACCCTGTAGAGCCGTGGCACACGGCAACCATTCATCCTAGTAGCTCCTCCTGAATCTGTTGAGCGTCGCCAAATACGCTCCCCACAACTATTTCACCACATCCACGGGGCTTCTCAAACCCCTGCGCACTGGCCACCCTCATTACTCCTTTAGCACGACCTTTAGGGAACGAGCTGATGTCTTATCTGGATCCACGTCCATCCTCTGCTCGCCTCTGGGGTAAAGCTCTGGGGTAAACCTCCTTCCTCTCCTCATTCCTTGGGGCCCCCTCCACCTATGCGCCTGCCTCACCTTCCACGGCAAACTCTCTCTGTACTGTGGCTTTCCTTTCAGCCTATGAACATGCTCAGCTCTCTCCTTGAAAAATAATCCATGCAACCACGTTTTGCACACACACGTTATACCAAGGGAAAGAAATTCAATTTTGACTGCAAAAAACTGGGAAGACAATCATAAGACCTTTTGAGCTGGCCTCAGAAATAAGTGTAGGGTTTTTGTTGTTGTTGTTGTTCGTTTTCGTGTTTTTTTGAGACGGAATTTCACTCCTGTTGCCCAGGCTGGAGTGCAATGGCGCGAGCTCCGCTCACTGCAACCTCTGCCTCCCGGGTTCAAGCGATTCTTCTGCCTCAGCCTCCCGAGTAGCTGGGATTACAGGCATGTGCCACCATGCCCGGCTAATTTTGTATTTTTAGTAGAGACGGGGTTTCTCCATGTTGGTCAGGCTGGTCTCGAACTCCTGAACTCAGGTGATCCACCCGCCTGGGCCTCCCAGAGTGCTGGGATTACAGGTGCCCGGCAAGTGTAGGGTTTTATTTTATTATTATTTTTTATTACTATAAGTTCTAGGGTACATGTGCACAACGTGCAGGTTTGTTACATATGTATACATGTGCCATGTTGGTGTGCTGCACCCATTAACTCATCATTTACATTAGGTATATCTCCTAATGCTATCCCTCCCCCCACCCCCAAGTGTAGGGTTTTAATGGAGGAGGGGGCTTCCAGCAAGAGCCAGGTCAAAGGATCAAGCTCGAGGTTTCTCGGCCTTCATGAATTTGGGGAGAGCGCTAAGGAGGGAGGGTCAACAGAGGTGGAGGGGAGGAGGTGTCTGGAACTGCTTGGGCAAAACCGTGGGGGTCTCGGGATGCCAGCTAGGGCATTCTGTGGGTACTAGGGAGCCTTTCAGGCCTTCAGAGCACAAAGAGGACATGTTTGTCTTATGTCTTAGAAAGGACCTCTGGCTGCCCTGCAGAGAATGGCTTGGGAGGGGTGAGAATTGAGCAAGAAGCCCAGTAGGAAGAGAAAGCAAGAGAGGTGGCTTTAAGGGTTTTCCCAGGTGCCTGCCCAAAAGCAGGGTGGGTGTGGAAAACAAAGGGTGTCATGGTGGAGAGAGAGGAGAGGTGGCTGTTTGTCCGTCACCATATATCTGCCACAACAATGGGCATAGCACCTCAGCCAGCTGCCTGTACCCAGGAAGAGGACAGTCCCCAGACTTGGGGATGTGGGGGTGAGGGTGGGGACACAGCAGCTGAGGGTCTCTGTGCCCAGGCAAGGGCAGGAGCAACCTAGTCCCATACACAGACCTGTGCACACAGAGACATGCAGACATTGCCAGCTCTAAGGGTCCCAGCAACTCTGCTCAAATAATGTTTCCAGAAGAGTTAGTTAATGAAAATATATATTTGCCACCAGAATTCACTGGGACCCCAGAGCCAGCAGATGTGGATGGAAAGATCCCCTGCTCTGTCCTCTGGCCTCCTGCTGCATCTGGGCCATCAGTTGGACTGGAGGAGCTTGGAGGGGCACATCATTTTCCTCAGAGGCACCATCCTCATCCTCCTTGGGTGGGGAAGCCAGGACAGGGTTCTCGAGAGTTCCTGTAAACAGATGGCAAGCGCTGTGGCTTAACCCTTGAGTGTGTCCCCAGGAAGCAGGCACCAGGGAAATAAGGGGCCACAGTCATGAAAACACGTCATGCCATGGGGACAGCCTCAGCCATCCTGGAGGCCAGCAATCCCTCTCCCTGCTTCCTTCACTCCACAAGCATTTCCCAATCCCCTGCCATATCAAGGGCTTCCCCCTGCCCCTGCCACCCCCAGGAGCTTAAAGTGCCTGGAGGTGACAGACTTGTGTGTCAGAGATCAGAACACCTGAGACATGCTGGGGTAGCTCAGAGGAGAGAGGGGACCTGTCCTGCCGGGGCGGTGGCAGATTTGGACACCCAGAGGGGAGGAAGAGCGCTTCCGACAGAGACGAATCCAGAGATGAACCAAGGAAAGCAAAGAACAAGGGATACTGCAGATGCGTGGATGGAGGTGTGGGGAGTGGGTTACACGATAGCTTTGGGCCCTGACTTGCATTCTGAGGAGTGCAGCCTTCCAGGCAGTGGGAGGCATTGCGTAGTGTGGGCTGCATGTAGTTTTTGTCCACATTAGCAGGACTGGAATAGGATAAGAGTGCAGGCTGGGCCGCCCTGCAGTGGTACAGAAGCAGAAGTGAGAGGCAGGGCAGGGCAGGGCAGAGGGATGAGTGGCCGCCTGAGAGGTCAAGGACACTCAGCTCCAGGTGGGAAAGCTGGTATAGCAGGGGGAAATAAGCTGAGGCTCTCAAGTCCTTCCACCTGGGTGAGGAGGGGGTGGGGTGACATACATGTGACCTGCTGGGGCAGCCCCAAGGCTGTTCCTGTTGGGAATGTCACATCGGAGGCCTCAGCAGGCAGTGGGGTGTGGAGTGCTTGGGGCAAGATGAGGGAGGGACAAGGTGACTTTCAGAGGTGACTTTCCTGGCATTGTAGTGAAGGGAGGGAGATGCAAAGAGAGGGTGAAGAGAAACCTATCTGTATGTGAGGACATGGTCATGGCCCAGGAGCCTGGGAAACCAGGAGGCTGTGGGGCAGAAGAGGCCAGAGGAGCCTCCCTACAACAGGGGCTGTGGGCGACTCAGGAGGCTGTTATGGGGGGCAACAGGCACAAGCAAGTGAAATTTGTCAGGAAAGAGATGGAGAAAGGAGAGGAGGTGAACCAGTGGAAGGTGGGAGCTATTGAAGGTTCTAGAAAGAAAGGGTATGCAGTAGAGACAGCTAATCCTCAGAACAGGCCTCTGAGGGTAGGAGGAAGGAACCAGTCTTGGTGGAGGCAGCTGGGTGGGGACAGGAGAGGCCATCACTACACTAGAACGGAGAGGACGCAGGCCATGGACATGGGGGAAGCATGGGAAGTGGTTTCTCAGAGGTGGGGGAGTTGGGGTGTGAAGGGACTAAGGGCCTATGCAGAGCAGTTCCTCTGAGGGTCCAGGGAGATGCTGCCTCTGTTTTAGGCTGCGCTGTGACACAGCCCTTCCTAACTTATTCCCCTGCTGAGTCCCCAGGCTCAGCCCAGGCCTGGCTAGGGACAGACCCTCGATAACCAATTGAATGGGCAAAGGGTGTGACTGACTGGCATCGGAGAGAGGGCAGCCGGAGGCTGGGCTGGTGGAAGCACTAACAGCCTCAGAGGTTTCCCCTGGTTCCTGCCTGAAAGCAAGGTGTGGGTGGGAAGGAAAGGAGGGAGCCACTGTTTTAGGGAGGCAATCCCTGTAGAGGACCTGGCATGCGGGGATCTGCAAAGGGACTACGAGGAGGTCTCTGGGTCCCGCCCCAGACTCTCCAAGGCTTTGTGGCCAAGCAGCAGACACACACCCCAGGCCAGAGGCTGCAGTCACCAGGCTACTCACGAGGGACAACTGCCCCTGACGGGTCCTCACACAGCGTAGGCAGCGTCTGCTCCCACGAAGCCCAGTTCACCTCCTCCACCCTGAGGGCAACAGAGCAGCTCTGAGGTTTGCCTGCTTTGACCACCCCCTCTCCCACCCCAGAGAGGGGCGTGGCCCCCCAAATTGGGAGACTATGCAGAGATGCTCTGGTGGACACAGAGGCCCTGAGGAGGACAGGCTTTCTCTCTGCAGGGTTCTGGGCCACCCACTTGGAGCCCTGTCCTGTGAGGCAGGTGCTCACTTGCAGGAATCAGCATCCATCGCTTCTGGCTGTTCACAGCAGCCTAGGTTGCCCAGAGCAACCAGAGAAGAGGAATTCAGATCAGGTGTATCTGTGCTCCCAGGTTCTGGGGCCTTTCACTGCTGCTCCTCATGCCTAAGACTCCGTCTCTCTGCTCATCTGCTGCCTCACGACAGTGTCTGGGTTTTTTTGTTGTTGTTTTATTTTTCTTTTCTTTTTTTTTTTTTTTTGAGACAGAGTATCGCTCTGTCGCCCAGGCTGGAGTGCAGTGGCGCCATCTCGGCTCACTGCAAGCTCCGCCTCCCAGGTTCACACCATTCTCCTGCCTCAGCCTCCCTAGTAGCTGGGACTACAGGCACCCGCCACCACGCCCGGCTACTTTTTTGTATTTTTAGTAGAGATTGGGTTTCACCGTGTTAGCCAGGATGGTCTCGATCTCCTGACCTCGTGATTCGCCCACCTCGGCCTCCCAAAGTGCTGGGATTACAGGCGTGAGCCACCACGCCGGGCCGACAGTGTCTGTTTTTAGCTGTGTGTTTGTCACTAGGTTCCCTCTCCCAGTGTCCCAGCCTTTCCTAGACAAAGAAGGGCATGTTCTCCATGGAAGCGGTTGTAGCTCAGAGATCAGGCTGGCAGAATTGGGGGTGGGGGGATACAGAGCAGTCAGGGCAATGCTAGAGTGCTAGGAACCCAAGGGTCCCTCTGACTTCTTGGCCTCCCTACTGTACCACATTTCAGGCTGCAAGGAAGAGTCTGAGATCACCAGGAGGGGACCTTCAGTTTAAGCCACTGGGACAGGCAGATGGCCAGTCATGCGGCAGCCATGGCTTGTCAGATCCAGACCCCTGACCTCACCTGCTCAGGCTCAGTCCCTGGTGCTCTTTGGGCCTGCCCTTCCCACCAGACCTGGCTCCTGGCAGCTGTGCCCTGCACTGCAGGGGGGCCCCAGGGATTGCTGGACAGCAAGGCCCCCAGGAGACCCTCCCGCCACTCACTCACCTGAAGCACCAGCGCTCATCGGGGCTGCCATCTGGCTTAGTGCCGACGGTCAGCATCACGCCTGCCCGCTGCTTCTTCCTGCACCACCAATAGCCATTCTCCATCTCCAGGACAGAGATGGCTTTCTGGGGACAAAGGATGCATCAGACAGAATGTCCTGGGACCCTGCCTGGGGGCAAAGGCACACAAGGCAAGCGGAGCAGGGAAGTGCCCGCAGCACTTCACAGTATAACGCAAAGTCAACTAAACACGCGGATTCGAATCTGGCTCCAACATCCGATTACCTATGTGGGGTTGGGCCCTCAGCCTCTCTGCATCTCAGTTTCCCCATTTGTAGACTGAGGACAAAGTGCCTCAGACAGCTGATGGGAAGTCTGTACGTTATGAGTACTGGACAGCTACTTGCTCTTACATCGTTCCAGGCTCCAGATTGCCACACCACCAGCAACAGAACTTCATTTGCTCACCCCATACATGTGCCTGCCCAGAGGCACACCAGTGAGTCAGGTGGGGCACAGAACCTTGCAGAGGAGGGCACCAAGGCTCAGAGGAGATAAGGGGCTTCCCCAAGATCAACAATGAATTGGCAGCAGGGTGGGGCACAGTGGCTCATGCCTGTAATGCCAGCACTTTGGGAGGCCAAGGCAGGTGGATCACCTGAGGTCAGGAGTTCGAGACCAGCTTGACCAACATGGTGAAACCTTGTCTCTACTAAATACAAAAAAATTAGCTGGGCATGGTGGCACATGCCTGTAATCCTAGCTACTTGGGAGGCTGAAGCAGGAGAATTGCTTGAACCCAGGAGACAAAGGTTGCAGTGAGCCAAGATTGCGCCATTGCACTCCAGCCTGGGCAACGAGCAAAACTCTTGACTCCAAAAAAAGAAACACTGGACAGCAATGATGATAATAGTAGCTGGTGGCACATTGAGCACCTACTTGGTGCTGGGCACTGTCCTAAGTACATCTATGAGCTTAAAGGAGGAGGGAGTAATCCCAGCACTGTGGGAGGCAAAGGTGGGAGGATCACCTGAGGCCAGGGCAACATAGTGAGACCTTCTTCTCTACAAAAAATAAAAATATTAGCCGAGTGTGGTGGCAGGTGCCTGTAACCCCAGCTACTCAGGAGGCTGAGGAAGGAGGATCACTTGAGCTCAGGAGGCCAAGGCTGCACTGAGCTGTGATCGTGCCACTTCACTCCAGCCTGGGTGACGGAGCAAGACCTTGTCTCCAGAAAAAAAAAAAAAAAAAAAAGGAAGAGGAGGACTGACGAAGTACAGCTGCCCAACCCGGCATCTCCTGGCTAGGGAAGTCCCAGCTCCGCAGGGTCCCGAACACTCCCCACTGCCTGAGTGTGGGGTGGGGTGGGGGCAGGGAGCCTCTCTGGTGGCACCTGCAGCTTCCAGATGCTCCAGCTGTCGGTGGCGACACTGTTGACGGTCTCGCTCATGAGGGCGATGAGCATGTTGAGCAGCAGGATGTAGGTGAGCAGCACGTAGGCCAGCAGCAGCAGCAGCACCATGCCGCGGAAGTGCAGCTGCTCCTGGAAGGCCAGCTCGCCCATGCCGATGGTGAATTTGAAGAGCTCCAAGCAGGCTTCCAGGATACCCCTGTACTGGACCCCGTTGCCCTCGTCCTCCTGTCCCTCCGCGGGCTGCACCGACTCTGTGGCATTGGGGCCTGTAGGAGCTTCGGGGCGCCAAGCCTCCTGGCTCAGACTCACCAGGGCTATGGGATGAAGGGAGAGGGGTCTTTAGCCCAGGATACCGGCAGGCAGCCTTGGGAGTATACAGCGTGGACAAGGAACATGGGGAAGGGGGAGGGGGCCGGAGGGAGCCTTTACCTACAGCGAAGCCGAAAAGGAAGACTAAGTAGATCAGAAGGAAGCGCAGCAGGTCCCGCAGGATGACCTGGAACACATATGCCCAGGGGCCAGGGTGGGTAGCTGGGCCACCAGTCATGACCCCAGAACCCTGCCTCACCCACAGCAGCATGGTTCCCGTGTACACTGCACATACGCACACATACATATGCATATGTGGGCCTGTGGAGCCACACCGAGCAGAGGAGTCTTTTAAAAATATATCTCAGATCTGGCTGGGTGCAGTGGCTCATGCCTATAATCCTATCACTTTGGGAGGCTGAGGCGGGCAGATTACCTGAGGTTGGGAGTTCAAGACCAGCCTGGCCAACATGGTGAAACTGCGTTTCTACTAAAAATACAAAAAATTAGCCGGGTGCAGTGGTGCACCTGTGCCTGTAATCCCAGCTACTCAGGAGGCTGAGGCAGGAGAATCACTTGAACCCAGGAGGCAGGGGTTGTGGTGAACCAAGATCACACCACTGCACTCCAGCCTGGGCTACAGAGTGAGACTTCGTCTCAAAAAAATACATATATACAAAAAATACATATGTATCAAAAAAATACATATATACACACACACACACATATGTCTCAGATCACATTGTTTTCCTGCTTAAAACTTTCCAGTAGCCGGGCATGGTGGCACAAGCCTACAGTGCCAGCTACTCAGGAGGCTGAGACAGGAGGATTGCTTGAGCCCAGAATGTCAAGGTGGCATTGAACTATGATCGTGTCACAGCACTCCAGCCTAGGTGACTGAATGAGTCCCATCTCAAAAAAAAAAAAAAAAAACCTTCCAGGGTCACAAAATTAAATATAGAACTACTGTATGACCCAGCAATTCCACTTCTGGGTATGTATATGCCCAAAAGAATTGAAAGCAGGGACTCTAACAGATACTTTTACACCCCTGTTCATAGCAGCATTATTCACAGTGGTCAAAAGGTGGAAGCAACAGGTGACTGGATCAACAGATGAATGGACGCACAAAATGTGGTGTATCTACACAATGGGATATTATTCAGCCTCAAAAAGGAAGGAATTGGCTGGGCGCGGTGGCTCAGCCTGTAATCCCAGCACTTTGGGAAGCCAAGGTGGGTGGATCACCTGAGGTCAGGAGTTCAAGACCATCCTGGCCAACGTGGCAAAACTCCGTCTCTACTAAAAATACAAAAAATTTGCCAGATGTGGTGACACATGCCTGTAGTCCCAGTTACTCGGGAGGCTGAGGCAGGAGAATCGCTTGAACCTGGGTGGCGGAGGTTGCAGTGAGCCAAGATTGCACCATTGTACTCCAGCCTGGGCAACAGAGCAAGACTCCATCTCAAAAAAAAAAAAAAAAAAAAAAAAGGAAGGCATTTCTGACACATGCTACAACATGGCTGATCCTTGAGGACATTATACTGAGTAAAATAAGCCAGACATTAAAGGACAAATACTGTATGATTCCACTTATACGACGTAGCCATGGTCGTCAAATTCATAGAAACAGAAATTAGAATGGTGGCTTCCAGGGACTAGGGGAAGGAGAGAATGGGGAGTTGTTTAATGGGTGTTGAGTTTCAGTTTGGGATGACAAGAAAGTTCTGGAGTTGGATGGTAGTGATGGTTATACAACAGTGTGAATGTACTTAATGACACTTAGCTGTATACTTAAAAAAAAAAAAGGTTAAAATGGGCCAGGTGCAGTGGCTCACGCCTGTAATCCCAGCACTTTGGGAGGCCAAGGCAGGTGGATCACCTGAGGTCAGGAGTCGAGACCAGCCTGGCCAACGTGGTGAAAACCTGTCTCTACTAAAAATACAAAAATTAGCTGGGCATGGTGGTGGGTGCCTGCAACCCCAGCTATACAGGAGGCTGAGGCAGGAGAATCGCTTGAACCCAGGAGTAGGGGTTTGCAGTGAGCCGAGATGGTGCCATCGCACTCTAGCCTAGGCAACAAGAGTGAGACTCTGTCTCAAAGAAAAAAAAAAAGTTAAGTTCTATGTTAGGTGTATTTTACTACAATTTAAAAAAAAAAGCCTCTGGAGACCTCCAAATCCCTCCCCTTGGAAGGGGCCCCTGGCCCTTCCCTTCCTCTCAACCTCCTCACCTCCACCCTCCTGCCATCTCCCCAGCCACCCAGCCTCCTCACCCTGTCCCAAGCACCCCAAGCTGCTTCTGGCTCACGGCAGCCACTGCTGTGCCCTCTGCTGAGAATATCTCCTCTTCACCCTGCTGTGGCTGAATCATTCTTTCAGGTCTCAACTTAAACATCCCCTCTTCAGAGAGGCTTCCCAGACCAACCCATCTAAAGGGTACTTGGTCCCAGCCATTCTCCATCAGATTGTCCTGTGCTTTTTTTTCCTTCATAGAATTTAGCAGTGTGGAGTGTTCTCAGTTGTTTTCTTAAGGTTTTCATTTCCTCCCACCAGAACATCAGCTTCAGGGGAGCAAGGACTTGTTTTGTTCTCTGCTATATTCCCAACACCTAGAACGGGGCCCGGCCCACAGTAGGCACTCCATAAACATGCGCTGAATACATAAATGAACGCAGTTACATGCCCGCACTCACACATCCCAGGACACAGACATGCAGATGAGCTTATGCACATATTCTTTGCTCATTGCTTGTGGAAGGATGCACATGCTCCCGTGTGGACACCTGCAAACACACATATGTGCGTTTGTTTGCATGTGCATGCAGAGCCCTGAGAGAGGTATGTGCACGCCTGTACTTAAGCTTCCATCCAGCAAGTATCTGGGTGCTGGCGCACAGGCAGATGTACACATGCCCTCCTCTGCCTAGGATAGCTGTGGAGGAAGGCTCTTCTTGCCTGATGAGGCCAAAAGAGTCCCGGTGGGCCACCCCCTTCTCTCACCTTCTGGATCATGACACTGTAGATGCCTGTGTGCTGGAAGCCACGTGTATAGTAAAGCAGGTTCAGCCAGCCCAGCACCAGCGCAGACACAAGCAGGGGCAGGTACCACTCGATGGCCAGGAAAAACAGCACCTGGGACACCACTGTGAGCAGGGCCTGGAACAGGCTGTGTGGGAGCAGGATCCAGGTGGGCTTGCTGGCCACTTGGCTCCCTGAGCCCCCACTGCCCTATGCTGACCAAGGTCCTGACCTCCATCTTAGGCAAGACATTTAACCTCTGTGGGCCTCAGTTCCCTCCCACTGTAAAATGGGCATAATAATAATGATGCCTGACTCATAGAGTGTTTTCAAGGACTAAGTGAAACAGGTGTGTGCCGAGGCCTAGTAAATGTCACTATCTACAGTGATGGGAGCACAAGGGGCCCCAGGCTGGACGGCAGCCCAGACTCCTGGGACTGGCCTGTACCCAGGTCCCGACTTCCTGGGCCCCATGTCTTCGCCTCTAAAGCCAACCTGGTGCCTTCTGCCACAACCTTCTGCCCTTCCAGACCTCAGAGACAGTTGAGGGAAGGAGGAGTGAGAACCCACGTACAAGAGGATTTCAAAGTAGCTGTCTATGAACGAGATCCAGATGAACAGGTGGCGCCGCCAGAAGTACCACAGCTGCGGAGGAAGGGAGGACAGAGGGCTGTGAAACCTGCTCTCCTGCATGCCCCCTGCTGGCCTGGCTGAGCGGGAGCCTGCCACCCGGGCTAGGGCTAAGTCAGCAGCTTTGGTTTGGGGGGACTCATGAATACTTCTGATAGCTGAGATCGCTTGGGACTTTCTTTCCAGAAAAGCAGCCACCTAGGCAAGGCCGGGGGGTGCAGATGAAGAGCCTGTGCACTGCATGCAGGAAGGGGAAGAGTGCCTCTCCCTTCCCTTCTCCCTGGCCTCACAGGGAGCACCCATACCCCAGCCAACCTGGGTTTGGTGCCCAAGTTCTGCCCACTCTGCGGAGGTCCCAATGTCTTGGTGTCCAGCCTGTGTCCTGCAGGCTTACAGCATTTCCCACTGAAGAGGCCCTACTGGGGGAAATAGCCTGAACCCCACCTACCTCTGGTCTCTGTGCTCCCCAAGAGGGGAACTTCCCAGCCGAGGGGCCTGGCTGGGGGCAGGGGCTTCCAGCTCCATTCCTGAGGGAGCAGAGCCTGTACTGCCAAGGAATCCGAGAAGCTATCTGCTACCCCAAGGAACCCCAAAAGCACAGCAGAGGGGTTCCAGGGGACTCAGAAGGCAAGGCCAGAACCTCTGGCCCTCAGCTTCGGTGAGGCTGGTTGCTCTGGGTGGGACTGGGTATTGTCAGTGAGGGGATGCAGCTAACTTTCTCTAAGCCCCCTGAAGCAGAATTCTAGGTTTGCTTCTTGGTAGGAGAAGGGGAGGGGCACTCACCTGGCCCACGAGGAGGTAGATCCCCCCTAGCAGGATAAAGATGTGGCCCGCCAGCAGCATGGAGTTTCCAACCTCCGCTTTCAGGTGAGGGGCAGCCTGCTGAAGACACACTCAGATGAGACCTAGGGCCTTGGGTCCTCTCTCGAACAGCTCACCCTTGAGAGCTGAAGCTGAGGGCCTACTCTGAGCCTGAGCTGTGGAGAGACTCCTCAGAATGGCAGGGGTACATGGGCTCCAGGGAAGGACCCCTGGATCCTGAGAGGCACACTGTGTAGCATTTCAGTGTAGGGTCTGAAGCCAGGCTGCCTGGATTCAGATTCCCTGTCCACACCACTTCCAGCCTGTGTGACCCTGGACAAGTTACTTAACCTCTCTGTGCCTCCCTTCCCTCTACTATGAACTGGGGGTGATTATAATTCACCATCTCAAGGGTTCTGGGGGACATTAATTAGTCAACACATGTCCATCACCTAGAATCCTTTTACACATACAGTGAGTACTCAGCAAATCTTCACTGTATCACCATTAGTACTGCAGTGCTGGCTCCCATAAGCTTGGGCATGTCACTCCAGCAGCCCATGCCTCAGCACTATTACTGCCCCATCTTCCCCCAGGGTTGTTTCAAGCAGGCCTCCCCCAAGATGTGCCCCCCAAAACCTCCCGCCCTTGCCTTCTTCAGGGTAGGCTGATTGTAGGCAACAGCGGTGAAGATGAACATGTAGATCAGATTACACAGGAAGTTTAAGAAGAACCTGGGGATGAGCAGATCCCATTTCGCCTGCAGCAATTTGTTCAGGGGCTCCAAAACGACCATTCGGTGTCGGTGCTGGGGTGGGGAGGGGAGAGCCACGGGTACACTCAACAAGTGCAAACAGGCTGCCCACTCCATGTCCGGATCAAAGCAAGGGCCCAGGAAATGAGGAGAGAGGACAGGGAGCAGGCTTCCACACCCCAGGAGACCCAAAGGACCTCACCCCAGCCCTCCCAGCTACAGCGTGACCAAGGGGCTTGCCCTCCAAATGAGATGCTGGTTAACAGAGAGGACCTGGATGGTTGCCACGAGGCCCTTGGCATTATCCCTGTCTTGGATGGGACTAGAGTATGGATTGAGTATGGGCCCGGTGGCCATGGTCAGGGTCGTGCCTGCTGGGACATGCAGCCACACCCCCACTGGCACAGGAATGGGGCAGATAGGGTCCAGCAGGCAGCCCCAATTTGTGGACCTTGCTGGGAACTCTGCTGGGTCTTCTGCATGCACCCACGCTCCTGTGGGCTCACCGGGCTCTTGCAATGAAAGGCGATGATCTCCAGCACCGAGTTCTCCTCACAGCTGTCCACAGAAGCCAGGTCATACAGCGACACCCGGACAGGCCCATAGCACCACTCGGTGAACTTTCGGGAAAGGTGACTCAGTCCCGAAAACTCCCGCTGCAGGATGTGCCTGAAAATCTGCAGGGTGGCCATATGAGCTTGCATTCACGATCCCTTCCCGGCACTGATCCTGGGCCAGGGCTGGGAAACACCCAGGATTCTGCAGCTGCCCATGGTCTGCGGAGCTGCAGCTGACACGTGCACGTACCACCGTACACGCAGGTCCTTGTGTGTCTAAACTCTTAAACACACACACGCACCCAGCCACATCTGCCCCAGCCTGCCAGCCAGCCTGGCTCTTCCTTCCCCTCCCCTGCCCTGTGGCCTTCCTTGAACTCCTCAAATGGCAGAGAGATCCCTAGCCCTGGGGTCCTTGAGGCCCCTGAGATCAGAGTCTACCAGCTATATCTGTGTGTGCAGTTTTGCGGTCAGAATCTAAAATTTTCAACAGACTAGAAAGTGGTCCCTAGAAAGCAGTCTGGTTTCACACGTGAGGAATGGGAAAGGAGGAACAGATCAGGGCACTGCTTTCATAGGCCACACAGCAGTGCCTCTAGACAAGAAAGTGAGGTTCACACACCCCAGGGAGCACTCCAAGAAACTTGGGAGGGCAGCGAAAAAGGGTTAAAAATTATGTTTATCGTTTCCTTAATCTTTCAAAAATCTCCACTGTGAGCTTATGAGGCCAGCCCTGGTGAGCTATTGGCAAAAGCTATTTGGAATAGGCCATTGGTAAGCTATCTGGAACAAAGTGGGGGCTGCCTCATGTTTATTCTTCCTACCAGAATAACTTCCAGCTAGTGAAAGCCATAGGCATTAAAAATGCAGCTGCAGGCTGGGCATTTTGGCTCATGCCTGTAATCTCAGCACTTTGGTAGGCCGAGGCAGGTGGATTACCTGAGGTCGGGAGTTTGAGACCAGCCTGACCAACATGGAGAAACCCATCTCTACTAAAAATACAAAATTAGCCGGGCGTGGTGGCACATGCCTGTAATCCCAGCTACTCGGGCGGCTGAGGCAGGAGAATCGCTTGAACCTGGGAGGCGGAGGTTGCAGTGAGCTGAGATCGTGCCATTGTACTCCAGCCTGGGTGACAAGAGCAAAACTCCATCTCAAAAAAAAAAAAAAAATGCAGCTGCAAAAGTTTGGAAGAAAATATGGGTATGAAGATTATATATATACTATATATAATTATAATATATAATATAATGTATAATAGTTATATATTATGTACATATAATATATATTATATATATAATCTTGTAGCAGGAATTAGACAATAGCAAAACCAAGGAACCTTAAAGGAAAAGATAGTCACACTTGCAGATTATAAAAAATTTTAAATCCTGTATAGCAAAAAAAAATAAAATTCGGAAAACAAATGATGAACTATGAGAAATTTTACAAGTGCTATAGTAGACAAAATACTAAATTCATTATAAAGTTATCAATAAATATGCAGAAACAGAATAGCAAAATAGACAAAAGATACAAAAAGGCCATCTCTTAATAAAGAAACCCAAATGACTTTTAAAAATTCCCAATGTTTGGCCGGGTGCCATGGCTCACACCTGTAATCCCAGCACTTTGGGAGGCCGAGGTAGGCAGATCACCTGAGGTCAGGAGTTCAAGACCAGCCTGGCCAACATGGTGAAACCCATCTCTACTAAAAATACAAAAAAAAAATTAAAAATTGGCTGGGTGTGGTAGCTGATGCCTGTAATCCCAGCACTTTGGGAGGCCGAAGCAGGTGGATCACGAGGTGAGGAGTTCAAGACCAGCCTGACCAACATGGTGAAACCCCTCTTTACTGAAAATACAAAAAAAATTAGCCAGGCATGATGGTGGGTGCCTGTAATCCCAGCTACTCAGGGGGCTGAGGCAGAAGAATTGCTTGAACCTGGGAGGTGGAAGTTGCAGTGAGCCGAGATCTGTCACTGCACTCCAGCCTGGGCTACAGAATGAGAGTCCGTCTCAAAAAAAAAAAAAAAAAAAAAAAAAAAAAAAAAAAAAAAATTAGCTGGGTGTGGTGGCACATGCCTGTAATCCCAGCTACTTGGGAGGCTGAGGCAGGAGAATTGCTTGAACCTGGGAAGCGGAGGTTGCGGTGAGCCGAGGTTGCACCATTGCACTCCAGCCTGGGCAACAAGAGTGAAACACCATCTCAAAAAAAAAAAAAAACTCAATGTTTTATAATGTAATATATTCAGTAGTTCATATACAATTTATAAATAAACACACATATATTAGAGGTATATACTGAAAATTTTCTTACTAACAGGAGTGTTCCATTGAAAAGCAGAGAAGCCACTGCTCTTCACCACCCCCTGGGTTCTTTCTGCAGAAATTTTGGGGTGAGACCTACTGCTTCCTGGAGAGGGGAAGTGGGAAGGGGACAGCCGCTCACCTCGATCTTGCCCTCCTTGGCGGCCAGCTTCAGAGGCGTGAGATCCTGCAGGTTGCGGATGTCCTCAAGCTGCACGGTAGGGCAGAGGCGGGCCCCAGCTTGGAGGAGCCCATCATACATGCTGGTCACCAGAGCGACGTTCTCAGCTGAGTTGTCCGAGATCATCACTAGGGCATGCAGGACTGTGTTGCCCTGGGAGTCAGTGGCCTGCAGGCTGGCGGGCTGGTGTGGGTTCTCCAGGAGGTAGCTTACCACATCCCACTGCTTGGTGCAAGCGGCCAAAGAGAGGGGTAGCTCACCTGCAGGCCAAGAGAGCAGCTTGGGCCCCAGGCCTCCTGCTTTCCATCTGCCTACTCCTCGTGCTCCTTGGACAAAAGGCCAGCCCTCCTTGAAACAGGTCAGGCTTCTTTACCACTGAAGGGAGCAGAACAGGGACCAGCCAACCCGCTGCCTTTTGCTGTCTCCTTTGCCAGAGCCCAGGCACGCTGTCTCTTTATTCAGGCTCTGCCTGGTCAAGTCACATGCCAGTGCTAGCAGCCCCTACTCCTTTCCCTGGGTCTGGGTCTGGGTCTGGGTGCATGTCTATCTTCTGGCCAGACGAGGATGAAACATCTCTTATGACAAATTAGTGCTGGATGTGGTGGCACACACTTTTAGCACCAGCTCGAGAAGCTGAGGCAGGAGGATTGTTAGAGGCCAGGAGTTTGAGGCTGGCCTGGACAAAAGACAAACTGCTTTTGCAGGCAGCCTAGTGGTTAGAAGCAGGACGTCAGGGTCAGAAAAACCTAGGTTTAACTGCCAGCTCTGTCATACACTAACCAGGTGACCTTGAACAAGGCCTTACCCTCTCTTTGCCTCAGTTTATCCAAGAAAGGCTCACTCACCGAAATAAAAGCAAGTCCCTTGGCCCTTCTGGAAGAAGCGGCCGCAGGCCCGGGCATGGACATTGGCCCCATTCTCCACCAGGAGCTTCACACATTGCAGACTCCTCTTCTCAATGGCTATGTGCAGAGCGCTGTGGCCTCGGTAATAGTCATCTGTACACTGGGCATTTACCAGGGGCTGAGGATTGCCAGAGTCCCGGTCGATCTGCAGCAGTGGCAGAATGCAGGCGTTGACCCCATCCTTAAGATTCAGCACAGCCTTCATCAGGCACGTCTTACCTGTGGAGCCCTCTGTGGGAAGAAGGGAGGGGAAGGGGCACAGTGGTGCTGAGACCTGGAGCGGCTGGGCTGCCCGATAGCTCTTACAGCAAGCCCAGCTCAAAGTACCCCTTGGGAGGATTAAAAGAGATGCTACACACAACTGGTGGGAGCACAACCATGTTATAGGGTATTAAGGCTCCAAGTAACAGATAAGAAATACCAACAGGCATGACTACAATTTCTGCCCTAGAAACTAAATTTCTTTTTTTTCTTTTTCTTTTCTTTTTTTTGAGACAGAGTCTTGCTCTGTCACCCAGGCTGGAGTTCAGTGGCGCAATCTTGGCTCACTGCAAGCTCCGCCTCCCGGGTTCACGCCATTCTCCTGCCTCAGCCTCCCCAGCAGCTGGGACCACAGGCGCACACCGCCACACCCGGCTAATTTTTTTTTGTTGTTTTGTTTTTTGTTTTTGGCAGAGATGGGTTTTACCGTGTTAGCCAGGATGGCCTCGATCTCCTCACCTCATGATCTGCCCACCTCGGCCTCCCAAAGTGCTGGGATTACAGGCGTGAGCCACTGCGCCCAGCTTAGAAACTAAATTTCTAAGACATAAGTCATCATTCATGAAATGCTGTCTACACGAGAATATTCAGAGCAGTATTTGTACATGACTCCACCACTTAATGTCTCTGTCTCCTCTGGCAAGTCACGTGGCCTCTCTCAATCTCAGTTTTTGTTACTGTAAAATGGGAATGTTCCAGGTTTATTGTAAGGTTCAAAAGGAATAATATAAGGCCAGGCGTGGTGGCTCACGCCTGTAATCCCAACACTTTGGGAGGCCGAGGCGGGCAGATCACGAGGTGGAGTTCCAGACCAGCCTGACCAACATGGTGAAATCCCGTCTCTTCTAAAAATACAAAAATTAGCCAGGCGCAGTGGTGGGCGCCTATAATCCCAGCTACTCAGGAGGCTGAGGCAGAGGAATTGCTTGAACCCGGGAGGCAGATGTTGCAGTAGCTGAGATCACGCCACTGTACTCCAGCCTGGGTGACAGAGCAAGACTCTGTCTCGGAAAAAAAAAAAAAGGCCAGGTGCGGTCGCTCACGCCTGTAATCCCAGCACTTTGGGGAGGCCAAGGCTGGCAGATTACGAAGTCAGGAGATTGAGACCATCCTGGCTAACACGGTGAAACCCTGTCTCTACTAAAAAAATACAAAAAATTAGCCGACCTTGGTGGCTGGCGCCTATAATCCCAGCTGCTCGGGAGGCTGAGGCTGAGGCAGGAGAATGGCGTGAGCCCGGGAGGTGGAGTTTTGCAGTGAGCTAAGATCGCGCCACTGTACTCCAGGCTGGGCAACAGAGCAAGACTCCATCTCCAATAAAAAGGGAATAATATAAAAAAAGTGGATAGCACACAGAGGGTCTGGCACACAGCTAGTTGAAGCCAAAAACTACGAACAACCTAAATGGCTATCGATAAGTAAGGAATTGATTAACTAAATGATGATAAAGGACACAATGGAAAACTCACTCTGCAGTTGTCAAAGTAACTAAGTTAGACAAGTACTGAAATGGAAAGTGCTACAAGACGTATTAAGTGGAGGAAAAGCACATTACAAATTAGTATATATGTCAAGACCCCATTGGCCGGGCGCGGTGGCTCATGCCTGTAATCCCAGCACTTTGGGAGGCCGAGGCGGGCGGATCACGAGGTCAGGAGATCGAGACCATCCCGGATAACACGGTGAAACCCCGTCTCTACTAAAAATACAAAAAAATAGCCGGGCGTGGTGGCGGGCTCCTGTAGTCCCAGCTACTCAGGAGGCTGAGGCAGGAGAATGGCGTGAACCCGGGAGGCGGAGCTTGCAGTGAGCCAAGATCATGCCACTGCACTCCAGCTTGGGTGACAGAGCGAGACTCCGTCTCAAAAAAAAAAAAAAGACCCCATTTATGTAAATATATACTGATGTATTAAGAAAGTCTGGATAGGCCCTGTGCGGTGGTTCACACCTGTAATCCCAGCACTTTGGGGGGCCAAGGTGGAAGGATCGCTGGATCCCAGGAGTTTGAGGCCAGCCTGGGCAACACGGCAAAACCGCATCTCTCCAAAAATAAAAAAGAAGAAAGAAAGTCTGAACAGATGCATTCTCAAACCATTAATAGGGGCCCAGGATGAGAGATTGTGTTTACCCGTGGCTCTATATGTTTCCTTACTGTTTGAATCTTCTAGAGTACTCATGTTATTTTTCTGATCAGCCCAAACAATACGGATATTTAGATTTTGGGCAAATAGCGCTTTGAGATGGGTTAAGTATATGGTATATGCATTATATATTATATCTCAACAACACTGTTATTTAATAAAAAAAAAAAAAAAAAAAAAGAAGATTGCTTTGGGTTTCCATTCAGCCACTGCAATGGGCTAGGGGTGACAGAGGTAGCCAGGAGACCTGAGGGGTGGGTGGAAGTGGGAGGCACAGCCAAGACCAACAGGAGGCCATCCTTGATTAGCTCTGTCCACAGGGCCCCCTCAGCAATCATTCCAGTGGGAGGGCTGCTGAGAACACTCACTTCTCAGCTCCTGACCAGGGATCAAGCCCACCCAGCACATCTAACTATCAGCTCACAGGATGCCTAGCCTTGGACCCACAGGGCAGGGTCTACCTGTGTATTCCGAGTCGGTGAGGTACTTGCTGGTCTTGCTCAGGTACTCTGAAAGTCCAGCCAGATCCTCAGGGACACCCCGGGAGACCGCATTGAAGAGCCGATCTCGGTCAAATCGGTTTGGATCCGGCTGACTGTGGAGGATGTGGTTTGTGACTCATGCTGGAGAAGAACCACAGGCCCCCCCAAGAAGCCCTCCATCCCAGGGAGCCCTTTCAGGGAGTCCTGTACACACTGCACACCCCTCAGGCCCAGGAGCCCAGTGAGAGCCCTTCTGAGGGCCTCTATCCTCCTAGAGCCATCCTAGGGGACCCCTGGAGGAGGAAAAGGGGCCTGTCCAGGCACTAAGCTGCTTCACTCCCATGACGCCAGTCATCACAGACACTTTTCAGCATCAGGTGCTTGTCATGTGCCAGGTGCCTTGATGTACCATCTCTCAACAGCCTCGATATCCCACTGGGTCCCCTTCAGCACACACAACTTGTGGTGGCTCTTGAGCTTGGGCCTGGGTCTGGATAGGGCTGTGGGAGATCCCCGCAGACTCACAGTGGCTGCATGCATCATTGCCCTCAAAGAAAGTATGTAGAAAAGCTCCCTTCTCCTCTCAGAAACCGTCTGTTAACTACAAAATATTCTGTGCCTTTCATCTTCACTTCAGCCCTGCTGGTCGGAAACCACTCATTTCTCCATTAGATAAACAAGGAGGTCATTTAACTTGCCAAAGTCACACAGCTCCAAACTGGGAATCTCAGCAGGGCTGTTTAACTTCAGACCCTGACTCTGAATCCCCAGAGAGATTCTAGGCTCGGCAGCAAGAAATTTCCCAGAAACAGAGCATTACCTGGGCCCAACGCTGGGCTCAATGTTGAAACATATCAGACACCACTGAGAAGGCACACTTAATGAGAAATCTCTCCCACAGACCCCAGAAGGGATCTGGTAGCTTATCAGAATCTAGAATCTAGCAGCATCTGGTGACTGGAAGTGGGAAGGGCATGAGTCATTCCCTCCTGGGCTGTGTTACTAATCACAGGGGCCAACTTGCCTCTGGGGCTTCTGGTACCACCATCAGCAGATATTCGAAGACAAAGAACAAGGGGTGCTATTTGATGCTTTGTAGACCCTCAGGTCCCAGCTTAACGTCTCTTGTGGAATGGGTCGGCCAAGTAAAGGTTGGTGACAAGGTGATTGATTGTTGGGATCGGTCACTTTTTTTTTGGAGACAGTCACACTGACACCCAGGCTGGATATGGTGGCACAATCTCTGCTCACTGCAACCTCTGCCTCCTTGACTCAGGTGGGGATTTCAAGGGTTGACTTTTTAAGCCAACGGCTATGACTGTAATTATAGCCAGCCCTCCTTCGTCAGCACCAGGAAGCCACACATGACCATGAGGGCTCTATCTGCTGCTGACAGGAGCCCTGTGGACAGTCCAGCTGGCAGAAGTGGCCATATGGACAAAGAACTTTCTGTCACCAGGGTAGCATCATGGTCCTGGGGTAGGGAAGCCCAGTGAGGGCACAGATTGAGGCACTGAAGGCATCAAGGGCCTGTCCTGCCTGTGTCGGGCAGGCTCCACGGCTCCCAGAATCTCCCCACACATCCACCCCTACCCTGGTGCTGAATCTGACCACTATCCTCCAGCACAAACAGGAAGGGGCTCTAGCCTGGGAGGCCAAAGCTGGTGGCTGTACCTCAAGCACGAGAAGGGAAGAAGGGGCTTCTGTGGCAGAGTCTAGCCTGGCCCATGAGGATTCTCCAGCCTCACTGGGCAGGCCCCCACCCTGGGCAGGGAGGTAGGGGGTGCCAAATGCAGCAGGACTGGAAGCGGGACTCTCAGGAGTGTGGGGCTCACACAGTCTGAATTGGTGGAAAGACCACAGGAAAATCAAAGTGCAGATGACTCCAAGCAGAAGCCTATCATCCTCAATCCCACAGTTCACGTCCCCTGAGTGACAGGCTCAGCCTTGCAGAACTGAGGAAAGCCTGGGACATTTCCAGATGTCCTTGATTCTCACTGGATGGAGTGTGGATCCTGCTGCCTTCCCCAACAGGGACCATGACAGGGGTGGGAGTTGGCATGAACAGGGGGATTTGAGGGTCATTTGAGGACTTAGAGCTCAAGAATGTATCTCACGAAGAAGATGACCTCAGAAGGCAGAAGGCCAAGAATGGGGAAGCCTCTGGAAAGAGCAATGCCAGACGGCAGAGCAGAGGTCAGCCTGTCGGGCCCAGGAGCCACCAGAGCCAGACTGAGGACGCCACAGGCTGTGGGAAGGGGCACTGGTGCTGGGCTGGTCAATGAGTCTTACTCCGGGTGCTCTGCTGGAGCTGGGCAGGGGGCCCCCTTTGCCCTGCCCCCACTTGCTGTCTCACCTGGCACCTGTTCCCTTTTGGTAGTTGAGGTTGACTTTTATCTGAGGGGCGAATTTCCGGTCCTCGCCCTGGAACAGTGACTCCATGGGAGGAAGCCCGCTCCCAAAATCCGGCTTTCTGCTGTCCACCTCAGAGCCATCTTCTTGGCCTCCATCTAATGTCTCCAACCTGAAAACTGAAGAGCTGGAGGGTGAGGTCATCCTAGGAGGAGGAGGCTGCTCGATCCAGCCAGGACCTCTGTGGAGATGGAGATGTCAAGGGTCCCGTCTTCCTCCCAGCTGTGGGTCAGTGTTGGCCTGACTGGAGCCTGCAAAAGGAGGTATTAGGTTGGTGCAAAAGGCTGGGCGTGGTGGCTGGGTGTAATCCCAGCACTTTGGGAGGCTGAGGTGGGCTGGTCAGCTGTTTGAGACCAGCCTGACCAACATGGTGAAACCCCATCTCCACTAAAAAAAATACAAAAATTAGCTGGGCATGGTGGCTTGTGCCTGTAATCCCAGCTACTCAGGAGGCTGAGGCAGGAGAATTGCTTAAACTTGGGAGCTAAGATGGCACCACTGCACTCCAGCCTGGGCAACAGAGCAAGACTCCGTCTCAAAAAAAAAAAAAGTAATTGCGGTTTTTGCCATTACTTCTCATTACTTCTAATGGCAAAAAAGCCAAGTGCAAGTAGGTCCACCCACTGTGTGGGAGCCCAGCCCCAATGCAGGGGAAGTGGGCCAGGAGGGATGAGCAGCAGGGGTGAGGAGAGGGAGGGAGGCCTGTGGGGTGAGGAACAGGGAGCCAATAGGGCCACCCTTTTGATGTTGTCCCCCAGGAAGAGCCACGACTGTCCCCGACTTTTCCTCTGGGACTTCCTGGTATCTGAGGGGTCACAACCCCTGTTACCATTTGCATTAACGGCACAACCCTTTCTTTACACAACGTCTTGCCTGGTGGCCAATATTCCAACAGATAAAAGTGCGATGGCTGGGACGAGGCCAGTCACTCAACCCCTCGCCAAAGAAGGGGAGCTCTAAGGAGAAATAACTGGGAAAACCACTAGACTATCAAACCCTTCATTTTGCTGCCAAGACTACTAAGGCTTAGAAAGGGGGAGTGGATTTCCCAAGGTCGCCAGTTGTTGGCAGAGCCGGATCTGACACTCTGCGTCTACCATGACGTTCCTCTTCCGTTTGCAAAGCCTTTCAGGGTCTGTCTATATTTTCAGTCTGATTCAGCTCTGAAGGCATCGAATGCCACCTCTGTGTGCCTCAGGGCCTCTGGGGGCTTCACGAGGGGAGGGAGGCCCCTAGCCTGTGGCCCAGGCTCTCTCCACCACCCCGCCTCAGGCCCTAGGCTGGCCTAGGAAGCTCAGCAAACAGCACAATCTCACCCTCACAGGAAAACTGAAACCACAGCCCCCATCACTTGGCAAGGGTGGGGTCTTGGTCAGGGTTGGGGAACCCTCATGGCCCCAGTGAGCAGGATGAGAAAGAAGAACGAGTCAAAGAGTGATAAGGAGACAGAAGGGTGGAGAAGGGGGCAGCGGGCAGAGAGCAGAGAGGAGCAGCGCCAGCAGAGGGAAGTGGAGAGGGTAGGCTGGGACCAGGCCCTGGGGACCCGGGTAGGGTACTTTCCCATGGAAACATGGGAGGTGGGGAGCTGCCTGGCTGCCTCAGTTTGCAGATGTGACCCACCACCCTTTCTACGCACACTGGGGCAGAAGGGCGCTCTTTCCATTTCATACCATTTAGCCCATCTGTGTCCCCAACCAAACCCTGGCCCATTCCTCCAGCCCAGGACTCCCAAGCCCCAGCAGCAACAGTTGTCTGTCCAGCCCCTACCCCACCTCCTGGGACCCCCACCCACCCTGGCAGCAGAGGAAGGGGTGTGGAGGTCAAGGGAGAGGGTGCCGGAGCCCCACACAGACCCTGGCTCCAGGCTGTAGAAGCCAGGAGCCCACTAGGCCTTCCCTGCCCCATCATTCACTGTCAGGCTTGGGGACCTGGCCCCCTCCAACGTCCCCAGCATTGCCCACCGACTTACCCTGCAGGCTGAGGCCAGGGCGTGGCGGCTGCTGGGATCCCGGAGCTTCTCAGTAGCAGGGGCTGCGGGAGGAAGTGAAGCCGGGAGGGGCTGCGGGCGCTGACAGCGGAGGAGCCGCGGAACCTCCCTCCCCAGCTCTGAGCACTAAGCTCCAGCAAGCAGGTTCTGGTCTCTCGGTCACCCTCAGCCCACCTGGCCAGCCGGCACGGTGGAGAGTGGGAGCTTAACTCTCCACTGTCAGGACAGGCTAGCTACCAGAGACTGACCATCTGGACACACCCTGCTGTGAATCAGGCCCCGCCCCCACCCCTCCCCCTTCTAGCCACTAAGGTCTCAGGTGGGGGTGGGTGACAATCAGAGGCAGCCCTTGGATGCTGGGGATTTGCCTCCCATGGAAGCTGCCATGGATGGGGGATTCTTCCCCAAGTACACTGACAGCTATCCCCTCCCCTTCTCCACTACCACATGCCTTCCAGCAGCTGTGTGGCCCATAAATGGGCCTGAGTTGACCCATGGCAGGGGAGAAAGCTGATGTGGACAGCCCCCAGGGAGAGGCTCAGCCCAGCAGATGCCCCTGAGAACACAGTCCCACCCACCCATCCACCCAGCAGTTGGGGGACTTTCCCACCTCCCAGGACCTTCCCCCAGCCTCCTGACCCCAAGACTCTGATGGCTAAAGTTCCCCTAAAGGTGCTCCAAGCACCAGCCAGCAGGTGGAGACAAGGAGGTGGGCATGCACTGCTAAAATCAGACCTCACTACCGATGGGGCCCTGGTCTGGACTCAGTCTTGGAGCTTGGGGACTCAACCACCACCGAAGTAGCCCTAGGAATCCCTCTCCCTCACTCCCAAAACCTGGCATCAGCTCTTCCCCCAAAATTTGTCTTTCTGCATGGTCCAAGCCACTATCATTGCTCCCCTGGGCAACTGCAGCCACCTCCAAACTGGTCTCGCTGCTTCACTCTTGCCCCACACTCATAATCCATTTCTCCTTATAGCAACTGAAGTGACCTTTTAAAAATGGGAAACGGGGCTGGGCACGGTGGCTCACACCTGTAATCCCAGCACTTTGGGAGGCCGAGGCAGGCGCATCACCTGAGGTCAGGAGTTCGAGAGCAGCCTGGCCAACATGGCAAAACCTTGTTTCTACTAAAAATGCAAAAATTAGCCGGGCATGGTGGCGGACGCCTGTAATCCCAGTTACTCCGGAGACTGAGGAAGGAGAATCACTTGAACCCAGGAGGCGGAGGTTGCAGTGAGCCGAGATCGCCCCATTGCACTCCAGCCTGGGAGACAGAGCAAAACCGTGTCTCAAAAAAAAAAAAAAAAAACTTAGTGGGGCATGGTGGCACATGCCTATAATCCCAGCTACTGCGGAGGCTGAGGCAGGAGAATTGCTTGAATCCGGATGGCGGAGGTTGCAGTGAGCTGAGATCCTGCCATTGCACTGCAGCCTGGGCAACAGAGCAAGACTGTCTCAAAAAAAAAAAAAAAAGGGCCGGGTGCGGTGGCTCACACCTGTAATCCCAACACTTTGGGAGGCCGAGGCGGGCAGATCATGAGGTCAGGAGATTGAGACCATCCTGGCTAACACGGTGAAACCCTGTCTCTACTAAAAATACAAAAAAAAATTAGCCGGGCGTGGTGGCAGGCGCCTGTAGTCCCAGCTACTTGGGAGGCTGAGGCAGGAGAATGGCGTGAACCTGGGAGGCAGAGCTTGCAGTGAGCCGAGATCGAGATCGCACCACTGCACTCCAGCCTGGGTGACAGAGCGAGACTCTGTCTCAAAAAAAAAAAAAAAAATTAAACGTAGTTACCATATGACCCAGCAATTCCACTCCTAGGTATGTACTCAAAGAAATGGAAACATATGTCCATACACACTTGTACATGAATGTTTACAGCAGCATTATTCATAATAACCAAATAGAAACACCCCAAATGATGATTAACTGATGATGAATGGATAAATAAAATGTGGCACATCCATTTAATGGAATATTATTTGGCCACAAAAAGAGAAATTAAGTACTGATATACACTACAGCATGGAAGAAACTTGAAAAATTAGGTTAAATGAAAGAAGTCAGTCACAAAAATCACACGTTGCATGATTCCATTTATTTATTTTTATTTTTATTACATCCTCAGATAGGGGACACATCAAACTGATAAGAACAGATACTACACTTGATTTTAGCTGAAAGGTCAAGAAGTGATCTGCATGATTCCATTTATATGAAACATCCAAAACAGGGAACCGTAAAGTGGTTGTCTAGGGCAAAGGGATGTTGGGGGGTGAGTGTAGAAAGGAGGACTGACTGCTAAAAGGTATGAGACTTCTTTTTTTATTTTTTTGAGACAGGGTCTCATTCCATCGCCCAGGCTGGAGTGCCGTGGCACGTGATTACGGCTCACTGCAGCCTCGACTTCCCCAGGCTCGGGGAATCCTCCTGCCTTGACCTCCCAAGTAGCTACAGGCACATGCCACCACACCTGGGTCTTTTTTTTTTTTTTTTTTTTTTGTATTTTTTGTAGAGGCAGGTTTTCACGATATTGTGCAGACTGGTCTCAGACTTCTAGACTCAAGCCATCTACCTCAGCCTCCCAAAGTGCTGGGATTACAGGCGTGAGCCAATGCGCCCAGCTCAGGTACGAAGCTTCTTTTGCGGGAGATAAAATGTTCTAAAGTTGATTGTGATGACAGCTGTGCAACTCTGTGAATTATACTAAAAGACCAATGAAATGTACACTTTATATTTGTGAATTGTATGTGAATTCTATCTTTGTTTTAAAAAGTCCCCTGTGTAGGGAAGAATGCCTGTGTTTTTAGTGGGAAGTGAGTCAAGCAGGGAAGCAAGACTTCCTCAATCTCAATACCACTGGATTCATATTTCAAGAAGCTTCACAAATTAGCCGGGCATGGTGGCGTGCACCTGTAGTCCCAGCTACTCTGGAGGCTGAGGTAAGAAAATTGCTTGAACCTGGGAGGCAGAGGTTGCAGTGAGCCGAGATTGCACCACTGCAGTCCAGCCTGGGAGACAGTGCAAGACTCCGACTCCATTAAAAGAAACCAAAAAAACGTTGGGAGGCCAAGGCGGGCGGATCACGAGGTCAGGAGATCGAGACCATCCTGGCTAACACGGTGAAACCCCGTCTCTACTAAAAATACAAAAAATCAGCCGGGCGTGGTCGTGGGCGCCTGTAGTCCCAGCTACTTGGGAGGCTGAGGCAGGAGAATGGCGTGAACCCAGGAGGTGGAGCTTGCAGTGAGCCGAGATCGTGCCACTGCACTCCCGCCTGGGCAACAGGGCCAGACTCTATCTCAAAAAAAAAAAAAAGAAACAAACAAACAAAAAAAGAAGCCTCACTCAGTCCAGTGTCCACCTAACGAAAATCTACCCCAAGCAGACTTTATACCCTATCTTTCCTATTGTGCTTCATTTCATTTTGTAACTTTTTATAAATGTTTCTTTTATTTGAATTTATTTTCAGATAGATTTTTAATAAGAGCAAAGAGAGGTCACAAAAATATGTAGCAGATGTGTCCTCTGGAGCAGGGAACTAGAGGTCAGGGATGGGAAGGCACATAAGGTGCATCCTTTGTACTATTTGAAATTTTTTTATTTTTTTATTTTTTATTTTTATTATTATTTTTTGAGACCGAGTTTTGCTCATTGCCCAGATGGAATGCAGTGGTGCGATCTCGGCTCACTGCAACCTCTGCCTCCTAGGTTCAAGCGATTCTCCTGCCTCAGCCTCCCGAGTAGCTAGGATTACAGGCGCCCGCCACCACGCTTGGCTGATTTTTTGTATTTTTAGTAGAGACAGAGTTTCGCCATGTTGGGCAGGCTGGTCTCAAACTCCTGACCTCAGGTGATCCACCCACCTCAACCTCCCAAAGTGCTGGGATTACAGGTGTGAGCCACCGTGCCCAGTCTTTTTTTTTTTTTTTTTGAGACGGAGTTTCACTCTTGTTGCTCAGGCTGGAATGCGATAGCAGGATCTCAGCTCACCACAACCTCCGCCTCCTGGGTTCAAGCGATTCTCCTGCCTCAGCCTCCCGAGTAGCTGAGATTACAAGCATGTGCCACTGTGCCCGGCTAATCTTGTATTTTTAGTAGAGACGGGGTTTCTCCATATTGGTCAGGCTGGTCTCGAACTCCCGACCTCAGGTGATCCATCCGCCTGGGCCTCCCAAAGTGCTGGGATTACAGGCGTGAGCCACCGCGCCCCGCCTGTTTGAAATTTTTGCCACTGGCTTTAAAAAATAAAACTGGCATCTCTTGTAGAAAAAAATCCAACTCACATGTGCAAGAGATGTCTAAAGCCTGTGCATAATATAAATTAAAAAAAGAGTTGGGAGAGAGGATTTCAGGGTCTCGAAGGTGGAAACTGCCCTGGCCTTAAAAGTAAAAAAAGATGGGACACTTGAGGATGCTGGGGGTAGGGGCTGGAGCGGTGTAGACAAGCCAGGGCCTGGACCTGCAGCCTTTGCTTCTGTTTGTACTAATTCCGAAACTTGGCCCCAAGCCAGGGCTGGGGCTATGTCTAACTGGCCAGATGAAGCTTCCCTGAGCAGACAGTGCTTGAGTCTCACAGAAAAGAAATACGAGTAAGACAGTTTAGCAGGCAGCACAGGCTTCCTGGAGCGAGGAAGACTGAGGCGGCGGAGAAAAGAAAAATGCTGGCTGGTCCTCAAACAGGGCCAGAGGGGACCAAAGGGGACCAGACACCTCCTGGAGGGCAAGGGGACCAGCTGGCTGGGCATAGCCTGCCCAGCCTGAGATAATTTCTCACGCAAAGCGTGGCCCCTTCCCACACCGCCCCAGGGACCCCCAGAGGCCACAGCTCAGTGAGGCCCGGACGTTCCGTCTCTCCCAGGACCCAGAATAGCTACAGCCAGGTCGTGGCCAAATCTGGGAGCCCAGCCCCAAGCCCCTACCCCTCTGGGGAATTTCCCCAATTTCCGCAGGCACAGGATGCATTCCCAACCGCCTCCGCCTCCCCACCCCTCACGCTTCCACCTGCCTCCCATCGCGCCTCCTCCTCCCCAACCACTGACCCCTCCAGCCTTCAACTCCTCCACCCCTTACCCCCCCACCTGCCTCCCACCCCATATCCGCCTCCCCTACCCCTCACCCCCACCTGCCTCCCACCCCACCTCTGCCTCCTCCACCCCTCACCCCCTACCCCTCACCCCCACCTCCCTCCCACCCTCACCTCTGCCTCCTCCACCCCTCACCCTCTACCCCCACCCCCACCTGCCTCCCACGCCACATCTGCTTCCTCCACCCCTCATCCCCCGACCCCTCACCCTCATCTGCCTCACCCCTCCTCCGCCTCCTCCACCCCCACCCCCACCTCCCTCCCACCCTCGCCTCCGCCTCCTCCAACCCTCACCACCCCACCCCTCACCCCCACCTCCCTCCCACCCTCGCCTCTGCCTCCCATATCCCTCACCTCACTACTTTCCTCTCACCCCACCTCAGCCACGCCTCCCACCCTCGCCTCTCCACGCCCTTCCATTCCACTTCAGCCGCGCCTCCCACCCCTCACACCCCGACCCGCCTCAGCCGCGCCCCCTACCCCGTCCCTCGGGTAGTAGGCTCCACCGCGGTTCTGCTAAGACCCCCACCGCGACCCCAGTACCTCTCGCTACCGAGCTTCAGGCGTATCCCCCACCACTAACTACCCAGAATCCTGGGCCCCCTCCCACTGCGCCTCGGCCGCGTCCCCAGCGCACGTTCCCTGCTCTTTCCCCTCACGCCTCCCCACGAATCCCGCGAGTCCCCCGCCCTCTTGTCTGACGTAAGCATCGGTCCCCCTCCCGGACACGCCCTCCTGGGACAGGCCTGGGACCCGCCTCCGCAGTCGCATCGGCGAATCCCGGGTCGGGGGCGGGAACGAAAGGACCTTCCTTTGGACTCCAGCTTCGTGCTCCTGCGCCACTCCCTTCCCCAAGTCACAGAGCTGGACTGTAAGGGTGTCAGAGCCTGTGGGCTCCACTCCCCTGCCCTCCAAAGGAACCGGAGGATGCAGGCGGACGGCGGGACCACAGCATCTCCCTCCGGCTTGGAGGGCGGAGGCCGACCCGGGAGCGCGCTCCGAGCGGTGAGCCAGGCGCCTTGGGACGCTTTCTTTCGAGGCAGGGTCTTGCTCTGTTCCCAGGCTGGAGTGCAGCGGCGCCATCATGGCTCACTGCAGCCTCGATCTCCCGGGCTCAAGCGATCCTCCTGCCTCAGCCTCCGGTTAGCTGGGACAACAGGCGCGCGCCACCACGTCTGGCTAATATTTATTTATTTATTTATTTATTTATTTATTTATTTATTTTTTGAGATGGAGTCTCGCTCTGCCCAGGCTGGAGTGCAGTGGCATGATCTCGGCTCACTGCAACCTCCACCTCCCGGGTTCAAGAGATTCTCCTGCCTCAGCCTCCCAAGTAGCTGGAATTACAGGTGCCCACCACCACACCTGGCTAGTTTTTGAATTTTTAGTAGAGACTGGATTCCACCATGTTGGCCAGGCTAGTCTCGAACCCCTGACCTCAGTGATCCGCCCGCCTCGGCCTCTCAAAATGTTGAGATTACAGGCCTGAGCCACCGCCACAGGCCAATACTCTTTCTTTCTTTTCTTTTCTTTCTTTTTCTTTCGTGAGCCATGGCGGCCAAACCTTCCTTCCTTCCCTCCTTCCTTCCTTCCCTTCTTTTCTTTCTTTCTCTCTCTCTGTCTCTCTCTTTTTCTTTCTTTTTATTAATTTTTTTGGAGATAGAGTCTTGCTCTGTTGCCCAGGCTGGAGTGCAGTGGCGCAATCTCGGCTCACTGCAAGCTCCGCCTCCCGGGTTCACGCCATTCTCCTGCCTCAGCCTCCCAAGTAGCCGGGACTACAGGCGCCCGCCACCACGCCCGGCTACTTTTTTGTATTTTTAGTAGAGACGGTATTTCACCGTGTTAGCCAGATGGTCTCGATCTTCTGACCTCGTGATCCGCCTGCCTCGGCCTCCCAAAGTGCTGGGATTACAGGCGTGAGCCACCGCGCCCGGCAGCACCATAATTAACATATGGGAATTTCCATCACCCCAAAATGTGTTCTGGTGTGCAGTGGCTCACACCTGTAATCCCAGTACTTTGAGAGGCTGAGGCCGGTGGATCACCTAAGGTCAGGAGTTCAAAACCAGCCTGACCTACATGGTGAAACCCCATCTCCACTAAATAGAAAAAATTAGCTGGGAGTGGTGGTGCACGCCTGTAATCCCAGCTACTTGGAAGGCTGAGGCAGGAGAATTGCTAGAACCCATGAGGCGGAGGTTACAGTGAGCCCAGATCAGGCCACTGCACTCCAGCCTCGGTGACAAGAGTGAGACAACATCTAAAAAAAAAAAAAAAAAAGTGCCCTGGTGTCCCTTTGCACCCCGCTCACCTGCCGGCAGTCTCTGATAATCACTAATCTGATTTCTATCCTTGCACCCCTGCCATGTCTCCACGGGAGTGGAGTCCCGTGGTGCGCACCTGTGACCCTGGCTCCTTTGAAGGGACTCTGTTTCTTATTCTTGCTGCAGTTGCCGTTGGCAGTGTCTGACGTGCCTCCCAGACCTGTAGCCTTTTCTTTTATGGAATGAGACCACCACTTCTCCTGTTGTCCTTCCCAGCTTCTCCCCCACCTCCCCTTTTCCCTAGTTTATAAGACAGGAGAAAAGGGAGAAAGCAAAGAGTTGGAAAGAAACAGAAGTAAGATAAATAGCTAGACGACCTTGGCACCACCACCTGGCCCTGGTGGTTAAAATAATAATACTAACCCCTGACTAAAACTACTGGTGTTATCTGTGAATTCCAGACATTATATGAGAAAGCATTGTAAAACTTTTTGTTCTGTTAGCTGATGTATGTAGCCCCCAGTCACGTCCTCATGCTTACTTGATCTATCATGACCCTTTCATGTGGACCCCTTCGAGTTGTAAGCCCTTGAAAGGGCTAGGAATTTCTTTTTCCGGGAGCTCGGCTCTTAAGACGCGAGTCTGCGGATGATCCCGGCCGAATAAAAACCTCTACCTTCTTTAATCCCGTGTCTGAAGAGTTTTGTCTGTGGCTCGTCCTGCTACACTTAAAAATTTTTTTTTAATTTTTTAATTTTTTTAGACGGAGTCTGTCTCTGTCATCCAGGCTGTAGTGCAGTGGCACAATCACCTCTCACTGCAGCCTCCGCCTTCAGCCAGACTCACAGACTTTAAGGAAAGTTTACTGCGCTGCTTGGGGAAAAGGAGAGTGGGCAAGAATGTTTTGAGGAGATGACACATTGGCTAAAGAACCAGGGACAAAGCCGGGTGCGGTGGTTCATGCCTGTAATCCCGGCACTTTAGGAGGCCGAGGCCGGTGGATCACTTGAGGTCAGGAATTCAAAGCAAGCCTGGCCAACATAGTGAAACCCTGTCTCTACTAAAAATACAAAAATTAGCCGGGCATCCTGGCGTGGGCCTGTGGTCCCAGCTACAGGCTGAGGCTGAGAATCGCTTGAACTGGGGAGCCGGAGGCTGCAGTTAGCCAAGATTGCACCGCTGTACTCCAGCCTGGGCAACAGAGCGAGACTCTATCCCCCACCCCCCACCCCCCGCCATGGCAAACACACACACAAAAACTGAAATAAAAACTGAAATTGAAAATTGGAAAACACTGCGTTAAACAATGTTAAACCAGTTCCTATAAGCTAGAACTCCTTGTTAGCTAGGCATGGAAGTGCATGCCTGTAATCTCAGCTACTCAGGAGGCTGAGGCAGGAGAATCACTTGAGTTTGGGAGTTGAGGCTGTAGTAAACTATGATTGTTCCACTGCACTCCAGCCTGGGTAACAAGGTGAGACAGTCTCTGAAAAAAACAAACAAGCAAACAAAACAACAACAACAACAACAAAACACACAAAATAGGATCTTTTTGAGGCGGGATCTTGCTCTGTTGCCCAGGCTGGAGTGCAGTGGCGCCATCTGGGCTCACTGCAACTTCCGCCTCCTGGGTTCAAGCGATTCTCCTGCCTCTGGAATAGCTAGAATGACAGACGCCCGCCCCAACCACGCCCCGCTAATTTTTTGTATTTTTAGTAGAGATGGGGTTTCGTCATTGTTGGTCAGGTTAGTCTTGAACTCCTGACCTCAGGTGATCCACCCGCCTTGGCCTCCTAAAGTGCTGGGATTACAGGCATGAGCCACTGAGCCTGGCCACTTTTTAATTTTTTTATGATCATTCTAGAGGGATTTGGGCAGGAAGCCATTTTTAAACTGGAAGCCAAACATAACTGTCGTATTTCATTTCTTTTCTTTTGTTTTTCTTTTTTGAAAGGGAGTCTCACTCTGTTGCCGAGGCTGGAGTGCAGTGGCGCGATCTTGGCTCACTGCAACATCTGTCTCTCAGGTTCAAGTAATTCTCCTGCCTCAGCCTCCTGAGTAGCTGGGATTACAGGCGCCCACCACCAGGCGCAGCTAATTTTTGTATTTTTAGTAGACAGAGGGTTTCACCATGTTAGCCAGTCTGGTCTTGAACTCCTGACCTCAGGTGATCCACCTGCCTCGGCCTCCCAAAGTGCTGGGATTACAGGCGTGAGCCCCCCACACCCAGCCTATTTTATTTCTTTTTAAAAGACAATCTGTATGTGATGATTTTCAGGATTGTAGAAAAAAAAAAGGCAATCTAAAACAAAAAAAGGGGGAGAGGGTGGAGACAATGTCTGCAGACCACCCTTTGGAGATGCTTCATTATAGAGGGAAGCAGAGAGGTGGCAACTAACTGGAAGGAGATATGGTGTCCATGGGCAGTGGGGAGGTTTCATGTTTTAAAGGTCAAAGCCAAGTGCAGTGGCTTACGCTCATAATCCCAGCACACTGGGAGGTCAAGGCAGGATGATTGCTTGAGCTCAGGACTTCAAGACCTGCCTGGGCAATATAGCGAGACCTGGTCTCTACTAAAAATCAAAAAACTTAGCTGGGCATAGTGGTGTGTGCCCATAGTCCCAGCTACTCGGGAGACTGAGATGGGAGGATCACCTGAGTGTAGGACATTGCTACTGCAGTAAGCTATAATCACACCACTGTACTCCAGCCTGGGCAACAAAGCAAGACCCTGTCTCAAAAAGAAATTCTAGGTTCTAAGATCTTTCTCTTCATTACTTTGAAAATTCTACTCCATTATCTTCTTGCACCTGGTATTGGTGTTGAAAAATCTCCTCTTGCCTCTGCCTCCGGAAGTGCTGGGATTATAAGCATGAGTCCCCACACCCAGCCAAGCTGGTTGGTGTTGAAAAATCTAATGTTAATAAATAGGCCTCTTCGGCGGGCACAGTGGCTCACACCTGTAATCCCAGCACTTTGCAGGGCCAAGGTGGGCAGATCACCTGAGGTCAGGGGTTCGAGACTAGCCTGGCCAACACAGTGAAACTCCATCTCTACTAAAAATACAAAAATTAGCTGAGCCTGGTGGTGGTCGCCTGTAATCCCAGCGACTCAGGAGGCTGAGGCAGGAGAATCAATTGAGCTCAGGAGGCAGAGGTTGCAGTGAACCCAGATGGCACCACTGCACTCCAGCCTGGGCAACAGAGTGAGACTCTGTCTCAAAAAGATATAAATAAATAAATAGGCCTCTTGTTCCTTTATCTGTGATCTCTGACTCTCTGGAAATTTTTAGAATGTTCTTTATTTGGCTGGGCATGGTGGCTCACGCTTGTAATCCCAGCACTTTGGGAGGCCGAGGCGGGCGGATCACGAGGTCAGGAGATGGAGACCACGGTGAAACCCCGTCTCTACTAAAAATACAAAAAAAAAAAAAATTAGCCAGGCGTGGTGGCGGGCACCTGTAGTCCCAGCTACTCGGAGTGGCTGAGGCAGGAGAATGGCATGAACCTGGGAGACGGAGCTTGCAGTGAGCTGAGATCGCGCCACTGCACTCCAGCCTGGGTGACAGAGCGAGATTCTTTTTTTTTTTTTTTTTTTTTTTTTTGAGAGGGAGTCTTGCTCTGTCCCCCAGGCTGGAGTGCAGTGGCGCGATCTCGGCTCACTGCAAGCTCCGCCTCCCGGGTTCACGCCATTCTCCTGCCTCGGCCTCCCAAGTAGCTGGGACTACAGGCGCCCGCCAACACGCCCGGCTAATTTTTTGTATTTTTAGTAGAGACGAGGTTTCACCGTGTTAGCCAGGATGGTCTTGATCTCCTGACCTCGTGATCCGCCCACCTCGGCCTCCCAAAGTGCTGGGATTACAAGCGTGAGCCACCGCGCCCGGCCTTTTTTTTTTTTTGAGATGGAGTTTTGCTCTTGTCGCCTAGGCTGGAGTGCATTGATGCAATCTCGGTTCACTGCAACATCTGCCTCCCGGGTTCAAGCGATTCTCCTGCCTCAGCCTCCCGATTAGCTGGGATTACAGGCATGGGCCACCACACCTGGCTAATTTTGTATTTTTAGTAGAGACAGTGTTTCTCCATGTTGGTCAGGCTGGTCTTGAACTCCCAACCTCAGGTGATCCGCCCGCCTTGGCCTCCCAAAGTGCTGGGATTACAGGTGTGAGCCATCGTGCCCAGCCAACGGCCAGCTAATTCTTTGCATTTTTAGTAAAGACAGGGTTTCACTGTTGGCCAGGCTGGTCTTGAATTCCTGACCTCAGGCGATCCGCCCGCCTCAGCCTCCCAAAATGCTGGGATTACAGGGGTGAGCCACCGCCTCCAGTGTCATGCTATTTTTAAATGTGTTATAAACTTATGAAGAAGCATGAGGGTATCACATGGGGTATTAGGAAACAATTATAATGGTGCTCAGTATGCTTGGCAAAGTATAGTCATGTGATATAAAAGGTGTTTGTCAAAGCTACTACTGACACTGGAGTTAAGATAGGCATTAATCAGTAGATTTTCCTTTTTTTTTCTTTTTCTTTTGAGACAGAGTCTTGCTCTTGTCGCCTAGGCTGGAGTACAATGGCATGATCTCGGCTCACTGCAACCTCTGCCTCCCAGGTTCAAGTAGTTCTCCTGCCTCAGCCTCTGGAGTAGCTGGGATTACAGGCACCTGCCACCATGTCTGGCTAATTTTTTTTGTACATTTAGTAGAGATGGGGTTTTGCTATGTTGGCCAGTCTGGTCTCGAACTCCTGACCTCGTGATCCTCTCGCCTTGGCCTCTCAAAGTGCTGGGATTACAGGCGTGAGCCACCGTGCCCAGCCTTAATCAGTAGATTTCAATGGCTCCAGAGTCTGTCACTGGTTTGTTGATCCCTGGAGGGAATAAATGCTATTATGGTCTAGGGGTTGTGGGATGGCAGGTTTCCTCTTCCTGGAACATCCTTACCCTAAGAAGGTCATTAATTTGATTTCCCCACTCCAGCGCCTGCCCCGCTTTTGTCCCTGCAAATTTGGTCCAGGCTTGGGAGAGGGCTCCAGGGTGGTTAAAAAGCTGCCTAGTGGCTGGAGCGGGAGGCTCAGGCAGGCGGAAACCCTGATCTTTTGAGAGGAGCCTCTCAGAGGTTGCTGGGCTCGCTAGGCTCCCAGTCGTGCTTGCGGGTGGCCAGACTTTGGAAAAGACAGTTGCCTGGCCTGGCTTCGGGTGGCCAGCTCACAGAGGTCAGGCGATCATCCACCATCTTGACGAGTTTCACTCCCACATCTAGGAAAGGCTTCTCTAGGAAGTCCCAGAGGTGAGGTCCGTGCCAGCAGAACCCAGGGCGTGAAGACCCAGAATAGGCTGGTTCAGGCTCCTCTCCAGGGCCAAAGCTGCCCCCGCGGCATCCAGGGTTTTATCTCACTCATCTCATCTGCAGGTCCTGCAAAAGAGCGGGCTGTCACTCTGGCTTTGCATCTTCCAGAGACGCTTGGCCAGTTCACCTTCCAGAGACGCTTGACCAGTTCACCTTCCAGAGCCACATCGTCACGGCCGAAGTAGAAGCCCAGAGAGATGCCGGTTGACTGGGCAGTTGGTGGCTGCCTCCGCCTGGGTGGAATCATTCTAACACATCTGGGAGCTCATGCTTGGGGACAAGAAGCAGATAACCACAAAAACGGTGTTGGCTGGGCCCAAAAGCAGGAAGTTAACAAGAAGATGGTCTCGGAGGCTCAAGTGGAAAGGAGATGGGAGGCGATCAGAGGCTGGAAGAGGGAGCCCCCTGGTCTGTTCGTTCCAAACACTGTTGAAGCAAGAGACGGAACCAGAACCTAACGTGCTAACTTCAGGCAACACGCTGTAGATTTCAAATGTGTGTTATGCATAGTTTTTTTTTTAATGTGTGTTATTAATAGCTATCAACAAGCCTTATACCTTCATTTATTCCTTTGGCCCAGAAGCCATAAAGAAAAAGATTGTCAGATGATGATGATGATGATGATGATGATTGAGACAGGGTCTTGCTCTGTTGCCCAGGCTGGAGAGCAGTGGGGAGATCACAGCTCACTGCAGCCTCGACCCCCTGGGCTCCAGTGATCCTCCCACCTCAGTCTCCCGAATAGCTGGGACTACAGGTGTGTGTTACCACGCCCAGCTAATTTTTTATCTTTGGAGAGACGGGAGTTGTTTTTTTTTTTAATTAAAAACTTCTGTTTTTACAAAAGCCACCATAATTGAAAAGTGAAGTAAGGCCAGGCACAGTGGCTCAGGCCTGTAATCCTAGCACTTTGGGAGGCTGAGGCAGGCAGATCACTTGAGGCCAGGAGTTTGAGACCAGCCTGGCCAACGTGTTGAAACCCCGTCTCTACTAAAAATACAAAAATTAGCTGGGTGTGGTGGCATGTGCCTGTAAGCCCAGCTACTCAGGAGTCTTGAACCCAGGAGGTGAAGGCTGCAGTGAGCTGAGATTACACCACTGCACTCCAGCCTGGACAACAGAGTGAGACACTGTCTCAAAAAAAAAAAAAAAAAAAATGACCTAAGTCTGAAAGACAGTATTTACCACAATTAGATAAATTATTAGTTGTTAGAATATATAAAGAAGTCGTACAAATTCATACTAAAATTGGGCAAAGGAAATGAACAGATAATTCGCAAGACAAATTAATGTTAAATATTCAAAAGGTATCCAATGTCAGAAGTAATCGGGCACATGCAAATTAAAACAATAAAGTGTTGTTTTTGCCCCTCAATGTGTCCAAAGTTGAAATGATTCATAATGTATAATATTAATGAAGTGGTGGAGGACTAGACACTCTCTCTTATGCAGTATTGGTGGGAATTGATATCGGTACAGTCTTTTTAAAAATTGTGATCAGGCTGGGCGCAGTGGCTCACGCCTGTAATCCCAGCACTTTGGGAGGCTGAGGTGGGTGGATCACCTGAGGTCGGGAGTTCAAGACCAGCCTGACCCACATGGAGAAACTCCATCTCTACTAAAAATACAAAATTAGCCGGGCTTGGTGGCGCATGCCTGTAATCCTAGCTACTTGGGAAGGCTGAGGCAGGAGAATCACTTGAACCTGGGAGGTGGAGGTTGCGGTGAGCCGAGATCGCGCCATTGCACTCCAGCCTGGGCAACTAGAACAAAACTCTGTCTCAAAAAAAAAAAAATTATGATCAACTATAAATAACAAAAAATATACCATTTAAGCCATTTTTAAGTGTACAGTTTGGTAGCATTAATTAATATTCATTGTGTGTGACCATCACCACCGTCCATCTCCAGAACTCTTTTCATCTTGCAAAACTGAAACTCTGTCCCCATTAAACACTAACTCCCCATTCCCTCCTTTCCCAGCCCCTGGCACCCACCATTCTACTTTATGTCTTTATGAGTTTGACTACTCTAGCTACCTCATATAGTGGAATCACACAGTATTTGTCCTTTTGTGTCTGTCTTGTTTCATTTAGTGTCTGTCTTGTTTCATTTAGTGTCTGTCTTGTTTCATTTACTGTAATGTCTTTAAGATTCATCCGTGTGGTAATATGTGTCAGAAGTTCCTTTTTTTTTTTTTTTTTTTTTGAGACAGAGTTTCGATCTTATTGCTCAGGCTGGAGTGCAATGGCAGGATCTCGGCTCACTGAAACCTCTGCCTTGCCTCCCGGGTTCAAGAGATTCTCCTGCTTCAGCTTCCAGAGTAGCTGGGATTACAGGCACCTGCCACGATGCCCAGCTGATTTTTGTATTTGTAGTAGAGACGGGTTTCACCATGTTGGCAAGGCTGGTCTTTTTTTTTTTTTTTTTTTGAGATGGAGTCTCACTCTGTTGCCCAGGCTAGAGTGCAGTGGCTCAATCTGGGCTCACTGCAACTTCCGCCTCTCGGGTTCAAGCGATTCTCCTACCTCAGCCTCCTGCGTAACTGGGATTACAGGCATGCGCCACCACGCCCAGCTAATTTTTGCATTTTTAGTAGAGACGGGGTTTCACCATATTGCCCAGGCTGGTCTGGAACTCCGGACCTCGAGTGATCTTCCCGCCTTGGCCTCCGAAAGTGTTGGGATTACTGACATGAGCCACTGCGCCCAGAAGTTTTTTTTTTTTTTGCGACAGAGTCTCACTCTGTCTCCAGGCTGGAGTGCAGTGCCCTGATCTCGGCTCACTACAACCTCTGCTTCCTGAGTTCAAGTGATTCTCCTGCCTCAGCCTCCCGAGTAGCTGAGTGGAACTACAGGTGCATGCCACCACGCCCAGCTAATTTTTGTATTTTTAGTAGAGACAGGGTTTCACCATGTTGGCCAGGATGGTCTCCATCTGTTGACCTCGTGATCCACCGGCCTGGGCCTCCCAAAGTGCTGGAATTACAGCATGAGCCATCGCGCCCAGCCAGAAGTTCCTTTTTTATTTTTCAATTTCTGCTCTGCTAAATGAATTTTCTTCCTTTTAAGACTGAATAATATTCCATTGTTGTACGGTCTTTTGAAGGGTAATTTTGTAATAATCCCCAATTTTTAAATGCCATAATCTTTGATACAGCAATTCTACTTCTAGTATATCCTGAAGAAATACTTGCACATTTGTGACAAGAGACATTTACAAGGATATTAACTGCAGTATTGTTTTAATAGTAAAAAATTAGAAACAATCTAAATACCATCAGTAAAGAGAAGGGTAAAATATGGTGTATCTATACCATGAAATATTTTGCAGCAGTTTGAAAAGAATAAGGCACATCTATATGTGCTAGCATGGAAATGTCTCCAAGAAAGATGGGTATGTGATGTATAATTCCATTTATATATAACTTCTAAAGTATGTTTTTATATAACACAAACATATGTGACACATTGAAAACAGTCTGGTGGTAAATACACCAAACTTCTAGCAAGTGGCACAGAAAAAGATGCGTGGGAAGAGGACAGCTGGGAAGGGACGCTGAAAAAGGACTTCAGTGTTTTTACTCACTCTCTATATATCTGCTGGTCGAGTCCTTACAACTTGTATTGTATTCACTGTTATTTAAGTAAAAAATTAATACTGGGAAAAGAGGAAACATGCCAAACTGAATATACTTGGATCGTAGGGATAATGAGTGCTTTCTTTTTCTATATTTCCCAAATTTCCTACACTGAGCATGTATTACATTCATAGTTAGCAATAACATTATTTGAAGGAGAAAATGGTATATCTAGTGTGAATGCAGCTGTGAACAAGGTGAGAGTAACTATATATGGAGATATCTATATACATATGCATGTTTACATTGGCATAGAAGTTCAGAAAGACAGGCATAAATATGTCATTACGGTGTCCTCACACAGCAATTACTAGCAATGTTCCTATTACCTTTTTTTTTTTTTTGAGACAGCATTTCATTCTTGTCGCCCAGGCTGGAATGCAATGGTGTGATCTCAGCCCACTGCAACCTCTGCCTCCTGGGTTCAAGCGATTCTCCTGCCTCAGCCTCCTTAGTAGCTGGGATTACAGGCGCCTGCCACCACACTCAGCTATATATATATATATATATATATATATATATATATATATATATATATATATATATTTTTTTTTTTTTTTTTAGCAGAGATGGGGTTTCACCATGTTGGCCAGGCTGGTCTCGAACTCCTGACCTCAGGTGATCCACCCGCCTCGGCCTCCCAAAGTGCTGGGATTATAGGCATGAGCCACCGCGCCCGGCCGCCCATTACCTTTTTGTTTATTTGGGTTTGGAGACAGGTCTCCTCGCTCTATCACCCAGAGGCTTGAGTGCAGTGGCGCGATCACGGCTCTTCCTTTCCGGAAGGCAGGGGCGCGCTTCCCGAAAGAGGGGTATTTCCAGCGGGAGAAGGAGAGGTCTTTCGCTCCCGTCTCCAAAGTTCCAATTCCCAAAATGCTGCGTTTTCGGGCAGTAGGCTCGGAAGAGCGGGCTCTGCAGCCAGTTTCTCAGGCCACCGCGCCTCAGAAGCCGGATGGCGCGGCACCCGATGTCGCGACACCTGGTGGTGACCGTGAAGCACAATTAATTCCCTCTCTCACATCTTAAAAATCGCGTGCCCCTCACACACTGGCCGGTTTTTTGTTTTTTGTTTTTTATTTTTTTGAGACAAGTTCTGGCTCTGTCCCCCAGGCTGGAGTGCAGTGGCGCGATCACCGCTCACTGCAGCCTCGAACTTCCTAGCTCAAGCGATCCTCCCACCTCAGCCTCCAAAGTGGCTGGGACCACAGGCGTGCGCCACCATGCCTGCCAAAATGCTTGTTTTTTGTTTGTTTGTTTGTTTATTGAGACGGAGTCTCGCTCTGTCGCCCAGGCTGGAGTGCAGTGGCGCGATCTCGGCTCACTGCAACCTCTGCCTCCCGTGTTCAAAATGCTTGTATTTTTTTCAGAAACGAAGCCTTGCTATGTCGTCCAGGCTGGTCTCGACTCCTGGGCTCAAGCGATCCCCTCGCTTCGGCCTCCCAAAGTCCTGGAGATTACAGACGTGAGCCACAGTGCTCAGTGAGACCCCAACTCTTTAAAAGGAAAAAAAAAAAAAGGCCTCGGCCAGGGGCGGTGGCTCACGCCTGTAATCCCAGTACCTTGGAAGGCCGAGGCGGGCGGATCACGAAGTCAGGAGATGGACACCATCCTGGCTAACACGGTGAAACCCCCATCTCTACTAAAAATACAAAAAAATTAGCCGGGTGTGGTGGTGGGTGCCTGTAGTCCCAGCTACTTGGGAGGCTGAGGCAGGAGAATGGCGTGAACCTGGGAGGCGGAGCTTGCAGTGAGCCGAGATAGCACCGCTGCACTCCAGCCTGGGCAACAGAGCAAGACTCTTATCTAAAAAAAAAAAAGTCCTGGCGCCGTGGCTCACGCCTGTAATCCCAGCACTTTGGGAGGCCGAGACGGGTGGATCACCTGAGGTCAGGAGTTAAAGACCAGACAGGCCAAAATGGTGACACCTCGTCTCTACTAAAAATACAAAAAATTAGCGGGACGTGATGGCAGACGCCTGTAATCCCAGCTACTCCGAAGGCTGAGCCAGCGAATTGCTTGAAACCGGAGGCAGAGGTTGCAGTGAGCCGAGATCTAGCCACTGCACTCCAGCCTGGACGACAGAGCAAGACTCCATCTCAAAAAAAAAAAAAAAAAAAGTCTTTTAATTAGCCTGGCGTAGTGGCAGGTGCCTGTAGTCCTAGCTACTCGGGAGGCTAAGGTGTGAGGATCGCTTCAGCCCGGGAGTTTAAGGCTGTAGTAAGCTATGATTGTGGCACTGCACTCCAGGCAGGGCCACAGAGTGAGACCCTGTCTCTAAAAAATTAAATTAATTTTTTTTAAAAAACGGCAAACACTTAATATTTGTTGAATGAATAAATAAATGGAAATATATACTCTCATTAAACGGTTTCTTCTGAGGATACAAGGAAAGGTGAGAGGGGAGTTTTTACTGGATACTTTTTTTTTTTTTTGCGACGGCCAGGCTGGAATGCAATGGCGAGATCTTGGCTCACTGCAACCTCTGCTTCCCAGGTTCAAGTGATTCTCCTACCTCAGTCTCCCTAGTAGCTGGGAATACAGGCGTGCACCACCACGCCTGGCTAATTTTTGTATTTTTAGTAGAGACAGGGTTTCACCATGTTGGCCAGGCTGGTCTTGAATTCCTGACCTCAAGTGATCCACCCACCTTGGCCTCCCAAAGTGCTGGGATTACAGGTGTGAGCCACACGCCCAGCCTACTGGATACTCTTATATGCCACTAAATGTATTTTTATCAAGAGCTTGTATCACTTTTGTATTTTGCAAAGCCAATCTGGCTGGTCACAGTGGCTCATGCCTGCAAACGCAGCACTTTGGGGGGCAGAAGCAGGCGGAACACTTGAGGTCAAGAGTTTGAGACCAGCCTGGCCAACATGGTGAAACCCTATCTCTACTAAAAATACAAAAATTAGGCAGGGCGCGGTGGCTCACGCCTGTAATCCTAGCACTTTGGGAGGCCGAGGCAGGTGGTTCACTTAAGGTCAGGAGTTCAAAACCAGCTTGGCCATCATGGTGAAACCCCATCTCTACTAAAAATACAAAAAATTAGCTGGGCATGGTGGTGTGCGCCTGTAATCCCAGCTACTCAGGAGGCTGAGGTAAGAGAATCGCTTGAACCCAGGAGGTGGAGGTTACAGTGAGCCGAGATCATGCCACCACATTCCAGCCTGGGCAACAGAGTGAGGCTCCATCTCAAAAAAAAAAATTAGCTAGGCGTGGTGGTGCACGCCTGTAATCTCAGCTACTCCAGAGGCTGAGGCATGAGAATCACTTGATCCTTGGAAGCAGAGGTTGCAGTGACCTGAGATCACCCCACTGCACTCCAGCCTGGGCAAGAGTGAGACTCTGCCTCAAAAAAAGGCAGAGGTTGCAGTGAGCCAAGATTGCACCACTGCACTCCAGCCTGGGCGATAGAGTGAGACTCTGTCTCAAAAAGAAGAAAACAACCAATTAGATAATTTTTTTAAATTCCATGTCGAGGCCCGGCACAATGGTTCACTCCTGTAATCCCAGCACTTCGGGAGGCCGAGGCGGGCAGATCATGAGGTCAACAGTTCAAGACCAGCCTGGCCAATATGGTGAAACCCCGTCTATATTAAAAAATACAGCCGAGCGCAGTGGCTCACGCTTGTAATCCCAGCACTTTGGGAGGCCGAGGCAGGCGGATCATGAGGTAAGGAGATCGAGACCACGGTGAAACCCCGTCTCTACTAAAAATACAAAAAAATTAGCCGGGCGTGGTGGCGGGCGCCTGTAGTCCCAGCTACTCGGAGAGGCTGAGGCAGGAGAATGGCGTGAACCCGGGAGGCGGAGCTTGCAGTGAGCCGAGACTGCGCCACTGCACTCCAGCCTGGGCGACAGAGCGAGACTCCGTCTCAAAAAAAAAAAAAATACAAAAAAAATACAAAAATTAGCCAGGTGTGTGCTGGGCACGGTGGCTCATGCCTGTAATCCCAGCACTTTGGGAGGCCAAGGTGGGTGGATCACGAGATGAAGAGATCGAGACCATCCTGGCCACCATGGTGAAACCCCATCTCTACTAAAAATACAAATATTAGCCAGGCGTGGTGGCATGCGCCTGTAGTCCCAGCTACTCAGGAGGCTGAAGCAGGAGAATCCGTTGAACCTGGGAGGCAGAAGTGGCAATGAGCTGAGATCATGCCACTACACTCTACCCTGGGCGATAGAGTGAGACTCTGTCTCAAAAAAAAAAAAAAAAAATTATATGTCAAAATTTATCTGTTAATTTGTCTAGTAACATATGCTTAAAGACAAGCTTCAGCCAAGTGGCAACCAATTAAGATAATCTATAAGCCAGGCATGGTGGCTCACACCTGTAATCCCAGCATTTTGGGAGGCCAAGGCAGGTGGATCATGAGGTCAGGATATTGAGACCATCCTGGCTAACACAGTGAAACCCCATCTCTACTAAAAATACAAAAAATTGGCCAGGTACAGTGCCTCACACCTGTAATCCCAGCACTTTGGGAGGCCGAGGCAGGTGGATCACCTGAGGTGAGGAGTTCAAGACCAGCCTGACCAACAAGGAGAAACCCATCTCTACTAAAAATACAAAATTAGCTAGGTATGGTGGCTCACGCCTGTAATCCCAGTTACTCGGGAGGCTGAAGCGGGAGAATCACTCTTGAACCCGGGAGGTGGAGGTTGCTGTGAGCCGAAATGGCACCATTGCACTCCAGCCTGGGTAACAAGAGCAAAACTCCGTCTCAAAAAAAAAAAAAAAAAAAAAGTGAAACATAAGAGAAATTGAAAATTGGAAAACACTGGGTTAAACGATGTTAAACCAGTTCCTGTAAGGTACTCCTTGGAGACTTAAATATGCTGATGTACAATTGTAGGACATTGTAGGTCTTCAGGAGGGAGATAATGGGTAACTTCCCAGGCTCCTTGTGATCACAGCATCCTTTTTCATAGTGGTTGTAATGTTTGGAAGATACAGTTTGGGGAAACACTGACATCGGAAATTTTTGAAGATAATGGTGTTTTTTTTTTTTTTTTTGAGACGGAGTCTCGCTCTGTCGCCCAGGCTGGAGTGCAGTGGCGCAATCTCGGCTCACTGCAAGCTCCGCCTCCTGGGTTCACGCCATTCTCCTGCCTCAGCCTCTCCGAGTAGCTGGGACTACAGGCGCCCGCCACCACGCCCGGCTAATTTTTTGTATTTTTAGTAGAGACGGGGTTTCACCGTGGTCTCGATCTCCTGACCTCGTGATCCGCCCGCCTCAGCCTCCCAAAGTGCTGGGATTACAAGCGTGAGCCACCGCGCCCGGCCATAATGGTGTTTCTTAAAAGGGGCCCTGGTTAGTGTTGTGTGGTTAGAATAGGTTTTAGAATTTTATAGGAGCTGGCTGGGACCTACTGGCTGGAGAGTGAACTTCACCACCCAACTTTTGATGATTAAAAAAAGTGGGAGGCCAGGGGCGGTGGCTCACACTGTAAATCCCAGCACTTTGGGAGGCTGAGGTGGGTGGATCAGCTGAGGTCAGGAGTTTGAGACCAGCCTGACCAACATGGTGAAACCCTGTCTCTACTAAAAATACAAAATTAGCCGGGTGTGGTGGTACATGCCTGTAATCTCAGCTACTCAGGAGGCCGAGACAGGAGAATCACTTGAACCTGGGAGGTGGAGGTTGCAGTGAGCCAAGATCGCACCATTGCACTCCAGCCTGGGCAACAAGAGTGAAACTCCTTCTCAGAAAAGAAAAAAGAAAAAAAAAAGTGGGAGATCAGCTGGGCACGGTGGCTCACACTTGTAATCCCAACACGTTGGGAGGCCAAGTTTGGCAAATCAGCCGAGGTCAGGAGTTCGACACCAGCCTGACCAACATGAAATCCTATCTCTACTAAAAATACAGAAATTAGCCCGGCATGGCTGTGGGCACCTGTAATCCCAGCTACATGGGACGCTGAGACAGGAGAATCACTGGAACCTGGGAGGCAGAAGTTGCAGTGAGCCAAGATCGCACCATTGCACTCCAGCCTGGGTGACAAGAGCAAGACTCCGTCTCAAAAAAAAAAAAAAGTGGGAGATTAAGAAAATATAAAACCCAGCTACTCGGGAGGCTGAGGCAGGAAAATCGCTTGAACCCATGAGGTGGAGGCTGCAGTGAGCCGAGATCATGCCACTGCACTCCAGCCTGGGTGACAGAGAGAGGCTCTGCCTCAACAAAAAAAAAAAAAAAGAAAAGGAAAGAAAAAAGTATGAAAAAAGAAAAGCCTCAAAACCTACTTCCTTGTTGCACTGAGGAAACTAAGTACTTATATAACTAAGTAATTATTGCTGCACTAAGTACAAGATCCTTTCCCAGAACCCAACATGTATCTAAAGCTTCCATTTAGAGTTAGCTGGGCCTGATTAAAATGGAGTCATGGCTTGCCCCTTCAGATTCTTTGAGGAATGAATAAAGTATAGCTAAAATGAAGTGTGTTGAGGTTCAGGAAGTCTCATGAGATAAAGTTTCTAGAGGCCCTATAGGAGTGATAGAGATTGAACCAGACACTTGTGCAAAATGTCTACTCTATCCAGAAACACAGTCTGACTTCAGGGCTGAGTTACATTGCTGGCTCTTAAACATGGGGTACTTGTGAACAGTGCTGATGTTATGTGGCTGCCAGATTTAAGAATATCTAGAGAGGAGCTGAAATATGCCCCTCTTTAAAACCACTCCTCTATTCTTCTGAAGCAACCATTGTTAACAGTGGCCCACCCGTCTTTGTGCTTAGGCATATTTTTTTCCTCTATTGGATATTGCCTCACAAAGTTCCTATCACCTTCATTCAGTTTACTTATTGCATTATCTTTTTTTTTTTTTTTTTTTTTTTAAATGGAGTCTTACTCCCATCACCCAGGCTGGAGTGCAGTGGCAAGATCACAGCTCATTGCAGCCTTAACCTCATTGCAGTGATCCTCCCGCCTTTTTTTTTTATTATTATTTTTTGTAGAGATGAGTTCTTACTATGTTGCCCAGGCTGATCTCAACCTACCAGGTTCAAGTGATCCTCCCACCTCGGGCTCCTGAAGTGCTGAGATTACACAGGTGTGAACCACAGCAGCCAGCCTATCATCTCTTTTTGATTGGTAATTTTATTACCAAAAATAGCATATTAAGCACTATGCAAGTGTGTGGGGTTTTTGGTTTTGTTTTGTTTTTAGAGAGAGGGTTTCATTCTGTTGCCCAGGCTGGAGTGCAGTGAAGTGGCATTACCCCATAACTCACTGCAGCCCTGAACTCCTGGACTCAAGCCCTTCTGCTTGTTTCCCAAGTAGTTCGGACTTCAGGCATAAGCCACCTTACCTGGCCAAGTTTTTACATTGTTTTAAGTACTTCATATGTAATTATAACTACTCTGAGACAGGTGTAATTAACCCAATTTTTATAGATGAGGAATTTGATGTACTGACAGGATAAATTAGTTGTCCAACGTTACAAGTTAGTTAAGTAGTTAGCCAGATTTGACTCAAGAAGTCCTGTATCCAGAGCCACACTAAACCATTAGACCACAACATTTTTACAGAGGACATGTCTTTTAAGTTGAATAAATTTAATTTGATGTAAAATCCACTGAGCTGTTTTGTTTTTTTTTTGAGATGGAGTCTCGCTCTGTTGCCAAGGCTGGAGGGCAGTGGCGCCATATCGGCTCACTGCAATCTCCGCCTCCCAGGTTCAAGTAATTCTCCTGCCTCACCCTCCCGAGTAGCTGGGATTACAGGTACGTGACACCACATCCAGCTAATTTTTTGTATTTTTAGTAGAGACGGGGTTTCACCATGTTGGTCAGGCTGGTCTCAAACTCCTGGCCTCATGATCCGCCCCCCTCGTCCTCCCAAAGTGCAGGGATTACAGGCGTGAGCCACAGCAGCTGGCTGCTGTTCTCATTTTTATTTACCTGATAGCTGACAACAATTTTGGACGGGCATCAGGCCATAGACCAGGCCTCCAACACATACTTAAAGAGCCTTTCCCTGGCCAGGTGCGGTGGCTCACGCCTGCGATCCCACCACTTCGGGAGGCCGAGGCGGGTGGATCACCTAAAGTCAGGAGTTCAAGAGCAGCCTGGCCAACATGGTGAAACTCCATCTCTACTAAAAATACAAAAATTAGCCGGGTGTGGTGTAATCCCAGCTACTCAGGAGGCTGAGGCACAAGAATCGCTTGAACCTGGCAGACGGAGGTTACAGTGAGCCAAGATCATGCCACTGCACTCTGGCTTGGACTACAGAGCAAGACTCTGTCTCAAAATTGCTGAAATTCGTTTGTGTGCAGAGTGAATTTGCTGAGATCCATGAATTACGTCGAGGGGGATCTCTATGGAAAATAAGAGATTCCAAGAGAACTAAAGAGCAATAGCTGAATCTTCTTCTGAAGGATTCACCAGACTACAGACCTATGAGCCCATCATGTCAAACAGTGACGCTTTGGGAGAAATGACAGCACAATATTTTAAGCCCTATTACCCCAGATAATAGTTTTTAGGTATTCAGTGAAATGTTTTAATTTTCCAGGTTTGAAGAGCTAGGTTTTCAGTGACAAGATCTTGCTGTGTTAGGCTGGCCTGGAACTCCTGGACTCAAAGCAATCCTTCCACCTCAGCTTCCCAAGTAGCTAGGACTACAGGTATATGCCACCAAGCCCATTTAAACTTTTTTTTTGTAAAGAGCCCATTGCCCAGTCTGGCCTCAAGTGATCCTCCCACCTCCACCTCCCAAAGTGCTGGGATTATAGACATGAGCCACCACGCCTGACCACATTTGCTGGTTTATTATAAAAATATTACAAAAGACTCAGATGAAGAGATGCATAGGACAAGGTATGGGGGAAGGGGTGCAAAGCTTTAATGCCTTGCCTGGGTGTGTCACCCTCCAGGAACCTCCATGTGTTCATATATCCAAACTCAGTCCTCTTGGTTTTCTAGGGAGGCTTCAAGATGACAGCATTCCTTTCCCCAGGGTATAGGACAGAACCCTCTCTGAAATGGGGGTCTTAGGACTCACAAAAAGTTAGGGGAAGATCAAGAGTCCTGTCTTAGGGAAGGTAAAAGGGCAGAAGTTAAGTGAGTTTCCTGTGGCCTAACACACCCAACATGACTATAACAAGGGCTATAGAAGTTATGAACCAGGAACTGTGGGCAAAGATCGGTAAAACCAGAGTGACCAAGGCAGATTACCTAAAATTATGCGTGAAACCATTCTCAGGTACACTATGAATATCAAAGGTGTATTTCTAGATATGGTATTCCTGCATTTGTGTAATATACCCATGGGTACTTCTTGCATGCCAAACCACTAACTAGAGATTAACCGGCCAGTGATTTAAAGTCCTTACTCTAAGTATGCACTTACCACGCCAGTTTTAGTACCAGAAAACGTTATTTCTCTACCATAAACCTGGGAAAAACAGGACCCCCCACACCACTCCCAATTTTGTGCCAAGATGAGAATCACATTTATTGAAGTTACATTACAGAAGATGGTAAAGGGGAAAGATTGAGAACTTCCTTAGTACACCCTTACTCCAATATTTTCTATTAGCACCGCAAATTACTGCCTAGTGCCCATTGGCATAGAAGCCTAAAAACTGCTTATGTTGCCAGACTTAAGACAAGGATAAGTATTTTTACCAAATACAGGTAAAATCTCACTGGTTGCTGCAATCTTTCCACAATAAAGTTAAGCTGTCATTAAGAACCAACAGCGTGGCCGGGCATGATGGCTCATGCCTGTAATCCCAGCACTTTGGGAGGTCAAGGTGGGCGGATCACTTGAGGCCAGGAGTTTGAGACGAGCTTGGTCAACATGGTAAAACCCCATCTCTACTGAAAATACAAAAATTAGCTGGTGTGCCCCTGTAGTCCCCAGCTACGTGGGGGACTGAGGCAGAACTGCTTGAACCTGGGAGGTGGAGGTTGCAGTGAGCCGAGATCGCACCACTGCACTCCAGCCTGGGGCAACAGAGTGAGACTGTCCAAAAAAAAAAAAAAAAAAAAAGTGTGAGGAACCACTTTAATTTGCCACCTAACTGATCAAGATCAGGAAGATTGTCTTAAATCAGAATGCCGTTTTCAACGTTAAGTACCTGCAAGCCATCTTTCTCCTCAGCCAGTCGTCTTCCATACTCAGTGATTAGCTGCTTCTTAGCTCATCAGTTAAAGCATATACAGCAGAGAGACAAGATTAAGGTTCCACACTACCATCCAGGTTAAACACTTTGGTTTAATACACTACAAAGCAATAAACACACAGCTGATAGTCACCCAATTAATTGCAGAACTGAAAGCAGTTACCACTATTCAAGCAGCCTCGATCAAAACTTTATTTCTCCAGCAATCTTAGATTAGGTCTAAACAGGTAGTACATTTGATTTCCTTCAATGTAAAGAAAATTCCTGCCATCACTTGAGCCCAGGAATGATAGCGAGCTATCATTGTGCCACTGTATACCAGTCTGGACTACAGAGCAAGACCATCTTTAAAAAAACCTGCATATCCAACTTTTTGAGATGGAGTCTTGCTCTGTCGCCAGGCTGGAGTGCAGTGGCACGATCTCGGCTCACTGCAACCTCTGCCTCCCAGGTTCAAGTGATTCTCCTGCCTCAGCCTCCCGAGTAGGTGGGACTACAGGCAGGCGACACCACGCCTAGCTAATTTTTTTTTTAGTAGAGACAAGGTTTCACCATGTTGGCCAGGATGGTCTCGATATCTTGACCTCGTGATCCGCCCGCCTCGGCCTCCCAACAGACTTTAAATTCGAGCTTCAGAAAGTTTGCCATTAACCCAGGATCCTAACTTGTAATGACTTACAGCAAAAAAGGCTCTTACCCCTCAGCCCACCGAAGTGCATACCAGAGTCAAGTGACTTAACTTCAGGCACATTACCAATCTCAAAATTAAATCCCTAGACATCGTCACCAGTTTTAAGTGTACCCACACATCACTAGAGAATTTCATGACAAAACACCAAGTATGCTACCATGCAACGAAACCTTTATTAACATTTTGAACAGGTTCAGCTATTACTGAAACTTGTAATTTCTAAACTTAAGTTGGGGCAAATGGCTATAGTGCAGAGTAATGCCATCACTGGGTACTGCGAATGCCAAGACTGAAGAATTAACAGCCACCCCTCAGGCGCAGGACCAGGTGCAGGGTCGACTCTTTCTGGATGTTGTAGTCAGAAAGAGTGCGGCCATCTTCCAGCTGCTTGCCTGCAAAGATGAGCCTCTGCTGGTCGGGAGGGATGCCTTCTTTATCTTGGATCTTGGCCTTCACATTTTCGATGGTGTCACTGGGCTCCACTTCCAGGGTGATGGTCTTGCCGGTCAGGGTCTTCACGAAGATCTGCATACCACCTCTCAGACGCAGGACCAGGTGTAGGGTCGACTCCTTCTGGATGTTGTAGTCAGAAAGAGTGCGGCCATCTTCCAGCTGCTTGCCTGCAAAGATGAGCCTCTGCTGGTCGGGAGGGATGCCTTCTTTATCCTGGATCTTGGCCTTCACATTTTCGATGGTGTCACTGGGCTCCACTTCCAGGGTGATGGTCTTGCCGGTCAGGGTCTTCACGAAGATCTGCATACCACCTCTCAGACGCAGGACCAGATGCAGGGTCGACTCTTTCTGGATGTTGTAGTCAGAAAGAGTGCGGCCATCTTCCAGCTGCTTGCCTGCAAAGATGAGCCTCTGCTGGTCGGGAGGAATGCCTTCCTTATCCTGGATCTTGGCCTTCACATTTTCGATGGTGTCACTGGGCTCCACCTCAAGGGTGATGGTCTTGCCAGTAAGGGTTTTCACGAAAATCTGCATTTTCACCTAGTTTAAAAGTAAAACATAGGCGTGTCATCTCAGGATCATTGTATTTCTTGCTTTTACATCTAATATCTTTCAAAATTAGCAACTATTCCTTCAAAATGCCTTAAACACGTTAATATTCCGCAAACCTCCCCTCATTTTTACGAAGCTAAGTCACTTAACACGAAATTCGTCATTCAAAGTTTCAACGTCAACAGCGGAGAATCCAGAGCGCTAACCAAGCTTCCACAGCTTTCTCCACTAACTGTTCCGGATATTCAAACTCCCCCGACCGAACTCCAATCTGCGTCAAACCTAAGCACGGCGTTAGGCAAACTGAAAAAACCGAACCCACAAGACTCGCCAAGTAAAAATCCCATTGAAACACAAGGGGCACCTTTCTCACTGCGATTCCAGAGTGAAGGTTTCCAGAAGCCACACAAACTACCTCTTTTCCGCCTTCCCCCCGAAGTAAACTCGACAGAATCGCCGTCAGTTAAGCGTCCGTTAGTTTCTGCCAACGCGCGCGCGCGCCAACCGCCCTCGCCCCCCTCAGGTCAACAAGGCCCACTCTCCCGGAAAAGCCCAGCGCCGCGTCACCTCGCCCTCCCCTCCCCCACGCCATCCCCTCAGCGGCCCACCCAACCCCTAGAAGCCTCCAGCTTGACCTCACCCATTCCCCCCTCTCACGACCCCCCAAGTCGCTACGGCTGCGGGCCAGTACCTGTTAGCGGATACGAAGTGCCTGAAGTGCCTGCGAATCAACAACCACGTCCAGCGACACACACCCAACAAAGCCCAGCCGCCACTGACTGCTGTGATCTGGCGGAGCGCAAATTTATGCAACGAGCGTTGCGTCACTTATCACTCCTTACGTAGGCGCCGTCTCCATGCGCCGCTGAAAGTAGTTCACCGAGCCCAACCTCCCGAGACGCAGTTTAGGCTTTTCAACTGAGCCCCAAATTCCTCCTAGCCATAAGAAAGGATCCTAAAAAATTATTTCCCTTCTCCTCTATGCGCTTCTCTTCCTTCATTAGGAAAATAAAAGAAAATTATCGGGCGGATGAATTCGAGTTAAAGAAACCTTCCTCGAAAGCTCTGGAAACTTCCTTGCAGCGCCGGCACTGATTGGTTAGGCCTGCGAAGGCGAGGTCGGCGTTGATTGGTAGGGGACGCGGTGGCTCTGTTGTTGCTGGGCTCCACCTGCGGTGGTTTAGCGCCGACGTTGCTAAGTAACTGAGTGCGCGTGCGCCGCAGAGGCGCGCCGTCCTGAAAGAGGGTATTTCCGGCGGGAGAAGGAGGGGTCTTTATTTTTTTTCCTTTTTTTTTTCTTTTTTTTTTTTTTTCCTGAGACGGAGTTTCGCTCTTGTTTCCCAGGCTGTGGTGCAATAGCGCGATCTCCGCTCATCGCAACCTCCGCCTCCCGGGGTCAAGCGAGTCTCCTGCCTCAGTTTCCCAAGTAGCTGGGATTACAGGCATGCGCCACCACGTCCGGCTAATTTTTTGTATTTTTAGTAGAGACGGGGGTTTCACCATGTTGGTCAGGCTGGTCTCGAACTCCTGACCTCAGGTAATCCACCCGCCTCGGCCTCCCAAAGTGGAGTGCCGCGCCTCAGAAGCGGGACGGCGTGGCCTCCGATGTCGCGACACCTGGTGGTGATTGTGAAGCATAATTCCCTCTCCCATGTTTTAAAAACGCGCGCCCCTGCTTGGGCTCATGGGCTGACGCCTGTAATCCCAGCACTTTGGGAGGCCGAGAAGGGTGGATCACGAGGTCAGGAGTTCAAGACCAGCCTGGCCAAGATGTTGAAACCCCGTCTCTACTAAAAATGCAAAAAAATTAGCCGGGCGTGGTGGCGGACGCCTGTAATCCCAGCTACTTGGGAGGCTGAGGCAGATGATTGCTTGAACCCAGGAGGCAGAGATTGCAATAAGCCAAGACTGCGCCACTGTATTCCAGCCTGATTCCAGAGCTAGACTCTGTCTCAACAAACAGACAAAAAACGCTAGCGCCTGATACACTGGCCAGTTGTTTTTGCTTTTTTGAGACAAAGTCTGGCTGTGTGCCCCAGGCTGGTGTGCAGTGGTGCAATCACCACTCACTGCAGCCTCGACCTCCAGGGCTCAAGTTATCCTCCCACCTCAGCCTCCCAAGTAGCTGGGACCACAGGCGTGGACCACGCCTGGCTTTTTAATTTTGTATTTATTTTTTGAGACGGAGTCTTGCTCTGTCACCCAGGCTGAAGGCCGGTGGCGTGATGTGGCTCACTGCAACCTCTGCCTCCCTGGTTCCAGCGATTCTCCTGCCTCAGCTTCCTGAGTAGCTGGGATTACAGGTGCGTGTCACCGTGCCTGGCTAATTTTTGTATTTTTTAGTACAAATGGGGTTTCACCATGTTGGTCAGGCTGGTCTCGAACTCTTGACCTCAGGTGATCTGCCTGCCTTGGCCTCCCAAAGTGCTAGGATTACAGATGTGAGCCACTGTGCCCGGTCTCATTTTTTTTTTTTTTTTTTTTTTTTTGGTAGATCAGAGTCTTGCTATGTTATCCAGGCTGTTACTGAACTCTTGGGCTCAAGAGATCCTCCTGCCTTGGGCTCCCAAAGTGCTAGGATTACAGGCGTGAACCACTGTGCCTGGCGGACTAGCCGCTTTTTGTTTTTGTTCGTGGTTATTGCAGGGTTGTGGAGCTTTAAATCATGCTTCTGTAGTCAGAGTGCTGTTAGTTGCATTGTATTAATCCTCATCATGGCCCGAGAATAGTCTGTAAATCTGGAGTTCAGAGTGGGACCCTCTGCGGAGACCGGGCACCTGTTGCTGAAGCCCGTCACCACCAGGCCCAGAGAGGCAAAGCTGGAGCCCATGGTGACAGTGGCTGGGCTTTGCTCTGGCTCCAGCAATACCTGCAAATCCAGTCCTTCCCAGCTGTTTCTCCAAACTGGTAGGAAAAAAAAGTGCAGTTTAGGGAGCCGAAACCCCACTTCAAAAACGGGAATTCACCTACAAGAAAGTAGCTGATACTGCTCCCATTGACGTGCTTGTTGTGCAAGGATGGGGTTAACCAACTAGGACCAAGCGATGGGTTTCCCTACACCCTGGGTGTGGCCACTCGTCCTGCAAGGAGATAACCCAAGGAAGGTGAGTAAGGCAGATGTGTTTGGATCCTGGTGCCTGGCAGAGTCACGGGGGTGGGGTGGAAGTAAACATGAAATTGGCTGTTTTTCACGTGATACCAACCTTCATAATGTAAGAAGTAGTCTAAAAATGTATGTATTAATACAATTAAGTAAACATCTCTTAGGTCGCTAATTACTAAATTTCAACATACCTGAGCATAACGTTAAGAAACTATGTCGACAAATGATCTGGTATATGAGTTAACACCTAGACAGCTTTCAGTTAAATTAACTAAAACCGGGATCTGCTGTCTACTGATGTGAATAAGCAGGAGATAGAAATAAACACTTTAAGATAATTTTGGAAGTGATTTTGAATGACTTGGGAGGTAGTTTATAAAACGTTTATTTGATTATACAAAGTATAGATTTTCCTTTTTGTTAGCCTAACAGTGATTCTGAATTTTTCACCAACCAGCAGCTCCTCCTGAATCATACATGTTGATCGCAGATTGAGCTAGAAGGCAGATCACATGACTGGTATAATGACTTCACTGGGAAGTTCTAGCAGTTGCCAGAACTATAAATTAGTCATACAGGCTCCTGGTTCAATGTTTTCCCAAGGTAGGTCATTTGGTAACCTAAGATCAGGAATTTGGTAATCTGGCACAATACTTGGCACTGTGCTCAATAAATGTTCAGTGACTAAAATGCAATCTTCTCTTTTGTTCAACTGGAGAAAAGAAACTTTGTGACAGCCTTAAAACACAAAGCAAAAAGACAGTAGAGTACTGTATTTCATCTCCATAGGCAAATGCTATTTGCCTTGGCAGTTCCTTCAAAAGAAACAAAGGGGGATTGATTCTGAGATTCTAAGTGATTTTACTTGGCTAGATGCCTTTTAATAAAAATCTGTGAGAAAACTATAGTTCCAATTAAAAGTTCACAGTTGTTTTCTTGACATTATTTGGTGATATTTAAAATGTAGAATTAGTCTCTAATTTGTCAATTCCTTTGTATTTCACATTTGGCTATTCAATACAATTATGTAATGAACTCCTAATTTATTACAAGCAAGTTAGAAACTTTGATATTGAATGCCCAAAGGAACACAGAGCAAAATCTGTACTGTTTTCATGTTAGGCCTCAAAAGTACAGAAATCTATCCATTGAAAAATAGCTACTTTGGGCAGATTGCAGTGGCTTACGCCTGTAATCGCAGCACTTTGGGAGGCTGAGGCAGGTGGATCGCTTGAACCCAGGAGTTCACGACCAGCCTGGCCAACATGGCAAAACCCCATCTCTACTAAAACTACACAAATTAGCTGGGCATGGTGACGCACACCTGTGTTCCCAACTACTTGGGAGGCTGAGGCATGAGAATCCCTTGAACCCAGGAGGTGGAGGTTGCAGTAAGCTGAGATCACGCCACTGCACTCCAGCCTGGGCGACAGAGTGAGACTCCATCTCAAATACAAACAAACAAAAAATAGCTACTTTAAATGTTTTTAACATTTTTATTTATTTATTTATTATCTATTTTAGAGTATCTGTTGCCCAGGCTGGAGTGCAGTGGTGCAATCATAGCTTACTTCAGCCTCCAACTCCTGGGCTCAAGCAATCCTCCTGTGTCAGCCTTCCAAGTAGGTGGGATTACACACAAGTTGCTCTGCCTGGCTACAATATTTTTATCATGAAATATTACATAAATACATGAAAGCTGGAGGTAATATAGCAAAAACCATATAATCCCCAATTTGCTTAAGCATTTAAAAACCTTTATTTTTGGCCAGGTGCGGTGGCTCAGCCTGTAATCTTAGCACTTTGGGAGGCCACATCACCTGAGGACAGGAGGTGGATCCCCTGAGGTCAGGGGTTCGGAACCAGCCTGGCCAACGTGGCGAAACCCTGTCTCTACTAAAATACAAAATTAGCCGGCCATGGTGGTGCATGCCTGTAATCCCAGCTACTTGGGAAGCTGAGACAGGAGAATCGCTTGAACCCGGGAGGCGGAGGTTGCAGTGAGCCAAGATCGTGCCATTGCACTCCAGCCTGGGCAACAAGAGCGAAACTCCGTCTCAAAAAAAAAAAAAAAAAAAAAACTTTATTATTTATTTATTTATTTATTTTTTTTTTTTTTTTGAGATGGAGTCTCGCTCTTTCGCCCAGGCTGGAGTGCAGTGGCGCGATCTCGGCTTACTTCAAGCTCTGCCTCCTGGGTTCATGCCATTCTCTTGCCTCAGCCTCCAGGGTAGCTGGGACTACAGGCGCCCGCCACCAGGCCTGGCTAATTTTTTTGTGTTTTTTTAGTAGAGACGGGGTTTCACTGTGTTAGCCAGGATGGTCTCGATCTCCTGACCTCGTGATCCACCTGCCTTGGCCTCCCAAAGTGCTAGGATTACAGGCGTGAGCCACCGCGCCCAGCCATGTGCAACAGATCTCTGGCACTTTTTCATCTTGTAAAACTGAAGCTCTGTCCACACTGAACAATAACTCCCTTTTCCCCCTCCTCCCAACCCTGGCATCCACCATTCTACTTTCTGTCTCTATGAGTTTGACCACTTTAATGCCTCATGTATGTGGAATTGTACAATATTTGTCTTTGTGTTACTGGCTTATTTATTTATTTATTTATTTTTGAGACAGGGCCTTGCTTTGTTACCTAGGCTGGAGTGCGGTGGTGCGAACATGACTCACTACAGCCTCGACCTCCCAGGCTCAAGTGATCCTCCTGCCTCAGCCCCACAAGTAGCTGGGGCTATAGGCACACATCACCATACCAGGCTAATTTTTTTGTATTTTTTGTAGAGATGGGGTTTCACCATGTTGCCCAGGCTGGTCTCAAACTCCTGAGTTCAAGCGATTTCCAACCTCGGCCTCCCAAAGTGTTGGGATTGCAGATATGAGCCACCATGCCTGGGCTGGCTTATTTCATTTAACATAATGTCCTCAAGGTTCATCCATGTTTTAGCATGTGACAGAATTTCCTTCTTTTTTTTTTTTGTTTTTTGAGACAGAGTGTTGCTCAGTCGCCCAAGCTGGAGTGCAGTGGCGAGATCTCAGCTCACTGCAACTACTGTCTCTTGGGTCCAAGCGATTCTCCCATCTCAGCCTTCCAAGTAGCTGGGATTACAGGCACCTGTCATCATGCCCAGCTAATTTTTTTTGTATTTTAGTAGAGACGGGGTTTCACCATGTTGGCCAGGCTGGTCTTGAACTCCTGACCTCAAGTAATTTGCCCATCTCAGCCTCCCAAAGTGCTAGGATTACAGGTGTGAGCCACCGCACCCGGCCTCCCTTTTTAAGAGTGACATTCCCTTGTATCTACTGCATTTTCTTTATCTATTCATCTGTTGATGGACACTTGGGTTATTTCTGCATTTTAGCTATTGTGAATAGTACTGTAATGAACATGGGTGTACAAATATCTGTTCAAGTCCTTACTTTCAGATCTTTTTGGATATATACCCAGAAGTGGAATTGCTGGACCATACGGTAATTCAATGTAAAAAAAAAATTTTTTTTTTGAGACAGGGTCTTGCTTTGTTGCCCAGGCTGAAATGCAGTGGCACAATGACAGCTCACTGCAGCCTCGATGTCCCAGGCTCAAGGGATCCTCCCACGTCAGCTCCCAGAGTAGCTGGGACTATAGGCATGTACCACCATGCCTGGCTAATCTTTAAATTTTTTGTAGAGACAGGAGTCTCACTGTGTTGCCTAGGCTGGTCTCAAACTTCTGGCCCCGAGCAATCCTCCCATCTCAGCCTGCCAAAGTGCTGAGATTACAGGCGCAAGCCACAGTGCCTGGCCCAAAATGGTGGCTCTCGTCTGTAATCCCAGCACTTTGGAAGGCCAAATTAGGAGGATCAGTTGAACTCAGGAGTTTGAGACCAGCCTGGGCAACATAGTGAGACCTTGTCTCTGTAAAAAAATGTTTTTAATTTAAAATTTTATTTTTTTTCTTTCTCAAAATGCAGAAAAGATCAATTTTTAATTTTTGAGGAATCACCATACTGTTTTCCATAGAAGTTGCACCATTTTTTTCTTTCTTTCCTTTTTTTTTTTTTTTTTTTTTGAGGTACAGTTTCTCTTCTTGCCCAGGCTGGAGTGCAATGGCGCAATCTTGGCTCACTGCAACCTCCGCCTTCCGGGTTCCAGTGATTCTCCTGCCTCAGCCTCCCAAGTAGCTGGTATTACAGCATGCACCACCATGCCCCACTAATTTTTTGTATTTAGTAGAGACGAGGTTTCACCATGTTGGTCAGGCTGGTCTCAAACTCTTGACCTCAGGTGATCCACCCGCCTTGACCTCCCAAATTGCTGGGATTACAGGTGTGAGCCACCGTGCCCGGCATTTTTTTTTTTTTTTTTCGAGACGGAGTCTCGCTCTGTTGCCCAGGCTGGACTGAAGTGGTGCGTTCTCAGCTCACTGAAACCTCTGCCTACGGGATTCAAGCGATTCTCCTGCCTCAGCCTCCTGAGTAGCTCGACTACAGGCACCCGCCACCATGCCTGGCTAATTTTTTTTTTTTTTTGTATTTTTAGTAGAGACAGGGTTTCACCATATTGGTCAGGCTAATCTCAAACTCCTGACCTTGTGATTTGCCCACCCTGGCCTCCCAAAGTACTGGGATTACAGGCGTGAGCCACTGTGCCCAGCCTGATTTACTGATTTTTAACCTTTGGTTTCCTTATCTGTAAAGAAAAAAATGTGGACTAGATGTCATCCTACCTTGTCAAATTAAGGTGAGTCTTAAATCTTTGCCTTTTTGCCTAGTTTCCATTGTTCTTTTCAGAGCTGCCCTTTGGGATACTGAGATTTTATTTTTTCCTATACTTTTCTAGGGAATTCTCAAGCCTAGTCAACAAACCAAGAAACTGAGGCTTGCTGTAGCAATTTCCCAAGCTGTCAGAAAGTTATGTTACGGCTGGGCACGGTGGCTCACACTTGTAATCCCAGCATGTTGGGAGGCCGAGGCGGGTGGATTCCTTGAGCTCAGGAGTTTGAGACTAGTCTGGGCAACATGGCGAAACCCCATCTCTACAAAAATACAAAACAGTTAGCTGGGTGTGGTGGCATGCACCTGTAGTCCTAGCTACCTGGGATGCTGAGGTGGGAGGATTGCTTGAGCCCAGGAGGTGGAGGTTGCAGTCAGCCGAAATAGGACATTTAAACATGGATTAGAAATAGGACATTTAAACATAGATTAGATCGGGCACGGTGGTTCACACCTGTAATCCCAGCATTTTGGGAGGCCAAGTCGGGCAGATCACTTGATGCCAGGAGTTGAGACCAGCCTGGCCAACATGGAGAAACCTGGTCTTTACTAAAAGTACAAAAAATTAGCTGGGTGTGGTGGCGGGTGCCTGTAATCCCAGCTACTTGTGAGGCTGAGGCAGGAGAATCTCTTAAACCCGGAAGGTGGAGGTTTCAGTGAGCCAAGATTATGCCACTGCACTCCAACCTGGGTGACAGAGCGAGACGCATTAGATGTATGGCCAGCTGTGTTGCATTTAAACATAGATTACACTTATGGGACCATATATATGCATATATATAAAAAACAATCTGATACATAGAGAAATTTGTTTATCTCACATTTGAAATGCAGTGATTATACATATTAAATCAGCCTTTATATTATGTTCTCATTAATGTGTATATACTACAACACATTTACAACCATTATCGTAAATTCCTCCAGCCAGCTATTCCTGGGCACTGTATGCTCTTGAAGTTTGAATCCTGAGCCAAGAGAAAGATACTAGGTCATTCATCCAGTCAGCAGACACTTGTTGAGCAAGTTCTGGGTGTGGGAGGCATTTGGATTGCTGACTGAGACAAGATATGGACTCCACCCAAGAGAACCATGGTCTTAGTGCCCATAAGGGGGTCACTGTGAGGACTAAGAGTATCCACCTTAAGGAGGTATTGGAGAATTCAATGAGTTAATTCATGTCGAGAGTTTATTTATTTATTTATTTTTATTTTTGAGATACAGTTTCATTCTGACTTGTGCAGTGGCACAATCTCGGCTCACTGCAGCCTCCACCTCACGGGTTCAAGTGATTCTCCTGTCTCAGCCTCCTGAGTATCTGGGATTACAGGCATGCACCACCACACCTGGCTGACTTTTGTATTTTTAGTAGAGACAGGGTTTCACCATATTGGCCAGGCTGGTCTCAAACTCCTGACCTCAGGTGATCTGCCTGCCTCAGCCTCCCAAAGTGCTAGGATTACAGGCCTGAGCCACTTGGCCAAGTTTTTGAGGATTAAATGGACCTGCCTCATATGGTTGCATTAATATGGCTAAAGTACTTAGAACAGATCCTGGACATTGAAAGCACTCAATAAATATTAGCTGTGTAAAAAGCTAACTGATTACTGACTGAGACAGACCAATCAGAGGCACATACAGACTTCTGTGGAGGCACAGAGGAGGAAGGAGCCATTTAGCTCTCTGGAGTAGGTCAGGAGGGGAACCAGAACATTTCAGAGAAGGCATTATTTAGAAACCCAGTCACAAGGCAGGAGGGAATAGGTGAAAGATGAGAAAGCATGGAGTATTGAGGAAATAATGGGGAGCAATTTACAGCTGGAATTTAGGGCAGCTGCTTGTGGACCTGTGGTTTTCCACGGGAGAAGTAGCCAGGGCTCAACTCTCCAGCAGCCTCGTCATCTCCAGCCATCCTGGCCATCTGTAGTTCTTAGGAAACACCAGGTTTTTTCCCACTTGTGGACCTTTGCAACCCATGTTTCCTTTGCCTAGAACTCTTCTCATGGCCATTTCTGTTTCATGTTTTAGGCAGAATAAACCTTCTCTGACATCCACCTCTGCTCCTGTGACTCAGTCACAACACCCGGGTTATTTCTTTCTCAACAATTTCGTATTAGGCTGGGTGCCAGTGGCTCATGCCTGTAATCCCAGCATTTTGGGAGGCCGAGGTGGCCAACCCGGCCAACATGGTGAAACCCTGTGTCTATTAAAAATACAAAAATTAGCTAGGTGTGGTGGTGGACCCCGTCTCTACTAAAAATGTAAAAATTAGCTGAGCGTGGTGGTGGGCACCTGTAATTTCAGCTACTTGGGAGGCTGAGGCAGGATAATCATTTGAACCCGGGAGGCAGAGGTTGGAGTGAGCCAAGATCGCACCACTGCCCTCCAGCCTGAGTGACAGAGCAAGACTCTGTCTCAAAAAAAAGAAGAATAGGCCGGGCGCTGTGGCTCACGCCTGTAATCCCAGCACTTTGGGAGGCCGAGGCGGGCGGATCATGAGGTCAGGAGATCGAGACCATCCTGGCTAACACGGTGAAACCCCGTCTCTACTAAAAATACAGAAAATTAGCCTGGCGTGGTGGCAGGCGCCTGTAGTCCCAGCTACTTGGGAGGGTGAGGCAGGAAAATGGCGTGAACCCGGGAGGCAGAACTTGCAGTGAGCCAAGATCGCGCCACTGCACTCCAGCCTGGGTGACAGAGCGAGACTCCGTCTCAAAAAATATAAAAGAACAATTTTGTATTTGTCCAATCTGTAACTTTACTGCTTGATTGGTTGCTTATCTCTCTGTTTTCCCCTAAGTGGAATGTAAACTCCATGAGGGTACAGGCCTTGTCTATCTAGTTTATCACCATATCTCCACACATAGCCAGCTGGCATAGTGACTTCCACATAATCAGCACTTAGTAAATATTTATTTTTAATTAATTTTTTTTTTTTGAGACAGGGTCTCACTCTGTCACCCAGGCTGGAGTGCAGTAGCAATCACTGATCCACCCTCAGCCTCCCAAGTAGCTGGGACTACAGACACACACCACCATGCTCAGCTAATGTTTCATATATATGTATATATATATATTTGCAGAGATAGAGTTTTGCCATATTGCCCAGACGGGTCTTGAACTGTGGGACTCAAGTGATCCACCCGCCTCGGCTTCCCAAAGTGTTAGGATTATAGACATGAGCCACCGTGCCCAGCCAGTAAATATTTATTGAAAGAATGAATGACAAATGAAGGGCCCACCTTGCTATATTAAGAACTTAAGACTTCTTCCTGTGTACTGCATGGGAATGACATGATCAGATTTCTATTTTAGAATGATAACTTGGTGACATCATAGCAGGTGATTAGAAGGAAGATTAGATTACAGCACGTCAGAGATTGTGGCATTTGTCCAAGCAGGATGTGATGAGCATCTGTAAGTAGGCTAAGTCTACAAAAGCCAGTATCCCTAAAGAAAGCAGGAGGAAGGAACTGATAAAGTCAAATAAAAACAGAGCATTGTTTACTTGTGTTTATTTATTTATTTATTTTTTTATTTATTTATTTTTAGAGTCTCACTCTGTAGCTCAGGCTGGAGTGCAGTGGGGAGATCTCGGCTCACTTCAACCTCCGCCTCCCGGGTTCAAGTGATTCTCCTGCCTCAGCCTCCCAAGTAGCTGGGATTACAGGCACATACCACCACACCCAGCTAATTTTTTGTATTTTTAGTAGAGATGGTGTTTCACCATGTTGGCCAGGCTGGTCTTGAACTCCTGACCTCAAGTGATCCACCTGCCTTGGCCTCCCAAAGTGTTGGGATTACAGACATGAGCCACTGCACCTGGCCTTGTTTACTTGTATTTAGTTCTTGTTCTAGAAGAGATCCAAGATAACTGAATTAAATATATTTATAACAAAATAAAATAAAGGTAAGTGGACAAGGAACATGTACAAAGGGAGAGGAAAAGAGAAAATGCAGTTAGGAATGAGATTAGCATACAAAATGCTAGTTTTGAAGTTTTTCCTTTGCTAGAGGTACACCATAGATTTAGGGGGGTTTTGGGGGAGGTTTTTGGTTTTTTTCCCCCAGCCAGTGCAAAGAGAGGGGCACATAATTAATAAGTTCATGTGATTAAAAAATGAATTGTAGGCTGGGTGTGGTGGCTCACACCTGTAATCCCAGCACTTTGGGAGGCTGAGGCAGGCAGATTTTTTGAAGTCAGGAGTTTGAGATCAGCCTGGCCAACATGGTGAAACCGTGTCTCTAATAAAAATACAAAAATTAGCCCAGCATGGTGGTGCTCGCCTGTAGTCCCAGCTACTCGGGAGGCTGAGGCAAGAGAATCGCTTGAACCTGGGAGGTGGAAATTGCAGTGAGCTGAGATCTCACCACTGCACTTCAGCCTGGGTGACAGAGCAAGACTCTGTCTCAAAAAAAAATGATAATAATTATAGCCGGGTGCAGTGGCTCATGCCTCTAATCCCAGCACTTTGGGAGGCCAAGGTGGGCAGATCACGAGGTCAGGAGATTGAGACCATCCTGTCCAACATGGTGAAACACCTTCTCTACTGAAAATACAAAAATTAGCTGGGCATGGTGGCACGCACCTGTAGTTCCAGCTACTCGGGAGGCTGAGGCAGGAGAATTGCTTGAACCTGGGAGGCAGAGGTTGCAGTGAGCCGAGATCATGCCATTGCACTCCAGCCTGGTGACAGAGTGAGACTCCGTCTCAAAAAATAATAATAATAAAATAAAATAAAATAAAAAAGAATTGTAGTATATACAATGGAATAGTACTCAGTAGTAAAAAGAAATGAACCATTGATACACATAACATAGATGAATCTCAAAATAATTATGCTGAGTGAAACAACCCAGACCAAAAAAGGGTATAAGCTATATGATTTCATTCCATATCAAATTCTAGAAAATGCAAACTAATAAAAGAGAAAGCAGATCAGTGATCACTTGAGGATGGAGGCAAGAAGGAGGAATGAGATGGGATGGGTTATAAAAGGCAGGAAAAACTTTTAGGGGTGAGGAAAATGTTTATCATCTTGATTATGGTGATAATTTCACAGGTATAAGCATATATAGAAATGTATCTGTTTATATGCGGTAAATACATGCAACTTAACTGTATATTAGTTATCCCCAATAAAGCTAGAAAAAATTTAGACAAACCTCTGGCAAAGCAGTCTTAGACATAGCTCAGGTAAATCCTCAATGAGCATGAAGGTATCTCAGTAAGTAAAAGTAAAAGACTTTATTTTTTTATTATTATTTTTTCTTTTTAAAATTTTTTCAGACCTGGTCAACAGGAAGTAATTTTTTTTTTTTTTTTGATGGTGTCTCACTCTGCTGCCCAGGCTGGAGTACAGTGGCGCCATCTCAGCTCACTGCAACCTCCGCCTCTGGAGTTCAAGCGATTCTCCTGCCTCAGCCTCCTGAGTAGCTGGGACTACAGGTGCATGCCAACATGCCTGGCTAATTTGTGTATTTTTAGTAGAGATGGGTGTATTAATCAGGGTTCTCCTAGAGGGACAGAACTAATAGGATGTATATGTAGACATACACATAACGGGGTTATATATGAGTGTGTATATATATATATTATATATATACATATATACACACAATGGAGAGTTTATTAACTATTAACTTACAGGTTAGTAAGTTATTAAGGTCCCACAATAGGCCGTCTGCAAGCTGAGGAGCAAGGAGAGCCAGTCCCAGTCCCAAAACAGGAACTTGGAGTCTGATGTTTGAGGTCAGGAAACATCTAGCACAGGAGAAAGATGTAGGCTGGGGCCAGGGTTGATGGTTCACACCTGTAATCCTAACACTTTGGGAGGCCGAGGTGGGCAGATCACCTGAGATCAGAAGTTCAAGACCAGCCTGGCCAAAATGGGGAAATCCCACCTCTACTAAAAATATAAAAAATAGCCGGGTGTCATGGTGGGCATCTGTAATCCCAGTTACTCAGGAGGCTGAGGCAGGAGAATTGCTTGAATCTGAGAGGCGGAGGTTGCAGTGAGCTGACATCGAGCCACTGCACTCTGGCCCAGGTGACAGAGTGAGACTCTGTCTCAAAAATAAAAAAGAAAGATGTAGCCTGGGAGGCCAGTCCTGTCTCTCCTTTTCATGTTTTCCTGCCTGCTTTATATTCACTGGCAGCTGATTAGATCATGCCCACCAGATTGAGGGTGGATCTGCCTTCTCCAGCCCACTGACTCAAATGTTAATCTCTGTTGGCAATACCCTCACAGACAAACCCAAGATCAATATTTTGTATCCTTCAATCCAATCAAGTTGACACTCAGTATTAACTATCACAATGGGGTTTCACCATATTGGCCAGGCTGGTCTTGAACTCATGACCGCGGATGATCCACCCACCTCGGCCTCCCAAAGTGGTGGGATTACAGGTGTGAGCCACCTCGCCCAGCCTAGGAAATAATTTTTTTTTGTTGTTGTTGTTGAGATGAAGTTTTGCTCTTGTTGCCCAGGCTGGAGTGCAGTGGCGCAATCTCGGCTCACCGCAACCTCTGCCTCTTGGGTTGAAGTGATTCTCCTGCCTCGGCCTCCTGAGTAGCTGGGATTACAGGCATGCACCACCACGCCCAGCTAATTTTGTATTTTTAGTAGAGACGAGGTTTTTCCATGTTGGCTAGGCTGGTCTCGAACTCCTAACTTCAGGTGATCTGCCTGCCTTGGCCTCCCAAAGTGCTGGGATTACAGGCATGAGCCACCACGTCTGGCCGACTTTTTTTTTTTTTAAAACAAGATCTCACTGAGTCACCTAGGCTGGAGTGCAGTGGTATATTCATAGTTCACTGCAACCTTGAACTCCAGGGTTCAAGCAATTCCCACCTCACCCTCCCAAGTAGCTAGGACACAAGGATAAGCCATCTTGCCTAATTTTTTTTTTTTTTAAGTAGAGACGAGGTGTCTTCCTCTGTTGTCCAGACTAGTCTCAAACTCCTGGCATCAAGTGATCCTTTCACCTTGGCCTCCTAAAGTGTCGGGATTATAGCCATAAGCCACTGCGTCAGGCCTGTTTTAAAAATAGAAATTGACAAGCTGTTCCTAAAATTTATATGTAAATGGAGAGGACCTGGAATAGCCAAACTATTATTTTAAAAAGGTAAGACTGGGCACGGTGGCTCACGCCTATAATCCCAGTACTTTGGGAGGCAGAGGAGGGTGGGTCACCTGAGGTCAGGAGTTCAAGACCAGCCTGGCCAACATGTGAAACCCTCTCCACTAAAAACACAAAAATCAGCCTGGTGTGGTGGCACATGCCTATAATCCCAGCTACTCGGGAGGCTGAGGCAGGAGAATCGCTTGAACCTAGGAGCCAGAGGTTGCAGTGAGACGAGATGGTGCCACTGCACTCCAGCCTGGGTGACAGAGTGAGACTCTGCCTCAAAATATATAAATAAATAAATTTAAATAAACTCATGACAAGATGCCATTTCACAACCTATATATGGGGAAAAAAATAATTAAGGCCAGGTGTGGTGGCTCACACCTGTAATTCCAATATTTTAAGAGGCTTAGGTGGAAGAATCACTTGAGGCTGAGAGTTTAACAGCCTGGGCAACATAGTGAGGCCCCCATTTCCAGAAAAAAAAAACCAATAAAATTAAAAATTCAGACAATATCAAGTGTTGGGTAGGATGTAGAGCAATAGGAACTCTCTCCCACTGCTGGCAAGACTGTAAACTGGTATAACCCCTTTAGAAACAAAATTGAATATGCACATATCCTAGATACAGCAATCCAACTGCAGTTATTATAAAAGAAAAATTGTCCTAAACTTGGCTTGGGGTGGAATATATTTGGGTAATGTAATTCATAACCTCCTCAAGGAAGACAGTGGTATTCCTAATAAAATATTTGGGCCAGGAATGGTGGCTGATGCCTGTAATCCCAGCGCTCTGGAAGGCCAAGTTGGGAGGATCGCTTGAGGCTAGGAGTTTGAGACCAGTCTGGACAACATAGCAAGACCCTCCTTCTCCACAAAACTTAAAAAAATTCCCTCGTGTGGTGGCATGTGCCTGTAGTCTTAACTATTTGGTGGTTGAGGCAGGAGGATCCTTGAGCCCAGGAGTCAAGGCTACAGTGAGCTATGATCATACCACTGCTCTCCAGCCTGGGTGACAGAGGGAGATTCTGTCTCCCACCCTGCCCCCCAACAAAAAGTTTAAGCAATTTTTTTTTTTTTTTTGAGACAGAGTCTCACTCTGTTGCCTAGGCTGGAGTGCAGTGGCGCAATCTATCTCAGCTCACTGCAACCTCTGCATCCCGGGTTTAAGCAATTCTCCTGCCTCAGCCTCCTGAGTAGCTGGGATTACAGGCGCACACCACCACGCATGGCTAATTTTTGTACTTTTAGCAGAGACAGGTTTCACCATGTTGGTCAGGCTGGTCTCAAACTCCTGACCTCGTGATCCGCCCACCTTGGCCTCCCAAAGTGCTGGGATTACAGGTGTGAACCACTGCGCCTGGCCTGAAGCAATTTTTTGATAGTTTGTAATCAAATTAAGACCTCTCCTGAGAAGCTAGATACCCACTCACCAAGATGATTATCAACTGTCAGTCAAGAGTCTCAAGATCTTTAATTAGGCATTTCTTTTGTATACAGTCTAAACAGTGATTATGTAGTCATTTTCCCCCATTGTTTCTACCAAGAGAGAAATCTTTGACTTAGTCTGTTAGAGGCCTTTGTTGTTGTAGCGAGACTATAGTGAAACTTTGTCACATGTTCATAATCAAATTGCCTGAAAGTATTTTTATTTTTAAACATTTTCTACTGTTTATTTATTTTTTGAGGCAGGGTCTTGCTCTGTCGCCCGGGCTGGAGTGCACTGGCATGATCATAGCTCACTGCAGCCTGGCCTTCCCGGGCTCAAGTGATCCTCCCTCCTCTGCTTCCCAACTAGCTGGGACCACAGGCATGCACCACCACACCTGGCTAATTTATTTTGTTGTTGTTGTTGCAACAGAAGTCTCACTATGTTGCCTAGGCTGCTGTTGAATTCCTGGGCTTAAGTGATCCTCCTGTCTTGGCCTCCCAAACTGTTGAGATTACAGGCACGAACCACCGTGCCTGGCTGAAAAGATATTTAAACACCTCATACTCTAGAGAATCTCTTTCACATGTGTGCCAGGAGAGATGAACAAGAATGTTTATATCAGCATTATTCAGAATAGCAATAACTGTAAACATATATTCTATCAACAGAAAAATGGACAATTGTAGAAGGTTCATCCTGTGCAACAATGAATACATATCAACTCTAGGATATACATCAATATGCATGAATCACAAAAGAAAAGTCTCAGAAGAACGCACGCATTATTCGTTAGCTTATATAATGAGTTCAAAAACAGATGAGACCGCAGGGCGTGGTGGTTCACACCTGTAATCCTAGCACTTTGGGAGGCCAAGGCAGACCAGTCACCTGAGGTCAGGAGATTGGTCAGTTCAAGACCAACCTGGCCAACCTGGTGAAACCCCATCCCTACTAAAAATAAAAAAATTAGCTGGGTGTGGTGGCACGAGCCTGTAGTCCCAGCTAGTCAGGAGGCTGTGGCAGGAGAATTGCTTGAACACGGGAGGTGGAGGTTGCAGTGGGCCGAGATCACCCCACTGTACTCCAGCCTGGGAGACAGAGTGAGACTCCGTCTCAATAAATAATAAATAAATAAATAAATAATAAAATAAAATAAAATTATCCAGGCATGGTGGCACGTGCCTGTAATCCCAGGCTCTCAGGAGGCTGAGGCAGGAGAATCACTTGAATCCAGGAGGCGGAGGTTGCAGTGAGCCAAGATCGCACCACTGCACTCCAGCCTGGGTGACAGAGTGAAACCCTGTCTCAAAAAACCCCCCAAGAAACCAGATGAGACTAAATGTTATTTAGATATATGTACTTACATGTGATAAAGATGAGCACAAAAGTCAGAAGGGTGGTTACCTCTTGAGGAGTGGTGAGGGGATGATGGGGCACATCAGAGAAATTGATAAAGCTCCGTTGCTTGTAATAGTTGGACATTCTTATTTGAATTCTACATGTACGTGATATATATTAGTATAGCAATAAAGAGTTAAAATCACTCTCGCTGTTGTGAGGATGTAGTTTGGGAGGTGGTGGGGGGAGATTCTGGTGAGTTCAGTGGATGTGGGAAGAAGTTCAGGACATCTGAGGTCATTATCCATCGTTTTGTTTTGAGCCCTACCACTTGCTAGCTGTGTGACCCTGAGTGAGTTACTTACACTCACCATCAATTTTCTCAGCAGAAAAATGTGGACAATAAAAATGCTTGCCTTTTTGTGAAGATTGTTAGACAAAGTTTGCAAAGTTCATCTCAGCACAATGCCTGGTGCTTAGTAAACAGTCAGGACTACCACATAGGGCTGCACAGGAAGAAGGGATTTTTTTTTTTCTAATTCACTCAGAGGCATTGACAAAGATTCTTTGCTTGGACAAACTTCAGTTAGGCTTCTGAACCTTCTCCAGAGGCCCATCTGTGCACTTCCTTATAAATCCAGTTTTAGCAAAAGAACTCTGCTAAGTGATTTTAGCCAGAACCCTGTATCTTGATATCTGATCATCTTCAATATCTGATTAGGTTTCTCATCCCCCATCATCCTCCAGCTGATGTTGGGTCACCTTGGCCTGTCTTCAGCAAGAATCCTGTTAGGTGGGTTTGGCCAGAATCCCCCTTACTCCTCTTAGTAATTTTCCATCCACTGACCTCCACCCTGCTCGTTGGCTGTAAATCCCCACTTGCCCATGCTGTATTTAGAGTTGAGTCCAATCTTCTTCCCCTATAGCAAAATCCCATTACAGTGGTTCCTATACCCATCTTGATGGTCCCAGATAAAGTCTTGCTTACTGTCCTTTAACAAGTATTATTGAATAACTTTAACAGCATCAGGCAGCTTGCCAAGTTCTGGGCCTAATAGGTTGTGTCTGTCCAGGAGAGGCTTCTTTTTCTTCTTGGCACAAAGGTTAGTGGTGCCCCTGAAAATGCTGAGAAAAATAACATTTACCACAAGCATGCTGATAAGAGGGATATAAATATTGAGATAAATAATACCATCAGGGAAAGAAATGAGGCCTGCCACATGAGCTGAGAAATTTGAGTGCTCCTGCTATGGTTGAGAACCTGCCAGTCCACCCTAAACTCCGTCAAAGTCTTTCCCCACTTGTGTGAGGCTGGAGTAGCTTGGCGGCCTCTCAAGCCTGAGGGTACAAAATAGTGCCCCCTAGTTAATTGCATTAACTCTGTCACTGCCCGGTATGTATGACACATGTCTCCTGCCCCCTAGTGGCTGTTGTGGATTCTGCACACTCCCTGGAGCTAAACAAGAATTCTGTTTCTGGAGGGAGCCTTACCGGGTATAGCTCAAAACAAGCACAGACAGATCCAATCTGAAAAGCACATTTGCATATGAAGGTACCATTATTTACTCTCTTATGCTTCTGTATTTCTAGCAGCCCTACCCCCCCCATAGGAATTTACAGAGCAGTGCTTTACAGAAAAGCAAATCAAACACGCCATACCATTTTCAGATTCCCTTAAAATCCTGTACAGATTTACCAGGATTTTTTTTTCCCCTTTGGAGTTGAGTGTTGCATCTGTTCTCCTTCTGAGAACACATCACATGCTAGATCTGTTTCTCCTTATCCTGAGTCACCAGAGACTTCATCATGTTGGTTTTAGGGGCCTAAGCTGGAGCCAAAAATGCCCACTTGAACATTTTTGTCAGGCCGGGCGCGGTGGCTCACACCTGTAATCCCAGCACTTTGGGAGGCCGAGGCAGGCGGATCACCTGAGGTCGGGAGTTCGAGACCAACCTGACCAACATGGAGAAACCCGTCTCTACTAAAAATACAAAATTAGCCGAGTGTGGTGGTGTATGCCTGTAATCCCAGCTACTCGGGGGGACTGAGGCAGGAGAATCGCTTGAACCCAGGAGGAATAGGTTGCAGTGAGCTGAGATTGCACCATTGCACTCCAGCCTGGGCAACAGAGCGAGACTCCGACTCAAAAAAAAATTCAGCTGGGTGCAGTGGCTTATGTCTGTAATCCTAGCACTTTGGGAGGCCAAGATGGGTGGATCAATTGAGCCCAGGAGCTCGAGACCAGCCTGGGCAACAAGGCAAAATTCCATCTTGACAAAAAAAATTAATGAGTAGTGGTAGCCTGCATCTGTGGTTCTAGCTACTTGGGGGGCTGGGGCGGGAGGATCCCCTGAGCTGGGGAGGTCGAGGCTGCAGTGAGCTGAAATCTTGCCACTGCACTCCAGCCTGGGCACCAGTGAGGCCCTGTCTCAAAAAAATTTTTTTATTTTTTAAATTGTGAAAAACACATACACACACAAAAGGTTGGGCATGGTGTCTCACACCTGTAATCCCAAAACTTTGGGAGGCTGAGGCGGGCAGATCACCTGAGGTCAGGAGTTCAAGACCAGACTGGCCAACATATAGTGAAACCCCATCTCTACTAAAAAATACAAAAATTAGCTGGGTGTGGTGGTGCACTCCTGTAGTCTCAGCTACTTGGGAATCTGAGGCGAACTGCTTGAACCTGGGAGGTGGAGGTTGCAGCGAGCCGAGATCACGCCATTGCACCCCAGCCTGTGCGACAGGAGAAGACACCGTCTCTCTCAAAAAACAACAACAACAACAAAACACAAAAGTTACCGTTTTAACTCTTTTTAAGTGTACGGTTCAGTGGCATTAGGTATGTTCACACTGTTGTGCACCCATCACCACCATCCCTCTCCAGAATTTTTTTCTTCTTCCCTAACTCTATACCCATTAAAGAACTTCTGGCTGGGCGCGGTGGCTCACATCTGTAATCTCAGTATTTTGGAAGGTCAAGGCGGGTGGATCACCTGAGGTCAGAAAGTCAAGATGATCCTGGCCAACATGGCGAAACCCCGTCTCTACTAAAAGCACAAAAAAATTAGCTGGGTGTGGTGGCAGGAACCTGAAATCCCAGCTACTCAGGAGGCTGAGGCATGAGAATTGCTTGAACCTGGGAGGCAGAGGTTGCAGTGAGCCGAGATTGGGCCACTGCACTCCAGCCTGGCCTAGAGAGCAAGACTCCGTCTCAAAAAAACCAAAACCAAACCCAAACAAAAAACTTCCTAATCCCCCTACCCCCAGCCCCTAGTAAGCACCATGCTACTTTTTGTCTACTGATTTGACTACTCTAGGTACAAAAACAACCACTTTTGATTTTCATGAGTGGGCGTTGATATTGGGACTCTGCTGCCGTATTGTCCATCCACAATGTGCAAATGATGAGGCATTCCTTTCTTTATTCATTCTGCTTGTGCTTTAAAGTCCAGGAAGAATTCTTTTTTTGTGTGGTAAAATATATGCTGTATAACATAAAATTTTAACTATATAAGTGCACAATTCAGTGGCAGTAAATATATTCACAATGTGCAGCCATCACCACTCTTGCCAGAACTTTTATCACCCCAAACAGAAACCCATTAACAATAACTCGGGCCGGGCGCGGTGCCTCACGCCTGTAATCCCAGCACTTTGGGAGGCCGAGGTGGGCAGATCACCTGAGGTCGGGAGTTCCACACCAGCCTGACAAACATGGAGAAACCCCGTCTCTATTAAAAATACAAAATTAGCCTGGTGTGGTGGCTCACGCCTGTAATCCCAGCTACTTGGGAAGCTGAGGCAGGAGAATCACTTGAATCCAGGTGGCAAAGGTTGCAGTGAGCTGAGATCGTATCATTGCACTCCAGCCTGGGCGACAAGAGTGAAACTCCATCTCAAAAAAAAAAAAAAAAAAAAAAGTAACTCCCCATTCCCTCTCCCTCAGCCCCTGGCAATCTCTATTCTACTTTCTGTCTTTATGAATTTGAATTCAGGAAGAATTTATATTTTTTTTGAGATGAAGTTCCACTGTTTTTGCCCAGGCTGGAGTGCAGTGGTGCGATCTTGGCTCACTGCAACATCCACCTCCTGGGTTCAAACAATTCTCCTGCCTCAGCCTCCCGAGTAGCTGGGATTACAGGCGCCTGCCACCATGCCTGGCTAATTAAATTCAGGAAGAATTTAATGTCATATATGGTAGGGAAATTTGCTCAGTTAGAGTGGCTGCAGAATGGGTTTTTCTTTGTCTGCATATGACACTTTAGTTCAGAAAACAGCATATATTAAATAAAAGTTATAAGTCAGGAGTGGTGGCTTCTGGCACTTTGGAAGACTGAGGTGGGAGGATGCCTTGAGCCCAGGAGTTCAAGGCTGCAGTGAGCTGTGATCACGCCACTGCACTGTAGCCTGGGTGACAGAGTTAGACCCTGTTTCAGAAAAAAAAAAAAAAAAAAAAAAGACGTTATGATTTAGCAAGTCTTATCAAAACCTACCCAAACTCACGTATGTTACTAACAGGGTATAATAGAGATGATGAAAATATTTTCCAAAGGACCCAAGAAAGCATATAAGATCCTGTGATAAGTGTTTTGAGTTTATTCTGTTTCTCTAGTTATATATTTTTTCACTTATAACGTATAAATGTAATTTTGTTTTATCTTTCTTCTTTATCAGGCCACCTAGACAGGAGTAATAAAAATATATATACCTACACACACATCCTGGCAAAAGTCCTAAATTCCATGGGAAAAGAGAGAGGTGCACAAGTTTTCACATTGAAGGAAGAGGCTGTTTTATAAAAGGAAAACAAAACTAGCATTAGAATTCTCCTTCCCGGCCGAGCGCGGTGGCTCACGCCTGTAATCCCAACACTCTGGGAGGCTGAGGCGGGCAGATCACGAGGTCAGGAGATTGAGACCATCGTGGATAACACGGTGAAACCCCACCTCTACTAAAAATACAAAAAATTAGCCGGGCGTAGTGGCGGGCGCCTGTAGTCCCAGCTACTCGGGAGGCTGAGGCAGGAGAATGGCGTGAACCCGGGAGGCGGAGCTTGCAGTGAGCCGAGATGGTGCCACTGCACTCTAGCCTGGGCTAAAGAGCCAGACTCCGTCTCAAAAAAAAAAAAAAAAAGAATTCTCCTTCCGGCTAGGCATGGTGGCTCACACCTGTAATCCCAGCACTTTGGGAGGCCAAGGTGGGCAGATCACAAGGTCAGGAGTTCGAGACCAGCCTGGCCAACATAGTGAAACCCCATCTCTACTAAAAATACAAAAATTAGCCAGGCGTGGTGGCGCATGCCTGTAGTCCCAGCTACTGGGGAGACTGAGAAAGGAGAATCGCTTGAACCCAAGAGGCAGAGGTTGTGGTGAGCCAAGATCATGCCACTCTACTCCAGCCTCGGCAACAAAGCGAAAGTCAGTCTCAAAAATAAAAAATAAAAAACAAAAAAAAACAAAAAAACTCATTTCCAGCCAGCACAGTGACTCATGCCTGTAATCCCAGCACTTTGGGAGGCTGAGGTGGGCAGAGTGCTTGAGCCCAGGAGTTCAAAACCAGCCTGGCCAACATGGTGAAACCCCGTCTTTAGAAAAAATACAAAAATTAGCTGGGCATGGTGGTGCATGCCTGTGGTCCCAGCTACTTGAGAGGCTGAGGCATGAGAATCACTTGAACCAAGCTGGCGGAGGCTGCAGTGAGCTGAGATCGCACCACTGCAAAAACAAGACCCTGTCTGGAGAAAAAAAAAAAAAGGCTCAAACCTGTAATCCCAGTGCTTTGGAAGGCTGAGGCAGGAGAATCACTGTAGCCCAAGAGTTCCAGACCAGCCTGAGCAAAATAGTAAGATCCCTGTCTCTACAGAAATAAACAAATAAAATAAAAAAAAATAGCTGAGCATGGTGGTCCCAGCTACAGGGGCAGCTGAGGTGGGAGGATCCCTTGAGCCAAGGAATTCAAGGCTGCAACAAGCCATGATCAAGCTGCTGAACAACAGCCTAGGTGACAAAGTGAGACCATGTCTCAAAAAAAAAATTCTGTCCCCAGACAAAATGTCATTCATCTTTTGGGGCAAAAGAAGATAATTCAAGCACTTATGTACCCAATATCACCCATGCACCCTACCTGAGGAAAATACTTAAAAGTTCTCTAGGCCGGGCCCAGTGGCTCACGCCTATAATCCCAGCATTTTGGGAGGCCAAGGCGGGCAGATCACGAGGTGAGGAGTTGAAGACCAGCCTGGCCAACATGGCAAAATCCCGTCTCTACTAAAAATACAAAAATTAGCTGGGCATGGTGGTGGGTGCTTGTAATCCCAGCTACTCGGGAGGCTGAGGCAGGAGAATTGCTTAAACCTAGGAGGTGGAGGTAGCAGTGAGCCGAGATTGTGCCACTGCACTCCAACCTGGGCAACAAGAGTGAAATTCAGTCTCAGAAAAAAAAAAATTCTCTAATCAATTCCTAGTCATATTTAAAAAGAGACCTCAGGCGGAGTGCGGTGACTCACACCTGTAATCCCAGCACTTTGGAAGGCTGAGGCAGGTGGAACACTTGAGGTCAGGAGTTCGAGATGAGCCTGGCCAACATGGTGAATGAAACTACGTCTCTACTAAAAATACAAAAATTAGCTGGGTATAGTGGTGTACCCCGCTAGTCCCAGCGACTTGAGATGCTGAGGCAGGAGAATTGCTTGAACCTGGGAGGCGGAGTTTACAGTGAGCCAAGATCATGCCATTGCACTTCAGCCTGGGCGACAGAGCGAGACACCATCTCAAAAAAAATAAATAAAGTAAAATAAAATAAAAAGAGACCTCAGTATTGGGTAGATGGTGAGCACAATGCTTGTTGTGAACAATTGATCTTGTAATAAATATATCTAAATAGATAGTTTATTCATTCAACAAATATTTTGAGTACTGGGCTCAGTTCTTGGCTCTGTGGACACAAAAGAACAACAGAAGTCATCAGCAATTCTTGGAGCTGGCCTTATGGTTATGATACCAACTAAGAAATAGCAAGTGTAAATGTTCATGAAGGAGTCTTCAAAAGAAGGTATACTTCAGAGAGGCTGGGCATGGGGTCAGTGGGAAAGTGAGGAACTAAAAATCTCAATTTCCAAAATTTTCCTCTAGGTGAAGGGTTGGGGAGTGAGTGGATAAAATATTTTGGGAAACATATTTGTTGATCAATTTGGCAACATTACTAGAGGAACACAGGTTTTATCATAACTACTAGATATGAGAAGGGAAACCACCACCATTATAGAGACAAATGATAGAATTTCCAAATCAACAGGAAGGCAAAAAGGGAACGAAGAAAACTTTTCCAAGTCAATATAAAGAAAAAGATAAGGGCCAGGTGCGGTGGTTCACGTCTGTAATCCCAGCATTTTGAGAGGCCAAGGTGGGTGGATCATGAAGTCAGGAGTTCGAGACCAGCTTGAACAACATGGTGAAAGGCTGTCTCTACTAAAAATACAAAAATTAGCTGTGCGTGGTGGCACGTGCCTTCAATCCCAGCTACTCTGTAGGCTGAGGCAGGAGAATTGCTTGAACCCGGGAGGCAGAGGTTGCAGTGAGCCAAGATCATGCCATTGCACTCCAGCCTGGGCAACAAGAGTGAAACTCCATCTCAAAAAAAAAAAAAAAAAAAAAAAAAAAAAAAGTAGATTGAATTTTTTAAAAGTTCACCATTATTTTCATTTAAAAGTGTTGGCTGGGCATGGCGGCTCACGTCTATAATCCCAGCACTTTGGGAGGCCAAGGTGGGTGGACCACTTGAGGCCAGGAGTTCGAGACCAGCCTGGGCAACATGGAGAAACCCCATCTCTACTAAAAACAAAAATTATCCGGGAATAGTGTTGGGTGCCTATAATCCCAGCTACTCCCCAGCTGAGGCAGGAGAATAGCTTGAACCCAGGAGGCAAAGGTTGCAGTGAGCCGAGATTATGCCATTGCACTCCAGCCTGGGTGACTGAGTGAGACACCATCTCAAAAAACAAATACAAATACAAAAACAAAAATCAAGTGATCTCTGGGCGCAGTGGCTCATGCCTGTAATCCCAGCACTTTGGGAGCCCAAGGCGGGCGGATCATCTGAGGTCGGGAGTTTGAGACCAGCCTGACCAACATGGAGAAATCCTGTCTCTACTAAAAATACAAAATTAGGCGGGCGTGGTGGCGCATGCCTGTAATCCCAGCTACTCAGGAGGCTGAGGCAGGAGAATAGCTTGAATCCGGGAGGCAGAGGTTGCGGTGAGCCGAGATCGCGCCATTGCACTCCAGCCTGGGCAACAAGAGCGAAACTCCATCTCAAAACAACAACAACAAAAATCAAGTGATCCATTACATGTGGATCCATGTCTCAACCCTCCATTTTGTTCCAGTGATCTACTTACCTATCCTTAGACCAGTTCCACTTTGTTTAAACTACTTATTTCCTTAGTTCTGAAATCAGATACATCAAGTCCTCCAATTTGTTCTTCTTCAAAATTGCTTTGGTCCTTCTAAGTCATGTGCATATCCACATAAAATATAGAATTGGCTGTTAATTTCTACAGAAAAGCCTGATGTGATATGCTATATCAATCATATTTCTAAGAAAATCCTCACTTCCTCCAACTTGATAGCCTTAACCTCATTCCTTTAATTTTCAGTTTTTCACTTCTAGTCTTCTGAGAGTTAGCCTAATGAATAATTTTCTTTTTTTTTTTTTTTTTTTTGAGAAGGAGTCTCGCTCTTTCACCCAGGCTGGAGTGCAGTGGCACAATCTCGGCTCACTGTGAGCTCCGCCTCCCGGGTTCACGCCATTTTCCTGCCTCAGCCTCCTGCGTAGCTGGGACTACAGGGGCCCGCCACCTCGCCCGGCTAATTTTTTGTGTTTTTTTTAAATAGAGACGGGGTTTCACCGTGTTAGCCAGGATGGTCTCGATCTCGGGACCTCGTGATCCGCCCGCCTCGGCCTCTCAAAGTGCTGGGATTACAGGCGTGAGCCACCGCGCCCAGCATGAATAATTTTCATCTTATTCTAGTTACTCCTTGATTTTCCAATGCCATGACTAAATCAACTCAACTTCATTCCCAGAGTCAGACTGTTCCGGCAAATGCATTTTTGTTTGTTTGTTTGTTTTGAGACAGAGTCTCCCTCTGTCGCCCAGACTGGAGTGCAGTGGCACGATCTCGGCTCACTGCAACCTCCGCCTCCCATGTTCAAGCGATTCTCCTGCCTCAGCCTCCTGAGTAGCTGGGACTATAGGCGCGCACCACCATGCCCGACTAATTTTTTGTATGTTTTAAGTAGAGACGGAGTTTCACCATGTTGGCCAGGGTGGTCTCGAACTCTTGACTTAAAGTAATCCACCCGTCTCGGCCTCCCAAAGTGCTGGGATTACAGGCGTGAGTCACCGCTCCTGGCCTTTTTTTTTTTTGAGACGGAGTTTTGTTTCAGGCTGGAGTGCAATCTCACTGCAACCTCCACTTCCCGGGTTCAAGCGATTCTCCTCCCTTAGCCTCCCGAGTAGCTGGGATTACAGGCGCCCACCACCATGCCCGGCTAATTTTTATAATTTTAGTAGAGATGGGGTTTCACCATGTTGGCCAAGCTGGTCTCGAACTCCTGACCTCAGTGATATGCTCTCCTTGGCCTCCCAAAGTGCTGGGATTACAGGCATGAGCCACTGCGCCTGGCCAGCACATGCCTTTTTAATTGCCTTCTTGAGTTTTGGGTTTGCAATAACTATTCAATTATTTTCTTCACTTCAAACCTACTTAATGATATAATGTCTTTAAAATAAAAGCCTAACTATGTTCTTCTTTTTTTTTTTTTTTTTTTTTTTGATACAGAGTTTTGTTCTTGTTGCCCAGGCTGGAGTGCAATGGCCGATCTCAGCTCACTGCAACCTCCGCCTCCCGGATTCAAGCTATTCTCCTGCCTCAACCTCCTGAGTAGCTGGGATTATAGGCATGTGCTACCACGCCCGGCTAATTTTGTATTTTTATTAGAGATGAGGTTTCTCCATGTTGGTCAGGCTGGTCTCGAACTCTTGACCTCAGGTGATCCACCACCTTGGCCTCCCAAAGTGCTGGGATTACAGGCGTGAGCCACCATGCCCAGCCATATTCTTCATTTTTAAATTGAGCTAAGTCTTACACACACTGAAGTGTTTTTATGTGTTTTACACACCTCCATAACTACCACCCAGATCAAGATAATGTAGAGAACATATCCAGCATCTTTTTTTTCTTTGAGACGGAGTCTTACTCTGTTGCCCAGGTTGGAGTGCAATGGTGCAACCTCCGGCTCACTACAACCGCCACCTCCCGGATTCAAGCGATTCTCCTGTCTCAGCCTCCTGAGTAGCTGGGATTACATGTGCCTGCCAGCATGCCCAGCTAGTTTTTGTATTTCTAGTAGAGACAGGGTTTCCCCATGTTGGCCAGGCTGGTTTCAAACTCCTGCCCACCTCCGCCTCCCAAAGTGCTGGGATTACAGGCGTGAGCCACTGTGCCTGGCCATATCCAGCATCTTAGAAGAGTCCTTTGTTCTCTTTCCCAGTTAGTTCTCCTCAAGGATAACCACTCCCCACACCCAGCTTTTTTTTTTTTTTTTTGAGACAAGGTCTCACTCTGTCACCCAGAGTAGAATATGGTGGTGTAATCACAGCTCACTGCAGCGTCCACCTCCTGGGCTCAAGCAATCCTCCTTCTCGCCTCAGCCTCCTGAGGCGCTGGACTACAGGTGTGTGCCATGACATCCACATAATTTTTGTATTTTTCGTAGAGATGGGGCCTCACTCTGTTGCCCAGGCTGATCTCGAACTCCTGGCCTCAAGCGATCCACCTGCTTCAGCCTCCCAAAGTGCTGGGATTACAGGCATGAGCCACCGCACCCAGCCACCTCTCCCGGGTTCAAGCGATTCTTCTGCCTCACCTCCGGAGTAGCTGGGACTGCAGGCGCGTGCCGCGAGACGGGTTTTCACAGTGTTGGCTAGGCTGGTCTCAAACCCCTGACCTCACGTGATCCACCTGCTCCGGCCTCCCAAAGTGCTGGAATCATAGGCGTGAGCAACCGCACAGGCCCCGACCACTTTTTGTTTGTTTGTTTGTAGAGACGGGTTTCACCATGTTGGCCAGGTTGGTCTCAAACTCCTGGGCTCAAGCGATCTGCGCACCTCGGCCTCCCAATAGTGTTGGGATTAGGCATGAGCCACTGCGCCCGGCCTAGGTGCCGTTTTAAAATGATGTTCAAGAATAAGCAAAACCAACCTATGGTGGTAAAAGAACAGTGATCGCCTCTGTTTTCTTTTGCCTGAGGGAAACTCTGGTGTGCTGAAAATGTTCTGTATCTGAAGTAGTGGTGGTCACACAAGCTGTACATTTAAGATATTTGCACGTTGCTGTGTGTAAACCATAATTCCAACAACAACAACAACAACAACAACAAAATGGCAAGGTGGGGCTCGGTGGCTCACGCCTGTAATCCCAACACTTGGGGAGGACTAGGCGGGAGGATCGCTTGAGGCCAGGAGTTAGAGATCAGCCTGAGCAACATAGGGAAACCCGGTATCTACAAAGCAACAATAGCAACAATTAGCGGGGGGGTGGTGGCGCCCGCCGCCTGTTTCAGCTACTCTAGAGGCCCAGGCGGCAGGATCGCTTGAGGCCAGGAGTTCTTGGCCACAATGAGCCGAGATCCCGCTACTGCACTCCAGTCTGTCAGATCCTGTAAGGAAAAAAAAAAAAGACAAAATAGTTAAACTGCACCTTTAATTCAATAAACTATTAAACTAACAATACCATGAAGAAAATCAGAATAAAGAAGAAAGATAGGCTGAGGCAGGAGAATCGCTGGAACCGGGAGGCGGAGGTTGCAGTGAACCGAGATCGCGCCACTGCACTCCAGCCTGGCGACAGAGCGAGACTCCAAAAAAAAAAAAAAAAAAAAGGAAGAAAGATAGGCTGGGCGCGGTGGCTCACGCCTGTAATCCCAGCACTTTGGGAGGCCGAGGCGGATGGATCACCTGAGGTCGGGAGTTCGGGACTAGCCTGACCAACATGGTGAAACCCCATCTCTACTAAAAATACAAAATTAGCCGAGTGTAGTGGCGAATGCCTGTAATCCCAGCTACTCGGCAGGCTGAGGCAGGAGAATCGCTTGAACCTGGGAGGCGGAGGTTGCGGTGAGCCGAGATCGCGTCACTGCACTCCAGCCTGGGCAACGAGAGCGAAACTCAGTCTGAAAAAAGAAGAAGAAGAAGGAGAAGGAGAAGGAGAAGAAGACTATCTGGGTTTCATCAATGATTCTCGTGCCTTTTGTCTTTAAACTTTGGTGCTGCCTTCATCAAAATGATACTAATGAAATTCGACGCGCGGGTCATTCATTTAATTAAAATGAAACCCCAAATCTGTTGACTATTGGTATCCTCATGACACTGTTCTATAATGTAACAGAAAAGACGAAGGTGAAGAACTATGGTTTCGGCCGCTGTTACCCAGGAGGTAGCATGTGGCAGGCAGTTTACACAAATTAGCTCGTTTTTGGAGACGAAGTTACCCTAGGCTGCCCGCTCGGATGAGCCTGCGAATTCAGGCCCGACCCAGGCCCCTCCAGGTCGGGAAGGTACGAAGAGCCCGCTGGATTCACACAGGGCAGGGGCTCCTTCGCAGGTGCGAGTGGATTCTGGGTATCGCGAGCGTAGGCCCCGGCGCAGCCCCTCTGGGCCTGCGGGACCGAACAGGCAGGTGCGTCCCAGCGGCCGGGCGGGCCGGGTCTCCCTCCTGCGTGCAGGCGCCGGGCTGCGGGGCGCGGCTGCCGGAGCGGGGCAGCCGGGCGCAGCGCCCCCTGGGCCTGAAGACTGGCGGGCGGCGGGGGCGCGCGCAGGCCGGCGGGGGCGCGCGCAGGCCGGCGGGGGCGCGCGCAGGCCGGCGGGGGCGCGCCGCGCTGCGAGGCCTGCGCGCCAGGCTGCGGGAGCCATGCGGCGATCGAGGAGCTCTGCGGCCGCCAAGCTGCGCGGGCAGAAGCGGTCTGGGGCCTCCGCGGCCACCGCGGCCGCTACCTCGGCCCCCAGCGCTACCCGCACACGGCGCTCCGCGAGCCAGGCCGGGAGCAAGAGCCAGGCGGCGGAGAAGCCGCCGTCGGAGAAGCCGCGGCTGAGGCGCTCGTCGCCGCGGGCCCAGGAGGAGGGCCCGGGGGAGCCGCCGCCGCCGGAGCTGGCGTTGCTCCCGCCACCGCCGCCGCCGACTCCCGCGACCCCGACGTCCTCGGCGTCCAACCTGGACCTGGGCGAGCAGCGGGAGCGCTGGGAGACGTTCCAGAAGCGGCAGAAGCTCACCTCCGAGGGCGCCGCCAAGCTCCTGCTAGACACCTTGTGAGTGCGGCGGGCCGGGGCGCGCGGGAGCCGGTGCCACGCGGACCCCCTTGGCAGGAGTCGGGCTCGCAGCCCGCGTGCAGGCCTTGGGCGCCTTTCAGCTCTAAGCCTTCTACGTTACGGAGCCGACGCAGCTCCCCCGTTAGCACTGGGGTTATTCCCTAATTCTAAGGGCGGCGGGGCGGGGCGGTGCTTCTCGGGCTGTGTGGCCTGGAAATGGAAAGGGAGCTTCGTCCGGAGCTTGCGGGCGCGCGCAGCCGTCTTGGGACACAAAGAGTCTTTCCCGGCCATAAGCATCGTGCTCGGGGACGTTGTCTGTTGCTGGCGCGCAAAGGGTGTGGGGGCCTTTCTCAGTGAAAAGAAGATAAATCCCACGGCTTTCTCTTACCCGAATCCCGTTTTTTTTTGTGTTTGCACACGTGTTTTTGAGGGTGGGTGGAAGGGAAAGGTAGAAGCGTTGAAGGAAGCATGAGTAGTTTTGAACTAACTGGGAAGCAAAATCCCGTCATTGTTCCAGGCACTGCCAGGGAGGGAGCAGGGGGCGGGGGTTATTGATCCGGGAGAGAAGCGCGCGCGAAGAGATGCCCCGGCCTCGCGCGGCGGCGGGGATGCCTGCCTAGGGAGGCTTTTATGTGCTCAGCCAGCTAATGTTCCCGCCCGCTCGCCCTCCTGGCTGCTCCGCAGTCTTTTAGATGGCCCGAGGAGCATCTCGAGGGTCCGCGATTTGGGAAAGAGCTTTTAACTGGGCTGTTAAAGGGCTGCCTTCTTTTCTCCAAATGCGATCCGGATTACTGCATCGGGGAACAGTTGTGGTACAGAGAGATATTTTAACGCCCTGATATTATATTTCAATGTCAATTTTACGAATTAAAAAGAACAATCAAAACACTAGGGGGAAAAAACCGACAAGAATAACCTAGCAATTGCATAACCTGAGAATTACTTCTTTTCTTGAACATGTTCCTTTGAGCTTCTTGCAGAAGAAATTCTCTTAGGATGAGTCGTCCCCGACAGAAGATACATATTTGGTTTTCTGTGTGCTTCACTTTTTGGTTTTTCATCTTGTACTGCACACTGAATTTTTAAAAAACGTTCATCCATCAAACATTTGAGCACCTATAGGGTGACGGCTGCCTCTGGGCAGAAGGAATATGAAGATCCTTAGGAATGTAAAACTCAGGGTGTCTTCAAGGCATACAGAAAAAGAAAAAAAGAGGAATGTAAAACTCAAATTTGAGGTAAATTTTTATTTTAAAACAAACTGATAAATGGTCAAGAAAAAGATTTAAAATATTGACATAAAAAAGATGTTTTTCTCTCACTAGATTGCCATGACTTTGTACTTATAAAGGCTACTAAATTATATTCAAAAAGTGTGTATAACTGTACCATTTTCGTTAAAATATTGTATAGAAAAAAGTTTGGGGGGAATATATAGCAAATAATTAACTGTAGATCCCTCTGGATGTAAAGATTACAGGAGGCTTTCACTTTGAGCACTCTCAAATACTGTAAAGTTTGGAGTTTTTACAATAAGCATTATGTATGCAGAAAAAATTAAAATACATAAACTTGTAAAGAAACATGAAAAAATGATCAGTCTTAATCATGCAAATTAAAACTGCAGTGAGCTATTTTTCCTATAATTATTGCCTGAGACTGTACAGTGAAATGTTTTCTCATTTATATATCGGGTAAGGGTGTTCCGTCCTTTTGGAAAGCGATTTTAAGACATTTATCAGATCTTAATGTTCATTTCTGAGTTTGGCTTATATATAAGCTTTAAAAGGATTAAAATTGTATGTAGTCCGGGCGAGGTGGCTCACGCCTGTAATCCTAGCACTTTGGGAGGCCGAGGCGGGCGGATCACCTGAGGTGGGGAGTTTGAGACCGCCTGACCAACATGGAGAAACCCGGTCTCTACTAAAAATACAAAATTAGCTGGGTGTGGTGGAGCATGCCTGTAATCCCAGCTACTTGGGAGGCTGAGGCAGGAGAATCGTTTGAACCCTGGAGGCAGAGGTTTCGGTGAGCTGAGAATCACGTCACTGCACTCCAGCTTGGGCAACAAGAATGAAACTCCGTCTCAAAAAAAAAAAAATTGTATGCAATGTGTATGACAACTATGTAAAACGCATGTGTATGAAGAATACTGGAAAGAAATAGGGCAAAAATATAAGAGCCTTCATTAACTTTCTCAAAAGGCTCTTCTGGACCTCTGGACTTGATTGAGTACCCAGTCTTATTTTTCATAGCAGCCTGTACCTCCTTTATCACAATCATAATTAATTATTATTTGAGTAACTTGTTAAGGTCAGTAAGGGCAGCAATCGTGTCTGCTGTATCTTGTTTACTGTTCTCTCCTTCATGCCTAGCTCATAAAAATTTTTACTATTTGAGGCCGGGAGCAGTGACTCACGCCTATAATCCCAGCACTTTGGGAGTCCTGGTGGGTGGATCACGAGGTCAGGAGTTCAAGACCAGCTTGGCCAAGATGGTGAAACCCTATCTCTACTAAAAATTAGCAGGGCGCGGTGGCAGGCGCCTGTAATCCCAGCTACTTGGGAGGCTAAGGCTGGAGAATTGCTTGAACCCAGGCGGCAGAGGTTGCATTGAGCCAAGATCGTGCCACTGCACTCCAGCCTGGGCAAAGACTGAGACTCCATCTCAAAAAAAAAAAAAAAAAAATTAGTATTTGACATATAAATAAAAATATTTGGTGTTGGGTTAGTATCCCTCACATTTTCGAAATGTTTGGAATGTTTTATTTTGCAACTTAATACAATTTAAGAAATTGGCGAAAAGAGAGCTCATGGACAAAGGTGCTGAAACCATTCTTCACTTAGGAAATTGACAATGCCTCCTTAAAAGCAGAAATGCATTTGGTTGTCATGTAGAAAAGACTTTTGTCTAATCTTCCGTCTTTCTTTCGACAACAAAAAGAGAGAGCAGGAGGTAGCTATTCAGAAATTCTTATCTTTCTGATTTTTGTTTCATTTAGTGAATACCAGGGCCTGGTGAAGCACACAGGAGGCTGCCACTGTGGAGCAGTTCGTTTTGAAGTTTGGGCCTCAGCAGACTTGCATATATTTGACTGCAAGTGAGTATTTTTTTTTCCTAAATTGGCTTAAAAGAATTTCAGAGTTAAAATGCAGTATTTCAAAATAATTTGGGGAGCTGGGGTACAGAGGAAACATTGGCCTTCAGCTGGTAACTGTTGAAGTCAGGTGATGGGGACAGAAAGGTTCATTGTTCTATTTTTGTTCCTTTTGTATGGCTCATCACAGAGCTTCAACAGCATGGCCCAGGTGACACAGAGCAGGGTCCTTAGGGCTTGTGGCTTATAGCAGCATCATCCTCAGACTGACACTGCTGAGGAGCTGAGGGCGGATAGCTGCAGGTGTGCCTGGCTGGGTACTGAGTGGAAAGCCTTGGGCAGAATCTTCATAGAAGTCTGGAGTTGGGGAGAGTTGGAGGGTACGTTAGTGAAGGGTGTATACACCTGGAGGCTCCCCAGGCCCTACACTCTCCCTCTGCTCTTCGGTTGAGGCAGATGGTGCTGCTGGCTGTGGAGGGCCTGATTTGTACCTCCTTCCCCGGCATTATGATGGAGCAGGGACGACAGGCTCTGGCTTTGGGACCCAAAGTTGGCATGCAGCTAATTATTTAACAGCATCCAGTCCTTTTTGCCCCTAGGTACCGGAATTATATATGAATAATAAACACATACGATGGAATTACTCAAATGGAGAACTGACCAGGCTACTAACAATAGAGTCCAGATTGGAAAAGAAGCACTGTGGAATAACTTGTGAGAGGATTCTATGCTAAATTAGAACTTTTTCAAAGGTGGCCTGAAAAGAGGGGACTTCAGTTTAATTCCAGAGATGGTAATTCTGGGGACATGTTTTACTTGGAGCTGGACTTTTTGTGACGTGGTGATGAAGAAAGAGGGAAACCTAAACCTTGTCCATTTTTGGTGTGGATGTCTCAGAGACATCAGGTTGTAGCAGTGTCTGAAATTTGTTTTCTAAGTGTCTCTGAAGTCCAGCGCTTCTCTTCACTGTAAAGAACTGGAGGGTGGGCAGTACAGACCTATCTGTTGGTCCTGTGTTCTGAGCATTGCAGAGCCTTGACTGCTGACTTGGGACCCCCCCTGGGCTCTGCTGTACCTGCAAACCAGAGGCCCTGCTATCCAGGCCTTTGCCCCGTTCCTCGGCCCTGGATGGTGCTGAAAGGGCCATCATCTGTGGGGTTGGCTGGCTCTGATAGCTGGGCCGCTCAGGCATAGAGGACGCAGGTGGCTGCTTACAATCTGGAATTTGCTCTGTCTTTCTGTAGCTGCAGCATTTGCAAGAAGAAGCAGAATAGACACTTCATTGTTCCAGCTTCTCGCTTCAAGCTCCTGAAGGTCAGTGCTTAAGAGCAGGGTCAAGGAGTGCAGAACCCATTGGTGAGATTTACAGGACTCCCCAACCAACCCTTAGCATGCCATCTGTAGCATGGGAGGGTCCTGGAGCATAGCAGGGCCTCTCACAGGCTTTGGTTTCAGGTTGACATTTAAAAGGTGGGCCGGGCACAGTGGCTCATGCCCGTAATCCCAGCACTTTGGGAGGCCAAGATGGGTGGATCACCTGAAGTCAGGAGTTGAGAACCAGCCTGGCCAACATGGTGAAACCCTATCTCTACTAAAAATACAAAAATTAGCTGGGTGTGGTAGTGCATGCCTGTAATCCCAGCTACTTGGGAGGCCAAGGCAGAAGAATCACTTGAACCTGGGAGGTGGAGGTTGCAGTGAGCCAAGATCACACCATTGCACTCCAGCCTGGGTGACAAGAGTGAAACTCCATCTCAAAAAAAATGAAAATAAAAAATAAAAGGTTGTGTTATTTTTTACCTTTATTTTTTGGAGGCCTATTTCGTATTGTGGAAACATTTTCAAATTCAGAGAATCAAAAAACAATAAAATCACCCAAATCCTGTCAACTAAAGGTAACCACTTAATATTTTGTTGTCTGTCCTTGTGTATTATTTTCTACTCTGAGAAATACATCTAAACCTATTGTCTTATCTTTATTACGTAGAATTTTACCATTCTTTTTGTTGATAACCTGCTTATCTCATTTCCCAATGAAAAGCTTATATACTTATTTTTAACTTTAATTTTATTATTTTGGGGAATTTTTTGTACTTGGTACAAAATTTGAGAGGTAGAAGAATGTGTATATACACAGTGAAAAGTCTTTCCCTACTGTCCCCATGCCCCAGTCTCCCTCTTCCCCACAGCCGATTTCCTGGTCTGCTTATCCTGTCACTGTCTCTGCATCACTGCAGTTGAGTCCAGTTTTTTTCTGATTATCAACAACACTGTGGTGAACCTCCTTAGTATAAATTTTTGACAATTTAGAAATTTCTTCTTTAGGATCAATTCTCTTAGAAATAAGTTCTCTGGCTATTCTGGGCACACTTCCTACACCCTGCTCCACAAGGAGCAGTTAAAAAAAGAAAGAAAGAAAATCTCCAGGTTAAAGAATACAGATTTTTTTTTAAAAAGACTTTTAGCACATTATGGGTGGTGTGGGGTTGGGCAGGGCTTTAATTCCATCCGGATAATGCTGAATGGCTTGGGACCACTTGGCAGTCCTTCACTGCTTTTCTGTGCTGCAGTGGCTATGGAGTGAGCAAGGCTCCTCGGGGAGCTATTTCTATAGGAAGCTCAATTCTGGATGGTATGGCTGGGGAAGCGTAAAGAGGGTTAACAATGATAAGAAACCTCCACCCCTTCCCCTCCAGCTGTCTGATTTCTCTCCCTAAAGGTAAGCCACTGTTTCTTGGATCCCTCTTCAAAGATACATATGCATATAAAAGCACATACAGGCCAGGCACAGTGGCTCATGCCTGTAGTCCCAGCACTTTGGAAGGCCAAGACGGGCAGATCACTTGAACCCAGGAGTTCAACACCAGCCTGGGCAACATAGTGAGACCCCCATGTCTACAAAAAATAAAAAATCGGCTAGGCGTGGTGTTGCATGCCTATAGTCCCAGCTACTTGGGAGGCTGAGGTGGGAGAATCACTTGAACCTGGGAGGTCAAGGCTGCAATAAGCTGTGATCATACCACTGCACTCCAGCCTGGGTAACAGAGTGAGACCTTGTCTCAAAAAAAACAAAACAAAACAAAAACACCACACATAAACAGTATATATCCTTAAAAAAAAAAAAAAAAATGGTAGTATACCACATACGTTGTTTTATACCTTGCTTAACTTTTTTTTTGAGACAGTCTCACTCTGTCGCCCAGGCTGGAGTGCAGTGGTGCGATCTCGGCTCACTGTAACCTCCGCCTCCCAGGCTCAAGTGATTCTCCTGCTTCAGCCTCCTGAGTAGCTGGGACTACAGGTGCCCGCCACCACATCTGGCTAATTTTTATATTTTTAGTAGAGTCGAAGTTTTGCCATGTTGGCCACGCTAGTCTTGAACTCCTGACCTCAAGTGATCTGCCCACCTTGGCCTCCCAAAATGCTGGGATTACAGGCATGAGCCACTGCGCCTGGCCTATACCTTGCTTAACTTTGTAACCTTGGCAATTGTTCCATGTTAGTTTTGTAGAGCTGTCTCATTCTTCTCTACAAAGTTGGAGAGTATTCCATTTTATGAGTGTCCATATTGCCTAACTGGTCCTCTATTGATGGACATTTTCAATTTTTCTAATCTTTAGCCTTTATAAACAGTGCTATAGTATCTATATACCTATGTCGTTGAGACATTTGGAATATATCTGTATGGTAAATTTCAAGAAATGGAATTGTGTGCTAAAGCATATGTACACTTTAAAATTTTGGTAGATGTTGCTAAATTGTACCAATTCCTATTCCTGTGACTGATATATGTGAGCACATATTTCTCTACATACTTGTCAATACCATGTTAACGGCTTTGATTTTGCCCACCTGACAGTGAAATACATCTCATTGAAATTCCTTTGGGTGAGCATTTCATAGGGTAAAGAGCGATTTATTTTTCTTTCTATCTGAACTGTCCATTCATGTCCTTTGTCCAGTCTCCCATTTGTATTATCCATTAAGGAAATTAGCCTGTCTATGACGTCTGGCAAATATTTTTTTCCTGGTTTGTCCTTTGTGGATAAATTAAGCACAGCCATCAGTTTTCTTAAGACCTTGAGCCGTTCTGTTTGGGGACATGGAGAGCCAGTCCGTTGGGTGAACTGTCTCTCCACGTAGGCCCTGGGAAGCGAGCACTTTCCATCCCTGATGTGATGTATCAGGGAACGCTCAAGGCTGAATTCTGTGTGCCGTTGACCTAAGGGAAGCTGTGAGCTGTCACGCTCCAGACTGACATGTCTCTGGATAGTGTAGATGGGTCTCTGTCCTCAAGAAGGTCCCAGTCTCTTACAGGAGATAGGAAATGGCCTCTTAATACAAAGAGCCCTACAAAAGAGCTCCTGCCATTAAGTTGTTTCAAAATTTGTTTTTTAATGGTGTGATCTCAGCCCACTGCAGCCTCCACTTCCCCAGGCTCAACTGATGCTCCTACCTCAGCCTCCCAAGTAGCTGGGACTACAGATGTGCACCACTGCACCTGGCTAATTTTTGTATTTTTTTGTAGAAACAGGGTTTTGCCATGTTGCCCAGGTTGGTCTTGAACTCCTGGGCTCAAGCAATCCGCCTGCCTCAGCTTCTCAAAGTGTTGGGATTACAGGCATGAGCCACCATGCCTGGCCAAAGGTGTGTATATATATATATATATATATATATATATATTTTTTTTTTTTTTTTTTTTTTTTTTTTTTTTTTTTTTTTGAGAGGGAGTCTCGCTCTGTCGCCCAGGCTGGAGTGCAGTGGCGTGATCTCGGCTCACTGCAAGCTCCACCTCCTAGGTTCATGCCATTCTCCTGCCTCAGCCTCCCGAGTAGCTGGGACTACAGGCGCCCACCACCACACCCGGCTACAAAGGTGTATTTTTTAAGTGACATAAAAATAAATGTCTTTGGGGCAGGGTGCGGTGGCTCACACCTGTAATCCCAGCATTTTGGGAGGCCAAGGCAGGTGAATCACGAGGTCAGGAGTTCAAGACCATCCTGTCCAACATGGTGAAACCCTGTCTGTACTAAAAATACAAAACATTAGCCAGGCATGGGGGCACGCGCCTGTAATCCCAGCTACTTGGGAGGCTGAGGCAGGAAAATCTCTTGAACCCGTGCAGGTGGAGGTTGCAGTGAGCCAAGATCACGCCACTGCACTCCAGCCTGAGAGACAGTGGGAGACTCTGTCTCAATCAATCAATCAATCAATCAATCAATCAATCAATCTCTTTGTAAAAAAGAACACCTGTTTGTCTGTTTTCACCTAGGGAGCTGAGCACATAACGACTTACACGTTCAATACTCACAAAGCCCAGCACACCTTCTGTAAGAGATGTGGCGTTCAGAGCTTCTATACTCCACGGTCAAACCCTGGAGGCTTCGGTGAGTAAAGGGGATGGACTGTAAGCTCAGGGGGACACAGAGAGGCCTGTGGTGCTCTCACTTAAAGTCTTGTTTGGACAGGTGGGACGCTGACTAGACCCTGTCACATGCGTATCTTAGAGGAGCAGGACTCCTCGGCAGAGGGCTTTCCACATGATAGAATGTGAGTCGGGCTCTGGTGAAACTTTTCTGAATTCCATATCTGAATGTGGTGAAGTTGGACTTGGAGCCCATCCAGGTTGTGATTCTTATTCACTGGTGCTGCCAGGGCTGGTGTTGCTGGGGATGGTGTTGAAGGGTAGGGAGGAGAGGGGTGGGGAGATGGGCTTGTGGGGCCAGGGGAGGCAGCTTTAATAATGACAGAGGTTAAGGGAGTGAAGGAGGCAAGATTGGGGAGCATTGATAATGGCATTTGAAAGCTTTTTGGTTGTTCAAAAATTAGGCAGGACTGGCTGGCTGCGGTGGCTCACGCCTGTATCCCAGCACTTTGGGAGGCCAAGGTAGGAGGATTTCTTGAGCTCAGGAGTTTGAGACCAGCCTGGGAAACATAGCGAAACCGTATCTCTGTTCTTTTTAAAAAATAATAAACAAGCAGGGAACCCTCCAAGCCCCGCTTCAGGGCCTGGGGAGTAATAAAACTAACCCTCTGACAGTTGTTGAGAATCATGCCAATTGTAGTGTGAATTGAAGGGGAAAGCAGAGGTGGAAGATGTTCCTGAGGACTCTTATTCTGTGTCAGTGCAGTCTCCAGAGCTGCGAAAGCAGCTATGACTGTCAGTGTCTTTTACCTTATGGTGGTGGTGGGGGTGGGCGGGGGAGGCAGGGCAGGGCATGATGTCATCCTTACCCCTCCCCCATTGCTTCAGGGGCTCCTATTCCTCATCTGTCACATGGAGACTCTTTCCTGTCTACCTTGCAGAACAGGAAAGAGTTTTGAAAAGTATGAAATCCTGTACAAATGGGAAGACGTTTAATTCTTAGAAAGTTATCTAAGGCCAGGCGTGGTGGCTCACCTGAGGTTGGGAGTTCGAGACCAGCCTAACCAACATGGAGAAACCCCGTCTCTACTAAAAATACAAAATTAGCCAGGCTTGGTGGCACACGCCTGTAATCCCAGCTACTTGGGAAGCTGAGGCAGGAGAATCACTTGAACCCGGGAGGCAGAGGTTGCAGTGAGCCAAGATCACGCCATTGTACTCCAGCCTAGGCAACAAGAGCTAAACTCCATCTCAAAAAAAAGGAAGGAAAGTTATCTATCTAAACACAGGAAAGGCCTGTGAATTCTTTAGGCCTCCAGTCAGAGATTGCTCTGGGCTGTGCCTTTGTGCATGTTGCACTCTCAACTTGGTATTGAATGATGTCTAGCCTTGGCCATCCCTGGTTCAGGGAGTGTGATTCCCATCTGGCAGTTGAGGAAAGTGAGCCAGAGGGCTGAAGCGGTAGGCTGGAGCCAGTGCTTTCTGAGCCAGCTGGCAGCCTGTGGGTCTCATCGCTGAAGCCATAAGCTGTGGCATATCCTTTGGAAGCCCTAATGTGTAGCGTGATGATGCCTGCAGGTGGGGGCTTATCCAGGAACACCATCTGGTCTCACCCATACTGAGGATCCCCCTTTGTCTGTGCCACTTTCTCATAGGAATCGCCCCCCACTGCCTGGATGAGGGCACTGTGCGGAGTATGGTCACTGAGGAATTCAATGGCAGCGATTGGGAGAAGGCCATGAAAGAGCACAAGACCATCAAGAACATGTCTAAAGAGTGAGCTTCTGCCTCTCCTGCCCTGAAAAGGAGGAATGATTGGGGCCAGCAACTTTGCTCTCCCTGCCGTGCCTCGGTGGTGCTCCTGAATGTGGCTGACCTGGGCTGCTGGTTCCGTTGACTAGGGCCATCTTGATCTCTGCAGTTTGCTCCAGCTACCAGTTTCTTTAGGCAGCTCTTTGTCCTCCCTCTGCCCAGATTTTGATGTAGTCTAGTTGACATCCTTCTCTTCCCAATTTTTGTGTGATCTTTTAGGAAAAAAAATAAATATTTTTAACATTAAAGCAGTTACTTTGGTTTATCATTTGTTTTGTACTGTGATTTGCTTCTGAGGCCAGTTGATTGATAGCAGATATGTACTCAGCACTATCAAGATGTTTGCAACCAGGCATTGTGGCTTAAGCCTGTAGTTCCAGCTACTCTGGAGGGTTGATCAAGCCCAGGAGGTTGTGGCTGCAGTGAGCTGTGTTCGTGCTACTGCACTCCAACCTGGGTGGCAGAATGAGACTGTCTCAAAAAAAAAAAAAATTTGTAGCCAAATCGGAAAGAAGACATAAGATACACAATTATTAAAAATGGAAGATTGTGGCAGGGCATGGTGGCTCACACCTGTAATCCCAGTACTTTGGGAGGCTGAGGCGGGTGGATTACTTGAGGTCAGGAGTTCAAGACCAGCCTGGCCAATGTGTTGAGACCTCGTCTCTACTAAAATTACAAAAATTAGCTGGGATGGTGGTGTGTGCCTGTAGTCCCAGCTACCTGTGAGGCTGAGGCAGGAGAATCACTTAAACCCAGGAGGCAGAGGTTGCAGTAAGTGGAGATTGCACCACTGCACTCCAGCCTGGGTGATGGAGCGAGACTCCATCTCAAAAAAGAAAAAAAAAAAAAAGGCTGGGCACTGTGGCTCACGCCTGTAATTCCAGCACTTTGGGAGGCCAAGGCAGGTGGATCACCTGAGATCAGATGTTTGAGACCAGCCTGGCCAACATGGTGAAACGCTGTTTCTACTAAAAATACAAAAATTAGCTGGGCGTGGTGGCGGGCACCTGTAATCCCAGCTACTCAGGAGGCTGAGGCAGGATAATTGCTTGAATCCAGGATGCAGAAGTTGCAGTGAGCCAAGATTGCACTACTGCACTCCAGCCTGGGTGACAGAACAAGATTCTGTCTAAAAAAAAAAAAAAATTGTGAATGGTTACAATCCATGTGAGCTGTAAAGATAATAACAGCTCTAAGAGTTCAAAGGCGAGAACTCAGAGAAGGCTTGAGGAGAGTATGATTTGAGTCTATCTTTAAAAAGTTAAATCAGCTTCTAATTTCTTTTTCAGTTGTAAAATACACATAAAATTTACCATAAACTGTTAATTTATTTAGAGACAGAGTCTCCCTCTTTAGTTAATTTGAGACTGTCTTGCTCGGTCACCTAGGCTGGAGTGCAATACACGAACATGGCTCACTGTAGCCTTGACTTAGACTTGAGATCTCCCCCCTCTTAGCTTCTGGAGTAGCTGGGACTACAGGTGTGTGCCACCACATCTGGCTAATATTTTTTGTAAAGACAAGGTCACTCCATGTTGTCCCGGCTGGTCTCAAACTCCTGGGCTCAAGCAGTCCTCCTGCCTCGGCCTCTCAAAGTGTTGTGATTATAGGCATGAGCCACTGCTCTTGGCCTTAACCATTTTTAAGTGTACAATTCAGCAGTGTTAAGTACATTCACAGTGTTGTGCAGCCATCACTGCCATCCATCTCCAGAACTCTTCACCTTGCAAAACTGAAACTCTGTACCCATGAAACAACAACTTTGATCCTATTTTTAAAGGAAGCAAGATTTTGGCTGGGTGTGGTGTCTCACGCCTGTAATCCCAGCACTTTGGGAGGCCAAGGCTGGTGGATGGCCTGAGATTGGGAGTTCAAGACCAGCCTGGCCAATGTGGTGAAACCCTGTCTCTACTAAAAATACAAAAATTAGTTGGGCATGGTGGCAGGCACCTGTAATCCCAGCTACTGGGGAGCGTGAGGCAGAATTGCTTGAACCCGGGAGGCAGAGGTTGCAGTGAGCCGAGTTCGTGCCATTGCACTCCAGCCTGGGCAACAAGAGCAAAACTCCGTCTCAATCAATCATTCAATCAATCAATCAATAAAGGAAGCAAGATTTAAGGAGATAGGAGAAGTAACTGAACAGAAGTACGCACACATGCGAAAGCCAGGCTGAAGTTGCATGTGGTGGCGCACACCTGTAGTTGCAGCTACTCAGGAAGCTGAGGGCCACATGAGCCCAGGAGTTTTTGAGACTGCAGTGAGCTATGATGGTGTCATGCATTCCACCCTGGGAGACACAGTGAGACCCCACCTCAAAAAAAAAAAAAAAAAAAATGGCTGAATTGGAGGCTTTTAATGGGAAGAAGTAATGAAGATATCAGAAAGGTATGTTAAGGATAGACTGGACGGTTTGGATATTAGGCTCAGGAATTTGGCCTTTATTTTGCAGGCATTGGGAAGCTGTGACCACCTCTGAACAGGATGAATAAAGCCTGGCCTCATATAGTCTTTTGATTGGTTGCCATCTCCCTCTCTTCTTAACTTCACATTGCTCCATATTACTATCATATTAGCTTTCCTCAAACATTCCTGCCATTACCAAATACTGAGTACAAATAATGGCAAATGCTTAATAAATATTTGCTCTTTGCTTTAGGAAAATTAATCATGAAATGATTTGTGAGGTAGACTAGACAACAAAAAAGAACAGGGAGAGGGAATAAAGATCTCAGAACAAAGGTCTCTGAGGAAAAAAAAAAAAAAACATTTAAAAAAAAAGGCCGAGTGTGGCGGCTCACACCTGTAATCCCAGCACTCTGGGAGGCCAAGATGGGTGGATCACCTGAGGTCAGGAGTTCAAGACCAGCCTGGCCAACATGGTGAAACCCCATCTCTACTAAGAATACAAAAATTAGCTGGGCATGGTGTTGGGCATCTGTAATCCCAGCTACTCGGGAGGCTGAGGCAGGAGAATGGCTTGAGCCCAGGAGGCAGAGGTTGCAGTAAGCTGAGATGATGCCATTGCACTCCAGCCTGGAAGACAGAGTGAGACTCTGTCTCAAAAACAAAAAACAAACAACAAAAAAAGAAATACAGATGGCCAGGCCAGACATGGTGGCTCACACCTGTAATACAGCACTATGGAAGGCTGAAGCAGGAGGATTGCTTAAGCCCAGGAGTTCAATACCAGACTGGGCAAAATAGTGAGACCCCCCCATCTCTACATGAAACAATAAAATACAATAAAAATGGCAGTTTATCAGTTTGCTGTGCTGGGGTTCTGTGTGGTCACTGCCTCTTCAGAATCACTGATGGCCAGGTTCACTCCTCAAGACTGGAAGGAGCACCCACAAGGATGGGATTTTCGAGGCCAGAACTCCAGGTGTTTTTAATTTTTTAAAAAATTTTAAAATTATACAGGGGCCAAGCACGGTGGCTCGCACCTGTAATTCCAGTACTTTGGGAGAACATGGCAAAACCCTGTCTCTACTAAAAATACAAAAAATCAGGCCAGGCGTGGTAGCTCACGCCTGTAATCCCAGCACTTTGGGAGGCCAAGGCAGGTGGATCATCTGAGATCAGGAGTCCCAGACCAGCCTGGCCAACATGGTGAAACCCCATCTCTACTAAAAATACAAAAATTAGCCGGGCATGGTGGCGTACACCTTTAATTCCAGCTACTAAGGAGGCTGAGGCAAGAGAATTGCTTGAACCTGGGAAGTGGTGGTTGCAGTAAGTCAAGATTGTGTGCCATTGCAATCCAGCCTGGGTGACAGCAAGACTCCGTCTCAAAAAAAAAATAAATAAATAAAAAATAAAAAAATTAGCTGGGTGTGTTTGTGCTCATCTGTAGTCCCAGTTACTCAGGAGGCTGAGGTGGGAGGATCACCTGAGCCCGGGAAGTTGAGGCTGCAGTGAGCTGTGATCACACCATTGCACTACAGCCTGGGCGACAGAGCAAGACTCTGTCTTAAAAAAAAAATTATTTTTTTTTAGAGATATGTGATCACAGCTCACTGTAACCTTGAACTCCTTACTTCAAGCAATCCTACCACAGCCTACAGATGTGTGCCACCACACCTGACTAATTTTTAAAAATTTTTTTGTACAGATGGGGTCATGCTATGTTGCCCAGGCTGGTCTCAAACTCCTGGCCTCAAGTGAGCCTCCTGCCTTGGCCTCCCTAAGTGCTGGGATTATAGGTGGGAGCCACTGCATTCGGTTGCATTTCTTTCTTTAATTACATCTTGATCTTTTCATATCAATATACATATCCTCATTATTAACTGTTGCATAGAATAGCATAGTGTGGGTATAGTTTATTTAGCTATTCTTTTTTTCACGGAAATTATGATTGTTTCCAGTTTTTTGCTATTACCAAGAGTGTTGACAGTGAACATTCTTGTACATACCTCTTTATACATACATATGTGTATCTGAGAATAGAGAAGTGGGATTGCTTAGCCGAAAGATATGCATTTGTTTTTTTGTTTTTTTTTTGAGATGGAGTTTCGCTCTTGTTGCCCAGGCTGGAGTGCAATGGCATGACTTGGCTCACTGAAACCTCTGCCTCCCTAGTTCAAGCAATTCTCCTGCCTCAGCCTCCCAAGTAGCTGAGATTACAGGCACCCACCACCACGCCCAGCTAATTTTTTTGTATTTTTGGTAGAAACGGGGTTTTACTATGTTGGCCAGGCTGGTCTCCAACTCCTGAACTCATGATCCACCCACCTCAGCCTCTCAAAGTGCTGGGATTACAGGCATGAGCCACCACGCGTGGCTGAGTTTTAATTTTTGATGGAGTCAAATTTATTAGTCTTTTTTTTTTTTTTTTTTTTTTGTCTTAATGGCTCTCTGACTTGGGTTTTCTAGTTTTTTTGTGATTTATTTCTTACTTCTTTTTTTTTTTTTTTTTGAGATGGAGTCTGTCTCTGTTGCCCAGGCTGGAGGGCAATGGCATGAACTCTGCTCATTGCAGCCTCTGCCTCCCGGGTTCAAGCGATTCTCCTGCCTCAGCCTCCTGAGTAGCTGGGATTACAGGTGCGCGCCACCACGCCCAGCTAATTTTTGTATTTTTAGTAGAAACAGGGTTTCACCATATTGGTCAGGCTGGTCTTGACCTCCTGACCTTGTGATCCAACCGCCTTGGCCTCCCAAAGTGCTGGGATTACAGGCGTGAGCCACTGCAGCTGGCTGTGATTTATTTCTTTTTTGAGAATATCTTTCTGGGACTAGGCGTGGTGGCTCACACCTGTAATCCCAGCATTTTGGGAGGCCAAATGAGGAAGACCACTTGAGGCCAGGAGTTTGAGACCAAACTGGGCAACACAGGGAGACCTCATATTTGCAAAAAAATTTAAAAAATTAGCTTAGCAGGGCCGGGCGTGGTTGCTCATGCCTGTAATCCCAGCACTTTGGGAGACCGAGGCGGGCGGATCATGAAGTCAGGAGATGGAGACCATCCTGGCTAACATGGTGAAACCCTGTTTCTACTAAAAATACAAAAAAATTAGCCGGGAATGGCGGCAGGCTCCTGTAGTCCCAGCTACTAGGGAAGCTGAGGCAGGAGAATGGCATGAACCCAGGAAGCAGAGCTTGCAGTGAGCTGAGATCCTGCCACTGCACTCCAGCCTGGGCAACAGAGTAAGACTCCGTCTCAAAAAAAAAAAAAAAATTAGCTTAGCAGCGCAATGGCTCACACTTGTAATCCCAGCACTTTGGGAAGCTGAGGCAGGTGGATCACCTGAGGTCGGGAGTTCGAGACCAGCCTGACCAACACGCAGAAACCCAGTCTCTACTAAAAATACAAAATTAGCCTGGCATGGTGGTGCATGCCTGTAATCACAGCTACTCGGAAGGCTGAGGCAGGAGAATTGCTTGAACCCGGGAGGCAGAGGGTGCAGCGAGCCAAGATTGCACCATTGCACTCCAGCCTGGGCAACAAGAGCGAAACTCTGTCTCAAAAAAAAATTAATTAATTTTAAAAATAAATAAAAAATTAGCTTAGCATGGCACATGCCTGAGTCCTAGCTATGCAGGAGGCTGAGGTGGGATGATAGCTTGAGCCAAGGAATTCAAGGCTGCAGTGAGCTGTGATCAAGCCACTGGACTCCAGCCTAGGAGACAGAACAAGACCCTGTCTCAAAAAAAAAAAAAAAAATTCTTCCTTACCCAAGCTTATAAACATATTTACTTGTATTTTCTTCTACTACTTTTACTGACTTTTGTTTGTTTATTGGTTTTGTTTGTTTGTTTAAGATGGAGTCTCGCTCTATCGCCCAGTCTAGAGTGCAGTGGTGCGATCTCAGCTCACTGTAACCTCCACCTGCTGGATTCAAGCAATTCTCCTGCCTTAGCCTCCCGAGTAGGTGGGACTATAGGCACATGCCACCATGCCCGTCTCATTTTTTGTATTTTTAGTAGAGACAGGGTTTCACCATGCTGACCAGGCTGGTCTCAAACTCCTGACCTTGTGATCCACCCACCTCAGCCTCCCAAAGTGCTGGGATTACAGGTGTGAGCCACCACGCCCGGCTATTTGTTTTTTAAACATATAGTTCTTTGATCTACCTGGATTTGTGTGTGAGTTTTTTTTTTCTTCCTCTAAATTTTGTGAATGGTATCCTCAAATTGAATAACTGGTGGCTCAACACTTTATTGATGAATCCATCCATTCTTCATTTATTTAAAATGTTACATATACCAATCAGGGTTTTTAAGGACTCTTATTTGTTCTTTTCATCTATTTTTTTGTAGTTCCACAAATAGCAAATTATTTTAAATCCCCAAGCTTTATAATGTGCCTTAAACAATCTAATAGGGTAAATCCTGCCATATTATACTTTTTTGTGGGGTGGGGGGTGGGGAAGGAGTCTCACTCTGCCACCCAGGCTGGAGTGCAGTGGTGCGATCTTGGCTCACTGCAACCTCTGCCTCCCAGGTTCAAGCGATTCTCCTGCCTCAGCCTCCTGAGTAGCTGGGATTATAGGTGTGGCCATCATGTGCAGCTAATTTTTGTATTTTAGTAGAGACAGGTTTTCACCATGTTGGCCAGGCTGGTCTTGAATTCCCAACCTCAGGTGATCCGTCAGCCTCAGGCCTCCCAGAGTGCTGGGATTACAGGCATGAGCCACCAGGCCCGGCCATATTATTCTGTTTTTGTGCACTGTTTCCTGCAGATGAATTTTAGAATTAGTGAGTCAAGTATCATGCAATCAAAGCATGTTTGGATTTTGGTTGCAATTACTTTGCATTTATAAATTAATTCAGGGAGAACAGACTTCTGTACAGTACTGCTTTATCATCCAGGAAGGTAATATGGCTCACCAACGGGTTTGTTCTTTCCTACTCTTCAAGTTTTATGCTGTTATCTTTATGGAAACAGTATGAACAGCACGCTATAGGGTTCGGTTTATCCTTAGCTGTCTTATGCTATTTGTCGTCCTTTTTCATGGGATCATTGCTGTTTTTTTTTTTCGAGACAGAGTCTTGCTCTGTTACCCAGGCTAGAGTGCAGTGGTGCGAACTAGGCTCACTGCAACTTCTGCCTCCCGGGTTCAAGCGAATCTCCTGCCTCAGCCTCCCGAGTAGCTGGGATTACAGGCACGTGCCACCATGCCCGGCTAATTTTTGTATTCTTAGTAGAGATGGGGTTTCACCATGTTGGCCAGAGTGTCTGAACTCTTGACCTCGTGAGCCGCCTGCCTCAGCCTCCCAAAGTGCTAGGATTACAGGTGTGAGCCACCACACCTGGCCTAAGTTTTAATATATAGAAAGGCAGGCCTCACATCACTGTCCTTTTTGATGTTTATATTTTGGCAATACTTGGACATTTTATTTTCTAATATATTTTTAAAATAATTTAATTCAAATCCCAAAGATAATCCATTGATATTCTGACTAGAATTACATTAAATTTATATATCAACCTTGTAAGAATGTGAATAAATAGACATATATAAATACATATGTAAATATTTAAATTTCTATATTGGAATTTATAGATGCTATAGCTAGTATTAAATATATATATGAACTGTATGAGGATTTTTAAATCTCTATCAAGGAACATGGCACAACTCTCCATTTATTCAATTCTTGTTTTATGTTCTGCATTAATTCTTGTTTTAACTTTTAAAAACTGTTTTTAAAAGAAAAACAGGAAGCACTAAAAGTTGGTCAAAATAACAAAAAATGCTGTATTCTGTAGTATTTGTGTTTAATGGTCCAGTGTGTTAGGTGAGTATCACTAGGTGCAGAAAGCGATCATCAGATTTTTTTTTTTTTTTTTTTTTTTTTTTTTGAGACGGAGTCTTGCTCTGTCTCCCAGGCTGGAGTGCAGTGGCGCAATCTCGGCTCACTGCAAGCTCGGCCTCCTGGGTTCAGGCCATTCTTCTGCCTCAGCCTCCCGAGTAGCTGGGACTACAGGTGCCTGCAACCACCCCCGGCTAGTTTTTTGTATTTTTAGTAGAGACAGGGTTTCACTGTGTTAGCCAGGACGGTCTTGATCTCCTGACCTCGTGATCTGCCTGCCTCAGCCTCCCAAAGTGCTGGGATTACAGGCGTGAGCCACCGCGCCCAGCGAGATCATCAAATTTAGTGTGTGTATATCTTTTATAGTGAACTAGAATATTTTAATGCAATCTTATTTTCACGTGAATTTTTGAACTGAGATACAGTTTGAATAACATAAAATTCACCCCTTTAACATGTACAATTAGTGTTTGTTAGTATACTTTAGTATTCAGTGTTTTTGAGTTCATGACCAATATAGTGAAGCCCAGTCTCTTAAAAAAAAAAAAATTAGCCAGGTGTGATGGCACACCCCTGTAGTCCTGGCTACTTGGGAGGCTGAGACAGGAGGATCACTTGAGCCTAGGAGTTCTAGGTTACAGTGAACTATGATCACACCACTGTACTCCAGCCTGGGTGACAAGGCAGGACCCTATGTTAAAAATATTTTTAATATATAAAATTGTTTTTAAAAAAGAAAGAAACCCTGTACCATTAGCAGCCACTCCCCACTCCCCACTTCCTCTGGCCTCTGGCAACCACTAATCTGCTTTCCATCTCAAAATGTGCCTATTTTAAACGTTTCACGGAAGTGGGATCCTACATAGGTGACCTTTTGTGTCTGGCTTCTCTCATTTAGCATAATGCTGTTGAAGTTCATTTGCCTTGTAGCATGCATCAAGACTTTGTTCCTTTTTTTTTTTTTTTTTTTTGTGACGGAGTCTCACTCTGTCGCCCAGGCTGGAGTACAATGGTGCAATATTGGTTCACTGCAACCTCCGCTTCCCAGGTTCAAGCAATTCTCCTGCCTCAGCCTCCCAAGTAGCTGGGATTACAGGCATGTGCCACCACGCCCAGCTAATTTTTTTCCATTTTTAGTAGAGATGGGGTTTCACCATATTGGCCAGGCTGGTCTTGAACTCCTGACCTTGTGATCCGCCCGCGTTGGCCTCCCAAGGTGTTGGAATTACAGGCATGAGCCACCGTGCCCGGTCAGGACTTTGTTCCTTTTTATGGCTGAATAATAAAATGCCACATTTTGTTTATTCACCAGTTGATAGACATTTGAGTTGTTTCTACTTCGAGGCTATTATGAATAATATTGCTATGAATACTCATTTACAAGGTTTTGTCTGAATGTTTTCCGTTCTATGGGAAATGTACCTAGGAGTGGAGCTGCTGGGTCATGTGGTAAATCCTTGTTAAAATTACTAAGGAAACATCAAACTGTTTTCTGTAGCAGCTGCGTCATTTACATTCCCACCAACAATGTATGAGGGTTCCAATTTCTTTACATCCTCACCAACACTTATTTTTTATTATTTTTTCGAGACAGGGTCTGGTTCTGTCACCCAGGCTGGAGTGCAATGGCAAAATGCAACCCCTGCCTCCCAGGCTCAAGCCATCCTCTCACCTCAACCTCCCTGGGTAATTTTTGTATTTTTAGTTCACTATATTGCCTAGGCTGGTCTCGAACTCCTGAACTCAAGCCATATAATATTTTATAATTTTTTTCAGCCTTTTTCACTTTTGTGGTTATATATCCATCTGTTCCCAATAACTGCACTTTTGTTTTCTCTTTTCCTGAATTAGACTTGCATTGTATTGGCTTATTTCATTTTTCAAAGAAAACTTATTCTTTCCACTATTTTTTGGTTTCACTTATTTAATCTAATCTTATATCTCTATTAAGTCCCTCTTGCTATTGGTTTCTATTTTTTATTTTCTCAATCATGTAGTTCACTTATTTTCAATCTTTTAAAAAATTAAGCATTTAAGACTACAATTTACCTAAATACAGATCCCACATCAAGTGTTAATTTTTATTACTTTCTAGATAATTGGTAATACCAATTTTGATTTCCTCTTTGATCTAGGGGTTTTTTAGGAAGGGGCGTCTTGATTTCTGAGTAGTGTTGTTTATCCCCCTCTTTAGTAATTTTATTATTTACTTGCATGTTATTTAATTATGATCAAAGAATGTGGCCTGTTAAATCTCTACATTAGGGAATTTATTAGGGATTTCTCTGCTGGGCGCAGTGGCTTATGCCTGCAATCCCAACATTTTGGGAGGCCAAAGTGGTCAACATAGCGACACCTCGTCTCATTAAAACAAACAAACAAACAAACAACAACAAAAAGAACAGCCAGACGTGGTGGCTCACGCCTGTAATCCCAGCACTTTTGGAGCTGAGGCAGACGGATCACTTGAGGTCAGAAGTTTGAGACCAGCCTGGCCAACATGGTAAAATCCTGTCTCTACTGAAAATACAAAAATTAGCTGGGCATGGTGGCGCACATCTGTAATCCCAGCTACTGGGGAGGCTGAGGCAGGAGAATCGCTTGAACCCGGGAGACGGACAGTGAGTCAAGATCACACCACTGCACTCCAGCCTGTGCGACAGAGTGAGACTCCGTTTCAAACAAACAAACAAACAAACAAACAAACAAAACCCACAAAAAACTAGAGGTGGTGGCACATGCCTGTAGTCCCAGCTACTTGGGAGGCTGAAGCAGAGGGTTCCTCGAGCCCAGGAAATTTGAGGCTGCAGTGAGCTGTGATCACACCACTGCATTCCAAGCCTGGGTGACAGAACAAGACCTGGTCTCAAATAAATAAATAAATAAATGGATTTATCAGTGGCCAATAAACAGTCAACTTTTGTAAACATTCTATCACATAAGTGAATGTTTGCTTTATTCCAATGTTTGATGTTACTATTTTTGGCAACTCGATTTTTCAAAATTCTGGAAGAATACTGAGGCCTCCTACTATTATCGTGGTGTCTTGTTTGTTTTTGTCTTTTAATAAAGGTCTTGTATGTCTGGGAGGTTTTGTTTTATGTATCTGGCTACTGTGATGTTGGGTGCCTATCATCTCATGGAGTGAACCTGTTAACATACCCATCTTTGTCCAGTTAATGCTTCTTGGTGTCATATTGGGTTTGGCCTGGATTTCTGGTGTTGCTCTTCCTTCTTTTTGTTCTCCTGCTATATGGTATATGGTTCATCCTTTTATTTTTAGCCTTTGTTACTTTTAGATGTAGCTAGATTTTGTTTTCTAACACATTGATTTGACAGTCTGTTTTGGTCTGGAAATTCAGCCTGTTCATATTTTTTGAAGTAGCTCTGATTTCATTCTTTTTGTATTACTTCTATTATATTTATTACATTTTATACTATTTTCCTTTTTTCTTACTTTTGCAGTCTTTTAAGTTTCTCTTTGTTTCCTGCTTTCCTCTTTGCTAATTGAGATCCCATGCTTTTCAGTTTCAGCCCTGGAACTGTATACCTTTCAGTTCCTCACAATCCAGACTGCAGCCCATCAGTTGTCTATTTGTCACCCTGCACCATACGGCTTTACCCCCAGCCCAGCCTCCCCTTGGCCGCAGAAGACACTTTTTTTTTTTTTTTTTTTTGATGAAGTCTTGCTCTGTTGCCAGGCCGGAGTGCAGTGGCGCAATCTCGGCTCACTGCAACCTCCGTCTCCTGGGTTCAAGCGAGTCTCATGCTTCAGCCTCCCGAGTAGCTGGGACTACAGGCACACACCACCATGCCCAGCTAATTTTTTGTATTTTTAGTAGAGACAGGGTTTCACCATGTTGGCCAGGATGGTCTTGATCTCTTCACTTCATGATCCACCCGCCTCGGCCTCCCAAAGTGCTGGGATTACAGGCATGAGCCACCATGCCCGGCCTAGTTTTTTTTTTTTTTTGAAACAGAGTCTCACTCTGTAGCCCAGACTGGAGTGCAATGGCACAATCTCGGCTCACTGCAACTTCTGCCTCCTGGGTTCAAGTGATTCTCCTGCCTCAGCCTCCCAAGTAGCTGGGATTACAGGCATGCGCCACCACGCCCAGCTAATTTTTGTATTTTTAGTAGAGACAGGGTTTCGCCATGTTGGCCAGGCTGGTCTCGAACTCCTGACTTCAAGTGATCTGCCTGCCTCGGCCTCCCAAAGTGCTAGGATTACAGGTGTGAGCCACGGTGGCTGGCCCCAAGAGGGTACCTTTTGAATACTTTAATCTCCCCCTTCTCACTGGGAATTTAGGAATTTCACAGCATATTTGTGCATCTGTTTTAAAAATCAAAGCTGCCTAGGATTTGGCGGGCTCTTTCGCGTACTCAGTCTCCTTCAGATTACGGAAGTTCTCATTTATTACCCTCCTGCTTTTGCTCCTTCTGGAACTTCCATTATTCACACTGGCTCTCCTTAATGTGTTTTCAAATCTCTTTTCCACCCTTATTTCCATTTCTTGGCTTTTTAACCTCTTTGTTCTGCAATATATCTTCTACTTGATATTCCACATTACTAATTTGGTCACCACGGAGAAGTGTGCTTTTTTGTCTGGGTCAGTGCCCGGGCTTTCACTACTGTTTCTGATAAAGTCTCTTCCATTTAATTGCTACTTCAGTGAGATCTGCCCTATTCCCCTCCCTCTGAGCCTCCTCAGGTGAGGGTTCCCCTTTTGTGTTGTGTCTGGTTGCTCTTGATTTTTGTGTTTTCTTAATGAGTCAGGGCTGCTGAGCAGTGGCCAAGCGGGGAGTGGCTGAAGATGGCAGTTTCTGCTCTCTGGACCGAGGTGAGAACTGGCAAACCATCAGCCCTTGCCGAGGATGGAGTGAGTGGGGGATTGTTTGCAGGTCTGACAAGGGGTGACCCTCTCCTGACTTCAGCACACCCACCCCGGCCTGGTGGCTCTCCAGGTCTCTGAGCAAGTGGATGCTGCCCCTCCCAGACAATTCTTAGTTCACTGAGATCCTTTCTATTTGGGCAGCTGGAGGAGAGGATTCTCTCTCTTCTCTTCTCTTTCTTTTTTCTTTTTTTTTTGGTGTTCCTTCAAGGAACCATGAAATTCTGATTTTTGCTCCAGGCTTTGGGGCTACTGCTGCCTAGTTTTGCAGGTTGTTAACCAAACAAGAGCATCTGGCTAAGTGGATGCTTAAGTCTCTGCTCCTTCTACAAGGCTGTTTGTGGCTGTCCCTGGGGAGGGAATGTGTTTGCAGGCAGGAAAGACTACTTGTTGATAATTTGCACAAGGACAATCTTTTCTTGCCAGGACAAGTGTCCCCAGGGCTGCATTGAATCTGGAGGGTACTTTTCTCCCAAAGGCACTGCTAGTGGCTGCCCTAACTGGCTTCCAGGGGCTTCCTTCCCTCCTGTGCTGCAGTCCCTTGGCTCTCTGCTGGTACCAAGGAGAGCCAAGTTCTGGTCTGTCCTCTTTCCAGAACCTAGAGTAGAACCTGCAGTCTCAGATGCAGCAACCCTCTTTTTTTAATTTTTAAAATCTTATTTATTTTTATTTTATTTTATTTTATTTTTTTGAGATGGAGTATCCCTTTATCGCCGAGGCTGGAGTGCAGTGGTGTGATCTCGACTCACTGCAACCTCCGCCTCCCGGGTTCAAGCAATTGTGCCTCAGCCTCCCAAGTAGCTGGGATTATAGGCGTGAGCCACCGCGCTGGCCGACTTCTACTTAATTATTTCAAAAAAGTTGGAATGTACAATAAAACAAAAGAGGCAGAAAATAAGTTTTAAGTCTCACCATCCAGAAGCAAATATTGATAATTTTGTTCATCTTTCTAACCTCTAAGATTTATATATATATATATATATATATATATATATTTTTTTTTTTTTTTTTTTTTTTTTTTTTTTTTTGAGACAGGATCTCATTCTGTGGCCTAGGCTGGAGTGCAGTGGTATGATCATGGCTCACTGCAGCCTCGACCTCCTGGGCACAAGTGATCATCTCACTTCAGCCTCCCGAGTAGCTGGGACTATACATACACACTACCAAGCCTGGGTAATATTAAAATTTTTTGAAAAGATGGGGTCTTACTATGTTGCCCAGGCTGGTTTCAAACTCCTGAGCTCAAGTAATCCTCCTGCATCAAGCCTCCCAAAGTGCTGGGATTACAGGTGTGAGCCACTGCACCTGGCCTATACACACTTTTTTTTTTTTTTTTTTTTTTTTTTTTAGATGGAGTCTCACTCTGTTGTCAGGCTGGAGTGCAGTGGCACGATCTCGGCTCACTGCAATCTCCGCCTCCCAGGTTCAAGCAATTTGCCTGCCTCAGCCGCCTGAGTAGCTGGGACTACAGGTGCCCGCCACCACGCCCGGCTAATTTTTATATTTTTAGTAGAGATGAGGTTTCACCATGTTGGCCAGGATGGTCTCCATCTCTTGACCTTGTGATCTGCCCGCCTCAGCCTCCCAAAGTGCTGGGATTACAGGTGTGAGCCACGGCAGCCGGGCCTATAAACACACTTTTTAAAAAACTTCATATGAAGGCTGGGCAAGGTGGCTCACGCCTGTAATCCCAGCACTTTGGGAGGCCGAGGTGGGTGGATCACAAGGTCAAGAGATCGAGACCATCCTGGCCAACATCGTGAAACCCCGTCTCTACTAAAAACACAAAAATCAGCTGGGCGTGGTGGCGCATGCCTATAATCCCAGCTATTCCGGAGGCTGAGGCAGAAGAATCACTTGAATCCGGGAGGCCAAGGTTGCAGTGAGCCGAGATCGTGCCACTGCACTCCAGCCGGGTGACACAGTGAGACTCCGTCTCAAAACAAATAAACAAACAAACAAAAAAACTTCACATGATATCAAAATTCTCACGATATCATGATATCCAAATGATATCCAAAAAAACTTCTCACGATATCCAAATGATCCATAAACAACAACAACAAAGTCCTTTACAATTATAAATGTTCATTGTTGAAAGATTACCTTGCCAGCTAGTATTTATCTTTTGGATATATATCTTTTGATATATATGTATTTATTTATTTATATACTTGTGTATATATTTATTCAACAAAAATGGGATTGTGCTATTCCTAACCCGCTGTTAAAAATTTAATACAGTGTGAACGTTCTTCCTTGTTACAAAACACAATTGCATCACTGGATTTTTCCAGTTTTGCTATTATAAATAATACAATGATGATTTTTTTTTTTTTTTTTTTTTTTTTTTTTTTTTTTTTGAGACGGAGTCTTGCTGTGTCACCCAGGCTGGAGTGCAATGGCGCGATCTCGGCTCACTGCAAGCTCCGCCTCCCGGGTTCAGGCCATTCTCCTGCCTCAGCCTCCCGAGGAGCTGGGACTACAGGCGCCCGCCAACACGCCCGGCTAATTTTTTGTATGTTTAGTAGAGACAGGGTTTCACCGTGTTAGCCAGGATGGTCTCGATCTCCTGACCTCGTGATCCGCCCGCCTCGGCCTCCCAAAGTGCTGGGATTACAGGCTTGAGCCACCGCGCCCGGCCACAATGATGATCTTTGTGTATATAATTGTTGTTGTTTTTTTGGAGACAGAGTTTTGTTCTGTCACCCAGGCTGGAGTGCAGTGGCGCGATCTTGGCTCACTGCAGCCTCCGCCTTCTGGGTTCAAGCAATTCTTGTGCCTCAGCCTTCCCAGTAGCTGGGACCACAGGCCTGTGGCACCATGCCTGGCTAATTTTTTGTATTTTTAGTAGACATGGGGTTTTGCCACATTGGCCAGGCTTGTCTCGAACTCCTGGCCTCAAGTGATCCACCCTCCTTGACCTCCCAAAGTGCTGGGATTACAGGTGTGAGCCACTGCGCCCAGCCAGTGTGTATATAATTTTGATTTTCTAAGTATTCCTTAGGTCATAGAATATGCATATTTTAAAAGCTTTTAGCAGAGTTGCTGTTCAGAAAGGCTGGGTCAGTGTCTGTCTTCCTAGTAACAGGGCAGAGGTCAGTCTGTCCTACCACCCTCTCCTACTGCACTCTAGCCAGTGTTAGTAATGTGCTTCTGGTCACATTTTCACATGAGGGCTATTAGGAGCTATTGACAAAGTTTAAGTAGACAAATCACATAACCAGATTTGCATTTTTGATTCCAGCTTCAGAGCCTAATAGCTCTATTAGTCTTATGTGGTCCCTAGGAGGCATTCAAGATAATGGTGACAGTAAGCAAAGGAGGGCAAGTTGAGGTGGAATGTCTAAACAAGCAGGTCTCTAACCTGCAGCTATGGAGAAGCAATTCAGTGTTTCCTGTGGCAGGTGGAGGGCATACTTACCCAGTAGAGCACGCGAGACTCTTTGATATGCACCTTCATGTATTATCTTGTTCAGTTCTCTGAGGTTGGGATCGTTATTATTTCCCATTTTGCAGATGAGAGAATTGAGGCAGAGAAAGGTTCAGCACCTTGCCTTTGGTTACACAGCTGGTCATTCTGGCTTCAATCGCAGGGCTATCAGCCTGTGCTCTTCACCACTTAGCTTCCCTGCCTCAGGCCACTTCCCTGGAGCGTTAGCTGGATTCTGAGAGTAGTTTCCAAGCCAGAGCTTTCAGAGAGCTTTTGTTTGTAGGACAATTTTAAGACATCAGGTTCTTGAATGTTTTGTGTTTTTTTAAATCTCAGATTTATCTTCCTATTTCCTACTTCTCCAAAGAGACTGAGAGCTGACATATTTGATCGTAAGCTCTTTGAGGCAGAGCCCTTGTAATCGTCTCTGTATAAAACAGTGTCCACCCCAGTGACCTGTACTTGGATGCTTCAATCAACAGCTGTCCTGTTACATAGAGCAAGATTTTCCTAGACCCCCATTCTGATAAAAGAAAAATCAAAGGAATTATGATTGAACCAATTCAACACACACTGTTGCATTTTGTGTATGTGTTTTTGGTGAACCTGCTTTGGAAACAATGTAAAAGTCACATCTGTGGAGTGTTTTTAGAGCACTTTTACGTTCATTTATGATAATAGGGACCTGCCCAGGCACTGGGCTAAGTGTTCCACATATACTGTGTCATTATGTAAATTGTTTTTCACAAGAACTTGAGAAGCTAGCAGGGTAGCTATTATTATCCTTAGGGTGGTTTGTTTTTGGTTCTTTGGGTTTTTTCCCAGGGGAAGAAGCTGGAGTTTGGACAGCCCCTGGCCTACATGGGCTCCCTTTTGCAGAGGCTGCTCCAGCAGGGATCTCCTTGAGCTCAGGCAAATAAGCCAGTGCCAGGCCAGGTCCCCTGCACTCCTTTGTCTATTTTCCCCTTTGTTCCTTGGATCTGAAAACCCTTCAAGGCTTCAGAGGAAGCTCAGTGAGTTGATTCTCATGTACCGGGAGAAGATAATGTAGAGGCGGCGGAACCAGAGGAGCTGGCTGCGGTGGCAGGACATGGCTTTCTAGAAGAATCAAAGAGAACCAGTTATGAAACACTTGCACTGGAGCTGTTTCATTACTTTCAGATCTGGCCTCCGCACCTTAAATCCTTCCTCGCACTAATATGCTTCATGCTATAGCCTTATCTGTCTTCTTCCTGTAACCCACGAACCTCTCTGGATTGGCCTCCTATCATGGCCCCTGCTTTCCCATCTCCTACTTCCTGTGATTATAACACACAATGCTCACTGTAGCTACAGCACTCACCATGGGACACCAGAAAACTGGCAGAACAGTCCACATGCATCATCTCAATGTTAACAACCCTGTGAATCAAGTACTGTTATTACTGTTTTTTAAAAAATAAATAGATGAGGAAACTTGTCAGTCTCAAACAGCTAGTAGGTAGTACAGCTGGCTAAGATTTTAACCCAGAGCCATCTGATTGATTCTAGAGTCCACATTCTTTTTTTTTTTTTTTTTGAGCCTGTCGCCCAGGCTGGAGTACAGTGGCGTGATCTTGGCTTACTGCAAGCTCTGCCTCCCGGGTTCACGCCATTCTCCTGCCTCAGCCTCCTGAGTAGCTGGGACTACAGGCGCCTGCCACCACGCCTGGCTAATTTTTTGTATATTTAGTAGAGGCAGGGTTTCACCCTGTTAGCCAGGATGGTCTTGATCTCCTGACCTCGTGATCCGCCCGCCAAGGCCTTCCAAAGTGCTGGGATTACAGGCGTGAGCCACGTGCCCGGCTGGTTAGAGTCCACATTCTTAATCACGTTGCTACTACCTCAAATATACAACACAAAAAGGGATGTTTCACGGGAAGGAAGCTAGTACACTATGCCCAAATTCCTCTGAGTTAGGTCGTTTGGGGAGGTCCAATCACTATCAGAAGAAGAAAAAAAGGAATGGCACACAAGTGTGAGTTGTCGTTCCCACCTTCTAGGGGAAATGTACATTATCTTGTTATTCAGACCTAATATAGTTCGGTTTTTAAACAGAATAGATTACAGCAACTGACTTCACTAGATATACATAAAAGGATGTGCCTGTTTATCTCTAAGTACTATAATTAACTTGCCTCTCTAAGCTAATATCTTCACAAACTTTTATGTAAATAACCCCTTTTACATTCATTGTCAGACCCTACATGACTTGCCAGGTGCGGAGGTTCACGCCTGTAATCCCAGCACTTTGGGAGGCTGAGGTGGGTGGATCACCTGAAGTCGGGAGTTCGAGACCAGCCTGACCAACATGGAGAAACCCTGTCTGTACGGAAAATACAAAATTAGTCAGGCATGGGGGCTCATGCCTGTAATCCCAGCTACTCAGGAGCCTGAGGCAGGAGAATCGCTTGAACCCGGGAGGCAGAGGTTGCAGTGAGCTGAGATCGCACCATTGCACTCCAGCCTGGGCAACAAGAGTGAAACTCCATCTCAAAAAAAAAAAAAGAAAAGAAAAGAAAAGAAAAGAAAAGAAAAGAAAAGACAAAGACCCTACATGACTTTAAAGATGTAAACACACCTATGATAACCAATCTTTAACTGGTAAAGAGAATTGAGGCAGAACAATCACCATAGAATATTATTGGGAAAATATTACACAGCATTGTTTCAACAGGAAATCCAACTATGATTTTTTTTTTTTTTTTTCTGAGAGAGAGTCTCTGTCACCCAGGCTGGGGTGCAGTGGCGTGATCTCAGCTCACTGCAACCTCTGCCTCCCGGGTTCAAACAATTATCCTGCCTCAGCCTCCTGAGTAGTTGGGATTACAGGCACCCACCGCCATACTCAGCTAATTTTTGTATTTTTATTAGAGACAGGGTTTCATCATGTTGGCCAGGCTGGTCTCGAACTTCTGACCTCAAGTGATCCACCTACCTCAGCCTCCTAAAGTGCTGGAATTACAGGTGTGAGCCACCGCACCTGGCCCAACTACAACTTTTTTTTTTCTTTTTTGAGATGGAGTCTCACTCTGTCACCCAGGCTAGAGTGCAATGGTGCAATCTTGGCTCAACGCAACCTCTGCCTCCTGGGTTCAAGCAATTCTCCTGCCTTAGCCTCCAAGTAGCTGGGATTACAGGTGCCTGCCACCATGCCTGGCTCATTTTTGCATTTTTAGTAGAGACATGGTTTCACTATGTTGTTCAGGTCAGATCACTTCTGACCTCAAGTGATCCACCTGCCTTGGCCTCCCAAAGTGCTGGGATTACAGGAGTGAGCCACTTCGCCCAGCCCAATTACAATTTTTTCTTTTTCTTTTTCTTTCTTTTTTTTTTTTTTTTTTTTTTTTTTGTTGAAATGGAGTCTTGCTGTGTCGCCAGGCTGGAGTGCAGTGGCCCCACCTCGGCTCACCACAACCTCTTGAACTCCTGGGTTCAAGCTATTTTCCTGCCTCAGCCTCCTGAGTAGCTGGGATTACAGGCACATGCCACCATGCCCGGCTAATTTTTGTATTTTTAGTAGAGATGGGTTTCACCATGTTGGCCAGGATGGTTTCAATCTCCTGACCATGTGATCCACCCACCTTGGCCTCCCAAAGAGCTGGGATTACAGGTGTGAGCCACTGTGCCCAGCCTCCAACTATAATTTTTGAAGGAAATTTACCATCAAACAAAATGGATGTGTAAACTCACAGAATAGAATGAAAATTTTGAAGACTGCAATCAAGAAAAAAATATTTAGGAAAACATTGAGAAAGAACATTGTAGTCCAATCACACTTGATTTTTTTTTTTTTTTTCTTGAGACGGAGTCTCGCTCTGTCGCCCAGGCTGGAGTGCAGTGGCGCAATCTCGGCTCACTGCAAGCTCCGCCTCCCGGGTTCACGCCATTCTCCTGCCTCAGCCTCTCCGAGTAGCTGGGACTACAGGCGCCCGCCACCATGCCCGGCTAATTTTTTTGTATTTTTAGTAGAGACGGAGTTTCACCGTGGTCTCGATCTCCTGACCTCGTGATTCGCCCGCCTCGGCCTCCCAAAGTGCTGGGATTACAAGCGTGAGCCACCGCGCCCGGCCCAATCACACTTGATTTGTCTGCTTGTAATAGTTACCAAGTTACAAGGATTTCCCATATCATGCTGCCTACGTGGCCCATGTACTGAGATGCCCTAATCTTTCAATGACTTTCAGCATTCATTAGGATGGATACTTATAGAAATTATTTATGTTGTGTGTCCAAAAGTTTATTTAGATGTGTCCAAAATTATATGTGCAATTTTGTATTTCTGCTTTTTCCCCTCTTTTGGAGCATTTTCACTATATATCCTTCAAAACTGTGATTTTACTCGTTATATAGTACTGTCTCATTCACCTGGTGAATATTAGTTCCTATTTTGGTTATTATAAATTATTCTAATGAATATCCTTGGGCATAAATTTCTGGACACATCTTTGTTCATTTCCTGAACATAAAATTATAAAAATATACAGAATGAGTAGGATTGAAAAAAATTATGGAAATAAAAATTATTGGGTTAGAGTACATATACATTTATTATTTTTATATATATATACACACACACATATATATATATATATTTTTTTTTTCTAGAGACAGGGTCTCACTCTGTTGCCCAAGATGGAGTGCAGTGGCATGATCATGGCTCACTGCAGTCTGCAATTCCTGGGCTCAAATGATACTCCTACCTCAGCCTCTCGAGTAGCTGGGACTACAGATAGGCATTGCCACACCTGGCTAATTTTTTTTTTTTTTTTTTTGAGATGGAGTTTCACTCTTTTTGCCCAGGCTGGAGTGCAATGGTGTGCTCTCGGCTCACTGCAACCTCTGCCTCACCTCTGCCTCACCTCTGCCTCACCTCTGCCTCCCGGATTCAAGCGATTCTCCTGCCTCATCCTCCTGAGTAGCTGGGAGTACAGGCACCTGCCACCACTCCGTCTAATTTTTTGTATTTTAGTAGAGACGGGGTTTCACCATGTTGGCCAGGATGGTCTCAATCTCTTGACCTTGTGATCCTCCCACCTCGGGCTCCCAAAGTGCTGGGATTACAGGCGTGAGCCACTGCACCTGGCCTTTTACACCTGGCTAATTTTTAAAAAAATTTTTTGTAGAGACAGGGTCTTGATATGTTGCCCAGGCTGGTCTTGAACTCCTGGCCTCAAGCGATCCTCCTCCCTTGGCCTTCCAAAGTGCTGGAATTAGAGGCATAATAAGCCAACATACCCAGACTAATTTTTTCTTTTTAAATTTTTTTTGAGACAAAGTTTCACTCTTGTCACCCAGGCTGGAGTGCAATGGCGCAATCTTGGCTCACTGCAACCTCTGCCTCCCAGGTTCAAGTGATTCTCCTGCCTCAGCCTCCAAGGTAGCTAGGGTTACAGGGATGCACCACGATGCCCAGCTAGTTTTTGTATTTTTAGTAGAGACAGGGTTTGGCAATGTTGGTCAGGTTGATCTCAAACTCCTGACCTCAGGCGATACACCCATCTCGGCCTCCCAAAGTGCTGGGATTACAGGCGTGAGCCACCGTGCCCAGCCTTTCTTTTTAATTTTTAAACATCTTAATAATTGTATAATTATTACCTGTAATTATACAATAATAATTACTTGTATAATTCAATATATTTGGCCAGGTGCAGTGGCTACTCGGGATACTGAGGTCAGAGGATTTCTTGAGCTCAGGAGTTCAAGGCTGCTGTGGGTTATGACCACATCACTGCACGCCAGCCTGGGTGACAGACAGAATGACAGCCTACCTCTAAAAAAATTTTTAAATTATATTTAAAAAAATGTAGGAGGTCACCGCAAACAGCAGGGAGAGAAACAAGGGAGAGAGACTGTGGAAAACTTGACTAACAGAAGGCAGGAAAAGAATTGGGGGTGGGGGGAGTGTTAAACAGAAAACACAAAATTAGATAGTAGAAATGTCTAAATATAGCAGTAATTACAAATAAAAATGGACCAAATGTATCCGCTGTATTTCATAGCAGGACTTAAAAAAAATCCAACTACATGCCACTTAACAGAAAATACAACTAAAAATCACAAGAAAAGGATGAAAATAAAAGGATGAAAGAGAAAGATAAACCATACAGATACTAACCTAAAGAAAGCCAGGCACGGTGGATGACACCTGTAATCCCAGCACTTTGGGAGGCTGAGGCGGGCAGATCACCTGAGGTCAGGAGTTCAAGACCAGCTTGGCCAACATGGCAAAACCCCGTCTCTACTAAAAATACAAAAATTAGCTGGGTGTGGTGGTGCACACCCATAATCCCAGCTACTCGGCAGGCTGAGGCAGGAGAATCTCTTGAACCCAGGAGGCGGAGGTTGCAGTGAGCCGAGATCGCACCGCTGTACTCCAGACTGGTGACAGAATGAGACTCCATCTCAAAATAAAATTAAAATTTAAAAAAAAAAAAGAAAGAAAAGAAAGCTAGTATATGGGCCAGGAACAGTGGCTCAAGCCTGTAATCCCAGCACTTTGGGAGGCTGAGGCGGGTGGATCACCAGGTCAGGAGATTGAGACCATCCTGGCCAACATGGTGAAACTCCGTCTCTACTAAAAATACAATTAAGGCTGGGCACAGTGGCTCATGCCTGTAATCACAGCACTTTGGGAGGCCAAGGCAGGTGAATCACCTGAGGTGGGGAGTTCGAGACCATCCTGACCAACATGGAGAAACTCTGTCTCTACTGAAAATACAAAATTATCTGGGCATGGTGGTGCATGCCTGTAATCCCAGCTACTCAGGAAGCTGAGGCAGGAGAATTGCTTGAACCCAGGAGGCGGAGATTGCAATTAGCCGAGATTGCAGTGAGCTGAGATCGCCACTGCACTCCAGCCTGGTGACAGAGCGAGACTACGTCTCAAAAAAAAAAAAATAAATAAAAATAAAATAGAAGATAAAGGGAAAACCATTACAAAACAGGGACATTGTAAGATAATAAGAGGAACTGGCTAGGCGCAGTGGCTCATGCCTATAACCGTGGATCACTTGAGGTCAGGAGTTTGAGACCAGCCTGACCAACATGGGGAAACCCCATCTCTACTAAAAAAAAAAAAAAAATCCAAAATTAGCTGGGCATGGTGGTGCACGCCTGTAACCCCAGCTACTCCGGAGGCTGAGGCAGGGGAATCGCTTGAACCCAGGAGGCAGAGGTTGCAGTGAGCCGAGATCGCATCATCACACTCCAGCCTGGGCAACAAGAGAAAACTCTGTCTCAAAATAAATAAATAAATAAGAGAAATAATCTGCTAACAAGATATAACAGCTTTGGGCAGGGCACGGTGGCTCATGTTTGTAATCCCATCACTTTGGGAGGCTGAGTTGTGCGGATCACCAGGTCAGGAGTTCAAGACTAGCCTGGCCAACATAGTGAAACCCCATCTCTACTGAAAATATAAAAAAAACTAGCCAGGCTTGGTGGTGCCGGCCTGTCTGTAATCTCAGCTACTCAGGAGGCTGAGGCAGGAGAATCACTTGAACCCAGGAGGCAGAGGTTTCAGTGAGCTGAGATCTTACCACTACACTCCAGCCTGAGCGACAGAGTGAGGCTCTGCCTCAAAAAAAAAAGAAAAAAAAAATCAGTGTTATGAAAACCATTCACTGACCACAAAGGAATTAAATTATAAATTAACAATAAAAAGACCACATACACGGCAGGGCGCAGTGGCCCACGCCCGTAATCCCACCACTTTGGGAGGCCGAGGTGGGAGGATCACCTGAGGTCAGGGGTTCGAGACCAGCCTGACTAACATGGCGAAACCCCGTCTCTACTAAAAAATACAAAATTAGCCAGGCGTGGTGGCACCTGCCTGTAATCCCAGCTAACTGGGAGGCTGAGGCAGGAGAATTGCTTGAACCTGGGAGGTGGAGGTTGCAGTGAGCCAAGATTGCACCATTGCACTCCAGCATGGGCACCAAGAGTAAAACTCCGTCTCAAAGAAAAAAAAAAAAAAGACCACATATACACACACAGCCATGCCATTCTCATTTGTGGTAGTTCTATAAAGTCACTGAAAACACTGAATTAGTGAATACTGAACCATTGTTTCTAGTGGAAATACAAGGTTGGGTTCCTCCAAGCCTTTGGCCACAATATTTTCATCAATCAGTCAATATATTACCTTGTTTTATGTATATTTCTGTTTAAAAACTCCATATGAAATGTATGTTGTTGATTCATTAGCACTGAACTCATGGCCAATGGCACTGTAACTCATGCTTGTGATCAAACCCACATAAGGCACATTACAGCCTCTTGTGCTTAGGAATGCAAGACAGCACTTCAGCATCATCCTTAGAGGCTATTTTAAACAGCAAAATCAACAAAAACCGCAAAAATGAGAAAAATGGGGCATTAAATATACACAAAAAGGTATTTTTTTACAGTAGGAGAGCTGAAACAGCTGGGAACATGCATATGTGCATCTGGTGACTCACGTTTCACCCCTCTGCGAGTGTCCACGAATGACCACAAAAGCACTTCGAGCACTGACTTTGGAGTCACAAATGCATTTTAGTGAGTAGGTACATTAATAAATATAGAACTACAAATAATGAAGATGGACACACACGTTTGTAACTGTAAACTATACCCTCAAAGAACAAAGGGGAACTCACAATGGAGACTATAAATTACTTATAATTAAATGACAATAGGAGAACTACATATCAAAACTTATCATGTGTAGCTAAAGAAACACTTCAAGGAAAATTAATAGTATTAAAGTTTTTTTTTTAAAGATTGAAAATGAAAACAAAGCTAACCTTTCAAGTTAAAGAGATTTAAAGAAGAACAGGCTGGGTGCAGTGGCTCACGCCTGTAATCCCAGCACTTTGGGAGGCCAAGCCGGGTAGATCACTTGAGGCCAGAAGTTCAAGACCAGCCTGGCCAAACATGGTGAAACCCAGTCTCTACTAAAAATACAAAAATTAGCCAGGCGCAGTGGCAGGCCCCTGTAGTCCTAGCTACTCAGGAGACTGAGACAGGAGAATTGCTTCAACCCAGGAGGTGGAGGTTGTGGTGAGCCGAGATCGCTCCACTGCACTCCAGCCTGGGCGACAGAGCAAGACTCTGTCTCAAAAAATAAAAATAAAAAATAAATAAATAGGCTGGGTGCTATGGCTCACACCTGTAATCCCAGCACTTTGGGAGGCTGAGGTGGGCGATCACCTGAGGCTGGGAGTTCAAGACCAGCCTGACCAACATGGAGAAACCCCGTCTGTATTAAAAATACAAAATTAGTCAGGCGTGGTGGCGTGTGCCTGTGATCCCAGCTACTTGGGAGGCTGAGGCAGGAGAATCGCTTAAACCCGAGAGGTGAAGGTTGAGGTCAGCCGAGATTGCACAATTGTACTCCAGCCTGGGCAATAAGAGCGAAACTCCGTCTCAAAAAAAATATATAAAATAACAGTAAAAAGAAAGAAAGAACAGAAAAGAAAAGAAAGAAAGAAAGGAAGGAAGGAAGGTGGAGGGAGGGAGGGAGGAAGGAAGGAAGGAAGGAAGGAAGGAAGGAAGGAAGGAAGGAAGGAAGGAAAAGAATAAAACCATAAATGAAGTAGGACAGAAATAATAAAGTACAGAAACTAATGCACTATTGAAGAAACAAGATAATTAATATGTGCTCAACACTGCATTCTCAGTACCTAGCAAAGTGCCTCTTACTAGGTACAAAGGTTTACTGTAGAAAATTTAGAAAATATGGGCCGGGCATGGTGGCTCACGCCTGTAATCCCAGCACTATGGAAGGCCAAGGTGGGTGGATCACCTGAGGTCAGAAATTCAAGACCAGCCTGACCAACATGGTGAAACCCCGTGTCTACTAAAAATACAAAATTAGCTGGGCATGGTGGCACATGCCTGTAATCCCAGCTACTCTGGAGTGTGATGCAGAAAAATCACTTGAACCCAGGAGGTGGAGGGTGCAGTGATCCGAGATCGCACCATTGCACTCCAGCCTGGGCAACAAGAGCGAAACTACATCTAAAAAAAAAAAAGGCCTGGCGCAGCGGTTCACGCCTGTAATCCCAGCATTTTGGGAAGCAGAGGAGGAGAGCAGATCATCTGAAGTCAGGAGTTCAAGACCAACCTGGCCAACATGGTGAAACCCTGCCTCTACTAAAAATACAAAAATTAGCTAAGCGTGGTGGCATGTGCCTGTACTCCCAATTACTCGAGAGGCTGAGGCTGGAGAATTGCTTGCACCTGGGAGGCAGAGGTTGTTGTGAGCTGAGATCGTGCCATTGCACTCCAGCCTGGGCGACAGAGCAAGACTCTGTCTCAAAAAAAAAAAAAAAAAAAAAAAAAAAAAAATGGCTGGGCACAGTGGCTCATGCCTGTAATGCCAGCACTTTGGGAGGCCGAGGTGGGTAGATCACCTGCAGTCAGGAGTTCGAGACCAGCCTGACCAATATGGTGAACTCCCGTCTCTATTAAAAATACAAAAATTAGCTGGGCGTGGTGGCATGAACCTGTAGTCTCAGTTACTGGAGAGGCTGAGACAGAAGAATTGCTTGAACCTGGGAGGTGGAGGTTGCAATGAGCCAAGATTGTGCCACTGCACTCCAGCCTGGGCGGCAGAGGAAGACCTCATCTCAAAGAAAATTTAGAAAATAAAGCTAAACAAAAAACCCCCAAAACCAAAATCATTATCCTGAGTTTCTATTCTCTTAGATTTTCCTTCCTTCCTCCCTTCCTTCCTTCCTTCCTTCCTTCTTTTCTTTTCTCTCTCTCTCTCCCTCCCTCCCTTGTTTCCTTCCTTCCTTCCCTCCTTCCCTCCCTTCCTTCTTTCCTTCCCTCCCTCCCTTCCTTCCTCTCTCCTTTTCTCTCCCTCCCCTCTTTCTTTCTTCCTTCTTTCCTCTCTCTCTTCCTTCCCTTTCCTTCCCTTCCCCTGCCTCCCTCCCTCCCCTCCCCTCCCTCCCTCCCCTCCCCTCCCTCCCTCTCCTTCCTTCCTTCCTTCCTTCCTTCCTGCCTTCCTGCCTTCCTGCCTTCCTGCCTTCCTTCCTCTCACTCTCTCCTTCTCTCTCTCTCTTTCTCCCTTCCTTCCTCTCTCTCCCTTCCCTTTCCCCTTCCCCTTCCCTTCTTCCTAATAAAGCTGTGTTGCCCAGGGCAGACACAAACTCCTGGGCTCAAGCCATCCTCCCACCCCAACCTCCCAAGCAGCTGAGACTACAGGCACGAGCCACAATCCCCGACTTGGTTCTTTCACCCGTTGTGCTACCCATCTCTCTGTGGGGGGTTTAAGTCTACAGGGGGATGCACCTGGAGACAAACTGAGGAATAATTCTCCTCAGCCCACTCTCTCCCTAACTCTGATGGCACTCAGTCACCTGTTTCATGGACAGCTAAGAGTTTTCCCTAGGATAACCTGAGCTGGCCTAGCCCTTCCTCACCCTGCATGTAGGCTTCTTGCAGTCTGCCCCTGGGCTCTTTTTTTTTTTTTTTTTGGAGACGGAGTCTCGCTCTGTCACCCAGGCTGGAGTGCAGTGGCACGATCTTGGCTCAATGCAACCTCCGCCTCCCGGGTTCAAGCCATTCTCCTGCCTCAGCCTCCTGAGTAGCTGGGACTACAGGTGCCCGCCACCACGCCCAGCTACTTCTTTGTATTTTAGTAGAGACGGGGTTTCGCCGTGTTGCCCTGGCTGGTCTCAAACCCCTGAGCCCAGACAATCCGCCTGTCTCAGCCTCCCAAAGTGCTAGGATTACAGGCGTGAGCCACCGCATCTGGCCTCCCCTAGGCTCTTTACAGAGGCTCCCGGCAGGTCTGAATTCTTCTTAAACTCAAGCTGGGAGCATCGCTCCATGTATAACAGTGATAAAGTGGCAAATCAAAATGTCTAACAGTAAGGGATTCATGATATATCTTATGGTACATACATATAGTGGCGTAATTGGCAGCCACTGGTATTTGAATACTAAATGAAATAGGAGAAAATGTTCATAATAAATAGTTTTGATTTTTTTTTTTTTTTTTTTTTTTTGGCTAGGGTCTGGCTCTGCTGCTCAGGCTGGAGTACAGTGGTACGATCAGGGTTCGTTGCAACCTTGACCTCCTGGGCTCAAGTGATCCTCCTGCCTCAGCTTCCTGAGTAGCTGGGACAACCGGCATGTGCCACCATGCCTGGCTAATTTTTCTGTAGAGATGGGATTTTGCTCTGTTGCCCAGCAAGCAGTCCACCCACCCCAGTCTCCCAAAGTACTGGGATTACAGGCATTAGCCACTGTGCCCAGCCCATTAACATATTGTTAAAGCAGGTTTTTTGTTGTTTTTTTTTTTGAGACAGAATCCTCTCTGTCACCCAGGCTGGAGTACAGTGGCGTGATCTCAGCTCACCGGGTTCAGCAACCTCCGCCTCCCAGGTTCATGCGATTCTTCTGCCTCAGTCTCCCAAGTAGCTGGAACTACAGGTGCGTGCCACCACGCCTGGCTAATTTTTGTAGCTTTAGTAGAGATGGGGTTTCAACATGTTGGCCGGGCTGGTCTTGAACCCCTGACCTCGTGATCTGCCCGCCTCAGCCTCCCAAAGTGCTATGATTACAGGCATGAGCCACTGCACCTGGCCAAAGCTGGTTTTAAATAGGCACTGTGTGATCCCATTTGAAATGTGTATACACATACACATTATATATATATAAAGAGTAGGGTTGGGCACAGTGGCTCATGTCTGTAATCCCTGCACTTTGGGAGGTCAAGGTGGGTGGATTACCTGAGGTCAGGAGGTCGAGACAAGCCTGGCCAACATGATGAAACCCCAGCTCTACTAAAAATACAAAAAATTAGCCAAGTGTGGTGGCGGATGCCTGTAATCCCAGCTACTCAGGAGGCTGAGGCAGGAGAATCACTTGAACCGGGGAGGCGGAGGTTGCAGTGAGCTGAGATTGCACCACTGCACTCCAGCTTGGGTGACAAGAGCAAAACTCCGTCTCAAAAAAAAAAAAAAGAGTAGAAAGATGTAGCCCAACATGTTAACAAGGATTACCTGTGATTGTGGGACTGCAGGTAATTGTTCTTATTTTTATTTTCTTTTGGATGCTTTTATGTTTTTCAAGATTTTCTGCAATAAGCATGTGTTATTTACTTTTAGAAAAAGCATATATTATTTTTATAATTAGAAAAAAAGGCTAAAGTCATTGAAAAATCTATGCCTCCCAAGATCTAGCTGGCCTAGCCCTAATTCTCAGGGACAGGTGCTGAACCATTGTGGAAGGCCTTCAGTTAGGGCTTCTGCAGAGGTGGGGCTTTGAGGAGACAGGGGGTCTGGGGCAGAGATCTGAGTTGGGGCGTCCAGGAATTTACAATCCTCACCTTGGCCTGTGCCACTTCTTTGCTGTTGAGCACGAAGAGGACATCCTGAGTATGAAGCAGAGACAAGGGCAGATCCAGAAGGGAGATGTACTTGCGCAGCACATTCACAGACTGAAGCGTGAGCACAGAGCACCCTGGTTGGAGAGGAGACATGGAGAAGTGATAAGCTTTGAGGCCTCCAGCCAGATTTTCCCGAGTGTCCTCCCTCTACCCTGTGGCTCAGGGCAGGGCAGGACAGTGGCCACAGCATTGCCAGGTGTTTCTGTGGCACTAAAGCTGCCCTGTGCCCATCATTCTTGCAGCTAGAATGAGTAAAAGGGCCATAGAAGACCTGGCTGGCTACCCTCTACCCTGCCGTGTGCCCTACCAGAAAAAGGTTGTTTGCTAGAGGTTGAGATCTGGTTACCTCAAAGCCAAAGGAAAGGTAAAGGAGACAGGAATTACTGTATTGGGAGGTTAGAGACCTGGTTCCAGCTCTGTCAGTCAAGAATCGACAGACTTGGCAAAGTCCCTTAACCACTGTGAGTCTCAGTTTTCTAATCTGTAAATTGCTGTTGTTAGTGTGAGACCTGCCTGTCTCACAGGATTGATACAAGAATCAAACAAACTATAGTCATGTTCCAAAGACATCATGGCTTGGTAAGCTCCTTTCAGTCATCCCACATAGAAAGGGCACAAACTACTTATGTTTTCATTCATTGAATCTTCGTATTGCTCCGGTGAGGACCAGAAACTGGTCCAGAGAGGCTAAGCATGGGGGTCATGCAGTAAATGGTCAGGTGGGGTCAAATACTTTATGTGGGTTAGGAAGAGTGCCTAACTCAGGCAGACTGGTTCATCAAGCACCCAGCAGTCATTTACAACCTGCCTAATTGGTTGGGGGACGGGATTGCGATCAGACTGGAAGAACACCAGAGGTGTAAAACATCCACCCTGTGAAAAAGCTAGACAGGTGAGGGGCAAACCTGGCCTCCCCACTCATCCAGAGGTGGCCCTGCAGGCAGGCACTTGCTAGTAGATACAACCTGCCAGGTACCCTGAGGTGAGTCAGGAAGAGTGTGGCAGCCTCCCCAACCGCTGCCTCTGCTCGGCTGAGGGCAGCTCTCTGTGGATTTGCAAATTTCCCTCTCATAAGTTTCTCAGAGGAACAGTATCTTGTGGCCCTTTGCACAAGGAATAAGCCTTACCTTTAGGTAACTTCCCTTCTGAGTGCAGGGCCCTGGAGGAGGGAAAGGACAAGAGTGAGAGGAGTAAGAATCATTTCCTTTGTAGGTAACAGGAGGGGCCTTCAGAGGAAAGGCTGCCATGCCCATGGTCCCCTCCACGTGAGTTTCCAGGTGGTTTCTTTTGCATAAATCACTGTATAGATTTCCAGGATCCCATACCTCTGGCAACAGCTGAAGGGACCAGGATGGGCACCTGAGCCAGGGACAGCCAATCCAGAGGCTGGTCTGTGGTTTGTGAAGTACCCTGGTCCAAGCTTTGCCCATTAGAGAATGAAGGTAACTGTGCTGGACTCTTCATAGTTTTTCTCTGAAATTGTAATGTGAGTATGATGGGGGAATATCTTACAATGCTAACTGATAGCTCTTCCCTGATATTTCCTTTCTCCTTTCTGAGCTTCCCTATGCCTACCTTCTGACAGTGAAGGTCATTCTGTGCTCACCACCTTAAGAGGAGGGGAGTGTCAACTGCAATGAGCTCCAAGTTTCTTCCCCACTTTGTTGTTTAGAAAGCTGGGGGCAGAGAAGGATTAGGAAGGTAGCCCTGGCAACACACAGACACACATATGAACAGAGACTCTTGGGAGCAGGGGTTAAAGAAGAGAAGTTGAGAGAGAATTGACAAACTCATGGAACTGACTGCCTGGCAGAGCCTGAGAGGTAGAAAAACCTGAAAAAGGAGCCAGGCGCGGTGGCTCACGCCTGTAAACCCAGCACTTTGGAAAGCCGAGGCAGGCGGATCACGAGGTCAGGAGTTCGACACCAGCCTGGCCAATATGGTGAAACTCCGTCTCTAATAAAAATACAAAAATTAGCCGGGCGTGGTGTCATGCTAGTTCCCAGCTACTCGGGAGGCTGAGGCAGGAGGCAGAGGCTGCAGTGAGCCGAGATCGCGCCACTGCACTCCAGCCTGGGTGACAGAGTGAGACTCTGTCTCAAAAAAAAAAAAAAAAAAAAAAAGAAAGAAAGAAAAGAAAAGACTGAAAAAACTTTCTGGGATCCTGAGAATGAAGTGGCTTGTTCTGTACTCTGGGCAAAGCCCTGTGGATATTCTGACATCCGGGGAAAGCAGTGAGCTAGAGGCACCTGTCTGGAAATAGAGCTTATATCCCTTAAAGCCACAGGGGAAGCTGTGCTGAGGAGGCCTGGGGAGCGAGCCCTGGGGACAGGGGGACCAAGGGGGCACTGGTGGGAGGGAAGCCAGGAAGAGAATGAGAAGTAGCCAGAAAGGCCAGAGTGAGGAGGGGCAAGCTGGTGCTATATAAGCCAAAGAAGCATTGCAGTGAGGGACAGGCAGGGCCAGATGCCACAGAAAGTTCAAGATGGCTGAGGACTAAGGTGAGTCTAATGAATTTAGCAGGCAAGAGATGACTGTGGGGAAAAAGGTTTTAGTAGATTGGTGGCATGTCCATGAATTGTTTTATCTGAAGCACAGTGGCCTACATTCGTGCTGAGAGCCTGTGGCGCTCCAGCCTCTTCTGAGGAAAATGGCCCCAGGCAGTTCTATCTACACAGAGTTGTCCCCTTGGGTTCTTTCTCCGCCTAGAATGACTCCTTCTCTACTTTCTCCACTTCATTGGTGACTGGACCAGGAATGGGACCAGGTGACTCAATCTCAAGTGCCCCAGCCCCCTGCCTGTTGAGGTACTCTTTGTTTGCAATAGACCTGACCTGATCGTTTCTCTGGTGCAGTGTAAATTCTCAGTGAGAAATCACCAGGCTCAGTGTGCATCCAGAATGAGGTGGGACCATTTTTCCAGTTCTCCATGGGGCTTGCTGTCCATACTAGTCTTGGAAGCTCAAGGCCTCAGAGTAACCATGTGGTTGGAAAGACCACTCTGGGGCTGCCTCATTTTTCCATATGTCATCAAAAAAATTTGTATTTCAGACTGTAACCAGGGAATGTTTCTTTCCTGAATCTGAAGGGACCTAATGCGACTAGGAGCACGTCTCCTCTAAAGCTGTGGCCGCTGGCTGGACCAGGAACTGAATAGTCTTTACAGGGAGAACAGTCTAGCCTCCCCTCATTCCACAGTCAAGGAAACAGGGAAATCTGCCTGGAAAGAGTATGTGGGTAAAACTCTAGCATCTTCCACCAAGTGATGTAAAATTTAAGGACAAGGAGGGTCTTCAGTTTGGATTGGTCTTCACATACATTTGGCAGAATAATGAATGGAGAACTAGGATTCCTGAATTCTGCCTTTGCCATAGTTTAACCTTGTAGTGCTGGGCAAACCACTTCCCAGTTGTTGGACTTAATGGTTGGTGAGGTCATTTCCAACTTTACATATGGCATTGCTTCAGTCTCAGTGTTATGCATGTTTAGAAGAAGGTTATCAAATAAGTCCTTCCCTTCAAGTTGCTCCTTTCCTTCCTCAGTAGCTGGGACAGGCCTGCCACACCACTGATCAGGGGCCCAGGAAAAGCACTTTGCTAGGGGACAGGAAACACATCTATGTTTGTATGACTCTATGTCACTCAATACCTTTGAGCTTGCATTTTCTTTTTATTGGTAAAATGTAAATAAATATCAGTAAAATCAGGTGACTGTGAAGAACAAACACATTTCATATTATGTATGTATATCCTCCTTCTCCAAGAAAGATTTGAGAGTTGTATAAAACACATGATGGAAGTGAGAGTAAGGGGAAGAAGATGGTGAAGGTGGAGGCACAGTGATTGACAGCACTCATTCCTTAAAGTCTTGTCCAGTGCCACAGGGCTTGCAAATTTGGCCCTCGACCTTCCTGTGGCCACAGAAAAGAGATGAATAAAGTCAATTACCCCATTTGCAGTATTCAGTGTATAAAAAAGAATTCAGCTGTTTAGGAGATGAGCATTCATACTAGGACTTGAGAGAGATTTCTCAGAGAGAGGACATGGTGAGATGCAGTGAGCAACATAGCCAGAAAGGGCTAGATGATAAGCCAGCAGTGAGTTTCATGGGCTCAGATAACAAGTGGGAAAGTGCTTTAGACTTTAAACCATGAGCCCTAATCAAATAAACAAACCCTCCCCCACATCCATCACCCAGAGAATCATACCTCACAGCTGCATACAGAGCAATGTGATTGCTGTGGCCACTTACTCCCCCTGCATCGAAAGTCACCACCTGTAGAGAAACACAGGGTTTTCACTGAATGCCTTCTCCACCACCTCAACTTCAATGGAGCCGTCTCCTTCCCTTGGGAAGGAGAGGAGAGAACAGAACCTTGAAACTTTTCAAATGCAGCATCTATCTGAAGTGACTTCTGAGCATATCAGTGGTGTGTAGCTAGTGCTGTGGTTGACCACATAGAGACTGTTTTCCAGGGTTTGATGCTTTACTCTTGTTCCTAGCCAGTGGAGCAGAGTGGAATTCAGCCATGATAGTAACTTGGGTTCAGAATATCTTTGTTGCTTATTGGTTTAGCCATTTATTAGCACTTTTAGCATTCTTGGCTAGCATCTAAGTGAACTCTGTTCATGCAGATACAGCCTGAATTACTGGCTCTCTTTTTCTCATGCCATACTGAGGGAAAAAAAAGCTTTGAGGGACAATGTCCACTGTGTCCTGGGGTTGAGTTCATGGAAAAAGTGTATTTATTCATAGATTGCCTCTGTTTCCATTTTCACAGCTATATCAACATCTGTTTATTAACTACAAGCTCAGTCCGTATTCCAACATTTCATTTCTACACAAATGAATTAAAGAAAAAATAATAATTTGAATAATAATAATAATAAGGCTAACTCGAATAATAAAAGAAATATAAAAATGACAACAAGGACTGAAGAAAAGGATAGAATGGTTGATTAGGGGTGATGAAAAGAAGCAAGCTGTCCCCAAGGAAAGGTGACCATCCTGCATGGATGAAGGGACCTGGAACTGGGATTGGAATGGGCTGGGAAGGGATTCGCTCTTGGTCTTTCTATTTTAAACTGTAAAGTATAATGACTGCATGTACAGCAAGCCCTCTGTTATAATAAGAGCGGCTAACATTTATTGAGCAAAGATATAAGTATTAACTCTATCTTACACCTGAAGAAGTTCAGGAAGCAGAGGCCGAAGCTGGGATCACCTTGCCACTGAGTGGTGGAGCTGTTCTTGGGGTTTGGATCTTTCTGACTCTACAGTCCATGCTCTTTACAAGCATCCTCTATGTGAGAAGGCGTGCTACACTGCAGGAAGAAGCACTGTGTAAGAATCAAAAGACCTTTGGGAGACTGAGGCGGGCAGATCACTTGAGGCCAGGAGTTCAAGACTAGCCTGGCCAACATGGCAAAACCCTGTCTCTACTAAAAATACAAAAATGAGCCGGGCGTGGTGGTGGGCACCTGTAATCCCAGCTACTTGGGAGGTCGAGGCAGGAGAATCGCTTGAACCCAGGAGGCGGAGGTTGCAGTGAGCCAATATCACGCCACTGGACTCCAGCCTGGGCGACAAGGGCGAAACTCCGTCTCAAAAAAAAAAAAAAAGAAGAATCAGAAGACCTGCACTCTTATTCTGACATTCTGACAGCTACCAACCAAGTACATGAGTTTCGATCAGTTATTCTTTCTCCTGGGGTCTGGAGAGCTCATCTGTGAGGGAATATCGCATTTCAGGCAAGCAAACACTCTGGTTAGAAGGATCATCTTGAGAGTCATTACTGGATCCCTTATTTGAAAAGATAAGTACATAGTTAACTTCACTGTTCATGGCACTGAACACACACACACACTTTTTAATAATTCAGAAGACATTTTAGGATCCTGTAACTTTAAAGTTACCATCATGAGCCTCAATTTATTACCATGTTGACAAAGTCAACAGAAGTGGTGGGTAATGGACGAATTTTAACAACAGAATGCCATAATTCAACTAAAGTCTTCTAATGATTAATGTTTATATTTCTTTTTTCTTTCTTTCTTTCTTTTTTTTTTTTTGAGATGGAGTCTCGCTTTGTTGCCCAAGCTAGAGTGCAGTGGTGCGATCTTGGCTCACTGCAACCTCTGTCTCCTGGGCTCAAGAGATTCTCTCACCTCTGCCTCCTGAGTAGCTGGGACTACAGGCATGTGCCACCATGCCTGGCTAATTTTTGTATTTTCAGTAGAGACAGGGTTTCACCATGTTGGCCAGGCTGGTCTCGAACTCCTGACTCAAGTGATCCATCTGCCTTGGCCTCCCAAAGCGTTGGGATTACAGGCATGAGCCACCACAACTGGCCTAATGTCTGTCTGTCTTTCTTTCTTTCTTTCTCTCTCTCTCTTTCTTTCTCTTTCTCTTTCTCAGTCTTTCTTTCTCTCTTTCTCTCTCTCTCTTTCTTTCTCTCTTTCTCTCTCTCTCTCTCAGTCTTTCTTTCTTTCTTTCTCTCTCTCTCTCAGTCTTTCTTTCTTCTTTTCTTTCTTTCTTTCTTTCTTCTTTCTTTCTTTCTTTCTTTCTCTCTTTCTTTCTTTTCTTTCTTTCTCTCTCTCTCTTTCTTTCTTCTTTCTTTCTTTCTTTCTCTCTTTCTTTCTTTCTTTTCTTTCTTCTTTTTCTTTCTTTCTTCTTTTGGATTCTTGCTCTGTTGCCCAGGCTGGAGCGCAGTGGTGCAATTTCTCAGCTCACTGCAACTTAAACCTCCTGGGTTCGAGCAATTCTCCTGCCTCAGCCTTCCAAGTAGCTGGGATTACAGGTGCGTGCCACCACACCTGGCTAATTTTTTATATTTTTGGTAGGATGGGGTTTCGCTATGTTGGCCAGGCTGGTCTCGAACTCCTGACCTGGTGATCCACCTGCCTTGGCCTCCCAAGGTGCTGTGATTACAGGTGTGAGCCACTGTGCCCGGTCTAATGTTTATATTTCTATCCTGAACCAGATTACTGTTTTGTGCTCGTCAATGGAATCCAAGTAAGAACTAATTTAAAAACGATACTTTTCATGCTTCTGTCACTTACTTTTCAAACTGCTTTTATGTTCACTTTCTCGCTTTGCTCTTTAGATCCCTAGAAGAAGACTAATCTAGTTATCTATGAGATGGTTAAGTGTTCCTGCTCTGCCACCCAGGCTATAGTGTAGTGGCATGATCACAGCTCACTGTAGCCTTTACCTCCTGGGCTCAAGCAATCCTCCCATCTCATCCTCCTAAGTAGCTGGGACTACAGGTGCATGCCACCATACCTGGCTAACTTTTTAAATTTTTAGTAGAGACAAGGTCTCACTATGTTACCGAGGTTGGTCTTGAACTCCTGGGCTCAAGCAATCTGCCTGCTTTGGCCTCCCAAAATGCTGGGATTACAGGCATTTTGGGATTACAGTCTCAAATGTACAATAGTGCCACTGCACTGACACATCCTGCTGTATGGGAGCAGGGACTAAGTGCTTCTGGCTCACTGTTGTATTCCCAGTTCACCACCTATAGTGAATGTCCCATATTGGGTACTCAATAAATATTTATTGAATGAAAGTTGAGACAGAGGGTTTGAGGCCCAGGACTTAGCCTGCTTGACACCCAGAGAAGACACTACTATCCCCCTAGACTGCTTTCCAAGGATGGCAGCTTTGTAATTTTCTTTTTTTTTGAGACGGAGTCTCACCCTGTCACCCAGGCTGGAGTGCAGTGGCGAAATCTCAGCTCACTGCAACCTCCACCTCCCGGGTTCAAGCAGTTCCCTGCCTCAGCCTCCTGAGTAGCTGAGATTACAGGCATCTGCTACCACACCCGGCTAATTTTTGTATTTTTAGTAGAGATGGGGTTTCACCATCTTGGCCAGGCTGGGCTCAAACTCCTGACCTCGTGATCCACCTGCCTCAGGCTCCCAAAGTGCTGGGATTACAGGCATGAGCCACTGCGCCTGGCCTTGTGCTTTTCTTTTTAAAATTTATTTTATTTTATTTTACTTTTCAAAAATAGTGAGCCACTGCATCCAGGCTTTTTTTTTTTTTTTTTTTTTCGAGACAAGGTCTCCCTCTGTTGCCCAGGCTGGAATGGTGTGATCATGGCTTACTGTAACCTTGAACTCCTGGGCTTCTTGAACTTCTGTCTTCCTCTCCCAAGCAGTTGAGACTATAGGCAAGTGCCACCAGGCCCAGCTAATTAAAAAAATTTCTTTTTGTAAAGACAAGGTCTCGCCATATTGCCCAGGCTGGTCTCAAACTCCTGGGGTCAAGCTATCCTCCTGCTTCGGCCTCCTAAAGTGCTAGGATTCCAGGCATAAGACACTGTGCCCAGCCGAATATTTATTTTTAGAGGCTGTGGTAATAGCTGTAATAATAGCTAACTGACATTACTGAGCACTTACTCTGTACCAGGCACTGGGGTTAAAATCATTCTTACCTTTGATGACAGAACTATATGCAACGCCCAGAGGATACATAAGGGGACACATTTTTAAGTGTGGTTTCCTTCATGGTGGTAAAGAAAGAGTCTTGCCAAACGTGCTAGGTGTAGTTATTGCATTCAAGTCGCCCTCTCCCACCCAGCATGCACAGCACAGGCTGGAAACATGCAGCTGTGGAAACAAAGCAGAAACTTTGAAGGAGTTAGCACCTAGGCCAAGGTGCCCTGGACTTTACTGCACTGGCACACCCTATGGCCTAGCAAGAGGACTAAATCTAAGAGGTGGAGACAGTGGAAACAACTACAAAACACAAGGTCCAGTCACCAAACATCCTCTCAGAGTGCCATGGCCATGGGGAGACCGGCTTCTGGCCATCATGAGATTCAGGAATCACTGGGAACCTCATGAAGAGTCAGCACCAGTTTAGGTGAATTCAGGGTAATCTCAACATGGTCTCCTGATAACAGAGAGAAGCGTTGTGCCGTGGGAATGGCCTCGTTTGTTAAAACCGAGCAGCTCCCTGACACAGCCCTCTCGCTTTCATTTCCCTCTCCCTTTCCTTTTAAAGCTCTTGCTGCCAGGTTTCCATGGGATCAAGTGCTCTGCAGAGAAAGGCTTTCCCAGGGCTGGGCAGTTGCAGCCAAGCCTTACCATTAGTAGCAGGTGTGTCCATCTGCCCTACTCTCCTGTCTCTGAACTGTCACTCTAAGAATCTCACCCCTTCGGTGTATATAGTTTAAAAGCCAGTTGGGTGCGGTGGCTCATGCCTGTAATCCCAGCACTTTGGGAGGCAGAGGCAGGCAGATCACCTGAGGTTGGGAGTTCCAGACCAGCCTGACCAATATGGAGAAACCCTGTCTCTACTAAAAATACAAAATTAGCTGGGCCTGGTGGCGCATGCCTGTAATCCCAGCTACTTGGCAGGCTGAGGCAGGATAGTCACTTGAACCAGTAGGCAGGGGTTGCAATGAGCCGAGATTGCGCCATTGCACTCCAGCCTGGCCAACAAGAGGGAAACTCCATCTCAAAAAAAAAAAAAAAAAAAAAAAGAGCTAATCATATAACTCAAATACCTGGTTCTGATCCCACCCTTCCATGCAGAACAAGGTGGGTGGTGGGGTGGTGGTTGGGGGAGATCAAAGTCTACTTTTATCTCTAACTCTAGTTAATTACAGCACCTTGGGCAAGTCAGAAAACTTTACTACTGGAAGTTATTTCAACATGGAATGTCTTGGTTTCCTCATGTGTAAGATCAGGAAAAGTAATGCCAGCTCTACTTTCCTTGCTGGGTTGAGGTGAAGATAGTGTTTAAAAACTGTACAGCGAGGCTGGGCGCGGTGGCTCACGTCTGTTATCCCGGCACTTTGGGAGGCTAAGTTGGGTGGATCTCGAGGTCAGGAGTTCAAGATCAGCCTGGCCAGGTTGGTGAAACCCTGTGTCTACTAAAAATACAAAAAAACTAGCTGGGCACAGTGGCGCGCGCCTGTAGTCCCAGCTACTCGGGAGGCTGAGGCAGGAGATTTGCTTGAACCCTGGAGGTGGAGGTTGAAGTGAGCCGAGATCGTGCCACTGTACTTCAGCCTGGTGACAGAGTGAGACTGTGTCTCAAAAAACAACAACAAAATTAGCTGGGCATGCTGGCGTGCACCTGTAGCCCCAGCTACTCAAGAGGTTGAGGTAGGAGGGTCATTTGAGCCTAGGAGTTTGATGTTATAGTGGGCTATGATAGCACCACTGCCTTCCAGCCTAGGCGACAAGAACAAGAACCCCATCTTGCTACAAAAAAGAAAACTGTACAGCAGAAAACCTTAGAGTATCTCAACTCCCAGTCTGCTGCCATCAGACGGAGCTGGCTAGCACTCTGGCTGGATGGATATCAGAAGGGTGCTGGAGGGCAGTCCCTTAGTTAGTGGATTTGGGGTCACATGAAATTCAGCTCCATCACTTTGGAAATTCTCCAGTCTTTGTTTTTTCTCTCATCCTGTACCTTGTAGTTTCTTCCTTTCTGTTGCAAGTAGGGCTAAGCTAAATTGTATTCGGCTCTCTGAACTTTGCAGATTTGTACATGACGATGGCACCTGTCATTCTTTACAAAACTCCACCCACTTTTATTTTTTCCTAAAGTGCAAAAGTATTTGTTCAAATAAAATCTTACCCAGACCCCAATAAATAGGTAACTGTGGGGCTGCTCTTGTTTCTAAGACTCTGGTTCTCACCTAGGATAGTTTTGCCCCAGGGTCATTTGGTAACTTCTGGAAGTTTTTTTTTTTTTTTTTTTGAGACAGGGTCTCATTCTGTCACCTAGGCTGGAGTGCAGTGCAGTGACGTGACGTGATCATGCTCACTGCAGCCTCAACCTCCCAGGCTCAAGTGATTCTCCCACCCTCAGCCTCAGCCTCCTGAGTAGCTGGGACTAAAAGTGTATGCTACCACACCTAGCTAATTTTTAAATTTTTTTGTAGAGGCAGGGTCTCACTGTGTTGCCCAGGCTGGTCTCAAGCAACCCACCCCCTGCCTGAGCCTCCCAAAGTGTTGGAATTACAGGTGTGAGCCACTGCACGCGGCCTAGAGACGTTTTGATTGTGACAACTGAGGAGGGGGATTGCTACTGACATCTAGTGGGTAGTGGCCAGGGATGCAGCTAAACATCCTTCAATGCACAAGGCCAACCCCGACAACAAATTATCCAGTCTCAAATGCGCAATAGTGCCGTACTGACACATCCTGCTCTATGGGAGCAGGGACTAAGTGCTTCTGGCTCACTGTTGTATTCCCAGTTCACCACCTATAGTGAATGTCCCATATTGGGTACTTAATAAATATTTATTGAATGAAAGTTGAAGTACAGGGTTTGAGGCCCAGGACCTAGCCTGCTTGACACCCAGAGAAGACACTACTACCCCCCTAGGCTGCTTTCCAAGGATGGTAGCTTTGTACTTTTCTTTTTAACATTTATTTTATTTTCTTTTTTAAAAAATAGAGATAGAGTCTCGCTATATTGCCCAGGCTGGTCATAAACTCCTGGCCTCAAGTGATCCTCCTACCTCAGCCTCCCAAAGTGCTAGGATTATAGGTGTGAGCCATTGCACCCAGCCAGCTTTGTACTTTTCAAAACTCTGTCCTGTCTGCCATTCCTTATGGTCTTTATGATGTTCCTGCAGTACTACAGAGCTGGGACCAGACAGAACCCTGTTTCCTGCATTGATGGCTGCAGAGCCAGCTTTGGTTTGGATGATGATGGAGAGCTTATGCTCTCATCCTGGTGCAGCCCAGGTGAGAAACTCTCTCCCCATGGCTTAGTCTGTGTTCCACACCTCCGTCTGTGCTTCTTTGTTGCTGCTTCATCATCTCTTGTGTGCAGTTGAAACTTCTGGGCTGAATGGAAACCCATGCTCAGCTCGAATGATGGCCAGTTATAGCTACACTGGCCACGGTGTTAGCATGATCCTATACGTCTACTATGGCACTAAGTGCAGGCCAGAGAAATTATTCCCAACTGTACTGCCAACTTGAGTTTCCTTATTAATAGCAAGTGTGTCACAAGAAATTTGTTAGTAGGCTGGGCGCAGTGGCTTACGCCTGTAATCCCAGCACTTTGGGAGGCTGAGGCGGGTGGATCACGAGGTCAGGAGACCGAAACCATCCTGGCTAACACAGTGAAACTCCGTCTCTACTAAAAATACAAAAAATTAGCCGGGCGAGGTGGTGGGCACCTGTAGTCCCAGCTACTCGGGAGGCTGAGGCAGGAGAATGGCGTGAACCCAGGAGGTGGAGTTTGCAGTGAGCCAATGCCACTGCACTCCAGCCTGGGCGACAGAGCAAGACTCTGTCTCAAAAAAAGAAAAAAAAATACAAAAATGAGCTGGGCGTGGTGGCACGCACCTGTAGTCCCAGCTACTCAGGAGGCTGAGTCAGGAGAATCACTTGAACCCGGGAGGCGGAGGTTGCAGTAAGCCGAGATCATGCCACTGCACTCCAGCCTAGGTAACAGAGCGAGACTCCATCTCAGGAAAAAAAAAAAGAGAGAGAGAGAAATTTGTTAGTAAAGAGCTGTTTTATACGATTTCCTTGTTTATAGCAATTAAATCAATTGAAGATTCTCTTGACAATAAAAGTCAACTCACTTGAGTAAGTGTGAGCAGCTCAGCACCACAGGAAAGACCTCCAGGCAGGGAGGTGGCAGTTAACAGCTGCAGCAGTTTGGGGAGGAGCACTGTCCAGGGGCCTGCTTTAGTTCTTGGAGATATAAAGATACCGGGCACAGCCTTGGCCTTCACAGGCCTTAGTCTAGTTTGCAAGACATGGTCTGCACTTTTAAGAATAAACAGCAACATATGTTGTAGTACACACAGCAAATACTGCCGGAGCATCAAAAAGGGCTCATCAAAGTTAGCCCTTCTCGGAGAAGAAGGTCTGAAGGGGTGCCTGGACCACAGATCACTTTTCTGGGACCCAAACATGGGAGACTCTTCTGAAAGCAAGAATGGCACACAGAGCTGCCTGTGCCCCAAAGCTCCTCCCTCAGATACTCAGGGTCAAGGTTAGCTGCAACATGGTCTGAAAAAGAAATCTGGCCCCTCGGCAAAGACCAACGTTGTTCACCAGTGTTCAGGACTTCAGTAAGGGTCAGATTATAGAGGACTTTGAATTCTAAGTTTAAAAAGATGAGAGTAGGCCAGGTACAGTGGCTCACGCCTGTAATCCCAGCATTTTGGGAGTCCGGGGCGGGCGGACCACGAGGTCAGGAGATCGAGACCATCCTGGCCAACATGGTGAAACCCCATCTCTAACAAAAATACAAAAATTATCTGGGCGTGGTGGTGTGCACCTGTAGTCCCAGCTACTTGAAAGGCTGAGGCAGGAGAAATGCTTGAACCAGGGAGTTGGATGTTGCAGTGAGCTGAGATCGTGCCACTGCACTCCAGCCTGGTGACAGAGCGAGACTCCGTCTCACAGAAAAAAAAAAAAAGAAAAAAAAAGATGAGAGTATCCTACAGCAGGAGCAATTTGGAAGACCAGTTGTTCTCATGCACTGAAGTAGGGGAGGACAGAGAGTATTTAGGGACTGGGAAGGCACTAGCATGGAAAATGAGGTGCCAGGGAGTACTTCAGGCTGGCCCTGACAACCTCCAACCTCAGCTCTGTCTACATATCGAGGCTGTGGAGGCTCTGAGAACTTCCAACTGTGTGGGCTGAAGAGGAAGAGTAAGAGAACCAAGGCAAGCCCCAGTCAGCATGGCTAGGCATTATTCCTAAGCCCATGGATCTAACATTACCGCTTTCATGCTCAGATCCTCTGGGAAGGGTAAGCAGAGAGTGTGGGGCCTGCAAGCTGCTGGTGACCATTTTTCCAGCCAGGTAAAGGAATAAAACCAACATGCAGAGCAAGAGGGAGATGAGTCCTGGTAGGGTCAGGGTACCTGAGGCCCATCTGTAGCTCAGCTTTTAGGTGACTCAGGGTGAGCAAGTTAGGTGCCTGTTTTGGCCTGTGTGTACTAAATTTCAGTTGTATTTCTGTCATTAGAGAACAAAAACAGTCCAATGAATATCTCAATGAAAATCTGCTCTCAGGGCCTGGTGCAGTGGCTCACATCTGTAATCCCAGTGCTTTGGGAGGCCAATGAGGGAGGATAGCTTGAGCCCAGGAGATGGAGACCAGCCTGGCCAACACAGCAAGATCCTGTCTCTAAAAAAAAAAAAAAAAATTAGGCCAGGCGTGGTGACTCACGTCTGTAATCCCAGCACTTTGGGAGGCCGAGGTGGGTGGATCATGAGGTCAGGAGATGGAGACCATCCTAGCTAACATAGGGAAACCCTGTCTCTATTAAAAATACAAAAAATTAGCTGGGTGTGGTGGTGGGCACCTGTAGTCCCAGCTACTCGGGAGGCTGAGGCAGGAGAATGGCGTGAACCCGGGAGGCGAAGCTTGCAATGAGTGGAGATCGCACCACTGCACTCCAGCCTGGGCAACAAAGCGAGACTCTGTCTCAAAAAAAAAAAAAAAAAAAAAAATTAAAAATTGGCTGGGTGTGGTAGCTCATGCCTGTAATCCCAGTACTTGGGAGGCCGAGGCGGGCGGATCACGAGGTCAGGAGTTTGAGACCAGCCTGACCAACATGGTGAAACTCCATCTCTACTAAAAATACAAAAATTAGCCTAGCATGGTGGCACGTGTCTGTAGTCCCAGCTACTCAGGAGGCTGAGGCAGGAGAATCACTTGAACCCAGGAGGCGGAGGTTACAGTGAGCCAAGATCCCGCCACTGCACTCCAGCCTGGGTGATGGAGGGAGACTCTGTCTCAGAAAAAAAAAAGAAAAAAAAATTAGCTGGACATGATGGCATGTGCCTATAGTCCTAGCTACTTGGGAGGCTGAGGCAGCCACTGCACTCCAGCTTGGGCAACAGAGGGAGAACCTGTGTCTTAAAAAAAAAATTAAAGAAAAAAAAGCCTAATATGTTTCTCTGCCAGCAGGATTCATGTTTTAATGAGAACTTAAACAAAACTTAAGCCAAATGGTGAGGCTTTAAATGTGAAATTTTAGGTATTATCTCATGAAGGATTATTATATATTTTTTGAGTGGTAGACAGTAAGCCTCCTTGGCAGCTTTAAAATTGACTATGGGATAAGCAGTCCTGCTGATCCTAGAAGAGCTGAGACTGGTGTTGCTAGGCTTATCCACCTTTGCAGTAAATACAAATCTCTGCTATTGCTCTAATTGCATCCAAAATTTTCTTCCTTAGTGGGTATGAATGCATTCTCATGTTTTTTTGGAATGAAGAAATCAACGCTTAAAAATCCTGGCTTCACCACCACTTGCTTACCTTGGCCAAGCTGCTTGGCCTCTGCAAAACCTCAGTTTCTTCAATGTAAACTGAGAATTTTACTTTTTTTTTTTTTTTTTTCTGAGACAGAGTCTCGCTCTGCCGCCCAGGCTGGAGTGCAGTAACATGATTTTTGCGTATTGCAACCTCTGCCTCCCAAGTTCAAGTGATTCTCGAGCCTCAGCCTCCCAAGTAGCTGGGATACAGGCACATGCCAACACACCCGGCTAATTTTTGTATTTTTAATAGAGATGGGGTTTCACCATGCTGGCCAGGCTGGTCTGGAACTCCTGACTTCAGGTGATCCCCAACTCGGCCTCCCGATGTGCTGGGATTACAGGCATAAGCCACCACACCCAGCCACAAATTTTACTTTTAAAGTTAAAATGATACTCTGTGAAAATGCTTGGTAAAAGGTGAGGTGAAGTTCTGTATAAATGAGAATCATTGGGCAGGCTCTGGGGGACCTGAATTTTTAGATGGCAGGACAAAGGTGGGGGCTTGAGGGTGTTAAGGAGGACGCAGTTTAGAAAAAACTTCTGCCTCTATCTGAGCACTGATAATTTAGTTATTCAGTCTCACACAAGATCGTAAAGAGATCAAAAGGTGTGTTTGTTCTTCAGTAGGTTTAACAGTGAGCATTGGAAGTTCTGGCCTCCTTAGAGAGTGGCCCTGGAGAAGGACTGGAAGTGGGAGGGTGGCCACAGGAAAAATTATAGAAACTACCTGGTGTGAATGGGACCAAGACCTCAGGCTTTCCATTCAGGGAGCTGCCCCCTTACCAGATTGATGCCATTCACTTCTATGTGCTGGAGGAGGACTCTGGCCACGTGCTCTGTGTCCCACTGCACGCCTGGGTCATCTGGGAAATCCCTACAAGGGAGAAGCACAACTTGAACACCTTTTCTAATCAGGCACAACCTTCTCCCTAAGCTCCAGTAGGTGCATGCCCAGTTTTATGATAATTACATTGGGGGTAAGGGGTCCCTGCCCTTAAGCTTCAGCAGATTTCTGTTAAGGTGAGATTTACAAACATGAAACAACTAGAAATTAATGCACAGTTCCACACAACACACTTTTGGAGCTTTATGCTTGTTGCTGAGGGTAAGAAACAACATCAATGAGACAAGGCTCTGTCCAAAAGTTGGGGAGACAAATGTGTTAAAAATGAACTTGAGCACGAGGCATGATGATATGCACTTTATGAGAATATTAGTAATAGTACTTTAATAAAAAGTACAAAGATATGTTACTTCATTAACCTCATGAACATCTTTTGACAGAGGTTTGTTTTTTTTTTTTTTTTTTTTTTTGTGATGGAGTCTCCCTCTGTCACCCAGGCTGGAGTGCAATGGTGAGATCTCAGCTCACTACAACCTTTGCCTCCTGGGTTCCTGCCTCAGCCTCCTGAGTAGCTGGGATTACAGTCACCCACCACCATGCCTGGCTAATTTTTGTATTTTTAGTAGAGATGGGGTTTTGCCATGTTGGCCAGCCTGGTCTCAAACTCCTGACCTCAGGTGATTGGCCCAACCTTGGCCTCCCAAAGTGCTGGAATCACTGCTCTGTCGCCTAGGCTGGAGTACAGTGGCACAATCTCAGCTCACTGCAACCTCCACCTCCTGGGTTCAAGCAATTCTCCCACCTCGGTCTCCTGAGTAGCTGGGATTACAGGCACGTGCCACCACACCCAGCTAATTTTTGTATTTATTTATTTATTTATTTTCCCGAGACAGAGTCTTGCTCTGTTGCCCAGGCTGGAATGTAATGGCATGATCTCAGCTCACTGTAACCTCCGTCTCCTGGGTTCGAATGGTTCTCCTGCTCAGCCTCCCAAGTAGCTGGGATTACAGGCACCCACCACCACACCCAGCTAATTTTTGTATTTTTAGTAGAGACAGGGTTTCACCAAGTTGGCCAGGCTGGTCTTGAACTCCTGACCTCAGGTGATCTGCCCGCCTCAGCCTCCCAAAGTGCTGGGATTATAGGCGTGAGCCACAGAGCCTGGCCTTTGACAGAGCCTTTACCGATGAAGTTAAGTAGCTTGTTTGCAAGGCTGTTATAGTTAGATTTTGAATGCAGGTTTTTGCCTGCAAAGCCAAAATGCTTTAGCACTAGGGAGCTGGCTACATCCCCCCTCCATCAGGACTGGGACTTGCTGCATGTCAGGTACAAAGGTCTTTACCAGAATAAATGGCAACTTATCTGTGTCTCCACCTGGCCACACCACAGGCCTATCTCCTTCTCCAACCTGCTGACATCCTTCCTGTCTCTTTTTTGTGCTTTGATCTGTGGTGTCACCTGATATGAGCCTAAGGCCTTACCTTGTCCTCCTTTTTTGAAAATATTATTCATAATCTTATAAACTGATACCTATCTCTCTTTGGGTCAGGTCCTACAGCAACACCCATAATGCTACTGAGAGGACATGGGCTCTGCTCCCTACCAGGCAGGCTGTTATCGCCTCCCTACGGACAAAGGTCATTAACTGGCCCCCTTTTGGACTTTGGGCAAAGGAGAGTCACTGGAGGTTCTTCAGCACGAAAACAACATGAGCCTCAGCAATAAATAATGTAATTGTTTCCTTTGCTTCAGCTGGTTCATCTGCCAACCGCTTATGGCAGTGGTCCCCAACCTTTTTGGCACCAGGGACCAGTTTCATGGAGGACAGTTTTTCCATGGACAGGGGTGGGGGTCATTAGATCCTCATAGGGGCGTACAACCTAGATCCCTCGCACATGGAGTTCAAAATAAGGTTTGCAGTCCTATGAGAATCTAATTCCGCCGCTGATCTGACAGGAGGCAGAGCTCAGGCAGTAATGCTTGCTTGCCCGTCACTCACCTCCTGCTGTGCTGCCTGGTTCCTAACAGGCCACGGACCTGTACTGGTCTGCGGCCTGGGGGTTGGGGACCTCTGCTTTAGAGTGTTTTCTGCAGAGGGCAGCTTTGTACTTTTCAAAGCCCTATCCCGTCGGCCACTCTACCTGGTTCTCATAGTGCTCTTGCAGTGAGCAGGACAGACAGCTCAGCAGGTGGGGGACAGGATCAGGAGAAAGGGATAAAGTGGGATCAGGACAAAGTCCAGTTTTGTTTCCTGGAAATGGAGCTGAATATAGTGTGTAAAACATAAGCCCCTGAGCTCAGGCAGCTGAAGAAGAAATAGACAATTGGAACAGAGAAAATGTCTTGGAATGACAACAGCTACATACATACTCCTGGCTGAGAGGTCCACATAAATGTATCAAAGCATCATTTTGGAGAGGGAATACACCAGTAACATTATATGGAACTTTAGCACAGGAGAGAAAGGATAGGAGGATAGTTGGCTAAGCCTACTAATTCTCTGTTGTTCTGAGGTTCTAACGTGCTGAAAGATAAACCTCAAAGAGGGGGAAGTTTATGGCTGCCTTCCATTTATCTTCAGAGAACTGGGATCTGCTCTTTTGAGGGGCGATGCAGGAACAAGTGTTGCTCCATGCCTTTCTTTCGGTGGCTCCACCCAGTCATTGTGGGCGAGGCCAATCATTTAGGGAGGGACTTTGGACTGTAAATATCTGCTCTGTGATGTGACAAATCTGATAAAGCATCACTACTTTTATGATCAAGTCCAAACTCCTCTTGGTCAGACGTTCAAGTTTTCCCCAATCTATCTCCTATTTTGATTCACTTCCTTTCTCATTATTTGAAAGAGTCAATGAGATAACAGAGGTCAGAAAGTATTTAAGAACTGTAAAAAGGGCTGGGCACGGTGGCTCACACCTGTAAACCCAGCACTTTGGGAAGCCGAGGCAGGTGGATCACGAGGTCAGGAGATCAAGACCATCCTGTCTAACACGGTGAAACCCGGTCTCTACTGAAAATACAAAAAAAAATTAGCCGGGCGTGGTGGCGGGCGCCTGTAGTCCCAGCTACTTGGGAGGCTGAGGCAGGAGAGTGATGTGAACCTGGGAGGTGGGGCTTGCAGTGAGCCGAGACCGCGCCACTGCACTCCAGCCTGGGCAACGGAGTGAGACTTCAAGAACTGTAAAGAAATGTGTAAACATCAAAATTGTGGCTGTTATTGCTGCATTAGCCTAATTTAAACCCTCCTTTAAAAAAAAAAAGAACTCCCCAATCTTTCTTTCTTTCTTTTTTTTTTTTTGAGGTGCAGTCTCACTCTGTCGCCCAGGCTGGAGTGCAGTGGAGCGATCTCAGCTCACTGCAACCTCCGCCTCCGAGGTTCAAGGGATTCTCCTGCCTCAGCCTCCCCAGTAGCTGGGACTACAGACACCTGCCACCACGCTCAGCTAATTTTTGTATTTTTAGTAGAGACGGGGTTTCACAATATTGGCCAGGCTGGTCTCAAACTCCTGACCTTGTGATCCGCCCGCCTCAGTCTCCCAAAGTGCTGGGATTACAGGCGTGAGCCACTGCGCCCGGGCCCCAGTCCTTCTTTCTTGCAGTCCCTTGCAGAGCTCTTTGATGACCACTTCTATGAGTGGTTGATGATTTCAAAGTGGGGTAGGCACTGCAGGAGATGTGTAAGATGACTCATTGAGGTAAAGCAATGAATCACCAGGACTTCTATTTACCTGTTTTTCTGTTTAAATTTATATTTTGTAGCTATTTTATAAGGCATCATATACCACCAGGGTTTAAACATGTACACAATTTGAGTAAATAAGTACATAAATATGGAGGTGCAAGCTCAAATGTTGTTTCTTGCCATTAGGGGAGTGTGATAAAAATGTTTGGAGATCACTAGTCTAATCTACTCACTCTTCATTTTTCATTTTTTCTCGTGAATATTTTATTTATTTATTTTTGAAACACAGTTTCGCTCTTGCTGTCTAGGCTGGAGTGCAATGGCACCATCCTGGCTCACTGCAACCTCTGCCTCCCCGGTTCAAGTGATTCTCTTGCCTCAGCCTCCCAAGTATCTGGGATTACAGGCATGCGCCACCATGCCCAGCTAATTTTGTAATTTTAGTAGAGACAGGGTTTCACCATATTGGCCAGGCTGGTCTCAAACCCCTGACCTCGTGATCCACCCACCTTGGCCTCCCAAAGTGCTGGGATTTCAGACATGAGCCACCACACCCGGCTGATATTTTATCTTTTTGAGACAGAGTCTTGCTCTGTCACCCAGGCTGGAATGCGGTGGTACAATCACAGCTCACTGGAGCCTTGACCTCCAGGCTCAAGTGATCCTCCCACCTCAGCCTCCCAAGTAGCTGAGATTACAGGTGTGAGCCACCAAGCCCAGCTAATAACTCAGTGATTTTTAGTACATGTATGGAATCTCTACATTTTATTTTACTAGTATTTTATATATATCTATTTTTTTTTTTTTTGAGACGGAGTCTTGCTCTGTCACCTAGGTTGGAGTGCAGTGGCACGATCTCAGCTCACTGCAACCTCCGCCTCCTGGGTTCAAGCGATTCTCCTGCCTCAGCCCGTCAGTAACTGGGATTATAGGCATGCGCCACCATGCCCGGCTAGTTTTTGTATTTTCAGTACAGACAGGGTTTCACCATGTTGGCCAGGCTGGTCTAGAACTCCTGACCTCAGATGATCCGCCCGCCTCAGCCTCCCAAAGTGCTGGGATTACAGGCTACATATATTTAATTCTTGACTCTCCAACCTGTCATAAGTCCCCTGATGGACGGATGTTACATAAGCCATTCATCAGTCAAGGTCTAGCCAAGAAAATGGAGACCACCAGGTATTTCAGAAGGAATTTAATATAGAGACCTATTTACCCACTGTATGGGAAGAGCTGAGAGGCTAAACAGGGAACAGTGAAACAACACAGAGACTGGCAACAGCAGAAGGGCACCACCGCCTCTAAGATGGGACACCAGAGCCATGGAAGGGGAGCAGTGGTGGGAACTAGATGTCAGGAGAACTAGCTAGATGTCAAGGAAAATACCAACCTGCTGATGGACATGCCACTTAGGGTGGAGGATGGGGGAAATACCTGGTTCTTCCCTCTGCTACCTCCTAGTCATCCATCATTGCCATCTACTGGTCAAACCCCTCCAGAAGCCAATGGACATGGGAGCCTGGAAACTGTAGTTTCCATTGGAATAGAGCAAAGGCATAAGATAGAGGCGATGTCTTACTCACAGCAGGTTTTCAATGGATATTTACTTTCAATTGCTGCTCTATCTTGGCCCTAAACCTTCAAAGGACAGCAGCAGTCTGGCCACCTGCCTCTCACTGTCTAAGAGTTTTCCAGCTTTATGGAAAAGCAATAACCTGCCAGGTGCTTGGTTATAGAGGGCAGCGGGGAGAACCGTACTGGGGGACATGGGGACACCACAGGGCAATCAGGATTCAAGGCTCAGGGAAGGGAGACATGGCAAGGGTTAATAGCCAGCTTCACCCCAGAAACTCAAGGACAGAGTACTGTCCATGATTACAGTAGTCCAGTGTCACGAGCAGGCAATGTGCTGTGGCAGAGAGAACATGGGGTAGGATGACACAGAACCTGAATTCTAGCTCCCCTGCTTTCCATGTGACCTGGCAGGAGCTGCATCATCAGTAAAGATAAAATAATTCTGGGATGCACCTAATGACCGCCTGAGAGTCCTTCCAACTCTTAAGTCTAGGACTGTGTCATAAGAAAATGATTGATCTCACCCACTATCAGGGGGTGGAGCCACTAAAAGAAAGGCATGGAGCAACACCTGTTCCTGTGAGCCTTTCTCCAAGTGAGCTTCCCTCACAGAGCAAAGACACTGGTATCAGGTATGACACAGATAACTTCCCAAAAGCCAGAGACCAGATCTCTCATTGGGCAAGGCCAAATTCTTTACTACACACCTTCTTATATTTAGAAACCTTCACTGAACTCCTCTACCAACTATAGCTTAGACTATCCCACTTCATACCTGATTTGAATAGTATTCTATTATTTTCTGTTGTTTTGTGTGTCTCTTTAGCTAAAGTAAGACTAGGCCTGTGCCTTATTCTTCTATTTCTTAGGTGGTACATGGTACAACTCAAGTCAATGAACAATTTTTTAAAATAAATAAACAATAAGTAATTGTGCTTCTACCCTATGCAAGGAAGTGTGTTAGGGGGTTTAATAAGCACTAGTTGCTTGACAGAAGTACTCTGTATTTGGATGAACCAAAGGCAATTATACCAGCCACTGGGGGCTGATGCATGTAAGCAAGATGTTTGAAAGATTTTTTTTTTTTGAGACGGAGTCTCCTTCTGTCGCCCAGGCTGGAGTGCAGTGGCGCGATCTTGGCTCACTGCAACCTCCACCTCCTGGCTTCACGCCATTCTCCTGCCTCAGCCTCCTGAGTAGCTGGGACTACAGGCGCCCGCCACCATGCCTGGCTAAGTTTGTTTTTGTATTTTTAGTAGAGACGGGGTCTCACCGTGTTAGCCAGGATGGTCTCGATCTCCTGACCTTGTGATCCACCCACCTCGGCCTTCCAAAGTGCTGGGATTACAGGAGTGAGCCATTGCGCCCGGCCGAAAGATTGCAATTTTATAAAACAGATTAGGGTTAAAAAGTGTATACATTGGGCAAAAGGGCAAAATATCCTAATGGGGCCCCTTCCCCTCAATACAGGAAAATACAAAATTTGATGCTGGGAAATTTCAAACAGATAAATGTAGAAAAAACTCCTTTTAGACTAACTATCTGAGTTGTTCTTTGCCTAAAGTTCAACCCTAATCAGCTCAAGGCCTGGGTCCAAGTATAGTTTCTGTCTTCTCTAATAGAGTAACAATTCTACCCTAGATAAACATGTTGTAAGTCAGTTTTTGGATGCTTCCTTAAGAGACAGTTGGTGAACGATAGTTGCCCCAGTTTTCTTTGTCTGGTCCCTCTTCCTGATAACTAGAACAGGAGAAGCCCTCTTGGTCTGTGAAGTAATCTTAGGTATGAAGCCAGACAGAGCAGAGTAATGAAAGAGGAGGAAACCAAGCTGCAAGGACTCTGGGGAGTGAGCCATCACACGGTCCCAGATAGCACCCCTCCTCCTGCCACAGTTATTGTGGGTCATCTGCTATTTGCAGCAAAGCCAAATTCTCATTTATAGATGCCATAATTTTTTAAAGCCTCCCTATCATCAGTTATTTAGGTTGTTTCTAATTTTTTAGTATTGTAAAAAGGTTGTAATGAGCATCCTTATCCATAACTCTGTATGCCTTTCTCAATATTTCTTTGTGATAAAATCATAAATGTAACTTCTGGGTCAATGGTGAAATGAAAAGTACATGTGTGGATCTCTCTTATAAGAACTCTGCTATGAAGAGTAGATGGAAAGTGTGTTAACTTGCAAGGGGTACAGCAACAAAGGAGTGGTTTTTTTTTTTTTAAAGAGAAAGATTTGTACATTTTATAGGCTGAAACGAAAAACTAATTAAGTACAATTTATATTAAGAGCTCCATTCCAGCCGGGCACGTTGGCTCATGCCTGTAATCCCAGCACTTTAGGAGGCTGAGGCGGGTGGATCACCTGACATCAGGAATTTGAGACCAGCCTGGCCAACACGGTGAAGCATGTCTCTACTAAAAATCAAAAAATTAGCTGGGTGTGGTGGTGTGTGCCTGTAATCCCAGCTACTCAGGAGGCTGAGGCAGGAAAATCGCTTGAACCTGGGAGGTGGACGTTGCAGTGAGCCGAGATCATGTCACTGTACTCCAGCCTGGGTGACAGAGCAAGGTTCCATCTCAAATTAAAAAAAAAAAAAAGAGCTCCATTACTTTGAAAAATCTAAGGTGTTTTAATATTATGTACTTTTTAATCCTTTTTTAATTTTATAGCCATGGGTCTTGCTATGTTGCCCAGGCTGGTCTTAAACTCCTGGTATCAAGCGATCCTCCTGCCTCAGCCCTATTTTCTTTTTCCTTTCTTTTTTTTTTTTTGAGATTGAGTCTCACTTTCTTGCCCAGGCTGGAGTACAGTGGCACGATCTCAGCTCACTGCTACCTCCGCTTCCCAGGCTCAAGTGATTCTTCTGCTTCAGCCTCCCGAGTAGCTGGGATTACAGGCACCCGCCATCATGCCCGGCTAATTTTTGTACTTTTGTAGAGACGGGGTTTCACCATGTTGGCCAGGCTGGTCTCGCCTCAGCCTCCAAAGTGCTGGGATTACAGGCGTGAGCCACCACGCCCAGCCCCATATAATTTGCTTCTTTCCACAGTTGGAAAGAACTGGCTAAAAGAGATTTACTTAGTACACGTGGACTTATACAAGCACTAACGGGGCTGAGAATATAAAAGAATGCACATATGGTAAAGACCACAATTTTATCTTGTTAACTGACTCTCCTCCTTGGAAATTACTTGTATGTAATTCAAAATCAATTTGAAAGCAGAAGTCAAGCCTCAAAGAGTAGTCAAGCTTTACACTTAAAGAATATCTGGGGGCTACGTGTGGTGGCTCACACCTGTAATCTCAGCACTCTGGGAGGCCAAAGTGGGAGGATCACTTGAGCACAGGAGTTCAAGACCAGCCTGGGCAACATAGTGAGACCCTGTCCTTACAAATTAAAAAAAAAATTAGCTGAGAGTGGTGGCATGCGTGTGGTCCCAGCTACTCGGGAGGCTGAGGCAGGAGGATTGCCAGAGCCCCAGAGGTTAAGGCTCCAGCGAGCTGTGATCGCACCACTGTACTCCAACCTGGGTGAGAAACAGCAACAACAACAACAAAAAAGTCTGGACTGGGCGCGGTAGCTCATGCCTGTAATCCTAGGACTTTGGGAGGCCAAGGAGGGAGAATTGCTTGGGCCAGGGCTTCAAGACCATCCTGAGCTACATCTCTACAAAAAATAAATTTAAAAAATTAGCCAGGTCAGTGGCATGCACCTGTAGTCCTAACTACTTGGGAGGCTGAGGCATAAGGATCACTTGAGCCTGGGAGATCAAGACTGCAGTGAATCATAACCACGCCACTGCATCTGCAGCCTGGGCAACAGAATGAGACCCTGTCTCAAAAGAGAGAGAAGGGAAGAGGAGGGGAGGGAAGGGGAGATAAGGGGAGGGGAGGGGACAGATCACTCCTGTAATCCCAGGCAGGTGGATCACTTGAGGTCAAGAGCTCGAGGCCAGCCTGGCCAACGTGTTGAAACCCCATCTCTAGTAAAAATACAATAATTAGCCGGGTGTGGTGGTGCATGCCTGTAGTCCCAGCTACTCGGGAGGCTGAGGCAGGAGAATCACTTGAACCCAAGAGGCGGAGGTTGCAGTGAGCAACTGCGTTCCAGACTGGGCAACAGAGCGAGACTCCATCTCAGAAAAGAAAAAAAGAGAAAAAAAAAGAAGGCCGGGTGCTGTAGCTCACGCCTGTAATCCCAGCACTTTGGGAGGCCAAGGTGGGCGGATCACCTGAGGTCGAGAGTTTGAGACCAGCCTGACCAACATGGAGAAACCCCGTCTCTACTAAAAATACAAAATTAGCTGGGCTTGGTGGTGGGCGCCTGTAATCCCAGCTACTTGGGAGGGTGAGGCAGGAGAATCGCTTTATCCCAGGAGGTGGAGGTTGCAGTGAGCCAAGATCGTGCCACTGCACTCCAGCCTGGACAACAAGAGTGAAACTCTGTCTTAAAAAAAAAAAGAAAAGTCTGGCATTGCCCTCCCTATGTGACGTAGGCATGAACCAGGCAATGGATTTGCTCCAGCAAAAGACAGGTATTCTGGCACAATTCCCTTGCTACTTATGACTTTTCAAATCCAGATCTTTGCAGCTCTACAGGGAATGGTCATAAAGTTACTGAGCTTAAAGTTCCTAGAAACTTCCTTTCATTTTAAGCAAGGTCCTTTGTGACTTTTATTGCAATTTTAATCAAAGAGTATGGAAATTTCTCGGATGCTGATGTGCGTGGGTAAGTTTGCAAAGATGTAAAGCTGAGTTAAGTCTGCCTAAAACAGATGGATATGGAGGACTGAAGCCAAGTTTCCAGCCAGGTTTTATCCAAGTAAAGGAGAGATGACAAATCTGAAGAATGGAGCTGGATGAGATAGCATCATATACTGCTGGTGCAGGACGAAGATAACTAGAGATTGCATCAGGCAGTTGCTGAATCCTCCTTTGTTGACATACTGCTCTCCTTTCAGAATTCCAGTCCATAGGGTTTATCTCACCTGGCCCTCTCAGCTCAGAAATGATAAAAGGCAAGCTGTGAAATATCTGGTAAGGTTGTACCTTGCACCTAAACCTTCGAATACAGAGACCTGTGGTCTTTGCACTCCATCACTTTACATCTCAAATCAGAATTCCAGCCCATCCAGTTTATCTCACCTGAACTTCTCAGCTCAGAAATGATAAAAGACAAGCTCTGAAATATCTGGTAAGGTTGTACCTTGCACCTAGACCTTTGAATATGGAGACCTGTGGTCTTTGCACTCCATCACTTTACATCTCAAATCAGTCAGGTGGTGTTTCCTGATAAGAAGCCAGCAAAAGAGAACTGAGAATAAAAGGCAAAACTTTCAAGATGGTTCACAGAGGAGATCTGAGGACTGCTTAAAACATTAAAGAGATCTATTAAAGAATTTTTAGCTAGGTGTGGTGGCTCACGCCTATAATCCCAGCACTTTGGGTGGCCGAGGCGGGCAGATCACCTGAGGTCAGGAGTTTGAGGCCAGCCTGACCAACATGGAGAAACTCCGTCTCTACTAAAAATACAAAATTAGCCGGGCACAGTGGCACGTGCCTGTAATCCCAGCTACTCGGGAGGCTGAGGCAGGAGGATTGCTTGAACCTAGGAGGTGGAGGTTGCGGGGAGCCAAGGTCACGCCATTGCACTCCAGCCTGGGCAACAAGAGCGAAACTCCGTTTCAAAAAAAAGAAAGAAAAGAGAAAGAATAATAGTAATAGGCTGGACGCAGTGGCTCACGCCTGTAATCCCAGCACTTTGGGAGGCCGAGGCAGGTGGATCACGAGGTCAGGAGTTCGAGACCAGCCTGGCCAACACGGAGAAACACCGTCTCTACTAAAAATACAAAAATTAGCTGAGCGTGGTGGCAGGCACCTGTAATCCCAGCTACTCGGGAGGCTGAGGCAGGAGAATAGCCTCAACCCGGGAGGTGGAGGCTGCAGTGAGCCGAGACTGAGCCACTGCACTCCAGCCTGGGCAACAAGAGCGAGACTTCATCTCAGAAAAAAAGAAAGAAAAAAAGAAAACAGGCAATTTAGAAAAGAAGAAATGCAAACTGCCAACATATATTCTTTCTGCTTCTCAGAAAGAATCAAATAAATGCAAAATTAAAGCAAGATGTCTGTGTTGGAGAAAGACACAGAGAAAGGGGCACTGTTATGTACTGCTGGTATGAGTTTAAATTGCTACATTTCAAGAAGGTAACTTGCCTATATGTGAATATCTGTGCCCTTTGACCCTGTGTTTCTAGAAATATAACCTAAGGAAATAATTAGAGAAGCCTAAAGGCCAACGTCAGCTCAGGCAGAGAGATATCACTTTCACCGCAATTGGAGTGGAAAGAGGTCGGCAGTTCTGTTGCTCTGCACCAGGGAGCAATTTCTCTAACTTCCTGAATTGTGGCTTATGAAATATGCTAAAGATAACACAAGAGTTTTTTTGGGCATGTTCAGAGTAAGAGCAAAGAAAGCACAGATACACCCACGGTAAGGAATGTCAACGTATAACAGGACAAAAAGACCTAGTCACTAAACTTTAATTTTGCTTCTGACTTCTCAGTCAAAAAGAATGAGGCTCAGACGAAAGAGGAACAGAAATATATTTAGAGGAATTGAATTTTGAAAACAAAAATAAGTCTGTGAGAGAACTTCTTAAAGGGCTCTGAATGTATTCAAGTCTCAGCTCCCCTAGGAAGAAGGCTTAGTATGTACTTTACTGGGGACTGTGACCCCAGGAGCAGAAGCCACTGACAGATGGAGAAGGCAGGGAAGCAGGGATGCTCTACTGATGTGGTCTTACTTATGGGCACTGGCTGTGTGATCCCACAGGACTGTCTGAAAGTTGTAAGAAAATCATCTTACAACTGTCCATCTTCCCAGGAAGATAAAGAAGGAAGTATTTATCTCCATAGGCTGTTAGCTCTCTAATCTTTCAGAGTTGAGCCCGCTTGGGGACCCCAGGGCAATGGCAAGTCCTGAGGCAGACAGCAGGAGGAGCAGTGTGGGCCTGAGGCGAGGGGCTGTGAGCTGGAACCAGCCTGAGGCTTCTCGGTGCCTGCACAGCCATGGCTGGAGAAAGGCATCTGGAGGGGTCCCCAGGACCCACACCACCAGAGCGGGGCTCTGAGAGAATGAAATCATTGTACATTTAAGTGATCTGGACTAAGCACACACTATGTGCCAAACAGAGGGCTGAGTTTTAGGGATATAAACATGAATACAAGTCATGGTCCCTTCCCTTAGGAAGCTTAGGGCCAATGAGGCAGAGGTTTGGGCTGCTGCAGGATGAGCAGTTTGCTGCGGGAAGGAGAGATGGGCAGGGGAAGAGGTGAGGAATCCAGGCAGGTTCAGGGTACTATCAGTCAGTGGCTATTGAAGCACATGAGGCACCTCATGGATATGATGGCATTGTGCGTCTGGCTCTGAGGAGGAAGAGACTACTATTTTGGAAGCTAAGAACACAACAGAAGAAGCCAACTCTTGCCAGTCTTTAAGTGTGACACGTACAAGCCCGACGACTCCTTCCCTGGGGTGTATTTAGCAAACACAGTGTTAATACCTCTGGAAAAGGCCCCAAACTCTAAGTCCCACCCTAGACCTTAATGTTCAGGAAACAAGCCAGGCTGAAAGAATTCATTAAAATAACGTTGTGTTTTTTTCGCCCACTGGCTGAATATCCTCAAACAGTGACCTTTCCTACACATTCTAATGAGTCACACTGGCTGGCACATTTTAGTCGGGAGAGTCATGGAAACCCTTTGTGAAAATCTGTGGGGTTGTGGGTCCCTTCAGTCACCAGGTGCTGGTGAGGGAAGCCCCCCTTCCTTCCTCTCCCCAGCTAAGCAAGCCCAGGGGCCCAGGTCTTCCTCCCCCAGACCTAGCCCTACACGGAGTGGGAGACTTCGCAGCCTCCGCTGCTGGAACTCAAGCAGGGTTGGATAACAGCTTATCTCTGAAAACCGAGTCCCACTTTTGCACACTGCACTCTGAACTTTAATACAGACGGAGGCGGCTCACACGCCCTTATTTGGTCTTGTGGCTTGTACAGCGCAAGCCAGAAGGTTCAGCCACCCCTCCACCCACCTCTGGCCCATCTCTAAACTCGATTATTTCCTTTGTCATCCAAAGCAAGCAAAGGTTAGTAGAGTTCAGAGCTAAGATTAAGGCTAGCCAAGGACGTGGAAGCCTAACCTGGGACTGCCAATATCGCCCCCCAAGGGCCACTGTGGGAGGCAGCAACTGTCTCCTGGTCTGAGGGCCTGGCACTAGCGTGGCTGCTCCAACTACAGGAGTGTGAAGAAATGAAGTCTAAGCTGCAGGGAGGTTGCAGCAGGGTCCAACAACTTCTGGCGGATGTCTCTGCACCGCCAAGGACTAACCTAAGCCATACACAGAGAAAAGAAATAGGGGAAAAGATGAGTAAGAGAAGGAAAAGGCGATCCGAGAAAAAGAAAAAGGACTGAAAAAAGAGGTATATAAAGATCAATGCACTTTTATTAAGTATCTGCTGTGATAAGGACCTCATTTCTAAGCAGCTTAGGAGCCCAGACAGACCAAATGCCCTAAGAGAGCCTTTTCCACATACGGCTTGAAGCCCCCAAATCTAACCATAAAATGGATTTTTTTTTTTTTTTTTTTTTTTGGAGACGGAGTCTCACTCTGTCGCCCAGGCTGGAGTGCAGTGGCGCAACCTCTGCCGCCTGGGTTCAGGCGATTCTCCTGCCTCAGCCTCCCCAGTAGCTGGGATTACAGGCACCTGCCACCGCGCCTGGCTAATTTTTGTAGTTTTAGTAGAGATGGGGTTTCACCATCTTGGCCAGGCTGGTCTTGAATTCCTGACCTCGTGATCCACCTGCCTTGGCCTCCCAAAGTGCTGGGATTACAGGCGTGAACCACCGCACCCAGCCTGGATTTTTCCTTTCTCACAGGACATAAAAAGGATTAGCAAATCATGAGTGCTAGGTATTATACCGAAATCAGTTACCTGTGTTCTCCTTCCCAGAAAGATGCATTTCATATTATTGCAACAAATAAAGTACAAGGAGGCTGAGGCTGGCGGATCACCTGAGGTCAGAAGTTAGACACCATAGTGGCCAATATGGTGAAACCCCATCTCTACTAAAAATACAAAAATTAGCTGGGCATGGTGATGTGTGACTGTAATCCCAGCTACTCGGTAGGCTGAGGCAGGAGAATTGCTTGAACCCGGGAGGCACAAGTTGCAGTGAGCCAAGATCATGCCATCGCACTCCAACCTGGGTGACAGAGTGAGAATCTGTCTAAAAAAAAAAAAAAAATTTATTTTGGTAGACATGGGTTCTCACCATGTTGCCCAGCCTTGTCTTGTACTCCTGGGCTCAAGTGATGCTCCTGCTTCAGCCTCCCAAAGTGCTGGGACTGAGCCACTGCACCTGGCCAGAGATATCTTTTGAAGTAGACATTGCTTGCTATTGCTGGCTGCTGGACCCATAATGGAGGCTGAGTCCTATGACCAGCCTGGACATCTTTCCCAGCTTCTTGAGAGGTGCCAGCATCACATCAGGATATATGTATGAGCTGCATTCTGCACTGACTCTTTCACCAACTTAATGAGCACTCTGGATTCCTTGAGATCATTCTTAAAAAGAGTTTGAGGATACCTTCCTTCCATATGATTAATGCTGATTCATTAGCCAGAGAATGCAGGAGTTAGAAAGGAGTTTAGGAATCATTTAAGTAGTCCTGTTAGCCTTAGAAAGAGTAATTCTAGGGATATTTTGTGAAATCAACACTGACTATGTTTGGGAGGTAAAATGATTCCTTTGTCAAGGTGTTTGGGTATGGGTGTTTAGGGTATGTAAAATTAGATATTTTACATAATAGTTGTAACTAGACTGGTGAAAAAAAAAACTAGACCAATTATTTACCTCTAATTCAGCATTCCATTGTGCTCTCTCTCTCCTATAACTTAGGCTTTTCTAAGTTGTAAAGAACAAGAATATGGAGTCTTTCTACCTCCCTCCTGCATGTTCACTCTGAGATGCTGGCTATGGTGGGCAAGAAGGAGGCTAAGCCAAGGGATGCCCAGCCATTCCTCTCACACCCAGAAAAAGGGAGGGCTTTCAGGGGACTGTGGGCAGGCAAAGCTGGGGGAAATTTGGGATATGTACTAATTCCCAGGAAGACCCTGTCTGGTGATGCTCAGATAGCTTCTGCAGGGTGAATTATTCTCGAAAGGCAGTGGTCTCCAGATCAGGGCAGTCCACCATTATGGTGAGTTACAGTCCTGATCTGCTGATCAACACCCTCTTAGCAGTGCCCCCATGGACAGCTGTCGTCCCCCTTCCATTGTCTGGGGGCAGTAGCAGAATGTCTGAGGATGGGTCTTACAGGTTGCATTGCTCTTGCTCCCCTTTGGCTTACCTGCTTCTTGTCAGATGGGAGCTGTACCAGTGGGCACCCCACCTGTGTACCAGAGCTCCTGCTTCTGCAGGAGACTGAGGCCAGTATTTCCCCCTTGTCATGGAAGATTCTATCACAGGTCCCCTTATTCTTTCTCCTTTAGCCAGTCTCATAAAAATTTGCCAATATCAGTATTCAATTCCTTCTAAAATTAATATTTCTTAGATGTAGGCAAGGAACTAAGCATTAAATACTGCAGCAGAAAATATACACGCCTATCAGGCTAGGGATTTATAGGGAAAATATACAAGAGAGATCCAGATCACTTCAAAATTATTTCCAAGTGGGTTGATGCTATTTGATGTGGTTACTTAAGAGTGTAGACAAAAGATACACTTGCAGTGCTGGCCAGAAGATAGCCTTAGTTATTACGAATGTTGCATCTGGCTTTGCAGAGAGCAAATGCCTAGACACATTCTCAGGGATGGGATGGGATTTGTTAAACAATCTCTTGCATCCAGTCTCTGAAACATAAAAGCCGTTGATATTCTTTTAGAGCAGGTAAAAAATGCTTGGACTTTTCTTAGAAAAGGGAGAACATTTCTAGAATTAGCATCTAAAACATGTCAAAATTTAGCTTGCAAAAATGAGTTCAAAATGAACTACTGTTCTACAGCAATGTTTTCCAATTGAGGTCCACAAATCCCTGAGAGTCTGTGGCTAAATTCTCAGGGGTCTATGCATTCCTAGAAAAATTTTTTACTTAAATAATAATCTGAAACATTTCATGATTATTTCCTTGACAACTTCAAATGAATGTATGTTCATGTGATTTTAGTGCTTATATTTATACATGTGAAAGCACAAGAGTCTTCTCAAAGTAACTGAGGTTTTTTCCTTTTAAAAACACCTAGTGAGCCAGGCATGGTGGCTCATGCCTGTAATCCCAGCACCTTGGGAGGCCGGGGTGGGTGGATCACAAAGTCAGGAGTTCAAGACCAGCCTGGCCAAGATGGTGAAACCCCATCTCTACTAAAACTACAAAAATTAGCCAGGCGTAGTGGCAGGCACCTGTAATCCCAGCTACTCAGGAGGCTGAGGCAGAGAATTGGTTGAACCTGGGAGATGGAGGTTGCAGTGAGCCAAGATTGTGCCACTGCACTCTAGCCTGGGTGACAGAGCGAGACTCCATCTCAAAAAACAAAACAAAACAAAACACTGAGTGAACCCTAATGCCTAATGTAAATTATGGATTCCAGGTGATAACTATGTGTCAATGTGGGCTAATCAAGTGTAGCAAATGTACCATTTGGGTTGGGGATGCTGATAACCAGATAGGCTGTGCATGCATGGGGGCAAGGGCTATAACTTCTGCTCAATTTTGCTGTGAAGTTAAAACTGCTCTAAAAAATAAAGTCTGTTAGAAAGAAAAAAAAGTTATGCAAAAAATGACCCAATACTGTACGTAAGCTAAACATGAACAGAAAATTTAAATTAGAAGAAAAAAAAGGATCCATCCATCACCCAAAGTTAACCAATTCTGCTCCAAAGTATTGGGGGCTGAAAACCAGCTGACATTCTCCAGGCAATCAAGGCTAATCTATCTCCATCAACCCTCTTTCTCCAGTCTTATAGGACCCTTAGCCTCTCTCAAGTAGAGTCAGTATGGACCCATGCAGGCACCATTTGGTGGGACCTGCCCCCAGGAGCAGATAAGGCCTAGAATTACCAATGTGAAAACATATTTTAGACCCAGTATCCAATGGACCAGGGTGAACCTCAAGCATCTGTGTATACATCAAGCTCCAGGCTCTTCCTCAGTGATGCATATGGTTTTCCATGTCCATGTGCCTGGGCTTCTGCCCTGATGTAGTCGTCTGTTCCTCTACTGATAATAAACCCAGCACAGTTGGTCAAGACCATAAGAGGGTCTGGCAAGATGACATGTCCAAGCCTAGTGACTTGAACCAGTTTTCTCTCCTAGATGCTGGCTATAGTCATCTAGCTCCAAACAAGGTCAACCCAGAATCACAGCAAGGCCCCCCTGCCTGATTCTGACCATCTTGTTAGCTAGAAACACTTGCTGCAATGGCTTACCCAATAGATTGGGCCTCCTTGGAAATAGATACTAGTCCACTTCAAGCCTGTACTCACCCCATTCCCAGGCTACTATAATCTGATGACTGACTCACTGGCGTGTGCTGTTGAGGTCCCTGTGCCTCTGATAGACACATCAGTCTGAGATATGACTATCTGGAGCAAGAGAAGGACAATGGGGACTGAGTTTAGGTACAGTAGGAAGAACTTAATAAAACTTTTATAGAAAATGAGAACACATGGACGCAGGAAGGGGAACATCACACTCCGGGGACTGTTGTGGGGTGGGGGGAGGGGGGAGGGATAGCATTAGGAGATATACCTAATGCTAAATGACGAGTTAATGGGTGCAGCACACCAACATGGCACATGGATACATATGTAACAACCCTGCACATTGTGCACATATACCCTAAAACTTAAAGTATAATAATTTTAAAAAAACTTAAATAAATAAATAAATAAATAAATAAATAAAAAGAAAATCTTCTCTTGGGAAGTATAATAAAATAAACAAATGTAAATGAAAATTTATAAGTTAGAAATATACATAAATCTGTTCAAGGATAATGCTGAGCCTAAGACCATCCTAAGTGGGTCTCATTGGCCTTGCAGGCAAAATATCTCTTTATTATATGCATTCATTTAGAAGTCACAGTCCTTTGATGCCAACAAGTCTAATCTTATGCCTTACACTAAATCAACTGGTATCTAAAATATGTCAAAAATTAGGTTGTAAAAATGAATTTAAAGTGACCAGCTGCTCTGCCTATGGAGTTGCCATTCTTTCGTTTCCTTTGCTTAATAAACTTGCTTTCACTTTACTCTTTGGATTTGCCTTGAATTCTTTCTTGGGCAAGATCCAAGAACCCCCTTTGGGGTCTGGATTGGGACTTCTTCCTGGTAACATCTTCCAGGTGAACCCTGAAGGGACAATACTGAGGAAACCCTGGCCCAAAGGAAATAGACTGCAGCACCAATTGGCCAACTTTGGCTGTACCTGCTTATGATGCCCTAGAAACTGCATGCTTTCCTGAGCCTGTTCCTCCAAGCTCTACCTTGAAACCCGTAATCCATTTAAGAAACTGGCAAATGAAAAATCTTAACAACTACTGAATATTCTTCTGCCTGTCTGTGTATTTATATGTGTTGTGTGCGTGATATGAAAGCATTTTGATTAATTGGTTTAAAAACAATAGGTGCTTAAATCAAATATTGTCAGAAAAGTAAAAAGTATAAATGCCTTTTAGTTCATGAGACTTAAGCAATCTTTGATAAATAAAAACAGTTTTACATGCAAGGAAAGTGAAATGTGTTTTTGGTAAAAGATTATAAAAAGGCATGTGAATGTGGATTTTTTTTTTTTTGCCTAGATTTAAGGGTTAAAGGATTGTTTTAGGTTAGATAGGAAAAAGTTGAAGTTTGAACTAGTTGTGGAAGGTTTGTGAAAAATTAATCTTGTAAAAGAAATTCTGTGTATGAACATATTAGCTAAAATTAAAGGGGTAATATTCAGTTTATCCATAAATTGAAGACTGGAATAAAAGCACAACAGATGAATCATTTAGTGGAGGTGATGCATTATGCAGTCACTAAATCCACACATCTGGGAGACCCTTTGGTTTTTTTCCTCCCTCTTATCTTTGACAACCAATTGGTCATCAAGCCTTGGAAACGCTACCTCTGTAGCAGCACTAGAAACTATCTCCTTCTCTCAATTTCCTCTGCCACGGCTTTTTTTTCTGGCTCTGATTTCTCACCTGGCCATGCCCATTGGTTCCACTGCACCAAGTCTGGAGACCCCTTCCCAAGCTGCTCTCCACAGTGTTGTCAGAGAAATCTTTCTAAAATGAAAATCAGATCAATTTATTGCCCAGTTTGACGTACTTCAAAGCTCCTTATAGTTTTAAGACATTTCAATTCCATAACCTTCACCTGACACATGGTCTTTGTGATCTGGCATTTGCCTGGCTCCCTCACTTGATCTTCTGTCATATTCCCTCAGGCATGTGGACTCCAGCTATCTGGAAGAACTCATATGGAATGCACCTGACTAATTCCTGCTTGTCTCTTAAAGCTCAGATCACAGGCAACCTGTCTCTAGTGTCTTTCCTAGCTCCTGCATCTGAGTCCATGGTACCTTTGTGTGCTGTCCTCACATCATTAGTTGCTTTGTTGGCTTTTACTAGACTGCAAGCTCCTTGAGGGCAAGGACTTGACTTGCCATTTTGTACTCCTAGGACCTGATATTTGAGATATAGTATATGCTCAAAAAATGAGTGCTAAATGAATAAACAAACACATTTCAAAGATTAATAAAGAAACAAAGTGAAACCCATGTTCCTCCCATGTCCTCTCAGAATCCTGTTTCATCCCGACTTCCACATGAACCTGGCTCAGTGGGGCACCAGTGTTTTGTAAATACCTCAATCACAACTACAGAGTGTGCATCAAACACTGAGAATCATAGAGGACCAGGCAGATGACAAGAGTGGCTGAAGGTGACTGACCCAAGTGGCCAGGGAAGTAAGGAGGTAGGAGGACAGCTGGAGCCAGGGACTTTTATAGAAGCCAAGAGTGGTTTCTGGATTGGGGGAGTGGTCAACATTGGCCAGAGCTGCTGAGAGGTCCAGTAGGACTGGGACAGAAAAGCATCCTACTGATTTCACAAATAGGAAGTTACCAGTGACTCTGGAAAGAGGAGCTTCAATGGCAGCGAGAAGAAGGAGGACGATAAGCCAGAATTTAATGCACTGGGGAATTAATAACAGGATGTAAAGACAATGCATGTAGATAATACTTGGTAATGAAGGAAGAGAGAGAAGTAGGGCAGTAATGGGATGAGGAGGGTTAAGCAGAGGTTTTTGTTTACTTGTTTTTAATGATGAGAGAATCTTGAACAAACAAATATGGAAAGAACCCAAATAATACAATAGGAATAGAGGCAAATGAAAATTTCCAGGAAGGCATGCTATGGCTATAACAGATTACATGGCATAGGTCAGAACTATTGACAAAATGTCAATAATGAGGCTGTAAATAACAGATGTCCAGGTGTAGTCCTGGCAGCTAGTTCTAGGAAACAGATTGCTGTTAACTATTCTAAGTTCTGGGAATTTATTTCATAGGTAAAGCAATGGAGTGGGTGGAAATTTGATATTCACAACTTGTTTCAGGCTAAGGATAAAAGGCAGAAATAAGCAAGCTCACAGTAGGGAAATAGTGACACTGACTTTCACAAAATGGGATAAAAAGCAATGGCTTTGGGGTTAGGGTTGCCAATAGCAGATGCCAATTAAAATTTGATTTTAAGCTGGGCATGGAGGCTCATACTTATAATCACAGCACTTTGCGGGGGCCAAGGTGGGACGATCGCTTGAGGCCAGGAGTTTGAAACCAGCCTGGGGGACAGAGGAAACTATGTCTCAAAAAATAATAAAAATAAAATAAAATAAAATTTGAATTTCAGATAAACAAGTGAATAATTTTTTAGTATAATTATGTTCTGGCCGGGCACAGTGGCTCACGCCTGTAATCCCAGCACTTTGGGAGGCCGAGACAGGCGGACCACGAGGTCAGGAGTTCGAGACCAGCCTGGCCAATATGGTGAAACCCCATCTCTACTAAAAATACAAAAATTAGCTGGGTGTGGTGGTGTGTGCCTGTAGTCCCAGTTACTCAGGAGGCTGAGGCAGAAGAATTGCTTGAACCCAGGAGGTGGAGGTTGCGGTGAGCCGAGATTGCGCCACCGCACTCCAGCGTGGGCGACAGAACAAAACTCCATCTCAAAAAAAAAAAAAAAGTGTTCTATGTGAAATTTGGGACACACTTAACATTAAAAAATTATTGTTTATCTGAAACTAAAATTTAATTAGGCATTTTGTATTTTATCTGTAACCCTATTTAGGGTACATACCTATTTGCAGGACAATTATTCTGTTTATTGAATCACAAAATGCTAGTTGTGAAAAAACTTCAGAGATAATCTAACATAAGTCTCCTATTTGATGAAGAGAAGCCTGAGGGTCAGAGCATGAATGTGCCTGCCCGCTGTCACAAAAGGTGGAGCTGAGGACTGATCCTGGACTGCTTGAGGTTTCGACAGAAGAATAATTCCTAATTCTATTTTTGAGTCTAGCTTTAGGAGACATAATGAAGGTTGCTACAGAAGAATAATTCCTAATTCTATTTTTGAGTCTAGCTTTAGGAGACATAATGAAATTCCCTAAGATGCCTTAGAATCACAATAATTTTAATAGACTTTATTCAATAAAGAAATACATATATTCTATGACTTCTTTAGGAATTACTGAGGGAAAAGGTACATTGTTGAATTGAGTAGTCACTCATAATACATCCCAATTACAAAAAGGTTAATAACCTTTACACTGGAAATGAGTCCAAGGGAGGGATCATGACTACTTTTCCTTTTCTCTTTTTTTTTTTTGAGACAGAGTCTCGCTCTGTCGCGCAAGCTGGAATGCAGTTGCGCAATCTTGGCTCACTGCAACCTCCGCCTCCCTGGGTTCAAGTGATTCTCCTCAGCCTCCCGAGTAGCTGGGATTACAGGCGCCCGCCATCACACCCGGCTAATTTTTGTATTTTTAGTAGAGATGGGGTTTCACCATGTCGGCCAGGCTGGTCTCAAACTCCTGGCCTCAGGTGATCCGCCCACCTCAACCTCCTAAAGTGCTGGGATTACAGGCGTGAGCCACTGCGCCTGGCCTACTACTTAAATTTTCATGGGTAACGTCTAGCATATGCTTGTTGGTAGGAGGCTGACAATCATCTAATGAAAAAAATACTGCATAATTTTTTCTCAGGGTCTATTTAATAAATTTGAAATTAATTATGGGATCACAATTAATTTTTATTAATTTATAATTAATAATTTATAATTAGTTGTGGGATCACAGAGGATCAGTCTAGGAAAACTGCAAAATTAGAACACGGGCAGGACAATGAACTAAATATGTTATAGTGGGAAGATTGGAGAATGACAGCGAGACTGGCATCTGATTAGAATTTTTTTTTTTTTTTTTTGACATGGAGTTTCGCTCTTGTCGCCCAGGTTGGAGTGCAGTGGTGCAAGCTCAGCTCACTGCAACCTCTGCCTCCTGGGTTCAAGCAATTCTCCTGCCTCAGCCTCCTGAGTAGCTGGGATTACAGGTGCCCACCACCATGCCCAGCTAATTTTTTGTATTTTTAGTAGAGACAGGTTTTCGCAGATGTTGGGCAGGCTGGTCTCAAACTCCTGACGTCAGGTGATCTGCCCGCCTCAGCCTCCCAAAGTGCTGAGATTACAGGCATGATCCACCATGCCTGGCCTAGAATTTTTAAAGTATAGATGAATGCTGAAGAAACAGGATATGGCGGCCGGGCGCGGTGGCTCACGCCTGTAATCCCAGCACTTTGGGAGGCCGAGGCGGGCGGATCACAAGGTCAGGAGATCGAGACCATCCTGGCTAACACAGTGAAACCCCGTCTCTACTAAAAAATACAAAAAATTAGCCAGGCGAGGTGGCGGGCGCCTGTAGTCCCAGCTACTCGGGATGCAGAGGCAGGAGAATGGCGTGAACCCTGGGGGGGCAGAGCCTGCAGTGAGCCGAGATCGTGCCACTGCACTCCAGCCTGGGCGACAGCAAGACTCTGTCTCAAAAAAAAAAAAAAAAAAGAAAAAAAGAAACAGGATATGGCTTCAGCTCTGTAACTTTGTAAAGACTGATGAATGAAGTGTAAGATTATGAAGATAATCTTGGTTGAATACTTGAAAGATGCAATGACTCATTCTTAAAAAAAACAGAACAAAACTTGGATTTCAACCCAGAGACTCCAGCCCAGAGGTTCCCAAACATTACTGTGCCTTAGGATCATCTGGGGAGTTAAAAAAAAAATTCAGATTCTTAATCAGCCACCCCATTAGATTCATGCAGAGTACAGTGGAGCCTAGGTATCTGTGTCTTATCAAATGCTCCAGGTAATTCTATTTTTTTTTTTTTTTTTTAGACGGAGTCTCGCTGTGTTACCAGGCTGGAGTGCAGTGGGTGATCTAGGCTCACTGCAACCTTAGCTTCCTGGGTTTAAGCGATTCTCTTACCTCAGCCTCCCGAGTAGCTGGGATTACCAGCACATGCCAACACACCCACCTAATTTTTTTTGTATTTTTAGTAGAGGCAGGGTTTCACCATCTTGGCCAGGCTGGTCTCAAACTCCTGACCCCAGGTGATCCACCCACCTCAGCCTCCCAAAGTGCTGGGATTGCAGGCATGAGCCACAGTGCCTGGCCTGCCCCAGGTAATTCTATTGCACCTAGGCTGCAGATCAACCTCTATATTTTACAAAATACCACTCTAGTCAGTCTGGATGGAGACTGGCCATGTAAAGCCTAGGCTATAGAGGCCATATGTGTCAGCTAAAGCAGAGATGACAGACCACATGGCCGTATGTGTACCTTTGAGAAGTTACTTAATCTCCCCTGACTCAGTTTCCTCATCTGTAAAATGGGAGAATGACAGCATTTACTCCTAGAGAATTTAACAAGTTAATAAATTTAAGGGATGTAGAATAGAGTTGGACAGAGTAAAAACCTGGCTGGGCATGGTTGCTCACATATGTAATCCCAGCACTTTGGGAGGCCGAGGCGGGCAGATCATGAGGTCAGGAGATCAAGACCATCTTGGCCAACATGGTGAAACCCTGTCTCTACCAAAAATACAAAAAAATAGCCGGGCGTGGTGGCACACGCCTGTAGTCCCAGCTACTCAGGAGGCTTAGGGAGGAGAATTGCTTGAATCCTGGAGGCAGAGGCTACAGTGAGCCGAAATTGCGCCACTGCACTCCAGCCTGGGCGACAGAACAAGACTCCCATCTAAAAAAAACAAACAACAAGAACAACAAAAAAACGCTAGGCGCGGTGGCTCATGCCTGTAATCTCAGCACTTTGGGAGGCTGAGGTGGGTGGATCACTTGAGGTCAGGAGTTCGAGACCAGCCTGGCCAACATGGTAAAACCCCATCTCTACTAAAAATACAAAAAACTAGTCAGGCATGGTGGCGGGCGCCTGTAATCCCAGCTCCTCAGGAGGCTGAGGTAGGAGAATCGCTTGAACCCAGGAGGCAGAGGTTGCAGTGAACCAAGATGGCACCATTGCACTCCAGTCTGGGCAACAAGAGCGAGACTTCATCTAAAGAAAAACAAAACAAAAAACACCTAATATATGTCAGCTATGATAATTATTAGGCTGCTAATAATGTTTCACTTAAAAGGGGAAGAGGAAGTGGCAACAGAAGGGAAATGGCTCAGAAGACAGCAAATATCTCACTTTACACCACTGTCTTGCACTATATTTGTGCTACTATTATCCCAATATCATAGCATGCAGCTTGGGGCCTCTGATGCCTTTGGGTTTTCTATCTATAATGCTCTTCTCCTGCTTCTTCACAAGCCTACCTTTCAACTCATTCCCATCTCGGCTCAGGTCATGTAGACCAGCCATCATCTTCAGGAGAACTTTCCCTAAATCTCAGGTTAGACAAAGTACCTCTCTTCTGAGATCTTTCTCTGCACTTCCCCTTGTGCTCCATCTCTGCTCTTACTACGGCATGGTGAATATTTACAGTCTCCTCCCCTTCCTGGTCTGGGAGCTCCTTGAGGGGTGAGTCTGTTCTGCTTACCAATCTAGCCCCTGCTCTTGCCTGGCGTAGTTGAGTAGAGCAGAGCCTGCCTCCACCAGGAGAGCCTGGGACACCTTCTTTACCATGGCTAGTATTACACAAACATTCTGGTGCTCCAAGTTGCACCCCCTGGGCTGGCTCTTAGTGAAGATATTGAGTCTAAACTTGGGGTCAAAGAAAAACTAATTGCCAAGTTAGAAACCACAAATTCGGGTTAATTTCTTTCCTTTTCTTTTCTTTTTCTTTCTTTTTTTTTTTTTGATATGGAGTCTCACTGTGTTACCCAGGCTGGAGTGCAGTGACACCACCATAGCCCACTGCCGTCTGGGTTCAAGTGATCTTCCCGCCTCAGCCTCTCAAGTAGCTGGAACTATAGGCATGTGCTACTATGTCTGGCTAAATTCAGGTTAATTTCTAAGAACTAACGGCTAAAGAACCCCGACAATATGACCACAGTTGACCCTTGAACAAAACGTTTGAACTGCGTGGGTCCACTTATACAAAGATATTTTTTCAACAAAAGTTACACCAAGTGTGCCTGCCTCTCCTGCCTTCCCATCCATTTCCTCCACCTCTTCCACCTCTGCCACCCTTGAGACAGCAAGATAGCCTACTCAATGTGAAGACAGGGATGAAGACCTTCATGATGATCCATTTCCACTTCATGAATAGTAAATACACTTTCTCTTCCTTTTGATTTTCTTAATAACATTTTTCTCTAGCTTACTTTATTGTAAAAATACAGTATATGATAAAGATACAAAATATATGTTAATCAATTGTTTAGGTTATCAAGAAGTCTTCTGGTCAATAGGCTACTAGTGGTTTGAGGAATCTAATCTTTTATGTAGATTTTCAACTTCGTTGGGGGGTTGGCACCCTAACCCTCTCATTGTTCAAAGGTCAACTGTAGTTCTAAAAACAAAAGGAATTGCTGGGATGGTGCTGTTTGGAATAATTCAGAGATCAAGGAGATTCATAAACTTAGTTTCCACGACAACCCCCACCCCCCGCAAAAAAAAAAAAAGAAAAAAAAAAGAGCCAGGCATGGTGGCTCACGCCTGTAATCCCAGCACTTTGGGAAGCTGAGGCAGGCAGATCATGAGGTCAGGAAATCGAGACCATCCTGGCTAACATGGTGAAATCCTGTCTCTACTGAAAATACAAAAAAAATTAGCTGGGCATGGTGGCCGGCGCCTGTAGTCCCAGCTACTCAGGAGGCTGAGGCAGGAGAATGGCGTGAAACCAGGACACGGAGCTTGCAATGAGCCGAGATAGCGCCACTGCACTCCGCCTTGGGCAACAGAGCGAGACTCCCGTCTCGAAAAAAATAAAAGAAACTATTATCTGTTGAGCAGCTCCATTTGTAAGTCAGTATACTAGGCAGTTAAAGGTCTTGATTTGGTCAACATAAGAGGCTGGTGATGTAAGTACCACCTCACTCAATTCATACATATGAAGCCATGATTTCAGTTGCCCAAGAGTACCTGGCACAATAAATGAAGTAATAGAAGATATTCATTCTTTTTTTTTTTTTTTTTTTTTTGAGATGGAGTCTCACTCTGTTGCCCAGGCTGGAGTGCAATGGCGCAATCTCGGCTCACTGCAACCTCCCTCTCTCGGGTTCAAGCGATTCTTCCGCCTTAGCCTCTCCGCATCATGCAGGGCTAATTTTTGTATTTTTGTAGAGATGGGGTTTCACTATGTTGGCCAGGCTGGTCTTAAAACATTGACCTCAGGTCTGCCTGCCTCAGCCTCCCAAAGTGCTGGGATTATAGGCATGAGCCACCACACCAGGCCAGAAGATACTCATTCTAATTCTGGAGATGAATGAGGTTAAGTAAAACAGCACTGAGATTTTTCTAGAAAGAGTCATGACAGCCAGATACTTTATCTTGGTGTGTTTTTCAGACATGTCCTCTCACTTCTCTTCAAGATGAAGAGTCCTCTCTGGGTGAAAGGGTCCTCAGTTCCCCTTCCTCATGGTTAGTACTGAGGAGAAGCTGCCCAGGGATGGGATGATTCCTAACAGGATACTCAGGACTTTTACTCTTCTTAAAGTACAGGGTCTGTAATGCTCTTCAAGGCATGGGGGAAATGTGGGGTCTGAAGCCCAGAAACTCTCCTTAACTTGTTGGGACTATTAAGCCCCGGCTGTTTCTAAGAAAGTTTTCTTGATTTTTTTTTTTTAATACGGAGTCTTGCTCTGTCGCCCATCCTACGAGTGCAGTGGTGCGATCTTGGCTCATTGCAACCTCTGTCTCCTGGGTTCAAGCGATTCTCCTGCCTCAGCCACCCAAGTAGCTGGGACTATAGGCACGCACCACGATTCCCAGCTAATTTTTGTATTTTTAGTAGAGAGGGGTTTCACTATGTTGGCCAGGTTGGTCTCGAACTCCTCACCTCATGATCTGCCTGCCATGGCCTCCCAAAGTGCTGGGATTACAGGCATGAGCCACCACGCCTGGCCTAGTTTCCTGGATTCTTGATGCCAGTTAGGTTGTGGGGACTAATACTCCACCACGGGCAGTCTTGAGCACCTATGCAGTCATCACCTTAACACCCACAGGAGTCTCCAGCCCTAAATCCTCTGTCCTAATAACCTCGTGACCATAACTTGCTCACTATGTGCCCTTTTGCATCACTCTCCATCCATTTATGAATGTGACCTAATTAGCACCCTTAGTTACCTTACCATATATCCCTAAGTGTTAGTCTTAAGGTAACACTATTCCCTTTATTCCTAGGTATTCTTCTCCAAACCCCTTTCTGTTACCTCACAATGACACAGTGTCACTTCCCCTCTCATACAGAAAAAATTAATACCACTACTCTGCAGCCAGTTGGCTGATTCCTCACAAAGGCCTTTACCATCTTAGAAGGACTATCAGCACTATATAAATTGATGTGAAACATTATAAAACTAAGTTTGTCTCTTTATTCATGTTGTCATGTGAAAATGACTACATCACATTTCAATAATATGGAAAGTAGCCGGGTGCGGTGGCTCACGACTGTAATCCCAACACTTTGGGAGGCAGAGGAGGGCGGGTCACCTGAGGTCAGGAGGTCGAGACCAGCCTGGCCAACATGGTGAAACCTCGTCTCTACTAAAAATACAAAAAATTAAGGCCATACCCAGAGACTCATGCCTGTAATCCCAGCACTTTGGGAGGCTGAGGCGGATGGATCACTTGAGGTCAGGAGTTCAAGACCAGCCTGGCCAACATGGTGAAACCCCATCTCTACTAAAAATATAAAAATTAGCCGGGTGTGATGGCAGGCACCTCTAATCCCAGCTACTTAGGAGGCTGAGGCAGGAGAATTGCTTGAACCCGGGAAGCAGAGGTTGCGGTGAGCCGAGATCGTGCCATTGCACTCCAGCCTGGGCAACAGAATGAGACTGTCTCAAAAAAAAAAAAAAAAAATCAGCCGGGAGTGGTGGCGGGGGCACCTGTAATCCCAGCTACTCAGGAGGCTGAGGCAGGAGAATCGCTTGAACTCAGGAGGCAGAGGTTGCAGTGAGCTGATATCTTGCCATTGCACTCCAGCCTGGGCAACAAGAGTGAAACTCTGTCTCAAAAAAAAAAAAAAAAAAAAATTGTCAATATTTACAGGCCGGGCGTGGTGGCTCACACCTGTAATCCCAGCACTTTGGGAGGCCGAGATGGGTGGATCTGAGGTCAGGAGATCAAGACCATCCTGGACAACATGGTGAAACCCTGCCTCTACTAAAAATACAAAAATTAGCTGGGCGTGGTGGTGCACGCCTGTAGTCCCAGCTACTTGGGAGGCTGAGCAGGAGAATTGCTTGAATCCAGAAGGCAGAGGCTGCCTTGAGCCGAGATCGTGCCACTGCACTCCAGCCTGGGCGACAGGGCGAGACTTCATTTAAAAAAAAAACAAAAAACAAAAAAGCAAAACAAAACAAAAACCCCAAACAAAACAAACAAACAAACAAAACAATAAAACAAAGTGTATAATTTGGCCAGTTGTGGTGGCTCACGACTGTAATCCCAGTACTTTGAGAGGCCAAGGCATGAGGATCGCTTGCAGTCATGAGTTTGAGACCAGACTGGACAACATAGTGAGACCTCATATCTACTAAAAATAAAAAGAATTAGCCAGGCATGGTAGTGTGTGCCTGTAGTCCCAGCTACTCTGGAGGCTGAGGCAAGAGGATCACTTGAGCCCAGGAGTTTGAGGCTGCCATGAGTTGTGACTAAGCCACTGCACTCCAGCTTGGGAGCGAGATCCTGTCTCAATGAAATAAAAGAAAATGTACGATTCAATTTTTTAGTATGTTCAAAGAGTTGTGCAGCCATTACTACAATCAATTATCAAATCTAGAACATTTTCATCCCCCCCCCAAATAAACCATATTTTAATAAACCCCATTTTTCCCTCCTCCCGACCCCTGGCAAACACTTATATACTCTGTTTCTATGGATTTGCTTCTTCTGGGTATTTAATATAAATGGAATCCTATGTAGCTTTTTTGGTCTAATTTATTTCACTTAGTATAATGTTTTCCAGGTTCATCCATGCTACAGCATCAATCAGTATTTTATTCCTTTTTATGGCCAAATAATATTCTAATTGTATTAACATACATTTTGTTTATCTACTCATCAGTGACAAACATTTTGGTTGTTTCTACCTGTTGGCTAGTGTGAATAGTGTTGCTATGATCATTCATATACAAGTTTTTGTTTGAATTATTATTTTTAATTCTTTTAGGCATTTACCTAGAAAGAGAATTGCTAGTCATGTTGTAATTCTTTTTTTTTTTTTTTTTTTGAGACGGACTCTCGCTCTGTTGCCCAGGCTGGAGTGCAGTGGCGCAATCTCGGCTCACTGCAAGCTCCGCCTCCCGGGTTCACGCCATTCTCCTGCCTCAGCCTCTCCGAGTAGCTGGGACTACAGGCGCCCGCCACCACGCCTGGCTAATTTTTTTGTATTTTTGGTAGAGACGGGGTTTCACCGTGGTCTCGATCTCCTGACCTCGTGATCCGCCTGCCTCGGCCTCCCAAAGTGCTGGGATTACAAGCGTGAGCCACCGCGCCCGGCCATGTTGTAATTCTATGTTTATTTTTAATTTTTATTTTTTTTAGAGATGGGGTTTCACTAGGTTGCTGAGGCTGGTCTTGAACTGGCCTCAAATAATCCTCCTGCTTCAGTCTCCCAAGTAGCTGGGGTTGCAGACAGAAACCATTTGTATTTGGTGTTTATTTTTAATTTTTTGAGGAACTGCCAAACTGTTTTCTGTGGTGGCTGCATCATTTTTCATGCCTACCAGCAATGTATTAGGGTTCCAATTTCTTAGCATTCACACTAACACTTTTATTTTTTCCTTTAAAAAATTTATGTAGGTGTGAGTGGCATCTCATTGTGGTTTGGATTTGCATTCCACTAATGACTTATGATGTTGAACATCTTTTCATGTGATTTGGGGCCATTTGGCCCATTCGATACCTTCTTTGGAGAAATGCCTACTCAAGTCCTTTGCCTGTTTTTCAATTGGATTGTCTTTTTTTTCTTGAGACAGGGTGTCACTCTGTTGCCCAGGCTGCAGTGCAGTGGTGTGATCTTGCCTCACTGCAACCTCTGCTTCCCGGGTTCAAGTGATTCTCCTGCCTCAGCCTCTTGAGTAGCTGGGATTACAGGCACGCACCACCACACCCGGCTAATTTTTGTATTTTTAGTAGAGATGGGATTTCACCATGTCGACCAGGCTGGTCTTGAACTCCTGGCCTCAAGTGATCTGCCTGCCTTGGCCTCCCAAAGTGCTGGGATTACAGGCATGAGCCACCGTGCCTGGCCACAGTGGCAATTTTAATAATTTTTAAATTACTTTTTGAGCCACACCTGGTAGCTGACACCTATAATCCTAGCGTTTTGGGAGACTGAGGCAGGCAGATCACTTGAGCCTCAGAGGTCGAGACCAGCCTGGGCAACATGGTGAAACCTCATATCTACAAAAAATACAAAAAAATTAGCCAGGCATGGTGGTGCGCACTTGTAGTCTCAGCTACTTGGGAGGTACTGAGGTGGAGGGATCATCCCTGTCTCAAATTCCAGGCTGGTCTCAAACTCCTGGCTTCAAGCAATAATAATAATGTATTATTATTCTCTCTGTCTCCAGAGTATTGGGATTACAGGCGTGAACCACTGTGCCCACCTTATTTTTTGTCTTTTTGTTGTAAGACTTCTTTATATATTCTGAATATCAATCCCTGATGAGCTATATGGCTTGTAAATATTTTCTCCCATTCTTTAGATTGTCTTTTCACTCTTGATAGTGTCCTTTGATGCATAAAAGTTTTTAATTTTGACGAAGTCCAATTTATCTATTTTTTTGTTGTTGATTACTGTTTTGGTGTCATATTCAATAAATTGTCACAGGATCCTTAAGGTGTTGCTTTGCCAGCTAGAAACCTCTGTGGCCGGTGGCGCCTTCTGCCTGAGTATTGCTTGCACCCACTGGGTTTGTTCTGCCCACTCAGCCCAGCAGGCAACGCAACAGCCTGGGCTGGGCTCTCCAAAGGGCTGCAGTTCTTTTCTTCTTGTCGCTGGGAATGTGGCAAGTGGAGGGGTGTATTTCAGCCCTATGTGTTACTACAGCTCTTTTTTTTTTTTTTTTTTGAGATAGAGTCCCACTCTGTTGCCCAGGCTGAAGTGCAGTAGCATGATCTCAGCTCACTGCAACCTCCGCCTCCTGGGTTCAAGCAATTCCCCTGCCTCAGACTCCTGAGTAGCTGGGATTACAGGCACGTGCCACCATGCCCAGCTCATTTTTGTATTTTTAGTAGAGACGGGGGTTTCACCATGTTGGTCAGGCTGGTCTCAAACTCCTGACCTCCTGATCTGCCCACCTCAGCCTCCCAAAGTGCTGGGATTACAGGTGTGAGCCACTGTGACCAGCTGTATTACAGCTCTTTTAGCTGCTATTTGGCAGGTCCTGAGTTTTTGTTCCCTGTCCAGGAAGAATGAAGTACATGGACAACTAGAGGGTGAGCAAGGTGGAGAGGAGCTTCATTGAGAGGCAGAACCATTCTCAGGAGACCCAAAGTGGGTAGCTCCTTTCTGCAAGCAGGTCATCCCAACGAGTGTCCAGCTGTCAGAGGAGAAGAGACCCGCAGTGGGTAGCTCCCTTCCACAGGCAGGTCATCCCAATGTCTGTGCAGCCCTCAGCAGACAGGAGACCTGGAGTGGGTAGCTCCTATTCGCAGGCAGATCATCCCATCATCTCTGCGGCCCTTAGTGGAGAAGAGACATGGAGTGAGTAGCTCCTAATAGCAGGCAGGTCTTCCTGTTGTGTGCCTGAGTCTGGTTGAGACTGAGGTTTTTATGGGCTTCAGAGGGGAGGAAATGAGTGCTGAATTGGTCCATGGTTCGCCATGGGTGGGTCCAGAAAAACCACCATAAGTTCTCACTCCAGTCCATGGAACTGGCAGCCCAGCCCACAGGCTTCAGGCTGTCACTGGCTTGAAGGTGGGGCTTCACCGGGCACCTGCCCCTTTCAGTCCACGAGCCTGTCTGCTTCCTGCTGCCATCAATCTGCCATCCAAGTGCCCATGGCACCAAGGCTGTTTGTGCCAAGGGGTGCCTGCAGGCCCATGGTGAGCTGCCCTCAGCACCCCCTTGGCCTCCCACTTATGCTTATCTCTGCCCAAAGCCCAGAGAGGGCCAAGTTGGCAGGGGGCTGGTGTATCAGTGCTGCCCTGAGCATGTGCACACTGTAGCAGGTTGTGACAGTGCCTGGGCTCAGCCTCAACTTTGCTCCAAAATTGGAGTGGGCACCAGGAGCAGGAAGAGGCCAGGCAGTGGGAACAGGCATTTTTGAGCCTGTGGGGGCAGGGGGCTTCCTGAGTCAAGAGTGCAGGGATGCCTGGGTCCACAGCCACAGCTGGTTGGCTGCAGCTGCACCGGCCCTGCCAACTTGGAAGGGAGTGGGGCTCCCACCTGTTCTTGGCTCCCATTCGCTCCATGGAGTGTGCAGCCCCAGCCATGCCCACCCCCCCTACCAGCCTCCCCAAATGCTGGTGTCATGGCAGTAGCCACCACTCCAAACAGGCCGCTGCTGCCATCAAAATCATCAGCAAATCCAAGCTCAAGAAGATTCCTGTATTTTCTTTCAAGAATTTTATAGTTTTAGTCCTTATATTTAGATTTTTTTTTGGAGATAATTTTTGTGTGTCATGTGAGGGAGGAGTCCAACTTCATTCTTTTTTCTTTCTTTTTTTTTGAATAGAGACAGGGTCTCACTCTGTTGCCTCGGCTGTTCTCAAACTCCTAGGTTCAAATGATCCTCCTGCCTCGGCCTCCCAAAGTCAACTTCATTATTTTGCATGTGGATTTTCCATCACCATTTGTTGAAAAGAGTATTCTTTCCCCATTGAATTGTCTTGGCACCATTGTTGAAAATCAATTGACTATATGTGAGGGTAGAATGTATTATTCTTTTTTTTTTTTCCTGCAAAGTCCAGGATCGAGGCTTAGAATGTATTTTTTTTTTTTTTTTTTGAGACGGAGTCTCGCTCTGTCACCCAGGCTGGAGTGCAGTGGCGCGATCTCGGCTCACTGCAAGCTCCACCTCCTGGGTTCACGCCATTCTCCTGCCTCAGCCTCTCCGAGTAGCTGGGACTACAGGCACCCGCCACCACACCCAGCTAATTTTTTGTATTTTTAGTAGAGACGGGGTTTCACCGTGTTAGCCAGGATGGTCTCGATCTCCTGACCTCGTGATCCGCCCGCCTCGGCCTCCCAAAGTGCTGGGATTACAAGCGTGAGCCACCGCGCCTGGCCTAGAATGTATTATTAAAAAGAAAGAAAGAAAAAAAAGCAACAAAACAGAATAAAGCCTACTCATCCTTCCATTACAGAAACCAGCCTGTTAAGTTGTGTCTCAGCCTTAAGGAACTAGGTCTATCTGATCATAACAGTTGTACCAAACTAGTAGATGTAGCAACACATCATCTTGAATTACGACACACACAAACAGCTGCAACTTTACTCGTCCCAAGGGCTCTCTGGAACATCCCACAAATGACTAGAAATTGTTTTTTGGAACTTGGTGTTATGGGGAGATAATCTGAAAGACTGACCCAATAACCTTGCTTCTGGACACTAACATTATTTGTCTTTAAGATTTGCATTTTAGAAAATTTGTTGCCTCATATACAAAGTTTTTGGTCCCAGTACAATTTTTGTAGAGGCAATGGTGAGCTAACTAAATTCATTTTGGTTAATAAAAAATGTCTACTTCCAGGCTGGACGTGGTGGCTCACATCTTTAATCCCAGCACTTTGGGAAGCCAAGGCAGTCCAATCACCTGAGGTCAGGAGTTCAAGACCAGCCTGACCAACATGGAGAAATCCCATCTCTACTAAAAATAAAATTAGCTGGGCATGGTGGTGCATGCCTGTAATCCTAGCTACTTGGGAGGGTGAGGCAGGAGAATTGCTTGGACCCGGGAGGCGGAGGTTGCAGTGAGCTGAGATCGCACCATTGCACTACAGCCTGGGCAACAGCAGCAAAACTCTGTCTCAATAAATAAATAAAGAAAGAAAGAAAGAAAGAAAAATAAAAGAGGCCAGGTGCTGTGGCTCATGCCTGTAATCCCAGCACTTTGGGAGGCTGAGGCGGGCAGATCAGGAGGTCAGGAGTTCGAGACCAGCCTGGCCGATATTGCAAAACCCCATCTCTACTAAAAATACAAAAATTAGCCAGGTGTGGTGGCGGGCACCTGTAGTCCCAGCTACTTGGGAGGCAGAGGCAGGAGAATCGCTTGAAGCCAGGAGGCAGAGGTTGCAGTGAGCCGAGATCACGCCACTGCACTCCAGCCTGGGCGACAGAGCGAGACTCCATCTAAAAAAAAAAAAAGGAAAAAAAGTCTACTTCCGAGTTTTCTCTCTCTCTCTCTCTCTTTCTCTCTCTCTCTTCTTTCTTTCTTTCTTTCTGACGAAGTTTTGCTTCTGTGGCCCAGGCTGGAGTGCAGTGGCGCTATCTCATCTCACTGCAACCTCAGCCTCCCAGGTTCAAGCGATTCTCCCACCTCAGCCTCCCAAGTAGCTGGGATTACAGGTGCCCACCACGACACCCAGTTAATTTGTATTTTTAGTAGAGATGGGGTTTCACCATGTTGGCCAGGCTGCTCTCAAATTCCTGACCTCAAGTGATCCGCCCGCCTTGGCCTCCCAAAGTGCTGGGATTACAGGCATAAGCCACCGTGCCCGGCGGAAATATGGACTTCTAATTAAAGGACTAGTGACATTTTCACTTTACTCTCTTCTCTCAAACCCCATTAAAAACAACAACAAAAGGTATAAAAATTAAATAGCATCAATTTCTATTAAGAAAGAAAAAAAAAAACCACTGCTGAAAACCACAAAACATGATACATTCCTGCCTATTACTGTCAACCCTGCCCCAGAAAGAGGAGGGCATACAGCCATCTGGTACATGCTGCACCTTGGACTTTTAACAGGATATAGAATTCCCTCAGAATTGAGCCTCAGAGGCATCTTCAGAGGCTCACCATCTTCAGAGGCAACTAGTGTTCTTTTTGTTTGGGTTTTTTTTTTTTTTTTTTTTTAGATGGAGTTTTGCTCTCGTCGCCCAGACTGGAGTGCAATGGTGTGATCTCAGCTCACTGCAACCTCCGCCTCCTGGGTTCAAGCGATTCTCCTGCCTCAACCTCTTGAGTAGCTGGGATTATAGGCGACCGCCGCCAGGCCTGGCTAATTTTTATATTTTTAGTAGAGATGAGGTTTCACCATGTTGGGCAGGCTAGTCTCGAACTCCTGACCTCAGGTGATCCACCTGCCTCAGCCTCCCAAAGTGCTGGGATTACAGGCGTGAGCCACCGTGCCTGGCCTGTTGTTTGTTTTTTAAGGACATTAATTTTTTTTGAGACAGGATCTTACTCTGTTGTCCAGGCTAGAGTGCAGTGGCAGTGGAGTGCATGGCTCATTGAGGCCTTGACTTCCTGGACTCAAATGATCAGGAGGAGGGTCTTAAAAAGAGGCTGGCTGGCATGGTTGCTCATGCCTGCAATCCTAGCACTTTGGGAGGCTGAAGTGGGCAGATCATTTGAGCCCAAGAGTTCAAGACCAACCTAGGCAACATGGCAAAACTCGTCTCTACTAAAAACACAAAAATTACCCTAGTGTGGTAGAGCATGCCTATAGTTCCAGCTACTTGGGAGGCTGAGGATCACTTGAGCCCAGAAGGCAGAGTCTGCAGTGAGTCGAGGCTGCACCACTGCACTCCAGTGACAGAGTGATACCCTGTCTCAAAAACAAACTAACAAACACACAAAAAACAAAACAAACAAAAAACAAATATAAAGGGTGAAAAATGGCTGGGCGCGGTGGCTCACGCCTGTAATCCTAGCACTTTGGGAGGCTGAGGCAGGCAGATCATGAGGTCAGGAGTTTGAGACCAGCCTGGCCAACATAGTGAAACTCCATCTCTACTAAAAAATACAAAATTAGCCAGGTGTGGTGGCACGCGACCGTAGTCCCAGCTACTCGGGAGGCTGAGGCAGAGGAATCGCTTGAACCCGGGAGGTGGAGGTTGCAGTGAGCCGAGATCATGCCATTGCACTCCAGTCCAGGTGACAGTGTGAGACTCCGTTTCAAACAAACAAACAACAACAAAAAAACCCTCAATATTATATTATGAACATCTTCTTGGGTTATTAAGCATGCACAGAAAACTTTAAATTGTGGTTTAATGTTCTAGACCATGGCTATAAAACAGTTCACCTACTGCTAGATGTTTCAGTTTCTACCAGTTTTTTGCTATTATAAATAGTGCTGCAATGAATATCACAATACATAAAGACACTTTGAATCCCATTTTTGTGGTATTTGCAAACCTTTTCCAAACAATCTCTTCCAATGAGTGGTATTAGCTCCAAATGCATGCTTTGTTCCTTCCTGGTCTTTTTTTTTGTACTTGACTTCCCTAGTCATATTACTTGAAGGCTCAGTCTCCCTTCAGTTCCCAGAATAATCTGGCTTTGAAGTAGTATTGAAGCAGCTTTCAGTTTTCACATAATAGCTCCATATCAGCTAGGTCTACTTTGATCTCCTTCCCTGGTTTCTTTTCTAGGAAACATTCTTGTCCTTTGCACCCTTTGGGAGAACCAGAGCCCTGCCCTGCTCTTGCCAACAGGGACTGGAACTGTGCCCTTGAGCCTCAGCCCAGTCACTTCTTTGTGTATTTGGAGAAAAGGACTGCAGGAGGCTTTATTTTAATCTCTTAGAGTGAGAGGACGTGTGGTCAGATCCACTTTGGCAGCAAGCTATGGTCTTTTTGTTTTTTTTTGTAGAGGGAAGGCTCTCACTGAGTCTCAAGAGGAGACAGACTTTAATTACTAACATGATCCCAACAGTCCCAGCCTCTGCTTTGTGGCTTCTCCTTCCCTGTTACGATTTGCATGGATTTATTGGAAAACACAATGACTTCCAGGAACTGCTAGCAAGCCAGGCCCATTTATGTTTCTTAGTAGGTACTAGATTCTATTTCCTTGTTCAACTTAAATTAGTCTGTAAAAGTCTTGGACTTTTTAATGCTACATTGATGTCAAGACAAGCACTGGGAGAAATCAGATTTTTATTGTGCTGAAACCTTAGGACAATGGAGCCAAATCTATAGAATGGCAAAATAAATAGATGTAGAAAAATACTTTCAAACCTAAGTATTCATTTAGAACTTTCCATCCAGTGTGGCAATCAGGAACAGGAAGAGAGAGAGAGAGAAAAAAGAAGAACTTTCCAGAAGGTTAAAACTATGTAAGTCAAGGGTAACTTTAAATAAAATGAAAACAATTTCACTTAAGACTCAGAAATTAGTTTGCTAATTTCAATTTCTGGGTAAATAAAAACTGAGGAAAGTGGGTTGGATAGCTTAGGCATCATTCAAGTTCTTAGAGACCACACATTCATATGCTGGCCACAGGAAGAGAGTTTACGGTGCAAATGGAATAATTCCTTTACTAAACAAACATAATTGAGCAAGTACTATATATCGAGGGTTCAAAGAGCCTTATGGCCTTCAGTAAAAAACTAGCATATATGGGCTGGGCACGGTGGCTCACACTTGTAATCCCAGCACTTTGAGAGGCTGAGGTGGGCGGATCATGAGGTCAGGAGATTGAGACCATCCTGGCTAACACAGTGAAACCCTGTTTCTACTAAAAGTACAAAAAATTAGCCGGACGTGGTGGTGGGCACCTGTAGTCCCAGCTACTCAGGAGGCTGAGGCAGGAGAATGGCGTGAACCTGGGAGGCGAAGCTTGCAGTGAGTTGAGATAGTGCCACTGCATTCCAGCCTGGGTGACAGAGCGAGACTCCATCTCAAAAAAACAAAACAAAAAAACCAACCAAACAAACGGAACAAACAAATTCATGTATATGCCAGGTGCGGTGGCTCACACCTGTAATCCCAGCACTTTGGGAGGCCGAGGTGGGCGGATCACCTGAGGCCACGAGTTCGAGACCAGCCTGAACAACATGGAGAAACCCCATCTCTACTAAAAATACAAAATTAGCCAGGTGTGGTGGCGCATGCCTGTAATCCCAGCTACTTGGGAGGCTGAGGTAGGAGAATCACTTGAACCCGGGAGGCAGAGGTTGCATTGAGCCGAGAGCATGCCATTGCACTGTAGCCTAGGCAACAAGAATGAAACTCCATCTCAAAAAAGAAAAGAAAAAAAGAAAAAAAAAATTAGTGTATATGCTATAATACAGTGGAACAACAGGAATGTAACAAAAGTGTTCAAGAAAACCTGGGGCAAATCAGGGATGATGCCATGGGATCTAAGATAATTCTTTTGAAGGATAAACAGAAGGTTGCTAGAGGGACAAGATGAAGGGCATTGGAAAATGTGGAAGTGTGTTAGAGGAGGGACTAGCACATGCAAAGGTGTGGATGCATTAGACAGCATGGTATATTTGAGGCACAGCTTAAATATGGACTGAGAGATGGAGAGGAGAGACATAGATTGGGGTACTGGGACATCCTACCTATTTTTTTTTTTTTCTTAGACAAAGTCTCGTTTTGTCACCTAAGTGGGAGTACAGTGGCATGATCATCACTAATTGCAGCCTTGAACTCCTGGGCTCAAATGATCCTCCTGCCTCAGCCTCCTAAGTTCCTAGAACTACTGGTGTGCAGCATGCCTGGCTAATTTTTAATTTTTAGTAGAGATAGGGTCTGGTGTGTTGCCCTGGCTGGTCTTGAATTCCTGGGCTCAAACTATTGAGCCTCCCATCTTGGTCTCCCAAAGTGCTGGGATTACAGGCATGAGCCACTGTGTCTGGCCAGTTCTACGTATTTTTGTTACGGGAATAGAGGTGATACGTGTATAAACAGGTGCTAAAAGATGAGGCTGAGCAAGGAAAAAGAAATTAGACCACAAACTGCTTTTTGTGTGTATTTTTAAAAAGTTTTTAAAAACCTTTTAAAAAAGTAATAATTGTATATATTTATGGGGTACAATGTGATATTTTGATGTAAGTATACACTGTAGGTTGATCAAATCAGGCTATTTATCACATCCATCACCTCAACTATAAACTGTTTCTTTGACCATGAACAGCTTTTAGACCTTCAAATTTTGCCAAATAATAGGTCATTGGGCCCCCATGCACTTTAATAGGCATGGGTTTTTGTTTTTTTTTTTTGTTTGTTTGTTTTTTTTTGAGACAGAGTCTCGCTCTGTCGCCCGGGCTGGAGTGCAGTGGCGCAATCTCGGCTCACTGCAAGCTCCGCCTCCCGGGTTCACGCCATTCTCCTGCCTCAGCCTCCGAGTAGCTGGGACTACAGGCGCCCGCCACCGCGCCCGGCTAATTTTTTGTATTTTTTAGTAGAGACGGGGTTTCACCGTGGTTCTCCTGACCTCGTGATCCGCCCGCCTCGGCCTCCCAAAGTGCTGGGATTACAAGCGTGAGCCACCGCGCCCGGCCAGGCATGGGTTTTAATTGGAGGGATTTTGTTTGTTTTACCTTTTTTGTTTGTTTGTTTGTTTTTCTTTTTGAGATGGAGTTTCCCTCTTGTTGCCCAGGCTGGAGTGCAATGGTGTGATCTTGGCTCACTGCAACCTCCACCTCCCGAGTTCAAGCTATTCTCTTGCCTTAGCCTCCCCAGTAACTGGGATTACAGGCATGCGCCATCACACCCAGCTAATTTTGTATTTTTAGTAGAAATGTGGTTTCTCTATGTTGGTCAGGCTGGCCTTGAACTCCTGACCTCAGGTCATCCGCCCACCTCGGCCTCCCAAAGTGCTGGGATTACAGGAATAAGCCACCGCGCCCAGCCTTCTTTGTTTTATTTCACCATAAACAGTCCTCTTCTGACTCCCCCACCATTTCTAGTTTAAGCTCTTAGGAGTGGTGTCCCTTGGTTACTCCCCACTCATCCTCCAGAAAGAAGCCCATGAGAAGACTACAGTGTTTATAAAAAGGTTTAAAGGCATTGTTATTTTTTAAAGGAACTCTGTTCTATGCTTTGAACTTATCAAATAAAATATTATCAAAATGTACACAGAATTATTTCTAATCTAGCATTCACTTGGATGGCTAGAAGTTGAGTAGAGAGGGAGGAAAGTTTTATTAGTTATGTAGGATAGTCTTTCAAATTATATATATGTTTTTAAAATTATATACATATAAAATTATATGTATATAATTTTAAAAGTAATAAAGGCTTACTAAAAAAAACCTACACAGATTCATGTGGCATTAATAAGTGATTATCCCTCTTCCCTGGCTCCAACTAAGTAGCAGCTACTGTTAAAGAGTTTAGTACCTATCCTTTTAGAAATTATCTGTGCATGCTACCTAAGTCTTGTCTTAGTGCTATTTAAAAAAGGAAAAGAGGCCGGGTGGGGTGGCTCACGCCTGTAATCCCAGCAGTTTGGGAGGCCAAGGCGGGTGGACCACGAGGTCAAGAGATAGAGACCATCCTGGCCAACATGGTGAAACACGGTCTCTAATAAAAATACAAAAATTAGCTGGGCGTGTTGGCATGTGCCTGTAATCCCAGCTACTTGGGAGGCTGAGGCAGGAGAATCGCTTGAACTTGGGAGGTGGAGGTCGCAGTGAGCTGAGATTACACCACTGCACTCCAGTCTGGCGACAGAGCAAGACTCTGTCTCAACAAAAAAAAAAAAAAAAAAAGAAAAAAAAAGGAAAAAAGAAATAAATTATCTGCACATACAGAAATTTGTGTTTTTGTTTTTTAAATATAAATAAAATAATTCTATAGATTCTTCATAATATGTTAAGAAGCACAGAAGCAATAAATGAATACCAAATCTGTTGGCTGCATTTCTCAATCACATATAGTTCCCAAGTATTCTGGAAAGGGTCTCTAATCTCCTTTCTAGGCCTGACCTTCAACACATGCATAATGAAATAGCTGTCCACAAATGCAGCAGCAATGACTGTCATGGCAAAACCTATTATTCATTTCCTATACCTTTCACTGCTTTTCTCTTTCTTCAGCATCTAGCACAGTGTCATTCTAGGTACTGAATAGGTATCTGTTAACATCTGTGCAGCATGAATTTTAACATCATACTAGATGTTAAGGTACTGGGTAAAGTTGCCAAAAGTCCCCATATAGTGGTCTTATGACTGAGATTATGCCTTCTTTTCTTGAGAACTAGATTTTTTTCCCCCCTCTTTAACTGATTGGTTGAGGGATTTACTTGGGTGAGCTCCTCTGGCTAAATGTTTTGCAGTGAAGTTCAGAACAAGGGGAAAATAGAGCTGATTCTATACGGTGTCAATTAAATGTACTCATAAACCCATGTTGGTCTTTTTTTTTTTTTTTGAGACAGAGTCTTGTTCTGTTGCTCAGGCTGGGGTGTAATGGCGTGATCAAGGCTCACTGCAACCTTGACCTCTTGACCCCAAGCAATTCTCCCATCTCAACCTCCCAAGGAACTGGCACCACAGGCACACACCACCATACCAGGTTAGTTTTATTTTTTGTAGAGATGGGGTCTATGTTGCCCAGGCTGGTCTTGAAATCCTGGGCTCAAGTGATCCTCCCACCTCGGCCTCCCAAAGTGCTAGGATTACATGCACAAGCCACTGTGCCCAGCTCGTCTTTCAAATACAGTAACAAAGTGGTGATCTGCTTCCCTGAAGAAAGTCAGAATCTATTCCATCTCCTTTTCTGTTTTTGAATTCTCACATTGTCATTTATTAAACGTGTGACCACAAAGATTCTCTTAATCTCTCTGAGCTTTAGTTTCTTCCTGTGAAACAAAAAAAGAGAATAAAACCTATCTTGTGCAGTTAGTCTAAGAATTAAATGAGATTGCCTTTGTGAAAGCATGTGTCAAGCATGGAGTAGGTGGAAAACACAGTGGTTGAAGCATATACTCTACAGCCAGATCGCATCAGCTCAAATGCCAGCTCTACCAGTTATTAGCTGGATGACCTTGAACAAATTACTCAACCTCTCACTATGTCTCTGTAAGATGGGAAAAATAATTAGACTATTTTGAGGATTAAGTAAGATTATATATTTTTTTTTTGGCACTGACAGTAGTAGTTTTTTTTTTTTTGAGACGGAGTCTTGCTCTGTGCCCCAGGCTGGAGTGCAGTGGCGCAATCTCGGCTCACTGCAAGCTCCGCCTCCCGGGTTCACGCCATTCTCCTGCCTCAGCCTCCCGAGTAGCTGGGACTACAGGTGCCCGCCAACACACCCGGCTAATTTTTTGTATTTTTAGTAGAGATGGGGTTTCACCGTGTTAGCCAGGATGGTCTCGATCTCCTGACCTCGTGATCCGCCCGCCTCGGCCTCCCAAAGTGCTGGGATTACAGGCTTGAGCCACCGCGCCCGGCCAGTAGTAGTTTTATATTTACTGTTATTGTTACGAGTACAGGTCCTTTATAAAACTTCCCTTTCTCTTCTTCCCCTTCCTTCTTCTCTTTGACTTATCTAAATAATCTAAAGTAAGATTCCAAAGCTCTGCTTTTTCTGGGTTAAGAGATGAGAGGCTGAAAGACTGACTGTTGCGTGTTGCTATGGATTAAACTGTGATCCCTCCAAATTCATGTTAGGTTGAAGCCCTAAACCCAAAATGTGACTGTATGTGGAGGCAGGTTTTTAGGTACAGCAGCCTCCCTTTACCTGTGGATGTTATGTTCCAAGATCTCCAGTGGATACCTGAAATAGCAGATGGTACTGAACCCTATATATACTATGTTTTTTCCTATACACACACAACTATGATGAATTTAATTTATAAATTAGACACAATAAGTGTGTTGATTTTAAGTATCGGCCAGGCATGGTGACTCATGCCTGTAATCCCAGCACTTTGCGAGACAAAGTTGGTGGGCAGATCACCTGAGGTCAGGAGTTCGAGACCAGCCTGACCAACATGGGGAAACCCTGACTCTACTAAAAATACAAAAATTAACCAGGCATGGTGGCACATGTCAGTAATCCCGGCTACTTGGGAGGCTGAGGCAGGAGAAGACCAGCTGAGCCAGGCTGGTCTTGAACTCCTGACCTCAGGTGATCCACCTGCCTCGGCCTCCCAAATTGCTGGGATTACAGGCATGAGTGAGCCACTGTGCCCAGCCAGAATGGTGTACATTTTAAATGTATAAATTGTTTATTTCTGGAATTTCCATTTCATATTTTTAGACCACAGTTGACTGCAGGTAACCTAAACCACAGAAAGCAAAACTGTGGATAAGGGAGGACTACTGCAATTAAGGTTATATAAGCCCATAAATGTGAGGCCCTAATCTGATAGAACTGGTTGTGCTATAAGAAAAGGAAGAGATCTATCTCCCTCTGTCCCTCCACCACATGAGGCACAGTGAGAAGGCAGCCATGTGCAAGTCAGGATGAGGACCCTTACCAGAAACCAACCCTGCCAGACCTTGATCTGGGACTTCTAGCCTGCAGGACTGTGAGAAAATAAATTTGTGTTGTTTAAGCCACCCAGTCTATGGTATTTTGTTTTGGCAGCCCAAGCTGCCTAAGACAGATTTTAGTACTGTGAAGTAACAGATAGATAAAAATGTGCAAGTGGCTTTGGAACTAAATAATGGATAGAGGTTGGAGGAGTTTTGAGGTGAATGCTAGAAAAATCCTAGACTGCCAGGAAGGAATGGTTGGTAGAAATATGGACATTAAAGGTGATTCTGGTGAGGACTCAGGTAGGGAAAAGTAGAGCTGGAGAGAAAACCTCCATCTTCTCAGAGAATACATAAACAATCATGAATGGAATGTCAGTAGAAATATGGTCTTTAAGGCCATTCTGATGGGGTCTCAGAGAAAAATGAGATAAGATATTGAAAAATGGAGAAAAAGTGATCACTATTATAAAGAAGCAAAGAACCTGCCTGTATTGTGTTCTAGTGTTTTGTGGAAGACAGAACTTGTGAAGGATGAAATTAGATATTTAGCTGAGGCGAATTCTAAGTAAAATTTTGAAGGTGTGGCCTGGGTCCTCTTGACTGTTTATAGTAAAATGTAAGAGTTAAGAGATAAAGAAGGAATTGCTATGTTTAAAAGGAACCAGAATGTAAAGGTTTTGGAAAATTTTCAGCCTGTCCATATTGTAAAAAAATGAGAAAGCTTGAGGCTGGGCACGGTGGCTCAAGCCTGTAATCTTAGCACTTTGGGAGGCCAAGGTGGGTGGATCACGAGGTCAGGAGTTCAGGACCAGCCTGACCAACATGCTGAAACCCTGTCTCTACTAAAAACACAAAAATTAGCCGGGTGTGGTGGTGCGTGCCTGTAATCCCGGCTACTTGGGAGGCTGAGGCAGGAGAATCGCTTGAACCCGGGAGGCAGAGGTTGCAGTGAGCCGAGATCGTGCCACTGCACTCCAGCCTGGGCAACAGAATGAGACTCCATCTCAAAAAGAAAAAAAAAGAGAGAAAGCTTGTTCTGAAGAGAGCACTCTGGTGTGACTGAACAACCATTTGATGAGGAGATTAGCATGGGTGTGAACCACACATGTAATCAACCACCTCAACAACAGCCAGGAGAAAGAAAAAATCAGGTGGGACGAAAGAAGTCTGCTGGACTGAGTCTACAGGACCAGACAACAGAGCTATCTGGCTGCAAACATGCGTCGTCCTTCAAGAAAATGGAAGAATGACCTCAAAAGTTATCCAGAGATCAGAAGGACTACCATTCCCACCACAGGCTCCAGAGGGCTTGGAGGGCCGAATATCGACCCGAAGAGGATTATTCTCAAGCCTCAAGATCTAATGGAGTTTACCTTCCTAGGTTTTGGCCTTGCCTGGGGCCTGTCACCCATTTCTCTCTTTTGGAATGAAAATATCTATCCTATGCCTCTCCATTCCTTGTATTTTGTAAATATATAACTTGTCTGTTTTCACAGGTTCACAGCTGGTGAGGCTATTTAGATGAGACTTTGGACTTTCGAGTTAATGCTGGAATGAGTTAAGACTTTGGAGGCTGTTAGGATGGGATGAATGTATTTTGCACGAAATAAGGACATGAATTTGGGAGTCTGGGATGGAATGCTATGAACTGAACAGTGTCTTCAACAAATTCATGTGCTAAAGCCCTAACCACTAATTGTAACTATTTTGAGATAGGGTTTTAGGAGGTAACTAAGATTACATGAGGTCATATGAGTGGGGCTTTAATCCAATAAAACTTGTAGCCTTTTAAGAAGGGGGAGGAAAGAAGGAGAGAGTGACAGAATCTCTTTCTAGCATGTGAGAACATAGCGAGAAGGTCATCAACAAGCCAGGAAGAGAGTCCTCATCAGAAAGTGACCCTGCAAGACCTTGATCTGGACTTCTAGCCTGCAGAAATGTGGGAAAATAAATTTCTATTGTTTAAGCCACACTGTCTATGGTATTTTGTTAAGGGAGCCCAAGCAGACTAAGATGCATTTTTCTTGAATCTTCAAACTGTCTTCTTGAAGTATTTACTTTTTATTTTTTTGAGACGGAGTCTCACTCTGTTGCCAGGCTGGAGTGCAGTGGCGCGATCTTGGCTCAGTGCAACCTCTGCTTCCCGGGTTCAAGCGATTCTCCTGCGTCAGCCTCCCAAGTAGCTAGGACTACAGGCACGCACCACCATGCCCAGCTAATTTTTGTATTTTTAGTAGAGATGGGGTTTCACCGTGTTGGCCAGGATGGTCTTCATCTCTTGACCTTGTGATCCACCTGCCTCAGACTCCCAAAGTGCTGGGATTACAGGTGTGAGCCACTGCACCCGGCCTGAAGTACTTACTTTTAACAGGCTTACTATCCCTCTACTATAGCATTTCACGAGTAGGGGAGTGATGCTGAAGCTACATGGTCTTCATGTGATATATAAAAAATATAGGGGCCATGGCCGGGCGCAGTGGCTCACTCCTGTAATCCCAGCACTTTGGGAGGCCGAGGCGGGTGGATCACAAGGTCAGGAGATTGAGACCATCCTGGCTAACATGGTGAAACCCCGTTAAAAATACAAAAACAAAATTAGCTGGTCATGGTGGCGGGTGCCTGTAGTCCCAGCTACTCGGGAGGCTGAGGTAGGAGAATGGTGTGAACCCAGGAGGCAGAGATGGCAGTGAGCTGAGATTGTGCCACTGCACTCCAGCCTGGGCGACAGAGCGAGACTCTGAGACTCCGTCTCAAAAAAAAAAAAAAATATATATATATATATATGGGCCAGGCATAGTGGCTCACACCTGTAATCCCAGCTTCTTGGGAGGACGAGGCGGGCGGATCACGAGGTCAAGAGATTGAGACCATCCTGGCCAACATGGTGAAACCTCATCTCTACTAAAAATACAAAAATTAGCTGGACGTGGTGGTGGGCACCTGTAATCCCAGCTTCTTGGGAGGCTGAGGCAGGAAAATTGCTTGAACCCAGGACGTAGAGGTTGCAGTGAGCCGAGATTGCACCATTACACTCCAGCCTGGGCAACAAGAGCGAAACTCCGTCTTAAAAAAACAACAAGAACAACAAAAAACACACTCTAGTCTGGGTGTGATGGCTCACGCCTGTAATCCCAGCACTTTGGAAGGCTGAGGTGGGTGAGTTGCTTGAGGTCAGGAGCTCAAAACCAGCCTATGCAATGTGGCAAAACCCTGTCTCTAAAATAATTACCAAAAAAATTAGCTGGATGTGGTGATGTGTGCCTGTAGTCCCAGCTACTCAGGAGACTGAGGCAGGAGGGTCACTTGAGCCCAGGAGGTGGAGGCTGCAGTAAGCCATGATCCTGCCACTGCACTCTAACCTGGGTGACGGAGTGAGACCCTGTCTCAAAAGCAAAAACCAAAAACCAAAAACTCCCCACTCTATACCTTCAACTTAGGAAGTGTTTATCCAAATGTAACCCCATCCCAAGTTGAGGAGTGTACTGAATGCACATTGCTTTCTATCAAAGTAAAGATCTTAATAACCAAGATCTCCAAAACAGATTTGGCCCTGAAAAAATTTGCATTACTGGGCCAAAGCAGACACTGCACAGGCAGGACATTGTGCAAATGGAGTGCCTGAGAAAAAACACATGATTATTAATATTGAAATTGCCTTTGCAAAATTATGACTGAGACAGTGAAAGAGATCTAACTTAACCAACTCCATCTTGCTTCTAACCTCCAAGCTGTCCTTGTTCATTCCTGGGCATAGGATGAACTAACTTTGGGAGAAATTTAGTTTACAGATCATAGTTTAAACAAAGACGGTAACAGCCCTTTTCCAAAGCAGACCTCCTTGCCTGGGGACTAGATTGCCTTTGTAGGACTAACGAGTTAGGCCCAAGATTATAAATTATGGTTTAGGAGTCATGCAGCTGGAGGATACAAGATTCTGACCCTCCCTAAACTGCTAAGATCAGTGCTTGAGATATTTTGCAGACCTTGCACTTGATGGATCACCCAGATCAATAAACTGGCTCATCTGATCTTGTGGTCCCCCACTCAGGAACTAACTCAGCCCAAGAAGAGAGCTTCGACTCCCCATGATTTCATCTCTGATCAATCAGCTCACTGGCTTCGCCCCCCCCCACCATGTTATCCTTAAAAACTCTGCTGCTTGAATGCTCAGGGAGACAGATTTGAGTAACAGTAAAACTCTGGTATCCCGCAGCTCTGCGTGAATTACTCTTTCACTATTGCAGCTCCCCATCTGGATAAATTGGCTCTGTCTAGGCAGTAGGCAAGGTGAACCCCTTGGGTGGTTACAATATTAATATGAAAAAACAAATCACAACACTCACAGAGTAAGAGGGTGGGATATCATCTTTGAAAACGAAGGAACCCATGATTCCTTTCACAAATTAACTCAAAACCATGTATCTTTCGAGGTTTACGGAGGAAGAAATTTAGGAACAGAATTCAGTAACTTGCCTAGGTTATGCAATTAAAAACTTTAAACTTGGGTTTCAGTCTGGGCAGTCTGGCTCTATAAATCCACTGGCATAAACAGAAGAAATTCTCCCGTGGTGACCCCAGTAGTTTACCCTGAAGCAAGTAAGATCAAGAATAAATCTAAACTTTTTCCTTCATCTCTTTGTAGCATACTGAAATGAATGGGATCCCCTCCCCAGATCAAATACAGTGAACATCAATTCCCACCAACGCCTAATATTATAAAGAATAACCAGCAGGCTGGGCACGGTGGCTCTTGCCTGTAATCCCAACACTTTGGGAGGCCGAGGCAGGTGGATCCCCTGAGGTCAGCAGTTCGAGACCAGCCTGGCCAACATGGTGAAACCCTATCTCTACTAAAAATATAAAAATTAGCTGGGTGTGGTGGCACATGCCTGTGATCCTAGCTACTTGGGAGGCTGAGGCAGGAGAATCGCTTGAACCCAAGAGGTGGAGGTTGCTGTGAGCCAAGATTGCAGCACCGCATTCCAGCCTGGGTAACAGAGCAAGACTCCGTCTCATAAAAAACAAACAAACAAACACACGCCAGTAACAACACAGTTAATAGTTAAACACTGGATATGTTGTCAATCAAATTATAAATACAGATAAAGTTGCCTGCTTTCCCTTTTTTGTTTAACATAGATTAAGGAAATCCACTTAAAGAAATAAGAAATGGATCAGGGCTGAGCTCAGTGGCTCATGCCTGTAATCCCAGCACTTTGGGAGGTGGATCATTTGTGGTCTGGAGTTCAAGACCAGCCTGACCAACATGGTGAAACCCCATCTTTACTAAAAAAACAAAAAATTAGCTGGGCATGGTGGTGTATGCCTGTAATCTCAACTACTCAGGAGGCTTAGACAGAAGAATCACTTGAACCCAGGAGGCAGAGGTTGTGTTACAGAGCGAGACTCTGTCTCAAAAAAAAAAAAAAAAAAAAGGGATCAGAAATAAGAGGCATATGTTGAAAACATGAAAGATTGTATTAGCATTATTTGCAGATGATTTACCTAAAAAACTTTAGGGAAACAAGTTAAAACTGGTAGGCTTTTTACAGAAGTTTCAAAGTGATGAATATAAAATAAATACATTGAAAAATCAATAAAGCTACATACTAGCAGTAAATTCTTAACCAAAAAATCTTATTCACAGCAATAATAATAAAAAAGAATCAAAATAACTTTAGCAAGAATTGTTTAGTACCTAGATAAAGAAAACTATAAAAAGTCCTATATAGACTGAGAATGGTGGCTCATGCTGTAATATCAGCACTTTGGGAAGCTGAGGCAGATCACTTGAGCCCAAGGGTTGGAGACCAGCCTGGGTGACATGGCAAGACTCTGTCTCTAAAATAATTTTTAAAATTAGCTGGGCATGGTGGTGCACACCTGTAGTCCTAGCTACTTAGGAGGCTGAAGTGGGAAAATTGCTTGAGCCCAGAAGTTAGAGTCTGCAGTGAGACACGATCATGTCATTGCACTTTAGCCTGATGGCAGAGACCTCGTCTCCAAAAACAAACAAAAAAAAAACCCCAAAGAAAAAGTCCTATACTCTGACCCAGTAATTCAATATCTAGAAATTCATTTATGGAAAGAGTCAGAACTTCAAAGATTTGCTAAAAAAATTATAAGTGCTTAAATATTAGAAAGATTTAAATATTCAATAGTAGGAGAATGTTAAATGTTATGGTACATCTTCACGATTAAATCTTTTTTTTTTTTTTTTTTTTTGAGACGGAGTCTTGCTCTGTCACCCAGGCTGGAATGCAGTGGCACAATCTCGGCTCACTGCAAACTCCGCCTCCCGGGTTCATGCCATTCTCCTGCCTCAGCCTCTCCGAGTAGCTGGGACTACAGGCGCTCGCCACCACGCCCGGCTAATTTTTTGTATTTTTAGTAGAGACGGGGTTTCACCGTGGTCTCGATCTCCTGACCTCGTGATCCGCCCGCCTCGGCCTCCCAAAATGCTGGGATTACAAGCGTGAGCCACCGCGCCCGGCCACGATTAAATCTTTACAATCATTAAAGACTTTTAATGATTATTTAATGACATAGAAAAAATGCTAAAAATACTCTCTAGTGAAAAAAAGCAGCGTACCAAATTTCTTATACCATTTGATGCTAATTTTGTTTAATACTGGGCAGATAATTCTCATTTTCCTTATAATTTTCTCAAGTATTCCCACCTTACATCTCAATGCTTCCAATTCTCCTCATTATAGTTTGTGGTTTTATTTTCCTCTGACTGATCCCCAATTCTTATCACTCCAGTTAATCCATGGGCAGTTTCATTCACCCCAAAGACTTTCTTGTTTATTTTTTTTGAGACAGAGTTTCACTCTTATTGCCCAGTCTGGAGTGCAATGGTGTGATCTCGGCTCACTGCAACCTCCTCCTCCCAGGTTCAAGTGATTCTCCTGCCTCAGCCTCCCGAGTAGCTGGGATTATAAGCATGCACCACCACACATGGCTAATTTTGTATTTTTAGTAGAGACGGGGTTTCTCCATGTTGGTCAGGCTGGTCTCAAACTCCCGACCTCAGGTGATCCGCCCGCCTCAGCTTTCTAAAGTGCTGGGATTACAGGCCTGAGCCACTGCACCCAGCCCACCCCAAAGACTTTCATCCTCCCATATGCTAAAGATGCCTAATTTATTATCTCTTCATACCCAATTCTCCTCCTTTGCAAACTACCCTCACTAATCTTTATCCACCTAGATATCTAGGTGGGTTTCCATTATCCCAAATTTCTTTTGTTCCTTGAATTCTTGCTATTTCTTTTTTTTTTGAGAGGGAGTTTCGTTCTTGTTGCCCAGGCTGAAGTGCAATGGCGTGATTTCGGCTCACTGCAACCTCTGCCCTCCTGGGTTCAAGCCATTCTCCTGCCTCAGCCTCCCAAGTAGCTGGGATTACAGGGATGCGCCACCACACCCGGCTAATTTTGTATTTTTAGTAGAGACCGGGTTTCTCCATGTTGGTCAGGCTGGTCTCGAACTCTCGACCTCAGGTTATCTGCTCCCACCCCCTTGACCTCCCAAAGTGCTGGGATTAGAGGCGTGAGCCACCGCACCCGGCCTATTTCTACCTCTTACATAAGACTGGAGGCCAGGTGCGCTGGCTCCCGTCTCTAATCCCAGCATTTTGGGAGGCCAAAGTGGGAGACTGCTTGAGTCCAGGAGTTCAAGACCTGCTTGGGCAAGCTAGCAAGACTCCATCTCTACCGAAAAAAAAGGTAGCTGGCAAGGTGGTGCATGCCTGTGGTCCCAGTTACTTGGGAGGCTGAGGTGGAAGGATCCCTTGCACCCGGGAGTTAGGCTGCAGTGAGCCGTGATTGTGCCACTGCATTCATCCTGGGTGACAGAGCAAAACTGACTCAAATAAAATGAAAAAAACAAAACAAAACAAAATCTTGGGGCTGGGCATGGTGGCTCACATCCATAATCTCAGCACTTTGAGGGGCTGAGGTGGGAGGACTGCTTGAGCCTAGGAGTTCCAGACCAGCCTGGGTTCATTAGTTCATTCTCACATTGCTATAAAGAAATACCTGAGACTGGGTAATTTATAAGGAAAAGAGGTTTAATTGGCTCATGGTTCTGCAGGCTATAAAGGAAGCATGGCAGTTTCCGCTTTTGAGGAGGCCTCAGGAAGCTTCCAATGGCAGAAGGCAAAGGGGGAGCAAGCATCCTACATGGCAGAGGCAGGAGCAAGAGAGAGAGGAAGGAAGTACTACATACTTTTAAACAAGCAGATCTTGCCAGAACTCACTGACAAGGACAGTACCAAGGAGGATAGTGCTAAACTATTCATGAGAAATCTGCCTCCATGATCCAATCACCTCCTACTGATCCAAGGCCCCACCTCCAATGGTAGGATTACAATTCCACATGAGATTTGGTGGGGACACAGATCGAAATCATATCACTGCATAACTCAGGGAGAACCCATCTCTACGAAAAGTTAAAAAATAAGCCAGGTATGGTGGCCCACACCTGTAGTCCCAGCTACTCAGGAGTTCAAGGCTGCAGTGAGCTAAGATTGCACCACTGCCTAATAGCCTGGGTGTCAGTGTGACACCTTGTCTCTAAAAAAAAAAAAAAAAGAGTTGAATTCATCCCATTATCTCCATCTCAGTTGCTGCTACCCTAATTTGAGATATCCTCCCTCCACTGGGACAAAGACAATAGACTCATCTACAGTCTTGATCTCTTCAATCCATACTTTCATTAGAGTAATCATTCTGAAGCACAAAACTCATCATCTCTCTCCACTATTCACAGTTTACATTTCTGTATGATATCATGAAGGTTCAACAGAAAGAGATATATGTTCTGCCAAAGCTAATTTGTTCACAGCTCACCTAAACTTTACTGCCTTTTCTTTTTCTTTTTTTTTTTTTTTTTTTTTTGAGACAGAGTCTCGCTCTGTCACCCAGGCTGGAGTACAGTGGTGCGATTTCAGCTCACTGCAACCTCCGCCTCCTGGGTTCAAGCGATTCTCCTGCCTTAGCCTCCTGCGTAGCTGGGATTACAGGCGTATGCCACCATGCCTGGCTAATTTTTTGTATCTTTAGTAGAGACAGGGTTTCACCATGTTGGCCGGGCTGGTCTTGAACTCTTGACCTCCTGATCCGCCTGCCTCGGCCTCTCAAAGTGCTGGGATTACAGGAGTGAGCCACCCCGCCTGGCCCAAAATTCATTTTTATTTTTCATTTTAATTTTTAGAGACAGGGTTCTGCCATGTTGCCTAGGCCGGCTTTGAACTTCTGGCCTCAAGCAATCCTCCTACCTCAGCCTCCTGAGTATCCGGGACTATAGGGTGCGTGCCACCACACCTAGCTAAATTTTCAGGTCGGGCGAGGTGGCTCAGGCCTGTAATCCCAGCACTTTGGGAGGCCAAGGCGGATGGATCATCTGAGGTCAGGAGTTCAAGACCAACCTGGCCAACATGGCGAAACCTCATCTTTTTTTTTTTTTTTTTTTTTTTTTGAGACAGAGTCTCACTCTGTCGCACCAGGCTGGAGTGCAGTGGCGTGATCTTGGCTCACTGCAACCTCCACCTCCTGTGTTCAAGCAGTTCTCCTGCCTCAGCCTCGTGAGTAGCTGGGATTACAGGCACATACCACCACGCCCGGCTAATTTTTTTGTTTTTAGTAGAGAGGGGGGGTTTCACCATTTTGGTCAGGATGGTCTCAAACTCCTGACTTCGTGATCCTACCACCTCGGCCTCCCAAAGTGCTAGGATTACAGGTGTGAGCCACAGCGCCTGGCAACCCTGTCTTACTAAAAATACAAAAGTTAGCTGGGCATGGTGGTGGGCGCCTGTAATCCCAGCTACTCAGGAGGCTGAGGCAGGAGAATGGCTTGAACACAGGAGGCAGAGGTTGCAATGAGCTGAGATCACGCCACTGCACTGCAGCCTGGGTGACAGAGCAAGACTCTGTTTCAAAAAAAAAAAAAAAAAAGAAACATTCCAGTACCTTCCACTAAGGTTTAAATTGTTAATATTTTGTCATTTGGGGTTAAGCTATATAGGTATTTATTTTTTTCTGAATTATCTTAAAGTAAATTGCAGGCATCATAATCAGTCATATTGTATTTAGTATTAGTTTTGAGTATTTACTGTTCTGAGTGTACATAATACCATAATACCAGCCCCTTCTTTCATGTTTTATTAAATTCTTTTTTTTTTTTTTTTGAGACAGAGTCTCATCCTGTTGCCCAGGCTGGAGTACAATGGCGCGATCTCGGCTCACTGCAACCTCCGCCTCCTGGGTTCAAGCAATTCTCCTGCCTCAGCCTCCTGAGTATCTGGGATTACAGGCGCTTGCCTCCACACTCAGCCAATTTTTGTATTTTTAGTAGAGACGGAGTTTCACCATGTTGGCTAGGCTGATCTCGAACTCCTGACCTCATGATCCACCCGCCTCGGCCTCCCCAAGTGCTGGGATTACAGGCGTGAGCCAATGCGCCCAGCCCTGAGATTCTTGAAAAGATTAAAGAAGAAAATAAGTAATTATGTTCACGTTCTTGGAAAGGACTTTCAGTGTGACAGAAAAGAGATTCAATTTTTTTTTTTTTTTTTTTTTGCTTTTGAGACAGGATCTCACTCTGTTATCCAGGCTGGAGTTCAATGGGCATGATCTTGGCTCACTGCAGCCTCTACCTTCTGGGTTCAGGTGATCCTCTCACCTCAGTCACCCAAGTAGCTGGGATTTCGGGCACGCCACCACGCCCAGCTAATTTTTGTATTTTTAGTAGAGATGGGGTTTCACCACGTTGCCCAGGCTGGTCTCAAACTCCTAGGCTCAAGTGATCTGTCCACCTCGGCCTCCCAAAGTGCTTGGATTACAGATAGGAGCCACCGCACCCCACCAGAGATTCCATTTTAAATATCAATGATGTTAAACAAAACCCCTGAAATATTAACTTTGAATTGTAATCATCTGTATATATTTCTGATTTTTTTCCTTTAAAAAAAAAAATAGGCCAGGTGCGGTGGCTCACGCCTGTAATCCCAGCACTTTGGGAGGCTGAGGAGGGCGGATCACTTGAGGTCAAAAGTTCAAGACCAGCCTGGCCAACATGGCAAAACCCCTTCTCTACTAAAGATACAAAAATTAGCCAGGTGTAGTGGCGTGTGCCTGTAATCCCAGCTACTCGGTAGGCTGAGGCAGGAGAATCACTTTAGCTCAGGTGGCGGAGGTTGCAGTGACCTGAGATGGCACCACTGCACTCCAGCCTGGGCGACACAGCAAGACTCCATCTCAAAAAAAATAAAAAATAAAAAAGGCCAGGTGTGGTGGTGAGTGCCTGTAGTCCCAGCTACTTGGGAGGCTGACACAGGAGGATTGCCTGAACCCAGGAGTTCAAGGCTACAGTGAAGTGTGATCACGCCAGTTCACTCCACCCTGGGTAATAGTGAGATCCTGTCTCTAAAAAAATCCAAAAGCACACAAAAAACATATATCCGAGCTCTGTCCACTATAAAGGTCAAGTAACAATGAGAAATAATGACACTATAGCGGCCAGGCGTGGTGGCTCATGCCTGTAATCCCAACACTTTGGGAGGCTGAGGCAGGCGGGTCACCTGAGGTCAGGAGTTCGAGACCAGCCTGACCAACATGGTGAAAACCCGTCTCTACTAAAAATACAAAAATTAGCCGGGCGTGGTGGTGGATGCCTGTAATCCCAGCTACCCAGGAAGCTGAGGCAGGAGACTCGCTGGACCCAGGGAGGCAGAGGCTACAGTGAGCCAAGATCGCACCACTGCACTCCAGCTGGGCAACAGAGCAAGACTCTGTCTAAAAAAATAAATAAATAACACTATAGCAATGAACACTCCTACTATGCTGGTTATGGACTCTAAATACCATTCCCTGCTAAGACAAACAAAGGCTCTTTGGAGAAATGGCTGATTTCAGAATTGGAGCAGGAAAGTATACAAGATAGTACTGGAAAGTCTCATTGTACTTGAAAGAAAGGAAGGAAATCATAAAAGACAAAGAGGTCATATGAAAAGGACATATAAGCCAACATGAAGAGACTCTCTGGCCAAACATAAGACAATTTAGTATTAAAGAACATATGACTGAACCTGAAACACCGAATACACAAAAACACGTAATTTCCTAATGAAAGTTAAGTGTCCTCCCATTCAAGAAACAATAGATCACGACTGTAGGTGTACAGCATATCAACTCTTTATTCTGAAAAATGTCAATTAAAGGGAAAAAATTAAGCACCTATCCTGTTTTTTTGTTTCAAATTATTATACATAGCAGGGTAACTAAGTAGCCTTAATTAATAGTGAAGATTCTATTTTACAAAAGAATTATAGCTAGTACACATAGAATATGTGAGACTATTGGAAACTAAGCATTTTGCAACTTCTAGGTAATTAATGATTCAGGCAATAGGCATGAGAACATATGAAAGGTGGATGGGGGTCTTTAAAATAAAGGGAGTCATTGCCATCTGAACTCGCTGATCAATTGTAGATTCACTATAGGTCTATCAGATAGTACGTGTCTCCTGATATGATGCAAAGTACATAGTACAGCCTATGAAATATTCTTGCCCCCCAAAAAGTTAGACCCAAATATCTGATTTGCCATGTGCAAAAAAAAAAAAAAAAAAAAAAAAAAAAAAAAAAAAAAAGACCGGACATGGTGGCTCATGGCTATAATCACAGCACTTTGGGAGGCCAAGGCAGGTGGATCACCTGAGGTCGGGAGTTCAAGACCAGCCTGGCCAATATGGTGAAACCCCATCTCTACTAAAAATACAAAAAATTAGCCAGGTGTGGTGGTAGATGCCTGTAATCCCAACTACTTGGGAGACTGATGGGGGAGAATCACTTGAATCTAGGAGGCGGAGGTTGCAGTGAGCCGAGATGGCACCACTGCACTCCAGGCTGGGCGGGACAGAGTGAGACTTTGTCTCAAAAAAAAAAAAGAACGTAGACATACAGGAAACAGATAAATCCAGAATGTAGGACATTCTGTATGACAACATAATTCAGTTTCTTCAACAAATCCACTGATTTGGAGAAAAGGGTAATTAAATGCAGAATATCAACCAACTATAATGTGTGGTCCTTGTCGAGATCCTGATTTGAGTAAACTAATTGTAAAAGGAAATTTTTGAGCTACCTGAAGAAATTCTGATATGGACTGGGTGTTGGTGGACACCAAAGAATTACTGTTATAGTTAATATTGTTAGATGTAATGATAATAGCTGTCTGTAGCTAGATGAAAAGTGTCCCATCTTCTTAAGAGATGCAGACCTAAGTACCTAGGGGTAAAAAACCTGATGGCTGGAGTTTTCTTTAAAATGTTTCATATACACAAAAGATGTTAAGTTAGGGATAGGTGAAGAAACAAGCACTGTAAAGTCTCGATAATCAGTGGGTTTAGGTAATACGCAAATGGGGGTTTATGATACTGTTCTTTATACTTTTGTATGTTTTTGAAATTTATAATAAAACTTTTTAAAGCTATAGATGTAAAGAGAATTAGCCATGTCAGGAAAAAAAATCCGAACAGAAGTTAAAAAATTTATTTCAATCACGCTGTCATTTAAAAACAAGTGTGAAGTTATTATTATTATTATTATTATTTTTGAGATGGAGTCTTGCTCTGTCGCCCAGGCTGAAGTGCAATGGTGTGATCTTGGCTCACTGCAACCTCTGTCTCCCAGGTTCAAGCGATTCTCCTGCCTCAGCTTCCCAAGTAGCTGAGATTACAGGCGTGTGCCAATACGCCCGGCTAATTTTTGTATTTTTAGTAGATGCGGGGTTTTACCACGTTTGGCCAGGTTGGTCTTGAACTCCTGACCTGAGGTGATCTGCCCACCTCGGCCTCCCAAAGTGCCGGGATTACGGCATAAGCCACTGCGCCCTGCCGTGAAGTTATTTTACGTAGACTTGATTTTTCCCTTCCCTTCCCTTCCCTCCCCTTCCCTTCCCTCCCCTCCCCTCCCTTCCCCTCCCTTCCCCTCCCTTCCCCCCACTTACAGGGGTAAGACACTGTGCCCCGCTGTGAAGTTATTTTATGTAAACTTGACTTTTCCCTTCCCTTCCCTTCCCTCCCTTCCCCTCCCCTCCCTTCCCCTCCCTTCCCCTCCTCTCCCCTCCTTTCCCCTCCCCTCCCTTCTCCCTCCCTTCCCCTCCCCCCCTTCCCTTCTTCCTTTTCTTTTCTTTCTTTTCTTTTTTTAGATGAAGTCTCCCTGTCACCCAGGCTGGAGTGCAATGGCTTGATCTCAGCTCACTGCAACCTCCGACTCCTGGGTTCAAGTGATTCTCCTGCCTCAGCCTCTTTAGTAGCTGGGCCACCATGCCCAGCTAATTTTTGTATTTTTAGTAGAGATGAGGTTTTACCGTGCTGGCCAGGCTGGTCTCAAACTCCTGACCTCAAGGGATCCGCCCATCTCGGCCTCCCAAAGTGCTGGGATTACAGGCGTGAACCATGGCACCGAGCCCTAGACTTTTCATACAAGATGTTCTCAGCCACTCACATTAGTTTTTTGTGTGTCTTTTGAGTATATCACTGCATATTTATTGCCAATAAGTTTCTACATTGTTAAAAGATATATTACCTGTTGTCAATAATCATTATACTGGAGAGTGGAATCCCCAAAACATCACAGCTCTGCAAAAGTTCTTTCTTACGAGTCTCTCCTTGATTGTAGTAATTTCCTGAGGATAACAAATATACAGTGGTAGATTTTTTTTTTTAACAGTGGAGACCTATCTATTCACTCATTCTTATCCTGTTTTTGTTCCTTAAAGGATTTAAGCTGCCTGAAAATGTGTGATTATGATACAAAGTTTAAGAAAGCACAACACCAAGATACTCCTGTGACAAGACTACCAGTAGCGCAGTCTTTAGAACCACGATTCACAATTCTTTCCCATCTTTATATCTATATACCTATCTGTCTGTCTGCATTTCAGTCACATGCTAGAGGCAGCATGGTACACAGCCAAGGGTACTAACTTTGAAGTTAAGCAGATTTAGGATCAAACCATGTATGACCACTCAGAACAACTGGGGCCCCCTCTTCATTGACAGTCCTCAAATAACTGTTTAACATTGATTTAAGGATGAAGCTTTCCAAGCTCATTCTTGTTGGTATAGAAAAAGAAAATACAGGCTGCTACTCCTGAGTATTACAGGAAAATGTGCAGATACCATTTAGGAAAGCTTCCTCTTTTGAAGAGTTTCACAGCCAGCTATCCAGCATACCCCAAGGGGATCTTGATCCCATTGGCACCCCAAACAACTTATATATTCTTTATTTTCCCAAAACATATACTATATTCCCTAAAAATAGTTCTGGTAAATAAAACTCCTCTGTATCCTTACAAATAATAATACAGTGACATTTTGGTATCACTTAAGTTGGACTCATTTTGAGCAACTGTCCAGCTAATGCACCTGTTAATTCAACTCTCCAATAAATAATTGCAGGTCTGATTTGTGCAAGTTACTTAACTTTCTTGAGCCACAGTTTCTTCACCAGTTAAGTGGAGATAATGGCTATTTTTTTTTTTTTAAGAGTCTCGCTGTGTCGCCCTGGCTGGAGTACAGCAGCGCAATCTTGGCTCACTGCAACCTCTGCCTCCAGAGTTCAAGTGATTCTCCTGCCTTAGCTCAGTAGTTAGGATTACAGGCACCCGCCACCACGCCCGGCTAATTTTTGTATTTTTATTTGAGATGGGATTTCACCATGTTGGACAGGCTGGTCTTGAACTCCTGACCTTGTGATCCATCCGCCTCAGCCTCCCAAAGTGCTGGGACTAAAAGTGTGAGCCACTGCACTCAGCAAACAGGTTTAGTTTACAGGTTTAGTTTTGTATTGTCCTCATCATACCTTTTTTTGCGTTTTTTTTTTTTAAGTCATAAACTATTTTGTGTGTATTTTGGATTTCCCTCAAATCTCTACACATACCCTCTCCCATTTTTTCTCCCTAGATTACTTGATTTTTGGTGATAAATAGTCTCATGTACATTAGTGCTGCAATTGCTAAGTTCAAAGGCTGTGCACATTCATCTATGATTATGGTTATCAGAAACTGCTTAGAATTGAGGCTGTGTTTTATTGGGGCCAGTTTTATTGCTTTGTGTTTGAACTAAGGAACTTACAACAGTTCTGGAAGCTGAAGTCAAGGACCATTTTAACTATTTTCAATAAGTTTGGTGAACATGTAGGCACTTCAACAGAACACATGTCTAAGATCCTTTAGCAGCTTGTAACTGATACATTCTAGAACAATGTCCAAGTAAGATGGGTGCACCCTGGGATGCACAAAATAATCTTTTGGGGTGGTGGAGGAAAAGCATTAGGATGTCTCCCCCTAATTTTCTTTTCTTTCTTTTCTTTTTTGAGACAGAGTTTTGCTCTTGTTGCCCAGGCTGGAGTGCAGTGGTGTGATCTCAGTTCACTGCAACCTCTGCCTCTCGGGTGCAAGCGATTCTCTTGCCTCAGCCTCCTGAGTAGCTGGGTTTACAGGTGCCCGCCACCACGCCTGGCTAATTTTTGTATTTTTAGTAGAGACGGGATTTCATTATGTTGGCCAGGCTGGTCTTCAACTCCTGACCTCAGGTGATCCACCTCGGCCTCCCAAAGTGAAGGGATTACAGGAGTGAGCCACAGTGCTCGGCCGTCTCCCCCTAATTTGTTTACCTTGTTTTTTATAAATGTAAGTTTTTGTTAATGTTTTTAATGTACACATTAGTCCATGTACTTATGATATACTGTAAATAAATAAAAAACTCAAGATTTTTTACCGATAGGAAAATGTGACCAAAGAGTTTTGAGACCATTATTCTAAGAAACAGAAAATAATAAAATTAATGTAATTTCTAGATGTAGAACTACGTTATGTGTGTTTGTGTATAAGCTCATGCACAATTGCATGCTTAGTAGTCTTCCCATAACATACTTCTCAGTCATAACTAGCAATCACAATCACATTTAATACAAAGTAAAGACATTTTGTAAAGACTCAAATTTATACATCATAATTTATAAAGGTAAACATTTTATTTTACTTAAAAAATTTAAAATTAATTTATTCTGAATAGGTAATAGATTTATATGGTTAAAAAAAAAATCAAAGCTGGACATAGTGGCTCATGTCTGTATTCCCAACACTTTGGAAGGCTGTGGCAAGAGGATCACTTGAGGCCAGGAGTTCAAAACCAGCCTGGTCAACATAGTGAGACCCTGTCTTCACAAAAGAAAAATTTTAAAAATTAGCTGGGCATGGTGGCTCACGCCCATGGTGACTCAGGAGGCTGAGGTGGGAGGAACGCTTGAGCCTGGGAGTTCGAGGCTATAGTGAACCATGACCACACCACTGCACTATAGCCTGGGTGACAGTGTGAGACCCTGTGTCTCAAAAAAAAAAAAAAAAAAAAAAAAGAAAATAAATCAGTAAGAAGCTGGGTGTGGTGGCTCATGCCTGTAATCCCAGCTCCCAGCACTTTGGAAGACGGGAACATTGTTTGAGGCCAGGAATTCAAGACAAGGCTGGGGAATATAGCAAGACCTCTCTCTACCCCCCCCCCCAAAAAAAAGAAAAGAAAAACAAAAACAAAAACAAACAAACAAAAAAAACACATAAAGGAAAAAAGCTCCTCTCCCACTCCAACCCGGGAAGTTTTAATCTGTTAGAACAAGTGGACTGGGCATGAAGGCATCATGGTCCCAACACTATCTGGCCTTTTACTAACTATATGAATTTGGAGAAATTCTTTAATTTCTTTAATTTTATTCTTTAAAAATAAAATTTTTACCTTTATACATTGTGATGTATAAATTTGAGTCTTTACAACATGACTTTATTTTGTATTAAATATGATTATGAGGCTGGGCACGGTGGCTCAGGCCTGTAATCCCAGCCTGTAATTACTTGGGAGGCTGAGGCAGGAGAAACACTTGAACCCAGGAAGTAGAAGTTGAAGTGAGCTGAGATTGCGCAACTGCACTCCAGCCTGGTAACAGAGTGAGACTCCATTTAAAAAAAAAAAAAAGTGATTATGACTGCTAGATTGCTAGTTATGACTGAGAAGTATGTTACGGGAAGGAATAGCTGCAATGTTTTTCCTTTAACATGACCAAGTAATTCTAAAATGTATTTGGAAGACAAAATGGTACGAGTTTCTTCCCCTATAAAATGAGGGAATTTAGATGCTATGTCAAGATCTATCCAGGGTAACAGAAACCACATCAAATAGTTACAACAGCAAGAATTTAATGCAAAGATTTTGACACATAACTGATGGAGGATCTAAGGGACAAAAGGAACAGTGAAGTAACCCAGAGTTTAGAGATAGCAAGAAGTGACTACCAACCCTTGGTTGGCGAGGTAAAGGAAGGAGGCAGTGTTACTGGAGCCCAGAGGCCTGGGTTCCCAAAGGAAGCTGAAACTAAGAAAGCTGGATCCTCTTCTGTTAGGATGTGTCCACAGAATCCAGTCTAAGAAATCATGACTTGGACAGGCACAGTGCCTCACACCTGTAATCCCAGCACTTTGAGAAGCCGAGGTGGGTGGATCACGAGGTCAAGAGATTGAGACCATCCTGGCCAACATAGTGAAACCCCGTCTCTACTAAAAATACAAAAATTAGCTGGGCATAATGGGCACACGCCTGTAGTCCCAGCTACTTGGGAGGTTAAGGCAGGAGAATCTCTTGAACCCAGGAGGTGGAGGTTGCAGTGAGCTGAGAGCGTGCCACTGCACTCCAGCCTGGTGACAGAGCGAGACTCTGTCTCAAAAAAAAAAAAAAGAAATCATGACTTTAAAATGAAACTAGAATCAGAAAATGGGCAAAGGACTTGAATAGGCATTCTCTAAAGAAGATATATAGATGGCCAATAAGCATGTGAAAAGATGCAAGATGCTCATCATCATTAGTCATTAGGGAAATGAAAATCAAAACCATAATGTGACATCATCACTGCACACTTACTAGGATGGCTATAGTCCAAAAAATGGAAAATTACAGATGTTGACAAAGATGTGGAGAAACTGGAACCATAGTTCATTGCTGGTGGCAACGTAAAACTATACAGTTGCTGCAGAAAACAGTTTGTCAATTCTCAAAAAATTTAAATACAGAATTACCATATGTCTCAGCAATTATACTCAAAAAAAGGAAAACTGGTACTCAAATAAATACTTGTACACCAATGTTCATAGAAGCATTATTCATAATAGCCCCAAATTGGAAATAACCCAAGTGCCTATCATTAGATGAATGATAAACAAAATGTGGTATATATATATGTATATATACACAACGGAATATTAATAAAGCCATAAAAAGAAGTTTTTTTTTGAGACAGGGATTTGCTCTGTCACCCAGGCCAGAATACAGCAGACTGATCAGAACTTACTGCAGCCTTGACCTCCTGGATTCAAGGGATTCTCCCACTTCAGCCTCCCAAGTAGCTGGGACTATAGGCACTCGCCACCCAGCCCGGCTAATTTTTTTATTTTTATTTTTTGTAGAGATGAAATGTCACTATGTTGCCCAGACTGGTCTTGAACTCCTGGTCTCAAGGGATCCTTCCACTTCAGCCTCCCAAATTGCTGGGATTACAGGCGTGAGCCACTGAGCTCAACCAGAAATGAAGTTCTGATACATGCCACAATATGGATGAACTTTGAAAACAGTATGCTAATTAACATAAGCCAGGCATAAAATAACAATTATTGTATGATTCCACTTATTCGAGTTACCTAGAATAGACAAATTCATAGAGATAGAAAGAATGGTGGTTACCAGAGGCTGGGGAGAGGAGGGGAAAAGGAATGCTAAATGGGTATAGAGTTTCTATTTGGGATGATGAAATAATGCTGATGGTTACATAATACTATGAAAGTGCTTACTGCCATGGAATTGAACACTTAAAAATGTTTAAAATCGCTGGGTGTGGTGGCTCACGCCTGTAATCCCAGCACTTTGGGAGGCCAAGAAGGGCAGATCACGAGGTCAGGAGATCGAGACCATCCTGGCTAACACGATGAAACCCTGTCTCTACTAAAAATACAAAAAATTAGCTGGGCGTGATGGCGGGAGTCTCTAGTCCCAGCTACTCGGGAGGCTGAGGCAGGAGAATGGCATAAGTAAACCCGGGAGGCGGAGCTTGCAGTGAGCCTAGATCGCGCCACTGTACTTCAGCCTGGGCGACAGGGCAAGACTCCGTCTCAAAAAAATAAAATAAATAAATAAATAAAATAAAATAAAATAAAATAAAATAAAATCGCCGGGCGCAGTGGCTCACGCATGTAATCCTAGCACTTTGGGAGGCCAAGGCAGGTGGATTACCTGAGGTCAGGAGTTCAACACAAGCCTGGCCAACATGGTGAAACCCCATCTCTAATAAAAAGATAAAAAATTAGCCAGGCATGGTGGTGGTGGGTGCCTGTAATCCCAGCTATTTAGGGGGCTGAGGCAGGAGAATTGCTTGAACCTGGGAGGCAGAGGTTGCAGTGAGCCGAGATCATGCCATTGCACTCTAGTGTGGGCAACAAGAGTGAAACTCCATCTCAAAAAAAAAAAAAAAAAAAAAGTTTAAAATGGTAAGTTCTTGTTATGTATGTCTTACTACAATTTAAATAATATTAAAAACTGGATTTTCAATGAATAAAATCTTTCAATTATGAAATTGCTGGGATTATAGGCGTTATCCCTATAAAACAGACATTGTCTTTAAAATTCTTCAACAACTTTTTAAAGGATCGTTAAGATAAAAAAATTAAAAAGGCTAGGCGCAGTGGCTCATGCCTGTAATCCCAAACTTTGGGGGGCCAAGGTGGGCGGATCACCTGAGGTCGGGAGTTCGAGACCAGCCTGACCAACATGGAGAAACCCCATCTTTACTAAAAATACAAAATCAGCCGGGCATGGTGGCACATGCCTGTAATCTCAGCTACTTGGGACGCTGAGGCAGAAGAATCGCTTGAACCTGGGAGGCAGAGGTTGCAGTGAGCCGAGATCACGCCATTGTACTCCAGCCTGGGCAACAAGAGTGAAACTCCATCTCAAAAAAAAAAGAAAAAAGAAAAGAAAATTAAAAAGAAAACTGAGCATATATCTCTGCAGATCAAGAAACATTGTCACATGCTATTATCAGCCAATACAGCCATACTTGCGAGTAGTGTCATTTCTCATTATTCCCAAAAGGATTGCATTCATATTGACTCTTACTAATGAAATTGCTACCTTTCACTGGGTATGGTGGCTCACGCCTATAATCCCAGCACTTTGGGAGGCCAAGGCGGGCAGATCACTTGAGGTCAGGAGTTTGAGACCAATTTATTCCATTACTAATTCATTCCACTCTTTTTTTTTCCTTTTTTTTCTTTTGTCACCCAGGCTGAAGAGCAGTGGTGCTATCACAGCTCAATGCAGCCTTAACCTCTGGGCTCAAGCTATCCTCACATCTCAGCCTTCCGAGTAGCTGAGACCACAGGCACACACCACCATGCTCAGCTAATTTTTTTTTTTGCAGAGATGATGTCTTACTATGTTGCCCAGGCTGGTCTTGAACTGCTAGGCTCAAGTGATCATCCCATCTTGGCCTCCCAAAGTGTTGACATTACAGGCATGAGCCACTGCCCATTCCATTCTTTTTTTTTTTTTTTTGGGACAGGATCTTGCTCTGCCTTGCAGGCTGGAGTGCAGTGGCACAATCTCACTCACTGTAACCTCCACCTCCCGGGTTCAAGTGATCCTCCTGCCTCAGCCTCCCGAGTAGCTGGGAATACTGGCTTGCACCACCACACCTGGCTAATTTTTGTATTCTTAGTAGAGACGGAGTTTCGCCATGTTGGCCAGGCTGGTCTCGAACTCTTGGCCTAAAGTGATCCATCCACCTCAGCCTCCCAAAGTGCTGGGATTACAGGCCTGAGCCACAGTGGCCAGCCCCAGCCTATTCCATTCTTTACAGGATGCAGTCAATACTTAAAATCATATTTAAAAAAAAATCTCAAATATATTGAGTTGGAAAGAACAGAGTTAGAAAGACAAGACTAACACTTTTGAGGCTAGATCTAAATATATCTCAATATGAAAAACTTTGGGCCAGGTGTGGTGGCTCACGCCTGTAATCCTAGCACTTTGGGAGGCCGAGGCTGGCAGATTGCCTAAGTTTAGGAGTTTGAGACCAGCCCGTGCAACACTGCGAAGCCCTGTCTCTACTAAAATATAAAAAATTAGCTGGGCGTGGTGGCATGCACCTGTAGTCCCAGCGACTTGGGAGGCTGAGGCAGGAGAATTGCTTGAACCTGGGAGGCGGAGCTTGCAGTGAGCCGAGATTGTGCCACTGCACTTCAGCCTGGGCGACACAGCAAGACTGAGTCTCAAAAAAAAAAAAAGAAAAAAAAGAAACGTGCTTACATTTAAAAAAATCGCAAAATACACATGGAACCAAGTCACCCCGAATGAATTACTAGAACAAAGAACAGAATCAGATATACAGACTGCAGAAACTGGAATTATTAGAAGCAGATATAAATGTTTAATATATTTAAAGAAATTAAAGAGGATACTGAAGTATGAGAAAGTAACAGACTATATTTGCAAAAGGAATGTCTACACATAAGAACAGATTAATGGACACAATGACATAATCATCTCAATACATATTTAAGACCTTAATTATAAAACTATTAACAGATAGTAAAGAAGGCCAACATATAATAAATGGAAGCATACCATAATATCAGAGACAGAAAAGCTTTATAATGGAAATGTCAGTTCTCCTTATATTAATCAGTAGAGTCAGTGAAATTCCAATAAAAATGCCAGCAAGGGCCGTGCACTGTGGCTCACGCCTGTAATCCCAGCACTTTGGGAGGCCGAGGTGGGCGGATCATGAGGTCAGGAGATCGAGACCATCCTGGCTAACACGGTGAAACCACATCTCTGCTAAAAATACAAAAAATTAGCCGGGCATGGTGGCACATGCCTGTAGTCCCAGCTACTTGGGAGGTTGAGGCAGGAGAATCGCTTGAACCTGGGAGGCGGAGGTTGCAGTGGGCCGAGACTGTGCCACTGCACTCCAGCCTGGACGTCAGAGCGAGACTCTGTCTCAAGGGGGAAAAAAAAATGTCAGCAAGATTTTTCCTTGAACATTACCAAGCTAATTCTAAAATGTATTTGGGGGATGGGCATGGTGGCTCATCCTGTAATCCCAGCACTTTGGGAGGCCAAGGAGGGTTGATCACCTGAGGTCAAGAGTTGGAGACCAGCCTGGCCAACAAGGCAAAATCCTGTCTCTACTAAAAATACAAAAATTATCCGGGCGTGGTGGTGCATGACTGTAGTCCCAGCTACTTGGGAGGCTGAAGCAGGGGGATCACTTGAATCCAGGAGGCGGAGGTTACAGTGAGCCAAGATTGTCTGTGCAACAGAGTGAGGCTCTGTCTCCCCCCATAAAAAAGGTATTTGGATAAAAGGGTCAAAAACAGCAAACATACCCTGAAGAACAATCAGAAAGCTATTCATATCAGATAATAGCGCTTCTATAATATTGTATAGCTTTTTTTTTTTTCCCCGAGATGGAGTCTTGCTCTGTCACCCAGGCTGCAGTGCAGTGGCGCAATCTTGGCTCACTGCAACCTCCGCCTCCCAGGTTCAAGTGATTCTCCTGACTCAGTCTCCCGAGTAGCTGGGACTACAGGCGCACATCACCATGCCCAGCTAATTTTTGTATTTTTAGTAGAGACAGGGTTTCATCATGTTGGCCAAGATGGTCTCGCTCTCTTGAACTAGTGATCCACCCGTCTCTGTCTCCCAAAGTGCTGGGATTACAGGCGTGAACCAACACGCCCGGCCTAGTGTAGCTTTTATAAGCTACAGTAATTAAGACAGGGTTGTTGACATGACTAAAGTGTATAGACCAGAATTACATGGAAATCTAATATATGAGAGCTGGCAGTGCAGTCTAGAGCAGAAAAGCTGGGCTGAATTGGTTTTCCTGACTCCAATCTTTCCTTCCAAACCATTCTCCCCATTGCCACCAGAATGAGCTTTCTTTTTTTTTTCTTTTTTAAATAGATGGGGTCTCACTATGTTGACCAGGTTGGTCTTGAACTCCTGGCCTCAAGCAATCCTCCCACTTTGGCCTCCCAAAGTGCTGGGATTACAGGTATGAGCCACCACACCCGGTCCAAGATTGAGCTTTTATTTTTGAGACAGAGTCTAGCTCTGTCACTCAGGCTGAAGTACAGTGGGGTGATCTTGGCTCACTGCAACCTCCACCTCCTGGGTTCAAGCAATTCTCCTGTCTCAGCCTCCCGAGTAGCTGGGATTACAGGCATCCACCACCACGCCCGGCTAAGTTTTGTATTTTTAGTTGAGATGGGGTTTCACCATGGTTGCCAGTCTCATCTCGAACTCCTGACCTTGTGATCCGCCCACCTTGGCCTCCCAAAGTTCTGGGGTTACAGGTGTGAGCCACTGCGCCCAGCCAAGAATGAGCTTTCTAAAACACAAAACTGATTATGTTACTTCTCTACCACATATATTCAATGACATCCTAATATATAAGAGATGCATCTATTAGTAGGTATTTTAGTGGTCACATAAATTGGAGGCATACTGGATTAAACCAAGTAAAAAATTCTTACAGCAATGCTTCTCAAAGATGTTGATATTCTCATAAAGACTGTAAATGTCTACATAGAGGATAGCACATCTGGCTATTCTCCAAACTTGACCAAGGCATTTTTTATTTATTTTTTCTGAGTCAGAGTCTTGCTCTACTGCCCAGGCTGGAGTGCATTGCACCATCTCTGCTCACTGCAATCTCCGCCTACTGGGTTCAAGTGATTCTCCTGTCTCAGCCTCCTGAGTAGCTGGGATTATAGGCGTGCGCCACCACACCTGGCTAATTTTTGTATTTTTAGTAGAAATGGGGTTTCACCAAGTTGGCCAGGCTGGTCTGGAACTCCTGACCTCACGTGATGTACCTGCCTTGGCCTCCCAGAGTGCTGGGATTACTGGTGTGAGCTACTGTGCCTGGCCTCTTTTTTTTTTTTTTTTTTTTTTTTTTTTTTGAGACGGAGTCTTTCTCTGTCCCCCTGGCTGGAGTGCAGTGGCGCGATCTCGGCTCACTGCAAGCTCCACCTCCCGGGTTCACGCCATTCTCCTGCCTCAGCCTCCCAAGTAGCTGGGACTACAGGCGCCTGCCAACACGCCCGGCTAATTTTTTTTTTGTATTTTTAGTAGAGATGGGGTTTCACCGTGTTAGCCAGGATGGTCTCGATCTCCTGACCTTGTGATCCGCCCACCTCGGCCTCCCAAAGTGCTGGGATTACAGGCTTGAGCCACCGCGCCCGGCCTGGCCTCTTTTTTTTTTTAATAGCAGCTTGATGAACTAATGTTCCTTGGAACATACACTGGGAATCAATTTAGATATTTCATCAACTGACGAGGCATACAAGGCAATGTGAGAGGCAAATTGGGTGTAATGGTTTTAGAACAGAGAAAACCCACAGGGTCCTGGCTTCTTTACACTGTAGCTGGTCACTTCAGTTGTTACTTAAACTTTGTGATTCAGTTCCCATACTTGTATAATGGAAAAAACAATAGTACCTAGCTCACAGAGTTGCTGACAGGATGAAATGAGCCACCAGTAACAAAGCAATTATTATTTTTTCCCTCCTTCTCCCTTTCCCTTAAACTGAAGATCTTGTTAGAATGAATTATTCATGCAAATCCGAGAGTTACTGATGCCTTTACTACTGCTTGCTTCCTATATATATCTACTCCTATTTTTAAAGTCCAGCTCAAAAGAAAACCAGTTTGGAGATTTCCTTAATCTAAACCCCTGAAAAGAGATTTAATGCTTTTTTCCATTTTGTGTCCATAGTACTTTCTCCATCAAAACATCATAGCTTTCATTATATTACAAATTAATAGCTTCCTGTTTTTCATATTAGAATGTTACGTCAGCAGAATAGATAATGTTTAATCCACACGTTTGAATAACTTGTGAATTTAAAAAGTGATTTTAAAAATTAGGCCAGGAGCAGTGGCTCACGCTGTAATCCCATTATTTTGGGAGGCCAAGGCAGGTGGATCACTTGAGGAGTTCGAGACCAGCCTGGCCAACATGGTGAAACCCTGTCTCCATTAAAAATGCAAAAATTGGCCAAGTGTGGTGGCTCACGCCTGTAATCCCAGCACTCTGGGAGGCCGAGGCGGGCGAATCACGAGGTCAGGAGTTCAAGACCAGCCCAACCAACATGGTGAAACCCCACCTCTACTAAAAACACAAAAAATTAGCTGGGTGTAGTGGCGAGCACCTGTAATCCCAGCTACCTGGGAGGCTGAGGCAGGAGAATCACTTGAACCCAAGAGGCGGAGGTTGCGGTGAGCCGAGATTGTGCCACTGCACTCCAGCCCAGGTGACAGAGCTAGACTCAAAACAAAACAAAAACAAAAACAAAAATTAGCCAGGTGTGGTGATGCATGCCTGTAGTCCCAGCTACTTGGGAGGCTGAGGCAGGAGAATCACTTGAATCCAGGAGGTAGAGGTTGCAGTGACCCAAGATTGCACCACTGCACTCCAGCCTGGGCGACAGAGTGAGACTCCGTCTCAAAAAAAAAAAAAAAAAAAAAAAACTGGGTGTGCTGGCAGACGCCTATAGTCTTAACTATTGGTAGGCTGAGGCGGGAGGATCACTTGAGCCCAAGACTTGCAGGCTGCAGGCAGCTGTGATCCAGCCAGCTTTTAGTTTTATGTATATTTTATATTGCAACTATAGGAGTCAAATTAAGCAAGTTTGTTTCAAGATTTTCAAGAGAAGCCTAGATTTTATTTGCAAAAATTACAGGTACAGCTCTTTAATAAATTCATCCTCATTTTCAATAGGTTCATAAAAATTTGGGACCAGAATTGAAAATTTTTTCAAATAAAAAATACAGAGCATGCACTTGGCACTCAATATTTTTATTGTCTTTCATTATTTCCTCTGAATCCAACTTACCATTTTGTTCTTTCTTGTATGTTATTAATGTTTGGTTTATTTTATAAAGACAGGGTCTTGCTCTGTCATCTGATATGAGAGCTGACAGTGCAGTCTAGAGGGGAAAGGCTCTAGACAGAACAAAACCCCATTTTTTTTTTTTTTTGAGACGGAGTCTCGCTCTGTCGCCCAGACTGGAGTGAAGTGGCCTGATCTCTGCTCACTGCAAGCTCTGCCTCCCGAGTTCACGCCATTCTCCTGCCTCAGCCTCCCGAATAGCTGGGATTACAGGCGCCCGCCACCACGCCCGGCTAATTTTTTGTATTTTTAGTAGAGACGGGGTTTCACCATGTTAGCCAGGATGGTCTCGATCTCCTGACCTCGTGATCCACCCGCCTTGGCCTCCCAAAGTGCTGGAATTACAGGCGTGAGCCACAGCGCCCAGCCAAGACCCCATTTTTATAAAATAAACAAACAGGCCATGCTTGGTGGCTCATGCATGTAATCCCAGCACTTCGGGAGGCCGGGCCAGGCGGATCACCTGAGGTCAGGAGTTCGAGACCAGTTTGGCCACCGTGGTGAAACCCTGTCTCTACTGAAAATACAAACATTAGCCTGGCGTGGCTGGGCGCAGTGGCTCACACCTGTAATCCCAGCACTTTGGGAGGCCGAGGTGGGCGGATCACCTGAGGTCGGGAGTTCGAGACCAGCCTGACCAACATGGCGAAACCCCGTCTCTACTGAAAATACAAAATTGGCTGGGCGTGGTGGTGCATGCCTGTAATCCCGCTACTTGAGAGGCTGAGGCAGGAGAATCGCTTGAATCCGGGAGGCAGATGTTGCAGTGAGCCAAGATCGAACCACTGCACTCTAGCCTGAGAGACAGGGTGAGACTCTGTCTCAAAAAAAAATAATAATAATAATAAAAAATAAAAATAAAAAAAAAACACCAATAAAGAATAAATAACATACAAGAAAAAACAAAATGGGGCCAGGCGCGGTGGCTCACGCTTGTAATCCCAGCACTTTGGGAGGCCGAGGCGGGCGGATCACGAGGTCAAGAGATCGAGACCACGGTGAAACCCCGTCTCTACTAAAAATACAAAAAATTAGCCAGGCGCGGTGGCGGGCGCCTGTAGTCCCAGCTACTCGGAGAGGCTGAGGCAGGAGAATGGCGTGAACCCGGGAGGCGGAGCTTGCAGTGAGCCGAGATTGCGCCACTGCACTCCAGCCTGGGCGACAGAGCGAGACTCCGTCTCAGAAAAAAAAAACAAAAAAACAAAAAAACAAAATGGGATTCACAGGAAATAATGAAAGACAATAAAAACATTGAGTGCCAAGTGCATGCTCTCTCTCTATATATACATTTTTTGAGACGGAGTCTCCCTCTGTCGCCAGGCTGGAGTGCAGTGGCGCGATCTCGGCTCACTGCAACCTTCACCTCCCGGGTTCAAGCGATTCTCCTGCCTCAGCCTCCCGAGTAGCTGGGACTACAGGCGTGGACCACCACAGCCAGCTAATTTTTGTATTTATAGGAGAGACGGGGTTTCAACATGTTGGCCAGGATGGTCTTGATCTCTTGACCTCATGATCTGCCCGCCTCGGCCTCCCAAAGTGCTCGGATTACAGGCATGAGCCACCATGCCCTGCCTGTATTTTTTATTTGAAAAAATTTTCAATTCTGGTCCCAAATTTTTATGAACCTATTGAAAATAAGGGTAAGTTTATTAAAGAGCTGTACCTATAATGTTTTGCAAATAAAATCCAGGCTTCTTTTGAAGACCCTATAACAAACTTGCTTATAATTTGACTCCTATAGTTGTAATATAAAATACAAATACAACTAAAAGCTGGCCGACTGGGTGTGGTGGCTCACACCTGTAATTCCAGCACTTTGGGAGGCCGAGGTGGGTGGATCACTTGTCAGGAGTTCGAGACCAGCCTGGCTATCATAGCGAAACCTTGGCTCTACTAAAAATACAAAAATTAGCCCAACATGTGGTGTACACTGTAGTCCCAGCTACTCGAGAGGCTGAGGTAGTAGAATTGCTTAAACTCGGGAGGTGTAGGTTGCAGTGAACTGAGATCGCGCCCCTGCACTCCAGCCTGGGTGACAACAGTCAGACTCCATCTCAAAAAGAAAACCAAACAAAAACCTCCCCCACCAAACCTAGAAGCTAAGAAAAAAATGGTAGTATTACTTGTAACTATTTGCAATTAATATTCTTAACAGAGCATCAAGTTTAGAAGAAAAGTGCTTGGGCTCCAATTCTTAATAAATACGTAAAATGGTTTACTTTTACTGGTAACAAAGGTTTTGGGGGGAGAAGATACTAAACAAATTAAGAAATTTATAAAAAATGGCCAGGTGCGGTGGTTTACGCCTGTAATCCCAGCACTTTGGGAGGCTGAGGAGGGCAGATCACAAGTTCAGGAGATCAAGACCATCCTGGCTAGCACAGTGAAACCCCATCTCTACTAAAAACAAAAAACAAACAAAAAAATTAGCTGGGCATGGTGGTGGGCACCTGTAGTACCAGAAAAAACGGCGTGAACCCAGGAGGCAGAACTTACAGTGAGCCGAGATTGCGCCACTGCACTCCAGCCTAGGCTACAGAGAAAGACTCCGTCTCAAAAAAAAAAAAAAGAAAGAAATTTATAAAAAATATCAGTCAATGCTACAGAAAGTAATATATTAAGACAGATACTCTCATTAGTGCCAGTAAGAATGTAAATGGGTAGGCCAGGCGCGGTGGCTCACACTTGTAATCCCAAGCACTTTGGGAGGCTGAGGTGGGCGGATCACTAGAGGTCAGGAGTTCGAGACCAGCCTGGGTAACAGTGAAACCTCATCTCTACTAAAAATACAAAAATTAGCCCGGTGTGGTGGCATGCGCTTGTAAACCCAGCTACTTGGCAGGATGAGGCAGGAGAATCACTTGAACCTGGGTGGTGGAGGTTGCAGTGAGCTGAGATTGCGACACTGCACTCCAGCCTGGGTGACAGAGTGAGACTGTGTCAGAAAAAAAAAAAAAAAGAGTAAATTGGCCTTTCGTTTTTAGGAATGTGTTTTGCATGCAAAGCCTTAAAACAGCCAATTTTAGAAATTATTACTAATGAAATAACATAAAATACATAAAGATGTTCTCTGCTCTTTGCAATAAACTAGGAAAAAACCCTCTGAATGTACAAACAATAAGGGATGATTAAGGTTTATCCCGATGAAGCCATTTAACAGGCTATACATTTAGATCTAATTAATATAGGTAGATGTTTTAAGTTTCATGAGGACACTGCTCTTATCTAGCTTTTCACTTTTGTATCCCTAGGGTATGCCCTAGCACATAAATGCCCTAGCACATAACATAAATGTTATGCCCTAGCACATAAAGAAGGCCTAGCACATAAATGTTTAATAAGTATTTGGTAAATAAAAGAAAAAGTAATGTCGAGTAAAAACGACATAAAATTTTCTAAAATGTGATTTCTGTGAAGAAGCTGTATAGAAAAAGAATTGGAAAGACACACAACCAAATGGGAAAAGAGGTCATGGGCAACTTTAAAAAACAGCTTTATTGAGGTATACTTTGACATACCATAAAATTCACCCATTGTATGTGTACAATTCAATTACTTCATTTATACAACTGTTCAATTATCACCATATTCCAGCTTGATGGTCAATATTTGCTTTGTCATTTGATCTTTTTTCTATGGTAAGCAAAAATCTATTATTTGAAAGGTTCCTTCACTGAAAGCTGGGTGGAGTTGAACTCTAAAATTACCTACAAAATTACTTTCCATCTAGTCATCTATGTCTAATTCTTCAATTTGACACATGCATGTTACTAGCACAAGCTGCATTTTAAAGGCAGCAGGAAGGTCTTTTACTATCATTAGAAGTTAACTTTTAAGGATTGAGCAGGCACGATACAGCATAGATTGTTTCGTGTACTATATAGTAAGGTCAATATTCTTGCTCCTTCTACAAATAAAAAAAAGTTCCACAGAATAACAAGCACAGGTGGCGTTCCCAACAGAAATGCAGGTACTGAATGCAACCAACTGCAACTGTTTCTCTGCTCCTCAATCCTACTAGCGTAGTACGCGAGCTGCCGACGTCCCCCAACCCACCAGGTAAGCTGGCCGCTCCTGTCCCTAGCCTCTGAGGGGTTCAGAGATAAGACCTTCGGTGTATTCACTTAGCTCCCTAGGGAAAACGCTTCGAGAAGAAGGCGACTGAGATCGGTTAGCACTTAAATCCTTTTCAAAGCCCCAGCTCCCATCGCCCCTCCTATGGCCTCCTACCTGCAGAGAAGCAGAGCAGGTACACCCAGTGCCTTAGGCGGGCCAAGCCTAGCACTGTGGGAGCAAAAAACATGGCTTCATCGTCAGGGTGCGCTATGACCAGGAGGGTCCGGCTTTCGGCTCCCAGCCGTCCTCCCTGCTCCCGACTCTTCATTCGTTCTGAGGAGTCCCAAACCCAGAGGAAGCCCCATGCCAAGCCCGCCGCCGTCACACACAGGAGCCACATTGCTTCCATGATGGATAAGCAGCACTGAGCCTGCGCAGTAGGAAAGGCTGCCTCTGACCCTGACTCCGGCTGGAAAACGGCACCTGGAGATGTTGGGTTCCGCTGTTAAGTCCCTCCCGCCGACATGCTCCGGAAGCTTGAGGTTTTAACGTTAAGGGTTCTCTTGTGTTTTAACACAGAAGTCTCCATGCCGTCCAGTTTCCTACCCTACTCCTACTACACTGTACAATCGGTTTAAAAAGAAGCGTCTTATATATAAGCTCCCATTTCTTGTAGGAAGAGTTCTTTCCTCTTCAACTCATTTTCGAAGTCATTTCTTAAAACTCGGGCCTTTCTAGTAATTATAGGGTTAGACAGCCCGTTATCCGTATGACGGTTTTTCAAAATAGCCAGTTACACCAACTTTGTTATTCCTTCTCACTTTTGGATGGCTTTTACATTTTTTTTTTTTTTTTGAGAGGCTCTGTGGCCCAGGCTGGTGTGCAGTGGAGCGATCTCGGCTCACTGCAACCTCCGTCTCTTGGGTTCAAGCGACTCTTCTGTCTCAGCCTTCCAAGTAGCTGGTACTATAGGCGCGCGCTACCACTCCCGGCTAATTTTTGTATTTTTAGTAGAGACAGGGTTTCACCATATTAACTAGGCTGGTCTCGAACTCCTGACCTCGTGATCCGCTCGCCTCGGCCTCCCAAAGTGCTGGGATTACAGGCCTGAGCCACCGCGCCCGGCCTTTTTTTTTTTTTTTTGAGACAGGGTCTGGCTCCGTCGCCGAGGCTGGAGTGCAGTGGCGCTTTCTAGGCTCGCTGCTACTTCAGCCTCCCGCGTTCAAGCAATTCTCCCACTTCGGCCTCCCCAGTAGCTGGGATTACAGGCGCGCGCCACCACGCCCGGTTAATTTTTGTATTTTTAGTAGTTACGGGGTTTCTCCATGTTCGTCAGGCTGGTCTCGAACTCCTGACCTTAAGTGATGGGCCCGCCTCGGCCTCCCAAAGTGCTGGGATTACAAGCGTGACACACTGCGTCCGGTCGGGCCTTGCTTTTCTAAAGGAAAGTATGCGTGCGGTTACGAGGAACCGTCGTTTCCCCAGCAGGGTGAGGCTGAGAGTGCACTTAACAGTCGCGAAGGCCACAGGCTCCTCTTGCAAGTAACTTAAGGTTAAGGAGCAACATCGTGGACAAATCGGCCTCGCCCGGCATTTCAGTGAGGGCTTGGTGCGAATTCCAGCCAGAGCCCTAGAAAGTATCTTGGGCAGGTCGAAATGCAACCCTCCGGCTCCCAGCCCCGAGGGAACCCGGCTTCCCTCTACGTAGCTCCGGCCGGAGGAGGCCGCCGCCGCCCCGCCACGCCGCGGAGGGGTTGCAGGGTCCCTTCCACGGCCTGGCGTTTTTCCTTTTCCCACGCCTGGGGAAGGCCTCGGGCGCGCGAAACAGACGGGCTCGCGGGGGGCGCACAAGCCCAGGACACGATGGCAGCCGCGCTGGATCCGGCTGGGCGCTGCCCGGCCCCGTATCCGTCCGAGAAGACCGCCGCTGCCAGGCCTAGAGAAGACGTGATGAGACCGGGCGCGGCGCGACCCAGGAAGCTCCGCCGAGGTAGGAGAGGCGCCCGGCCAGCGGAGGGAGTCGGTCTCCCAACTCTCCGGAAGGAGGAGGAGCCGGCGCTGGAGCCGCCTTAGCCGCGGCTCCCCGGGCTGGGGGGAGGGAGAGGGGTTGAGTCAAGATGGCGGCCAAGGTGGCGAAGCAGCAGCCGCGGCGGCGGCGGCGGCGGCCCGAGTGAGCGCCCGGCTCGCCGCGCCAAGCGAGGTCCCGGTGTAGGGCCGCGCGCCGGGGCCGCGTCCCACTCCTCAGGCCGGGGCGCCCTTCGGCTCCCACGCTTAGCCAGCTCCCGGTGAGTAGGCCCTGGCGCCTACAACCCCGGCCTCCGGGCTCCTGCTAGTCCGGGGGCTTCCGAGGGCTCCCGGGGCAGCAGCCGCTGGGACGGTTTTCCGCCGGGCGGGGGGTGTCGCAGGCCTGGGCAGGTCGGGACCCGTCCTGGCCGCCTGGCCTCTTCCCCTCGGCAGCCCAGGAGAGAGCCGGGCGCGGCGGGGAGCTCGGGCTGGGCTAGCGGAGGCTTATGGAGTTTGGAGGAAGAATGGGCTGTGGCCGGGCCGGGGCTGGCCCCGAGGTGTCCTGTGCGGAGGGGCGCGCGGAGCCTACAGGGCCTGCGAGGGAGAGCGGGCAGCCGGGGCCCCGGGTGGGGCCGGCGCAGGTGGCGGGCCTGGGCTCACTGAGGCGGAGTTGGTGGCCGACTTGAGAGTGTAGAAGGGGCCAGGGAGGTTGACAGCCATGGACAAGTGCGTACAGAGTAAATTAGTTCACCTTTCTAACAGACCGCTTCAGGGTGTAATGGCGAAGTCTGGGTACTGGTGGAGATGGCAAAGATCTGAACCCTATACCTTCTGCCGTTTATTGTTGGTGTTTTCTTAAGCGAAGTCCGTGAGTGCACCCCTTTTTGGGGAGAGAGGAATTTGAGAAACTGTAGTTGTGAAATCAGCCTTTATGGAGAGGAGACTGAATTCTTCCAATTAACTGGATCGGGAATAGTCGTGTATTAAAGGAATGGATGGGAATAAGTGATATGGACGAAAACTATTTGCTCAGGAAGTGTCAGTTTTCTTTATGTGATGTTGCATGCTGCGGTGCCTCTTCAACAGAGTTAACCTTGGAGAGTAGTGGTATAGGTAATTCTAATCTTTGGGATTAGTATGTAAACCTGCATCAGATTTGCTTCTCTAATTATATCCTAATTATATTGAAATTTACATTCCTTGTGTGCACCCTGGTGAGGCAGTGATGGAAGGCTGAACATGGCACTGTGCAAGGAGCAACAAACAGGCCCGGGATTTAAAAATGCCTACAAAGATTCATTCATTCGTTTAATATATCTTGATCAATAGCTGCTGATGCTGGGTCACATGTGATTGTCCTGTGGATAACTGAAGAGTTGATAGCATTGTTTAATTTTTAATAGTTTTAAAAAATGTTTTGATGTACCTTTTCATGAAGATATTTATTGGATGAACCAACTTGTACTTGCCCGGGCTCAGGAGCAGACCAATTTTAGAATGTTATTTAGACAAGGGTAACAGTTACAGAAGAAGTAACCGCAAGTTACTGGAGAGAGAAATCTTGTATCTTTTTTTCTTCTTCTGTTAACATCCGGTGGAAGTTTATTTATTTATTTTAATATTTATAGTACCCAGTTGCTTGGCCTTGCTTTAAACACACCTGTTAATGGAAATCAAGATTAATTGTATATATGGATATAGCTATGTATAAAATGCTCACAGTAGGAACTGATTACTTACAATACTAAAATACTCTTTCCTTTTACAAAAGGCTTGCCATATGTTGAACTACTCCCCCGGAGAAAATATAATACAAAGTATCTTGATTATTTCTGTAACTATGTGACATTTTGGAACTTGATCAACCTTTCTATGCTTCAGTTTCCTCATCTTGAATATTAGGTAAACATCTACTCTCCTAGGGTTGGTTGTTGTGAGCCTAAAGGGAGTTAATAGTTATCAAATTGTTTTAAACAGATTGAAGGGGTTATATTTCTGTGAGGTGGTAACAGCTCCTTCTGGGCTCCTGTAATGTTTTTTCTGCACATCTCTCGCGGCATTTGCACTTTCTATCTTGTAGGTATTTATGTACCTATTTTATCTCTTGAGAGCAGGATAGGCCCTTCGCTGATTTAATCTTTTTTTTTTTTTTTTTTTTTTTTTTTTTTTGAGACGGAGTCTTGCTGTGTCGCCCAGGCTGGAGTGCAGTGGCACAATCTCAGCTCATTGCAACCTCCGCCTCCGGGTCAAGCAATTCTGCTGCCTCAGCCTCCCGAGTAGCTGGGACTACAGGCGCATGCCACCATGCCTGGCTAATTTTTTTGTACTTTTAGTAGAGATGGGGTTTCACCGTGTTAGCCAGGATGGTCTCGATCTCCTGACCTTGTGATCCGCCCGCCTTGGCCTCCCAAAGTGCTGGGATTACAGGCATGAGCCACCGTGCCTGGCTTATTTTTAATTGAATATCTTGTTGGATTTAAAAAACAGTAAAATTTGTGTTTTGCCTATCCTCTTAATCAAAAAAGAAGGAAATGATGGAAATTAACTTACAGGCAAGATTAGATTAGTCAATAACTTTTTTGAAGCTTTTTTTTTTTTTTTTTTTGAGACAGGGTCTCTTTTGCCCAGGCTGCAGTACAGTGGCTCGCTTCAGCCTTGACCTCTGGACTCAGGTGATCCTTCCACCTCAGCCTCCCAAGTCGCTGGGACTACAGGCACAGGCCACCACGCCTGGTTAAATTTTTTTTTTTTTTGTAGAGAAAGGGTTTAACCATGTTGCCTAGGCTGGTCTCGAGCTCCTGGGCTCAAGCCTCAAGCGATCTGCCTGTCTCAGCCTCCCAAAGTGCTAGGATGATAGGAGTGAGCCACTGCACCTGGCCTTAAAAGCATTAAAAAAAATTGTGTTATGAATTGGTGAGATTTTCTTTTCTTACCTTTGTTATCTGCTATAGAAGGCAAAGGCCTTTGAATAGACTGGGGGTTGATGTAGGTGAATGTCAGGCTGTTTGTTTTTTAAAAAATATGTTTTGGTTATTTGGTTTTAATTGTATTCTGTGATCTATCTTAGTTGTAATTTCAAATTCTTATTGATGCCTGGGAATGATGGAACTCTTGCATATTTAGTTCCATCTGTTCTTTTACTTCAGATACTGGATTTTACTAGACTATGATATAAAACAACTAGTAAAGGTTGATCAGAATTTATTATGTATAGTCTTATTTGTAGATTAGAGATTCATATATTTTTGTTTACTCACTTATTCAACCAGTATGAGGTGCTTTTTATGTTCTGGCACACTACTAAATACTAGAAAGTTATAAAGTATAGTCAAGCAGATCAGTTATATTCACAAATAACTTAGTCTATAGATTATCTTTTTTTTTTTCTTTGAGATGGGGCCTCGCTCTTGTCACCTAGGCCGGAGGGCAGTGGCGCCATCTCAGCTCACTGCGACTTCTGCTTCCCAGGTTCAAGCGATTCTCCTGCCTCAGCCTCCTGAGTAGCTGGGATTACAGGCATGCGCCACCATGCCTGGCTAATTTTTGTATTTTTAGTAGAGACATGTTTGTCAGGCTAGTCTCGATCTCCTGGCCTCATGATCTACCCGCCTTGGCCTCCCAAAGTGCTGGGATTACAGGTGTGAGCCACTGTGCCTGGCCCTATAGATTATCTTATATTTGGTCTTTTTCAGGTTTGAGGATGCAAAAAATACATGTATACATGTAAATGGTTAAGAAAACATTTTGTTTCTTTTTCTATTAGCACTTTTTAAGAGCACTGGAAAACTATGAAAAGCTTCTGTAATGTAGTAATAACAGTATGTGGAGCATCTGTTTTTTATTTTGGTTTTCTTGTGGTGGCATTTTTCCTTGAACACTTATACTGTTCTTCTACCATTTTTTTCCTACCCCAGTAGCTTGTGTGGTCAAAATATTACTAGAATAGTCTTCAGATACAACCTATTTTTTTTTCTTTGCATTTGAAAGTCTGAGACTGTACAAAACACTGCAAATGTTCCTATGGAGTTCTTCAGACAGTTTGCTTCTTCCGTATGTGCTGCTGTTACTTTTATTTAACAACGATCTCAAAAACAACAAAATTGGTTAAAATAAAATGTTAATGGCAGGGCACAGTGGCTCATGCCTATAATCCTAGTACTTTGGGAGGCTGAGGTGAGAGGACCACTTGAGGCCAGGAGTTTGAGACCAACCTGCACAACAGAGCGAGATCCCATCTCTACAAAAAAATTAAAAAATTAGCAGAGTGTGCTTGTGGTCCCAGCTACTTGGGGAGCTGAGCCTGGGAGGTTGAGGTTGCAGTGAGCCGTGATCATGCCACTGCACTCACTTGAGACTGGGTGATAGAGCAAGACTGTCTCTCAAAGAAAATAAAAATAAAAATAAAAATAAAATAAAAAGCTAATTTATAGAAGGTAGAGTCAGATTATCTAGTCTTGTTTTACTTTCGATAAAACTGAAGGTCTGAGAAGTGAAGTGATATACCTGCCTAAATTGCTAAAGTTGGGCAATAGCAGAATCTAAGTTTTTTCATATCTATTATAGTGTTCACTGTGTTACACTGTATCATCCATGGGATGAATCGATTTGATGATTGACACTCAAAAATTGGCTGGGCGTGGTGGCTCACACCTGTAATCTCAGCACTTTGGGAGGCCGAGGCGGGAGGATCATGAGGTCAGGAGATTGAGACCATCCTGGCCAACATGGTGAAACCCCGTCTCTACTAAAGAAAATACAAAAAATTAGCCGGGCCTGGTGGCACGCACCTGTAGTCCCAGCTACTTGGAGAGGCTGAGGCAGGAGAATGGCATGAACCCGGGAGGCGGAGCTTGCAGTGAGCCGAGACTGCACCACTGCACTCCAGCCTGGGTGACTGAGCGAGACTCTGTCTCAAGAAAAAAAAAAAAAAAAATTGGAGTGAATAGGAAATGAGAGATTACTTTGGATATTTAGCTTGAATTTAAGATACTTCTTAATATTACATTTTGGCAATGAAAATATAGTTTGAAAAAATTGATACTGATCTATGTCAGTGTTACAGTGATCACCAGGAATTATTTAGTTTGCTTAATTTTTAATCTGCTTTGATGAATATCTTCTTAAACAAAAATGTCTTTGAGGTTATCTGGATCCAGTGACACTTCATGGAATTTAAGTATTATAATGATGGAAATTTTATTATGCCAGTGGTTTAAATACCTCTGAGGCCCAAACAAATAGGTTAAATTATTATTATTATTATTATTATTATTATTATTATTATTATTTTTGAGGCAGCGTTTCACTCTTGTTGTCCAGGCTGGTGTGCAATGGCGCTGTCTGAGGTCACCATAACCTCTGCCTCCTGGGTTCAATTAATTCTCCTGCCTCAGCCTCCCGAGTAGCTGGGATTATAGGCATGCACCACCACGCCCCGCTAATTTTGTCTTTTTTAGTAGAGACAGGGTTTCTCCATATTGGTCAGGCTGGTCTCAAACTCCCGACCTCAGGTGATCCTCCCGCCTTGGCCTCCCAAAGTGCTGGGATTACAGGTGTGAGCCACCACACCCGGCCTACAAATAGGTTAAATTATTTTATAAATTAGCTGTTGCTTGTTTTGCCTACTCTCAGACTTCTGGATTTTTTTTTTTTTTAAGTATGAAGGATTTCAATTGTTATATTAATATAAAAGCTTAGATAAATAGCACAAACATGAACTTTTTTTTTTTTTGACAGAATCTCGCTCTGTTGCCCAGGCTGGAGTGCAGTGGCACAATCTCAGCTCATTGCAACCTCCACTTCTCAGGTTCAAGCGATTCTCATGCTCAGCCTCCCAAGTAGCTGGGATTACAGGCGTATGCCACCATGCCCGACTAATTTTTGTATTTTTAGTAGAGACAGAGTTTTGCCATGTTGGCCAGGCTGATCTTGATCTCCTGGCCTCAAGTGATCTGCCCGCCTTGGCCTCCCAAAGTGTTGGGACTACAGGCGTGAGCCATCGCACTTGGCCGACTGTATTCTTTATGATTTTTTTTTTACATCAAAAAGCTCGTTTGTAATATTCATTTTCTGTGTGTATTCATGCTATAAAATTTATTGTAATTTTTTAAAAATAGAGATGGGATCTGATTCTTTTGCCCAGCCTGGTCTTGAATTCTGGGCTCAAGTAATCCTCCCACCATGGCCTCCCAAAGTGCCGGGATTACAGGCATGAACTACCATGCCCGGCCTATAAAATTTATTGTAAAGGAGAGGGCATATTCTTATTAAGCTGATAATCTTTACATAAATACTGAACATGGCATATTTCTTTATTCTACTTGGGCTATTTTGTGTTGCATTAAGAAGAATTTTTTTTTTTTCTTGTTACTATGCTTGTTTCTGGAATACTCCTTTCCTCCCTTACTCTTCCAAACTCTACTACGTCTAAATTTATCCTATTTTCCAAGGGTTTGATCACATATTACATCATCCAGGAAGTGTCTCTCCTATTCCCTCTTCTCCAAAATGTATATTTTTTATTCTGGAAACTCTTGATCCTTTGCCTCTAGACCATAAGCCCTTTATAGGCATGTCTGCATCTGAGTTTTTAAAAAATTTTTTCCTCTTTTCCCACTCCCAGAATGACACCCTGTGTCCAGGAGTAGTAGATACTTGTTGAATGCATAAAAAAGAGCTTAGCAGCTAGAATTAGTGTGGATGCTGTAGAAGATGTCTGATACACATATGGCAGTTTGATGCTGAATAGTTTTTGGAAATTAAAAAACAGGTAGAAATTTCACCAGTGTCAGTGACTAACATAGCTGTAATTAGTAAATTATCAAAATATTTCTTTTTGTTTTTTCTTTTTTACAGAGAGAGTCTGTCTCTGTTGCCCAGACTGGAGTATAGTGGTGTGATCATAGTTCAATGCAGCCTCCGAGTCCTGGGCTCATGCGCTCCTCCCAAGTAGCTGGGACTACAGGTGTGTGCCACCACACCTGGTCAATTTTTTTATTTTGTAGAAACAGGGTCTCATTATGTTGCCCAGGCTGACCTCAAATTGCTGGGCTCAAGTGATCCTCCCACCTTGGCCTCCTGAAGTGCTGGGATTATAGGTGTGGGCCACTGAGCCCAGTTAAAAGTATTTCTTTAAAAAAGAAAAAAAAAATCTGTTTATTGGAATTTTGGGGAGGAAGAGAAAGTAAACATGGGATTGGTTCATCCTAGACAGCACTCATGGTTCTAGATAATACTAGAATGCAATAATGTTTTAATTTATATATGCAGGGAATTTTGGAGTAGTTTCAATCCTAGGAAAAAACTGTGAGTTAGAAATATGGAACGGTTGGCCGGGCACGGTGACTCACGCCTGTAATCCCAGCACTTTGGGAGGCCGAGGCAGGCGGATCACAAGCTCAAGAGATCGAGACCATTCTGGCCAACATGGTGAAACCCCGTCTCTACTAAAGATACAAAAAAAAAAAAAAAAAAACACTAGCTGGGCATGGTGGCACGCGCCTGTAGTCCCAGCTACTCGGGAGGCTGAGGCAGGAGAATCGCTTGAACCCAGGAGGCAGAGGTTGCAGTGAACTGAGATTGTGCCACTGCACTCCAGCCTGGCGACAGAGGGAGACTCCGTCTCAAAAAAAAAAAAAAAAAAAAAAGAAATATGGAACGGTTGGTTGAGAGGATTATAATAGAATTTAGGACTCCCTTTGAAAGAATAATATCGACTAGTTTTATATAAAAAATTAAATTCTTAAGTAGATTAGTCAGGAGTAAAGGAAAAGTCAAGAATTCCAACTTATTTGGATTTCTTTCCCCCATTACAGTGTACTTGAGGAACAAAATTTGGGCTGTTTGGCTGTTTTTATTCTTTGTTATACACAAATAAACTGATATCAAAACCAAATATATTGAGGTTATATTTTTCTTTTCTTTTTTTTTTTTTTGGAGATGGAGTCTCGCTCTCACCCAGGCTGGAGTGCAGTGGCACCATCTCGGCTCATTGCAAGCTCCACCTCCCAGGTTCACACTATTCTTCTGCCTCAGCCTCCAGAGTAGCTGGGACTACAGGCGCCTGCCACCACGCCCGGCTAATTTTTTGTATTTTTAGTAGAGATGGGGTTTCACTGTGTTAGCCAGGATGGTCTCAATCTCCTGACCTCGTGATCCGCCTGCCTCGGCCTCCCAAAGTGCCGGGATTACAGGCGTGAGCCACCGCGCCCGGCCAAGGTTACATTTTTCTAGGAAAATTTGACTCTTAGATTTATGATGAGAGTCACCTTTATGCTTATAGATTGCCCCTTTACCCCATAATTTGTTGAACTGACATTCTTCTTGCCATTATCACTGTCATACACAGTTCACATTCAGAGTAATTTGTTTTAGGCAATTCATTTCCCCTGGCAATAACATAGAGATTTATGTAATTTTGAAAATGTTTGTTTTAAGTAGTCATCATCATGACTTTGAGTTTCTGTTTAAAGATGTTTAACTTTGCATTACTTTTAAGATTTTTTAATTCATTTTTAATTACAATAACTTTTATGTATTTGGAGGTATTTGGAATGAAATCAAAACTTGTGCTATCTAGGAGATATAACCTAAAATATGCAGAACGTAAATATACCTGATGTAGGAGTATATACATTCTGTTGAGGGGGGAGGAAGAAGTTACTTTATATTCACACAAAATCATTATAATTCATGAAGGAGGATATGCTATTTTAAAATCTTACCTTTCACTAATTATAAGTAATACATTATTTTATATATATACTGAAATTGAAAGAACCACTTCCTGGATGTAATCTACTGAGTTTGTTGCATATTCTTCCAGTTTTTTTTCTGTGTTTGTATAATTTTCTATATTACGGGATCATAATATACTATTCTTTTATATACTACTGTTCCAAGTTTGTCTATTTATTTCAGTTACCTCTATCAATCATTAACAGCAACTTAATATCCCATTTCTAGTACATGAAAATACCATAATTTGCCAGGCACCATGACTCACGCCTGTCATCCCAGTACTTTGGGAGGCCAAGGCTGGTGGATCACCGGAGGTCAGGAGTTCAAGACCAGCCTGGCCAACATGGTGAAACCCCATCTCTACTAAAAATACAAAAATTAGTCAGGCATGGTGGCATGTGCCTGTAATTCCAGCTACTCGGGAGGCTAAGGTAGGAGAATCACTTGAAACTGGGAGGTGGAGGTTGCAGTGAGCCGAGATCATGCCACTGGACTCCAGCCTGGGCGACAGAGTGAGACTTCGTTTCAAAAAAAAAAAAAACAGAAAATACCATAATTTACTTAATCAACTTACGGTCACTAGATTTTTTTTTTTTTTTGCCAGAAAAACAAAGCTGTAAACAATCGTGTGTGTGTGTGTGTATGAATATTTATGCACATGTACATATGTATATGTATTTTGTGTACTTGTACAAACAGCTTTGTAGGATAGATTCCTAGAAGTGAAGTTGCTGAATCAAAAGATGTGAATAATGTAGATAAGATAGATATTTATACATTTTCCTTCCAAAAGATTGTTGTACCAATTTGTAAAGCTACCTATAGTATTCAGGTGTGCCCCATACGCTGGCCAATGCTAGATATTACAGTTTAAAACATTTTGACCATTTAGGAACTGAAAAAATGTGATTCTGATTGGCCTTTTATCAATCACTATTGAGGCTGAACATTTTTTAATATGGGGAGAGTTGTATTTCTTTTTTTTGAGACGGAGTATCGCTCTTGTTGCCCAGGCTAGAGTGCAATGGCTTGATCTCAGCTCACCACAACCTCTGCCTCCTGGGTTCAAGCGATTCTCCTGCCTCTTCCTCCCTAGTAGCTGGGATTACAGGCGTGCACCACCACTCCTGGCTAATTTTTTATTTTTAGTAGAGATGGGATTTCTCCATGTTGGCCAGGCTGGTCTCGAACTCTCGACCTCAGGTGATCCACCCACCTTGGCCTCCCAAAGTGTTGGGATTGCAGGCGTGAGCCACTGCGCCCAGCCTTTTTTTTTTTTTTTTTTTTTTTAGACAGAGTCTCGCTCTTGTTGCCCAGGCTGGAGCGCAGTGGCACGATCTCAGCTCACTGCAACCTCTGCCTCCCAGGTTCAAGCGATTCTCCTGCCTCAGCTTCCTGAGTAGCTGGGATTACAGGCGTCTACCACCACGACCGGCTAATTTATGTATTTAGTAGAGACGGGGTTTCACCATGTTAGTCAGGCTGATCTCGAACTCCTGACCTCAGGTGATCCACCCACCTCGGCCCCCCGAAGTGCTGGGATTACAGGCGTGCATCGCTGAGCCCGGCCATATGTTTTTTATAAATTGCCTACTTTTGTTCTTTGGTTATTTTCTGTTGGGGTTATTGGTTTGTAACAGGTTAAAAAGTTCTTTACATATTCACTTTTTTCTTTCTTTTTTTTTTTTTTTTTTTTTTTTGAGACAGAGTTTTGCTGTTGTTGCCCAGGCTGGAGTGCAATGGCAGGATTTCAGCTCACCTCATCCTCCACCTCCTGTGTTCAAGCGATTCTCCTGCCTCAGCCTCCTGAGTAGCTGAGATTACAGGCCTGCGCCACCATGCCTGGCTAATTTTGTATTTTTACTACAGAAGGGGTTTCTCCATGTTGGTCAGGCTGGTCTGAAACTCTCAACTTCAGGTGATCCGCCTGCCTGGGCCTCCCAAAGTGTTGGGAGTACAGGCATGAGCCAACGCACCTGGCCTTACTCACTTTTTTCATATGCATGCACATATCCTCCTAGCTATTCTTTTGTAACGTTATGTAGTCAGATATATCCAAACCCAGCACCGTGCTGCTGTGGGACCTTGGGCACATTATTTAACCTCTGTACACCTTAATTTCCTTATTTGTAAAATGGAGATAATGTAAATAGCATTAGGCATAGTGGCTGGCACAAAGTAAGTAAATAATAAATGTTAGCTATGACTCTTGTTACTCTATTTATGTGACTTTTGTGTTTTGTGCTCTATTTAAGACTTTCCTTACTCCAAAATGTAAAATATTCACCTATCTACTAAACTAGAAAAACAAAGCAAGGAACATTATATGCCTCTATGTGTCTTTGCTTTAAAGATGAAAAACAATGTATACATGTTTGCTTGTATATCACAGGATATATGATACTTGGAAACATTGGTTGTCATAATAAGAAGGAGTGAGAGGAAGACTTTTTAACTGCATGCCTTTTTGTGTTTTTAAAACAAAGAAGTCCCCAGATTGTAATTTAATACTTCAGTGGTTTCTTTTTCTCCTTTTCTTTTCCTTCTCTTTTTAAAAGTTCTAATTCTTTGATTCATCTGGAATTTATTTCTGGTATGTAATAGAAGTGAGACATATTTTGGGGGATAAAATTGTGTGTGAATTCTTCCCCAACTAGCTAGTTGTGTCAGCACCATTTAGTGAATAATCTGTTTTTTGCCCCACTATTAGAATTGCAGCTTTTGTCATTTACTAAATGTGTTTGGGACTATTTCTGATTGGTCTTATTATTTTATTTTGATCTCTTGTGTATTATTTTATTTTGGTCTCTTATTATTTTATTTTGATCTCTTTGATTACCATACACTTTAAATTACTATCATTTTATAATTTTAATACAGATGGGGTTAGTTACCTGTTCATTACTCTTTTTTTTTTCAGACTTTGACAATTCTGGTCTATGTGTTCCTCCAGATGAACTTTAGAATCATTCTGTGACATTCAAAAAGAAATCATAGAGATTTTTACTGAATGCTGAATATTGATTGGGAATACTGAAATTGTAGGTGAAGTTTGGGGAAATTGACATCTTTATGTACTTTCTGTCCTGTGTTCAAATAGATTTTTATGTCCCTCAGTAGATTTTTCAAACTTTGCTTCAAATAAGTCCTGTACAAATAAATCTTGTATATTTCTTACTTATTTCTTTTAAAAAAATCACACCCATGAATGGGAGTTTGTTTGTTTATTTTATTCAACAAATATTGTAGAGAATCAAACAGGTAGTTTTTATTCTAGTGAGAAGACAGAATATACTCAAATAAAATGAAGTACGTAATCCATTTCAGATTATGATAAACCTATAAAGGAACCAAAAGGGTGATGTGATTGAGAGTAACTAGTGGGAGCTTACCTTATATGTAGGGTGGTTGGAAAGACTCTTCTGAGATGACATTTGAACCGAGACCTTAAGTTTGAGGAGGAGCTAGCCACATGAATGAGCCAGGAACAGCGTTCCTGGCAGAGAGTAAAGAAGGACAAACGCCCAGTTAGCAGAGAAGGGCTCCTGAAGAAACTGAAAGGAAACTCATGTTGCTGGGACCTAGTGAGCAATCTGGAAAGTAAGCAGGCCAAATCAAGTAGAGCCTTGGGTCATCGTAAGTAGTTTAGACTTTATTTGCGGTGCTTAGGAAATCCTTGGGGAATCTGAAGCAGGAGAGTGACATGTTCCGATTTAAGGTTTAAAAAAAACACTTGGCTTTTTGAGTTGAGAAAGTATTGAAGCGGGAAGCCCAGTTGGGAGTTTTTTTGCAGCAAGAGGTAAAGATGGTGGTAGTTAGATGGAGAGGCCTGGGAAGCTTCAGTGTGTGTGTGTGTGTGTGTGTGTGTGTGTGTGTGTGTGTGTGTGTGTAAGGAACAGCTAAACAACTTGCTGTTGGAGTGGGTGTTACTGAGAGCTAAGTACTGCTAGCTGCTGCAGAGGCCATGTAGAGCAGAACAGAGCTGAGCTTTGCCTTCACAGGTGTTTGATAGTTCTGTTTGTTTCTAAGGTGTGTACCAAAATAAAGTAGGCTAAAAGCATTTGACTTTAAGATTTATGGAGCTCGGGAGTGCTGAGAGGGGTACAGCAAAAAACAGAGTCTGTTCATAACCCTTGATTTATATTGCTTAATAACCTGTAGTCTCTGTTAGTGGGTCAACGGGGAGGCAGCAGCAGATGATCTTTAAGGTATCTGTCTCTGAGTTAGAAAAACATAGCTTGAGGAAGTTATGTAGCTTCCCTACAGCCTTAGAGATAATAGTGGAACCAGACTTTTAGGTGAGCTCATGCACACACCAAGTCTTAGTACACTGGCTAGTATATATCTAGAGCTCAATAAATGGTAACTCTTTAGTAATATCCACTTAGATATTGTTATATCTATTAATTCAGGCCAAATATCTACATTACAATTTTTCTTATCTCAATTTCTTTGTTCGTCCTTTGTGCTAATCAAGGAGGGAATTGGCATGTAGTCATCCATTTTGGTTGTGAAATATATTTGTTCTTTTTTTTTTTTTTTTTGAGATGAAGTCTTGCTCTGTCGTCCAGCCTGGAGTGCAGGGGTGCGATCTCGGCTCACTGCAACCTCCGCCTCCCAGATTCAAGTGATTCTTGTGCCTCAGCCTCCTGAGTAGCTGGGATGACAGGTGCGCACCACCACGCCTGACTAATTTTTTGTATTTTTGTTTTTTTGAGATGGAGTCTCGTCCTGTCACCCAGGCTGGAATGCAGTGGTGCAATCTCTGCTCACTGCAGCCTCTGCCTCCTGGGTTCAAGCAATTCTCCTGCCCCAGCCTCCCAAGTAGCTGGGATTATAGGCGTGCGCCACTACGCCCGGCTAATTTTTGTATTTTTAGTAGAGATGGGGTTTCACATGTCGGTCCGGCTGGTCTTGAACTCTTGACCTCGTGATCCTCCCGCCTCAGCCTCCCAAAGTGCTGGGATGACAGGCGTGAGCCACCGCGCCCAGCCATATTTTTTGTATTTTTAGTAGAGACAAGGTTTCGCCAGGTTGGCCAGACTGGCCTTGAACTCCTGACCTCTAGTGATCCACCTACCTCTGCCTCCCAAAGTGCTGGGATTACAGACGTGAGCCACCGCACTTGGCTGGCTTTGAAATAAGTTTGTTCTTATAAGTTGAGTGAGTGTTGTTCAGTTCAGAGAATTAGTTCAATGTAGTGCCGATATACCACCGAGTTCTCAGTTGGATATTGTTACATTGTACTGCTGTCTTGGGACGGCACTTTATGTAGAGGTAAAGTAGCATCATTTTTCTTTCATTTAAGAATTATGTATTTATTATTATTTTTTGAGATAGAGTCTTGTTCTGTTGCTCAGGCTGGAGTGCAGTGGCATGATCTTGTCTCACTGCAACCTCTGCCTCCTGAGTTCAAGTGATTCTCGTGCTCAGCCTCTTGAGTAGCTAGGATTACAGACGTGTCACTATGCCCGGTTAGTTTTTGTATTTTTGGTGTAGACGGGGTTTCGCCTTTTTGGCCAGGCTGGTCTCAAACTCCTGGCGTCTAGTGATCCACTTGCCTCGGCCTCCCAAAGTGCTGGAATTACAGGCGTGAGCCACTGTGCCTGGCCAGAATTACTTATTGAATACGTGTACCCATAGATTTATCAAATAATTATATCCTTATCATACTTTATAAGAGGTAGGATAGGTTAACTAAAAAGCTTTTTCTTTAGCTTCCATTTGTTTCTCTGTCTTTAAGTAAAATGTCATGATGTCAAAAGAGGCTGCAAATAAAATACCTTGTTAATGGCATTCCCCCAGATTAGATCTTAACCAAAAGGCTGAGAAGCAGTAGCTTTTTTTTTCCCCCCAAAGGGAAGAATGCTTTAGTTTATTTTACAGGAGAAAATTTATTCCAGTATAGCACCACTCTGGTCTTGTACAAATTACAGAATTCACTTAGATAATTTCTAGTCTTTCCTCTCCTGGATGCTGGACTCTGTAATAAGTTTAGGAGGTCGGCTTTCTTTAAATTATCCCCAGGTTGGAGAATTTTTAGGTGTTGGGATGCTCAGATCCTTCTTAGCTTTGTCTTACCTAACATACTTTTAGAATTGGTCTAGAGCTGGACAGCTTTTTGGGAACTGGTGTGACCTAATTTTCCTCAGTTTAATAACTAATATTTTAGCATTTGAATGTCATAGAGGCATTGCCCTATCCCATACTTTTGTATCAGGAGGTTTTATTATTTTATCACATAAAAATTACATATTTTGTAGGATCCTTTTTCTGCTTTGGTGAAATGTAGGCCTCACCTCTATTGTGACGCCTGGTGGATTCATTCTTGCTCATCTGAAGTGGCATCTGCAGTCCTGCCACAGTGAAGTATATTTTTAGCTTTTTTTTTTTTTTTTTTTTGAGATGGAGTCTTGCTCTGTTGTCAAGCTGGAGTACAGTGGCGCGATGCCAGCTCACTACAACCTCTGCTTCCCAGATTCAAGCGATTCCCCTGCCTCAGCCTCTCGAGTAGCTGCGACTACAGGTGCACGCCACCATGTCCGGCTAATTTTTTTTTTTGTATTTTAGTAGAGATGGAGTTTCACCATGTTGGCCAGGATGGTCTTGATCTGCTGACCTTGTGATCTGCCGGCCTTGGCCTCCCAAAGTGCTGGGATTACAGGCGTGAGCCACTGTGCCTGGCCATTTTTAGCTTTTTTTCCAAGATAGCTTAGGCCACCTTGAACACCTTTGCATAACACATTTTGGTTATGCAAAGGTTGTGGGCCAAAAGCCAGGAGTTCCTGCTGAGAGGAAAAATTGCTTTTTTTTTTTGGCAGGATAGTATTTGAAATTTTGTTGTTGCAAGATTTTCCTGTTGAGTAAATATGTGTGTGTTCATTTAATATGAGAAGATTTAAAAAGGTCAATTTCATTTTGCAATATTGTATTAACCTGTTTGCAATATATAAGAGGCTAGTTCTGGGTTTATCTGTATAATTCAGTTAGAAGTGCTATTGTCTTTTATGACAGTGACATATAATTATTACTATATTATTTCCATCCTAAAACATTATATGTTGATATTTAAGAGATGAGGAAGTTGCTTATAAAATCTTGATCAGATTTCTTAAACAATTCATAGAATTTTTTCAGTTCATGAGTCAACCATGTAACTACCCTGAGTTAATGAGTTTTGGTGCTAAGAACTGAAATTATAATTTGATACTGTCACTTAAGGTGCTCCCTTCCCCTTCAGTCTGAACTTCAAACTAGATTCTTTTATTTCAGTGGGTTTCAAATGTAGAGTATTCTGCTGAGGTATCTTAGTGAGCCAGGACTGGAGTGAAGAATGGAGGGAAGGATGGGAAAGGGCAGGGAGAGACTGAGAAGATGAATCCTAGGTCTCCCATTCTCACTAGATTAGAATGTTTCTCCATTGTATCTTTTGTACATTTAGCTTTCATTTAAGACTTTTGAGGAAAACATTCTGGTTAAAAAACAAGATCTGAGCCCTGTTGCCGTGTATCTCATGGATAAGTTTTGAGGAAGGAGGTTGTCGTGGTCTCCAGGCTGCAGTTCATGTGAGGACAGGAAGGGCTTGCTTTGACCTGTAAATTTGTTTGCTAGTAGGGGCTAATTTCCTGATTTTGCTAGTGTGTGTGTGTGTGTGTGTGTGTGTGTGTGTGTGTGTTTTTTCCTTCTGTATTGGGCGGATAGTACTTTTAAATAAAACTGACTTTTGTTTTTTTTTGAGATAACGTTAAACTTCACTAAAGTCATACCACAAAACTAGGACAACAAGGAAGGATTACTGAGATGAGGGAAAAAATGGACAAGTCACTTAACTTGTGACTTTGAGTGACATTGAGTGTAATTGTTGAACTCAGGACTCACCATAGCTGAAAGTTAAACAATGTGCATTAAAAAATTGTACCTCATGGGTTTCTAATAATTTAGGCCACTGTTAGAAAAAAATTGGATGACCCTGGGTTAAAATCTTTTTTTTTTTTTTGCCTCTTCATTCCGTTTATAGCTTTATTTATTTGGGATATCCGAGTTGGGAGGAGAACGCAGAAATAGATCACTTAAAGCATATTTTAGGACAGCAGATCAGAATTAGTTGGAAAACTTTTACAAAATGCATGAACGTTCATATAGTGAAATACTCTTTTTTTTTTTTTTTTTTTTTGACAGAGTTTCACTCTTGTTGCCCAGGCTGGAGTGCAATGGCATGATCTCGGCTCACCGCAACCTCTGCCTCTTGGGTTCAAGCGATTCTCCTGCCTCAGCCTCTCGAGTAGCTGGGATTACAGGCATGTGCCACCACGCCTGGCTAATTTTTGTATTTTCAGTAGAGACGGGGTTTCGCCACGTTGGTCAGGCTGGTCTCGAACTCTCGACCTCAGGTGATCCACCTGCCTCAGCCTCCCAAAGTGCTAGGATTACAGGAGTGAGCCACTGCGCCCGGCCCATATAGCGAAATACTCTTTAGCGATAGAAAGAACCATAAATTCATGAGAATAATTGCCAAGATTTTTTTTTTTTTTTCTTTTTTTTTTTTTTTGAGACAGAATCTCACTCTGTCGCCCAGGCTGGAGGGCAGTGGTGTGATCTTGGCTCATTGCAAGCTCTGCCTCCTGGGTTCACGCCATTCTCCCGCCTCAGCCTCCTGAGTAGCTGGGACTACAGGCGCCCGCCACCACGCCTGGCTAATTTTTTTGTATTTTTAGTAGAGACGGGGTTTCACCGTGTTAGCCAGGATGATCTCGATCTCCTGACCTCGTGATCCGCCCGCCTTGGCCTCCCACAGTGCTGGGATTACAGATGTGAGCCACTGCGCCTGGCCAACCAAGATGTAATAAGTAATAAAAGCGAGATACAGAACAGTGTGTTTATAGTATGCCACCATTTACGTAGGGGAAAAAGTGTGAGTGTATGTATGTGTAGGATATTTCTAAAGGACACTCTAGAAACTAGTAACTTTGGTTGCCTTCTGGGAGTGTAACTGGGTAGCAGCTGGAGGAGAAGGGCGAGGAGATTTTTCACTTTATATTCTGTGGTACTTTTTAAGTCCTGCATATAATATTTATTTCCAAAAAGATCAACCCTCCCCACAATGCCACATGTTGGCTTTTCCCCTTCCACCTGGAGCAGTTAGTTGCAGGTGTATAGATGAGGAGAAAGCTCCTCAGGTGGTTTTAATGTGTGGTCTCACTGAACATCTCAGCTCCTCCTAGTTCACTGCTTGCTGAGAAAGCTGCAAAGCATTGCAGAAGACATTAGTTTTTCCCATTTTGCCACTGACAGTTTTGTGATATTAGAGGAATTATTGACTTTCTCTATCTTCAGATTTCTCACCTGTCAAATCAGTGTTAGTTGGGTAATCTCAACCTTCCAATCCTTAAGATTTGCTGATCTCCATGCCTCAGGAAGGGAGCAGGGAGAAAACAGACTGAGGGACAGCTGGTCAGTCTTCTGAGTCTTCTCCTCCTGGTCAGCTTTCACAACAGCAGGAAACGTGATATCAGGAGGAAGGATGGTATATTTATTTAAAATATTTATATATTACATGGTACCACATACAGTTTTTAAAGTTCTTTTTTTTTTTTTGGAGATGGAGTCTGGACCCCTCACCCAGGCTGGAGTGCAGTGGCGCCATCTTGGCTCACTGCAACCTCTGCCTCCCAGCTTCAAGTGATTCTTCTGCCTCAGCCTCCCGAGTAGCTGGGTTTACAGGCACGCACCACCATGCCCGGCTAATTTTTTGTATCTTTAGTAGAGACCAGGTTTCACCATGTTGGCCAGGCTGTCCTTGAACTCCTGACCTTGTGATCTGCCTGCGTTGGCCTCCTAAAGTGCGTGAGCCACTGTGCATGAGTTCTAAACCTAACTGGATAAAGAATGTATTGATAAAACCTGGGAAATTGATCAAGTTGTCACAGTGAATTATTTTTTGAATTTGCCCTCTTCCCAAATCCCTTGAAATGATGGAAACAAAATTAAAACTTTACTAATAAAATACTAAATGCATGGAGATTTTATATATATAAAATTATATGTTATATTTTTATATATACAATTATATAATTTTCATCATATGTAAATTCTATTTTTTTAAAACCACCCACTTAGGTAATAATAGAACTCTTGTCTTAAAGTAAGAGTGTATGTACACACATGCACATGTGTATATGTGTATATAAAATTTTTGTCATGGGAGTTTTATATATAATTAAGATAGAAATTATATATTATGGCACACATTTTTATATATATGTAATATTCTCTATCATATTTATGTAAAATGCTCCCATGTTAATTATGTATAACATAAATATTTGTGCTATCCTGAAACGTAAACATAGATAATCATGTTTTAGGATGGGAATACTCAGGAGTATAACGGTACCTGTTCTCCCGTTAGTCAGTCTGTGAATTCAATATTTATGTGTTCTCATCCAGAATTTTTCTGGGACCTGACAAGCTAACTCTGATGCTTGTGTGTAAGAGGAAATGTGCTAGAATAGCTGGGAAGGTGGTGAAAGTAGCAGCAACAACAAAGCACAGTGAGGTGAAACTTGCCCTGCTGGATATGAAACTTCATAATACTAGAGTAATTTGAAAAGTGTGGCATTGGCACAAGAAAAGACAGACAAATCAAATTAGTCTATAATTGTGGATAAGTAGGAATATACTTTATAATGAGGATGACTTTGTTTTTCTTTCTTTCTTTTTTTTTTTTTTTTGAGACGGAGTCTCGCTCTGTTGCCCTGGCTGGCGTGCAATGGCGTGATCTCAGCTTACTGCAACCTCTGCCTCCCAGGCTCAAGTGATTCTCCTGCCTCAGCCTCCCAGGTAGCTGGGATTACAGGCACATGTCACCATGCCCAGCTAATTTTTGTATTTTTAGTAGAAAAGAAGTTTCACCACGTTGGCCAGGCTGGTTTCGAACTCCTGACCTCAAGTGATCCACCCACCTCAGCCTCCCAGAGTGCTGGGATTACAGGAGTAGCCACCGCTCTTGGCCTTCTTTTTCTTTATTTGCTATTTCAGGTCCATAGAAGCATGCAAAGAGTGATATAACAAATGTCCATCTATCTACCATCTGTGGTTATAAAACTTAGTATTTTATCATCCTTGCTTCAGAATTATTTAATAAAGACAATACTTCCTCTGCACAAATGCTTACCTTAAAACTACTCTTGAATTCTTTTCGCAATTGACTTATCAACTCCCAAATTTAAAACCATGTATTTTTGTCTTTATATTTCTCAGACATTTATAGAAAGATATTTACTGAGCAGTTACTATGTGCCAGATCTTATGCTGTTTTTATATACTGTTTTTACTTTATATAGCTAATTATTATTATTTGTCACATATTAACCTATTTTAAGCATAAAAAGAAATGACACATTAATGTTTTCAAATCTTGGTAACTTTTATTAAGTAAATACATGAGAGGAAGCTTTTACTGGTAATTGTGGTTTTATTTATGTAGCTATAGTTATAATTTATTAGAAGTACACTTGGTGTTTTAGTTCTTATTAATTCTATTTTTTTCCCATCCTGTTTAGGTTGTTTCCTAGAAACATGATTGTTTATTGGCGTTGATCTCACAGTCTGGTGAGGACTTCTTTACTGATAATGTCAAGTTCAGGTTATCCTCCCAACCAAGGAGCATTCAGCACAGAACAAAGTCGTTATCCTCCTCACTCTGTCCAGTATACATTTCCCAGCACCCGCCACCAGCAGGTAAGGAACAAATACTATGCAAATTGCACGTGTTTTTTGTGTTTTTCTTTACTTTTCCTATTTAATACACATGTTGGTCAGAAACCACCAAATTTACCTTTTTTTTTTTTTAAGTGGCAAGAGCTATTTACAAAAACGAGGAACCAAAAGTTGGGTATTAATTATTTCTGTCTTCTTACTGTGGCTTTATGCTGATTTCAGGAGTTGAACTTGTCTTTGCTTTTCCATGATAGGAGTTGATGATAAATAGGAAACTTACCAATTCTCTAGAATTTCTGGGGTAAGACCTATATTTATACTCCCAAGTTGTGGTTGAGTTTTAAGCTGGCCAGATAACTCGGCATGTCTTGAGTGATGGCCAGGATAAAGACCTCTCTCTTCTTGAGAGATTGATGGTAGGAAGATTTGTTTAGTAGGTAGGAAGGAAGGAAGGGATGGTAGATAGGAAGGAAGACTTTATCGTAGGAAGAGTTTGTAAGAGATTGATTTACCTTGTGAAAAGTAAAGTATGAGGTGAAATAATCATCTCAGAGTAGACCAAGGATATGGGTGTAAGACGTTTAAAGAAAAATAGGAAAGGAGGGATAAAACGGCCCTCTCAGAGACTAAGAAAGCAGATTTGTCATCAAAATGTACTACGGGGTCCTACTGAGGACTCCTTTGAAGTGTAGTCATGATTACAGAGTTAGAATGGACATTCTTACGTTGTTCCTGTGTAGGGAGGCATTTAGTCTTTCACCATTACATGTAATGTTAGTTGCACGTTTTTGTTGATGCCTTTTTTGGTTGAAGAGGTTGCTTCCTGTTCCTAGTTTGAGAATTTCTGTCATGATTGGGTGTTGAATTTTGCTTGTGTTGTCCCCATACCCCAGTGTTATTCATCCAATTACCAATTTTCTGGATTATTGTTGCTGCTGGTTTTTTAAAAAAATCAGGCCAGGCGCCGTGGCTCACGCCTGTAATCCCAGCACTTTGGGAGGCTGAGGCGGGTGGATCACTTGAGGTCAGGAGTTTGAGACCAGCCTGGCCAACATGGTGAAACCCCATCTCTACTAAAAATACGAAAAAATTAGCCAGGCATCATGGCAGGCATCTGTAATCCCAGCTACTCGGGAGGCTGAGGCTGGAGAATCGCTTGAACCTGGGAGGCAGAGGTTGCAGTAAGCCAAAATCGCGCCGTTGCACTCCAGCCTGGGCAACAAGAGTGAAACCCCATCTTAAAAAAAACAAAATTAACTTTGCAGTTTAGTTTATATATATATATACACATATATCTGTATTAGAATGCACTCATTATATGTGTACATTGTAACAAATTTTGACAAAGTCATAAACTCATAGAACCATCACGAAAATGAAGATGAACAACATTTCTAACACTCTAGGACGTTCCTTGGCACCCCATCCTCCTTGGCACCCACCCGTGTCAGTCCTCCTCCCCCACTTCCTACTAACCTCAGCTCCTAGGAAACCACTGATCTGCTTTCTATCATGATACATTGTATACGTTCTGAGCTTCATGGGAACTCTTTTGTCTATGGCTTCTTTTGCTTCCCATAATCCTTCTGTGATCTATCCATGTCTGACATGTCTTAGTTCATTCCTTTTTATTGTTGAGTATGGGTATACCACAATTTGTTTATCCAATCACCTATTCCAGTTTTTGATTATTGTAAGTAAAATTACTTAGAAGACATGTATCTATATATTTGTTGTATCTAGATTATTAAAAGAAGTATTGCCTCATTTTCTTAACAGTATCCTTTGGAGAGCGTACATTTTTTATTTTTATCAAGTCCGATGTACTTTTTTTTTGAGATGGAGTCTTGCTCTGTTGCCCAGGCTGGAGTGCTATGGTGCCATCTCAGCTCACTGCAACCTCTGCCTCCTGGGTTCAAGCAAGTCTCCTGCCTCAGCCTCCTGAGTAGCCGGAATTACAGGCGTGTGCCGCCACACCCAGGTAATTTTTGTATTTTTAGTAGAGATGGAGTTTCACCATGTTGGCCAGGCTGGTCTTGAACTCCTGACCTCAGGTGATCCACCCTCCTCGGCCTTCCAAAGCGCTGGGATTACAGGTGTGAGCCACCACACCCCGCCCCAATGTATTATTTTCATTGTTCATTTTTTGTGCTTTTTGTGTCATACCTAAGAAGTTTTTGCCAAATTCAAGGTCACTAAGATTTTCACTTATGTTTTCTTCTCTAAGTTTTATAATTACAGGTTTTTCATTTAGGTAAATTACCTATTTTGAATTAAAATTTTATATGTGGTGTGGTAAGCGTTGAGTTTCAGTCTTTATGCATTAAGAATGATGTTAGCTTGGAGAGTGCTCTTTACTTGTGTGTTTTCTTAAGGGGTTTGTGTAGGATTGGTACTTTTTTTTGAGATGGAGTCTTGCTCTGTCATCCAGGCTGGAGTGCAGTGGCATGATCTTGGCTCACTGCAGCCTCCATCTCCTGGGTTCAAGCGATTCTCCTGCCTCAGCCTCTGGAGTAGCTGGGATTACATGTGCCTGCCACCATGCCTGGCTAGTTTTTGTATTTTTAGTAGAGATGGGATTTCACCATGTTGGCCAGGCTGGTCTCAAACTTCTGACCTCAAGTGATCCGTCTGCCTCAGCCTCCCAGTGTTGGGATTATAGGCATGAGCCACCGTGCCTGGTCTTTTCTTTCTTTCTTGCTTGCTTGCCTTCCTTCCTTCCTTCCTTGCCTGGCCTTTTTGTTCCTTCCTTCCTTCCTTCCTTCCTCCCTCCCTCCCTCCCTCCCTCCCTCCCTTCCCTTTCTGTCTCTGTCTCTCTCTCTCTCTCCCCCCCTCCCCCTCTCCCCTCTCTCCCCTTCTCCCCTCTCTCCCCCTCTCCCCTCTCTCCATCTCTCCCCTCTCTCCCCTCTCTCCCCTCTCTCCCGTCTCTCCCCTCTCTCCCCTCTTTCTTTCTTTGAGTCTCACTCTGTCGCCCAGGCTGGAGTGGGCAATTGGGTGATTTCGGCTCACCACAACCTCCTCCTCCTGGTTCAAGCAATTCTCCTGCTTCAGCCTCCCAAGTACCTGGGATTACAAGCGCCCGCCACCATGCCTGGCTAATTTTTTGTATTTTTAGTAGCAACAGGGTTTCACCATGTTGGCCAGGCTGGTCTCGAACTCCTGACCTTAGGTGATCTTCCTGCCTCAGCCTCCCAAAGTGCTGAGATTACAGGTGTGAGCCACCATGTGTAGCCGGGATTGATACTTTTTCATCCTTAGATATTTCATAGAATTTATCAGTGAAACTATTGGGCCCAGAATTTTTTTTGTGGGAAGAATTTAAATATGAGCTCAATTTCTTTAGTAGTTATAATTCAGATACTCAATTTTTTCTTGAGTCAGTTTGGGTATATTTTGTTGTGTAAGGTATCAGATTTATTGACATAATTTGTCACAATATTTCCTCATCATTTCAGTGCCTTTGAGATATGTTGCAATGTTGTTCCTCATGTTGATAATGTGTTTTTTTATTATTTTTTAATCAGTCCGCCTAGAGGTTTATAAGTTTAATAGATTCTTGAAGAATTAGCTTTAGTTTCAATCATTTTCACTATTTTTCCATTTCACTGATTTCTGCTCTTTATTTTTTCCTTCTCTAATTGCCTGTGTATATATCATTTCTGACATTATTCTTTTTATATATTCAGGTTTTCTTCTGATGTTACTGTGTTTTTGCCTGAAGAACTTCATTTCTGTCAGTTTAGGTCTTTTGGCAATTAATTCTCTCATCTTTTATTTGCCTGAAAAAGTTTATTTCTGAAGACTATTTTCACTAGATACAGAATTCTAAGTTGACAGTTTCAGTATTTTAAGAGATGTCATATCATTGTATTCTGGCTTGTATGGTTTCTGACTAGAAGCCTGTGGTCATTCTTCATTTTTGTTCATTAATATATAAAACACATTTTCCCCCCTCTGGCTATTTGTTTTTTTTTTTTTGAGGCAGTCTTGCTGTGTCATTCAGGCTGGAGAGCAGTGGCGCAATCTCGGCTCACTGCAATATCTGCCTCCCGGGTTCAAGCAATTCTCGTGCCTCAGCCGCCTGAGTAGCTGGGGCTGCAAGCACGCACTACTGTGCCAAGCTAATTTTTTTTTTTTTTTTTTGAGACGGAGTTTTGCTCTTGTTGCCCAGGCTGGAGTGCAATGATGCGATCTTGGCTCACCACAACCTCCACCTCCCGGGTTCAAGTGATTCTCCTGCCTCAGCCTCCCGAGTAGCTGGGATTACAGGCATGCACCACCATGCCCGGCTAATTTTGTATTTTTAGTAGAGACAGGGTTTCTCCATGTTGGTCAGGCTGGTCTCGAACTCCTGACCTCAGGTGATCCATCCGCCTCAGCCTCCTAAAGTGCTGGGATTACAGGCGTGAGCCACTGTGCCTGGCCCCAGCTAATTTTTTGTATTTTTAGGAGGGACAAGTTTTCGCTATGTTGGCCAGGCTGGTCTCGAACTCCTGGCCTCAAGTGATCTGCCTGCCTCGGCCTCCCAAAGTGTGGGGATTTCAGGTGTGAGCCACTGTGCCTGGTCTCCTCTGGTTACTTTTTAAGCGTTTTCTCTTTATCATTGGTTTTCAGCAATTTGGGTATGAGGTGACTTTGTTGGGCTTTTTTTTTTTTTTAAACGAAGATGGTGCCTTGCTGTGTTGCCTAGGCTGAAGTGCAGTGGTTTTCATAGGTGCAATCCCACTACTGATCAGCACAGGAGTGGTGACCTGCTCCTTTTTTTTTTTTTTTGTAACCTGGGCTGGTTTATCCCTCCTTAGGCAACCTGGTAGTCCTCCTGCTTCTGGGAGGTCATCATATAAATGCTGAACTTAGTGTAGACATCTGATTGGCATAGCCCAGAGCTGTAGCCTAGAACTATTGGGCTCAAGGGATCCTCTTGCCTCAGCCTCCCAAGTAGGTGGGAATAGAGGTGTGAGTCACGACGCCTGGCTGTTGTGCTTTTTGAATGAATACGTTATTGTCCCTGGCATTCACCAAGCTTCCTGATTCTGTGAATTTATAATTTTCATAAAATTTGAGCAGTTTGGGGCCATTGTTTTTTTCAAATATTTTTTCCTGTCTCCTTTCCCCCTAATTTCTATCTGGGACTCCAATTACTCATGTTGCATGTTATTCCACAGTTCACTGGACCTCCGTTCACTTTTTTTTTTCCCTGTTTTTTTGTTTTTTGTTTTTAATCCATTAGCTTCATTTTGCTATGGTATCATAGTCAGTGATCCTTCTGTACTTTTCAACCTGTTGTTAATTTTATCCAGTGACATTTTTATTGCAGGTGGATTTCATTTTTGATTAGAATATGAACATTGTGAGTTTCACACTTTTTTACTGCTGGCCTTTGTTATATTCCTGTAAAGAGAGATGAAGTCTTTTTGGTAGGAAATTAAGTTACTTTTGAGGCTTGTTTTTAAACTGTTAGGGCAGGTCTAGAGTAGTCTTTATTCTAGGTCTAATTTATCCCCCACTTCTAAGCTTGTCTCCTAGGGTTTCTGTCGAATGTCCCGTGTATTCAGTGGGATTTCCTCACTCTTGCTGGAAGAAATTTGAATGAGTTCTTGCCCTGAGTGAGCTCAGGGAATTGTTTTCTTTATAGTTGCTTCTAATTGTTCTATCATCAGAAATTATTTTTAGCCCAGCCTGTGATATTTCTCCTTATTCATTTACAGACTAGAATTCAGGCAGAGGCTTAAGGGATCCCAAATTCAGAGTTCAGGAAATCTTTCTCTTTGAAACTAGGAAGTTGAGTTCCTATGGCTTATCCAAACCTTGTACGGTTGCTTCTTCAATGACTGTGATTGTGGGACACGACTTAGATTCCCTTCCCATGGCTGCAGTTTGGAAATTGCCTTTAGGCAGAGGGCCTAGAGTATGGTAGGTAGGGCTTACCTCATTTGCTTCATTTCTCTCAGTGATCAAGCCCTGTGCTGCCTATTACTCAGTTTCTGAAAATAGTTTCTACATTTCTTTGAATTTTTTAGCTGTTGACTGTGGGGAGGTAATTCTGAGCAGTGTTACCTGCTTATACCTGGAAGCTGCAGTGCACTGTTGTTACTTTTATTTCACTCCTTACTCTTAATTTTTCTTGCTGGGTACAACCTTTAGAAATTCTTTCAGAGAGTGTTGGCTGGGCGTGGTAGCTCATGCCTGTAATCCCAGCACTTTGGGAGGCTGAGGCGGGCAGATCACGAGGTCAGGAGATCGAGATCATCTTGGTTAACACGGTGAAATCCTGTCTCTACTAAAAATACAAAAAAAAAAAAATAGCTGGGTGTGGTGGTGGGCGCCTGTAGTCCCAGCTACTTGGGAGGCTGAGGCAGGAGAATGGCGTGAACCCAGGAGGCGGAGCTTGCAGTGAGCCTAGATCGCGCCACTGCACTCCAGCCTGGGCAACAGAGCGAGACTCCTTCTCAAAAAAAAAAAAAAAAAAAAAAAAAATTCTTTCAGAGAGTGTCTGTGGTTGGTATATTATTTGAGTTCTTGAATTCTCAAAAGTTAGTAGCCTTAAAACTTGAGTGATGGTTTATTTTTTATTTCATTTTATTTTTGGAGACAATGTTTCACTCTGTCACCCAGGCTGAAATGCAGTGACACAGTCATAGCTCACTGTAACCTTGAGCTCCTGGGCTCAAGTGATACTCTCACCTCAGCCTCATGAGTAGCTGGGACTATAGGTTTGTACCATCATGCCCAGCTAATTTTTAAATTTTTTATAGAGATGGGCTCTCACTGTGTTGCACAGGCTGATCTCAAACCCCTGGCCTCAAGCTGTCCTCCCACCTTGCCCTCCCAAAGTGCTGGGATTACAGGCATGAAGCAGCATGCCCAGCCAAATGATGACTTAGTTATTCAATTTGTAGCTTCAAAGTTATTTTCCTCTGAACTTGGAATATGCTATTATTTGCTGTTTGCTTCTATTCAGTGTTGCTAATGAGAAGCCTGCTTTTATTATGATCCTTCTAACTTTGTAGGAAACTTTTTTATTTCATGGAACTTTTAATAAAGTTTCACTTTATTCTTGTTTTTTAATATTTTCATGTGTCCGGTATGGATTAATTTAAAAAATACATCCAGTTTTTTCCTTAAGCCCTTTTAAATCTGAAGACTGTGTTTTTTCTAATTTCGGAGAAATACTGTTCTATTATTTCTCAGGATCCTGTCTCTTACCTGTGGATATGGGGTGTTGGAACTTTTTGCTCTAGCTCCCATTTTTAACTTCTTTCCTGTGGTTTCTATGTGTTTGTGCTTTACTGGGTACTGAGAGAATTCCTCAGTTCTCTCTTAGCTTTCATTTACTTTTCACTTCTGTGTGTTCAACTATTGTTTACCCTCAGTGATTCAGTTTTTAGTTTCTTTGATTCTTTTATTAAATTTTTTTTTATTTTTTTGAGACAGAGTCTCACTCTGTTGCCCAGGCTTAAGTACGGTGGCACGATCTTGGCTCATTGCAACCTCCACCTCCTGGGTGCAAGCAGTTCTCATACCTCAGCCTCCTGAATGGCTGGGACCACAGACATGTGCTACCACGCCTGGCTAATTTTTGTAATATTAGTACACACGGGGTTTCGCCAAGTTGGCCAGGTTGGTGTCAAGCTCCTGGCCTCAAGCAACCTTCCCACCTTGGCCTCCCAACATACTAAGATTACAGGTGTGAGCTACCATGCCCGGCCTGCTATTTGATTCTTTTTTTTTTTTTTTTTTTTACAAACCCTTGTGATGAGGACTATTTTTTTTGTTTTTGTTTTTTTGAGACAGTCTTGCTCTGTCGCCTAGGCTGGAGTGCAGTGGCTTGGTCTTGGCTCACTGCAAACTCCGCCTCCCAGGTTCAAGCGATTCTCCTGCCTCAGCCTCCGGAGTAGCTGGGATTACATGTGCCTGCCACCATGCCTGGCTAGTTTTTGTATTTTTAGTAGAGATGAGGTTTCACCATGTTGGCCAGGCTGGTCTCGAACCCCTGACCTCAAGGGATCCGCCTGCCTTGGCCTCCCAAAGTGCTGGGATTATAAGTGTGAGCCATAGCACCTGGCCTATTTGATTCTTTTTGAGGATATTATTAATATTTTCTAGGTTCTTTTTACTTTTATCTACTGTTTTACATATTTCTTTGGATGTAAATTCCTTTTTGTTTTGGTGCCTTTGAAAAAAAATTTTTTTTTTGAGATGGAGTCTTGCACTTTTGCCTGGACTAGAGTGCAATGGTACGATCTCAGCTCACTGCAGCCTCCACCTCCCGGGTTCACGTGATTCTCCTGCCTCAGCCTCCTGAGTAGCTGGGATTACAGGAGCACGCCACCACACCCAGCTAATTTTTTGTATTTTTAGTGGAGATGGGGTTTCACTATGTTGGCCAGGCTGTTCTCAAACTCCTGACCTTGTGATCTGCCTGCGTTGGCCTCCCAAAGTGCTGGAATTACAGGCATGAGCCACTGTGCCAGGCTGAAAAAGTTTTTTAAATGGTTTTGTTTTTTATGTTTTCAACTTTATACCTGAGATTTCTTCTTAGACTATGAGTTATTTTTTACTCATAACTTGTAGAGAAGGGCTCTCAATGGCTTATCTACCCTCTGTTTTATCCTGGACAGCACAATTTTATCTGTTTATGATTTTTAAAACTTTTTTGTTGACACAGAATTCATATAACAAAATTTACCATTTTAAAGTATATAATGTAGCAGCTTTTAATATATTCATTATATTGTGCAGCTATCACCGCTACCTGATTTCAGGACATCTCCGTCACCTGCAATGAAACCCCATAACTAATAGCAGTTTTAGTTCTCCTCTTCTCCCCATCTTTTGACAACCACCAATTCATTTTCTGTTTCTATGGATTTGTTGCCTCTTCTTTTTTCTTTTTTTTAAAGACAGTGTCTTGCTCTGTCACCCAGGCTGGAGTGCAGTGGTGCAATCAGAGCTCACTGCAGCCTCTAACTCTTGGGCTCAAGCAATCCTCCCACCTTAGCCTACAGAGTAGCTGGGACGTGCCACAATGCCCGGCTAATTTTTAAATTTATTTTTTGTAGAGATGAAGTCTTACTATGTTGCCCAGACTAGTCTTGAATCTCTGGGGTCAAGCAATCTGCCCACCTTGGCCTCCCCAAAGTGTTGGGATTACAGACGTAAGCCATAGAACCCAGCCTGGATTTGCTTATTATAGACATTTTATATAAATGGAATAATAGCCGGGCGCGGTGGCTCACGCTTGTAATCCCAGCACTTTGGGAGGCCGAGGCGGGCGGATCACGAGGTCAGGAGATCGAGACCACGGTGAAACCCCGTCTCTACTAAAAAATACAAAAAAAAATTAGCCGGGCGTGGTGGTGGGCGCCTGTAGTCCCAGCTACTCGGAGAGGCTGAGGCAGGAGAATGGCCTGAACCCGGGAGGCAGAGGTTGCAGTGAGCCGAGATCGCGCCACTGCACTCCAGCCTGGGCGACAGAGCAAGACTCCGTCTCAAAAAAAAAAAAAAAATAAATAAATAAATAAATAAATAAATAAATGGAATAATAATACGTGGCCTTTTGTGCCTGGCCTTTTTTTTTTTTTTTTTAAACTTAGTATAATGTTTTCTATGTTCATCTGTGTTCTAGCATCTCTCCTTTTTTTTTTTTTGAGATGGAGTCTCGCTCTTTCACCCAGGCTGGAGTGCAGTGGCGCAATCTCGGCTCACTGCAAGCTCTGCCCCCCGGGGTTCACGCCATTCTCCTGCCTCAGCCTCCTGTGTAGCACGTAGCTGGGACTACAGGCGCCTGCCACCTCGCCCGGCTAATTTTTTTTTTTGTATTTTTAGTAGAGACGGAGTTTCACCGTGTTAGCCAGGATGGTCTCGATCTCCTGACCTCGTGATCCGCCCGCCTCGGCCTCCCAAAGTGCTGGGATTACAGGCGTGAGCCACCGTGCCTGGCCAACATCTCTCCTTTTTTAAGGCTGAATTATATTCAGTTGTATGGTTATACTACATTTTGTTTATTTGTTCATTAGTTGATGGACATTTTGGTTTTTATTTTTTGGCTATTGTGAATAATGCACCCATGAAGAATTGTGTACTAGGTTTTGTTTGTGGTTTTATGTACTTGTAATTCTTTTGGGTGTATACCTAGGACTGGAGTTGCTAGCTTATTTAGTAATTCTGTGTTTTTCTGTTTATGATTGAGTTAGCACAATAGATTTGTTTGGAAAAGAAGTTTTTGCCAAAAAAAAAAAAAAAAAACAACCAACAAAGGAAAGGTCCAAAACAAACATAAAAACACTCACCTAGTTTTGATGGGAAAAACTACTACTCTTAACTAGCAGGTTGATTCTCTGGACTTCAGTTTCTTCATTGTAAGTGTGCATGGATTTGATTAGACTTCCATGACCCTTCTTCCAGCTTATTCATTATGAATTTGGTATTGGAATGCTTTTTAGGATTTCATATTGAACACATGAGTTTGAGATTTTACTGATGTGAGTAATACAGATTGGGAGTTATTGTAATTTGTTATTAGAGGAATGAGTCAATATAGATTAAACTTGAAATTTCATTTTGGATTTTTTTAATGATATGTAGTTAAAATGTTGATTATTTTAAGGGGAAGAATTAGATCAATGAAGGATTGAAATAGTCATTGCTCTTTCTTTCCATACTTAGTGGCCCATAACTACCTTTATACTTGCTTTGATTTCATGATGTTGTTCAGTTTTTGGTTAATAACTGATTTATGATTATTTTAATACTAGGAGTTCGCAGTCCCTGATTATCGTTCCTCTCATCTTGAAGTGAGTCAGGCATCACAGCTTTTGCAGCAACAGCAGCAGCAACAGCTTCGAAGGCGACCTTCCTTGCTTTCAGAATTTCACCCAGGTTCTGACAGGTAATGAGGTTTCTTTTATGTTTCTATCTAGGATTATATTTGTGAAGTATACAAGTTTGTCATTATTTTATTTTTTTACTTTTTATTAACCAAGCCATGACTGGTCATTTATAGTTTGCATTTTGAGTTCTTTTTTGTTGGTTGGTTGCAATAGTTAACAAGCCCTTAAAACTTGTTTCCATAGTTTGGCATTAATATTATGTAGTAGAAAGGCAGTAAACCACCTGGTCACCTGTGTGTCCTTGGTTATGTTCTATAGACTTGGGCTGCACATTAGAACTACCTGGGATGCCCAAGCCTCATCACAAAACACTTAAATCCATCTCTGGAGTTGGGCCCAGGCTTTATTTTATCGCCAAAGTTTTTCAGTAATTCTGATTTGCAGCTAGGGTTGCCAGTCACTGATCTCAACTCTTCAAGCTTTAGTTTTCCCTCCTATAAAAATGGAGATAATAGTGGCATTGTCCTCAACTGATAGTAAATATTCTGTCAGATAATGTAGGTCCTGTACATGCATGGTGGGTTCTCTTTTTCCTCAGTGTCCTTACAATCTCTGCATTCTTTTACTTCACTCTCATTCTGAAAGTTTTTTTTTTTGTTTGTTTGTTTTTTTTTTTGGAGACAGGATCTTTCTAGCTCTGTTGCCCAGGCTGGAGTGCAGTGGCATGATCATGGCTCATTGCAGCCTCAACCTTCTGGGCTCAAGTGATTCTCCCACCTTAGTCTCCCAGTCCTGGCTAATTTTTGTATTTTTTTTTTTTTTTTTTTTTTTTTTTTTTTTTTTTGAGACGGAGTCTCGCTCTGTGGCCCAGGCTGGATTGCAGTGGCGCGATCTCGGCTCACTGCAAGCTCCGCCTCCCGGGTTCACGCCATTCTCCTGCCTCAGCCTCTCCAAGTAGCTGGGACTACAGGCGCCCGCCACCATGCCTGGCTAATTTTTTGTAGTAGAGACAGGGTTTCACCGTGGTCTCGATCTCCTGGCCTCGTGATCCGCCCGCCTCGGCCTCCCAAAGTGCTGGGATTACAAGTGTATTTTTTGTAGAGATAGGATTTTGCCATGTTGTCCAGGCTAGTCTTGAACTCCTGAGCTCAAGTGATCCACCCACCCCTACCTCCCAAAATAGTTAATTCTTTTTTTTTTTTTTGAGAAAGAGTCTCACTCTGTCTCCCAGGCTGGAGTGCAGTGGCATGATCTCAGCTCACTGCAACCTCCATCTCCAGGGTTCAAGTGATTCTCATGCCTCAGCCTCCTAAATAGCTGGGATTACAGGCGTACACACCACACCCAGCTAACTTTTGTGTTTTTAGTAGAGATGGGCTTTTGCCATGTTGACCAGGCTGGTCTTGAATTCCAGGCCTCAAGTGATCTGCCCGCTTTGGCCTCCCAAAGTGTTGGGATCATAGGCATGAGCCACTGCACCTGGCCAGAATTTTTTTTTTTAATTGTGTGTATTTAAGGCATACAACATGATGTTATGGGATACGTATAGATAATAAAAAGGTCACTATGGTGAAGCAAATTAACGTATCCATCATCTCACCAAGTTATTTATTTTTGCTTTTGTTTTTATTTTTGCTTTTGTGGCTGGACCAACTAAAATCTATACTCATTTATCATGAATCCCAGATACAGCACAATATTATTACCTGTAGTCCTCATGTTGTACATAAGAAATCTAGACTTTTTCATTCTATATATCTGCTACTTTACATCCTCTGACTTTCATCTCCCCATTTTCTTTCCACCCCCTGCCCCTGGTAACCACTGTTACCACTGTTTTGTTCTTTTTGTATAGTTCCTGTTTTTTGTTTGTTTAAGATTCCACATATAAGTGAAATCATGCAATATTTTACTTTCTGTGTCAGGTTTATTTCACATAGCATAATGTCCTCCAGGCTTATCCATGTTGTGGATGGCAAGATCTCGTTTTTTTTAGGGTTGAATAATATTCCATAGTGTTTATATACCACAGTTTCTTTATGATTCATTCATCGACAGACACTTAGATTGTTTTTATATCTTGGCTATCGTGAATAATGCCGCAATAACATGGGAGTGCATTTATCTTTACAAGATGGTGATTTCCTTCCAGAAGAAGGATTGCCGGGTCATATGGTAGTTCTATTTTTAATTGCTTTAGGAACTTTCATACTGTTTTCCATAATGGTTGTACTAATTTACATTACCACCAGCAGTGTACGAGAGTTCTCTTTTCTTCACGCTCTCGTTAATATTTGTTATCTTTTGACTTTTTTTGGTAATAGCCATCCTAATGGGTATGAGAGTATCTCATAGTGCTTTTAATACACAGTTCCCTGATGACTAATGATACTGAACATCTTTTCATATACCTGTTGGTGATTTTTACATTTTCTTTTGAGAAATGTCTATTCAGATCTGCCCATTTAAAAATCAGGTTATTTGTTTTTCTGCTGTTGAGTTTTATGAGTTCTTTATAAATTCTGGATATTAATTCCTTAGCAGACACATAGTTTACAAATATGTTTTCTGTGTCTACAGGCTGCTGACTTATTTTCTTGTTTTCAGAAGCTTTTCAGTTTGATGTAGTCCCATTTATATATTTGTGCTTTTGTGGCCTGACTTTTTGATATGCAAAAAATCATTGCCAAGGTCAGTGTCCCAGAGCTTTTCTCCCAAAGTTCTCTTGCAGGACTTTTATAGTTTCTGATCTTATATTTAAGTCTTTTGTCCATTTTGAGTTGATTTTTGTGTATGGTGTAAAACAAGGGTCTAATTTCATTCTTTTGCATCTGGATATCTAGTTTTCCCAGCATTATTGAAGAGACTACCCTTTCCCCACTGTGTTGCTGTGGTTCCCTTGTCAAAAGTTAGGCGGCCATATGTTTAGATTTATTTCTGGGCTTTCTGTTCTTTTCTGCTGATCAGTGTGTCTGTTTTTATGCCAATACCATATTGTTTTGATTACTGTAACTTGGTAATACAATTTTAAATCAGGAAGTGTGATGCCTCTTTGTTTTTCTTTTTCAGAATTGATTTTGCTATTGGGGGTCTTTTATACTTCCATGTGAATTTTAGGGTTGTTTTTTCTATTTCTGTGAAAAACGCCATTGGGATTTTAATAAGAATTGTGTTGAATCTGTACTGTGTATTTCTTTGGGTTGTGTGGACATTTTTGCAACATTCTTCTGATCCATGAGCACAGGATATCTCTTCATTTATTTGTGTCTTCAGTTTCTTTAATCAGTGTTTTATAGTGTTCAATATACAGATCTTTCATCTCCTTGGTTAAATTTATTTAACCAAGTAAATTTATTTAAATGTTTTTTAAAACTGTCATAAATTGTTTCCTTGATTTCTTTTTCAGTTAGGTTGTTGTTTGTATATAAAACTGCTGTTGATTTTGTATCCTGCAACTTTACTGGATTCATTTATTCTAACAGTTTTTTTTTTATGTGTAGAATCTTGGGGAACTTTTATACGTAGGATTGTGTCATCTGCAAATAGAGATATTTTTACTTTTTCCTTTCTGACTGGATGCCTTTTATTTCTTTTCTTTTTTTTTTGTTTGATTGCTCTTGCTAGTACTTCTAGTACTATGTTGATTAGAAGCGTTTGCCACTGCTTCTAATCAACGTAGTACTAGATGGGAAAAGGATCTGATCCTTACCTTTCATAGTATCTTAGTGGAAAATCTTTCAGTTTTTCCCTATTGATTATGATGTTAGTTGTGGAATTTTCACAAATGGCCTTTATTATGTTAAGGAACTTTCCTTCTTTTCCTAAACTGTTGAGTTTTTTAAGTCAAGAAAAGATTTTGGACTTTGTTGAATGCTTTTTCTGCATCAGTTAAGATGACGTGTTTTGGTTTTGTTTTTACTTCTCTTCTTTTTACCAGTAGGAAATTTTATATTGTCCTTTTTTTCTCCTCGAATTTTTATTTCTTTTCTTCTCCAGTAAAAGTTTTTTGCTAATATGTTTATTCAACATATTTTACTGATCACTCTCATATATTTCTGCTACAAATACATAAAGAAATTTTGGGCCAGGCACTGTGGCTCATGCCTGTAATCCCAGCACTTTGGGAGGCCAAGGTGGGCGGATCACGAGGTCAGGAGGTTGAGACCATCCTGGCTAACACGGTGAAACCCCATCTACTAAAAATACAAAAAATTAGCCGGGCGTGGTGGCGGGCATCTATAGTCCCAGCTACTCTAGAGGCTGAGGCAGGAGAATGGCGTGAACCTGGGAGGCGGAGCTTGCAGTTAGCCAAGATCGCGCCACTGGACTCCATCCTGGGCGACAGAGAGAGACTCCGTCTCAAAAATAAATAAATAAAATAAATGTATTTAAGTTTTCTGTGATTTTAGGCCCTGAGTGTTTAAAAGTTTTACTCTGGATTAAGTTGTGACAATTAGTAGTAGTAGATCCTTGAACAAAAAAGTATAAATATATGTATACATTTTATTACATTATTATTAAAAGCAAAAAGTAAAATCTTACTGAAAACATATCTTTTAATAAGAGAGGACTGGTTTCCCTTCCCCCAATTATTGTAATTTTTGAGTACTAATTACTGGAAACAGGCAGGCTTCTATGTGAATACTGTGCCAATTTGTATTTTTTATAGACAACAAATATTGTTCATCTAAGCAGGTAGAAATGGAATAAATTTTGTAGCTGCAATTTTGCTTAATTCTCTGAGTGCCTTCCAATTTCTAGACCAACAATCACAATGATCTGATATCTAAAATTATTTTTTTGATCTTTCAGCTAAAAAACAGTTTCTCCTTTGATACAAAAGCAAAGAATTAGAAACCACTTAGTTTGGAAAAAAAAGTTTGTTACCCATACTTTTGCCATTCTCTTTTTTCAGTATTGACATCATCATTTCAAATTGTTCTTTTGCAGCACTAGAGGTTTAGTTTTATTTGTTTGCTGTTTTTCACTTTTTTTATTATCTAGGACAGAGGTTGCCAAACTAAGGCTAGTTGGTGCTGACCATATCCTGTCTGTCCTGTTTTTGTAGAGTCCTCAAGTTAAGAATGATTTTTACATTTACGTATTAAAATAAATTTATTATGTATATTTGAGGTTTACATGATGTTATAGGATACACATAGTTTAGCCAGTGAACATATCTGTCATCTCACATACTTTGTTTTGGTGATGAATAGCTAAAATCTACCCATTTAGCAAAAATCCCTAATATAATACAGTTGTATTAACTTTAGTCCTCATGTTATACATTAGATCTCTAGACTTGTTCATCCCACACATCTGCTATTTTGTATCTTTTGACCTCCATCTCCTTATTTCCCCATCCCCAACCGGTGAACCACTGTTTCATTCTCTATCCCTGTGTATTTGAGTGCTTTTTTTTTTTTTTAAATATTCCATATATAGGGGAGATCATGCAATATTTTTCTTTTTGTGTCTGGCTTATTTCAGCGTGGTTTCAGCATGGTCCATCCATGTTATGGCATATGAAAGGATTTTTTTCTTTTTTAAAGCTGAATAATATTTATATACACACACACACACACTCTCACACATATACATATATATGTATACACACACGCATCACATTTTCTTTTTTTTTCTTTTTTTTTTTTTTTAGACAGAGTCTCACTCTGTCACCCAAGCTGGAGTGCAATGGCACAACCTTGGTTCACTGCAACCTCCACCTCCTGGGTTCAAGCAATTCTCCTGCCTCAGCCTCTGGAGTAGCTGGGACTACAGGTGTGTGCCACCATGCCCAGCTAATTTTTGTATTTTTAGTAGAGACGGGGTTTCGCCATGTTGGCCAGGCTGATCTTGAACTCCAGACCTCAAGTGATCCGCCCACCTTGGCCTCCCAAAGTGCTGGGATTACAGGAGTGAGCCACTGTGCCTGGCCTGCACATTTTCTTTATCCATCCATCTGTCAGTGGGTATCTAGGTTGTTTCTATATATTAACTATTGTGAATGATGCTGCCATGAACATGGGAGTGTAGGTATCTGGTTGTTGTTTTTTTCTTTTTTTTTGAGATAGGGTCTTGCCCTGCCACTCAGGCTGGAGTACAGTGGCATGATCATGGCTCACTGCAGCCTGGACCTCCCAGTCTCAAACGATCCTCCCACCACAGCCTCCCGGGTAGCTGGCACCACAGGTGCATGCCACTGTGCCTGGCCAATTTTTGTATTTTTTGTAGAGATAGGGTCTCACTATATCCAGGCTGGTCTTGAACTCCTGGCCTCAAGCGATCCTTCTGCCTCAGCCTCCCAAGTGCTAGGATTACAAGCATGAACCACTGAGCCCAGCCCAGATATCTTTATGAGGTGGTGATTTCATTCCTTTTGAGTATACAACCAGAAGAGGGATTGCTGGGTCTATAGTAGTTGTATTTTTAATTTCTTTGGGACCTTCCATACTGTTTTCCATAATGGCTATAACAATCTACATTCCCACCAACAAAATACTAGGGTTCCCTTTTCTCCATACCCTCGCCAACATTTGTTATCTTTTGCAGAATAGCCATCCTTACAGGTGTGAGGTGAGATCTCATTGTAGTTTTAATTTGCATTTCCATTGTGATTAGTGATATTGAGCACCATTTTATATATCTCTTGGCCATTTTTATGTTTTCTTTGGAGAAATGTCTGTTTAGGTCCTTTTCCCATTGTTTTCACTTCTCTTAATATGATATATCCCATTGATTTGTGTATCTCTTAATATGATGTATCCCATTGATTTGTGTATGTTAAACCAGCCTTGCATGCCAGGGATAAATCCCACTTGCTAGTGGTTTGTAATCTTTGTGATGTGTTGTTAAATTCAGTTTGTTAATATTTTATTGAGGTTTTTTTTTTTTTTTTTGAGACAGAATCTCGCTCTGTGGCCCAGGCTGGAGTGCAGTGGCATGATCTTGGCTCACTGCAAGCTCTGCCTCCCGGCTTCACGCCATTCTCCTGCCTCAGCCTCCCGAGTAGCTGGAACTACAGGCGCCCGCCACCACGCCCGGCTAATTTTTGTATTTTTAGTAGAGACAGGGTTTCACTGTGTTAGCCAGGATGGTCTCCATCTCCTGACCTCGTGATTCGCCCGCCTCAGCCTCCCAAAGTGCTGGGATTACAGGCGTGAGCCACCACGCCTGGCCTTTATTGAGGATTTTTGCATCAGTGTTCATTAGAGAGATTGGCCTCTAGTTTTGTTTTCTTGTGACGTCCTTGACTTAGGTATCAACTTAAATGCCTTTGACTTAGATATGCTGGCCTCATATTATGTGTTGGGAAATAGTCCCTCTAGCTCTATTTTTTGGAAGAGTTTAGGAGGAGTTGGTATATATTTTTCTTTGACTATTCAGTAGAATTCTGCCATGAAGCCTTCAGATCCTGGAGTTTTCTTTGTTGAGAAGTTTTTGATTACTTCTTCAGCCTCTTCATTTGTTATTCGTCTGTTCAGGCTTTCTACTGCTTAACTCAATATTGGTAGGTTGTGTTTTTCTAGGAATTTATCCATTTCCTCTAGGTTATCCAATTTATTGACATATTATGGTTCGTATAGTTCCTTATGATCCTTTTTATTTCTGAGGCATCTGTTGTAATTTCTTCATTTTCATTTTATTTATACGAATTCTAAGGTATTTTGAAATATAATTACCTTTATAAATTTCCTTTCTGATTTCAGCAATTTTGTAAGGTACCTGATTTCCCATTTCAAAAATGTGCTCACTGTTTAGGTTTTAAGATGATCAAAGATTTGAAATATAATATTATTTTATTTGAGATGGAATCTCACTCTGACGCACAGGCTGGGGTGCAGTGGCACGATCTTGGCTCACTGCAACCTCTGCCTCTCAGGTTCAAACGATTCTTCTGCCTCAGCCTCCGATTAGCTGGAACTACAGGCACTACAAAAAAAAATACTTTTTTTGTATTTTTAATAGAAGCAGGGTCTCACCATGTTGGCCAACCTGGTCTCAAACTCCTGACCTCAGGTGATCCACCTGCATCGGCCTCCCAAAGTGCTAGGATTATAGGCGTGAGCCACCACTCCCAGCCTAAAATTATTATATAATACATTTCTTGGTTGAGTTTGGAGAGAGAATTCAGCTTACTTGTCCTCTAATATCTAAGAAATATACAAAAATATATATTTTTCAAAAAGGCTAAAAGTTTACCCTTTTATAAACAAGGAAAGACATACAGCTATTGTCAAAAACTTGGAAAAGTGGGATTCACAGAAAGAATTACAAGTATCTTGAATGACTTGACCTCCTATTTTCTATTGGTAAAGTAGCATTATTGTTTTATGACTCAAGGAACATGAGTTTTTATTTTATTTCATTTTATTTTCTATTTTATTTTATTTAATTTATTTATTTTTTATTTTTGAGACGGAGTCTCGCTCTGTTGCCCAGGCTGGAGTGCAGTGGCGTGATCTCGGCTCACTGCAGCCTCTGCCTCCTGGGTTCAAGCAATTCTCCTGCCTTAGCCTCCCGAGTAGCTGGGACTACAGGCTCATGCTACCATGCCTGGCTGATTCTTTGTGTTTTTAGTAGAGCTGGGGGTTTCTCTGTGTTAGCCAGGATGGTCTCGATCTCCTGACCTTGTGATTTGCCCACCTCAGCCTCCCAAAGTGCTGGGATTACAGGCGTGAGCCACCATGCCTGGCCTATTTTATTTTTTTGAGACAGAGTTTTGCTGTTTTTGCCCGAGCTGGAGTGCAGTGGCACAGTCTTGGCTCACCTCTGCCTCCCGGGTTGAAGAGATTCTCATGCCTCAGCCTCAAGAGTAGCTGGGATTACAGGCGCCTGCCTCCATGACTGGCTAATTTTATATTTTTAGTAGAGGTGGGGTTTCATCATGTTGGCCAGGCTAGTCTCGAACTCCTGACCTCAGGTGATCCGCCCGCCTCAGCCTCCCAAAGTGCTGGGATTACAGGCGTGAGCCACTGTGCCCGGCGGAACATGAGTTTTTAAAAAAGAAAATTTAAAAAAAGCAGTATCGAAGAAAGTAAGTTAATGAAATCCTAGGATTTCTCATGAATATTCCTTGATTGGAGAAAATTTATATTGGTGGTGGTGAATGGTTTGCTTGAGAATTCCCATTATGCCATCCTGGTTTCTCAACAGCTGCAGAAAGGACAGTTGGGATGTGCCATTCTGTAAAGTGATGAGCCAGAACCCTCTGGAGTGGTCTACATGTCTGGCTGGTAGAGGGGGCCAGAGTCCTTAGCAAAGGCAGTTACAGCCCTAACCAAGATTTTTCCTCCTTTGCCCCACTTCCTTGCTCCCTTGGGCAGTAGAACAGTATTTAGAAAGCCATACCTATTCTTCCATTTGCAGAGAAGATGAACACATGCCAGAAAAAGTGGGAACAATCAAGGAGAACCCACCCAGACTATCCCACGCCAAAGAGAAAGGCTGCCACAATGTACCTGAGCAGGAGGGTGGAGAATGGCACAAACGAGGCGAATATATTCCTGGAAAAGAAAATTAAAGCAACACAGTATGCCAAAAATAAAATCGCCACGTGTAAGAAAGATAAACAAAGAGCATGCCTCATAAGTGCTATGCACTATAAAAGAACTTAAATAATGAAGTATTCAAAAACAAAATGATAAGGCAGCCAGATGGGCTAAATGTAGTTCAGACATTTGAGTGCCCTCAAGATATAAAATTAGAAAGAAAAGGAATAAAGTAGATGTGGCTTAAGGTAAACCTTCTCTTAGAACAAAGTCTTGATATAATTAGAGTGAGTGCTGAAGAAAAGGACAAAGATTAAGACGATTAGAAAGAACTTGTAGGGAGGACAAATAAAGATCATCCAGTATACTATAAGAACATGTTTTTGAGGTGGAACATTAATAATATTCATAATACAGAAATTCCCCATAAAGTTAAGGAAGAATTGATAGATTCTACAGATTGATAAAACATATCTTGTTCCAGGAAAAATTTGTACAGAAGGAATGATCCATACCAAGACAGATCATGGTTAAGGAATTAAATTTCAAGGATAAGTAAAAGAATTAGGAATTCAGGAAACAAAATAAATGCTCCACAAGATGGAAGAGTCAGGCTACAAACTTCTACATAGCAGAATTGAGTGACAGAAAATATTGAAGCAGTAGCTACAAAGTTCTGAGTAAAAGAAATTGATATTCAAGAATATTATACCAGACAGTTTAACAATAAAAATAACAGGCAGATGTTCTTAGACATGAAAGCACTGAGCAATTATAGCATCTAAAACTGAAAGAGGCCGGGCGTGGTGGCTCACACCTGCAATCCCAGCACTCTGGGAGGCTGAGGCAGGCATGTCACCTAAGGTCAGAAGTTCGAGACCAGCCTGGCCAACATGGCAAAACCCTTTCTCTACTGAAAAGATAAAAATTAACTGGGAGTGGTGGCGCATGCCCATAATCCCAGCTACTCTGGAGTCTGAGGCAGGAGAATCTCTTGAACCCAGGAGGTGGAGGTTGCAGTGAGGCAAGATCGCACCACTGTACTCTAGCCTGGGAGACAGAGTGACACTCTGTTTTAAACAAAACAAAACAAACCTGAAAGAATTTCTTTTTTTTCTTTTTTCTTTTTTTGAGATGGAATTTTGCTCTTGTTGCTCAGGCTGGAGTGCAATGATGCGATCTCGGCTCGCTGCAACCTCCGCTTCCCGGATTCAAGTGATTCTCCTACCTCAGCCTCCCGAGTAGCTGGGATTACGGGCATGCGCCCCCACACCTGGCTAATTTTTTTTGCATTTTTAGTAGAGATGGGGTTTCTCCATGTTGGCCAGGCTGGTCTCGAGCTCTCGACCTCAGGTGATCCACCCTCCTTGGCCTCCCAAAGTGCTGGGATTACAGGTGTGAGCCACTGCACCTGGCCTAAGAATTTCTTGATAACTGAATCCAGCCAAACAAAGAATGGATGCAATGGTAAGAGGATTGGTAGTTAGCCATAAACCCATCTTTTTTTTTTTTTTTTTTTTTTTTTTAAAGAGACAAAGTCTCCAAACTCCTGGTTTCAAGTGATCCTTCTGCCTCAGTCTTCTGAGTAGCTTGGATTACAGGCGCATGGCATTGTGCCTGACAAATTTTTTATTTTTGTAGAGACAGAGTTGCTATGTTGCCCGGACTGGTCTCAAACTCCCAGCATCAAGCAATCCTCCTGCCTTGGCCCCCTAAAGTGATGGGAAACGTGTGAGCCACTACATCCGGCAACCAGGGCACAGGAAAATTAAGAAAAACATTGAGTATGGAGCATTCTCTTTTAGCAAGAAATCAGACTGCTTTAAAATTATTTAAAATTCAAATGATAAAGTATAGTTATTTAAATGTGTTTTGTAATTTTAATTTGTTTTAAAGATGTTTAAAGATGGTGTTACAAGATGACGAAAGTCAGTAAAATGGGGAACTCCACAAAGTTTGCAAGCCTACAGTTTTTTGTTTGTTTTTTTTTTTTAAGGCCTGAGTCTCGCCCTGTCATCCAGACTGTTGTGTTGTGCAGTGGCGTGATCTTGACTCCCTGCAACCTCTGCCTGGGTTCAAGCGATTCTCCTGCCTCAGGTTCCCGAGTAGCTGGGACTACATGCACGCGCCACCACACCTGGCTAATTTTTATATTTTTTGTAGAGACGGGCTTTCGCCTTGTTGGCCAGGCTGGTCTCGAACTCCTGACCTCAAGTGATCCACTTACCTCGGCCTTCCAAAGTCTTGGGATTATAGGTGTGAACCACGGCATCGGGCCCTACAAAGATTTCTTTATGTGAAAATTTGCTGTTAGGTTTTTTTTTTTTTTTTTTTTTGTATACCACAGTTTGTTTATTTATTTTTATCAGCTGATGGGTGTTTGGTCATTTTTACTTTTTGACAATTGTGAATAATTCTGCTGTGAACATTCATGTACAAGTTTTTGTTTGTACGTATATTTTCCTTTCTGCTGGTTAGATACCTAGGAGTGGAATTGCTGGGTCATATGGTAACTCTATGTTTATTTAACTGTTTGAGAAATTACCAGATTGTTTTCAAAGTGTACCATTCTACTGGTGTTAATTTTAAAAGGCAAATACATTAATTTAAATTGGAGATTTCATGCTCAGTTCTACCAGAACTCCTAATATTAAATTGTACTTAGCAAAGATTTTTGTAGTTTATTTAAATTTCTGAGATTTTATACATTAAATTATGTATTTATTTATGGCTGAGTAGATTTGTTCTTCTAAAAAGGATTGGCAGGCTGAAATGGGAAGTAGTCTGATTTCTAGATAGAAAAAGAGCATTCCATACTCATTGTTTTCTTAGTTGTCCTGTTCCTTGGTACCTTAGTTTCTTCTCCAGTACTGCGTATGGTATGCCTCACCTTCTAGCTTTGATAAATCTCAGAGGCAGAGTTGCTGGAAATGAAATGTAATACTTGAAAATTATGCTTTTGTAGGTTATGTTCTAGCTGAGGGGGCAACTGAGGGCAGAAGTCCAGCTAAGGCATTACTTGGATAGATTACCCCTGGCCTTAGTGGAGGATGAATCTTTTGATTATAATAGCTTTGTAGTAAGCTTTAAAAGGTGGAGTGTGAGTTTTCCAACTTTGTTCTTTACCAAGATTGTTTGGCTGTTTGTAATCCCTTGAGATTCCATATGAATTTTATGATGTTTTTCTATTTCTGCAAAAAAAGCCAATGGCATTTGTTAGAGATTACATTGAATCCACAGGTTGCTTTGTGTAGTATTGTCATTTAATGACATTGTCTTCCAACATATGAATTTGAGATTTCTTACTATGTATTAAGTCTTTTATTTCTTTGAGCAATGTTTTGTGGTTTTCAGTGTTTAAAGTTGTAAGCCTCCTTGGTCATATTTATTCCTAGCTATGTTCTTTTGGGTGCTCTTATAAATGTATTGCTTTTTTTGAGGCGGAGTTTCGCTCCTGTTGCCCATGCTGGAGTGTAATGGCATGATCTCGGCTCACTGCAACCTCTGCCTCCCAGGTTCAAGTGATTCTTCCGCCTCAGCCTCCCGAGTAGCTGGGATTGCAGGCGTGCACCACCACGTCCGACTAATTTTGTATTTTTTAGTAGAGATGGGTTTTTCTCCATGTTGGTCAGACTGGTCTCGAATTCCTGACCTCAGATGATCCACATGCCCTGGCCTCCCAAAGTGCTGGGATGACAGGCGTGAGCCACTGCACCCAGCATAAATGTATTGTTTTTTAAGTTTCATGTTTGGATTGTTTAATGCTAGTGTATAGAATACAACTGAGTTTTGTGTGTTGATTTTGTATCCTGCAACTTTGATGTACTTATTTGTTAGCTCTAATAGTTTTTTTTGCTGATTCTTTAGGGTGCTACATATGCAATCATGTTGTCTTGAATAAAAATGCTTATTTCTTTTTAATTTGGATACCTTTTATTTCTTTTTCTTTCCTAGTGCTCTGACAGTAATTTCCAATACCGTATTGAATATAAATGGTGAATGCAGTCATCTTTGTCTTGTTCCTGAAGTTTCCCACTGCACCATTTTTTGTGATGTCACTCTGAATTTTAAGATAATTGGATTCTGTGTGTTGAATGAGATTTAAAATTTTGAAGTATAATAATTTTACGGAATTTAGCATTCAGGCCAGGTGCAGTGGCACTTTGGGAGGCTGAGGCAGGTGGATTGCTTAGCTCAGGAGTTTGAGACCAGCCTAGGCAACATAGCGAGACCTCATCTCTACAAAAATTAGCCTGGCATGGTGGCTCGCACCTGTAATCCCAGCTACCGGGGAGGCTGAGGCAGGAGAATCACTTGAATCTAGGAGGTGGAGGTTGCAGTGAGCCGAGATGGGGCACTCCAGCCTGGGCCTCAAAAAACAAATAAACAAACAAAAAAAGAATTTAGCATTCATTTCATTGTCTTTCCTCAATATGAAACCCAGCGATTCTGTTTTCAATGAAATACTGCTTTGCAAAGCATTAGTTTACAGGTTGGCCATGAGATACAGTATCACCTCTGTAAACACCTGGTAGAAAATGAAAAGTCAACTTAGTGAGCACTCACGAGCAGGACTCAACAATACATCCTGTAAAGAAATGAAAGATTCTGATCTTCAAGTCATGTATTTAGGGAAGCTAGACAGAATACATGTTTTTGGGGCCAGGATGATGTTTTAGAAGCAATGTTGGATTTCTCCTCAAGAGACTTGTCTTTAAGACTGAATGGTACCTCATAACTGAAGTCATTTCTCTTCCTATGTAGCAATAGCTGGGAGATTTTTATTTCTTGCTTGTTTTTATTATTGGTTGAAAAATGGTGGCTCTTCTGGTTTATATTATCCCAAATTTAATTATTATGGCATTTTAACATTTAAAAATAATAGTTTATATTCTTCAGCAACTAAACTTTCTGCAAATGTTTTGTTTTGTCTTTCACTTCTAGATTAGTTTTTAACCCTCCCCCCAAACCTTTTTTTTGTTGTTGTTTTAAGACAGAGTCTCACATTGTTGCCCGGGCTGGAGTGCAGTGGCTCGATCTCAGCTCACTGCAACCTCCACCTCCCAGGTTCAAGCAATTCTCCTGCCTCAGCCCCCCAAGTAGCTGGGATTACAGGCACCCGCTACCACGCCCAGCTAATTCAAACCTTTTTTAAAAATTAGACTAGAAGTTTAATGGTAGTGTAGTGAGGTATATATTCTTTGGGGGTAGGAACAGAAGGGGTATGGATTCACTTTGAATGTAAGCATGACTTTTTCATTTATTATTTCAAAGTCTAACCAGGGATGTTAGCAGGGAGTTGTACATCACTTACAAATTTTCAAGTGTTTATTTTCTTTGTATGTATTAGGCCTCAAGAAAGGAGAACTAGTTATGAACCGTTTCATCCAGGCCCATCCCCAGTGGATCATGATTCACTGGAATCGAAGCGACCACGTCTGGAACAGGTTTCTGATTCTCATTTTCAGCGTGTCAGTGCTGCGGTTTTGCCTTTAGTGCACCCACTGCCAGAAGGGCTGAGGGCTTCTGCAGATGCTAAAAAGGTAAATATTTGTTCTCTTACCCTGTAGAGTTGTAGGTTTGTAATGTTTATTTAGTTATATTCATGCATAGCACCTCAAAGAAAGTCCAATTACGCCAGTCTCTAAAGGTTAGTGGTATGGGAAAGTAAAAATTTTGTTAAACAAAACTAGAAACCACAGATGAGTGCTCCAGACTGCTAAAGTGAGCACTTTTGCCTTTTTGGTAAGTGAAAACCATCCAAGAAGACTGCTCCCATAAAGAAGAATTTCTATTAAATAATGCTCAAGCATTTTTTTACTGGCTTGCTAGCTATAAAATGTGGTTAGAGGTACTCAAGACTACTAGTTTTGTTAAATCTTAATTAAATTTTAAATAAGCCCCTTAAATTTAGTAGCAGTTTATTAACTGCTATATGGGAGAAAACAAGTCCAGGTAAGGTTGGATTGTGCTTATAAGTTTTATACAAAAGAAAATTGTTCCTAATTTATATAAATAATACATACTTATAGAAAACTTGGAAAATAAAGAGGAAAAAAGTTACCTGTAATCCTGTAACTTGGAGATAACGACCCTCACCCAGTTTTATTGTGGGATAAAAATTGTGTATATTTATGGTGATATTTATATTTATGGTGATATTTATACAGTGTGATATTTTGATATATGTATACATTGGGAAACACATCAAGCTAATTAACATATTCATCACCTCACATAGTTATTTTTTTGGTGGTAAGAACATTTAAAATCCACTCTTAGCAATTTTTAAGTATATAATACATATTATTAGCTATAGGTGCCATGCTGTACAAAGATAACACGTTTTAATATTTAGCTATATTTTGTGACATTTCAAACAATGCGAGTTCTATTAAGAACTTTCCCTATGCACTTATTTTTATTTACCCATTTTTTGTGAAATGTTTGCTCATGTAGTATGTCCTTGTTTTATTGCTATGTTTACCTTTTTCTTTTTTTTTCTTTTTTTTTTTTTTGAGATGGAGTCTCGCTCTGTACCCCAGGCTGGAGTGCAGTGGCGCAATCTCGGCTCACTGCAACCTCTGCCTCCTGGGTCCTGGTTCCAGCAATTTTCCTGCCTCAGCCTCCTGAGTAGCTGGGATTACAGGGATGCACCACCATGCCCAGCTAATTTTTGTATTTTTAGTAGAGACAGGGTTTCACCATGTTGGCCAGGCTGGTCTCTTGAACTCCTGACCTTGTGATCCGCCCACCTCGGCCTCCCAAAGTGCTGGGATTACAGGCGTGAGCCACCGCGCCCAGCCTATGTTTACGTTTCTCAACTCTCTGCTTTGCTTATTATTAATTCTGCAGATTAGGACATGCCTGACACTTGGTAGATATAGAATAAATATTTGTCATAGAAAGAATAAATTAATTTCAAAAACTCTTAACAGTAAAGTGTTAACCTTTTTACCAACATATGCTAATATTTTTCCCAGTGTCTTTTTGTTTCAGTTTTTCTTTTTTTAAAGCATACTGAAGTTTAAAATGTTTTTACTGCCATCAGATCTTTTTTCTGTGTTTATTAACCTTTATGCCTAATTGCCCTTTCTTCCCTGATAGCAGATAAATAAGTACCCACACATTTTCTGAGTTTTTATGCAATGAAGAGTAATTTAAAAGATTAGTAAATGTATCTGCAGTTTATTTGCAAATAGTTCAGCTAAAATGAAGTTATACATACACACACACACACACACACACACACACACAAACACCCAGACACACACAGACACACACAGAAAGCAAATATGTGAAAATGTTAACTACTGGTGAATCTAGATGAAGAATAAATGAGTGTCCATTATACTGTTCCTTCAACTTTCAAGTAAATTTGAAATTTTTCAAAATAGTTGGATGGGGAAAAATTCTTTGCCGTAAGCTAGAAATTAGCTAAGCTTCTAGGTGTTTTGTGACCCACCTTATCGTGTGAAATATCTTTATCATACAGTAGTCTGTGGGGTTTATAAGAAATGTTCTGCTGCATTAAAAAAAAGAAATTTAAAAATATAGTGAATAAAGGTCATCTTCCATGGCTGAATGCATTACCACAAATGTAATTTATAACTATAGAATTTTGTTTTTTAGCAGAAAAGTGTCTTAAAAACTCATTCATTAAAATGGGATGTGTTGTGTTGTAGTGTGACCCATTTCCATGTTATAGTTGAGAAACTGGATGTTCAGAAAAATTAAGTGACCTAGGTAGTACCTCCTGAGTTGGAATTAACCCAGGACCCCTGATTCTAGTCCTGCCTTTTTTCCTCTAAAGTGTAAACCATGACTACTACTACTAACTAATACTTCTCCTTCCGTCTCCCTCTCCCCATTCTCTCCCAACTGCCCACCTCCAGAAGTAAGGATTTAAAAAGAACTAACATTTGTTAGATTTTTTTTAAATGTTAAGCCTAGGTATATCATTTATAGAAGAGTTAAATAAGCTTGAAAGAAAAAATTACCTATAGTTTACCACTTAAAAGTTATTAACATTTTCATGTTGATTCTTCCCCATTTGTATGTGTATTATTTTAATTTTAATTTTATTTAATTTTATGTTTTTTTTTGTTCGTTTGTTTTTGCTGCTCCTTGTGGAACAGGGCTAACCCATAGGCAGTGTGTCCAGAGTCAGCCCGTATGAATATTTTAATGTGCTCACTTTGTACATTCTGTTTACTTTTGCTTAAATACGTGCTTAGCTTCTTTTTGTGCCAGTAAGTTTACAACTGTATTGTTAGTGGCTACTTAGTATTCCACATATGAATAAATAAAGTTCATTGATTAAACAAAGTTATTTATTTAATCAATCGTCATACATTTAGGTTACCTGTTTGTTCAGAAGTACGGTGTTGTGACATGCATTGTTTTTTTTTTTGAGACGGAGTCTCACTTTGTTGCCCAGGGTGGAGTGCAGTGGTGCGATCTTGGCTTACTGCAACCTATACCTCCCAGCAATTCTCCTGCCTCAGCCTCCTGAGTAGCTGGGACTACAGGCTCACGCCACCAAGTTCAGCTAATTTTTGTATTTTTAGTGGAGATGAGGTTTCACCATGTTGGCCAGGCTGGTCTCGTACTCCTGACCTCAGGTGATCTGCCTGCCTTGGCCTCCCCATGTGCTGGGATTATAGGCGTGAGCCACTGCAGCTGGCCCATACATTATTTAGGTTGATTATTTGTATACATTATTACTTATTTCCTTAAGGTAGATTTCTTTTAGGATGACTAATTACAGACCAGGTTGATTTTTAAGGTACAGTAGGTATTTCCAGATTGTCCTGCAAAAGAGTAGGGCCAGTTCTTAACTCCTGACAGCAGTGTATAAAGGTACCCGCTTCTTGGCCGGGCGCGGTGGCTCATGCCTGTAATCCCAGCACTTTGGGAGGCCGAGGCGGGTGGATCACCAGAGGTCAGGAGTTCGAGACCAGCCTGGCCAACATGATGAAACCCCGTCTCTACTAAAAATACAAAAATCAGCCGGGCGTGGTGGCAAGCGCCTGTAATCCCAGCTACTCGGGAGGCTGAGGCAAGAGAATCGCTTGAACCTGGGAGGCAGAGGTTGCCGTGAGCTGAGATTGCGCCATTGCCCTCCAGCCTGGGGGACAAGAGTGAGACTTCATCTCAAAAAATAAAAATAAAAATAAATAAAGGTACCCACTTCTTTTTTATCCTTACTGACACCACATGTCTATTGTTTAACAAAAAGATTGTTAATTTGATGAATGATTGTTTTTAACTTACACTTATTTGTTAGTAAAATTTAACATTTTTTATTTGTTTATTGGTTGTTTTTCCTGTTTTGTAAATTGTTTTTTCATATATGTTGTCCATTTTTCTGTTGGTTTATTTTATATTGAGTTGTTAGAGTGCATGTTTTGCAAATGGTTTTCCTATTTAATCATTTACCTTTTTAATTTATTATTACTGTTTTGATAAGCAGACGATTGTGTTTTTGTGTGTGTGGTTTTTTTTTTTTTTTTTTTTTTTTTTTTTTTTTTTTTTGAGACAGAGTCTTCTTCTGTCACCCAGTTTGGAGTGCAGTGGTGCCATCTGTGCTCACTGCAACCTCCGCCTCCCGGGTTCAAGCCATTCTTCTGCCTCAGCCTCCCAAGTAGCTGGGATTACAGGCTCACACCACCACACCTGGCTGATTTTTGTATTTTTAGTAGAGATGGGGTTTTACCATGTTGTCTAGGCTGGTCTCGAACTCCTGACCTTGAGTGATCTGCCCGCCTCGGCCTCCCAAAGTGCTGGGATTACAGGTGTGAGCCATCGTGCCCAGCGGAAGAGTGTTATTTTTTTTTTTTGAGACGGAGTCTTGCTCTGTCGCCCAGGCTGGAGTGCAGTGGCGCAATCTCAGCTCACTGCAAGCTCTGCCTCCCGGGTTCACGCCATTCTCCTGCCTCAGCCTCTCCGAGTAGCTGGGACTACAGGCGCCCGCCACCACGCCCAGCTAATTTTTTGTATTTTTAGTAGAGACGGGGTTTCACCGTGGTCTCGATCTCCTGACCTCATGATCGCCCGCCTCGGCCTCCCAAAGTGCTGGGATTACAAGCGTGAGCCACCGCACCCGGCCGGAAGATTGTTTTTTATTTTATCCATCAATCTCTCTTTTTTAATAACTAATGTCTTTTATATCTTTTGCTTTTGGCCTTCCTGAACCCAAGATAGTGTGAATCCTTTTTTTTTTTTTTTTTAACTTGAGGCTTTTTGTGATTTGCTAATAAGCCTCTTATAAATGTTTGCTATTACTTGGCTTTTTTTTTGATGTAAGATATGAGGTAAGAATCTAATTCTTTTTCTTCAGGATTGGTATCTGGCTGTTTCAAGCCAAGATTGTAAGGTTCATGAAGGCAGATATCTTGTCTGTTTTGATCCACCATCCTATTCCTGTTATATAAGTAGGCACTTGAGGATTTGGTTTCTTGTTATTTAATATTTAGAAAGGAAGTCAGTGGAAAATATTCATTTGTAATATTAATTCTTTGGGCATGCATCAGAATCACCTGAGGAGCACTTTTGAAGTCTGCTGAATCAAAATATAATCTCTTTTGCTATTATATATGTTTCTGTAACACAAATTTGCTCATATGCATATAGTGGGAGAATGATATTAATGTATCATGAAAGTCCTGGTGGTTCACCAAAGATCTTTCTTTATGCATTAACATTTCTAAGTTCTCAGGAGTACACCATCTCATAATGAAAGAAAAAGGCTTCACAACACATGAAGACTTAAAAATATTTAAACATTCTGCATTTAGTTTTCATTTAGTGCAAGTAGTAGCTGGTTTAGTAAATTTAAGAACTGTTGTGCTTTTCACAGTGTTAGTGAAGATTCGAGCATTGAAAAGACAATGTGAAGACAAATTTTCTTGTATTTTTTTTAACGCTGATAAAGGAGGGAAGGGGAGAAAAAAAGGTTGATAAAGATGGTTATACACCAAATCTGATTTTTTTTTCTTTTTTTTGAGACGGAGTCTCGCTGTCACCCATGCTGGAGTGACACTGCAACTTCGGCTCACTGCAACTTCTGTCTCCTAGGTTCAAGCCATTCTCCTGCCTCAGCCTCCCGAGTAGCTGGGACTACAAGTGCCCACCACCACGCCCAGCTAATTTTTGTATTTTTTAGTAGAGATGGGGTTTCACCATGTTGGTCAGGCTGGTCTCGAACTCCTGACCTTGTGATCTGTCTGCTTCAGCATCCCAAAGTACTGGGATTACAGGCATGAGCCACCGTGCCTGGCCACTGATATTTTATTTAGATGAAACATACTGGTTTATTTTGGAAGCCAGTGACCTCAAGGATTTACATCTTAAGAGGGGAATCGTAAACTCTAGGGCTTAAAGCTGCCAAAGATTGACTGCATGCCAGATGCAAAGGATACTGGAGCTTTAATTCTGTTAAGTCTATTAGAGTTGTTATTGCTTTTATTGGTGCTTTCCTTACAGAATCGTACAGGTTTTAGGGTATAGCCATAATCTTATTTTCCCAGGAGAGGCCTCTTAGATTCAGTGCATACTATTACAGAATATGAGGCTTTTCATCAGTGTATATTAGCTGAAATATCTGTGCTAAGGTGTTTTGAAGCAACTGTCCAGTTATCTCCTGTATGCATTCTTGACTCAGAACTATTGACTTTTCACAGTTCCTTAATCATTATTTAATACATTTTAGGCTTCTGTAATCCTGTGAACTACCCTCATTGTAGGTTTCTCACAGTCTAAGTAAAATTAGTACTCTAAAATTTATCTGTTTTATAATATTGCTCGTGTCTTTACAGCAGACTGGAAAATAATAGGGTGTATGTGGATGTGTGTTGGAGGGTAGTGGATTTTGGGTGAAGGGGCTGTCATTCTGCTACAGCTCTGCTGATTTGGAGGCGCAATGGGATGTTTTTGGCTAAGGAAATGTTATGTATGCTGTAGTGTGGGCTTTATGAAAGTAGGCCTAGAGATAGTAGCAACTGAATTTCCTAGGTCACTTCTCTGACTTGTGTACCTCAGTTTTGGTTTGGAGAGCCTGAAAACTTTTGATAGGAACACTTGGCCATGTTATAGTTGTTAAGTTGGGTGGACACACAGGTTTTACCTGGAATAATACTATTTCCCAGCCAGTTGTTCAGACCATTTGAAGAGCCATTGCAAGGAAATGGCTGAGAAGCTGGTATCTTCCTTTGTCATGATTGCATTATTTACTTATAAATTCTGTATAATTTCAGTATTGTTATACTAGAGGCTGATCAACACTAACTCACCTCACTTTGTATAGCTTTTAGGGTCTTCAAAATAGTACATGGTATATCTAAACTATAAAAGTGAGGTGAGAATTTGCATGTATGTGAATATGAAAGTTACTACTAAAAGTTTCATTAGACACATAGTACATATGGCTCTGCTGTGGTTTAAAACTGACTTTTTCATTTAAGGCAATCTGGACTCTATTAGTGAGAAATAAATTGTTTTTCTTGGTTTTATTCTCTAAAGGATCCAGCATTCGGAGGCAAACATGAAGCTCCATCCTCTCCAATTTCGGGGCAACCATGTGGAGATGATCAAAATGCTTCACCTTCAAAACTTTCAAAGGAAGAGTTAATACAGAGTATGGATCGTGTAGATCGAGAAATTGCAAAAGTAGAACAGCAGATCCTTAAACTGAAAAAGAAACAAGTAAATGTCTTTGCTTAATATATTCTAAGAATGTGTTTGTCTCCTTACAGAAGATATTTTTGAGTTTTCCATATTTTAAAACTTTACATAAAAGGAATCATGCCTTATATATTCTGACTTGCTGTTTTTTTGCTACTATTGTGGTTTTCTTACATTCATTCATTTTCCTTGCTGCACTGTCTGATTATATGATTGTAGAGAGTGAAATTTGTTTGTCCATTCTATTTTTGATTTTCTTTTTCTATTCCATACAATGATGCTGGTTTTTGGTTCACATGTAGAGATTTTCTAGGGCCTGTGCCCAGGAATGGCAGTGCTTGGCCCAAGATTATGTACAGTGAACTATTTAATAGATGATACCAAATTTGCTAAGAAGTAATACCATTTTCATTCCCACTGGCAGCTTATGTGAGTACTGGTTTGTACACATTTTTGCCTTTACTTGATACCGGTTTTTCAGTTGGATGTGAAATAGTCTTCTCTGTGGTTTGGAAGGAGGCTGAGCTTATTTTCATTTGTTTATGGGTTATTTGGGTTCCTTATGTGCATTGTTCAAGTCTTTTGTCTGTAGTCTCCTATTTTGTCATTGGAATTTTTAGGATTTCCTGAAGTCCCTTGTCAGATATCTGTATAGAAGATTTGCCTAGTTTGTGGCCTGTCACTTCACTTTTAGCCCTGTATTCACTCTAAGTGTACACTAAGTGCATTTTAGTGCATTTTTTTTTTTTTCCAGATTTGGAGTCTCACTCTGTCACCGAGGCTGGAGTGCAGTGGTGCGATCTTGGCTCGCTGCATCCTCTGCCTCCCAGGTTCAAGCGATTCTCCTGCAACAGCCTCCCGAGTAGCTGGGACTATAGATGCTTTAAGTGCTTTTAATGTATTCATAAAGTTGTACAGCTATCACCACTCTCTAATTCTAGAACATTTTTATCATTTCAAAAAGAAACTCCATACTTACTAGCAGTTACTCCCCATTTCCCCCTTTCCCCAGCCCCTGGCAACCACTAGTCTATTCTCTGTCTCTATGGACTAGCATATGCCAAATACCAGAAAAAACAGAATCATATGTGACCTTTTGTATTTGGCTTCATTTATTTAGCGTGTTGTCCTGATTCATCCATGTTGTATCTTGTCTCAGCACCTTGTTACTTTTTATGCCTGAATCTCATTGCATGAGTATACTATGTTTTGTTTATCCATTCATTAGTTGATGGATATTTGAGTTGTGTTCATTTTTTGACTATGATTAATAATGTATTGTGATGAGATTCATGTACTCATTTTTGTGTGGTCGTATTTTTACAATTTTCTTTATATATCTAGGAGTGGGCATATGGTAAATCTATGTTTAAATTTTTGAAGAACTTCAAAACTGTTTTCCAAAGTCTCTGTACCATTTTATATTCTTACCAGCAGTGTATGGAGGTTCCATTTTTTCCTACCTCCTTGCCAACATCTGTTATTTTCCTTTTTTAAAAAAAATAGCCATCCTTGGAGATGTGAAGTGGTATCTAGTTGTAGTTTTCATTTGCATATCCTTAATGACTAATGATGTTGAGCATCTTTTCATGTGCTGATTGGCCATTTGTATCTCTTTTTAGAGAAATGTTCATTTGGATTGTTTGTTCATTATTTAATTGGATTGTCTTTTTGTTGTTCTAAGAATTCTTTACATATTCTGGACATTAGTTCCTCATCAGATGTATGACTTAATAGATATTTTCTCTTGATCTGTGGGTTCTTTTCACTTTCCTGATAGTATCCTTTGATGTACAAAAGTTTTGAATTTTGTTGAAGTCCAGTTTGTTTTTTCCTTTTGTCACTCTTGCATTTGGTGTTGTATCTAAGAACCATTGCCTAATTCACAGTCACAGATTTATACCTATGTTTTCTTCTACAAATTTTATAGTTTTACCCTTATATTTGGGTCTTTGATTCTGATAGTGTTTTTTTTGGTGAACAGAATTTTAGGTTTTATATGAAAACCCCCTGGGGTTATTAAGGTAGTTTTGCTATATTATTTTTAGAAGTTTTGTAGTTTTGCTTCTCATCTTATTCTTAGTCCCCTGGAAACTGCGTGTTGTATAGTCAGTGTTCATTTATGTTTACCCACATATTTGTCTTCTTACGTGCTCACCATTTCTTCCTGTAACTCAAGTCTTCCATCTAGGGGAACACCCTTCTACTGAAGAACATCTCTTAGAATTTCCTTTAGTGAAGGTCTCTTAGTTGGCAAATTCAGTGTTTGTTTTGGTTTTTATGACTTAAATATTGTCTTATATTTGGCCTGTTTATTAAAAGATATATTAATTTGGTATGTGATTATTTTTTCTTAGTGCATTGTCTTCTTGCTTCCATTTTTAAGACATTAGCTCTTGGTCTAAATCCGTATTCTTTCATGGATAATGTGAATTTTCTCTCAGGTTGTTTTCAATATACTCTTTTCTTCGGGGTTCTGTTATTTTTATGATGAAACATTTAGGTGTTTTTTTTTTTTTTTTTCCTTTTAAATCTGTCCAACTTGAAATTCCTGAATATGAAGGGTGGAGTTTTACATCACTTTGGGAAAATTCCAAGCCATTATCTTTTTTTACAAAACCTTTCTAATAGTTTCTTGTTCTACTTAGGAAATTCCTGTTAGTTGTAACATCTTATCACTCTTGTCTTCCATGTCTCTTGTTTCTCTTTCTTATTTTTTACTTCTTTGGGCTTCATTCAGAGCAATTTCTTCAGCCTGTCTTCCAGTTTACATTTTCCTTTTCAATTATATGTAATCTGCTGTCAAATCTGTCTTCAATTTCAACAATTATGTTTTTATTTCTGGAATTTCTGTTTGGCTCCTTCTCAAATCTGCCTGGTCATTTAAAAAAATTTTTTTTTGTTTTCATTGAGTTGTATTAAATTTTTATTATATGCCCAACAATTCTAATTAAGTCTTTATTGGTTTGATTTTGCTGAGTCTCTTCTTTTCTTTCTTTTGTCTTTATTTTCTTTACTTGTACAATGGTAATAATCTAGTAATAACACCAACTAAATCACATGATTGTTTTATGGATTTAGATAATGAATATATTGCATAATATCTGGTACATAGTAAATGTACATGTAGTCCATTATAATAATTAGAAATAATGAAATATAATGTATGATTATTATGAAATGTACCAGAGCCACAAATTTTATTGAGAGATATAAAGGACAACTAGAGAAAACAAAGAAATATGCCATAGCTGGATGGAAACAGTAATAATAATGTGTGTTCATCTTGCACTAAATCATGTCTCATACAATTTCATTAAAATTCCAATTAAATTTATTTTTAAAACATGGCAAATACATTGTAAAGTTAATGTAAAAGAACAAACAGGGCCAGTCTCGGTGGCTCAACCTATAATCCCAGCACTTGGAGGTCAAGGCAGGCTGGATCACCTGAGGTCAGGAGTTCGAGACCAGCCTGGCCAACATGGCGAAACCCCACCTCTACTAAAAATACAAAAAATTAGCTGGGCGTGGTGGTGGGCGCCTGTAATCCCAGCTACTGTACTTGGGAGGCTGAGGCAGGAGAATCACCTGAACCCGGGAGGTAGAGGTTGCAGTGAGCTGAGGTTGTGCCACTGCACTCCAGCCTGGGCAAAAAGAGTGAGACTCTGTCTCAAAAAACAAAAACAAAACAAAAACAAACAGGTGAGGAGGGAGTAGGGGTGTGTGTGTGTGTGTGTGTGTGTGTGTGTGTGTGTGTGTTTGCTTTTAGCCGTTGAATTGTAATGGTTTTGTCCCAGGGCTATTTGGGTACTAAGAACAAAGTGTGATTTGTTTATTCCTTAACAAGGATTCTAAAAGAAGGCCCTCTAAGCAGGAAAGAAAGGGAATCATTGAAGAACTCTTTACCATAAAAATGATCTCAGAATTTCAAATATCTTTCTTTTGCTTGTGCAGATAACAGACTGCAAGAGTACCTATAATTCCAAGGTGGAAATGTTCCTTACAGTTTAGACTCTCTTAGTGGCTATTTATTATTATTATTTTTAAAATTTTTTTCGAATCAGGCAGCCTCCTGAGCCAGAATAGGTTCAGAAACTCCTTCTTGGTGGATTTTTATGCTTTCATTTGGGCATGGTCTGATTTACAGTACTGGGAGCTTTGACTATCACTCTTATTTATTTATTTTTTTTGAGATGGAGTCTCCCCCTGTCGCCCAGGCTGGAGTGCAATGGTGCGATCTTGGCTCACTGCAACCTCCGCCTCCTGGTTCAAGTGATTCTTCTGCCTCGGCCTCCTGAGTAGCTGGAGTTACAGGCTTGCACCACTATGCCGAGCTAATTTTTTGTATCTTTAATAGAGAAGGAATTTCACCATGTTGGCCAGGCTGGTCTTGAACTCCTGGGCTCAAGTGATCCACCGTCTCGGCCTCCCAAAGTGCTGGGATTACAGATGTGAGCCATTGCACCCGGCCTATCAGTCTTATTTAGTAGTATAGATAATTTTTTCCTATAGGCTATACTAGACTTAACCTTAATTTGTCTTTACCTAATTTTTCTTTTATCATCTTAGGCAGTGGACTTATGCTAAATTTATTCATGTGGATATTTTTAAAGCATTAACTAGGTATCAGGCACTGGTTTAGGTGTTGAAAAAAAGCAGTGGACAAAGCAGACAAGTCCCTGCTTGCTTCACTGGTAATACTCAGTAATATTTACAATTTATAGTTGTAATATGCTTTATATATATGTTAAGTCATTTAGTCTTTTAAAAAGCTGTATGATAGGTAGTATTATTATCCCTACCTTATTTATGAGTAGTTTAGGTGTTTGCTTAATATTGACTTCAGGGAGCCAGGCGTGGTGGCTCACAGTGGTAATCCCGGCACTTTGAGAGGCCAAGGTGGGTGGATCACCTGAGGTCAGGAGTTCGAGACCATCCTGACCAACATGGTAAATCCCTGTCTCTACTAAAAAAATACAAAAATTAGCCGGGCATGGTGGTGGCCGCCTGTAATCCCAGCTACTCAGGAGGCTGAGGCAGGAGAATCGCTTGAACCCTGGAGGCGGGGGTTGCAGTGAGCGCCATTGCACTCTAGCCTTGGTGACAGAGCAAGACTCCATCTCAAAAAAAAAAAAAAAAAAGATTGACCTAAGGACCCAGAAGCGTTCCTAGGATCACACCACCTGTAAAGGGTGACCCTGAGGCTCAAACCCAGGCACGCTAATACAGTTAGCTTTTTCTTTATACTTGCACACACGAATAGTCTATATTTTTGTAGTTTTGTTGATTGCCCTTTGACCGGAGCACTGTAACACATGAAGATTGGGTGTTGAGGGTGGCTTGGTGCCATGCTGAGTTAAGGATTAACCCTTGAACTCCTTTCTACCATATTCTGCCCAGCAAATATTAATGTATACTGTGTATCTATAACATATAAGTGTTTTTTCAGTGCTGTCAAAGGCCATTGTGATAGAGGTATGTAGAGTACCTTCATTAAATTTAACTTCTCTTATTATTTTGCTTTAAGTTTGTCAGAATTAAAATCTTTTTTTTTTTTGAGATGGAGTTTTGCTCTTGTTGCCCAGGCTGGAGTGCAGTGCTGTGATCTCGACTCACTGCAACCTCCACCTCCCGGGTTCAAGTGATTCTCCTGCCTCAGCCTTCCGAGTAGCTGGGATTACAGGCATGCACCACCATGCCCAGCTAATTTTGTATTTTTAGTAGAGATGGGGTTTTTCCATGTTGATCAGGCTGGTCTCGAACTCCTGACCTCAGGTGATCCACCTGCCTCGGCCTCCCAAAGTGCTGGGATTACAGGCGTGAGCCACTGCACCCGGCCCAGAATTAAAATCTTAAAGGATGCTTCCTCTTAGTATTTTTTTTTTTTTAACTCTCTATCTTATGAAAATTTGTGTTGTTTGGTTATGAAATAAATCTGATTAATTCTCTTTGAGCTCTTGGTCCATGAGACCTTCGTGGATTAATTGGTTACCCTACAGAATCTGCAAGCAAAGCTTAGTAGCCTGTGTTATCTCCAGCAGTTAATCACTGCTGGGTGTGGTGTGCAGCACATGCTTGACTCTTTCTTTCTGGATCTCTTAGCAACAGCTTGAAGAAGAGGCAGCTAAACCTCCTGAGCCTGAGAAGCCTGTGTCCCCTCCTCCTGTGGAGCAGAAACACCGCAGTATTGTCCAAATTATTTATGATGAGAATCGGGTAAGCTCATACTATTTCCGGCAGCACAGGCCTTTAACCCCACTTGACTCTGCCCTTTTCAGTTTTTAATGTATCCTGGTATAATTTTAACTTTATTAAAATCTGATTTCTCTTACAATTTTGAATGTTCATAAACTGTGGCTGACTGAAGCTTGGTGTTTTTTTCCTTATCAATTGAAAGAAAGTTTACAGTTGTGCCTTAAATTATGTAATATTTCATTTTACATTATATATTTTATAAATATTTAATCAGTGAAATTTTGTCAGCTGAGTCTCCTATTATATGAATACTGGCAAGGAAGTTTGGTAGCATATAATACAAAACAACCCTTCTGCAATTTTTCACTTAATAAATGATGTTTAATGCTGACTACTGATAACATTTCAGTAAAGATAGGTCATTGCATGTGGAAATGAACTTTCTTATCAGCATTAGTTCATAGTCGATAGTTGGGCTGTGGTTTGAACTTCAGTTAAAAAGTTCAAGGCGGGGCATGGTGGCTCACGCCCATAATCCCAGTACTTTGGGAGGCTGAGGCGATTAGATCACTTGAGGTCAGGAGTTCAAGACCAGCCTGGCCAACATGGAGAAACCCTGTCTCTACTAAAAATACAAAAATTAGCCAGGCGTGGTGGCGCATGCCTGTAGTCCCAGCTACTCGAGAGGCTGAGGCAGGAGAATCGGTTGAACCTGGGAGGCAGAGGTTGTAGTGAGCCGAGATTGAGCCACTTCACTCCAGCCTAGACAACAGACCGAAACTCAAGTCTCAAAAAAAACAAAGTCCTAGGTAGATTTTGACCTTTAGGTAGACTTTGCTTTTTTAGGTTTACTTTCATACTCTTTTTTTTTTTTTTTTTTTTTTTTTTTTTTGAGATGGAGCCTCGCTCTGTCACCCAGGCTGGAGTGCAGTGGCGCAGTCTCGGCTCACTGCAAGCTCCGCCTCCCGGGTTCACGCCATTCTCCTGCCTCAGCCTCTCCGAGTAGCTGGGACTACAGGCGCCCGCCAACACGCCCGGCTAATTTTTTTGTATTTTTTTTAGTAGAGACGGGGTTTCACCGTGGTCTCGATCTCCTGACCTCGTGATCTGCCCGCCTCGGCCTCCCAAAGTGCTGGGATTACAAGCGTGAGCCACCGCGCCCGGCCTACTTTCATACTCTTAATTAAAAATATTCATGGATTCGGAAAAACCAGGCATGAATTCTATGAATCATTTTTGTAATATCAAAGTTAGTTTTGGCCAGAATATGGCCCAGGAATTAGCAGTTAGAGGGAAACTGATTTTACCTCAACATGAAGAAAGTGTCTGTTTAACAGTGGGCTTCCAGAAGTCCACAGTGCAAAAAATGATAATATGCTTTGTACCGTGGCATAGAATAGGCTTTTTAGCTAAAGGCGTGATCATCAGGTAAAATTTGGGATTGTTGTTTTGATTGATTTGATTTGTAGTGTGTGGATTCATCTGTCAGTCTATCTTACACATACAGTCTGTAACTTTATAGTAGTCCACAGCCGAAAGGAAATTGACCTTAAGTAAAGCAACTGTGAATTAATAAATATTTATGCACATGTACTTCTGAACTTAAAAGCTGAATAAATAAATAAATACACATTTATAGGAATGATCTTGGATTTAGATATACATGTATCAAGTAGATAGAGTCATCAGAAATACACTTATGGTAATGGTGTTATGGGCAGGTAAAAATATGGGCAATTAATATTATTTTCTTGGCTGAGTTCAACATTGGTCCAATTTATTGTATGGCCACAGCAGTCTACATGAAGATAAATCCAATAAAGGAAGGGAAGGAGGTGACCATGCCTAAGTTGGGGGCTGTGGCCCAGGATATACAGTTGCTCCCTTGTTTAAGAAAAGCCCAAAATAATGGGGTTTTATGTGAAATCTCTGATTTGTTAAAAAAAAAAAAAAAAGTCCTCTGCATAGCTGCAAAACACTTTTGTGGGCTCATGGGCTCCATGGCCAGTTTGTGACTGTGACCTCAGGGATAAAATAAGTAGGCATTAGTGGTGATACCAATGGAGATTTGATAGTTTTTTTTTTTTAAGTTTTATAAAATGTTTCTTTTTTAGTATGAATTATTTTTCAAATAAATTGGATTTGGTAATAATTATTAATGGATTTATTAATGAGCCTTGTCTTACACTATTAATGAATTCTGTGGTTGCCTCACTGGGATTTGAGGACTGAATACTATTGAACAAGATCTGATCTAATAGAGAATTCAATTGGTGTTTAATTTTTATATATAGATGTTTTTATTAATTAGTATAGTGTTTCTTGGTGCACATTAGCAAAACTTGAAAACTCCTTTTGCACCTCTTCTTTCTGTTTTAACATTTCCACATTTGGTTTGTTGTTCATTTTATGAAGAAAACCAAATCTGAAATCTGTTTTAGTATTAGACTTGCCTTCCTACGCTGAAGACTGTTTCTAACCCACAGCAACTATAGAAGTCATCTTTCTTTTCCTTTTTTCTTTTATTTTTCTTTCATTTTTCTTCTCCACCCTCTCCTTTCTTTTCTCCCTCTCCCTCTTCTCCTCCCTTTCCTTTCCTTCTTTTCTTTTCTTTTTTATTTTTTTTGAGACAGAGTTTTGCTTTGTCCCCGAGGCTGGAGTGCTGTGGCGCAATCTCAGCTCACTGCAACCTCCACCTCCCAGGTTCAAGCAATTCTCCTACCTCAGCCTCCCAAGTAACTGGGATTACAGGCGTGAGCCACCACACTCAGCTAATTTTTGTATTTTTAGTAGAGACGGGGTTTCGCCGTGTTGGCCAGGCTGGTCTTGAACTCCTGGGCTCAAGTCATCTACCAATCTTGGCCTCCCAAAGTGTTGGGATTACAGGCGTCAGCCGCTGCACCAGGCCTCTTTTCTTTTATTCCTTCTTTTCTTTCTAACAGACAGGGTCTCGCTATGTTGTCCAGGTCTTAAACTGCTGGCTTCAAGCGATCCACCTGCCTCAGTCTCCGAAAGTATTGAGCTTACATATGTGAGCCCCCATGCCTCGCCTCATCTTTTCTTTCTTATGTATGTTTTATACATGTACCTGTGCAGTTTCAGAATTGTAACAGGGAGGGAGCTCCCAGAGGGGAGGAGGAGAGCACAGTGGGCCTGGAACCCAGGCTTTCTCATATGTACTCCCCAAGGCTTTTTCTGCCCCAATATGCTGCCTTTTGAAAGGACCTCCCTGCCTCTTTAGCATTTTTTAATGAATAAGCCTATCTGTTTCAGTGCCATAGGCAAGGAGGAATGGGGTAATTACAGAAGTACACCTCCCTCTTATTTCTTGGGTGGCAGCAGTCTACACTAGTTGGAATTAAGCCAAGTGTGGCTTAAGAGATCGAGGGACCATTTCTTTTATTTAGAAAGGTAGTGGGAGGAAGAAAACTGCCCCAAAGTGTTAATTTTAAAGTTGACTTCCTGAGAAAAGTTGACTTGCATCATAGTTAAATTTCAGTCTAAGTTTGTTTAGTCTCTAAACAGACTATTTTTAACAGTTCAATTTGATATTACCCTATCAGTTGTAAGTTCCAAAAATATTTGTAAATATTCTAATTTCAGAAGAATAATACGTATAGAAAAGTGATTGTTGGGCTGTACTAGAGAAATTTGCAGAATATCTTGTGTGTGTGTATGTGTGTGTGTGTGTGTGTATTTTTTTTTTTTTTTTGAGACGGACCCTTGTTCTGTTGCCCAGGCTGGAGTGCAGTGGCATGATCTTGGCTCACTACAACCTCCACCTCCCGGGTTCAAGTGATTCTCCCGCCTCAGCCTCCCAAGTAGCTGGGATTATAGGCACATGCCACCGTGCCTGGCTAATTTTTGCATTTTTAGTAGAGATGGGGTTTCGCCATGTTAGCAGGCTGGTCTTGAACTCCTGGCCTCAAGTGATCCACCTGCCTAGGCCTCCCAAGGTGTTGGTATTACAGGCGTGAGCCACCGTGACCTGCCTTCTTTATATTTTGATGGGTTGATTTGCAAGAGAATGTGACATCAGAAGAAAGAAAAGGGTGATGGTAGGAAGTATATTCTGTGCCAGCACCTCTGGTCATCTAGGCCAGCATCCTAGGAATTATCCAGTTCTCTCTCTTTGCCACTTCATGTATGTTGAGGTAATCAATGAAGAGCGTTAGTCCCACCTCCTGAATATTGGTCTGGTCTTGCGCTTCTTTCCTCTACCTTTATCATTAGCTTAATTTGAGCCTTCATCTCTCACATAGTTATTGAGTCTCATGCTTCAGTCTTTTCTTTTTAACCCATCTTTCATATTTTCATCCCATTTAGTGATTCTCCAAATAGAACCTTTTGATGATTTCCCACTTTATACAGAATAGCCCAAGCCTTTATTGATGCTTACATGCTTACCTGTCTGGCCCTTGCCCCATACTCTTTTCTTAGTAATATCCCACCAGAAGAGGTTTTGGATGTTCCCTTGTTAGTAATGTCTTTACCCTGCTATGTTGCCCCTGCTGTCAGGTGGCCCCGTGTTTTGTCTTTTCTGCTGAGCACACTGTTACCTCAAGCCCCAGTTCAAGTATCATTTTCTCTAGGAAGACTTTCAAGACCCCTCATCTTCCTATGGCGGGAAGGCTTATCTTACTCATTATTTTCTTAGTGTCTAGTGAGTGCTTTGCACATAGAACATACCGAACGTATGTTGAAGAATTATTTACTTCTATCTGTAGACTTAGAATACAAATTGTAATACGAACATATGAGGGTCTTAAGTTAAAATTTTTGTTGCCAAAGTATTGATAGATTAATCTTAGCAAGGGAAGATTTCTGCTAGGTAACACTTTGGTCTAGATTATTTTACTTTTGAAAACAGCAACTGGGTGCTGTGGCTCACACCTGTAATCCCAGAGCTTTGGGAGACTGAGATGGGGGCATTATTTGAGTCCAGGAAGTTGGGGCTCCAGTGAGCTATGATCGTGCCATTGTGTTCCAGCCTGGGTGACAGAGTGAGACCCTGTCTCAAAAAAAAAAAAAAAAAAAAAAAAAAAAGGAAATAGCATGTTACAAATACATATAATTCAGCATTTTTTAACTACTGAGCACTTTGAATAATTCAAATTAGCGGTTTTCTTTGTTGTTCATCTATTACTAAGGATTCCTTGTAACTAGAAAATTAGCTCATTAACAGCTTTTCTTCAAAGAGATCAATGTGGCTTACCACAGTAAAGAGTGGCCATTTTATGGTATTTTATTGCTTTAAGTTTCTATTAAAGATGATATGAGTTAAAGTATGTAGAATGTTTGGGGGATTTATTTCTAATAGTGAATTTTCATTCCCTCTCTCCAGTTTTTTAATATAATTATTTGCTTTTTAAAAACTTACCAGTTCTTCAGGCATTGCTTCCAATACAAATGTTAAGTTTTGACTGAATTTGGTGAGGAAAGCTATGAAAATACAATTTCAGAGTTTTCTATCATTGTAACTACAAATTAAGAAAAAATAAAAAATAACTGGAGCATATTTCAGCCTGTCATGTAGAAGAAGGATATTTGGAAATAAGGATAAGTTCATCTATAGATTAGTCTTAGATAAATATTTCTAAATAATGATTTTGCACTTAGATAATGTAATTTTTAATTATATGATACAACAATGTCTTTATCTCTAGAAAAAAGCAGAAGAAGCTCATAAAATTTTTGAAGGTCTTGGCCCAAAAGTTGAACTGGTAAGTAAGAAATTTTTTCATTTCTAGTGATTTTTTTTTTTTTTGGTGGTAGTTTTTCTTGGGATAAGATGGAATATGATCCATTTATTTTGGGATAAGAGAGCTGTAGCTGAGCAGAGTTTGAGATGAAGTTTAAAGTAATGATGAGTGAACTTGGTTACCTTTGCAGAGCTTTGCAGAAGCATCATCTTGAGCTTGTTTTTGCTTGAGCAGCTATTTAATCCTTCTAGGTAGAATGAGAATTAAGAACAGAATTAGAAAGCTCTTTGAATGTTACTGTTAAAATAGTGACAATGGTTAATACTTCCTAGTATTAGGGAGTATTAATACTTTGAAATTAAAAATCTGTGCATAAATATACTTATGGGAAATAATGGATTTATAAACTGTATTATGGGAGTGACAGGAGGTGGGATTAACAGTTACTCAGGGAATCTAAAAGTTAGGAGGTTTTGCCACAGTGAGATACCATCTCATACCAGTTAGAATGTCAATCATTAAAAAGTCAGGAAACAACAGGTCCTGGAGAGGATGTGGAGAAATAGGAACGCTTTTACACTGTTGATGGGAGTGTAAACTAGTTCAACCATTGTAGAAGACAGTGTGGCAATTCCTCAAGGATCTAGAACTAGAAATACCATTTGACCCAGCAATCCCATTACTGGATACATACCCAAAGGATTATAAATCATGCTACTATAAAGACACATGCACACGTATGTTTGTTGCGGCACTGTTCACAATAGCAAAGACTTGGGGCCGGGCGCGGTGGCTCACGCTTGTAATCCCAGCACTTTTGGAGGCCAAGGTGGGCGGATCATGAGGTCAGGAGATCGAGACCACGGTGAAACCTTGTCTCTACTAAAAATACAAAAAATTAGCTGGGCGTGGTGGCGGGCACCTGTAGTCCCAGCTACTTGGAGAGGCTGAGGCAGGAGAATGGCGTGAACCCGGGAGGCGGAGCTTGCAGTGAGCCGAGATTGCGCCACTGCACTCCAGCCTGGGTGACAGAGCAAGACTCCGTCTCAGAAAAAAAAAAAAAAAAAAGACTTGAAACCAACCCAAATGTCCATCAATGATAGACTGGATTAAGAAAATGTGTCACATATACACCGTGGAATACTATGCAGCCATAAAAAAAGGAGGAGTTCATGTCCTTTGTAGGGACATGGATGAAGCTGGAAACCATTATTCTCAGCAAACTATTGCAAGGACAAAAAACCAAACACCGCATGTTCTCACTCGTAGGTGGGAATTGAACAATGAGAACACATGGACACAGGAGGGGGAACATCACACACCGGGGCCTGTTGTGGGGTGGGGGGAGTGGGGAGGGATAGCATTAGGAGATAAACCTAATGTAAATGATGAGTTAATGGGTGCAGCACACCAACATGGCACATGTATACATATATAACAAACCTGCACGTTGTGCACATGTACTCTAGAACTTAAAGTATAATTAAATAAGTAAATAAAAAAATAAAAGTTTGGAGGTTTTGGTAGGGCATGTTATTGTGTAGATCCATTAGTACTTTACCTGTGCTTACATTAAAATTATGTTTCTTTGTCTCTTCATAGACATATGTACAAGATTTTATACATAAATATTTGATTTCTTTTATAGCCACTCTATAACCAGCCATCAGATACCAAGGTGTACCATGAGAACATCAAGACGTAAGTATTGATCATCTTTGGAGTTCTTCAATTAAAGACCATATATTCTATAAAGAGATATTTTTGTTATCTGCTGACATTATTATAATATATTGTAGGTATGTTTTAGATTTGTGTAATTTGCTGTCGTTTTACTATATGTTATCTTCCTCTGGCTTCTTGGGGGTTGGGGTAACAGCTTTGAGTTTCCGAGGCCAAAAAATGAAATAAATTATTGCATAAAACTAGCTGGTTTTATAATCTGCTAGTAAAAAAGGTGGATACTTAACATTGAAATGGCTTACCTTGAGGCTTGAATTTTTTGCCTCCTGTTTTGTCTTTTTTTCAGTGGAGTACCTGCAAGGCGCATGATGAAGTAAGATAATGAAGCTTTTTCATTTAAGACTAGTGATGACACCGTCCCCCACCAAGCCACATCTGCCATTGCAAAGTAGAAGTGCCACGGATCATTTTATCATTATTCAAAATCCTATTCTAGGGAAATCCCTTCTATGACTCTTGCTAATGACGGTATTTGTAGACCCTTCTGCCATTTAATGTCCTGGTGCCTTGGAAGCGCTCAGTCACCTCGTGGGTGAGGAGGCTGCTCCAGAATGTAGTTTGCTTAGCCTTGCTCATCCTAGTACCAGGCCTTTATGGATGCAGATTTTGGAATAAGAGAATAAGTGAAAAGAAAATCTAATTTCTTAATCTGATTGAAGTAAGAGAGGAAGCTAGATAGATATCTTTTTTTTTTTAAAAAATTATACTTTAAGAGAATTTTAGGTGCATTATTCTTAGTTTGTGAAAAAATGTGATATTTCTACTTTATATGTTTTATTAAGTATAACCAGAACATTATAATTATTTACTAGTATGGTTATTAATGAGCACATTGCTATATATATATATATATATATATATATATATATATATTTACTTTTTTCTTTTTAAAAATTTCTTAACTGAGTATGTGCAATTATTGACTACTTTGCAGAACTGGTGGCAAATATAATTTGCATGGTAGTATGCATGAAAACAATTGAATTTGAATAATTTTAACTTTTGTTAAGTAAGTGGTTCATAATAAAAGTTATGTATTTGTGAATTTTTCTGTGAGATGCTACTATGATCTTGAGAACCCTTAGAAGTAAGTTAGTCAAAACTCATATATAATATACCTTGTTTTGGAACTGCCTAGCTGTTTTAACATTTTTAAAGAGTAGAAGAGCAGATAAGATCTAGTTGGCTACTTAATGACTTTTTTTTTTTCCCACAAAGCCTCAGTGTTATGTTTGTGTTGTGTCCTGTTTCTCCTGATACAGTCTGGAGAGCAGCTCTGTCCGATTTATTTCATGTCATCCACATTGCCTATTTAGTGCTCAGCACACTATCCTAGATGAATTACTGACTGGCTGACTTCATTTAAATTCCTAGGAAACATTTAAGATTGTATTTGTTGATTATCATTTGCTTTTGAGTAACGTATCCTTAAAATTAGAGCAAACTGAGTATATGGTAATGTTTCTCTGTATGACACCTTTTGAAATGTTTCCTCAGCTGCATGCATCTGTATGAGTCATTCAGTAGCTATTCTTTCATCACCGTCATTTGCTTTGTATGAAATAGCAAATGTACATTTTAATAATTCTTTTCATCTCTTGGCTACTTTTTCATATAGCCAGCTCCTGCTTGTCCATACTTATTTGAGTGGAGCCAGTGTCACTGTTAGTCCTGAGTGGCAGATAATCCAAAAAATTACTTCTTCTTGCCTTGGCTTTGTATTTATATTTGAATAATCAGCTTGAAATCCTTTCTGGAAGTAGGTGGGGTATAAATATTTATATTTGAACCTGCATGTCATTGTTTTTGAAGGTCACAATGCTTCCAATTTAAAAAGCGATTAAGATATATTAGAAATCTTCCTGTTTTGACACATTGCCCTCCATTACTTCTTAGAGTGGATTGTGTCATTCTGTGACTGAAGAAAATCTTCTGTTTAAAGCAGAAGTCACCTATCTCTACATATGTTGGTATACATTATCCTCGTAGAAGGGAGGTTAGCGCCTGATGTAGGGAGGTAACTGTGAAAACGTTTCCTTCTCTTCTGCCTCCCTTCCCCAAAGAGTAAGATGTTTATGTCACCAGAGTTGTTAAGAAGGATAAGTAACTAATTTTAATTTGAAAATATTTGCCTTATAATTGGATGTGCTAATTGAAAGTTAACTATTTTGTATTAAGTCTTACTGTAGAATGGGAGGAACTTTAGTCAGTTCTAATTTTTGCAAAAATTATAAAGTCTTATTTTGCAGGGTAAAAAAATTAGGATTAACTTTGTTTACATCATAAATTCTTAAGTGATCTTTGCCTATTTTCCAGTGTCTCTGGAAAAAAAGTGAATGCATTATTAAATTGTGCTTTTTCTTAATGTCATGCAACCATATTTTTCTCTTCTAGAAACCAGGTGATGAGGAAAAAACTCATTTTATTTTTTAAAAGAAGAAATCATGCAAGAAAACAAAGGGTGAGGTCCTATCCTTGTTAACTGAAATTTGTACAGCTTTCCCATTCATGCTCATTTAGGCATTCACTTTCCTACTATTAATGAGAGTGCTCCTTGACTCCACTTGAGGATAAGTGCTGATTTAGAAAGTAACCATATATATATATATAGATATATGACTTAAATCTAATTCTAGTAACATTTTGATACCATACTTTACATTTAATATTATCAAATTAATTTCATTGGTCATCTATCTAGAACATTTTCATTTAGTCAGAATAAAATGGTGAGTAGTTTAAAAGAATATGAAAGATAATTTAGTTTCTTAAGCCTCAAACAGTTGTAGGTAAGTTGCAGTCATGCTGATTAGACATTACTATTCTTTCTTTTATTAGAAACGGGGTCAGCTAGGATTCAGCTTTTTCAAATTCAAATGGTTTTCCATTTTTTTTTATGACTTTCAGTCCAAAAGTTTTGTGGTTATATAATTTTCATGGGAATTAAGTTATAGAAAATATAATGCCAGTGATTTTATTTTCATAATATGTTTATACTGATTTTACAGATAAACTGTTAATACATTTAAACTGAAGTGTCTACTAAATAAATGCTACTCTTTAAACTGACATCAAAAATGAACTTTGTGCCTTAAGTTAATGACCTGACAGTTTGAGTTGTAAAGCTCGAGAGTCAGCAGCTTTTATTTGGTGGAAAACGTCTAATGTTCTAATTTGCCAGTCTGGTCAGATACTGTCTTAAATTACTGGTCTTGAGTTGTTTTTTTTGCCAAGAACATATAAATACCAAGCAAGAAATTAGTTTATGTATTTTTTTTTTCCTTTCCAAGTAATTTTGTTGTAATTCTGGTGCTCGCTAAATAAGTTCACTAGTGGTGCAAACACTGTAAGGTTTGTATTTTCACCGATTTGCTTAAATATCGCTTGGCTGTGTACTCTGTCACATATATCATTCTGCAAAGGTGAGCAAGATAGCCATATGGTTTTAGTAGTTAGGGGGAGCCTAAGGTGATGGAAGTCAGACAGGTCAGTCCTACTATTGGATCACACCGTGGTCATGGACTACGGATGACTGAGGAGGACGCCTAAGGCAGATAGGAATTATGAGGGGACGTTTCAGGGGAAAACCAATTCTCTGCAAACTTGTATATGCAGAGGGAGTGGCTTAAGTGAAGGTCTGGGAGCCAGAGGGAGTGTAGACTGAGCTGGCAGTGTGGTGAGAAATGAGGCTGCTGAGGGAAGCCAGAGCCAGGTTGTATACTGTCCTGGAGGTTGCATAATGTTTGGGTTTGCATTTTAAGAATTTGCATTTAGCAGGACGAGTGCAGTGGCTCACGCCTGTAATCCCAGCACTTTGGGAGGCCAAGGCAGGTGGATCACCTGAGGTCGGGAGTTTGAGACCCGCCTGACCAACATGGAGAAACTCCGTCTCTGCCAAAAATACAAAATTAGCCGGGCGTGGTGGTGCATGCCTGTAAACTCAGCTACTCAGGAGGCTGAGGCAGGAGAATAACTTGAACCCGGGAGGCGGAGGTTGCAGTGAGTGAGATCGCGCCATTGCACTCCAGCCTGGACAACAAGAGAGAAACTCGGTCTCAAAAAAAAGAATTTGCATTTGGCTACAACATTAAGAATGCATGGGAGCTATTGTTCTGATCTAGGTGAGGGATGGTGGATGGTGTTGGCCTGGATTATAAGGGTAGCAGTAGAAAGGAGAAAAGGTGAAGGGCACAGAAGACATATAGGAGTAATTAAGAAGTGGGAGTGGGGTGTGGTGCGGACTGTGAGGAAGATAATATTCTCTTCTCCAGTGCCACTTCCTTAAGATGACCATGTTAGCAGTTTTTCATGAACCCTTCCTCACTTTCCTCTATCCATGTGTCATCAAATATATTGATAGTTCTTTGTCCATAATGGAAGGTTCGTCTGTCTTTTCTTCTCTTTTTAGAAAATGGTATCATAGGCCGGGCGCGGTGGCTCACGCCTGTAATCCCAGCACTTTGGGAGGCCGAGGTGGGTGGATCACAAGGTCAGGAGATCGAGACCATCCTAGCTAACACGGTGAAACCCTGTCTCTACTAAAAATACAAAAAATTGGCCGGGTGTGGTGGCGGGCATCTGTAGTCCCAGCTGCTCGGGAGGCTGAGGCAGGAGAATGGCATGAACCCGGGAGGCGGAGCTTGCAGTGAGCCGAGATCCTACCACTGCACTCCAGCCTGGGCGACAGAGCAAGACTCTGTCTCAAAAAAAAAAATGGTATCATAATTCACTTACTTCTCTAAAAGCATTAATTCTCAATTTCATGTAGTTCAATGGGTTTCTGTTTTTTTGTTTTGTTTTGTTTTGTTTTTGACTGTTGCCCAGGTTGGAGTGTAGTGGCGCGATCTCTGCTCACTGCAACCTCCGCCTCCTGGGTTCAAGCGATTCTCCTGCCTCAGCCTCCCAAGTAGCTGGGACTACAGGTGCCCGCCACCATGCCTGGCTAATTTTTGTATTTTTAGTAGAGATGGGGTTTCACCATATTGGCCAGGCTGGTCTCAAACTCCTGACCTTGTGATCCACCCGCCTCAGCCTCCCCAAGTGCTGGGATTACAAGTGTGAGCCACTGCGCCCAGCCTGGATTTCTTTTTATGATAAAGTACAACCAACCATTTTCTGCCTTTTTCATACTGTCAAAATGTTTTATTATATAGCATTATTTATAATAGCAAAAAATGGCAATCAACCAGAACCTCCAACAATGGATTGGTTAAAGTGTGTGTGTTTTGTTTCGCAGATTGGAAGGATAACAACAAAATGTTCATATGGTTGCCTTTGGGTAATTGGTCAGATTATGAACTATTTACATGTTTGTATTTTTGATTTTCCATTTTTTTGGGACAACAGTGACATAATGTTTTAAGCAAAATAAAAGTAACTGGTCAGCTACTACTAGTAGTAGGTGTCAAGTAGTTTATAAATATGCATAGTCTTAATGTTAACTAAAAAATCCAGCCAATCTGTGCTCTATGTGTTGATCTTGGTAGGAAACAGAGCTACCTTTCCTCTCTCCTCTTTCTGCTTTTCGTTCACAATTGAGTCATAAGCCAAATGTACTTCTGACTTAACCTTAAGAAGTAGCATTTATTTTAAAGTATTAGGTTTGTCAGAATCAGAGTTTAGTTTAATTATTATTAATTTGCTACGGATATTTAATAGGAACAAAAAATCTGCCAGCGTTATGATCAGCTCATGGAGGCATGGGAGAAAAAAGTGGACAGAATAGAAAATAATCCTCGGAGGAAAGCTAAAGAAAGCAAAACAAGGGAATACTATGAAAAGCAGTTTCCAGAAATTCGAAAACAAAGAGAACAGCAAGAAAGATTTCAGCGGTGAGTAGTTTGATGTTTAATGACTGTGATATTTTTCTTCAAATATTTATTGTTTCTTGAAACTGATCATGAAGAAAGTTTAAGAATTTTTATGTTGTGGACACATAGAGGGGAACAACACATACTGGGGCCTATTGGAAGGTGGAGGGTAGAGGATGGAAGGAGGGAGAGGGATCAGGAAAAATAACTAGTGGGTACTAGGTTTAATAGCAGAGTGATGAAATAATCTGTACAACAAATCCCCATGACACAGGTTTACCTATATGACAAACTTGCACACGTACCCACGGACTTAAAAGTTAAAATAACTTTATGTTGAAAAGAAAACTTTATTATCAACCGGTAAACATTGTCTTAGTAAATTTAATTTTTATATTATCCTGTTGAATCTAAATGTAAATGATTATTTTGAAATTAATTCTGAAGTTCCTAAAAGTATTACATCCTTTGGAAATGACAGTGAGTAAGAACAGACCTAAATATCCTTTAGTCCTTCATTACCAACATATTCAAACTATATTCAGTTGATGGCCAATTAAGAAATTCTTTGATAGATTCTGATTTGTTTTACTTTTAGCGAACAGATATTTTACAAAGATTTTAAAAGCTTTAGTTTTCTTTTTCATTGTCTCATGTAAGAGTCATGTAAGCCCCTTAACTCACAATTAAATTTTTGTAAGAGATGTTGGTTGAGTTTTTTCTCTCCTTTTAAAAATGTTTCACGTATTTTTCTAAGTCTACTACAGGGCATACAAAGAATGCCATTTGAAATGGAAATGGCATCAATAATTATGATTTTCCAGAAGTTCCCTAACTAGTTCTACCGTTTCAACTTGAACATGTAACCTTCAAATCTCAATCGTAACATTTAAATTGTTACTAATAGGTGACACACTATATTACTTAAAAGTATATACTCAATAGTATTTTACGTTTCTTCTCTTAACTTGGTTAAAAAGTTCCATTCAGAAAAGTAATCTATAGTTAATTTAATTGATACATCTTCTTTATATAAGGTCTTTAAATATATTTTTAATTTCTCCCTCATGTTTAGAGTTGGGCAGAGGGGAGCTGGTCTTTCAGCCACCATTGCTAGGAGTGAGCATGAGATTTCTGAAATTATTGATGGGCTCTCTGAGCAGGAGGTAAGAAAATGAATTTAATTCAAGTTAATTTGTTAATTATTAAAGCATTTTAACTCTGTAAACTAAGAGCTAAGGGTTTATTTGTATGTAAATGTGGGAACTTTATTGAGTGCTAGAGTTTAGACTGTCAAAGATTTGAGTGTCTGTTAAGGGGTTTTTAAACGAGGCAGTCACACGATCATACTGGAATTTTACAAAGATGGCTTTGGCAGCAAGGAGACCTGGAGAGAGGTGAGGAGGCTGTTAGGATAAAAATAAGGTTCTGAGTCAGGGCAACAGTGTTAGGGATGTATAGGAGAGTGTAATAGAAAGGTAGAATAGACAGGCCAAGATGGATGGGATGTGGGAGATGAGAAAGAGGAAGAATAGAATGTGACTCCCTTGTTTCTAGGTTAGAGGAGTAAGCTGGTGGTGCCATTTCCTAAAGTAGCAAAGGAGCATGTATTTTACACATGGCAGTATGTTCTTCAAAGGGTGTTGTCTAGCAAGTCAACCTGGGAGAGAGTTGAACTGGGAATGGTTAGATATCAGAGTCATCTGTATGCAGGTGATATAGTCCCAGGCAAGTATGGTAACATGAAGTGAAATGGGCAGGTGAATGAAAATATAGAGATTAAGTTTATATATGGAAGAGATTCATCTATGAACAAGAATGCCATTTCACTAATTTTTAAGGTGAAGATACTCTTTTGTAGCAAGTGGCATTACTTTTGCAGGCATTTCCTTGCCTGAATAAAGAGCAGAATTAATAAAATTATGAAACAGGTAATAGAGACCAAGGTATATGTTTGACAAATATATCTTCAGACCCAAAAGCAGTATTTCCTCCCTTGTGAAGCTTCCTCACTCACTTTCCCAAAACAGAACTCAATGTCTAGTTAGTCTCGGTTTACATTAATTTCTATTGTGTTTCTCTTTCTGTTTAATAAATATTTATGATCAGCTAAAGTGTCATCTTTATGAATGCGGTTAATATAAACCTTTGGGTCAGGCTGTCTTTGAGTTCCTGTTGCTTAATGTTTAATTGGATATTAATAAATAAATGCAGAATAAGAATAAATTTCCATTTCTAACATTGAATCTTTTTAGCCCTGTTCAGACTCTCAAGATTGTTCCAAAAGCCATCTACTATTGACTGAGTTTTGCTAGTTTTGATTTTATTACATGGCTTTTCTTAAACCTCATCTCAAAATTCTGAGTCTTGTTTATTTGAAATAGTGGCCTTAAGTAATGAACAAAGATATTTTTTACCATGCTTTATACTTCAAAATAAATGTTAAGTAGACTTAAATATGCAGTTAATACTCGATTTGCAAAATTAAGTGGAGTAAAGTGGATTTAATCTAAAATGTTCAATGATTTAGAAATAATTTAGATAAGTAAAATTCCTGTTTTCATACTACTTAGCACATTTAGAAGTAAAAAGCAGTGTCATGACATCCTCTGCTCTACCCTTTACTACTACTTAACCTAGCCAGTTTTTTTTCTCCTCTTTCTATGGATATTGTTGGTTTAGGTTGTGGTGGACTAACTACATCTTTGGTTTTTTGAGGAGGGGGAGTTTGAGGGGTAGTTACTACTTAAAATTGCGAATTGTGATAAGCATCTCATATGTATTATTTAAACTATGAAAATTCTGTGAAATGGAAGCTATAGTTAATGGCTGTTTTGCAAGTTAAGAAACTAAAGCCCAGCTGCAGGTTAAATAATTTGTCCAAGGTCACAAATTAATAAATAGTGGAGCCAGATACTCAACCCAGGCAGTCTGACTCTGGAACTGTGTGTTCTTTTCCATATCTATATTCAATCAAGTCTATTCTTTCAACAAATATTTATAGCCTATTGTGTGCCAAACTTTCCTTTAAGCATTGGGAATACAGTGGTGAATTAAACCATCAAGTTGCTTGATCTCATGAAAAATTACTTGTGGGACGGTTGCAGTAAGTTTTTCTCCAGGATGAAAAAATAGCCTATTTGTACAGAGTTTGTTTTTGTGTTGATATATGTTGTAGGATTCTATCAGTATTTGATTATGATACCCTGTTTTGCATTCATAACTAAATAAAAGTATATAGTATGCTCTTATAAGTTACTGTGTTTCAGAATTCTAGTTAAACTAGCCCTGGAGGAGGTATAGAACTATATAAACTATATCTCAGAGTTCCTTGAACCATTTTACTTCTCAGATTGTTCTTATACTGATCAAAATAGACTTTTACAGGTGGTTTTTCTTTCTTTTCTTATTTCTGATATTCTCTTTTCCCAAAGAGAGGATTCCAAGGTGATTTTTGGTGCATTGAAATACATAACCCTTTAGGGACAATTACAATATTTAGTCAGAGATATATCCCACACTCAAGCTTTTCAGTGCATTGTTATGTGATTTCAGGATCTTAGCCATTTCTAGAGACACCTTTGAGTTATCAGTGTTCCAGAGCACACCAGCTTCACTGTGCCCAGATTCCTGGAGATGTACTTCTTTTGGAATACATTTATGATGTTATCCTTGCTAAATTTTATCTCAAGCCCTAAATACATATTGCACATAATATTGCATAATATCAGGACAAGTGGATTTTTCTTTTTCTTTTTCTTTTTTTTTTTGAGATAGGAGATAGGGTCTTACTTTGTCACCCAGGCTGGAGTGCAATGGTGCAACCTTGGCTTGCTGCATCCTTCACCTCCCAGGCTCAAGTGATCCTCCCACCTCAGTCTCCTGAATAGCTGGGACTACTGGTACACCACTATGCCCAGCTAACTTTTTGTTTGTTTGTTTGAGATGGCGTCTCGCTCCGTCAGCCAGACTGGAATGCAGTGGCACAATCTTGGCTCACTGCAACCTCTGCGTCCCAGGTTCAAGCAATTCTACTCCCTCAGCCTCCCGAGTAGCTGGGACTACGGGCGCATGCCAGCACACCCAGCTAATTTTTGTATATTTAGTAGAAACAGGGTTTCACCATGTTGGCCAAGCTGGTCTCAAACTCCTGACCTCAGGTGATCCACCTGCCTTGGCCTCCCAAAGTGCTGGGATTACAGGTGTGAGCCACCCCACCCGGCCTCTCACTTAGCTAATTAAAAAAATTTATTTTGTAGAGATGGGGTCTCACTATACTGCCCAGATTAGACTTGGACTCCTGGGCTCAAGCAGTCCTCCTGCCTTGGCCTCCAAAAGTGCTAGGATTACAAGCATAAGCCACTGTGCCCAGCAATTTTTCATTTCTTTTGTAGCAGTATATTCAAGAGCTTTAAAACATAACCACTTACTCTATATTGCTTTTAAAATTACCTCTAAAGCACGTGATTGAAATGACATTCAGCCCTTGGAATGTGTAGCCATTATTTCTACAATGACAGTAAATCTCTGTTAAATTTCTTTATTTGCTCTTTGACTGATTCCATGAGGAAAGATCTGTAAGTACATGATTGAAATGACATTCAGCCCTTGGAATATGTAGCCATTATTTCTACAATGACGAGTAAATCTCTGTTAAATTTCTTTATTTGCTTTTTGACTGATTCCATGAGGAAACATTTGTAAGCATCTAAAATTAGTTTATGTATTGAGGTAATTTCAACCTAATGTGTAATTTCAATCTAAACACTATAGTGTTCAAACTGATTGAGAGTGTCCCAGGAAATTAGAGACTTCGTAAGGACTTGACTATTAGGCAGTATCCACTTTTATGAGGAAAATTTTTAGGGAAATACCTTTTCTTATATTTGGGTAAATACTTGTAATTTGGGTAAAAGCTTTTAAATAGAAGTTTGTACTTATAAGTTTCCTCAGTTAAACTTTGGGAAAAATAAGTTCTGCGTGTGTAACAAAGTTTTAGTTGAAACAAGCTTCATTTCTAAGAATAACAGCCTTAAATTTTCAGTGGAAAGATGATGTAAAATTAGCAAGAAGCATTTAATAGTAAAGTGAGTTTAATTTAAAATCACTGACTTAAATTTTGATGCCTGTTTGCTTATTTTTCTATTTATTGTTCTCTAATATGACGGTAAAAGTTGTTCTCTAAAATGATGTTGAGACTTTAAAAAATGAGACTAATATGATAATTAAATGCTCCATAAGATCACCACTTCAGTGAACTTGACATTACTTTTTATCTTCCAGGTCTAAAATTTTATTATGTTAAGTATCAGCTTAGTTTAAGAAAAGAATTCTTCTCAGAGGAGTAGATTATTTAAAAAATGATATGGATATTCTCTGCCTCTGTAATTCATACAGTGAATATTTATTAGATGTGTGAGTAATGATTGTATGTTAGATGCTGTAGTATACACTGCTATTGTTATTAAACTGCATACATGGTTTTTTAGTGTATATTAAGAGCATTGGTCCATGGCCCTCCTTAAATTTCTAGTTTATGTTTTATTCTAAGTAAATTGTATTTTTTTTCCAGAATAATGAGAAACAAATGCGGCAGCTCTCTGTGATTCCACCTATGATGTTTGATGCAGAACAAAGACGAGTCAAGTTCATTAACATGAATGGGCTTATGGAGGACCCTATGAAAGTTTATAAAGATAGGCAGTTTATGAATGTTTGGACTGACCATGAAAAGGAGATCTTTAAGGACAAGTAATTTATATTTTAAATTATTCTCTAATAGACATCTACATAAGTTAGTAAAAAGTAGTTGGCATTTACTTGTAAATTGAACTGTTTTCACAAAAACTTGGTCCCATTTTGGTGTTTGAATCAATACTGTGAAAAGTAGAGAATATTGATCTTCCTGTAAGTTTATAGGTGGGAAAAGAGGTAACAGATAAGAACTGGGGTTATGGAATCATGTTAAGAGTGGTTCCCAAACTTGGGTGCTGAACTTTTGGGGAGCTTTTATAAAGTACAGATTTCTATGTATTACCATAGACTAATCATTTCCTGGTGTATGGTGCCCAGAAATCTGTGCCCTTTAAAAGTCTCCAGTGATTCTACAGTTGTTCCTCAGATTGGCAGTTAGAAAGCCCTATACATAGTATTTCTCTTCTGTTTTTTTTGAGACGGAGTCTCGCTCTGTTGCTTAAGCTGGAGTCCAGTGTTGTGATCTCGGCTCACTGCAACCTCTGCCTCCCGGGTTCAAGCGATTCTCCTGCCTCAGCTTCCCGAGTAGGTGGGACTACAGGCATGTGCCACCATCCCCAGCTAATTTTTGTATCTTTAGTAGAGATGGGGTTCTGCCATGTTGGTCAGGCTGGTCTTGAACTCCTGACCTCAAGTGATCCACCTGCTTCGGCCTCCCAAAGTGCTGGGATTACAGGCGTGAGCCACCACGCCCGGCCTATACATGGTATTTCTTTTCCCAAGTTTTTTTTTTTTAGTTGTTGAAATGTTTGTGTGCGAGTGTGTTTTTGTTTTTGTTTTCACTCAGGTTTATCCAGCATCCAAAAAACTTTGGACTAATTGCATCATACTTGGAGAGGAAGGTAAGACATGGTTTGCATTGGGAATGTTTGTAGTTTTGTGATGGTTGTTACTTTGAAATTCTTGTGCTCTGACACATATAAGTAGTTAACTAGAACCGATTTTAAAAAGACTGCGAAGAGTCTCATGTGATTAATGTAATGATAATTACAATTATAAGAGAAAACACAGAACACAGAACTAAATGGTTAATGAAAGATGATCTGATTTTTGTTTCCCTAAAAACACATAGATTACAATGCTTTTAGAGCCTCATTAAATTTCTAATTAAGATATCAGTCTCGTGCTCGCTTCAGCAGCATATAATACTAAAATTGGAATGATGCAGAGATTAGCATGGCCCCTGTGCAAGGATGACAAGCAAATTTGTGAATCATTCCATATTTAATAAAAAGTTGATTTTAATGTTTTTGAACAAAATATTTCAAGACTTAAAATTTGCCTATATGTAATCAGAAAGGGAATTTACTCTTTAATAAGAAAATATTTGAATGTTTCTGATAGTTCCTGGCATCTTTCACATAACTTGGATTAACAACTGTAACTGTCTGTTAAAATAGTACCCATAATGTAAATAGTTTTAGAGCCTAGATATGCCTTAAAATGCTAGCAATGTATGTTGTTCTTTTTCTTTAATTTGTACTTTGAGAATACCAGCGATTTTCCTTGAAAGTAATATTTAATTAAAAAAATTTCTTTATTTCATTGGATCCTCAAAAATAATTGTTTTATTTCTTACAGAGTGTTCCTGATTGTGTTTTATATTACTATTTAACCAAGAAAAATGAGAATTATAAAGCCCTAGTCAGAAGGAATTATGGGAAACGCAGAGGCAGAAACCAGGTGTGTTTTCTTATTGTATGGAAGATATTTCAGGATTGGGGGAAATAGGCAAGCAAAAAGTGTTAAAACAGAAGTCCTGCCCTTAGTGTGTAGTTTAAACATTGATGTTTCTGTTAAATTAATGAGGATGTTACAATTATTTTGAAGTTATATATATATATTTAATGTATTATATCTTGTATTTCAAATATATTTTAAGTTTCTAGTGTGATAAAATTAACTAGAAAAGTTTTATACCGTTTTGTCATCTGAGTCATGCATTTCAGTGTCAGCAATAATAATGTAATTAAATATGAAGCCATTAATACTTTTAATACACTATCTTTAGCCAGTCTGTTTATCTGAGGAGGGGTCAGGTAGGGTAAGGGAGAGAAATACAACATGGTACCTTGATTGGAGATTCTTTACAAAAACCTGGAACCTGGTTTTGTTTCATATTAACTTATTTGTGGAGTTCAGATAGTTTAATTTCTTTCTTTCTTTCTTTTTTTTTGAAACAGAGTCTCACTCTGTCGCCCAGGCTGGAGTGCAGTGGTGCTATCTTGGCTCACTGCAACCTCCGCCTCCTTGGTTCAAGCGATTATCCTGCCTCAGCCTCCTGAGTAGCTGGGACTACAGGCGCCTGCCACCACGCTCGGCTAATTTTTGTATTTTTAGTAGAGATGGGGTTTCACCATGTTGGCCAGGATGGTCTCGATCTCCTGACTTCCGTGATCCGCCTGCCTTGGCCCCCCAAGGTGCTGGGATTACAGGCATGAGCCACCGCGCCCAGCCGAGATAGTTTAATTTCTAAAAAGCACTTTTTCTGTCTGGGTGTGGTGGCTCATGCCTGTAATCCCCGTACTTTGGGATGCTGGGGCCAGAGGATTGCCTGAGCCCAGGAGTTCAAGACCAGCCTAGGCAACATAGCGAGACCCATCCTGTCTTTACAAAATAATAGAAAAAATTAGCTGGGCATGATGGTGCATGCCTGTAGTCCTAGATACTTGGGAAGCTGAGGTGGGAGGATGGCTTGAGCCTGGAAAGTCGAGGCTGCAGTGAGCCATGATTGTGCCATTTTACTCCAGCCCGAGTGACAGAACAAGACCTCTGTCTCCAAAAAATAAAAAAGACACTTTTACTAAAGGTAGTTTTCCACAAGTATAAAACTGAAAAAGGTTAGTTTTCACAGTTGCAATTCAGTAATTTCAAAATGATTTTCCCCAAAATAACTGATCAGCAGCTGCCATAGCTCACAGGTGCTTACCAGAGAGGCTACTGTGCTACTGCCACCACCACAGTTAATATGGAGGCTTTTTCTGTCTACACCCAGATAGATATTACAATAAGGACTTGCGTGCATGAGCTCCAACACTGCAACGATTCATTAGCATTATTAAATCTCTTCTGGTTTTGCCACTCAGCCACCCTTTTGTTGGGGTGGGGTCTTACTCCCTTTCTTCGTTTGATAGCCCCTGGTTACCAGATACAGGTTATTGACCCAGTTCTCTCAGTATTCACAGCTATAACCTTTTTTATGTTTTCTGGGTCATTATTTCCCACAGAACACCACCACCCCACATGATGTGATTACATGCTCTTTGGAAACAGTATTTCTTGTTTAAAAAAGTATAGTGAATATTTCATGAGTCAACTGTGTAAAATGCTGTTAGAGGTTGAGTAAGCCAAGGTGCCTTAGGGATTTTCAGTGAATTAGTGAGGGGGCAGAAACACGGTTACACAGAGTTGAAGAAGATACAGAAGGTGAGGAAGTGGCATTAGTACAAGTGCAACCTTGTTTTTAAAATTTGTTTATAAAGTGGAATAGTGAAATGGGTCGGTAGAGCTAATGAGGATCAGAGAAGGGAGGGTGCAGTACCGTAAGACAAAGGATGGATGCTTGCCAAGCTTCATAAAGATGTACTGACAGAAAAGGAATAAATTGAGTGTTGACAGTGAGATAGGAAGCACTATTCCACCAGAGAGAATATTGCCAGGGCTTTTCTTCCTGTTTCACCTAAAGAATGTGGAATCAAGGTCTTGTAATACCCTTTTAGCTAGAGATCATAGGGACCATCTATGTTTTAAACAAGTTTCAGCTACAATTTTTTTTTTTTTTTGAGATGGAGTCTCACTGTGTTGCCCAGGCTGGAGTGCAGTGGTGCGATCTTGGCTCACTGCAAGCTCCGCCTCCCAGGTTCATGCCATTCTCCTGCCCCAGCCTCCTGAGTAGCTTGGACTACCGGCACCCGCCACCACATCGGCTAATTTTTTGTGTATTTAGTAGAGACGGGGTTTCACCGTGTTAGTCAGGATGGTCTCAATCTCCTGACCTCATGATCTGCCCGCCTCGGTGTCCCAAAGTGCTGGGATTACAGACATGAGCCACGGCGCCTGGCCTCAGCTGCAAATTTTTAACAGTTTTATTCCTAATTGCCAAATAGTATTTATAACTTTATCTTTAGAAATTAGATATGTTACTGTTTAAAATATTCAGTCCTACGTTAATGTAAGAGATAAGGTGATACTTACACAGTGTACCTTAACCTTTGCCAGATTAGCAGCCAGTTGCCCATGATGATAGAGGAGAGAGCTCTAGCAGGAAGTTCTGTGGGGCAGGGATGTTTGTTATTCAGAAACAGTCGTTTCTGTCCTAAAATTGTCTGGGACAGTTTCACTCCTCTCTGTGGCACACTGATCCTTGTTAAGATCCAGCCATGTCGGTGTTCTCTTCTGTACATTCTTGTTGCATGTTTCAAAGTACCTGTCTCAGAATGTATTTGCAGATCTGAGACTTGCCACATGCACCCTCACCTTGACCTGAGCCGTAGGTTGCTTACCCCCAGGTAGGCTCAGTTTTGGGTTGGTCAGCACTTCTGGTAGGCTAGCCCTGCCCTCATTAGCTTTTAAGTTATTACTTTGAAGATTTTTCCGCCAATTTTACATTTCTCTGGTTGTTTCACTGGGAATTTGGGAGAGGTGTGAGTTAAATGAATTTAGACCATCATCTCACGCCACCAAATTTATCATAGTGTCTTAATTGTTTCTATACTTATTCCATTTATTTGTGTCAAAATAGAGGGGCAGCTTTTCAGAAATTAGGTAGTGTTAGTTTAAGGGCTCTCTGTGTAAAACTGAATGCCTTTTGAGCTTATACCAGGTGATAGAAGAAGACACTGGGGTTTTGAGCAAAAGAGTGATGCCAGATTTCAGTTGTGACATGATTACTCTGGTTGCTCTGTTGAGAATAGTTTGTAAGGAGACAAGCGAAGAAGCAGAGAAACCAGTTAGGAGGTTGTTTTAGTAATCCCATTGGCTTGGACTAGGCTACAGTGAGGAGGCGGGGAGAACGAATTAGTTTCTGGATGTACTTTTGAAGGTAAAACCACGAGATTTTGGTGATGGATTGATTGTGGGGATGAGGAAAGGACAATAATCAAGGAAAACACGTTCTGACCTGTGGAGTTGCCATTTGCTGTGATAGGCATGACTGAAGGAGAAGCAGGTTTTGAGGGGAAAATCAGGACATGGCTGAATTTGAAATACCTATTAGGTGTCTAAGCAGAGATCCAAATGAGATGTCCAAGTAAAGTGGATAGTTAGACATACAAGTCTGGAGTGTAGGAAAAAGATCTGGATTAAAGATAGAGAATTTGCTGTATAGAAAAAAAGTTTAGAAATACTTATTTTTAAAAACAGAATTGAGTTACAAGGTTAAGATTTTCAAAATCTATGTATCAACTCTCTTGATTTTACCCTGGTGGATACAGAGATCCAACTAATTTGAAAATCACTTTGCTTCTCTGCTATGTAACCAAGCTCTAGTCAGGAGGGTTTTAGCTCAGGTAATCTCACAGCCATTATGGCATGTTTACTTAAAGATTCTTTAGAGTTCTGCTGAAGTTTATGCTTGATCCTGTCAATATGAGTTTGATTACTCTCCCTATCCTCTACTCCTAGCCTCCTTTTTATAGGAAGTAATTTTTATTCAGCAGATAAATGTATAGTTTGTGGCTGGGCGTGATGGCTCACGCTTGTAATCCCAACACTTTGGGAGTCCAGGGCGGGTGGATCACTTGAGGTCAGGCATTCGAGACCAGCCTGGGCAACATGCTGAAACTCTGTCTCTATTGAAAATGCAAAAATTAGCCTGGAGTGGTGGTGCACACCTATCATCTCAGCTATTCTGGAGGCTGAGGTAGAAAAGTCGCTTGAACCTGGAAATCAGAGATTGCAGCGAGCCTAGATCATGCCACCGCACTCCCACCTGGGTGACAGAGCAAGACCCCGTCTGGAAAAAAAAGAAAAAAGAAAGAAGAGAGAGAAAGAAAAGGAAGGGAGGGAGGGAAAAAAGAAGAAGAAGAAGGAAGGGAGGGAGGGAAGGAAGGAGGGAAAGGAAGGAAGGAAAGCAAGAAAAGCCAGACTGGACGCAGTGGCTCATGCCTAGAATCCCAGAGCAAGACTCCATCTCAGAAAAAAAAAAAAAAAAGTGTAGTTTGCTATTGATAGATTCTAAGTTTGCAAAGTTTGATTTTTTTAAACCTGTTGCTATAGGGAAGCTTAGTAGTGTTTACTCTGAAAATGAGTTTTAATCTTAGACTCATAGGAAAATGAGACAGATGTTTATATTTTTGTTAAAATTGTGTTCAGAGGTTATTATTGGCAGGAATTTTAACTCCTCTCTCCAAATTCTAATAGAGATTACCGCAACCCATTTTTGTAGTTCAGCTTATTATCATTCCATGGAGAGTGAGTGTGGTTCTCTATATGTTTTTGTTGAAGTAGTGAATACATATTGGAGATTGGAAATCAAAAACCACTGTTGAATGTTATTATTTAGGATCTAGGATTATGCCATACATAATAGTTTGATTCTGTGTACATTGTTCTTGCTAGCAGTAAGAATTTCTTCCCCTAGTTAATGCTGCATTTTTCCAACATAAACTGCCGTCTGGTAAGTAAGTCTGTCACTGTGCGGGTAGAATTACTGTGGTACTTGCTAGTTACCTGCAGTAAAGCAAGTCATGTTAGAAACCATATTCTTCATTTCCAAATGCTTGATTACTTTTCACAGGAATTCATGCCCTTCTTTTATGCTAACACCATTTTCCCCTTTATGCCAGCGTGTTTTTATTCCCTAAAGGTATTCAGAAGCGTATACTTAGGTAAATATAGCAATTTTGAAATTGGAGGAATTTCTGATTAAACTGTTAGCTAGTCACTAGATAGAAAGAATGTTTTAGACAAGTTAAAAAATTTATTATATCAGCAAGAGCTCTAGCCCCAGAGTGCTCTGCCCCGTTGTACCTATGTGACTCTAGGTGGGTCCTTTCACTTGGTGAGCCTTGGTTTCCACATTCATGAGAGTGGGGACAGTAATACTTAGGTTGCATGGTTAATAAGAACTGGGTATGTGTGTAAAGTCCCTGGAGTGCAGAGTCAGGCACAGAGAGTGCCCAATAAATGGTAGCCACTGTTATCTTTATTGCCATCGCCATAGTGTGTTTTTTGGTGATTGACAGCTTTCACTCTTCAGGAAGTTAGTCTGAAATTCAGTCGGCTTAGGAGCACTAATTGTTAATAAATTTTGATAAGATAGGCTTAAGATATTTTCTGTTTATTTCCTGAAGTATATTTTTAAAGAAAATATCGTCCAGTGGTGAAACGGTATTTCATTTTCTTCCTCTTGTAAATTTTTATTTACAGTTGCTGCTTGTTATTAAATTTAGTAATTTAGTTTTTTGGCAACTTATTTTCTGCTGAGTGGGAACTTGTCTGTTTCTCTGTTTTCTAAAAAGGTGAACATTTAAACAAATATAATTAGCACATATATATAGTTAGATATTCATTTATATATAGTAATAATGAATCTCAGCATAAACTATTATTTGATCTTGCCAAAGGGGACCCATATGAAACTGAATCCTGTTCTTAAATTATGTTGAAATACACTTACCAGGTCAAGCATGGTGGCTTACACCAGTAATCCCAGCACTTTGGGAGGCTGAGGGAGGAGGATTGCTTGAGCCTGGGAGGTTTGAGACCAGCCTGGACAAAAACTTTAAAAATTTATACAAAAAGTTAAAAAACTGAAAAATTTGATTTTCTACAAAAAAATTTAAAAATTAGCTTGGCACAGTGGCATGCATTGTAGTGTAATCCCAGCTATTCAGGAGGCTGAGGTGGGAGCATCGCTTGAGCCTGGGAGTCGAGGCTGTAGTGATCTGTGACCATGCCACTGCACTCCAGCCTGGGCAACAGAACGAGATCCAGTCTTAAAAAAAAAAAAAAGCTAGGTGCAGTGGCTTATGCCTATAGTCCCAGCACTTTGGGAGGCTGAGGTGGGCAAATCGCTTGAGCCTAGGAATTTGAAACCAGCCTGGGCAACATGGTGAAACCTTATCTCTACAAAAAATACAAAAAAAAATTAGCCAGGTGTGGTGATGTGTGCTGGTAGTCCAAGCTACTCAGGAGGCTGAGGTGGGAGGATCGCTTGAGCCTGGGAGGCATAGTTTGCAGTGAGCCAAGATTGCGCCACTGCACTCCAGTCTGGGTGACATAGTAAGACCCTGTCTCACAATAAAAATAAAAATTAAAAAAAAAAAAAGAAATACACTTAACTTTTACTTTTTTCTTTGAATTTTCATTTTGTTTTATATGTGTTCTAGAATATTCATTCATACTGAATAGCTTGTTATTTGACAGAAATGTTTCATGTTATATTAACTCCCTGACAGAATTAAACTTGTTTTATTGGCTCTCAAGTATTGAGTTTATAGAAAGGGGGAAAAGGAAAAACCTGGATTGAGGTTTATTTGAGAATATTTGTGTCTGTGTAGGGAACTTTTAGAAGGGTTTCTTTTGAAGGGGTGGACCTCTTTTGCTCCAGCCACGCTGCGGAGTTGAGGGATGTAACTTGGAACCTTCATCCTAGACCATGTGGATTGATTGGCACTTCTCTTTACAGATTTGCCTGAAACAAAAGTAGTTCCAAGCATCTCTTGTTTAAATTGGAGGTAATTCCTTACTCTTTTGAATGTCAGTGGCAGTTGTTATGATAGGTCTTTATGCATATTGCACAAAGGTGAGGTCCTCTAGTTGCTGCTGATTGCACTTCCTCTCTGCTCACCACTGCCTGGTCAGTATACAGAGTGGTGAGAGGTTCTGCTGGACAGGTACCAAACACCTCTAGACTCTAATGCAGCAACTCTGTCCATTTCTTTGGATCATTTCCACACTTTATGCAGAGCCAGGAGCTGTTTCCTTCTTTACACTGATGGGTTTAAGCAGGTGCTGCAGTTGTTTCTTATTCCCTACCACCAAAGAAAGGGGAGTGAGGTTATCTGTTGGCTGGATTTTAGACAGCAGGGAATGTGTGGGATTACTTTGAAGCTCTGATTGGCATTAGAAGCAGAAAAGTATTGGGGAAATAAGATTAGCATGTGTTACCCAAGTCTAAGGGGATACTGAATCTCTTTCCTTACCTTCTGCTGAGTTGACATGTCCCCGTCGTATCTTTAAGCCATAAACCATTTTCTGGGTTACACAGCTCCCTTGCTAGGCAAAAGGCATGATTTGTCCTTACTGTGCCATCTTACTGGTTCAGAGTGACACATGGATGCTACATTGGTTGCAGGGTTAGGTTATTAGCATTTAAACAGGTCTTGTGACCACTGTAGTGTCCCAGGGAGTCAGAGCTGAATAAAACTTGTCCAATTATAAAGCAGACCTACTCATGGTTTGAAAGTTTAAATTTTAAAATCTCCCTAGTTTATCAGTTTTCTCTAGCAATAAATACCCAGAAGAAAGAGAAACTGGCAGTTAGCCAGGGTGAGAAGTTAGGAAGGTCAGATAGAGCAAGTGAAGGACTCATGATATTGAAATGCTTTAGCAAGTAGAATAGTAGGTACAGTTCTCACTGGACTGTGAAAATTTGATAGAATAAGGGTTCGAAGGTCACGATGAGGACAAAGCAGGATCAGCCACAATGAAGGTGCGCAATGGGTGGTTGTAGTTGGAGAGAAGACTTTCTGATTTTAGGATCTAGGAGGCAAAGCAGGGCCCACTACTAATGAGGAGGCAGTTGTGATTTTCCATGTGGGGAGTTTAATAGCCATGACCTAAAAGTATTTTAACTGTGAGATGTTATGTTGATTGAGTGGCGAGTGTTAGAAAAGCCATTGACATGCATTTTGAAATCTGAAAAATAATGTCAAGGCATAATGGGCCATGTGATGCTATCACTTATATTTTCTAGGTAATATTTAAGAAGTCATTCCATAACACCAAAAGAGAATGTTGACATAGGGAGATTTTATGAAACGTGAAAAAGGAATTATTTTTAAAATATCACAATTCAGCAATGTTCTGGAAGTGGACCAAGAAGGATTCATTTTCTTCTTTCCTTCCCCCTTGGATTAGAAGGAGGCATAATGTGGGTGGGACTTCTTTTGGGGAGGTGAATAAGGCCTTCGTTATCTTAAGGAAAAAGCTAAGTGTTGGTTTTGATGAATAGGTAAAAGACTTTGGAGCGCTATTAAGAAGGGAAATTTTTCTTAAAATTAGTGAGTTACTTCCATGTTGTCTGGTGAAAACAGGTAAGAGGACAGGTAGAGTTACTATGAGGCAAGATTGACATTAGTCTGGATCAGAATGAACAGTCGAGATTGGAGGCTAAAAACTTTTCAGATAACTGGAATAAAGGAATTTGATTTTTGTTTTATCCAGCATATGCATACACCTATCATCATGGTCCAGACACTCTCCTGGGAGCTGGGGATGCTTAGAGAAGTAAGATTGGATTCTCGTTCTTGATGAGATGATAACACAGAGAGCCAGATGGATGCTGATAAGCAGGCACTAAGCCACCTAGTGACAGTGCTACAAGCAGGTGTGGGCTGTGGTGGAGAGGGAAGGACATGGGCCCAGAGTTCCTCTGTGGAAATCAAGAGAGGCTTCACAGGAGATGTAGCATTTTGACCTGAATTGTAGAGATTATGTGGGACTTTATCAGGCAAGGGAAGGGTAGAAAGCTATGCAAGTGCTGGGCATGTTTAGGTGAGTCCAGAACAGTGAAGATGATGTGGCAGGATGGTGTTTGGAGGGAGGTGTTGCAAGGGCCAGCCTGCTGTGCTGGAAAGATGTGTTGGAGTTCTGTTTTAATTTGGTTATACAGTTTTGATTTCTGAATTAAATAAAAATGCAGGCCAGTCACAATGGCTTGTGCATGTAATCCCAGCACTCAGGGGAGACTGAAGTGGGAGAATCACTTGAGGTCAGGAGTTCGAGACCTGTAGCCCCAGCTACCTGAGAGACTGAGGTGGGAGGATTGCATGAGCCTGGGAGTTTGAGGCTGCAGTAAGCTATGATCATGCCACTGTACTGTAGCCTGGGTGACAGAGTGAGATGTTGTCTCTTAAAAACAAAATACAGCAGTTCCCCCTTATTCACAGGGGATATGTTCCAGCACTCCCAGTGGATGCTTGAAACCACAGATAGTACCGAACCCTTATATACTATGATATATATATATCTCCACACATACATATACATACACATATATACACACACACACACACACACACACACACACACACCTATGATAAACTTTGATTTGTATATTAGGCACAGTAAGGAATTAACAGTAACAAATAATAAAATAGAGCTATTATAACAATATACTGTAATAAAAGTTACATGAGTGTGGTCTTTTTTCAAATATCATACTGTACTGTACTACACTTACCCATTTTCATACTGCAGTTGACTCCAGGTAACTGAAACCACAGAAAGAGAAACTCCTGATATGGTGGGGACTACTATAGTAGCATTCAGTGCATACTTAGTTTCACTTTTTTCTTTTAGAGTCACAGGTTTTGCAAATGAGACATCAGAGATAAAAGGATTCCTGATGTGACTGCTAAGCTTAGAAATACTTAAGCATTTTACTTCTTTTCACCTTATTATATCTTTAGTATTTTTCCAAATTACTTCAGTCTTAGTAATGACCATAGCTGTTTACATATTCCATTAAGTAGACTTTCACTCAAAATTATAATTGCATAAAGATGTTTCTAATAGCATTATAGATAGTGATGAAAAAATTGGAAACATATTAAGTATTTACAACATGATAAATTATGTATGGGTTATCAAATTTTAAGGTAGAATTAGAATGCTTGAGTGACAGATTAAATGTGGAGGTTGCCAAAAAAGGGAACCAACCCCAGATTTCCGAGTAGAATCATAACATTTTCACTTTCTCATGGGTCCAAATGCTATGAGCATTTGTGTCTGTGTGTAAGACCCTTCAAGCAGTACATATAGAATGCATTAAAAACCTCTAGACTGGTTTTTTACACACGATCACCAGTTACATTGTAAATGACTAACAATCATTTAAAATTTTTTTAGATAGACATAATTTATCACACTATAAGGAGCTATTTCTGTTGCCTTTGAATTTTACAAATGATCATTCATTCTAGCAGCAAATTGCTCGACCCTCACAAGAAGAAAAAGTAGAAGAAAAAGAAGAGGATAAAGCAGAAAAAACAGAAAAAAAAGAAGAAGAAAAGAAAGATGAAGAAGAAAAAGATGAAAAAGAAGACTCCAAGTGAGTTAAATAATTAGTTATATAATAAGTTAAATGTTTATTTTTATTTTATTTTTATTTTTGTAGATTTAGGGAGTACAGTTGTCACATGGATATATTGCATAGTAGTGAAGTCTGCTTTTAGTGTACCATGGCCTAAATAGTGTACATTATACCCATTATACCTCACCCACCCCCTCACACCCTCTCACCTGTTTGAATCTCTAGTGTCTATTATTCCACTCTCTATATCCATGTGTCCACATTATTTAGCTCCCACTTACACGTGAGAACATGTGATAGTTGACCTTCTGTTTCTGAGTTACTTCACTTAAGATGATAGCCGTTAGTTCGATCCATGTTGCTGCAGAAGTATAGTTGTTGTTGTTTTTTTTTTTTTGTGATGGTGTCTCGCACTGTTGCCCAGGCTGGAGTGCAGGGACATGATCTCGGCTCGCTGCAAACTCCGCCTCCCGGGTTCACGCCATTCTCCTGCCTCAGCCTCCTGAGTAGCTGGGCCTACAGGTGCCCACCACCATGCCCAGCTAGTTTTTTCTATTTTTGGTAGATACGGGGTTTCACCATTAGCAAGGATGGTCTCCATCTCCTGACCTCGTGATCCATCTGCCTTGGCCTCCCAAAGTGCTGGGATTACAGATGTGAGCCACCGCACCCAGCCTAGTAATTTTTAAATAATGAAATTTAATCTGCTGAAATTTTATTTTATTTATTTTCGAGACAGAGTCTCACTCTGTTGCCCAGGCTGGAGTGCAATGGCACAATCTCGGCTCACTGCAACCTCCGCCTCCCAAGTTCAAGTGATTCTTGTGGCTCGGCCTCCCAAGTAGGTGGGATTACAGGTGTGCGTCACCACGCCCGGCTAATTTTGTGTTTTTAGTAGAGATGGGGTTTCACCATGTTGCCCAGGCTGATCTTGAACTGCTGACCTCAGGTGGTCCACCTGCCTCAGCCTCCCAAAGTGTTGGGATTACAGGCGTGAGCCACCACGCCTGGCCGAAATTTTAGAAACATCTAATAGTTACATGATTAAGTTGATGTTATTAAGGAATACAATATTACAGTAAATGTAGCTTTTGACTTAATGAACTTATTTGCAAGTCATGAGCTATTATTACTTTTCAGAAGGGATGGGTTATAGTAATATATACTTTCTTCCAGGATATATTGAATGTAATTTAATTTTTGATTTGGAAGATTCCTCAGGTTCTGTTTTTGAGCCTCAGGTGGTATATATTTAGATAGTATAAAAATGCTAAGAGAGGAAGAGTTCATTTTTATATTTTAGATTCCAGCTTTATTGACTTTGTCATATAAAATGGAGTTTTGGGTTTGTTTGTTGTTGTTATTGCTGTTTTCTTGGTTATAAAATGACATTGTAGAAAAACAGGAAAAGAAAGAAAAATATAATGAAAATTAACCTATGATTCTGCCACTCAGGGAGTTATTGTTGATGTTTTTGTGGACATACAGGGGTGTGGTAGGAGTGGGGGCATGACAGTTGGTTTGGTTGTTTTTTACTCCAAGAACTAGCTTTGTAAATTACATGGAACAAAATTCACCAGTTTGCAATGTGTACATTGATGTGTTTTGACAAGCATATGCACTTGTGTAACTATTATCACAATTGTGATGTAGAATGTTTCCATCACCCCAAACAGTTCCCGTATACTCCTTTGCAGTCAGTTTCTCTTTCCTCATTTCCAGCCTCTAGCAGTCATGTATTTTTTTTGCTTTCTCTAGAATTACATAAAAATGAAATCATACAGTATGTATGGCTTCTTTTATTAGCATGAATGCCTTTGAGATTCACTTAGGTTGTTGAATGTATCAGTAGTTTGTTCCTTTTTAATATTTATTATGTCATTTCTATAGTCCTTGTGGAACTATTTAAGATTTACCTAGTTTTGTGGAAGCTAAAGTAGCTAGTCACTTGCCATGGTTTTAAAAGAGACAGATATTCCTCTCATTGTAATTTTATACCTTAGGAAGATACCTCTAAGGGAATATATTTTTTTCTTTTAGTTTAGGTTAAACATTTTTTGGGCCATGTAGCCAGTGGTTCTTCTCACGTGGAACTCTGTCATAACTTGATTTTATTTTTTTTGTTAAAATTTCTAAACTATTTAACAAGCTTTCATTTATTATCTATGTGAGCTAGGTCTTAGGGAGAATGTGAAAATACATAAGATGTATACTATTCCCAGGTAGTTTATGATTTAGTAGGGGAAAACTAGGTAAAGTACAAGTATTACTTTAAGAAATAGAAGCCTGGCAAGTAAGAAGTCAGCAGACAACCAGTTAAGTGCTTTGGCAGATTAAGAAGAGGTCGTGGCTACTTCTCTGTGGATAATTTGGAGGACATTAGCAGATGCTAGTGGTTAATGTGGGTAGGGTAGAGGGAATCACATGAATAGCTAGTGGAAGATAATGATTTCATTAGACTTAACATAGTGTGCATCAAGAAGAGAAGTGGAAGGTGGATTGGAGTTAAATTATGTAGAGGTTTAATGAAAGCCAAAAATGGTAGACTTCATTCAGGAGGCTGTGCTGTGTGTCTGTCTGGGAATAGTTAGAAAGGGATTAGAATGGATGGAGTGGTTTATTGCCAAAGCTATCCTGCTAGAATGTTGATTCATTGGCAAGGTAGAATGAATAGACTAGAGATATGAATCAGGGAGGCCAGTATGAAAGGCCAGGATTGGGGTACTAAGGTGTTGAGTAAGTGTAGTGGTGGTAGAAATAGAGATGGTAGAATTAGTGAGAGAGGCATTTCTGAGATGAAATAACCAAAACTTGGCATTAGATCACATGTAGGAAGTATGGGAAAAGGGAGAGAGCAAAGGATGATATCAAATCTGTAAACCTGAATGATGATGAACATGGTAGGAGAGTTAACAACAAATGATTAGAGGATGACGTGGAGCAAGGAGCAGAGGTGAGGATGAATATGGATGAATATGATTTTGGATATGTTCAGTTTCTGTTGATGGGAAATCCAGGTGGCCCTTCCAGCAGGTAGTTGGGAAGACAAGCCTGAGTCTTTGGAGTTGGGGTGTGAGTCCAAAGATAGAGATTGGAGTCTTCCCAGTAGAACTTAACGAGAATCGGTAACCTCACATAGCTCTAAGGCTGTAGGGGAGAGCCTTGGGAAATCCTTGTATGAAAGGATGAGAGGAGCCTAGCACAGTTGCTCACTCCTGTAATCCCAGCCAAGGTGGGAGAATTGCTTTAGCACAGGAATTCATGACCACCCTGGGCAATATGGTGACACCCTGTCTCTGCAAAAAATGCAAAAATTAATCAGGTATGGTGGCACGTGTCTGTAGTCCCAGCTACTCGAGAAGCTGAGGTGGGAGGCTCACTTGAGCCCGAGATTGAGGCTGCAGTGAGCTGTGTTCGTGCCACTGCTCTCCAGCCTGGGTGACGGAGTGAGACACTTTCTGAAAAACAAAAAACAGAAACCCAAAAGAAAGGATGAGAGGAGAAAGGTCTATCCCCAGAAGGAAAGCCAGAGTAGCAGCAAGGATATTTCAAAAGCTAAGTTTCAAGTGATATAAAAAGAAGAATTAACTGCAGCGTCAGTTGTGACAGAAAGACTTGTGGGGAAAATTGAGAAGAGGTCATTTGATTTTGCAGTTTGCAAGTCATTGGTGACTTTTGAGAAAACATCTTTTAACAGGAGGCTGCAGAATAGAAGCCAGCTTTATAAGGGAATAAGTAAGTAAAGGGAAAGGACCATGTAGTAACTTCAATTTAGGACTGAAGGGGAGAGAATTATTTTTGAAAAAAATCAACATCTTCCATTAAGCAAGAATAATTGAGTCTTTGAGTATTGCCATCTATCCATTCATTTGCAAAAATGTACATTGAGTACATTTCCTTAAATACAACAACCATGGGAGGTAAGTAGTACAGAGAATGGTATTCCAGTATTACATGTAGTACTGTCGCTATTAATAGGAACCACCATGTTTCTACATGCCTGAGACGATGGTAAGCACTTTATATCCTGAGGGAGTTTTAGCTTGAATAATAGCGAACTGTTACTTGATGCTAACTGTGTTCCACGCACTGTTCCGGGTGCTTTATTTAACTCCTTCAGTCCTGGCAACAGTCCCATGAAATAAACTCTTTTTCTCATTGTACAGATGAGGAAACTGAGGCCCATGGCAGCGAGGCAGCTTGTCCAGGGTCATCACATGGCTAGTAAATCACAACTGTGGTACAAACCCAGGCAGCCTGGCTCCAGAGGCCATTTCCTAGGCATTAACCATTACTGCCCAATTTGTACATAGTTAGTATCAGACATGATTTAGAGTATTGAGTTTGGTTTTATAAAACAATATTGTAGATTATTACTATAAAACTATTGTGGATTATTAGTATAGAAAAGGCATCTATCATGAAGATCATCTATTTTAGCTTCTTCATTTCATACATGAGGCAACCTAGACCAAAGGCAAATAAAACCCCAGAATTCCTGCCTTTTGGTGTAGGCTATTGTCTCTGGATTGCAAGTCTGGGGCTTTTCTGCTGTCATTTGTTACTTTCTCATGGAGTAGTTCTGGTTTCTAAATCAGTTGGTTTGAAATGTGTTTAAATTTTAAGTCCATTAACATGTAAAATAGGTCTTATAAAATATCTTAATTTTAGCTGGTCAAAACTCTTAAAAACTATGGTATGGCAGAATTGTTGATAAATTTTTTTTTTTTTTTTGAGTAACTGAGAGATTAGGTAGTTTTATTCAATTTCTATTTAGATAATATTCAAAACTAAAACCTTCTTTGATGTATGTATTCTTTGGAATCACACAAGTTTTCATTTGCTTTTGTGTCCAGAGAAAATACCAAGGAAAAGGACAAGATGGATGGTATAGCAGAAGAAACTGAGGAAAGAGAGCAAGCCACACCCCGGGGGCGAAAGACTGCCAACAGTCAGGGCCGCCGTAAGGGCCGGATCACTAGGTCCATGACAAACGAAGCTGCAGCTGCCAGTGCTGCAGCCGCAGCGGCCACTGAAGAGCCCCCACCACCTCTGCCACCGCCACCAGAACCCAGTGAGTGGAAACGATTGGCATAAACAGGCCATAATTTTGTTTGGGATTCTGTTTCACTGCTAGGATAGGGTAGAAGGGACTTTTAATATTGACAACCTAGAAATAATCCTGAAGTGTGGTCTTTAAATTTTTTAAACTTTAAGGTCAAAGTTTTTTGAAAAAGAACATCACCCACAGTCTTGCCACCCCAATATAGCTCTTTTTTATTTAGTTGTTACGCTAGTGTGCACGTTACTGTGTCTTCTGATATCGTAACTTGGTATATATCATAAATATTTTCTAATTTCTAATAATTACTGTTTTTATTTTTTAACAGCCGTGTAATATTGAGGCATGACTTCTTTAACCATTCTCTTATTGCTGAATGATTGGGTTGTCTGTCCTTTTCCCTGCTTTTAAACCAATGTATATAGCACTGTAATAAAAAAACCTTTATTCACATAGTATTTCTTTGTGTTAAATTATTTTTCATGGAATAAAATTCTTAGGCAAGGGAATACTGTATCTAATAGTCCAAGCATCTTTCTCTCTCTCACTAAGTATTGTCTCATTAGTTTATAAAAAGGCTAGATTAATGATAGAGTACCACTGTTAATGATTCAGAGGTATCATTGTTACTGAAGTATGAAAGAAAATGCAGTTTAGGAAATGGCAAGAATGAGATAGGGGCACTAACTAGATAGGAGGAGGAAAGATAGGCTGGGGCAGGTCACGATGGGCCTTGTTTGAAATGTATTTTGCTTTGATTATGAAGTGGGGAACTTGTGGAGGTTTTTAAATAGAGGAATGCTGTGATTAGATTTGTGTCTTAGAAAGATAACTGATAGCAATTGTGGAGGTCAGTTTAGACAGAATAAAGGCTGGAGGCAGAGGGCCCAGCATGTATGCAGTGGCCCAAGCAAGGAGGGGATGGATTCAGAGTTGATGCATGTCATTGGATGTGAGTGGTAAATAGGAGGCAGGATTCAGAAATTAGTCTGTCAGTCTAAGGAGCCTATTAGTAACTTGAGTGACTGGGTGAATGGTGGTACTATAAATTGAGAAAGGGAATATGGCAGGAGCTCATATCAGGCCTGATGTTCTCAGATTTTTTTTTTTTTTTTCCCTGAAGCAAAAGAGAACATACGCAGTTCATGATCCATCTTTACCCACTGGATGTCAGACACTCAGGGATGAACTAAAGGGGCTCCAGGAGTTAGGACAAGATGGAGGCTCAGAGGAGAGGAGAGGGAATTGTGCTTGGACAGGAAGGAGGAAGGTTGCTTCTTCCTTTGACACTGCAGGAGAGGAGAGGTGGAGATCACTAAGTGGGAAGCTACTGGGTGAGGTGGGACTTCTCCAGAAAAAAGCTAAAAATGTTTAAAAATGTAGACATGAAAAGAACTTTTAAGAACATTGAAAAAGATCATAATATTGAAGTGTTGACTTGTTTCTTCTAGTTTGGTGGAGGAGAGGTTACTATCTTATTTCTGCAGTTTCTTTCACCAAATGCTTTTACATAGTCTTTTATGTCAGATAAAGAGATTATATAATTATATGATTGGTTTGAATAAAGGATTTAACTTTGTTTTTCTCTGCCTGATTGGGTTCTCTCTTTATTTTAGTTTCTACAGAGCCTGTGGAGACCTCTCGATGGACAGAAGAAGAAATGGAAGTTGCTAAAAAAGGTAAATTGTAGTAGTTCCGGTTTCTCAGGTTTTTGTTTTGTTTTTTAGGGTTATTAGTAATGAGTGAGAGGGAACTAATTTTTTTAATTGGAAAAATATTTCTTTCAAAAAGGCAAAAGGACTCAGAAGTGACTTTAAGAGTTCTTTTCTGGTAGTATGGTACCCAATAAAGTACCCCCAGTGTGCCTTGTTTAAGATGCCCAGTTTTGAGGGATTTAAGATTCTCTCTGCAGTTTTATTTTGAATGTCATTTAATTAAAGAACAAGTAGGTCATTTTCACTTTTTTAGAATAATTATGACTCTATGCTATTAAAATTGTTTTGGAATGAATGTTGATATAAAGTCTATATTTCTATTACTTAAAAGTTGTATTTAATAGGATAGGATGGTAAATTTGTCAGTTTGCATTTGGTAAGTCATTTAATTATAAACCACTAGCAGATTGCTCTGTGATTCAGAGGAAAGAGCATGAAGTTTGTAACTAAGCCAGCGAAGGTTTGAGTCCTGTCTCTGCCACTTTCGTAGCTTTGTGGCCTTCCTCTTACTCTGGCACTTTATGGACCTTGTGCTTTTCTGTCGTTGCTTGTTAATGTACTATAATTTGAAATTGAACTAAAATTTCTAATAGGATAAATAATTGGTAATATTGAGAAAGATTAGCTAATTTTTTGGTGGTTAAATATTTACCTTGCAGTTGTAAAGATAAATTATTGTAAATAGCTTGACATTTGAGTGACGCATTTCAGATTTTTTTGTATCACCCCCATATATGTATACAAATGCATAGATACATATTCTTTGCACATATGTGTGTTTATGTGTGTGCATATATATATATATAGATTAGAGAAGTGTTAAATTGCATAGGTTTCTGTAATGCATTGTATTACCATAGGATTTTTTTAATTGGCTAGTATTTTTCTGATGGCATTGTTTGATTGTGAATTGACTGAGGACAAATACGGATTATAAGTGGAGTCATATATATATATATCTTTAAATTGTGTTCATCATTTATATATGATTACCTTATTGGCTTGATATATTGTGTCCAGAGATCTAGATGTACCTGATCATTTAGTTTGCAAGTATTTGAGCTATTACTAATGTGTCTAATGTTGTCCTAGCCCTGTGAGAGATACATAGGAAGGACAAGGTTTAGCCCTTCTGTTAATGAGCATGTTTTAAATTTGAGGGGGAAAAATATAGAACTGTAAATGAGTTTTGTTTCAACAAGTATTTTTATAAGTATCAAAGTATATATGATAAGTAATTGAAAGCACACTTCTAGTGTCAATGGTTGTGAATACAATGATTAAGTTAATTTATTATTTCTCTTGTTTGCTTGATCAGGTGACTGTTCAATTAACATTTGGTCTGTTTTTAAAATGCAGGTCTAGTAGAACATGGTCGTAACTGGGCAGCAATTGCTAAAATGGTGGGAACGAAAAGTGAAGCTCAATGTAAAAACTTCTATTTTAATTATAAAAGGCGACACAATCTTGACAACCTCTTACAGCAGCATAAACAGAAAGTGAGTATATCAGGGGTGGTGACTCTTTTACTTATTGTTTTTTACTTAGAGTGTTGTTGTTATTTGAGATGGAGTCTCACTCTGTCACCCAGGCTAGAGTGCAGCTGTGCAATCTTGGCTCACTGAAAACTCTTCTGCCGGGTTCAAGCGATTTCCTGCCTCAGCCTCCTGAGTAGCTGGGACTACGGGTGCCCGCTACCATGCCTGGCTAATTTTTGTAGTTTTAGTAGAGACAGTGTTTCACCATGTTGGCCAGGCTGGTCTCGAACTCCAGACCTCACGTGATCTACCTGTCTCAGCCTCCCAAAGTGCTGGGATTACAGGTGTGAGCCACTGCATCTGGCCTTGATGGTTTTTTTTTTTTTTTTCTTCTGAACTTCAGAGATTGGTTTTAAGAGAAACCTTTTTGTATCTTATATTTTTATTTACTGCACTTATATGTAAAAGGTATGCTAAATTTTCATTATAGGCTAGCTGTTTCTCTATTTATTGCTCAAGGAGTAAAGTTTCTATTTGTATTCCTAACAGTCTAAACAAGGCCCATCATGACCTGCCCCAGCTTATCTTTCCTCCTCCGAAGTTTCTATTTGTTGTAAAAGGAATTAAATACTCTTGAATTACTATAGGCTGGATTTGAAAAATATAAACTTTTTGGAGGTTGAATTGAAAACTTTAGTTGGAGGTCTGTTGATAATACCGAGTGAATTGATTTGGTATATTAGACATTTTTTCAGAGAGAAGATAACATGGTATAAATATTAAAAACCAGGGGGTATAACATTATTAGAAATTCCTTAACAAGAAAGTCCAGTGTAGTGGTTGTCAAAGACCATAGAGCTTTTGGATGATTCCATGAGGTCAAGACTATTTTCATAAAAATATCAATCAAATGTTATTTACTTTTTTTCAGTATATGACATTTGCATTTATGTTGTCAAAGCTGTGGTAGATAAAATTGCTGATGCCTTAGCATAAGTCTTGGCAGGGAACCAAACGGTGCTAGTACTCAATGTATTTTTCATCTCTGAGCATTTGCAGTTTTTTCTTAAAATGTGACTTAAGAATGTCCTTGATGATGCAGTAAAAGTTAGTTTTATTAAATCTCACCCCTTGAGTATGTCTTTTTATACTTAGTGTCATGTAATGGGAAGTAAACATAAAGTTCTTCTGCTCTATACCAAAATATGATGGTTCTCTCAAGGAAAAGCACTTTGGCAATTGTTCGAGTTCTAAGTTGCACCAGCCCCCCCCTTTTCATGGAATGTCATTTTAGATTGAAAGAATGACAGACAAACTATGTTTTCAGACTGGGATTTTGAGAGACAGTTTCTTGAAAATTAGTGAATGAGGCTGTCTTTCAAATAAAATAACTGATAGTGTTTGTTGCCACTTTAAAATTTTGAGTTTTCAAGCAAAAAATGAGAATTTTGGAAAATATGTTTCTCTAACCATGAGCTTCACACCTTCTCATTACAGATTTTCTGATGAGATCAGTGGTAATAATAGCAAATGCGATAGTTGTTACTGTGTGATGAAATGTATCCAAATTTGAAAAACTTGCTTTGACTCAGTACTTTCCAAATGGCCATTTCATGATGTTATAATGTGATATGGTTTGGCTTTGTTGCCACCCAAATCTCATCTTTAATTGTAACTCCCACAATTACCATGTGTCATGGGAGGGACTCAGTGGGAGATAATTGAATCATGGGGCGGGTCTTTTTCTCATGCTATTCTCGTGATAGTGAATAAGTCTCACGATATCTGATGGTTTTATAAAGAGGAATTTCCCCTCACAAGCTCTCTTTTTTTGCCTGCCCCATCCATGTGAGATGTTACTTGCTCCTCCTCGCTTTCTGCCATGATTGTGAGGCCTCCCCAATCATGTGGAACTGTAAGCCCTTTAAGCCTCTTTTTCTTCCCAGTCTCGGGTATGTCTTTATAAGCAGCATGAAAACGGACTAATACAATAAATTGGTACCGGTAGAGTAGGGCGTTGCTGAAAAGATACCTGAAAATATGGAAGCGACTTTGGAACTGGGTAACAGGCAGAGGTTGGAACAGTTTGGAGGGCTCAGAAGAAGACAGGAAAATGTGGAAATGTTTGGAGCTTCCTAGAGACTTGTTGAATGGCTTTGACAAAAATGCTGATAGTGATATGAACAATAAGATCCAGGTTGAGGTGATCTCAGATGGAAATGAGAAACTTGTTGGGAATTGGAGCAAAGGTGACTCTTCTGATGTTTTAGCAAAGAGACTGGCAGCATTTTGCCCCTGCCCTAGAGATTTGCAGAACTTTGAACTTGAGAGAGATGATTTAGGGTATCTGGCAGAAGACATTTCTAAGCAGCAAAGCATTCTAGAGGTGACTTGGGTGCTGTTAAAGGCATTCGGTTTTATGAGGGAAGCAGAGCATAAAAGTGTGGAAAATTTGCAGCCTAACAACGTGATAGAAAAGAAAATCCCATTTTCTGAGGAGGAATTCAAGCCCGCTGCAGAAATTTGCACAAGTAATGAGAAGCTGAATGTTAATTTCCAAGACAATGGGGAAAGTTTCTTCACAGCATGTCAGAGGTCTTTATGGCAGCCCCTCCCATCACAGGCCTGGAGGCTGAGGAGGAAAAAAAATCATTTCTTGTCCTGGACCCAGGACCCCCTTGCTGTTTGCAGCCCAGGGACTTGGTGCTCTGCACCCCAGCAGCTCTAGCCGTGGCTGAAAGGGGCCAAGGTACAGCTTGGGCCGTGGCTTCAGAGGGTGCAAGCCCCAAGCCTTTGCAGCTTCCATGTGGTGTTGAGCCTGTGGGTACACAGAAGTCAAGAATTGAGGTTTGGGAACCTCTGCCTAGATTTCAGAGGATGTATGGAAACGCCTGGATGTCCACGCAGAAGTTTGCTGCAGGGGTGGGGCTCTCATGGAGGACCTCTGCTAGGGCAGTGCAGAAGGGAAATGAGGGATCAGACTCCCTACTAGTGCACTGCCTAATGGAGCTGTGAGAAGAGGGCCACCGTCCTCCAGAATGGTAGATCCACCTACAGTTTGCACCGTGCGCCTGGAAAAGCCGCAGACACTCAATGCCAGCCTGTGAAAGCAGCCAGGAAGGAGGCTGTACCCTGCAAAGCCACAGGGTTGGAGCTGCCCAAGACCGTGGGAACCCACCTCTTGCATCAGCATGACCTGGATATGAGACATGGAGTCAAAGGAGATCATTTTGGAGCTTTAAGGTTTGACTGCCCTGCTGGATTTTGGACTTGGATAGGTCCTATAGCCCCTTTGTTTTGGCCAATTTCTCCCATTTGGAACAGCTGTATTTACCCAATACCTGTGCCCCCATTGTGTCTAGGAAGTAACTAGCTTTCTTCTGCTTTCACAGGCTCATAGGGGAAGGGACTTGCCTTGTCTCAGATGAGACTTTGGGCTATGGACTTTTGGGTTAATGCTGAAATTAGTGAAGACTTTGGAGGACTGTTGGGAAGGCATGATTGGTTTTGAAATGTGAAGACATGAGATGTGGGAGGGGCCAGTGGCAGAATGATATGGTTTGTCTGTGTCCCCACCCAAATCTCATCTTGAATTGTAGGTCCCACAGTTCCCATGTGTTGTAGGAGGGACCCAGTGGGAGATAATTGAATCATGGGGCAGGTCTTTCTCATGCTATTTTTGTGATAGTGAATAAGTCTTACGAGATCTACTGGTTTTATAAAGAGGAGTTCCCCTGCACAAGCTTTTTTTTTTTTTTTTTCCTGCCGCCATCATGTAAGATGTTACTTGCTCTTCCTTGCCTTTTGCCATGATTGTGAGGCCTCCCCAGCCATGTGGAACTGTAAGTCCATTAAACCTCTTTTACTTCCCAGTCTCAAGTATGTCTTTATCAGCAGCGTGAAAACGAACTAATGCATAATGGATCATGCATTGATAAAAGATTGATAATGTTTTTTAATATACCAAATGTAAGATAGATTATAGATTTTTTTCTTTTTTCTTTTTTCTGTTTTTTGAGATGGAGTCTCACCCTGTCGCCCAGGCTGGAGTGCGGTGGCATGATCTTGGCTTACTGCAACCTCCACCTCCCAGGTTCAAGCAATTCTCCTGCCTCAGCCTCCTTAGCAGCTGGGATTACAGGCGCATGCCACTACGCCCGGCTAATTTTTGTATTTTTAGTAGAGACGGGGTTTCACCATGTTGGTCAGGCTGGTCTTCAGCTCCTGGCCTCAAGTGATCTGCCTGCCTCGGCCTTCCAAAGTACTGGGATTACAGGCATGAGCCATTGCGCCTGGTCAGATTATAGATTTTAACAGAGCATAAAGGGTTCCTTGATATGGTATCAGATTTCATATTGTAACTAACAAATAAGAAGTGACACTTGGTGAGTTTTGGTACAGTATCAAAAAGTAATATTCATAAGTATCTGAAAAATCTGTTAAAATATTCTTCCCTTTTCCAACTACATATCTGTGAAGCTACGTTGTTTTCTTATACTTCAACCAAAACATTAGATGACCTAATGTAATCCACAGATTAGATCATATGTGGAAGCACCTTGAGAATTGTGCTGTCTCTGTTAGATCAGACATGGAAGAGATTTCCAAAAAGGGAAGGTTGTGCCACTGTTTTAGTAAGTCATTTTGTTTTTGGAAAATGGTTACTTTTCATTAAAAAAATAAATTCTTGGCCAGGCACGGTGGCTTATGCCTGTAATCCCAGCACTTTGGGAGGCTGAGGGGGCGGAACACAAGGTCAGGAGATCGAGACCATCCTGGCTAACATGGTGAAACCCCGTCTCTACTAAAAATACAGAAAAAAATATTAGCCGGGCGTGGTGGTGGGTGCCTGTAGTCCCAGCCACTGGGGAGGCTGAGGCAGGAGAATGGCGTGAACCCGGGAGGCAGAGCTTGCAGTGAGCCGAGATTGCACCACTGCACTCCAGCCTAGGCGACAGAGCGAGATTCCATCTCAAAATAAGTAAATAAATAATTTATGAGTTTATATTTTTAATAATTTAAAATTTTGAAGTTTTCTTAGTTTTAGTTTCTGATATAGTAAGTGTCTATCTGGCTGTCTATCTGTATTTCTCTCATAAAGAAAAGCTCTTTGGCCAGGCACGGTGGCTCACGCCTTTAATCCCAGCACGCTGGGGGGCTGAGGCGGGCAGATCATGAGGTCAAGAGATCAAGACCATCCTGGCCAACATGGTGAAACCCTGTCTCTACTAAAAATACAAAAATTAGCGGGGTGTGGTGGTGTGCACCTTTAATCCCAGCTACTCAGGAGTCCAAGGCAGGAGGATCGCTTGAACCTGGGAGGCGGAGGTTGCAGTGAGCTGAGATCGCGCCACTGTACTCCAGCCTGGCGACAGAGTGAGATTCCGTCTCAAAAGAAAAAGAAAAAAAAAAGTTCTCTGCGGCCTTTAATACTTTTTTAAGAGTGCTGCATCCTTAGACCACAAAATTTGAGAATTATTAAAGTGTGATAGTAAAGCTAATAAGATTTGAATTTATTAAGAGTATACAAAATATAACATTGACTGATTTAAAAGAGTGTATACAAAGGGGCCTTTAGGTTAATAATAAGAATGTGAGAGTTAAAAATATGCTGTAGCAACCAAAACATGAAAAAGTCTACTGACAAGATAAAGACTTGACTTCAGGAGGTAACATCCAAAATGTTTTGGGACAAAGTGAAGTAAAAAATGAGTCAGATATGTATTTAAAATATAAATGTTGGCTGGGCACGGCGACTTACGCCTGCAATCTCAGCACTTTGGGACATCAAGGCAGGTGGATCATGAGGTTAGGAGATTGAGACCATCCTGGCTAACATACCCCGTCTCTACTAAAAGTACAAAAAATTAGCCAGACGTGGTGGCGGGCACCTGTAGTCCCAGCTACTCGGGAGGCTGAGGCAGGAGAATGGCGTGAACCCAGGAGGCGGAGCTTGCAGTGAGCCGAGATGGCGCCACTGCACTCCAGCCTGGGCGACAGTACAAGACTCCGTCTGAAAAATAAAAATAAAAATAAATAAAAGTATGTTATATTAGTCATGGTCCTCCTGAGAAACATAATTAACAGGATGTGTGTATGCATATATATAGAAAGAAAGATTGAGATTTAAGGAATTGGCTCACGTGATTGAGGAGGGTTGGTGAGTCCAGTGTCTAATGGGGTAGGCTGGTTGATTGGAGATTCTGGGAAGAGCTGCAGTTGGACCCCAAAGGCATTTTTCCTGGCAGAATATCTTTTTTTTTAATTTTTATTTTTATTTAATTTTATTTTTTGAGATGGAGTTTCACTGTGTCACCCAGGCTGGAGTGCAGTGGCGTGATCTTGGCTCACTGCAACCTCTGCCTCCTGGGCTCAAGCGATACTCCTGCCTCAGCGTCCCGAGTACCTGGGATTACAGGCATGCACCACCATGCCCGACTAATTTTTGTATTTTTAGTAGAGATGGGGTTTCACCATGTTGGCCAGGCTGGTCTCGAACTCCTGGCCTCAAGTTTTCTGCCCGCCTTGGCCTCCCAATGTGCTGGGATTACAGGTCTGAGCCACTGGGTCTGGCCATGAGCCACTGTGCCTGGCCTGTGTTTCTATATATTTGACTTTACATTAAGAATTAGTGAATACTATCATATATTGAAGAAAATGCTTGGCGACGTAGTGGATTATTGCATGTGAACAGAGGGATGTTGTAGTAGGGTAAAAAGTTGTCTCTTCCCTAGTTACTAGTGAAAGGACCAAACAGAATGGGTTAATATTGGCGAGAGAGGGACATACACTGGGCTCTGGAAAAATCCATATAATAACTTATCTGCTGGGCATGGTAGGTCACGCCTGGATTGCTTGAGGCCAGACGTTCCAGACCAGTCTGGGCAACACAGCAACACCTCATATTCAAAAACAAATAAATTAAAAGTAGTTATTATCCTTGAAAATTTACAGAATCTTCTGAAAGCTTTTTAGAAAGTGTAGCCATTGTGTCTCTGGGATTCTCTTGCATTCCTGCTATGAACATAGAAATATTAGCCTTGAGAATTGCAACTAATTCTGTGACTCTGATATTAGAAAATGATTGTTTCTCTTGAGTTAATTAATATTTTAGGTTGGATCCTAAATATCATCCACGTGAGAATGTTGAGTAGACGTATGGGTGATTTTTAACAGGGCAGTAATATATTTTCCTCTCCTGAGGAGTCTCACTGGGAGAGGCTGATAGCTGAAGTGAGGTGAAACGTAGGCTCTGTAAGGGGCACAAGACAGAGGACCATCAGGGCTGGGACTTCCAGAACCCTGGGTCTGCAAACACAGAAGATATTAAGCCTTCTATTTAATAACATGAAGTTATAAATATAATGTAAATAACTAATGTCTCATAGTTAAATGTGTACACACGTACTCTTAACGTATATGCGACCCCAGTAGAAGAATGAGCAATTTTGCATAAACGTACTTTGCAGAAGGGGGCATACTATTTTTTTTAAAAAGGAATTAAAAAAATTTTTTGTTTTTTTGCTTTTTGTTTTTTTTGAGCGAGTCTCACTGTCATCCAGCCTGGAGTGCAGTGGCATGATCACGGCTCACTGCAGCTTCAGCCTTTTGGGCTCAAGCGATCTCCCTGGTTTAGTCTACTGCGTAACTGGGACTACAGGAGAGCACCAGCACACACAGCTAATTTTTTTATATTTTGTAGGGGCAGGTGTCTGACTTTGTTGCCCAGGCTAATCTCAGACTCCTGGGTTCAAGTGATCCTCCCACCTCAGTCTCCCAAAGTGCTGGGATTATAGACATGAGCTCCTATGCTCACGCCTGTAATCCCAGCACTTTGGGAGGCCAAGGTGGGTGGATCACGAGGTCAGGAGTTCAAGACCAGCCTGGCCAAGATGGTGAAACCCCGTCTCTACTAAAAACATGAAAATTAGCTGGGCCTGGTGGCGGGTGCTTGTAATCCCAACTACTTGGGAGGCTAAGGCAGAGAATTGCTTGAACCCGGGAGGTGGAGGTTGCAGTGAGCTGAGATCGTGCCACTGCACTGCAGCCTGGGTGACAGAGCAAGACTCTGTCTCAAAAAAGAAAAAAAGAAAAATAAATTGAGTGGTAAAAAGAAATTCAATAATAATATCAATGATGAGTTGTTGCTTATAAAATTGCATAATTCTTAATGCTAGTGAAGGAAGTTTCTTGCAGCATTATTTATACCAAAAATTGAAAATTACCAAAATGCCTTAAAATAGGAGAATTTTAACTATATGTCAACATAATATATGTCAGCATTATGTCAACATAATGTTTTCATGGGATCATTAATAAAAATAATTAGGAAGAATTTGTAACATAGTGATATGTTCTGCTTATGGCTACATTATGTTAAAAAAGTGAATATGTAACTACATAGGGCTTTCCTGGTTGTGTTTACATGTATACATAAATATTTATATTCATGTATATGCCTCTGAAAGATTGAAAGGAAATGTACCGGTATATTTAGAATCTCTTACTGTTGGAATAATGAGCAGTGATTTTTGTAGTGTCATGTCTTCCACATTTCAAGGTATATATTTTCTTTAGAAAATATTGCACTCTAGCCTGGGCGACAGAGCGAGACTCCGTCTCAAAAAAAAAAAATAAAATAAAATAAAAAATAAACATATATATTGTAGAGACATGTAATTTTTGGCTATTTGTACATGTATAGTGGTGAGTAGTTCCAAAAATGGATCAGATGTAACTTCTGCTTAGTTTGATAAAGGCGAGCCATCTACACAAAATTTGGCCAGTTAGTGATTATGGAGAGGTATTTATCTGCACTTTAACCAGAACTATTGTCAAACATGTGACCTACTTGTCTGATGTGTGTGTGTGCTTATCAATGTTCTACATTATTTCAGAAATGAAATTTTTATTTCTTTTTAGTTATTTAAATCAAATAATACTCTTTACTCCTTTAGACTTCACGAAAACCTCGTGAAGAGCGAGATGTGTCTCAATGTGAAAGTGTCGCTTCCACTGTTTCTGCTCAGGAGGATGAAGATATTGAAGCCTCCAATGAAGAAGAAAATCCAGAAGACAGCGAAGGTATCTCAAAATTTTAAATTTAGTTTTGACATCTGCTATCCAGAATAAATAATCATTTGACTGTGTAGGAGTTGCTTCATTGAGGAAACAGTGTGCCAGTGTTTTCATGGTGTGGAGACTTCAAACTTGGACATAATGTTTTTATTCATTTAACCAACAAATATTTATGTAGCACCTAGGATGGTCCAGAAGATCTTGGAAATGGCAGTCCTGCTTCAGACATCAAGTGCCAACATCAGTAAAATACCTGTGTGTCTGTGTCATTGCCATATTTATTTGTTCAATTAGTATAGTTGGTTACATTTCTCTTTATTTTATTGCCTTAAGTTTGATTTATTTTCATATTTTTACAGAGATTTATATGTACTGTAGTAATGTTTTTATGGAAAAAGAATTAGTGACCCTAGAGGCACCAATAGAAAAAAAAAACCCACGAAACTTAAGGAAATTTAAGAAATAATGTATCTTTGTCATTTAAACTAATGACAAGTTCGTGAAAAGGTAAATGTTTTCTTGATTTTTTTGATAAGAAAAAAGATACCTGATTTATTTCAATTTACACTCTGATTAAAGTTTCTGTGGATTTTTTTTTTTTTTGTAAATTGACTGCTTCTGATGTGGGAATTTTTATAATGCTTTTAGTAGCTCTTCATATATTAAACATGTTCATGTTTTGTATATGCAGATAATTTTTTCCATCATTTTCTTTTTGTTTTCCTTTTCAATTACCTTTGTTTAAACTTTGTGTAATTAGAGTTGTATATCTTTTCTTTGTAGGGTCTTTATTTTGTATAAGCTTTAAAAGTTGTACATCCTCCAGGTTTAGTAACATTGGATTTTGTGTTTTTTTTTCCTATAGATTATTCTTGTTGTCTTTTAAACTTAAAGTTGTATTGAAATGGGTTTTGGCTTTGAACAACCCCTAACGTTAAACTTGTGTTTGGGAGGGTTTGTGAAAAATGAGGTCATCTTTACAAGAGTAAAGAGAGTATTAGAGAAGGCTCACCCGAGGGTAGGGTAAGAGTGCTGCAAACAGGGAAGGTAGTTTGGTGTGTTAATGGCACTTCCAGAGAGGTTGTCAGAGTCTCTTGGTTTTAATGGGTTTGTTTCTGGTGGCTAGTATTCCCTGGGGTTATAAATGTTAATGAAGCCTGGAGGTTAATAAACCTCCTTGGGCTGCCATAACAAAATACCACAGATTGGGTGGCTGCAGCAACTAAAATTAATTTTCTCACGGTTCTGGAGGCTGTACGTGCAAGGTCAAGGTGCTGGCACAGTTGCTTTCTGATGAGGTCTGTCTTCCTGGCTTGCAGATGGCTGACCGCCTCGTTACTTTGTCCTTACATGGCCTTTCCTTTGGGTGTGCGCACTCCTGGTGTCTCTTCCTCATATGAAGACAACTCCTACTGGATTAGAGCCCACTGTTATAATCTCATTTAACCTTAGTCATCTCCTTAAAGGCCTTGTCTTCAAATACAGTTACATTGAGAGGTAGGGCTCCAATAGAAGAATTTTGGTGGGGAGGGGCACAATGCAGTCCATAACAAAGACCAAGTCTGGTATTAATATGTCTATCTGGGCCGGGCGCGGTGGCTCACGCCTGTAATCCCAGCACTTTGGGAGGCCGAGGAGGGCGGAACACGATGTCAGGAGATCGAGACCATCCTGGCTAACACGGTGAAACCCCGTCTCTACTAAAAAATACAAAAAATAGTTAGCCGGGCATGGTGGTGGGCGCCTGTAGTCCCAGCTACTCGGGAGGCTGAGGCAGGAGAATGGCATGAACCTGGGAGGCGGAGCTTGCAGTGAGCTGAGATCACGCCACTGCACTCCAGCCTGGGTGACAGAGCGAGACTTTGTCTCAAAAAAAAAAAAAAAAAAAAATATATATATATATATATATATATCCGTCTGATCAAGTGTAGGGTGGCACCATCACATCTGCTCAATCATCTAAAAGAGTTTCCTATTAAGAGGAAATGAATTTCCCAGTAGAATTGTAGGCTCTCTCCTCCTGTTGACTTAGCTTCATTTGGAAAGTGTCAAGAAGAGAACATAAATGCAGCTCATGTGACCTATGATCTCATACTTATTCCTAATCTTAATGAGACAGCACAGATGCACTGTTTATTGTGTGGCAAGGCTCTTGCCAATTGAAGAACAAGGGCAGCTGCTGAAGGGAGGGTTCCTATATCTGTTTTCCTAAAACACATCTGACTGTTTGAGTATCTTTCATGATTAGAAGAATTAAATCAGACCAAACTTCACCAAAATTTGGATTTGCTCTTGTTCTCTTTTTCTACATCATTCTTTAAGGTTTTTTTTGTATTTTTAGGAAAAGAAAAGATACTCATGTTTGGCTACTGCTTGGTGAAACATTATGCCTTGGAAACCTTCCTACTCTTTTGTGGCTTGGAAGAAGAAAATTGGAAAAGTGCTTATGTCAAATGATATCATCTGCTGTATAACCACTAACGTGTCTTCTAATATTTTGAAGATAAATGCCTTGTTAGTTTGCCCTTGGATTTGGGGCTTTCTACCACTATATAAACAGAAATGAAGGTTAAGTTGGGCTTTTTGTTAGCTTTTCAGTGCTTTGGTAGGATCTTTCAATAATGGTAATGGTTGCCGTTTTTTTTGTTTGTTTTGTTTTGTTTGTTTTAGAGACTGAGTCTCGCACTTGTTGCCCAGGCTGGAGTGCAGTGGTGCAATCTCAGCTCACTGTAACCTCTGCTTCCCGGGTTCAAGCAATTCCCCTGCCTCAGCCTCCCTAGTAGCTGGGATTATAGGCGCTTGCCACCACGCCCAGCTAATTTTTGTACTTTTAGTAGAGATGGGGTTTCGCTATGTTGGTCAGGCTGGTCTCGAACACCTGACCTCAGGTGATCCACCTGCCTTGGCCTTCCAAAGTGCTGGGGTTACAGACATGAGCCACCGCGCCCGGTCATGGCTGCCATATATTAAAACCTTACTACATGTGAGGTACTGTTCTGAATTATTTGCTTGTCTGTTTATGTTTTTTATTTTTTTGGGAGACTTGAACTCTCATGTGAACTCCAGACTCATATATTTGGTCACCTGCAGTATTTCCATTTGGATGCCTAAGGGCCATCTTATAGTTAACAGCCAAAGCAAACTCTTGTGTCTCTACCACCACAAGCTGCTTTTCCCTCTGGTCTTTCGCTATATCAATAAATTAGGTTTTCTTTAGTCTATTTAGAATTGGATCCTTGTCTCCATTGCTCCTACCCTGCTTCCGAGGAGCCCTCATCGCAATAGTTTTTGATTAGTCTCTTGCTTCTTTTTGTTCCATTCTTTTTATTTATTTTTAGAGATGAAGTCTCACTGTGTCACCTAGGCTGGAGTGCAGTGGCTCGATCGTGGCTCACTGTAGCCTCAAACTCCCAGGCTCAAGCGATTTTCCCACCTCATCCCCCCAAGTATCTGGGATCATAGGCATGTACCACCACATCTGACTAATGTACTATTTTATTTTGTGTAGAGACAAGGTCCATTCGTTTTTTCTTCCACAGCAGCCCGAGTGATTCTTAGAAAATGTGAATCAGATCATGTTTCTTCTCTAGTCCAAATTCTGTAATACTTTCCCATCTCAGTAAGAATAAAGACCCAAGGCCTTACTGCAATTTATGAGGCTCTGCATGAACTGACCTTTGTACCTCTGTGAAGTTTCTGCCAGCTACTTTTTCGTTGGCCCCCTCTGCTCCAACCACGCTGTCCTCTTTGCTGTTCCTGGGCAAACCAACCCCGACTTCAGGAGCCTTTGTGCTTTCTAATCCCTCTACCTGGGATGCTCTTCCCCACCATGTGCCCAGGGCTCATTCTCTCGTTTCCTTGAGTCCTCTGTTCAGATATCACTTTATTCTATAATACCTCCTCACCCACTTCTTTCTCAGTTTCGTCGTTTAGTCACTGCACTGATCACCACCTGATATATCACTTCTTTTGTTTTTTTGAGACAGGGTCTCTGTTACCCAGCGCTGAAGTGTAGCAGCGTGAACACGGCTCACTGCAAGCCTTGACCTCTTGGGCTCAAGTGATTGTCTTGCCTCAGCCTCCCAATAGCTGGGATTACAGGTGTACGCCACCATGACCAGCTAATTTTTTAATTTTTTTGTAGAGATGAGGTCTTACTATGTGACCCAAGCTAGTCTTGAACTCCTGGCCTCAGGCATTCTTCCTGCCTTAACTTCCCAAAGTGCTGGGATTATAGGCGTGAGCCACCACTCTCAGCCTATATTACATATTTACTGTTGTCTATTTCACGCTAGAATGTGGGCTCCATGAGAGCATCTGCTTAGATTTTTTTTAAATTGCTATGCCCGTGGTACCTTAGACAGCTCCCTGCACATACATAGTTGACACTTCATCATATTTGAAAGAATGAATTTGTAGAAGTTTTTTTTATTTTGCTGTATGTTATATACAATTAAAAAAATTTTTTTCCCAGATGGTTACTTAGATTTTCACAACCATTCATATACTTTATAATCCAGCCAGTATTTGAGTCTACTGTGTACCAGGCTAGTACTTAAGTGATAATCAAAATATATGATCTCTGTCTTCATGGAGTTTATAGCCTAGTGGAAGAAATACCCAGAAATCATTCTAGTAAATAAATGTAAGATTGTAACTGTAACTAGTACATGTGGTATCAGAACTATATTAGCAAAATATAACTTTGTTAAGGAAACCATGGAAGGCTTTTTTTGGGGGTGGGGGGAACAGAGTTTCACTCTTGTTGCCCAGGCTGGCACGATCTCGGCTCACCGCAACCTCCACCTCCTGGATTCAAGCGATTATCCTACTTCAGCCTCCCAAGTAGCTGGGAGCACAGGCATGCCACAAGTGGCTAATTTTGTATTTTTATTAGAGATGGGGGTTTCACTATGTCGGTCAGGATGGTCTCGAACTCCTCACCTCAGGTGATCCATCCACCTCGGCCTCCCAAAGTGCTGGGATTACAGGCGTGAGCCACTGCGCCCAGCCCATAGAAGGCTTTTTAAGCATGTGATGTTTGAGTTGATCACCAAAGGAAAAGTAGGTGAAAGAGCCTTTCAGTAAAGGTGAATGGCATATACAAAGTCTCTGGTAGAAGATGCATGAGGCATTGAACAAACTAAATAAAGGCCAGTGTGACTTGAATTCAGAGAGCTGTGTGCAAGCTGGAGAGGCTGGAGGGGGCCCTCTGGGCAAGGCCTTGCAGACCATACCAGCAATTTTGGAACTTTATCCTAACAGTAATGGGGGTCCATTGAAAAGTTATGTGAGAGAGAGAGTGAGTTATTATGGTAAAATCTGGCTTTTAAAAAGACAGCTCTGTCTTTGTTGTAGAGAATGGTCTGAAGTGGAGTGAAGAGAGTTGGTTTTGGACTAGAGTGCTAGCTGTGAAGTTGAACAGGATTGGATAGATTCAAGAGAATTTTTAGAGAGAAAATCAGTGAGCCTTGTCAAGGCCGGATATGGGGTAAATTAGAGGAGGGTTTAAAAGATGACTTCTTGGTCTCTGTTTTGTTTAATTGGATAGTAAACCCTAGAAAAGAATCTGATTTGCAAGTGGTTATTACAACTCTAGTACAGAACATACTGAATTTGTGATGCCTTTGATATATCTAGGTAAAGATGTCAAAAAGCACTGAAAGTCTATTTATAGAACAATATAAACGATATGGGGAAAGATCTGTGTTACAATATTAAATTAAAAATCTACGAAATATTATTCTAGAGCCTTCTGTCCGGTGTGGTAGCCGCTAGACACTTGTGGCTATTGAGCACTTGAAATTTGGCTAGTTTAAATTTAGATATGCAGGCTGGGTGCTGTGGCCTATGCCTGTAATCCCAGCACTTTGGGAGGCTGAGGTAGGCGGATCACCTGACGTCAGGAGTTCAAGACCAGCATGGGCAACATGGTGAAACCCCATCTCTACTAAAAATTCAAAAATTAGCTGGGCGTGGTGCCAGGCACCTATAATCCCAGCTACTCAGGAGGCTGAGGCATAAGAATCGCTTGAACCTGGGAGGCGGAGGCTGCAGTGAGCCAAGATAGCACCACTGCCATCCAGCCTGGGTGACACAGTGAGACTCTGCCTCCAAAAAAAAAAAAATAGATATGCAAAAAATGTAAAATACACATGAGATTTTGAAGATTTAGTTCCAAAAAAAAGGAAAAATAATCTTTTTATGATTTTTCGCTATTGATCACATGTTAAAATGATATTTCACATATACTGGGTTAAATAAATTCTACAAAATTAGCTGGGCATGGTGGCACACGCCTGTAAATCCAGCTACTTGGGAGGCTGAGGCAGGAGAACTGCTTGAATCCGGGAGGTGGAGGTTGCAGTGAGCTGAGATCGCACCATTGCACTCCAGCCTGGGTAACAAGAGCGAAACCCCATCTCCAAAAAATTAAAAAATTAAAAAAAATAGTTTAAATTATTTGACCCATTTCTTCTTACTTTTTAAATGTGGCCATCAGAAAAATTAAAATTACAGATGTGATTACATTATATGCCTATTGGATGGAGCCGTTCTAGAGTGTCAATTCAGCTGAGTAAAAGGAAATTCACAGGAAGAGGCTTCTAGAAATACACCAGAATGTCGTCATTTATAGGAATGTTTTTTGTTTAGTTTTATTGTTCATTCTTTTTCAATTTCATATAAATTATTTTCAGACATTAAAATCCTTTATGCTTTTAGTTTCAGAAGGTCAAGATAATTTGATCTTTCACTTTTATATTCTGTAGGAAACTTTAGCCTTCTCAATGGCTGTAAATACTTCAGTGAGGTCATCAAAGGAATAGAATTCATCCTAAACAACTACTTTCAAGCATGGTTTCTATCACCACCTGAAACATGTTCATTATCAGATTTTTATGCTGTATCATTATCTTTAAGGTGCAGAAAATAGTTCTGATACAGAAAGTGCTCCTTCTCCTTCACCAGTTGAAGCTGTCAAGCCCAGCGAGGACAGTCCTGAAAATGCTACTTCTCGAGGAAACACAGAACCTGCGGTTGAGCTTGAGCCCACCACGGAAACTGCACCCAGTACATCTCCCTCCTCAGCAGTTCCAAGTACAAAACCAGCTGAAGATGAAAGTGTGGAGACCCAGGTGAATGACAGCATCAGTGCTGAGACAGCAGAGCAGATGGACGTAGATCAGCAGGAGCACAGTGCCGAAGGGGGTTCTGTTTGTGATCCCCCGCCCACTACCAAAGCTGACTCTGTGGATGTTGAAGTGAGGGTGCCAGAAAACCATGCATCTAAAGTTGAAGGTGATAATACCAAAGAAAGAGACTTGGATAGAGCCAGTGAGAAGGTGGAACCTAGAGATGAAGATTTGGTGGTAGCTCAGCAAATAAATGCCCAAAGGCCCGAGCCCCAGTCAGACAATGATTCCAGTGCCACGTGCAGCGCTGATGAGGATGTGGATGGAGAGCCAGAGAGGCAGAGGTGAGGCTCGTTCCATAAGTCCTCCCCTGTGCTTACTCTGCTGGTTGGTGACAGAATCACAGGGTGGTGCTGGCTGCAGACATGGCTCCTATGTAAATATTGGCACGTTATAGGTAGTCTGTATGATTTTAGTATTGGGCTGATACTGTTCTGTTTAAATAACCACAAACTGTTTTTTTGTTTTTTTGTTTTTTTGTTTTTTTTTTTTGAGATGGAGTCTCGCTCTTTCACCCAGGCTGGAGTGCAGTGGCGCGATCTCGGCTCACTGCAGGCTCCGCCCCCCGGGGTTCACGCCATTCTCCTGCCTCAGCCTCCCACGTAGCTGGGACTACAGGCACCCGCCACCTCGCCCGGCTAATTTTTTGTATTTTTAGTAGAGACGGGGTTTCACCGTGTTAGCCAGGATGGTCTCGATCTCCTGACCTTGTGATCCGCCCGCCTCGGCCTCCCAAAGTGCTGGGATTACAGGCGTGAGCCACCGTGCCCGGCCAACCACAAACTGTTGTATGATCATTTTAATGAAACAGATTATACATTTCTCCTACATCTGTCTTGTTACGTGTATTCTGTATGATAGCATAACAGGGAATTTCAACTAATAAAGTTGTGAATAAACCACAGATAACTGTTGTGCCCGAGGAGGGCAGCAGTGGGATGTGATAGAAGAAGGTGGAGGCTAGAGGCATTGAGGAGCTCCCGCTTCTCTAAGGCAGTGCAACCTCAAAACAAGGCCTACCAGCCCCTACTTGTTAGATAGAAGAAAATGCTGAAAAGAGAGACATGTTCAGTGTTCTGAAAATTTTTAGAAAGCATAATTTAAATGCAAATTAATGATAATTATGACCACTTTTTTGTATCAGTTAACATTTTAGATTGTTCATATTTGTAATTTAAAATATCAGGTATAATGCAGATTAATTTACAAGTTTTTTGGTTTTTGTTTTTTTTTTTTGAGACGTAGTCTCGTTCTTCCCCAGGCTGGAGTGCAAGGGCATGATCTCGGGTCACTGCATCCTCCACCTCTTGAGTTCACGTGATTCTTCTGCCTCAGCCTTCTGCTGGGACTACAGGCACATGCCACCATGCTTGGCTAATTTTTGTATTTTTAGTAGTGATGGGGTTTTGCCGTGTTGGCCAGGCTGGTCTCAAACTTCTGACCTCAGGTGATCCACCCACCTCAGCCTCCCAAAGTGCTGGAATTACAGGCGTGAGCCACCACTCCCTGCAGTTTACAAGTATTTTTAGTCATTAAAGGTTAATTAATTATACAAAAAGTACATCATATCTTTATGGTTTTTGTAAAAATTACAGTAAAAGATACATATTTTACAGGTATAGTTATTACTTTATTTAATATATTTTATTTCCTGGTGTTTCCTTTTCCTTAAAAGAAATTGAATCACTTATAATTGTAGTAGAATGGTAAATTGGTGCAAATTCTAGAAGTGAATTAGACTGAAACATCACTTAATCGGAACCCAATGAAACCCCACTCCTTTTTTTCTTTTTAATAAGAAAAAAGAGACAAGCTACTCAACAGATAGCTAAATTCTCTTCAAAGTTTAGCTTTCAGAGTGTGTCTTGGTGTCACTGTATTTTCAGTTCATATGCAATGTATTTTATATCTTATGTACTCCATAATGAGATTTGATACTAGAATAATAATATGGAGCACTATAGTGCTGATTCCTCAAAGAGTGTTTTATATACTAGATGCTAGAATTTTCATCAACATGAATTGAAATAAAGTAGGTGTTCTGCTTAACTATTGGTTTACCAGAAAATTTGACTGTCACTTTTTCTTTCACCTCAGAGTAATCTAGATTATATTTTAATGGTGTCAGTCTTTAACTGCAGTAAACATAAATGAATTCCACCTGTGTAGTCCCTTTTTAAGCATCCTTTAATGAAACATCTCATCTAAAATAAGGATTATCTGTGTTTTGCACTGTTGGTCTTGGTAACTATACATGAAGGAAAAATTAGGTAGGATGGCAGTAATTTTAAATGGTAAACATCCTAAGAGATGAACATGATAGTAGTTTTGAAATTCAGAAATTCCTTGGAAAAATATGATGGTTTCTTAATGACACCCTAAAGTCTACACTGCTCCCAAATGACTGAAATAACACTTCCAGTTTTCTATAGCTTTCATATCTTTCTTCTTTATGTAGTATGTGAATTGTTTTTTTAAATACATTTTAATTTTCTTACCAATTTATACATTTTTAAATGTTCACCTTCCCCCAGTGACCATGACAACATTGGGAAATATGACCAGGCCCATAAAGCATGACACTAGTACAAAATTTCCTCAAGTTTATATATTGGGTATCCTAAACTTGAGTGTAGGTATTGGCAATATCAGCCGGTGGAGTGTGAGATGGCAGGGACTATGGTGAGCAGAGGAGTGTGTGCTCATGTGAGGGGGACGGCGGCTACTAGATGTATGGCAGGTCGCTGCTCTTGGGGAGTGCTGATTTCATGTTTTTGGTTCTTTCCATTTTTCATGAGAAGCCAGAGGTCTGGAATTTTGGATGAAATTTTCAATTTAAAAATCACAGCAGCTTATTCAAATATTAAAAAAAAAAATACTCTGTGATCCCAATAAAACAGCCTTTAACAGGTAACTAGTTTTTAACCCATGTTAGGATATTTGTGGTAAATTAGGACTGAACAGTTTTAAATGGACTTTGTTCAGATTGTTTTGTTGGTTAGATATAGACAATTCAGATAAATTTCAACCTGTAAGTCAGTATTAGGTTTCTTTTTTCTTTTCTTTCTAATATAAAATACTTTGCAAATTTGCATGTTTTTCTTGCGCAGGGGCCATGGTAATCTTTGTATCATTTCAATTTTAGTATGTGTGCTGCTGAAGTGAGTACGATATTCAGTTTCTTTATCTGGAAAATCAGCTTTATGGGTCCTTTTTCCTTAACTGTCCAAATATTTTATATGGGTTAATATATGTGTGTCCATGTGTCCATGTGTGCATGTGTATGTACATACTAACTTAGAAGAAATTATAGTGATTTATGTTTGAGTCTTAAAAATGTATTCATTTATCTTTTTTTTAAATTGCAATTGCAGAATGTTTCCTATGGACTCAAAGCCTTCACTGTTAAACCCCGCTGGATCTATACTAGTCTCATCCCCATTAAAACCAAATCCACTGGATCTGCCACAGCTTCAGCATCGAGCTGCTGTTATCCCACCAATGGTAAGTTTTTATCGTGAGGAAGAAAACTAAAGATGAAAAACTGAGACCTTTATAGACATATTTCTTCTGTTCTTTAATTGGTTCTTGATTAAAAAAAATTGTGGTACAAAACATAACATGAAATTAATAATTGTAACCAATTCTAAGTATACAGTTCACTAGTGTTAAGTGTGTTAAGTATATTGACATTGTTTAGAAAATGATCCCCAGGACCTTTTCATCTTTCAAATGCGAAATTAATTAAACAACTCCTCTCTTCCTCTTGCCGCTTGCCACTGGTAACCACTGTTTTGCTTTCTGGTTCTATGAATTTAACACACAGTTTAGATACCAATGAACTGTTTTTTCCCACAATACTTACTATACCAAATGTATGGGTTTTTTCCTCACACCAATGAATTCTCCACCTCTTTGGTCACCAACTAGGTTCCTACAGTCAGTTCAATTCAGACACTAACTACCCGGCATGATCGTCTAATACCACAAGTGTAAGGGCTCAGTACCACAAGGCTACCCCCATTTCTGATGCCAGTTCTATAGGTATTGGGTCCCCAGGTTACTCACACTTCTGACTAGGCTGCAGATTGGGGATTCCTCCGATTCTCCCCGTCAGGTTCCATAATTTGCTAAAATGCCTCAAGAACTTAGGAAAGTGCTTTACTTATAATTACTGGTTCATTATAAAGGGTATAACTCAGAAACAGCCAAATGGAAGAGATGGATCGGGCAAGGTGTGCAGAAGGGGTGTGGAGCTTCTGTCCCCTCTCTAGGTCTGCCTCCCTCCCAGCAACTCCACGTGTTCACTCTTTAAACCCCATCGTTTGGGATTTTTATGAAGGCCTCATCACATAGGTATGAATGATTAAATCATTGGCCATTGGTGATGGGTGCATGAACCTTTAGCCCCTCTCCTCTCCCTGGAGGGTTGGGGGTGGGGTGAGCTGGATGGAGCTGAAAGTTCCAGCCTTTGCTGGGCGTGGTGTTGCCCGCCAGTAGTCCCAGCTATTTGGGAGGCTGAGGCAAGAGGATTGCAAGTTCAAATCCAGTCTGGGCAAAATATTGAGAGACATCCTACCCCAATCCCCGAAGAAGTTCTAGCCTTCTGCCTTGTGGTTTTTTGGGCTGTCAGCCCTTATCCTGAGGCAATCTAGAGGCCCCAGCCAGGAGTCATCTTGTTAGCATACAAAAGACACTCTTACTGCTCTGGAAATTCTAAGGATTTGGAACAAAAAAAGTCTTTGGGAGAAGGACCAAATATTTAATTTTTATTGTACCACACTATGTCATATAAATGAAATCATACAGTATTTGTCATTTTGTGATAGGCTTATTCCACTCAGCGTAATGTCCTCCAGGTATACTTAACAGGTGCCAGAATTTCTTTCTTTTTAAAGGCTGAATAATACTCCATTATATCTGTATACCACATTTTATTCATTCATCCATTCATAGACATTTGGATTCCTTCCACCTCTGGACTATTGTGACTAGTACCTGTATGGTCAGTCTTTGATTTTAGTACCTTGGTTTTTCTTATGTCCTCTTGTGCTGGGCTTGGGTTAGGGAGTGCTAAGACATATGGGAGAGAAGGGTAGGAAGATGCTGAGTCTAACTTTGAGTAAACTCTTTGAGATAACCAAAGGTTATATCCTTAGTACATTGCTTTTTCAAATGACTTGTGATGATTGATTGAAACGGTCATTTCCAGTTAAGAAAAAAAAAGAAATACAATGCTCAAGCCATAAATATTAATAAGTCCTGTTTTTGTTTGTAACCACAGCAATAAGGAGCCATAAAACAGTAGTAGCATTAAGCATGTAATTAGGTTTTGAATATTTAGAATAAATTATAGAGATTATGGCCAACTCCAGTATACAATTTCAAGTCTAGTTTATTTTTATATTTTACCTTAATAATCTACAGATTTCAAGTATATTTTATTTACATTTTACCTTAATAATCTGTAAAATTTGACTCATTTTTGATACTAAATTCCAATCTTGGGTATTGTTCTTTTCTTTAGTTATTTTCTATTTATTCAAATATTTAAAGCTCTTGCTTTATTCAAAAATGTGTTTTCTATCTCAAATAATAAGTGGTAAAAGTTTTTAATTGTGTACTTACCACAAAAATATCATTAAACATTTGTTCATTCACTGATTCATTCAAACGGACACTTATTGAGTGATTAGTTTAAGACAAGGTTCTTAATATTGTGGAGAGTATTTATATATTATAGCCTCTGATTTCAAAAAACTTAGGGACTGGTCTGCATAATAAGGCAGAGAGGCTGGGCGTGGTGGCTCATGCCTGTTATCCCAACACTTTTGGGAGGCTGAGGTGGGTGGATCACTTGACCGCGGGAGTTCAAGACCAGCTTGGGTGACACGGCGAAACTCTGTCTCTCCAAAAAAAAAAAAAAAAAAAAAAAGGCCGGGCACGGTGGCTCACGCTTGTAATCCCAGCACTTTAGGAGGCCAAGGCGGGCGGATCACGAGGTCAGGAGATCGAGACCACGGTGAAACCCCATCTCTACTAAAAATACAAAAAAATTAGCCAGGCGTGGTGGCAGGCACCTGTAGTCCCAGCTACTTGGAGAGGCTGAGGTAGGAGAATGGTGTGAACCTGGGAGGCGGAGCTTGCAGTGAGCCGAGATCGCGCCACTGCACTCCAGCCTGGGTGACAGAGCGAGACTCCGTCTCAAAAAAAAAAAAAAAAAAAAAAAAATTTAGCTCCTCATGGTGCCATGTGCCTGTGGTTGGGAGGCTGAGGTGGGAGGATTCCTTGAGCTCGAGAGTTTGAGGTTGTGGTGAAGTGAGATGGCGCCACTGCACTCTAGCCTGGGTGAAAAAGCGAGACACTGTCTCAGAAAAAAAGGCATTAAAAAAAATTATCGTAAAGGTTAAAATGAGTTAAAATGTGATGCTCTATTAAGTTAAAAAATACTATGGATGTTTTGGAGAAGAGGGACTGTCTTCTTAATTAGAAACTTACAGAAGACTCTGCATAATAAATAATATTTTCATTGGATCAAAACAGCTCATTTGGCGTTATAGCAAAAGGAGGAAAAGCTATGTTTACATGTAAGACAAAGCACAAAGGCAAGAAAGTTATGGGTTTTAGGATCAGTGATTATGCTAGGGGAAAAACTATGGAAGTCGTAAGTTACCAGATTCTTTTTTTTTTTTTTTTTTGAGACGGAGTCTCGCTGTCGCCCAGGCTGGAGTGCAGTGGCGCGACCTTGGCTCACTGCAGGCTCCGCCCCCTGGAGTTCACGCCATTCTCCTGCCTCAGCCTCCCTAGTAGCTGGGACTACAGGTGCCCGCCACCTCGCCTGGCTAATTTTTTGTATTTTTAGTAGAGACGGGGTTTCACCGCGTTAGCCAGGATAGTCTCGATCTCCTGACCTCGTGATCCGCCCGCCTCAGCCTCCCAAAGTGCTGGGATTACAGGCGTGAGCCACCGCGCCCGGCCAAGTTACCAGATTCTAAAAAAAGTCAGACCTCTAGGGCTTTCTAGGGATATTTGTTATTCATGAGGTATTTAATCCTGGACTGTGTTCTGGGCTATTTTTTTAAGTATTGGACAAAACAGCTTGTGTTGTTTTCTTCATAAAGTCAGAGAGACAGAAAAATAAAACAGTTTCAAACTGGCAAATACTGTGTACTGTGAAAGCAATGAACAGGCTGCAATGAGAAGGAAAACAGGGAGGGAATCACCATGTTTTATTGGATGGTTATGGATGGCCTATCTTAAGGAACAGTCCATTTCTATCATAAGGGAATGGCTATGTGAATGAATTTGTTGTGGGAGAGGAGGAGATTGATTAGTCAAGGATGGCTGCCAGGCTTCTGGCTGAAGCACCTGGGGTTCCATGTCTAAAATGGGGAGCAACTGAAGAAGAATGGAGTTTCGAAAATGGGAAGTTCCCTTTAACGTAAGTTCTGAGCTTCCTTGAGATATCCCAAGTGGAGTTGTTAGGTAGGCCATTTTATGTAAGTGTGGAACTTGGGGAAAGTGTCTTGAGGAAGTAGAAAATTTGTGAATCATTAACAAATGGATGACATTTAAATCAACATAAATGGATGTGATCTACCAGGCACAGTGGCTCATACCTGTAATTCCAGCACTTTGGGAGGCTGAGGCGAGCGGATCACTTGAGGCCAGATGTTCGAGACCAGCCTGGCCAACATGGTGAAACCCCTTTGCTACTAAAAAAATAGAAAAATTAGCCGGGTGTGGTGGTGCACACCTGTAATCCCAGCTACTTGGGAGGCTGAGGCAGGAGAATTGCTTGAACTCAGGAGGTGGAGGTTGCAGTGAGCCAAGATTGCACCATTGCACTGCAGCCTGGACAACAGAGTGAGACTATGTCTGAAAGAAAAAGAAAAAAATATATAAATGGATCTGATCCCTGGTGAAAGAGAGATGAGGGATGGGACCTGGGGCCACAAGGGACTTGGCTGCCATAAATTAGAATCAGACAGATGTGTTGTGATTTCTGATTTTTTATTTCTCTTATTACAGCTTGTGTGATTTATATTGTGATCAGTTCTGAAAGAAAACTAGGTCTTGCTGTGTTGCCCAGGCTGGAGTGCAATGGTGCAGTCTCAGCCCACTGCAACCTCTGCCTCCCAGGCTCAAGTGATTCTCTTGTGTCAGCCTCCCGAGTAGCTGTGACTACAGGCATGCCTCACCGCACCCAGCTAAATTTTTGTATTTTTGGTAGAGACGAGGTTTCACCATGTTGGCCAGGCTGGTCTTGAACTCCTGACCTCAGGTGATCTGCCTGCCTCAGCCTCCCAAAGTGATGGGATTACAGGCATGAGCCACTGCAATGCCTTAAGCATTATTCTTGAAGATAACTTTGATTAAAAAATGATAAAATCAGTTCAACCAATAACATGACAGAAATAAGCATTACATTACTTGTAACAGATGGCAATTATTACATTGGTTGTTTGCATATTTAGATTTATTTTCTTCCTATAGGTATCCTGCACCCCATGTAACATACCAATTGGAACCCCAGTGAGTGGCTATGCTCTCTATCAGCGACACATTAAAGCAATGCATGAGTCAGCACTCCTGGAGGAGCAGCGGCAGAGACAAGAACAGATAGATTTGGAATGTAGAAGTTCTACAAGTCCATGTGGCACATCCAAGAGTCCAAACAGAGAGTGGGAAGGTAGGTAAATAGAGCTATCACCAAGAGAACTTTTATGAAGGGAAATAAAGCTAAACCCAAAAGCAGTGTCCATTGTGCTTTGTAAGTTGTCAGCCTCCCAATTGATTATTATATTTGTTCCTAACAGACACAGTTCCTTAAATTGACCTTAAACTGTGAAGAAATGTTAGTATTATTAACTACTAAAGGATGCCAGTAACATTTTTAATAGCATTCTAGTTAATGTGAATTTTCTGATATTCATCTTTATGCTGGAAGACATTATAAAGTCACGCTTTATGTTCCATTCATCTGAATTTTCAGCGTAAGTGAGAATTGTTGTCCTGTCCTTGAAGCAAATCACCTTCAAATATCACATTCTCTGGTAGATGAGAGACACAACTTTGTGTAGTGGATATTCCCAATCAGACGCTGGCTAAGCCTTCACCTTGGCATTTGCCAGCTGTGTGGCCACAGGCAAGTCACTTAACCTTTCATAGCTTTAGTTTTCTCATCTGTAAAATGAAAATAATAGTACACGTCTACCTTGCTGTGGTTGTAAAGTTAAGGAAGGAGCATTCGGTATTGTTATATAACACGTGGCTCTGCGTTATTTTATGTATAATGTAGCATGTTATTACATATTAATTAGTGTATTAGTACTGTATATACACAGTAGGTACTGTGGAGGTACCTGTTTTCATTGTTACATCACTGTTTTTATTTCAAGTGATAGATCTGATTTGGTCCGTTGCTGTTTTAGTTGGTGTGTGATACACTTTTACTTTCTTTAAAAAAAGAAGAAAGGGGTGGTTTTTAAGTTTTAATACATTCTTCTGACATGGTTAGAAGAATTGGCACATGTTTCTGGTTAAAAATGAGTTTATTGTCTACTTCTATGCTACAATATGCTTAGAATGTAAGAATGCTGAAATAGAATGATTCAGAAGATTCTTTACAGTACTTTATTTAGCTAAATAAGAGCTATTAGCTTTACAATGCCATGCATTCCAAGGGTTATTTAATATAAAATAGGAACTGTGGTACTTAACTGATCATGCTGACTCTGCCCAGATCACACCAATATTGAGTTATTAGTTGCCTAATACACTGAACCTCTTCTATTAGAGTTTTAAATGTAAACTTGTTAATCTTTTAAACATAAATCTTGTGCTAGGAAAAATGTGAACCAGAATGATAATATCCACCAAGGAGTATAAAAGGTGCTAAATGAATATTTCCTTGAATGAAGATAGAAATATTGATAACTTTTAGGCTTTTACTCTGTTGGTTGTAGGGAATTCTTAATCCCTAGTTCTGTAATTGACACATGTACTCAGTAGTTACACCTTAAAGGAAAGAATTATAAATGAATGACATAATGGAGATATCCTTATCGTGTTTCACTACAGGGTATTAATGGACTTATCGCAGGTGTTTGTCTTTTGAACATTCCAATTATGAGGAAATCCATAAGTGGAAAATGATACTTTAGAGAATAAAAGTCTCTGGATGTATTCCTTACATTAATTATTTAGGATAGATTTTGTGAAGAAGTAGTAAAAGTTAGAAAAATGACATTCAGATGGTATCATTTGTTGAACTTATGCCAAAGCATAACATTATTGTTAGTAATATCTGGGTCATTTTAACATGGATATCATAATTTTAAAGCTGCAGTATCTTTTATTGGTCTGCTTTATAAAATGAGTTGTATTTGGGAACTGGAGAAACTGAACCAGGCTAGAGCCCCAAATTCTGAGACTCCAAACTGTGAATTATATTTCTCTATGTTAGTCACATTAATACACGTAGTTTAGATCTCAATGGTATCCTAATTTTTAATCATAATTCAGTCATCTTAAAACCAAATTGTAATTATACTTTTGATTAGTATGACATTAAGAATTTTACAGTTTGGTCGAAGGTGATGCTCTACAAAGTAGGGAAAGTTTATCCAAAGGTTGTTTTGTTTTAGCTAATCTCCCTAGTGTATTCATCCTGTAATTTGTTTAACAAGTACCGGAAGTCTTTTCCTTGAGTCTATCCTGTAGTTCAGTGTATAGGATAACCTTTCAAATAACATTTAAATGTTTGCAGTTAAGATGCTTGTGTCTAGAATGTTTGACAAAAACGGTTTAAATTTAACCTTATAGAACAGTTTATAGAATGTGAAGAAGAGTGATAGTATGGATTTATGTGTAAAGTATCACCAAATATTGGTACAGTCCACCTGAATTAGGGCCATGGTTTTTACTTTTCCGCTTCATGGTCTCTTTTTAGCAAGTCACAGGCAGCACTTGTTGTCCAACTATTTGGTTGTATTTATTTCTCTTAATGTGAATGGTATAAATAATTACTGTAGGTATGCCTGTTTTAAGTTGCTTAAAGCTTTTCCCATCTGTAGAAAAGGTTGAAAAAAAACCTTTGAGAATTGTTTTTACTTACCGGTAACATTTACACGAGTTGACCTCTGCTTTACTGATAACTTCTAAGCCTCTTTTCTACAGTGAGGGAACTCAAACTTAAGCATATGGAGGTAGAGTTAGAATTGAACTTCTAATGCAAATTTAACAAAATTATCCAATTAAAATAAGAGTTAATGCTTCTGTGTAACTGACCCTAGTTTGTTACATGTTTATTTTGTTGCTGTTGCTGTTTTTCTTTTCCTGCTCTGGGTACATGGTGATTTAAATAGCTGTGTTTAGAACCATCCAAATTTCCATCATTTAAAAAAAAAAAAAAACCACTACTATGACCAGTGGATTTTTTTTTTTTTTAAACATAGTTACAAACTTACTGGAAATGGTAAAATAATCAGACATTGGATTTTTAATATATTATCATATTAAATTCTCTAGGAAAGAAGTGGTGATTTTCTTTTGGAGTTGGGTTATTTCATAAATCTGTTTTCTCAGTATTAGGACACTTACTCTAATTCATTATATTAGTATGTCAAAGAAGGAAAAAGTACCGTCATCTTGATGGATACCCCAGAGACATCTGAAATTCCACACCCAGTCCTTTAGTGAGACACTATTGCACTGTGGTTTAGAGCTAACGGTCCGGAATTATACTGCTTTTAAAAAAATCGCTGGTAGACCTTGATTGGGCAATTAGATGTGATTTTTCTGAGCCTCAGTTTCCTCATCTGTAAAATGATGTTAATAATCACATTGGTCTTGAGGGCTAAATAGATATTATATGTAATGCACACTGCCTAGCACTTGAATATCAGTTGATATTTTTGTAATTGTTTCTGATTTTTAAAAGCACCTTACAAAAGATAGTGTAGTAAGGAAATAAGAGGTTTAGGTATTTGAAGGGAAAAGACAAATTATTTACAGGATAAGATTATTCACCTCGAAAGCCTAAAAGAATCAACTGAAAAGTTATTAGAGCTAAAAGGAAAGTTCATTAGGTTTCTCAGAAAAAATATTACACAGAAATCCGCATCTTTCCTGTATGTCTGCAGTAATCAGGTTTATTTATATAAATTCATATATATGAAAGAGATGGTTTTCTTACCAATATGACATATCTAGGAATAATTTTTAGCAAGCAATGTATAGAACTATCTGACAAAAACAAGATTTCTCAACTCGAAAACTCATTATAAAATGTCAAGTCACCCGTGTTTATTCATAAATTTAATACAAGTCTAATGAAAATTCCAGTTATTCTTTGTTTTGAGAGGAAGTACTCAAAATGATTTTAAATTTAGATTTACTTGGAAAGATAAATGGATACAACTAGGTAATGAAAATAATAAATAAAATGAGTGGGAATTTATTCTGACAGACATTAAAATGCTACAAATCTAAGTGGTCAGGGTTACAAATTTACTTTGTGCTTTTTTGATTTTCAAAAATTACAGATGTTTCATTTTAAAAAGAAACTATATATTTTAAAGTCTTAATATGACTGCATTTCTGGCGTGTCCTTTAAAATGTTTAAAGTTTCTTTATGCTTTATGTGGAGATAACTTACATGATAAGTAATTTTCATTAGTATTATTGTAGTTATATTCATGGTTTTTATAAGCTTATATAGAATTTTTGGATTAGTTTGATCTGCATCTTTTGAAAGGCTTCTTCCATTTCTTAATTAAATTTATTTCTGTGAATATTAGCAAGGAGTGAGCTTCAACAGGCTAATTATAAGACTTGTGAAATCCTCGCAAAGCTAATAACCTCCAGTCAGGCCAGATTTGAATTAACAGAATTGCCTGATAATCTGATGTTTGCCTGTTGTGATTCTATTGCATGTGAAAACACTTGATTCTCCTTAAGAGGAAAGAGAAGTTCTTGTTCCTTTAAAGGGAAAACTCGTAAATGAATTTTTGAGGATACACAGGAGATTTAGATTTACAGGATTTCTTAACTTCTCTGTGGGTGGATTTTGCCCCCAGGAGTTTTAGACTTTAATGTTAGTTTATAGTCGGATCTGCCCCTGGATGGTGTGGGCTTGGTCCTTTCACACTTACTATTTTAATTTGGGGTTCTTCCCTTATTTTGATAACTTTAACTTTCATAGGAAAATCAGTCGCCTATATGCCTTATGCTGAGGTCAAACGTGCTCTAGAACAGGAAGCACAGATGCACAATACTGCAGCAAGGTCAGCCTCACCGTGTAGGCTTTCTCCAAGAGAAGTCAGTAAAGCCGCTCCACAGCCTGATATGAGTGCAGCCCGCTATAGTGTCCCGCCAGGTAATTATCACTCCTCTGTGCAGTGGCTGCTGGCCATCCACCCACAGATGTTCCACGTGGGTGGTTTAATCTTGTGAATGAACTGCTCTTCCAGGACATGTCCTTGCTGTTTCAGAATGACTTTGTTTCTCTGCATTCCATCATCAGTTGTATTTAGTTGAGTTCACTGGGCCACTGGGAAATTTGTGTTCACACATTTATACTGTGACATTGACTGGCTCTTCCTTTAAGAAGAGTACATGAATTTGTAAAAGTCTTGAGATCTCCCCATCCCCAAAATTCAAGTGTTCTGTGAGATCCGGAATCAGTAAATGTTTCTCAGAATATGCAAGACGCAAGAAGGATGTATAACTGGTTGTCAGTCATGTCTGCGCATTCTATGAAGTAGTGTTATCAGCTGTTTTTAAGAAGTACCCTAAGAGTGATGGCGAGAGATAAAAATTTTTTAAAGACTGATGTTTGCTATGCTAAGCAGAAGTAGTTTGAAATGAGCATCAGCTTGAAAGCTCTGGTTTGAAAGGGAGTTGAATATTTCAACCCCACAAATAGTATTTGTGACTTAAATATGTATACAGGCTTATGTGAATGAGAAATTTAAAATAGAAATGTTCATTGTTGGTTTCATCTTGCATTTTTAAGTTTGTGATTTAAAAATTCAGGAATGACTGAGAGAGGTAACATGTTGTAAACTAGGAAATGGACTATTTTAAAATCATTTTTCTTTCCTTTTAAAAGTCCTTCAGCCTGCTCCACATCAAGTGATAACTAATCTCCCTGAAGGCGTTCGGCTTCCGACAACTCGACCAACCAGGCCACCGCCCCCTCTTATCCCGTCATCCAAAACCACAGTGGCTTCAGAAAAACCATCTTTTATAATGGGAGGCTCCATCTCACAGGTGAAACGACTTCTCTTTACAGTAGATTTCTTGTTGAATATGGCTTTGTTAAAACTTGTCCCTCCTCGCACTGATTTGTCAGAGTTCTAATAAATAATAATCTGTCTGAATATGCAGTTTCAACAGCTAATGACCAGAAAATGCAGCAGTCACTGTACTCTTGCCACAAATCAGAACTTTCAGTGAGTTATGTACCCAGATTGAGTGGTCATAGCATACCACCCATTTAATTACAGTTGGCACTTGGCATACCACCTGGTTTAATTTACATCACTCTAAACTTACCAAGTTTTAAACTTAGTTTCAAACAGTAGAATATTTGTTCACTAACATATGGTAAAGGCTCTAAATATTAAATTGTAGGTGGTTAGTATTATAATTTACTCTGACTTTGGCCACTAAATCTTTTTTCTGGTTCATTAATCTTTAAAAAATTGAGATATGGTCTGCTCTTCACAGTTCCATCAGTTTTGACTAAGTGTACATCAGTGGTCACACCCCTGTCAACTTACTGAACACTTCCATCACTTCAGAAAGTTTTCTCATGTTCCTTCCCAGGCCATCTCCCCTTCCACTGCCTGAAGCAACCACTATTCAACTTCCTGTTGTTGTAGATTAGTTTTGCCTTTTCTAGAACTTCCTGAGAATGGAATCAAACATGGTACTCTTTTGTGTCTGTCTTCTTTAACCCAGCATAATGGTTTTAGGGAATTCATCCAGGGTTTTATGTAATCAGTAGTTTCTTCCTTTTTATTGCTGAGTAATACCAGTTTGTTTATCCATTCTCCTGTTGATGAAAACCTGAGCTATTTCCAGTTTTCGGCAGCTATGAATAAAGCTGGGCATTCTTGTAATGGGTTCTTTGTGGACATATGTTTTTATTTTTCTTGTACAATTACCTGGGAGTGGAATTACTAGGTTATGTATGTTTTATACTTTTCCAGAATGGTTCTACAATTTTATGCTGCCACTAGCAATGTACGAGACGTGATTGCTCCATTTGCTGTTGTCAAGTCTTGGCCATTTTAGTCATACTTGGTGTGTAATAATATCTTATTGTGGTTGTATTTTACATTTCCCTGACAACAAACAATGTTGGGCACTTTTCATGTGCTTATTGGCCATTTGTACACCTATGAAGTGACTAAGTCTGATTATCTGTTTCTACTGGGTCTTTTTGATACTGTGTTGTAGGTCTTTATTATGGTTGAAAGTTCTCTGTTAGATATATGTATTACAAATATTTTCTCTGTTTTTTTGTCTGTTTATTTTCTTACCGGTATTTTGATGAGAAGTTTCAAATTTTTATATAGTCTAAATATATATACACACTTTTTTCTCCTATGATTAGTTTTATTTTGCTAAGAAATCTTTGCCTGCTCCAAGGTTGTGAGATATTCGCCTGTGTTTTCTTCTGAAAGCTTTATAATTTTGGCTTTTATATTGAGGCCTGTGACCAGTCTCAAATTAATTTTTGTGTATAGTAGGAGGTCAGGATTAACATTCATTTTTATTTAAATTTCTAGTTGAAAAATAGCACCAATTGAAAAGACTTTTACTCATTTGATCGCTTTAGTTCCTTTGTTAGAAATCATTTGACAGTATATATGGGTCTGTTTCTGCACTGTCTCCATGCTGTTCCACTGATCTACTTGTTCATCCTTTTGTCAGTACCACAGTCTCGATTACTATAGCTTTATTGTAAGTCCTGAAATCATGTAGTATAAGTCTTCAGTGTTTTTGTTTTTCAAGATTGTTTTGGCTATTTGATGTCTTTTGCATTTTCATATAAATTATATAATCAGCTTATCAATGTCTGTCTCCCCCCTTTTTTTGGTTCCCAAGTTTTATTCAAGAACTCACACAAAACATTCCAGGTAAATGAGTTTTAGTCTTCATCTTCCTTCTCTTCTTTGTCCTGGTTAATTTGGAAGTAACATAATCTGAAATTCTCTTTGCTATTAGCAGCTATGCACGACCAATCACATAGCTTATTCTTCAGATATTTTTTGATGAGCTATTTCAAATACCCTTTGGAAAAAGGCACCTCAGAAGTTACGGTGCTTGTGTTCTTGGTCCTTTCAATAGTTATTACCCCTCCACCAAGATTCCCAGCTTTTCCATTCACTTTAATTCTGTCTTGGAGAAACTGCTGACAATTGGCAGCATCATCTACGGGGTAGGTCCAGTCAAGGGTATACTTCAGAACCTGCTTTTTTTCTTTTTTTGCCCTCACTTTTTCATGGGCACCTGGCAGCAGCAGAGGCAGAAACAATCTGTTTGTCAGTCTACTTAAAGAAAAAAAATTCTGCTGGGATCTCTTCTCTTCTCTTTTTTTTTCTTTTCTTTCCTCACTTGATTTATTTTATTTGCAGGAGTTGAAACATGTTTTAAGGGAGATTTTTATTTTTTCCCCCAAACATGAATCATTTAAGTAAAACCAACTTAACTATAGAAATGTAGCAAAGTAAGGGGAAAGTAGCACAAACCACCCAAGAGGCAAAGGTTGTGGGGAAGAGGTGGGTGCAGTGAGCATATAACATATGCATAATGCTTTATGATTCACCTGAAGGCGAGCACAGGGAACCATTTTAAGAGGATGTTTCCCCCTAAACATCTGAGAATGCTTCAAATTATAGTTTAAGGTTTAAAAGACCAAAAAAAAAAAAAAAATGAACCACCCATCTGCTGGGATTTTTGTTGGGATTGTATGAAATCTGTAGATCAATTTGAGGTAGAAGTGGAAATCTTAACATCGAATCTTCTAATCTATGAACTTGTATGTCTTTTCTTTTATCTATGTCTCTCAGCAGCGCTTTAAAGTTTTCACTTTAGAGATTTGTACATGTTTTGTTTGATGTATATTTGGCTATTTGATTCCTTTAAATTTTGTTTTTGTTTTTGGACAAAGTCTTGCTTTGCAGTACTGTGATCATAGCTCACTGTAGCCTCCAAGTCCTGGGCTCAAGCGATCCTCCCTCCTCAGCCTTCTGAGTGGCTAGGAATTTTTTTTTTTTTTTTTCCTTTTTTTGAGACAGAGTCTTTCTCTATTGCCCAGGCTGGAGTGCAGTGACACGATCTCGGCTCACTGCAACCTCCGCCTCCCAGGTTCAAACAATTCTCCAGCCTCAGCCTCCCAAGTAGCTGGGACTACAGGCGCATGCCACCCTGTCTGGCTAATCTTTTTGTATTTTTAGTAGAGACGGGGTTTCACCATGTTGGCCAGGATGGTCTTGATACAGGAATACTGAATAGTGAATTGGTGAACATGGACATGAATTTCTTGTTGCTCATCTTAGAAGGAAGGCATTCAGTATTTTACTGTTAGGCAAAATGTTAAGTTTTTCGTGGATGTCTTTCATCAGATTGAAGATGTTTCCTTCCATTCTGAGTTCTTATATTTTTTTAGTTCCAGAATTTCTATTTTGTTCTTTTTAATGATTTCTTTCTCTTTGTTGTTGGTATTTTCTATCTGGTGAAATATCATTCTTGTACTTTCTTTTTTTTTTTCTTTTTCTCTCTCCTAGAACAATTCTGTTGCTCAGGCTGGAGTGCAGTAGCATGATCTTAGCTCACTGTAACATCAGTCTCCTGGGCTCAAGCAATCCTGCCTCAGCATCCTGAGTAGCTGGAACTATAGGCATGTATCACTATGCCTGGCTTTTAATTTTTTTTTTTATTTTTTATAGAGACAGAGTCTTAATATATTGTTAAGGCTGGTCTCAGACTCTTGGCCTCAAGCGATCCTCCTGCCTGGGTTTCCCAAAGTGTAAGGATTAAAGAAGGCAGGCCACTGCACCTGGCCTCCTTTAATTTAGACATGGTTTATTTTAGTTCCTGGAATACATTTATAATAGCTGATTTAAAGTCTTTATTCCTGAGCCCAAAGCTCAGGAATATTTTCTGTTCCCTGCTCTGTTTCATATGTACGGCTCACACTTTCATGTTTCTTTGCATATCTTATAATTTTTGGTCAAAAACTGGACATTTTGTATAATGTAGCAACTCTGGAACTTGCATCCCCCCGCCCGGACTTTTCTTTTCAGAGCTTGTTGTTTCTTTTGGCTGTTACTATTTGCTTAGTGACTTTTCTTAACTAATTCTGTAAAGTCTGTATTGTTTGTTGTGTGTAGCCACTGAAGTCTGATTAACTTAGTGATCAGCTAATGATTAGACAGAGATTTCCTTAAATGTCTAAAATCAGTAAAGTCAGTCTTTGCTGAGGGGCACTCTTTGTTGGGCACTTGACAGCTTTGCCTTAGTCTTTACTTTCTGGCGTGCAGAGCCTTAAGGGCAGTCTGAGTTGAGAGCAGTGGGGCCTTCCCATGTCTTTCCTAGGCATATTCATAGCCTTGCACATGCATGTAGCATTCTAGGTTCTAGGGAATATGTTGGAGCTTTTCAGACTCCATGAACATCTCATTCCCTGGCTTTTCCTTTTAAGTGTTTTGGTTAGCCTGTTGTTTACCCTGGCTGTTATCTACTGTCTCAGTCAGTGGAGAAGTTAATCAGTTGCCTCTGATTGTTTTTGACAAGCCTGCACCTCCTCTCCCACTCCAGTCAGGTCAAATAAAGACAGCTTTGTGAATGGAGTCTCCCAGAGAACCAACAGACAAGTCAAACAATGACAGTTATCTGGGAATGAGGCTTTTAAGGAGCTCCAACCTTGCTCTTTCCCTTCTAGTGGCTGCCAGGCAGCTGGTTTGCACTGATTGTGGGCTTTTGGTTTTCAACACTAGCATAGAGCTTGATCAGGAGAATGAGAATGGAACAAGTTAAAATGCCACAAAGCCCATTGTTTTTACCTAGATTCAGCTTTTTTTTTTCTTTTTTAAATAAATGTTTCCAGATTTCTACACGCCTTTGGTTAATTTCCAGGGTTCTTTAAAAGTTGATTCTTACATTACTTGAGACTGGGAGGTGGAGGTTGCAGTGAGCTGAGATTGCTCCACTGTACTCCAGCCTGGGTGACAGAGCAAATCTCTACCTCAAAAAAAAAAAAAAAAAGGAAAAGAAAAAAACGTTGATTCTTAAAATTTTTCCAGGTTTTCTTGTTGCTTTTATGGAAGAGAGTTTTTGGAAGTCCTTATTACTTTGCTGTATTTGCTGATACCACTCTCCATAGCATTTTTAGTTGGAATGAATATTAATAATAGTAGCTTACATTTTGATTGCAACATATAAGTGCTTTATTTATGTAATTTATTAATAGTAAATACTATTTACATGTAATGTATGGTAATTTTAGAAGACATATCCTACTCCCTTTAAATTTTTTTTATATTTAAGCAATCTACAATGAAGATTTTCTTGCTTTACAAAAACTATTCTTAGTTTTGGGTAGAAGGGATATAATTTTTTTTTTTTAAACAGAAATGGGAATGCTGACTTTGTGAAATTGACCTTGTGAAAAAACAATGTTTGTTTAATCTTTAAATTTTTTTTGTTTTTTCTTAGGGAACACCAGGCACTTATTTGACTTCTCATAATCAAGCTTCCTACACTCAAGAAACACCCAAGCCCTCAGTGGGATCTATCTCTCTTGGACTGCCACGGCAACAGGAATCTGCCAAATCAGGTCAGTGAGTTAATACAGTCATAATGCATCTACGTTTGTAGCATCACAGCCAGTAATTTAGTACTGGATTGCTTCATGTTTCTCTGCCTTTCCACAGCTACTTTGCCCTACATCAAGCAGGAAGAATTTTCTCCCCGAAGCCAAAACTCACAACCTGAGGGTCTGTTGGTCAGGGCCCAACATGAAGGTGTAGTCAGAGGTAAAATATGCTGGTTGGCAGAAATGTTAAACTTTTGTCCCCAGTAAATTTATTAAAGTAAGTTATTAATATATTTTAATGATGGGCTTTTTAAACTATAGTCTTTAAATTCTAAATTTGTTTTCTTTCCATGTAAAAGTCATTTTAAAACCTTGAAGTTCCATGTTTCAGCAGTTCTTTAGTATTATTTTGGAAGTACATTTTAATAAAACAAACATGATGGGTTTTGTGCTGCTTTTTTCTTTTCTTCTTAGTTGAGTACTCTCCGAAGTAGGGGCTGTTTTTTTGTGTTTTGGGGCAGGGGCTGGGGGTGTAATTTGCTAATAGCTTTGTTTGTATTCAGGTACTGCAGGAGCCATACAAGAAGGAAGTATAACTCGGGGAACTCCAACCAGCAAAATTTCAGTGGAGAACATTCCATCCCTACGGGGCTCTATCACTCAGGTTAGTCACGATCATCTCTGATATACTCAACGGAAGCTCAGGAAAAAATGATAAATAATTCTTAGCACTTTGGCTGTTTTGTGGCTTAAGTTCATTTTTCTGCATTATGGGACTAGGTCTCAATGGTAGTAAAACCTAGATCTGCAAACTGTCTCCACAGAGATGTTAATGTGATCATTTTGACTGCAAGCTATATTATGTATATTTTGGTTCATTTGAAAAGGTCACTTATTTGCAAACTGGAAAAAGAAATATGTTCTAATTGATGCAGCTCTTATTGTCTTCCTAGAAAAGCTTTTACCATGTGTTTAGCCTAAATAGAAATTGAGAAGAAAATCATTACAAATTATTTGCTTACTTTTGCCCTGGTGGAGAGGTAGTTCTAGAATCTTAGTATGTGAGCTGCCTTGTTAGAATCTAATGCTAAACCAGGGAATGTGGAGGGCATTAACAAAAGCACCAGAAACCTTCCAATTTTGGGCTAAATAAATCACCAATTTTGATTAATAAAATTTCTCTCAGTTAGTTGTTAATTTTAACTTGATATTTAAAAAGTTCTTAGCCTCTTTATGTATATGCATAAGAGGGAAAATTCTGTTTTGGGGAAATCATTGTAAACAGAAACCTGTGCCTTGCATTTTCTAAAGTGTTCATTCATTGTCACAAGTTTTTTCTTTGTCTAGTTGCTATCCTATAAGACAGTTGTTCTCAAAGTATGATCCCCACACCAGTAGCATCAGAATCACCTAGAAAATTGCTACACATATAAATGTTCAGAGCTTACCCCAGATTTACTGAAACGCAACCCTCGCTGGTGGGGACTGGCAGTCTGTGTTTTCCCAAGCCTTTCGCTGATTCAGCTAGGGCTTTGCTGGCCAAGTGTGGTTTGTGCACCAGAGCATTGGCATCACTAGGAAGCTTGCTAGAATAATGCAGAAATGTCAGTCCCCACTCTAGATCATGTGAATTAAAACCCCCATTTTAATGAGGTTCCCAGGTGATTTCTTTCTGAAATGTAGTTTACATACTACTTCCTTGAGTGGTTAAGTTAAAAACAGAAGAAAAGAAAGTTTTCATACTGACTCTTAAAATCTCTCTTTTTAGGCCAGGCGCGGTGGCTCACGCCTGTAATCCCAGCACTTTGGGAGGCCAAGGCGAGCGGATCACGAGGTCAGGAGTTTGAGACCAGCCTGACCAACATGGTGAAACCCCGTCTCTACTAAAAATACAAAAATTAGGCAGGCGTAGTGGTGTGTGTCTGTAATCCCAGCTACTCAGGAGGCTGAGGCAGGAGAATCACTTGAACCTGGGAGGCGGAGGTTGCAGTGAGCTGAGATTGTGCCACTGCACTCCAGCCTGGGTGGCAGAGCGAGACTCCGTCTCAAAAAAAAAGTCTCCTTTTATATTGGGTCAGTGTGTTTCTGTTTTTACAGCAAGCTAATACTTTAATATGGACAGAGGAAAGTAAATGGACCTGTATGTATTATTCTTTGTCTTCACTCTGGCATCCAAACTGTGGGAAGAAAGAGTATGAACTGGGCCAAAGGGGACTAAATTTTATCTGTTTAAAATCTGTTTGTGCATTTGACATGATTACTTCTGAAGTGGGTGTTAAGGATTTCTAGATACTTACTAATGAGTTCACTTAATGACTGGACAAGTAAATGTATGTCTCATCGCTTTTCTTAAGCATATGGTATCAGATTGTGCTCTCTAGGGTTTTAGCAGTCCTCAGAGTATAGTGGTGACCCTAAATGTGTGAGTAAACTCAGTCTAGGCCTCTAACTCCTATTTTACGCCAAGCTGCTCTCTCTTGCAAAGTGCTGTACATATTAGGTTCTATGAACAATTTTCCTTGAAGGAAGGGCTCGCTGCTTAAAGGAAGAGTAAAAAGAATCATGGTCATTGGCAACCCCAGAGGAGGATTGATGATGGTGAAAATACAGATAACCTGACCTAAACTGAATCAGTGTCACAACACGGAGGCATCCAAAGGCCTAACAACCTAGTAGTCAGTTTGATATTTGAAAGTTATTTTTCCCTCATATCACAATTTGAGAGAAAATTGTAGTACTCTAAAAACTTTATCATCTTATTTTTATTAGAAAATTTATATTAGGTTGGTGCAAAGATGTGATTTCGGACTGTGAATTTTAAATCATTATAACTAGGCTCAAACACATCTTTATCAGAATAGGAACCATTACAATCAACACATTTTTGCCAATGAGAAATAATCTTGTTTATTCTTGTAGCATAAAAATACATGCTTCGCAATTCGACAAACTCTTAGAAAGCATTTTCTCTCTCTTTTCTTTTCCCTCCCCTCCTCTCCCCCTCCCCCTCCCCTCCCCTCCCCTCCCCTCCCCTCCTCTCCCCTCCTCTCCCTCTCCCCCTCCCCTCCCTTCCCCTGTCCTCTCCTTTCCTTCCCTTTCCTTTCCTTCCTTTTTGCTTGCTTTCTTTTTTGATGGAGTCTTGCTCTGTTGCCCAGGCTGGCAGGTGGAGTGCAGTGGTGCCATCTCAGCTCACTGCAACCTCTGCCTCCAGGGTTCAAGTGATTCTCCTGCCTCAGCCACCCAGGTAGCTGGAATTACAGGTATGCGCAGCCGTGCCTGGCTAATTTTTGTATTTTTAGTAGAGATGGGGTTTCGCCACGTTGGCCAAGCTGGTCTTGAACCCCTGGCTTCAGGTGATCCGCCCGTCTTGGCCTCCCAAAGTGCTGGGATTACAGGCGCAAGCTGCCACACCCAGCCATGGAAAGCATTCTGCTGGTTGTGGAAGAATTTTCCCTGCATAAAGTTGTCGAGGTGCTTGAATAAGTGGTAGAGAGAGAGGTCAGGTGAATATGGCAGATGAGGCAAAACTTCGTAGCCCAATTCATTAAATTTTTGAAGCATTGGTTGTGTGACACAGGTATTGTCGTGGAGAATTGGGCTATTTCTGTTGACCAGTGCTGGCTGTAGGCATTGCAGTTTTCAGTGCATCTCATTCATTTGCTGAGCATACTTGTCATATGTAATGGTTTTGCTGGGATTCAGAAAGCCATAGTGGCTCAGACTGGCAGCAGACCACATTTCTTTGGTGCAAGTTTGGCTTTGGGAAGTGTTTTGGAGCTTCTTCTCAGTCCAGCCACTGAGATGGTTGTCGCTAGTTTTTGTATAAAATCTACTTTTCACATCGGATGTCATGATCCAATTAAGAAATGGTTTGTTGCCTAGAATAAGAGAAGACACTTCAAAAAGACAGTTTTTAAAATTTTCGGTCAGCTCATGAGGCACCCACTTACCAAGCTTTTTCACCTTTCCAATTTGCTTCAAATGCCAAACAACCGTAGAATGGTTGACGTTGAGTTCTTCGGCAACTTCTCGTGTCGTTGTAAGAGGATCAGCATCAATGATTGCTCTCAGTTGGTTGTTGTCAACTTCCGATGGCCGGCCACTATGCTCCTCATCTTCAAGGCTCTTGTTTCCTTTGTAAAACTTCTTGAACCACCACTGCACTGTATGATTGTTAACAGTTCCTGGGCCAAATGCGTTGTTGATGTTATGAATTGTCTCCACTGCTTTACGACCCATTTTGAATTTGAATAAGAAAATCACTTGAATTTGCTTTTTGTATAACATAATTTTCATTGTCTAAAATAAATATAAAACAGCAAGTAATAAGTCATTAACAAAAAACAGTGACAAATGCACATTAAAATGATATATTGCATAACTACATTCAAAAGAAAACAAGAACATAACCACATTTATTTAAGAATGTATTCCAGTATCAAACGGCAAATTTCAACAATGCAAAAACTGCAATTACATTTGCAACAACCTAATAAAAGCTGTTACATTTACTTGATTTTAATCCTTAAGAGAAACTTCTGAGAGTTAAATGCTGTAATAGAGTCCTCACATGAAAGTGAGAGCAAAGTTGATACACCTAATATACCTGTCATAATTTTAAGTGTTATGTGGCTGAGTTGAAGGATGAAGGTACAGGATGTCTTCATGTTGACAAAAATTCAATGTCTAATTTCCTTTCATGTATATGTGCTTTCTTCTTTGAAGCTATAGATTAGCCTGACTCTGTCATAGGTTAAATTTTCTGAGCACCTTGTGTTTTCCCTGAACTCGAGTGACTCCTCTGCTATTTATGCTTGATTTGATGGCAGGGCACCCCGGCTCTGCCCCAGACTGGCATACCAACAGAGGCTTTGGTGAAGGGGTCCATTTCTAGAATGCCCATTGAAGACAGCAGTCCCGAGAAAGGCAGAGAGGAAGCTGCATCCAAAGGCCATGTTATTTATGAAGGCAAAAGTGGACATATCTTGTCATATGATAGTAAGTATTGTATGTATGCACCAAAGCCAGTATTACAATATGTGCTAAAAACACAGGCTTGGGTTTTCCCACATTTCTGCTATCTGGAAGTCAGTTTATCTTTGCTGAGCCTATGTTTTCTCTCAGTAAATGGGGTTAGTAATACTTGTCTCATGAGAATTTTGTGAATATCAGCTCAGTCAATGAAAAGTAATTAACAATGCAGAGCTCATATTAAATGTCCCATAGGTGGTAGGTAAGATTATCGACTGTGGTCAGTCAGTTTAGCTTAGGTAAAGAGCCTTTGTTGAACTTTAATGGAATACTTTTATTTTGAAGAGATTCATGTTTTATTAATTAAGAATTAGAGGGTAGCTAGGCCGGGTGCAGTGGTTCACACCTGTAATCCCAGTACTTTGGGAGGCCAAGGCAGGCGGATCACAAGGTCAGGAGATCGAGACCATCCTGGCTAACACGGTGAAACCCCGTCTCTACTAAAAATGCCAAAAGATTAGCCGGGCGTGGTGGCGGGCGCCTGTAGTCCCAGCTACTCGGGAGGCTGAGCCAGGAGAATGGCGTGAACCTGGGAGGCAGAGCTTGCAGTGAGCTGAGATTGGGCCACTGCACTCCAGCCTGGGCGACAGAGTGAGACTCTGTCTCAAACAAACAAAAAGAATTAGAGGGTAGATAATATTCTGATAATTTTGATAAGAATATTAAATACTCCTTAATAAAACTATTTTAATGTCTATGTACATTTTTTTAGATGTCTTCTTGTTATATTTTCTCAGTAGTAGTATTTTATAAGAATGACTCAAATGTGATAGAAATATTAGCCAAAGTTTTGACTGAGTTTGAATTCTTATTTGCACCTGACTCTGTGACCTTGGAGTAGTCATTAGCTATGCTTTCTTTCTCTTCCAATACAAAGAAATAAAGTATGTGTGTACATAGTGCCAGATGCTGCAAAATGCTTGATAGCACTCTTATTTCCCTCTCCTTTACATGTCTGGCATATTATGATTAACATTTTGTTTTTGGGGTTAAGAAATTAATAATGTATGAAAGAAACACCTCGGTTTCTTTCCACATCCACGAAATCACTAAGCCATTTCTGTTTATTTTCCTAAAGTGTCTAGAATCCATCCATTACTCTATATTCACCACTGTCACCATCATCGTTAACCCAGCAGCCACCTAACTCATCTCCCTACCTTCAGTCTCACCCATATTCAAAGTGTGTACCACGTCACTCCTTGATTGATTTTTCCATCACCCTTGATATAACTGCAAACCCCTACCTTAGCTTTATAACCCCTCCAGGAGCTGCTTCCAGCTTAGCTCTTCACATTTTTCCCTTCTTACTTTTCTCTTTAGTCCCCTATATTTACCTCCCCCACACTCTTCCTCCCAACTCCACTCTACACATTAGCCAGTTACCAAGCTTACCTTCTTTTAATGTACCTTTCTCTGTCTCACCTTAGGGTCTTTGTGTTCACTGTTCACACTGCCTATACTTTTTCCTACTATTACCTTTGACTTGAACAACTCTTATTCATCCTTCATTCTCAGCTTACACATTGCTTCCTCTGAGCAGGCTTATCTGAACCTGGAGGTGTTAGGTTTCTCTCCTAGCATTTTCATAGCACATTATACTTCTCCTTTCATAGCTTATTGTACTACATAATCTGTACCTACCACTACTGGGTAAGTTTCATGCAGAAAGGGACTTAATATGTTAATCTTATCTGCAAGCCTAGCTTATGCCTAGCACACAGTGGGCATCAATAAACACATTTGAATGAATGAAAATATTTTCATGAATCATCTACAGATATTTTATTGTAGGTTAAGACAAGTTTTAATATTATTATTTTTATAAGATAGACTATGAAATTAACCTATTTACTGTACATTGTATACCATGTGCTCTGTCTAAGCAAGTCTTGTTTGTGTATTCTGTAGATATTAAGAATGCCCGAGAAGGGACTAGGAGTCCAAGAACAGCTCATGAAATCAGTTTAAAGAGAAGCTATGAATCAGTGGAAGGAAATATAAAGCAAGGGATGTCAATGAGGGAGTCTCCTGTATCAGCACCGTTAGAGGGTAAAGCATTGTTTTCAGAATGTTATTTTGACACGTTATTTTATATAGTAATTTTGCATTGTTGAATTAAGTTGGATGCAATTTCTGTCATTTCCACCTGAAATGTATATTTGTATTGATATTAAGTTTATATCTGTATATAAAGTGGCACATAACAATGGAAGGAAGTAAAATTTAAGCATAATTGGTCATATCATAGGTTACTATTAGAATGTTCATATTTGAATGCTCATACAATTTGCAGATTATTCCTGTTTCAGCTAAGTGAGTTAAAAAAGGTAAAGTTTATTATGAGAACTTCTTTTTGAATCGTGAGACAGATAAAGTGGTGTAATGGATAAAGACATGAATTTAAATTTCAGCTTCACCCTTCCCTGGTAAATTCCTCTGAGCCTGTTTCTTCTTCTGTAAATTAAGGGATCGTACCTAACACTGTGTGAGGGTTGGAGGCAGGTGTCTGAACTGGTGCTGCTCATGTGATACGCCTTCAGTACATGATCAGTATGATTTTGTTTTGTTAATGGCCCACTTTGTTTAAATCTTAACCTGCCTCAACCAATTTTAAGCTAGATGAAATACTAAAAGCAGGGTAAGTCCTGTGTAATTTTCTAAGAGCTGTAGTTTTCTCTGTGTTAAAAAAAAACACACTTCTACTGTAAATATGTGTGATTATTTCTAACCCTTGATTTATATTTATCAGCAACAATAATGTGAAACTTCTTAGGAGGTTATTTACAACTCTTTCATTTCAATTTGCATGTTTCATTTAATATATTTTCCCTATTTTTATGGTATCCATATTTCCTGTTTTCCCTTTATCACAAGTATATTTCAAAGCTAAGCAATGGTTTCCAATCCTATATCTTCTTCCCTCTTGATAAAGAAGTGTTGGGATTTTAGACTTAACTTTGAAGGTATCTTTCCTTTTCAACCTTTCATTAGATGCCTTTGGTGGCCATTTTTTATTTAGGAAAATATTTACAAAGGACTGTGTGATGTCATATTAGGTACTTCTGGATAGTTCACAAACTTAAATTGACATTCCTTCCTTCATAGAGCATTTATCAAAAACGTATACTTTAAGAACAGCATTCAGTATATGTGAGTTGACATATACATTATGTTGAATAATTGAATTGCTTTCTTGTTTTGGAAGGGCTGATATGCCGAGCATTACCCAGGGGGAGTCCTCATTCTGACCTCAAAGAAAGGACTGTATTGTCTGGCTCCATAATGCAGGGTAAACTTTCTGCTTGTTTTGCATTTTTATTTATAACTGCCTCCCTGACAAAATAGTTTGACATTAATTTACAGTGTATTTCTGCTTTTCAAGATATTTTCACTTTTGAAATATTAAAGTCTTGGTTATTACTTTTCTGCCTCTGAGCTACATAATTTATTGGAAGATGATAGTTGCTTAATCTTTTAATATAGATATATCTTTATTATGCAAGAACCATTCTGTGACTATTATGAATGATCCATTAATATCATATCTCAAGCAACCCTAAAGAAATAATGATTGATGAATACTGATTTGAGGATCTACTGTAAACAGAAAGTTAATTAGAAACTACAAGATGTCAAGGCATTATTTTAAATTGTGTTAAAATATATGTAACAAAATTTACCATTTTAACCATTTTTAAGTGCACAGTTCCGTGGAATTGTTGTGCAACCATCAGCATTATTTTAATGTTTCCTGAATTCTTTTTCAAGGGACACCAAGAGCAACAACTGAAAGCTTTGAAGATGGCCTTAAATATCCCAAACAAATTAAAAGGGAAAGTCCTCCCATACGAGCATTTGAAGGTGCCATTACCAAAGGAAAACCATATGATGGCATCACCACCATCAAAGAAATGGGGCGTTCCATTCATGAGATTCCAAGGCAAGATATTTTAACTCAGGAAAGTCGGAAAACTCCAGAAGTGGTCCAGAGCACACGGCCGATAATTGAGGGTTCCATTTCCCAGGTAGCTAAGTTTTGGCTCTTTTTGTCAGTAACTGATATTTATGGAACATTTAAAAAAGTGTGACTTAATAATTATAAGTGGTTCTTATTATGTCAGACCTCCTGGAAGTAAACATGAAAGTTTCCTGTACCTTTTTTTTTTTTTTTCTTTCCTCTGTGGACCAGGCTGGAGTGCAGTGTTTGATCACAGCTCACTGTAGCCTTGACTTCCTGGGCTCAAGCGATCCTCCCACCTCAGCCTCCCGAGTAGCTAGGACTACAGGCATGTACCACCACACCCAGAATTTTTGTATTTTTGTAGAGACAGGGCTTTGCCATGTTGCCAAGGCTGGTCTCGAACTCTTGAGCTCAAGTGATCTGCCCACTTCAGCATCCCAAAGTGCTGGGATCACAGGCGTGAGCCACTGCGCCTGGCCTTTGTGTAATGGCACGATTTTGGCTCACTGCAACCTCTGCCTCCCAGGTTCAAGCGATTCTCCTGCCCCAGCCTCCCGAGTAGCTGAGATTACAGGCACCCACCACCACGCCTGGCTAATTTTGTATTTTTAGTAGAGACAGGGTTTCTCCATGTTGGTCAGGCTGGTCTCGAACTCCTGACCTTAGGTGATCTGCCCACCTCAGCCTCCCAAAGTGCTGGGATAACAGGTGTGAACCACCATGCCTGGCCTTGTGTACTTCTTATCATCAGGTTTTCTTATGTCTATACCATGGAGTGTGGAATGTGGGAAAGTATGCAGCCTAGGATCAGTGGGGTTGTGATTGAGATTTGCAAACAGACCAAAAAAGGTCACCACAGTGAACTGTAACTGCCATGGGCCAGACATAGACCTGAGATAGAAAAGTAGCCAGATAACTTTGCCACCTGTGATGTTTGTTTCTTTCCCTTTAGGGCACACCAATAAAGTTTGACAACAACTCAGGTCAATCTGCCATCAAACACAATGTCAAATCCTTAATCACGGGGCCTAGCAAACTATCCCGTGGAATGCCTCCGCTGGAAATTGTACCAGAGAACATAAAAGTGGTAGAACGGGGAAAATATGAGGATGTGAAAGCAGGCGAGACCGTGCGTTCCCGGCACACATCAGTGGTAAGCTCTGGCCCCTCCGTTCTTAGGTCCACACTGCATGAAGCTCCCAAAGCACAACTGAGCCCTGGGATTTACGATGACACCAGTGCACGGAGGACCCCTGTGAGTTATCAAAACACCATGTCCAGAGGCTCACCCATGATGAACAGAACTTCTGATGGTATGTTACATTTGTTCCTTGGTCTGATCCTTTTTATTGCATTTAAAAAAAAAAAAAAACCTTTGTCAAGTAGTAAATATCAAATTGTCAGCTTTAGAGTGTCCCAAGATCTGCAGGTCATGCTTGATTCTAGGAGTATGGAAGGCTACTAATTTAAAAGTAGGCATAACTTAAGTAAAATACCTAATATTTAAATCAAGTGCAGATTACGATGTAGTCCAGAAATGCTGTAGAGTAAGTATATTTTTAGAGTGGATTTTCAGCCAATCGCATAAGGTTTTCTGGAAGTCAGTTTTGACACTGTTCCTTCAGCGGCAGTGTGGTGTGAAAGCCGAAGGTAGCCTCTGGAACAAGACTGCATAAGCTTGAATTAACATTCTTACTGCATAAACTCAGATGAGTTACTTAGCTTTTTTGTAGCTTAGTTTCCTGATCTGTAAAATCATAATGTAACATTAAGACCTACCTCTCTGGATTGTTATGAAGATCAAATAAGGTAGTACATGTAAAGAACTTAGAATGGTGCCGAGTATTTACAAAGGGCTCGATAAATGTGAATTATTCCTGTTGGTGTTACTGTTGTTATTGTTGTTGTCACTATAACCCCATGCTACTGGCAGCTACGTCAGTTGAGAAGTGATTTTTACCAAGTGGTCCCTATCAACCTGAGGCCCTTAAAAATGCATCCACTTACCATTTTTTATTATCATAACAAATTTATTGATGGCTCACATGCTACGTCCTGGGCTGGGCACCGTGAGCTGTAGAATAGTGTTGTTGGCGGGTATGAGAGGCGTAGCACAGAGTGAGGAGAAGGGGAAGTCCTTGTTAGGGATAGGGAGGTGAGTCCAAATGCTTGTAGCTTTAGTTTTGATGGCTAATTGCCCTGCAGAGGGAAGAGCACTCCATATTTGAGCACGCTGGGACTTGGAAGGGGATGTGATAAACCAGTGTGATTTCTTTCTTTGGGCATTGTGGTAAAGTTTATAGTATCAAAATATTAGTAATTAGATGTTATGGTTACACAACCATCATGCTTGTACTTAATGCCACTGTGAATTGTACCCTTTAAAACGGCTAAAATTATAAATTTTATGTTATGTATATTTCACCACAGTTAAAAAAAATTGAGGGAATTGAGGGTGGCTGGATGCGGCGGCTCACGCCTGTAATCCCAGCACTTTGGGAGGCCAAGGCGGGTGGATCATGAGGTCAGGAGACTGAGCCCATCCTGGCCAACATGGTAAAATCTTGTCTCTACTAAAAATACAAAAAAAATTAGCCGGGCATGGTGGTGCGCTCCTGTAGTCCCAGCTACTCGGGAGGCTGAGGCAGGAGAATTGCTTGAACCCAGGAGGTAGAGACTGCAGTGAGCCAAGATCATGCCACTGCACTCCAGCCTGGGCGACAGAGCGAGACTCTATCTCAAAAAAAAAAAAAAAAAAAAATTGAGGGTGATGGCTAATAAGTGTTCGAATATATATTTATTGGTGGGACAATCTGACCACTCTGAATAACAACATTTAAAAGAAGAGAGGCTGGAGTAGGGAGGAGATAGATATTGGTGAAGTAATGAGAAAGTCATTGTGGAAGAACAGAGGAAGGAAAAAATTAGTGAAACTAGTGATTAATGGGTAGGAAGGAGGTTGCATAACACAGGCAATGAGAGAAAACTGAAGTTTACTACATGTGGGGACAAAAGAATTTAGAATGTTAAAGTCATACAAAAAACAAAATTATTCATAATGAGATTTAAAGAAGAGTATTGAATTTTATTTTTAATGTTACATAAGGTGGTAAAATACTGGTGCTATGATCCAAAAGGTGACAGTACTCTCCAAATCTCAGTTTCTACTACTTGTTTACATTTTCATATTTTGCAATATTGAATGTTAAATGTTGAGGGGAAAGAGAAGATCCAAATACATGAATATAGTCTGTATTTGAATGGTTGAGAAATGGACAAATATTATCATACTTTGCAAGTTTCTTAAGAACTTGTGGCATTGGCTCTTTTTTTCCAGTTACAATTCCTTCTAACAAGTCTACCAATCATGAAAGGAAATCGACACTGACCCCTACCCAGAGGGAAAGTATCCCAGCGAAGTCTCCAGTGCCTGGGGTGGACCCTGTCGTGAGCCACAGTCCGTTTGATCCCCATCACAGAGGCAGCACTGCAGGAGAGGTTTATCGGAGCCACCTGCCCACGCACTTGGATCCAGCCATGCCTTTTCACAGGGCTTTGGATCCTGGTAAACACAAAATACAGTGATAATTTATGGCAAATAAATATGCCACCTGTATGACTTTTCAGCTTTCTGTTGTTGTACAATATAGTACAATTGCAAGTATCATTAATGTACAGCTCAGTGAATTTTCACCAACTAAATTCCCCCATGTTACCAGCACCCAGATCAAGAAATAAAATCAGCACCCAGTAAAGAACTAAAAATAATAGTATATGAAAAGCTCTCTTATCTGATGGCACGTGGTGAAGCTAGTTGAAAAAGTGGATTAATGTGAATAATTATGTTAAAATGACAGAGGCATACCTCAAACATGTTAACTTACAGCATAAATAGACGTTCATTTACCAGAACTCTGATCTAAGGCCAAGGCTTTTTCGTAAACAAGTGATTAAACCTCACTGTCTTATATAAAAGAAATTTTTTTTTTTAAGTAAAGCTAGAACTTCCAAGTAAAGACACTTCCAAGCAATCTAAATACAGAATCCTTCTAGATTTTTTTTCCAGCCTTTTAAAGTTGTCTAGTCCACACCTGATTCAACTTCTGTTATCAAGTCTTTCCAAAGCTATTAGTTTTCAGAGAAACCACTCTTCATTCTTCCTTGATTTACAAATTATGTCATTAAGTTATATAATTCTAGTAACAAGTACAGCTGGAAGAAACTTTAGAACACCACTGACATTGGTAGACAGAATCTGATAGGTGCAGACGTGCAGGTTTCTAGAGAGCAGTCTGTGCTGGGCAGAGGGCACTGTGTTTTACACAGGGAGGGGAGAGGAGCAGTCACATCGGTTGGTACAGAGAGACTCGGCTGGGCTGTTATAATCTGCAGGACCAGCAGCTGCACCTTGTCCTCCCAGGGTGCAGTCCTTGCTCTTCCTTGCCACTGTTGGCTGAGCCCAGTCACACATGTGTTTTCTGCTCAGACCTCTTCTCTGGCCTAAATAAACTCTTTGCTTAATAAGTATCCTTCAGGTGCAAATTAGGACACAGAATACTTGTGCCTCACTTTGGTCCTTAGAGAAGAATTTTTCATTATCAGTATGCTAAATTTTAAAAGTAAGAATTATAAGAGTTATTTACATTTCATAATAGCAAAGTACCTGTGGGAAATATTTTATCTAAAAGCTGTGTAAATGCCATCAAATTATTTGTCATTTGACAACACTGTTTCAGAGGAGCCCAATACCTATTACTTAGGGCACTGTCTCCCAGATTGTGTCAGCTGACAGACTTACCTAGCTTCTAGACGAAGGAGAAGCACATATTCCAGAAAACATGTTATTTGTTTTTCTAGGGAGAACATATACATATAAAATAGGTCACTCAAGTTCTCAGACAAAATGGAATGTTTCTAGCTTCTATTTAGTGTTTATCATAGTCTTCATTTTGTAGTGGTTTCATTTGCTTGTTTTTGAGCCTGAGTTGGATTATAATGTTTTGAGGAGAGAGACATTATCTTCTACTTTTTACCATGCCTACCCCTTCCTCGTGTCTTGTGTCTTGTGTCATTCTCTCACCTAGGGGTTGCTAAAAAATACAGCTTTTTGGCCAAATCCTGTTGCCACTTGTGTTTGTAAATAAAGTTTTATTTGGATACAGCCACACCATTTATTCTTTTTTTCTGTAGCTCTTTTTGTGCTACAGTGACAGAGTTGAGTAGCTGTGACAAATGCAAAATGGCCCACAAAGCCTAAAATATATTTACCATTTGGCCCTTTATGTCAAAAGTTTGCCAATCACTGCTCCAAACACATGGACTAATTAAATGCTTATAGTCTATAATCGTTTTCACCCCCTGGAGAGTAAAGTTACTGATTGCCACAAAGTGTTTTCGTATACATTTCTGTCGGTTGTATTGGATGATCATTACTATACAAACAATTTTATTTTCAAACACAACTCTTGCAGATGCCAGGTAAAAATATAATAAAGTTACATGTCAAAGATTGAAAGTAAAACTACTTGAGAAGTTTTTAGCTACTGTTATCCTTCACCTTTTCCATTACATCTCAGACATTAGAATGAATTAGAATTGATATTGCTAATACATCAAGGTCTAAAATAAATCCACCTTAATCCTTGTGGACTTAGCTAAGTAAAAGTCCCATGTGCACTAGCTCAGCACGTGATTTTTCTCTACTCTTTTGTACATGGTGTTTAGCAAATGCATTTCAGCCAGGACAAAACTCAGTGCCTTTCTTTCATTCTCTCAATCAGCAGCAGCTGCTTACCTGTTTCAGAGACAGCTTTCACCAACTCCAGGTTACCCAAGTCAGTATCAGCTTTACGCAATGGAGAACACAAGACAGACAATCTTAAATGATTACATTACCTCACAACAGATGCAAGTGAACTTGCGTCCAGATGTGGCCAGAGGACTCTCCCCAAGAGAGCAGCCACTGGGTCTCCCATACCCAGCAACGAGAGGTGTGTGTCTTTGCATTTCAGAATTCGTAGAATTTATTATGTTTACCTAGTGTTTCTTAGGTACTCAATAAATACTTGTTGAATGAATGATGGAAAGAAAGAAAGAAAAGAACACTATATCCTTCTTCCCATAGACTTTTTAGCCCAGAGACAACATTGAGACAAGGTGTTTTGGTGAATACTGAAATTAACTAAACCAAATCCTTGTGCTGAGTATTTGTAATCCATGTCTTACAAATTTGCTCTGTCTCTTTAATCTGCCCATACTTTGAGGTTACTGATTTGAAGTACAGTCTTCAATATCCTTCTTTAGAGTTAAAGAATGTCTTAAAAAGTAATGATGATAGTAAACATTTTTATTTATATTATATACAAATTACCCTTGATTCACAGAGATAGAAAAAATCCAAATGTCATGTATGGTTCTGTACCTTTAGAATAACACTTAACATAAATTGTATTGTCTTTTGGATAGGAATCATTGACCTGACCAATATGCCTCCAACAATTTTAGTGCCTCATCCAGGGGGAACAAGCACTCCTCCCATGGACAGAATCACTTATATTCCTGGTACACAGATTACTTTCCCTCCCAGGCCGTACAACTCTGCTTCCATGTCTCCAGGTGAGATTCTACAGTTGCATACCTCTGTGATAGAACCATCATGTTTACATTTTTACAACATAGCCTTTTAAGCTACCTTGGGCAATTTTTCCTCATTTGGTTTCTTGTTTTTCTTTTAACATTTAATAGTAGTTCTTAGGTGCCAGCTGTCACTAGATACCTTAGAAATGTCTTAAAAGCTTATGTTATGCTTCAGTTCTTACCCAGGACTCTTAATAAAACAAACTTCTTTTTCTCTTTTCTTGTTTTTTGTTTTTGTTTTTGTTTTGGAGACAGAGTCTGGCTCTGTTGCCCAGGCTGGAGTGCAGTGGTGTGATCTCAGCTCACTGCAACCACCATCTCCCAGGTTCAAGAGATTCTCGTGCCTCAGCCTCTGGAGTAGCTGGGATTACAGGTGCATGCCACCACACCTGGCTAATTTTTTTGTGTGTTTTTAGTAGAGACAGGGTCTCACTATGTTGCCCAGGCTGGTCACAAACTCCTGGCCTCCGGTGATCCACCTGCCTTGGCCTCCCGAAGTGCTGAGATTATAGGTGTCAGCCACTGCACCCAGCCAAAACAAATTTCTTATATCCCAAATTTGAAGCTTTTTGAAAAATTTTCAGTCACTTAGAATTTCAGAATTGTTTGATATACTCAGTCAGTTGATATTTTTATCTTTAAGCTGCAGGTTTATGTTTTACAGGACACCCAACACACCTTGCAGCTGCTGCAAGTGCTGAGAGGGAACGGGAGCGGGAGCGGGAGAAGGAGCGGGAGCGGGAACGGATTGCTGCGGCTTCCTCCGACCTCTACCTGCGGCCGGGTCAGTGGAAGGCACTGCTCTTCCATTCTCTGGACACATCTTAGTAGTCTTGTACACTGTGCTTAATGCTGTGCACAAAAAGTTTTGATGCAAAGAAAAATTCTAAGACAACGTTATTACAGGCCCCAAGTGAAAAACAGGTGAAAGTGCTGTAGCAGCTGAGATGGTGGAAACATGAATTTTACACGGAAAAATGTTTTCATGATGAAGATATCATTTTTATTTGGTGCAAACAGTGGACTGCGGTTGGGCCGGAAGATATTGGTCACAGAGCTTTCAAGGCTGAAAGAACAGCCCTAGCAAAAACTCCTAGATATGAAGGTGTTGTTGAGCTTGAGTTTAGAGGAGGAATGGAAAATACAGTTAGCAGCTTGTGTAGCATCTTGAATTACAATGAAATGTTGTGTCCAGGAGGCAGGTGACATGATCAGAGGGACATTTACACATGAGTGGAATAGGTGGATTAAAACCCTGAAGGGTGGGTATGGCTGGTCCCAGAAGGCCAGTGAGACTCCCAGTAGTTCATGTGCGTCCTAATGGCAGCCTGGAATACTTTACACTGGGAATGGCCAGAAAAGAACTGCTGGGAGGAATATCACTGTACACTCAAAGGACTTAACTAGATATGGGGAGTGAGAAAGAGATGAGAAACAAGATTAGTCTGCAGTAAAGATAGAGCATGATGAGGGAAAGCAAAGAGATAATGATTTTAGACATACAGATTGAATATCCCAAATGCTTGGAATCAGGATGTTTTTGAATTTTGGAATATTGGCATTATGCCAGTTGGACATCCCTAATCCAAAAATAATGAAGTTTGAAATGCTCCAGTGAGTGTTTACTTTGAGTATCATGTCAGCTAAAAAGTTTTGGATGTTGGAGCATTTCTGACTTGGATTTGGGTTGCCCAGCCTATACCTAATCTCATGTGTCCATGGGGAATCTTTTTTATCCATGGTATACGTGCCCTTTTCACTTCTTTTAATTAAATCAAATCATTGACCATGTCTGTATTGTAAGATACTCTGATCTGGTACTCAGAAGAAAAGACAGAGCTTGGAGATACTGATTTAGGAGTCACCTACAAGAGCTGAAGCTCTGGCTTGAATGAGATGTCCAAGGGGCAAGAGTGTCAAAAGAAGAGTAAGTCAGTCTTTAGATATTACCAGGAGAGTTGATTTAGGTCAGGGCAAAAGGAAGCAGAGACGTGGTCAGAGAGTTAGGTGCAGAACCAAATGGCACAGTGGCAGAAGGTTGTCACATTGATATTGTCATAGGAAACAAACCTTTGAAATCAATATGAATGGCAATATATGGAAGGAGCCCAAAAGTGAGTCATCATATTTGGTCCAATAAAATCATTTCTTAGGAGTTAAATAATTCAATGGTTGCAAAGCTCAAACACATTTAGCTGTAACTACTTCACCCAGAGGATCTTGTGTAATCTATGTATAGTAAGATTATCTATGTATCTTTATCTGTGTACAATAAAAATCACTTAAGAATCTGACTATAGGAAATGCTTTAATGAATTGTAAGGCAGAACTGTAATATTGATTCCATGTTAATTGCATAAAACATGGAAAATTGATAAGAAACCCTCATACAAATGATACATAACTTTGGTAGAGACTAGATTTTTAAAATGTTTGTGATCCTACTGATGAACAAAATTTATATTTAAGGCACAAAGATACCATTTCTCTGCATCGGACATGTAAGAAAGTTGATAAATATTGTGTTGGAGTTTCTGCAGAAACAGACACTCATGTTGTCAATGGCAGTGTAAATTGGTGTAGCCTCTGTGGAGATAAAAATTTTAAATACTCTTTCGTCTAGTAATTCCACGTCTAGGAATATATCCCATAGAAATACTCAGATAAGTTGGGCATGGTGGCTCATGCCTGTAATCCCAGCTACTCAGGAGGCCAAGGCAAGAGGATTGCTTGAGGCCAGGAATTCCAAGACCAGCCTCAGCAACATGGTGAGACCCTGTCTCTAAAATATATATATAAAAAATTAGCGAGGAGCCGTGGTGTGCACCTGTAGTCCTAGCTACTCGGGAGGCTGAAGTGGGACAATCCCTTGAAGCCAGGAGTTTGAGGCTACAGTGAGCTATGGAGTGTCACTGCACTCCATCCTGGGTGACAGAGCATGACACTGTCCCTTTAAAATTTTTTAATTTAATTAAAAAAATAAATATTCATAAAAGCTGATGAATGGTTAGAAGGGAGGAAAACTGCTGAGAAGCCTGGCTGAGGTGGTGGTGTCTGTGAGAAGAGGGGTGTGTGCTGAAACAGCTAGCTGTTATGAAGCCAGTGAGCATGTTAGAAGGTTGGAGTGAGGACACAGAACAAGACGAGGTCAAGAAGAAAGTGACTGGGGAGGGATTTGAGAGTTCAAAATCCTCTACGTGAAGTAGTTCTTACCAAGTCCAAGCTCTGACTTTGTTATGGGAGAGTTAGAGTTAAGTGAACAAAAACATACCAAATATTGTAGAAGTGTAATTGTGGGAGCCAAGTTTTTTGTGGGAAGATAATGTGAATGATTTCATTTCAAAAGAGAGAGCTTGCTGAGAGAGTCACCTGTGAAGGGGACAGTGAAGAAGTGAAGCAGGGCAAACTGTGGTTGAATGAAACAGTCTCAAATCCTAGTGTAGCAGTGGTATATTATTTTCATTATGATGCTTAGAAAGTTGTGCCTGATTAGATTTTGGAAATCATATACACACTAGAGTTTGAGGAAAAATTGGAAAGATGAACTTAACATGATTTGTAGTAGTACTTCTTGTTGGTGCTGTTTTATTTCTGGAATCAAGATTGAAATTTATCAGAGAAATGGAAATAACAGTAAATGATGGCTGATGTTTTGCTTCAAGTTACTGCTGCGGTTTTATTGCATCTTTATTTGGAAACTTTTAGAACATATTTCTGGAAAGACCAGAAAGTAGACTATCAAGTTTCTTGTCTTGTTTTCCTTTTTTCTATTTAGGTATGTTAGGAAATAAACAATCCATAAGCATTGCTTCCTTTTGTCTCTAGCTTCCTCCTTATGTCTTTGTTTCTTTTTCTTTTTCACCTCTGCAGGCTCAGAACAGCCTGGCCGACCTGGCAGTCATGGATATGTTCGCTCACCTTCCCCTTCAGTAAGAACTCAGGAGACCATGTTGCAACAGAGACCCAGTGTTTTCCAAGGAACCAATGGAACCAGTGTAATCACACCTTTGGATCCAACTGCTCAGCTACGAATCATGTCAGTCTCTTGTACATATTTTGACAAAAAATGTCTCTTGCATATACATTTTAAAATTTGTGACTGCAATAGTCTAAGTATAGTCATGCTTTTCTGCCCGTGCCATGAAGCCTTTTTTTGTTGTTGCAGTTTGTCCTTCCATCTCCCCACCACATTCCCAGCAAATGGTCTTCCCTTCACAGAGCTGTGATTTGGTTTTATTTACAGGCCACTGCCTGCTGGGGGCCCTTCAATAAGCCAAGGCCTGCCAGCCTCCCGTTACAACACTGCTGCGGATGCCCTGGCTGCTCTTGTGGATGCTGCAGCTTCTGCACCCCAGATGGATGTGTCCAAAACAAAAGAGAGTAAGCATGAAGCTGCCAGGTTAGAAGAAAATTTGAGAAGCAGGTCAGCAGCAGTTAGTGAACAGCAGCAGCTAGAGCAGAAAACCCTGGAGGTGGAGAAGAGATCTGTTCAGTGTTTATACACTTCTTCAGCCTTTCCAAGTGGCAAGCCCCAGCCTCATTCTTCAGTAGTTTATTCTGAGGCTGGGAAAGATAAAGGGCCTCCTCCAAAATCCAGATATGAGGAAGAGCTAAGGACCCGAGGGAAGACTACCATTACTGCAGCTAACTTCATAGACGTGATCATCACCCGGCAAATTGCCTCGGACAAGGATGCGAGGGAACGTGGCTCTCAAAGTTCAGACTCTTCTAGTAGCTGTATGTATTTCAATCCGAGTTTCACCATGTGATGTCTGAGTAAAGAATTACTTTATTCTTTAGATCAAATAGAACTATATGGTATTTAAAAATCCTAATGGTTGATAGTAAATGTAATGCAAAAATGTATCTTCTGCTGTTTTTATGATTATTTAAATATCCCAGTTTCCTACATATAAGCCTATCAATGTATCTTTCACAAGAAAACTGTATCATTCATGTAATTAAATCTGGAAAGTAGAAGGCAGACCTTATTAACATATTTAGGCATCTGAAAGGTAATGGATATATCGCCAGGCTCTGTGCTGCTGAGGTGTAATTTCTCAGGAAGCATTTGCTAGGACACGGTTCTGTATTTATGCCAATACCCCAAAGCCTCTAATATCCTTTTTCCAAGACACAGATTTTTAAAAGTGAGACTACCTATTATTGGTGATTGGTATTTATATTGCATCTTTTTTGCAAGTTGGATTTTGTTCAAGTCTGGTTAGTCATTATGATGGCTACACTGCAAATCTGTTAGAATTCACAGGTCTACATTAAAATGCTAGAAAAGTTACTTTTTAAATTTTCTTTTAAACTATTGCCTCAATTCTATGTGGAATTTCAGAAAGAACAAGCAAGTATTTAAATAAGCATCTGCTAATACTGGAAGTAATTTAATCATATATAGTCATCTTTCTGTTATCTCCATTGAATAAATTCAGTAGAGTTAGATGTCATGAAAAAAAATGATTTCTCATGCTCCAGAATGCAATGTGCAGTTCTTTTGATCTCTGAGTATCCACTAGCTTAATTATAATCTGTTTAGGTCATATCTACCTCATTGCTGAGGCTTTTAGAGAGAGAGGTAGTGTTGTGTAGACAAAAGACTTCTTTTAACCTGGGATTAGGAAAATCTGCAATACAGATTTTCTGCATGCAGAAAATTGCTAGCCGAGAAAGAGATATTCTGTAGTTGTATGAATAGGTCTTTTGAAGGGAAGTCGCCGGCACACTGGGAGCTCCCACCTGGGCTTATTGAATGATATAGCACATGGGTTCCTTAATCATTGGATTAAATATTTCTTTTCAGTTTGCATCACAAACCAAATGTTGCTGTAGGAATTTGATTTTCAGAAGGTGTGAAAATAGAAAGCTCATCTTTTCTGAGTGTCCATGTCTCTGTGTGTGGTTATCTTTTTTGTCACTGGTCAGTGAATTCCATGATGTCCAAAGGCTATGTACAGTTCTTCAGTGTGGTTTTCAGTTTGACTCTTGAGAGCCTTCCTCATCCTGAAGGTGAAGTCCATTGCTATAGTCTTGCCCCTTAAGGCTTCAAGAACAATGTGAACATGGTTCGGATTCTGACTTTCTACTGAGTGAATATTGGAAGTTGTAAGCAGATTTAGGATGTTGAATACATAAACAGTGATGAGTAACAGTGGATACAAAAGTCACAAATTACCATAAACTTCTTAGAATATAGTGATTCATTTTAGTTTCTCAATGATCATTTCTGTCCCATTTATCAAGTTTCCAATCTCCTAAGTGTACTAGAACCCAGGTAGCTGCAGTTTCCATGACCTGGTGGGGATAGGAAGGACTGTTGAGTACCAGAGGAGCAGGTGGTGGCTAGGGAGCAGAGTTCATTCAGTGCTCTCAGATTCTGTAGTGTAGTTTGTAGATGTGAAGAGCCCTCTGAATTCAGAGGTTCCTGAGCAGGCGGTTACATCTGCTCCCAACTGTCAGCTCTGAGGCCATGGCAGGACTGTGAAAAGCTGCCTGTTAGCCCCACTGCATAGCCCCTCTGTTTACTTGGGAACTGCATCTTAGAGGAGGTCCTTTTCTGATGTGGGTATCCTCCAGAGTTGGTTGACATCCTCCCTTTCTGGGGATATACTTCCCTTCAGACATTCTCTACCATTTCTGGTTATTTTCACAATGTAACACAGTGCTAAAAAATTATTAATGTTTGGAGTAACTTTTGTTAGCAATACTCCAGTTATTTGAGAAAATCATTATATAGTGTTATATAATCCATAGCTTTAAAATCATCATGGTGGTGAATGAAGCAGCTTTATAGCCTCAGCGTTTTTCTAAGAACAGAATGTCCCACAGAATTGGAATTATTGGAATCAGTTATTGAGATCTACTCCCTCATTTGTTTATTAACTTCTTCGATAAATGTTCCCTGGTGATTTCTTTTCCAGCTCCCAGGAAAATATCATAAATCTGTTCTCTGTTCTGCCTCATTCCAGTGTTTATTATTGGGCTTCAAAACATGTCTTTTTTTTTTTTTTTTGAGACGGAGTTTCACTCTTGTTGCCCAGGATGGAGTGCAATGGCACAATCTCAGCTCACCACAACCTTCGCCTCCCGGGTTCAAGCGATTCTCCGGCCTCAGCCACCCGAGTAGCTGGGATTACAGGCATGAGCTACCACGCCCTACTAATTTTGTATTTTTTTTTAGTAGAGACAGAGTTTCTCCACATTGGTCAGGCTGGTCTCAAACCCCCAACCTCAGGTGATCCACCTGCCTTGGCCTCCCAAAGTGCTGGGATTACAGGCATGAGCCACTGCACCCAGCCTAAAACATGTCTTAAAGCCCATAAAACTTCAGAAAACCCTCATTAACCTGAAATACCATTGAACATGGTTGATCAGAATTGAAAATCTGCTATGGGTGTGAAGAACTTAGACTTCAGAAACTTTTCCCAGGATTAGTTTTGAAATAAGATTTTCTTTTCTTAAAGTATCTTCTCACAGGTATGAAACACCTAGCGATGCTATTGAGGTGATAAGTCCTGCCAGCTCACCTGCGCCACCCCAGGAAAAACTGCAGACCTATCAGCCAGAGGTTGTTAAGGCAAATCAAGCCGAAAGTATGTCTTCTTAAGCTACCATTTACATGTTTTCATATTTGCATTTACCATTTGCTTCTAATTATCTGTCTAGACCATAGTAAGAATTAACTTGTTTTGTTTGTTTTAGGGTAATCTTACATGAGCCTGCTTTAGAAACAGCTATCAATTCTTTTTTATTTTTTAATGATACAGAGAATAGTTTATATTAATTTTGTTTGCTTACTCCTGCATTTATATTTTCTTCTACTATTCCTCAGACTTCTTCAGTGAATAATATTTTTTTTCCAAAATTAAGATAAGTTCTTTGTTTGGAGCTATGTACCACATCCTTTCATGTGTTCATCTGAATTATATTTAATCTTTGATAATGAGTGAAAAGCACAGACATTCCTGGAGTAAGACATCTATGTGTTCTCTACTAGATGATCCTACCAGACAATATGAAGGACCATTACATCACTATCGACCACAGCAGGAATCACCATCTCCCCAACAACAGCTGCCCCCTTCTTCACAGGCAGAGGGAATGGGGCAAGTGCCCAGGACCCATCGGCTCATCACACTTGCTGATCACATCTGTGTAAGTTTTTCATTATTCTTAGTTAATTTTTCTTTTTTGATCATGGGGAAAGCAGATTTCATATAGAAAAAGAAATTTATAATAAAGATATCTAGATTTCTTAATACTTTTTTTTTTTGCAAGTACTCAATGAATTTTACCACTTCCTTCTTTTCTCATTCACAGCAAATTATCACACAAGATTTTGCTAGAAATCAAGTTTCCTCGCAGACTCCCCAGCAGCCTCCTACTTCTACATTCCAGAACTCACCATCTGCTTTGGTGTCTACACCTGTGAGGACTAAAACATCAAACCGTTACAGCCCAGAATCCCAGGCTCAGTCTGTCCATCATCAAAGACCAGGTTCAAGGGTCTCTCCAGAAAATCTTGTGGACAAATCCAGGGGAAGGTATGATCTTTATTCCAAATTATATATAAATTTCCCAACAGTAAAACAAATGGAATATATCTACAGGATAAGGAATTTGTTTCTCACAACTAAAGTTCATTTGCCTTTATTCCCAGGAAAGTGTAAATGAGCTTTCTTCCCCCTGAATATTATTCTTAGAATGTCCACTGTCTTGGCATTTGGTACTATGACTTTTTAATATATGTTCAAAAGATGATTATATTCTGTTTGTTGGTTTGTAAAGACAGTTAAGAAGAATGTGTAGTTTGGTAGTGGTTTGGGGACACTTCAGTGGTCCTTCCGAATAATACCTCTCATATTTATCTGTCTCAATGGTTTCTACTGGGTCAGCATCAGTAGAAGTTTAAGAAGGTGATATTGGCCAGGCATAGTGGCTTATACCTATAATGCCAGCACTTTGGGAGGCTGAGGTAGGAGGATTGCATGAGCCCAGGAATTTGAGACCAGCCTGGGCAACATAGTGAGATCTCATCTCTACAAAAAAAAGTTTATATATATATTTTTTGTTTGTTTGCTTGCTTCTGCATTTATATTTTATTCTAGTCCTCAGACTTCTGTCAGTGAATAATTATATATATGTGTATAGATATACACACATATGTATACACACACACATACATATTTTAAGGTGACCTTAAATAAAGGAAAGGGAAGCCAATAGTGGCATCATGAGTGGAAACATGTTATATGCCAGGGCTCTGATAAAGAGCATATCTTCTTACCTGATATTCTGTGCTTGGTTAAAATAAAGTGGACACAGGATTCTTGCTTCAAAGTGGTAGACTAAATACTAGCAAATGTTAAATTATAGTTAACAAGCACAAAGGGAAATAAATTTAAGAATGCTGAGAAGGCCGGGCATGGTGGCTTATGCCTGTAATCCCAGCACTTTGGGAGGCCAAGCTGGGTGCACCATCTGAGGTCAGGAGCTCAAGACCAACCTGGCCAACATGGCGAAACCCCGTCTCTACAGAAATACAAAAAAAAATTAGCCAGGCATGATGGCAGGTGCCTGTAATCCCAGCTACTCAGGAGGCTGAGGCAGAAGAATCGCTTGAACCTGGGTGGAAGAATAACTTGAACCCAAGATCATGCCATTGCACTGCAGCCTGGGCAACATAGTGAGACTCCGTCTCAAAAAAAAAATAAAATAAAATAAAAAGAATGCTGAGAACAAGACTGAGATATGGGCAGATCAAAGATTCTGGCAAATACCTGGAAGACATAGAGGACAGATGAGCCAGAGTAATGGAAGCCATGGCTCAGAGCCTGAAAAATAGAAATTTGTAGCAGAAGTGATTCTCCAGCCTACCTACCAACCCATCAAAGTGAGCAAAGAGCAGAAAGAAGAATATAAATAAGAAGCTAAATGGTCTTCTTTTTAAAAAAAGATTATTGTGGGTTTTCAAATACATACAAAAGTAGAGAGAACAAGTATAATACACCTCTAGGTATCCATCACCCAATTTTGGTAATCATCAGTGTATGACGAGTTTTGTTTCATTTTTATCCCTGCTTGCCCCAACCCCCAAACTGGATAATTTTGAAGCAAATCTCGGACTTAGTCGTTAGAAGCAGCTGGATAACCTTAAGGATAAGATGAAAGCACATTTATTCCCTTTCAGCCAAAACAAAACCAAAAAAAGAAAAGAAATGCAATTATCAAAGAAAAATGGAAAACTGTATATAGCATTGTCATGGTCCATTCCTGATGAAAATGTTCACACAATCTGTGGTGTTAGAAAACAGCATCAGCTGATTTTCATTTTAGTTATTTATTTATTTAACTTTCATTTTAAGTTCAGGAGTACATGCGCAGGTTTTTTATATAGGTAAACTTGCGTTGTGGGGGTTTGTTGTAAAGATTATTTTGTCACCCAGGTATTAAGCCTGGTACCCATTAGTTATTTTTTCCTGAGCCTCCTCCTCCCATCCTCCACCCTCCAATAGGCCCTAGTGTGTGTTGTTCTCTTCCATGTGTCCGTGTGTTCTCACCATTTAGCTCCCACTTATAAGTGAGAACACGTGGTATTTGGTTTTCTGTTCTTGCGTTAGTTTGCTAAGGATAATGGCCTCCAGCTCCATCCATGCCCCTGAAAAGGACAGGAGCTCGTTCTTTTTCATGGCTGCAATAGTATTCCATGGTGTATATGTACCACATTGTCTTTATCCAATCAATCACTGATGGGCATTTGGGTTGATTCCATGTCTTTGCTGTTGTCAGTAGTGCTACAGTGAACATACACGTGCATGTGTCTTTATAATAGAATGATTTATATTCCTTTGGGTATATACCCAGTAATGGGATTGTTGGGTTGAGTGGTAGTTCTGTATTTAGGTCTTTGAGGAATTTCCACAGTGTCTTCCACAATGGTTGAACTAATTTACACTCCCACCAATAGTGTATAAGTGTTCCATTTTCTCCACAGTCTTGCCAGGATCTGTTATTTTTTCACTTTTTAATAGCCATTCTGACTGGCGTGAGATGGTATCTCATTTTGGTTTTGATTTGCACTTACTCTTTTTTTTTTTAAAAAAAAAAAAAAAAACCAGTGTCTTGCCCTGTTGCCCAGGCTACAGTGCAGTGGTGTAATCTTAGCTCACTGCAACCTCCACCTCCCAGGTTCAAGTGATTCTCCTGCCTCAGCCTCCTAAGTAGCTAGGATTACAGGCTCCTGCCACCATACCCAGTTAATTTTTGTATTTTTAGTAGACACAGGGTTTCACTATGTTGGCCAGGCTGTTCTCGAACTCCTGACCTTAGCTGATCTACCCGCCTCAGCTTCCCAAAGTGGTGGGATTACAGGCATGAGCCACTGCACCTGGCTTCATTTGCACTTCTCTAATGATCAGTGATATTGAGCTTTTTTTTCATATGCTTCTTGGCTGCATATATGTCCTTTTGAAAAGTGTCTGTTCATGTCATTTGCCCACTCTCCTTTTTATCTCATTCTGTTTGCCCAGGCTGGATTTCAGTGGTGCAGTCTTGGCTCACAGCAGCCTCAACTCTCCCAGGCTCAGGTGATTGTCCCACCTCAGCCTCCCAAGTAGCTGGGATTACAGGCACACGCCACCACACTCACTTTACCTGCTCTTTAATGGAGTTGTTTTTTTCTTGTAAATTTGTTTAAGCTCTTTATACATGCTGGATATTAGACCTTTGTCAGATGCATAGTTTGCAAAATTTTTCTCCCATTCTATAGGTTGTCTGTTCACTCTGTTGATAGTTTCCTTTGCTGTGCAGAAGCTCTTTAAATTAGATCCCACTTGTCAATTTTTGCTTTTGTTCCCATTGCTTTTGGTGTCTTTGTTATGAAATCTTTGTCCCTGCCTATGTCCTGAAAGGTATTTCCTAGGTTGTCTTCCAAGGTTTTTATAGTTTTTTTTTTTTTTTTACATTTAAGTCTTTAATCCATCTTGAGTTAATTTTAATATGTGGTATAAAGAAGGGGCCCAGTTTCAGTCTTCTGCATGTGATAGCCAGTTATCCCAGCACTATTTATTGATAGGGAATCCTTTACTCATTGCTGGTTTTTGTCAGGTTTGTCGAAGATCAGACAGTTGTAGGTGTGAGGCCTTATTTCTGGATTCTCTGTTCTGTTCCATTGGTCTGTGTGTCTTATCTTTGTACCAGTACAATGCTGTTTTGGTTACTGTAGCCCTGTATTATAGTTTGAAGTCAGGTAGTATGACACCTACAATGTTGTTCTTTTTGCTTAGTATTGCCTTGGCTATTCGGGCTCTTTTTTGGATCTATATGAATTTTAAAATAGTTTTTTCTAGTTGTGTGAAGAATGTCATTGGTAGTTTAATAGGAATAGCATTGGGCAGTATGGCCATTTTAATGATATTGATTCTTCTTATCCATGAGCATGGAATGTTTTTTCATTTTTTATCTTTTCATCTTTTATCTCTTTGAGAAGTGTTTTGTAGTTCCCCTTGTAGAGATCTTTCACCTCCCTGGTTAGCTGTATTCCTAGGTATTTTATTCTTTTTGTGGCAGTTGTGAATCGAATTGCATTCCTTATTTGGCTCTTGGCTTGGCTCTATTGGTGTATAGGAATGCTAGTGATTTTTTGCACACTGATGTATCCTGAGACTTTGCTGAAGTTGTTTATCAGCTTAAGGAGTTTTGGGGCTGAGACTATGGAGTTTTCTAGATATGGGATTGTGTCCTCTGCAAACAGAGATAGTTTGACTTCTTTCTTCCTATTTGGATGCCGTTTCTTTCGTTCTCTTGCCTGATCACCCTGGTCAAGACTTCCAATAGGATGTTGAATATAAGTGGTGACAGAGGGCATCCTTGTTGTGTGCTGGCTTTCAAGAGGAATGCTTCTAGCTTTTCCCCATTCAGTACGATGTTGGCTGTGGGTTTTCATATATGGCTCTTTTATTATGTTGAGGTATGTTCCTTCAATATCTAGTTTACTGAGTTTTTAACATGAAAGGGTACTGAATTTTATTGAAAGCCTTTTCTGCATCTATTGAGATTTGTGTATATTGAACCAACCTTGCATCCTAGGGATGACATCTACTTGATTGTGGTGAATAAGCTTTTTAATGTTTTGCTGGATTTGGTTTGCCAGTATTTTGTTGAGGATTTTTGCATTGATGTTCATCAAGGATATTGGCCAGAAGTTTTCTTTTTATTGTTGTGTCTCTGCCAAGTTTTGGTATCAGGATAATGCTGGCCTCATAGAAGGAGATAGGGAGGAGTCCTTCCTTAATGTTTGGAATATTTTCAGTAGGAATGGTGCCAGCTCTTTTTGTACATCTGGTAGAATTCATCAGTGAATGTGTCTGGTCATGGGCTTTTTTTGGGTGGTAGGCTATTTATTACTGACTCAGTTTCAGAGCACATTATTGGTCTGTTCAGGGAATCAGTTTTTTCCTGGTTCAGTTTTGGGAGGGTATATGTGACCAGAAATTTATCCATTTCTTCTAGATTTCCTAGGTTATATGCATAAAGGTGTTCATAATATTTTCTTGTGATTGTGTTTCTGTGGGGTCAGTGGTAATATTCCTTGTCATTTCTGATTGTGTTTATTTGAATCTTCTCTATTAGTCTTAGCTAGCAGTCTGTTTCATTAATTTTTTCTAAAAACCAGATTCTGAGGCCGGGCATGGTGGCTCACGCCTGTAATCCCAGCACTTTGGGAGGCCGAGGCAGGCAGATCATGAGGTCAGGAGATCGAGACCATCCTGGCTAACACGGTGAAACCCCGTCTCTACTAAAAAAAATAAAAATACAAAAAATTAGCCAGGTATGGTGGCCAGCACCTGTAGTTCCAGTTACTCAGGAGGCTGAGGCAGGAGAATGGCGTGAACCTGGGAGGCGGAGCTTGCAGTGAGCCAAGATCGCGCCGCTGCACTCCAGCCTGGGCGACAGAGCGAGACTCCGTCTCAAAACAAAACAAAACAAAAACCAGATCCTGAATTTGTTGATCTTTTGAGTGTTTTTTTGTGTCTGAATCTCCTTCACTTCAGCTTCAGTTTTGGTTATTTTATTTATTTATTTATTTATTTATTGAGAAGGAGTTTCACTCTTGTTGTCTAGGCTGGAATGCAATGATGCAATCTCGGCTCACCACAACGTCTGCCTCCCGGTTCAAGCAATTCTCCTGCCTCAGCCTCTCGAGTAGCTGGGATTACAGGCATGTGCCACCACCCCAGCTAATTTTGTATTTTTTTAGTAGAGACGGGGTTTCTCCACGTTGGTCAGGCTGGTCTCAAACTCCTGACCTCAGGTGATCTGCCTGCCTTGGCGTCCCAAAGTGCTGGGATTACAGGTGTGAGCCACCGTGCCCGGCAGTTTTGGTTATTTCTTGTCTTCTGCTAGCTTTGGGATTTGTTTGCTCTTGGTTGTGATGTTAGCTTGTTAACTTGAGATCTTTCTAACTTTTTGATGTGGATATTTAGTGCTATAAATTTCCCTGTCGACACTGCCTTAGCTGTGTCCCAGAGATTCTGGTATGTTGTATCTTTGTTCTCATTAGTTTCAAAAAACTTGCTTTCTGCCTTTATTTCATTATGTACTCCAGGAGCAGGTTATTCAATTTCCATGTAATTGTATGGAGTGATTTTTATAAGCAAAACACAGAGGAGTTTCTCTGTAGTTCTAGAAAAGGATGTGATGCAATAAATCATAAAAATGGCTGACAGATATTGGGAGGTGAGGGTTGCATAGGAAAGAGATGTAGAAGTAAGGGTATGTGTGCTAATTTTTTCTTTTTTTTTTTTTTTTTTGAGACGGAGTCTTGCTCTGTCTCCCAGGCAATTTTTTCATTTTTAAAAAAGAAAATATAAAAGGCTGAAGTATGCCATGTAAAGGCAAAATGGACAAAGTTAAAATAAAATAGGCAAGCCAGCACGGTAGCTGACACCTGTAATTTCAGTGCTTTGGGAGACCAAGGCGAGAGGATCGCTTGAGGCCAGCAGTTCAAGACCAGCCTGGGCAACATAGTGAGACCCCATCTCCACAAAAAAACTAAAAAATAAAATTGCCCAGGCATGGTGGCATGCACCTGTAGTCCCAGCTACTTGGGAGCCTGAGGTGGGAGGATCACGTGAGCCCAGAAGTCGAGGCTGCAGTAAGCAGTGATCGTACTACTGCACTCTAGCCTGGGTGACAGAGGGAGACCCTGTCTCAAAAGTAAAAATAAAAATAAAATGGGCAACAACAGAGAAGGCAAATCAAATTCTTCATCTTTCATGGAAGAGAGTTAACAGATACTGTTTCAAGTTTTATAAATCAAAAAATACATGTTTAAGATCATTTACAGAGTTTTGGAGGTAAACACCAAAACAACTTAAAAAAAAAAAAGTGGCTATCTTGAACAACTGGATGGGCTGATTGGGAAAGGCCATAACAAATCATATTATAATTTTGCTTTAGTCTAATAGTCATAATTCCAGATGTTGAAAGTCACAGGTGGCTTTAATATGTATAATCGCTATGTCAAAAAATTTTAGGGGTGCTGGGTGTGGTGGCACACGCCTGTAATCCCAGCACTTCAGGAGGCTGAGGCAGGTGAATCACTTGAGGTCAGGAGTTTGAGACCATCCTGGCCAACATGGTGAATCCCTGTCTCTAATAAAACTACAAAAATCAGCCAAGTGTGGTGGTGGCCACCTGTAATCCCAGCTATTCGGGAGGCTGAGGCACTAGAATCCTTTCAACCTGGGAGGTGGAGGTTGCAGTGAGCCAAGATCGTGCTATTGCACTCCATCCTGGGCGACAGAGCAAGACTCCGTCTTAAAAAAAAAAAAATTGAGGGTGTGGTGGGGCCAGGTGCTTGTAATTCCCAATACTTTTGGAGGCTGAGGTGGGAGGATTGCTTGAGCCCAGGAGTTTGAGGCCAGCAACATAGTGAGACCCCTGTCTCTACAAAAAATTAAAAATGGGCCACCAGACACAATAAAACATATAATAAAAATATTAGCTGGGCATGGTGACACATGCCTGTAATCCCAGTTACTCAGGAGATGTAAGTGAGAGGATCACTTGAGCTCAAGAGTTTGAGGCTGCAGTGAGCTATGATTGCACTCCTGTACTCCAGCCTGGGCAACGAGCGGGACCCTGTCTCTAAAAAACAAAAATTGTAATAATAAGATAAATGGGCCAGGCGCGGTAGCTCATGCTTGTAATTCTAGCACTCTTGGAGGCCCAGGCAGGTGGATCACCTGAAGTCAGGAGGCCTAGACAACATGGTGAAACCCCGTCTCTACTAAAAATACAAAAATTAGCCGGAGTATGGTGGCGCATGCCTGTAATTCCAATTCCAGCTACTCGGGAGGCGGAGGCAGGAGAATTGCTTGAACCTGGAGGCAGAGGTTGCAGTGAGCTGATCGCACCACTGCACTCCAGCCTGGGTGACAAAGCCAGACTCTGTCTCAAAAAAAAAAAAAAAAAAAGATAATGGGTGGGAGCTAAACAGTGTGTCTATGTTATATTATTCTTACCAAATGGTATCCAGAGAAAAAATATAAAATTGCAGAGAACCCCTCTGCCATAATATAGTGTAAATAGAACCTATGTTGACTCACCTGATAAAACTTCTTGGGTATCAGTTTAGTACTGAAGTCCTTTATCTTTAACTTGACGATGAAGGAACTGGCCAGTCATGACTCAAAATAGGTAGGAAAACCCTGGAGGTTTCACCTGGACTAAGGAGCCAAGGGTGGGATGGTGTCTGATGTTGAAGGACATGTGGAGCCTCAAGGACGCAGCTTCTGCTACTGCTGCTGCCCGGGCAGCACTGTCTGATGACATGACTCCTGGATCCACAGGGCGCGCATGGGTAAAGTGGCAGTAACACCGTGGTTGTTTTTGTTGTTGTTTGTTTAACTATGTATATAGTGAATACCTGAGGCAACTTTTTTTCTGATAGAAATTGGCAGCTTTTGCTCCTTCTCCTGAATGAAGTCATGAGTTAACAAGTTTCTGTTTAGGTAAGTCCCAGGTTAGCCTTTGAAACACCATCTAATATTTCACATGTTACAATAGTAGGCCTGGAAAATCCCCAGAGAGGAGTCACGTCTCTTCGGAGCCCTACGAGCCCATCTCCCCACCCCAGGTTCCGGTTGTGCATGAGAAACAGGACAGCTTGCTGCTCTTGTCTCAGAGGGGCGCAGAGCCTGCAGAGCAGAGGTAAGCGCGCTTCCTAGTGACAGCAACCATTCATGGTGTGGGTGCTCATGCTTTAACATTTCCTTCATTTGCTGCCATTTTTCTCAGAACTTTGGGCTTTTATGTCTGGATGGCATTCTCAGAGGATCATTTGTCTCTTTTCCTACTGATCTAATGCTAGTGGATTTTAGCAAAAAGAAAATATTTATAATATATTTAAATAGGTTAGAAAATATTTGTTCATTATTCTTGAAATTAAATCTTCCTAGATTTTTTTTTTAAATGTTTTTGTCTAGGGGAAAGGGTCATCCATTGATTCAGCCAACATTTGAATGCTTACTGTATACCAAGCACTGTGGACTCTGAATAGATTTAATCTTACCTATTTCTAACCCTGACCCCAACCCTATTAATTATTAAATTATCCCCATTTGACTAGATGCCTTTGAGTTGGCTCCTTTCCAGTCAATCTCCATACCTCCACCTGAGTGATTTGTCTCTAAAACTCATGCAGAATCTAGCACCCAGTCTTTAGCATGGCATCTGAGTTCCTGGCATGACCAGGTGTATGCTGCCCATTCAGCTTCACTTCCCTCTGCATCACCCCTACAGTGGAATCTCTGTCCAAATCATGTTGCTTATTGTTCCCTGAATTCCTTTCTGTCCATAGTCGTGCAGTTTGCCTAGTGCTGAACCCTCCACTGATGCGCTGAAAGCCAGACATGTCACTTGCTCATGGTTGTACTGATACTAATGGGGAAGGGCCAGTTTTAAATGAAGGTCTTTCTAACTCCAAATTGCTAGTGCCTTTCTTACAATGTGTTGCTATTAATTTATTGCATTTATTCTTAGGGAGCTAAACAGATACTGGTACTTTTCAATGAAATGAAGAAAATCGATTTTTGGAGAGGGAGTGATGTTCAATTTAATTATACATTTACATCTTTCCCCCTGTTTATGAGTGTTTTGAGGATAGGGACCATGTCTTATTCCTGTTCCTATCACCTTAATTGTCTTTCCTGGCATAGAGTACGTGTTCTTGTGTTTGAATGATGAATGAATCCACATGATTGGATTAGGTTGTCAATAACCTATATTCTCTGTTCTCATCTCTGGCTCTAGCTAGATCCTTGGTGGCCTTGAGCTTTTAGGGAAACCTTGTTTTTTTAAAATGTGTTAGTATAGGAAGCTGCCAATAAAATAGGAAACTCTTTATATTAAACTCAGCTCATTTGTTAGGTTGCTTGAAATGATTGTAACAAATAGGCAGTTTTATTCCTATACTGTCGTGTTCTAGTCCAGCTGTTGATTGCTTAGATATGAGTTCTTGCTAGTGTATAGTCAAGCGTGCTATTAATTTTAATTTTAGTACACTTAAAACTAATTCTAGTAAAATAGTTCCCAGTTTAGGTGGTAACCATTAATATATCAGTGTTTGTGCTGTTAAGGAGAGAGCATCATGATAAGCTGTTTCTGAGTTTTCCTATTAATATTCATTTGCTGCTGCTTCATTCCTTCCTAAGAATTTCTGCTCTAGATTATCTCCATCCTAATTCTAATTTTATGATTTCATTTTGAGAACTAAATCATTTGTCATCAAATGATGTACTAAGTGGTTTATGATTACATACTGTTTCTTAGGGCTGTAACCACAAACACGGGATGAGGAGGCAGTAAGTACTCTCTGACTGTTGTTACCATTGATAGGAATGTCCCCAGGATTAGGAGTACGTGGTTGTAATATACTTAACTTTGGCCCTAACAGGAATGATGCCCGCTCACCAGGGAGTATAAGCTACTTGCCTTCATTCTTCACCAAGCTTGAAAATACATCACCCATGGTTAAATCAAAGAAGCAGGAGATTTTTCGTAAGTTGAACTCCTCTGGTGGAGGTGACTCTGATATGGGTAAGTGGGATTTCTTTCATGAACCCCAAATAAAACATGCGTTAATAATGATATCTCCAGTGTTGCCTCTCCTATAATGCTTGAGTTTGAAGACTTTACAGGACATCTATCCAACACATCTGATCCTAGAGTTCCTTCTCAAGTGTCTGCCAGCCCATGAAGAGTTCTAATTAGGAAGCAGGAGTTCGCTCCTTTCTGAAGCTGTGCCGTTTCTCTTTGAAGAAATGCTGTATCTAGGTTACTTTTCTTTATGTAGGACTGGATTAACTCTCCACAGTTTATTTTTCTTTCTCCCCTACCCATCAGTCTTCCTTTTGTCCATTTGGGCCTATCCACACATAACATCTCTTCAGATATTTGAAGACGTGTCTTTCAGGAGTCCTCTCAATCAGCGTCCCCAGTTTCATCAGCTGTGGGTCACATGTCCTCATTCTTAGTACCCCTACCATCTCAATTATTCTCCACCAAAAACATTTAGCCTAGCCTTTCACTAGGTTTCGAGTAATACAAAATAGAGTAGTGTAATATGATCTATGCTAAATTCATCATTTTTAAAGTAGCCTAAGACTATTAGCTGTTTTGTTGGCAGCCTATACACTGTTAAGTTATGAAGTGCACTGTTAAGTACTTAATATGAATGTTGATGTCAAGGTCTTGGGCTACTTTTAATTCTCGCCTTGCCCTCGCTGTACTTTTACAGTAACTAGCTCCAAGTATAGGACAAGTCCAAGTCCGTCTGTGCTTGCTCCAGTCCAACTACATTTTCTACCCTACCAGTATCTTTGTGGACTTGAGTTGATTCATTCACTATTCATATGCAACTCTGATAAACTCACAGTGTGAAAATAAAACATTGGCCAGGCACGGTGACTCACACCTGGAATCTCAGCACTTTGGGAGGCCAAGGCAGGAGGATTGATTGGGCCCAGGAGTTCAAGATTAGCCTGGACAACACAGGGAGACCCTGTCTCTACAAAATATAAAAAATTAGCTGGGCGCGGTGGTATACATCCCTGTAGTCCCATTTACATGGGAAGCTGAGGTGGGAGGATCGCTTGAGGCTGGGAAGTTGAGGCTACAGTGAGCTACAATCGCGTCACTGCACTCCAGCCTAAGCCAGAGTGAGATGTCTCAAGAAGAAAAAAAAATTTTTTAAAATTGTCGGCCGGGCGCGGTGGCTCACGCTTGTAATCCCAGCACTTTGGGAGGCCGAGGCAGGCGGATCACGAGGTCAGCAGATCGAGACCACGGTGAAACCCCGTCTCTACTAAAAATACAAAAAAATTAGCCGGGCGTGGTGGCGGGCGCCTGTAGTCCCAGCTACTCGGAGAGGCTGAGGCAGGAGAATGGCGTGAACCCGGGAGGCGGAGCTTGCAGTGAGCCGAGATTGCGCCACTGCACTCCAGCCTGGGCGACAGAGCGAGACTCCGTCTCAAAAAAAAAAAAAAAAAAAAAAAAAAAAAAAAAAAAATTGTCTGGGTGTGGTGGCTCACGCCTGTAATCCCAGCACTTTGCGAGGCCAAGACGGGTGGATCACCTGAGATCAAGGGTTTGAGGCCAGCCTGGGCAACATGGTGAAACCCTGTCTCTACTAAAAATATAAACAGCTGGTCATGGTGATGTGCGCCTGTAATCCCAGCTACTTGGGAGGCCGAAGCATGAGAATCATTTGAACCGGGGAGGCAGAGGTTGCAGTGAGCCAAGATTGTGCCACTGCACTCCAGCCTGGGCAACAAAGTGAGTCTTTGTCTCAAAAAATAATACATAAAATAAAAATATAAAATCAGTAACAATGGTAGCAAAGGGTTATCTAGCATGTACTATGTGGTAGGCTCTATTCTAAGTATGTGTAGATATAATCTCATTTAATCCTCACAACAACCCTACATATTACAATTATCTCCATTTTGTAGATGAAGAAACAGACTCAAGTTTAAGAGTTGGCTCAGGTTACATATCTAGTAAGTAATGAGGCTACAGTTCAAACCCAGGCATTCCAACTCCAGAGTCCATGTTGCTAATGATGGACCAACTGGCTTCTAACAGTTCCATACTCGTAGCATTTTAGCCAGATTGTTGGTAAATACTCTAGCTAATGTTCTGTGGCAGAACCTTTCCTCTGGGTTGATATGCAAGTATTAATCAGAACCTCCTCGTGCTCTCTCAGCACTCACTTGTACTATCCCCCCAGTCTTATCAGTCTTTTCCTCAGTCCCCTTGATAGAGAGACTTTGGGTATACCATAGTCTGGTTTATTCTTTTTTTTTTTTCTTAAGTTCAGCTTTGTATTGAACACATTATAAGAGATTTAGTCAAAACGACCAAAGCCCATGTCATCATCAGACTCCTCAGATTCTTCTTTCTTTGCTTCCACTTAATTCTCCTCAGCTGGAACAGCAGCAGTGGAGTGGGCAGGATCCCACTGGTGCAGCACCAGCTGCTGGAGCAGGTCCACCAGCCCCTACATTGTAGATGAGGCTCCCAGTGTTGACATTGGCCAGGGCCATTGCAAACAAGCTAGACCAAAAAGGTTCAACATTTACACCAACTGCTTTAATGAGGGCATTGATCTTATCCTCCATGATGATCACCTCATTGTCATGCAGAGTGAGGGCTGAGTAGATGCAGGCGAGCTCGGAGACAGAGGCAATGGTGTGGGCAGGTGTGGGGCTGGCGCTGCCAGACGTGGTGGTAGTTGCCGGATGAAGTGAGGGCCTCACCCCAACGTGGCCTTAGCTTCCTTGGAAGGACCAAGCACTGTGGTGGCAGCTGAGGAAAGGACGATCTGCTTTATTTCTGTGATCTACCATCTACTAGTCTCCTGATCCTGTCAAAAGAAAGGAAAGTGGGGGCCTTGCACTGCGAACTGCCTGTTGGATGTGTGTTTAGATCTGTGTCACTCCTGTGATTGATAAATGTTGAACACCAAGGAGAAAAGGATGAGCCAGTGTCACCACTGTTTCTGAACTTGTCCTCGCTCTTAATTACTAGGTTCTGTTTAGGTGGCAACAAAATAATCTAAAAGACAAATATTTAGAATGCTGACTAGAATTGTTATCAGGCTTACAGATAGCCTTTCTTTTTTTTTTTTTTTGAGATGGAGTCTTACTCTGTGGCCCAGGCTGGAGTGCAGTGGCACGATCTCAGCTCACCACAACCTCCGCCTCCCGGGTTCAAGTGTTTCTCCTGGGCCAGCCTCCCGAGTAGCTGGGATTACAGGCACCTGCCACCACATCCGGCTAATTTTGTATTTTTAGTACAGATGGAGTTTCTCCACGTTGGCCAGGCTGGTCTCGAACTCCTGACCTCAGGTGATCCGCCCACCTCAGCCTCCCAAAGTGTTGGGATTACAGGCGTGAGCCACTGTATCCAGCCCTTTCTTTTCAAAAAATATTGTTATTACTGTTTTCTGTCTCCAGTCGTCAACAGTTTAATCTATTATTTGCAGCTCCTCAAGTGTCACCAACAAAAAATATACTCTCGTTTTCAAATTCTCTTGGCACTCAGAGATGAATCTGTGTGAGCATGGAGAGCTAGAGATCTCAGAGCAGTCAGGAACTGAGATGCAAATCATTTCACCTTTGTGTGGTCTGCTCTCATTCTCTAGTCTTTGTCTTACCCTTAAAGTGGGAAACTCTTGACAGGGAAATGCCATGTTTGAACTGAAGAAGCCTACTTTATAGTTTTTCCTCTCTTGCCTAATGTTTTGAGTAGCGTACTATGTTGGGTGTTTTAGTATGCCAGATAGTCTCTACTCTCTGAAGCTGTATGACGAAACAATACCTCACTTTAACAGGAGATAATTAATGTCTTAAGGGAAGTACTAACAGAATTGCTTTAGAGTCTGGGATTTTTTTTATTGCAAGAACTATTTTTCATGGTGGAAAGGAGAATTTATATTAAAGAACCAGTGGGCTCCTGGGCCCACCATGGCACATTTAGCCTTCACTGGAAAGTAGAACTAAATGAAAGCCATCAGCAGCAAACACAGCTTCACTTCAGCTCATTGTATCTGAATCCAGTGTTCCCAAGGACATCAATGACTTTATTTTTTTGAAAACTGTAATGCTTTAAAACTTACTTTATCGGATCTCTTTGCAGCTTTTGACACAGTGAACCACTTTCCTTTCCTGAAATGCTTTCCTCTCTTGGCTTTCTGATGCCGTGTTCTCCTGTTTCTTCTCTACTTCTCTGGCCACTTCTGTCTCCTTAGAAGCTCAGTCTTGCTTTGCCTGGCCCTTGATTGTTAGTTTTCCCCGGGGCTCACTTCTTAGCCCCTTTCTCCTCATGTCTTATAATCTGAGTCATCTCATCTACTCTGGGGATTTGAATGGTCGCTTGTATGCTGAAAAACTCCCAAATTTGTATCTGTAGTCCAGCTTTTCCTACTAAGCTCTACTTACATATCTTTGCAAACCTCATTACTTCTTGACTAACTTACTGGCTCCTTAAATATCTAAAATGGAATTCATGTTCTACCTCCCCATACAAAAAGTTCCTCCTCCTCCCCTACCATAGTTATAGTTACCTTTACTCTGGCCATCACTATCCTGGTCTCTCTGCCTCCTGATGGGAGTCAGCTCCTCCTGTCAAGTTGGCCTCCACAGTGGCTTTCACATGTCTACCTTCCCTTCTGCTAATTTCTGAGCAGTTACCACATTCTTGCTCAACAATAGGTACCAGTCACCTGGATTGTTTATTAAATAGTTGAATTATAGAGCCCCAGGAATGTAGAAAATGTACTAAGCTACCCAGGTGATTCTAATTTGTATGGCCTCAGCAAGTACCACACTGCACTGTAAGCTCCAGTAGCAATGGAAGTGGTATCCTGCAAATGTAGTATCTAAGGATTATCATTGGTTAACTTATAGGAAATTGTCTTCATCTGACCATTTTTGATCAATAAGAAGGTAATCTTAACGATTCAGCCAAATAACTACTCAAATATCTATCAAATGAATGAATGACTCCTATTCCACACACTTCATAACAACAAGGCTCCGCTGTTTCAGGCTCAATTTATTTACCTTGTCACCTGGCCCATAAGTAAGAAGACTATCATCCATGGCCATTGTTTAGTTCTTCTGAGGACTCTTCTCCTCTCTTTGTCAGTTTAAAGCCTCCCTAATCAACCAAGTTTGTTTCTAGGCACAGGCACTCTTCCCTCTTCTCTAATGTGCTCAGCCCTTGGGTAAGAGTCCATCCTTCTGTGGTCTCATTAGAAATTTCACATTCTGGCCGGGCACGGTGGCTCACACCTGTAATCCCAGCACTTTGGGAGGCTGAGGCGGGCGGATCATGATGTCAGGAGATCAAGACCATCCTGGCTAACACGGTGAAATCCCATCTCTACTAAAAATGTAAAAAATTAGCCAGGCATGGTGGTGGGCGCCTGTAGTCCCAGCTACTCGGGAGGCTGAGGCAGGAGAATGGCGTGAACCTGGGAGGCAGAGCTTGCAGTGAGCCAAGATCGCGCCGCTGCACTCCAGCCTGCACGGCAGAGTGAGACTCCATCTTAAAAATAAATAAATAAATAAATAAATAAATAAATAAATAAATAAATAAATTTTACATTCTCGCTGAGCGCAGTGGCCCATGCCTGTAATCCCAGCACTTTAGGAGGCTGAGGTGGGTAGATCACCTGAGGTCAGGAGTTCGAGACCAGCCTGGCCAAAATGGTGAAACTCCGTCTTTACTAAAAATACAAAAATTAGCTGGGCATGGTGGCGGGGGGCCTATAATCCCAGCTGCTTGGGAGGCTGAGGCAGGAGAATTGCTTGAACCCAGGAGGCAGAGGTTGCAGTGAGCCTAGATCACGCCATTGCACTCCAGCCTGGGTGACAAGAATAAAACACCATGTCAAAGAAAAAAAAAAAAGAACTTTCACATTCTTTGGGACACATCATTTGGCCACCCACTTGCTTTCTGCATTCTTTTTTTCTCTTTAAAATTCTTGGTGTCAAGTTGGGAATGACAGAAACACCAATTTATGTCCCAAATTCTTCCCCTTTCTGGCACACTGCTTTATTATAGGCAGTTCCCGGGTCTTATGCTGTTATCATTCAAACTGCAGATTACAAGTTGCACAGTCAGCAGGAATGAAAAGGATCAACAGAGTCCTTTGTTTTTTCCAGCAAATATCCTGAGTTTCCAGTTAGCCATGCAGGGAAACACAGTCATTTTCGTAGTATTCACTGCAGTGGCTTTCCTCTGGATCACATCCCAGGCTGCCTCAAACCTGTTGGTACTTGTAGCGGTCATCCCAGAGTCCAAGGTTTCTTCTTCGTCAGAAAGCCTTGGTTCCTGTTCTGAGAAGAGCATTTTCCTCTTTGTTTTTCTCCAGCAGTGCAAAGTTCCTTTCCCTTTTCTGGGTTACACTGCTCATTTACTTTTTTTTTTTTTTTTTTGGTAAACAGATGGGAGTCTCACTGTGTTGCCCAGGCTGGCCTCAAATTCCTACGCTCAAGCAGTCCTACCGCCTCAGCCTGCTGAGTAGCTGGGGGACTAGAAGTGCACCACTGCACACAGCTTATTGCTCTTCTTTTGATGTTCCTACCTTACCTATTTCCTGATTTCCTTTTAAAAATAGCCTGGGCAACAGAGTGAGACCCTGTCTCAAAAAAAGAGTACTTCCATTTTATCTTCACTTAATGGGTGAGAACTAAAGGTTGAGATCATGGAAAATAAAAAGATTAATTTTATTATAGGAATTTTTTGAGACTTTAGTTTGGTGTATATGATTATCACATCTTAATTAACTTGAATGTTTGCTTAAATATAGCAGCTGCTCAGCCAGGAACTGAGATCTTTAATCTGCCAGCAGTTACTACATCAGGTAAGATTGAAAAGACATTATTTACCAATACAAAATTGACACAGCAGTAGTCAGTCCAACAAATATGTACTGAGTACCAGCTGTATACCAGGGGAGTGACTGCTCTAATATGAAAACATGTTTACCCAGTAGCACAGAAAGGAACTGAGATCCAATCAATACCTATTGAAAAGATAAATGAACAAAAAGAATGGAAACTATTAAAGAACACCGTCGAAACTAGGGAACTGAGAAAATTGTTGAGTAACTTTAATAGAAGTGTGGGTGACTGATTCACTTGGGAAACAAATTTCCTTAAGGAGTTATCTGAGGATTAAGATGGTTTCTGGGCTGGGCGCAGTGGCTCACGCCTGTAATCCCAGCACTTTGGGAGGCCAAGGCGGGCGGATCACCTGAGGTTGGGAGTTCGAGATCAGCCTGACCAATATGGTGAAACCCCATCTCCTAAAAATACAAAAAATTAGCCTGGTGTGGTGGTGGGTGCCTATAGGAGACTGGGGTAGGAGAATCCCTTGAATCTGGGAGGCGGAGGTTGCAGTGAGCCAAGATTGCGCCACTGCACTCCAGCCTGGGTGCGACAGAGACTCTGTCTCCAAAAAAAAAAGGTCTCTGTGTGGTGGGTCCTGGTGTTGTTCTAGGTCACTTGCCGAGTGCTATGTGTATTCAGTGGGCTGATGGGGCAGTGCATGTTTGTTTCCTGATTGACCTTTCAGAAATAAGTGGAAATGTTTTTGATTCTCTTTCAGGCTCAGTTAGCTCTAGAGGCCATTCTTTTGCTGATCCTGCCAGTAATCTCGGGCTGGAAGACATTATCAGGAAGGCTCTCATGGGAAGCTTTGATGACAAAGTTGAGGATCATGGAGTTGTCATGTCCCAGCCTATGGGAGTAGTGCCTGGTACTGCCAACACCTCAGTTGTGACCAGTGGTGAGACACGGAGAGAGGAAGGGGACCCATCACCTCATTCAGGTACAGCTTTCATTTTAGTGCTTTTCTGCTGCTTTTCCCCAAAAAAGCCAATTTATTTCCCAAATTCTGATGCATCACTAAGACATTTCATTTATGTCTTTATGTGCTCAGAGTCACCTCTTAGGGTTTCAGTTACTTTAAAAAGGTTTTTAAAAACCTACTCAGACATTATAATATGAACAGAAATAAAATGGAAGAAAATTTTTACCCAAAGTGTCACCCTCCTGGGATGTCCATTTTTTATTTGTTTGCACCTAGTCCTCATCTATACTATTACATCTATTGTAATTGTAACACAAATATAACGTTTTTGAATAAAAGTGATTTAACTGTAAAAATTAGGCTCAGTATAAAAGAATCATAAGCCAGCCGGGCGCGGTGGCTCACGCCTGTAATCCCAGCACTTTGGGGGGCCGAGGCGGGCAGATCACGAGGTCAAGAGATCGAGACCATCCTGGCCAACATGGTGAAACCCCATCTCTACTAAAAATACAAAAATTAGCTGGGCATGATGGCGTGTGCCTGTAATCCCAGGTACTCAGGAGGCTGAGGCAGGAGAATTGCTTGAACCCGAGAGGCGGAGGTTGCTGTGAGCTGAGATCATGCCACTGCACTCCAGCCTGGCAACAGAGTGAGACTCCGTTTCAAAATACATATACATACATACATACATACATACATACATACACACATACACACACACACACACACACACACACACAAAATAATCGTAAGCCATAAAAAAGAGTAGGAAAAAAGGTGTAATCGTAGCACTTTGGGAGTGTAAGTTGGGTGGATCACTTGAGCTCAGGAGTTTGAGACCAGCCTGGGCAACATGGTGAAAACCCCGTCTCTACAAAAATTAGCTGGGTGTGGTGGCTCACGCTGTAGTCCCAGCTGCTTGTGGGGGCCGAGGTGGGAAGATCACTTGAGCCCAGGAGGCGGAGGTTGCAGTGAGCTGCGATTGCACCACTGCACTCCAGCCCAGGTGACAAAGTGAGACCCTGTCTCAAAAAAGAAAAAAAAAAAAGTAGGAAAAAAGGGAAGAAAAAGAAACAGTTCTTCAGATCACATCATCCAGAATGCTAATGCCTATATCTGATAAGCATTGTTTCAGACATGTCTCTGGATAGCCAGATAAGAGTTGCTAGAATGAGATTTTATACATTCTGTTAAAAACAAGCACACAAAAAAACCATAATAATCCTAAGCTTTAATCTTACAACCTTTTTCTTAATATTTTGAGAACTAATATCTCTTGTGCTTTTAAAAATCACCTGAAGTTCAGCAGTATTTTAGATTTATTTTCCTGTTATCTTCAAGCAAAAGATCTCACTATGGTTAAGAAAAAGATTAAAGAGATTAGAGGTCTTATTAAAAAAAAAACTATACATGTTAACTTTAAGACCTTATCAGTGTACTTCCTCCTCTGAAAAATGAGCATCATCTTCCCCTTTCTGTTCTTACCTTCCAATTTTTATTGGCTTTAAGTGTGTGTGTTTTAAGGTTATAAGACTGGTGACTTAGTCAATTACAATTGTACTGGTTGTCTAGGAATTTGGGGCAGTGTGAAATTGTTTTGCTGGGGCTGAGGAAAAAATTTGTTGGTGACCTGGGCTCTGATCTCTTCTGAGCTCTTTTTGATGTTTTCTTTTAGAGCACAGTCAGAGGTGTCTCACTTCTGTGAACTTCTGCTGAGTTCATCAGCTACACAGTCTGGAAAAATCGAAAGGGCTACCAAAACTTGCTGAGCCTCTGCTCATGTCCTGTAGTAGCATGAAGAAGCTTTGTTCTGCAGTTTTTCCTTTACATATTATTTCTTTGTGTGGTGTATTAACTCCAGTTGGGAAAGGGGGGTTGGTCATTAGTGAAGTATGATTTTTGTCACCCTGCCTTCTTTCTTTAGTAGTTTCTGTACCCTGAGGCCAGTAAAGAAGGCTTGATGTCCCAGAAATTTCAGTTCCTTAATTACCACATTTTAATGGCAGGAGGACGACCCTTGTTTTTTGTTTTGATTGTTACAAGTGAAATTCTGGCTTTCTTTTAAATGCAAGCATACCTCGTTTTATTGTGTGTGTGTGTGTGTTTTAATTGAAGGTTTGTGGCAACCCTATGTCAAGCATGTCTATCAGCATTATTTTTCTAATAGCATGGGCTCTCCTTTGTGTCTGTGTCATATTTTGGTAATTCTCACAATATTTCAAACTTGTTCATGATTATTATCTCTGCGACGGTGATCAGTGATCTTTGATATTACTATTGTAATTGTTTGGGGGCACCATGAGGAGCGCCTGTATAAGATGGCAAACTTAACCCATAAAGGTGGTGAGTGTCCTGACTCCTCCACTGACTGGTTGGTCCCTGTCTCTGCTCCTCTGGCTTCCTTATTCCCTGACACACAACAATATTCAAATTCGGCCAATTAACCCTCAATGGCTTCTAAGTGTTCAAGTGAAAAGAAGAATCACAAGTCTGTCACTTGAAATGAAACGTTAGAAATGATTAAGCTTAGTGAGAAAGGCATGTTGAAAGCCAAGACAGGCTGAAAGCTAGACCTCATGTGCCAAACAATTAGCCAAATTGTGAATGCAAAGGAAAGGTTTTTGAAGGAAATTGAAAGTGCTATTCCAGGGAACACACAAATGGTAATAAAGCAAAACAGTGTTTCGTGACACAGAAAGTTTTAGTGGTCTGGATAGAAGACCAAACCAGCCACAACATTCCCTTAAGCCAAAACCTAATCCTAATCCAAGCCCTAACTCTTCAATTCTCTGAAGGCTCAGAGAGGTGAGGAAGCCACAGACGAGAAGGCTGAAGCTAGCAGAGGCTGGTTCAGAGGTTGAAGAAGCCGTCTCTATAACATAAAAGTGCAAGGTGAGGGAGAAAGTGCTGATGAAGATGTTGCAGCAAGTTACTCAGAAGACCTAGCTAAGATCATTGATAAAGGTGACTACATTAAAGAACAGATCTTCCATGTAGACAAAACAGCCTTCTACTGGAAGAGTCCAAAACTTCAAAAGACAGGCTGACTCTCTTGTTAGGGGCTAATGCAGGTGGTGACTAAGTTGAAGCCAGTGCTCCTTTACCATTCTGAAAATCCTAGGACACTTAAGAATTATGCTCGGTCTACTTGCCTGTGCTCTAGAATGGAACAAAGCCTAGATGACAGCATGTGTTTACAGAATGGCTTGCTGAATATTTTAAGCCCACTGTTCAGACCTACTGCTTAGAAAAAAAAAAAATGATTTTCAATACTGCTCATTAACAATCCACTTAGTCACCCAAGAGCTCTGATGGAAAGGTTCAAGGAGATGAATGTTGTTTTCATGCCTGCTAACACAACATCCATTCTGCAGCCCATGGATCAAGGAATAATTTCTACTTTCAAGTCTTATTATTTAAGAAATACATTTCATAAGACAATAGCTGCCACAGTGATTCCTCTGATGGATCTGAGCAAAGTAAACTGAAAACCTTCTGAAAAGGATTCACCATTTTAGATGCTATTAACAACATTTATAATTCATGGGAGGAGATAAGAATATCAGTATTAACAGGAGTTTGGAAAAAGATGATTCCAACTCCCATGAATAACTTGGGAGGGGATCAAGACGTCAGTGGAGGGAGTCCCTGCAGGTGTAGTAGAAATAGCAAGAGAGGCCGGGTATGATGACTCATGCCTGTAATCCCAGCACTTTGGGTGGCTGAGGCAGTAGAATCACTTGAACCCAGGAGTTTGAGACCAACCTGGGCAACATGGTGAGACCCCATCTCTACAAAAATTTTAAAAAGTAACCGGGTGTGGTGTGCACCTGTGGTCCCAGCTACTTGGGTCTGAGGTGGGAGGATTGCTTGAGCCCAAGAAGTTGAGGCTTTAGTGAGCTGGTAAGCCGTGATTGCACCACTGCAGTGCAGCCTGGGCAGCAGAGGTGAGACCCTGCCTTAAAAAAGAAAAAAGAAAAAGAAATAACAAGAGAACTAGAACTAGTAGTGGAGCCTAAAGATGTAACTGAATTGCTGCAATCTCGTGATCAAACTTGAAATGGATGAGGAGTTGCTTCTTAGGGATAAGCAAAGAAAGTGGTTTCTTGAGACTGGATCTGCCCCTGAAGATGCTGTGAACATTGTTGAAATGACAACAAAGGACTTAGAATACTACATTACATAAACCCAGTTAATAAAGCAGGGTTTGAGGGATCAACTCCAATTTTGAAAGTTCTACTGTGGCTAAAATGCTATCATTGCATGCTACAAATAAATCTTTCATGCAAGGAAAAGAAATTGCCACAGCGACCCCAGCCTTCGGCAACCACCACGCAGATTAGTCAGCAGCCATCAACATGGAGGCAGGACCATCCACCAGCAAAATACTTGTGACTTACTGAACCCTCGGCATCTCTGGGGTGCGCCTGTAGTGTTTTATTTCATTGAGCACCAGGATCTGGATTCTTCATGTTACCATTCTGCTTTTTTTTCATTTAGCAATATATAATCATTAGCATTTTGGTAATTTTTGAGAACTTAATATATTAATATTTTAACTTGAATTTCACTTTTAGGAGGAGTTTGCAAACCAAAGCTGATCAGCAAGTCGAACAGCAGGAAATCTAAATCTCCTATCCCTGGGCAAGGCTACTTAGGAACCGAACGGCCCTCTTCAGTCTCCTCTGTACATTCAGAAGGGGATTACCATAGGCAGACGCCAGGGTGGGCCTGGGAAGACAGGCCCTCTTCAACAGGTAAGGAGTCTGCTTTAACTTAGAAAATGAGACAAAGCAATAATATCAATGTCTTGGTTATTAGTTCTTCAAAATTCAGCAACTCTTCTAATTTGGAAACCTATATTCCCATTTCTGTATCATTAGTATGTTCCACTTTCCAGAATAGAAATATTTTTTTGAGGGGTCTTATTCTGTCGCCCAGGCTGGAATGCAATGGCATGATCATGGCTCACTGCAGCCTCGACCTCTGAGGCTCAGGTGATCCTCTCACCTGAGCAACCCAAGTAGCTGGGACTACAGGCGTGCACGACCATGCCTTGCTAATTTTTTTTAATTTTAATTTTAATTTTAATTTTTTGTAGGGACAAGGTCTCACTACATTGCCCAGGCTGGTCTCGAACTCCTGAACTCATTCCTCCTGCCTTGGCCTCCCAAAGTGTTAGTATTACAGGCATTAACCAATGCACACGCCCAGAATAGAAACTGAATGCACATATAACCTGAAACATTTTTAGATTGCAAAGCCTGATTACCATAAACAAAGGAAGAGCTATGAAAAAATAATCTCAACCATTCTCCTCACTTCTGTATTACACTGGTAGCGAACATTTACTATTTGCAAAGCAAATAAGGTGGTTTTAGTTCTTTTGAGAACTGTACCTGAATGTACCCATGCCACTTCTAAGAGAACTTCACCTTTCATATTGGTATTCTTAGAAAAAGTTCTTAGGGAAATACTAAGAAATCAAAATTAGAAATGAGAAGACTAGTTTAAAAAGCCATCATCTAGCCAGGCACGGTGGCTCACGCCTGTTATCCCAGCATTTTGGGAGGCTGAGGTGGGCAGATCGCTTGAGGTCAGAGGTGGGAGAATCACTTGAACCTGGGAGGCGAAAATTGTAGTGAGCTGAGATTGCACCACTGCACTCCAGCCTGGGCAACAAAATGAGACTCCATCTTAACAAAAACAAAAAAAGCCATCATCTGTCTGTACGTTCACTACATTTACACAAACTGATGAAAAACAATACTCCAGGATACTTATTACTTTCTATTTTGTGCCTATTTGTAAACTTAAAAAAATGTATATAATAACTATGATCATGGTGGCTTTAAAAAGCAACAGACTTTTTAAATAAAACTGGGATATTACGAATTTTAGAGTTTCAGAGAATTATACGCCATCTTTTCCTTAGGATTAAATACAAATATGTCACTGAAAAAAATCTGAAATGTGCCCTTCCCCTTAAGATATATATAAATTATATCAGACTTTTGCATTATAAAACTCATGTGACATGCAAAGTGGTTTTGAGTTTGAAAGCTTACAGCCTAGACCAGTGGTTGCTGCTTCTCAAATCTCTCTTAGGGAAGAATTAATTAGACCATATATGAGATTTATTATTTGATGAAATGGTTATGTTTTATGTTTTTGGGTTTTCTCTTTTTTTTCTTTTTTCTTTTTTTTTTTTTTTTTTTTTTTTTGGAGATGTAGTTTTGTTCTTGTTGTCCAGGCTGGAGTGCAATGGTGCTGTCTTGGCTCACTGCAATCTCCGCCTCCTGGGTTCAAGCGATTCTCCTACCTCAGCCACCTGACTAGCTGGGATTACAGGCATGCGCCACCACGCCCGGCTAATTTTGTAAGACGGGGTTTCTCCATGTTGGTCAGGCTGGTCTTGAACTCCCGACCTCAGGTGATCCGCCCACCTCGGCCTCCCAAAGTGCTAGGATTACAGGCATGAGCCACTGCGCCTGGCCTGTTTTTGCATTTTCTTAAGCTGTAGGAGGCTTTCTGGGGACAGTTAAATATCTAGAAACTGATGAAGGGTAGCAGTGTTCATTAATTACCTCATTTCTCAATCTTGTATACTTTAAAATCTGCCCAGTGAGATTCAGCAGATGACTTGCATCCTGCTGCCCCTCAGTCTGCAGACGTTCCTGGGTACTTGTCCATTGTCGTCTGAGAACTATACTCTTGCATTTCTCTTGAAGAGTTACGAAAGCTCTTGCTATAACCTGACTCTGTTTCAATTAGAGCTTAATACTCAATGGTTCAACTTGGATTCTCCATGGAAACATCTGATATAGACTTAAAACTAAAAATCTAGCCTGGGCTTTCTCTTCTGGGCTCAGCAGCTCTCACTCATATGCTACTCATGTTACTCTTCTTTTTTGGACCCGCACTGACTGCTACATATCATTGGCTAGGATTTAAGTGGTAAGACTTTGGCCCTTCCGTGTTGTATTCATTTTGCTTTCATGGTGTCACATGACCATTTTAGAATAATCCTATTCTACTCCATCCTACAAAAGTTGGATTGGATGAAATAGCATTTATGCTCATGACAATGAAAACCTAATTCTTCTTTTGTCAGGCTCAACTCAGTTTCCTTATAATCCTCTGACTATGCGGATGCTCAGCAGTACTCCACCAACACCGATTGCATGTGCTCCCTCTGCTGTGAACCAAGCAGCTCCTCACCAACAGAACAGGATCTGGGAGCGAGAGCCTGCCCCACTGCTCTCAGCACAGTACGAGACCCTGTCGGATAGTGATGACTGAACTGCACAAAGTGAGGGGAACAGGGTGCAGGAGAGGGATCTCTAGTTTTTGTGGTTTAATTTTTAGTAGCAGGTCAAAAACCTGCCCTCCTATGACTTATTCCCTGAGACTTTTCAGGAGAGCCAGCCCACAGATGATGAAGAAATGATGGAAATTCATTTGGAGAGTCAAATGGGAAAAAAACAAACAAAAAACTGCCTTTGATACAGGCAATTCAGTGGACTATAATAATAGCGGAGGGTTGAGATGTAGAGTTTTTAAAAAGTGGACAGTTGCTGTTCTTACATCTGTTTGTAAAGAAAACCATAATGTCTTTAAATCACTCTTCTGTAAATAGATGACCTTTTTGCAGTGTATATCCCCTTGCTGTAGTATCTGGTGTACTTATGTTCAAATCAGCGCATCAACTTTGGGGGTGATTTTTAAAAATCTTTTTGTCTATCTTTTTAACCCTAGCCTTCTAAACAACCTCATACAGCCCAGTTACATAATGTTGGCTGTCACGGGCATTGTACTTTTATCTGATTTTGTTTCCTCTAAATTCAGCTTTCCAGTGATGTTTAAAATCTTGTGAACATGTTTAGATTTTTAACACAGACCCTGTCATAAAATCTGTACATTAGGGCCAAAAGGTAACAAATTCTGCCATATTGTAAATTTCCAGTGCAGGCTTTAATTTTTTTTTTTTCATTAGTAGCACTGAAAAAATATTACTGCATGGGTATGTTCTAGTTCAGTTTATAAAGTTTTAAAGGCTTATTTGAGGCATACCTCACTGTTATGCACACTGGTAATTTAACCATGCCCCTAAGTATTCCTTTTCTCCTGCATTTGATGCAGCCCAACAAAGCTTTTGTTTTGAAATAAATTTGACTACCCTGTCCATAGCTACAGTAGATTATTTGTGGTTTAAGGCTCCTGGTGTCTCAGGTTCCAAAGGAAAAGCTTACATATTTTTCCCTTAGTTTGATATATATGATTGGTTGGGTTAAAAGATAATGATCTGTGTAGTATTTAGATAAGCTTTGTGCTGCAGCCTGAAAACCTCATGGTGAACACAGTCCTTTCCCCCATCACTATGGACCAGCATTTACTCTCACTTTGCTTCCTTGGGACAAGAGTTTACTGTTAAATGTTTTCATTTCACAGATTCTCAAGGTGCAAATAATTTAAAAGACTGAATTCTAAACTAAGTATGGTACTAGAGGGCCAGTTTTGTCTTTCGTTAAGAATTGCTTGCTGAATTTTAAAGTTTTTTTCATGCAATTTATCATAGCATTAAGTATCTTTCCATAACATACAGATAGTAACAGTTTTGGGAGAATGCCACTGGTAACTGGAAAGGGGAGAAATAGATCTCTTAGGATGATAAAAATTAGCACTTTACAGACTTTCAAGTAGACCTAAACTTTTAAACAAAAGTACTCAAGGCTTTTAAGGAAGCAGCTCTGTGATTAGCTACTGACCAAGACCCTCCTATCACTGGTGTCTAATCCCTATGTTACAGATGAAGACACAAGTTTACTACTTTGCCCATATAGTTAAATTAGTGACAGAGGTAGGCCATAAGCCCACATTTGTCTTCAGTCAAAGCTTTCACTCCTGCCCCCGTTCCACTCCTGTACACCTGAGGTCCCCAACATAAACTTTAGATCAGGCTTAGTGGTCAGCATTCCTAGTACTTGGGAAGTTGGTATTTTTACAATAGATATATGTAAACATAAAAATTTCAAAATGAATGAAAAACAGTGACAAAATGTTCCACTTCACAGTTTTCTGCTGAATTTTTTTTTTCAGGTACTGGTAATGTTTTAGAGTTTGTTAATGATTTATATTGCCAACCTACCATAAAAGAGATTATGATGGTATTTTTCTATGACCCTGAGGGTCTTAAGCTATTCTGAGTCAGAATACAGTTGACCCTTGAACAACACGGGTTTGAACTGTGTGGGTCCACTTATACATGGATTTTCTTCCACCTCTGCCACCCAAGATAGCAAGACCAACCCCTTCTCATCCTCAGCCTATTCAACATGAAGATGACAAGGATGAAGACCTTCATGATGATCCACTTCCACTTAATGAATAGTAAATATATTTTCTCTTCCTTATAATCTTCTTAACATTTTCTTTTCTTTAGCTTACTTTATTGTAAGAATACAGTATATAATACATAGACAAAATATGTGTCAATTGACTATGTTATCCGTAAGACTTCTGGTCAGCAGTAGGCTATGAGTAGTTAAGTTTTGGAGGAGTCAAAGTTAGATGTGGATTTTTTACTATTTAGGGGGTCTATGCCTCTCACTCCTGCATTATTTGAAGGTCAACTGTATAGTTTCTGAGAACATGTCAGATCAGAGCCTAACTTGTTACTCTTGCAGTTCTACTTGAGGACCCGAAGGTGAACTGCTGTGAACCACTCACTCCATCCTCATCATAATGCATGTGCGTATTACTTTATTTACCATCACCTGGAGAAGAAATCTCAGAATGAAGAGTTAAAATCCAATAATAGTTCTTGGTTCAAAATAAATGAAAGGGCAGAATTCTCACATGGCTTACCTATGGAGGTTCACCTTATCATGATTTAAGTGGTAAGCACAGAGCAGCACTGGTAACTTACTGCGGTTCACTGCAAACCAAGGCATGATATTCTTTGTAGACTTGGATTTCAGTGTTCTGACACTATATCCTTACATGTGATTTTTTTTTAGCACCCAGAACTAAATTAAGGTCTTCCTAATACTCTTCATAAAAGTATTCTGACAGCCAGCTTTCCAGTGCATGTTTATGATTTCAAATTTCATAATGCTTTAATTTTGGTATACTGAGTGATTCTATTTTAAAAATATTTATGCCCTGAAAACTCCAGTGACCATTGGACAGTTTTTTAACCAATTCACTTTTGAATTTAGACCAATCAATCAATCAGTAAAGGAGATCAGTCCTCTTTTGCTTCAGTACCTTATTTTACAACAGTGTAAATGAACTGTAATGAGAACACCTACATGAAGAGACTGTCCTGAAAACTCCTAGTGTTTCCAACAACCAGACCATGAGCTGAGTCACTGTGGATGTTTTAAAATTAATAAACAAATAAAACTTACTTGGAATGAAAAACCTTTCAGTAACCCCTGCAGTTGTGAAAAGGTAAAAACATTCTCAATGCAAAAGGTGAGTGGTTGACATTAATTTTTTTAAGAAATCACCATACGTTAATACTGGTTTCTACTGAAACTCATTCTGATTTATATTGTATCTTATCTCTCTGAGCTAGACTTGGTAAATGGCATTAGCTGGATGGTAAATAATATGACATTAGACAGAAAATAGGAAGAAATTTACATCTGCACCATACAAAACTCTAGTTTTAGTCTCATCCCTGAAGATTTGGACCTCAAGGTTTCTGGTGTTTTTATTTTCTTCAGGAAGTTTTTTTTTTTTTTTTTTTTTTTTGAGAAATGCAAAGATTACTGGGATACATACAATATTGTTGTATAGTCTCATTTATTATGAAAAGATTCTTCCAGTATGTACATACGAACCAAAAATATCAGTTTATCAGTCCCACTCACATCCCACCCCCACAGGCATACCAACAGGGTCAATCTTCCTTCATGGCACCTAGAAAAACTGTCTTTTTCCTTAGGTAAATGGCTAAAAATGTATTCATACGACTGCTGCGGTAAGAGCATCCACTTATGTATCTTTACATACTTTGAGGCAGTGTGATAAAGCTCTTTCAGCACAGCAGTCTATTCATTCAAAGTCATCTAACCAAATACCTTCCCCCACAGCTAAGAAAGAATCCCAGTGTTTCCCTAGTTTAGAGATGAAGATACTGAAATTGCAAAAGCAAAAAGGCTAGGACTAAGATCCAGGTCAGTAGTTCAACTATACCAGCAGTACACATTAGAATTACGAAGAGTTTTAAAATATACCTGCAGGGGCCTATTCTGACTCAGAACAGCCTGGGCTGTGTGTCCTTAAAGAGTACTTGAGATGACTCAGTTGTGTGACTCAGGCTGCAAAGGAAGTAGAGTGTTCAGATAACACAGACAAAAGGTTACATCATTCTTAGTTTTTAGTTTTATATAACCAGATAAATATGGTTCACTTTTATTTAAATTCAAATGGGTGCTATACTGTCACGTGCCTAATCCCCACTTTAAAACTTCATGCTGGATGCTGGTAACAAACTAAGATATTTTTCTCTTTTATGTATTAAATTCCACATTGTGCTTCATGAAACAGACTATAAAAACAACAATTCACCATAATCCCCCTTTGCCATGAGGAAGGTAATTCTGGTCAGTTTGCCAGATATTGATAAAGAGAAGAGAGGGCAGCAAATCAGTAGACCAAAAACTTAGGTAGAAATGCCAGGCTCAATCACCACACCCACAGCGCACAGGAACGCCAGCCCATATTAATCTATAGTTCTACTTAGACCAGCAGGGACAGCACCAAGTCACGTGTTACAACTGAAAACATCACTTGACAGCATCCTGAAAGGTCATAATCAGTTGGGAATGAAAGTCATTTTTCCTTTAAAATACAAAAATGGCAGTGTATACAACCCCTCCTTCACTAAGGCTAAACTGAGGAAACCTGAATATCAAAAACGACAGATTTAAGCCATTGATCTGGGTGCCACAGAGGCAGGAATGATAGCTATTCTTCCGCATTACTAGACATTATTCTCCCTACACAAAAATGGATTTAGAGCTTGACAGAATTTAAGTCAAAGGTCTACTTTTCTTTGACAGCTCAGCCAACTCTTCCCTGATGTGTTGTACAGAAATTTCATCTTTTTTCAGCTTTGCTTGCTTCAGTGCTTCCTGGTAGATCTCTTTTGCTTGTGTATATCGTTCTAAAATAACCCAGAGAGAAGGGACAGTAAGAAGAAAGTGTATGTTTTCAAGGTGATTCTGAAGAGACAGCACAAATGCAGATATAGGGCTAATTTACTGTGTGCTTATGAAGTGACAGGCTGGTGCTGCCTCATTTCATCCCCATCTGACAGGCTGGAACTCCACTGAATGCTGTGGGATTCCTAACAGTCCTTTCCAGTATATCCTGAGGGCTTTGATGAGCCAAAGATTTCATGAATGGTGGTATGTGTAATACACCTGTCATCCCAGGTTTCTGAAAATGATAGGTATCATGTCCTGACACTAAGAAATGTCTGACAAACTGATACTTCCTGTCATAAAGCTTCACCAGCACACTGTGAGAAACACATTGTAACTGAACACATTTAGAAATCTGTAAAGCACTACTGACGTAAGGTACTATCATTGCAAGGTTTTCTCCAGCTTGATGGGGTTCGACAGGCTAGTGCAGGTCTGTAGAAGTTACGTGAATTGAACACAATAGTACTTCAACCTAATCAATACCTCCTTTTTCTGCCATTCAACCACGCTTTTAATTTACATGTTTCTTCGTTGGCCCTTGCCCTCCCTACATACCATTTCACAAATTTATCAATCCAGTGACATCCCTCCGTTAAAGCAAGTCAGTTAAGTTTCCATTGCTACCTACCTCTGTGCATCAAAACTGCAGCTAGATTACTGAGTACCATGTGTAGCTCAGGATGATTTATCTGTCTTGCCAGATCTGATGCCCTTTGCATATAAATATAGGCCTCATCAAAGCGGCCCTGTGCATCCAGGGTAGTAGCCAGGTCACTCATCAGCACAATGGTCTACATGTAAAAGAAAAAAGTTTTTTCTTTAAAAACATGCCTACACAGAACTTTAATGTGGAGTGCATCCAACTCTGAATACTAAGATTTCATCTTTCCTAGCATTCCACAAAAGATGAGGGATACCAGCCTTTAACAAATTTGTAGGCATTTGGCAATCACATTGTACAGTGGACAATGTTAGTTCGACCTTTTGGGAAATAATACAAATCTGGAAATTAGGTAACAGACAGTGCTTATTAATCCAACTAATTACCCAATTAGAAGCACCAAATGAAAAACAACAGCAAGAAGCTACACATATGATCTCCTTTAAGGCTGAGCAACTTTGAGAAGCCGGCCTCCTATGGTTTGATTGCCTCTGGAGCCCCACTGTATTATGTTGTTCCTGCTGATAACCCTGAGGCTCATCAAAAACAAGAAATACACCATCTATTTTAGGAAGATGCCCAGTAGGAGTTTTTTTAATTTGGCTACTGTAAGAGGTAGACTTCCACACCTACTTCCCCACTGATGCCATGCTTTAAAGAAGCCCCCTGACTCTAGTACTTGGAGATCTGAATTCTGTACTTGCTTGTTTATTATTCCTCACTCCATTAAGGGACTCTTCATAATAAGTTGTAAATCCCTTTCATGGAGATAATTCATAGCTCAACCTCGCTTTTCTTCCAAAACATATTACTCACCCTACCCACGTACCCCAGCCTTGGGACACATTCAGTTAAAATTGTTACGTCTTATATTGGCAGTAGCGAGCATTCATAGACAAAGCGATCCACTCCTTACATCTAAGAACTTATTTGGATGGAGGGGAGACCCAAAGAGATGATTTCAATTCAATGTGTTTAGTGTTCTAACACAGAGCTTTACAAGTTATACTTAAATTCTATAATATGCCAATGGCTTAGAAGTGTTTTAATGTGGTCCCTTGTTCCTTCCCTCACCTCCTGCCATTTTAACTGTGGGGCAAGGGAAGCAAGGATATTTGTGTATTAAACTGTTCCTCATAAGCTTCTAATAGGGGTATCTACAGACCCCACTCTGAAATACTGTGCCGTGTCCATTGAAGCCTGACCAGTCCTGCCCTGTAGAAAAGTTGCTCTGTTGTGCAAACCATGGATCATGCAAAAAGTTCTGGGCAGACCCAGTAACTGATAACTAGTCTCAAATCCTTTCTAAAACAAGTAGTTGGGGTGAGGGTGCTGGTGATAAGAAAATGAGTAGACTGGGGAGCAAGGAGGATCTAGGACCATCTGCTGATCCTGTTACCCATGAGTGTGACATTTCACACCCTTCAATTTTGAAGCCTTTGTTTTATATTCCCCCTTCTGTGTTTTCCTCCCTTACCTGTGGGTGTCTTTCTCCTTGTATTTCTTCAGAAATCTGCAGAGCTTTTTCATACATCCTTTGTGCCTGTGATGGCTGCTTGGAGAACAGAAGGTAGCGAGCACAGGCGTCTAAGCACATGCCCAAGAGGAGGTGGGTATTGGCTTTCTCTTCCACTAAGGAGAAAAGAGGAATCAGCAAATCTACCCAAATAGTTGTTACCAGGACCCACAAGTATGTCAGCAGAATGGGACCCACATGTCACTTAGGGAACAATGTAGGTGGATTAACATCCGGTTAAATGACCTATTCCAGACTAGCTGGAATCATGGAACTTCACCCCACATTTTAAGTAGATTAAGAGTCTGCACATCAATTAAAAGGTGGAATGTTATTTTTAGTTTGAAACAAATAATATTCAGCAGAAACAAATGAAGATAAACCGAAAGAAGAATGAGTTAACAACAAAAAGTCAAGGCCAATGAAAAACCTGTATGGTATAAGAAAAACAATGCAGGAAGAAGACAGAGAACACTCAGAATCCTGAAGTGCAAAATCACAAGCCGAATTTAAAGAATTCAAGGTAAAAGCCGGGTGTGGTGGCTCACACCTGTAATCCCAGCACTTTGGGAGGCCGAGGCGGGTGGATCACAAGGTCAGGAGATCGAGACCATCCTGGCTAACATGGTGAAACCCCGACTCTACTAAAAATACAAAAAAAAAAAAAAAAAAATTAGCCACACGTGGTGGCGGGTGCCTGTAGTCCTAGCTACTCAGGAGGCTGAGGCAGGAGAATTGCTTGAACCCAGGAGGTGGAGGGTCCAGTGAGCCGCGATTGCACCACTGCACTCCAGCCTGGGCAACAGAGCGAGACTCCATCTCAAAAAAAAAAAAAAAAAAAAGGTAAAATTCAAACAAGCTAATCATTCGGAGAAGAAGAATAAAGCTTACAATGACATAGCACCTCTCAACACGTTCAAGAATTGACTATACGATGTCTGAAAAAGAACAAGCTTAAAATACCTAATGCCACATAAGAAGAATTGGAGACATAGATCTAGAGAACAGTAACCTATACCAACCTGGGTAAGACTTCTAAAAGATGATACAAATTATGTAGAAATGGTCATAAGCAAGATTATATGGAAATTCTGCCAACAACTCAGCAGGAGGTAACTGTTAACACAATAAAAGACTAGAAAAAGAGGTTACCTTAGATAATCTTGGGTTCAGTTGGGTTTATTTACCAGCAAAGCTGTCGTTCATATCAAGCCCTTTCCCTTCTATGTCTTCAGTTTTCAGAAATCTTACAAGTGGCATAGAGTTTAAGGAAGACTATGTTACTAAAATGAGACTTTTCTTTTTTAATACCTTCCCATTTAGAAAAAAAGTGCAGCTTGCTTCTATCGCTTACCTAATTTTACATAAATATGCTCTTTGAGGCTGGAGCAAATTGATTTTCAATGTGAAAATAAACTATTAAAAGTGTTCTTGGAGTTATTTCTAAAGAGACCACCAGAATCATCTGTATCATCAGACTCATCTATTTCAGAAAAATCAGATTCATCAAATGAATCTTCAACCAACAACTATTCGAGAATGATGTTAACATCACGCGTAGGCATGCTATGTTTTCTGATTTGACATTTTCAGTGATCAAGAATTACTGTATTTTGTAAATGGAAATACCATTACTAAAAACAGAATGCTATAAATAGAATGATGTCTTGTTTCCAAAGTTGATATACTAGAGCAATGTGAAAATTATAAAAGTGAGATATTTTGTGGCAACGATTTAAAAAGATGTTCAGTAGTATAACAAAAGTACAAGAATAAAGTGACAAGCAATTCTGGTGGAAAATTGTTACCCTTGTTATCACTGAGTAGTGGAGTGGAAGTAAAAGCAGTAAAACTTTTTAGAGAAAACAATGAGGTACAATTTAGCTATAATATCTTAAAAATACATTTAAAATTCACAGCACATTCTGACCACAATAAAAATGGAAACACTTTTTTAAAAGCAAACTTTTCTAAAGATAAATGTACTATTACTGAACTTTAGAAAACATAAGAAAACTTTAAGCAACTGCCAAGAGAAAATTTCATAGTTCCCCCAAAGAGTTCCTTTGCTAGTAATTTACTTAAACATGGTTCTTTGAAATATTAACATAAAAATTGCTAAAAGTTAGACAAGAAAAAAATCATGTACTTTAATAACAACTGAGAAATATATTGGAATCGTTTATACACAGCCCCTAAAGCATCATTTGAAACTGAGGCATATTTACCTCTTCAAACATAAATGATTCTCTTTCATAAATAACTTCTAGTCACAGAAAAAGATATGCTACTATATACTCAGTCCATGAAGCAAACAGGATTCACTATGGAATTTTTTACTCAAAATATTACCAAATGGAATAATCAGATGTATTAAGATGACCAAACAGCATTTATTCCAGGAATAAAAGAATGGTTCAGTATATCAAACTAGGTTTACATAAATATAGACTTGAGGGAATTTGATAAAGTACTGGAGCAATTATATGCATTTGTAACAATAGCAAAAGAGCATCTCTAATTTAGGAAAACTTGAGCGTAGGCCTCTAACTCTCCTCTACCCCCTCACCATCAATAGCAATATAGGAAAGTCTACAAGGGTCTTTGAAACTAGAGATATTTGTTGCCCAAATTCCAAGAATATCCTGAAATTTCTGCTAAACTAAATCTCTTGTTAATCAGCTGATTAGCACTTCCTGATGAGTGTTAATGGTTTTAGTGGAGGGAATAAAGCAGAATCTAACCTAATGCTATAGATGAAACCCATCTGCTTCAAACAACTAGAAATCTTAGATAAACTATAACACACATCCTTTCCATGCACAGCTGAGCTCCCAAGAGCCAGAAATTAGGAGTAAGCTAAAACCCAAAGTGGAGAGTCTGTGAATTGACAGAGCAGAAGCCCAGTTTTTGTTGTAGCTTGAGTGTCTCTGTAATCCAGGAATTAAAGCTGTTGATGTGTACTAAACAAAATGAGATCTGAAGCCAATGCATAAAATCAGGATGATTACCATTAGGACCACAACCCCAGGAAAAGAATGTATGTGAAAAATATTGCACCACTCCAACCTACACTCCCCTTAACCCCCCCGACCACAGGCACAGGGAGACAACAAGGAGCCTTGAAAGGCCAAGTCTGGAATCTAGATGAGAAAAATGACTACCCTGTAAATGTGATGTCTAAATTTATAACATCCACTTCGGCCAGGAAGACACAAAACTATTCTGGAATCTCACTGTATAGCTAAAACTTTGCTGAAGATGAATGTATAATCCAAGATTAGTAAACATGACAATTCATCATGAGAATCAGCAGACAGTAAAAAAGCAGGCCTCATCCCCCCAAAATTTTAAAAAATCAGACAACTCCAGTAGTTCTAACTCCTTACTTCCAGTAAGTCAAGCAGCATACACCACCTCAGAGTCTTGTACCTGTAATTGCCCTTTGCCTGTAATTTTCTTCCCTCACAAATAGCCACTTGGCCTATTCTTTCCGATTCATCAGGTTTCATACTAACAAGGCCTTCCCTACTCCCTCTATAAGACACCATACTGCCCCAACATATTCCTGGTATACATATTCCTTCATAAATATCTACATAGCATTTTGGACACACCAACTTACTGGGTAGTGCTTACTATGTGTCTTTCCCTCACCAGAAATGTAGCTCCATGAGGCAGTGACTTTTTTTGTTTTTTCTTTTTTGAGACGAAGTCTCACTCTGTCGCCCAGGCTGGAGTGCAGTGGCAAAATCTTGGCTCATTGCAACCTCCGCCTCCTGGGTTCAAGTGATTCTTCTGCCTCAGCCTCCTGAGTAGCTGGGACTACAGGTGCGCCACCATGCCCAGCTAATTTTTTTTTTGTATTTTTATTAGAGACAGGGTTTCACAATATTGGCCAGGCTGGTCTTGAACTCCTGACCTCATGATCCACCTGCCTCGGCCTCCCAAAGTGCTGGGATTACAGGCGTGAACCACCACACCCGGCCAACTTTGTTTTATTTATATCTGTATCTCAGCACCTAGCAGCATATCTAGCGTGCAGTGGGCACTCAGTATTTCTGACTGAATTATTGAATGAATGAACAAATAGAAGGAATTATAAAAGGGCTGGGCGTGGTGGCTCACACTTGCAATCCTGTACTTTGGGAGGCTGAGGCAGGAGGACCATTTCAGCCCAAGAGGTCGAGACCAGCCTGGGCAACATAGCAAAACCTCATCTCTACTGTCCCTCACCACCCCCCAAAAATACATATAAGCCAGACATGGTGGCACGTGCCTGTAGTCCTAATTCTTCTGGAGGCTGAGGTGGGAGGATCACTTGATATCAGGAGTTTAAGGTTGCAGTAAGTTGTGATCGTGTCACTGCACTCACTCCAGCCTGGCCAACAAAGGAAGACCTTGTCTCTTGGCGGGGGGCGGGGAGTGAGGGAAATAAGGTACTGAATTAAATAGCGAAAAATTATAATGAAACTAAAAATAGTTATAATTACAAATTTAAACATTAGCACCCCATGAATCTATGAAAACCCAATATAGAGATGTCATTACAAATCAAGACATAAGCACAAACTATGAAGATAAATATCAAGATTCTGTTAGTATACAAATTTTTAATCTACGTCAAATGCCCTAATGTGAAAAGACAAGCTACAAGAGATATGTAACCCACAAAAATATAAAATGATCGAATACATAAGGAACTCTTACAAATTGTTAAGAAAAAGACAACCCCTCAAAAATCTAAGCAAAAGATATGAAGAAATAATTTTCAGAGCAGGTAATCTGAATAACTAATAAATACAGTAATCAGAAACACATAGTGAAGCCACAATGAAATTCCTTTTCAAACCCAGCAGATTATCAAAAACATCTGATGATAACAAAGATATACAGAGAACATCACGAACACTAATATACTGCTAGTCAAAATGTAAACTGGTAAAACCACTTTGATCAGCAATTTGGTTTTTGTTGTTGTTTTTGAGACACAGTCTTGCAGTGGCGTGATCTCAGCTCATTACAACCTCTGCCTTCCTGGGTTTAAGCGATTCTCATCCCTCAGCCTGCTAAGTAGTTGCGATTACAGGTGCCCACCACCATGCCTGGCTTTTTTTTTTTTAAGTAGAGATGGGGTTTCACCATATTGGCCAGGCTGGTGTCCAACTCCTGACCTCAAGTGATCTGCCTGCCTCAGCCTCCCAAAATGCTGGGATTACAGGTGTGAGCCACTACACCCTGCCTGATAAGCAATTTGGTATATGCACCCCGGCAACTCCACTTTTATGTAATATTCCAGGTGTGCACAAAGACATAAGTCTAAGAATGTTCAGTGAAGTATGACTTTTAATAGCAAAACATATAGAATAACCCAACAGGTCCATCAATAGAACTGTAGTATATTTCTACAATGGACTACTATACCATATTTGTAGTGAGGGAACCACACAGGGCCACCTTTAGCTTGTATCCACACTTGTGAGAACAGAAAAAAGGTTCAACTTATCTCTCACCCCAGTGGATTAATTAGAGGAAGTCACCCTTTAAAGACAGATGCAACCCAGCAGACATGCAGTTTGGCAAGCAAACAGGGCTTCTGTGCTAAGAAAACTGCTTTAAATAGCAGCCCGATAAATCTCATCAACATAATATTGAGTGACAAAAGCAAACTACAAAACCAGTTGTACAGTATGATACCATTCATATTAAGTTTAAAAACATATTAGCCCTATTGTGTATTTTTTTGTTTTTGAGACAGAGTCTTCGCTCTGTCACCTAGGCTGGAGTGCAGTGGCACAATCTCGGCTCACTGCAACCTCTGCCTCTCAGGTTCAAGCGATTCTCCTGCCTCAGCCTCCCGAGTAGTGGGGATTACAGGCGCCCGCCACCATGTTGGACTAATTTTTGTATTTTTAGTAGAGACAAGGTTTCGCCACGTTGACCAGGCTGGTCTTGAACTCCTAACCTCAGGTGATCCAACTGTCTCGACTTCTCAAAGTGCTGGGATTACAGGTGTGAGCCACTGTACCGAGCAATATATTGTTTATTGATATATACAAGTGCAATAAGTAGGCAAACAAAACCAAATTCAGGATAGTAGCTACCCCTAGGCAGGGAGGGGTATACAGGGGTTTAAATATCCAAAAAAAAAAAAAAAAATTCTAAAGCAAATATGGTAAAATATTGAAATCTGGCCAAGGCTGAAAGAACACAGATATTTGGTAAGTCGTCAAAACTTTACTTTTGTTTGAAATCTATTTTTTAAAAAATTACATCAGAGGGCAGCCAGGCACGATGCCTCATGCCCGTAATGCCAGCAATGCCAGCATTTTAGGAGGTCAAGGCAGGTAGAATACTTTAGCTCAGAAGTTCAAGACCAGCCTGGGCAAGATGGTGAAACTCCACCTCTAGGAAAAATCCAGATATTAGCCAGCCATGGTGGCATGCACATGCAGTCTCAGCTACTTGGGAGGCTGAGGTAGGAGGATCAGTTGAGCCTGGGAGGTTGAGGCTGCAGTGAGCCATGACCACCACTGCACTCCAGCCTGGGCGACACAGTGAGACCCTATCTCAAAAAACAAAAAACAAATCAAAAGAAAAGCACAGAACTGACTTTTCTTAATAATAAATCAGTAATGTGGAATATCAACTGAAGAAACTCCCAAAATATAGATGAGAAAACTGATGGAAGAGGGGATAATGTGCAGGATAGAGAAGAGAGAGGTCAACATACAGGTAAATGACATTCCAGAGCAAGACACCAGATCATGTGGGACAGAAGCATTGAGCCAGGATAGACTACAGAAGCTCCAGAGAACTGGACGCTAAAAATGAAGGTTCACCAGGGACTAAGCAAGCTTTATAAACAGACAACTCCCTAACCTTATGCTCATGTAACTTCTGAGTCCAGCAAAGCATCTGAGCAGGAGAAAATAGACTGCTTAAAAAACAAGGCAAATATGCAGGCTTTAGAATTCTCCTCTGCAATAAATTCCACTAAGTCTAAAATTCCAGATCACAGAGAAAAAACAAGTGAGGAAAAGGGAAAGGAAGGATAATGTAAAATGTACTCATCTCATTTTAGAGAAGAAACTGAAAACAATTTTTTTCCCTCTGAGTCAATTATGTCTTTAAGAAATGTTTAGGTTACTCCTTATACAACTGAAAATCACATATATGTATACCTTCCCTACAAAATACAAATACAGATCAGTGAGGGAAAAGTTCCTATAAGAGGAACTGAAAACAATCGAATTAACAAAAATGGAAAGCACTTTTTAAAATGCAATAATTAGACCAATTATCCCTTTCAGTACTAATTTGTTTTGTTTTGTTGTTTGTTTGAGACGGAGTTTCGCTCTTCTTAACCAGGCTGGAGTGCAATGGCGAGATCTCGGCTCACTGCAACCTCCGCCTCCCAGGTTCATGCGATTCTCCTGCCTCAGCCTCCTGAGTAGCTGAGATTAGAGGCACCCGCCACCACACCCAGCTCATTTTTTGTATTTTTAGTAGAGACGGGGTTTCACTATGTTGGCCAGGCTGGTCTTGACCTCCTGACCTCAGGCGAATCCATCTGCCTCAGCCTCCCAAAGTGCTGGGATTATAGGCGTGAGCCACTGCACCCAGCCTCAATACTAATTTTTTTTTTTTTTTTTTTTTTTTTGAGCCGGAGTCTCACTCTGTCACCCAGCCTGGAGTGCAATGGCGCGATCTCGGCTCACCGCAAGCTCCGCCTCCTGGGTTCATGCCATTCTCCTGCCTCAGCCTCCCAAGTAGCTGGGACTACAGGCACCCGCCACCACACCCGGCTAATTTTTTTGCCTCACTAATTTTTAAAAGGTTTTCAGATTCTATGTCAGAAGACAATGATACTCAGGTTTTAAAAAAAATCCAACCATAGCCTTCTATAAAAGATATACTGAAAAATGACTCAGAAAAGTTTTAAGGGTAAGATATAGTAGATAATATAAAACTAGAATTTGTAACAAATACCTTGAATAGGGAAAAAGGAATCATTTTCCTGATGAAGGGACAATTCATAACAAATATATGTATATATATCTGAGACTGTCTAAACAGAGCACAGAAACATGTATAAAGAAAAAAGATTATAAAAAATTTATCGGCCAGGCATGGTGGCTCATGCCTGTAATCCCAGCACTTTGGGAGGCTCAGGCAGGTGGATCACCTGAGGTCAAGAGTTCAAGAACAGCCTGGCCAACATGATGAAACCTTGTCTCTACTAAAAATACAAAAAACTGGCCAGGCGCAGTAGCTCATGCCTGTAATCCCAGCACTCTGGGAGGCTGAGGCAGGCGGATCACCTGAGGTCAGGAGTTCGAGACCAGCCTGGACAACATGGTGAAACCCGATCTCAACTAAAAATAGAAAAATTAGCCAGATGCAGTGGCGCACACCTGTACTCCCAGCTACTCGGGAGGCTGAGGCACGAGAATCACTTGAACCCAGGAGGTGGAGGTTGCAGTAAGCCTAGATCGCGCCACTGCACTCCAGCCTGGGCAACAGAGCAAGACTCCGTCCCCGCCCCGCCCCCCCCCAAAAAAAAATAGAACAACTAGACAAAATCAGTAAGGACACAAAAGACTTGAATAACACTATAAACCAACTAGACCTAACAGACATTCACAGAAAACTCCATTCAACAGAATACACATACTTTTCAAATGCACATGCAACCTTCTCCAGGATAAGCCATATGTGAGGCCATACAACAAGTCTCAATAAATAAAATCATGCACAGTTGTTCTCTGAACACAATGGAATGAAACTGGATTCAACAGAAGAAAATTTGAGAAATTCACTGTATGTGGAAATTAATCAATATACTCCTAAATATCCAGAGTCAAAGAAGAAATCCCCCCAAAAATTGGAAAATACTTGAGACACATGAAAATATAACTTACCAAAATTAATGAGATGCAGCTAAAGCTTATAGTTATAAATGGCAATTATGTTAGAAGAAAAACCTTAAATCAATAACCTCATCTCCCAACTAAGAGACCAGAAAGGGAACAAAATAAACCCAAAGCAAACAGGAAAGATGTAATAAAGACAGAGTAGAAATAAGTGAAATGGAAAATAGAAAAACAATAAAGAAAATTAATGAAACCAGAAGTTGGCTCTTTGAATGAATAAACAAAATTAACAAAAACCAAGGAAAAACTATACATACAATAGCCAGGAAGGTCCTTCATAAATTGATAGTAGTAAAATATAGGTGCCAAATCATATAATAAATAAGACTAGTAAATATATCACATTCCACAAACTTTTATATAATAGTGCCTAATGAGTACTGGTCATAGTCCTGGAGCATTTAATTCTCGTAACTCTATGAGGTAAGTTCTATTATTATTTTCATTTTATTGATAAGGAAGCTGAGAACAGAGGAGTTAAATAACTTGTCCACTGCTAGTAAGTGGCAGAACCAGAATCTGAACTTAGGCTCCAGACTTTAAGCACTCATGGAACCAAATATTATGTCATCAAAAATAACTTTCTAGAAATGTTTTACTTAATATATGAGAATAAAAACTTTCCAGGAAAGGAGGAGGAAGGAATCAATGGGAAACATCTTTTTACTAATTTAAAAAGAAATCCATAAAATTAGGATCTAGAAAAGGAAGATGATCTCAGATACGTAAGAGTAGTGTAAAATATGCTTTAAAAATATAATTCCTTAAAGTTTCTTCTAGGAAATTAATAAGTTATAAAATTTGTTCACTCATACGTTCATTTATTCAATAGATATTTATTAATGCTTATCATGTATTTAGCACTGTCCTATATTGAAATTAAGAAAATAGAAGAAATACATGAGTAATGAAGAAGGAATAAAAAAGCTGCCGGAGAATTAACTCAGGAGTTCTGGTCCATCTGGCATCATAGACTCTACAACTTTCAAGGAACAGACCATTCCAATGAATATCCCACACTTATTTCAGAATAGAAAATATAGAAAGCATCCCAATTCATTTTATCACATTAATACAATCCTGCGATAACAAACAATACAATAAGAAATTTACTGTGGATCTCATAAGAAACACAAAAGTTACATATCAGCATTAAATATTATCCAACACTACACAGGTACTAAGCAATTAACCTACAAGCAAGCCTGGTCTGCTCTAGATATATAATAGTAATAAATCTATTCATATATTTTGGTACCAAATTGGATATAAGACTAAGTTGCCTATTACTACTATTGCTTGATGGTCTGAAGGTACAGCCAATGAACTAATTTTATAAAGGGTAGGGAAGGGAGACAGTAGTATAACTCTCTGGAAGGGAACAATTACAGGTTGAGTATTCCTTATCTGAAATGTTTAGGACCAAAAGTGTTTCAGATTTCAGATTTTTTCAGTTTGGAATATTTCCTTTGGATACTGCCAGCATCCCAAAACCAAAAACCCAAATCCAAATGCTCCAATGAGTACTTTCTTTGTGCATCATGTTGGCACTCAGAAAGCTTCAGTTTTGGGGGATGCTCAACCTGTATCATGATTTCTGGAATGTATGATTATAAATCTGGAATTAGTGTGAGTATCAACTGAAAAGCAAAGAGTTCAGTCAAGGAATCAGTCAGAATCAAATTTAATAAATAGCTGTCATCTATATGAAGAAAACTATAATATAAGCAGGAGCTATAGAATGTTCCTCAGTGAGATGGCTTACTATTACAAAGATCTTCCTTTGCTAGCAGAGCAGCTGGTTTGTCCCAGTATCCATTCTTTTCTCACATGACTCACATCCTCAGGAAACGAGACTGATGAATTTTAGCCAATCATGATAATCCATTTTTCTTGCCAAGGACTGGGTTAGAAATGGCATGTAACCCAATTCTAACCAATGAGAAGTAAGGATAAATCTACTTGGAGACCTCTAGGAAAGATTACCTTGATCCTATGAGAAACATCAAAGATGTCTCCTTTTCCTCTGGACACTGTCATTTCTGGATGAGATTCCTGGGAATTGTTATAGTTTCACATTTCAACCACCAGGGGAGCATGAGAAAAAAGCCAATACATGAGTGAGGAAAGATGGAAAGAGCCTGTTCCTTTATGATTTCAGTGAATCACGTTGTCAGCTAACTCAACAGCCTGCTCCCTATTGCTGAACTGCCAGTTACTTGACATAAATGTCCTTACTGTTAAACCTAATTTAGCTGAAATTTCTGCTCTTTACAGTCAAAGATATGCTAACCTATTCAGATGGCAATCTCCCCAAACTAATTTATAAATATAATGCGTATCTCATAATTCAGTCTGAAAGCACTTTAGGAACTTGACAAAATAATTCTAAAATTCATGTGAAAACAGTGAAATGTGGGAAGGTATTTTGCAAAGGAAGCATGTGTCAACTGTCCTACCATATAACTCAAATATATAATTCAAACAATGTATACTGTTATAAAACTCATCAGATAAATATATCAGAATGGAAAACCCCAAAAGAAACCCAAGTATGTACTAATTAGTACATATAGATTGATTACTATCTGCAAGAAAACAGTCACCAGCTTCACACCAAAATACCAGGTATACTAAAAAAACTGTTTAGAAATAAAAGGAAAAAAAATAGAAAATTATAAGGAAAGATGAGCGAGAATGCATACAATTTCAAAGCTTGAAAAATACCTCTTTAAGCATTAAGCTCCAGAAGAGCAAGGACTTTTGCCTTACTTGCTGCTATTCAAATCCTAGAATACCTGGCACAGAACAGCTACTCAGTATTTATTAAAGATGAATAAAAGCAAAGGAAATTAGAAATTAATTCTGATCTAATTCTGAAAAGATTACTCATGCAAGTCATAAAAATGCCCTAAAATGAATACATATTATGATTCATTTGTATAATTTTAATTTTTTTTGAGACAGGGTCTCTCTCTATTGCCTGTGCTGAAGGACAGTGGCAGTATGATAGCTGACGGCAGCCTCAACCTCTTGGGCTCAAGTTATCCTCCTGCCTCAGTCTCCTAAGTAGCTGGGACCACAGGCATGTGCCACCGTGCCCAGGTAATTTTTTTATTTTTTGAAGATACAGGATCTCACCATGTTGCCCAGTCTGGTCTCAAACTCCTGGGCTCAAGTGATCCTCCCACCTTGGCCTCCCAAAGTATTGGGATTACAGGCATGAGTCACTCCACCCAGCCTATTTAAATTTTTAAAAGCAATATGCAAAAACTAAATGACATCTTCTTAAGGGACACAGTAAAACGAAAGAAAAGCAAATAGGCCTGGCATGGTGGCTCACGCCTGTAATCCCAGCACTTTGGGAGGTTGAGGCGGGCAGATCACCTGAGGTCAGCAGTTCGAGACCAGCCTGACCAACATGGAGAAACCCCGTCTCTACTAAAAATACAAAATTAGCTGGGCGTGGTGGCATATGCCTGTAATTCCAGCTACTCGGGAGGCTGAGGCAGGAGAATCACTTGAACCCAGGAGGCGGAGGTTGTGGTGAGCCGAGATCATGCCATGGAATGACAGCGACAAGATTAAGGAGAGTAGTATCTCAGGTAGGAAGAGCTCCAAAGGTACTGGTAATGCTGGATCACTTGTCTATTCTCACAATCCGCTTCCGCCCCCCCGGCCCCAAGACAGGGTCTTGCTCTGTCACCCAGGCTGGAGCACAGTGGTGCGATCTCAGCTCACTGCAACCTCCACCTCCCAGGCTCAAGAGATTCTCACCTCAGCCTCCTGAGTAGCTGGGACTACAAGTGCGCAACACCACGCCCAGATAATTTTTGTAAACATGGGGTTTTGCCACATTGCCAGGGCTGGTCTTTAACACCTGACCTCAAGTGACCCACCCACCTTGGCCTCCCAAAGTGCTGGGATTACAGGTGTGAGCCACTGTCCCTCGCCAATTCTCATAATTCTTTATACAAATGTTAATTTCACATTCCCTTTTTATTAGAAAAAAAAAACGCACTCTATAAACACAAATCAGGAGGAAAACCCAAGAGACAAAGGATTAATATTTTTACAATAAAGCTCCAATAAAAAATAAATCAGCACCCTCAGACATGGTGAGAAAAAAAAAAGATAAACCTCACTGTTTATCAAAGAAATGCTAGATAATGCATCAAGGCCATATCATCAAGCTAACAAAGATTATAAAAGTTAATGAGTTTTGGGGATGAGGACATAGCCTTATCACAATAATAAAAACCACTAACAAACTCTTTTTGAGCAGCTAGAATGTATTATTCTAAGTACGTTTTATGTATTAACTCATTCCACCTTCCTAAAGGTCCTATGAGTATTACTCTTAATCCCACACTGAAGAAAAGTAATTTGACCAAAGTCACAAAGTACATAAATAGCCAAACCAGGAAATGTAAATTAATACAGTCCTTTCAATGGCAATTTGGCAATAGTCATCAACAACCTTAAAATGTGCTACTCTTGACTTGGAAATCTCAGTGCTAAGAATCCACTTTAAAAAAACAGGTTTGGACACTATCTTGATGCCCAATAACAGCTTTACTATTCTGAACTGAACACACGCATTCCTCTCCACTCCTTCCCCAAATACCACTAAAATGAAAGTTACAGGATGAAAAAGATATAACGCGGCCGGGCACGGTGGCTCATGCCTGTAATCCCAACACTTTGGGAGGCTTGGGCGGGCGGATCACCTAAGTCAGGAGACCAGGCCGGCCAACATGGTAAAACCCCGTCTCTACTAAAAATACAAAATTAGCCAGGCATGGTAGCTCACGCCTATAATCCCAGCTACCCAGGAGGCAGAGGCATGAGAATTGCTTGAACCCAGGAGGTGGAGCTTGCTGTGAGCCAAAAGTGAGCCACTGCACTCCAGCCTGGGCAACAGAGTGAGACTCCGTCTCAACAAAAACAAAAACAAAAAAAGGAAGATGAAGACTGAATGCTTGTGGCCAGCCATGCCAATGAAAAGTGAGCCAACATGAACTCTAGAATACTGGGAAAGCTTATGAATTGAAGAAAGCAAGTAATATGTAAAAGTGAGGAATTTGGCATATACATAACAAACGGAGCCACAAAAAAACCTAGTTAACTTCAGAGGAAGCAAAACGTACACAAAAGGAAATGTAATTGTGTAATCGTGTTACTTGGCTCAGCAGCTAACACTATTCATACACTCATGATGTAGACACAACCAGAAACTGCACTAAATCTTCACTTTTCCATAAACCAACATATTCTGAAAATAATGAACTAGGAAATAGCAAGTTTATATTATTGAAAAATGTGAAGGTAAATACCAGAGGAAATTGGTTAAGAGTTGAAAATAAGGGTCGGGCATGGTGGCTCATGCCTGTAATCCCAGCACTTGGGGAGGCCAAGGCGGGCAGATCACAAGGTCAGATCGAGACCATCCTGGCTAACATGGTAAAACCCAGTCTCTACTAAAAATACAAAAATAGCCGGGTGTGGTGGCGGGCGCCTGTAGTCCTAGCTACTCGGGAGGCTGAGGCAGGAGAATGGCGTGAACCCGGGAGGCGGAGCTTGCAGTGAGCCGAGATCGCGCCACTGCACTCCAGCCTGGGCGACAGAGCGGGACTCTGTCTCAAAAAAAAAAGTTGAAAACAGGGCCAAGCACGGTGGCTCACACCTGTAATCCCAGCACTTTGGGAGGCCGAGGCAGGCGGATCATGAGGTCAAGAGATTGAGACCATCCTGGCTAACATGGTGAAACCCTGTTTCTACTAAAAATACAAAAATTAGCTGGGCATGGTGGCACGTGCCTGTAGTCCTGGCTACTTGGGAGGCTGAGGCAGGAGAACCGCTTGAACCCGGGAGGCAGAGGTTGCAGTGAGCCGAGATCGCACCACTGCACTCCAGCCTGGTGACAAGAGCAAGATTCTGTCTCAAAATAAATAAATAAATAAAATAAAATAAATAGATGGGTGGGGTGAGGTAGCAAGAAAATGCTCTCTTTTTTTTTTTTTTTTTTTTTGAGACGGAGTCTTGCTCTGTCGCCCAGGCTGGAGGCGCAGTGGCGCAATCTCGGCTCACTGCAAGCTCCGCCTCCCGGGTTCACGCCATTCTCCTGCCTCAGCCTCCCGAGTAGCTGGGACTACAGGCGCCCGCCACTATGCCCGGCTAATTTTTTGTATTTTTTTTAGTAGACACAGGGTTTCACTGTGGTCTCGATCTCCTGACCTCGTGATCTGCCCACCTCGGCCTCCCAAAGTGCTGGGATTACAGGCATGAGCCACCGCGCCCAGCTGAAAATGCTCTCTTAAATTAAGCTTTGTACTATTATATTATTTGACTTTTTATTCTAACAGATAACATTGGAAATTAAAAAGAAAAATATAAATTTGTACAAAATTATAGAATACTCAGAGAAACACAAATAAAATATAAATTCCCTATAAATCTACCTACCAAAGAGAGTAACTGCCTATATTTTGATATCTATCATTCAGCTTTTGTTCCATTCCTATCTGTAGTCTACATACTAACTATACTAGTTTGCAACCAAAGTTTCCACTTAATTTTTTATGGGCATTTCCTCAGTAAGTACACATATGTCTACAACATAGGTAACTATATAATTAAGTAATGTTATCCTAGGATAGAGACAGTTGTGTCAATAAAAAGCACATAAATTTGATAATGGATTTGCTTTGTGCAAAACTGAATAGGTAGGAATTTATTTCTTTTCTAGAAAAAATACGACGAACAATCATGTAACACATTTTCTATACTGTGCAACTAGTAAAATGTAAAAATAATATTTATAATAGAAATTAGCTTGCTCTATCTAACAAGAATTCCTTTGCCTGGAAAAAAAAAAAAGTGTTTTTTTTTGTTTTTTTTTTTGAGACGGAATTTCGCTCTTGTTGCCCAGGCTGGAGTGCAATGGCATGATCTCGGCTCACCGCAACCTCTGCCTCCCAGGTTCAAGCAATTCTCCTACCTCAGCCTCCCGAGTAACTGGGATTACAAGCATGCAACATCACACCCGGCCAATTTTGTATTTTTAGTAGAGACAGGGTTTCTCCATGTTGAGGCTGGTCTTGAACTCCTGATCTCAGGTGATCCGCCCACCTCGGCCTCCCAAAGTGCTGGGATTACAGGCGTGAGCCACCGCGCCCGGCAGGTGTTTTCATAGTATGTTACTAAATTTTTAAAACTCAGGTTACAAAGTAGGATATACAGTATTATCCCAAATTTATTTCTTAAAATGTAACCCGGAAAGCCGTAGTAATAAATAAAACAGTAGCTCTTTCTTAGTAGTATGATTATAGATGATCTTTACTTCTTAGTGCTTTTCTACACTTTCTTCAGTGTTTACTGGTATTACTTTTTGAGTCAGAAAATATAGCTTTACACTCCTAAGAAACCATAGTCAACACTATAAATGAAAGATAGCAAAGGTGTAAATAGTTCAGAAGTGACTTACTTGACAGCTAGACTTGTTTTTACACCTCTTGTGGATTTCCTCAAACAACTTCCACACTGCACTGAAACTGGATTTACTTGTTGGTCTTTCTTGGGTCTTTTGTTCTTTCATTCAGTAATTATTGAGCCTCTATTATCTGCCAGGCACTGTTCTAGGCACCGAGGATTTAGCAGTGAGCATAATGGATGAAGTCTCTATCCTTCTTTGATATGGAAGACAAAGACTAAAAATTTTTAAACAAAAACATACTTTTAGTGGAGAAACAAACACAAGCACACAACACACACACCTCTTCTTTCAAGTGTGATGAAGAAAAGTAAAGGGAAGAGGAGTAGAGCAATAGTAAGGTGGGACGAGATGATAGTTTTAGTGAGGGGAGGACTCTGAGGAAGTGCTATTTGAGCAGAGACCTGAGTGAAGTATGGGAGTTAGCCAGAGAAAGGTGAGAGAGAACAGTCTAGGTAGGAGGAATATCAAGCAAAGAGGCCTTGAGGTGGCACTAAGCTTGGAATGTGCCAGAATAAGACCAGTGTGGTGAGACTGGAACGAGCGAGGGGAGAGCAGCAGATGGCATGGAAGAGGTGGGTGGGCCCAGGTCATAAGCGCCTTACGGGTCCATGCAGGGATTCTAAATTTATTCTAAAGGTGATACAAAGGTACTGAGGTCTTGAAACAGTGATGGCCTGGACCAAAGCACTAGGGTAACGGGATGCGACATGGTCGGTATGGATACATTTTGATGGCTGATCCAGTATAACTTGCTGATGGATTAGATATGAGGAATGAGGAAGAAATCATGGACAATTCTTAGGTTCTCAGCCAAAGCAACTAAATGAGTAGTGTGCCATTTACAAATCTGGGGCTGACTGGTGACGAAACAAGTTGTGAGCGGCAAAACTGAGACCTATTTTGGACATGTTAAGTATGAGATGACCATTAGACTTCAAGTCAAGATGTCGGGTAGGCAATCATAATTATAAGTCTGCCATTTGGGGGCAAGTTGGGGCTGAAGGTGTAAATCTAATATTTAAAAGTATGGAACTAAGAGATATCTCCTAGGTGTGGGGGCAGAGAGACAAGAGAATAGGGCTGAAAACAGCCCTAAGGCGTGCCAACATTAAGAGGTAGGGAAGTCCCTTCACCTCACTAGAGAGACCAGTGAGGCATCCCAGAAGCCAAGTGAAAGTATTTTCAGTAGGAGACAGTGATCCCCTAAGTTAAAGCTGCTGATGAGTAAGTTAAGGATTGAGAAGTAACCATTGGATTTGGTGACTTTGATAAAGGTAGCTTCAGTGGAGTGATGAAAACAAAAAAATTGGTGTACAGTGATCCCTCCTACTCCACAGTTTCATTTTCTGGGGTTTCAGTTATTTGCAGTCAACCACAGTCTGGAAAATATTAAATGAAAAATTCCAGAAATAATCTAAGTTTTTAAATTGCATGCCATTCTGGGTGGCATGATGAAATCTTGTACTATCACACTCCATCCTGCCCAGGACATGAATCATCTCTTTGTCCAGTGTATCCAAGCTGTATACGGCACCTGGCCTCAGTCACTTAGCAGCAGTCTCAGTTATCAGATCAACCCAGTGTTGCAGTACTCGTGCTCAAGCAATCCATATTTTACATAATGGCCCCAAAGTCTGAGAGTAGTGATACTGGCAATTTGGATATGACAAAGAGAAGTCATAAAGTGCTTCCTTTTAATGAAAAGGTGAAAGTTCTCAACTTAGTAAGAAAAAAAAAACTGTATGCTGGTTGACAAGATCTACAATAAGAATGAATCTTCTGTCTGTGACACTGTTAACAGTATATAGTTATCATTGTTCTATTATAAGTTGTTGTTGTTAATCTCTTACTGTGCCTAACTTATAAATTAAACTTTATCATAGGTACATATATATAAGAAAAAAAACAGTGTATTAGAATTCATTACAGGCACCTGCTCGGGGTCTTGGAACATATCCCCCATGGATAACGGGGTACTACTGTATGTTAAAGAGAGTTAGAAGACAACTAGGTACAAAAGAGTTGACTGCTGTATCCCTACCATCTTGGTAGCTCTTGGTATAGAGTAGGTAGTGAATAAATGTCAAATCTGAAAATTCTCTATACTTCAACCCAAATTAAGAAACCCAAAATGGTGGAGAGCTAGAGATCTTCCTGCTCATCCAGTTCTATTCCTAGCCTCCAGAATGAGTGAGGATGAATTGTAAAAACATGAGCTTTTCTTCTCTTCTTTCTTAATTTGCTGTATATCTAGGGCTAAAACGTAATAAGCATTTTGATTGGTAGCTGAACTAAGGGATACAAGAAACACCTTCTCCTTCTGCTCCCCGATTTTCCATAAGTTATATGTAACTAAAAGTTAACAAATAAATTATGAACATGTCACCAAGGGGGTTAAAAAAAAAACCACCAAAACAGCAGTCAAATATTTTAAACAAAACATCTTATTCCAAAACTTCTGCTGATACCTTAAAGACAGCCACTTATTTTGCAAAATAGGTAACTTTCCCTCTTCCCAATTTAGATCTCTTTCCATTTCTCAAAGTGTAAAGTAAAGCCTTTTGTGGAGAAAAGGCAATGCCCAGGTAATGGGTTTCCTACCTGACATAATGTCTTCTGCTAATTCCTTTTCTCTTTCAATTTTTTCCTCTAGGGTTGAAATGCAGAATTCATAGCCAGCAACAGCAAATTCCTGTCTGTAAAGCAAAATCAATAATCAGCCATTTACCTTTTCTTCTTTTTTTGTTGAGATGGAGTTTCGCTCTTGTTGCCCAGGCTGGAGTGCAATGGCGTGACCTCGGCTCAGAACAACCTCCACCTCCCGGGTTCAAGTGATTCTCCAGCCTTAGCCTCTCGAGTAGCTGGGATTACAGGTGTCCGCCACTATGCCCAGCTAATTTTTGTATTTTTGGTAAAGACAGAGTTTCACCATGTTGGCCAGGCTGGTCTGGAACTCCTGACCTCAAGTGATCCACCCGCCTCGGCCTCCCAAAGTGGTGGGATTACAGGTGTGAGCCACCACGCCCGGCCCATTTACCTTTTCAAAAATTCTTTTTATCTTCATTTTTCCAGCTCAGTTTAAACATTATCAGTAAAGGAAGTGCAAAATGGGAAGAGGGAACTTTGCTTAAAGTCTAAGTAGTGTCAAATCTGCCATTTCTCAAAGTAGTTTTTTTAAGTCATCCATTTAATATAACTTAAGACACAAAAAGCTAGGAATGCTGCCCTAATTTTAATAACTGACATAGCCAGCAGTCTTCATCATTTCCCACTAACAGATGGCCTCCAGTGAATCAGTTTCTCCATGTGTGAAAGCCTTACCCCTGTTCAAAGTAATACTACCCTAAACAGAGGTTCAGGCCACCCTGCAGTGAGGATTCCAACTGTTGACCTCACACAGCTTCTGAGGAGCTTTAGTCATTGTATATTTCTTTCAAGCTCTAAGTCTCTGATATAAGTTTCTTTTGCAGAAATGGGACTCCTAGCTATGGCAGTAGAAGTCATTTAACCCAACTCTGTAGCCCTGGACCCTCAATCAACTGGAGAGGGTTGAGTCAACCCAAGCAGGCCGACTGACTGCTGCTTTTTACAGAGATGCAGAGGAAATGTGACAGAAATCCCTTCTCCATTCAGGAGCTCAGCTTTGGTTCTTGTTCTTCAGTTTTGGCTCTAGTTTCTTACAGAAGTGGCACTAAAAAGCTCATCTGTTCTCTAGTGCTTTGCTAGGGGAGAACTTATGACCCTACTGTTCTGCTCTGTTCTCAGAAGAACAGAAGCATCCCTTTCCTTCTCTAGACTCAAAACTTGGCAAGAGGGCCCTCTCTAGCCATAACACAGGGCAAGTGGACACTGCCCACAAGACGCTCCCAGTCGGAGCAAGCGGTCTACAAACAATTCCCCTTCTAACTTATATCAGCCTTTCGAAGCCTCAGATCTGGCCATGTCTTTTCTAGTCTCATGCTTCTCTTAATAAAACAAACTGAAAAGTACAGAGTACCATGTAACTCAGAGGCTAATTGTTACTAGCTTTCACCTCTAGAAGACTATGAATTTGTCTTACTCAACAATGTTTATTAGGCTCTGGGCTTCTTCTTACCCTAGGAGTTCATACCCAATCAAGAACTAGGCATGTCTGTTACAACTCCAAGGAAGATTGACCAAGCTGCAGTGTTCCCTGGCGTGGGCCAAGCTCAAAGCTCCTCAAAAGACTTGAAGTCAAAGGCTCCAGGAAGCTCTAGCCTACCTAGTGTCCAATCAAAATGCAAGGAGACCACGCAGGTCCTGATGGGAACAAAGGAGCTGGTGAGTAGGACAGCAGGGACCAGTGCCAGGGCCTGGCCTCAGTGAGCACCCTTTCTATAGCATCAGGCTCCATGTCACTCCAAACCTCTCGCACCAACTTCTGCACCACTAAAACCCGAAGGGAAGCTAGTCTTAGGTCTCTCCCTAAATTCACCACAAATACAACTCTCTAGAGGAGCTCTCTGCTTACGTCCTAGATACTTCATCTTTGAACTCTATTTATACCAGCAAAATGGCTTCTTCAGAGTATTAATATCCCCAGCAGCTTTCACCCTGCTCTTTCCTCTTCTAGGAAAAGTTAAACTAAAGTTCTAACTCTAACTTTGTTCCCACTTCAAGCAGTGACAGAAAACTTAGTTAGCTTTGTCACAGGGCGGCCAGAGATGCTGTGTGCCCCACTAAGCAGGCTGATGGAAACAGTAGGGGCAAACTGGAAAAAGACTGACAATTTCAAAGATGAGGGGTGGAACACTTTGAGTGTGACACCCAATTTCTGGAAGACCCAGATGACCAGTAGACAATGAATATTATGTAACGTCCCAGAGTCAAAGTTTTCTGCCCACAGTCCTACTCCCTGGCTGCTGTACTTACCTATTCTGCGCAGCATAGATACTGGCCAGCTTTAGGGAAATTTCAATTATTGCATTGTCCTCCTGTGAGAGAAACAGAATGACGGGAACTCACAACAAGTAAAATTTTCTCATGGAATATTTCAGATCAACTTCCAGACTGACAGTGGCCTCAAAGCCACAGTCTTTATTCTTTTAGAGTGATTAGCCAACTGTGAATTCCTTGGCAAACATGCTGTTGCATTTAGTGAAAGAATGGCAGTTTGTATAGAGATCTCAGACGGGAAACTCCACCTTTCCTGACCAAAGCATATGGTGGGGTTAGGGAGAGTTTTCAGGAGACAAGACTGTTTTGAAAACTGCTTCAGTGGGGGGCCAATACTAGGCAATGTCCTTACCTGCTTCATGCCCCCTCCAAGGAGGTAACTCATTGTTGCTTTAAAAAGTTGTTCAGCCTAAAAGCATAAGGAAAAGATTTTTCTTTTAATTGGGCCCCATTATATGTGTGTGTGTGTGTGTGTGTATATATATATATATATATATATATATATATATATATATATATATATATATATATATATATAAATGACCCTGGATTCTAAGTACCAGTCTGATGCATCATTCCTTTTAAAACCCATATACCCATACACACGCACATTCACACACAGAAAAGTACCCTTTTGAAGCGAAAACAGATAAAAATATCAGGACCCCCAACATCCTCTATGTACCTTAAACTACTCTCTGATGAGTAGAAAACAACCTCAGAGATTAACTTCTTATTCAAACCCACTGTGGCAGAGACTACAAACTGTCTCCTAATAGTCATTCTCTTCTCCATCTTTTTGATTACAGAGTCCCCTCAATTTAGCCTGGGAAACATGGTGAAATCCCATCTCTACAATAAATAAATAAATAAATAAATAAATAAGAAAATTAGCCAAGTGTTGTGGCACATGCCTGGAATCCCAGCTACTTAAGAGGCTGAGGTGGGAGGATCAACTGAGCCTGGGAGGTCGAGGTTGCAGTCAGCCATGATTAAGCCACTGCACTCCAACCTGGGCAACAGAGCAAGACCTTATCTTAAAAAAGAAATTCAGTCAATTTTAGCAGATTGGACACCCTGAAGTTAGATATGGTCATATGATAAAATTTAGGCCAAGGGATGCAGGCAGAAAGAACGTGAACTTCTAAATCATATTTTATAAGGAAGCTGTTCACAGTCCATCTTCTCCCCCTTCCTGCAGGCTGGAGGTGAGTCAGCTCACCCAGGCACATGAGGGCTTATCTTAGAAGAAACCTGGACTTCTGGATCAGAGAGCAAAGGTGCCTATGTCTATCTGCCTTCAGTCTTTAGCCTATCTCTGGACTAACACAATAAAGAGAAATACACTTTTATCTTGTTTGAGTCACTATATTCTGGGGTCTCTTTGTTATAGCAGCTTAGCCTGTACCCTTACTATTACAGTTCCCTTGAGGCTACTCCTTCACAAATTCAAGATATTACAAAGTAATTTACTTACATTTTCAAGCTGACCCCGTATAAATGCTAAGTTGGCCATCTGAAAGCAAATTACAAATTGTTTTTCAGTTTAGAATACTGTGTTCCTACTTATTTCAAAACTTTAAAATTCCCTTTTGCTTTCACCCTCAAAATTTAAAAAAGTTTAAAATGAAAAGCATGTCACCAATTAATCTGCTAGAAGCACAGAACAGCAATCATGTGAGAAGTAAATACTTGCACATACTTTGTTGTTAATAAACCAAATCTAGGTCCACTCATCCTTAAAAAAACATGCTAATGATACTGGTTTTTTTGGTCTGGAATTGAGAGGTCTTATGGTCACCCCAAGGGTAAAAAAACTGAAGCTGTGGCCGGGCATGGTGGCTCACGCCTGTAATCTCAGCACTTTGAGAGGCCAAGGCAGGTGGATCACCTGAGGTCAGGAGTTCGAGACCAGCCTGGCCAATATGGTAAAACCTTGTCTCTACTACAATACAAAATTTAGCCAGGCATTGTGATGCATGCCTGTAATCCAGCTACTCGGGAGGGTGAGGCAAAAGAATCATTTGAACTCATGAGGCGGAGGTTGCAGTGAGCCAAGATCGTGCCACTGCACTGCAGCCTGAGCAACAGAGTGAGGCTCCATCTCAAAAAAACAAAACAAAACAAAAAATAAAACTGAAGCCAAAAGAAAACTCAGTAAAAAAGAAAAGGAGCTTTAGAACATCGTGAAAGTCAGGAATATAAATCAGGAGAACTAACTACCCTTCCCTCCCATCCAACCTTCCTCATCAGTGGTTCAGACTGGTTATAAGAGTTACCAAATCATAAGTGTAAGTGATGGCCTTCTTGTTATCAGTCTGATAGGCGAGACGAAGAGCGTCATGCAAAATTAACTCAGCCTCTTCTGGCTCATCTTTCATAATGCTCAACTGAAAAAGGAAGACAAAATAATAGAAAATGAAACATATAGTAGATGCATACGCTACCAGACAGAAGTGTATGCAAGTATACATCCCAACTGATAGAAGGAAGCTAACTCATTCATCAAACATTTACTGAATTCCTACTATGTACAGAGCATTGTCTACAGAGGTGACAGGGAGGTCAGCCTCCCTTGCAGCTAGATGTGGCCATCTGATGAAGTTTTGGCCAAGAGACACAGGCAGAAGGAATGTGATCTTACAACATATTTTATAAGGAAGCTGCTTGTCCTCCATCCTCTTTCTAATTTCTTGCAGGCTGGAGGTGACCATATAGGACAAGTAAGCTTAATTACAACTAATGATAAGAGCTATAAAGATGACAGAAAGGAATGATAAGGGGTCTCCTCTAAATAGGACTTAGGGAAGCCTTCCAAAGAAGTGACAGCTAAACTGAGGTAATAAGGATGAGAATGAGTCAACCAAATAAGGACCTGGGGAGAACAATGACTCAAACAGAGGGTAGAGAATGAGTGAAGTCCCTACAAGCTGAAGAGAATGGTTTTGAGGAAGAAATGCAAAGAAACAGATGTGAAGGGAGGATGGTGAGCCAGAGGATTACTGCCAAACGGGTGGGCAAGGCATGCTGGTTTAGATCATGTGGGGTGTTGCAAGCCATGGCAAGGAGTTTGTATTTTATCACAAATGCAGTGGATAGCCATTCAGAGCTTTCAGACAAGGAGATGATATGATCCAATTTACTTTTTTTTTTTTTTTTTTTGGTCGCTTTGGTTTCTGCATGGAGAATAGATTGCAAGAGGACAGGAGGCCAGGAAAGACAACTGGAGCATAGTTGGTGGCAATGATGGTTTGCACTAGGGTGACAGCAAGGGAGATAGAAAAAAGGGGAAAGATTTGAGACGTATTTTCCATTTGTTGGCAACAGGACTTGTTGCTGGACTGTAAGTGTATTGGAAGGCAATGGTAAGGTACCACAAGTTTTAAGAATGACTATGAGGTTTTTAGGCTGAAAAACTGATGGTAGTAAAAAGACGGCGAAAGCGTATGTTGAGGAGGCATTGAAGATCGAGTTTAGTTTTGGGCATGTTAAATCTGAGAGGTAGGTAACGTCCTAAAGTGCAAATGGCATGTCAGTAGCACACTACAGGCTGGAAATACAAATTTGGACGTTGTTGGCATCGAGTCGGTATTTAGCTCAATGGAAGAGATGAGATAACTTGGGGAGAAGAGGAGGAAAAAAAAAATAGAAAAGGATGTGGAGAAAAGGAAGAATTCAGAAGGGGAACCGAACCGCATAACCAACACTAAGTTGCCATTTTCAGGCCGCTATATACGTGAGAAATTATGTCATTTCAGGTAGGCTGGTTAATTGATGAAACCACTACAAAACGTTCCCGATATTTCGTTTGCATAAAAGCGTGATGCCTGGGGCGCCATCTCCATTTGCACTTGACACTGCAGAGGTTTTACTGCAGGCCTTAGAGTCGGAAAAGCCTGGATGAATTCCAATCCCCTCTCGGATGACCCACCTCATTCTCGGCAATTTTACCCGCGGAGCCTCCATCCACTCTTCGGCGAGGCGGAGAGAGTAATGCGCAGCAACGCCAAGACCCCGCTCACAAAGGCTACCGCGCTCGGCCGGGCGCAGGGCCCGGAGCCGCCTCACCTTGGCTCGCTTCAGCAGCTGGATGATCTCTGCCTCGGCCTCGTCCGCCCCGTCCTCGGCAGCGGCCCCGTCGGCTCCCTGCTGCTCCTCCTCCTCTGCCGCAGCGGGCCTCGAGAACCAGGCGAGCGCTGCGGGAAGGGGCTCTGAGGTCATCGGGCCCGGCCCGCGCCCCTGTCCCCGCCCGGCCGGCCCCGCCCGGCCCGCGCCCCTCACCTGCCAGCAGCGGCAGCAGGCCTGGGCCCTGGCCGTGCGGCGCGACTCGGGATGGCGGCACCTGCACCTCGGGCCCCGGACCTCCTGCCAGCCCCGGGAGCAGGCGCGCGGAGCAGCCCCGGCACCGCCGCCCCGCGGCCCGCAGGAGGCCTTGGCCCAGGCTCCGGCTCAGGAGCCGGTACATGCTCCCGCCGCGTCCTCTGCGCACTGCAGGCCAGACGCGATCCTGGCCCCCACGACGCGCGGAGCGCCCTCCGGATTGGCCGGGCCCTGACGACTGAGCAGGACATCCTTGCGTCCGCACGCGCGATGACGCGCCCCGACGTCACTCCGACGCGCCCCGACGTCACTTCGTCTCGCCCTGCCCCGGCGGGTGGTCAGGCTCTTCCGCAGCTAGGCGCCGTCAGCTGGAGCGTCGCGGCGGTCGGCCAGTCGTGGAGGGCGTGTCCTGCGGCGCGATGGCCGTAGTGTTGCCGGCGGTCGTGGAGGAGCTCCTGAGCGAGATGGCGGCGGCGGTGCAGGAGAGCGCGCGAAGTACGGGACCGAGGGCGTGTGTGGCTGCGCCGTGGGCGCAGACCGGGCATCCGGGCACCGCCGGGCCGGGAGGCAGGAGGCGGGGCGTCCGGGCCTGGCCCTGCCTTTTTTTCATGTGGTTCTCTAAACCTCTTGTTCGTGAAAAAACAAAACAAAACAAAAAAAGCGAAATTGGAACAAGTAAAAGTCAAATCGATTCAGCAAATATTTAGGGTACAGCGCAGTTGCAGGAGCCCCTCCGCCGGAGCGAGTAGGCCAGTGGAGACCGAAGTGCTGAAAGCTGGCCAGGTCGCTGGGAGGGGTCCCCACCCGGGGGTGGAAGGGACGGGAGCCTACAGTGAGTGATAGAAACGTGGAGTTCCGGATTATTTTACACGAAATTTTGAATTTTTAAACTTTTTCTCAAATTCTGATGTTAACATTAAAGTTAATGCTTCCATACGCTTTAAAAAGTAGGCCCAGCGCCGTGGCTCACGCCTGTAATCCCAGCACTTTGGGAGGCCGAGGCAGGTGGATTACCTAAGGTCAGGAGTTCGAGACCAGCCTAGCCAACATGGTGAAACCTCGTCTTTACTAAAAATACAAAAAATTAGCTGGGCGTGGTGGCGGGCGCCTGTAATTCCAGCTACTCAGGAGGCTGAGGCAAGAGAGTCGCTTGAACCCGGGAGGCGGAGGTTGCCGTGCCAGCCTGGGCAACAAGAGCGAAACTCCATCTCAAAAAAAAAAAAAGTAAGCATTTTAAGAGCCACATAAACCTAAATGCATATGCAATCATTGGAGTAAATCTGGGTATTGTGAAAGCACCATTTTTTTTCTGACCAGCAGAGGGTGCTCTTTGGCCATGCTCGCCAAAATCACTTGCGAATGGTTGATCTCAAGATGTGTTCAGAGTATGCTAGGATAAGATCAAATCAAATTTGATCTAATCAAAATGCATTGACTAATGAACTACTATTAGGATGTAAAAATGGCCACCTTATAAGTAACAGCCATATTAGGCCCCAAAACTGCCACTGCTTATTCAACTTGGATGGCTTTTGTTTTAAAAGTACTGTACTGCATTTTGAAAGGGTTTATCTTGAGTTACTGCTTTTAAGGAACTGAGAAAAATAAGCCAACTTTGTTTTCTCATCTCAGTCAAAATTAAGGAGACTTAGGTGTATGTGCTTGAAAGATTAGTGCAGCCAAGTATTCAAACATACTTGATTCCAAAAAGGATGGGAAAAAAGCCAACTGATATTAGTTTATACAGTTGTTCCTGGCTCTAAGATTTGATGGCCTGAGGGTTTGGAATGCTGTCACTTTAAACAATAATCGCCAGAACTATTCTGTGTCTGAATAGATTAATCCAAACACTGACAGTAGTTTGGGTTTTTTTTTTTTTTTTTTTTTTTAGACAGAGTCTTGCTCTGTCTCCCAGGCTGGAGTGCAATGGCGCGATCTCAGCTCACTGCAACCTCCGCTTCCCGAGTTAAAGTGATTCTCCTGCCTCAGCCTCCCAAGTAGCTGGGACTACAGGCTCATGCCACCACACCCGGCTAATTTGTATGTTTTTAGTAGAGACGGAGTTTCACCATATTGGCCAGGCTGGTCTCAAACTCCCGACCTTGTGATACGGCCACCTCAGCCTCCCAAAATGCCGAGATTACAGGCGTGAGCCACCGTGCCCAGCCAGTTTTGGGTTTTTTCCCTCCAACAAGAAGGTTCACAAGACGCATTGACACTCCTGAAGGGGGCATAATCATTGCCCCTGACACCCATGGTTCAGACACAGGGACCAATGCTGTTGATTCATGTTTATTTTCAGCAGCCCTGTTTTCTGTCTTTTTCAAAATCTTTTTCCTATTAATATATAGTTATACACCCTTCCTAATTAGATCAAGATTCCAAATTTATACTTGTAGGATGATATATAAACTAGTCACAGTGGAACCATGTAGGAAGCTCTGATTACTTTTCGTTTTCTTTGTAACTTTTGGATTTCCATGGAGTTATAACTATCTTGGTTTTATTTGCTTGTTTAGTTTTTTACATATTCTTACTTTAACCTCACATCCTTTACTAGTGTTCTCAATCTCCCCTCAAGATGTTCAGATGAACGAAGTATGTTATCAGTTTCACCTTCCTGAAGACATCTCTAGAGCCTTCTGACTTGCTTAATATGGACTGGCTGATCTCTTGGCTGTTTCCTGACATCTCTCTTCACCATTATTATCTGGGAATTCTCTGTATCTATGTTGGGTCCTATGTTTAGTATATCCTACAGTTTTCTTTTCTCAGTTTACCTCTTTTTTTTTTTTTTTGAGACAGTCTGTCACCCAGGCTGATGTGCAATAGTATGATCAAAGCTCACTGTAGCTTTGACCTCCTAGGCTCAGATGATCCTCCCACCTCAGCCTCCCGAGTATCTGGGACTGCAGGCACACAATACCACAGCTGGCTAGTTTTTTGTATTTTTTGTAGAGACAGGGTCTCACCATGTTGCCTAGGCTGGACTCGAACTCTGGAGCTCAAGAGATCCACCTGCCTTGGCTTCCCAAAGTGCCAGGATTACAGGCATGAGCCACCACACCTGGCCCATGTAAATTTTTTTTTTTTTTTTGAGACAAGGTCTTGCTCTGTCACCCAGGCTGGAGTGCAGTGGCACTCATAGCTCACTGCTCCCTCAACCTCCCAAGCTCAAGAGATCCTCTTGTCTCAGCCTCCTGAGTAACTGGTACCACAGGTGTGCACCACCATGCCCAGCTAGTTTTTATATTTTTTGTAGAGACGGGGTTTCACTCTGTTGCCCAGGCTTACTACCTTATTTTATGGCACACAGACTCTGCCAACTTCCTGAAGAAGGGGGCATGAGATGTACTTTTTGAGGCTTTCTTTTCTGTTTTTTGAGACCGGGTCTCACTCTGTTCCCCAGGCTAGAGTACAGTGGCGCAATCACACCTCACGCCCAGCTGATTATTTTATTTTCTGTAGAGACGGGTCTTCCTTTGTTGCCCAGGCTACTCTGGAAATCCTGGGCTCAAGCGATCCTTCTGCCTTGGCCCCCCAAAGTGCTGGGATTATGGTTTTGAGCCCCCACACCGGCCCCTTTTTGAGGCTTTTTATGTCTGAAAATGTTGTGGGTTTTTTGTTTTTTTGGGTTTTTTTTTGAGATGGAGTTTCGCTCTTGTTGCCCAGGCTGGAGTGCAATGGCGCAATCTCTGCTCACCGCACCCTCCACCTCCTGGGTTCAAGGGATTCTCCTGCCTCAGTCTCTCAAGTAGCTGGGATTACAGGCATGCGCCACCATGCCCGGCTAATAGTTTTGTATTTTTAGTAGAGATACTAAATGTTGGTTAGGCTGGTCTCAAACTCCCGACCTCAAGTGATCCGCCCACCTCGGCCTCTCAAAGTGCTGGGATTACAGGCGTGAACCATTGCACCCAGCTGAAAAAGTTCTTTTTCTGCCCTCACACTTAAGTGATTATCTAGGTATTGAATTATTTGTTGGAAGTAATATTTCTTCAGACATCTGAAAACATTATTCCACTACCTCCGAGCTTCTAGTGTTACTCCTGATTTTTGTATGTGACCTTTATTTTCTCTGGAAGTTTGAATTATCTTTTCTTCATAACCAGTGTTCTGAATCTTCTGGTAAAGTTTGTTTTTTTCACTTCACAGTGTGGGCACACAGTGGGCCCTTTCAAGCTAGAAATTCATGTCCTTCAGCTGTGGGGAATTTTGAATTATTTGACTGATGAGTTCCCTCCATCTGTTTTCTCTGTTCTTTCTGATATTTCTGTAATTAAGTTACTGGATGTCCTCTGTTGTCCTTCTGATTGACTTACTGTGGCTTCTGTGTTTCTTTTATATTTTCTCTACTTCCTGGGAACTTTCTTCAACTTTATCTTCCAGATTTTCTGTTGAATTTCTGCTGTCTTTTTTTTTTTTTTTTTTTTTTAAGAGACGGGTCTTGCCGGGCACAGTGGCTCATGCCTGTAATCCCAACACTTTGGGAGGCCGAGGCGGGTGGATCATCTGAAGTCGGGAGTTCGAGACCAGCCTGATCAACATGGAGAAACCCCGTCTCTACTAAAAAAATTAGCCGGGTGTGGTGGTGCATGCCTATAATCCCAGCTACTCTGTAGGCTCAGGCAGGAGAATTGCTTGAACCTGGGAGGTGGAGGTTGCGGTGAGCCGAGATTGCATCATTGTACTCCAGCCTGGGCAACAAGAGCGGAACTCTGTCTCAAAAAAAAAAAAAAAGAGAGAGACGGGGTCTTACTGCGTTGCCCAGGCTGGCCTCAGACTCCTGGTTTCAAGCAGTCTTCCTGCCTCAGCTTCCCAAGCAACTGAAACTACAGAGACATACCATGTATTTTTAATTTATAACTTTTTTTCAGAAGATTCCCTTTTTCTTATTATGATGGCTTCTGCCTGTTTTATGATTGCATTAACTTTTTTCTGATGATAAAATATTAGTAATAGATGTTTAAAATTTTCTCCTTTCTGCAGTTTTTCCTCTAACTTTCTTCTGTTTTATTCTATTTCCTTTTTCCTTTGTTGTCTGGTAACCGTTGGCTGTCTAGTCATATTTCAGAGTGGAAGACTAAAAAGTATATCGGAAGCTCTGGGTGGTAGAGGGGCTTACAGAATATGAACGTCACTATAGTTGTTCTCAGTAGGCTATTTAGTTGGGGAAACCATTTCAGTGTCATTCCCACTTCTCTTGGGGTATACCTAGGGAAGACTTCCAGTCTCCTGGCTGGAGGGCGAAGGCCTGATTGCTTGTGTTATGGGAGCCATGTGAGGGAAGAGAGCAGGAGATCCTGTTTTCAGTGTGACACCCTGACTTTCACTGTACCTAGTATTTTTCCCTAGTTCAGATAGCCTGTGTTTGAACCTCTCCAGAAAATAAACCTAGTCTTTTGCCAGAATGAGGGAAAGGCAGTCACCTAAAGCTGTGGAGGGAACTGGGGTCCCACTACTTCTCAAACGTACTTGAAAAGAGTCTTATTTTCATATCCCTGCTTCACCCCCAATGAAGCTATTTGGTGCCACCAATTTGTTAGGGTTTGGGGAAGGGGAGAGGTGGATTTTGGAGTGTAACTCAGGCTGGTGCTTGACTCTCCCCATTGCTAGCCAAAGATTCAGTTTTCTTAGGTCTTATAAATCATTTTCCACTCTTCTATCACTTCCAATGTATCATGGCTGTTGTTTCTCCCTGTCTTTCTCATCCTTTGGAATTCATACTTTTAAAAAACAAATCTGGCTGGGCACAGTGGCTCACGTCTATAATCCCAGCACTTTGGGAGGCCAAGGCAGGTGGCTCACTTGAGGTCCGGAGTTCAAGACCAGCATGGCCAGCATGGTGAAACCCCATCTCTACTAAAAATAACAAAAAAAAATTAGCTGGGCGTGGTAGTGCATGCCTGTAGTCCCGGCTACCTGGGAGGCTGAGGCAGGTGAATGGTTTAAACCCGGGAGGCGGAGGTTGCAGTGAGCCGAGATTGCACCATTGCACTCCAGCCTGGGCTACAGGGCAAGACTCCGTCTCAAAAAAAGAAAAAGGAAATCCTTTTATTATGGTTTTAGTGGGGTTTGGGGAAGGAATAAAACCAGATGCATAGGTTCAGTTGACCATCACACACGGAAGTGTTTGTAGTTAGTGTTTTTTAAGATTTTTATGTCAATGGTCACTGGCTTAATATGATTAACTTTTTTTTCCATTCTCATTTTACAGTTCCTGATGAATATCTGTTATCGTAAGTACATATACTGTTGTGTTTGATTTTTTTTTTTTAACCATTAATGTTAAAATCCTTTCAACATCAACTCTTGATTTTTAAAAATATTCTTGACCGGGCGCGGTGGCTTACGCCTGTAATCCCAGCACTTTGGGAGGCCGAGGCGGGTGGATCATGGAGTCAGGAGATCAAGACCATCCTGGCCAACATGGTGAAACCCCGTCTCTACTGAAAATACAAAAAATTAGCTGGACGTGGTGGCGGGCGCCTGTAGTCCCAGCTACTCAGGAGGCTAAGGCAGGAGAATCACTTGAACCTGGGAAGTGGAGGTTTCAGTGAGCCAAGATCATGCCACTGCACTCCAGCCTGGGGACGGAGTGAGGCTCCATCTCAAAAATAAATAATAAAATAAAAAATAAAAATATTCTTACTACCAGGCACTGTGACTCACACATGTAATCACTTTGGGAGGCAAAGGCAGGAGGATTGCTTGAGCCCAGGAGTTTGAGACCAGCTCTAGCAAAATAGGGAGACCCCCATCTCTATGAAAATAATTTTAAAAATAGAATAAAAGGACAGGCACTGTGGCTCACACCTGCAGTCCCAGCACTTTGAGAGACTGAGGCAGGTGGATCACTTCAGGTCAGGAGTTCAAGACCAGCCTGACTAATATCGTGAAACCCTGTCTCTAGTGAAAATGCAAAAGTAGCGGGACGTGGTGGCACACACCTGTAATCTCAGCTGCTTGGGAGGCTAAGGCAGGAGAATTGCTTGAACCTGGGAGGTTGTGGTTGTATATCTCGCTGCGATTGTGCCATTGCACTCCAGCCTAAGTAACGAGCAAAACTCCGTCTCAAAAAAAATAAAAAATACTCTTAGAAACTAGGAATAATATTTTCTTGACATGATTCTTAAAAATTTGTCTCAATTGAATTAGCCAACACCATATCCAGTATTGTCATATTTGCCACTCTTATTTAACATTGTTTTAAAAATTGTGGCTGTAGCCGGGCGCGGTGGCTCAAGCCTGTAATCCCAGCACTTTGGGAGGCCGAGGCGGGCGGATCACGAGGTCAGGAGATCGAGACCATCTTGGCTAACACGATGAAACCCCGTCTCTACTAAAAATACAAAAAATTAGCGGGTGTGTTGGCGGGCGCCTGTAGTCGGAGCTACTCGGGAGGCTGAGGCAGGAGAATGGCGTGAACCCGGGAGGCGGAGCTTGCAGTGAGCTGAGATCGCACCACTGCACTCCAGCCTGGGGGACAGAGCAAGACTCCATCTCAAAAAAAAAAAAAAAAAAAAAAAAAAATTGTGGCTGTTGGCCAGGTGCAGTGGCTCATGCCTGTAATCACAGCACTTTGGGAGGCCGAGACGGGCGGATCACCTGAAGTCAGGAGTACAAGACCAGCCTGACCAACATGGAGAAACCCTGTCACTATTAAAAATACAAAATTAGCCAAGCATGGTGGTGCATGCCTGTAATCCCAGCTACTCGGGAGGCTGAGGCAGGAGAATTGCTTGAACCTGGGAGGTGGAGGTTGCTGTGAGCCAAGATCGCGCCATTGCACTCCAGCCTGGGCAATAAAAGTGAAACTCCATCTCAAAAAAAAAAAAAAAAAGCATAGCTGTTCAACTAACAGATGAAAAAGAAATTACAAATGTATCTATCTGCAAGGAAAGACGATTATTTGCAGATGATACAACTACTTAAATGAAAATAATATAGAGTGGTCAGTTATTTTAAAAATGCAGAGATCAAAAAAGTGAAAGCTACCTAGGTATAAGTAATACTTAATTACTGATATACACTTATATTTAAAAGTCCTGGCCAGGCGCGGTGGCTCACTCCTGTAATCCCAACGCTTTGGGAGGCTGAGGCGGGTGGATCACATGAGGTCAGGAGTTTGAGACCAGCCTGACCAACATGGTGAGATCCTGTCTCTACTAAAAATACAAAAATTAGCCTGTAATCCCAGCTACTCGAGGGGTTGAGGCAAGAGAATCGCTTGAACCTGGGAGACGGAGGTTGCAGTGAGCTGAAATCATGCCATTGCACTCCAGCCTGGGTGACAGAGGCAAGACTCTGTCTCAAAAAAAAAAAAAAAAAAAAGAAAACCTGTCCCAGGAGGATTGTTTGAGCCCTGAAGTTCGAGGCTGCAGTGAGCTATGATTGTGCCACTACACCAGCCTGGGTGATGTGAGACCTCGTCTCTAAAAAAGTAAAAGTTCTGAAGAATATATACCAAGCTCTACCAGTGTTTTTTCTTTGGGGCAAGGAAGGAGGTAGAATTGAGGGAATGGCCTTAACCTTTACTGTATTTCTTAAATTTTTAATAAGAATTAAATATTACTGGAAAAAATGTACTACTTTAAAAACAAAAGGGCAAAGAATAAAAGATGCAAATAGCCAAATCCTTTGGGAGGAAAAAGACAACTCTTACTAGTGACCACAAAAATACAAATTAACATAACTTTTCATCTAGAAAATTAGTGAACACAGAAAAGAAGTTGACACAAATATGGGGAAAGGGATCATTTATAACAGGAATATAAATTGCAGGGTAACAGGCAATAGGAACTTTAAAACATACATATTCTTTGACCCAGAAATTCCACATAGAAGAACACATACCCAGGAAGTAATCATAGATGTTCATAAAGATTTTACAGTGAGGATATTCTCAGTGTGATGAATATCCAGTATTGTTTATGGTAGCAATAAAACATAGAAACACCCTAATAATTCATGGAGTTTGAGGAGAATAAAAATGATTCATCTTTACAGTAGAATTATTTGTAACCATTAAAAGTGATATGGAAAAATCTTTAATGCATTCAAGAGATGTTCACAGTAGGTATTAAAGTGGACAGAGCAGGTTAAAAAAATTCTTTTTTTTCAGACAGTCTCGCTCTGTCGCAGAGGCTGGAGTATAGTGGCGCAGTCTCAGCTCACTGCAACCACTGCCTCCCAGGTTCCAGTGATTCTCCTGCCTCAGCCTCCTGAGTAGCTGGGACTACAGGTGGCACACACTGAGGCAGGTGGATGACGAGGTCAGGAGTTCCGCCCACCTCGGCCTCCCAAGGTGCTGGGATTACAGGCATGAGCCACCATGCCTGGCCTTAAAAAAATTCTTAAAGGTAACTGCTGTGATTGATTGGTAAGGTTCCCAACAAATTTTATTTCATTGTTTTTTGTATTTTGTTATTTTGTAGACTAAATCTTCATGTGTTTAATATGAAAATTCAAAGCACTCTTTTCTATTTCCCCCAATAATTTGTTGTATATGTGGCTGGTCTGTTGGAAAATGAAGTAAGAAGTTGAACATTTTAATTTTGAAGCCTTACTAGGTTTGTCTTACTCTGTGTTAAGTCATATAAGTTCTTTAAAACATTAACTTTTCAGTTTGAGTTTAACTCTGCCATTTTATTTTCTAGTTTATAAAAATAATTCACACTTAGGCCTGGTGTGGTAGCTCATGCCTGTAATCACAGCACTTTGGGTGGCCAAGGAGGGCGGATCACAAGGTCAGGAGTTCGAGATCAGCCTGGCCAATATGGTGAAAGCCCATCTCTACTAAAAAAAACAAAAATTAGCCGGTCGTGGTGGCACGCGACTGTAATCCCAGCTACTCGGGAGGCTGAAGCAGGAGAATCGCTTGAATCTGGGAGGTGGAGGTTGCAGTGAGCAGAGATCGTGACACTGCACTCCAGCCTGGGCAACAGAGTGAGACTCCAACTCAATGATTATAATAATAATAATAATAACCCACACTTATAAAAAATTTTTATTGGAAAATAAAACCTATAAAAAGCATCAATAATCATACCACCCAGTAATAATCACTCTTAAATTTTGGTTTATTGCCTTTTTTTTGTTTTTTTCTTTTCTTTGAGACAGAGTTTCGCTCTGTCGCCCAGGCTAGAGTGCAGTGGCGCAATCCCGGCTCACTGCAAGCTCCACCTCCCGGGTTCACGCCATTCTCCTGCCTCAGTCTCCCAAGTAGCTGGGACTACAGGCACCCGCTACCGTGCTTGGCTAATTTTTTGTATTTTTAGTAGAGACGGGGTTCCACCGTGTTAGCCAAGATGGTCTCGATCTGCTGACCTCGTGATCCACCTGCCTCGGCCTCCCAAAGTGCTGGGATTACAGGTGTGAGCCACCGCGCCCGGCCTGTTTATTGCCTTTTCAAAAAATTAAATTTTGGCCAGGAATGGTGGATCACGCCTGTAATAACAGTATTTTGGGAGGCTGAAGCTTAAGGATCACTTGGGGCTGGGAGTTTGAGACCAGCTTAGGCAGCACAGGGAGACCCTGTCTCTACAAAATCAAAAAATTAACTGGGTTTGGTGGTGTATACCTGTAGTCCTGGCTGCTAGGGAGGCTGAGGTGGTGGGAGGATCACTTGAGCCCAGGGGGTTCAGGCTGCAGTGAGCCATGATTGCACCACTGGAATCCAGCCTGCCTGGATGACAGAGACCGACCTTGTTTCAAAAAACAAAAAACAAACAAAAAGGCCAGACACGCTGGCTCACACCTGTAACCCCAGCACTTTGAGAGGCCAAGGCAGGGGGATCACCTCAGGTCAGGAGTTCAAGACCACCCTGGCCAACATGGCAAAAGCCCATCTCTACTAAAAAATACAAAAATTACCTGGGCATGGTGGCCTGCACCTGTAATCCCAGCTACTCGGGAGGCTGGGACAGGAGAATCTCTTGAACCCAGGAGGCAGAAGTTGCAGTGAGCCGAGATTGTGCCACTGCTCTCCAGCCTGGACAACAGAGTGAGACTCCATCTCAAAAAAATAAATAAATAAACTTTAAATTTTGACATAATTGTAGGTTTCCTTTAAAAAAGTTAACATGCTTGAGAGTTCCTAAAATATAATTTTGTCTTCAACCTTTCTCACCTAATATTATAAGAATTTTCTCAAAGTTTTTTCCTGTATATCCTTTAACAGTTGGATAGCCTTATTACTAATCCAAAAAGTACACATTTAATATCTTCAGATGGGCAAACATTAAAAAGCCTGATAATACCGGTGTTAGTGGGGACATGGAGAAAATAGAAGTCTGGTTTTTCTGTTTGTTTGTTTGTTTTATTTTGTTTTTTTTGAGACAGTCTCCCTCTGTCACCTGGGCTGGAGTGTAGTGGCGCAATGTTGGCTGACCGCAACCTCTACCTCCCGGATTCAAGCAATTCTCCTGCCTCAGCCTCCTGAGTAGCTGGGACTACAGGCGTGCGCCACCACGCCCAGCTAATTTTTTGTATTTTTAGTAGAGACGAGGTTTCACCATGTTAGCCGGAATGGTCTCGATCTCCTGACCTCTGGTGATCTGCCTGCCTCGGCCTCCCAAAGTGCTAGGATTACAGGTATGAACCACCACGCCCGGCCTGAGAAAATAGAAGTCTTATACAGTGCTGGTGGGAGTGCTGTTTTCACTTTTTTGTGTGTTTTAGTTTTTTCTTTCTTTTTTCTTTAGAGATGGGGTGTCACTACATTGCTCAGGCTGGTCTTGAATTCCTGGACTCAAGCGATCCTCTTGCCTCAGCCTTCCAAAATGCTGGGATTACAGGCATGAGCCACCACTCCTGTTTCCACTTTGGAGAGCTACTGGCAATATCTATTAAAGTTGAAAATGAACATACGCTTTAGTTACATAAACTAAAGGGGGATTTTCAGAGATGTATGCCAAGGGATATGTATGGGGATAACTGAATATTATTTATAATAGTATAAAATGGAAACAATGTCCATACATAGAGTACTTAAATAAAATTCAGTGTATACATATAATGGAATATTATTCAAAGGTAAAGTAAAAATAAATGTCCGTCAACATGCCTCATTTTCAAAAATGCATTGAGTAGAAAAATGCAAGTTGCCAAAAGAAGTCTGCAATATTTTATATTTTCTTTTATTTTTCATGAGCTATTTCAGGAACAGCAAAAAGAAGCCTGCAATATACCTTTTATGTTTTTTTTTTTTTTTTGAGACGGAGTCTGGGTCTGTCACCCAGGCTAGAGTGCAGTGGCAATCTCGGCTCACTGCAAGCTCCGCCTCCCGGGTTCACGCCATTCTCCTGCCTCAGCCTCTCCGAGTAGCTGGGACTACGGGCGCCCGCCAACACGCCCGGCTAATTTTTTGTATTTTTAGTAGAGACGGGGTTTCACCGTGGTCTCGATCTCCTGACCTCATGATCTGCCCGCCTCGGCCTCCCAAAGTGCTTACAAGCGTGAGCCACCGCGCCCGGCCCTTTTATGTTTTAAAACAATACTATATATGTATATGCATACATATATGCACGTGTGTTTGTTATGTATGTGTGCATACATATGTTCTATATATAATATTTAATATGAACACATTAACGGGAAGGAAACCAACAAATGCATGTGCTTACCTCAGGGATAAGGGGAAGGTAGGAAGGAGGCACTACAAAGAAGTACAAAGAGGGCTTATCACTGACAGTTTACTCCCTTTATGAAAAATATAATACAGGCTGGGCACAGTGGCTCACACCTGTAATCCCAGCACTTTGGGAGGCCGAGGCGGGTGGATCACCTGAGGTCTGGAGTTTGAGAGCAGCCTGACCAACATGGAGAAACCCCGTTTCTACTAAAAATACAAAATTTGCCGGGTGTGGTAGCACATGCCTGCAATCCCAGCTACTTGGGAGGCTGAGGCAGGACAATCGCTTGAACCCGGGAGGCGGAGGTTATGGTGAGCCAAGATTGCGCCATTGTACTCCAGCCTGGGCAACAAAAGCGAAACTCCTTCTCAAAAAAAAAAAATATATATATATACACACACATACGCACACACACACACATATATATATATAAAATACAAGAAGATCTGAAATAAGTACACAAGATATTAACATTAATTCTGGGGAGTGAATGGGTCCATGGGTTTTGCTGTATTATTTTCCTTTTTTCGAAATTAAAATGAATTTTTAAAAAATGCTAAGTCTAGTGATCCTTTGGGTCAAGTTACTGAGGTGACTTTGAGAATCAGGCCTTCTAATCTGAAGCGTTTTTATTTCACAGGCTGAAGTTTCTCTTTGGCTCATCAGCCACCCAGGCCCTGGACCTAGTTGATCGACAGTCCGTCACCTTAATCTCATCACCCAGTGGAAGGCGTGTTTACCAGGTAGAAGTCTAGAGATGGGAGTGATCCCTACAGAAACCCCTTAGGACAAAATGTTTTCTTCATCTCTGTAGAAGCTGGTGACTAGCTTTAAATATTTCCTGGACTGTTAAAAGGCTTTTGCCCCAACTTGGTAAAATTAACAAATTGATAATTTTTAAAAATTTTTATTTACTTTTAACTGACACAAACTGTCTCTATTCATGGTATATAACATGATGTTTTGATATATGGATACCTTGTAGAATAACTAAATCAAGCTAATTAACATATCTAATACCTTATATACTTATTTTTTTGTGGTGAGATCACTTAAAGTCCACTATCTTAGCAATCTTCACATATACAGTACTTCAGTCTTTTTATTTCTTTGTTTTTATAGAGACAGGGTCTCACTATGTTGCCCAGGCTGGTCTCAAACTCCTAGGCTCAAGCGATCCTCCCACCTTGGCCTCTCAAAGTATTGGGATTACAGGCATGAGCACCATCCCTGCCAATACTTTGTTATTAAATATATTCACCATGTTGTACCATAGATACCCTGAACTTATTTCTCCTAACTGAAATTTTGTACCCTTTGACCAATATCTCCCTATCTTCCTCTTCCTCCCCCACCCCAAGGCCCCTGGTAACCACTATTTCTTCTTCTATGAGTTCAACTTTTTTTTTGTTTTAAATAAAGACAGGGTCTTGCTATGTTGCCCAAGCTGGTCTTGAACTCCTGGCCTCAAGCATTCCTCCCCCTTCAGCCTCCCAAAGTGCTAGGATTACAGGCATGAGCCATTGCACCCAGCCTATGAGTTCAACTTTTTTTAGATTCCACATATAAGTGATATCATGTGGTATTTGTCATTCTGTACCTGGCTTATTTCACTTAGCATAGTTTCACTTAACAAAATCTTCCAGACATTTTTGTAACTAAAATAAGATGGCGAGGTGTGGTGGCTCACACCTGTAATCCCAGCACTTTGGGAGGCCGAGGCAGGTGAATCACCTGAGGTCAGGAGTTCAAGACCAGCCTGGCCAACATGGTGAAACCCTGTGTCTACTAAAAATACAAAAATTATCTGGGTGTGGTGGTGGGCGCCTATAATTCCAGCTACTCGGGAGGTTGAGGCAGGAGAATTGCTTGAACCCAGGAGGAGGTTGCAGTGAGCAGCGATCGCACCATTGTACTCCAGCCTGAGTGACAAGAGCAGAACTCCGTCTCAAAAACAAACAAACAAGCAAAAAAAACACACAAAAAAACTTTTGGATGGTATTGTCTTACTCAAAAGAGACTGCCTATTAGATGAATTTTCTCATGGAGAACTTATGGAATAATCAAAGTCACTGAACTTGCAGTTTGTACCTGAGGAGGTGTGTCTGTCCTCTTTCCTGGTGTTTTTATTTTTGGTTTTTAGGTAGCTAAAATACCCGAAACTAGAGGGACCTTCAAGTTTTTCCCATTGCTTTTAGTTTGGGATATTTGGTCTTGATTCCATTATGGGCACAATACTTGACCTGGCAAGCAGACTTTTGTTTGAAGTATTTTAATTACTGTTGACTTTTTGTTCCTCCCATTGGTTAACAGTAACTTAAGTCACTTGTTTAGTTTTTGTTGTTCACATCTGGTGTATATTACATTGCTTTATTAATTATAAAATACTAACTTCCAAGAAATGTGGCTGTCATCTTGGACTTTGAATTAAATGAGGCTGTAGAAATCTTATACACCCTCAAATTAACCTTAATGGTTGCATTGTATGGTAATATAGTAAGAATTTGGCTGAATTCAGGAGTTGTATGAGATGATAAAAGTTGAGTCACATACTGCCTCAATGTCCAGCTAGTTATCTTTTCATAGGTCATTCTTCATCCCATAGGTCAACTCTAATATTATTGTTCTCTAGATGTAATATGAAATAATTAAAGTCATTGTTATGTTGCTGACACCTGAGTCGTTTTCTATACTTTTTTTTTTTTTTTTTTGAGGCAGAGTCTCACTCTGTTGCCCACGCTGGAGTGCAATGGCATGATCTTAGCTCACCGCAACCTCTGCCTCCTGGGTTCAAGCGATTCTCCTGCCTCAGCCTCCTGAGTAGCTGGGTTTACAGGTGTGCACCACCATGCCTGGCTAGTTTCTGTATTTTTAGTAGAGATAGGGTTTCACCATGTTGTCCAGGCTGGTCTGGAACTCTTGACCTCAAGCAAAGGTGATCCACCACCTTTGCTTTCCAAAGTGCCGGGATTACAGGCGTGAGCCTCTGCGCCTGGCCACTTTTTATACTTTTTTGGTTCACTTAAGAAGGGGGATATTTCAGTCAGGAGAGGCTAAGTTATGCTGTGGTATCAATGACCCCAAATCTGAAAGGCTTACAAAAACAAAGTTTTAGATCTCATTCATGCTATGTATCCACCAGGAGCCAGTTGTAGCTCTGTTCCAAAACAGCTTCATGCAGGGATCCCAGTGGGCAAAGCAGCCCATATCTGGAACACTGTGAATCTCAAAGAGAAAAAGGAAAACATGGTACACAATTTTTAACATTTTTCTGCTTGGCTACTCAGATTTTACTAAAGCAGGTCACATGGCCAGCCTGTATTTAACAGGCCAGGAATGTATAATCCTGTTTTCAGAGAGAAGCACCAAACACAAGGAACAATAACAAAGACACTGTGGAGTGTCCTAAGAGGCTTGGAGCAGTCATAAAATAAAACTGTATCCATAAATGGATGACCACGTAGATGGGTCACCTCTCCTTGCGACCTAACTGAAACCACAGTAGAACCACAGTAGAAACCACCTCCAAGTGAGGTTCCTACAAGTCCTGTCAGCCGTGGTCCGACTATCCTCTTTCCAGCATGTCCCTTTTTTAAAAAGCTGTCTCCTTCTGGGGATAAACATTCCAGACTATAAGCGGGAAAACTAGGAGCAATTCCTGTAAGAGGAAGTTGTTTTTTCACTGAAGGGTGAAGGAATTGAATTATCCTTAAGGTCAATTTCCAATTCTAAATGTTTCTAACTGAGATTTTGCCTGATTGTTGGGTTCATTAGTTGTCCACTGCTAGATAAGCAAAAAGCAAATTCGAAATTTAACCTCTTTTAGTGTTTATTGCTTTAGGCAGTTGAACATTTTACTTTTGAGTCTTAGCCCTTGAAAGGCTCAGGCAAGGAAACTCTGTAGAAATTCTCCCCATCTCAAGCCACCAGGCATTTATTCAGCATGATCCAGGGAGTATTATGATGGACGGAGACTCGCAATAAGAAGGAAGCAGTGAATTATTCTAGTCAGTGTAGAATCCCAGAGGCTTCTGCTTGCTTAAGTTTAAATCTAGAGAGAAGAGACGAGATAACTAAAGGGAGAAGAAACCTAAAGTTATATTCACTGGTAATAGTTTAGACACCCAAGAATTATAGGCCGGGAGTGGTGGCTTATGCTTGGAATCCTAGCAGTTTGGGAGGCTGAGGTGGGTGGATCACCTCAGGTCAGGAGTTCAAGACCAGCCTGGCCAACGTGGCAAAACCCCATCTCTACTAAAAATACAAAAGTTAGCCAGCATGGTAGTACATGCCTGTAATCCCAGCTAATCAGGCGGCTGAGGCAGGAGAATGGCTTGAACCCAGGAGGTGGAGGTTGCAGTGAGCCAAGATTGCATCATTGCACTCCAGCCTGGGCAACAAAGTGAGACTCTGTCTCAAAAAAAAAAAAAAAAAAAAAAAAAAAAAAAAAAAAAAAAAAAAAAAAAAAAAAAAAAAAAAAGAGAGAGAGAATTGTACATGTCACTGCTGGATGTGGTGGGTTTTTTCTTTAGGATTAAGTGGAAAACAATCTGCTTTAATGCTCTTCCTTCAGTGTAAGCTTCCATACATGCTGGGGAAATCTCTCCATTGATACTGGATGGTCTAGGTGATATATTCACAACACGTCAGAGCCTTGTGGTAGGTAATATGCAAGGCGTGCTTTTTCAACACCTAATTTGTAACTGGGCGGAAATTTTTTTTTTTTTTTTTTGAGACAGTCTTGCCCTGTTGCCCAGGCTGGAGTACAGTGACGCAGTCTTGGCCCACTGCCACCTCTGTCTCCCGGGTTCAAGCGATTCTCCTGCCTCAGCCTCCTGAGTAGCTGGGATTACAGGCACCTGCCACCACGCCTGGCTAATTTTTATATTTTTAGTAGAGATGGGGTTTCACCATATTGACCAAGCTGATCTTGAACTCCTGACCTCATGATCCACCCGCCTCGGCCTCCCAAAGTGCTGGGATTACAGACGTGAGCCACTGTGCCCAGCCTGAACTGAAATCTTCAATGTGTTCAGTAGGCATCTTCTTACCCAATCATTGGCTATTTCTGGTAACCTAAAATCTCCCAAGGAATTCTGACTGTGTCAAAAAACCATACTGAGGCTGGGTGTGGTAGCTCATGCCTGTAATCCCAGTGCTTTGGGAGGCCAAAGTGGGAGGATCACTTAAGCCCAGCAGTTCAAGACCAGCCTAGACAACATAGCAAGACCCCATCTCTAAAAAAAATTTTTAAAATTAGCATAGTGTGGTGGTGCACACCAGTACTCCTACCTACTCAGGAGACTGAGGTGGGAGGATCACTTTAGCCAAGGGATTCAGGACTGCAATGAGCTATGATCATGCCACTGTACTCCAGCCTGGATGACAGAACAACATCCTGTCTCCAAAAAACAAAAATTAAAAAAAAAAATGTTAATAAAAGCTGTACTGGGATAACTGCATTATATGAACCACTGAAAATGTGATAAAAGCACAACACTGGAACCTGCTATTTGTTCTTGCAGTCAAACCATACCTGTAGCTTTATTCTCTGTGGGTAAGAAAGATTAAAGAATCCTAGGAGTGCTAACATTGTAATTCAAAAAAAATTTGTAAGTCCTTGCTTTTTCATTTAGATTGCCATCTGAGAGCCTAAAAGTGCTTTGAAGGCCGTGTGGCAAATTCCTAAGTGGCAGTTCATTATAAAATCACCCTCAGGACATTTCGGCTTCCCTCAGATACTAATAATAATCTTACGCCTCCAGTTGGGAAGTTAACTCTAGGAATGAAGACCTCAACAAAAAGTTTTTGGCTGCTTGGTGGCAGAGAGACTTAAACAAAGGATTTCTCCAACAAATTTGTGCAATCATACTACAGATGTATCTTGTTTTTCCCGTACCTCTCCTTTTTGTCCCTCTTGACCACCACCAAGACTGTTAGACTGTGCCTCTTATCAACCCACTATATATCAGTGTCCTCCTTCCATCCTGCTAGATGAGTAGGCAGATCTGGGCCTGCCTCTTTTCCTGAGACCTCCATCCTGAACAGCTGAGTCATTCCTTTGGCAAGGGTCTTTGCTTTATTTATTCTCTCTGCTCTCAAATGCTTTTCAAAAGCCTCTTCCCAGTTTCTTCTTTTCTTCTTCTGTGACCTATCTTTATTTTAGAGATGGGGTCTTTGTCACCCAGGCTGCAGTGCAGTGGTACAGTCACAGCTCACTGCAGCCTTGACCTCCCAGGCTCAAGCAGTCCTCCCATCTCAGCCTCCCAAGTAGCTGGGACTACTGGCATGTGCCACCATACCTGACTTTAAAAAAAATTTTTTTTTTATAGAGATGAGGTCTCACCATGTTGCCCATGCTGGTCTTGAACTCTGGGGCTCAAGTGATCCTCCCACCTTGACCTCCCAAAGTGCTGGGATTACAGGCTTGAGCCACCACACCTGGCCTGAGACCTCTTACTCTTACCCTGCTACTGACCCTTTGCCTGTTTTTACTCTCTTTAGGTATGTAGGAAGCTTTAGAAATTTACACACCTGCTGTGAAATACCAAAGGTTAAGAACCCCCACAATAAAATGTAGATGAGAGATTCCCCCCCACTTCCTTCTTATTACAGTCAGCCCATAGAGTGGGCCCCATGAATCACTAGGCATAGGAACAGAATGGTTTATGTGGTTGGTTGAACTAATCTGAAACTCTTCAATTCCTCTATATGCAGTCCTAAAGGTGAGCACTGAGAGGTGAGGAAGGAAGGGTCTGTACGCTGGAGGAAGAGTTGTTTCTCTTTTATGTAAAACATTACTGCAGTTCTTCTCAGTGCAATTTGCAGAGCAACTCTGAGTCTACATAGATAAAAAGGGGAAGAGGTGGTTTTTCCAGCACATCTTCTGAGGTCTGATCCCATTTATCCTTTCTTTGTAGGTACTTGGAAGTTCTGGTAAAACATACACATGTTTGGCTTCTTGTCATTACTGTTCATGTCCTGCATTTGCCTTCTCAGTGCTACGGAAGAGTGACAGCATCCTGGTGAGGATGGGGAAGACTCTTCCCACTGTAGTTGAATGTAGAGAGAAATCGCCCTTACTTTGTGGTTTAACTATTCTACAAAATGGGAATCTTAAGTTTTTTGTCCTTGACTTCAGTTAGTCATCTCATAGGGGTTTAGCCTCTCAAAATGCAATGTCATTTTTAGAACTACATCAATTTCTTGAATTTTTATGTAAAAGATCATGAGTGAAGCTTTGAGAAGGAAAAAAAAGGAATCCCACAAGTGGGCACTGGGGAATTAGATGGCCCCATAAAAATATGAACTAAATTCGATGTTGGCAACTTTGGATATCCTACCTTCAGCCATGTGGTATATCTTTGCACTACCCGTAAGACAGCCTGATACCACACTTGACCGTCACATGGGGCATGAGTACCTTCACCTATTCCTTTAAGCCTTTGCCAATTTCATCAGAGTCCAGACCATGAAGCAGAAACAGGACATACTCACACACACCTTATTCCAAAAAAAAAAACCACTACCTTCCTGAAAGCAGGCAGCTATTTTCTAAGTCTTGCCAAAGAAGAAAATCATGGTGTCCACTCCATTCTTCTCCTTTCTTTTACACTGTTAACTTCTTAAACATCTTGGGACCTGGCTGGCAAGTTGGGTATACCATTGTACAAGAGGCCACATTCATAACTGATGTGCCCTAAGTTTATCTCAACTGCAAGAGACAGGATTGAACTAAGACCCCTTCAAGATCCAAAGCTGTGTTCTCTGACATCAGATTCAACATAATCATCTCCCCAGAGGTGTGTATAGGCCAATATATGCAAGAGTTTGCCACTACTCCCCGCCCCGCAACCCCAGTATAACACAGTAGTTAAGAGAGTAGCCTAGAGACTCTGATGAGCATGTGATTACAATACCTGTCTTCCTAGGGAGCTGTTAGATTTCAGTGAGATGATGTATGAGAAGCACTTCACAGCATAGTGCCTCGAGGAATGTTAACCATTGCTGTGACAGCTTTCTGAAGGCAAGGAAGAAATATAACTTAGGACTAACGTGAGCAGTGCAGCTAGTCTTGGTTTTCACCATGGGTTACATACCTTGTGCCTGATGGATCTAAGCTGTTTCCCAAAGCAGCAGGCAAAGTAAGTCTGTGTTTGTCCACTCTGATTTCTAAAGAGAATACTCCTGTCTCATCGTCTTTATCTGCAGTTTTTATTTATTTATTTTTTGAGACAGAGTCTGGCGCTGTCACCCAGGCTGTAGTGCAGTGGCATGATCTTGGCGCAACGCAACCTCCACCTCCTGGGTTCAAGCGATTCTCATGCCTCAGCCTCCTGAGTAGCTGGAATTACAGGCGTGTACCGCAACACCCAGCTAATTTTCATATTTTTAATGGAGATGGGGTTTTGCCACATCAGCCAGGCTGGTCTCGAACTCCTGACCTCAAGTGATCTGTCTGCCTCGGCCTCCCAAAGTGCTGGGATGACAGGCATGAGCCACCATGCCCAGCCTATCTGCACTTTTTAGACAGTTAGTTAGAGACCCCGTAATCTGTATGCTCTAGACTTTTCCTGCCAAATAAGACGGTAATGAGAAATCTTGGTTAGACTGGCCAGCCCCGGCCCTGCCTGTTTCTAATAGGTGTGTGTGTTTTATATTCCAGTGCAAGCATCTCTTGGCAGTTTACCTTAGTCAGGTTATGAGGACCTGTCAGCAGCTAAGTGTCTCTGACAAGCAGTTGACTGACATACTATTGATGGAGAAGAAACAAGAAGCATAAAAGGTACAGACTGAGCATCATACTTTCAAAATAGAATCCTGTCAAGAAATGCATTTAAAATGCCATGAGTCACATGGAAAAGAGGTGAAATGGATCTTTAGACACTTCATGTTACTGTCCCTTTTCCCTCCAGGACTGCAGGAGGTGCTGTGGGTTGGGGCCGTGGGCTGTGGAGGGTTTGCATATGATGAGAAGCCCTGTACAGTCTTCTCAAGAAAACCCCTGAGCCAGTCTCTGAGACGCTTGGGTAGAAAATGTCCCTGGATGGAATCAAGATTTTAAATTCAAATAAAGCCTAATATCATGTTGTGTCCACAATATTTAGTCTTTTTTTTTTCTTTTGAGACAGAGTCTCACTTTGTCGCCCAGGCTGGGGTGCAGTGGCGTGATCGCAGCTCACTGCAAGCTCTGCCTCCCAGGTTCACGCCATTCTCCTGCCTCAGCCTCCCGAGTAGCTGGGACTACAGGTACCCGCCACCATGCCCAGCTAATTTTTTGTATTTTTTCTAGTAGAGATGGGGTTTCACCGTGTTAGCCAGGATGGTCTCTATGTCCTGACCTAGTGATCTGCCCACCTCAGCCTCCCAAAGTGCTGGAATTACATGCGTGAGCCACTGCGCCTGGCCCTATCTAGTCTTAAGTAACTGAATTACTAGTAATTTTTAAAAGGTTGGAATGGTGGGCCAAACAGAGTAAGATGAAGTTTCGACGAGTAGGTCAGTTCTTTTCCTTGGGTCCAGAAAACTATTGAGCAGCAACAGAAGATCAGAGATGGGTTAAACAGTAGCAGGTATGAAAAGACTTAGAGGTTCTGGTTTCTGTAAGCTTCAAATATCTGTGATGTTGGTGCCAAAACAGCTTAAGTAGACTATTGTTTGAGAGGTGGTATCGAGAACAAGGGAAGAACTGGTTTCACTCTGCATTTCTGATCTTTACAACAGGACAATTGAAGGAACAGACTAAAAATCATGTCCTGAAAGGAAACTACAGGTACTACCAGTGATTTTCAGTCTGAAGAAGAAAAGACAAAATAGATGACAGAAGGAGTATTAGAAGGGAGAACGATGAGACTCAGTTGGACACCGAGAGAGCAAAGAAGCAATAATACGTGAAGATGAAAATGAAATCAATTTCAGCATAAGACAAGAACTTAGGGTAAAGCTGCCCACAGCCAGAAGAGGATCCTAGGAGGACAGGAATTCCCTGTCTGCTGCATTTCATAAGCATGTAATATCATTGCAGGGATGCTGCAGAAGGAGTTGAAGCAGTGGACAAACAGATGATATAGGTGATTTTACAGCCTAAGAAAGCCCCATGCTTGTGCCCCCAAAACATGAGGTGCTAGTGAATGAATGCTGGGGGAAAGCCCAGGGCCTGGATGTTGCAATGTTCTGTGGTAGGCAGATGCTTTTTGTTTTGTTAAAGTGCAACAGATAAAATTTATCAAGACTTTTCTGCTACTCAGGAAACGTGGACTCAGTATAACTTTTTTTCCAGCAGCCTTCAGGATAAAGTTTAGAAGGTAGATGTCACAAGCCAATGCAGCATCCTAAGCTTGTCTTTTTAAGAAGTTTTATTTTTATTTAACCTAATATAAACATGGTTAAATAATTTTACTTAGTAAAATTTTCACACTTTGGGTTCCAAGAACTTAACCAAACTTGAACTTTGGAGAGAAGCAAAATTCCGTGTCTAGCCCTAGAAGGCAGAATTTGGTAGAGGAGGGATCCCATTTCACCACTTTCTTCCCCACGAGTAGTTTTCTGTATATGGAAAAGGATGGAGCTTAAAATTATGTGATGAAAATTTGACTTATGAGACTATCATTTCCCTAAATTAATACAGCAGTTTCTTGATTGAATAATTATACTTTTTTTTTTTTTTTTGAGACAGTCTCACTCTGTCGCCCAGGCTGGAGTGCAGTGATGCAATCTGGGCTCACTGCAGCCTCCGCCTCCCGGGTTCATGTGATTCTCCTGCCTCAGCCTCCCGAGTAGCTGGCATGTGCCACCATAACCCAGCTAATTTTTGTATTTTTTAGTAGAGACGGAGTTTCACCATATTGGACAGGCTGGTTTTGAACTCCTGACCTCGTGATCCGCCTGCCTTGGCCTCCCAAAGTGCTGGAATTACAGGTGTGAGCCACGTCGCCCAGCTGAATAATTATAGTTTTAATTTTTGAGGTCACCTTCCTGGGAACAAGTATACATTTTTAGTACAGCCAATGTTTATTTTTCCATTGCTTCTAAGTTAAAAAGTATTTGCATTATAATAGTTCACAATGTTTCACAGTAAAATAGTTTCAGTAATTTTCCACCATAAACAAGGCAGACTTTTAAAAACAAAAGAGTCTGTTAGAATCCATTCAAGCTGTCGGCATCATCCACACAGTAAAAGCAGCTGAATAGATCATAAATGTATTTGTCAATCCTTGGAGCCTACTACTGACACATACATATTAGCTAGATACGTGGTAGCTCCAGGGAAGTGCTCAAGAGGCAGTCCATTTCGTTGTGAGGTGTAGCTATCTTTCACAATGAGAATCAGCCAGCCGTGTCCTCTTTGTTTCTTGTGGATTTGTATCTTCTCCTGGAAGAGGCGAGAGCCTAGGTCATAGGCCCACACTGAGAGCAGGCTGTACCCCAGCCTGACCATTCCCACTCTTGACATCTGCTTGGCAGAGAAGATACCTGGAGATAATTTTGTGAAAAGTATAGCGGAAGTCTCGGTTTCGGTAAGCATAGACAATGGGATTGACAACTGAATTGGCATGTGACAGAAGAATGGCCATATTCATTGCCCACTTGGGCTTATTTTTACCCTGAGCTGGCTGGAAAAGAGTGACACAGTTAACAGCATGCACCGGTAGCCAGCACAGGGCAAAAATCCCCACAATCATGGCCAGTGACTTGGCTGCATGGATCTCCCGCTGGAGGGTGGTCCTTGAGTGGTCCATCAGCTCAGTGCGCTGAAGCTGCCTGCAGGCCACCATGAAGATCTTGATGTAGATCACCAGCATTATAAGCAGTGGGGGCAGAACACACCCAAAGAAATTGAAATATACCATGTAGCTCATGGGGACCACATTCTCAAAGAGACACTTCACAAGGCAGCAGCTTTCATTCGTGGTTCCATCCCAGGGTTCTGTGCAGTTGTTGGTGGCACTGTCTTTACTGTTCCACCCCAGGAATGGAGTCAATCCGATGCCAAAGGCAAGGACCCAGAGGACAGCAATGACCCCTCTTGCTCGGGTCCCCGTGACCAAACTTTTATACCTGTTTAAAAGAATACCATCTGTTACAGTCAGTTTATAGTGCTAGGCAACCACAATCCAAGACCCCACCTCCTCTTTTTTCCATGACCCTTTAACAACCTCTAAAGTTCACCTTCCAGGGCACTATGGCCTTTACCCTCAATACTAAAGACATGCAAGCGGGGATAAGCAGCTTGCTCTAGCAAACTCAGTAAGATCTTCATTCTTGACTTAGCAACTCCTTTCTGTTTAGTGACACAGGATGGCCAATGACAAGAGGTGGAGAAGCCTTAAGGGGGTACTGTAAGTCCTCACTTAATCTCCTCGGTGGGTTCGCAAACTGTGACTTGAAGTATATGTCATAGGAAGTTAACTCTTGTTTATATTGTTAAGTTAGCCTAAAGCTGCCTCCTTACATATTTTAAATTTGGCCTAAAGGTTTCTGTGTACATCGTGGACTATAACAAGTGGACGTATAAACAGACTATAGCCTGCACTCGTGCCAATCCCCGACTTTTGGCCAGTCAAATGTGGCCAACTATTCGAACTGTGTTCAAAAAGGGCAAATGCCAAGCTATAACCAATCTAGCTGTTTCTGTTCCTCACTTCCATTTTCTGTGTGTCACTTTTCCTTTTTCTGTCCATCACTTTCTTTTTTCTGTCCATAAATTATCTTCCACCACGTGACTGTACTGGAGTCTCTGAGCCTACTCTGGCTCAGCAGGCTGCGCAATTTGTGAATCATTCTTTGCTCAGTTAAGCCCTTTTAAATTGAATTCAGCCGAAGTTTTTCTCTTAACAGTATCAACTGTGGTAAAATTGGCTTTGTTATACAGTGCATCATTTTGCTTCAAGTCACAGTTTCCAAGAACCGATCGACTTCCTATACTTCCTAACTACCTAGGTACCGCTCTTTGAGTCTAGGTCTTCTGTAAGGCATTGTTCTAGGTCAGCGGTCCCCAACCTTTCTGGCACCAGGGACCAGCTTCATGGAAGACAATGTTTCCACAGACCAGGGGTGGGGGTGATGCATCAGATTCTCATAAGGAGCGCACAGCCTACATCCCCTGCGTGCACAGTTCACAATAGGGTTCAGCTCCTATGAGAATAGAATGCTGCTGATCTGACAGGATGCAGAGCTCAGGCAGTAATGCTCGCCTGCCTGCTCACCTTCTGCCGTGTGGCCCAGTTCCTAACAGGCCACGGACCAGTACTAGTCTGCAGCCCAGGGGTTGAGGGACCCTGTTCTAAGTGCTTGAGATACATCAGTGAACAGAACACACAGAGATCCCTACTAAATTTTAACAGACTCAGAGTCTAGCAGGGGTAAACATAATAATAAACAAATAGAAGTTAGTAAACACTATGGAGATATGTATGGTATGAAAAATGAAAAAGCAGAGTGAGAAAGACCAGTGAGACATACAAGAACATCTGCTAGGGGACCTCCAGGACCTGCAGTTTTAAAGAGGCCGACATCATGGATAAGGTGACACTTGAACAGAGGCCTGAGGCAGTAAGCACTGGAGTCAGCACCACCTGTGGCTCCAGGCAAGGATCTTTCTGGCTTCCCACAAACACCACAAGAGATTTGCCTAGGACTATGGGCAGAATCATTTCTGAATACCTCTGCAGACTGCTGGAGAGCAAGAGTCTAGCAATGCCCCTGTCTACTGAGAAATACTAGCAGCAGAGTTGACAAAAATTGGGAAATAGCAAATATTAAATTTTTTGGTCATCTTTAAGCCATTAGATCAGAAGTTCGAGACCAGCCTGGGCAACATGGTGAAACTCCATCTCTACAAAAAAATACAAAACTTAGTCGGGCAGGGTGGTGTACATCTGTGGTTCCAGCTATTTCGGGAGAATGAAGTGGGAGAGTCAGGATCACTTGAGCCCAGGAGGTTGAGGCTGCAGTGAGCTATGATTGCACCACTGCACTCCAGCCTGGGTGACAGAGCAAGACCTTGTCTCAAAAAAAACAACAAAAAAATACTAGAAACCACTACTGGGGATACCAATACAAAGGGACAAGATCTTAGTACTTAAGAGGTTTGACCAGTATCTAGTTGAGAGATATAACATGTATCAGATAAGCAGGCTCTATGACAATTGAGTTATGGGGCAAGAGAATGGGAGCGGCCACCTCTGCCTAAGAGGTGACCAAGAAAGGAAGTGACTTTATAAGAGCAACAGATACCACAATATCCCTTTTAGACATTTTGCTATAAACTAGTCTATCCATGGTTTATAGCAAAGGTATATATTTTGTTATTAACTGGTCCATAATACATATGTAATGTATAAATGAACATAATCAATGTAATGTATTAAGTAAATGAAATAAAATCCTTCTGTAATCTCTGGGAGAGAAAACTGGGAAATAATTTGATTGACATTACCTAAAGACTTGCCTATGGGAAGTGTTTGTTTGCTTTACCTGCAGTGTAAGACGTACACTTCCCAGCATGGCTGCAGAACCCCCCAGCCTCAGCTCCACACGTCCAGTGCCTGCCATTCTTGACCAATGGCTCCCTCTGGCTCATGCTATTCTCAACAACAGACAAAGCATCTGTTGCTCTTATAAGGTCACTTCCTTTCTTGGTCACCTCTTAGGTAGAGGTGGCCACTCCCATTCTCCTGCCCCATAACTCACTTGTCATAGAGCTGGCTTATCTGATACCTGTGGTATCCCTCAACTGGAACGTCAGCCTCTTAAGGACTAGGACCTTGTCCCTTTGTATTGGTATCCTGAAGACCTAGCACAGTTCCCGGCACATAGTATGTTCTTAATATGGCCATTACAGGCCAGGCATGGTGGCTCATGCTTATAATCCCAGTACTTCAGGAGGCCGAGGCAGGCAGATCACTTGAGGTCAGGCATTTGAGACCAGCCTGGCCAACATGGTGAAACCCCGTCTCTCCTAAAAATACGAAAATTAGCTAGGCATGGTGGTGGGCACCTGTAATCCCAGCTACTCAGGTGGCTGAGACGGGAGAATTGCCTGAACCCGGGAGGCAGAGAACGCAGTGAGCCGAGATCATCACACCATTGCACTCCAACCAGGGTGACAGAGTGAGATTCCATCTCAAAAAAAAAAAAAAAAAAAAAAAAAATGGCCATTACAAATACATTCATCCTTTATTATCTGACTTTATTAAGCGGCTTTAAAGAAAGATTCTACTTACTAGGAATACTTGAAGTTGCAGCCTGGACAGGCAGAAGAACCAGTAGTTTGCTGAGGAAGTTAGCTGAGGTCTTGCCTCATAATTTACAATTATCTCTAATCTTTTCTACTCCCTCTTAGCAACAGACAGCTCAATCATGGGCCCCTATACTACAGAGGACCTGCTAGGCTGTTTTTTCACTGAATTTTTCTTGGCCAGTGAATCCATCTGTTTCCTACCTCACTCAGGAACGTAAAACCTTCCTTAAAAAATGTTGTTCTTTGCCATTGCCTCACTGGAGATGTGAATAACACAATTAGTCCCTGCAGCATAACAAGGAAGCCTCCCAAAGGCGGAGCCTTAAGAATCACAGAACTTCAGGTCCATGAGGCAGCCCATGCAGCAGCCTGCCCTTGCTCCTCCTCTGTTCACAGGACTAAGCTGTATCGAGTACAGCGGGTAACAGGTCAGCTCTGGGGGATGAATTTATATTTGGGATAAGGAAATTATGGCACTTCCATTCTCATGATTGGTCTAGTGGATACATGAAGTGGTTCTGGCCAGTGAGACATACAAGAACATCTGCTAGGGGACCTCCAGGAAAGATTTTACTTCCTGATGAACAGAGAGGGACCCATGAGGAGAGCTCTGCCCCATGCCCATCCTTTTCTGCTTTTGATGCTCTTGTGGAAGGGTGTGATGCCTAGAGCTGCAGCAGCCACACTGTGACCACAAGGGACAAGCCTGGAGACAAAGCTGATGGCAAAGCAGAAGACAACAGTAGAGCCTGGGTCCCTGATGACACCTTTGAACCACCCGACTAACCCTAGAACCATCATGGCTCCATATTCTGGTTTCAAAGGATAATTAAATGTTTTGATTGCTGATAACACTGTGAGGTACTCCATTAACACCGCCAAACTGGAGAGGACTTTTATCTTTCTAGTCCAATCTCTCTTATTTCACAAATAAGAAAACAAAGAAAAGAAAAACAAAGCTAATACACAAACCAAAGACCAGAAGCTAAATCAGTACTCACAGGCCTGTGTTCCTTATACTATGTTATGCTGCCTCTTTTTTTTAAAGTGATTTTATATTTGGAGCACCCTGTACATAGAGGCTCATTCACAGGGGTGGCTTCCTACTAAAGTTCAGAACAACAACTGGAGTCCACCCTATCTCATAACCGCTGGATCCTACACATGTGCAAAACTGTCATGCCTTGTCTTGGATAAGGAAAAGCAGGTAATTCAATCAGTGGGGCAGCTGGTCACTGCCTTCTCTGTAAACCTCCATCACCACCGCTCTTCCCTGTTGGTTCGTTAGTTCATTCGAAGAGTTTTTTTGTACCACACATTCTGCTAGGCACTGGAAACACAACCACTGCCCTCATGGAACATAAGCTAATGGGAAAGACAGAAAATAAGTAAACTTATAAATACAAAATTATGAATTGGGATGGGTTCCACTATATCAAAATGAATTGGATGCACTGAGAAGAGAAAAATGGAGGCCTTGGATACAGGATGTCAGGAAGGCCTTTCAGGCAGAAAGCTAAAGGTTGAGGAGTGAGAAATTTGAAAAGTAGAACATTCTAGGCCGAGAGAACAGCATGTGCTAATAAGACTTTCATGCAGGAAAATGAGCCCAAGATGAGGCAGGGGCCAGTTCATAGGCACCAGGACCCATGGAAGACTTTTAAGCAGGGGATGGTACTGATTTCTGTTGTATAAAGGTCACCTGGCCAGAGTACGGAGACTGAATTTTAGGGGAGCCAGAAGAAAAACAGAGAGATCAGCTAGGAAACTATTTCGGTAGTTGACTCGAGAAAACGTTGGCTTGGGCCAGGGTGACAGCAAAGATGATGGAAATGGATATGTGCTGTGGAGGCAGAACCAACAGGTCTTGAAGATCAACAGGTGCAGGAAGATGAAGACTGGAGGATGATTTCTTAGGGTTTCCCCCTCTGCGTTTGCGTTTCCTGAAAGAGAGGATTAAAGGAAGAGTGGGATAAAGATCAAGAGAATGGCAGATGCGCGCACACTGCTGAAAATGATCAGTAGAGAAGATGCAGGAAAAAGGGACAGATTATTATTATTTTATTTATTTATTTTGAGACGGAGTCTCGCACTGTTGCCAGGGCTGCAGTGCAATGGCAGGTCTCGGCTCACTGCAACCTCCGCCTCCTGGGTTCAAGCGATTCTCCTGCCTCAGCCTCCCAAGTAGCTGGGACTACAGGCGCCCACCACCACACTCAGCTATTTCTTTTTTTTGTATTTTTAGTAGAGATGGGGTTTCACCGTGTTAGCCAGGATGGTCTCAATCTCCTGACCTCGTGATCTGCCAGCCTCAGCCTCCCAAAGTGCTGGGATTACAGGCATGAGCCACCGCGCTCAGCCAAAGGGACAGATTATTAAAGAAGAATGGGACGAGGTGGAGGTGGAGGTTGCAGGGTCCAGGGCATGTGGGGAACAACACTTCCTCAGCTGTAGTGGAAGGAAGGACAAGAATAGCACCAGTGCAGGGAGTAGGACAGTTGAGTGGTGAGAATATGGGCCAGCATCTCCTTCGAGAACTGCTGTTACCTCAGAGAAGGATGGAGAAAGTCATCAGCTGAGGCAGGGGAGGAACTGCACAACCAAACCCCAAGTTTTGTTGACAGATGCCTGCACACCCTCCCTCGGCTGTCCAGACACATCCATGCCACGGCTACCACCGCCTACGCACCTGCTCTTTGTGCAGCTCTGGGCTGTGGACCCCTCGCATCTCATCATACCACACCTCCTGAGGTGAGAGCTGCTATCCTCAGTTTACAGACGTGGAAGCCAAGGCTCGGAAAGTCTACATGATGTGCCTGCTGCTGCTAAACTGCGGTCAGGACACAGACCTCATCTAATCTGATTCCAATTTCGCCCCAAACTGCCATTTTCCTGCATAGGAATCTACAGCTCTTCCATGTTCAACTCACAAATTCCAGCTCCCTCCTCCGCCTGACCACACAGCCATAGGTCAGCGGCTTGAAGACTTGAAGGAAGGGGCTTCTGCTACCCTCCTGGGAGGCAGTCCTTAAGGACAGCAAAAAGAGGCGTGCTGGGGGACATAACCAGACCCCTCAGCACAACCTCTGTAGGAAGCGGAGTGTGGTCTGCGATGTTACGGTATGTATTTGTAGTAGTCACCTTGCAGTATGTACACACGGGTTGGTTGCAGGACCCCCACATATGCCGAAGTCCTCACATACTTAGGTTCCGCAGTCAGCAGCCCTCCATATACGTGGGTTTCACATCCCAGGAATACTGCATTTTCAGTCACGTTTGGTTGAAAAAAGTCCAGCACAAGTGGACCTGCATAGTTCAAACCTGTGCTGTTCAAGGGTCAGCTATGTTGGCTTTGGTCCACAGTTGCTGGCACATAACTCCCATAGCCCTTGTTACTTCTCCCCAAGACAGGCCATGATAACTAAAAATATATCTCCCTCTGTCTTTCTGTCTTGGAGCTGTCCATAAAGAAATTCTCTGACCCACCTTGTTTGATTGTGACTCATAAGACCCACATTTCAGAAGGGGTCCTGCCCCTCCCCTAGAAGGAGCCGTACAGAGAGGCCAAGAAGCATCGGAACAGATAGGCTTTGCTGAGTTTCCCCATTCAGCCTGTCAGTCTGAGATCATGCCTTTTCATCCACTCACATTTCCACCCAGTTGTCCATGCTTGAGTCATGTCTATCCAATGGAGAATCCAAAAAAGGGCTACGAGGAAAAGGTACGGAAAGCTTCAGGACAGCCAAACACATGGAGGTTCCTGAAGGATGGTGCACCCAAGGAGGGCATGGAAACACTGCACTCCTTCTCACACCTCACCCTGTGCATCTCTTCATCTGTGTCCTTTGTAATATCATTTTATTTATTTATTTTTTGTTTTTTTGAGACAGAATCTCGCTCTGTCACCCAGGCTAGAGTGCAATGGTACAGCTGAGGAAGTGTCCTTCCCCACGTGCCCTGGACCCTGCATCCTCCACCTCCTCCCATTCTTATCTTCTTTAATAATCTGTTCCTTTGGCCGGGCGCGGTGGCTCACACCTGTAATCCCAGCACTTTGGGAGGTCAAGGTGGGTGGATCACCCAAAGTCAGGAGTTCGAGACCAGCCTGGCCAACGTGGTGAAGCCCCGTCTCCACTAAAAATACAAAAATTAGCCGAGTGTGTTGGCGCATGCCTGTGATCCTAGCTACTCATGAGACTGAAGCAGGAGAATTACTTGCACCCAGGAGGTGGGGGTTGCAGTGAGCTGAGATTACACCATTGCACTCCAGCCTGGGTGACAGAGCGAGACTCCATCTCAAACAAAAAGGGCAAGCAGGTGTCCTTGCACTGGGCAGGACACTGCAAGGAACCAACCCCTGGGGACTCTGGCATCTCAGGAGGGCTCTGGTAACTGCCTGCCATGCCCTCTCCTTTCCCACTTCCTGCTGGGCCTCTGTCCCCTCCCCAGGCCTGCCTCCCTCCTCGGCTCCACCCCTTGCTGCAGACTCTGCCTCCCTCCCTGTGCTCCGAACACCCTCAGGTCTGCATGCGCTTGTCCATCTCCCCAAAACATTCCTGAAGGGCATGGGCCACGTCCTTCCGTTCGCCAGCCTGTGGCAGTCACTGCTCTGCTGCAGAGGTCACTGAGCACAGCAGTGAGGCCAGGGAAGCAGGACAGCCGCCCCAAGTGTAGGAGACTGAATAACTGGCGACTGAAAAGTGAACACAGGAAACACAGGCAGCTTTATTATTCCAAACAAGGCAGAAACAAGCCCAGCCTCTCTACAGGCCCACAACAGGGGAGTTCTGGGAAAGTCCACTCTGGCAGATGGCTATGCCCCACCACTGTGTACGGAGCTGTGCTCTGATCCATCCATTCTCCTTATAAGGAGCTCATTAGCTAAGGAGATTGATAGAAAAACAGTCACATGGAGAGAATCAACACAAGGGAACAGCGTGAACACTGAGGTTACATAAGGAAACGGGGAACCGCCAAGGCCTGCATAACAAGCGCTGGCCTATTTCTGGGGCAGGGTCTCCTCCTGCACTGGCTGTGTGGCCTTCAGCTCAAACCAGGCTTAGAAATCAATTCCCAGCTCTCAAGGTGCTCCTGATAGATCAAGGGCAGCTACCTGGGGAGTGACATTGAGTCTGGCCAGTCCAGCCACAGGCTGGATGGAGCCTGAGCTTCCCATCGGAAACACTGGCCCCAGAACTGGCCTCCAAGCTGCTACTGAGGCTTTTAACATAGACAGAATGTGTACAAAGCACTTTAGAAATGCAGATTGCTAAGTAAATGCACACAGAGTTCTACTGCCGCTTCTTAAAATTGTTTCCTGTTTGTTTTAGGGATGTTTCTTCCCTTTATAGTCTATCTAGCTCACAAGTTTTAAATTCCTCTGAAATACATACATTTCTGCTATAAAGCAATATATACATTCTTAGAAAACCTCATGTTATCTTATTGCACATAATTAACAGGACTTCTGTGAAACATGGGGCTAGAGCAGACCACTCAAACCTACAAAACATTGTCACTAGAGCACTAACAAAATCTTTTGGGCCACCCAGGCAGGCAGTTCAGTGGGGCGAGAGGCTGCCACCATGGGTATTAAAACTGCACCAAAAAAGTCAAATAGAAAGCCTGGCAAACTTTAATTAGAGCAAGGCTGACAGGTGCCAAGACAGTGCAGATGAAAGAGGAGTTCTGAGCCAGGGGGCTGTTACTAAGATGGGCCTGGAGGCAGCGTAGCCCACCACGGCCAAGACCCCCAACAGGCTAGGATGTGGCTTTCTACGGGAGTGCCAGCTGCAGGCACTGTTTTTTCTTGTTCCCAGGAGCCCACAGGGGCTCCTGCAGCAGAGCAGTCAGAGGACTTTTTCCTTTCCTGCTGAACACTGTCATTCTCCTCCCACTATTCCACCACTTTTGCCTAGGCAAAATCACAGGTGAACCAAAGCAGTGTCTCCATTATACCAACATCCTCCCCCTGCTCACCTGCCACGCGTGAATTAATTCACAGTACAGAAGTTCACATGCAAGCAGAGCAGCTTATCTGCCCCTGAGCTCTCAGGGCAGCTCATGACCACCCAGAGCACCTCTCCCGTGTACCTACCACACAACTGCATTTTCTGTCTCTTTCCACTGAAGGATGAGCTCCTCCGTGGAACAGACTCACAGCTGTATCCAAAACACCTAACGCTGCCTGGCAAGCAAATGGTGAGAGAAAGCCTGAGTTTTTAAGAAGGGAACAGAACCCTGCCTTCTTAATCAAAGAAACGTGTTGAACACCCACCTGGGACTTGGGAGTTCTTAATAAAGCAAGGCATCAAGTGCGTGAACATGGTTTCAGCTTCAGCTTATAAACCACTAAAGGCTATCTATATAAGAGGAGATATTGTTATGACGAGCTTCTGAGCAGCCCCCCATTTTTTCAGATTTCCCATGGGACCAAACTATAAAACTTTTTTTGTTTGTTTGTTTTTGAGACTCACTCTGTCACCCAGGCTGGAGTGCAGTGGCACGATCTCGGCTCACTGCAAGCTCCGCCTCCTGGGTTCATGCCATTCTCCTGCCTCAGCCTCCCGAGTAGCTGGGACTATAGGCGCCCGCTGCCACACTGGCTAATTTTTTGTATTTTTAGTAGAGACTCTGATCTCCTTCCCATAAAATAAGCAGTCCCTGAAAGAAAGGGCTCCTGCCTGGAACCAGACCAAAAGATAACAGGACAATCTGTCCTCTGCCCCAAAAAGTGCCCTCCAAGGCTGGGGTTATGGAACACTGCCTCAGATGTGACATTAACTGTCAAAAGCATCAGCCGCCATAAACACAAGCGACCAGTGAGAGGAGGACATGAGAAGGTACTTGGTTGATGTGGTGTCTGCCAGGTTTCTCCATCATAACTTTCCCATTTTAATTAGTAGGTATCTTGTGGTATGTGTTTGGGGACTGTAAGTATCTTACTCCTCATCAAACTTTCACCTATGAGTTTTAGCACCTACTGATGATTCTTGCCTGAATCAGTTCTTACTATGACAGTTGTGAAATGGTGATTTGCTTAACTCAATCATTCCTTCTCATTAATTAGATGGCATTGTATTGTAAGCAAGAGTTCCTGTAATTCACTATTTTTTATTAAAAAAAACCTCCTACCTCTGATTCTCCTGCCTCAGCTGGGATTACAGATGCCCACCACCATGCTCAGCTAATTTTTGTAATTTTAGTAGAGACGGGGTTTCACCATGTTAGCCAGGATGGTCTTGAACTCCTGACCTCAAGTGATCCACCCACCTTGGCCTCCCAAAGTACTGGGATTGCAGGCATGAGCCACTGCACCCGGCCTGAAAATTACCATTTTATAATCACTGTGGTTGCTGTGATTTGAATGTGTACCCCGAAGTTCATGTGTTAGAAACTTAATCTGCAATGCATGAGTGCTGAGAGGTGTGACCTTTAAGGGGCGATCAGGTCATGAGGGCTCCGGCCTCAGGAATGAATGAATGTCCCTATCATGGGAGTGGGTTTGTTATCTTGAGAGTGGGTCTATTATAAATGCAAGTGCAGCCCTCTCTTGCTTGCTCACTCACTCACCTCTCTTACCTTCTCACTTTCTGCCATGGGATGATGCAGCAAGAAGGCCCTCACCAGATGCTGGCACCTTAATATCAGACTTCCCAGCCTTCGTAACTGTGAGAATGTATTTGTTTTCGTTATAAATTATGCAGTCTGTGGTATTCTGTTATAACAGCATAGAATGGACTAAGACAATAGTAATAACTCATTCAGGCAAGAATCATCAATGGGGAAAACATACCCTTACAGTGAAGAACCCTGGCAGACACAACCTTCACCATGTGATCAGATTTATACCAACAATGGGAGAAACAGACATTGTGTCCTTCTTACTTGATGGACTGACTGAGGATGCAGCATCACTCATGTAGACAGTATTGCCACCAAAAAGGTTTAACCTGAATGTAACCATAAGGAAACAACCAAACTCAAATTGAGGGACATTTGGCAAAATCACCTGAACTCAAAAATGTTAATTTTTTTTTTTCCCCTCAAGAAAAGGCCTCACTCTGTTGCCCAGGCTGAAGTGCAGCGGTACACTCACTATTATATTAGGGTGATGCAAAAGTAAAAGTAATAGCAGCTTTTGCCTTTTTTTTTTTTTTTGAAAGAGTATCTCTCTGTCGCCCAGGCTAGAGCGTGGTGGCATGATCTTGGCTCACTGCAAGCTCCATCTCCCAGGTTCACGCCATTCTCCTGCCTCAGCCTCCTGAGTAGCTGGGACTACAGGCGCTCGCCCCCATGCCTGGCTAATTTTTTGTATTTTTAGTAGAGACGGGGTTTCACCGTGTTAGCCAGGATGGTCTCGATCTCCTGAACTCGTGAATCGCCTGCCTTGGCCTCCCAAAGTGCTGGGATTAAAGGCATGAGCCACTGCGCCCGGCCTTTTTTTTTTTGAGATGGAGTCTTGCTCTGTCGCCCAGGCTGGAGTGCAGTGGCATGATCTCGGCTCACTGCAACCTCTGTCTCCTGGACTCACACCATTCTCCTGCCTCAGCCTCCCAAGTAGCTGGGACTACAGGCACCCGCCACCATGCCCGGCTAATTTTTTTTTTGTATTTTTAGTAGAGACAGGGTTTCACCGTGTTAGCCAGGATGGTCTCGATCTCCTGACCTCGTGTTCTGCCTGCCTTGGCCTCCCAAAGTGCTGAGATTACAGGCGTGAGCCACCGCGCCCAGCCAATTTGTGCCTTTTTTAATGGCAAAACCGCAATTACTTTTGCACCAATCTAATAGCTCACTGTAACCTTGAACTCCTGGGCTCAAGCAATCCTCCCACCTCAGCCTCCTGAATAGCTAGGACTACAGGCATGCGCCACCACATTTGACTAATTTTCTTAATTTTCATAAAGATGGGGCCTCACTGTGTTGCCCAAGCTGGTCTTGAACTTCTGGCCTCAAATGGTCCTCCTGCTCAGCCTCCCATTACAGGTGTGAGCCACCACACCCAGATGAAAATGTTAATGTATTGAAAGACTAAAACAAACAAAAAACTGAGGAACTCTTTCAGATTAAAGGAACACATTAAATGCAGGCATGACCTTTTAATAGAACCTGGATTTTTTAAAAAAGAACAACTATAAAGATATGATTGGGATAACTGGGAACATCTGACTATAGACTGTGGTACCTATTACAATTTCTGAATGTGGCTAGGCACGGTGGCTCATGCCTGTAATCCCAACAGTTTGGGAAGCCAAGATGAGTGGATCACCTGAGGTCAGGATAGAGCGAGACTCTGTCTCAAAAAAAAAAAAAAAAATCAGAATGTGATCATTGTGTGTGTGTATGTGTGTGTGAGAGAAACCAAATGTAGCAAACTACTCATAATTGGTGAATGTAAGTGAAAGGTATATAGTACTGCACTGTGTTACTTGTGCAACTTAAAAGCTGTGAAACAATGCACTGTTTCAGAATGACTCATTATTTCTGAAACCACAAACTTCGTTAGATGAGTCAGATACAAATATGTGCTGTACTCATTTTGTAATTTTTTAAGAGTCCCTGCAACTAAAAGACTAGGTTGCTAAATGACTTCTGAAAATGCCAAATTTAGGAGGTATTTTATCCCTCTGTAACGCTGCTAACCATTCCCCATCAAAGTCTCCCTGCTGGTTTTAGTGAAGCCAGCCTAGCTTTTCTGCCTCTTCAGTTTCTCCTATCTCTCCTCTCAGGACACACGACGTGGGATTCTTATCTTTAGGCAACAAGCTCATCGGTTCAGAGCTAATCCCACCCCCGAGTATACACACACAGAGACACATGTTCATACATTTGCATGCACATGCATACTGCCAACTCTTAAATATGTCACAAGCCAAACCAGTGACTGGACAACACACAGGGGATAATGAGAAAGCAACAGACATGTGCCCTGCTCATAACAGAGAAAGGATGGCAAACCTTGAACAAATTACAAATAATTAAGAAAATAGCTGCAAGTATGCAGAGAGCTGCAACAGAACCCTGTGTGACTCCCAGAGGGAGTGTCATTTTAAGGGGCACAGAGAAAATGAGGAAGAATCAGCAGGCAAAGAGGTAGAGAGAAAGTCACCGCAGGCAGAGGGAAACATATGCGCAAAGGCCTGAGCTCCGGAAGTCTCAGGAATTGAGAGGGGTCCTGAGAAGTCAGGGCACAGAAATGAAGGAAAGAGAGGACGAGGATGAGGCCAGAAGCAGACGTAGGCCCCAGACCAGGTGGGGAGTAGGGGCAAGGGAGACATCTGGGATGTCATCCTAAGGCACTGGGAGCACTGGGTAAAGGAAGGAGGTGCACGCAGGGGTTCATTTCAGAAAGATTGCAGCTATGTGAAGAATGGGCTAAAAGAACAAGGATGGATGGGGAGAGACCAGATAGGAGAGTGCTGCCCTGGAATGGGGCAGACATGGAGATGGGGCCAAAGAGAAGTGAATGGAGGGAGGGTTTAAGAAGTGTACCTGGGCTGGGCGTGGTGGCTCATGCCTGCAATCCCAGCACTTTGGAAGGCCGAAGTGGGTGGATCACCTGAGGTTGGGAGTTTGAGAGACCAGCCTGACCAACATGGAGAAACCCTGTCTCTACTAAAAATACAAAATTAGCCGGGTGTAGTGGCGCATGCCTGTATTCCCAACTACTCGGGAGGCTGAGGCAGGAGAATTGCTTGAACCTGGGAGGCGGAGGTTGTGGTGACCAAGATCGCACCATTGTACTCCAGCCTGGGCAAGAAGAGTGAAACTCCATCTCAAAAAAAAAAAAAAAAAAAGTGTACCTAACAGGTCCTGGTTCTACAATGTCGTTCAATAAAGCTTTGTAGTTCTCTACGTTTAAAAAAAAAAAACAAAAACAAAACACTCAGCAGTGGTGCTAAAATCAGCAGTGGAAATCAAGATGTCATAGACAGAAAGCTGCTTTGGGAAGTCTGCAGGTGGCGGGACTGGCACAAAACAGGTGGCACACCAAAGAAGGTTGGGCGGAGACGGGTGGGAGGAGTTTGAGCACATTTAAATGGGGAAGGGAAGAGGCTGCTGTGCAGGAATAATGAACGGTGCAGGGCTTCCATAGAGCAGGAGGAGTTGGGTCCAGAGCTAGCTGGAAGAACTAGCAGCCCCAGACTCCCCCAGACTCGACCACTACTGCATCTCTCAACCTGCAGGCACCTTAAACACAACCTAGGCAACACCTTCCCAAAGCCCCCATCTTCAGGATGGCATCACCCAGGCGACCGGAAATCTGGGAATCATCCTGGAGTCTTCCCTCTCCTTCATGTCCACATCCAACTGAGTCACCAAATCCTCTTGAACCTGTCCCGTGTGCCCTGTCTTCCAGCCAGAAGCACACGACTATGTGCTATCAATCAGATCCACTTGCCAGTCACTCACGCTGACTCATTACTGCTCCACAATGGCAGATCTCACGCACATCAATTCCACTCAGCCTGGCCCTAACTACCCACATTTCTAGGTGTCACTCACTGACTGTGGCTCCAGGGCCCATCTGTGGTTCTCAGGACTCTTTCCTATATGATTTTACCTGTGGCTCCTCTGCTCCAGACTGCTGAACTCCATGGCTGGCATCAAACATCAGCCTTCTCTGGTGCAGAAACTGTGGTTCTATGAGTCTCCAATATCTGTAGAGTCTGCTGCCATCTTCATGGCCTCTGCCCTGGTCATGCTTTTTTCCTTCTCACCTGGATGCCAAATGGCTACCCTATATGATCTTGTCCCGCCCATTCCTTCCTTCAGCTGTCCACCAGTGACTTTTAAAATGCAAACCTGACCATATCAAACTCTGGATTAAAATCCTACCTTGGCATTCCAAGTTCCACCTAATTATCACTCCTCACAAAATCACATTTTAATGACAGTAAAGACACACAGGCCGGGTGCGGTGGCTCATGCCTGTAATCCCAGCACTTTGGGAGGCTGAGGTGAGTGGATCACCTGAGGTCAGGAGTTTGAGACCAGCCTGACCAGCATGGTGAAACCCCGTCTCTACCAAAAACACAAAAATCAGCTGGGTGTGGTGGTGGCATGTGCCCGTAATCCCAGCTACTCGGGAGGCTGAGGCAAGAGAATCGCTTGAACCCAGGAGGCAGAGGTTGCAGTGAGCCAAGACTGCACCACTGCACTCCAGCCTGGGCAGTAAGAGCAAAACTGTCTCCAAAAAAAAAAAAAAAAAGACACACAAAATCATCCTAAAAAAAGAAGTAGAGGGTGATATCAGCAAACCGGAGGTTTTTATGAGTTTCTAAAAACAGAAGGTGCGCCTCTGCCCGGCCGCCCCGTCCGGGAAGAAGTGAGGAGCGCCTCTGCCCGGCCGCCCCGTCCGGGAGGAAGTGAGGAGCGCCTCTGCCCGGCTGCCCCGTCTGGGAAGTGAGGAGCGCCTCTGCCCGGCCGCCCCGTCCAGGAAGAAATGAGGAGCGCCTCTGCCCGGGCGCCCCATCCGGGAAGAAGTGAGGAGCGCCTCTGCCCGGCCGCCCCATCTGGGAGGTGAGGAGCGCCTCTGCCCGGCCACCCATCGTCTGGGAAGTGAGGAGCGCCTCTGCCCGGCCGCCCCGTCCGGGAAGAAATGAGGAGCGCCTCTGCCCGGGCGCCCCGTCCGGGAAGAAGTGAGGAGCGCCTCTGCCCGGCCGCCCCATCCGGGAAGAAGTGAGGAGCGCCTCTGCCCGGCCGCCCCATCTGGGAGGTGAGGAGCGCCTCTGCCCGGCCACCCATCGTCTGGGAAGTGAGGAGCGCCTCTGCCCGGCCACCCCGTCCGGGAAGAAGTGAGGAGCGCCTCTGCCCGGCCGCCCCGTCTGGGAAGTGAGGAGCGCCTCTGCCCGGCCGCCCCGTCTGGGAAGTGAGGAGCGCCTCTGCCCGGCCGCCCCGTCTGGGAAGTGAGGAGTGCCTCTGCCCGGCCACCCATCGTCTGGGAAGTGAGCAGCGCCTCTGCCCGGCCGCCCCGTCCGGGAAGAAGTGAGGAGCGCCTCTGCCCGGCCGCCCCGTCCGGAAAGAAGTGAGGAGCGCCTCTGCCCGGCCGCCCCGTCCGGGAAGAAGTGAGGAGCGCCTCTGCCCGGCCGCCCCGTCTGGGAAGTGAGGAGCGCCTCTGCCCGGCCGCCCCGTCCGGGAAGAAGTGAGGAGCGCCTCTGCCCGGCCATCCATTGTCTGGGAAGTGAGGAGCGCCTCTGCCCGGCCACCTATCGTCTGGGAAGAAGTGAGGAGCGTCTCTGCCTGGCCGCCCCATCTGGGAAGTGAGGAGCTCCTCTGCCTGGCCGCCCCGTGTCTAGGTAGAAGTGAGGAGCTCCTCTGCCTGGCCGCTCCGTCTGGGAGGTCTACCACGGAGGCCAGAAGCAATGTGGGGGCTGGACGTGGTGGCTCACGCCTGTGGTCCCGGCACTCTGGGGGGCGAGGCGGGTTGATCACTTCGGGCTAGGAGTTCGAGACCAGTCTGGCCAACTTGGCGAAACATGAAGAATACAACAGACAAACCAACCAACCAACTCAGTGACAACAAAACAGGTCTACCCTGGAGTCATACTCTAATTTTTTCTATTTTCCTCCCTTTCTGATCCTTTATCCCACTTTCTTTTTCTTCCTCTTCCTTCTCCCTCTTCTTTGTCAAATAGAGGATTGAGTTATTATCACTGATCCATATAAAGTCCCTCTCTCATTTATTTTAACTCCCACCCCCCATTTCTATTCCCCAACTTTCCATGTGCAACCTTCCTAATATGTTTGATACGCATCTTTTTGTTTGTATGTATTTTTAGAAAATGTTTATTGTTTTTGTATGCAAAAAAAAATTAATAAACCTACTCACCATTGCAAAAAAAAAAAAAAAACAGAAGGTGGACAGGATCATCAGCATGAATCACGGAGCCCTAAATTGGAAACGTGGATGGCCAGGATGAGAGGCTCCAGTCTAGCAAACAGCAGGGATCAGAATGGGATTAAGAAAAGAACAGATATCAAGAGGAAGACAGCCTGTGGGCAAGCTTTGGGAACTGTGGCATTGATCCCCTCTCCCTCCCACACTCTCCCCAAGCTGCGGCTAGAGACCTAGTGATAAAGGGTGGGGGAGGGGAATAGTTTAGGTTATGTACACTCTGTGCCACACGAGGAATCTCAACCATGTGAATCTAAAAAATGTTTTTCAAAGTCAATTTAAAATCCTTTAGTCTTCATCAAAAGTAAACATATGAATGCTAAAATTCTATTAAAAAATAGAAGAACAAAGGAAAAAAAGTCAAGAAACTCTTTCAGAGAATGAGAAAGCACTGGGAACTGTCAGAGAACAGCGATCAGGAAAGGAGGGAACGTCCCCATCTGCCTATTAAGAATCCCAGAGGCGTGGCTGACGCCTGTAATCCCAGCACTTAGGGAGGCCAAGGCGGGCAGATCGCTTGAGGTCAGGAGTTCGAGACCAGCCTGGCCAACATGGTGAAACCCCGTCTCTACCAAAAATATAAAAATTAGCCAGGTGTGGTGGTGCACGCCTGTAATCCCAGCTACTCGAGAGGCTGAGGCAGGAGAATCACTTGAACCCGGGAGGTGAAAGTTGCAGTGAGCCAAGATCGTGCCACTGCACTCCAGCCTGGGTAATAGAACAAGACTCCATCTCAAAAAAAAAAAAAAAAAAAAAAAAAGAATCCCAGAGGTGGCCAGGTGCGGAGGCTCACGCCTGTAGTCCCAGAACTTTGGGAGGCCAAGGTGGGTGGATCACCTGAGGTCACGAGTTCAAGACCAGCCCTGTCTCTACTAAAAAATACAAAATATAGCCAGACGTGGTGGTACATGCCTGTAGTCCCAGCTACTCGGGAGGGTGAGGCAAGAGAATCGCCTGAGCCCGGGAGATGGAGGTTGCAGTGAGCCCAGATCGTGCCACTGCACTCCAGCCTGGCCAACAAGCGAGACTCTGTCTCAAAAAAAAAAAAAAGAATCCCAGAGGAAAGAACAGAGGAAATGGAGAGAAAGAATTAAGAAAATACAGTTTTCACTTGGTATACACACTGGATTTGTCCCAGGGCACCCAAGTACTCCAAAATCCATATGTAATCAAATCCTGAAGTTGGCCCCAGGAGCCCCACTACAGGAAAAGTTGGCCCTCTGTATACTCGGGTTCACATCCTGCAAATACTGTATTTTCAATCTGCGTTTGGTTGAAAAAAAATCCATTTTAAGTGAACCCGCGCAGTTCAAACCCAAATTGTTCAAGGGTCAACTGTATTCTTTGAAAATTTCAGAGCTGAAGACAGACCTAAGTCTTCAAATTGGCAAGGTTCACCTACCTACTAGTGCCATCCTCAATAAAAAAGAAAAACTAAGAGTTACCATTTAGACCCAGCCTCACGAAATTTCAGAACACCAAGGAAAAACAAATGATCCCAAAGGTTCCCAGAGCAGAGATACAAGTTACAGGTAAGAATCATTACACACCAGACTTTGTGAGCAACACCGGTGTTACAGCAACCCCTTCAGACATCTAAGGGAAAACACTTCCGAACCACAATCTATCAACCAACCAATCATATGTGAGAAATAAAAAAATTTTTTGAGACAGGGTCTCACTCTGTTGCCCAGGCTGGAGTGCAGTGGTGTGAACGCAGCTCACTGCAGCCTCAACCTCCTGGGCTCAAGCGATCCTCCTGCCTCAGCCTCCCAAAGGGCTGGGATTACAGGTGTGAGCCATTGCACCAGGCAAAAAAAAAACATTTTTGACATATAAGAACCCAGAAAGTTTATCCCCGTGTCTAACAAATATGAAATCCTAGAAAGAGGAAAGAGAACATGGAATGCAGGAAATGCTGGAACCACTCCAAGGGCACAGTAAAGGAAGCCCTAGCGGCTGTGTGGCACACCTAGCAAGGGGGTGAGGAGGCTCAGCATGAGGGTGATTAAGAAGCTGGGTGACCATGAGGATGTGGGAAGCCATGCTTCCTCCTTTAACTTTCTAATTTCCAGATGGTAAACCTGAAGCAGGCTAAAACGTGACATAATTTTGGGTAATGTCTGAGTAATGGATGGCATCTAAAAATAGGATCCTGGCCGGGCGCAGTGGCTGACGCCTGTAATCCCAGCACTTTGGGAGACCGAGGCAGGTGGATCACCTGAGGTCAGGAGTTCGAGACCAGCCTGGCCAATATGGTGAAACCCCGTCTCTACTAAAAATACAAAAATTAGCCAGGCATGGTGGCATGTGCCTGTAATCCCAGCTACTCGGGAGGCTGAGGCAGGAGAATTGCTTGAACCTGGGAATCAGAGGTTGCAGTGAGGTGAGATCGTGCCATTGCACTCCAGCCTGGGCACTGCAGTGAGGCTCCATCTCAAAAAATAAAATAAAATAAAAAAATAAATAAATAAATAAATAAATAAATAAATAAAATAAAATAAATAAAATTAAATTAAAATAAAATAAATTAAAATAAGGATCCACTTGACCTGGACATGAGAAGCACCTCCTTGAGAAGCATGGGCACATGGGCAGGCCTGTATTCCCTACTCCACTCGGACTGTTCCATCCCAGGGTGAACACGACAGATCCAAGTGAACCACCATTGTAAGTGCTCTTTCTCAGTTTCCAGTTTCCAGAAACTCTCTACGTAAAGTTCAGGAAATGTTTTCATAGAATAAAATGTAAATGGTATAGGCCGGGTGCAGTGGCTCACGACTGTAATCCCAGCACTTTGGGAGGCCAAGGCGGGTGGATCACAAGGTCAGGAGTTCAAGACCAGCCTGGCCAAGATGAGGAAACCCCGTCTCTACTAAAAATACAAAAAAATTAGCCAGGCGTGGCTGGGCGCAGTGGCTCACACCTGTAATCCCAGCACTCTGGGAGGCCGAGGCGGGCAGATCACGAGGTCAGGAGATTGAGACCATCCTGGCTAACACGGTGAAACCCCTTCTCTACTAAAAATACAAAAAAAAAAAAAAATTAGCCAGGCGTGGTGGTGGGCACCTGTAATCCCAGCTACTCAGGAGGCTGAGGCAGAGAATTGCTTGAACCCGGGAGGCTGAGGTTACAGTGAGCTGAGATTGCACCATTGCACTCCAGCCTGGGCGACAGAGACTCCGTCTCAAAAAAAAAAAAAAAAAGAAATGTAAATGGTATAAACCTTAACAGCATAAAAGTCATGGTACGATGCAAATGTGTTCAATACACCATCTGTGCAGAGGAAGCCATGAGAAATAGTGGCTGCCTCTGACAGGCAAAGTAGGAAAGCAGAGATCCGAGAGAGGGGACAACTCCACAGCTTCCCCCTGTGCAGTGTAAGCTTCTTTACAGCAGCATGAGTTACCTTTCAAAAGGAAGACTTCATGAGAGGCAGCACACTCACAGTAACAGTGCGGCTCACAGAAACCAGGAGCAGACCTGGGAAAGGAATGGGGGACACGCTCTTCCTTGTTTTTCTTGACAGTCAGCAGATACAATCACCACTTGACAGAAACACAGGCCGAAATGTCCACAGGAAAAAAATCAAAAAACAACAGAAATTCAAGTGAGGCATAGGGGAGAAGGCTGGCATGAGCCATGGGCCTGGTGGTTCACAGTGGGGAGTCAACAGATTCTGCTTCAAGATGGCAGCACAAAACCAGGGCTCAGCCCAGAGCGCTCCTCAGGGCAAATGCCAAGAGTAACGGGTTGGGGGCTGCCCCCGGCAGAGGGACTGGTGGGTGTCTCTTGCTTTCCCTTTTGGGCCGTTTTGTACTTTTGACTGTTTATTTCTATGCCCACTGGTTGATTTCTAACTCAAAAAAATAGAAGATAATAAATGCGACTCCTTCATGGACTCATCAGCACCTTCAGGACAAAATCCAAAACCCTCAGCAAGCTCAAGGCCCTCCTCGAGCTGCCTGCTCCCTGGCCCGTCCCCCACCACAGCCCAAATCCCATGCCCACTCACACCTCCAAGGTGCGAAGCACCCAAGGTGCCAGGCCAGCTCAGGAGTCCCCCTGCTCCTGCGCACCCTGCACTCCCAGCTCCGCAGGCGCTTTCCTCCCACCCACCACACCACTCCACCCTCCACCCTCCAGAAAAAGCCCTGCCCCTCAGCCCAGACTGAGTGGAAGCCTGCCCGCCCGCCCGTGCCTGGGACAAGCTGTTCTCCACTTTAATTCTGTCCAAGAAGATACATTTGCTATTTGCCATTGAGTTCCCGCTGCCCGTGTTGTCGTCTCCAGCTGGTTAGCCTCGGAGTCCAAGAGCCTATCGAGTTAATACTTTAGGGGAGAATAACCATGGCTAAAGCCTAATTCTGGAGTCAGTAATAAATCTGAGGCAAAAGGAAAGGTTGGGCCTCAGTTCCCCAATCCGAGGAAGGAGCAGGTGGGAGGAGATCCACAGGGCCTTGCAGCTGTCAGGCAAATGCTGTGAGATTCCATTCACATTGGCCAGGGCTTAGCTTCTTTCCTCACTTGTCCATTTGAATATTTAGCTGGAGTCTTCTTTGTCCACGTAATAATTAAAGGGATCTAATCACAATTTGCCAGTGTCCTTATTCATCCACCACTAGAAGGGACCCCTCATCAAGGGGGTGTTTGGGGGTGACCCTGGGGTGTGCAGTCCTTCCCTCCAGCTGCTCACGTGATGGTTAAGGGCTCCTGGGAAGATAGGCTGACTCAGTCCCGGCTTCCATGTGACCCTGGGCTAAACATAATTCTCTGCACCTCCATCTCCTTATCTGTGAGGTGGTGAAGATAACTCTATCTGCTCCCATAGGGTGGTCATAAAGATCAAAGGAGATTAGAGATGTATAAGGTGCCTGGCACCCAGAAACAGCTTGGGAACAATGGCTGCCATTCATAAGACTGAAAACCTCTATGTCCAGAATAGCTGAGGACACTTCCCCATATCTGTCCCTGCAGGGTACACCCATGCTGTGATAATAAACTGACAAATGAGAAGAGTGAGATACAGGCATTGGGTCCTGCCCTGCACGTGGTCACTGAGAAAAGAGCCAGGTGATCTGTAGTGGGAAAATGTTGACTTTGTTTTCGTTTAACCTCTTCTCCAGACAACCAAAGGCCACTGTCCTTTTCAGAATTCAGTGGAAATGTCCACAGCATGAGGCCAGGCGGTGTTTCCCTGGCTGTGCTGCTCCAGGGCACCTGGCCACCTCCAGGCATGCAGAGCTGCTGCAGACTGTGCCTGGTCTGGAGACGAGGCTTCTGTCCTCTGGAAGCAGCTCCAGGCTCCGGTCTCAGGGCAGGGCCCAAGGTGGCTTGAACGGGCCCTCCTTCCTGGCCTCCTTCAGAGGGAACCTGTCCACAGCACCCCCACGCACACCAAGTCCACCTCCATCTCCCCTGTCCTCCAGTTCCCATGTGCTCCTGATGACCATCCAGCCAGGTCAGGCTGACTCTACCCTCCCCGAGGGGAGAGGGCCTTCAGGTATCCTCTGGATTGAATTACCCCAGTTCTGACCTGGTTCCAAGACACATTTGAGGGCCTCACTGACCAAACCAGACCTTGGCCCCTGCCTAGGCATGTGTGTGTCCCCTGGAACCAACATGCCAGAAACCAGCCCCTTATCTCAGCTGGAGGCCCCAGCAGGATTATAAACAGCAACTGCTGGTTTTAAGGTTGCTACATGGCCTGGGAAGTGGAGTTGGGAGGACTGTGTGCTAACAATGGAGGATAAATGACAGCAAAGTAACACTCAGGCTTGGGTGATGCTCTGATGCAGGTAACAGGGTGGGTCCTGGCCTCTGCATGGGACCAGGAGCCAGGGCCCATGGGCCATGTCCCGCACATCTGCAGCCCCTGGCCTCAGCCTGGCCCTCTAGCCCACAGCCCCTGCTGGCTGCCTGGCAGTCCCCGGACACCTCCGCACTCCTCTCCACCCTTTTGTCCCTTAGGCCCATGAGAGATGTTTTCAGAAGACGGTTTTCCTGCCTTCTGATAATTAGAACTTGTGGGGGCAGTTCCTCTTCTGGCATTTCACAGAGCCCTTGGACCCTCACTGTACATCTGCTGTCTCGGACCCTCCCTTCCCACCTGTCCAGCTGTTCCCTGGGCATGACGTAGCCTGACATGTGCCCTTTTCACCCAGTCACTCATGCATTCATCCACAATGTGCTTTCCTAGTCTGTGACAGCATCACGCTGCATCCTGGGGTGTAAGACAAGGCCCCTGCCCACAAGGCTAGCGCACTGGGTGAAGAGAGAATCTAAGTAAGGACATGGTTTAATGGGATAACTACAGATGGTGGTAAACCAATGCAGTGGCTGAGAAGCCTCTCCAGGTGGGTGAAGTGAGGAACGGGGTGAAAGACCATGGGTGGGAAAAGAACTTGGCCGTGGTGAGCGAGAATGGGGGGTGAAGGCCGACCATGCACGGCCTCAGGCTAGGGTAGGGCACAGGGATTTCACCCTCTGTGTCTCTGCAGCGTGGTAAGCAGGGGAACAGTATGATGTGGCTTAGGTTTTAAGTCATCGCGTCTGGCTGCTGTGTGGAGTGGTTACAGGGGAGCAGGAGTCCAGCTGGGGGCCCACAGTGCCCACCAGGAGCTGCTGAGAGAACATGTTCAATGAGGTCCGAGAAGTGACTGTTCGATTCTGCCAAAAGAGGGATGGCGCATGGGCGACCTGACAGGAGAATTCGGTGGCATCCTGGTAACAAGTGGCAGAGTTTGCCAGGGGGGAGGCAAAGGAATGGATGAGGAAGTGAACGAGCGTTGATCTAGGGGTATATTCGTTTACTGATAGGTGGCTTCCTGGTGCTGCTCTGACAAAGCCCCAAAAACCTAGTGGCTTAAAACAAGCAGGGCCAGAAGACTGACGTCCAGGTGTGGGCCACGCTCCTGCCAGAGGTTCCAAAGGAGGATCGTTGCCTCTTCCAGCTTCTGGTGGCCATCCTTCATTCCTTGGCTGTGGCCTCCACCTTCACACGACCTTCTCTGCAGATTTATCTTCTAAGAGTGCAACTGCATTAAGTGGCCACCCAGATAATCCAAATAAGCTCCTTCTCTCAAGATCCACAGAAAGCAGTATTTGTGGGGTTTTGGTTGGTTGCTTTTTGTTTTGGCCGTATAAGGGAACAGTCAGAGGTTCTGGGAATTAAAATACGGACATACGTTTTGTAGGAGGCCATCATCCAACCCATTCCCATGGGAATCATCTGGAAGAGAAAGATAACACTGATGCAGAAGAAGGGTGAACCCAAGGAGGGAGCTCTTGGGAAAGCTGGAGGATACGACCCAGAGCAGGAAATCTTCCTGCTGAGCTTTTTTATTTTATTTTATTTTATTTTTGAGATGGAGTTTCGCTCTTGTCACCCAGGCTGGGGCTCACTGCAACCTCTACCTCCCGGGTTCAAGCAATTCTCCCGCCTCAGCCTCCTGAGTAACTGGGATTACAGGCGCGTGCCACCACGCCCGGCTAATTTTTGTATTTTTAGTACAGACGGTGTTTCATCATGTTGGCCAGGCTGGTCTCGAACTCTGACCTCAGGTGATCCACCTGCCTCGGCCTCCCAAAATGCTGGGATTACAGGTGTGCGCCACTGTATCCAGCCCCTGCCAAGCTGTATTTCAAACATTACCAGTGAATTTTATGGGACGGGAATTATAGCTCAATTTTGTGTGTGTGTGTGTGTGTGTGTGTGTGTGTGTGTGTGTGTGTGTGTGAGACATGGTCTCACTCTGTTGCCCAGGCTGGAGTGCAGCGGTGTGATCTTGGCTCACGGCAACCTCTGCCTCCTGGGTTCAAGCAATTTTCCTGCCTCAGCCTCCCGAGTAGCTGGGATTACAAGTGTGAGCCACCACACCCAGCCAATTTTTGTATTTTTAGTAGAGATGGGATTTCGCCATGTTGGCCAGGCTGGTCTCAAACTCCTAGCCTCAACTGATCTGTTCGCCTTGGCCTCCCAAAGCGCTGGGGTTACAGGCCTGAGCCACTGCGCCTAGACTATAGCTCAATTTTTTTTTTTTTTTTTTGAGGTGGAGTTTCGCTCTTGTTGCCCAGGGTGGAGTGCAATTGCGTGATCTTGGCTCACTGCAACCTCTGCCTCCAGGGTTCAAGCGATTCTCCTGCCTCAGCCTCTCAGGTAGCTGGGATTACAGGCACCCACCACCACACCCGGCTAATTTTTATATTTTTAGTACAGACAGGGTTTCACCATGTTGGCCAGGCTGGTCTCAAGCTCCTGACCTCAGGTGATCCACCCTCCTCAGCCTCCCAAAGTGCTGGGATTACAGGCGTGAGCCACTGTGCCCGGCCCTATAGCTCAATTTTTTTAAGTTTTGAAAAACATTCAGAACCCCCTGCCAACTCCCACCCTAAGTGGAGGCCACATTTTCATTCAAGGCACAAAGTCTTGCTAGGAGGTCTTTAATCCCTACTCAAAGACCAGATACGTGAGGCGCAGAGAAAAGCCTCAATGTGGCAAGAGCAGGGAGGGTGACTGGGCAGGGTCCAGGGACAGGTCAGACACACGGCGCTGGACCCATCCGGCCAACTAAACCCTCCCGGATCCACCCTCTTTCAGCTCCACTAGGAAAACAGCTGGCCTCAGCCCTGCCAGAGACTCAATGCCACAGGGCCAGGGAAACTGAGTCTACGAGCAGGGAAGGCCCCCACAGTGGGTGTGGCATGAAAAGAACAGGATTCAAGCAGGGAGGAGGAAGTGCTCCTGCCTGAGGGTGAAGTGAGAGCTGGGAGCAGCTTTGGGCAGGGCCCACACCCTCCTGCCTGTACACGCCCACCTCCCCCCGCCCCGCCTAGGAGCTGCATGGGACTGGACCCCCCCCCCCCCCCCCGCCGCCAGGCCCCAACATCAGGAACTGTCTATGGACTTGAACCAGAGGCAATGGACTTCTGTTTGTGGCCAGCCCTGTCCTGAAGGCAAAGGGCAGTGCCTGGTGCGAGCAGACACTCCTTTTCCCTTCCAGGCCAAGGGCGTCATATTTGTCCCTGGCATTCCCTCCGGGCTCCCCTCCCTTCTACACTGTCATCTGTCACATCAGTAAACACCTTGGCAATGCGGTGGGAGGTGCGGGCTGTGGTCTCTGCGGCCACAGGCCTCAAACTTGGAGCCCGTGAACCAGGAGGAACTGGGGGTAGGTCCCAGGACTGTCCTTGCCTAAGCCTTCAGACCTCACTCCCTGAACCTCGCCCTCCTTATTGGTTGGCTTCAAATGGGAGACACCTCCTCCCAAACAGGGCACTTCCGACTTTACTCTCACTTGGAGTTCCACAACCCCAGAAAGGCCTCAGGGCCAAGTCAGTGTTTGGGGCGCCCTGCACCCGGCCTGTGTCAGTCAAGTGAGGAAAGCTTCAGGCCCTGACTCTGGGAGGGTTCTCAGATCGCTGGAACCAGATGTCCCTGGTTAAAGATCCCACTGCTGGAATCCCCTCGACACCCCACTCCAGAGATTCTGATTCAGTACAACCAGGTGGGGCCCTGTAATCTGTATTTTAACCTCCTCCCAAGGGGCCATGAACTGCTAGGCCAGCTGAGGGAAGGCCTGCCCCAGGCACCAGCCCCCGAGAGGGAAGCCCTGGGGGCCCCAGTACACCTCTCCCACCCACCAGGGTTGGGGTGGTGCTGTGGCCAGGTCAGACGACTACCTCTGGGGCAGGGAGCTGGGGACTGCCTGTGCACCTCTTCCAGACCTCCAAGCTCTGTGGACGGGCCAGGAAGGCAGGATGGGGCGAGCCTCAGTGTTCTCCCCTCCTGCCCTTGGCAATGCAAAGAAGTTCAGGGCCTGTGATTCACAGCACTTTCCCCTTAACACACCCACACCCATTTTTTTCAAGACCCCACCCAGCACAAACCAGGGCAAGAAGGAACAGATTTAAACTTTCATGGAACTTCCTGCTCCCTGTGGCCTGGGAGATTGTTCCACTAACTCCTCTCTGGGTCTCTGGTCTCTGCCAGGGCAAGTCCAAAGGGTTTCTATTAGATGGACAACTTAGGCTGGGGCTTGTGACTGCTCTGCTGGATGCAAAACATCCAAAACGCCATCAGGTAACAACGATGACACCAAAAGGCAGGGAAGGGATCCAGAAGAGAGAGAAGAAACTGCTGTCCTCCCTAAGCCTTAGAAATCCCTGGGCTGTCACACCTGATGGGAGACATGAGGCCTCCTGGTCCAACAGCACGGGCAGCAGCACATGGAGCGGCCAGACACCCACATAAGGCTCACAGCCCTCCCAAGCAGGAGGTTCCTGTTCCTGCTGGGACCCACGACACAACCCACAAGGACCAGGCCCAACACATCTGCCTACTCAAATGGTCTCTGGGAGCATTCTCCCACTCCGTTCCCACAAACACATTCCCCTACAACCACCAGTTTACTGCAGGCAGGCTCCTCCTCCCGAAACAGCAGGGCACTTTTCTCCCTGATTCCCAAACGCGGTGCCATACATGGCCTTGCAGGGTGGCCTGATGGCATGGGTGGGGACACGGTGCCAGCTGTGAGTTCAAGCCCCAGCTCTGACACCCGTCCCTGATACACCATCCTGGGCAAGCCTCCAACCTCCCTGAGCCACCACCCCTCCTCCACAAGATGCAGGTTACAGCACCTGTCCTCTGGTACTACTCCAAGGACTGCTGGGGACATGTTTATTATAAACTGTCTGCACAGAGTTGGCACCCAATAAATGACTTCCTTCCCTTCTTTCCTACTCTGTGATTTAGTTTCCCTGTCTCAGCTCCAAATTTAAAGAGATCTCAAGCTCTCCTCAGAAATGCCCAAGTGGCCCAGGCACCAAAGACAGAGAGTAAATACTTTCAACAAACTCTCAATGTTGAAGTCATCAGCTCCAACTGGGAATCCACTGTGGTCGCTGGCTGACTCCATCCCCTGAATCCTAGATTTTCTCAGTGTGGGAGAAAGAGTGGACAGGTAAGTTCGCCACCATTTTCTGCACTTCTCAGCCTGCTCCCGACAGGGCAGCAGGAGATAAAACGGTTACAAAAGGGCAGGGAGGCTGTAAGGCCGTTTGCCAGACACCAGGAAGCATTGTAACTCCTTTTAAAAGTATACAGAGGTAACGTGAGTCACCATTAAACACGCAGGAACAAGTGTCCCTAGCGTTCCCCAAAGTTAACGGACACCTTCCCCTCGGGCGCCTTCCCCTGGGATGGCCCGGGCCGCCTCTCCGCTGCAGGCACATTCTAAAGCTGGCTCATGCTTGTCCATCCTGACGGTGCGAATGCCCAGCGTCCAAAGTTGCCTTGCCCTTGGTGGGAACCTCCCGGGCCTCCGGGAGCCGCAGCACTCACGGGACTGCGTCTGGCCACCACTCTGGACCCGGGGCCCTACTCTGGGGCGGCCGCTCTCGCGGACACCGCCGCTTTGGGCGAGTGTTAGGAACGACCTTCGCAGCAGGAGTGGAGATGTGATCACCAAAACTCCCGCGCCCGGGCCTCCACCCGCCCACGGGGGTGACGCTTTCCCCAGGGTTTCCAGGGCGCCTCGCCGGGCGCCGGGAGCCGCACTCCCCTGACCCCCTACAGCTGTCCCTACGCAGATCTCCTTAGAGGGATGCGCATCCGGGACGTCTTGGGTGCCCGGGTGCACTAGTCTAGCGGGGAGAAGTGGCCAGGCTGGGAACCAGACCTCCAAACCCCCGGCGCGCCCCCAGCCTGGCCCGTCTGGGGTCCCCAGAGAGGAACCCCGACCTGGAGAGGACGACCCATTTCGGAGCTCCGACGGGGCCACGAGGTCGGGGGACGCCGAGCGCCTCACCTGAGAGGAACACAGACGGCCAGGTACCTGTCCACTGCCACGGCCAGAAGGCTGAAGATGGAGCTCTGCGTGAGCACCAGCACGAAGCAGGCGAGGAAGAGGCAGCCGTAGAAGTCAGTGCAGAAGCCCAGGCTGATGGTGATGGCAAAGGGGATGGCGAAGAGCCCCACGGCCACGTCGGCCGCAGCCAGGGACACCAGGAAGTAGTTTGTAGGCGTCTGCAGCGTGTTCGCCGTGCCCACCGCGGCGCACACCAGCACGTTGCCCACCACCGACAGCGCGGCGATGACCAGTTCCAGCGCCACATACAGCGCGTCCTGTGTCTCCAGCAGCATTGCCGTGCCGGCCGGTCCCCGGGCGTCCCCTACCGGAGGCGCGCCGGAGCCGCGTGAGCCCCGCCGGGCAGGGCCGTAGCGCCCGGACCGCGCCTCCGCCGGCCGCTTCTGAGCCTCGGGGCTGGGGCACTGGGGGCCGGGACCCACGGGTCGAGGCCCCGCGGCCAAGAGGCGGCACCCATTGGCCGGCGCGCCCGTCCGTCTCGGGTTGGGCGGAGCACCACCCACTCGCCCGAGCCCAAAGTTCGCGCCCATACGGGGCCCCTCCAGTCTAGGCGCCGCGCCGCGCGTCTTGGTGGCGGCGTTTAACTAACAAATTGCCCCAACTTCCCGTCATGCTCGAGCTTGGAGACTGTGTCCCAGCGCTCGCACTGCCATCCAGTCCGGGCGGCTCGTGGGATGGGGCCGGGCTCTGCCCCGGGCGCCTGCCGGTCCCAGGAGCCGCCGCGAAAGGATCCCCCAGGGCCGCGCAGCCCTGGGAGGGGCGAGCTCACTCCATGCTAACCCTTCGCACCCCTGGTAGGCCGACTGGACGGGGTGCTGCCGGGCAGGCAGTGAGCCCAGGTCGCAGTTCCCGCTCACGCAGCAGTCTCGGGCAGCGCAGCACCACCCGAGCTGCCCCAGGCCGCTGAGCCGGTCTGCAAGGAGCCCTCGGGGGCTGCAGTCCCGGCCGCCTCCCTGCGCTGCTCAGCGCTGTTCTCCACCCTTGCCCGCACCTCTGCGCCCCCTCCACCCCGCGCCACTGCCCCTACGGCCCTGCTCTGCCTTCTACATTAAGACAAGCTCGTGGCCGTCCCATCCTCGTCCACCGCCCGAAAATACCAGTGTTCCCCGGGCCCTCTTTTTACTTTCCTTCACACTCACCCTGGATCAGCACAGGCTCCCGAGGCCTCCCACGTGGCCCTCACACCCTTACCTCCCAAATCTCTTGCTTCAGCCCTAATGGCCTCCTGAGGGCCAGATCCTAACATCCCACTGCCGACTCTCGCCAGGAGAGACGCTGGCGCCCCCAAATCCAACAAGTCCAAAACCAAGCTCATCTCTAACTCTCCCCAAACCTGTGCTGCCGCCTTTTCCTGGGATCCTGTTCTTTATTGACCTGGCAACCCTCACCTAGGAAGTTTGCTGACACCATGAGCCTCTGCCTTTCTACACGTCGCAATGATCAGCAGTGCTGCTGGTTCTGCTTCCACAGCCTTGCTTCCTTCTACCCCCAAAGTCCTGCCCTGAGTCCCTCCTCACCACCTGCTTCTACCATCGCTCCCTCTCTGCCTGTGGGTCCTCAGCTTCTGCAGCCCTCAACAACACCATTGTTCTAGAGCACTCCTGGTCACGCTATTTCACCACCCGAAAGCCTTTGCTGACAGTCACCAAAGAGGATGGGTAAGGAGATTTTCCAGCAACAGGAAAAGATGCTTGTAAAATCATGTTAAGCAAAAAACAAAACATGGGGTGACTGCTAAAAGATAAAGGATTTTTTAGGGTGATAAAAATTTTCTCGATGTGGTGATGGTTGTACGGTTCTGTGGATATACCCCAAAGCCACTGAACTGTACACTTGAAAGGGAAGCATTGTGTGGCACATAAATTATATCTCAATGTAGCTGTAACAACAACAACAACATGGCTCATGCCTATAATCCCAAAACTTTGGGAGGCCAAGGCAGGAGGAACATTTGAGGCCAGGAGTTCAAGACCAGCCTGGCCAATGTAGGGAGACCCCATCTCTAAACACACAAACAAAAAATAAATCAGCCAGGCACGGTGGCAGGTGCCTGTAGTCCCAGCTACTTGGGAGGCTGAGGCAGGAGGATCCTTTGAGGCCAGGGGTTCGAGGCTGCAGTGAGCTGGGATCATGCCACTGCATTCCATCCAGGCTGGGCAACAGAGGGAGACCCTGTCTCTAAAAAAACAAGAAGAAGAAAAATCCCTCAGCCCTCCACAGGCATAAACAGTAACATCTGCCCTTGTACCAACGAGGACAGCAAAATGTCAAAAGCACACAAAGTAGACCTCCTAGCTGGGTGGGATGATTATAGGGATTTTTTTTTCTTTATTTCCCTTGAGGTTTTGTTACTTCCATAATGAAAACACTTGATTTATATATCAAAATATTGGCAAGCCCACACATTCCGTGTCCTGGTCACCTGAGTTCTGGAATCACCTGCTCCACCAGCTACGTTCCCATAGCAGTTGACACAAACTTCTGCTGCCACACAGAAGGCCAGAGAGATCATGCAGCTTGTCCAATAGCACTTTCTTCGAGTGGCAGAGGGGAAAGGGTTAGAGGAGGCTTCCTGGGGTAGTGGCTTTTACAGAGTGAGGGAGGCTTCGCAGTGGGGCAGTTGTTAGGAGTTTGCCCAGGGGTGCCATGCCCAGGAGAGTCAAGAGAAAAAGGCCTAGTGGGGAAGGCTCTGGCTGACAGGCTGAAGAGTTGGGTCATCCTGCTGGGACGCCAGTCCACAGAGGTCACAAGGCGGGGTGGGGATGGTCAGAGCACTATCCAAAGGAATGGAGATTTTACAGAGGGAGAGGAGGCAAACGGTGTCCAGCTGGTTGCTATGAATGGTTCCTGCACGCCCTGCAGCTGCTGGGCCTGGGCTCTGCTCCAGCATTTTCTGTGCCCAGAATCCCCATTTCCCCTTTTCAGAGCCCAACCTCCATCAGGAAACGTTCCCTGAATCACCCAATGTATTAGGCCATTCTTACATTGCTGTATGGAAATATCTAAGACTGGGTAATTTACAAAGAAAAGAGGTTTATTTGGCTCACAGTTCTGCAGGCTGTAAACCATAGTGCCAGCATCTGCTTGGCTTCTGAGGGGCCTCAGGGAGCTTTACGAGTGTCAGAGGGTGAAGTGGGAGCAGGCATGTCACATGCGGAAAGCAGGAGCAAGAGGTGGGGGGAGATGCCACACCTTTTTTTAACAACCAGATCTAGTGAGAACTCACTATCATGAGGACAGCACTAAAAAGGATAGCACTAAACCATTCATGAGAAACTGCTCCCACAGGCCAATCACCTTCCACTAGGCCCCACCTCCAACACTGGGGATTACATTTCAGCATGAGATTTGGGAGGACAAATTTCCAAATGATAGCACCCAAGTAGGAAATCTCCAGCACAGGGCTGTACCCTGTTCCCTTCTATGTTGCAGTCCACTGAGTTTCATGTCCCTGGTGTCCCTCACCAGCAGAGCTTCCCCTTCTCCGTCCTCTCCCCACCCCAGCCCCACCTGGTGCCCTCTGACTCACAACAACAACCCGCCCCTCTTCACAAAGTCTATGTGAAATGAATCATACATTTTCCTGACTCCTTCAACCCCTGATCCATGCTAGGATTTGAGCTGGACTCACTGGGTCTATGGGGGTGCCAATTATTATTATTAAATATTATAATAATTATTATTAACAGGCTATTATTCAGGAAACACGAGGAGGAAGGGTGGAATCTGAAGAGAATCACGGCATTTAAGCCTTTTTTTTTTTGAAACACAGTCTCACTCTGTCACTGAGGCTATAGCACCATGGTGGGATCATAGCTCACTGCAGCCTCAACCTCCTGGGCTCAGGTGATCCTCCCACCCCAGCCTCCCAAGTGGCTAGGACTACAGGTGCACACCACCATGCCCAGCTACTTTGTAATTTTTTTGTACAGACAACGTCCCACTATGTTGCCCAGGCTGGTCTTGAACTCCTGGGCTCAAGCAATCCTCCCATCTCGGCCTCCCAAAGTGCCGGGATTACAAGCGTGAGCCACTGCACCCAGCCGGTTTAGTCTTGAAAGCAATTGGTGTGCAGTGAGCAGAGCCCTGGTCTTAGCAACAGAGAACCCAGGTTTGATTCCCAGCTCTGCTGTTCATGTTGGACAAGTCAATTAATCTTTCTAAGCCCTTATTTCTTATGTATAAGATGGGATAACAATATCTACTTCACAGGGTCAGGCTAAAAAGGGGCAAGAGGAGCCATCTGCCATCTGACTACCTCTACATCCTGACTCCTGGAAAACAACTGCAGTGATGAAAGCATTTGGGTAGGTTAGGACTAGAGCCCTAGAAACTCAAGTGGGCCTTTCACTGGTGAAAGTGGAAGGGTATGTTTCGTGAACAAACTGACCCTCCAAGGACCTCTTCCAGACTGCTAGTACACATCCTCTCATCTTTCACCCCTCTCATCCTGCCTCAACTGCCAGAGCAGAATCCAGGTGGCATACAGATGGTCCCAGAAATGTCATGAAAAGCCCAGGTTCTCTCTGTCTTTCTGCTCTGCCATCTTCAGAAGCTTTCCTCTTAGGCTTGTTGCCACATGGTTACAAAAAGGCTGCCACAGCTGCAAGCACTGCTTGCTCATGCAACCTCATTCAAAGCAGAAGAGGGCTAGCCTCCCTACCGTTTATCATGGGGTGAAGTCATGGATGACGTGCTACCCTACACCAACCACGAGCACAGGGAAATGGAATGATCATGCCTGGCTTTGACCAAATACGATTTATTCCATGGGGAAGAGGGAGAGGCATACCTTTCCCAAATATGTTACCCTCCAAATAAACTTGGGGCTCTACAAAATAAAGAGGAAAGGAGTACAATGCACATTGCCCCTCAGTGTCTGTGTGAATGTCAGAGGGAAATTTTAACTCTAACCTGAGAGCTCCAGGCCTCACTGGCTTGTACATAAAGATGGCACACAGCAGGAGTCACAGCCTACATTTCAGAACAGCTGACTCTCTCCAGGCCTCAGCTCCCCACAAAATCCCTCAAGCACTTCTGGAAGTCAACAAGGGTTTCTTACTGTACCTCAACGTTCTACTTCTCTCTGACATCCAAGGACTTGTCACTGATTCAAGCTTGGGACTGGGTCCATTTTTCCTGAGGATGAGCCCAATCCCAGGAGGCTCCTCAGTCTCCGGTCAGCGAATGACTGTTGGGTAGTTCTTGCCAAGTCTCCAGAGGCAGCTCTGCACCCCAGAGATGGACACGGCCAGACTCCTGCACCATTGCACACACACATCGCATGTTCCCAACACTGATGGGCTTTAAGTTCTTGGACTAAAAGACTTTGCCTTCTATTTCTTCTGTACTGTCTTTCCTAGGGTTCTTGAACAATGTTTGCAAAATAGTGAGCACTTAATACTGTTACCACATGTATTGTTTCAGAAGTAAAGTGGGTGCCAGGCAGTGCACTTCAATTTCCTCAAATCTGAAATGAGAATAAAGTTAAAATAAGGACCAAATTATATGATAAATATAGAGGCACATTAAAGAGTATTCATTCCATATATGTATGAAGTAATGTTACATATACATTCACTTTGCCCTCAGACATTCAGAGAAAATGTAACTTCTTTTTTTTTTTTTTTGAGACAGAATCACAGAGTCTCCCTCTGTTGCCCAGGCTGGAGTGCAGTGGCGTGATCTCAGCTCACTGCAAGCTCCACCTCCTGGATTCATGCCATTCTCCTGCCTCAGCCTCCCGAGTAGCTGGGACTACAGGCACCCGCCACCACTCTCGGCTAATTTTTTTTTGTATTTTTAGCAGAGATGCGGTTTGATGTGTTAGCCAGGATGGTCTCGATCTCCTGACCTCGTGATCGGCCCGCCTCAGCCTCCCAAAGTGCTGCGATTACAGGCGTGAGCCACTGCGCCGTGCCATGTAACTTCTTTATTCTCTGAATTGTCCTGAACTTCTTCAGCCTCTCCCAATGAAACAGGCAGTGGAGACAACTTGGATTTTCCAATTCACATTTTTTGAGTCCAATTACCAGGATGGTGGTGAAGGGAAGCCCCAGAATGTCTGCTTTGCAGCAGTCCTGGTTAATCAGTTCAGAGTTGTGTGAAAAGACAGAAGGCTCCAGGAGGAATGTTTCCAAGAAAGAGTAGAAAGAAGCAGCCAGGCACTGTGGCTTACGCCTGTGATCCCAGCACTTTGGGAGGCAGAGGCAGGGGGATCACAAGGTCAGGAGTTCAGACCAGCCTGGCCAACATAGTGAAACCCTGTCTCTACTAAAAATACAAAAAATTAGCCGGGAGTGGTGGTGGGCGCCTGTAGTCCCAGCTACTAGGGAGGCTGAGGCAGGAGAATGGCATGAACCCGGGAGGCGGAGCTTGCAGTGAGCCGAGATCACGCCACTGCACCCCAGCCTGGGTGATAGAGCAAGACTCTGTCTCAAAAAAAAAAAAAGAGTAGAAAGAAGCAATTACTTGCTATGTTTGATGTTATGGAGAGATATTTGGTATACATTCGGAGATCTTAGCAAATAGTGATAGTTACTAAGAAACTAAACAAATAAGGGAGGTAATTAGTAACTATAAAAAAAAGAAAGTTGAAGAGAGAAAATGCAATAACAGTACATGTTTCAGTGTAAATCTAATTATACAGTCAAAATACTGTGAAGCAGATTATTAACCAAGTGATACTGCCTGCTAAGCTCAAGAGGATGTTTAGAAATATGTAGACATGTTTTGGGTTCCCACTGTTATATAACCATTACTGGCAATTAGTGGACACAGACCAGAGATGTTAAATATCCTTTACAATGAAGAATTGTCCCACCAAAATGCCAATATTGCTCCTACTGGGAAACTGATATAAACACTGAATAAGAGCCAGGTATGGTGGCTCATGCCTGTAATCCCAGCACTTTAGGAGGCCAAGGTGGGCGGAATATGAAGTCAGGAGATCGAGACCATCCTGGCTAACATGGTTGAAACCTCATCTCTACTATAACTACAAAACATTAGCTGGGCGTGGTGGCAGGCGCCTGTAGTCCCAGCTACTCAGGAGGCTGAGGCAGGAGAATCACTTGAACCTGAGAGGCAGAGGTTGCAGTGAGCCGAGATTGCACCACTGCACTCCAGCCTGGATGACAGAGTGAGACCCCACCTCAAAAAACAAAACAAAACAAAACAAAACAAAAAAAACACTGAATATTGATTTAATGAAAAAATTTGATAAATCTCTTTTCCTTCCTTCCTGTCTTTCCTTCCTTCCTTAACTTCCTTCCTTCCTTCTTTCCTTGCTTCCTTCCTTTTTCCTCTCTCTCTCTTTTTTGACAAAGTCTCACTCTGTTGCCCAGGCAGAACTCCAGGACTCACATGATCCACTCACCTTGGCCTCCCAAAATTCTGGGATTACAGATATGATCCACTACAACCAGCATGATAAAACTGTCTTGAGGAAATGGAGGCGTGGAAAAGTGTGTGTGTTTAGGGGTGGGTGAGGGAAAAGTTTAAACCGCAGTTGCCTGAGATGTCAATACCAGGCAGGACTAACAAGAAGCTGGTAAAAAATTAAAAAGAAAAACTAAAAACTGACATGTCCATAGGAGGCTTTGAAAAGCTCTTATTCAGGCCAGGCATGGTAGCTCACGCCTGTAATCCCAGCATTTTGGGAGCCCGAGGTGAGTGGATCACTTGAGGTCAGGAGTTCGGGACCAGCCTGACCAACATGGTGAAACTCCATCTCTACTAAAAATACAAAAATTAGGCAGGTGTGGTGGCTCACACCTGTAGTCCCAACTACTTGGGAGGCTGAGGCAGGATAATCGCTTGAACCCAGGAGGTAGAGGTTGCAGTGAGCCAAGATGGCGCCATTGCACTCCAGCCTGGGTAACAGGAGCAAAACTCCATCAAAAAAAAAAAAAAAAAGAAGAAGAAAAAAAAGAAAAGAAAAAAAAAAAAAGTAAAGCTCTTATTCCTGGGAATATATAAGGCCTTGTGCATGTGCATAGGCCCAGGAAAGACATGAAAATGCCATAATCTGTCACCTTTGGCTGACTTTGGGGCTGTGCATAAGCAGGAAATGAAGGCTAAGGTAGAGTTGTCAGTCGTGAAAGTGTACCCCAACACACATCCTAAGCCCTTTTGCAAAGGCTGGGGGACCTATAGATTCAAGGCATTTAAGGAAATTGCTATCCAATTATCAGCTGACCACTAGGCTAACTAGGCAGAGACTTTAGCTGCTGCATGTGACAAAAAATATAGACATCACAGAATTTGTCCAGGAAATTCACTAAACAAATGAGCAGCAACAACAGCAACAAACAGTATCAACCAGAAACCCTGGAGTGGCAGGATCCAATTTTCAGAGTTGCCACATTGTATTATTTTAAATGTTGTGCTTTCAACAAAATATCGTAAGACATGCATATAAGAAGGAAAATATGGCCCACATACAGGAGAAAAAAGAAACAATAGAAACTGTTCCTAAGAATGTCAACATGTTGGATTTACTAGGCAAAGACTGTATGTATGTATGTTTTATTTATTTTTATTTAATTAATTTTTTTAGAGATAGAGTTTCATTCTGTTGTCCAGGCTGGAGTGCAGTGGCACAATCATGATTCACTGCAGTCTCGAACTCCTGGGCTCCAGTGATCCTTTTGTCTTAGCCTCCTGAGTAGCTGGAACTATAGGCATGTGCCACCATGCTGGCCAATTTTTAAATTTTTTTGTAGAGATGGGGTCTCATTTTGTTTTCCAGCCTGGTCTCAAACTCTTGGCTGCAAGTCATCCTTCTGCCTCAGGTGCCCAAAGTGCTGAAATTACAGGCATGAGCCACTGTGCCTGAGGCCTAGACAAAGATTTTAAATCAGCTATTTTAAACATGTTCAAAAAATTAAAAGGGGCCAGGTGCAGTGGTTCATGCCTGTAACCCCAGCACTTTGGGAGGCTGAGGTGGGTGGATCACCTGAGGTCAGGAGTTTGAGACCAGCCTGACCAACATGGTGAAATCCTGTCTCTACTAAAAAAATACAAAATTAGCTGAGGTGGTGGCTCACGCCTATAATCCCAGCTACTTGGGAGGCTAAGGCATGGGAAGTGCCCGAACCCAAGAGGCAGAGGTTGCAGTGAGACAAGATTGCACCACTGCACTGCAGTCTGGGTGACAAGAGAGAGACTCGATCTAAAAAAAAAAATTAAAAAGGAATCTGTCTAAAGAATTAAAGATGTCTCACCAAACAGACAATCTCAAAAAAGAGATGGAGATGATGAAGAATCAAATAGAAATTCTAGAGTTGAAAAGTACAATAACAGGCCAGGTGTGGTGGCTCATGCCTGTAATCCCATCACTTTGGGAAGCCAAGGGGCAAGGAGGGCAGGTCACTCGAGGTCAGGAGTTCAAGACCAGCCTGGCCAAGATGTTGAAACCCCATCTCTACCAAAAACAAAACAAAAAAATTAGCTAAACATGGTGGCATGCTCCTGTAATTCCAGCTACTCAGGAGGCTGAGGTGGGAGGATCGCCTGAACCTGGGAGGTGGAGGTTGCAAGATCACGACACTGCCCTCCAGCCTGGGCAACAGAGTGAGACTTGATCTCAAAAAAAAAAAAAAAAAAAGTACAGTAACAAATGAAAAATTTAATAGAAGGGCACAACAGCAAATTTGAACTTGCAAAAGTAAAAATTAGTGAACTTGAATGCACTGGTTAATTGAGATAATCCAATTTGAGGAACAGAAAGAAAAAAGATAAAAGAAAAATCAACAGAGTTTCAGAGACCTCAGGGATATCATTAAGTGTACCAATATATGCAAAATGAGAGTACCAGAAAGAGAGTGAGAGAGAAACAGAAAAATTTAAACAAAATGGTCAAAAACTTCCCAAATTTGATGAAAAAGAAATATGTACATCGAAGAAACTCAGTGAACTCTAAGTGGGATAAAATCAAAGATATCTACACCTAGACACACCACAGTCAAATTGTCAAAAGCTAAAGTCAAAGAGAATCTTCAAGGCATCAGGAGAAAGGTGACTTATTATGTACAAGGAACCCTCAATAAGATTAACATCTGACTTCTAATCAGAAGTCATGGAGACCAGAAGAGGTGTCTACTATGACATAGTAAAAGCTCTGAAAGAAAAAAACTGCCAACCAAAAATTCTCTACCTAGTAAAAATATTCTTCAAAAATGAAGCAGATATTAAGAGAGTAGATAAACAAAAATTCACTAAGAGATCTACAATAAATACTAAAGGGATTTATTCAGGCTGAAACGAAAGCATACTAGACAATAACTCAATATGCATGAAGAAATAAAGTACACCAGAAAAAACTACTACAAAGACAACTATAAAAGAGAGTATGAAATGTAAATACAGGCCAGGCGCGGTGGCTCACGCCCGTAATCCCAACACTTTGGGAGGCCAGAGTGGGTGGATCATTTGGGGTCAGGAGTTCGAGACCAGCCTGGCCAACATGGTTAAACTCTGTCTCTACCAAAAAATACAAAAATTAGCTGGCATGGTGGCATGCACTTGTGGTCCCAGCTTCTCGGGAGGCTGAGGCAGGAGAATCACTTGAACCCAGGAGGCAGAGGTTGCAGTGAGCCAAGACTGCACCACTGCATTCCACCTTGGGCAACAGGGCAAGACTCTGTCTCAAAATAGATAAATAAATAAACACAAAAGACAGCATAAAACTATAATTAGAAATATGTGCTGATGGGCACATAATGTATAAAGATATTATTTGTATGATGTTAATAGCCAAAAGGAGAGGAGGAAACAGAACGATATAGGAAGAAAGCTTTTTTATATCATTATATATTCTGAGATTTTAACAAATAATTGACAAGAGAATTAAAAGGGTACACTAGATAATACCTATTTAACAAAAAAGAAGTAAACAGTGGAGGAATAGAGGAACAAAAAGGATATAAGATATATAGAGGCCGGGTGCAGTGGCTCACGCCTCTAATCCCAACACTTTGGGAAGCCAAGGTGGGCAGATCACAAGGTCAGGAGTTTGAGACCAGTCTGGCCAATATGTAGTGAAATCCTGTCTCTACTAAAAATACAAAAATTAGCCAGGCATAGTGGCATGCACCTGTAGTCCCAGCTACTTGGGAGGCTGAGGCAGAAGAATTGCTTGAACTCAGGAGGCAGAGGTTGCAGTGAGCTGAGACTGTGCCACTGCACTGCAACCTGGGTGACACAGCCAGACTCCATCTCAAAAAATAAAAAAATAAATAAAATATATACAATGATCAGGTGGGATTTATCTCAGGAATGCTAAGTTGGTTTAATGTATAAGATTTAATTATGTAATATACATTATTAATAGAATAAAGGAAAAATAACATGATCATCTCAATATACATAGAAAAAGTATTTGGTAAAATCTAACATCCTTTCATGATTTGAAAAAAATCAACAAAATGGAAATGGAAGGAAATATCTTCAATCTGATAAAGGACATCTATGAAAAACTCAAAGCTAATACAGCATACTCAATGATAAAAGACTGCAAGCATTCCCTCTAAGATCAAGAATAAGACAAGGATTTCGCTCTCACTTCTTCTATTCAGAATTGTATTGGGGGTTCTAGCCAAGGCAATAAAGCCAAAAGAAAAATTTAAAAAACAAATAATAAGAGGCATCCAGATTAGAAAGGAGAACTAAAATTCTCTCTCTCTCTCTCTCTCTCTATATATATATATACGTATATATATATATTGCAAATGCCATAATCTTGTATATAGAAAACCCTAAGTGATCCACAAAACAAAAACAAAACCTTTTAGAACAAATAAATGCCCTTCAGCAGGGTTGCAAAATACAAGATCAGTATCTTGGACAAAATATAAAATTAATTGTATCTTTACTCAATAGCAATGAATAATCTTAAAATAAAATTAAGAAAACAGCTTCATTTACATTAGCATCAAAAACAAAATTCTTAGGAATAAATTTAACCAAAAAAGCATAAGACTTTTACAAAGAAAACTCCAAAACATAATTGAAATAAATTAAAAAATACCCAAATAACTGGAAAGACAGTCCATGTTCATGGATTGGAAGACATTATTATTAAGATGGCAATACTACCCAAATTGATCTACATATTCAATGCAATCTCTCAAAATTTTGCAAAAATTGACAAGCTGATCCTAAAAATTATGTGGAAATGCAGAGGACCCAGAATAGCAAAAACAATCCTGAAAAAGAAAAACAAGGCCGGGTGCGGTGGCTCACGCCCGTAATCCCAGCACTTTGGGAGGCCGTGGTGGGCAGATCACAAGGTCAGGAGATCGAGACCATCCCGGCTAACACGGTGAAACCCCATCTCTACTAAATATATAAAAAATTAGCCAGGCGTGGTGGGTGCCTGTAGTCCCAGTTACTCGGGAGGCTGAGGCAGGAGAATGGCATGAACCTGGGAGGCGGACCTTGCAGTAAGCCGAGATTGCGCCACTGCACTCCAGCCTGGGCGAGAGTGCGAGACTCTATCTCAAAAAAAAAAAAAAAAAAAAAAAAAAAAATTTGAAGGACTAACACCTCTTTTTTTCCCTTTATTTTTATTTGTTATTTTTAAATTTTTGCTTTAAATTTAAATTTTTTGTTATTTTTAAATTTCTTGATTTCAAAACTTATTACAAAACTATAGTAATCAAGACAATGTGGTACTGGCATAAGGGCAGACATATAAATTGATGAATTAGAACTGAGAATCCAGAAATAAATCCTTACATGTATAGTCAATTGGTATTTGACAGGGGTTCCATGATAATTTAATGGGAGAAAGAATAGCCTTTTTAACAAATGCTCCTGGGACAGCTGGGTATCTACATGCAAAAGAATTAAGTTGAACTACTACCTCAAGTCATATACAAAAATCAACTCAAAATGGATCAAACACCTAAATGTAAGAGCTAAAACTATAAAAATCTTAGAAGAAAACACAGGTTGTAAATCTTCATGACCTTAGGCAACAATTTCTTTTCTTTCTGTTTTTTTTTTTTTTTTGAGACAGTCTTGCGCTGTTGCCCAGGCTGGAGTTCAATGGCGCGTTATCTTAGCTCACTGTAACCTCTGCCTCCCGGGTTCAAGCGATTCTCCTGCCTCAGCCTCTCCAGTAGCTGGGAATACAGGCATGTGCCATCACGCCCCTAGCTAATTTTTGTATTTTTAGTAGAGACGGAGTTTCACCATGTTGGCCAGGCTGGTCTCAAACTCCTGACTTCATGATCTTCTCACCTCGGCCTCCCAAAGTGCTGGGATTACAGGCATGACCCACCACACCCGGCCAACAATTTCTTAACTATGACACCAAAAACCCAAGGAATCAGATAAAAAAATAGATACACTGAACTTCATAAAAGTTAAAAACTTTTGTACATCAAAGGGCACTATCAAGAGAATAAAAAGACAGTTCACAAAATGGGAGAAAATATTTGTAAATCATGTATCTAATAAAAGTCTGGTGTCCAGGCTGGGTATGGTGGTTCACACCTGTAATCCCAGCACTTTGGGAGGCTGAGGTGGGCAGATCACCTGAGCTCAGGAGTTTGAGAATAGCCTGACCAACATGGTTAAACCCCATCTTTACTAAAAATACAAAAATTAGCAGGGCATGGTGGCAAGTGCCTGTAATCCCAGCTACAGGGGAGGCTGAGGCACGAGAATGGCTTGAACCCGGGAGGCAGCAGTTGCGGTGAGCCGAGATCATGCCACTACACTCCAGCCTGGGTAACAATGAGACCCTGTCTCAAAAAAAAAAAAAAAAAAAAAAAAAGACAAGTAATCCAATTTTTAAAATGGGCAAAGGACTTGAATAGACACTTCTTCAAAGAAGATATACAAAAGCAAGTTGCGTAGCTTGTAACTTGATCCTGTGTAGAGAGGTGAAGTGGCTGAGGCTGCAGGTGACTGGATGACCTTCCCAGAGCCACCACACATAGCTGGTAAGTGGCAGAGCTGGATCTTAAGCCAGGTGTGTTTGCATTCCTGCTGCCCCTCTGGTGATGCTCACACCATGCCCATCCCAGGGCCAGATCTGCATGTGGATCCTTGCTAAGGAAAAGGACATGGAGGTCTTTCTTAGGCTATTTCTACCCAATGTTGATGTCCTTCAAAGATATCAGATCTCACTTCACACATGAGTGGGTGCTGGGGAGGACTGAAGGTTTCCAGCCTTCTGGAGTAAGATGAAGAGTTGCCTCAGGGAGACCTTGGATTTAGGCTCTGGGTAGAGGCCAGCACTGAAGCGCTAAGCTCCAAGGGGAAAGTTCCAGGTGGGATAACATACACATTACATATGGACATCCTGCATTTCTCTTTTCTTTCCTGTCTGTGTGGCTCCTTTTAAATTTTTTGTAGAGATGGGGCCTTGCTGTGTTGCCCAGGCTGGTCTCAAACTCCTGGGCTCAAGCGATCCTCCTGTCTCAGCTTCCCAAAGCACTGGGACTACAGGCATGAGCCACAGTGCCTGGCCAGCACTGCATCTCTATGGTGTGTTTTGATATGTGCAGGGTGCATCCTCCTTCATTCTTATTCCAAATTTTCTTAGCTTCATCCTTCCCAGAGAACTCAGGCTTACTTGTCAAGTTCCAAACAAGTGCTGTCAGGCCAGCTGTGCTGAACAAACACTCAGGTGGATATTATGGATTTTAGCAGACACTGTTTTCTCTAAATGAAAAAATATGGACATTTTAATGATAGTTTTGAGATTTGGCACTTGAGACTGAGGTCAGGAAAATAACCATAATGCCCAGGGCCTGCTGTTTGTGAGCATTTCAGCTTTTTTGCTGAGCCTGGGCTAATCTAAGTGCCCATGGTGCTCTGCTCCACCCAATGCAAATCATCACCCTTGGAAATTCAAATGTCTCTGGGTAAGATCTGAGTGTGGCAAATGAGTCAGTGAAAGTTCTTCCTGGCCAGGCACAGTGGCTCACGTCTGTAATCCCAGAACTTTGTGAGGCCAAGGCATGCAGATCGCTTGAGCTCAGGAGTTCAAGACCAGCTTGGCCAACACAGCAAAACCCTGTATCTAGGAAAAACGCAAAAATTAGCCAGGTGAGGTGGTGCACACCTGTTGTCCCAGCTCCTCTGGAGACTAGGTAGGAGGATTGCTTGAGCCTGGGAGGCGGAGGGTGCAGTGAGCTGAGATCATGCCACTGCACTCCAGCCTGGGTGACAGAGTGAGACCCTGTCTCAAAATTTAAAAAAAAAAAAAAAAAAAAAGGAGACATATAAACCAATTGTAGTGTCTCACATTCAAATAAACCAACCACAAAGAAAGTATAAAAATTTAAAAAGTTCTTCCTAAGAGGCTCAACCGGGTCGCCCCAGGATGCTCACTGTTTCTAATCACCACAGCCCCGATTCTTCCTCTGCCTTGCAGAGCCCCTGCAGGGTGTGGGGTCAGAGACACATTCTGGTCCAATGCTGCAGCCTTCTGTCAACTGTGTGGCCTCGAGGCAATAGGATAGCTTCAGTTTCCCCAAGCTGACATTTTTTAACATCCTCTTAAACATTTTGGTGGCATTAACCAAAATGTACATTCACATTATTGTGCAACCATCACCTCCATTCACCTCACCTTTCTCATCTTGCAAATCTTAAACTCTGTCCTCATTAAACACTAACTCCCCATTTTCCCCTTCCCCCAGCCCCTGGCAACCACCGTTCTACTTTCTGTCTCTATGAATCTGACTACTCTAGTACCTCATGTAGGTGGAATCACACAGGATTTGTCTTTCTGTGTCTGGCTTACTTCACTCAGCATAACGTCCTCAAGGTTCATCCAGGTTGTAGCACTGTGTCAGAATTTCCTTCCTTTTTAAAGTTGAATAAGATCCCATTATATAGATGAATCATGTTTTGTTTATCCAGTTATCTGTAGATGGACGCTTGGGTTGCTTCTACCTTTCTGCTGTTGTTCAGAGTGCTGCTGTGAATGCGGGTGGGCACCAGGTTGACTTTTGACACCAGGTGGAGGGAGGAGAGCACAGTGCTCCTCGGCCACCTCCACAAGGAAAGCCCTCCTGGCCAGGGCAGTCCCTCATGAACTGGGCTGAGAAGAGCATGGTCAGTGAGTTTCTTCCTTGATGGTTCTACTGCAGCCTCAGCACATCTTGGAGTCCACCCCATGGCTCCTGGGCTCACCTGGTCATTCCATTCACCTGACTCCAGAAAGTGCTCCTGGCTCTTTCCTGTTTTAGTCTGGATGCCACTTCACATTCCACACCACTGTCATCTCCAGAGGGTTCAAACATTCTTAAACTGACCTAAATGTCTACCTCTTCCTGACCCCCAAATTGTCAGTAGTCCACTGGGAACTCACGGTGTCAACTCACGGTGTCATCAGAAAACCCCTACATCCTCCTCAGCCTCTTCTCAGATGTCCCTCCACTCTCTCACTCTGCTAGAAGTCAGGTTCTCCCCTGAAGATGCTGTTTCTCCTGCAGCTCTCTCAAGGGGTGGCTGTTTTTGTCTCCCACACCCTGCCTTCTCTGAGGACCTGCAGCTGGCAGAGCTCTTCTCCCTACTTTTCCAGAATATTCTTCCCCTCTCCTTCCATAACAACCCAGCCTCTCCAAAAGCATGCTTGGGGACCACATCACCCTCGAGCCCTGCTTGCCACAGTCACCTCCAGACCTCCAGCCACTCTGACCACTCAGGGAAGGTTTCTCATCCTCCTCACACTGTCCTTCTGTCGCCAGACACTCCTGTGCTCATTTCTGGCAGCTTCAACAATGTTGCCCATGAATCTTCCTGCCTCTGCTTCCCAATCTCTTCCTCCACAACCCTCTTTCCCTCCAACACACCTGACCCACCTTCATGGAGTCCTGGCCAAGGCTGAGACTTGTCACTCTCAGTAACTGCATCTTCTCCAGAGTTTCTGCTTCAGGTGTCCCCTCTTGGACAACTGCCTCCACCTTGCCAGCCTATTTCCTCTACCTGTCCCCCAGCCTTGTCTGGCTGACATCCAGTCCCGTGCCCTTGTACAGCTGCACCCGCTGTAGGAAGCAATGACACACCTCAGCCGCCAGCCTCCCCATGCTCAGACTCCCTGCTCCATGTGTGCCTGGAATCTGGCTCCTTCCCCATCTCCCTGGCATCCACACAACCTCCCTCACTGGGCATTTTCCCCCACAGGCAAGAGAATGCACTGTTATCTTTCCATACTTTCAGAAAAAAAAAAAAAAAAAAGGAAAGAAAACACTCTCCCTAACCCCACATCCCTTTCCGATGATCTCCTCATTTCTCTGTTCCTCTTTACAGCAAGACTCTCCTCCCAAGTGAGGTCTGCCTTCGGTCCCCATTCCTGACACCACCTTGTAAAGCCACCAGCAACATACGTCTTGCCAAACCCAATGGCCGCCCCTCAGGCCTTGCTTAACCGCTCAGCAGTTTGTCACCCATCACTTCCTCTTTCTTGAAACCCACGGCCTCGGCTGGGCGTGTTGGCTCACGCCTGTAATCCCAGCACTTTGGGAGGCCGAGGCAGGCGGATCACGAGGTCAGGAGATCGAGACCACTGCAAAACCCCGTCTCTACTAAAAATACAAAAAGTAGCCGGGCGTGGTGGTGGGTGCCTGTAGTCCCAGCTACTCGGGAGGCTGAGGCAGGAGAATGGCGTTAACCCAGGAGGCGGAGCTTGCAGTGAGCCGAGATCGTGCCACTGCACTCCAGCCTGGGCGACAGAGCGAGACTCCGTCTCAAAAAAAAAAACAAACAAAAAAAAAACCCACGGCCTCCCTCCTGCCCACCCAGCTCAGCCGCTCCTGGGAGGCCCCAGGGCTTGGTCTTTTTTCTTCTGGTGCTTTAGGCTTCTATATTTCCCTGTCTACTCACCTTCTCCACTTGGATGTGAAAAGCCATCTTGCGCCTGACTCTGGATCCCTGAGTCTTCTCCATGTCAGCAGCAACAGGCACTGAGGGGCATCCCGGATTCCTCTCCTTCCTGCACTCCCCACAGCCGCTCCATCTGCTCTGCCCTTGCTGGGCTGAGTCCCCTCATCTCTCACCTGAACTAATGTAATGGCCTCCTAGCCAGACCTTACTTTTATTTTATTTTATTTTATTTTATTTTATTTTATTTTTTGAGACGGAGTCTTGCTCTTGTTGCTCAGGCTGGAGTGCAGTGGTGCAATCTTGGCTCACTGCAACCTCTGCCTCCCGAGTTCAAGTGATTCTCCTGCCTCAGCCTTGCGAGTAGCTGGCATTACAGGCGCCCGCCACCACACCCAGCAATTTTTTTTTTTTGTTTTTCTGAGACAGGGTCTCACTCTGTTGCCAGACTGGAGTGCAGTGGCTCAAACTCGGCTCACTGCAGCCTCCGCCTCCTGGGTTCCAGGGATTCTCCTGCCTCAGCCTCCCGAGTAGCTGGGACTACAGGCGCATGCCACCACGCCCGGCTAATTTTTTATATTTTTAGTAGAGATGGGGTTTCACCATGTTAGCCAGGATGGTCTCGATCTCCTGACCTCGTGATCTGCCTGCCTCAGCCTCCCAAAGTGCTGGGATTACAGGCGTGAGCCACTGCACCCAGCCTAATTTTTTGTATTTTTAGTAAAGGTGGGGTTTCACAATGTTGGCCAGGCTGGTTTCAAACTCCTGACCTCAGGTGATCTGCCTGCCTCGGCCTCCCAAAGTGCTGGGTTTACAGGCGTGAGCCACCATGCCCAGTCTATTATTTTAAACTCTTGTGCCTCTACAATGACTTCTCTGCATGGCTACCAAAGAGATTGCTTATTTTAAAATTTTTATTTTATTTTTTGAGACAGGGTCTTGCTCTGCTGCCAAAGCCGGAGTGCAGTGATGCAATCATGGCTCACTGTAGCTTCGAACGCCTAGGCTCAAGTAGTCCTCCTGCCTTGACCTCCTGAGTAGCTGAGACCACAGGTACACACTACCATGCCGAGCTGATTTTTAAAATTTTTTTGTAAAGATGGGGTCTCACTATCTTGCCTAGGCTGGTCTCAAACTCTTGAGCTCAAGCGATCCTCCCACCTCGGCCTCCCAAAAAAAAAATTGTTTAGAAATGTAAATTAGGTCCTGCTCAGAACTTTGCCATTCCTCAGATAAAGCCAGGGAGGTTCTGCCCTACCCATCTCTCATGAGCCACTCCCTAGCAGCTGCCTTGCCCATTCTGCTGCTCACACTGGCCTTCTGCTGCCCCCCACACCCTGACCCTCTCCAGTGAACCAGTATGTCCCTGCCACAGGGCCTTTGGACATACTGTGCCCACCCATCAAGCTCTCCCCAGCTTGTCACATGGTTCCCCTGCATACCTTTCAGGTATCTGCTCACATCGTGTCACCCACTCAGGGACTTTCTCTGACCATCCTCCCTAGAATAGCACCCCTCTCCCTGGCTCTTCTTTCCTCGCCTTGCTCTGCTTGTCTTCCTAGTGCTTATCAACACCTGTCATCTTGTGTATTCGGCTGCTTCTTGTCTGCGTCCCCTACCAGAGCGCGAGCTTCAAAAGGGCACAACCCCATTTGTCTCACTTACTGTTCTATCTCCAGCAACTGGCAGGGTGCCTGACACATAGGAGCCTGTAGAGCATCTGCAGAGGAATCTTGGGGCTGCTCAGAAATGTGAGGCTGAAAGCGTGGAAGTAAATAAAACTTTTTATTTTATTTTTTAATTTTTTTTTTATTATTTATTCAGAGGCAAATGCAACCAGCTATTTTAAACAATAAGTTTGTATAAGTAGAAAAAATTGCTTTGGAGAAAAAAATAAGGAATTCCTCTCATCCCATGCCTTACCCCTAAATCGGTTGCTTGTTTTTTTGAGATGGAGTCTTGCTCTGTCGCCCAGGCTGGAGTGCAGTGGCAAGATCTTGGCTCATTGCAAACTCCGCCTCCTGGGTTTAGGCAATTCTCTGCCTCCACCTCCCGAGTAGGTAGGATTACAGGCATGCACCACCGCGCTCGGCTAATTTTTTTTTTTTTTTTTAGTAGAGACGGGGTTTCACCATCTGGGCCAAGCTGGCCTTGAACTCCTGACCTCGTGATCCACTCACCTCGGCCTCCCAAAGTGCTGTCTGGTTTTTACACTTTTGCAAAGGAGGTCACAATTACCAACTCAGGTTAATTATTCAAATATGCAAAAAGAGAACAGTCAAATCCTAGTACTAACTGCATAGAAATACTGACACAGAGTTCACTAACATTTATTACTTCACCTCTATTTGAAGGGAAGACCTCTCATGCAACGTAACAATGAAGCATGCTTAAAATTAATGAAGTTAACATACAACAGTGTTAGATTACTATTTATAAATAGGGAGATACATATAAAAAGAAACTTTCAGGCTGGACTTGGTGGCTCCTGCCTGTAATCCCAGTACTTTGGGAGGCTGAGGTAGCAGGATCGCTTGAGGCCAGGAGTTTGAGACCCCCATTTCTATATATATTTAAAAAGTAGGCTCAATCTCGGCTGACTGCAAGCTCCGCCTCCTGGGTTAACGCCATTCTCCTGCCTCAGCCTCCCGAGTAGCTGGGACTACAGGCATCCACCACCACGCCAGGCTATTTTTTTTTTTTTTTGTATTTTTAGTAGAGACAGGGTTCCACCATGTTAGCCAGGATGGTCTCGATCTCCTGACCTCGTGATCTGCCCGCCTCGGCCTCCCAAAGAATACTGCTTAATTTTTTAACAATAAGCTTGTATTACTATGGGAAAAGTAAATATACTTATTTAAAATGTATATAAATTCATACCCCACCATGTACATCAAGATAAATCCCAAATGCATCAAAGATTTAAGACAAAACAAGAAAGTTCTAAAAGAAAACAATGAAAGTTCTAGAAGAAAGTTCTAGAAGAATGAAAGTTGTAGAAGGTTATAAAGGAGCACACCTTTATAACCTTGGAATGGGGAAGGGCTTTCTAGCTTTGACTTATCCAAAGCCGCAAAAGGGCTAGGCACAGTAGCTCATGCCTGTCATCCCGGCACTTTGTGGGGGCCAAGGCGGGTGGATCACCTGAGGTCAGGAGATCGAGACCAGCCTGGCCAACATGGCGAAAACTTGCCTCTACTAAAAATATAAACATTAGCTGGGTGTGGTGGTGGGTGCCTGTAATCCCAGCTACTCTGGAGGCTAAGGCAGGAGAATGGCTCGAACCTGGGAGGCAAAGGTTGCAGTGAGCCAAGATCATGCCATTGCACTCCAGCCTGGGCAACGAAAGCAAAACTCTGTCTTAAAACAAAACAAAACAATAACAACAACAACAAAAAAAACAAAGCTGCAAAAAAAGAGACAAAAATTTAAAAAATTTTCTGCATGGCAAAAACAAATCATCATAAGCAAAAACAAAGACAATCACTGGGGAAGCTATTTGCACCTCAAATCACAGACATCATCTCTCCAATGTACTAAAAGCTCCAAGATGAGGTTTCCAAACACTCACTAAGAAATATGGGCAATGGGACCGGGCGTGGTGGCTCACGCCTGTAATCCCAGCACTTTGGGAGGCCGAGGCGGGTGGATCACGAGGTCAGGAGATTGAGACCATCCTGGCTAATATGGTGAAAGCGTGTCTCTACTAAAAATACAAAAAAATTAGTTGGGCATGGTGGTGGGCGTCTGTAGTCCCTGCTACTTGGGAGGTTGAGGCAGGAAAATGGTGTGAACCCGGGAGGTGGAGGTTGCAGTGAGCCGAGATCGCGCCACTGCACTCCATCCTGGGTGACAGAGTGAGACTCCATCTCAAAAGAAAAAAAAAAAAAAAATATATATATATATATAAAGAGAGAGAGAGAGAGAGAGAGGCAATGGCATGGTGTGGTGGCTCACGCCTGTAATCCCAGCACTTTGGGAGGCCGAGTCGGGCAGATCACCTGAGGTCAGGAGTTCGAGACCAGCCTGGCCAACATGGTGAAACCCCATCTCTACTAAAAATACAAAAAAAAAAAAAAAATTAGCCATGTGTGGTGGCAGGTGCCTGTAATCCCAGCTACTCGGGAGGCTGAGGCATGAGAATCGCTTGAACCTGGGAGGCAGAGGTTGCAGTGAGCCGAGATCACACCACTGCACTCCAGCCTGGGTGACAGAGCCAGACCCCATCTCAAAAAAAAAAGAAAGAAAGAAATATGGGCAATGAATATGAAAAGGCAGTTCACAGAAAAAGGAACACAAATAGAATTTTAAAACATATTCAGTCTCATTTATAACCAAATGCAAATGAAAACTAAATTCAGACACCACTTCTCACCTATTAGACCGGCAAAAATCCAAATGTCTGACAGCACACTCTGTGGGCCAAGCTGTGGTTAAAGAGACACTCTCCTATGATGCTCATGGGAGAACAAGTTAATCCAATTCCCACAGGAGCAATTTGGCATGTTCTGTCAGAAGCATAAACTCTTTGACCCAGCAAGTATATGTTTGAAACTTACACACATGAACATATACATATGCACATTAATGACAGCATTGTCATAAGAGCAAAAGACTGGAAACAGTCCCTATCTTCATCATCTATGGGGTGACCCTACATCCCAGTTTGCTTGGGACAGCCCTGGTTTACACCTTTGCCCCAGTATAATTAATAATAGAGCCCTGTTCACTCTTGAAAATGTCCCAATCTGGATGGTTTTATGGCTACCCTAATCATAGGCGACTAGATAACTGATGCTACACCCATATAATAGAATACCATGCAGCAGAAAAAAAGAATCTGGATGCTTTCTATGTACTGATAGGCAAACGTCTCCAAGACACGTTGCTAAGTGAAAAGAAAAAAACCCAAACAAAAACAAAAGGCCAGGTGCAGAATAAAATGCATAGCATGCTAACTTTGGGGTTAAAAATAAGAGGATATGATGCTACTCACATTTGCCTGTATGTGCCTAAGAAACTCTGGAAGGATACACAAAATACTGATAACAGTAGTTACCAGTGTGTATGCATCTGGGAAGGGAAGGGAAGACTGAGTGGCAGGGTCTTTCACTGTATATTTTTTCATAATTTTTTATTTTTGAGTCAAGTAAAAATAAATGTTTGAATCTATTCAGAGTTAAACTTTAAGATGAAAAAGTGTATAAATTGTCACAGACTTCTAATTCCCTACACAAGTCATCCTTCCTTTTTGTAACAGAACCCCAGATAGATTTCCCACCCTTCCTTGAAGCTAGGTGTAGCCATGGGACTAATGAAATATAACAGAAAGTGTCACATGAGTCTTCTAGGAAGACATAAACTTTATCCTGTCACCTGGGATAAAGTTGTGATAACTGGAACTCTGGTAGCCATTTTTATTTATGAGGATAAATGCCACTCCCTTAAGGATGTGAGAGCTAAAAGGTGCCTGGATCCCTAATAATTTTGTGAATTCAGCATGCTAGCTTTGGAAGTTTTACCTCTGGACTTCTTTTTTTTAATGAGAAGGGAGGAAGTTTCTTACCTTAAAGCACTGTTTTTCAGGACTCTATCCCTTGCCACTTAACCTAATTCTAACTGATACTGACGTGTGCTGATAAACTACCAAAAAATAAGTTAATTTTCATTACCCATTTTTGGTGTGATGACAGGACATTTTTATTTTCTTTGTGCCTTTGGTATTTTCTGTACTGAACATGTATTTTAGCATCAACTGTCACTTTAAAGCAACATTTGCAGTTACAGAAAACGGATATTCTAGTTTCTGGTTGTGTGTCAGGTAAATTTCACTTTCAAAGGAGATAATGACAGCAACCATCAAGACAGATAATATCTCCAGAAGCCATTTGCAGTAGTGCTTTGTTAGCAGCAGAGATCCCATAGCATCCCTGCTGCTGCAGAACAGGCTGAGACCTTCCAGTTGAAGAAAAGTCGCCTGTTGCTTTAAATTGTAAGCGAGACCTAGAAGATGCTTGGAGTCAGTTCTGATTGAGATTTGCCAAATCTCCAGGCTCAGCTTGTCTGCTTTCTGCTGGGAAACAGGTTTCCATTGTCTACGACTGTCTGAAGCAGGGGAGAAATCCTCCATGGCCTGGGGAGATGGATGATAAAACTCACATGGGTGCCCCACTGGCTCACTGACTCATCCTGGAATGATCGGAAGGCCGGAAGGCTGGCACATGTTCTTGGACTCAAACATCGGTTTCCTATATCGCCATATACAAACAATTCCAGAGCGAGAGAATTTTTATAGAAGACCTGTTGAAAGTGGCTCTGAGAAGACCATCAGCAGGGAGCTCCCAGATGCCTGCAGTTGTGCAATCTGTGAGTCATCCTGTTGGCCCCCTGCTGTGCTTCTCCAGCTGGGCTCACAGCCTCCAAGGGATGAGGCCTGTCACAAATACCTGCACAGTGCTGTGATGCACCTTTCTGGCATGTCATTTTTATGTAAAAATTTGTGGTGGGGAAAGTTGTCATTTTTTTTTTTTTTTTGAGAGTCTCACTCTATCACCAGGCTGGAGTGCAGTGGCATGATCTCGGCTCACTGCAAACTCCACCTCCCGGGTTCAAGTGATTCTCCTGCCTCAGCCTCCTGAGCAGCTAGGAATAAAGGCGCGTGCCACCACACCCAGCTAATTTTTGTATTTTTAGTAGAGACGGGGTTTCACTGTGTTGGACAGGATGGTCTCAATCTCTTGACCTTGTGATCTACCGGCCTCTGCCTCCCAAAGTGCTAGGATTACAGGCGTGAACCACCGTGCGTGGCCTGAAAGTAGTCATTTTTATATGAAACAATCACTGTTATGTCATGAGGGGAACAGAAACTATTTATTTTATATAAATTCAGGGGGTACAAGTGCAATTTTGTTCCATAGGTATATTGAACAGTGGTGAAGTCTGGGCTTTTGGTATAACCATCACCTGAATAGTGTACATTGTACCCATTAAGTAACTTCTCATGCCTCACTCTCCCTTCTACCTTCGCACTCTTCTGTGTCTCCCATGTCTATTATTCCACTCTGCATGTCCATGTGTACATATTATTTAGCTCCCATTTATAATGAAAACATTCAGTATGTGAGTTTCTGAAAACTCTGAAGCATTTATAAGGCTTCAAAATAAAAGATTTCAAAAAATTATTGTAGTACACAGCTTCAAACTGTGTTCTGAGACTGCCTAGGGTCCCACTGGGGTACGTTGGTCTAGGGAAAAGGTTTAAAACTCTGGCTTACAGGATTTCACGCTTACAGGATTTCACACTAATTGAAACTATCTTTGGGTCTGTATTACATCCAGTCTTGTCTAGACACATTCACCCAATTTCTTCATGAACAAAGGTTTTTTTAAAAAAAATTATTTTTATTTTTTATAAAAGGTGGCTGGAAAAAGTGGGTCTTTTCCATCCTGTAGACCCAGCTGGCCACTGGAGCCTCCTCTGCCCCACCTGGCATCCCACCTGGCCTCCCTTCCCTTCCCGCCTGCTGGGCACCTCCGCTGCAGTACCTGGTGGCTGTCTCCTGACCTCAGGAGGCTCAACCCTTGCAACATGCCTGCCACTGGGCTTCCACGCACCCATTTCCTGCTGAGGAGGTGGTGCCAGGACACACTAGGGGACCAAAGACACAGGTCCCTGCCCTGGCACAGCTTGTAGTCCCTGGTTGAGGGTGGCAAACAGACATTCACCCCAAAATGACACCCACAGCTGGAGAGTTAAACATGTGATGATGGCCCTGAAGGAAAAATTAAGGCCACATTTTTTCAGGGAGCCCAGTTTAATTGGGGTGGGGGAATGGAGAGGTGCTTCTCTAAAGCAGTCTTGTTTTAGGTAGTCCTGAAAGGTGAGTAGAAGCTGGTAGGTAGAGGACAGACGCAGGGATGACTCAACAGGTTGCAGTGGGATTGGATGGGCACCTTCTGAAGGCTTTGGCTGGAAAATTCAGGTCAAATAATCCAAATTGGTTCCTACCAGGGCCTGGAATAGGCCACTGGGCTTTAGAACAAGACACCTCCAGTGGGCGCCATGGTTGTAGGAAGGCAGGGAGCCCATCACAGTTTCCTTCCCCAAGAGGTGGCAACGAGGAGGCCACGCTGCATCTGGAATGTATCTGCTTAGGGCTGCCAGCAGTCAGGCTGGGCACTGGACAGCTGCCCAGGATGCAGAGGAGAAAATAAACCTCCTCCTGGAGACTGAGAAGGGACAGAAACCGGATGTTGGTGGGGGGGGCTCAGGACCTGCCTGGGTGGTTCACTCAGGCTTCACTATTTGCTCCTCCTGCCTGGGCCTCTGGCTGTCCCCAGTCACACAGTGTGACCTGCTTGCCCCGAGGCTCTTACACGGCTGCCAGCAAAATCTGAAATTCAGATAAACAACCAATAATTCCTGAGTCTGTCCCAAATATTGCAGGAGGTGTACTTATGCTAAGAAATTATTCACTGTTGGCCAGGCGCGGTGGCTCACACCTGAATCCCAGCACTTTGGGAGGCCGAGGCGGGTGGATCACGAGGTCAGGAGTTTGAGACCAGCCTGGCCAACATGGTGAAACCCCATATCTACTACAAATACAAAAATAAAATGGGCGTGGTGGCGCATGCCTGTAATCCCAGCTACTGGACAGACTGAGTCAGGAGAATTGCTTGAATGCGGGAGGCGGAGGTTGCGGTGAACCGACCTCATGCTACTGCACTCTAGCCTGGGTGGCAGAGCGAGGCTCTGTCTCAAAAAAACAAACAAAAAGAAATTATTCATTGTTTATCTGAAATCCAAATTTAATTGGGCATCCTGTGTTGTATGTGGTGACTGTACTCAGCCTACAAACTAGGCCCATACCGGAGGAAAGGTTTAAGACTCCGACTTTTAAGTGGCCAGAAGAGGCAAAAGAAGATATAAGCCCAGGGCAATGCACTGAATATTTGTGTCCCCCTCTCCAAATTCCTCTGCTGAAACCCGAACCAAGGTGATGGTATAAGGAGCTGGGGCCTTGGGGAGGTGATCAGGTCATGAGAATGGAAGGATTCCTGCCCCTGTAAGAGGAGGCCAGGAGCAGCTCGCTCTGTCCCCCAAGTGAGGACACAGCAAGAAGGTGGCCTTGGGCAACCGGGAAGAAGGCCTTTTCCAGAGCCTGACCACGCTGCCACCCCGAGAGCAGACTCCCAGGACCACAAGACAGTAACGTCGTTTCTAAGCCGCCCAGTCTAAGGTGCCTCGCGACGGCCCCCTGGATGGACAATCACCCACAAGGATACGGAGGAGGACAGCCCGGGCCCAGTGCAGGCTCGGGAGAGAGGGAGGGAGGGAAGGACAGTGGCGGGAGGCGGGGCTGGGACCGAGCCCGAGCACTCGCCTGTCCAGGCGAAGTTTGGGGCGGCTTCCTGTGGCAGGGCCAACGGGCCGAGTAGGCGATGACTGCAGGCCCCTGCCCTTCCCAGGCCCGGAGCGGTCGTCTGCTGAATGGAGCCCCCGATGCGGCCAGCACGGGCCAGGCTGGGCAGGGGCAGGAGCCCTTCGGCAGATGACGGGTCACCGGCGCGGAGCCACAGCGTGGGGAGGTCCCTGCCACTGGAGTCCCGCCCCGGGAGCGCGAGGTCGCCCGGCATCCCTGTTCCCTAGCCCGGAGCCCCGCCTAAGGGCACCCTCCAGTGCCTGCGAGGGCAGGGATGGGCCGGGGGTGGGGGAGTGGGGGGGGGAAAGGGGTCCTCGGGCGTCAGACCCCAGCCCGGCCCGCACCATCCACGAGGTGCAAGGGCGCGGTCCCAGGATGGGCAGCCGCAGCCCTGAGGGGATTTGGCCGCGCCGGCTCAGCCTGGCGCCTTGCGGGCGCCCCTTGGAAGCCCTGAGGGAACGTGCCCCTCGGGACTCCGCGGGTACCGCTGTCCCCGCCCAGCCCCCTCTTCAAGAGGACACCGGCGTACCGTGTCTGGCTCTGTTGCCCAGGCAGGGACGCAGTGGCGCAATCAGAGCTCACTGCAGCCTCTACCTCCTGGGTTCAAGTGATTCTCCCGCCTCAGACTCCCAAGTAGCTGGGACCACAGACGCCACCACGACCGGCTCATTTTTAGTTTTTTGTGGAGATGCAGTCTCTTTTCGTTGCCCAGGCTGGTCTTGAACTCCTGCTCAAGCCATCCTCCCGTGTTGGCCTCCCAAAGAGCTGGGAAGCCACTGTGCCCGGCCTTGTTTTTCAAGTAAGAGATTACAGCAAGTGCTCTTCCTTCTCCAGGACAAGTGGCCGATGGTGAGGCACTGAGCAGTGGCTAGGAGTGCAGGCTTTGGTGCCAGATCACTTGGGTTTAAATCCTTGCTTTGCCTTCTCCAAGCTGAGCTGCTTTAGGCAAATTATTGAGCCTGTCTTTGCCTCAGTTTCCTGGTCTATAAAATGGTCTAGCAATGACCTAATTCACTGGTGCCGCAACCCCTTCGAAGGGAGGACACCACCCCTCATATTGTCTTATGCCCAATTTCTGCCTCCAAAGAAAGAAGAAGTAAAAACTAAAAGGCAGAAATGAAATCCACAGGCAGACAGCCCGGCACCATACCCTGGGCCTGGTAATTAAAGATCGACCCCTGACATAATCAGTTATCTGTAAATCACAGACACTGTATAGAAAAGCACTGTGAAAACCCCTGTCCTGTTCTGTTCCATTCTAATTACCGGTGCAGGAGCATACAGCCCCCAGTCATGTACCCCCTGCTTGCTCAATTGATCACGACCCTCTCACGTGGACCCCCTTAGAGTTGTGAGCCCCTAAAAGGGACAAGAATGGCTCACTCAGGAGCTCGGTTGTTGGAAACGTCTTTATTCGGCTCCTGGCCGAATAAAGCCCTTTCTTCTTTAACTCGGTGTCTGAGGGGTTTTGTCTGCGGCTTGTCCTGCTACACTTCAACTCAGGGGCTGGCTCAGACCCACGGTCCTGCTGGGCTTCCAGCTGCAGTAGCACAAAGCTGCAGTCCCCAGTAAGGCTGACTTGTTTGGGAAAAGCCTGATTCCCATCCCAGGACACATATCAGCCTGCAGCCCATCCCGCTTACCAGTGCCTTTGGAGGGAGACAGCTCTGGGCTGCAAGAGTCTTCACCTGTTCCTAAGCAGGCAGGCATAGTCAGTGCCATGTGACCCCCCCCCCCACCCCAGCTGACAGCCAGGGCAGCCGACCGCTAACTGGTTAGTGACCCGTGAGGTGATCCCATGTGAAAATCAGTGCCTGCTCAAGCAGGATGGGGAGACCTAACGCAGGCCGATCTGATTCTTCAGCTTGTGTGATGGTTAACTTTATGTGTCAACTTCACTGGGCCAAGGGATGTCCACATAGCTGGTTAGACATTGTTTCTGGGGTGGCTGTGAGGGTGTTTCTGGAAGAGATTAGTATTTGGGTTGGTGAACTGAATCAAGCAGATACCTTCCCTGACGTCAGTGGGCATCACCCAATCCACTGGGGCTTGAATATAACCAAAAGGTGGAGGAAGATTGAATTCTTTAGGCCTTTGAACACCACCACTGGCCTTCCTGGGTCTCCACTTGGACACGGCAGATTGTGGGACTTCTCAGCCTCCATAGTCACATGAGGCAGTTCTGTATAATAAATCTCATTCCCTATCTGTCCACCTGTCTGTCTATCTATCACCTACCTATCTCCTATTGGGTCTGTTTCTCTGGAGAACCTTGACTAACACCGCTTGTAACTATAACTAGAAAATACAGAAAGATTCCATGGATTGTGAATGGGCGGAGAAAGAAAGAAGAGATGACTATGGCAGGGAGAATAATGGTCCCCAGAGATGTCCACTCCTGAGTCCCTGGAACCTGTAAATGTGTTAGCTTACATGGCAGAAGGGACTCTGCAGATGTGATTAAGGTTAGAGACCTTGCAATAGAGAGAACAGCCTGGATTCTCCAGATAGGCCCAATCTACTTACATGAGTCCTTAAAATCAGAGCACCTTTCCCAGCAGCAGAGAACCAGGGGAGATGTGACTGGAACAGCCACAGAAGCAACGCTGCTGGCTTTGAAGATGCAGGAAGGGGCCACAAGCTAAGGAATGCAGGCAGCCCCTGGAGGCTGGGAATGGCGAGAAGGCGGATTCTCTTCTAGAGCTCCAGGAAGGAAGCAGCACTGTGACACCTTGATTTTAATGCAGTGAGGCTATGCTGCACTTTTGAACCCCAGGACTGTGAGATACCAAGTTCCTGTTGTTTTAAGCCACTGAGTTTGTGATAATTTGTTACAACAGCCACAGGAAGTGAATATAATGACAGTGAGCAGTCATGACCCAGCCCGAGATAGTCACGAAACGAGGGTTGCCCCAAAAGACCTGAACTTTGAGGATAGTTGCCTAAGAAGTTAGGATCTGAAGTCAGTGCACAAGTTGGAAATTCTCCTGTGTCAGTTGCCATCAAGCTACCATCTGCAACATCTAAAAATCCTCTCAAATGGCCCCAACACAGCCAAGTTTTCCTCCAGGGATGGGCTGAGCATTAGATGAAACAGTTCACTTGCAGTTAAGGCCCATACTGTGTCCAAACAAACAAGCAAGCAAAGAAAGCTTTAAATGCTGAAACTGCACTCAATGTCACGGGACACTCACACAATGGGTGACCCACAGGAGCTGAGGCTGTAGACGGGACCAGCTACATGATTCGTGCTTGCTCTGGGGCACATGATTATTGGCTGCAATGGCAGGTGACAATAGACACATCCTGTTTTTTAACAGCTGGGCGCAGTGGCTCACACTTGTAATCTCAGCACTTTGGGAGACTGGGATGGGAGGACCACTTGGGGCCAAAAGTTTGAGGCCAGCCTGGGCAACAAAGCAAGAGCCCTCTCTCTACAAAAAGTAAAAACATAAAAAGTCAGCTGGGTGTGATGGCATGCATCTGTAGTCCCAGTTACTTGGGAGGCTGAGGTGGGAGGATCCCTTGATCCCAGGAATTCAAGGTTCTAGTGTGCTAGGATTATGCCACCACACTCCAGCATGGGCAACGGAGTGAGATTGTCTCAAAGAATTTTTTTTGAATTAACCTTGTTTTTTCTTCCAACTATAGGTGGTCAAATGTGTGGGAGTAAAATGTGAGTTCGAAATGCCTTCCCAGGACTCAGTATGGCTCATTTTCCTCCTTGCCATGAGCTGCATGTCTGTCCCTGTGATTCCGGGCAGCCCGCCTGGGTGTCTGTTGCTAGCTATCAGAAGAGCACAGTGAAGTCCTCCTGCCCCTGAGAAGATCGAAGACTCTGCTGTGGTCAAGGTTCCTTCTCCAGCCAGATGTGTTGTCTAGGATTAGACTTTTCAAACGGTGGCCAGGCCTTCTGAGGTCACATGCAGCAGTAAAAGCAAGCTGCGGCTAACTTTTCCCATGTTCCATTTTCTGTTTTGCTATTTTTCTGATATGAGGGTAATGATCTGGTTTAAAGGGTGATATAAATAGTAACCCAGATGGACATATGGGAGGGGTGACGGGACCGGCCCTTTGGCCTGCAAGATGTCCAGGCCAAATCTTTTTATAGCATATTTTTCATAATCTAGAAAAATCTTGGTAAGGTTTTAGTAGGGCAGGTGAGTCAAGTTACAATGTATCAATTTAATGAGTTTGGAAGGTTCAGAGATTCTGCTTGGAAATTGTGTCCATTCATGACACCACAAGTGATATTAGCAAAGAAAGAAGGAAAAATGACAAAGGTCTTAGAATGGCCAGGTTTTGAGTTTCCCTCCACGGGTGTTTCTTGTTTGCAATTCTGGGATTTTCACCATCAATCTGGAAAAGGCTGGAAACAACTGTTGACAAGATTGACTGCAGCTCTGAAACCAGGCTGGATGCGGAGGTGTTTATTCCTGGAGTTTAATGAAGAATTCCAAGTCAGAATGAGGGTGAGTGGGAGCTGGATATTTCCACTAATTAATCAAAATTATCTATTTAGCAACTGTTACACATTAGGCTGTAGCATTTTGAGCCAGTAAATACACAGCTCTGCTTCCAAGGAGCTCAGAGTGCAGGGTGTAAATGCACAGCCTAAGAATCCAAGCCCTTCTGGCTCAGGGAAGGAAGAGCCAGCTGTGGGCCAAGGGACACAGGGTGGGCAAGTCCCCGTGGGCTCCTGGGCAGCAGAGACCACTGCCACAGACAGTGCAACAACAGATGCCTCAGGGGGCACATTGGGAGCCTCTCACCTGACACCTCATTTAATACAACCACTTTCGAAGGTGAGTGTTTTCTCTCCATCACCATATGAGGAATCTAGGCTACAGAGGTGGAGGAAGAGGCCCTGGAGCTTCAGTGCAACTAAGTGGCCTGAAGCCAGGTACCTGTAAAGTGTGTGTGCTCAGACAGCCCAGGCTTGAAATGTCCACGGATGATGCTTCATTCTTGTAGTGGTCCAGGCCACAGGATGGGAACCTCCCTAATGGGGCCCGAACAGTGGCAAATACGGAAGAGATCATCCCAAGTGCTAAGTCATTGGCCCTCCATAAAATGCCCATGTGTGCATGTGTGTTTGTGTGTGTGTGTTCACATATGCATGTATGAACCACTGAGCAGCTGAAGACAGCTGCACGTGATGAGATGCTGGGCAAATGAGACGTGGTATCTCCTGGACACAGCTTCTCTTGTCACCTGACAGCCCAAGAGGGAAGTGAGCTGTGGCTGCTATCCTGGCTAGGTGATAAGTGATGATTCCTTATCCGAGCCTGTGCTGTCTGAGAAGATGCAGAGGCCCTAGGGAGAAAAAGGCTGGGACAGTGTGGCTTCCCTGGGAGGAAGAAGTGAACATTTCAGGACAGGCAGCCTCACTGCCCTGAAACACTACCTGCATTTTTTTAAATTTGATACAGGTCTCCGTCACCCAAGTGGGAGTGCAGTGGTGCAATCATAGCTCACTGCAGTCTGAACCTCCTGGGTTCAAGCAATCCTCCCATCTCAGCCTCCCAAGTAGCTGGGACTACAGGCATGTGCCACCAGGGCCTGGCTTTTTTTTTTTTTTTTTTTTTTTTTGAGACGGAGTCTTATTCTGTCACCCAGGCTGGAGTGCAATGGCACAATCTCGGCTCACTGCAACCTCCACCTCCCAGGTTCAAGCGATTCTCCCTGCCTCAGCCTCCTGAGTAGCTCAGGCCCCTGCCACCACACCCAGCTAATTTTTGTACTTTTAGTAGAGACGGGGTTTTGCCATGTTGGCCTGGGTGGTCTCAAACTTCTGACCTCAGGTGATCCACCCACGTTGGCCTCCCAAACTGCTGGGATTATAGGTGTGAGCCACTACACTCAGCTGGCCTGGCTAATTTTTTAAAAAATTTTCTTGTAGTGATAGGGTTTTGCCATTTTGCTCAGGCTGATCTTGAACTCCTGGGCTGAAGCAGTCCTCCTGCCTCGGCCTCCCAAAATGCTGCCATTACAGCATGAGCCACCATGCCCAGCCACCACGTGTTATTTCTATGGACAGGACATGCCATTTCTCTTCTACATGCATGTCTATTGGCAAGTAAAATGGTAGTCAGGGAACCTCCTTGAGTTATAAAAATAAGTTGCACATGGCCTTTCTTTCATATGATGTTTCTTTCCTTCTTGTTAGCCTAAAGGGATCAGGATAGAGACCAGAATGGGTGAGTTTGGCTAAAGTAATCGGCAACTTGGGCTCCCACTGGAGAGGGGCTGGTATGGCTCCAGTGTGGAGGGAGGGAAACCACAACACCATCCAGCATAGAAACTGCTTTGAGCAGAGCTGGTTCTAGATCATTTACATGTAATCACTCAGAGCCAATCACAGTAAACACTGACTCCAGGTATCCCAAAACCACAACTGCCTCCCCACACAAACCCCTGGAGTAATTTCAGCTTAAACCCAACAACCAACAACTACTTGGGATATTACTTTCCCCCACTTCAATAGCAGGCAAAGTAGAAGCACAAGGAGAAAGAAAAATGCGTCGGTTATGTCAACAAAAGACAGTTGCGTGAAGCAGCACAAGTAATAACTCTCCGGTTGAATTGGTTCTGACTGTGCCTCAAGTTTCACTTAAAAACAAAGGCGTGGGTGATATAATGACCATCACCAAGCAGTTGCTCAGGAGCTCCCACAGGCTGCCTGCCCTGGGGCCACCAGGGAGATCCCTGCCCCATTCAGTGGTTCTCCATCCAGCTGTGCATTGGAGTCGCCTAGAGAACTTTCAAAACATGTAGACTGCATCTCTGGTCCCATTCCAGACATTCTGAGTCAACCAACTGGGGCAACCAGTTTTCAAAACAGTGCCCTGAAAATTCTGATACAGAGCTGCAGCTGGGATACACTAACAGAGCCAGGGCAGACTCTCTTGTCCCCAGGTTAGTGGTGGCTTGAGACTCAGGGATCCACTGACCTGCAGAGCCCAGCTGCCACCTCTGCAAAGGTCTGGCTTGGAGGAGGGGACCGAGCTCCTGCCCTTTCCAGGTATGGGAAGGGGCTGAACCTGCAGCTCCTGGGGTGTCCAATCTTTTGGCTTCCCTGGGCCACACTGAAAGAACTGTCTTGGGCCACACATAATATACACTAACACTAATGATAGCTGATCAGCTAAAAGAAATCGCAAACAAATCTCACAAAAAGATTACATATTTGTAGGCCGGGCACGGTGGCTCATGCCTGTAATCCCAGCACTTTGGGAAGCCGAGGAGGGTGAATCACCTAAGGTCAAGAGTTCGAGACGAGCCTGGCTAACATGGTGAAACCCCATTTCTACTAAAAATACAAAAAATTAGCCAGGCATGGTGGCACATGGCTGTAATTCCAGCTACTCGGGAGGCTGAGGCAGGAGAATCACTTGAACCGAGGAGACGGAGGTTGCAGTGAGCTGAGATCGTGCCATTGCACTCCCACCTGGGTGAAACAGCAAAACTCAGTCTCAAAAAAAAAAAAAAAAAAGTTTATGTATTTGTGTTGGGCCACATTCAAAGCCACCCTGGGCTGCAATGTGGCCTGCGAGCCATGGGTTGGACAAGGTTGCTCTAGAACCTGGCTCTGAAGGGGCTCAGATCAGCAATCAGAGATGTACTTTGAGTAGTAATGGCAGTCACTGTCATTCTCAGTGACTCACTGGAAGGATGATCCTTTGTCAGAGGAGCACCAACAGGCTATTTTGCACTTAAAACAGCAAGGGATGGGCATTACCCATTTCCCTCAACCACCTGTATGAGCCACACCCTCACTCGCTGTGTAGTGCCCACTGATGTGCCCAGAAGAACACTGCAGAGCCACGAGATGGGCACCTGGGCTGGACCCAGCCCTTCTGAGGGACTGGGGTGGCTCTGGGGAGGGCTCTGCTGCCATTCAGGGTAACCAGTAGGGTGCCAGGGGCAGCTGCATTCCTTTTTGTTAATTAACAACAGGCCTTCACTGCCCACCCCTAAGGGCTTCTTTTTCCCATGCTGATGTAAGAGGCCTGGGAAAGCACTGAAGGCCAAGACAGTCCAGAGCCAAAATACTGTTGGGATTTGCTGTCAGCCCAGGGTCCCCAGAGGTACACACCCTCAGCCTGCTCAACCCTGCAAAGCAGACACAGGCCATTCCCACAAACATGACCTCCTGTCAAGTTCTGTGGGGGACAAGCCTGTGTGGGTGTGAATGGGAGTCTTCAAGAACCGGAGGTCAAAGGCGTGGGCAACGAGGACCGTGGGTTCCCTAGCATGAAAGAGGCCGGCCACTCCGGAGCACACAGACTACGATGGCAGAGGTGTGGGGCGCCTCCCAGGGACTCCAGCAAAGCAGCCAGGGGCTCCCTTGCATTATCACAGGCTTTCCTTTTGCTACAATGAATCAAATAAAGGACTATGAGAGCTAAAAATGTAATCAAGTTCTAGGTGTTAACGTTGTTACCTAGAATTCTCATATTTCCCGAAAGGCAGGGCCCATGTGTTTCCAGGTTGCCCTGAAGCAAATGTTTGTTTCTGTGTGTGTCTTTTTGATAAGAGAAAGCACAAGGTTCCCAAGAGCAAAGTTTTGTTGTTGTTGTTGTTGCTGTTTTTTCAGAGACGTAGTCTCACTCTGTTGCTGTCACCCAGGCTGGAGAGCAGTGGCTCAATCATAGTTCACTGTGCCTCCAACTCCTGGACACAAGCAGTCCTCCTGCCTTGGCTTCCTAAAGTGCTGAGACTATAGATGTGAGCGCTACCACACTCAGCTAAGGGCAAAGTTTTTATAAAGGCAAAAGCCAGGGTATTTTTAGCAAAAAAAGAGACTAATTTGGAGATGCTGTTTGTTTGAATCTCTGTGCAGATGATGTACTTGTTCACCCAATGTAATCAGCAAAACAAGCCTGGGGGTGGGGTCTTGGTCTGGAAGGAGGGAGGCTGCCCTCTTTAGAAGCATCCCACGGAAGAGCAAAGCGTCCCCAATTTACACTCCAGCTGCGTTTGCATTTGAGACAGGTACGCTCTGTTTCTTATTTGGGTGTTGGTCCACTAGGATTGAGCCTGCCTTTGAAGTCCATCTAGCTGGGTGGTGGGGCAGAGCAGGGTCCGTGGACAGTAATCAGGTGCTTCCAGGACAAACTGCAGTGGGTGGCAGTGGTGGCTGTTCCAGGCCCTCAGGGGTTACGTCCCAAAGTACTTGTAGATTTGGGCCACATACTGCATCACTCTCTGCCAGTCGGGCCAGTCTGTGTTCAGCATCTTGCTGTGAGCTCCTGCTAGGGAAGGGGATGGGGGACAGAGCACAAGGCAGGACATCACAGACTCCTTCCCCTCAGGGACTTCAATCCAGGTTAGGGCTTACACTGCCTGGAAACCCTCCACCTACACAGATGGAATATGAAGACCAGCACAGGTGGAGCTGAATGTGATGAGTTAAAAGAAAAGACTTTTTCTCCCACTTACTCAGGAGATACTACCCCTTTCCAAAAATGGAAGACATGTTCTCCTGCTGCTTTCATCTTTTAACCGTATGACAGCATTTTAAAAAGGTTTAAAAAGAAAACTCAGGCATGGTTCCAGCTACTTGTGAGGCTGAGGTGGGAGGACTGGTTGAGCCTGGGAGGTTGAGGCTGCAGTGAGCCATGATTCTGTTACCGCACACTAGCCTGGGTGCTCTGGGTGGACAGAGGAAGTCTCAAAAAACAGAAAAAAAAAATCACCTATAATTTAACGATTAAGATGATTTCCAAGTTTCTAAATTACATTTGAATACACATTTCTAATTCCCCAGGCTCCCAGCACAGTGCATGTGCTATTATGTGGGCTGAGCATTTCACACCCAGGTCCCCGTGCTGCTGTGCCATTGTGCGGGCTGCCATTCTAGTGGATGCACACTGACCAGGGAAACTGCTGTCCACAAGGGACATGGCGTGCAGTGAACGCTCACCTTGTCACCACCACAGACTTTGCGATCAGCATCTTTGTGCAGTATTTTCTTCTGTCAAACTAGTCCCTCAAGATAAATTACTAAGAGTGGGATTATCATGAAAATCTTGAACCAATTTCGAATGCAACTATTTATTTTACCAGCATTAAGTGTTACCATTTAATGTGTTTTTTTTTGTTGTTGTTGTTAGTTTGGTGACTTTTTGCTTATTTTTATTTTTTGCTAATTTGCTGGTTTTTACTGATTGATTTACTTTTGTTCATTTTGCAAGCAAGCTTGTATTGAGCACGTATAAGGTCCAGCCCAGAAAGGGAGGGGCAAGGGCATCCTGTCAGGCACTCAGTCAAGCTTTTCTGAAATTTGTGTCACTGGACATATTTAATAATGAACTTTGGGATTGAATTTGGATTCCTGGGTGGTTACAAGAGAATAGTTGGAAAGGATCCTGATGTAAAGCCAGAAGCAGAGATACCACGGAAAAGTAAGGCTGAACTCAGCACACTGGTCCCCTGATTCAACATCTGAACAGACTTCATCTATTCTGCTTCCTGGTGATGCTAAAAAATTATCAGCATATCATTAGTCATGGGAAAGGTATGGAAAAGGAGTGAAACATTCCAAGCAGGTACACCCAGAACAATTAAAAAAAACCACTTTCACAGTATACAAGGATAGAAAGTCTCCTTCTACCTACACTGCTCTAGCCATGACTACACACAGACTGAAGCCTGGCAAGCTAAAATCCTTACCATGAAGGTCTGATAACATGACTTACAGAAAGCAAGTGATGAAGAATTGGGCATGCTATTTGGGGGATACATGAGCTCTGGGCAAAGAAGGGATGCCTACAAACCCAAGAGAGATGGCAAGCTTTCCTCTGTATGATGGGAAGGGTGTCTTTAAACTCAGAGAGGACTCAGAAGTCCAATCAACATTCACAGTTTTACACAGACTATCTTACATGCTTGAACGTCATAATACTTGAACTAAACATATTTGATACATTGTTAACATCACATATTTTGCACATGTCAGAAGAGAGTATGCTGTATTAGGAATAATCTTATAATGCATGACATTTGTTTGAAATAGTAATTAAAACCTTTCAAAAAACCACCAGACCCATATGACTGCACTTGTGAATTCTAATACTTAAGGAAGAAATTATACCAATTCTACGAAATCTCTTCAAAAAATGGAAGAGGATGGAATACTTCCCAACTCATTCTATGATGCCAGCATTACCCTAATACCAAAACTAGACAGAGACATTACAAGAAAACTATAGGCCAATTTCTCACATGAATACAGACACAAAAACCCTTAACAAATATAGCAAATTGAATCCATTAATCTATAAAAGTATAATATATCATGATCAAGTGGGGTTCATCCCAGGAATGCAAGGGTGGTTCAACATTTGTAAATCAATGTAATTCATCATATTAATCAATTAAATGAGAAAAACCATATGATCATATCAACAGATGATGAAAAAGCATTACATAAAATTCAACAACCATGACAGTTATTTGTGCTAATTCTCAGCAAACTAGGAATAGAACTTCTTTTGCCTAATAAAGGATATGTGCAGAAAACAACAACTAACATTATACTTAATAATGAAAGACTTGAACACTTCCCTCATAAAATCAGGAACAAGGCCAGGATGTCTTTTCTCATCTGTCCTATTTAACACTGTACTGGAAGTTCTAGCTAGTGCAAAAAGACATGAAAAAGAAATAAATGGCATACAAATTGGAAAAGTAGAAATAAACTGCCTTTATTTGCAGATGACATGACTGTCTATGTAGAAAACCCCAACGGGTTTACATGCAGGTTTAGCAAAGTCTTAAGAATACAAAGTCAGTATACAAAATTCAATTGTGGCCAGGCACAGTGGCTCACGCTTGTAATCCTAGCACTTTGGGAGGCTGAGGTGGGCAGATCACAAGGTCAGGAGTTTGCGACCAGCCTGGCCAACATAGTGAAACCCCGTCTCTTCTGAAAATACAAAAATTAGCTGGGCATGGGGGCACGTCCCTATAGTCCCAGCTACTCGGGAGGCTGAGGCAGGAGAAGCGTTTGAACCCAGGAGGTAGAGGTTGTGGTGAGCTGAGATCACACCACTGCACTCCAACCCGGGCAACAGATCAAGACTCCCTCTTAAAAAAAAAAAAAAAACCGGCTGGGTGCAGTAGCTCATGCCTGTAATCCCAGCACTTTGGGAGGCTGAGGTGGGCAGATTATAGGTCAGGAGATCGAGACTATCCTAGCTAACACGGTGAAACCCCGTCTCTACTAAAAATACAAAAAAAATAGCCAGGTGTGGTGGCGTGCACCTATAGTCCTAGCTGCTTGGAGGCTGAGGCAGGAGAATCACTTGAACCCGGGAGGTGGAGGTTGCAGTGAGCCAGGATTGCGCCACTGCACTCCAGCCTGGTGACAGAGCGAGACTCCATTTCAAAAGAACAAAACAAAACAACAACAACAACAAGTCAATTGCTATCCTATATACCAGAAAAGAACAACTGGATTTTGTGATAATAAAAAAAAAAGCCATTTACAATCGCAACCCCCCCCAACAACAACAAAAAGAACTAAGGTCTAAATCTAACAAAATATGTGCAGGATCTATATGCAGAAAACTACAAGATACAGATAAAAGAAATCAAATACTTAAATAAAAGAAGATATATTCTGTGTTCCTGGACTGGAAGACTGAACACTGTTCAGATGTCAGTTCTTCCCAGTTTGATTTACAGATACAATGCAATCCTAATCAAAATTCTAGCAAACCTTTTTTTTTGGTAGATAATGACAAACTGAGTCTAAAACTAAAAAGGCAAAGGTACTAGAATAGCTAAAACATTCTGAAAAGAACAAAGAAGACTAGATTTCAAGATTTTTAATAATGCTATGTTAATCAAGACAGTGTAGTACTGGTAAGGAACAGATTATAAATCAATAGAACAAAAGAGAGCTCAGAAATAAAACCACACAAATATTGTCAACTAATTTTTGACAAAAGTGTACAGAAAGTCAATTGCTAAAGGACGCTCTAACAAATGGTGTTGAAATAACTGGATGCCCATATGCAACAACAACAAAAAAAACCCAAAACCTATACTTTATTGTTTACACAAAAATAAATTAATTCAAAATGGATGATAGACCTCAATGTAAAAAGCAAAAGTACAGGCCGGGCGTGGCGGCTCACGCCTGTAATCCCAGCACTTTGGGAGGCCGAGGCGGGCAGATCATGACGTCAGAAGATCCTGGCTAACAAGGTGAAACCCCATCTCTACTAAAAATACAAAAATTAGCTGGCATGGTGGCGGGTGCCTGTAGTTCCAACTACTCGGGAGGCTGAGGCAGGAGAATGGCATGAACCCGGGAGGTGGAGCTTGCAGTGAGCCGAGATTGTGCCACTGCACTCCAGCCTGGGCAACCGAGAGAGACTCCATCTCAAAAAAAAAAAAAAAAAAAAAAAGCAAAAGTACAAAAGTTCTAGGAAAAAATATAGGTGAAAATCTGTGTGATCTTGGCTTTGGTGATAAGTTTTTACAGACAACAGTAAAATATCATCAAGAAAGAAAAAAATTGGCTGGGTGCAGTGGCTCAGGCCTATAATACCCGCACTTTGGGAGACCGAGGTGGGAGGACCACTTGACCCCAAGAGTTCAAGACCAGTCTAGGCCACATAGCAAGACCCTGTCTCTATTTTTAACTTAAATAATAAATAATTTTTTAAAAGTTAAAACTTTGTGCTAGGAGAGATTCTGCTGAGAGAATGAAAAGACCAGCCACAGACTAGAAGAAAATATCTAAAAATTATATATATGATAAATGACTTGTATCCAGAATACACACAAAAAAAATTCTTAAAATTCAACAGGAAAATAATCAGATCAAAAAATGAGTAAAAGTTCTGAATAGTGACTTGACCAAAGAAGATGGGCTGGGAAATAAACCTATGAAAAGAGGTTCTACGTAATTTGAAGTAGGGAAATACCAATTAAAGCCACGAGATACTATGCTACACATATTAGAGTGGCTAAAATCTAAAAAATGGTAATACCAAATTCTGATGCAGAGGTGGGGGCAACAGGAACTCTCTTACTTTTGAACTCCCACTTTTCACAACTAAAACCACCACCAAAAAATCAAATCATTTATGGAATAACTTTTGTAATGTGGACACAAATTCTTTCAAAAGATATTAATTCACCCAATAATTTTCCAAACAAGAAACTGAAAACCCACAGGGAGATAGCAAGTGAGATGCTAGGGTGGCGATAGGATGGGAGGCTTGACAGTGGGTGCTGGAGGCAATTTTGAAGCATAGGTGCATAGGGAGGGTCTCCGGGTAGCATTCAGCCTAGAAGGTGCTTTCTTCCCCCTACGTAGTGCTAAGGTAGGCCTTTCTAAGTAAAATTTCCAATTTACATAAAAGGTGAATTTAGCAAAGTTCCCACTCTATCTAAACAAAAATACAGCCTAAAGTGGGTAACCACAGAAAATAATATATATTTTTCATTTCAATCTTATATTTTTCATTTTAACCTGAAATATACAACTATACATACTCATTTGCCCATCTAATGATTTGAACCTAGGCCTTTTATTTGAACATGGTCCAAGGTTGAGGGCTTGATGCCATCTTTCTTGCAAAAGCCAGACCCAAAATAGACAGTCTAGAAAGCCCTAATTTACTTTTTAAAAATTTTCAAGTGGTGCAAAAATTTAAAGACAGTTATGAAGCAAACTGCAGAATCCATCTAGATGTTTATAATTACTTCCAATCTTTTAATAACTACTCATTGTGAAACATAAGATACATTTGAAAAATATATAAAATATAAATTCATAATTTAATGAGTTATTATAAAGCAAATATTATATATAATCACCTCCCAGATCACAAAGTAGCACCCTATCTGCATCCCAGAAGCCCCCGGGGGCCCCTTCCCATCACAACCTGCCATGACAGGTTGCCAGTGAGCCCTCCAGAATCTTCTGCACTGTTCATCTGACAAGAAGAATGCTTCTGCTTTGCATCTGAAGCTGATTCTGAACTTCAAGGCTACTGAGGAACTGCAGATCCAGAAGCTGAGTAGCCTTTGTAATGGTATGTCAGCTCTGATATAGGGAAATCATCCTCCCATGTGGTTTGGTGTGGACAGCCATGGGATGGATTAGCATGGAGTAAGTATCCAATTCATGGGATGCTGAAAACAGAACAAAGAAGATGGAAGAGAAAAAGGCTCCAGCCAGGATGAAAATGAACTTGGTTTGGAAAACATTGGCTGATGATAAATGGATGAGCAAAATGTGGTTTATCCGTATAATGGGATATTATTCAGCCTTAAAAAGGAAGTGACCCAGCGCAGTGGCTCACGCCTGTAATCCCAGCACTTTGGGAGGCTGAGGCAGGTGGATTACCTGCAGTCAGGAGTTTGAGGCCAGCCTGGCCAACATGGAGAAATACTTGTAAAAATACAAAAATTAGCCAGGCATGATGGCGCAGGCCTATAATCCTGGGAGGCTGAGGCAGGAAAATCGCTTGAACCTGGAAGGTGGAGGTTGCAGTGAGCCAAGATCACACCACTGCACTCCAGCCTGGAATGACAGAGCGAGACTGTCTCAAAAAAAAAAAAAAAAAAAAAGGAAGGGAATCCTGGTACATGCTAAACCTGGATGAAATTTGAAAACATTATGTTGAGTGAAATAACCCAGTCACGAAAAGACAATTCCCATATGATTCCACTCAGATGAAGTACTAGAGTACTCAGATTCACAGAGACAGAAAGTGGAATGGTGGTTGCCAGGGGCTGAGGGGAGGGAGAATGGGGAGTTAATATTTAATAGGTACAGAGTGCCGGTTTGAGAAGATGAAGAGTGCTGGAGAGGAAGGTGGTGACAGCTGCACCCACAACATGAATGGACTCAATACCACTGAACTGTAAACTAAAAATTAAGACGGTGACTCTTATGTGTATTTTACCACAATAAAGAACAAACAAGATAAAACTTCTTGCTCTCGGGAGCTCGTGGTCTTGCGGAGGTGGTGGGGGGAGATTTGCCGTATGATCAGATAAATTACAATATAATAGGGCATGTGCTCCATTATACCATGAATAAATTGTGTTTTAGGAGCCAGAGGGTGAACACAACTGTCACCATGGTTGAGGGCATGGGCTCTGGAGCCGCCTGCCTGGACTTCCCTCTTGCCTATGCTGCCTATGAGCTGTGTGCCTCAGTTTCCCCCCGTAGTGTATTCATTTTGCAGAACCTCCGTGAGGGTTCAATAAATCCATGCATGGAAAATGCCTAGAATGAGTAAATAGTAAATACACATAGTAAATATGAAAAAAAGTGCTTTTCATGTAATCAGCTCAAATTAGCTTTTTTTTTTTTTTTTTTTTTTTTTTTTTTTTTTTTTTTTTGAGATCGAGTTTTGCTCTTGTTGCCCAGGCTGGAGTGCAATGGCGTGATCTTGGCTCACCACAACCTCCGCCTCCTGGGTTCAAGGATTCTCCTGCCTCAGCCTCCTGAGTAGCTGGGATTACAGGCATGCACCACCACACCCAGCTAATTTTGTATTTTTAGTAGAGACAGGGCTTCTCCATGTTGGTCAGGCTGGTCTCGAACTCCTGACCTAAGGTGATCTGCCCACCTCAGCCTCTCAAAGTGCTGGGATTACAGGTGTGAGCCACTGTGCCCGGCCTCAAATTAGCTATTTCAGTATAGCTAATCAAGTTCAGACTAGGTGTGGTCATGCCTCAGGAATCACTTTGTGGTGACCTCTCTAGAGGGAGCCTGCAGCACCCAGTCTGTGTGTGCAGCTGCTGTCCTGGTGGGCATGCTGGCACTCAGTGAGCAACAACCCTCATGGACTAAACGGCCTGGTACAGACATGGCAGTCCTGGGGACACACGTTCTGACTTTGTTTACAACAGCGATGTCACATATCCTCCCTCACCAAATTCTTTCTGTGGGGAATTGCTCACACTTGCAACTGGGCTGGCTAAGATGCTTTCCTTACATGGTAGCCGAGGAGGAACACTTTCTAAGATCTGGGGAACGCTGCAGAACTTCACTTTTAAAGATTGCATCCTCTCACACCAGTCAGAATGGCTACTGATAAAAAAATCGGGCTGGGCACGGTGGCTCATCAGTACTTTAAGGGGCCAAGGTGGGAGGATTGCTTGATCCCAGGAGTTCAAGACCAGCCTAGGCAACATGGTGAGAATGCATCACTACAAAAAAATTTAGCTGGGCATGGTGGCACATGCCTGTAGTCCTAGCTGCTTGGGAGGCTGAGGTGGGAGGATCACTTTAGCCTGGGAGGTCAGAGCTGCATGAGCTATCATCATATCACTGTGCTTCAGCCTGGGTGACAAGGCAAGACCCTGTGTCAAAAAAATAAAAATAAAAAGTCAAAATATAACAGATGCTGGTGAGGTTGAGGAGAAAAGGGAATGCTTATACCCTGTTGGTGGGAATGTAAATCAGTAGAGCCACTATGGAAAGCGATTTGGAGATTTCTCAAAGAACTTAAAACAGAACTACCATTCAACCCAGCAATCCCATTACTGGGTATATATCCAACAGAAAATAAATCATTCTACCAAAAAGACAAATGCCCATGTATGTTCATTGCATCACTACTCACAATAGCAAAGACATGGAATCAACCTAGGTGTCCATCAGTGGTGGACCGGATAAAGAAAATGTGGTTGGCTGGGCGCAGTGGCTCACGCCTGTAATCCCAGCACTTTGGGAGGCCGAGGCAAGCGGATCACGAGGTCAAGAGATCGAGACCATCCTGGCCAACATGGTGAAAGCCCATCTCAACTAAAAATACAAAAATTAGCTGGGCATGGTGGCACGTGCCTGTAATCCCAGCTACTCAGGAGGCTGAGGCAGAAGAATCACTTGAACCAGGGAGTCAGAGGTTGCAGTGAGCTAGAATCACGCCACTGCACCCCACCTTGGCGACAGAGAGAGACTCTGTCTCAAAAAAAAAAAAGAAAAAAAGAAAATGTGGTACATATAAACACCATGGAATACTACACAGCCATAAAAGAGAATGAACTCATGTCCTTTGCAGAAACATGGATGCAGCTGGAGGCCATAATCCTAAGCTAACCCACATAGAAACAGAAAACCAAATATTGCATGTTTTCACTTATAAGAGGACACTAAATACTGGGTAGTCATGGATGTAAAGATGGGGACAATAGACACTGGGGACTATAAGAGAGGGAATGGAAGAAGGGAGGCAAGGGTTGAAAAACAACTGGGTGCTATACTCACTACCTGGGTAAGAGGATAAGTCATACCCCAAACCTCAGCAGCACGCCATATACCCATGTAACAAACCTGCACATGTATTCCCGGAATCTCAAGTAAAAGTTGAAATTATAAAAATAAATAAATTAAAGCTCTCATCCTTGCTACTATGTTACACCCAGAAACTTCTATTTACTTGAATATATACATATAAGAAAATGTTCCCTGCATAATCTAACTATAGAACTTGATGGAAGATTTATGGATTATTACTGCTGTCACTTCTGACTGGGTGTAGTTTAAAAGTGTCATGTATAATTCAATATATTATTTCTCTTTCTTTTTCTTTTTCTTTTTTTTTTTTTGAGACAGAGTCTCGCTCTGTTACCCAGGCTGGAGTGCAGTGGTGCTATCTTGGCACACTGCAACCTCCGCCTCCCGGGTTCAAGTGATTCTCCTGCCTCAGCCTCCCAAGTAGCTGGGATTACAGGTGTGCGCCACCATGCTCGGCTAATTGTTGTATTTTTCGTAGAGACAGGGTTTCACCATGTTGGCCAGGCTGGTCTAGGACTCCTGGCCTCAAGTGATCTGCCCACCTCGGCCTCCCAAAATGCTGGGATTACAGGCGTAAGCTACTGTGCCCAGCCCATATTATTTTTCAATCCACATCACGGTATTGAAAAACAAATGTAAGAATGTAGGAAATTTCTATTTCGTTGGTGGAATAAGCTGGTTAAAATGTTCATAAACACTCCTAAGTGACTTTAAGATTAATTATCATGTGTGTCAGCAGCTCCTCACAGACCATCCATACAAATAAAATCCCTGGCTCTGACAATTAGGACCATGATCTCATTCTCTTCCCAGCTAACTTCTATAGTGCATTAGACAAAAATTAAGACAAAGATAATAAATTTAAAAAGCAAGGCTGGGCGCAGTGGCTCACGCCTGTAATCCCAGAACTTTGGGAGGCTGAGGCAGGTGGATCACGAAGTCAGGAGTTCGAGACCAGCCTGGCCAACATGGTGAAACCCCATCACCACTAAAAATACAAAAATTAGCCATGTGTGGTGGTGGGTGCCTGAAATCCCAGCTACTTAGGATTTTGAGACTCCATCTCAAAAAAAAAAAAAAAAAGTGAGAGATTAAGAAAGTGTTAAAACCCAGCTACTCGGGAGGCTGACGCACGAAAATCGCTTGAAACCGGAAGGTGGAGGTTACAGTGAGCCGAGATCGCACCACTGCACTCCAGTCTGGGCAAAAAAGCAAAACGCCATCTTAAAATAAATAAATAAATAAATAAATAAATAAATAAATAAATAAATAAATAGCAAATATTAATTACAACACTCCAAAGAAAAATGTCTTCTGCATAGAATATAATCTTCCAACAAGGTCTCATTGTATCTTTATCCTTACTGATCTCTCTGTTGGTACTGGTTAGTTTTGTTGTTTCTGAAAGGAGGTCCCTGCTACTCCACCCTGGTCAGATGTGTAAGTTTCCTCACTCCTTTTTAAATTCCCTGGACTTGTAAATACACAATAGGGATATGCTTCTTAAAGATTTGTTGGGACATTTTTTGCTTGTGTGACTACATTTTAAAGTATGAATTCAACCCCTTTAATGGTTAAAGTTTTACTTCTTTTTGAGTAAGTTTTGGAGAAATATTTACATTCAATATTTGAAAAAATATATTTATATTTTTCTAGAAAACTGTCTATTCTGTTTCAGAAATATACTGGCATAGCACTGTTCATGGTGTTGAGCTTTCTACAATAGCTGTACTTTTACTTTCTTATTTCTTAGACTCCCCACATCCTCTGAGGGTTATCAAAATATAACTCACTGTTATTTCAACTTAGATTTTCCTGATCGCTAATGAGATTGAACATCTTTAAAAATGTCTATTGGACATTTGTGATCTTCTTCTGTGACTTGTCTATTCTAGCCTTTGATAATTTCCTGCTAGGTTGTCTTTTTATTACTGGTTAGCAGAAAGCTGTGCGGGGGTTTTTGCTTTGTTTTTGAGACAGAGTCTCACTCTGTCACCCAGGCTGGAGTGCAGTGGGGTGATCTTGGCTCACTGCAGCCTCGACCTCCTGGGCTCAACCAATCCTCCCACCTCAGTGTCCCAGTTAGCTGGGATCACAGACATGCAACATCACACTTGGCTAATTTTTAAATGTTTTGTAGAGATGAGGTCTTGCTATGTTGCCCAGACTGGACCCCAACTCTGGGGCTCAAGTGATCCTCCTGCCTCAGCCTCCCATAGGTGAGCCACCATGCCTGGCTAGAAATTTTTAATAGATTACCTATCTTGTCTTTGCTCTTTCTGCAGTTTCATTATAATGGGTCTAGATGAATACTTTCTTTTATTCATCCTGCTTGAGATAAATGAACAATCTGTGAACTCTTGTCTTTCATCATTCTGGAAAAATTTCAGGTGTCTTATCTTCAAATATTGTTTCCACTCCATTCTTTCTATCCTTTTCATCTGGAATTCACTGTGGGCATGGGGTATGGCCATCGTCTGATCTTTTGTTTTGTCTATGTCTCTTAAGCTCTGAGACAGACAGTATTAGATAGACCAACAGTCATTCCCAAGCTCTCTCTCCCTTGCAGACTTCCCACTAAAGAAGCTGAAAAATGTTATATGTTCCCTTCCTCAAATGCCCTTGCAGCCTGGGACCATGTAACAGAGTACTGCCAATGAGCCAGAGGAACCCGGGGAGCCTTTTACTTTTATTCTTTAAAGGGAAAAAATAGGAGGGACTTGTCCTATCTCTTCTTCTTCTTCCTGCCCTGCAGGTGGAAGTGATGTCTAAAGTTTGGCAGCTAAAAGGAATCAGCCACACAGGAGCAAGTATGGGAAAAAGCCAACAGATTAAAGATAGTGAGCATGGAGAGGAGACACTCTGGGGCCCTGATTACAACACTGAGTGGTGAACCAATCCTGAAACTACTTTTGTTAAAAAAGAAAATTAACATTTTTAATGGTTTAAGCAACTGTTGGTTTCTTCAAGGTAAACACATACTAACTCAACCCCTCTATTATATTTTCTATTTTTTTAACATCTCTTTTATATTCTGAGTAATTTCCCTATATTTATTTTCCAGTTCATTAGTTCTCTCTTCTCCTGCATCTGATCAGTTTGGCAACACATCTCATTGTGGTTTTAATTCCAAATTTTCATTTCTAGAAGTGTTATTTGATTCTTTTTCCAAATTTCTTTTTTAAATAGAATCATTCCTTCCTTGTGGTTTCTATTGCTCCCTTTATCTCTTTAATATGTTTAAATGCAGTTTTTTTGTAGTCTTTTATTATTTATCATCTCAAGTTCTGGTAGGTAACCCTTTCATTTGCTGTATTTGCTGACTAGCTCAAGTAGATAATTTTCTCAAGTGTTTTGTCATTTTTAAAGCAGCTGTTGTGTACTATAAGCCCAGGGGCTTCCTGTATCTGAGAGCATAATCTAAGGTCTCTATGCAGCATAGATATTATAAATCTGGACTCCAAACCTCATCTGGCCTGGTTTTCTTTCCTCATAAGAGACTTTCTCTCTTTTTCTCTCTCTCTCCTTTTTCTCTCTGCCCATACCCAAAAAACACCAGGTAGAGACCAGCTTCCTTATAACCTCCCTGGACTGGCAGGTGGAGTTGCAAAAATTTCTGCTTTTACTAAAAAGAGCAGCATGTTGTGAGCCTTGGCTTTACACAGGGGTCTTGGTACTAATGCTGTGTTTATGGGAGTGCAGGGCTTTGTCTCTTTTTCCTGTGTGGGCAAACACTGGGTTCCCCAGGTGTGTTCCTCAATCCTCCCTCTCTATGCTTCCCTAAGACCGAGGGCCCGGATGCTCTCCTCCACTCTGACAGCTTTAAATACCATCGCTGTGCCTGCCCTCTCCAACATAGCAGCCACATGACGTGGCTATTTTAATTAAAATTAATTAAAATTAAAATTGGAATCAAAAATTCAGTCTTCAGACACACTAGCCATATTTCAGGGACTCAAGACCCCATGTGGCTGGTGGCTGCCAGGAAGGCAGCACAGATACAGAACACTTCCATCGTCTCAGGAACCTCCATTAGATGGCATGGATCATGGATGACCCCCAGATCTGTGTTTCCAGCTCTGCTCTCCCATCCCGGCTCCGGATTTGTCGTGCAATCGCCTGCCTGCCATCATCACCTGCATATTTCACAGCACCTCAGACTCCACATGCTTTAAATAAATACAACCTGGCCGGGCGCGGTGGCTCACGCTTGTAATCCCAGCACTTTGGGAGGCCGAGGCGGGCGGATCACGAGGTCAGGAGATCGAGACCACAGTGAAACCCCGTCTCTACTAAAAATACAAAAAATTAGCCGGGCATGGTGGCGGGCGCCTGTAGTCCCAGCTACTCGGAGAGGCTGAGGCAGGAGAATGGCGTGAACCCGGGAGGCGGAGCTTGCAGTGAGCCGAGATTGCGCCACTGCACTCCAGCCTGGGCGACAGAGCGAGACTCCGTCTCAAAAAAATAAATAAATAAATAAATAAATAAATAAATACAACCTTTCCCCCAGAATGTTTAATAATCCTGTCCAGTCTGCTTCATGAACAAAGCACCCCACAGAAAAGTAATTTAAAGATTTTAATATTCTGTGATGGTTAATTGTATGTGTCAAATTGGATAGGCATGGTACCCAGATATTTGGCCAAATATTATTTTAGATGTTTCCGTGAAGGTGTTTTTTAAAATGAGCTTAACATTTAAATGTTAACATTTAGTTTAAATTAGTAGACTTATTAAGTCTACTTAGATGAGGACCATCTAATCATGTGGATGGTCCTCATCTAATCAGTTGAAGGCCTTCATAGAAAAACACTGACCTCGCCCAAGAAGAGGAATTTTGTCAGCAGACGGCCTTCACACTCAAAGCATCAACTCTTTCCTGATTCTAGCCTGCTGGCTTACCCTGAAGATTTTGGAGTTGCTAGCTTCTATACTCTTGAGCTAACTTCTTAGAATAAATCTCTCTCCCCTCACCACTACCCCCAATATCCTACTGATTCTGCTTCTCTAGAGAACATCTTAAAAAATTAAATTACTTTGCTTAGTTATTGTCATTACCATGACCATTCTTTGGACTTTATTTAAATCCTGATGTGGGGTAATCAAAACAGAGCTTTTAAACATATCTATGCCCTCCCCATCTCAGAAAATGGCCCTGTCCAACCAGACACCAGGGTGTTGTCTTTGACTCCTTCCTCTCCTCCTCCCCTACAACCAATCTGTCACTAAGTCCAGTTGATTCTAAGACATATTTAGAATCTTTCTATGTCTTTCCATCTGCGTTGCTACCACCCTCGTGGTTACTGGGTGAGGCCAAACCTGAGCCATGGAAGCTCTGCAGGCCCTGCCCCCTTGGACTCCCTGGATCAGCACAGCCTCTCTGGCCCCACTAAGCGCATCCAGCCAACCGGCTTTCTTCCATGTCCTGGACCACACCAAGGTGTTTCCTGGCTGCAGCTACTCCTTCGCCCTGGCTCCACACTGCTGCCTCCTCCACCTTCTGACACTGGTTTTGACATCACTGCCACTGTCTCCCTGGTCTAAATGTGATCCCTGTCACTCACTCTCACAGCACTGAGTTTCTCTCTGGGCTCTTTGACGACTTATCCTTGTTCATTAATTACTTGTTATAAAGTCTACCACTTGCTTGTCTGTGTAGTTCATGAGGGCATGAGAGTTCAGAGTTCATGAGTTCAGAGGACATGTCTCTATTGCTGACTGCTGTCTTATTACGGTGCCCGGTCCTTGGCAAGAAATTCTTGAGTGACCGAGTGTAGGGCCCAGCACAGCATTTTCCAAAGTATGTTCTGTGGGACATATTGTAGGATGTTCTAGGTCAGGGGCTGGCAAACTGCTGCCCATGGGCCAAACAAATCTGGCTTATAGCCTGTTTTCATATAATAAAGTTTTGCTGGGACACAGCCATGCCCATTCATTTACAAAGTGTCGAAGGCCTCCTTAGCCTGATGGTAGAGTTGAATAGTTGCAACTGAGACCAACTGACCCACTGAGCCTATTACGTGGCCCTTAACAGGGAAAATCTGCCAACCCTTGTTACGGTGATTGTAGTAAAATAAACAAAAGTTAAGAGGTTATGTGGATCTGATCTATGTTGGGTTAAACAGTCACACAGATTTCTTAATGTAGGACTTCTTGAAGTCTTTAATGTGTTAATAGGCACTGTGCTGTCTACAAATGTCATGTAATATACAGTGTTCCAGCAGGGAATGTTTTGTTGGTGCTTGCTGGTTCTTTGGAATAGGCTTTGAAAAATGCTGGCCAAGATCTTGAAACATGAAGGTGAGATTCCAGCGGGGCCTTCTCTGGAAAGCAGTGATAGGAACTTATCAGTGGCTACAGTGGGGAGCAAGAAAGGGAGGAGGGAAGGAGGGAGGGAGGGAGGGAGGGGAGGAGGGAGGGAGGGAGGGGAGGAGGGAGGGAGGGGGGGGAGGAGGGAGGGAGGGAGGGAGGGAGGAAGGAAGGAAGGAAGGAAGGAAGGAAGGAAGGAAGGAAGGAAGGAAGGAAGGACTGATTATCTTAAGGGGCTGGAGTGTAGTGTCCACTCTGAATGATAACATTTAGAATTTATGTACAAGATTTATTGGGAGGAAAAAGCAGAGCAAAAACAGAAAGAAACTTAACTGATTATTTTTCCCCAGGGAAATGGTACTCATTGCAAATTATCTCTAACTTTCCCTAGGATATAAATACCTTAGAGATATTTCTCAGTAGGATATGGGACTTTTTGATAGAAGGAAGTCTCAGATATAAAAAAGGTTAACATTCCAAGCATCTCCAAAATTAGTTAGGTCTCTAAGAGAGCTTAGACAAATATTGTGTAATATACAGAATTTTATTTCCCTCAATGCAGCAAAAGTCATTTGAGAAAAATGAAGATATTGAATTGCACATGGGAAGGTAAAATCCTAATTTTAGTGCATATCCAAGAATATCTTCCCAGAGTGTTGAGGTTGTACTGAAGTTCCCGACGGGGGAATGTAGAGACAGTACTCATGAATAATGCAGCAGGACGGGGCAAAGCCAAGCCACAGAGCCCACGGCATTTGCTTCTAGAAGATGCTTTCGCTTGCCTTGATTGCCTGGTTACTTGCCTTGCCTTGGTTACTAACATTTCATAAAGACATCAATCACTGTGGGGGAGAAGCTGCAGGGTACACACTGAATTGTGTACTGTGCTAAATTCCACTGAGGACACAGTTGGATTCGTGGCTGCATTCCCAGTACTTCTTCACCTTTGCCAAGGTCCTCTAGGTGCCTCCATGAGGTGTCTATTAATGAATTGACTCTGTGTACACTAATTGCTCAAGTCAAAAAATAAAAAAAAAGGAAGAAAAAAGCAAAGCTTCTTGGGAAGGAGGCAGGAGACTGATTAGAAAATGCTGTATGGGCCAGGCATCATGGCTCATGCCTATAATCCCAGCAGTTTGGGGGGCTGAGTCAGCTGGATCACTTGAGGTCAGAAGTTCGAGACCAGCCTGGCCAACATGACGAAAAAATTTGGCTGAGCACGGTGGCTGACACCTGTAATCCCAGCATTTTGGAAGGCCAAGGCGGGTGGATCACCTGAGGTCTGGAGTCTGAGACCAGCCTGGCCAACAGGGCAAAACCCTGTCTCTATTAAAAATACAAAAATTAGTCAGGCGTGGTGGTGCCTGTCTGTAATTCCAGCTACTCAAGCTACTCCTGCTGAGGCAGGAGAATCGCTTGACCCCGGGAGGCAGAGGTTGCAGTGAGCCTAGATCACGCCACTGCACTCCAGCCTGGGCAACAAGAGTGAAACTCTGTCTCAAAAAAAAAAAAATTAGGCCAGGTGCAGTGACTCACGCCTGTAATACCAGCACTTTGGGAAGCAGGGGTGGGCGGATCACCTGAGGTCAAGAGTTCAAGACCAGCCTGGCCAACATGGGAAAACCTCGTCTCTACTAAAAATACAAAAAAAAAAAAAAAATTAGCTGGGCATGGTGGTGCATGCCTGTAGTCCCAGCTACTGGGGAAGGCTGAGGCAGGAGAATTGCTTGAACCTAGGAGGTGGAGGTTTGCAGTGAGCCAAGATCATACCACTGAACTTCAGCCTAGGCGACAGAGGGAGATTCCATCTCAAAAAAAAAAAAAAAAAAAAAAAGCTGGGCGTTGTGGTGCACGCCTGTAATCTCAGCTACTCAGGAGCTGAGGCAGGACAGTCACTTGAACCCAAGAAGTGGAGGTTGCAGTGAGCCGAGATCACGCCACTGCACTCCACCCTGGGTGACAAAGCGAGACTCCATCTTGAAAAAAAGAAAAAAGTGCTGTACATTCATTCTTGCAGGAACCAGCTGTCTCAGGCTGATGGCGATCTAAACAGCCTCATTCCCAGGATCTCTCTGGGGTTTTCCCAATAGGTCTTTATTATTACAGCTGTGGAATCAGTTTGAGTTTTTGGGAAAATGTAACAGTTTACAGATCACAGAGGATAAAAGCAGCTCATTCCTCACTGGAGCTCAGCATGTGCAATAAGAGCCCAGGGAGGACCACACTTACATTAAAGGTCTGGTTAGAGAGAATACAAAGCAAATGCACACATAAGCGGGTTCGTGTGAAATCTCAGCAAATGCAGCCTGTGCTCCTTCCCTGCTGTGTATTCAGTGTTCAGTCCTTGCCTGGGACAGACATATACACATATCCAATTTTATTTATTTATTATTTATTTATCTATTTTGAGACAGAGTCTCACTCTGTCACCTAGGCTGGAGTGCAGGTGGTGCAATCTCGGCTCACTGAAACCTCTACCTCCCAGGTTCAAGCGATTCTCCTGCCTCAGCCTCCTGAGTAGCTGGGACTACAGGCGCCTGCCACCGCGCCCACCACCACGCCCGGCTAATTTTGTATTTTTAGTAGAGATGGGGTTTCACCATGTTGGCCAGGCTGGTCTTGAACTCCTGACCTCAGGTGATCTGCCTGCCTTGGCCTCCCAAAGTGCTGGGATTACAAGCATAAGCCACTGCACCCAGCCACAGATATCCAATGTTAGTACCTCTGTTCCAATCTCAGGCTGTCTGGTAAACCTCGAGTGGCCTCGTCCTGCACATGGAGAGCACAGCCCTTGGGCATGGGCTTGTGGAGACCTGCACATAGGCTCCTGGGTCCCCTCTCTTCATAGCATCCTCCTTTCTAATGCCCCATTCCATAAAATGGGCTGCTTCAGCTGCCCTCTCTCATCACCGCCTTCTTAGCCAGTGGGGCTGCTGTGCTCTGCTCAGAGGCCAGCTCCCTGCACTGGGAGCTGGATATTGTTCCCAGGCAGAGAGCTGGTGAGCTGGCCATCACTGCAGGAGTTTCCCTTCTCTCAGGGATTAGTCCCACACTGCTTGTTTCCTAGAGATGAGTTCCAGATGGCTAAGCTTAAAAACCAAAATTATAACATTATAAAAAAAAATACAGAAGAACTAAGATTATAATCCTGGGGAAAGAAAGCCATATAAGGCACAAAATACAAAAAAATAAAAATAAATAAAATAAAGGACTGAGAAATTTGACTACAAAAAACTAAGTTTCTGTATGACAAAATTAAAACCAGTATATATATAGCAAATGACTAATATCCAGAATATATTCCTATAATCACTAAGAAAGAGATAGATAACTCAAGTAAAAATTGGCAGGGAAATGAACCAGTAACATACTGAAGAGGAAACACAAATAGTCTGAAATGTACGAAAAGATGTTCAGTCTCATAGAAAATGAAAATGGTAAAGTATCATGTTCACTCACTAGACTGGCAAAAATTTAAAAAGACTCTTAATCTATAGCGTTAATGAAGATGTGGGGAAATGGGTAGTCTTATATTGGTTGATGGGAACATAAAATGGTACAGGCTTTTAAGAAGGCAACTGGAAGTATTTTTTAGAAAATGAAAATACGATTTGACCCAGTAATATCACATCTAGGTGTCCAGTGTAGAGGAAATGGACAAGACACACCCACAACGACATTTACTGCAGCATTACTATTCAAAACGGGGAACTGAAAATATCTGAATTATCTATCAATTAGGCTAAGAGAACTTTTATTTATTTATTTATTTTTTGAGACAGAGTCTTGCTCTGTTGCCCAGGCTGGAATGCAGTGGCATGATCTTGGCTCACTGCAACCTCCACCCCCCGGGTTCAAGCGATCCTCTTGCCTCAGCCTCCCAAGTAGCTAGGATTACAGGCGCATGCTACCACACCCAGCTAATTTTTGTATTTTTAGTAAAGACAGGATTTTGCCATGTTGGCCAGGCTAGTCTCGAACTGCTGAGCTCAGGTGATCCACCCACCTCGGCCTTCTAAAGTGCTGGGATTACAGGCGTGAGCCACCACATCCAGCCTAGACTGAGTAAATATTTAAAAAAATTTTATAAAAAACATCTATTACTCCATTTGCTAATCTTCAGACATTCCTGTAAAGCTCATGGCAAAACTGATGCTCTGATTTTTGATGGGTTTGCTATATGCAGCACCTTCTAGGTACTTGATGTTTTTCACTAATTATTTGATACATGTCAACCTAAAAGGTTGGACCTGTGCATTTCTACATTTCCTAATGTGGTCAAAGAGGTCTGGGAAGGATAGAGAATAGCAAATTAATAGATTTAGTATCCAAAAAGATTTCGATATGCCAGAAATAGGAACCAAATTAAGTGAGCTGACATTTGATTCTTCTTCATCTTAATGTGCGAGTGTTTAAATTTTTTCACATTGACCAGCTATTACTTTTACAAATTACGCATTTATAAAAATAATACACATGATTAAAAATATTAGTGGCGGGCTGGGTGTGGTGGGTCATGCCTGTAATCCTAGCACTTTGGGAGGCCGAGGAGGGTGGATCACCTGAGGTCAGGAGTTCGTGACCAGCCTAGCCTGGCCAACATGGTGAAACCTTGTCTCTATTAAGAATACAAAAATCAACTAGGTGTGGTGGCGGGCACCTGTAATCCCAACTACTGGAGAGGCTTAGGCAGGAGAATCGCTTGAAACTGGGAGGCGGAGGTTGTAGTGAGCCGAGATAGCGCCACTGAACTCCAGCCTGGGCAACAAAGTGAGACTCTGTCTCAAAAAAAAAAAAAAAAAAAATATATATATATATATATATATATATATATATATACACACACACATATATATGTATATGGCAATGTGTGTATATATATATATACACACACATATATATGTATATGGCAATGTGTATATATATATATATGGCATCACATATAGCTAAAACAGGCCAATGTGGATTCCAAAGTCATGAATAAATAAGAGTTCTAGTAATTATATGATTCTGTGTCAAACAAATCGTGAGAGACTGTCTTCTCCTTTTTATTCCAAAAATTTTGAAGAAGACTTGGCTGTAAATGAGGGAAGCAAGATGCAATTAAATCCTTGCTAGAAAGGCAGACCTTAATGTTTTTACCTTATGTGATAGGTTAAAGATGTCTACAGATTCTGGGACATCCTCCATTTAAGAGACGGAATCCAATTCTTTTCCCCTTGAATCTGGGCTGGCCTTAACAATTTGCTTGAATGAGGAGTAAGTGACTTGGGACTCAGAAGGCCAGTTCCTAAGAAGCTTGAAGTTCCTACCCAGGATTCTTGGAATGCTCTCTTGGACCCCTGAGGCTCCTGGGGTGTGTGGAAATTCACGCTGGCCAAGTATACAGGCTGCATGGAGAGAGATGGTGACCCCACTGTCCCAGCCGCAGCCATGAGGGCTGGTGACCAAGGAGCAGACGGCAGTCATGCCCAAACAAAATGAACACTGTTGTTAATTCTAACCCACTGTGTTTCAGGGTGGTTTGCTCTACAGCTATAGCAACCAGAACACCTGATCTGACTTCTTTCATATCTGCTGCAAAGGAGTGAATCACATCTCTGTGGTGGTGGAAAGCAACCTATTGTCCCCCAAGCAAATAACTCTGGGGTTCCTTGGAATTCTTTTCCAATTCTGATGCTGTTCATATTATTGTTTTAGTCACCTTATTTTATATGGCTCATTATCTCCCAAATCAAGTTTGGCAACTTCTGCTTTTTTTTTGTTGATGGAGTCTTTGCTCTGTCGTCCAGGCTGGAGTGCAGTGGCACGATCTCGGCTCATTGCAAGCTCCGCCTCCCGGGTTCATGCCATTCTCCTGCCTCAGCCTCCCGAGTAGCTGGGACTACAGGCCTCCATCAACAAACCCGGCTAATTTTTTGTATTTTTTTTTAGTAGAGACGTGGTTTCACTGTGTTAGCCAGCATGGTCTCAATCTCCTGACCTCGTGATCTACCACCTCAGCCTCCCAAAGTACTGGGATTACAGGCGTGAGCCACCGTGCCCAGCCTGCTTATCTTTTAAAATTTAAAAAAATACAGACCTCCTCAACCCACTCAGTTCAATGTCATTACTACTCTGAAACATGAGTTGCAGGGGCCATGCTCATGGTTGTTTCCATTGTGTCTTCCCTTCCGCAGTGCTAGGGTGGGCAGAATGACATGTGAAGGGGGCCTTCATAACACCTTTCCAATCGGATAGGGCAACCTGCCTTCATCAGCACTCTTTCTTTAAACTTTCTTCTTGTTTGTTCTTCCATGTGAATTTTTAATTATTTTAAGTTCAAGAATAAAGAAAGTCTGTTGGGATTTCAATTGGAGATTAATTTGGAATAATTCGCTTTTTAAATGGTTCCTCTCACTATCTGCACTGACGGCACTGAGGGTTTGAGACTGGGAAAGAGGAGACAGTGACCATGGTGAGCTGGTCCAGGAAGGAGTGCCCTTCCCTTTACTCCTCTGTGGGTGACAGCCTTCCCATGGCAAGAGGATGGCTATGTCCCAGAGATGTTCAGGTGGATGCTGCATAGCCTCTCCCTGGAGACAGAATCACAGGAGATTTACATCTCAGGAGTGGCTAGAGCCCCATCTTTCTTACTTCCTCTGTTTTCATTTGACAAACACTCAGGAGTCCCCACCTGCAGCGTTTCCTCCCTGAGGTTCCCTGGCTTTGGCATCGTGACACAGGGTCTGGTTGCCTTGCAAGCACGGGCCAACACCTCCTGCCCCCTGGCTGGGTCCATTTCCTCTGGCCCACCAGCAGCTCAGGCAGTGGTGGCCTTGCACAGCACCTGAAGGCAGGCGAAGCCCAGCGGCTCAGCAGGGGCCTCTGGTTCTTCTGTGGCATCCTGAGAGCAGGTCTTCTCTGTGCCCTCAGTTCAGGACCCACACGATTCCCTGCCATCTTCTGTCCCCAGGACCATGCTCCCAGCCTCTGGACAAATACTTTCCTGGAATTTTCTTTCCCTCCTTTCTTCTTCTGCCTTTCTGTTAAGTTGGCTACCTCATTTTCATAAATTCCACTCTTCTTCCTTGCTTGCTGCTTCTAAAAAAGGTCATAGCTATGCACAGCTCTGCTGGCTCCTCTCCTCCTGGAGTCACCCAGGGTCAGTGGAGTGGAAGCACCCCTAAGCCCCATCCTGCTCCTTGCTGAGCATTTACCTGTGTCCAGAAGCTCCCCCAAGGAAACGCTGGAGACACCTTCTCATGAGCCACCTGCACGACTCACTAGCAGTTCAGCCCTCAAGGCTGGGAGTAGAGTCCACACAAACATTTCCAAAGCCCTCCATGCATGAGGGGCTGAGGAGTACACCTGCAGGGAAGTGTGGTCCTACCGCACGTGGTTCACCCGTGCTGTGGCACAGGCATGCAGGACAGCCTGAGGTTGGGGTGTACAGGAGGCAGGATGAACTCTGGGGCTTCAGGAAAGGGCGAGCCACTACAAGATTCCTCATGGAGTTCTGGGAGCCCGGGAAACAAAAGTCTGGTTCATTCTTTCTTTTATAATAAGTCCTCACTTAATGTCACTGAGAGGTTCTTGGACACTGTGATGTTAAGTGAAATGGTGATGTGCTGCGTGACAAAACCAGTTTCACTGTAGGCTAACTGATATGAGCCACAGTTGAGTTCCCATGGCTTATGGTATGTGGTTTCACCCAAAGCTGCAGTTTCCAGGAACCAACTGGCCACGCTAAGAACTGAACTGACATCAAATTGAATGAAGCCCCTGGCTAACCTAAATGTCCACTGCTCTGAAGAGTAACAAACCAGCCCAAACTGTGACCAGCTCCTCCTTCTCTCATTAAAGCAACTCAGTGTGACTTCAGGAAAATGACTCAACTTTTCTGCCTTTAGTTTTCTCATCTCTCAGATGAAGTGGCTAGATTAAGTTAGTGGTTCTGAAATAAACAGTTACGAAAACTGTTCTTCCAATTTCACATTTCTGCAGAGGTTTATTTTTTGTTTTTGTTTTTTGTTCTTTTGTTTTTTTTTGATACGGAGTCTTGCTCTGTTGTCCAGGCTGGAGCGCAGTGGCATGATCTCGGCTCACCGCAACCTCTGCCTCCCGGGTTCAAGCAATTTCCGTGCCTCAGCCTCCTGAGTAGCTGGGACTACAGGCACATGCACCACGCATGGCTAATTTTTGTATTTTCAGTAGAGTCAGAGTTTCACCATGTTGGCCAGGCTGGTCTCGAACTCCTGACCTCAAGTGATCTGCCCACCTCGGCCTCCCAAAATGCTGAGGTTACAGGCGTGAGGCACCATGCCTGGCCTGTAGAAGCTTTTTTAAAGGTACGGTTTGCAAACCGCAAAATCCAGTGATCTTTTATTTTACAACCTCTGTCTATGTTTTACCTTGCATTGTCCCAAAGAACAGCCAGCAGCCACACATGGCTGTTTGAATTAGTTAAAATCTTAAACAAATTTACAAGAAAAAAACAACCCCTTTAAAAAGTGGGCAAAGTACATGAACAGACACTTCTGAAAAGAAGACATTCATGTGGCTGAGAAACATATGAAAAAAAGCTCAACATCACTGATTTAGAGAAATGCAAATAAAAACCAAAATGAGATACCATCTCACACCAGTTGGAATGGCGATTATTAAAAAGTCAAGAAACAATGGATGCTGGCAAGTTTGTGGAGAAAAAGGAATGCTTTTATGCTGTTGGTCAGAGTGTAAATTTGTTCATTCATTGTGGAACACAGTGTGGCAATTCCTCAAAGACCTAGAAGCAGAAATACCATGTGACCTAGCAATTTCATTTCTGGGCATATGCCCAAAAGAATATAAATCATTCTATCACAAAGATACAGGCATGCATATGTTCACTGCAGCACTAGTCATAAGAGCAAAGACACAGAATCAGCCCAAATGCCCATTAATGATCGACTGAATAAAGAGAATATGGTACATATACACCATGGAATTCTATGCAGCCATAAAAAGGAACGAGATCATATCCTTTGCAGAGACATGGATGAACCTGGAAGCTATTATCCTCAGCAAACTAATGCAGGAAGAGAAAACCAAACACTGCATTTTCTCACCTATAAGTGGGAGTTGAATGATGGGAACACATGGACACATGTGCGCGAACAACACACACTGAGGCCTGTCTGGGGGCATGGAAGGAGTGAGAGCACCAGGAAGAATAGCTAATGGATGCTGGGCTTATTCTTAGTAAGAATTAAGATGGGTGATGGGTTGATCTGTGCAGCAAACCACCATGGCACATGTTTACCTATGTAACAAACCTACACATCCTGCACATGTACCCCAGAAGCTAAAAGTTGAAGAAAAACAATTTTAATAAATTTTAAAATTAAAATTCAATTTCTTAGTCACATTAGCCACCTTTTAAGTGCTCAGCAGCCACCTGTGGATAAGGTTCAGCCAGCACAGATCTAGAACATTCCCATCATTACAGAAGGTTCTACAGGACAGCGCTGCCCCGCACTTACACAAACATACATGCATAGTTCCCCTCTTTTATGCAGATGGCAGCAAGTTCTACTCCCTTACCAAGATATACAGAGCTAGGTCCTTCATGACATCTGGAGGAACAGTTTCAGTGTGGAGGCCAAGGGACTGGATGCTGGGCCCAACAGCAGGAGTTCAGTCCCAGGTCTGACCCTTACTAAAGTGTGACTCTGAGCAGTCATGGGGCCTCTTACTGCTTTAATTTCATATTCATAAACTGGATATAAAATGCCTAACTCATGGGATTGTGGTCAAGACCAAATGCACTTAGACAATGTCGGTCACATGGTAAATATTTCATCACTGCTAGCTTTACTTCCGTCACCATTGCCTACCTCACTCTGATGACACATGCAGGTCCATCACATGGATGGAGACAGCAGGCATTTAGGGTGTTTCTAGTCTTTTGTTATCACAAACACTACTGCAATAATTATCCTCCTAAGCACGTCTCTACACACAGGTGGAATCCATTTTGACGGATTCTGCCAAATTGCCCTCAAAGAGGTTCTTCCACCTTAGACTCTGCCTCCCAACAACACACGTGAGACTGTGTCCCTCCACCATACAGCATGTGCCCTTTGATGACCGGCTTCTTTTTACTCAGCACAGGCCCATCCGTGTTGTGGTGTGTGTCAGCCACACTGCTTCTGCATCCACCCATCCACCTTCTTCTCTCAATGCCCCAATCCCTATCACGGTTCAGGAGTTGTGGGTTTCCTCCTGTCCTCCAGAACCACAGTTGTGGCTGAGAGACCACCTGCCACCATGGCTCGAAAACCCTTTCCAACACTGTATTAAACCCATATTCCTGGCCTATGTGGAAAGACATTAAGTCATAAGTTAATCCACAGTTTTAGAAAACATGATTTTGTTCACATTACAATGTTCCAGCACTCCAAAGAGAACATTTTTAGTAAGTGAAAAGTTTTTAAAGGAAACAGCACTTCTATATTTTTGGATGTGCTTACTAAGAAAATAATATGTAATAATTAAAGAATTAGTTCTAAGGAATTTTGTTCCAAGATTAAGTTTATACTAGAAAAGTAAACTTCAGCCCCCTGTTAACCTCTTATCCTTAGAAAGGCTGAATTCAGCCTCTAAAATCATAAGTGTCTTGTGGTGAAATTACTTTTCTTTCCCAAATGGACAACATTTCATGAGTAAGGGAATGGAAAAAATGCTCAGTGCAGATTCACGTGGGACTGTAATTATCTAAATAGGCTCACCTGCTGTCCTGGGGGGATGGAGAGGGAAAAGCAGCAAATATCAAGGCCTCCTTTTTCTGAATGGTGACATGATGGTTTTGGTGTTGGGTGGTGTCATGCTGCAGCACCAGCTGCTGGCATATTTGACCTACTGAGTCAAACCTGAGACAAACGGCCCATGGGAGGAAAGAAGACAAAGAAACTTGACAATCACCCTCAGTCTCCAGGAGGAGGACACATTCTGACAATATTTTATTTTGAAAATCCTATTTTTCCTTCCTAAAGCTGGCATGACATCTAGTATTTCTATTTATACCGAAAAAAGTGTAAATGGGCAGTTTTGATATAGATACTTCCTTCAAATGACCCTGGAAAGCCAGAAAATGAGGCTAACTCATGATAAGAACCTTTCTTTTGTTTTAGAGACAGGGTCTCACTCTGTCACCCAGGCAGTAGTGCAGTGGCATGATCACGACTCACTGCAGCCTTCAACTTCTGGGCTCAAGCAATCCTTCTGCCTCAACCTCCCAGAGGGTTGGGATTACAGGCATGAGCCACTGTGCCCGGCCAAGAACCTTTAACTGAAGTCCAGTGCAGTCTCTAAAAGCCCACCTCGTGAGTTCCCTCACTTCCTCCCACGTTTCACAGGAATTTGGCAGGTCGGAAGAGGCAGGATGTGGGCCCTTAGCCTGCAGGGTGGCTGAGTTTCTGATCTTCCTAGATGCTCCTCTCAGCCACCGGCCACCACCTCCAGGGGACATGCTGGCCTCTGCTCTCCCTCCACAGCCCACTGGAGCCTCCGCTCTTATCCTCTGCCTCTGTTATCCTCTTGCCTCTAATTCTCCAACATGGACCTCGATGAGTTGCCTTGATGATGGCCTGGAGCCCAAATTGCTGGCAACCAAACACTCTCTCCTTTTCCTTAAGGACACGGAGGACCTAATCTTCCCGTCTTTCAGGTAGGTGGTGGTGAGGGCAGGGAGGGGAGCTGCGTTCCATACCTCTGAGAAAAGGGAGGATAAATAAAACAGCTAAGTACTCCTATTAGAAAAAGCCAGTCTTTCCACACAGGCCAGGAATATGGGTCTAACTCCGCTGGCTACAGAGTCAGTACGGGTTTTGAAGCCATAGTGGCAGGCGGTCTCCCAGCTGTGGTTCTGGAAGACACAAGGAAAACCACAACTCCTGAACTAGGATGGGGTAGGTGCTATGGAGAGAAGAAGGTGGACGGATGGATGCAGAAGCAGCGTGGCTGACACACGCCACAACATGGATGGGCCTAAGGACACTGTGCTGAGTGAAATCAGCCCCTCATCAAACGGCACATGCGGTGTGGGTCCACGTCTATGAGGTGCCCAAAATGGGTAAATTCAGAGACAAAGCAAAACGGTGGTTAGAGGCTGAAGACCGGGAATAGGAAGTTCCCTCCCCAGTGTTTAAAGCACACAGACCTCAGTTTGGGATGATGAAAACATTTTGGAAATAGAAAGTAGTGATGACTGCACAACCAGGTGGACGTGCTTCATGCCTCTCAACTGTACACTTAAAATAGTTAAAATGATAAATTTCATGTTATGTCTACTTTACAATAAAAAAATAAAAAAAGAGGCCAGGCGTGATGGCTCACATCTGTAATCCCAGCACTTTGGGAGGCCGAGGCAGGTGGATCACGAGGTCTGGAGATCGAGACCATCCTGGCTAACACAGTGAAACCCCGACTCTACTAAAAATACAAAAAATTAGCCAGGCATGGTGGTGCACGCCTGTAGTCCCAGGTACTAGGGAGGCTGAGGCAGGAGAATCGCTTGAACCTGGGAGGCGGAGGTTGCAGTGAGCCAAGATCGTGCCACTGCACTCCAGCCTGAGTGACAGGGCAAGACTCCGTCTCAAAACAAATAAAAATAAAAAAAGAAAATCCAGATCAAGAACAAGGCTAAAGGGACAGACCACGCCGCCTCTTCATCAAAGCACCAATAAAAGGAGCTAAGTGAACTTCATTTGGCAAAAATGGATCCTCCCTGTGAAATTAAAAGTACTTTCATTTAGCATCATCATTTTAAAAAAATGTTTAAAAACTACTTTAAGCATATGCCCTACTTCAGAAAATGGTAAGTAATCTTGCCCAATTAGGATGAAGAGTTTCCAGTTATCCCTTTAAAGAGCTGCTAAGGAGTTCTGCTTGGCCACGTGGTTGTTTCTGTCCAGGGGCACCCTGGTGCTGCAAGGTTCAGTCTTACAGAAGCGTCAGCTCACGAATCCAGGCACGACCCCGTGCGTGCTGGTGACTAGGCATCAGATGCCACAAAACGCTGGTGTGGATCCCTGAGTGGGCCACGTCTGTCCTTCTCTGTTCACACTGCTTTCTCACCACCCTCACCCTTGTAGGCTGCTGTCCGACCCCAACTCCTCCAACTCACAGTGCTTCAGATCTGCTCTGGGTCTTTGGAGTCCCTCTTGCTCCCAGGCACGGCCCAGACTTTTGGGTGCTCCCCTGGCAACAGTCGCCAATGGTCTTGGCCCTTGCCTAAGGCTCTTCCTCCATTCTACCCTAGAAAGCAGCCCTGGCAAGAGCACCTGGGCCCAGACCCTGCCTCCAACTCTGATTTCTAACCTCAAAACATAGATGGAAACAGTAATATTAGTATTGTAAAATGTATACTTCAAGATTAAAAGGACTAACTAAAATTAAAGGTAAAAACCACCAAGAAGACAGGGCTAGAAACCTTTATGTATGGTTTGACATAATATCCTAGAAATCAAAGCTTTTGACATAAACCACAGTTAAGAGTGAGAGACTTCAACACATCTGACTCAGAATTCAGCAGATCAAGTGGCCACACGGGATGGGAGACACTCGATCTCCCACTGAGGCACAGGGGTCGATGACGGACCTCAGACCACTCACACCTTGAGCCCTGAGAAGAGGAGGAGGCCTAGCCTTACTTCTGTACAACTAACAGGTCCTTTCAGAAGACTTTCACCAAAACAAGAGTATCAGTCCCAGGGAAAACTTCAGTCTTCACGCTTAGAGAACACAAAAATTGTCTGGAACTTTTAAATGAGAAGTTTCCCAACTTCCAACCAATTTTTTTTTTTTTTAAAGCTTCAAGTTTTCGTTTGTCAGATTGGAGAGTCAGAGTCTCATACCCAGAGTATAAAACATCTTTGGCCAGGTGCAGTGGCTCATTCCTGTAATCCCGGCACTTTGGGAGGCAGAGGCAGGCAGATTACAAGGTCAGGAGATCAAGACCATCCTGGCTAACATGGTGAAACCCCGTCTCTACTAAAAATACGAAAAATTAGCTGGGCATGGTGGTGGGCGCCTGTAGTCCCTGCTACTCGGGAGGCTGAGGCAGGAGAATGGCATAAACCCAGGAGGTGCAGCTTGCAGTAAGGGGAAATCGCGCCACTGCACTCCAGCCTGGGTGACAGAGCGAGACGCCGTCTCAAAAAAAAAAAAAAAAAAAAAAATCTTTGGCTGAGAATTAATTCTGTCACCAACACTACTAGAGAAGGCAGTAAAATAAATACCTATACCTATTATTTTTTCTTTTTTTAAAAAAAAAAAGTCAGGGACTCACTCTGTTGCCCACACTGGAGTGTAGTGGCATGATCACAGCTCACTGCAACCTTGAACTCCTGGGCTCAAGCAGTCCTCCCACCTCAGCCTCACAAGTACCTGAGACTACAGGCATGTGCCACTATGCCCAGCTATTTTTCTAAAACGTTTTTGTAAGAGGAGGTCTTGCTATGTTGACCTGATTGGTCTCAAACTCCTGGCCCCAAGCAATTCTCCCACCTTGGCCTCCTAAAGCCCTGAGACTATAGGTGTAAGCTACTGCACTTGGCCCTTATTGCATTTTTGACTATATAAAAAGATGATACAGGGTTTTAGAGCTCACTAACATCATAATTTAAAATATCAGGCCTTATTAACACAAAACTTCATTTACACTTAAAGCAAGCAACCACAAGCCAAATATCTCTTCATCAATAAGAGTATAAAAAATAATATGCTTCATACTAAATATTAACCATAATCAAGTAGAGATTTCCCACAACAGTAATAAACCATAATCAAATTGGAATTTTGCCCCCAGATATGTAAGAATTTTTTCCTACTAGAAAATCTATTTATGTTATTAATTACATAAATAAGTTTAAAAAGAAACCATATGAATAGCTCATTAACTGCCAAAAAGGAATTTGCTATAATTCTTATCTATTTTGGATTTTAAAAAACTCAGTAAATTCAAAACAGATGCAAGCTTCCCTTAATTGATAAACTATTCATCAGAAAACAATACAAAAATCTTATTTAAAGTAAGATACTGCTATTAATGGAAAATAAAACAAGAATGTCCAGCATTAGTAAGTATTAGTTGTTCCGGCCTGTCATGAATGCAATAAACCCAAAAAAGTACAAGAGGTATAAACATTGGAAAGAAGAAATAAAATTATCATTATTTGTAATAATTTATCTAGAACACGAACAAGTATAATGAAATAATGAAAAATGCCAGGGCATAAAAGTCATCATGACAATGCGCATCACAGCACTGGCTGACACTCACGGGGCCCTGGCTGAGACCCAGGACGCTGTGCCGCACTCAGGTCACACTCTCATTTCTCTGCTCAGCAGCAACCTGTGGCAGAGGACCAGACCCACAGAGCCGCAGAAGGGAACAGCAAGTTCAGGCACCACTCAGTTCCCATTCATATCCTAGGCCTATCAGGTAGTTCAAGAGAGATGATGAAATAAATCATGCTGAAATAAGTGGCCATCCAGAACAAAGGAATATGTGTATTTATATAATGTGTGTGTGTGTGTGTGTGTGTGTATGTGTGTGTATATATATATATATATATATATATATATATATATATAAAGCATATCTGGAACCTCTGTGACAGATATGGTTAATATCCTTCAGGAGAAACTAATAAAGCTCTCTGAGGCCTCTTGGCAGACAGTGATGAAACGCAGGCACTCACAATCTCATTCCGTTGTGAGGCCCCACGAAACCACAGAAAGGAATTTCTTTTTTTCCTCCAGAAGCATTAACTGACAAGGAAAAAGAAAACAGGAAAGAAAATAAAACACTGGCAGCTGAAAAGCTGATGGACAAGAAATAACTAACATAACAGACCTAAGCAAACTAAATCCCAAGCCAGCAGTGGGGAAGGGCAAAGACTCCACCTGCTTATGGTACAAAATCCCCCAAAGGCTCAGGAAATTAGTGGCAAGAGGTGCTTCAGATGGGGGAATGAAGGTGGTTAAAAACAGGAGGACTGGGTTCTAGATCTGTTCACAGAGCAGCCAAAGCTCCAGACACTCTTCTCTGCACACCAGAGGATAAAATGAAGCCTCTGGACCGGGTGGATATTGAGCAGCTGAGGCACAAGTGATGCATCGAAAACAAGGGAATTAAGTGAACTTACAAGGTGAGGGCTGAGATAGTCATTCTCCACCCCCAGGCCTCTTCTCTGACTGATCCCATAATCCTGGCTGCCAAGTCTAAGCCCTCAAGCAGGAGACTGGAAGGCCCTTCTCTGGGGAATGGATGAGCCCAAGAGGAAGGACCTAAAGACACTGACATCAGGAGTTTGTCATGGACTTGCCATGGGGAACAGCTCTCTACTATGAAGACCATAGTTGCAGGCTGCATACACAGGCCCGGGCAGTGGTCAGCTTTGCAGAGCCTCCACCTAAACATGAGCAGTCAAACCTCGAGTATAAAGATAGAGACCTAAAGATACCAATGGAACAAAGGAACTGTAGGAAACAATCCAGGTAGGGAGATTTGGTGATAGAATCAACCTACAATCTTCAGCAAAATTCATATGTGACATTACATCTAGGAAACAAGAACAGGATGCTATAAAAAATTTAGGGAACAAAAAAAATCCTAGAAGTTAAAAATATGATAGCAAACACATATGATGGAATTTTATTCAGCCTTAAAAAGAAATGAAATTCTGACATGCTATAATATGGATGAACCTTGAGGTCATTACGCTAAGTGAAATAAGCCAGACAAAAAGGACAAATACTATATGATTTCACTTATATGAGGTACCTAGAGTAGTCAAATTCATAGTGATACAAAGTAGAATGGTGGCTGGGGGAAGAGGGGAATGGCAGGTCAGTATTTAATGGGTAAGAGTTTCAGTTTTGCAAAATGAAAAAGTTCTGGAGACTGGTTACTCAACAATGTGAATATACTCAACGATACTGAACTGTACACTTAAAAATGGTTCAGATGGTAAATTTTATGTTATATGTATTTTGCCACAATTAAAAATAAGAAAACTGAAGTGATGCAAAAACAAAAAAAAAGATAACAGAAATGAAGCATTTAATAGAATTTGGAAGATTAAACTTAGGGAAGCCTCAAGTTTAATCTCAGAAAACAAAACTGTAAGGCAAAGAGATAGAAAACAGGAGAAAAAAAATATGATAATTAGGGGACCAGGGTAAAGGGAGTTCCAGAAAAAGAAAACAGAGTAGAAGAAATTACCAATGAAATAATTCCAGAAAATAAAGACATGAATTACTGTATTGAAAGGGTGCAGTGAGTGACTAGCATGATGAAAAACAAACAAACAAACAAACAAAAAACCTTAAGCTATACAGCAAGGCAAACCACACTGAAAGTTTAGAATCCTGGGAACAGCCTGAACCTCCTATGAGCTTTTGGAGAGAAAAAAGTCACAAAGGACCGGAATTATTTTCTTCTTGCTGCAACACTGGCAAATAGAAGACAATGGAGCAATGCCCACAAGATTATAAAGGGAAATAGTTTCTGACCTAAAATGTTATACCCAAGGAAACCATCAAGCATTAGGGTAAAACAAAAATGCAAGGCCATAAAATTTTACCTTCTATGAACCCATTCTCAGGGAGATACTGGAGGAAAAAAAAGAGAAAGAAAAAGAATAGGATGTAGGATACAGAAGACCAAAAAAGAGAGAGGCAAAGAACTAACAGGGAATCTGTGTGCCAGGCAGAGAGGGCAGCCATGACGGAGGAGGTCAGAGGCTCGAGAGAGATCTCAAGATGACACTGCTGTGATCCCTGACCCCTGTGATATGTGGGGATATCTCACAAAGAGTTGGGGTTGAATTAATGACATTTACATAGAAAACTAAGTAAAGAGGCTGGGCGCGGTGGCTCACGCCTGTAATTCCAGCACTTTGGGAGGCCGGGGTGGGTGGATTACCTGACGTCAGAAGTTCGAGACCATCCTGGCCAACATGGTGAAACTCCGTCTACTAAAAATACAAAAATTAGCTGGGTGTGGTGGCATGTGCCTGTAATCCCAGCTATTTGGGAGGCTGAGGCAGGAGAATCACTTGAACCCAGGAGTAGGAGGCTGCAGTGAGCCAAGATCGTGCCATAGCACTCCAGCCTGGTGACAGAGTGAGACTCCATCTCAAAAAAAAAAAAAAAAAAAGAAAAAGAAAAAGAAAACTAAGTAAACAGACAAAAATAAGATAATTTTAAGTGGAGGGTGAATAAAAGGTTGTGTAAAAGAAAAAGCAGCAGCAGTGTATACTACTACATGGCTAATCTATGAATGACACTCACAGCATCTTAATGTGAACTCCAGGTACACAAAACCACAATGAGAGAATGCAAGGACAGGAAGCACAGAGGCTGGGGGCTGAAAAGAAATAAATCCTCATCTTTCACAGTAGGAGATCAAAATATAACATCTAAAATGAAAAACTAGAAATAGCAGTGATAAGCATACTATTTAGCAATGTAGAGGTAAATGCCAAAAAATCAGCAAGGTGACTTGAAAATGCTTGACTCTGGGGAGCAGGAAGCAGAGCTCTCAGGCCAGGCTGACTGCTTTGCTCATCAGGATCTCTGCAAACTTGATTATGGGAACACAGAGCTTTCTTAGAAATAAAAAACAACACAAAACAAAAAACTGTTGCAAATTTTGAGGAAAAAAGAAGAACATGCAAACAGAAAAGCCAGCAAAGCAATTGTACTAGTAATTCACGGAAGAAAGATGTAAATGACTAACAAACTGATAAAAAGTCACTTTCATCTACAATGAAGAATTAAAAGGAATGCCATTTTCTCCTCTTAGGCTGAACAAGATCAAAAGAGTACACGTATCCAGTATTGGGAATGTGTATAATCTTGCACATTGTGTAGAGAAGTGTAAATTAAATAGCCTTACAAGAGAGCAATTTGAGAATATATATTAAAATGGAAAAGTATAACACACCCTTTTGCAAAGCAAATTCACTTCTAGGAACTTATTTTACAAAAATTTAGCAGCATTTCACAACTATTTAGCACAAGCATAAAAAGGCATGATAAATGATATTCATCATTATGGCCGTTTTTTATCCCCAGAGATGGTGTCTCTCTTTGTTGCTCAGACTGGAGTAGGGTAGCACGATCATAGTTCACTGCAGCCTTGAACTCTTGGGCTCAAGCCATTCTCCATCTTCAGCCTCTTAAGTAGCTGGTACTACAGGTTCATGCCACCACAGCTGATTATTATTTATTTATTTTTTGGTAGACACAGGGTCTCACGATGTTGCCCAGGCTGGTTTCAAGCTCCTGGCCTTAAGTAATCCTCCCACCTTGGCCTCCTAATGTGCTGAGATTACAGGAGTGAGCCACTGTGCCCAGCCACGACACTTTTAAAAAATAGGGTAAAATACATATATTTTAATTTTATTTTATTAAAAAAATTAATCCCCCTCCCTACCTTTCCCTTATGAGTCTCTAAAGTCTACCATACCACTCTGTATGCCTTTGCATACCCATAGCTTAGCTCCCACTCATGAGTGAGAACATATGATTTTTGATTTTCCACTCCTGTGTTGCTTCATTTAGAATAATGGCCTCCAGCTCCATCCAAGTTGTTGCAAAAGACATTATTTCATTCCTTCTTATGGTTAAGTAGTATTCCATGGTGTGTGTGTGTGTGTATATATATATATATATGTAAAATCACATTTTCTTTATCCACTTATTAGTCAATGGGCACTTAGGTTGGTTACACATCTTTGCAATTGTGAATGTGCTGCTATAAACATGCATGTGTGTCTTTTCCATATAATGACTTTTTTTCCTTTGGGTAGATACCCAGTAGTGGGATTGTTGAATTAAATGGTAGATCTATTTTTAGTTCTTTAAGGAATATCCATACTATTTTCCAAAGAGGTTGTATTAATTTACATTACCACCAGTAGTGTATAAGCGTTCCCTTTTCCCCACATCCATGCCAACATTTATTGTTTCTTGACTTTTTAATAATGGTCATTCTTGCAGGAGTAAGGTGGTCTCTCATTGTGGTTTTATTTTGCATTTCCCTAATGATTAGCGAGGTTGAGTATTTTTTTCATATGTTTCTTGGCCATTTGTATATCTTCTTTTGAGAAATGTCTATTCATGTCCTTTGCCCACTTTCTGATAGGATTATTTGTTTTTTACTTGCTGATTTGTTTGACCTCCTTGTAGATTCTGGATACTAGTCCTTTGTTGGACTGTAGTTTGCAAATATTTTCTCCCATTCTGTGGGTTGTCTGTTTACTCTGATTATTATTTCTTTTGCTGTAAAGAGCTTTTCAGTTTAATTAGGTCCCATTTATTTATTTTTGGTTTTGTTGCATTTGCTTTTGGGGTCTTAGTCATGGATTCTTTGCCTAGGCTGAAGTCTAGAAGAGCTTTTCCAAATTGTCTTCTAAAACTTTTATGGTTTCAAGTCTTATATTTAAGTCTTTGATACATCTTGAGTTGATTTTCTGTACAAGGTGATAGATACACAAGTCAATAAATGTGACATCGCATAAACAGAATTAAAAACAAAAACCATATGATCATCTCAATAGATGCGGAAATAGCATTCAACAAAATTCAGCATCTCTTTTGATAAAAGCTCTTAACAACTAGGCATAAAAAGAACTTGCCTCAAAATAATATATATGTGGATATATGACAAACCCACAACCAGTGTAATACTGAAGGGGGAAAATTTGAACACATTCCCCATGAGAACAGGAACAAGACAAGGATGCCCACTTTCACCAATCCTATTCAACATAGTTCCGAAACTCCTAGCCAGAGCAATTAGGCAAGAGAAATAAATAAAGGTATCTGGATTAGAAAAGAGGAAGTCATATATCTCTATTTGCAGATGATATGATCATATACCTAGAAAATCCTAAAGACTCTTCCATGAGACTCTTAGATTTCATAAACAAATACAGTCAAGTCTCAGGTTACAAAATCAATGTACACAAAGAAGTAGCACTGCTATACACCAACAACGACAAAGCTGAGAATCAAATCAAGAACTCAATCCCTTTTACAACAGCTGCAAAACAAAAACAAAAACCTAGGAATATACTTAACCAAGGAGGTGAAAGATCTCTACAAGAAGAACCATAAAACACTGCTGAAATTATAGATGACACAAACAAATGGAAACACATCCCATGCTCATAGAATCAACATTGTGAAAATGATCATACTGCCCAAAGCAATCTACAATCTGCTGAATGAAATTCCCATCCAAATACCAACATCATTTTTCACAGAATTAGAAAAAACAATCCTAAAATTCTTTTTTGAGACAGAGTCTCGCTCTGTCGCCCAGGCTGGAGTGCAGTGGCGCAATCTCGGCTCACTGCAAGCTCCGCCTCCCGGGTTCACGCCATTCTCCTGCCTCAGCCTCTCCGAGTAGCTGGGAATACAGGCGCCCGCCACCACGCCCGGCTAATTTTTTTTGTATTTTTAGTAGAGACGGGGTTTCACCGTGGTCTCGATCTCCTGACCTCGTGATCCGCCCGCCTCGGCCTCCCAAAGTGCTGGGATTACAAGCGTGAGCCACCGCGCCCAGCCAAACAATCCTAAAATTCATATGGAACCAAAAAAGAGCCTGAATAGCCAAAGCGATCCTAACCAAAAAGAACAAATCTGGAGGCATCATATTACTGGACTTCAAATTATACTAGTTACCAAAACAGCATGGTATTGGTATAAAAGACCAATGGAACCAAATTTGTATATTTAAACCAGTTTAAAGTGTATAGTTCAGTGGCTTTTAGTACATTCCCAATGTTGTGCGACCATCACTAGTCCAGAACATTTTCATCACGCAACAGAAAACTGTACTCACTAAGCAGCCACCCCACTCCCTATTCCCCTCTCTCCTCAGCCCCTGGCAACCACTCATCTGCTTTCTGTTTCTGTGGATTTGCCTATTCTGGATTTTTCTTATAAATGGACTTGAACAAGATGTAGCCTTTGCACCCAGCTCTTTCACCTGGCATGACATCTTCAGTGAACATTCATATTGCAGCCTGTGTCAGTGCCTTACTCCTTTTTAAGGCTCAGTAAAAAGCCCATGTTCAATGATCAGAGGGAGGACCCACAGGACGCAGCATGAAGTCATGGCCACAGCTATGCACAAATTTATTACAATGAAAGGACACAAAGCCAGATCCGCAAAGGGACTCTGCATCCAGCGTTTTTATCAGGGGCTGGTCACATGGGCCCCTTCTGCCCAGCATATACCACATTCCAGACTCCTCACAGGAAAGCCGCTGTTCAGCACAAACCACGTGTTTGCACAAACAGTTTCAGCACCGTGAGCCCGTCTCATCAGTTCTGGGAATGCTGTGAACCCTCCTGTAATCCTAGTTCTCAGACTCCAGCCGAGGGCCAGCCTTGCAAGCAGCCTTGCTAAGGAGAGCCGTCCCAGGCCTCCTGGGTTAACTCTTTTCTGCACAGAGGCAAAAACAAGGCTGCCAACAGCATCTGGGCTTTGTATTTTAAGGTGATCTTACTCAGTTTCATTTCCAAAATTCCCGAGGAAGAAGCTGATGGGCCCAGCTTAGACTTGTTGGGGCTGCTTCTTTGGTGTTTGTGTACATTAAAGTGGGAGAATGCGTCCCTCCCCATCTGCTGTGCGAACAATCTGACAGGTCTCTACACTGTTTGATATTTTTGTTTAGAAAGCCATTTTTATTCCTCAAAGTTTCATACCTCTGGGAGTGCACACACCACTAAGAGTGGGAGCCGGTGCCCCAAAGCACACTGGCTCGTGACAGAAAACCAACCAGAAACATGGCCATCAGGAGAGGACTGTGTCTCCCACAACATGGGAAAGCCCTTCGTCTTTATTTTCAAACAAACTCCACTGTTAGGCTGTAGCACAATGCCTGTGCCACTTCAGAAGCCACTGTGTCAGAAAAGGCACAGAAGAAGGGAGAGCGGGTAGAAAAGGCCTCAACAGAGTGGAAGCCCACAGTGCCGCACATCTGCTATTGGGGCTCTATCTTCATAATGAAGTCAGGGAAAGGACCACTCTGATGGCAATAAATAAGTCAAAGGATTTATGTTTTTTGAATTGTGCATGTAGCCCTCAAGAGATCTCTCTCAAAAAAGACAAGAAACAGAGCCCCAGGTGGGCTGATATTTCAGGGGCTGCTTGCTATTGGCTAAGGAGATTTTAGTGCTTGTCTGCGAGAACTCAGAGACAGAAAAACAATTTGCCTGCAACGTGGGTGTTCTTTCCAGATTTAAAACAAGATTCAGTTTGGATAACACTCTGTCATCCAGGATGGAGTGCAGTAGCAGGATCTCGGCTCACTGCAACCTCTGCCTCCTGGGCTCAAGCTATCCTCCTGCCTCAGCCTTCCAAGTAGTTGGGACTACAGGTATGTGCCACCACAACCAGCTAACTTTTTTGGTATGCCCAGCCTGGTCTCGAACTCCTGGGCTCAAGGGATCTGTCTGCCTCGGCCTCCCAAAGTGCTGGGATTACTGGTGTGAGCCACCCTGCCAGGCCCCAAATAGGATTTGAACTACAGGAGATACTTGCATATATCTTCATCTAAGGAATATGTGTATTAGGTTGGTGCAAAAGGAACTGCAGTAATGGCAAAAAAACACAAGTACTTTACACCAACCTAATATATATCTTCATCTAAGTAAATTTTTTCTATAAAGTGTCAAATTGTAAATAATTTCAGTTTGGTAGGTCATCTAACTGAAAAATTTCTGTTGCAACTACTCAGCTCTGCAGTTGCAGCAAAAAACAGTTCTGGAGAATATGTAAATGAACGTGTGGAGCTGTGTGCTTACAAAACTGATTTACAAAAACATGTGGTGGGCTGGATTTGCCATTCATCTGACTCAAGACTTAAATCTAGTTTAACAGTATCACATTACTATTTCAAATTGCAAAAGCTTTGATGATATAAAATGCTTTTATTATCTTTATAAAATAAGAAGGGACCATGTCAAAATGAGAAAATTCTGAGTTACAACACAGTATATGCAATTCGGGCTAAGGGCATTTTTAGGTAAGCCACTTGGAAAAATGCCATTTTTCTGAAAAATGTTTTTATCACTCTTTTATGTGTATATTTTAATTTAAAAAGTCACAGTTTAGGAAGAAATAACTGACTTGTGAATTGTCACAGGGCTGTGAAGTGGGATAGCAGCACTGTGGATTGTGCCCAGCTCAGAAGGCCCCTCAGGTCCATTCCTGATGCTGTCATTCCAGGAGAGCACCCTCCTCATGGGTTTTATTTCTCCATTTTAAATCTTTTCTCAGAAAGCATCTGGTTTAATTATTAACCACAATACTTCTTCATGGCCTTTCCTTCAGATTTTCCACCTCCAAATTGTAGGTCATAATATAACCTTTGATACAAAGAATATGCTTGGATTATGAATGATAATAACAAAATAAATACTTGTGAATCCTGCCTCCCAAGTAAAAACTAGATTACTAATAACTTGTATCTATCTCTTTTACTTTATTGTTTTGCTTCAATTATTATTATTATTATTATTTGAGACAGCATCTCATTTTGTCACCCAGGCTGGAGTGCAGTGGCGTGATTTTGGCTCACTGCCACCGCTGCCTCCTGAGTTTGAGCAATTCTAGTGTCTCCGCCTCCCAAGTAGCTGGGATTACAGTTGCGCATCACCACGCCTGGCTAATTTTTATATTTTTAGTAGAGATGGGTTTTCACCATGTTGGCCAGACTGGTATCAAACTCCTGACCTCAGGTGATCCAGCCACCTCGGGCTCCCAAAGTGCTGGGATTGCAGGCATGAGCCACTGCGCCTGGCCTTCAATTATTTTTTAATATACAAAGTAATACATGTATATTTTTTAAATTATAGTTTGATAATATTTATAATTTAAATAGCAGCTCCTACTCCACCCAATGTACTCCCTCCCTCCCAACATCTTCCTGATCCCTCTGCTTAAGCCCTTCAAACTATATTTATTATTTTTAAATAAATAACTTACTGGTATATAAATCACACAACACAAAACATACCCTTTAAAAGTGTGCCATTTGGTGGGGTTTTTTTTGTATTTTTTTTTGAGATGGAGTATCGCTCTGTCACCCAGGCTGGAGTGCAGTGGCATGATCTCAGCTCACTGCAACCTCCGCCTCCTGGGTTCATGCCATTCTCCTGCCTCAGCCTCCCGAGCAGCTGGGACTACAGGCGCCCGCCACTAGGCCCAGCTATTTTTTTTTTTTTTTTTTTGTATTTTTAGTAGAGACGGGGTTTCACCATGTTAGCCAGGATGGTCTCGATCTCCTGACCTCGTGATCCACCCATTTTAGCCTCCCAAAGTGCTGGGATTACAGGCGGGAGCCACCGCGCCCAGCCTTATTCAGTGGTTTTGAGCATATTTACAAGGTTATGCAACCACCACTGTCCACTTCTGGAACATTTTCAACCCCCAAAGAAGCTCTGTCTTATCAGCAGTCACTCCCCATCCCCTCTCCCCAGCTCCTAGCAACCACCCATGTCCTGTCTCCATGGATTTGCCTATTCTGGACATTCCATACAAATAGAATGATACAAGATGTGGCATTTCGCACCTGGCTTCTTTATGCTAAAAAAACGCAATTTTAGAAACATTTTTTTCTGTTAAAAATACAACATGTTTAGCCGCACACAATCGCTCATGCCTGTAATCCCAGTACTTTGGAAGGCCGAGGCGGGTGGATCACCTGAGGTCAGGAGTTTGAGACCAGCCTGACCAACGTCTCTACTAAAAATACAAAAAATCAGCCGGCGTGGTAGTGTGTGCCTTCCCAGCTACTCGGGGGGCTGAGACAGGAGAACTGCTTGAACTGAGGAGGCAGAGGTTGTAGTGAGCCAAGATCTCGTCACTGCACTCCAGCCTGGGTGACAGAGTGAGACTCCATCTCAAAAAAAAAAAAAAAAAAAAAAAAAAAACATACACACACACACACACACACACGCATACATATATATAAGATGTTCATTGCAGAAAATATAAAAATACAGACAAGCATGAATAAATTTTAAATATTCACCCAGAGATAACCAATGTTAACATTTATATAGATCTCTTTTGCAAAACTGAAATTATACTCCCGAGACTTAAAATCTGCTTTTTGACTTAATGTACTGTGCACATTTTTTCCTGTGCCTTTAAATAGATTTTCCCAACCCATGATTTTTAAGGGCTTTATAATATTCCACCATACACATATACCATAATTTATTTAGTTGATTCCCCTATTGTTAAAAATGTATACCATTTCCAGTTCTTTTAAAATAATTATAAATAAAACTACTATGAACTTACTTGCAATTACATCTTTACAGGCATCCATGACTATATCCTTCACATAAATATCTAGAAAGACAATTTCTGTGTTAAAGAACATACTCATTTTTAAGATTCCTGATACACACTGCTAAATTGTCCTCCCCAAAGGCAGTATTCATCTGCACTCCCAATAATGGTGTAGTAGGATTCTCATTTGGACCACCTTTTCATTTTAAAAAACTTCCAATATTGTAAGCAAAGAAATAGCATTTCACGCTGGGCACAGTGGCTCATGCCTGTAATCCCAGCACTTTGGGAGGCCGAGGTGGGCGGATCAACTGAGGTCGGGAGTTCAAGACCAGCCTGACCAACACGGAGAAACCCCGTCTCTACCAAAAATACAAAATTAGCCAGGTGTGGTGGCACATGCCTGTAATCCCAGCTACTCAGGAGGCTGAAGCTGGAGAGTCGCTTGAACACAGCAGGCAGAGGTTGCAGTGAGCCAAGATCGCACTACTGCACTCCCGCCTGGGCAATAGAGTGAGACTCCGTCAAAAAAAATAAAAGAAAAGAAATAGCATTTCATTCTTTCATTTGCATATCTTTGGTGACCAATGGGATTGAGCAATTTTACATTTAGTTTATAAAACAATTTCAATATTTCTGGCTATTTATAACCATCTACAATGATTGAAACCAACCACTTTAACTTATGTAGTAGTTCACCACATTGAGCTCCAGGATCTACAGTCAGAGGTGGTTGTCTGAGCCTGTGCTGCAGAGAAGATGTTCAATGCTCTGGGAAGGCAGGGTTGCCACATTAAATTCCTTGGCAACACATGGGGGGGGTGCGACAAACGCAGGCACTAAGATGTCCATGACTTCAAGGGTAGCCACTTTCCAGCTGGGATGGAACAAAGGTCAGGCAGCCATCACCTTTTGGGGGCTTTGAACCCTCACGCAGAAGCCCCATTTCCACTAGAAATAATAAACCTATGATGCAATATTGGTTCAACTCTCCAATCTCATCACGCCCACTCTGTGCCAGCCAACCATCACCCTGGCCACAGAGCCTTCTTCTGTCCCCCTAACATGGCAAGCTCCTTCCTGCCCCAGGCCCTTGGCTCTAACTGCTCCCTGTACCTGGGATCCTTCCACCCCATCTCCACAGGGCTGGCTCTTCCTCTCATTCTGGTGCAGGTGTACACGTCACCTCCTCAGCAGGCCTTCCCAACCTGGAGCACCCCAGGCACTCCTGTTCATCCTGTGCAATTCTCTGCACAGCCCTTGGGCCTGTTCCCCTTCCCCTTCTCTTTCTTTATTGTCTGTCCCACTGCCTTTGACCCACCTTTTTCCTGGGGGTCTAGGCCTGGTTGCTGAGCACAGCATCCAGCAAGTATTTAGAATATATTTACTGAGTGCACACATGTGTGCACAGAGTTAGCCTGAAGACTGCCCCTCCTCCATCAATCCCTTGGACTGAAACTTGTTTGGTCATTCCACAGTCATGACTCACCTAATGGACTGTCTCAGGTTGGGGCTGAAGTATCCCCATGATGTACCCCCCAACCCTGAAGCTGCCCTGAACTGAAAGTTCTGGATGCAGCACTGCCCCCGTCAATAGTGTCAACAGCAGCGCCCAGTCTCCAACACCTGCTCTTCCTGCAGCCTCGGCAAGGCTCCATTCATCCTCTGACTCTACTCCTCTGGGCCCAGTGCTTGCAAAATAAAATCATAAGCCCCTCAAATGTTGATTCAGCCTGGATTACAATGAAAAGATAAAACGTGAATCACAATGATGTGCAAGGAGTGCTTGGAGAAGAAACATTCCTGCTGACATTGAAATTCTCTTACTAAATTGTCTTTTCTCAATGATCTCACGTCAGTGACCTCACTGAAGGCACATAAAGGATGAGGCAGTTAGAAGATATTATACTCCAGCGACTATAAACGTACTGGGAGGAGAAGCATGATCAGAAGAGGGCAAAGGTCTTACTTGAGTTTAAACATGTGGTGCTTCGCTTACTCATCAGAAATCACAGTCATTCTGTTCAAAATGTCCTGAGAAGGAGAAAGTAGCTCCCTGAGCTACTCAACCATCTGCTATAGTTTTTGGTTTAGTTTCTCATAAATGAAGTCCTTAACTATGAAGTATACTACGGTAGCAAGGCTTGCAAACAGGCTCGTTATAGAAAATAACATCTGCTTATTATCATACAGGATATAGGAAAATGGATTTCTGTTAAGAGGTAAATGAACTCACGAGTCGTGAGGTGAATGACCCACTCCACGGGCAGGGTAGGGCTTTCTCTGTCAGGAGGCTTCAGAATCTTTAGGTCTGGCCTTGTAAGATGCTTGACATAAGGGGTGCCTCTAGTGAATCCAGATCCAACTATGGAATCTTCGTTCTTCCTTGGTGCCTGTGGGCTGACTGGGACAGGCCAGCACTAAAGCATTAAAGTGCTGAGGTTGACAACTGCAAGTGTGGTGCCACCGGGTCCTTTGTCCTCTCTCTCCTTGTCCTGATAGGCAGGAGATGGTCAGTTTGCTTTGCCCTCTGCTGAAGGACCTTGGCCTGTAAGTCACCTGATGAAAGTGTGAAATTCAGCCCTAGGTCTCTTCTCAGTCCTCTGTCACTTCCCAAGAAGCATGACAAGGCACAGCTACCACACACCTCCATGGCTCGCACCTTGGCTGCGTTCCTAGGGCTCTGCCATGTCCTAGACTTTGCGGCTGACGATGGTGATGTGGTTGAGGTCATAGGGCAATTTTAAAAGGGTGAAGTCTGCCAACACTGGAGTGAACTTGGAATCAGATTCCTTCCCAGAGCCTCCAGGTAAGAGCCCAGCCAACACCTGGACACATGGAGCAGAGAACCTACCTGGGCTCATAGGGGCTTCTGATGTACAAAACTGTGAGCTGCTAAATGGGCATTGTTTAAATGACTATCTTTGCAGCATTTTGCAGCAACAGAAACCTGATAGAGTGGAATTACTGGGACCAAGAAATAACAGAGAATTCCACAGTTCCTTAGGATCAGATTATTTTCCTGGCCTAGATGGTGAAAGAGTGGTGGTCTCTTCTTCAGGCCATCAATGTCTCCATCGTCATGTCCACTGTGTTTCTCATCTTTTACAGCATGCAGACGGCTGGCAACTGGAGACACAGAACTGGAAAGAGTTCTCTCAGGCTTAGGCATGAGTTTTAGATCAGAGGTTCTCAACGCTGTCTGCATGTTAGAATCACCTGAGTAGCTGTCCTAGGCAATTCTGTGGCTACAATGAAGTACCATGGGTGGGGTGGCTTATAAACAACACAAAGTTCTTGTTCACAGTTCTGGAGGCTGGACAGTCCAGGGTCAAGGCAGGTTTCGTGTCTGGTGAGGGCTCATTTCCTGGTTCATAGGTCACACCTTCCCATGTGTCCTCGCACGGTGAGAGAGGCAAAGCAGCTCTGAGGTTTCTTGGATAAGGGCTCTCACCCCAGGAGGGGACTGAGTCACCTCCCTAAGGCCCCACTGCCTAACATGGTCACATTGGTGATTAGGTTTCAACATACCAATCTGGGGTTGGGATAAGAGGAACACAAACACTCAGACCACAGCAGCAGCTTTTTAGAAACCCTGGTTCCTGGGGCTCTCCACATTAGAATTTGATTCTTTAGATCCAGGGTTAGGCCCAGACACAGGTATTTTTAAAAGCTCTCTAGGTGGTTCCAATCCATAGTCCACATTGCGAACCCTGCCTGAGGGGCTGAATTATAAGATGCCCCTATGACTTCTACTCCCTGGTGTCAACCTGATGTTATTCCCAAGATTACCTATGGCAAAGGGATTTTACACATGTGATTAGCTGATTAATGAACTGATCCTAAGGTAGGGAGAAGGATCGGGTGGGCCTGACCTAATCACATTGGATGTTTAAAGGCAGAGAGTTCTCTCCAGCTGGTGGAAGAGGAAGTCTGAGATTGGAGGCACGACCATGAGGGCACTGCCATGCAGGATCAGCCTCGATCTAGGAGCTGAGCGTGACTCCTGGCCAACAGCCAGAGGGAAAATGGGGACCTAGGTCTTACCACCATAAAGAGCTCATCAATCCCTGGATAAGCATGGATGCAGGCTCTCCCCAGAGTCTCAGGGTGAGGGCGCTGCTCAGCTGACGCCCTGACTTCAGCCTCAGGGGACCCTCAGTGGACAGCCCAGCCTCACAAGCCAAACTTCTGACCTGCTGGGAGCTAACGAACATGTAATGTTTACGTCGCCAAGTCTGTGATAATTTGTTACCCAGTGAAAGAAAACTAATGCAATGACTTAGATGAAAGCAATAAAAGTACTTGGCCATTTCTAGCCAAACTGTTTTCAAAGTTATGTTTTCCACAAGAGTGAACTTTGCTGTCACTTTACATCTTTTCTTTTCTGCTACAATACTGCTCTAATATTCTAAACTGACACGTGAAACCAGAGGACTTTAAAATTCTTAAACTTGGCCCATTGTAACTTCCTAAGGATTATGGATTCCAGCTTTGGAGATGCAGGTGAGATGTATGGACTCCCCATCCCTGCCCTTGCCTGATTCACCAGTATTGGCCAAGGGCCCAGGGAGCACAGCTAAGGTGCCACCCATGAAGGGGCGAGGCAGCTGTACCTCTTGATGCTTCTTGGGAAGTGACAGAGGACTTAGAAGAGACTTAGAGCTGAATTCTACACATTCATCAGAGTGTCTTTTTACCCCAAGATCCCCCAGCTGAGGGAAAGCAGAAGGCAAAGCAAACTGAGAATCCCTTGGCCTAGCTGATGTATGAGGGCATCAGGCCAGGGACAGAGGACAAAGGACCTGGTGGCACCACACTTGCAGCTGTCAATCTCCAAACTGCAGAGCGCCCCATGTGACAATTTCTGGCCATGGCAAGGACCTCAGCACTAATGCTTTAGTGCTAGAAAGTCCCTGTTTCCTGCTGGCTGTCAGCCAGGGGCCCTTCTCGGCTCCTTCTCACGTGCTCCTCCCTCTTCAAGCCACTAAGAACACAAAGAGTCCTTTTCACACTTTGAATTTCTCCGATTTCTGCCACAAGCCAGAGACATAGCTTGGCTTCTAAGGGGCTCTGTGATTAGGTGGGGCACATCCAGACCATCTCCCTGTGTCATATAAAGGGATGGACATTATACTAGGGAGAGTCATGGGGGTTATCCTTAGAATTCTGCCTGTCACATTCACCCTTTTGGCTTTCTGTCCTTTCAGAATTCTTACTGGTAATTACATTCGAGATAGAGATTTTCCCATCATAACACAAAACTAGGAGCTCAAAGCAGACTTTTAGACGAAAGAAAAGGAGGTGTAGGGGTTCCCTGGGTCAGGGCTGCCTTTATCTTGGAAAACAGCTAACAGGCATCAGGAGCATGAAATGTGAAGACTGAGAGTAATTTGCAGGGCCTTCCTAGGAGTGACTTATTCCAAAAAGATCCCAGGGTGCCTGAGTTGAGCAGAATGTGTGGAAGGGTCTCCTAGGAGCATCATTTTGAGCTCAGTGAGGGCCTCACTTCATAGTGAGGGCAGACTCACATCCTTTCACTGGGTCTCAATCCTGGGCCACTCGAGATGTCAGGCAGCTGGCTCGGGGCTCGGCAGGTGGGTCTGGCTGTGACGCTTACTTCCCAGTGCTGCTGACCTGGGACGGCCACCATTGTGTCACTTCAGCTCCAATCGCACAGTCACGGCAGTGAGGACCTCCTTACTCTGACCCTCCACACCTAGTCCTTGGTGGAAAATAAACCTTCATGCAGACACCAAAGCCCTTCAGGGGAGGGGAGCAAGTGCTCGAATGTCACCTCCCTGACCACTGTGTATAAACTGTACCATTCACCCAACATTCCCAATCCTCCTTTCCTGCTTTATTTCTCTCCACAGCAATACAACCTTCAAATACGGTACACGTTACTTTTTAATTTTAATTAACTGCCAGTACCCCTGAGAATTTAAGTTCCATGACAGCAGGAACTTTTGCCTGTTTCATTCACTGTGTAATCCCCAGCAACTGCAATTACCTGGAGCTGAAGAGGTCTCTCAATAAAAATTCATTGTTGAAACAATATATAATTCAATTCATTATTGAATAATATATTAATAAAGACCAACAGAAACAGATTACAGAAGCCAGAAATAAAGCTGCATACCTATGATCATCTGATCTTCAACAAAAACAAGCAACAGGAAAGGGCTTCCTATTCAGTAAATGATGCTGAGATACCTGGCTAGCCATATGCACAAGAATGCAACTATACACCTACCTTTCACCACATACAAAAATTAACTGGAGATGGATTAAAGATTTAAATGTAAGACCTCAAACTATCAAAAATACTAAAAGAAAACCTAGGAAATGCCCTTCTTGACATTGGCCTTGGCAAAGAAATTTTGGCTAAGTCCCCAAAAGCAACTGCAGCAAGACCAAAAATTGACAAGTGGGACCTAATTAAGAGCTTCTGGACAGCAAAAGAAACTATCAACAGAGTAAACAGACAACTTATAGAATGGGAGAAAATATTCACAAACTATGCATCTAATATCCAGAGTCTATAAGGAACTTAAACAGATCAACAAACAAAAAACAAATAACCCCATTAAAAAATGGGCAAAGGACATGAACAGACACTTCTCAAAAGAAGACACACGAGTAGCCAACAAACATGAAAAAATGCTGATCATCACTCATCATCAGAGAAATGCAAATCAAAACTGCAATGAGATGGCCTTCTCATCAGTCAGAATGGCCACTAAGAGTTGAAAAATAAAAATAAATAAATAAATAAAAGTTGAAAAATAACAGACGCTGGTGAGGCTATAGAGAAAAGGGAACACTTATACACTGTTGGTGGGAATGTAAATTAGTTCAGCCAGTGTGGAAAGCAGTTTGGAGATTTCTCAAAGATCTTCAAACAGAGCTACCATTAAACCCAGCAATCTCATTACTGGGTATGTACCCAAAGGAAAACAAATCATTGTACCAAAAAGACACATGTACTCGTATGCTCATTCCAACATGAGTCACAATAGCAAAGACATGGAATGAACCTAAATATCCATCATTGATAAACTAGATAAAGAAAATATGGTACATATATACCATGGAATACTACACAGCCATAAAAAGAAGGAAACCATGTCTTTTGCAGCAAGATGGATGCAGCTGGAAGCCATTATCTTAAACAAACTAATGCAAGAAGAGAAAACCAAATACCTCATGTCCTCAGTTATAAATGAGGGTAAACATCAAGTATATGGAGACAAAAAGATGGGAACAACAGACAGTGGGAACTCCGAAAGAGGTGAGGGAGGGTGGGGAGAAAGGCCTGAAAAGCTAACCACTGGGTACTATTCTCATTACTTGAGTGACAGGATCAATTGTACCCCAAACCTCAGCATCACACAATATACCAATGTAACAAACCTGCACCCCTGAATCTAAAATAAAAGGTACATGGCTACTGGTTTTCAAAAAGACTATGAACCATCTGACTTTCACGCGTTCTTTTTGCCTTCCTAATTCTGAGAGAACAAGCCTATGAGCCATCTTACACAAACAGGTCTAGACAGAATATTTTGTGAAGAGTAAATGAAGCAGACACGTATTTATATTTCTAATCTTACAGAGATTTAATAACGAATGGAAAGTACTCCAGGCAAAATGAGTTTCAGGTTTCATTAAATGTAAAATGTTATGAAAACTAATATAAGACATTCAGAAAAACAAACAAAAAAAGCACTCCAGCAGGAAATACTATTCTTAGGATCATGACTGGAAACATCTTATTTTCTGTCTCTTCACTGCAATCTCATTACAACAAGGTTACATCAAAAATGTGAATTGCCTTTTCATATCCACTCTGGCAGCTGCCTCAGTCCATTTCTGTCAGGTGGGGGACAGCACAGGTAGCATCAGTGACGTCATTCTTTTTTTTTTTTTTTCCTTTTTCTTGAGACGGAGTCTCACTCTGTTGCCCAGGCTGGAGTGCAGTGGCACGATCTCGGCTCACTGCAACCTCCACCACCTGGGTTCAAGCAATTCTCCTGCCTCAGCCTCCCAAGTACCTGAGATTACAGGCCTGTGCCACCAAGTCTGGCTGATTTTTGTGTGTGTGTGTTTATGTGTATATATATATAATATATATACATATATATTATATATATATATTTTTTAATAGCAATAGGATTTCGTCATGTTGGCCAGGCTGGTCTTGAACTCCTGACCTCAGGTGATCCACCTGCCTCGGCCTCCCAAAATGCTGGGATTATAGGTGTGAGCCACTGCACCTGGCCAGTGGTGTCATTCTTGAATGATTGCTCCTTTTAACTGTTTTCTTCAATTTCTCATTACCATTCCTATCTCCTTTATGCTAAATCTCCTGCTGGCAGCTGCCTCCCTCTGGCTTCTTATTCTTTCCCATGTCCTTGGCAGTGTGGCTGATGGGCTAGGGAGGCTGTAATCAAGGGATCTTCCTTCATGGCATGGTCCAGTCTGGGAACAAGGCAGAGGCAGAGTGGACAGAGTAGCAGGAAGAACAAACAGGAACAAACAGGGGTCTAAGGCACGTTTATACTTTGGGAGCCTCTATTACTGGTCAGTAACATGATAGACCCCTCCCTCCCTCCCTTTTTTGAGATAGTGTCTCCCTCTGTCACTGTCACCCAGGCTGGAGTGCAGTGGAGCTATCACAGCTCATGGCAGCCTTAAACTCCTGGGCTCAAGTAATCCTCCTGCCTCAGACTCCCAAAGTGCTGAGGTTTTTTTTTTGTTTTTTTGTTTTTTTTTTCTGAGATGATGTTTCACTCAGTTGCCCAGACTGGAGTGCAGGGGTGTGATATCAGCTCACTGCAACCTCTGCCTCCTGGGTTTAAGCGATTCTCCTGCCTCAGCCTCCTGAGTAGCTGGGATTACAGGTGCATGCCACCACGCCCAACTAATTTTTCGTATTTTTAGTAGAGACGTGGTTTCACCATGTTAGCCAGGCTGGTCTCGAACTCCTGACCTCAGGTGATCCTCCTGTCTCGGCCTCCCAAAGTGCTGGGATTACAGGCGTGAGCCACCACGCCTGGCCTCTTTTTTTTTTTTTTTTTTTTTTTTAAACATAAAGTGAAAAGAAGCTAATGGCAAAGATACAAGATACATACACTCTGGGTAGATTCTGGTTTTAAGACATCTGACTGCTGATATGACAGAGACTCCCAGTTCTGCTAATTTACTATCTGGGCTGCATCTTGGCTGAGACTGGGTTTTTCCTTCCACCTTCTTTCTCTCCCCACCTCCCGAAAAAGCTTGAGGCTGGGAAGGGAGTGTTGTGGTGCCAGAATCGTCAGAAAGTTTGGCAAAATATTGTAAGAATGCAGTAGGAATTGGTGATTTTAAAGAGAAACCAGTTTCTATTCAGTGGGAAAGATATTACAGGAAAAAGTGAGACAATATGTTTATGATCCATGAATAAACAATTTTTTTTTTTTTTTTTTGAGATGGAGTCTCACTCTGTTGCCCAGGCTGGAGTGCAGTGGCATGATCTCGGCTCCCTGCAAGCTCCGCCTCCCGGGTTCACGCCATTTTCCTGCCTCAGCCTCGTGAGTAGCTGGGACTACAGGCGCCCGCCACCATGCCCAGCTAATTTTTTGTATTTTTAGTGGAGATGGGGTTTCACCGTGTTAGCCAGGATGGTCTCAATCTCCTGACCTCGTGATCCGCCCACCTCGGCCTCCCAAAGTGCTGAGATTACAGGCGTAAGCCACCATGCCCGGCCATAAATAAACAATTTCTTATACAGAATACAAAAAGCACTAACCATTAGACGAAAGACTGATACATTAGACTTAATTAAAATTAAGAACTTTGTTCATCAAAAGAAAAAAATTTAAGGCACACTGGGAGAAGGTATTTGCCATATATGTATTTGACAAAGGACTTACATGGAGAATACATAAAGAACTCTTAAAAGCAATAAGGAAGAGAATGACATCTGATTCTTAAAATGGACAAAAGTTCATATCCTGTTTACAGAGCCAATACTCACCCTCCCCACCGCCAAACAAACAAAGTGGGCAAAAAACCTGAGCAGGTGCATCCCAGAAGGGACTATCCACATGGCCAATTTGCATATGAAAAGGTGCTCAATCTCCACTGCCAAAAGAAAAATGCAAATCAAAACTACAATGAGACACTACTACACATTACCCACATGACCTCCAGTAAAAAGACTGATGCTACCAAGTGTTGATGAAAATGCACAGAAATTGACCTCTCATAAATTGCTGAGAAGACATAAATTATACAAATATTTCAGGCATCTGTTTGGTATTATCCTAGAATGTATGCATACCCTAAGACCCAGAAATTCCATTCCAAAGTATGTAACCAACAGGAACAAGCACATATGTGTTTCAAGAGACATCGACAAGAACATAACGGCGCTATTCACCTTAGCCCCAAACTGGACTTGACTCAACTATCTATCAGTAATAGAATGGATAACTAAATAATGCTATAATCCTACAATGGGTTACTAAATGGTGAAGAAAATGAACAAATTACAGTATAGGTGACAACATGAATAAATCTCACTGATTCAATACTGTGTAAAAAAAAAAGCCCCCCTCCATCTCTGTATAGGGGAGCCTCCATTTTCTGCCTTCTCCCATCTTTCTTGCCTATTAAACTCTCCGGTCCCTAAAACCAAAAAAATAAAAAAGATAGATGCAAAATTACATAGTTTTTAAAATTCCATTTGTAATAAAATTCAAATGCAAGCAATACTAACATAATATTTGGGGCTGTATACTTTCGTGAAAATCCATAAGGAGAATAATTGAGGACAATGGTTATCTTAGGGAGTAGTAAGGGGTTATGATGGGAAAGTTATAGGAAAGGTCTGTGGGAGCTGGGTTATCTTAGGGAGTAGTGAGGGGTTATGATGGGAAAGTTGTAGGAAGGTCTGTGGGAGCTGGCGATGCTCTTCTTCTGGATGCGAGTGGAGACTGTACGACTTTTCACTTCCTCATAGTTCAAGAGACTATCATTTGAGGCCAGGAGTGGTGGCTCATGCCTGTAATCCCAGGACTTTGGGAGGCTGAGGTTGGCGGATCACCTGAGGTCAGGAGTTTGAGACCAGCCTGGCCAACGTGGTGAAACCCCATCTCTACTAATAATACAAAAATTAGCCAGGTGTGGTGGCTCACGCCTGTAATCCCAGCTACTCCAGAGGTCGAGGCAGGAGAATTGCTTGAACCTGAGAGGCAGAGGTTGCAGTGAGCCGAGATCACGCCACTGCACACCAGCCTAGGCAACAGAGTGAGATTCCATCTCTTAAACAACAACAACGAAAAACTATCATTTACATTTTGTGCATTTTTATCTTTGTGTATAGTGTTTCACATGCACAAAAAACTTAAACTTATACCAGGTATTAATTCCTTTTCTGAACAGAAAACAGATACTGTCCTAGTAAACAAAAGCTCTTTAAACTAAATGCAAACAACTCTGAAAGCAATAGAAAGAAAATATTTGGAGAAGTTTTGGAGGCTCATTTATGTAGGGCCTTTATATGAATTAGGCAAAGCACTCTTCTTTGGGAGTGTAATTTAGCAAAAGCTGTCTCCTTGGGTGGAGGCCCCACTACAGCATTCTTTCATGCATTCCCACTGATCACAAAACCCACACCACTACCTCACTGACGCCATACCCACTAACAGTCACGCAAAGAAAACAGCCATTCTATATTGTTCTTCAGTGCTCTCATAATGTTTAACCTTGCCTTTTACTTAAAGGATTACAGGAACTGGCCTTAGGAGATCCAAAATATCCAACCAAGGTTGCAAGTATCCCACCTCAGGAAGGAATGCTAAACAACTGATTCATATAGCCTTGCTGCCACTAACCAGAGCACCAGGTGGCCCATTACTCAAGACAACCATTGCCAGCAGATAAGCTGACTCACGTCCCCTCCACTCACATTCTCTACCCTGCCCAGCCCACATTCCCTACCTTGACATCAATTTCCGCACAATTGCCTAATAAAAGAAATCCCTATCAGCTCATTTCAGGGAGTCAGTCAGAGAATCCTCCCTCTCCTGTGCTTCCTCCCTTGTGCCTGGGCATATGCTCCAATAAAGCCTTGCTAGGTAAACTCTTTTGGCCTGGTGAGAATTTCTATTGCCTCAAGAGCCTAAGAACCCGTGGTCGGTAACACTTTGAGCAAAGGAAAAGGTCCCCCTTCCCTAGGGAGATGCAGCTCTGCATGCACCCATATGTTTGCTGGGTGGAGTGCAAACTGGCTTCCCGTTGCATATGCCTCTCTGTCTAGGAGAATAGAAAGATGATAATTACATGCATATTGGCCCACCAAGCACAGGCACACATGGAACATGTACTGGCACAGGACTACTACTACCCAGGGCTGGTGGAAGCTGGCTGACGTTGTCCCTTACCACATAACCTTCTGTCTTCTTCTGGTACCATTTCACTACAGCGTTGCACTTGAAACCGCCATATTCCTGGGCCAAGGCCACCAGAGGGTTTCTTCTTTCCACACTGGTTAGAGAGAAGAGCACATGTTAAGGAGAAGATGCAAATGTTCTGAATCCTCAAATTCACAAGAAATAAATGCCTACTTTAGAAAAGCAAATGTCTAGTTTATTCAGCCAGAATCTGAAGAAACAACCACATTAGTTACATTAATAACATATTTGATGTCTCACAGTGTGAAATAAACATGAAATTGTGCCTCCTGACTGTCATGAGTCTGGGGAGAGTTTTGCTACATTTTGTTTTAAAATCCATCTGTTGCTCATCCATCTAGTCTTTTATTTGTGTAAATATAATTCAGGCTAGAACCTTTAATTCAATCTCATTTGAATTAAGGATATCTATACAAAAGCATTCTACAGGTTTCAAGACTATATCAGTATCTAAATAACATTTAAAAGGTAGAGACTGGCACAGCACAGTGGCTCATGTCTGTAATCCCAGCACTTTGGAAAGCTGAGGCAGGAGGATTACCTGAGCCCAGGAGCTTGAAACCAGCCTGGGAAACATAGTGAGACCTCGACTCTGAAATAAATAAATAAATAAATAAATAAATAAATAAATAAATAAATAAGCTGGGCATGGTGGCACATACCTGTAGACCCAGCTATTCAGCAGGCTGAGGTGGGAGGACTGCTTGAGGCGAGGAGTTCAAGGATGTAGTGAATTATGATTATACCACTGCACTCCAGCCTGGGCAACAGAGCGAGACCCCCATCTCTAAAAAATAATAAAAAAAAATTTCAAGGTATATTGGAAGGTCATATTAAAAATACCAGATATCCTGCCATTGCTTTATCTCAATGAGATAAATGTAAAATTGAAATAAATTGATTTTACTAATTTAACTTTTCACCATGAAAGATAAAACATCAATAGCATATTAATATACACATAGCCTTCCTGTATGCATTTCTGGTATAATGAAAAGGAGAATTTTAGAATAGCACTAATTCTGGTTTTTAAAACCTCTTTTGATTATTTAAATCTCATGCATATAAACAGGACAATATATAATATCTGAGGCTTTAAATTAAACCTCTGAAATATATGACTTCATCTATTTGGGTGCAAATATAGGCTACATCCAAAAGTATAACAATAAGACCTAGCTTATTCATTCAGACTTTCATAAATCCTTTGACAGTACCCTTATTAGTAATTATAATATTTATTAAAAAGCTACTACTAGCTACTTGGGAGGCTGAGGCAGGAGAATTACTTGAACCCGAGGCAGAGGTTGCAGTGAGACTGTCTCCCAAAAAAAAAAAAAAAAAAAAAAGCTATTACTCCAAAAGTAGCCAATTTTGTATATTGATAAACAATACATTCATATTGTATATGAATGAGCATACTCATTCATAAGTTTTACTGAGTGAAATGTTATGTGTGTTGCACAGTGCAAGGGGCTGGGAGAGATACCAAATGTAAGCTGAACATTTACTGTCCACTAAATTACAGCATAAATGGAGATAAAGGCACATATTGTGCAGAAGTTATCCACACCACAAAGCAGTACAGAAATTAAACACTGGAAACAGTGTAAGACACCGAAGTCAGAAAAGGGAGATGTTGGCCAGGCATGGTGGCTCACACCTGTAATCCCAGCGTTTTGGGAGGCTGAGGTGGGCAGATCAGGAGTTTGAGACCAGCCTAGCCAAAATGGTGAAATCCCATCTCTACTAAATAAATACAAAAATTAGCTGGGTGTCATGGTGCATGCCTTTATAATCCCAGCTACTTGGGAGGCTGAGGCATGAGAATCACTTGAACCCGGGAGGCAGAGGTTGCAGTGAGCCCAGATCATGCCACTGTACTCCAGCCTTGGTGACAGAGTGAGGATCTGTCTCAAAAAAAAAAAAAAAGAAAAGAAAAAGAAAAAAAAAGGGAGAAGGGAGAAGGGAGATGTCAACGCTGCCAGGTGTTAGCTATAACTTCATGAAAGTTTTGACCTTTAAATAAAGAGAACAGTATTTAGCATGTGAAAGGACAAAAGGAAGACAATTCAAGTTAGAACCTTATACACAAAGACTTACACTCAAATATGCTTGTGCAATATTGCTAAGGCACGGACTAAAACAGGTTCAGGTGGAGGGAGACGCCGGGCCATTCTGGCAGGTAGGCAGGGGTGGTGCTAAGTAGTGGAGCATCTAGAAGATCAGGATGAGGAGTGAGGATGACAGAGTCATGGGAAATTTCTGCAAAGTCTGCAGCAGTATGTGCTCAGTGCTTCAGAAGATTAACCAACACGAAAAAGGAGGAAGACATGAGAGAGGAAACAGTTGAAAGAGGTTTGCTGTAACCTGCATGACCAGGGGCACTGAAAAGGGAGGAGGTGACAGAGGTGTGGCAGCAAAGACCAGCTCTTAGTGACCACCCTGCTGGCCTTGCAGTCCTCTCCCTCTGCCAAGCCCTCCTTCACATCCCTGCAAAAGTCCTCCTTAAACACTGATTTCAAAATGCCTCTCTAATCCTTATATGCCACTGTTTTCTGATGACTCCTCCTTAAAATATGGGTCCAATCTCACTGTACCATAACTCACAAACAGGAACAAAATCCCACAAACTTAGTGGCTCCTGAGTGCTTTACCAAAATAAAGCACAAACCTCTTCCTTAGCAATGAAGATTTGCAACATGGCTCCAACCTGCCTTCCAGCTGGAAATGTCCTAGTCACCTATCCATCCACCCAACAAATACTGACAGAGAGCCTACCATACATATATATGGCAGAGTCCCTGGCCTTAGCAAGCCCACAGTCTAGTCCAGACACACACTACCACCCACATTCCCTGAACTTCTACTTCTCTCTAGACTTCTTATGACAACTAACAACTCTCAAGTACTTTGTCTATTCAGTATTGTTTTTTTACAGCTCTTAATTTCATCTTGCACACTACTTACTGTCCAGCATCCTCCTTTTAAACTCACTGAAGACGGGCACTGCATCTTAATTATTTTCATGCAGCAAATATTTGTCGAAGTCAATTGGCCAGGAGAACAAAACAGAAGGAACAATCAAAGCTGATCAGCCCTATGTTTTTCTGATTTCTTACTGTTAGAGACATGATACCTGAAACTGCTTCGTGGTTCCCTCTTTCTTGGGGCCACTTCCACTTTCCCTCTGGTGGAGGTGCTCAGCAGTCTCACGTCCCCAAAGTCCAGAGAGGGGGGGTCTGCTGAGTGACTCCAGCAAGGAACTCTTGCAGAGGTGGGGGTCTGGCTTCAGTTCCTAGGTCCTTCCCTTTCGAAGATCTGTGGGAACGACCACATAATCACCTATTCCTGAAGAAGAGGCTCTTGATTGCCATCAAACATCATACTCTAGTACAATACAGTTCTCATTTTATCCTCAAGTATAAACATATATATGTTCTGATGTAATGAAAATGCAATAGGGACGTGGATTCTCCAGGCAGGACCACTACATACTTTATAGGATGTATATCCGAATCAACTCTTGTTCAAAAATTATTGTGAATTTCAAGACGATGTCATCAGAGCATTAAACCAAGCATGCACCTTTCTAAGGACCTTATGAAATTGCCCTTACCTGGAGAAAGACATTACCTGCCCCCAGGTAATGTTTTGTTTTAATTGACAGACATCTGAGAGAGAGACAGAGAGAGAGTGGCAGGAAAACGCCTCATGTGATGATCAGGTCACAGGCAGCGGCAGGCAAGAAGCTGGGAACCAAGAAGAACTATTTTACATGAGAAAGGCCATTCCGGCCACAGGGCCTGGTTCAGTAAAAAAGTAGAAATCATTCTGTAGCAGATAGAGCTGCAGATAAAACCCCTCAGACACCGAATTAAAGAAGGTAGGAGTTTATTCGTCCGGGAGCATCGGCAAGACTCCTGTCTCAAGAGCCGAGCTCCCCGAATAAGCAATTCCTGTCCCTTTTAAGGGCTCATAACTCTAAGGGGGTCCTCGTGAGAGGGTCGTGATCGATTGAGCAAGCAGGGTACCCTGACTGGGGGTTGCATACACCAGTAATTAGAACGGAACAGAACAGGACAGGGATCTTCACAGTGCTTTTCTTATGCAAATAATTGATTAGGTCAGGGGTCGATCTTTAACTACTAGGCCCAGGGTGTGATGCCGGGCTGTCTGCTTGTGGATTTCATTTCTGCCTTTTAGTTTTTACTTTTTCTTTGGAGGCAGAAATTGGGCATAAGACAATATGAGGGGTGGTCTCCTCCCTTAATTCTTTCAAGGCTCATTCTGCTGTCATATTAGTCAGAATCAAAACAGATAATGAAATAGACTGAATCCTCTAGATGGTATTTCTTTTTCTTTTTTAGATAAGGGGTTTCGCTATGTTGCCCAGGCTGGATTTGGACTTAACCTCCTGGGCTCAAGTGATCCTCCCACCTCAGCCTCCTGAGTAGCTAGGACTAAAGGAGCATGCCCTGATACCTGGCCAGATGATATTTCATAAAGGACCATAAAAATATAGAACAGGAGAAACCTTTCAAAGATTGTCTAGTCTATAGTTATAGGGGAAACTGGAGCTGAGAGAACTAAGTGCCTTGTTTAGAGCTACACAGCAAGCCAGAGACCAGGCCCACAGTTGCTGCCCATGACCCACAAATACTCACGGAAGAAAACAATCCTTCTACAGCTCACAGCCACCAATTATGGGTACTAAAGTTGGGAGTGGGGCTAATTAGCTCTAAATAGCAGAGAAAAACAGTATTTACATCACTAAAGAGAACAAAAACAGCCCATTAATCCCTGTTTCTGCAGCTTCTGATGACCTCAATGTTGACAAGCAACTTCTGGGGATTGCTGGAAGCAAGCAATTGTCACTGTGATCCTTTGTTATTACAGTAAATAGAATCATCCAAGCAGACAGGTGCCTGGAGGGGGCTAAGTTGTTGTGGTCTCAACTTTAGTATGCATCTTGGCAATTAAAAGAATGGTTTTTTTGGCCAAGCATGGTAGTTCACATGCTTTGGGAGGCTTAGGTGAGAGGATTGCTTGAGGCCAGGAGTTCAAGACCAGCCTGGGCAACAAAGCAAGACCCTATGTCTTAAAAAAATCAGCAACAAAGTTCCTGTCTCCCTAGCACAAGCACACTAAGAGGTGGAGCTGGCAGGAGATAAGACATTTATTCCCTGTGTCGGCTGCACTGCTGGATCTAACGTCCATGACACGTCCATTATTCTGGGGTTGAAACTGCAGTAAATCAAAAGTCTTTTATGTTTCTATAATTTACCTGAGAGGGGAAGGTCAGGAAGGTCCAAGCATTGAGTCATCCCTTTGCTGGCTGACCACACACTGCTCTAAGCCGGATGCCTCTGTAAAAACCGGGAGGGGGGGGGGGGGGGGCACCAGAATGGTGAGCTTGTAACATCAAGAACAGCACCAACACAGGTGCGTGTGTGTGTGTGTGTGTGTGTGTGTGCGTGTGTGTCCAACAGTTCTTAAACACAGTGGAATAACTGGGGGAGTTTTTAATTAACTCATTTATTCAAATAGGTAATATATGCAATAGACACAATCCTCAAAAGAAACAAAAAGGGCAAATAGTGAAGAGAAAGTCTCCCTTTCATTCCTGCACCCCAGTTCTCCTTCCCAAGAGTACTCATTACTAATCAGCTTTGTGAATCTTTCCTGGAACGTTCTCTATATTCAAGGATGTGTGTAAAAGCATTCTATTTTGAATGGCCAACAAGTATATGAAAAGATGCTCAACATCACTAATCATCAGGGAAATGCAAATCAAAACCACAGTGACATGCCACCTCACACCTGTTAGGAAGGCCATCATTAAACCCAGAAAAAAACAAGTGCTGGTGAGGAGGCAGAGAAACCCTTGTGCACTGTTCATGAGAGCGTACAATGGTGTAGCCGTTATGGAAAACAGTATGGAGGTTCCCCTCAAAAACATGAAAATAGAACTATCAAATGATCCAGCAATGCCACTTCTAGGTATTTATCCCAAAGATGTGAAAACAGAATCTCAAAGAGATATTTACACTCTCACGATCACTGTGGTGTTATTCACAAAAGCTAAGAGGTGGATGCAACCCAAGTGTCCACCACCAGATGAATGGATGAAGAAAAGATGGTATATAATATAAAATGGAATATTATTCACCCATAAAAAGGAAATCCTGTTCCATGCTACAACATAAATGAGCCTTGAAGACATTATGCTAAGTCAAAGAAGCCAGTCACAGAAGGACAAATGTTGCATGATTCCATATATGTGAGTGTATTAGTCTGCTTCATGCTGCTATAAAAACAACTCAGTTACCTCCAAGATACAATGGGAGTACAGGCATTAATAAATGCTCCTGTTCCAAATGGGAGAAATTGACCAAAATAAAGAAGCCACAGGCCCCATGCAAGTCCAAAACCCAGTGGGGCAGTCATTAAATCTTAAAGCTCTGAAACGATCTCCTTGACTCCATGTCTCACATCAGGTCACACTGATCCAAGGGGTAGGCTCCTATGGTCTTGGGCAGCTCCATCCCTGTGGCTTTGCAGGGTACAACACCCCTTCTAGCTGCTTTCATGGGCTGGCGTTGAGTGCCTGTGGTTTTTCTGGGTGCACGGTACACACTGTCAGTGGATCTACCATTCTGGGGTCTGGAGGAAGGTGGCCCTCTTCTCACAGCTCCACTAGGCAGTGCCCCAGTGGGGGTTCTGTGTGGGGGCACCAACCTCACATTTCTCTTTTGCCCTGCCCTAGTAGGGGATCTCCATGAGGGTTCCATCCCTGCAGCAGACTTCTGACTGGTCATCCAGGCATTTCCACACATCCTCTGAAATCTAGACAGAGGTTCCTAAACCTCAGTTCTTGACTTCAGTGTACGCACAGGCCCGACACCACATGGAAGCCACCAAGACTTGGGGCTTGCACCCTCTGAAGCAATGGCCCAAGCTGTACATTGGCCCCTTCTAGCCACCACTGGAGCTAGAGCAGCTGGGACACAGGACACCAAGTCCCAAGGCTGCACAGAGCAGGGCGGCCCTGGGCCCAGGCCACAAAACCATTTTAACTCCTAGGTCCCTGGGCCTGTGATGGGACAGGCTGCCACAAAGATCTCTGACACTGTTTTGGTGATTAACATTCGGCTCCTTGTTACTTATGTAAATTTCTGCAGCTGGTTTGAGTATCTCTCCAGAAAGTTGGTTTTTCATTCCTATTGCACTGTCAGGCTGCAAATATTCCAAACTTTTACGCTCTGCTTCCCTTTTAAACATAAGTTCCAATTTCAGATCATTTCTCTCAAGTTCAAAGTTCCACAGATCTCTAAGGCAGGGACAAAATGCCATCAGTCTCTTTGCTAAAACACAGCAAGAGTGACCTTTGCTCCAGATCCCAATAAGTTCCTCATCCCCATCTGAGATCACCTCACCCTGGACTTCATTTTCCACATCGTATCAGCATTTTGGTCAAAACCATTCAACAAGTCTCTAGTAAGTTCCAAACTTTCCCACATCTTCCTATCTTCTTCTGAGCCCTCCAAACTGTTCTAACCTCTGCCTGTTACCCAGTTCCAAAGTCACTTCCACATTTTCAGCCTATCTTTATAGCAGTACCCGACTCTACTAGTACAAATTTACACTATTAGTCAGTTTTCACGCGGCTATAAAGACCTTCCCTGAGACTGGGAATTTATAGAGTAAAGAGGTTTAACTGACTCACAGTTTCGCATGGCTGAGGAGGCTTTAGGAGATTTACAATCATGGTGGAAAGGGAAATAGGCACCTTCTTCACAAGGTGGCAGGAGGGAGGTGGGGGAAGGGGGGGACAGAGAAAGAGAGAGTGCGTGTGGAGGAGGAACTGTCAAACACATAAAACCAGGAACTGTCAAACACTTATAAAACCATCAGATCTCGTGAGAACTCACTCACTATCACAAGAACAGCATGGGGGAAACGGCCCCCTTCACATCCCACCAAGTCCCTCCCTAGACACATGGGGATTACAGAGATTACAATTCGAGATGAGATTTGGGTGGGGACACAGAGCGAAACTGTATCAGTGAAGAATCTAAAGCAGTCAAACTCACAGAAGCAGAGAGTAGAGTGGTGGCTGCCAGAGGCTGTGGGGAGGGCAAGTGGGGAGTTGTTCAGTGGGTACAGTTGCAGTCAAGCAAGATAAAAAAGTTCTAGAGGACAAAAAGATGGCAACAATAGACATTGGAGAGTGGTAGAATGGGGAGGGGGACAAGGGTTGAAAAACTACCTATTGGATACTATGCTCACCACCTGAATGATGGGATTAATTGTACCCCAAACCTCAGCATCCCACAATATACCCATGTAACAAACCTGCACATGTACCCTGAATCTGAAATAAAGTTGAAATTTTAGAAAAAGTTTCTGGAGATCTGCTGTACAACATTGTGCTTATAGTTAACTGTACCTAAAAATTTGTTAAGAGGGTAGTTTTCGTGGTATATTTGTTCTACCCCCATTAAAAAAAAGCATTTCAGAATGCAGGTGAGAGTGATATTATTCAAGGAAAAACCTTGAAGAAAAACCCTCTGTTATTCTAAAAACACAAATGTTATCACAGGATTCCATTGCTTTGCATACCGCTTTGCTTCTTTCACTTACTGGTCATTCTCTACCTACCTTCTTGGTGGCTTCTCATGGGAAGTGTCACACAAGAGGCCAAGCACAGGGCTCTGGGGCCAGATAGCCACCAACTAGCTGCAAGACTCTGGGTTACTTCATTCTCTGTGCTTCATTTTCTTTATCTATAAAATGGCACTGATATAAATAGTACCTACCCCAGAAGATTGTTGGGGGGATTAAATGAGTTAAATCTGGTCGGGTGCGGTGGCTCATGCCTGTAATCCCAGCATTTTGGGAGGCCGAGGCGGGTGGATCACTTGAGGTCAGGAGTTCAAGAGCAGCCTGGCCAACATGGTAAAATCCCATCTCTACTAAAAAAATATAGAATTAGCCGGGTGTGGTGGTGCACACCTGTAATCCCAGCTACTTGGGAGGCTGAGGCAGGAGAATTGCTTGAACCCAGGAGGTGGAGGTTGCAGTGGGCCAAGATGGTGCCATTGCACTCCAGCCAGGGCAACGAGCAAAACTCCATCTCAAAATAAATAAATAAATAAATAAAAAAGAGTTAAATCCAGTTAAAACAATCAAAACACGGCCTGGTACACAGTAGACATTCAGTAGATTTTAGCTATTTTCATTGCCATAATTTATTTGATTGATTCTCTGTTAATACTGGCATTGATATTGATTTGAGTATTAGGAAATGAACATCCTGGTACATCTGTCTGTGTACATGAGTGAGCAGGGCCATTGTGAGGCTTTCCAAAGCATTCTTTCCCTCAGAGGTCCTACTCCACGTCGCATTAAACATAATTCCATGTATCCATGCCCCACATAAATATAATTGTATACAGTTTTCAAAAGTAGTTTTATATCTTGTTTTTGAAATGAGCTGAACAAAAGTGACAACATGGGGCATTCCTATCTCATTCACAATCTTGTGGGAAAACGTCCAATATTTCACCATTAAGTATGACGTATGATGTAGATATATAATAGAGACCCTTCATCAGATTAAGGAATTGCCCTTCTATTCCTAGTTTTCTAAGACTTTTCATTAAGAAAGGTATTAATCTTTATTGGATATATTTTACTGTCATCTACTGAGATGACTGTATACTTTTTATACCTTTCTTAATGTGGTAAATTAACTCTGGTTGGTTTCAGTAGTTAAAACCACCTTGCATTCCTCGAATAAACCCAATTTAACATGATCTTCTAAATGTATCTCTGAGGCCAGGCGCAGTGACTCATGCCTGTAATCCCAGCACTTTGGGAGGTCAAGGTGGGCAGATCATCTGAGGTCAGGAGTTCGAGACCAGCCTGACCCACATGGAGAAACCCCACCTCCACTAAAAATACAAAATTAGCCAGGCGTGGTGGCGCGTGGCTGTAATCCCAGCTACCTGGGAGGCTAAGGCAGGACAATCACTTGAACTTCAGAGGCGGAGGCTGTAGTGAGCCAGGATCGTGCCATTGCACTCCAGCCTGGGCAACAAGAGTGAAACTCCGTCTCAAAAATAAATAAGTAAAAAATAAATAAATGTATCTCTGAATTAGGTTTTCCAAGATTTTGTTCTGGATTTTTGCATGGAGGTTCATGAGAGAGACTGACCTTTTAATTTTCCTGTCTTTTAATGTCCTTGCAAGAATTAGGTATCAAAGGTATACCTAATGGCCTCTTAAATGATCTAAGAAGGTTTACCCTTTTTTCTAGTCTTTTTCTAGTCTCTGTATGAATATGTAAGATTGGTGTTATTTCTTCCTTAAATGTTTGGGAGATTTCATGATGAAACCACCTGGTCCTCCTGGCATTTCCTTTGAGAAAAATATTTAAATTACAGACTATCAGGATTTCCTACTACTTTTTCTTATGTCAGTTTAGTAAGTGATGTTTTTCTAAGATTTTGACCATTTCATCAACATTTTCTAATTTATAGAGTAGTACTATACAGAGCAGTAATCTGTAATCTCCTCATCACTGTTTCCATAATTATGGGATCTTTAGTGATACACCCCTTTAAAAATTCCCGATATAGCTAATTTATGCCTTTTCTTTATGTCAGCCTTGTCAGAGGTTCGTCAATTTTAATAATCTTTTAAAAGAACAAACTTCATGCAGAACTTTTTAAAACAATCTTTTCATCACAAGTATACTGGTAAAAAAGAAATCTGTTTTTGTTGGACTGAAAGCATCTTTCTTTTGTGTTCACCTTTGAAGGGTATTTTCACCAAGTACGGTATTCTAGGAAAGCAGGCATTCCTTCTGCATTTTGCAGATGCCACTGCATTGTCTTCTGGCTTCCATCATTTTTGTTGAGAAGGCAGATGTCAGTTTTAGCTCTTGCTCCTTTAACATTAAGGTTTCTTTTTTCCCTTTGAGTGCTTTTACGATGCTTTCTCTTTCATTACTAGCAGTTTTAGCCTAATGTCTCTAGGTGGTTTTCTTTGCATTTACTTTGCTTTTGGTTCATATTGTTCTTGAATCTAGGGCTTGACATCTGTTTAGTTTTCAAAATTCTTGGCCATTATCTCTTCCAATACTGCTTCTGCCCTATCTGTCTTGTTTTTCTTGTTTTCCCTTTTAGGGACTCCAATTACACATTAGATCTTTTTGCCCCATCCCATATAGCTCTTATGTCCTTTTCTCTATTTCCTATTCTTTGTTTTCTCTGCGCTTCAGTTCAGACATTTCTATCAACTTGTCTTTAGTTCCTTTAGCCTCTCTGAAAATGTTTAATCTACAGGTAAACTTTGTTGAGTCTTAAATTTAGGCATTTTATTTTTAAGTTATAACATTTCTAATGGATTCTTTTTCATAGATTGTGGTTTTCTGCTGAAATTATCCACCTTGTTACTTATTTTCTTTACTGGATTAATCTCAGTTGTTTTGAAGTCCGTGTCTAATATCTGGATCTCCTGTGTCTGTTTCTGTTGCCTATTTTTCTCTTGTTTTTTCATCATTTGGTATTATCTATTTGTATACTTAGTATTTTTAAAATTGACTATGACACCATATTTTTTTTAATGTGGCTATAAGTTGAGGTTCTGGATGATGTAATCTTCATTCAAAGAGTATTTATTTCTGAGTCCAGAAGGCAGTAAGATAGGGAAAGACCACTTAAATTCAAACCCATGTTTCTATGGGTTTTAAGACTGAACAAATAAAAGACTTCCTTAAGATGTTAAGGAAGAATATTTTCATAATCTAATAGCTAGAAAGGTCTTTTTAAGGCAGGAAACAAAACACTTAAAATCATAAAGGAAAGCACTCAACACAACATGCAACATTTTTCTTCAGTAAGATATAACTTCAAACAAAGTTCAAAGATAAAGAAAATAACAGCATTACATATAAAAAAGTTAAAAAGCACAATATATCAAGATTTCTTACAAATAGGAAAAAGACTAATACCTCAAAATAAATACAGGCAAAGTATGTAAGTTTTCATTCACACATATAAAAGATAGATAAACGGTCTGTAAACATATGAAGAAGTGTTCAGCCTTACTGAAGGACAAAGTAAATCAAGATATTATTGTTCATTTAATCTTTAAAATTTATAGAGTGTGAAAATTCTGGGAAAACAGTACCTTGCATGCTATGAGTGGGAGGGTAAACTGAAGGGCAATGTGTCTGTCAAGTTTTTCAACGTGCCAGGACAGGTCAAATACACTTCCTTTCCTAGGACTCCATTTTCCTTTTCTAGGAATCAATGTGTGGAAGATCTCAGGACAGGCTCACTTGATTCCATCCTTGTCTCTTTGAAGGGTGACTTACTGACTTACATGAGACTGGAAAGCTAAGGGGTGTATTTGCCAAAGTCCTTACAGCTTGGCTCATCAAGTGGCTTAGTTTCTGTCAAACAGACCCCTTCTCAGAGGATGTGGAAGGTATAGGGAGTAGAAGGCTGCCCTTCTGCAGCTTCTCCTGGCAATCATGGCTGGGAAGGCATTTGCTGTTCTGTGGCAGGGAAGTGGAGATTCTTGGGTCTGTTCCACCATCTTCTGGGCAGTATGAGGCAGGCACAGAGCATGGTGTGCTGGCATGGACTACACCTGTGGCTGTGTGGTCCCAAGGCTGATCCTAGATCTTGGCAGCAGTGGTGGACCTGGGCATGTACCTACAGAAAGACTTCCTGATTCCGGCAGGAACAGAAGCTCCTTTACTGGACCAGCATTGAGATGCTCTGGGAACCCTTCCTGGAAGCTCAGTGGACGGAGCCTACTGCCTTCTCCAGCCCTTCCAGTACCAAATGCCCTGGATTAAATCCCTTTCTGCTTAACTACAGTGATCTCTCATATTTGCAAATGAATCTTGATCCACCCTTATGCAGAAATAGCCCCTTTAGTGGTCAAAAAACTGCATAAGGATCTTCACTTTATTGTTTACCCCAAGTAACCTAAAATCTATCAGTAGAAGTATGGCTACATAAATTGATGTGTATTATGTAACCTTCACAAAAAGGAACCATTTCTCCAAATGTTGCAATGTAAAGATGTCTCAGACATATTCCTTTATTCATTCAACAAATATTTGTTGAGCTTCTATCATGATGTGACCATGTTTCACTCCCTGTTATCGACAAAAGATATGTTAGCAAGCAAAATAAACAAAAATCTTGGTCCTCACGGAGCTCACATTCCAATGATAAAGTGAAATGAGTAAGTATTGGACTAATGTGTAGTATAATCCAATTTACACAACACACACCCTCTCTCTACACACACAGACACAGACACACACACACATACGTATAAAGAAAAACACCTAGAGGGATATAGAACAAACCATGAGCAGTGGTTATTCCTGGGGCTCATCTACCTGGCAGGAGAGACAGCAGCTGCTGGGGAGGTCCTCATTGGTATTTCACTTAGGGCCTTATGGACAGAAGTATTCTGTCCAGTTCCACTTGCCAAGAAAAGAGATGGGAACATTTACATGTTGTTCCGGTTCAAAACAGCAAATAATACTTTTTGATTTACCTTTTTGGTGACTTGAGAAGTATTCCATGGTGTTTAGTGTTGTATTTATTATCCTTTTCTCCTCTGGACTAGAGCTGAATTGGAGAAATGAGAGGGGAGGAGGAGTTAGCTGAGTGGAGGCCAGTCCTAGATGTAGGACAACTGAGTAAAGCGAAAATGTTTAAATAATGAAGTGCCTAGGGGTGGAAGGAACAGGAAAGTTCTTGCACAAACTGTTACTGTTCATTTCCCATCTTCACAGACTCACTCACTGGGCTTTCATGTCTTTCAATATGTGTAGTTTAATCTTCATTTAACTTAATTGCAAACTATTTTAGCAGAGATAATAACCAGGTACATTCTAAGATTAATTTTTACTACAGTCTTTTTTTTTTTTTTGAGACAGAGTGTTGCTCTGTTGCCCAGGCTGGAGTGAAGTGGGGCGATCTTGGCTCACTGCAAGCTCCGCCTCCCGGGTTCACACCATTCTCCTGCCTCAGCCTCCTGAGTAGCTGGGACTACAGGCGCCCGCCACCACGCCCGGCCAATTTTTTGTATTTTTAGTAAAGATGGGGTTTCACCGTGTTAGCCAGGATGGTCTCGATCTCCTGACCTCATGATCCACCCGCCTCGGCCTCCCAAAGTGCTGGGATTACAGGCGTGAGCCACCACGCCCAGCCTACTAGAGTCTTTCAATACAATGGCATGTTCATTGCAGTCCAGGAAGAAAGATACTGTTACAGTGGAGAGATGCATATTCTGTTTCTTCTATTTGCTATCTTTATGTGTACAGTATATGTATGAAGTATAGCTATGCATCTTTCTCATATATGAAGATAAGCATGACTAAAGGGGTATTGTGAGTCTATCAGAAAATTCCAGGAAAAGCTGGGAGCACACCAAGATCAGGAGTGACAGATCAACACAGGTGCTCACATACAAGACCAGGTAGAAAAATGTCTAGCAGGCTGCAAGATGGGGATGGCCAAGGGTGCCTAGAAAAGGGTCAGGTACACAGTTGTGACACCTGGTTTCCTTGGAGATGAAGCCTCTGGCTGACCATGCTAATTCTCATGAGATAAGAAAATGGCAAATAGTAGTGACCTGAATTTAATGGCTATGAGAGGCAGAAAAGAAATGAGGCAAGGCAGGAACTGGAGAGGAGGAAGAGGCAGAGAGGAAGAGGCTGCTTTTGTGTTATTCATGAGTCAGGCTCTCCATCAGTTCCTCCCCAGAGCCTCGGCCAGGCTCCTGCATGCAGTGGCTGCATGTGGTAATACCTGGAAAGTGCCCTTGTGGTTGTAACAACGTGGGGCCAGGGTAGAGTCGAGAAACATTTGATATGTCGGGCCAAAGTTTGAATTTGGAGCTTTGCTTATAGAAAAAAATGATTAAATACCAGGGCATCCCAAATCAAATGACTTGATGAGTGACTTATGGTGGTCATGGGCTCTGAGGGCATTGGAGATGTTCTGTTAACACAGACACCAGGCCACTGGCCAGCAGCATCGACCTTAGGGGACGCTGGCTCTTCATCCACAGGTCCGCATGGCAAAGGTCAAATCAGACTGAAAAGGTGGAGGACATCCCCGTAGGAGAAAAAGACACAGGAAAACAGAGCTGATGTGGAGAAAATAAAGCTGGAAGGGAAATTCTAAATTTAACATCTTATTTTCTCTACCAGCTTTGCATTAGGAAATAATGTAGGCATTGCTCTCGATATTTTAAAAAGCTGTTTCTTGAGAAACGGTCAAAAATGATATTTTTATATGTAGAATGACTTGACATTAGCTCTAATTAAGAAGGCTGTATGCTGGAAATTGTGAAAAAATGCAAATGTTACTGATCATAAACATTTTGCTTATTGTCAATGGTGAATGCACTGGATTGGCTTGTTGGCAAATGCTCCAAACCCCACGTAACATAACACACAGAGGCTGGAAAGATGAAATCTCAGAACTCTCCTGCAGCTGGGATTTTGGGTGTGATTTAAATTTCACCAATCAGAAAGACTTGGGCAAGACCTGGAGTGGCACCTGAGTCAGGGGGAGAGAGGCAGGGCACAGGGCGTTCACTATATGCACAGAGACTGTAGCAGAAACAAGATGCTTCTGGTGCTGTTAACTGTGCTGGCAGCTTTCCAACTGGGTGGGCAGCTTTCTGAAGTTAAGGCTCCTGTCCTGGTGGAGGGAGCAGGTTCCCTGGTGGTCCAATTCTGTGTGGAGACTTTGGGAGCTGCTCCTGGAAGCTCAGCCCTCCCAACAATTCTGCAAGCCATTTAACACCTTTCTGCCTAAGCCAACGAGAGTGCAATCCATTATACACAACATAATCCTGACTCAGACATTCTGTCTTCTAAGCCTAAGAATCATAACACAACTCTAAAATAACACTGCAATTCTGCATGAGGTGAAGCTCCTGCTCTCACCCAAATTCCCTGGTGTGTTCTTTGTGAGGTTTCTAAGTTTAAGCACAGACTCACAGAAAGTCTTTTATGATAGATCATTGACCCAATCCTCAATCCTCTCATGCATGGCTTCCTCATCTAGGGGACTTTGGCATGTCATGTGATCTCCCTGTGAATGAGCCAAGACAAGGACTCCCAACCTTCTGATTGCTAAATCATTGCTCTCTTCATTGTATCATATTGCCACAGCTGTTTTGCAAGATGACTAATTTATGAGAATAGTTCAACCAACGTATCTGGAAGTAGATTTTAAAAAGGTCAGTGGAAGTTTAAAATATTTATTTACTGATTGTTTTGAACTTAATCTAGCTACTCATAAGCTTCTGTGGTTGAATTTACAGTGTACTTAATTCTCTAAGCTTTCCTCTGTTGCTCTGTAAACATGAATAGAATACATTTCACAGAAACAGAACTTAAAACAGTTAACCCACACTGTCTTACACTCTTGACTTCACAGCCCCTTCTTTTGAGTGGAAAAAAAAATCAGTAAACTGAAAACTTCATTGGAAGAAACCATCAGGAACTTAACAAATTGTAAGGGGTTGGGCTTTTAAATAATTTTTAAAGGTTTACTGACAGGAACTGGTTTTCACATTTTCCCCTTTATGTTACACAGAATAAAATCAGGTGGCAAATATGCAGAAAGAGAATGAAATCAGGTTAGGTCTGAGGAGAAAAAAATCTCCTCTGTCTGCGCCAGCCATTCTCAGGAAGGTCATCAACAAACAAAATGGGCCACCTTCTTATCAGTCCATTTAAATGACTTGGTGCCCAAGGCCTCCAAGGACAATCATTGTAAATAATTCATGTTCATTTCCTTATTTGATAATTTAATAAGAACAAAATAGAGACGCCTACATTCTGCTGAGGTATTCCTTTCAGTTATCTAAGTTTCTCTGCAATTCAAAATATTGAATGATAAATAGACTCATTTAGAGTGTGTAAGAAAAAAGCAAGGCCACAAGAATTAATTTCCAGATGTTATTTCAAACGCTCAGTCTGCTTGGCTAGAACAATATACAAGTCAGTCTGAGAAAACCCTGCATCATTTAAGCAGATTAGAGAAATACCCACTAAATACTCACCATGTTATATAACAGCAATTGTGTGTGTGTGTGTGTGTGTGTGTGTGTGTGTGTGTGTGTGTGTGTAGGTGTATGTGTGCGGGAGGCATTCACAAAACAAAGCCTGAACTGAACAACTAAAGAAAATGGTTATTAAGAATGCTATTGGTGGCTGGGCACTGTGGCTCATCCCAGCACTTTGGGAGGCCGAGGCGGGTGGATCACTTCAGGTTAGGAGTTTGAGACCAGCCTGACCAACAGAATAAAACCCCATATCTACTAAAAATACAAAAATTAGCCGGGCGTGGGTGGTGGTACACATCTGTAATCCCAGCTACCTGGGAAGCTGAGGCAGGAGAATCACGTGACCCCGAAAGGAGGAGGTTGCAGTGAGTGGAGATTACTCCCACTCCAGCCTGGGTGACTGAGCGAGATTCTGTCTCAAAATAAAAAATAATAAAAAAAATACTATTAGTGTCCAGGCCTGGTGGCTCACACCTGTAATCCCAGCATTTTGGGAGGCTGAGGTGTATCACTCAGGCTGGAGTGTAGTGGCACCATCTCAGCTCACTGCAGCCTTAATCTCCCAGGCTCAAGCGATTCTCCCACTTCGGCCTCCAGAGTAGCTGGGACTACAGATGTGCACCACCACACTTGGCTAATTTTCTTTTTTTTTTTTTTTTAAGAGATGAGTTTTCACCACATTGCCCAGGATGTTCTCGAACTCCTGGACTCAAGCGATACATCTGCCTCAGCTTCCCAAAGTGCTGGGATGACATGCATGAGCCACTGAGGTTGGCTCTTTCTTTAGTTACATCACTGATGAAATAGCAGCTTTGTGTTTAGGGGCCATATTTAACACAACAAAATGAAGCATGTGTTCTGCTTGTCCCCAGCATATAAAACTATGTTAATAATTGAAAATTTCACTGAAACAAATATGCATACATAATATGGTTTGGTTCTGTGTCCCCACCCAAATCTCATGTTGAATTGTAATTCCCATTGTTGGAGGTGGGGCCTGGTGGGAGGTGATTGGCTCATGGGGGCAGTTTCTAATGGGTTAGCACTGTCCTCCTAGTGCTGTCTTGGGATAAGAGTTCTCAAGGGATCTGGTTGTTGAAAGTATGTAGTACCTCCTGCTTCATTCACTCTCTCTCTCCTGCCAGCCATGTGAATATGTACCTACATCCCCTTCACCTTCCACCATGATTGTAAGTTTCCTGATGCCTCCCTAGCCATGCTTCCTGTGTGACCTGTGGAACTGTGAGTCAATTAAACCTTTTTTTTTTTTTTTTCCTTGAGATGGAGTCTTGGCTCTGTTGCCCAGGCTGGAGTGCAATGGCACGATCTCGGCTCACTGCAAGCTCCACCTCCCGGGTTCACACCATTCTCCTGCCTCAGCCTCCCAAGTAGCTGGGACTACAGGCACCCACCACCATGCCCGGCTAATATTTTTTGTATTTTTAGTAGAGACGGAGTTTCACCATGTTAGCCAGGATGATCTCGATCTCCTGACCTTGTGATCTGCCCATCTCAGCCTCCCAAAGTGCTGGGATTACAAGTGTGAGCCACCATGCCTGGCAATTAAACCTCTTTTCTTTATAACATACCCAGTCTCAGGTAATTCAATTTTTTTTTTTTTTTCCAGACTAAGTCTCGCTCTGTATCCCAGGCTGGAATACAGTGGGGTAATCTCAGTTCACTGCAACCTCCACCTCCCAGATTCCAGTGATTCTCCTGCCTTAGCCTCCCAAGTAGCTGGGATTACAGGTGCGTGCCACCATGCCTGGCTAATTTTTGTATGTTTAGTAGAGACGGGGTTTTGTCATGTTGGCCAGGGTGGTCTTGAATTCCTGACATCAAGTGACTCTCCTGCCTTGGCCTCCCAAAGTGCTGGAATTACAGGCATGAGCCACTGTGCCCAGCCTCAAAGTAGTTCTTTATAGCAAAGTGAGAACAAACTAATACAGTATAACTCCACTGTATATGACAGGCACAGTACCGTGTGTCTTAAAAATGTTATCTAATTTAATTTTCCACAAAACCTCCACATATTATATCTTATTTTAGAGGAAAATTTGATGATGGTCACATGGTTCATGAATGGTGAATCTGGGATGCAAATCCAGCTCTGGCCATGCCTTCTCAAATTTTCTGTTGTGCACAAGTGTTCTGTGAGAGGTATACAAGGTTCTAAAAATAATGCTGATGGTATTTCTTCTTAAAATATAATAATATTTAAGAAAAAACATTCCCAATATTTCTTTCAACATTCCTATTTTTGTATAATAATCTGTTCTTACAAGGTGGCAACCCATACCTGTGAATAACATTTGGAGGCCAGACTTTCTGATGGTGTGTCACACATAGCAGGTGACATGCACGCACCCTATAAGCAAGCAGGCAGCATCTCCACAGAGCACAACAAGGCGCACGGCCCTCCTCACTGAATGTTGGTCTGCCTTCTATGTCTTACCTTGTCATTTAAGACCATATACATGTATGTCTGTAATTATTTCCCTTTAAAACTTTTATTTAACCTCTCTAATTTGTTGCTTTCTTTGTTATATTAGAGAACAGAGTCTTCAAATGCCAGTGATTGTCTATAGCTTTCACTTCCTCAAGACACCAGTTTCTGTTGTTTATTCTGATCCAGGCACAGGTGAGCTCCTATACATGATTTTTCTTTTTTTTAATGTTTAGTAGAAACAGGGTTTTGCCATGTTGGCCAGGCTGGTCTTGAACTCATCACATTAAGTGATTCATCCACTTTGGCCTCCCAAAATGCTGGGATTACAGGCGTGAGCCACCATGCCCAGCCCATGATGATTTTGTTTGTTTGTTTGTTTGTTTGTTTGTTTTTTGAGACGGAGTCTCGCTCTGTCACCCAGGCTGGAGTGCAGTGGCACAATCTCGGCTCACTGCAAGCTCCGCCTCCCGGGTTCACGCCATTCTCCTGCCTCAGCCTCTCCGAGTAGCTGGGACTACAGACGCCCGCCACCGCGCCCGGCTAATTTTTTGTATTTTTAGTAGAGATGGGGTTTCACCGTGGTCTTGATCTCCTGACCTCATGATCCGCCCGCCTCGGCCTCCCAAAGTGTTGGGATTACAAGCGTGAGCCACCGCGCCCGGCCGATGATTTTTTAAAGTATTCAAGGGTAACTCCATTTGGGAAGCGTTGCATGGCACCACTGCTGCCTTCACAACTGGCAGATTAATATTTGTGAAGAGGGCGGGTTGTGCCAACCACCTGCTCATGCCTGCTGGGATCTTTTCTGAACACCTGGATGAAGCCCAGCCCCAGACCTTTCGATTGATCTCCCATGAGTCCCCTCTACCCGTCTAGTTTTTGGACTATACACCCAGCCACCTGAAGTTTTTTTTCTTTTATGTCTTGCCTCTGTGCCTTTGCTCATTCTATGCCCTTGCCTGGAGTGTAATTTTCTCTAAATACTTCTTACTGTTTTACACAAAACGAATCTAAGAGAAGTTTGTCCCTCTACTGTGAGACAGAAATTATGAAGTACTCTGTCTCCAGATGTCAAACAGTATCTTCTGAATTTCACTTTCATATTTCAATATAAGCATATTCAACAATAAAATTAAACAGGATAAGATGGCAATTTGAACATAAGCATCTTCATCTACAAATCTGAACAAAAAGAATAAAGGAAACAGTAAAAATCTTGTAGTCAGGTATCATCTACAAGCCTAGACTTTGAAGAATTTCTGCTAATAGAGAGTATGTGGTGGGGGGGAAATTAAAATACAATACCAAGAGCTTTCCCCCAAATCCCTTCCAAAGAAAATGGAGATAAAGGAAACCCTCCACTAATGTCCCCCACCCTAGAAGGCCAGGGCTGGCGAGGAGCACAAGCCCAGAGAGATGCAGGGCATTCTGGCAAAGGATCAGGAACAAGAGGAATTGACATCTGAGGAGGCCAAGGTTGGTTTACTCCAGACACAAAGGACAGTAGTGACAAGGGACAGGGCAGGAGAAGCCACAGTGTGCATCTAAAATGGACGAGGGGCATGCAAATGTAGACCCAGAGAGTTGGCTCTGTATTCCGGGCTCACCAAGCAGAGAACAAACTGGACACAGGCGAATTTCCCCGTTAGGCACTCACCTTTTTCTACTTTACCTGAGCTTCTGTACCTTTCAATATGTTATATATGCACCTTCAAGAGCCTTCCAACACGTTTCAGTCATAAGAAGATCCTAAGCACTGTCAGGTAAAGGCAGTGGAACTGAGCAGGATCCAGACACTGACCTGGGCCAAATGTCAGGCCCTGCCACACCTGGATCTGCTTCAGCAAGAGAAGGTGACGAACAAAATAATGCCCTGCTTGATGCAAATATTTTTTTTTAATTTTTATTATTTTATTTTATTTTATTGTGATACAGTCTAACTCTGTCACCCAGGCTGGAGCGCAGTGGCACAATCTCAGCTCACTGCAACCTCCACCTCCCGGGTTCAAGAGATTCTCCAGCCTTAGCCTCCCAAGTAGCTGGGACTACAGGCACCTGCCACTACGCCCAGGTAATTTTTGTATTTTTTTAAGTAGAGACGGGGTTTCACCATTTTGGCCAGGCTGGTCTCGAACTCCTGATCTCAGGTGATTCACCCACCTAGGCCTCCCAGAGTGCTGGGATTACAGGCATGAGCCACCACGCCCAGCCGATGCAAATATTTCATAATACAAAGTGAAGGGGACACTGCACTCAAGAGAGGACCAACGTTTGTAAATTCATGACCAGAAACAATTTGACACTGATAGTATCTACCTTAAAGTTCAATAAAATAAGAAGACATAAATTAAAGATGACAATTTAAAATGAAAGGTGAGTTAAAAATAATATAATCAATCTAATAACTCATTAATATTTTAAAGCAGAACTAACTCAAAAGAAAAAGAAATGGGGGCATACTTAGGGCAGTTCTCTCTGAATGCAGATGAAATGAACCATGTAAAGGTGGGATTTCAATTCAGTGGACAAAGGATGGTGCTGATAATAGTGCTGGCATGACCAGTTATCTAACCGGGAGAGAAAAACCCACAGCTCACATCAGATTAAATAAAGAAAGGTGGATCAAACGCCTGCATGTGTGTGTGTGTGTGTATCTCTGTTTGTGTGTCTGTGTGTGCATGTGCATAAAATAGACGATGAAACTTAATGACTTATTTGTAACAAATAAGATTGGAGAGGGAAAACCTTTAAACAAACAAAAAGAAATAATAAAAGAAAACACTAACAGTTAACATTATATAAAAATAAAAACTTTTCTATGATACAGATGTTAAAGCCAAAGGCCTGTAGTACACTGGGGATAAAAACACGTCTTTGGGCAAGCACGGTGATTCACAATTGTAATTCCAGTGATTTGGGAGACTAAGGTGGGAGGATCACTCAAGCCCAGGAGTTGAAGACCAGCCTTGGCAATAAAGTGACACCCCATCTGTACAAAAATTTGAAATAATTAGGAAGGCATGGTGGTGTTCGCCTGTAGTCCCCGCTATTTAGGAGGCTGAGTAGGAAGATTATTTGAGCCTGGGAGGTCAAGGCTTCTGTGATCGTGCCACTGCACTCCAGCCTGGGTGACAAAGCAAGACCCTGTCTCAAAACAACAACAACAAAAAAATCCCCCAAAACAAAACAAAAAACCCCAACACATCCCTAATAAAATATTGACTTACAAACTGATGAGAAACAATCAGCTCAGTGAAAAAATAGGCAAAAGTGCTACGCTAGCAATTCTAGAAGGGAAAGTGCAATTGGTTAGTAAACATAAAAATATGCTCAGAGAAATACAAATTAAAATCTAATAAGATAGTATTTTTCACTTATCCTACTGACAAAAATAACATCAGTGCTTTCTGTGGCTGCTCAGACTATGCAGAGATGGGCACGTTCATCAAGAATGAAATGTCGGCCAGGTGTGGTGGCTCACACCTGTAATCCCAGCACTTTGGGAGGCCGAGGTGGGCGGATCATGAGGTCAGGAGATCAAGACCATCCTGGCTAACACAGTGAAACCCCGTCTCTACTTAAAAATACAAAAAATTAGCCAGGCGTGGTGGTGGGCACCTGTAGTCCCAGCTACTCGGGAGGCTGAGGCAGGAGAATGGTGTGAACCCGGGAGGCGGAGCTTGCAGTGAGCCAAGATCGTGCCACTGCACTCCAGCCTGGGTGACAGAGTGAGACTCCATCTCAAAAAAACAAACAAACAAAAAAAGAGTGAAATGTCACAGCAGTCAGGTGAGTAACCTGGAGACATCTATTAAGATAAAAATGTGTAAATTCTCTAGAGCAGCATAGTTTTAGAAATTAATCCTATAAAAATAAAATCACAACTATATAGGACTATATGTATAAGGACTCGTATTACAGCATTATTCGTAACGAAGAAGACTATAACCTTGCTGGCATTAGTAAGACAATATTTGAATATTCCAGGGCACGTCCCTCCTGTGGAAGGCCATGCAGCTCTTAAAATGAGTTCGCTTTGTATGTATTGACCTGGAAGGATGCCCATGTTACATGAAATAAAAAGTGAAGGTGCAGCGTACTGTGTAGAACACAGTCCTGTTTATATTTAAACATATATAAATGAAGCCTATACATTTTATGATTAACAAAAAATATACACACTGTTACCAGTGATTACCTTGCAGGGTGAGTACTGAAGGAGGAGAAAGATTAGTATTTTTCTTGACACATCTCCATTTTGCTACCAGTATACCTAAATATTACTTCATAATTAGGAAAAAATCCAATACATTGATTCGCCAATCTATTCATTTTTAAATTTCAACAAGACACATCTAGATTAAAAAGTCCATGCTATATTTTCTGAGATTCTACAGTTTTGCTTAAAAATTAATTCATGCAAAACTAGTGTTTTTGCTCCATGTCCTCTTGTTCTAATAATAAAATCATTCATATCCCAGCTCAACCTTCTATCTACAACTTATATTTAAAGTCCAGCTTGTTTCTCCTTCAAATTCTATTATTTGAGGAGGCTTTGAAGTTCTGAAACTATATTCATGAAAAAACGTAGAACAAAATGACATAAAGGCCCTGCAGAAACATAGCTGGTGATTAAAACTCAAGCAGCAGGCCAGGCATGGTGGCTCATGCCTGTAATCCCAGCACTCTGGGAGGCCGAGGTGGGCGGATCACAAGGTCAGGAGATCAAGACCATCCTGACTAACACGGTGAAACCCCGTCTCTACTAAAAATATAAAAAATTAGCTGGGCGTGGTGGCGGGCACCTGTAGTCCCAGCTTACTCAGGAGGCTGAGCCAGGAGAATGGCGTGAACTCAGGAGACGGAGGTTAGTGAGCCGAGACTGCACCACTGCACTCCAGCCTGGGCGACAGAGCGAGACTCCGTCTCAAAAAAAAAAAAAAAAAAAAAAAAAAACCTCAAGCAGCAGACAAGCTTCTGTATAATAACATTATTTAGCATTTTACAAATGCTTACAGATAAAAATACTCAGCAGTACCTGGAGTAAAGATAGGACAGGCCGGGCGCGGTGGCTCACGCTTGTAATCCCAGCACTTTGGGAGGCCGAGGCGGGCGGATCACGAGGTCAGGAGATCGAGACCACGGTGAAACCCCGTCTCTACTAAAAATACAAAAAATTAGCCGGGCGTGGTGGCGGGCGCCTGTAGTCCCAGCTACTCGGAGAGGCTGAGGCAGGAGAATGGCATGAACCCGGAAGGCGGAGCTTGCAGTGAGCCGAGATTGCGCCACTGCACTCCAGCCTGGGCGACAGAGCGAGACTCCGTCTCAAAAAAAAAAAAAAAAAAAAAAGATAGGACAAAATGTGGGGTGCAAATACAGTGGTGCCTTTTTAGTTGAGGTTGCAGTTTTCTAACTGTTTATATTTAAAAACATCCAGCAAATGAGTTTTAAATCATCCTAACAACTCTGAACACAAGGCAAAGAGCTCCCAGAATATGCAGTCCTACTCGCAAGTATTTATTTTTACACAGAAGATATCAATGTCTCTTCTTTCTCACACCAAGCTAATGTTTCTAGTGATTCTGTGCTGTCTGGTTTGACACCCCGAAACATCTTCCTGAGTTTAAAGAGCATTCCTATTCCTAATTTTCCTTTTATTAGACAGTAACTCTTGCCTTGTCTCATCCTTTGGATAAGATACATACTGGCTTTCCTTTGGATAGCTAACAGCTCCATGCTGAGAACTGCAGGAGGTTTCTGCCTGATGGAGGTTGCTGAGTTGGATTTGGATCTTCACAAACACAGGTATTTCCGGAAGTTTAAAATCACATTTCTGGAAGTTTAAAATCCACATAAAAATTGTGGATCGCTCTGAGTTGAACACTAAGTTTCCTGGGTGAGTTTCATCCATGAGGCTTTTGGTGTAGTTGTCATTCAACTGTTTTCCATTAGATTTCTATTGCCACTGTCACCATGCTTACCTATCTGGCTTAACAGCATCCTTTATGATCAACTGCCGAGACCAGCTTGGTCGGGAGACCCTAACCGAGCAGCGCTAGAGGAATTAAAGACACACATACACAGCAACACAGAGGTGTGGAGTGGGAAATCAGGGGTCTCACAGCCTGCAGAGCTTAGAGCCTGGAACAGAGATTTACCCACATATTTACTGACAGCAAGCCAGTGATAAGCATTGTTTCTACAGATTATAGATTAACTAGAAGTATTCCTTATGGGAAACAAAGGGATGTGCCGAAATAAAGGGATGGGCTCTGGCTAGTTATCAGTAGCAGGAGCATGCTCTCCTTAAGGCACAGATCGCTCATGCTATTGTTTGTGGTTTAAGAGCACCTTTAAGCGGTTTTCTGCCCTGGGTGGGCCAGGTGTTCCTTGCCCTCATTCCGGTAAACCCACAACCTTCAGCGTGGGCATCATGGCCATCACAAACACGTCACAGTGCTGCGGAGATTTTGTTTATGGCCAGTTTGGGGGCCAGTTTATGGCCAGATTTTGGGAGCCTATTCCCAACAATCAATGAAACATCTACTTGTGTTTAGCCCAGCAAGATTCTGGAAATCAAACCAAAGCTTAGTGGCACTTAGTTTCAGATGAGGTAATGAAGTCAGACCCTGTGTGAGGAGGCACAATCAAGACCCCACAGAAGGAAGCCAAACTTTCTGACTTCTTCGGAATAAGCATTACTCAGATCTGCTCTGCCACTGTGCCCTCTCAACATTCCAGCTGCAAATAACTCTCCTTCATGAGACCTGTACTTTGTTTTTTCAGGACAACTTCATTTTATTCTCCAAATAAAAGACTGTGGAAGCTTCTGAGAAAAAGAAAAAAGAGTGAAGGATCATCTTTGATCATGCGGTGAGCTGATTCCAAAATGTGGACAAAAAGCAAAGACTCAAGGGCAATGATTCCGAGAAACAGTGAATGTCACAAGGAGACACCTGGGCTCTTTATAAAGAGGCAATTTCTCTTCTATACATTCCTCCTTTCACATAGAGATGGCTGTGGCTCCCAATCATGGGAAGAGCTGGGCTGTCTTTCTTCCACCAAATGCTCTGCTAGCTGACAGAGCCCATGGAGAGGTGAAAATAGAAATGGGGAGGGAGAGGCTGTAAAGGAGTTACCTAAGGCAACACGGTCTTAGTTCACAAATGCAAGAATTTCCAGCTTACACTGTCCTACAGGGACAAGCTAATGTCCAGGATAGGCCAATGGGTTTTAATTCCTACTGTTCCAATTTTTTGGAAGCCAAAGGTTTTCGGACATAAAAAACTGTCAGACTACAAATGCCTGTACTAGGCTCCTCCACCAGAATTTCTCCAACAAAGAACTGTGTGGTGAAGCAGAGATGCCCACGAAGAACATCACAGGCCCCTCCAGAATTTACAGAGAGGCTTGTGCTTCCCTCTACTGTCAAGGCCAAAAAACTTTTTTTCTTTCATAATTTCAACCTAAAAATCCTAAAGGCCTAAGAGAAGCTTATGTCCACACCGTTCAAATCTGTAAAGATGCGGTTTTGGAAACAGGGAGGCAGACACAGCTATTTAGAATTATAGACTGTGTATCTATGTCATACATGTAAACTATAAAAAAAAAGTACTAGGTGAGTCAACAGATAATGCTGGCTACAGTAATAGGATATGAGAGGACCAGGTTCTACATTAAGGTCCAAATTAAATGCCAGAAGCCCCTGTTCATCATGGCTGCTAAGGTGAGGTCTGTTCAGAAACTGTTTAGGAATCCTCAGCGGAATGGGCCCCCTCCACCTGGGACAGGGGCTCGGTACCAGAGCATCTACAGCAAGAGAGCTTGAAAAGGGACCTTAGGGACCCAAGAATCTATACCTCCAACTTCCGCCCTTCCCCTCTCCGCAGCAGCTGGGACATGTGCTGAGTGGCTGTGACCCATTAGAGCCATCAGAGCAACACAGAGGGAAGTACGGGCACATGCAGTGACGCTTGGGCTAACACTGATGTGCACACACGGAGTTAAGCCAATTCCAGCGGAGTCTGCACATGCTGTGCTGCCACACTGCTCACCTCCGAGAGGGGACAACCCAAGAACTGGTGGCGCAGGCAAAACACATTCGAATCACAGACATTCTATTTAGATACCAATAGCATTAATTAGGCTCAGATGTTAAGTGTGTTTAACGATCTCTTTTAAAGATGTTTTCCATGGATGTTTACTGGTGTTATATAAATACTGTAAGAATTAGGTAAGTCACCCTGAAATAACAGCATTTACTGTTTCAGAACAAGAGAAATAAACAAACACAGTAAATGCAGAGGTCTTTCTCCGCACTGCTCATCAACAATGGGGAAACCACTGTGTCAAAGAGGTTCAAAGGATTGCATCAGAAAGATGCTAAGGCTGGCACAGGAATTTCTGACTCTCCCACCAGGGAAAGGTCAGCTGACCAACCAGTCCACAGAATAGCAGAGCTTAAATGGACCTTGAAAACTACTCACTTTTCCCACCTCTTTTAACAGAGGCAGGAGACGGGGCTGGGAATGAGATATTGCCAGTTGGCTGCAAAGATGAGGCTGAGAATGAGATACTGCTGGCTGGCTGCAAAGATGAGGCTACCACCTTCCTTCCCCACATACCTTAACATCAGTTATTCTAACTCTGAAATAAAAATATTTTTGAAAGTGTAACAGGGCTGAAGATCATTGATGAGTTAGATAATACCCCACTGTGTAGTCACTGAGTTCCGGTAATAAATGCTGATTTGCATTCCTGCCTGGGCGCTTCATCTCATGCCTATCAGCCTGGCTGCAACCATCCCTGTTGAGTGCCCACGGGGGCAAACAGAGCTTAAGAACCAGGTAATCCCGTGTCAGGATCCAGGTGCTTTTTGGGTGTTCTTACCTTCTCTCAGTTGTACTTGAAGATCTCATCAGAGAATGTTCTGCAAGTTCTTTGGCTGTGGCTGAACCAAGGATGACTTTTGAGTTCTCATTAGATGACTGCCAAAGTCAAATTGAGTTTCAATCAAGAACTCATTCAGCCAAGATGGAAACACTGGCTGGCTTTTGGAGCTTGAAGGGTGTGAGTTGGTTTTAGTTCTTGCTCATGGGGTAGGTTCCAGAAGTGACCGAGCCATGAGGGAGTAATTGCCCAATAGTCAACTCTTCAGAGGTGACAGCTTGCCAGAGAAGTGCAAAATCAAACAAGAAACCATCACTGGCACTTGTCTGACTTCCTGCCAAATGCAATCACAGGCAAAATCATTATGATGCCTGATTTCAGTACCATGACATGTTCTCATTGGTGTCAGTTCTAAAATTTTGAAATGTTTTGTGGTAAGGGATTAAACTGCTATATTGAGAAAGTAATGTTGCAAATCACTGGAAAATCCAAAAAGAAAATTCTGTGTTTAAAAAAACAGTGACGTTAAGATTGAAGATGCAGGATGCAGCATAGGGAGTCCTAAACTGCCAGGATGCATGTGGAGATTTCCTAGAATATCAGGGTTCACACTGCATGGTATGGCCTGTGTCTCACAGTATACATAAGAAATGCAGCAGTTCATACAAGAACCTGGTTATTCAGGGCTACCATGGAAACTCAGGACTTATCTTTTACCATTTATCATTAAAATAACGTCCACATGAAGCAACACAAGTTCTGACTGGGATCTTCTTCCAATGACAGACAACCGGGAAGCAAGACAGAGGCAAACAAACAACAATAGACACCCAGAATGGCCTCACTGCTGTTTCAATAGGGAACACTGCAAAATCTAGTTTTCCTAAAATCCACATCCTTTGGTGGCCAGACGGTAGAGGTCTGGCTATAAAGTAATGATCTTGTCTGGTGCAACTGTAGTCCCAAATACTCTTAAATGTCGCTATTAGCAGAGCTCTCTGGGCTGATAGGCTGTGTGTTTCTTCCCATCAAGAGCAGAGGGGAATGTCATACATCAGCCAAATGCATGTTTTCCACTCTTTTTAAAATAAAGTGAGTTATGTCAAGACCTTTTGAAGTAGCCCATGGGTGTTGTCAATAAGTAGGCACATCCCTGGGCTGGGAGGAATGTGTCCTTATTTGGTGGCTCCTCCCCTCGGGAGTGATTCCAGCTTCTCCCACTGCATGGGAGTGACCTGTGTAAGGTGGTGGGTTCATATTTATTAGTGTGCACTCCCTGCACTAATAAATACTAAGATTCAAGGAGCATCCTAGACTGGACTTCTATTCTTTAAGCCTAGCAGGATACTTGGCTAGAACTTGCCCTTCATATGTAAGTGAGAAGCTTAGCAGCCCCTTATGCTGCTAAGCATGGCAGAAACTGGGCACTGGACAGAACGTTCCTAGTGGTGCGGTGGCACTGGTAATGCAGACTGATCCCAGAAAAGAAACAGCAAAGCCTTGCACAGAGAGACATGAAGCGTCTCATCCCCACCAGGGAGCCCCACGCAGAGTGAACAAGTGAAAAGCAAGCATGGCCTGGGTGCCCACTAGACTCATGGAGAGGCAGCTCTGCTGGGAACCACCCTGCCGCGGCCCTGCACATCCCCCAGCTCCTTCTGCAGCCAGGCATTCTCCTCCTCCTTCTCCTCCAGCAGTTCAGCAGTTTCCTCTTCACAGTGCCCAGCTTCTGCTTCTCACTTGACATTGTTGGCCACTGCCACGGCAGTCTGCAGATGCGGCTGGAACCACCTCCATTCCATAGTCTCCTTCTGAAAATGCCAGAGCCCACCCGTGTCAGATGCCTGCCAGGGCTGGTGCCTGGGCAGAGACTCCAGAGCCCCTGTGTCAGTCACCAAGAAAGAACAGCCAGCAGTGCTTAGTGAGGCCCTGCTTTCACGGTGTCTCGCTGCTAGGAAAAGGCACTGGTGGAAATTACATCTTCAGGTTATGAGAGCTCTCCATCCTGACAACAAATGACTGCTTTGATTTTACTTCTTGCTGGCAAGAATTTACAGTTTCAGGGCCCATGCCATGAAAATGTTCCAAGATAAAGCAGGATAGACAGAGTGATCCAGACCTCGGAGCAGGTAATTTGTAGGAAGATGGTGGTGAAGGCTCCCGCCACATCTCCCCTGTATCTGCTCAGTCAGTCTTTAGCTGCCTCCCCAGATCTGACTTCTGTTTCTCCAGCTTGATCACATTACTTAGAAATAGACAATTCAGACAGGCCTTGGAAGAGTTGTGAGACTCTTGAGAGAAGATAAGTCAGGTAGCAAAGGGGCAGCTCCACATGCCACAGCAGGTGTTCAAATCTACTCTAAATGCAACTTTTAGCATTTCAATTTACCCTGCAAAGAGGGGCTGGAAGCAGTAAGTTCCTCCAAGATAGGGAACACGATGATCTGAAAAATACGTGGTGCATATTGAGGTTACAGTCTCAGCAGACAGGATGCACAACCAAATAGCAGCACTACGGGAAGAGGCCTCCATGGCCACACACACTTGCACACCGAGCCCAGCCTCCCTCGCACTCACACACAATCATCCTGAGTGTCCTTTATTGCTGTGAGATAGAGGCTTTCACATAACAGAGCACATGACTGCTTATTCCTCCTGTGGTTTGTAAAGCACTTTCCAGAGTCATGGGTCTCAATGGCAGTTAAGCCTCTGAATCACTGGTGAAGCTTTTCAAAAGCACCGATGTTCTAGTCCCACACTCCAGACACCTGGAGGCAGAATCTCCAAGGGCAGACAGAACCCGGAGATGTGTGCATTTAACATCTTCCCAGGTGGCTTGCCTGCCTCTCCCTACTTAAGGACACCTGCAGCCCCTCATTCTCCTCGCCTCCAGTTCTCTCCATATGGCTGAGTCATTCGAGTTTAAATCTGATGGTGTCAGTCACCAAGCTGAAATTCCTCAATAGGTCCTCATGCTCTAACCTAAAGCAGTTTTCTATGAAGGATGTGGATCAGAATCACCAGAGAAGGCTAAAAAGATGCTTGTGGGCAGGTCCTGCCCCAGCAGTTCTAGTTCTAGTGGGCCTGGGAGTCTGCGTCTGGGATCATTCTGCTGAGTAGAAAACACTCCCTAATTTCCTTTTATTTTTCAGTCCATTTCTCTCCCATCAGGATCCCACGGGAAGGAGTGATCGATCTAGGGCTGGATTCGTGTGTCTCGGGGTCTCTGAGCAAAAAGATATTTGAATAATACTTCAAAATCCTTTTAAAAAGTTTAACAGCTTTTCAAAAGATGGCTTGGGTTATTGTCAGTCTTGGATATATGATGATATAACCACAGAGGTGGGCCTAAATTTTGCTGTGGACATTAATTATACACTGGTTTCCTTGGTGTGTCTGTGCTGACTTTTAAGGATTTAGGGACAATACAACCCCATTCTCAACAGCAAAATATCACAAAAACAAAAACAAAACAGAACAGAACTTGTTTTCTTTGACTTTTCTTCTCAATCATGGTGCTGGGTTTGGAAGGATACACTGATGATGATAGCGTCCAGGCTTTCAGCTGTATCCTGAGAACAGCCTGGATGGCACCAACACTGAATGCTGAGGTTCCGCAGTTCTACTGTGTGTCATGTTCAAGAAGAAATGAGGCAGGTGTTGTCAACTCTCACTCTAACCAACTAATCAATATCTGGAATACACAGTCAATTCTCAGGTTCGTGCACAGAGTTGCCATGCACACCAAATCAGCAAACACTGAACTATTGTGAAAAATACAAGTTAATACAGGTTAGGTTCCTGAGATCCTCTGGTCACAACATTCTCATCAACTGAAATGCCATTTGTGTTATATAGGTTCATCTGCCAATATCTCCATAAAACAAGCAAGTCTCAGCAGTGGAAACCCATTCTTCCCACTTCCTTCTTCCTAACACTGAGCAAGTATTTTTAAATTCTTCCTCAGCCTCCCGATCTGCAGAACCTGCCTTGCCTGCAAGGTTAGCCGTTCTCACACCTTACAGCCTTTTGAAACCTAGGAGCCGACCAGCACTAACCAAGAAGGATTTAATATTTTCCTGACCTTAGGCGATGTCTTTGGTTTTCAGTCTCACAATAATGTTGCCCACTGCTTTTCAAAATTGGCTGTCTTCTCATGAATCCGTGAATTTGGCTGCTTTTCCATCTTTTCCACAGCTGCATCACACTCTACAGATGTCCCTTTAGCACGTCAGGGCAGCTTTACATACATATTGTCAAACTTACTCTCCCTTTCTCTGATGCACTGTCTTGTCGATTCAGTAACTCAGGCTTAACAGCACAAGAGCTCATGCCTTCACGAAACTTCTCTAACACACGTGTTTTCTCTGCAGGTCTCTCTCAGCCTCTCTGTGCTTAGGGACAGTGGACAGCACTGCAACACTGCACTTGGGGCCATTTTGAACAGCGAAGTCACCAAAACCAAGCAAAAAAATGCTAAAAGCACGGTACTAAACAGACCATGGAAAAGACACATGTACTGTATGAGAAGGTAAAATGTCTGTCTGACCTCAGTGGGAAGCATAAGCACTGGATGACTCAACTTTTCACTTCTCTGTGCAAGTCCAAAAATGACAAAAATGACTCTGTGGAAGTGCTCTGTGTGTTGATTTGGGGGTTAAAACACATTTGAGCAGCTGGGCGCGGTGGCTCATGCCTATAATCTCAGCACTTTGGGAGGCCGAGGCCGGTGGATCACCTGAGGTTGGGAGTTCAAGACCAGCCAGACCAACATGGAGAAACTCTGCCTCTACTAAAAAAAGACAAAATTAGCCGGGCATGGTGGCACATGCCTGTAATCCCAACTACTTGGGAGGCTGAGGCAGGATAACGTCCGGTGAGCCGAGATTGCACCACTGCACTCCAGCCTGGGCAACAAGAGCAAAACTCCATCTAAAAAAAAAAAATTTAGCAAGCAGGTGAATTCACAAATGTTAAATCTGTGAATCTGTGAATAAGGAGGATCAACTGCACAGGGTGGGGAACTTCTCAGGCAACTGACCAGGCTATTCTTAGTAATGGCTGGTGTGACCTAAATGCTTTGTCCATTAAACCTTTTTTTTTTTTTTTTTTTTTTTGAGGCAGAGTTTCACTCTGTTGCCCAGGCTGGAGTGCAATGGCGTGATCTCAGCTCACTGCAACCTCCACCTCCTGGGTTCATGCAATTCTCCTGCCTCAGCCTCCTAAGTAGCTGGGATTACAGGCACCTGCCACCTCACCCGGCTAAATTTTGTATTTTTAATAGAGACAAGGTTTCACAATGTTGGCCATGAGGTCTCCAACTCTTGACCTCAGGTGATCCACCCACCTCGACCTCCCAAAGTGCTAAGATTACAGGCATGAGCCACCACACCTGGCCACGTCCATTAAGTCTTTTATCACAAAAGCGAAGCACATTAGATGTGATAATTTGATAAGGCTCATTTGGACAAAGCAGGCAACGTTTAATCCCTTTTAAAAATTTCTTTCCCAAGTCAAAGTAAACAATGAGCTCATAAGCCACATAATGATGCCTCTTCAGCAACTAAGTGGCCAACATCTGTAGGTTACTTGATATCCTCCCATCAATGGCACACATGCAGGAATTGTTTTCTTCCTTAGACCAAGAGCACGCATTTTTCATCCACTCTGACACCTATCATCCATCTCTATCAGCTCCAAGAGACAACACAGTGTCAATGCTTGGCAAGGTACTTCTTCTGAATAACCCATTCCTACCCCACAGAATGTCCTTAGGAAGAGTCCTTGTGAACACTCACACAGTCACAGCTGAAGTGTCCCAACTTGTGGCCTCCAAGCCAATGAGGCTGCTTAGAGACAGTGGCAGCAGCATGGCTCACACACAGCACATCTAGCACAAAACAAGAAACATTTGTGGCCGGGTACAGTGATTCACATCTGTAATCCCAGTGCTCTGGGAGACTGATTTGAGACAATCGCTTGAGCCCAGGAGTTTGAGGCTGTGGTGAGTATGGTCAAACCACTGCATTCCAGTCTGGGCAACAGACTGAGACCCTCTCTCTAAAACAACAACAAACAACAAAGCATTTGCTATTTTTCACAGTCACTTATGTTGCTTACTCTTTTCTTCTGTTATCCAGTTTTCAACTTAGTTTAAGAGATTAATGATTGTTTCTTAGGTGACATTCTTCCCGGGAGATTATAGCACACTCAAATGAAAGACTCTTCATAAACCCCAGCCAACACACGGTCAAAAACCTTCCCACAGTCACCCACTGCTGTTGGGTTCTTTAGTGTCCTACACACTCCCGTTCCACATTTCACCTGGGCTTGACCTCACTTACTTTTTAGCTCACTGGTAAGTTGATTACTGTGTAACTTGACAGCCCTGTGCTGTTCCACCTGATCTTCCAGTGCAAACATGGTTTCTTTCACGTCTTTGATCTCTGCATTACTCTCTGATGATGCTTCTTGCAGCTTTAGGCTGGTTCTGTTTAGCTGTTCTGCTTGGTGATTACACATCTCCTTCAGGTATGAATAATCTTTTTCCACTTACAATAAAAGGAAAGTTCCCTGGTCGGTTTAACAACAAAGTTCCCACAGTCATCAGTCCACTACAAGCCAAAGCCCCATCATGACACAATATACCCATGTAACAAACCTGTACATGAACCCCCTCAATCTAAAATAATACATCACAAAAAGCCCCTGGCAAGTCAGCAGCAGGCTCATGGACACAGTGGCAAAGACGCCTTTGGCATGTGCTGTTTCTTGCATTTATTAGCCTCAGAAACAGCCGAGGCCACGAACAGTCAGAGAAACATGATGTACGCTTCCAAATGGCTGGATTCTGTGCCCCTTCCTACAAGCCAAAGGGAAATCTGCACGCACTTAAATATTCCTCTTTCCTGCTTCCCTGGGAGGCACTGGCCCTGCCTGGTGTGGCCGCCCCACCGCACATCAGCTATGGGGTGGCGCCCTCTGCTGCTGAGCTGTGAACAACGCCCCTGAAGCAAGGCTGATCTTCAATCTCCTTAGCTATGAGATACTTTGCAGTAAGTTACAATGTTTCTTTAGAGACACACACTATGAAGGTGATAGAGAACCACAGTGGAAGGCACAGAGCACTGAAAAGTATGCATACCAGAAGCAGAAAAGTGGCACAGTGCAGTCCTTCCACCTGTTCAATTTTCGATTGTTAAATATTTTAAATATAGAGGAAACTACCAAGAATAATGATAAACAGGTACCCAGACTTAACAGTAGTTAAATTTTGCCACACTTGCAAAATCTTTTTATTCTAGGAAGAATTTTTTAAAGCTTCAATGTTCCCTCCCACCTCAGAGAGTAATAAGCATTATCCTAAAATTGATACGTGGTCATCCCTTGCATGGTTTTTCACTTTTACTATATATGTATGTATCCATGATAACACGTAGTATTGTTCTGGGTGTTTTGAATGTTTTACACAATGTTATACTATATTGTGCTTTTAGAGTGTCGGGTTTGTAACATGGTAATATGCTCTATCCCTCACCATCTTATGCTTATTATGCCCTTGCACCTTGTTTTTAGCTGTGTTTTCAAAATGTATCCATACTGATATACATCCTGCTAGGTGGCTACTTTAGTTGCTGCATAGTATTCCACTGTCTGCAGAAGAAACTATCAACAGAGTAAACAGACAACCTACAGAATGGGAGAAAATATACATTGTTAAGGTATATATTAACAAAGGGAAGCCAGGCAGGTGGCTCAGGACTGTAATCCCAGCCCTTTGGGAGGCCGAGGCGAGTGGATCACCCAAGGTCAGGAGTTTGAGACCAGCCTGGCCAACATGGTGAAATCCCATCTCTACTAAAAAAATACAAAAAATTGGCCAGGTGCGGTGTCTCACGCCTGTAATCCCAGCACTTTAGGAGGCCGAGGCAGGTGGATCACTTGGTCAGGAGATCGAGACCATCCTGGCCAACATGGTGAAACCCTGTCTCTATCAAAAATACAAAAATTGGCTGGGTGTGGCAGCGTGTGCCTATAATCCCAGCTACTTGGGAGGCCGAGGCAGGAGAATTGCCTGAACCAGGGAGTCAGAAGTTGCAATGAGCCAAGATTGCGCCACTGCACTCCAGCCTGGTGACACAGTGAGACTCTCTTAAAAAACAAAAAAAACAAAAAATTAGCCAGGTGTGGTACCCGGCACCTGTAACCGCAGCTACTTGGGAGGCTGAGGCAGGAGTATTGCTTGAACCCTGGAGGTGGAGGCTGCAGTGAGCTGAGAGCACGCCATTGCACTCCAGCCTGGGCAACAAGAGTGAAACTCCATCTAAAATAAATAAAAATAAAAAGGAACATAGCGAGAAGATATAACAATTATAAATTTATATAAACCTAACAGCAGGATCCCAAAATATATTTTTAAAAATTGACAGAATGAAAGGGAGAAATACTCTTACACTAATATTAGGATATTTCAATACACCACTTTCAATAACAGAACAACCAGACAGATCAATAAGAAAATACAGGACTTGAACAACACTACAAACCAACTGGACACAACAGACATATACACAACACTCCACCCAACAACAGGAGAATACACATTCCTCTCAAGTGCACATGGTACGTTCTCCAGGATAGACCACATCTTAGGCCACAAAACAAACCTTAACACATTCTTAAAAATTTTAAATAATTCAAAGTATCTTTTCTGATCATAATGTTATAAAACTACAAATCAATAACAGAAGGCGAACTGGAAAATTCACACATGTGGAAATTAAACACACTCTTCTTCAACTGATCAAAGAAGAAATGACAAGGGAAATTTGAAAATATCTTGAGACAAAGGAAAACGATAAGGCAACATGCCAAAAGTTATGGGATACAACAAAACAATGTGAAGAGGGAAGTTTATGTAAACGCATACACTGAAAAAGAAGAAACATAACCCGATCATAACCTAATTATACCCTTTGAGGAAATAGAAAAAGAAGAGCAAACCAAACCCAAAGCTAGCAGATGGAAATAATGATTACGGAAGAGATAAACAACATACAGATGGAAAAACAATAGAGAAAATCAACAAAACCAAAAGCTAGCTCTTTAAAAGATCAACAAAATTGGCAACACATTAGCTAGACTAATAAAAAGAGAGAAGATTCAAATTATCAAAATCAGAAATGAAATCTGTTAAGAAAAAGAGAAAACTCAAATTATCAAAATCAGAAAGGAAATTTACTAAGAAAAAGAGAGAAGACTCAAATTATTAAAATCAGAAGTGAAACTGGAAACAGTATTACTTATTTTATGGAAATAAAAAAGATTACAAGAGAATACTATGAACAGCAGTATACCAATAAATTTTATAACCTGGATAAAATGGGCATATTCCTAGAAACACACAATCTACCAAAACTGACACATTAAGAAATAGAAAATCTGAATAGACCCACAACTAGTGACGAAGTGAGGAGACTGAATCAGTAATAAGAAACCTACCGGCTGCATGTGGTGGCTCACACCTTTAATCCTAGCACTTTGGGAAGCTGAGGCCGGTGGATCACCTGATGTCAGGAGTTAGAGACCAGCCTGACCAACATGGAGAAACCCTGTCTCTACCAAAAATACAAAAATTAGCCGGGTGTGGTGGCATATAACTGTAATCCCAGCTACTCAAGAGGTTGAGGCAGGAGAATTGCTTGAACCCGGGAGGCGGAGGTTGCAGTGAGCCGAGATTGTAGCATTGGACTCCAGCCTGGGCAACAAGAGCAAAACTTTGTCAAACAAACAAACAAAAACCAATGACAAGCACAAGACCAGACTGCTTTACTAGTGAACCCCACCAAAACATTTAAAGAATCAACTCTAATTCTTCTCAAACTCTTCCCAAAAATCAAAGAGGAGGGAACACTTCCTAACTCATTCTAAAAAGTCAGCATTACACTGATACCAAAGCCTAATGAAGCCATCACAAAAAATTACAGACGCAAATTTGTATTTAGTATTTAGATGCAAAAATTCTCAATAAAATATTAGCAAAGTGAACCCAACAGCATATCAAAGAAATTATTCACCATAAGCAAGTGGAATTTATTCCTGGAGTGCAAAGATGGTTCAACATACAAAAACAATCAGTAAAATGCACCACATTAAAAAAATTAAAAGGCCAGTGACAGTGGCTCATGCCTGTAATCCCAACACTTTGGGAGGCTGAGGCAGGTGGATCATGAGGTCAGGAGATCGAGACAATCCTGGCTAACATAGCAAAACCCCATGTCTACTAAAAACACAAAAAACTAGCCGCGTGTGGTGGCAGATGCCTGTAGTCCCAGCTACCTGGGAGGCTGAGGCAGGAGAATCGCTTGAACCCAGGAGGCGGAGGTTGCAGTGAGCCAAGATTGCACCACTGCACTCCAGCCTGGGCGACAGAGTGAGACTCCATCTCAAAAAAAAAAAAAAAAAAAAAATTAAAGAAAAAACTACGTTCATCTCAGTTGATGCAGAAAAAACAATTTTAAAAATCCAATACTTTTTCATGATAAAAACACAAGAAACTAGGGTAGAAAGTAACTTCCCTATCATAATAAAGGCCATATTTGAGAATCCCACAGCTAACAACACTCTCAGTGGTGAAAGAGGGAAAGCTTTCCCCTAAAGATCAGGAACAAGATCAGGATGCACACATGCCACTTCTCTTCAACATAGCCAGAGCACTTACACAAGAAAAAGAAAGAAAGGTATAAACATTGGAAAGGAGAGCATAAGATTATCTCTGTTCACAGACAACATAATCTTCTATGTAGAAAACACTAACAATTCCACTCAATGGGGAAAAGGACAGTCTCTTCAACAAATTACGCTGGAAAAACTGGATATCCATATGCATGAGAATGAAGCTGAATCCTTACCTGACACCATATACAAAAATTAACTCAAAATGGACTACAGGCTAAAATGATAAACATTTTAAAAGAAAACATAGGAGAAAAATTTCCATCAACCGAATTTGGAAATGATACTTTGGATATGGCAACAAAGGCATAGACAATGAAAGAAAAAAATTAGATAAATTGAACTTCATGAAAATTAAAACTTCTTTTAATTTTAATAGGACCAAAGGATACTACTGAGAGAGTAAAAAGACAAGTCACAGAATAGAAGCAAATATTTGCAAATCACATATTTGCTAAGAGATTGATATCCAGAATACATAAAGAACTCCTAAAACTCAACAGTAAGTAGTGTACAAAATGAAATTAAGGGCTGTAAAAAACAATACTGAATAGGCAAAGTACTTGAGAGTTGTTAGTTGGCTCAAGAAATCTAGAGAGAAGTGCAAGCTCAAAGAACGTGGGTGGTGTCGTGTGTCTGGACTAGACTGTGGGCTTCCTGAGGCCAGGGACTCTGCCATATATAGGCATGGTAGGCTCTCTGGCAGTATTTGTCGGGTGGATGCATAGGTGACTAGGACATTCCAACTGGAACACAGGTTGGACCCATACTGCAAATAGTCTTCATTGCTAAGTAAGAGTATCCAGAATATATCAGTATCCAGAATATATTAATATAAAGAATGCTTATAACAGAATAATGAAAAGAAATTTCAAGAGACATTTTACCAAAAAAGACATATGACTGGACAACAAGCACATGAAAAGATGCTCAACATCATTTGTCACTAGGGAAATGCAAATCCAAACCACACTGAGATACCACCTCACACCCCCTGGGAAGGCTAGAATGAGAAAGATGTCAATGACAAGTGTCGGTGAAGATGTGGAGAAATTGGAACCCTCGTGCATGAAGTGAATTATAAAATAGTGCAGCTGCTTTGGAAAGCAGTTTGGCAGGTCCTTAAAATGCTAAATGTAGAATTATCATATGACCCAGTAATTCCACTTCTAGGTATCCATCTACTCAAGAGAAATGAAACATGTTCACCCAAAACTTGAACCCAAAAGCTCACGGAGGCATTATTAATAATCACAGTGACCAAAAAGTAGAAACAACCCAAATGTCCATCCACCAATGACTGGATAAGCCACATGATATATCCATAAAGTGGAATGTTATTTAGCCACAAAACTGAAGGAAGTACTGATACCTGCTATAACATGGATGGCCCTTGAAAACATTATGCCAAGTGGAAGAAGCTAGTCACAATATACCACATATTGTATGATTCCATTTATGGAAAATGTCCAAAATAGGCAAAGCTGTAGAGACAGATAATAAATTAGTGGTAGCCTGGGTTAGGGGAGGAATGAAGATTGACAAGGTTTCTTTATGGGGTGATCAATATGTTCTAAAATTAGTTAGGGTGATGGTTGCATAACTCTGTAAATACACTAAAAAACAGACTTGTACACTTTACACAGGTGAACTTTATGGCATGGAAATTACATCTCAAGAAAACTGCTTATTCGAGGGGAGGCAAGAAGGGGGCAGTTGGTGGACAAAGAGGGAAAAAAGACTTTATTGTATCTTTCAATACATTCTGAGTTTCAAACCATCTGACTATAATATCTACTCAAAAGCAAATCTAAAATCAAAGGATCAAACAATTAAAAACAGACTCCTAATTCTCCCCCAATTTGGGCTGGGGAGTGGAGAAGGAGGCAGCTACCACCCACCCTGCCATAGTGTGAAGCAGTGGCTGAGTAAATCCGGCAGTGGGGTCCTATGTGACAAGGGCAGCCTTGGGGAGGTCCCAGGGCCCATTCATGGCCTGGAAGCCACCAAAGCCACTGGACCTGAGGGGGAGATAATGGCCGACTGACCAGATGGCAGATGCCCAACTGATCAGAGGAGCTGTCCGTGCCCTTCCTCCTCTACCACTATCTCGACCTACATAAAGTCCCAGAACCCCCATCAAGCCCAAAGAGGAGCACGAAAACCGTAAGACTGACACCAGCCAGGCAGAATAGAAGCTTGAGGGAGAAGCTCCATTAACAGAAAGGGAAGAAAGGGAATTCCTCTCTGACACTAGCTCTGTGGGCTGGGCTTACACCCTGGACTACCGCAGACTGGGATGCAGCACGGAGACTCTCCCCTGCATCCCAAGACCAGAGAGCAGCCAAGGAGTGTGATTCTCAGAGCTCTCGACTGCGCCTGTAGTCTCAGCTACTTGGGAGGCTGAGGCAGGAGAATGGCATGAACCCAGGAGGCGGAGCTTGCAGTGAGCCAAGATCGCGCCACTGCACTCCAGCCTGGGCGACACAGCGAGACTCCGTCTCAAAAATAAATAAATAAATAAAACAGAGCTACAAATATTCTAAGCAAAATATCATATGAATGAAGCCACCTATGAAAACACAGTAGATCAATACTAAATGGAATATACACCAAAATGCAAGGTCCTTAACATTCAAAATAAATCCTATAAGTCATCCCATTAGCAGAAAAATACAGGAGAAAATAGTAAGATCATTTAGCTGAAAAGTTTTTTAAAGCATTTAATAAAATTTAAAATTGAACCACGAACACACAAAAAAAACTTGAGTAAAATACAAAAAGAGGATGGGCCAGGCGCGATGGTTCACACCTGTAATCCCAGCACTTTGGGAGGCCAAGGCGGGTGGACCACCTGAGGTCGGGAGTTTGAGACCAGCCTGACCAACATGGAGAAACCCCATCTCTACTAAAACTACAAAATTAGCCGAGCATGGTGGCACATGCCTGTAATCCCAGCTACTCGGGGGGCTGAGGCAGGAGAATCACTTGAACCTGGGAGGCGGAGGTTGCGGTGAGTCAAGGTCACGCCATTGCACTCCAGCCTGGGTAACAGGAGTGAAACTCTGTCTCAAAAAAATTAAAAATAATAAAAAAAAAAGAAGGCAACTTCTGGCCGGGCATGGTGGCTCACATCTGTAATCCCAACTCTTTGGGAGGCTGAGGCGGGGGGATCACCTGAGGTCAGGAATTCAAGATCAGCCTGGCCAACATGGTAAAACCCCGTCTCTACTAAAAATACAAAAATTAGCCAGGCATGGTGGTGGGTGCCCGTAATCCCAGCTACTCAGGAAGCTGAGGCAGGAGAATCGCTTGAACCTGGGAGGTGGAGGTTGCAGTGAGCTGAGATCGAGCCATTGCACTCCAGCCTGGGCGACAAGAGCAAGACCCCATCTCAAAAAAAAAAAAAAAAAAAAAAAAAAAAAGCAACTTCCTTAATTATTTGATGAAATCTGATGAAGTGTAATACTAGCCAATAACAAACAACATAATTAATAGAGCATTATGGGAAGCTTTTTCCCCCAGTGCAAGACCAGACGAGGATGCCTGCTATCACTCTTTAATCAGTCTTGTAGTGGAGAAATAATACAGTAAGAAATAAAAAGGCATTAGGATTAATTTTTAAACCAAAATAATTGTCATTATGTGTATACGACACTATTACATGCCTAGACAATCCCTGAAAACCCCAAAACTGTTACAATTAATAACTCACTGGATACATTATTGTTATCAACCAGATTACTATATACTAGTATGAAACCAATAGAAAATAATGATCAAACTAGAGAACAAGTATCTATGACAAAAATGAGCCAATAAACGATCAATTTGCAGATTTAAGATAAATCCTTCAAATCAATATTAAAAAAGGACCCTACAAAAACATGCACAAAATGAGCAAAGCATATGAAGAAAAGGCTCAGAAGCCAATAAACATTTGCTAAACTCTACCTCACATGAAACCCGCCACTGCAAGTTCCGGGTGAGAGGATCCCTGCAGAAACACTGTAGGGCAGGATCCCAGGAGGCAGGACCACCCGGGGAACTGATGGAGTCCCTGCAGTGGGGAGGGTCTCAGGCCCAAGAGGGCCAGGTGGCTCCAGACCTCCTGCTCCAGCTTCCCCTTACTCCCCACACCAGGCACAGCCCCACGTGAGTGCCCCGATGCAGGGAGGATTCTGACTGGCCATGTCTTCTCTGCCACTGTGCAGCCTGCTGAATGGCAGCCTCCTTGCCCATTACATCATTCCAGGCTTCCCTTTCATGGGTCACCTTCTCCCTCCCAACACAATGCCAGAACCCACCCCAGGAGGATAGGGACCGGGAACCAAACTGTGGCACCATGAGTGGAGACCCTGGAGGCAGACATGGGTGTAGGCACAGAGTGGAAACATGCTAGGCCTGGCCGACGGGTGACAATCACAGAGGATGGGGACATTCAAGGGCAGACACGGGCTGCAGGCACAGCAGAGAAGACCTGGGCTACAGTCACAGGGGATCCAGACAAAAAGAGAGCTCGCTGGCTACAGCTGCATGGCAGAGAGGCACACCAGGGACAGACATCGGTACAGGTGCAGGACAGAGGAGTAGGTGAAGGTTGGTGTGGGCAGGGGACACAGAGATAAAGACACCCGAAGGCAGATGTGGCTGTAGGCTGAAGGGTGGAGTCACAAGAGTCCTAATGTGGGCTGCATGGACAAGGGCTGGACACACAGGACGACAGGCATGGGAAGCAGGCACACTCAATGACAGGCCTCTGCTGCAGTAACAACAGACGGAGACACTCAACGAAAGAGACTGGCTGCAGGTACAAACACTGGGGATAGGAGTTTTGGGCATAGTCTCCTGGGAGAAATGATCCAGAAAAAGGACAGAAATGGGCTGAAGGCACAGGGGAAGGAGACACACAAATGCAGACATGGCCCAAAAAGCATGGATGAAAACACTGACTGTGGACATGGATTAGGGGGACAAAGAATGTAGCAAACAAGCTGTCATGGGCAGAAGCTCAGGGGACAGACAGACAAAAACATCAGAATGGGCTTCAAACACAGGGATTGAGGCACTGGAGGACTGCTACTGCCTGAAGGCTAAGGAGATGGCAACATTCAAGGCAAGCAATGTGCTGCAAGCACACAGGATGGAGACTCACACAGCTGGCACGGGCTGCAGGAGCAAGAAATGGAGACTTCTGACGGGGCATAAAGTGAAGGCAGAGGATAGACCAGCTGACAACACACAACGGCAGACGTGGGCTTCAGTCATTACGGGATGGTGATACTGGCGAGAAGATACAGGCTTCAGGCACAACGATGGAGACACACAAGGCCTGGCATGGCTGTAGGCGATACGGGGTGGAGACACTGGGAGGTCAATGCGGCTGCAGACACAGGGTTTGGAAACACCTGACGGAAAATGTGGGCTGTCAGATAAATCCTTGCTTAGAGAGAAATGTACAGCCTTAAGGGAATGTGTTAGAATAGAAAAAAAGGTTGACAATCAATCACTTAAATTTCCTTCTCAAGAATTAAAAACAATCAAAATGAAAGAATGCAGAATTAAAGTAATAAAGAGCAGACATCAATGAAATAGGAAAAAGAATGCAACGGAAACAAATCAAGGATAAAAGTTGGCTTACAAGGCCAGGTGCGGTGGCTTACACCTGTCATCCCAGCACTTTGGGAGGCCGAGGTGGGCAGATCACGAGGTCAGGAGATAAGAGACCATCCTGGCTAACACGGTGAAACCCCGTGTCTACTAAAAATACAAAAAATTAGCTGAGTGTGGTGGCGGGCACCTGTAGTCCCAGCTACTCGGGAGGCTGAGGCAGGAGAATCGTGGGAACCCAGGAGGTGGAGCTTGGAGTGAGCCGAGATCCCACCACTGCACTCCAGCCTGGGCAACAGACGGAGACTTCTCAAAAAAAAAAGTTGGTTTATAAATATTAATATACTTAATAAACCACTAGTGAAACTAATTAAGGCAAAGAGAAAAGACACAAAAGACCAATATCAGGAATCAAAACAGAAGCCTGCTCTACAGAGCAGTATATTAAGACACCACGAGGGTTCTGTGAAATACTTAGGACTACAAGTTTGACAACAGAGATTCAAATAACATCACACTGAAAAATAAACTTCCTAGGCCGAACACGGTGGCTCACGCCTGTAAACCCAGCACTTTGAGAGGTCGAGGCGGGTGGATTACCTGAGTCCAGGAGTTTGAGACCAGCCTGGCCAACATGCAGAAACCCCGTCTCTACTAAAAAATACAGGCGGGCACAGTGGCTCACACCTGTAATCCCAGCACTTTGGGAGGCTGAGGCAGGTGGATCACGAGGTCAGGAGTTTGAGATCAGCCTGGCCAACATAGTGAAACCCCGTGTCTACTAGAAACACAAAAATTAGCGGTGCATGGTGGCACACACCTGTAATCCCAGCTACTCGGGAGGCTGAGGCTGGAGAAATGCTTGAATCCGGGAGGCGGTAGTTGCAGTGTGCCGAGATGGTGCCACTGCACTCTAGCCTGGGGGACACAGTGAGACTCTGTCCCCCCAAAAATAAAAATAAATAAACTTACTAAAATGGACACAGAAATAACATAAAACAAGAAAACTCCTACATATACCAAAGGATTTGAATTATTAGAAGTCAAACCGGCCAACAAAAATACTGTTCCACATGGAAAATTCCATACCTAAAGAAATATTCCAAATATTTAAGGAAGAAAAGGAAGAAAACACCTAAATTTCTCAGACTCTTCTAAAGAGAAGTAGTATAGGAAATATCTTTCAGTTTGTTTTGTGAAGCCAGCATTACGTAGGCCCTCTCTTTCATTAACAGAAATACAAATATTCTAAAAAAAAAATCATACGAATTAAACCACATATGAAAATGTAACACATGGATACCAAGTGGGATATACTAAAAAATTCAGGATTGGTTAACATCCAAAAATAGTTCATGTAAAATATCCTATTTGCAGAAAAATAGGAGAAAAACATATGATTTGCAGTACATGTAAATACACTGTACAGCAAGAAAGAAATATGAAATAAAATTAAGGTACAATGACCAGACTAAGAAACAACTATCTGCACTAGAAATGACCCCATAAAGGATTAATTTATAGAATACCTTTTTAAATTCTTCAAATCAAAGTAAGAACACAAATGACCCAACAGAAAAGCCAGCACTGAAAATGAAGACAAAGACGCAAAGACCAATAAATATTCACAAAACTTCGCTTCACTAACTTATTTCCAGTTCCAGATGACAGGAGGCCCTCAGGGACCCAGGAGGCAGGACCACAGGGAGGTGACAGCGCCAGCAGCAGGAGGGCGGGCCTCTGTCTTGGTCCCAGCCGGCCACAGCTCCGGGCGGGCTGCGGGGGCCAGGAAGCCCGAGCAGCCTGGCGCTCCTGGCCCCTGCACACACTTCCCTCCCTCCACCCCGTTCCTCTCTCTCTCTCTCTCTCTCTGTGCCTTGGGCCCCGTAGGATGCGCTCACATCCAGACTCACCAGGCCCGAGACGTTGGGAGAATGGAGAAGCGCCTGCGAGCCGAAAGTCCTCCAGGAACACCTGAAGGAAGCTTCGCCTGCACCTGGGACACCCTTCCCTGATGCTGGCCTCAAGGCAGGCGCGCTGCACACGCTTCCGGTCCATGACGACCACACCGCAGAGCAGCACGACACCCGAACCTCCACGAAGAGAAAATGGCGGAATGGGCCTTCGCCTCCCTTTTATCGTGGCTGTGCTCAACCGCTGTATCTTGTAAGCTTGGTTCTGATTGGGTGAGAAGGAACTTTTTTCGACAACTCTTATTGGATAATAGTCTCCATCTCTGACTGGATAATCTTAACTAATCAGAGTTGGAGACTTACCCAATCTGTGTTGTAGTACGAGTCTGCTCTCATCCTATCAGAAAGAGGCTTCCAGGATATGTCATTTGAATACAGACACTATAAAAGGGAGGCAAAGCTCTACACCTGCCATGGAGGTTGGGCTCATGTGCTCCTCCGCATTGGAGTTAGCCAAGGAGCGTGTGCAGAACACTTGCCTCGTAGGCCAGCCGTAGAGAAGGATGTCCCAGGTGCAGGCGAAGTTTTGTTCATGTGTTCCTGGAGGATTTTTCCCGTGGCAAGCGCTTCTCCATCCTCCAGCATCTCAGGCCTGGTGAGTCTGGATGTGACCGCTTCCCATGGGGGCCCCAGGCACAGAAAGATGCAAAGGAGGGTGGATGGAAGGGGAACGTGGGCAGGGCCCAGAGAGCATCAGGTTGCCTGTCTCACCAGGCACCCCTGCTCCGGTGCAAGGCACAGGCCGGCCAGGCCCCCACCCAGCACCCCTCCTGGGCTCTGGCCCTGGCACCTAGACCCATCCCGCCATTCTCCGCAGCTCCACTGCTCCGCAGGCAGGAGCTGCCGACGTGGAACCTGCGGGCTGCAGTGAGCAGTGGAGGCAGTAGCCGCTGCTCCCTGGATTCCCCGGGATGTTTTTCTTTGGCTTTTTTCTTTTTCTATTTTATTTTAGATTCAGAAGGTACACGTGCTTGTTTGTTATATGTATATCACATGCACAATGGGGGGGTTGAGCTTCTAGCATACCCATCACCCAAATATTGGAGGTTGTACCCAGTAGGTACGTTTTCAATTCTTCTCCCAACTTTTTGAGTCCCCAGAGTGTATTCTCTCCATGTTCATGTCCCTGTGTACCCACTGTTCTCACTTAATACATGAGAACATGCAATATTTGGCTGTTTTTGCATTCACTTAGGATAATGACCTTCAGTTGCATCTGTGTTGCTGCAAAGGACATGATTTTGTTCTTTTTTATGACTGCCTGGTACTTTGTGGTGTATATGTACCACATTTTCTTTATTAGTGAACCGTTGGTGGATACTTACCTTGGTTCCATGACCTTGCTGTTGTAAGTTATGCTGCGATAAACATGGGAGTGCAGTGCCTTTTTATATAATGATTTCTTTCCCTTTGGGTAGACACCCAGTAGTGGGACTGCTGGGTCGAAAGGTAGTTGTACTTTTAGTTATTTGAGATACCTCCCTACTTTTTCCATAGAAGTTGAACTAATTGACATTCGCACCAACAATGTATGAGCATTCCCATGTCTGGAAGAGTTTTCCTAGGTTTTCTCCTCGGATCTTTATAGTTTTAGGTCTTACATTTAGGCCTTTAATCCATCTTGAGTTAATTTTTGTACAGGTGAGTGATAGGGGTCCAGTTTCATTCTTAAGCATATGTTCAGCCACTATTCCCAGAACCACTTAGTGAATACGGTGTCCTTTCCACGTTAACTTTTTTGAAGATCCATTGGCTGATTTTCCTAGCATTATTTCTTGAGCAAAATCCTTCAGCAGAATGTTGATGGAAGTAGTCAAAGTGATCACTCATGTATTGCTTCCAATCTTATGGAGTAAACATTCTTTACCCACTAACTTAGTTTAGGATGTTTATTGTAGGTTTTCTTAGATGTACTTGACCAGATTGTGGAAGTTCTCTTCAATTTCTAGTTTGGTTAGGGTTTTAATCATATGATGGATTTAGCCAAATGCTTTTTTTCCTGTGTCAATCATATTATCACATATAAGTCTGGTGGTCAAACCTGTAGACGTGTATAGTCTTATTACACACTGGATCGTGGGTCATTCTTATCTCTGCTTTGCCCATGCAGTGCACCAGCCTTCCTGTGCCCATTGATGGACTGAGAGGAAGATGAGCCCTTAGGATGCCTGCCATGCTCACTGTTAAGGTAGGACTCATCCTTCTCCCATGAGCACCAGTGTTTCTCCTGCCTATCTCTCAGTGGCCATTTCCTATCATTGGCCTGGACATTCTGGCACTTCAGTTCCCCCACTGAAGGTCTTGCCCCACCAAGTTCTTTGCACGGAAGTAGGTCATGCCTACCGGGAACATTTACAGCTCCCCAGACTCCTCCAGGTGGTCAGTACCTCATAATATCACCCAAGCAAGGCACAGAGGGAATCTGCCCAGTTAATAGAGCTTGTGTTCTGAAACCCACCATCTCACCTTTTAACTCACCAATGGCCCTTTCTCAAGGCCAGGGAAAGGAATGAAGGCTCATTGCTAAAAACTGCAACCTCAACAAGGCTGTACTTCCTTTTAGAGTCCCCTTACCCAGCATTTTCATTGTCTTGGAAGAAGTTCAGAATGCTTCTTTCTCTTGGTTTTGTTACTGACCTGGCAGACATGTTCTATTGTGTTTATTTGTGAAGAAGATCAGGTGCAATTCACCTTCAGATTTGAAGGCTGACAGTACACCATTAGGAGGCATCTGATGGACCACCTCAACAATCCTCTGCTGGCTCAAGGTTGCATTGACTAGATCTAGCTACCCTCTGACTGCCACCTGATGTCCACTTGTGGCACTATATGGATAATGTCCTTCTGCCCGATAACAAAGAGGGAGAGGTTCAATGGGCCCTCATATTGACAACTAACCACACAACTCAATGGGGATGAGCCATTGTCCCATATGATACAACAGCCTGCCATTTTCATCAAATTGTGGGGCTATATTTACTTATTTTTTTGGATGTAAAATGTTAGTTTTATAGGAAGAATGGAATTTAAAATGGCATTCTTTAAATGTGGAGTGTCCAAGTTCAACAGTCTGTACTCATTGATTTCTTCCAAAAACAGAAAAATTTAAGGGGCAGACCTGAACAAGTCACTAATTACTTGAAGCTATATGGTTTGCAAATGTTTTGCTCTTATTTCAGTACAGTTTCATATAATGAGATGGGATTTTTCCAAAACTGATACACTATAAATCTCAGTGGACATGCTAGTATCCTTTCAATAAATTTGCATTTCAATAATATGGACAATATCCAAGTATTATATACAGAAGGCTAAGAAACAGAAGAAATTGCCAGACTATATTATTCTTTTTTTTTTTTTTTTTTTTGAGACGGAGTCTCGCTCTGTCGCCCAGGCTGGAGTGCAGTGGTGCGATCTCGGCTCACTGCAAGCTCCGCCTCCCGGGTTCACGCCATTCTCCTGCCTCAGCCTCTCCGAGTAGCTGGGACTACAGGCGCCCGCCACCACGCCCGGCTAATTTTTTGTATTTGTAGTAGAGACGGGGTTTCACCGTGGTCTCGATCTCCTGACCTCGTGATCCGCCCGCCTCGGCCTCCCAAAGTGCTGGGATTACAAGCGTGAGCCACCGCGCCCGGCCCAGACTATATTATTCAAAACATCAAGAAACTGATGTCCGACTCATGTATTCAATCCTTGTTCTGGAGATCAACATTGTGAATGCATGAATTTCTAAGGGAAAAATTTAAAATTATAATTTACTCATATCATAAATTTTGATATTGAGAAAATTAGTTTTTGGAATATATCTTTGATTTTTGTCACATAATAGAAGAAAAATCTCCAGCATACTAAATAGCATATGACATTATTTATGGCAAAACAATGATTCTAATTGATGTTTCCTTTTAAAAATCTAAAGAGTACTCATCCCTTGACCTTTCTGAATTCCCAAATATACTCCCTTAAATTAATAAAATTGAAAATGTAATTGTATCAGGAAAGAACTATTATATTCTTACATTCTTTTCAACATTGTTAAGCTATTGTTACTTTTTAAAAATTTTAGTAGGTTTTTGGAGAACAGGTGGTGTTTGGTTACGTGAATAAGTTCTTTAGTGGTGATTTCTGAGATTTTGGTACACCCATCGCCCGAAGAGTCTATACTGTACCCAACGTGTAGTAGTCTTTTATCCCTCACCCTGCTCCCACCCTTTCCCTGCCGAGTCCAAATTGTGAGGCTATATTTAGAGTAAGGAAGGCAGACAAAATCTACAACCTGTCGGCCTCAGGCTCTTCACCCTCAGGGATCCTATCTCCACCAACAAGACCCAGGGCATCACTGGTATTTTTGGCTTCTGGGGAAAACATATGCCAAACCTCCAGTAAGTTCTATTTTTCAGGTCATCTATGAGACATCCACCTTCACTCAGGCCCTTCTCCAGAAGAAGCTTTAAGGGCTGACCAGCAGGCAATCCAGGAGGCTCTTCTATTGGTCTTCTGGAGGAAGGATTTGGAGATGTAGGCTTTAGGTTTCAAGGACATCGCTTTTGACACATAGAGGCTTTAGACTACCCAATCCAGGTCTCTTCTTCCAGTGGGCTTTTGGCATAAATCCTGTGTTTAATGTGTTTGACTCTCTTGAGACAGCTGGCTGCAGCTTACCTAGCCCTCTCTGACATGGACACTAACAGGATCCAAGCCCATTACATTAAAAATAGATCCCCATTGTGCCTTGGGTTTGGGATCCTCATCTTTGCAAACTGGGCACCACCACCGACCATCTCTTGCCAAGTGGAAATGGTACTCACAGTACTGAGCCAAGCCCGAACACTTAGGAGTTTCTGCGCCTCATGAGGATTTCAGTCTCTGCTCCTCCAATGTGCCTGAGGAAGACCTCCGATCAACAGCTCCCACTCAGCCTTTGGTTAGTTGGGGCCCTTCCACCAGCTGGGGGACCATCACATTGTTGCATCAGGTGTATGCCTGCTTCACTGATGGCATGCAGAGGTGCCATCTGGGTAGCTACTAGCCATCCTTCTGCTTTAGACACCCCCTTCCAGCTGCAGAGGAAGGGTCACTCAGCTCAGTGGAGAGAAATTACAGCCATTGTCCTGGTTCTACCATCCAAGGCCATCCTGAAATCCACATCTTCACCAATTCTGAGGCCTTTGCTGATGGCTGTGGGTGGTGTCACACTGGATGACCATGACCAGGCACTGGGGTGAGGTTGCTTCCCTTTGGGGGTACATTGCTGATACTTAATAATTGTGCCACTTGTTCACCATGTGTCAGCTCACAGCAGTCACCAAGATGCTGCCTCTCAATATGACCAAAGGCAGACTGCCTTACCCACATCTCTACCCTTATAGCTGAGACTGTGGTACTTGGACTGGCTGGACCTCCTGGGCACACCTGACTTTGGGACATCTAAGCTAGGCCTGACTGTCAACTTGGATTTGCACATGGGGCTTCCTTGTCCCATCCAGCTCATTTGCTTGGGCCATCCAAGACTGGCTGCTCTGTTGATGAGACATCACTCTTTTTTCTCCCTTAGTCACATTTGGAGAGGTGACTACCCACATGCCAAGTGGCAAGTCAATTTTATTGGCCTACTCCAGCAAGGAGTAGGCCTCACCAGCTGTGCTCACTATTGTTGACACTTACTCTAGCCTGCTCCTTGCTTTTCTGTTGGTGTTGACAGCCCAGAAGGTCTTCCTACCTCAGTTCTGACCCCTTTGTGGAACCCCCATGTCCTGTCCCCCATGGGACCTGTCGTGGGTTGGGGGGAGGGGGGAGGGATAGCATTAGAAGATATACCTAATATAAACGATGAGTTAATGGGTGCAGTACACCAACATGGCACATGTATACATATGTAACAAACCTGCACATTGTGTACATGTACCCTAGAACTTAAAGTATAATAAAATAAATAAATAAATAAAAATAAATAAATAAAAAGAAAAAATCTCTGAAGGTTTGGAAACAAATTGGATGGAGCAGATAAAGATGAGTGCTAATTTTGACTTCACCGTTAGTCAGTGGCCATAGATGTTCTATTACTCTAATTGTACCCTTTACCTCTTCTAGGACATTTAGAGAGGTCTCCAGGGCTAGTTACCTTGTTATTTCAATACAGAGAACAGTAAGTACTTCAGGGAAAATACATGTATCAATCATGGGGAAAATACTTGAGAGAGTAAAATGTGAATCTGTACATGAAAAAAAAAAATCAATACTGAGGCCGGGCGAGGTGCTCACGCCTGTAATCCCAGCACTTTGGAAGGCCGGGGCAGGCGGATGGCTCAAGCCGAGGAGCTCCAGACCAGCCTGAGCAACATAGTGAAACCCCATCTCTACAAAAAAAAAAAAAAAAAAAAAAAAAAACATAAAAATTAGTCGGAAGTGATGGCACTGCACCTGTAGTCCCAGCTACTTGGGAGGCTGAGGTGGGAGCATCACCTGAGCCCAGGAAGTTTCAGTGAGCTATGATCACACCACTGCACTCCAGTCTGGGCAACAGAGCAAGACCATGTCAAAAAAAAAAAAAAGAAGAAAAAGAAAAAGAAATGTCTTTCCTTTTTGGAAAGCTTGGATGACCACAAGGGGGTTGAGATTCTAAAAGCCGAGGGAAAGCTTCCCAGGGCCCAGCCTCCCCATACAATTCATAGGACAGGTCTGGAGTGAATGAGGACTACTATATCCATAAAAAGAAAGAGAAAGGAAAGACAAGACAATATTGCCCAATGAGTCAAGCGTGATCGTAGCACAAAGAAGCAGGGCACTCTTCCCCAGAGCAGGCCAGTTCAGAGAGGCGGTCCAGGGCTATGCCCCAGTATGGATCCCGCCGTGCTCCTGCGCGGTGTCCCAGGGCCTCCTGGCACCTTCTTATCATCAGCCCGGGGCGAAATGCCAGACCAGATGGTAGAGGCAGAAGTCATGCAGGCAGGTGCCGTCCAGGGCATTCCAGGCCAGCTGAGTGTGCAGCCAGCGCCCAATTCAGACAGCGCCCCAGGCCGAGGCTGGCCCGCGTAGGGTCCGCGCTCGGGCTGGACGTCGCGCTCAGCGCGCGGGGCCCCCATGGACGTCGCGCCGCTGACCTAGCTGTCAGACATCGCCGCGAAGAGTAGGCAGGCTCGGGAGGCCGAAACGCTGTCCTCACCTCGAGCACTGCCAGGCTGCTGGAGAGGCTTTCCGGGGCATAGAGGCATTGTTCACAAAAGCCAAGAGGTGGAAACGTGTCCATCCATGGTGATATGGTTTGGGCATGTGTCTCCTCCAAATCTCATGTTGAAATGTGATCTCCAGTGTTGGAAGTGGGTCCTATTAGGAGGTGTTTGGGTCATGGTGGTGGATCCCTCATAAATGGCTTGGTGCTGGCCTGGTGGTAATGAGTGAGCTCTCGTCCTATTAGTTCATGCAAGAGCTGGTTGTTTAAAAGAACCTGGCATCTTTTTCCGTCTCTCTTGCTCCCTCTCCTGCCATGTGACATGCTTGCTCCCCCTTCACCTTCCACCATGAGTAAAACCTTCTTGAGGCCTCCCAGAAGCCCAGCAGATGCTGGCACCATATTTCCTGTACAGCCTGCAGAACTGTGAGCCAAATAAACTTCTTTTCTTAAGTTCCCCAGCCTCAGATGTTCCTTTATAGCAATGCAAAATGAGCTAACACACACAAATTAATGGATAAAGAAAATGTGGTATACACTCAAAGTGGAATACTATTCAGGCTTTAAAAAGAAGAAATTTCTGACATATGCAACAATATGGATGAGCTTTAAGGACAATATGCAAAGTGAAACATGCCAGTTACAGAAAAGGAAATAATTCTACTTTTATCAGGTACCTAGAATAGTCAAATTCATGGAATCAAAGAGAGGAATGGTGGTCACCAGGGGATGGCAGGCGGAGAAAACAAGGAGTTACTAATCAATGAGCATAAAGATCCAGTCAGGTGGCTGGGTGTGGTGGCTCATGCCTATAACCCCAGCACTTTGGGAGGCCGAGGTGGGTGGATCACCTGAGGTCAGGAGTTCGAGACCAGCCTGGCCAACATGGTGAAACTCCGTCTCTACTAAAAATACAAAAATTAGCCAGGTGTGGTGGTGCATGCCTGTAATCCCAGCTACTTGGGAGACTGAGGCAGGAGAATCGCGTGAACCCAGGGGGCAGAGGTCGCAGTGAGCCGAGATCATGCCACTTCACTCTAGCCCTGGCAAAAGAGTGAAACTCCATCTCAAAAAAAAAAAAAAAAAAAAAAAAAAAAAAAAAAGGCTGGGCGCGGTGGCTCACGCTTGTAATCCCAGCACTTTGGGAGGCCGAGGCGGGTGGATCACGAGGTCAGGAGATCGAGACCACGGTGAAACCCCGTCTCTACTACAGATACAAAAAAAATTAGCCGGGTGTGGTGGCGGGCGCCTGTAGTCCCAGCTACTCAGAGAGGCTGAGGCAGGAGAATGGCGTGAACCCGGGAGGCAGAGCTTGCAGTGAGCCGAGATTGCGCCACTGCACTCCAGCCTGGGCGACAGAGCGAGACTCCGTCTCAAAAAAAAGAAAAAAAAAAAGAAAATCCAGTCAGGCAAGATGAATGAGCTTGAGAGAGCTGCTGTACAGCAGTGTCCTGTACAGTCAACAATAATGGATTGCACATTAAATACATGTTAAGAAGGCAGATCTTCCACTAAGTGTTCTTACCTCAATAAAAAAATGAAAGAAAAGAAAAAGAAATACTGGTGCTGATGCTGGGCCATCCCTCAATTTTAACGTGGTTGTCTTGGGGTGGGGCCCAGACAGATAGGGTGGACGTAGTGCAACCAGACACTTTCATGGCTGTGCTCTGCACTTAGTAGTAATTACTATTATTTATTGAGCACCTGGTGTACTAAGCACTTTCTTGCTGTTGCATTGAGGCTTCCTAGTACCCTGTGAGCTTGGTGTTGTCATCCCCACCTGAGAATCAAGGAAACAAAACGTGAAGCCGTTTTCCTTAGGTCATCCAGCTGGAAGTCACTAGCGCCTGCGTTCAGCCCTGGTCAGCCTAACCCCAAAGCCTATGCTCTAGCTGCTGTGCTGTGGGACTCAGGCTCCTGTGGGACACAGACGTGGGCACCACATGCCCTTTCCTTCCACTTCTCTGTCCTTTAAGTTTTAGGGTCAATAGTGTAACTTTGCCCTGCACCTGTCCACACTGAATGGCCATCATCCAGATGGAAAAGGGGGTGGCTTGTGGCTCAGCATTAAGGAAGAACTTTCTGGCACTCAAAGGAGCTCCATGGTGAGATGGGCAGCCTGGAAAAGCAGAGGGCAACCACCACCATCCCTAGGAACCCACCACCCCTTGGGCACCCACCCCCATCCCTGCACATCCCCCACAATCCTTGGGCACACATCACTGTCTCTGGGAATCTACCACTATCCTTGCACACTTACCACCGTTCCTGCACACTGACCACCATCCCTACACACTCACCTCTGCCTCTGGGCACCCACCGCCATTCCTGAACATCTACCACCATCCCTGGGCACCCACCACCACCATCCCTGCACATCCACCACCATCCCTGCACATCCACCACCATCCCTGGGCACCCACCCCCATCCCTGCACATCCCCCACAATCCTTGGGCACACATCACCGTCTCTGGGAATCTACCACTATCCTTGGGCACTTACCACTGTTCCTGCACACTGACCACCATCCCTACACACTCACCTCTACCTCTGGGCACCCACCGCCATTCCTGAACATCCACCACCATCCCTGGGCACCCACCACCACCATCCCTGCACATCCACCACCATCCTGGGGCACCTGCTACCGTCCCTGGGCACCCACTTCCATCCATGCACACCCATCACTGTACCTGGGCACCCGCCACCATCCCTGCACACCCACCACCATCCTAGGGCACCCACTACCATCCCTGGGTACCCACTACTGTCCCTGCACACCCACCACTGTGCCTGGACACCTACCACCATCCCTGCATATCTGCCACCATCTCTGGGCACCCACTTCCATCCCTGCACATCCATCACTGTTCTTGCACACCCACCACTGTCCCTGGGCATATCCACCACTATTTCTGGGCACCGACCACCATCCCTGCACATCTATCACCATCCTTGGGCACCCACCATCATCCCTGTGCACCCGCTACCATCCCTGCACACACACCACCATCTCTGGGCACCCACTACCATCCTTGCACACGCACCACTGTCCTTGCACACCTGCTACCATCCCTGGGCACCCATCACCATCTCTGTACATCCATCACCATCCCTGGGTGTCCACCACTATCCCTGGATAATCATCTGAAAGATCTGTTGGGAGAGGAAGTGTCATCCCTCAGTGTAGTGTGTGTGTGTGTGCGCACGCATGTGTGTGTGTGTGCGCACGCATGTGTGTGTGTGTGCTTGTGTGTACGTGTGGGGGGGGTAGAGGCGTGCAAGGGGGCTGGATTAGATATCCTGCTCTGCCTCTGGACCCTGAGTGGAAGGGCTCAGGTGGGCTAGTCAAAGTTCCGTGGTGGAGCTGTTTGTGGAAGATGAGCTCACAGAGCTGGAGTTCTAGAAGGCCCTCCGTTGGCCTGGAGCCTGCCTTCCCCACTGTTCTCTTAACACCGGGTGCCTGGGGCCCTGGCAAGGTTGTGGGGGACATCCTGAGCTGAAGCAGGGTTTTGGGCCACTGCTGCTGCTGCCATTGTCACCATGGTCTCAGCTCTGCGGGGAGCACCCCTGATCAGTGAGCCCCCTTTCCCTTCTTCCTGGGGCTGTTAACAGGGGCCCTGGGTTGGTCTGGCCAGAGAGGGGTGGAGAAAAACAAGGTGGTAGTTAGGGTGGGGGTGTCCTGGCCTGGAAGAGTGACCAGCTGAAAGACAGAGAGAGAGAGAGAGAGAGAGAGAGAGAGAGAGAAACTCTGGAGCTGCTGTGAAATGCTCAGGATGGAATTCCTTTTAAGTCACTTTTCTACAAAAAAAAAAAAAAAGTCAAAAACAGTCCATGTGTAGCGGTCAATTTGGTTTCCTCCTCTACAACTTAGGGATATTAATCCCACTCCTTTCAATTGCTGAGAGGATTGGATAAGATTAAGTTAGAAAAGCTCTGGGAAAGGCCTGGCACAGTGTTCAAAGACTTGACAAACTCCACCAGGTTGGCTGCCTCCTCCTTCTCACTCCCCTCGCGGTGAGGAGAAGGGCTCATGCCCCTGTGGCCATGCCTTTTGTGGACTTGAGTTTCAGAAGCAGCCACAGAGCAGCTACTCCATGCCAGCAACTCTGCAGATAAATAAGACTGGCCACGGTTCTTCAGAAGTTAACTTTGTGGTGGGAAAGACTGACATCTATTCCAGCCTGGTGTGACAGAGGAGGTGGAAGATCGGGTGTGTGAGAGTGTGGGGGGTGGTGGCCTGCCAGGAGACTCTCACTGGGGAACACACCTCTGATGAGACCCTTCAAGTATAAGTCAGAGTTAACCATGTAGAGGAAAGGAGAGGGTGAATGTTCTAGAGAGCAAGGTCATTGTGAGAGAACAAGGTGGCATTGCCGGAACATAACGTGTGAGTGAGGGAGTGGGCCGCAGGGCTGGGCTGTGAAGGGTCGTGAAAGGCCGTGTGGACCTCGAAGGGGCAGTGACGGTGGGAGCCATCCAAGGTGTCACAGGGCTGGGCTTTTCATTTAACAATTTGTTCTGATGGATGTGTATAGAATAGCTTGGAAGAGTGGTCGAGACACGATACAAGACCATGAAGGAAGCCCGGATGGAGGTGTGAACCTAGGAAAGGACGGTGCTCTCGGAGGGAAGGTGGAATCCACAGGACATTGGGACTGATTGGTTGGAACTGGGTGAAAGATGTCATGGGGAAGGAGTGAAGAATGACATCCGTATTTCCAGTTTGGGTAAATGGGTGGCCTATCATGTCTTAAAGCACGTAAGGAAAGTCACAAGGCAGAAGCAGGCATTGATGGGAACAGTGGTTCTGTTTAGATGTGCTGAGTTTGAGGTGCCTGCAGGGCATTCAAGTGGAAGTGTCCAGCCAGTAGTTGCCTCTGAGGTCTTGGGGAAGATGCCACAGGGGTCGCCAGCCTGCAGGCGGTGGCTAACAGCGGGGCTGCCCAGAGGGTTTCCTCAAAGTGGAAGAGAAGAGGGCTCAAGGCAGGAAGGCCTTGGAAAGCAGATCAGCATTTACGGCCTGGGCAGAAGTGGATTCCACCGAGGATAAGGAGGAGAGTCAGCCAGAAAGGGAGGAGGAAACCTGGGAGAGGGGAGCATCATGGAAACCAGGAGAGGCAAGCCTTTCAACAGGGGGCAGTGGACAGCATGAGTACGGCTGAGAGCTCCCATAAGACAGAGCCGAAGGGGGCCTCCTTGGACCCGCAGAGCAGTTTCAGCACGTGGTGGTGGCAGGGAGGCCAATTCACCAGATTGGAAAACAAGTGGGAGGGGAGAAAGCGGTAATTTTCCCCAGGAGTTTGGGCGAGAAGAGGGGGGAAGAGACAAGGGAGTACCAGTCAGCATGAGACTTGAGGGAAGGCATTTAGAAGCTACAGACTGAGAAAGTCTCTACGAGCAGGGGCAGGAGGAGCAGGAGGGGAATGGTGCTAGCGCGCCGGGAGAGGAGGGACAACGGATGGAGCAAGGCTTGGAGATGAAGGACAAATCTAGAGCTTGGAGGGAAGATGGGCCTGCCTGGGAGTGGAGGCCCCGCACCCAAACAATGATGGGGTGGAGATGAGGGTGAGGAGGCTACTGATGAGTTTGCAAGTGAGCGGGGCTAAGGCAGAAAGAGGAAGAAATTCCACAAGTGAGGACCTTGCTTTTCTTAGTGCAGCAGGAGACCAGATCATGTTCCGGGAGCCAAGGGGTGGGACAGCGTGGCGTGCTCAAGGAGAATACCGAGGGTTTTCATTTCCCGTGAGGGAAATGGGAGAGAGAAATCTGAGCAGAGACAAGCGCGAGTACCAGGGCTAGTTGTAGTTCATAACAGAAACAACAACTCACTTATTTTTAGTGCCAAGAGCTAAGCTGTGCCCACGCCGTTTCTCATTTATTCTTCCAACAATCATATGAGGCAGGTGTTACTCACGTCCTCATTTTATAGAGGAAGAAACAAGGCTCAGGGAGGGCCCAAAGTCAGAGATGGAGCAAGGAGCAGAGGGGGGGTCCAAGCCGGACCTTGCTGCAAAGCCATGCCCTCAACCACTTTGTCATCCTCGGTGGCATTCAAGGTCCCGTGGAGGTTGGAGACCAGGGACACTCATTGGCACAAACAAGAGTTTGTACAACTCTCACTTTTTGACTCTGTGAAGGTGCAGAGGTCAAGAGGGGCATGGGAAGGCTTGTCAGAGGTGCTGGGCAGTGGGATAGGAACTCACAGAGGTGGGGAAATGCAGGTGAGGACAAGAAGCAGGGATGACCAGGGCAGAGAAGGGACTGGCTGAGACACAGTGGAGCCGGAGGGGACTAGGTCTGGGGAGATGAAGGAGCCCTGAGGCTGTGACACCTAGGTGCTAATGTCCTCTGTGATTTGGGGGACTGGCCACACACAGCCAATGATGACAGGGCAGGGAGGTCAAACCAGACAGGCAGGCTGGGCTTCCAGGGAGAAGGGTTTTTTGCAGGTTATGGTTTAGAAGGGGTGGTGGGGGTGGAGGAGACTCTCGGGACATCTCGGGGTCTTGTGTGTGGAGAAAGAGCAGCTTCCCCTTGAGCGGGCTATAGGGGAGCAGTGTTCTGGGGGAGACCTTGTTTCAGTTAAGATCTGGAGATGGAGGGTCAATGCCAGAAGGGCTGTCCCTTGACAGTTGGGCTGAGAGACCCATGAACACACCGCCTGGCCATGCTCTCCGGGAGCATCTGCTCAGTGGGGCTTTGGATTTATAGAACTTTGTCTCTATCCAAACTTTGCCCCTTCCTAGTTGTAAAATCTTGGGCCTCAGGACTAAATAATCTGTAACATGTAATATGGAGCTTACAATAGGTTAGTTTTCTTCCTGTTTCTGGCCTGGGTGGTGTGAAGCAGGATGGGGAAGGAGAGGGGCTGGTCTCAGGGCAGGGTGATGCCAATCAGGAATGCAAGGGGGCTGATACGTGCTGCTGGAGCCTGGCCTTCTGCCCACCCCTTCTCTCCTCTCCCCTTTCCCAGGGGTGCACTCAAGCCCTGTTTCTTCTCCTTCTGTGAGTGGACCGCGGAGGCTGCTGAGCTGCCTGTCATCCCAAAGCTCAGCTCTGAGCCAGAGTGGTGGTGGCTCCACCTCTGCCGCCGGCATAGAAGCCAGGAGCAGGGCTCTCGGAAGGCGGTGGTGCCCAGCTGGGATCATGTTGTTGGCCCTGGTCTCTCTGCTCAGCTGCCTGCTACCCTCCAGTGAGGCCAAGGTCTATGGTCGCTGTGAACTGGCCAGAGTGCTGCATGACTTCGGGCTGGATGGATACCGGGGATACAGCCTGGCTGACTGTGAGAACCCCTCTTCCTGGCTGGCCCTGGCTTCCCCACACCTCCCTGCCTCTTTCCCTCCCTCTATCCTTCTCATTCAAGGGCTGTGGCTTTGGGAGCTTTTAGAGCCCTTCTGTAAACCGAAGATGATTTGAGATGGCAGGTAGAGAACAGCTGGCACTGAGTTAAACACGCAGTAGGCAGGCAGCAGGCAACCAAATTGGAGTCACCCCTTCATTTTCCCCTGCTGCTAAAGTCAGGGTCGAAGGAAACAAGCAGCTCAGTCCCCTAAACTTAACTATGGCCACAAGGATCAGAAATTCCTTCTGAAATTAGAAGACAAACTGAACAGAGCAGTCATGTCAAACTTTTCAAGCTGGTGGTAGTTTAAGATGGCCATGTGGGAAGGGCAGTCACGCCGGGGCTCATCTTTCCAACAGGTCCAGCACCCTCTATAGATTCCACCTGGGTCTTCCAAATCTTGTTACTGAAGATTTAGCACTTGTAGGCTGGGCGCGGTGGCTCAGGCCTGTAATCCCAGCACTTTGGGAGGCCAAGGCAGGTGGATCACCTGAGGTCAGGAATTCAAGACCAGCCAGGCCAACATGGCGAAACCCTGTCTCTACTAAAATTACAAAAATTAGCTGGGCATGGTGGCAGGTACCTATAATCTCAGCTGCTTGGGAGGGTGAGACAGGAGAATCACTTGAACCCAGGAGGCAGAGGTTGCAGTGAGCTGAGATCATGCCATACACTGCAGCCTGAGCAACAGAGTGAGACTCTGTCTCAAAAAAAAAAAAAAAAAAAAAAAAAAGATTTAGCACTTGTAGATTCATTCAACAAATTTATTGGGCCCTACTATGTGCTGAACAATGAGATAATGGGAAGATTGCTGGGCTAGAAGTCAAGAGGCCTGAGGCCAGCCCCGACCCATGCTATTTGGTAGCTGGATGGGACCCTGGGTGAGTCGCTGTGCACCTCTAAGCCTCAGTTGATTGGTTTGCAAAGCAGGTGGGAGGGCACCTGCCCCAATCACCTTGATCAGGCAGGTGAGGCTCGGTGGAGCCAGCGTGGGACCTGTGCAGTGAGCACCCTGGTCTGGGGTGGCCGTAACTGTCTGACCCCCAGGCCTGTGCTCTGCCCTATGCAGGGGTCTGCCTTGCTTATTTCACAAGCGGTTTCAACACAGCTGCTGTGGACCACGAGGCTGATGGGAGCACCAACAACGGGATCTTCCAGATCAACAGCCGGAGGTGGTGCAGAAACCTCACCCCGAACATCCCCAACGTGTGCCGGATGTACTGCTCAGGTAGCTGGGCCTGGGCCCAGGGCTGGCAGGAGTCAGGCCCTGCATTAGCTTTTGTTCCATTCCCAGTTTAGTTTGCTACCCCCATCTCTAATTGAGGGTTCCCCCACATCAGGCTGGGCCCACGGAGGAGAGGGAGATGGGACAAGGGATGAGGGTAGGTCTTCCATCAGTCTGAATTGGGGTCCCAGATAGGAGACTGCCTTAGGGCTATAGGAATGGAGGGAGGATTGTTTCTGATGGAGGGGGAGGGGGATAGGGTTGTACTTGTGCTTCCGGAGTGGTTGAGACAGGATTGGATTTAGGGGAGTGGAGTGTGTGTGTGTGGAGAGACAGACAGACACATACTCTCTCACACACACACACACACAGCTGGATGTCTCCTCCTCTCTCATTGTGTTTCTCTGCCTATCACCCCAGATTTGTTGAATCCTGATCTCAAGGATACCGTTATCTGTGCCATGAAAATCACCCAAGAGCCTCAGGGTCTGGGTTACTGGTAAGTAACTTGGGCTGGAGCCCCGCCGCAGTGGTATGGTTAGGACTGGTGGGCAGCAGCAGGGAACAAACCCCTTTCCTTCCTCACTTCTGGTTTAGAGCCCACACTCTCCTTCCTGTTCTTCTCTGCGCAGTGACTGGCAAATGCAGCTGATATGATCTCTCCTCTTCCCTGTTCTCCATCCTCAGGGAGGCCTGGAGGCATCACTGCCAGGGAAAAGACCTCACTGAATGGGTGGATGGCTGTGACTTCTAGGATGGACAGAACCATGCACAGCAGGCTGGGAAATGTGGTTTGGTTCCTGACCTAGGCTTGGGAAGACAAGCCAGCGAATAAAGGATGGGTGAATGTGAATGTGGCTCTCAGCTCTCAGTGTGTCTGCAGGTGCTATGTCAGAGCTAGAGCACCTCCGTTTTCCCTCACCTCACCTCACCTGTCCGCGTGGGCTGGGCTTCCAGTGGACTCCAGAAAGCCCAGCACCAGAGGCTTACCTCCATTTCTGGTGGCCTGGGGGCAGGTGTTTGGGGGGGGGCACCAGTGCATTTTTTCTCTACCACACCTGGCAAAGTTTGGGTCTAGGGTGGCCAGATTTAACAAAACAAATACATAACAACAAAAACAGGATGCCCCAGTTTAATTGAACTTTGGATATACAACAAATAATTTTAAGCATGTCCAAAATATTGCAAAGGAACATATTTATATTAAAACTATTTGACATTTATCTAAAATTTAAACTTAATTGGGTGTCCTATGTTTTACCTGGCAACCATAGCTGGATCTAGGGCTGTGCACCTCTGGCTTGATTGGGAAGGTCCTTGGGACACTTATTTTCTGCAGCTTTGGTTGCAGATGGTGGTCACTGTGCTTTGGCCCTCCAGCTGTGACTACTAACACACACCCCTGCCACGCCGGGGTTGCTGCTTGGTCGCGGGAGAATGACCACCGGAGCTTCTGCTCTCACCTTGCTCTCTGGTGCCCTCTCGTGGCAGAAGATTCAAGTGCCGCTGATAGATGCGGTGCGCTCACTTTGCCCACTACTGCTAGGAGGTTGGAGGATGGGATGGGAGTGACCGTGGCTTTCAATCCGTGCAGTCTTTTGCCTTAGTCAGCACATGGGAAGCCCAGAAAAAGATAGCGCGGTCCCCTGCTAATCTGGAACGACTGCCTCTAAAGGAGGAAGGTGGGTGGGTCTCAGGATCACAGTGGATGTGGTGGCAACAGCAGCAGTTGCAGGGACAGGATGACGTGTGAGAAGCCTGAGCCCTGAGTTCAGATTGTAGATTCTTCTGGAAAGGCTCCAAAGAAATCTGCAAGTACTGAACTGTTGGTTGAGGCATGGCTGGTGACTCTTAGGGAGAGGAGGGGACGACAATGTCGCCCCCCACCATCCTCCTCCACCTAACTAATTCAGCTACCCTGAATGCTTCCGCGTCAGCAAACACCAGAGGGGCGTGGAATGTCCACAATTAGCGAGGCAGGCCAGTTTCCTTCCCCTGCTGGTCTGGTCAAGATGATGATGAAACTTGAGAGCGACTCATGCAAGGGGACAGAGTGGTGAAGAACCCTGCTGGGAGTAGGGGCGTCAATGACTAATGGAGCTATTAAATCATAAGTAGGGAGAAGCTGCTGTCTTTTTAACATTAAGGCAAACACGGTGTGCCTACCATGTGCCATGCATTATCTAATCTAGACCCTAGAACAATAGCTATGATGCAGGTACCATTATGACCACCATTCCATAGACAAGGGGAAACAGAGGCTCAGACGAGATAAATTTGCACCCAGCTCAGTGTGACTCCACATGTATGCTTACTCATGGTACTTCACTGAGGGGTTGTTGTTATGGTCATCTGGCCTGGGACTCATGACCCATCCATCTTTCTTTTTTTTAAATTTTATTTTTTGTAAGATAAATTTAAAAATTTATTTTTATTTGTACAACTTATGGGGTACCTGTGCGATTCTGTTACACATACAGATTGCATAGTGGTCAAGACAGGGCTTTTAAAGTATCCCTCATCTAAGTAATGTACACTGTCCCCATTAAGTAATTTTTCATTGTCCACCCCCCCATACCCTGCATTGTTCTGAATCTCCATTGTCTATTATTCTAGTCCTTTTTTTTTGAGATGGAGTCTCACTCTGTCGCCCAAGCTGGAGTGCAGTGGTGCAATCTCAGCTCACTGCAACCTCTGCCTCCCAGGCTCAAGAGAGTCTCGTGCTCAGCCTCCTGAGTATAGGCACCTGCCACCGCGCCTGGCTAATTTTTGTATTTTTAGTAGAGATGAGGTTTCACCATGTTGACCAGGCTGGTCTTGAACTCCTGACCTCGTGTAATTTGCCCGCCTTGGCCTCCCAAAGTGCTGAGATTACAGGCATGAGCTACTGTGCCCGGCCCCTATTATTCCACTCTTTATGTCCATGTGTACACATTTCTCCACACCCACTTAGGAGTGAGAACATGTGACATTTGACTTTCTGTCCCTGGCATTTTTCACTTAAGATAATGACCTCCAATTCCAACCATGTTGCTGCAAAAGACATGATTTCATTCTTTTTTTAGGGCTGAATAGTATTCCATTGTGTATATATACCAAATTCTCTTTTTCCATTCATCCATTACACTTAGGTTGGTTCCATATCTTTGCTATTGTGAACAGTGTTTTGATAAACATATGAATGCAGGTGTCTTTTTGACATAATGGTTTCTTTTCCTCTGGGTAGATACCCAGTAGAAGGATTGCTAAATTGAATGGTAGTTCTACTTTTAGTTCTTTGAGAAATCGCCATACTATTTTCCACAGATGTATTAATTTACACTCCCACTAACAGTGTATAAGAGTTCCCTTTTTTCTGCATCATCACCAACATTTGTTGTTTATTGCCTTTTTAATAAGAGATATTCTGATTGGGGTGAGATGATATTTCATTGTGGTTTTAATTTGCATTTCTCTATAATCAGTGATGTTGAACATTTTTTCATATAACTGTTGACCATTTATATGTCTTCTTTAAAAATGACTATTTATATCCTTTGCCCACTTTTTTTTTTTTTTTTGAGAAAGTGTCTTGCTTTGTTGCCCATGCTGGAGTGCGGTGGTTTGATCATGGCTCATGGCAGCCTTGACCTCCTGGGCTCAAGCAATCCTCCCACCTCAGCCTCCGGAGTAGCTGAGACTACAGGCATATGCCACCACCACACCTGGCTAATTTTTGTTTTTTTATAGAGACAAGGTTTCACTATTTTGCCCAGGTTGGTCTTGAACTCTGGGGACTCAAGCAATCCTCCTGCCTTGACCTCTCAAAGTGCTGGGATTTTAGGCATGAGCCACCATGCCTGGCTTGCCCACTTTTTAATAGGATTGTTTCTGTTTTTGAGTTGTTCGAGTTCTTTGTATATGCTACATATTAGTCCCCTGTTGAATGAATGGTTTGCAAATATTTTCTCCCATTCTACAAGTTGTTTATTCTGTTGATTATTTCTGTTCCCATGCAGAAGCCTTTTAGTTTAAGTCCCATTTGTCTATTTTTCGTTTTGTTGCCTGTGTTTTTGAGGTCTTAGTCATAAATTATTTACCTAGACTAATGTTCAGGAGAGTTTTCTCTAGGTTTCTTTCTAGTATTTTTATAGTTTTGAGTCTTACATTTAAGTCTTTAATCCATCTTGAGTTGATTTTTGTATATGATGAGAGACAGGGGTCGTTTCATTCTTCTGCACATGGCAGAAGTTTTCCCAGCACCATTTGTTGAAAAAAGCGTCCTTTCCCCAACGTATGTTCTTGTCAGCTTTGTCAAAAATCAGTTGGCTGTAAATATGTGGCCTTATTTCTGAGTTCTCCACCCTGTTCCACTGATCTGTGAGTCTGTTTTTTATACCAGTACCATGCTGTTTCGGCTACTATAGCCTTGTAATATAATTTGAAATCAGATAATGTGATGCCTCCGGCTTTGTTCTTTTTGCTTAGGATTGCTTTGGCTATTTGGGCCCTTTTTTGGTTTCATATAAATTTTAGGATTTTTTTTTCTAATTCTCTGGAAAATGATGTTGGTATTTTGATAGGGATTGCATTGAATCTGTAGATTGCTTTGGGAAGTATGGTCGTTTTAATGATATTAATTCTTCCAGTCCATGGTCCAACCATCCATCTTTGAAGGATTCGTGCCTTCTACTTCAACTTCAGACTTCTGTTGCCTGCCTGGCCCGGTTGCTTCACTGGGTCCCATTCAGCTTGTCTGGAAGAGGAGCCCAGGAGTAGGTGTAGTGAAGCTCTTGGAACCAAAGAGAACATTGTTAAAGGATTTGGGGGCTGTGAGCAGTGATGATGGCCACAGTCTCTTCAGGATGGGGCTGGGCTGGGATCAGGCCTGGACAAGGGACCCTGAAGGCCTGGGCTGGGTGGTTGACCAGGAGCAGGTGAAGACGGAGATGGAGAAAAAGTATTTAGGCAAGAGGGCCCTGATCAAAGCCAGGGAGGCCTCCCCTGTAATGAGGGCTACAGAGTGTTCAGGCCCATCTGAATGTAGAGGCCAGGGAGCCTCTACGTTGAGAGCTCAGCTCCTGAGGGACATGCTCAGGTTGGTGAGAGTGACCAGGCCATGCCCTGATGTCTCTCTCCTTCCATGTCACTCACCCCACTTACCATGGGCCATTAAGTCTTACCTCTTTTACTTTCTTTATATCTCTAGAAACTCTCCCTCCTTTCTATCCACATGCAGCTGCTTTAAATCAAGTCCTCATCACCTCTTCCCAAGGACAATTGCAATGGCTTCCTAAGAGCGTTCGTGTCTCTAACCTTGGTCCTTGGCACTCCACCTCCTCCCTCAGAGTGAGCTTTCTATCTTGTTTCTGCCTTGCATCCTAGGCCCAATAGCTTTTCTTATTTGGGTTAAAGTTCAAGTTCCTTGGCTTGGTATACAAGGTCTTTCATGACCAAGACTCAGCTGACCGCTACAGATTCAACTCTCACCTGTTCGGAAACTTTTGCTCTAGCTGGTTTGTGTCCTTGGCGGTTAGTTTCCCGAGGCTAGCATGCTGCTTCACGCCTTGCATCATCACCGACCATTCTTCTCCCATTCATTACACTCTGTCCCTTGAATGCAACAAGCTGTTTGCACCACAGGGTCTCTGTACCTGCTCTTTTGTCTTCCTGGAATTTTATTTCTTCAGATCTTTGTTTTGATTTTTTTTGAATTTCAAACTGTAAGATTTTTTATTACAGAAAAAGTTTTGGTGCCATGTGTTTGTCATAGCGAGTGAGTAGAATACAAAGATAACCAAAGGTAACCAGTGTTAACGCAGGGCTCACTTGTTCACACTTTACATTTCCAGTTTCTTAAACAGATTTAATTTTTGGCTGTAGACTCCTATCCTAGCTGTTTGATTGCTTGATACGTAATTAAACCAAACATGTCTAAAGCCACACTCAATCCTCCTAAAACAATATCCTTACCTTACTTGTGTTAATTTTAGTATTCTTCTTCCAGTCACTCAAATTTGAAAATACTGTCATCTTTGACTTTTTCCTCTCCATTTGCCACAGCCATCCTATAAGGTCTCTGTAATATCTTCAACTTCCACCGCCCTTTCAGATCTTGTTGCTTCCAGTCAAGTTTGAACTGTGCCTCTCACATAGTATTCTTTTTTGTTATTATACTTTAAGTTCTAGGGTACATGTGCACAACGTGCAGGTTTGTTACATATGTATACATGATTACATGTGTTTTGGTTGAGATAGGGTCTCGCTCTGTTGCCCAGGCTGGAGTACAGTGGTGCGATCATAGCTCACTGCAGCCTCCTGAGTAGCTGGGACTACAGGTGGACGCCACCAGGCCCAACTAATATTTTGATATTTTTGTGGAAATATATTTCCTCAGACCTTTGGGTGACGCTCCCTTTTTCTTCAGTCAGGTCTTGTCTCAGTTTCACCTCCTCAAAGTGACTTCTCTGACTGCTGTAGCTGAAGGAGTCTTTCCCCTCTTTGTCACTATCTTAGCACTACAGCATGCTCCATTATCTGAAATTATTCCATGCACCTCTGAATTTATGTATATCCCCTTTTCACTTGCCTATGCTAGATTATAAGCACCATGAGGGCAGAAAATTTGTTTGTTCCTTATATGTCTAGCACCTAGAATAGTACCTGGCACATTATACTCAATAAAAAAAAAAATGAACCTGTTGAATGCATGATTGATGCATGAATGAATGAATGGTAGGCACTCAGCTAATGTTTGCAGAATCAGTGAGTGAATAGGGCTTGATACCATCTAATATGCAACAATTGATTTAATGATATTACTTAAGCACTACCTACGTGCCAGACCCTAGGCATCCCTCCAGATGGACCCACTGCCACCCCCTGCCCCGTGCCCCCAGGGATCCCTCTCTTGGGGATACTCTATCCCTCAGCCAGGTAACCACTCTGGCTGCTTTTCATACAAGTCCTGCCTGCCTCCTCCTCGTCCATACGTGGTGTACGGTTTGGGCAGTTTGGGCAGAGGTGGAGCAATGGGGTTTTCTCCTTTTTCCTAGCCACCTGACCTTGGAAAAGTCACTCCACCTCTCAGAGCTCAGTGTTCCTCATGGGCAAGAGGAGCAAATGAAGGCCACTTTGGAATATTGTATCAATTGCACCTATAATCTCTCATCGTAATCTATAATATAGAGCAGTGACGCACCCAGCATAGTGCCTGGCACAGAGCGGGGCTTCAGAAATGCTGGCTCATCTGGTTTTCCTGAGCTCTGGGGGTAGCAAGTTCCAACCTACCTGGGGAGGAATGGATGGGAACAGGACATGCCTGCACCAGTGACCAGGGCTTCCTTAGGAGACCTGTACTGTGTCCTTCTCACTGTTTGCTAAGAAGAGAAAGAGAAAGGGGAAGGTGTGAGGAGAAGGAGCAGAAGGGGAATGGTTTGGTTAAAGTAGTAGAGAGTCCTATGGAAAGTAGGGGAGAATTCAATGAATTTTTGTTACTTTTGGTAAGTCTCCCCCTTCTTGGATTAGTTTGGCTCCAGGAGACAGATTTAAAACGGGCTTTTCTATATCTTTTGTGCTAAGGGTGGACTGAATGTTCCTGGGGATGATTGGCTTGCTAAGGTGCTGTCCCTTCTCTACCTGTAGGTATAGGTGAGGGTTGCAGATGCCCCTGGCAGCTGAAGGAGGCTTTGCGGGGTGCTCTTTCTTTGTGGTCCATGCCCTCAGCTGGGTATGGCAGTTTTTCTCCACTCTGAGCACTGGCCTGAAGCTTCTAGGGTAGGGGAACTGTGGGAGGTGGGCCAGTCAGAGGGCACCCAGAATTTCCTGGACCCCATCACCTCTGTGCCTATGGCAGACATTGCAAACTGAGTACAAGCCTTTATCTTTACTGAGCTGGCATGTGTCCAGGAATCTTTCTTTTCTTTTTTTTTTTTTTTTTTTTTTTTTTTTTTTCGGAAACAGAGTCTCACTCTGTCGACCAGGCTGGAGTGCAGTGGTGCAATCTTGGCTCACTGCAACCTCCGCCTCCCAGGTTCAAGCGATTCTTCTACCTCAGCCTCCCGAGTACCTGGGACTACAGGCGCATGCCACCACGCCCAGCTAATTTTTGTATTTTTAGTAGAGATGGGGTTTCCCCATATTGGCCAGGATGGTCTTGCTCTCTTGACCTCGTGATCTGCCCACCTCAGTCTCCCAAAGTGCTGGGATTACAGGCGTGAGCCACCGTACTGTTCAGGTGTTTCTGTACGTGCCTGTTGCCCACCTCTGCCCACCTAGACTGTGTCTTCTTGATATGTGAATTCCCAGTACCTAGCTCAGTGCCTGGCATATAGTGAGCACACAGAAAATGCTCGTGGAGTGATGGGGTCAGGGCAGAGACTCCAGCATGGTGCTGGGAAGTTTCCTTCCGGGAGGCTGGTTGAGCTGGGTGTGCTTTGGTGCCCACCAATCACTTTGTATTGGGCCTATTTTAACTCAGATAGAACTGCTTTTGTAAAGAAGCCACAAAAGGCAGAATTACACTAAAGACAAATGGCCTATAATGGTGATAAGTTTGCCACTTCCTTCAGAGGCATGGGGGAGAGGACAGCTTCAAGGAGGCAAAAAATCCGAGTTCTCCATCCCAAAGCATCACTCACAGTCATTATCAGGGGGCGGATTTTCTTTTCAACAAAAAGCAAAACACCATTGTGGCCTTGCTCAGAAACAAATGAGATGTCAGCAGTGGGGCGTGTTTGGGGGCTCAGTGGCAGCCAGCGAACATTATGCATGCATTCCTGGGTGCAGGGCATGCAGGGGGCATGTTCTTGAAGAACCAGGCCATGGAGGTGTCTGCAAAGTGGATGCTACGGTTGCTTTTTATGTATACAGGTCTCTTCCTTCAGCCTTCAAAATCTCCACATGCATAAAATAATTTTATGAAATCACGTTTCCAAGTTTTTGTGTTCATATTCATTTTCTGCTCGTTCATTCATTTTGCCATCTGTGAGAACGCACAAGCTGCAGCAGGTGCCAAAGGTTTAAAAAAATTATGGCAGAAAACACTTAACACTGATCAAATGCTATCTGTCCTTTTATTTTTTCTTCTTTCTGTAAACTGAAAAATGACCGTCATTATATGATTTTAGGAGAAGAAATGTTGGTTGCATTTTGTGGTACTGTGGTGTTCTTTTGGAGGATTGTTTAGCACTTTCCTGATCAGGGTGACTTTGCCTAGCATCAGTGGATCCCTAGAGGATCACAGATGGGCTCTGGGGGTCCATAACCCTCCTGAAATTCTATGCAAAAATTTTGTTTTGTCAAGTAGCTGGGACTACAGGCATGCACCGCCACGCCTGGCTAATTTTTTGTATTTTTCATAGAGATGGGGTTTTGCCATGTTGCCCAGGCTGGTCTTGAACTCCTGAAGTCAAGTGATCCTCCCACCTTAGCCTCCCAAAGTGCTGGGATTACAGGTGTGAGCCACTGCACCCAGCCTGTAGGCAAAATTTTACATATATCTATGTGACCATGTGCATTTTTTGGGGGAGAGAGTTTACAGCTTCATCTTACTTTTAAGAGTCAGTGATCCAAATAAGATTAAACATCAATGTTCTACAGGAAGAAAAAAGAAGAAAAGATAGAAAGTGTTTTATACACTTAAACTTATTTAATCCTCATAATAAGCCTGAAAACTAAGCATCAGCATTTCTGCTTTATAGATGGAGAAATGGGGGCTCTGAGCAGTCAATTAAATATTTGCTTAGATGCCTGACATTCACTTACAACTTCAATTCATAGACTGTTAGAGTCGGGAGGCACCAAAGGGATGATCTGTCCATTTTCATCTCCTTCCCTTTTATAGAGGAGGAAACTGAGGCCCATAGAAGTGAAGTGAACTGGGCCTAAAGTCATGTGGTCAGTTTGCAGCAGAAACAGATTAGAAACTCAGTCTTCTGGCTGGGCATGGTGGCTCACGCCTGTAATCCCAGCACTTTGGGAGGCCGAGGTAGGCGGATCACCTGAGGTCAGGAGTTTGAGACCAGCCTGACCAACACGGTGAAACCTGTTTCTACTAAACAGGTGTGGTGGCTGGCACCTGTAATCCCAGCTACTCGGGTGGCTGAGGTAGGATAATCGCTTGAACCCAGGAGGCAGAGGTTGCAGTGAGCCGAGATCACGCCACTGCACTCCAGCCTGGGTGCGACAGAGCCAGACTCCATCTCAATAAAAACAAAAACAAAAACTCAGTCTTCTGACTTTGACCAAAGCCTTTGCCAACCCACTGCTTTATTCTTGAAAAACGAGTACTGGTTTCATCAAATGTTAAATTGAATTAGTAAGAGATTCTCCTCCTTCCACCCGTCTTCAAGCAGGGTTGGGTCCTACAGTCCTGTTTCATGTCCCCATGAACCTCATGCCCCCTAGAATAACCTGTTAGCCTTAGGAATACATAAAGGCCTGAATAAAACGATCCCATGTGCTAAGAGGCTAAGAATCTCCAATGAGTGGGGAGAAAGGCATTAGCTCAAGAAATCAATCCTTGGCTTGGGAAATGTCTTCATAGCCTCTTGGGGAGCAAAGGAAAGAGCTTGAAGGACTTCAGCCGTGACACTCCTCTCAGCATGGTGGCCAGGCCCTTCATCCTCTGGCACCTGCCTACCTCTTATGCCCCTTCATGTCTTTGCTTGGGTTCTCCGGATCTCTTTGTAGAAACCCAGGATCTTTTCTTTTCTTTTACCAAGTGCTAAAGTTAAAGTCCACCATAATGTTTTTTCCTTATTATTTTCCCCAAATCCTTTTTCAGAGCTGAAGAGTCAATATGCTTTCTCCTTTCCGAAAACAGCAGATTGAATGACATGTTTCCCTGTTTGCTCTGTTTTCTAGGAAGCTCAGAGGCCATTTTATTATTATTCATATTTAAAACATACAAATTTATTATTATGTTACAGTTTAGCAGGTCAGAAGTTAGATATAGGTCTCATTGGTCCAGAATCAAGGTGTTGGCTGGGAGGCTGATGTTCTTTTTGAAGGCTGTAGGGGAGAATTCATTTCCTCGCCTTTCCCAGCTTCCAGAGGCCACCCCCACATTCATTGGCAACCCACATGTATCGACTACCCACATTCTTCCATCTTCAAAGTGAACAAGTTTGCATCTCTCTGACCCTTCTTTCATAGTCACATCTCCCTCTGACCCTGGCTGGAAAAGGGGGATCAATTTTGAGGACTCTGATTAGATTTGGGCCCACCTACATAATCTCCCCCACTTAAAGTTAGTAACCTTAATCATTTTGGCAAAGTCCCTTTTGACAGAGGCAATTTTAAAGATCAGTAATTTAAATCTTAGATTACTAAGGAAATTGCTGATAACTAATGAAATAATTCAGAATGTAGCAATGAGGATGTTCATTTCAGCACAGATTATCACAGAAAACAATTGGTAACGAACCAAATGTCAGTCCCCAACCTACCTGGGTAATCACTGTTATGAATTCTCTCACCATAGGTTGGCTTTGCCTGTTCTCAAACTTCATATAAATGAAAGCTTACACTACGTGCTTCTTTCACTCAACATAATGTCTTTGAGGTTCATCTACATGGTTGTTTGCACCAAGAGTTCTTTCCTTTTAGTTACTGAATAGTTTTCCAGCATTATGTATGACTACACTACAATTTGCTTATCCATTCACTTGACGATGGGCATTTGGATTGTTTCCAGTTTTTGGTAATCATGAAAAAACTCCTATGAATATTTATACATAAGTCATTTTGTGGACATATGTTTTCTCTTGAGTAAATGGCTAGCAGTGGAACAGCTGGTTCATAAGATAGGTATAGGCACAACTTTATAAGAAACTGAGCAACTGTTATCCAAAGTGGTTCTTCTATTTTATATTTCCACTAGTAATGTCTGAGAATTCTCATTACTCTACATCCATGCCAAATCTTGACTTCGTCCACCTTTTTGATTTTAGCCATTTTTGTAGGTATATCGTTGCGTCTCATTTGTATTTGTGGTTCCCTGACGGATGATTTTGAGCACAATTTTATGTGTTTATTGGCCATTCATATATAATCTTTTGTGAAATGTCTGTTTGAGTATTTTGTCCATTAAAAATTATTATTTTTTAACTTTTACTTTTGGGTTGTAAGAGTTGTTCGTATATTCTGGATTCAAGTCCTTTGTCAGATACATGTATTGTAAATATTTTGTCTATACCGCCTAGAGTCTCTGGCTTACCTTTTCATTTTCTTAATGGTATTTATTTTTTAAAATCAACTTCAGAAGATATAATTTATATAAAAATGCATCCATTTTAATGTGCAATTTAATAAATTTTTACAAGTGTATACACCCTTGTAACAACTACCCTAATCAGATATAGAACACTTCCATGAACCTCCAGAATTTCCTATTTGCAGTCACTTCCTCCCTGCCAACCCTCAGGCAACCCCCAATATGCTTTCTGTTGTTATAAACTAGGTTTGCCTGTGTTAGTATTGTATATAAATAGAATCAGACAGTATGCATTCTTTTGTGTCTGGCTTCTTTCTCTCAGCATAATGTTTTTGAGATTCATTCATGCTTTTGCATGTATCAGTAGTTCATTCTTTTTTATTTCTGAGTTTTACTTCTTCCTGTCTTTATTATTATTTTTATTTCTTTTTCTTACCTTGCTGTATTAGCTAGAAACTCCAGTGTCATGTTGGAATAAAACTGGAGAGAGAGGATATCCCTTTCACTTGTTCCTGATCTTAGGAAGGAGGGTTCATTATTACACCATAATATATTAGGAATATATTTTTCTTAAATGTGCTTGCCACATTGAGAAAGTTCTGTCTTATTTCTCATTTGCTGAGAGTTTTTATCATCAATGATATATATTTTGGCAAATATACTTTCTACTTCTATTGAGATGATCACATGATTTTTCTCCTTCATTCTATTAACACAGTGAATGGTATTGATTGATCTGAAGAAGCTGAACCCAACTTACATTCCTGGGATAAACTCCACTTAGTCATAATTTATTATCCTCCTTATATATTGCTCTATTCAATTTGCTAATATCTTGTGGAGGTTTTTTGCATCTATGTTTATGAGGCATATTGTATTTAATTTACTTTTCTTATAATCTCCTTGTCAAGTTTTGGTATTGGGAGTGTGCTGACCTCATAAAACTAGTTATCAAGTGTTTCCTCTTTCTCAATTTTTTGAATTTGTATGGACTTGGTACCATTTCTAACTTAAATGTTTGATAGAATTTGCCAGTGAAGCCATCTGGACCTGGTGATTGTGTGTATGTGTGTGAAGATTTTTAATTATGAATTCAATTCCTTTAATAGATACAGAGACATTCAGATTTTCTATTTTTGTTCTTGTGCTAGTTTTGGTAAGTTGTATTTTTTTTCCCAAGGAATTTGTTCATCTAGATTTTTGAATTTGTGGGCATAAAGTTGTATGTAATATTCTCATCATTTTTTAATGTCTGTAGGATCTACAGTTATGTCTTTTCATGCCTGATTATTGGTAATTTGTATTCTATTTTTCCTTATTGTTAATAATTTCTAATTTCATTATGCTTTGGTCAGAAAACATCCTCTCCATGGTTTCATTTCTTTAACATTTATTGAGATGTTTTTATGATACTGGACAAGAAAAATAAATCAATGTTCGATCTTGTTGAATGTTCCACGTGCACCTGAAAAGTATATGCATTCTGTAACTGCTGGTGTACTGTTTTACAAAAGGCAATTAGGTTTAGTTGTTTAATAGTGTTGCTCGGCTCTTCTATGTCTTTACTAACTTTTTCATCTACTTATTCATCAGTTATGAGAGAGGAGTATCAAAACGTCTAAGTATGACTATGGATTTGTCTGTTTCTCCCTTTAGTTTTCTCAATTTTTGCTTTGGGTATTTCTGAAACTTATTAGGCATATACATATTTAGGATTGCTACATCTGCCGGATGACTTGATCCTGTCATCATTGTGAATAATCATCTCATACAATGTCCTTGTTTTGAAGTTTACTTTGCACAATAACAGACATGGCAGTTTTATTCTCTGACTATTTATCTTTTTCCATCTATTATTTTGTTTTCATCCTTCTACTTTTAACTGTCAGAATCTTTATATATTTAAGGTCATCTCTTTTTGAATGTGTTTTTAAGGTACATCTATTTGAGTGTTGTATTTTATCCTGTCTGACAATCTCTGCCTTTTAATTGGAGAGTTTGATCTATTTACACTTAATGCAATTTTTCATATAGTTGGGTTGAAGTTATCATGTTGTTCTTTGTTTCCTATTTGTCCTCATTTCTAGTTCTTCTTTTGTTCACTCTCTTCTGACTCTTTTTGGGTAGGTTGAATATTGTTTTAGTAGTTCATTCTGTTTTCTCCATTGAGTTTCAATTTATACCTCTTTGTATTATTATTTTTAGTTGTTGCTCTAGGATTTAAAATATTCATCCTTAACATCATAATATACCTTGAAGTAATATTATCCCAGTTCACATATAATTCTATTTATATTGCTTCTGTGTCATATATTTTACTTCTACATCTGTTATAAGCACTATAATACACTGTTTTTTGTTTTTTGTTTTTTTTTTGAGACAAAGTCTCACTCTCTTACCAAGGCTCAAGTGCAGTGGCGTGATCTCTGCTCTCTGCAATCTCTGTCTCCTGGGTTTAAGCAATTCTCCAGCCTCAGCCTCCCAAGTAGCTGGGACTACAGGGATGCACCACCATGCCCAGCTAATTTTTGTATTTTTATTAGAGCCAGACTTTCACCATGTTGGCCAGGCTGGTATCAAACTCCTGACCTCAAATGACCCACCTGCCTCAGCCTCCCAAGTCACAGGCATGAGCCACTGTGACTGGTCACACTGTTAATATTATTTTTGCCTTAAGCAGCCCATTGACTTTAAAGAAGAAAACTTACGTTTTATATTTATCTACATACATCACATAGGACAGTAAAGAAATACATAGGTTTTCCCAAGATAGGGCATCACACAGGAGCTCCTCCCTAAAGCTAAGACCAAAATTTATATCCTCAGTACAAAGAAGAATCAGAGCTAAATTAGTCCCATTTCACATTCCCTGGAAATGGCAAATAAAAATGACTTGAGATTGGACAGATTTAAAGAAACTCAATCATTAGTGATTTACAGCAATTAATTTAAAAATTGTTTAAATGTGCAGTCCAAACATACGTCCAAACACCTTTAGGCCAAGAATTAACATAATGTGGTCCCAGAATAGTGGTGCCTTTAGTAGACTCACAAAAACATTCAAATTCTCTTTGGCAAATTTTCTTCGTACTAATCCTCAAAAGTGCACGAAAATAATTTTCAAAGAAAAATAAATATTTGTCATTCAAAGGCATCTAAGTACACAAGGAAGTGACATTCCACCATTTGAAAGGAAAGCAGAAAAAGAGTACAAACAGATCCACAAAGGTTCATTAGTAGAAATATCACTGTTAGATTATAAAGCACATTTGCTTTAAAAAAATTTTAAAAAAAAGAATATATTTTTAGGAGACTAAAAAAATTGATGCAGCAAATTTGAAAAGTAGCTTGTATAAAAATAGAGTAATTTAAATTAAAAACTCAAAAATAAACTCATCAGATTAGACATGGCCATGGTGAGAGTTAATAAATATTTCAGAATGCATTACAGATAATTTAAAAAAATGCAAAATGTGGACAGAATCATTAAGAGACATGGAAGAGACAGTGAGAAAGTGTAGCATGGGTTTAGTGAGTGTTCTCATAGAAGAAGGGAACTGCGAAGGGACAATATGTGATGGTATTTTGGCTGAAAGTTCTCTAGACTTTTGTAAGACATTAATCCGCATATTCAAAAATTCAATGCATGCTAAGCAAGCTACAATGGAGATAAACCTACACCTACATATCTCCTGGAGAAACTGTAAACAATCAGGAAGGGAAAAATATTTCAATTAGCACTAGAAAAATCAAATTACCTTTAATTAATCCTATTGAAATCTGAAAGAATGAAAGGTAAAATAAACAATATTATTTCTTAAGAATAATAATTCCATTCTGAAATTCTCAACCAAGAAAAATATTCATCAACCTATGGCTAAATAACATATTTAGAGACAAAAAACAAAACGCCACCAGCAGAATTCCACTAAAGAAACTAAAAACAAACTCTGAAAAGATGCTTCAGAAAGGTTGAAGTTCTGAAATCAAAGAATGAACAAAGAGCAAAATATATTGTAAACATACAGATAGATCTAAATAAAAAATTAGGCGTTGAAACAAAAAGATATTTAAAATTAGATAAGCACTGCAATATGTATGTTGGGAAGCAAATTATTAGGGCTGAAGTATTCAAAGACCCCTTAATTGTCTGACAAGAGCAGAAAGGTGAGTATGACTTTGCAACTTTTTTTTTTTTTTTTTTTTTTTTTTTTTTGAGGCGGAGTCTCACTCACTCTTTCGCCCAGGCTGGAGTGCAGTGGCGCAATCTCGGCTCACTGCAACCTCTGCCTCCCGGGCTCAAGCAATTCTCCTGCCTCAGCCTCCTGAGTAGCGGGGATTACAGCTGCGTGCCACCATACCTGGCTAATTTTTGTATTTTTAGTAGAGACGGGGTTTCACCATGTTGGTCAGGCTAGTCTCCACCTCCTGACCTCGTGATCCACACGCCTCGGCCTCCTGAAGTGTTGAGATTACAGGCGTCAGCCACTGCGCATGACCGACTTTGGAACTTTAATAAATTCACTGGACATTATGCATTTCTCTGTTGTATCTAGGAAAACAATAAAAATAAAAGTCATAATTTAAAAACAAGACAGAAAGTGATAGGAGAAAATGAGACATTATATATATATATACAACAAATTAATAAAACAAATTAAGTATAAATGATCCAAGATTAACTTAAACCTAAGTAGATAATGCTTCTGTTAAAATACAGATTGGCAAAATTAAAAAATCCATCTCTATCATAGTCACAAGAGAGGCAACTAATATATAAATTTACAGAAACTTTGAAGTTCAAATAATACAGATACTGTGTATATATGATATACATACAGACATACTACATGAATATAATTTTTTAAAAGGTTGCTATGCAGACAAAATAGAATGTAAGTTAGAAACATTTATTAAAATAAGTTAGTCTAACCAGTGTGATAAAAGTTTTAAGATGTGATGACTTCAATGTGCATTAGCCTGATACATATATACATATATACACACACACCACACACTCTCTCTCTCACACACACACACACACACACATTTAGAGAGTCAAATTATATAAAGCAAAAATATCAGAAAGTAAGTAGAAATGGATAAGCCCCTAAATCATTATAGACATTTCAAACACACATCTTTCAGTAATAGATAAAAGAAAAAATTAAAAGAGTAAGTTTTCAAAGAAGCTAGTGGATCTTAAAAAGGGCAAATGTTATATAAGGAACATGGATATTATAATTCATGTTATTTTCATGTTCATACAGAATACTTACAAAAATTAACATTTTCTAGACCATACCACAAATTCAAACAATTTTCACAGAAATAACGTGACACAGAATACATTTCCTAAACAAACAGCAATGAAGAAAGAAAAGAAAAAAGAAAGCTAGAAACGTAAGTCTAATAATATTGGTTGGAAGCTATTTTAATGAATATTGAAATATTTTAAAGGTGAATAGTCAATACAAATGAACCAAACACTTTTGTAAGGCCACTAAGATGCATGTATAATGTGTAATGCCTCCTTTAATAAGGAGTAAATCTGTAACATCACCTGGGCTATTTGACAACTGCAAAGTGAATGTGAGAAGGAGAGAAACAGTGAGAGAGAGATAAAACCAGTAAAATAAACATAAAGAATGAAGGAAATAGCCAGGCGCCATGGTTCATGCCTGTAATGTCAGCACTTTGGGAGGCCGAGGCAGGTGGATCATCTGAGGTCAGGAGTTCGAGACCAGCCTGGCCCAACATGGTGAAACCTGCTCTCTACTAAATATACAAAAATTAGCCTGGCGTGGTGGCATGCACCTGTAATCCCAGCTACTCGGGAGGCTGAGGTGGGAGAATTGCTTGAACCTGGGGGGTGGAGGTTGCAGTGAGTAGAGATCACGCCACTGCACTCCAGCTTGGGCAACAGAGCAAGACTCCATCTCAAAAAAAAAAAAAAAGGAAATAGTACATGAAAAAGCAGAATTAAAGCAACTGAGCATATATTTAAAAATGCAAAAGCTCACTTTTTCAGAAAAATATTAAAATATTAAATCTAACAAATATCTAGGTAGACTGATGGAGAAAAATACAGAAAATGCACAAAAAACCAATTACCTGGAATGCGAAGGATACAAAACGTCCGCAGTTATAGATTTTAAATAAGCAATGACTTTGAGTCCAACCATGATGGCGTATATTGAAAAGAATCTCTCAGAAAAAAAGAAAAAGAAAACTGTTATAAAGCTATGTACAAAATGTTAAGCACTATTAAAGTCTTCCAATTCTACCAGTTATGGAGTTACTGGTCTTGGACTAACTCTCCTGAAAAGAAAAAAAAAAAAAAACTAAAAACCTGGATAAAATAGCCTACCGTGGGCACTGGCAATGCAACCAAGCAGGTAGGAAATGGGTGCTACATTCTCTTTGTCAGAACATGAAGCATTACACTCTTCTCACCCTCACTCTCACCTTTTAATCTTAGATCTACTATTAAATGTATTCAACATTACTATCAATCCTTTGGTCAAAATTTCTTTACTCACATTTTGCTTGATGCACTTGGATAGACTGTTCAAGAAAGTGTGAGTAGTGAATTCCTCAAACTCTTGCATGTTTAAAATTACATTTTTGAACCTTGATGCTTGAAGTGTAGCTTGGGTAACGGGTGGGCTTTAAGCCATTTTGGCATGCAAGGGGTTGAGTTTATTAGGCATCAGCACCTCTGAAAATCGCGGGGATGCAGGCTTAATTTCAACACTATTCTAAATACTTGAAAGACATTATATAATTCTTTAATAAACTCCTGTGTCTCCAAATGGTTCAGATTAACTCAATATCCATGATTAAACATCTACAAAATCAAGGCACTGTTATTTAGTGGAGACTTGCTGGCTATTCTATGAGAGCAGGTATTGTTATTGTAATCTCATCCTCTCATAAAAGTGTATCATATTACTCATAACCAGCCCTTCATATTCTATTCCTATTTTGGTATTTTAAAATAAAACATATTTGAAACACTTGAATTCAAAGAGAGAATCTGAATAGTTTTTAAAATGTCAATGAAATGCCATTTCTTCATGCTTGAACAACTAAAAATTGACTAAAGTGCTTCTCTTCAAACTTTCTGGAACATTTTTTATCTAAATTCTAAAACAATCACCATAGGTTTTAACCACAAATGTGAGAATATTCTAACCGTTAGGGTGGAAAAAATTTTTAAATAATTTTATAGTAATTTTTTTCATCATAGTGACAGTGTGCTAAATTTTTTTAAGTCAAATATTACTGTAGACATTTAAGTCAAGATTCTAAGAAGTTGTTCTAAAGTCCAAAATTTAGTTTCGTATACAATATTATATATATATTTGCATATAAAATTAATATATGTGAGCCATGTTTCAAATAGTTGAGAGATTATTATATCAAAGATTCTTGATTATATAAAATGCCAATTACTTATAGGTACACACGCTTTAAATAATTAAAAGGTAATTGTGGTTGATTCTACTCTTGCTACTGGCGTTTATATGGACATAATATTATGGTCTGAAGAATATTTAGTCAAATTTATCCCTCATATGATCAGAAGAACAATGCAAGATAGTTTACATCTGAAAGGAAAAAAAATCTTTATATGGTTCATGAACAACTTGGATAATAATTAGCATAAAAATACACAAATATGCCCTCTTCCTAGCAGTAAGTACACAGTGACAACAGAATCAAAGCATGTGGCTATGTGCATGTTTATATTTCAACATGCAGAGCACTCTATTCCTCTTCTCTGCCCTTTCTAGATGGCACAATTCCTCATGAATCTAACTGCAGTCATAGGGTGGATTAGGGTGACCTGCCATTTGTATGCAATTGATCTCTATTTTGGAAGTAATTAAAGTAAAAATATATTTTTAAAAGATAATTTCAAATTTCAGTGCAAACTAGCATGGTTTCACCCCTTTTCTTTGTAACATTTTTTCTAAGGTGGGAAAAGGAAGGTAGGCTTTCGTACGATTTTTAATAATAAGTTTTCAAAGTGAGATGCAAAATGGTGGCACCAACACATTTCAAATCTGCTACATTTTGAATACACTTATTGGAGAAAAGATCTTCTCATCATTTTTCTCTTACAGGTAAGGAAATAACATGTACAGTTGACCCTTCAGCAACACGGAGGTTAGGGGTGCTGGCCCCCCTGCACAGTAGAAAATCCACTGTAACTTTGACTCCCCCAAAACTTAACTACTAATAGCCTACTGTAAGCCTTACAAATAACACAACCAGTCAATTAACACATATTTAATATGTTATATGTCTTATATACTGTATTCTTACAAACATGCCAGAGAAAAGAAAAAGAAAATCATAAGGAAAATATATTTACTAGTTATTAAATGGAAGTAGATGATCAAACAGGTCTACATCCTCATCCTTTTCATGGGCATGGGCAGGGTGTGGAGAAGGATGTAGAATTGTTGGTTTTGCTAAGTGGAACTGCACAGTTCAAACCCCTGTGGTGCACAGGCCAACTGTATAGCTATTGAATAGCAATTTATTTTTAGAAATTAACCTCACTAAAATACTCTTAGAAGGATGCCAAGAAAAACATGAATAAGTATTTTTGGTTCATCTATTTCATCATTTCATTTCATCCTTTCATTTCATCATTTCATTTCCTCATTTCATCATTTCATTTATTTCATTTCATTTCATCCTTCATATCATTTCATTATTTCATCTCATCATTTCACTTCATCCTTTCATCATTTCATCTCATCATTTCATCATTTCATTTCATCATTTCACTTCATCTCATCATTTCATCATTTCATCTCGATTTCATTTCATCTCATGATTTCATTTCATCATTTCATTTCATCTCATCATTTCATCTTTTCATCTCGTTGTATCATTTCATCATTTCATTTCGTCTTTTCATCTTGTCATTTCATTTCATCATTTCATTAATTCATCACTTCATTTCATCATTTCACTTCATTTCATTTCATTTCATCATTTCATATAATTTCATCACTTCATATCGTTTCACCATTTCATTTCATCATTTCATCTTTTCATTTTGTCATTTCATTTCATCATTAATTCATCATTTCATTTCATATCATCATTTCATCATTTCACTTCATTTCATTTCATCATTTCATATCATTTCATCATCTCATATCATTTCATCATTTCACTTCGTCATTTCATTTCCTCATTTCATTTCACCATTTCATCATTTCATTTCATCATTTCATTTCATCTCATCATTTCATTTCATCATTTCACCATTTCATTTCATCTCATCATTTCATCATCTTTTCATTTCATCATTTCATTTCATTTCATCATTTTGTTTCACCATTTCATCATTTCATTTATTTCATCATTTCATTTCATTTCAGTGACAGATGTATTTAAGTGCTAATGTGATGCCCAGGAGACACCCTATTTCCCTTTGTAAAACACCTCCTTCAACAAAAGGCAATCTCTCATGGCTGGCTAAGTCTACAGAGATACCAGCCTCTCTTCAACCACCCAATTTGATTTGGAACCTCAAACAGCACCTCAGTTTCATAAAAACCTAAAACATAAACACAACACTTGGTTGTAAATGAGCCAACAGTTTCTTGTCTCTTTCTCTGCTCAAGGCTTAAGGCCGTGTCTCCCCAACTACGTTCAGTGGAAGAAAAGATCCCCTGGGCAAATAAGTTTGAGAACTGTTGTTGCAGGACTTCTCAGAACCTTTAAAACACAAATCCTCATCCGCAGGGATCTTCAAGAGGGAGATGGCTGATGCAGCACAACTTTCTTTCACAAGAGCATCTTGCAGAATACAGTATGAGATACAGAAAGGCTGCACTGAGTCTTTTTAAGGGCCCGGGCCTCGGTGGGGGTGGGGTAGGAGCTCTCCAGATAGCATCTAATGAGTAGGAACATTCAGGTTGCTTTCTTTTTTTCCTTATTGGCAAAACTGGGCGTGCACCATGAATGAAGCTGGTCTCCCTTATCTATATCAAAACTAAACCCAAATATGAAATTATCCATATCAAAACTAAACCTAAATTGGGACTCAACACCTCCAGGAGCCACGTGGAAGAAAGCCCCACCACGCTTTAAAGTAGCTTACCTCATCATATTTGCGGAAAGCAAAACGCTTATGACCAGTATGCTGCTAATACAAGTCTATAGATAATGCTGTATGAAAAATTATTTTTCCCAATCATAGCTGGCATAGTCCACATTTTGCATTACACTTTCCCCTCTTTTTTTAAATTTTAAACACAGGTCTTTTTCTCTTCTTTTTTTAAATTTTAATTTAATTATACAAGACGGAGTCTCAGTATGTTGCCCAGGCTGGTCTTGAACTCCTGAGCTCAAGCGATACATCCGTCTCCGCCTCCCGAAGTGCTGGGATTACAGGCCTGAGACACTGTGCCTGGCCTTAAACACAAATCTTAATTCATTCTTACAATTATCCTGAGGTTAGAAAAATGGAAGAGGAAGAAAAATGGCAAGCAGGTAGGCTGACTTCGCCTTCATTATTTGGAAGGACAGTTTGCTCGGTTAAAACACACTACTACCCACAAAGTCCAAGACAACAGAAAAATACAGACTTATATAAATAGATTTTATATGTGACAGCAGTTTGAATGGAGACTTTTTCAATGCAAATGACAAACAGCTGTGCTTCGGAATAATGACAACAAATTTTTTATCTCAACAGCTGTCCTGAGAGCACGTCTCTACATCTCTACCTGCATTCTGGAATCAGGGAGAAAGCCAAAATGGACGACAAGACGCTAGAACAGCCGTGTCCAACCCTTTGACTACAAGGACTTTTCCGCCTATCTGTGGTGGTAGGTATCATGAAAATTATGCATAAACTTTTTTTTTTTTTTTTTAAGGTCATCAGCTATCGTTAGCATTAGTGTATTTTATGTGTGGCCCAGGAGCATTCTTCTTCCAACGTGGCTCTGAGAAGCCAAAAGACTGGACACCTGTGCACTAGATCAAAAGGCTACTCCTTCTGGAAGCAATTGTAAAGAATTTCTGACATTATCTTGACATGAAAACCAATGGATAGTGGGACAGAATACAAAATCTTCAACAATTTTTCTTGTTGGTTTTTTTTTTTTTTTTTGAGTTAAGGTCTTGCTCTGTGGCCCAGGCTGGAGTACACTGGGTGCAGGTTCAAGTGCTCCTCCCGCCTCAGTAGTAGCTGGGACTACAGATGGGCACGACCACCCCTGGCTAATATTTTATTTTTTGTAGAGACGGGGTCTCACTATATTGTCCAGGCTGGTCTCAAACTCCTTGACTCAAGGGATCCAGGACAGGATAACAGGTGTGAGCCACCACACCTGGCCATGTGCATGAACTTTTAAGACAAACACAAGGCCCCACAAAAGTTAAGGTTTTCCCACCTAATTTCCAGGGGATCTTTTGGTGCAAGGATGAGAAGCCCTTCAAAGTACACAGACAACTCCAAAGATTCAAGACAGTTGATTCGGGCTGAGCCAGCCCACTGGGCAGACTGACCTTCAAGAAAGGCCCACCCATGACATACACCAGATGGCTCTCCAAGAATCTCTCCAGTCCAGGCCGGGCGCGGTGGCTCACGCCTGTAATCCCAGTACTTTGGGAGGCCGAGGCGGGCGGATCACAAGGTCAGGAGATTGAGACCATCCTGGCTAACACGGTGAAACCCCGTCTCTACTAAAAAAAAAAAAATACAAAAAAATTAGCCGGGCGAGGTGGCGGGCGCCTGTGGTCCCAGCTACTCGGGAGGCTGAGGGAGGATAATGGCGTGAACCCGGGAGGCGGAGCTTGCAGTGAGCCGAGATCGCGCCACTGCACTCAAGCCTGGGCGACAGAGCGAGACTCCATCTCAAAAAAAAAAAAAAAAAGAATCTCTCCAGTCCTCAGGGTCCCTAAAGCACTGGACAGAGCTAGGAAAGCAAACCCATTTGCTTCTTCCTGCAGGAAACCCCTTGAGGTCAAGACCCCACAATCAGAGGAGGATGGAGTGGCTCACCCTCAGTCAACAGGCCAGACTAAAGGTGGTATAATCTCTTAACCAAGGGTGTGGGCCTCCAGGTCTGACTCCCAACCCAGTGCTCCTTTAATAACTACCCTTTGTTAATTCTCCTTAACAGGGGTTCCTGGCAAGTCAGTTCTCCCTCAGGCATTCAGTTTCCTCACCTACAAGATGAGAGGGCTGGACCAGATGGAAATTCGCGAGGGGGGGGAGGGGATGTCCGCGCGCAGCCCACTCCGCCCACAGGCCCCTCGAGCCTCCATCCCAGTTCCCACCACGCACCCGCCCCACAAATCCTGCCCAAGGTAAGGGCTGGTCCCGAGTCCTCTGGCTGCCGCATCAGCGAGTGCAGGAAGGAGGGGAAGCCTCCAAGAGGGCGACGCGGGCTCAAGGACGCAACTCGGCCAGGAGTGAACTAGGGCCCGGAGGGAGGTGTCCGGGCCGCTCCTCGAGCCCAGCCCGGGTCCCCGACCTGCTTACCTCCAGGGTCCGTATCTCCTGCTGGGTGAGGTCGTTGGACACAGCGCGCTTGGTGCGCAGCCCGCGCAGGCTGCCTATGGAGATGCCGATGAACTTCTGGAGCTCCCGCACTGCTGCAGGCGCCTGGCTGGCCGCGGCCCCTGCGCCTCCCTCCGCGGCCGCCGCATCACCCCCGCCACCGCCCTCCTTCTTCTCTCCCATCCAGGCGGGAAGACCGGGGCTCGGGGGCCTAGGCAAGGAACCCCCGAGCCAGGAGAGCTGGACCAGGAGCGCCCCTCGGCGCTGCCCGAGCCGGGACGCAGGTAGAGCTGGCAGCCGAGTCTGCCGCTCCCGCCCTGGCAGCGAAAATCCGCGGCGGCGGCGGCGGCGAAAAGCCGGCGACCCCACCGCTGCGGCTCCCATAGCCTTTAAGTGGCGGCGGGGGCCGGGTCAGGGCGGCGGGGCATGCTGGGACTTGTAGTCCACGCCGCGCACCTGCCGCCGGCCCCCGCCCTGGGGGCCCGGACCGCGCCCGCACATCCCCCCCCAACCCGCGAGCCCTCCTCTCCCCTCCCCTCCCGGCGGCCGCGGCGATGCAGGCGGTGAGGGCGGCCCCGACTGGGAGCCCTAGATGGGGCTGCTCCGCGCCAACTCCTCCCTCGGGCTCCGACAGTCAGGGGACCGGCTTCTCCCCGTCCGCCTCCGCCCCCCCACCCGGCCTAGGAACTTCCCGCGACCCCCGGATGGGGCAACGTCCCCTGGACGCCTGGCGGGTGTGCGTCCGCAGTTCCTCAGCTGCAGCCAAGCCCTGGAAGATGGGGACCAGGGAGGTTCCAGGATTTGCATGTGGGTTTAGGGGCTGCCATCTAGTGGGAAGGGGCTTACAGCACTTCTCCTGTAGAGCTGGCTCACAAAGCGCTCTGCTCTGGACTGCCTGAGCCAAAAGGATTGCTCAGGCTTGGAGAAAGACGAAGAGCTTTCTTCTGAACCGCATTTACCTACCAAAATAAGTGTCCCATTCCTCCGCCATTCCCCCGCCATTCCCAACCCACCAAGCCAGCCCAGACACGGGGGACAGCACGCTGAATTGTCGGTAGCTTCGGAGCAAGTGGCCAGGACTCAAATTCTCACTCCACCACTGTGTAGGGTGAGACTTTGGGCACGTTCGATTTCCTGTGAATGCCCGAGTCTCCTCATCAAATAACTCCTTCATAAGGTTCCTTTGAAGAATGAGTTAATACATGCACAGCACCTAGATTGAGTACTCGCATCTGTGGTCCCTGGATAAATGTTAGCAATTCTTACTATCTAACCTCAGATCTGAATGTGGCCCTGGACCCAAGTAGTGGCCATGGAGCAGTACAGTACTGCCAAGGACTGGTAGTCCTCTGTCCTCTGTGCCTTTCTGTGCCTCCTAACCCAGCAATCAAGCCTCGACCATCTGTTCACCCTCCCCTCCCATTAGTTCACCCCATGTGTTCTATTATCTGGCAAAACTGAAAAACCAAGTCTCTGATCAAAGCTCCCACACCTTCATACTTTCAACATCTGTCAACCAGAAAAAAAGTCTCCCCTCTGAATTTTCTCTTGTAAGCTGCTTGATTGCAGAAGCCACTAGCTATTGTACCCTCTTTATAGTGCCAGATGTATAGTGCATGGGACACAGTAAAGGCTCCAACGTGCCTCAGGAGCTCTTTCCGCTAGTCGTACGGGATGTTTCTTTTACCTCTCAGGCCAGCCAAGGGTGTGTGTGTGTGTGTGTGTGTGTGTGTGTGTGTGTAGACAGTTGTTTTTTTGGTTTTGTTTTTGTGTTTGAGGATGAGAATTGGACAGGAGGTGGGATCCAAACATTATAGACCCTAAAACAATCAATACTAGGTGGCAGTTTATATTACACCTTCCTTTAATGTTTATATTACACCAGCCTTCAAAATAAATTAAGGGCTGGGCACCGTGGCTCATGCCTGTAATCCCAGCACTTTGAGAGGCCAAGGGGGAAGGATCACTTAAACCCAGGAGTTCAAGACCAGCCTGGGCAATATGGCAAGCCCCTGTCTCTAAAAAAAATAATAAATTTTTAAAAATCAGATCTAGAAAGCAAAACTATAACTTTAAAATTTGTTTTTGCAAATTAACCCCTCCTCTGGAGATTTTCCAAATGCAAGGAGGTTCCTCCCTAACCCCTGGCCTTTCCCATTGAGTCATTGATCCAGTCCTCACTCAACTTATAAAAAGACCCCCTGCACGATATTATGAATTTCTCAACCTGTTACCTTAACCCCACCCGACTGCTTGCGAAGTAGTAACTATTATGAAAGGGAAACTAGTTGTGGTTCTCAAACTTGAACATGCATCAGGATCACCTGGAGGGCTTGTTAATTCCCAGAACCATGGACCTCACCTCTATAGTTTCTAATTTTGTAGATCAGAGGACAGAGCAGGAGAATTTGCATTTCTATCAAGTTCTCAGGTGGTACTGATGTGGTTAGTCTGAGCCCAGTCGCAAGTCTATACTTTGAGAAGCCTAGGTACAGAGGAAGGTCAGTGAGCAGAGAACTATCTCAAGGGACTATCCACAACCCAGCCTGGCTGGTTCAGAGCCTCTGTCCAGCAGCCAGAGCTGCCAGGCTTGAACGACTCAGTCATTCTAATGCAATTCACAGAAGATTTTTTTTTTTGAAACGGGGTCTTGCTCTGTCACTCAGGCTGGAGTACAGTAGCATGATCATGGCTCAGTGCAGCCTAGACCTCCCAGACTCAGATGATCCTCCCACCCCAGCTTCCCAAGTAGCTGGGACTATAGGAGTGTGCCACCATGCCCAGCTAGGTTTAACTTTTTTTTTTTTTTTTCCAGAAATGGAGTCTCTCTACATTGCCCAGGCTGCTGGTCTCAAACTCTCGGGCTCAAGCAATCCTTCCCCTTCAGCCTCCTGAAGTGCTGGGATTATAGGCGTGAACTACCATGCCTGGCTCACATGAAATTTTCTGCTAAGTGCCTATTTATGCACTTACATCGAACTTGTTATTGCCACTGGGGCCTGGTCATCACATTCTCCCTCTAGGGCCACTTTATGTGGGAAGCCACATCCTGAGAAGAGCCACTGCCAGCTTGTGGCATTCATGCCCACCCATGTCACCACAGGGGTGATGTCAGAGCCTGAGACTGGACAAATGCCAGCTCCGTGGTTACTCTCCCGCCAGGTTCCATGCAGCGAGTCTCTCCTCTGTGGATACAGTCTTCCCTCTGATTATCCAAAGCGTTCAGCAGGCCGCAGCTTTCCTTCCTCGCAGATGGCCTCCAGCCTTCTTGCCTGGATTTGAGTCATCTGTCAGCCACGAGTTTACAGAACTGCCCCTTAGAGGTGGAGAAACTTTTTTGTTTTGTTTTTTGTTTTTAAGAGGCGGGGTCTTGCTCTGTTGCCCAGGTTGGAGTGCAGTGGCGTGAGAAAGCTCACTGCAGCCTCAAACTCCTGGGCTCAAGCCATCCTCCTGCCTCAGCCTCCTGAGTAGCTGGGACTACAGGTACCTGCCACTGCATCTGACTAATTTGTAAATTTTTTATAGTGACAGGGTCTTTCCATGTTGTCTAGACTGGTCTCAAACTCCTGTTCTTGGCCTCACTCTCCCAAAAGTGCTAGGATTACAGGCATGAGCCATGGCACCTGGCCGAAATAAGGATTTTTAAATAATCCCTTCATTCGTCCTTTTAACATTCAGTAAGCATTCATGGAGTGCCACGTACATGGCAGGCCCTGTTCTGGGCTCTGGAAAAGAGTAGCGAACAAAACCAAGATTCTTACCCTTAGGGAATTTATGCTGTAGTAAGAGGAAACAGACAAGCAGATAAACGTACAGTGTGTTAGTGATAACAGGTGGTATGGCACTGCAGGGAAGGGGACGGGGAATATGGCCTTTACAACTTTGAATAGAGCTGTTTTAGAGAGTGGGGTAGTCAGCTCTGTCTCTGAATCGCCGTATGACCTTTGGCGAGTCTTATATGACCTCAGGCAAATCTCCTAATCTGGTAGCACAGCTTCTTATTTGCAAGATGGTGGTAATGTTTTATGAGGATGAACAGATTATGTAACACAAAGTAATGGTCATAAAATAAGAGTTCAGCATATTTAATTATTTGAGAAATATTTACTATATGTCTACTGAACTTTTCCAAATCCTTAACTCATTGAACTGTGCATTACTTTCTTCCCCACCTTCCAGAATGAATCTCTTCTAGTTAGATGAATTCATCTATGTGTTGATTCAGGGTTTCAGCATCACCTCCAGGTTCTTGAGGCTTTTTCTGAGGCACCTCAGTAGAGACAGTTTGCTTACTCTCTCCTTCCTCTCCTCTGTCTCAGGTCCCTCCATTGCTTTTCCCGGCTTGTCTGCATCCAAACACCAACAGCAGCGGTGGGAGCGTTTTCATGCACAGGCCCAAGAAACATGAAGAGGACACTTACCATGCGCCAGGCTCTGGGGTCGGCTCAGAGCAAAGGAAGCCGAGTCCTTATCCCTGTGGAACATACATGAAGGGAAGGACAGGAAATGAATGCCAACAAATATATTACCAAAATAAACTGAGAATCATAAGCGCTATGCAGAAGAAGAAAAAAGCAAATAGCCGAGAGTCCCTGGTGGCTAAGGTACTTTACTAGGTGAAGTGGACAGAGAATTACTATCTCACCATTGAACTAAGATGTAAATAAAGAAAAGCAAACCATGTGGAATGTTCCAGGAAAGGAGCACTCCAGGTAGTGGGAACATCGCGTGCAAAGGCCCTGAGGTAGGAGCAGCTTGGCATACTCCAGGAACAGAGTGAAGGCCAGAGGAGCCATAGCAAGATGAGGGAGAGGAGCAAGGGCTGGAGATGACATGGGAGAGCTATGCAGGGGCCAGATAAAGTGGGACATGGGAAGGAAGTTTGGATTTTTCTCCAAGCCTTTGTTACTCCTAATGCAGTCCAGGAGCAGCAGCAATTGCATGGCCTGGGAGCTTACTAGAAACGCAGTCTTGAGCCCAACCCAGATAACTGAATCATAAACTGCATCTTAGCAAAATGCCCACATGACCCAAAAATACATTAAATTTTTAGAAGCACAGTACTCTAAGAAAGCCATGTTCTTTGCAGGTTGCACAGCAAGTTAGTGCAGAGCTGGGATTTGAACCCAGCAGGCTGGCTCTAGGAACTGTGTTTCTGACCACTGCACTGCCCTTTCCCTCACCTCACAGGCTCTCCAACATCTACTGAGGACCTACTATGGCCCACTGCCTGTCCTATGCTTTATGCATAGGGAAAGTCTGTGTATTGAAGGAGCTTTCAGCCTAATTAACAATTTCCCTGTGGGTGGACACTTAAAGTCTTTTCTCCTTTTAAAGATAGCTTCTCGAGGAATGAAGCTTTTGTAATCTCAAAGCTGGACAAAAACTGTGCATCTAGTGGGTCAGAAGTTCTGCTTCATAGGCTGGGAGTGGTGGCTCATGCCTGTAATCCCAGCACTTTGGGAGGCCAAGGTGGGCAGATCACTTGAGGTCAGGAGTTCGAGATCAGCCTGGCCAACATGGAGAAACCCCGTGTCTACTGAAAATATAAAAATTAGCTGGATGTGGTGGCACATGCCTGTAATCCTAGCTACCCAGGAAGCTGACGTGGGAGGATTACTTTAGCCTGGGAGATGAATGTTGCAGGTGAGCCGTGATCACACCATTGTACCCCAGCCTGGGTGATGAGCAAGACCCAGTCTAAAAAAAAAAAAAGTAGTTATGTTTCATAGCTCTTGTTCATGCTTTCAGATTGCTTTCCAAAAGTGCAGAGTCCATTTAAACCACAAGCACCAGTGTGTATCTGCGAGTGACAATCTCGCCAGAACCTCACCAGCACTGGGCATTATCTTGCCAAAAAAGGTTTGGTACTCCGTGAGTTCCACAGGCAGCTTCTTCCTCTGTGGGGTTCACATCCCCAATCCAGTTGCAAATGGAGGGAAAAGCTTGTTAAAGGTGGATGGAATATTAAGTGACAGAGAGGATGGAGGATACACGTACGACTGTGAAGTGGGCCAGATTCACGGGGCTTTTGCACTTAGACTGGGAAGAGTACTATCTTTCCTGGGTCTAATCTGAAACTGTTCCCTTGAGGCAATGAGATTTCAAGAGCAAGAGGCTCAGACAGAGAACATATAACTTTGAGTTGAGATGTGCAAGTAAAAAAGGAAAGAAGACAGATTGGGAACATTTCTCCCCAAACATCCCACAGATAATAAATATTCCACATTATCATTTAATGTCACCAACCTCTCTTGTTCCCATCGCATTGTATTATAATTGTTTATACATCTGTCTTGTGAGCAGACCAGGAGTCTAGACAGTTTCCTGACATAGACAGTGATGCACTTTGTGTGGCATGATGTGCCAGACACACGGAAGATTCTCTGAGAACACTCGTTGAACTGGTCTGAACATCCCACACTATTGTATTATGCTGGTTCCTAACACTCATACTGCAATATAATTCTGTGAAGAAGAATCACGTGCACTCTTTTCTTAGTGGGGCAGCAGGGCAGGGGGCAGGTGGGAAGAGGTGAGCAAGAGCGAGGCAAAGCTTGAAAACTGTGCAGGGGCCAGGTGCAGTGGCTCATGCCTCACACCTGTAAACCCCGCAATTCTGAAGGTTGAGGCAGGTGGATCCCTTGAGCTCAGAAGTTTGAGACTAGCCTGAGCAACATGGTGAAAACCCGTCTCTACCAAAAAAATAAAACAATCAGCTGGGGTGGTGGTGCACTCCTGCAGTCCCAGATACTTGGGAGGCTCAGCTGGGAGGATCACTTGAGTCCAGGAGGTGGAGGCTGAAGTGAGCTGACATTGCACCACTGCACTCCAACCTGGGTGACAGAGGGAGACCGAGTCTCAAAAAAACAAAACAAAACGAGGTATGGGCGCAATGGCTCATGCCTGTAATCCTAGCACTTTGGGAGTCTGAGGCGGGTGGATCATGAGGTCAGGAGTTTGAGACCAGCCTGGCCAAGATGGTGAAACCCCGTTTCTACTAAAAATACAAAAGTTAGCCAGGCATGGTGGCGGATGCCTGTAACCCCAGCTACTTGGGAGGCTGAGGCAGTAGAATCGCTTGAAACCAGGAGGCAGAAGTTGCAATGAGCTGAGATCGTACCACTGCACTCCAGCCTGGCGACAGAGCAAGACTCCATCTCAAAACACAAACAAACAAACAAAACAAAACAAAACAAAAAACTGTGCAGGTTATGGCAGAAGTCCACTGTCAGAAATACTCAGAAGCCCTCAGTACTAGGAAGAACATGGAACAGAGTTTCTGTTCTTTATTTCTCTTGTCTCACCCCCCAGGGCCTGGATCGAAGCCCAGTGCACAGAGGGGCTCCACAAAACTGCACCAGTCACCTGGCATCACCAGGGTGGACCCCCAGATGAGGGTAGGCCCCAGCCTGTATTGAGACAATAAGCAGTCAGAGTCCTGCAAAACTAGGCCCAGCAACCCAGCCTGCAGCAGTGGAGAGGCATTGATTTGCATCTGAAAATAAGCTGCATCTGTATCTTTGCCACTGCTTCAAAAGGAGAGTAAAAAGGGGTTGTTAGCAAAGCTGGTGGGCGGGGTTGCAAAAGGAGGCTGAGTCTGTGGCTAACTGGGTTGTGCGCCACATCAGACATTTGTGCATCTGTCCTAAGAGCCTGAGGGTGGTGGAGATGTTTGATGACAAATAAGGTGGTTGAGGGGGTCGGGGTGCCAGAAGGACCACAGAGGCCACACGGGAAGACAGAAGCTTTAGATGGGGCTGCTTCCTGCCCTGGGGATGAGGAACAGGCGAGGGGGCGGTGAGCAGGTATCGAGGGAGGGGTGACTTGAGGCTGACAGTGCACTCCTCAGAGTGGCAATTCCATGCAACCTGCTGTGCGCCTGTCAGCCTCTTGTCATCACAAACTTTTAAAGAGCCCAGAAGACGCATGCATGTCTCTGGGCTGACAGATCCACGTGTAGAAAGTTATTCTCCATGGAGGTTCCCACAGCACACACCCAGACGTGTACCATAAAGCAAATCTCCCTAACTGTCCAGCCATAGGGAGGACCAGGTTCACCATGTGGCAGGATGTTAGGAGCCTTTACAAAGAAAGCCATGAAGCTGTAGGAAGAGAACACAGAAGTTCCAGAATCGTAGTTCAGTGATTATAACTGTATATATGTATATATATACACATATATACAAACGTGCACATATACATATATATACACATATATACAAACGTACATATATACACACACTTACATATATATAAGATGTGTTGCAAAGCTTAGAAGGATGGATTTATACTAAACTCTTTTTTTTTTTTTTTTGAGACAGAGTTTCGCTCTTGTTGCCCAGGCTGGAGTGCAATGGCACGATCTTGGCTCACTGCAACCTCTGCCTCCCGGGTTCAAGCAATTCTTCTGTCTCTGCCTCCCAAGTACCTGGAATTACAGGCATGCACCACCACGTCCTCCTAATTTTGTATTTTTAATAGAGACGGGGTTTCTCCGTGTTGGTCAGACTGGTCTCAAACTCCCAACCTCAGGTGATCAGCCCGCCTCAGCCTCTCAAAGTGCTGGGATTACAGGTGTGAGCCAGTGAGCCTGGCCGTATACCAAACTCTTAACAGTGTGAACCCAAAATATCTGAGACAGGTCTCAGTTAGTTTAGAAAGTTTATTTTGCCAAGGTTAAGGACGTGCCCATGACACAGCCTCAGGAGGTCCTGATGACATGTGCCCAACGTGGTCGGGTTACAGCTTGCTTTCATACTTTTTATTTTTTTCTTTTCTTTTCTTTTTTTTTTTTTTTTTTTTGAGACAGAGTTTCACTCTTGTTGTCCAGGCTGGAGCGCAACGATGTGATCTCAGCTCACCGAAACCTCTGCCTCCTGGGTTCAAGCTATTCTCCTGCCTCAGCCCCCCGAGTAGCTGGGACTACAGGCATGTGCCACCACGCCAGGTTTAATTTTGTATTTTTAGTAGAGACAAGGCTTCTCCATGTTGGTCAGGCTGGTCTCAAACTTCCAATCTCAGGAGATCCACCTGCCTCGGCCTCCCAAAGTGTTGGGATTACAGGCATGAGCCACTGCACCTGGCCACTTTCATACATTTTAGGAAGACAATACATCAGTCAATACAGGCAAGGTTTACATTGGTTTGATCTGGAAGGGCAGGACAATTCAAAGTAGGGCGCAGCTTCCAGAGGTCAGATTTTAAAACTTTCTGATTGGCAATTGATTGAAAGAGTTATTATCAGTAGAAAGGAATGTCTGGGTTATGATAAGAGGTTGTGAAGACCTGGGTTTTGTCACGCAGACGAAGCCTCCAAGTAGCAGGATTTAGGGAGAATAGACTGTATTGTTTCTTATCAGACCTAAGGTCCCCGTTGATGTGGATGCTGGAGGGTATAATGAGGCATCTCCCATCCCCTCTTCCATCATGGCCTGACTAGATTTTCAGGTAACTCTGGAATGCCTTTGGCCGAGAGGAGGGGTCCATTATTTTTGGTTTACAACAGTGAGAAGTGAGTTGGGGGAGAATTGGACTTTTATTTGGGTTATATTTTATACACATCTCTATTGTTTGGATATTCTGCAGCAAACATTAAAAAATTTTTTTAATGCTAAAGTCAAATTGATGCCTTCAAGTCTATGAACACTGTCATCCCAGCTGTTGCCTCTTGATGGCTAAACCTTATTCAAAGTGGCCAGGGGAAGTAAGTGATTCAATGCTTAGGGCTGGCTCAGTCACCCAGGGCACAGAGAAAGGTAGGGGAGGCTGCAAAGAGTATCTGGAGACACAGAGATTAATCAGGACATGCGGTAAGTCCACCTTGGGACACTTTTCTAAGAAAATCATCTGCCGTATGCTCAAATATTTTTTACAAGGATATGGACGGCAATATTACGTGCTGTTTCAAACAAGCCAGCTTAAATGTTCAACAGTAGAAGATTCGTTAAATAAAAAATATTATGCCGGCTGGGCACGGTGGCTCACGAGTCATCCCAGCACTTTGGGAGGCTGAGGCAGGAGGATCACTTGAGGTCAGGAGTTCAAGACCAGCCAGTCCAACATGGCAAAACCCCATCTCTACTAAAAATACAAAAACTAGCTGGGCATGGTGATGCATGCCTGTAGTACCAGCTACTGCGGAGGCTGAGGCAGGAGGATCACTTGAGCCCAGGAGGTTGATGCTCAGTGAACTATGATTATACCACTGTGCTCTAGACTGGGTGACAGAATGAGACCCTGCCTAAAAAAAAAGAAAGATCTTGGCTCACTGCAACTTCTGCCTCCCAGGCTCAAGCAATTCTTGTGCCTCAGTCTCCCGAGTAGCTGGGACTACAGGCATGTGCCACCACACACAGCTAATTTTTTGTATTTTTCATAGAGACGGAGTTTCACCATGTTGGCCAGGCTGGTCTTGAACCCCTGGCCTCAAGTGATCTGCCTGCTTCAGCCTCCCAAAGTGCTGGGATTACAGGCATGAGCCACCATGCCCGACCTAGTTTTGTCTCTTTTTAATCTATCCCACCATACAGCACCAATATAATTTTGCTGAAGCTCAATCAGTTTCTGTTTCTCTCCTTTTAAAATCTTGCGAACATTCTGCATTGCTTCTGGCACGAACTGGAAGCTTCTCTGTCACCTGACCCCTGTCTACCTCTTTGGCCTCGTGGCTTGCCATGTTCAGACTTCCTGAAAACCAAGACTCAGTGTTTTTGCACTATCTGTGGTTCCTTAAATGTGCAGCTCTCTTTCCTGCTTTTGATGAAGGAGGTGTTGACTTGGTAAACACAATTCCTCAGTATATCACAACACTATGGAATTCATCCTGAAGAATGCTGCACTCTGGGTAATTGTGTACTTGTTTCTTCACTCCACAATTCAGCTTCTGCTCCCATTTCCCCCAAAGTGACTTGAATACCATACTAGCAAAACCACACTACTTGCCTCTTCTTGGTTTATTATCTTGGCAAAATGACCCTATGTTCCAGCTCTCCTTGGCTTTCCAGTCTCCACATTTGCCCTCTAGGAGTTCTCTAGTTCTAGGCATCCCACCTCCTGGAGGCTACTTCTTTGCCTCGACACCCGGTGGTCTCCCCAACACTCTAGGAGAGGCCAGGATGTCCAGATTGACTGCCTCTCTTTCCTGATCCTCAGCACTTTTGTAATCTCTTCTGAGAGTCTGCTATTATCAGAGATTTCCCATATGTGTAATCTCAGAGAGTCATACCTGTAGAGGGACTGTGGTCATCTCTGAACTGGGAGTTGAAGACCTTGAATCTTGATATGCATCTTCTGTGACCTTGATCAGTCTTTTCACTTCTCTAGGTTTTGCTTTCCTAATCTGTACCGTGGCAAAACATATTGGGACCAGGTAAAACCACAGGCCATGGATATGCTGAGGAAAATGAAAAAAATACCAGGACATTTTCAAGGTCATGTTACTGCTGTGGCTGCTGGGCCTGCTTACAGCCTGGGAGGTTGAGGACAACATGACAAGACAAATGTAAAAATGCCCAAAATAGAGTTATCAATACAGTGGTGGTCAAGGATGTGGAGGGGAAACCTCTTTATGACCGCAAGTGAGGGAGAAAGAAGGGCTTCCCTGCTCAGGGGTGAGGGGGTGGCCCTCTGAATGTAGCTCCCTGGAACCATGGATGACCCTTGCTGTCACTTCTTGCAACCCTGAGCTACAAAGAGTTGAGTCCATGTATAGTATCCATTATAATAAAACTACTGGATGCCTGGGTTGAGGGTGGGGGAGAAGGGAAGTACCACACTATCAGGGCTGAGGAATCACATTTTGGGTGGAATGTCAGAACACCCAGTTCACTCATACGCGGTTTACTCATTTGGCTACATAGGGGTTCACATCTTGAGTCCGTATTACTCATCACATCCCCCCCATGGAGATAAGCATAACGCGGTTTCTGCATCAAGGAGCTCACTTTCTAGTCGGGGAGGCAACCATGTGAATAGATAAATATGTGATAGGTGGTAAGAAGGAAGTGGTTCAGGAGACTGCAGGAGCACAGGGAAGGATACAGAATTTATTTGGGAAAGAGGTCAGGGAAGTTTCTCTAGAGAAGATGAACATCTTTTTTGTCATGTATTTGAGTCATTTGTTATCATTGTTTATTGGCTCCCCTTGGCTTTCCAGTCTCCGCATTTGCCCTCCAGGAGTTCTAAATGGCACCAGTGCCTAAATCTTGGGGTGGGGGGAGTTAATACGGCTAAACAAAAGGATACAAGTCGTTTTCAAACTCAGTGTGGACTTCCACTGGTGCAGACACAGTATTGTTGTTAGGATCTTCACGAAGATCCCTCAAAACCGTTTACCTCCATGAGCCAAAGATCAGATCAAGGCTAGGAAACAAAAGTCAACAGACAAATGCATTGTATGGCTCAATGATGACTAATCACCCATTTTATCAATCATTATTCTCTTGAAGCCCCAGAACAGGCATCCTCCTAACCCCTCCACCCTGCTCATTCATACAGCTGCTCTAGTGGGAATTGAGACTTAACTTGGAATTACTCATCTACAGCTGATAGACAGCCTTCTCCGTCCTTCAGGCTTCCTGACACTTTGTTTCTTCCTCTGACATGACACTTAGCTTATTCCACCTCATGGGGTAGTTATTTCTGTCACTGTCAATGCCATCACTAGACACGCAACTCTTCGAAGGCAGAGATGGGGCTTCGTTCAGCTCTGCCTGCCCTGACAAAGAGCAGATGGTTAGTACATCGGGTTGAATAAAAATGTCATAGATAACGAAGTCTGTGTGTATCCAGAGAACATGAGACACATTCTGCTTCCCTTAAAGTAAGGTCCTTGATGCATGAAGATGAAACCACACTAACTAGGAAAGGCCAGGAGAGGTACTAACACACGTGCTATCAAGGAACACAGAACGTTACAGCTGGGGGCAAGGGTCTTGGAGAAGATCAGAACATTTGAAGCAAGACCTGTACAAAGAAAAGGGAAAAGACAGAGAGAACAGATGAGAGAAGTGCCACTTGTGTGTGCAGGTGGGGGTGAGGGAGAATGCTGAGGTAGAATGACCTTGTGCTTTATGTAATGACCCTGAAGTACCCCAGGATGCTGCTCCAACCTCTCCTATGGCTCCCAGGTGCTGTAGGTCCCTTTTTTTTTTTAACTTGTACTTCAGGTTCAGGGGTACATGTGCAGGTTTGTTATATAGGTAAATTGCGGGTTGCGGGGGTTTGGTGTACAGATTATTTCATCACCCAGGTAATAAGCAGAGTACCCGATAGGTAGTTTTTTTTATCCTCGCCCTCCTCCCACCCTTCACCCTTGAGTCGGCCCTGGTGCCTGCTCTTCCCTTCTTTGTGTCCATGTGTACTCAATGTTTAGCTTCCACTTGTAGGTGAGAACATGCAGTATTTGGTTTTCTGTTCCTGTGTTAGTTCGCTTAGGATAATGGCCTCCAGCTCCGTCCATGTTGCTGCAAAAGGCATGATGTTGTCATTTTATTTAATAACTGAGAAGTATTCCATGGTGTATATATACCACATTTTCTTTATCCAGTCTACCATTGATGGGCATTTAGGTTGATTCCATGTCTTTGCTATTGTGAATAGTGTTGCGATGAACATACATGTGCACATGTCTTTATGGTAGAACGATTTCTATTCCTTTAGGTATATACCCAATAATGAGATTGCTGGGTTGAATGGTAATTCTGTTTTAAGTTCTTTCAGAAATCGCCAAACTGCTTCCCACAACGGCTGAACTAATTTATATTCCCACCAGCAGTGTTCAAGTGTTCCTTTTCTCTGCAACCTCACCAGCATCTATTATATTTTGACTTCTTAAAAATAGCTATCCTGACTGGTTTGAGATGGCATCTCATTGTGGTTTTGATTTGCGTTTCTCTAATGATTAGTGGTGTTGAGCATTTTGTTTGTATGTTTATTGGCCACGTGTATGTCTTCTTTTGAAATGTGTCTGTTTATGTTCATTGCCCACTCTTTAATGGAGTTGTTTGTCTTTTGCTTGTACATTTGTTTAAGTTCCCTATAGATTCTGGATACTAGACCTTTGTCAGATGCATAGTTTGTAAATATTTTCTCCCATTTCTGTATGTGATCTCTTTACTTTGCTGATAATTTCTTTTGCTGTGCAGAATCTCTTTAGTTTAATTAGATCCCATTTGTCAGTTTTTGGTTTTGTTGCAATTTGCTTTTGGCATCTTCATCATGAAATCTCTGCTAGATCCTATGTCCAGAATGGTATTGTCTAGGTATCTTACAGGATATCATATTTTTTATAGTTTTATAGTTTTAGGTTTTACATTTAAGTCTTTAATCCATTGTGAGTTGATTTTTAGACACGATGTAAGGAAGGGATCCAGTTTCAATCTTTTGCATATGGCTAGCCAATTATCCCAGTATCATTTATTGAATGGGAACTCCTTTCCCCATTGCTTGTTTTTGTTAACTTTGTCAAAAATCAGATGGTTACAGTTATGCAGCACTATTTCGGAGTTCTCTATTTGGTCTATGTTGTTTTTGTGCCAGTACCATGCTGTTTTGCTTACAGTAGCCCTGTAGTATAGTTTGAAGTCATGGCTCCCTCTTTTTACTCTTCTTTCTTCTTCTTCTTTTTTTTTTTTTATAGTTTTATAGTTTTAGGTTTTACATTTAAGGGAAGCATGAAGCATGGGGAAGGGACTGAAACCGGGGGCTGAGGCTGGAGAGGCCCAGGACTGCAGGGCAGATGGGGCAGCTGCCTCCCTGCCTCCTGGGGGGCTGGCCGGGGAAGCTGATTCTGACCCAGTGTGTCCTGCCAGGGAGGAGCCATGTGGACTCCATGAAATCCGTCTCCATTTCTCTGCAGTCTCCAGGACATAGATTTGCTCCCATCTCCCCCATCAGACTGGGATCACCAAGACAAAAACCAGGCCCCTATCTCCTCCATTAGACTAGGAACCCTGGGGCTAGGATCATATCTTCTCCATCAGACTGGAATTTGAAGGACAAGGACCATGTCCCTATCTCCCATCAGGCTAGAGTCCCCAGAGACATGACTGTTTTTGCTCATCCAAAAGCTGTCAAAAGCAAAGATCGTGAGACCATGACAGGTCCAGAGCTGGGACCTGTCTCCTCCATCAGACTAGGATCTCCAAGGTAAGGACCAGTTCCCTGCCCCACCCCCATCAGACCAGACAGTGTCTCTCTCATTTGATCTTCTCCTGAGTATCAATCCTCAGTGCTAATGGATCACTTCTCCCACCCCTGCTGAGGGACAGCCATCAACTCCTGGAGCTCCTGGGGACCCTGCCCCAGCAATGTGCAGGTGGGCTGCCTGTCCCATGCACCCAATCCCCAAGGCCTCAGCCACAAAGATGCTTATGTTCTTTCTTGTACTGAGTCTGCCTGAAAGAAAAAAAAAAAGAGAGAGGAAATTAGATGTGAGTCTGAGAGCCCCACGCCTGCCAAGAGGCCCCCAGCCCTGACCCCAGGCCCCCCCTCACTGGGCATTCTCGCCCTCCAGCAGGTGGTGGTAGGTGGCGATCTCCTGCTCCAGCCACGTCTTCACATCCAGGAGGATCTTGTACTCCTGGTTCTGCTGCTCCATCTCGCAGCGAAGCTGGGCCAGCTGCTCCTCCACGCTGCCGATCAGCCCCTGGATCTGGGACAGCTACATGCAGTAGCGGTTCTCTGTCTCCACCAGATTGCCCTCCAGGGATGCTTTCTGCAGGACGGCAGGAAGACCAGGGGTCAGTGAGGGTTGTCAGTGTCCTCTTTTGGGCCCACCCCTGTGCACAGGACTCTTCCTACCATGCTGGGCTGGGACTGCTCCAAGGCCTGCATGGTGCGCTGGAGCTCCAAAACCTCGCTCTTGCCGCTCCGGACCAGCTCACTGTTGGTAGCCACCTCGAGGTTTAGCTCCTTTGTCTGCAGACAGGACACAGGACAGGGTGGTGTGAGCCTGGATCCCTCTCCCAAGTCAGGCCTCCTCCCAAATCTAACTGTGGAGAGAGTGGTGCCTTCTCACCAGCTTCCCATATCCCAAAGCCCAGAAACATGCCATTTGAAATGTTAACTTTTTATGGTTAATCCCTGTGTGTGGGAGGCACAGACCAGAAACTTGAGAACCAGCCAGAACATGTAGCCTGGCTCTTGGTGCTAGTTCCTGACTTCTTGAGAGAGAGGTGAGGACTCCCAAGGTCTTTACCCTCCGCCTTTATTCTGTGGGGGCTCCCTACCTCCCCACCCACCCCCTAGATCCCAGCTTGAGCTCAGCTCCAGGTCTGTTGATGCAGCGGGTGACCCTGTGGTCCATGCAGCTTGCTGAGGAGGGGGCACCTCCAAGACACCTGGCTGTGGGCTTACTGTCAGTGCTAAGGCCCCTGAGCCCCAGCCCCTAAGAGATATCTCTGGCCTGCAGCAGCCCTCACCTTGCTGAAGAACCAATCCTCGGCATCCTTGCGTTTCTTCTCTGCCATCTCCTCATGCTGATCACGAAACTCGTTCAGGATGCAGCTCAGGTCCACGCCTGGGGCAGCATCCATCTCCACATTGATCTCACCGCCCACCTGGCCTCGCAAGGCGTTCATCTCCTATGGAAAAAGGGGATGTGGATGTGTGCATCTGGACCCATCCTGACCTCTCACTCCCAAGCCTTCCCCCACGAGGGGACCCCACTCCCCACAAGGACCCCTCCTTTGTTCTCCCTCTGCTCTATCTGACCCTCTAAATGATTTTTATTCATCTGCTCAGTATTGCCTCCACCATCAGACTCTATCTCCCCCATTAGACCAACCGCTCTCCAAAATAAAATCTAATTATTAGGCCTATGCCCCCAAAATTTCCCCTCTAATTTCCAAGCTTCTATGTAGATGTTCAGCTTTGAGAGTTTGAAATGGGACAAGAAGGGGATTTCCTTACTTATCCCCTGCCCTCGTGAGGGAGGCCAGGGCGGGTAGAGGGAGCCTCTGTGGGACCCTGGGAGACTCCTTGGGTACAGAGAAGCAGTGTGGTACAAAGAGGAGTCTGCCCTGCACGCTGGACCCCAATGATCAGGGCTCTGCAGACAGGGAAGCTCTCTAAGGTGCCTAATCCCAGTGCATCTGCTCTGCTTTCTCCCACGGCCTCAGCCATGGCCCAGCCCCAGGGCTCTGCCACCCACTTCTCAGCATCTTTGACCTTCTGCCCCAGCCACCTCACCTCCTCGTGGTTCTTCTTCAGGTAGGCCAGCTCCTCCTTGAGGTTCTCAATGTGCATCTCCAGGTCGGCTCTGGCCAGGGTCAGCTCATCCAGGACCCTGTGCAGGCCATTGATGTTGGCCTCCACACTCAGGTGCAGGGCCTGCTCTGTCTCAAACCTGCGGTGGGAATCAGGGACTTCAGCCCAGGCTGCTTGGACCTGCAGGTCCAGGTCCTGGCTGCTCACCTGCCTTCATTTTGCCAGGACTCTAAGGGGTTGGAAGGGCTGACGAGAGGGTCTAGTGGAAACAAATTCCAGCCCTGGGGCCCCGGGACCATCACAGGGCCAGATCCCATGCCCATCAGCTTCCTTACTTCTCTCTGCCTCCCACCTCCCCTCCTTCTCTTATATTCCCTGCCTAAGCCCAGCAACCTTCAGAACTGGCTGCCTTTACTGCATCCTGGACTAAGGAGTGGGGCTCCTAGGAATGTCCCACCCTGAGCTCCTGGGCCTTGCCACAAGCAACCAAGGAGTCCTGGGGTCAGGAGGGGTACCCTGAGATCCTCCCCCAGCTGGCCCAGGCTGCCCAAGCCCACAGCTAGAACTCACTTGGTGCGGAAGTCAGCAGCAGCCAGATGGGCATTGTAAATCTGTAGCAGGATGTTGGCGTTGTCCATGGTGGCTGTGAGGATCTGAGGAGATGGGAGAGTAGTCAGGTCACTGGATGGGGGTGGCTGAGCCCACACCAGGGTTCTGAGCAGATCTTCCTGCCTGGGGGCCTCTCTTCCCGCCCAGCCCCTCCCTTGCCCCGTGCTGTATTATTGGCAGAGGAGGGGCAAGCAGGAGTCTGAAGGGCTGAAAGGTGCCTCTTCTTCCCCCGCTACTCAGTACCCCACCAGACCCCCATGCCAGGCTCAGCCTTAAAGGAGAAGAGACAGCTGGCTGGGAGTATGAGGCAACCAGAAAAGAATGGGAAAATGTCCGCAGGGCAGAAGCTGTCCCAGAATTCTAGAACAAGGGAGGAGATGTGGGCAACCCCGTCGTTTTACTGTCAGCTAGAGGGTGCCCCTGAGAGGCTCCCCAGAAAGGAGGCTAAAGGAGCCCTCACCAAACAGTGGTTCCAAATCAGAAGTCAGGACCCCTCCTAACCCCTAACTCTGGGCTCCAGCCAGCAGCCCCCCCCCCCGGGGTTTGCTGAGCCCGTCTTAAGGGACAGGAGGAGGAAAGAAGAAGCCAGAAAAATCCCCAAATAAGGCACATCAGAGGCCTTCCCCACCCTGAGGTCCCACCCCCTCCTTTCTGCCTCCCCCTGCAGCAGGTGCTATCGAGAGCTCAATCAGACACCCCCACTCCACATCTCCCAAAACCCCCTCCTGCTGACCCCTGCTCCAAAGGAGCAAGACACCACGCATCCAGCGGCTCACCGGCCCAGCCCTCCATCTGCATCCTCCTGCCTCATCCTACAACCTCTCCAGGTGGAGGAGCTCCAACAGGGAGAAACTGAGGCTCCAAGGGGCTCCACGAGGCCTGTTTGTTCCTGACTCAGCCTGCTGCCCCCAGAAAAGGGGGATGTGGGCCACACAGGGGCCCCAAGGCAGGTTCCCAGAAGCTAAGCCACAGCCAAACCACCCTTGGCTCCCTGATACCCTATGGCTGGACTCCAGGCCTTTGGCCAGGGCAGGAGTTGGGGGGAAGAAGTCATGCCCCCTGGAGACCCCTCCCACCAGCAAGCCCTACCTGGTTCTGCAGCTCCTCGATTGTCCTGTAGTACTGGCTGTAGTCACGGGCGGGCCCCAGGGCCTGCCTCTGGTACCAGTCACAGACCTTCACCTCCAGCTCAATGTTGGCCTCCTCCAGGGCACGCACCTTGTCCAGGTAGGAGGCCAGGCGGTCATTGAGGTTCTGCATGGTGGCCTTCTCACCTCCGGCCAGCAGCCCATCAACGCCCCCAAAACTGCTGCCATAGCCACCGCCAGAGCCAAAGCTGTAGCAGCTGGAGTAGCTGCTATCCCCGAGGGCGCTGCCCAGGCCACCAGCAGATCCCAGCCTGCAGGAGCCGGCATCCAGGCCGCCAGACAGCCGGCAGGAGGTGCAGGACGAGCCGCCCCCAGGCCAGAGGAGCCCTTGATGGAGCTGGAGGAGGTGAACTGGCGGATGGTGGCGGTCATGGTGGCGGCGGCAGGAGGCAGGCACACAGGGGAAGGGCTGGAGAGGAGAGGGGCCCCAAGTTGTGTAGGGCTGCCGGGGTTCACATGCTTCCCTGGGCTTTCATCATCACGGGCCACCTGCCAGCTCTCAGGTGGCTGGGGACCCCCTCCCCACCCATCATTAGGAATTTGCCTCATTTCTCCAAATCCTCGTGCTGAGTGCCGTGCATGTGCATGTGCGTGCCACTGCTCTCAGGCCCGTCACCTGTGATTCGGGCGAGCCCTCCAGCTACGCTTTCCCATGACCTAATACGGAGAAGAGGAGAAGGCAGAACTTCACCGTCCCCAGGCCCTCCCAGGCAGCCACCATGCCAGCCCGGCCCGCCTCAACCCTGTCTGGTGGGGAAATGGGTTGCAGTGTCAGGTGACCCCCCCGAAGTCGCTGTCTTTCACCCCACACTGCTCCACCCACGGTGCTGGCCTGGGGCTGGGTGCTGAAGAGAAAGAGGGGACCGAGAGCCAATCCTGCCTTGGAAACTGAGCCCAAACCCACCAGGCCCACCTCACAGCACAGAAACGCCATCAAGCCTCGGAGACCAACCCACATCGCAGATAAAGAAATTGGGGCTCCAGAGGGGTGCAGTGTCCACATTGGCCCATTTTGCAGAGCCTAACACCCAGGAATGCACTCTAGGAGCTACAGTTCCATCCAATCAGCTTCTGACCCTGCCCCATCCCTAGAAGCCCTTGCTAAACCAGTCTCCTCGTGTAAACCTTTCCCCAGGTTTACACTCCAGGCTGGGGTGGGCAAACAGGGGCTCAGCTATAGGATGGGGAAATGGTGGGCTGTGCTAACAGAGGATCTAAACCAACTGAGAGGGGGATGCCCCCTTCCACTCCTCTCACCCTTCTGTACCCCAAGAGACCTCAGGGTCAGGTGAGGGGCATTTATCTCAGGTCTCAGCCCATAGGAAACCTAAAGGACATTGCCCAAGAAGAGGCTCTTGCAGAGACTCCAGCCAGCCCCCTCCCCACTCCGGGCTCCCCAAGATGTGGCTCCTCGGGTGGGCCATGTGCCCCACCCCACAGCCCCACCTTGCCCTGCTCACCACCCCAAGCCCGGCCCTGGGTCCCTGGCCGGCCTGTGCCTTGCACCGGAGCAGGGGTGCCTGGTGAAACAGGCAACCTGATGCTCTCTGGGCCCTGCCCACGTTCCCCTTCCATCCACCCTCCTTTGCATCTTTCAGTGCCTGGGTCCCCCATGGGAAGCGGTCACATCCAGACTCACCAGGCCTGAGATGCTGGAGGATGGAGAAGCGCTTGCCACAGGAAAAATCCTCCAGGAACATATGAACAAAACTTCGCCTGCACCTGGGACATCCTTCTCTACGGCTGGCCTACGAGTCAAGTGTTCTGCACACGCTCCTTGGCTAACTCCAATGCGGAGGAGCACATGAGCCCAACCTCCATGGCAGGTGCAGATTTTTGCCTCCCTTTTATAATGTCTGTATTCAAATGACATATCCTGGAAGCCTCTTTCTGATAGGATGAGAGCAGACTCTGTACTACAACACTGATTGGATAAGTCTCCAACTCTGATTAGTTAAGATTATCCAGTCAGAGATGGCGACTATTATCCAATAAGAGTTGTCGAAAAAAGTTCCGTCTCACCCAATCAGAACCAAGCTTACAAGATACAGCGGTTGAGCACAGCCATTATAAAAGGGAGGCGAAGACCCAGTCCGCCATTTTCTCTTCGTGGAGGCTGGGTTCGCAGCTGGTCGAGGCGTGCTCGGCTACTGTGTGGTAGTCATGGACCGGTAGCGTGTGCGGTGCGCCTGCCTTGAGGCCAGCATCAGGGAAGGGTGTCCCAGGTGCAGGCGAAGCTTCCTTCAGGTGTTCCTGGAGGACTTTCTTCTTGCAGGCGCTTCTCCATTCTCCCAACGTCTCGGGCCTGGTGAGTCTGGATGTGAGCGCATCCCACGGGGCCCAAGGCACAGAGAGAGAGAGAGAGAGAGAGAGAGGAACGGCGTGGAGGGAGGGAAGTGTGCAGGGGCCAGGAGCGCCAGGCTGCTCGGGCTTCCTGGCCCCCGCAGCCCACCAGGAGCTGTGGCCGGCTCGGGCCAAGACAGAGGCCCGCCCTCCTGCTGCTGGCGCTGTCACCTCCCTGTGCTCCTGCCTCCTGAGTCCCTGAGGGCCTCCTGTCATCTGGAACTGGAAATAAGTTAGTGAAGTGACGTTTTGTGAATATTTATTGGCCTTTGCGTCTTTGTCTTCATTTTCAGTGCTGGCTTTTCTGTTGGGTCATTTGTGTTCTCACGTTGACTTGAATAATTTAAAAAGGTATTCTATAAATTAATCCTTTATGGGGTCATTTCTAGTGCAGATAGTTGTTTCTTAGTCTGGTCATTGTACCTTAATTTTATTTCACATTTCTTTTTTGCTGGTAAATAAGAAACTAATTGATTGTGTAGATTGATTTTGTGTCGTGTTACCTGGCTTAATTCACATATTCATAGCCATCATTTTTGGATTGTGGTGGGTTTTTCGTGTACTTATGTACATGTAGTTATGTACTTACGTACTTACTTACGTACTTAAATACTTATGTACTTAGTGTCAGCCACATATAATAACAGCTATATTGCTTAAATGTTGGTTCTTACACCTTTATTTTTCTTTATTTTCTTTTATTGTCCCGATCACACCTCCTGAACACAGTGTGCCTGGTTCTGATTTCAGGGAAAAGGTTTCAGTGATCCTGTATTCCTTATGTAGTTTGCTGTAATTTCATTTTAGACAAACTTAATCCAATTAAGGAAGCTGCTTTCTTTTACATATGCTAAGAGTTAGTTATGACTAATTGTTGAATTTGAATAAATGCTTTTTTTTACATATACTGTAAGTAATCATATATTCTTCTTCTATTTTTCTGAAAATAGGATATTTTACATGAACTATTTTTGGATGTTAACCGATCCTGCATTTTTTAGTATATCCCACTTGGTATCCATGTGTTACATTTCCATATGTGGTTTAATTCATATGATATGATTGTTTTAGAATATTTGTATTTCTGTTAATGAAAGAGAGGGCCTGTAATTTTTTTTTCTAATGTCCTGTTCAGATTGTGGTGTCAACGTAATGTTGGCTTCACACACACAAAAAAAAAACACTGAAAAATATTTCCTATATTTCTTCTCTTTGGAAGAGTCTGAGAAATTTAGGTGTTTTCTTCCTTAAATATTTGGAATATTTCTTTAGGTATGGAATTTTCCATGTGGAACAGTATTTTTGATGGCTGGTTTGACTTCTAATAATACAAATCGTTTGGTATATGTACGAGTTTTCTTGTTTTATGTTATTTCTGTGTCCATTTTAGTACGTTTATTTTTATTTTTATTTTTATTTTTAGAGGGACAGAGTCTCGCTGTGTCTCCCAAGCTAGAGTGCGGTGGTGCGATCTTGGCTCACTGCAACTTCCGCCTCCTGGATTCAAGCAATTCTCCAGCCTCAGCCTCCTGAGTAGCTGGAATTACAGGTGCATGCCACCACGCCCGGCTAATTTTTGTGTTTCTAGTAGACACAGGGTTTCACTGTGTTGGACAGGCTGACCTCGTGATCCACCTGCCTCAGCCTCCCAAAGTGCTGGGATTACAGGTGTGAGCCACAGTGCCCGGCTGTATTTTTCAGTACAGATGGGTTTTCGGCATGTTGGCTGGGCTGGTCTCGAACTCCTGGCCTCAGGCGATCCACCTGCCTCGAACCTCCCAAAGTGCTGGGATTACAGGTGTGAGCCACCATGTCTGGCCTAGTAAGTTTATTTTTCAGTGTGATGTTATTTAAATCTCTGTTGTCAAACTTGTAGTCCTAAGTATTTCACAGAACCCTCCTAGTGTCTTAATACCCTGCTCTATAGAGCAAGCTTCTGTTTTGATTCCTGATATTGGTTTTTTGTGTCTTTTCTGTTTGCCTTAGTTTCACTAGTGGTTTATTAAGTGTATTAATATTTATAAACCAACTTTTTTTTTTGAGACAGAGTCTCACTCTGTCGCCCATGCTGGAGTGCAGTGGTGCGATCTCAGCTCACTGCAAGTTCCGCCTCCCAGGTTCAGGCCATTCTCCTGCCTCAGCCTCCCGAGTAGCTGGGACTACAGGCACCCGCCACCCCGCCCGTCTAATTTTTTGTATTTTTTAGTAGAGATGGGGTTTCACTGTGTTAGCCAGGATGGTCTTGATCTCCTGACCTCGTGATCCGCCCGCCTCGGCCTCTCAAAGTGCTGGGATTACAGGTGTGAGCCACCGCGCCTGACCCTATAAACCAACTTTTATCCTTGATTTATTTCTGTTGCATTTTTTTTTCCTATTTCATTGATGTCTGCTCTTTATTACTTTAATTCTGCATTGTTTCATTTTGATCGTTTTTAATTCTTGAGAAGGGAGTTTATATGATTGATTGTCAATCTTTTTTTCTATTCTGACACATTCCTTTAAGGCTGTAAATTTCTCTCTAAGCAGCCCACATTTTCTGTCAGGTGTTTCCAAACCCTGTGTCTGCAGCCGCATTGACCTCCCAGTGTCTCCACCCTGTATCTCCTACAGCCATGCCAGGCCTTGTGTGTCTCCATCGTGCCTGAAGCCTGTATCTTCTCGACAGTATCACCATCCTGTAATGACTGAAGCCCATGTCTGCCATTGTGTATTGTCACCTGGTCTGTCCTCTGCCTTCACTTTATGCCCTGTCAGAAGTCTCCATTTCTTGCTCCTGCAGCCCGTGCCAGCTGTGTGAGTCTCCATCCTGTGTGCTTGCAGCACATTGCTTGCCTTGAATGTTGCCATCTCCTTAGCCTTCAGGCAGTAGCAGTCCTCCTGTGTCTCAATCCCTGTGTTTGCAGCCCATTCTGATGTTTTTGTCTGTCTGTCCCATGAGCTTCTGCCCATGCCAGCTTAACATTTGCTACATTCTCTGTCCCCCTAATCCATGTCCACAGTCAGTGTTTTCATCCATGCTTTTTGGGCCATGTCTGCATTCGTGTGTCTCCTTCCCCTGTGCCTTCAGCCCATTTCTGTCCTTTTTCTGGATCATTTCTCCCAGGAGACTATGCCCAAAACTCCTATCCCCAGTGTTTGTACCTGCAGCCAGTCTCTTTCGTTGAGTGTCTCCATCTGTTGTTACTGCAGCAGAGGCCTGTCATTGAGTGTGCCTGCTTCCCATGCCTGTCGTCCTGTGTGTCCAGCCCTTGTCCATGCAGCCCACATTAGGACTCTTGTGACTCCACCCTTCAGCCTACAGCCACATCTACCTTCAGGTGTCTTTATCTCTGTGCCCCCTGCCCACACCAACCTTCACCTACTCCTCTGTCCTGCACCTGTACCGATGTCTGTCCCTGGTGTGCCTCTCTGCCATGCAGCTGTAGCCAGCGAGCTCTCTTTTTGTCTGGATCCCCTGTGACTGTAGCCCAGGTCTTCTCTGCTGTGCCTGCAGCCCGTGTCTGCCCTTGAATGTCCCCATCCTCTGTGCTTGTCACCCATCGGCCAGGCCTAGCATGTTTCCACTCTGTGCCTACACCCATGTCTGCCTCCAGGGTCTCCACTCATGGTGCCACAGTTTGGTTCCCGGTCCCTATCCTCCTGGGGTGGGTTCTGGCATTGTGTTGGGAGGGAGAAGGTGACCCATGAAAGGGAAGCCTGGAATGATGTAATGGGCAAGGAGGCTGCCATTCAGCAGGCTGCACAGTGGCAGAGAAGACATGGCCAGTCAGAATCCTCCCTGCATCGGGGCACTCACGTGGGGCTATGCCTGGTGTGGGGAGTAAGGGGAAGCTGGAGCAGGAGATCTGGAGCCACCTGGCCCTCTTGGGCCTGAGACCCTCCCCACTGCAGGGACTCCATCACTTCCCCGGTGGTCCTGCCTCCTGGGATCCTGCCCTACAGTGTTTCTGCAGGGATCCTCTCACCTGGAACTTGCAGTGGCGGGTTTCATGTGAGGTAGAGTTTAGCAAATGTTTATTGGCTTCTGTGCCTTTTCTTCATATGCTTTGCTCATTTTGTGCATGTTTTTGTAGGGTCCTTTTTTTTTAAGCTGATTTGAAGGATTTATCTTAAATCTGCAAATTGATCCTTTATTGGCTCATTTTTGTCATAGATACTTGTTTTCTAGTTTGATCATTATTTTCTATTGGTTTCATACTAATATATAGTAATCTGGTTGATAACGATAATGTATCCAGTGAGTTATTAATTGTAACAGTTTTGGGGTTTTCAGGGATTGTCTAGGCATGTAATAGTGTCGTATACACATAATGACAATTTTTTTGGCTTAAAAATTAATCCTAATGCCTTTTTATTTCTTACTGTGTTGTTTCTCCACTATGATGCTGATTAAAGAGTGATAGCAGGCATCCTCGTCTGGTCCTGCACTGGGGGAAAAATCTTCCCATAATTCTCTGTTAATTGTGTTATTTGTTATTGGCTAGTATTAGACTTTATCAGATTTCATCAAATTAAGGAAGTTGCTTTTTTTTTTTTTTTGAGATGGAGTCTTGCTCTTATTGCCCAGGCTGGAGTGCAATGGCTCGATCTCAGCTCACTGTAACCTCTGCCTCCCAGGTTCAAGCGATTCTTCTGCCTCAGCCTCCCGAGTAGCTGGGATTACAGGCATGTGCCACAATGCCCAGCTAATTTTGTATTTGTAGTAGAGACGGGGTTTCTCCATGTTGGTCAGGCTGGTCTCGAGCTCCTGACCTCGGGTGATCCGCCTGCCTTGGCCTCCCAAGGTGCTGGGATTACAGGTGTGAGCCACCGCGCCTGGCCCATCCTCTTTTTATATTTTACTCAAGTTTTTTTTGTGTGTTTGTGGTTCAATTTTAAATTTTATTAAATGCTTTAAAAAACTTTTCAGCTAAATGATCTTACTATTTTCTCCTGTATTTTTCTGCTAGTGGGATGACTTACATGATTTATTTTGAATGTTAAGGACCTTGCATTTTGGTGTATATTCCATTTAGTATTGATCTACTGTGTTTTCGTAGGTGGCTTCATTCATATAATATTTTGCTTAGAATATTTGTAGCTCTGTTTATTTATTTATTTATTTATTTTTATTTATTTATTTTTTTTGAGATGGACTCTTGCTCTGTTGCCCAGGCTGGAGTGCAATGGTGTGATCTTGGCTCAGTGCAAGCTCTGCCTCCCAGGTTCATGCCATTCTCCTGCCTCAGCCTCCCAAGTAGCTGGGACTACAGGCACCCACCACCACGCCCGGGTAATTTTTTTTTTTTTTGTATTTTTAGTAGAGATGAGGTTTCACATGTTAGCCAGGATCGTCTGGATCTCCTGACCTCGTGATCTGCCCACCTCGTTCTCCCAAAGTGCTGGGATTACAGGCATGAGCCACTGCGCCCGGCCCCTGCTCTGTTTATTAAAAAGGAGATACATACTGTTTATGAAAGAGGTGACATAATTTTATTCATTTGTGTTCCATAATGTGTCCTGGTCCAATTGTGTCCTCAATGTAATGCCAGCTACACAAAAAATTTTAAAAATATTATCTTTATTTTCATTTTAGTGTTTTTCTTTGTATGGACTATTCCATAATTATGAGCTGGGAGTTTTACTTGTGGAACATTTTTGTTTGTTGGTTTGATTTTTTTTTCCAAGAATTTATTCAATTTGTTTAGTAGACCAGGAGTTTTTCTATTTCATGTTATGTTTGGGTCAGTTTGGGTAAGTTGGTTTTTAAATGTGGTGCGTTTTGTTCTCTGTTGAATTTTTAGACCCACATATTTCACAAAGTCCTCTTAAGTTCTTGTTAAGGTCCACAGGCCCAGTGAAGAATGTGTCTGTGTTGATTTCTGATATTGATGGTTTGTGTTAACTTCTCTTTTTCTTAATCACATTGACTGATGGTTTATTGATGTTATTTGTTGGTTTGTTTTTGTTGTGCTTTATTTTTTACGTATTTATTGATGTCTGCTGTTATGTTTTTTATTGCCTTTATTCGGTATACTTCCAGTTTGATTGTTCCTTAGCTTTGATCCCTGAGAAGGAGCTGAGATGATTGATTTTCAGTCTCTCTCTGTTCTGACATCCTCACTTAGGGTGTATGTTTCCACCAAGCTCTGATCTAAGCATCTCCTGTATGCACTCAGCTGTTTCCAACCCCTGTGCCTGCAGCACTGTCTGTCTCCCAATGTCTTCACTCTTGTGTCCCTGCAAACATGCCATGCTTTGTGCATCTCCATCCCAGTGCCTGAATTCTGCAGGTTCTCTCCATGTCTGCCCTTGTGTGTTGTCAGGTTTTGCCGTCCTCTCAGCTTGCAGTACAGATCTTGCCTAGATTGTCTCCTTCCCCTGCGTCTGCCTCCCATGCCAGTCTTCATTTGTCTTTGGTCCCTCTGCGCGTAGCCCATGTCTTCCCCCACATGTATCCATTCCTTGTCCATGTGGCCCATGTTAGGATACCTGGGTCTTCACTCATCACCTAGAGGTCCATATCCATCCTCAAGTGTCTTCATTCCCCAGCTGCCCTGTGCCTGCAGACATATCTGTCCTCAAGTGCTGCCATACCACGTGCCTGTGGTCAGTGTCTTCCTTTTGTATCTGAAATCCTTGTGGCTGCAGTGCTGCCTTCTCATGTGTCTGTCCCCATTTCCTCTGCTGCACCCTAAAGGTCTCGTGTCTCCACCACCTGTTCCTGCCTCGGGTTACAAGCGACACAGTTTGGTTATGTGTTCACTGAAGGACGATTTGATTCCTTCCAGGTTTTCATCATTGTGAATAAAGCTGCTGTGTGTATTTTCTTGTTGGCTTGTATGTGGATGTGTTTTCACACCAGTTGGGTAGATGTGTAGGGGCACGGTTGCTGCATACTATGTGATGCTGCAGTTTCCTTTGCAATAACATGCCATGCTATCTTGTGAAGTGGCTATGCCATTATGCAGTCTCCCCAGTAATGAAGGAGAGTTCGTGTTCTGTATTCTCGCCAAGGATTGGTAGTGCTGGCTTTTGCTTGTTTGTTGTTTATGTAACTGTCCTAATCGATGTATAGGCTATCTATCTCATTGCTGTTTTAATTTGCTTTCCTTAATGTACAGTGCATTACTTTTTTCTCCTAATTCCCTAGTGTTCACCTGTCTTTATGTGCTTATTTTCCATCAGAATATCTACTATTAGGAGGTATTGCTACATATATTTGTTCATTTGTTAAATGTAGTTTATTTTCTTACTTTTGAATTTCACAAGTTCTTGGTATATTTTGCATGCAAGTTCTTCTTCAGATATGTGTTTGGTAAATGCTTTCTTTAAAGATAAGTCTGGCAAGGATGCCCTCTCTCACTACTCCTATTTAACATAGTATTGGAAGTTCTGGCCAGGGCAATCAGGCAAAAGAAAGAAATAAAGGGTGTTCAAATAGGAAGAGAGGAAGTCAGATTGTCTCTGTTTGCAGATGACATGATTCTGTATTTAGAAAACCCCATCATCTCAGCCCCAAAACTCCTTAAGCTGATAAGCAACTTCAGCAAAGTCTCAGGATACAAAATCAATGTGCAGCAATCACAGGCATTCCTATACACCAACAATAGACAAGCGGAGAGCCACATCATGAGTGAACTCCCATTCACAATTGCTACAAAGAGAATAAAATACCCAGGAATACAACTTACAAGGGACTTGAAGGACCTCCTCAACGATAACTACAAACCACTGCTCGAGGAAATAAGAGGAGACACAAACAAATGGAAAAACATTCCATCCTCATAGATAGGAAGAATCAATATCGTGAAACTGGTCATACATTGGACATAAATCCAAAGAAAAAAACTACTTTAAATGTCATGTGGAACCAAAAAAGAGCCTGTATAGCCAAGACAATCCTAAGCAAAAAGAACAAAGCCAGAGGCATCATGCTACCTGACTTCAAACTATACCACAAGGATACAGTAGCCAAAACAGCACGATACTGGTACCAAAACAGAGATACAGACCAATGGAACAGAACAGAGACCTCAAAAATAACAAGACACATCTATAACCATCTGATCTTCAACAAACCTGGCAAAAACAAGCAATGGGGAAAGGATTCCCTCTTTAATAAATGGTGCTGGGAAAACTGGCTAGCCACATGCAGAAAACTGAAACTGCACCCCTTCCTTACACCTTATAAAAAAATTAACTCAAGATGGATTAAAGACTTAAATGTAAAACCCCAAACCACAAAAACTCTAGAAGAAAACCTAGGCAATACCATTCAGGACATAGGCATGGGCAAAGACTTCATTACTAAAACACCAAAAGCAATTTCCACAAAAGCCAAAGTTGACAAATGGGATCCCATTAAACTAAAGAGCTTCTGCACAGCAAAAGAAACTACCATCAGAGTGAACAGGCAACCTATGGAATGGGAGAAAATTTTTGCAATCCATTCATCTGACAAAGGTCTAATTTCCAGACTCTACAAGGAACTTAAACAAATTTACAAGACAAAACAACCCCATCAAAAAGTGGGCAAAGGATATGAACAGACACTTCTCAAAAGAAGACATTTATGTAGCCAAAAAACATATGAGAGAAAGCTCAACATCACTGATCATTAGAGAAACGCACATCAAAACCACAGTGAGATAACATCTCACACCAGTGAGAATGACAATTATTAAAAAGTCAAGAAACAATAGATGCTGATGAGGCTGTGGAGAAATAGGAATGCTTTTACACTGTTAGTGAGAATGTTAATTAGTTCAACCATTGTGGAAGACAGTGTGGCAGTTCCTCAAGGATCTAGAACCAGAAACACCATTTGACCCAGCAATCTCATTACTGGGTATATACCCAAAGGAATATAAATCATTCTACTATAAAGACACGTGTACGCGTATGTTTATTATAGCACTATTTACAATAGCAAAGACATAGAACCAACCCAAATGCCCATCAATGATAGACTGGATAAAGAAAATGTGGTACATATACACCATAGAATACTATGCAGCCATAAAAAAGGATGAGTTCATGTCCTTTGCAGGTACATGGATGAAGCTGGAAACCATCATCCTTGTTTGTTTGGGGGGTGAGATCTATTGGCCTGTAAGCAGAACATGAACTTTTGCCTGTTTATAAAATCAGATTGTCGGCTGGAAGCAGTGGTTCATGCCTATAATCCTAGCACTTTGGGAAGCCGAGGTGGGCAGATAGCCTGAGGTCAGGAGTTCGAGACCAGGCTGGCCAACATGGTGAACCCGTTTCTACTGAAAATACAAAAATTAGCCAGGCGTGATGGTGGGCGCCTGTGATCCCACCTACTTGGGAGGCTGAGGCAGGAGAATCTCTTGAACCTGGGAGGTGGAGGTTGCAGTGAGCCGAGATTGTGCCACTGCACTCCAGCCTGGGCGACAGAGAGAGACTCTGTCTCAAAAAAAAAAAAAAAAAAAAAAATCAGATTGTCATTATCTTCCTTACTGCTTTTAAGAGTTCTTTATGTATTCTTGGTATAAGTCCCTTGTCAAATAATTGTGTGGCAAATACCTTCATCCAGTGTGCCTTAAATGTTCTTTTGATGAACAAAGTTCTTAAGTCTAATTCATCAATCTTTTCTCTAACGGTTAATGCTTTTTGTATTCTGTGTAAGACATTGTTTATTCCAAGATCATGAAGATACTGTCCTATGTTTTCCTGCAAGAGCTTTATTGTTGTATCTTTCACACTAAATAGAAACCCTCTTTAAAATCACCAACTCTTACTGCATTCTTAAAATATTTTGCTAAACCTTTAGAAGATTCTGGCACCACAACACTCCCTTCCTAGCCTCAAGCCTTTTGGGGAGATGGGGACAGAGAAAGAAAGAAGCTGGCAGGGAAATCCCAGCCTCAGCCAAGACCTAGCCCAGATAGTAAATTAGCAGGGCTGGGAGTCTCCGTCATATCAGCAGTCATATGTCTTAAAACCAGAATCTACCCAGATTATATATATATCTTGTATCTGCCACTGCCATTACCTTCTTTTCACTTTATGTCAAAAAAAGAAAAAGAATACCAGCACTGAGGCAGGAGGATTGCTTGAGCCCAGGAGTTTAAGTCTGCATGAGCTGTGATAGCACAACTCCACTTCAGCCTGGGTGACAGGGAGACCCTGTCTGAAAAAAAGAAGAGAAAACCTGTCGTGTTACTGACCAGTAATAGGGGCTCCCAAAGTATAAACTCACCTCAGACCGCTGTTTGTTCTTCCTGCTATCCTGTCCATTCTGCCTCTGCCCCTTTCCAAGGCTGGACCATACCATGAAGGAAGGCCCCTTGGTTACAGCCTCCCCAGCCCGTCAGCCATGCTGCCAAGAACACTGGAAAGAATAAAAAGCTAGAGGGAGGTGGCTGCCTGCAGGAGGTTTAGCATAAAGGAGATAGGAATGGTGACAGGAAATTGAAGAAAACAGTTAAAATGAGCAGTCATTCAAGAATGACTGCACTGATGCCACCTGTGCTATCCCCTACCTGACAGAAATGGACCGAGGCAGCTGCCAGAGTGGATATGCAAAGGCAATTCACATGTTCATTAGTGCCCTTTTATGATGTAACCTGGTCATAATGAGATTGCAGGGAAGAGATAGAAAATAAGATGTTTCTAATCTTGATCGTAAGAATAGTATTTCATACTGGCGTGATTGTGTGTGTGTGTGTGTGTGTGTGTGTGTGAATATTTTGGATTAGTTTTCAAAACATTTTACATTTGATGAAACCCAAAACTCATTTTGCCTGGAGTAATTTTTATTCATTGTTAAATCTCTGTAAAATTAGAAATATAAATATGTGTCTGCTTTATTTACTCTTCACAAAATATGGTGTCTAGACCTGTTTGTCTATGATGCCTCATAGGCTTGTTCTCTCAGAATTAGGAAGCCAAAAAAAAGTGGTGAAAGTCAGATGACTCATAGACTTTTTGAAAACCAGTAGCCATATGCATTTTACTTGAAATCACTTTCTTTTTACCTCACCAAAGTACAGCATGATAGGTTATGTTCAATCCCTCTCTCTCTCCGTGTGTGAGAGAGATATATATGTATTTTAGATTGAGGGGGTACATGTGCAGGTTTGTTACATTGGTACATTGTGTGATGCTGAGGTTTGGGGTACAACTGATCCCATCACTCAAGTAGTGATCATAGTATACAGTGGTTAGCTTTTCAGGCCTTGTCCCTGACCCTGCCTCACCCCTTTCAGAGTCCCCAGTGTCTGTTGTTCCCATCTTTGTGTCTCTGTGTACTCTATGTTTAGCTCCCATTTATAAGTGAGAACATACAGTATCTGGTTTTCTGTTCCTGCCTTAGTTTGCTTAAGATAATGGCCTCCAGCTGCATCCATCTTGCTGCAAAGGACATGGTTTCCTTCTTTTTTATGGCTGTGTAGTATTTCATGGTGTATATGTACCGTATTTTCTTTATCCAGTCTATCATTGATGGGTATTTAGGTTCATTCCATGTCTTTGCTATTGTGACTAGTGTTGGAATAAACATGAGTGCACATATCTTTTTGGTACAATGATTTGTTTTCTTTTGGGTACCTATCCAGTAATGAGATTGCTGGGTCGAATGGTAGCTCTGTTTGAAGATCTTTGAGAAATCTCCAAACTGCTTTCTACTAAAGCTAATGGCTAAACTAATTTACATTTCCACCAACAGTGTATAAGTGCTCCCTTTTCTCTACAGCCTCACCACCATCTGTTATTTGTTTGACTTTTCATAGCCATTCTCACTAATGTGAGAAGGCATCTCATTGTGGTTTTGATTTGCATTTCTCTGATGATGAGTGATGATTAGCAATTTTCATATGTTTGTTGGCCACTTGTGTGTCTTCTTTTGAGAAGTGTCTATTCGTGTCCTTTGCCCATTTTTTAATGGGGTTATTTGTTTTTTGCTTGTTGGTTTAAGTTTTTCTTATAGATTCTGGATATTAGATACATTGTTTGTGAATATTTCTCCCATTCTGTAAGTTGTCTATTTACTCTGTTGGTAGTTTTCTTTGCTGTGCAGAAGCTCTTCAGTTTAATTAGATTCCACCTATTTTGGTTGTTATTGCAATTGCTTTTGGGGACTTAAGCCAAAAATTCTTTGCCAAGGCCAATGTTGAAAAGGGTATTTCCTAGGTTTTCTTCTATAATTTTAATAGTTTGAGGTCTTACTTTTTTTTTTTTTTGGGACGGAGTCTCGCTTTTTTGCCCAGGCTGGAGTGCAATGGCATGATCTCGGCTCACTGCAAGCTCCGCTTCCCGGGTTCACGCCATTCTCCTGCCTCAGCCTCCCGAGTAGCTGGGACTACAGGCGCCCACCACCACGCCTGGATAATTTTTTGTATTTTTGGTAGAGACGGAGTTTCATGTATTAGCCAGGATGGTCTTGATTTCCTGACCTCGTGGTCCACCCGCCTCGGCCGCCCAAAGTGCTGGGATTACAGGCGTGAGCCACCGTGCCTAGCCGATAAGAGTTTTTGAAAACAGAAATCAGTATGTATTTTATCAAATGATTTAGAGTACAAAATTTTCTTCTCTTAATGTGTTACAACAACAGAGAATGACCTTGAAAAATTTTCTAATGTAGAACCAGTCCTGCATTTCTGAGATTAATTCATTCAACAATTCATTCATTCAACAAATATTTATTGAATGCTTATTATGTACAAGTAGTGTTCTCAGCACTAGGAAGAGGAACAAAAGAGAATCAACAGAACAGCAGTGAATAAAACAGAATCAAAATTCCTGGGCCATACCACCCGGAACAGGCCTGATCTCCCCTGCTCTCAGAAGCTAAGCAGGGTTGAGCCTGGTTAGTACTTGGATGGGAGGACCGGAGTGCCTACCTGCAGGAAGTACCCATTCTAGTTTGGGGGAAATGGAGAACTTTTGTTAAAACAATGTAAAGTATTCTGGAGAAAAATAAAACTTGGAAAGGGAATATGAAGAGAAGTGTGTTTGTGTGATTTTTTTTTTTTTTTTTTTTTTTGAGATGGGGTCTTGCTCTGTCACCAAGGCTGGAGTGCAGTGGCGTGATCTTGGCTCACTGCACCTCCTCTGCCTTCTGGGTTCAAGCGATTCTCCTGCTTCAGCCTCTTGAGTAGCTGGGATTACAGGTGTGTGCCACTATACCCGGCTAATATTTTCATTTGTAGTAGAGACGAAGTTTCACCATGTTGGCCAGGCTGGTCTCGAACTCCTGATCTCAGGCGATCCACCCACCTTGGCCTCCCAAAGTGCTGGGATTATAGGCATGAACCACCATGTCTGGCCTGAAGTGTGTTTGCGTGATTTTTAAACATGGTGGTTAGGAAGGAAGTGCAGGAGAGGGCCAGGTGACTTCCTGGAAAAACATTCCAGACAGAGGGGACAGCAAATACAAAGGTTCTAAAGAAGCAAAATCTGGGCTGTTCAGGAAACAGAAAGGACAGCTGCAGAGCTTCGGTGGAGTGAGCAAGGGGAAAGAAGTGGGAGGTGATAAATAGGCAGATCATGTAGGTCACTGGAAAGACTGGCTTTTAATCTGACAGATTAAAACGGGAATCACGACAGAGTTTTGGACAGAGCAGGGATATGATGGGAGTTACACTTTAAAAGGATCCCTCTGACTGCTCTGTGGAGACTATGCTAAGGTGGAGTGAAAACAGAACCAAAGAGACCAGTGAGGAGAATGCTGCAGTGATTCAGGTGAGAGAGGAAGATGGCCTGGACCAGGGGGTAACGGGAGATGATGAGAGCTAACTGGATTTGGGGGTCGACTGGATCTGCAGAAAGATTGGATAGGGTGTGTAATAGAGAAGAGTCAAGAATGACTTCAAAGTTTTTGCCTCCAGATTAGATTGGACATTAAGATGGTGGAGACTGCAGGAAAGCAAGTTTAGGGAGAAAAGTAGGAATTGACTTTTGAGCATATTGCCCATTTGAGATACTATTTATGAGAGTTGGATTTATGAGTATAGAGTTCTGAGGAGAACTCCCACCCAGCAAGAGATAGAAATATGGGAGTCATCGGCTGGGCATGGTGGCTCACACCTATAATCCCAGCACTTTGGCAGGCCGAGATGGGCGGATCACAAGGTCAGGAGATCGAGACCATCCTGGCTAACACGGTGAAACCCCATCTCTACTAAAAATTTTGAAAAATTTTGCCTAGTGTTTGCTAGCAGTTTTTACCACACTCCTTCCCACAAGTCTAATTTTCACACACACAAAATACTCCAATGTTTTCCAAAACTTCCTTCATAAACTGACTCTAAACCAACTCCTTGATTTGCAGCTGAACCTGAAAAACTCAGATGGAAATTATTCTAATTTCATTCAACAAGTAGCATTTCACCCACGCAAAGACTGAATAGGTGAGAGAAGACCTATACTTAGCAACCATATCCTTAGGTTTAAACTTAATAGTTACAATATTCAATTAAAAAAAAATAGTTTAAACGCGTATTGAAATAATGCTAAAAATAGACATGCTGCCTGTGCCAATTATTTTCCCTAGTGGGAGACTTTCCAGGTTAAACATCAATGTTGGTGGAATTCCTTCCCATAATTAAGGAGAGAGTGAAAAAGAAGGAACCTGCAACACCTACTTTCCTGTACAGGAAAGAAGATCTCTGACAAAACGTAGCCCCTGGAAACCCCAAAGCCTTCTCTCAAAGACTACAAGGATCTCTCTCCACTGTCACTTCCTATAATGTTGAAGGATTTCTCATTGCCTGTCTTTGGAGAATCCCATTCAGTGTGCACACAGCAAAACTGCTGTTAAAAACTCAGCTGAAATCTGGATTAAAATTTTAAACATTTTAAATTCATAAACACAAACTTTACATGGGCCTCCAGCTCTGCCCAACAATCCTATTATATTTCTCTAGTTTGTTCACTCCCTTACTCTCTAAAGTGGCTATTTCTCTTTTCAACCTTTCTCAAGCCACCTTCCTTCTCTTCTCACCCTTAGCTGATAACTTGGCTCCTTATTTCACTGAGAAAATAGAAAAGATCTTTTTTTTTTTTTTTTTTAATCTTTCCACTCCCAAATCCATCATTCTACCAGTATCGGCAACCACGGAATCTGCCTTCCGTCAGGTTACAATGAATGGATGAACATCTAAGGACAAACCCTCTCTTTATGTGCTAGGTCCCATTTTCTCTCTCCTACTTAAGGATTTTACTCCTCTAATTAATGCTTATCCATGTTTATTTTTTCCTTTCTATCGGAACACTTCAGTCAGCATACAGATATACAGTAATATCACCCATTAAAAAAAGAAGCCCTGTTACTTCACATCTTTCTTCCAGCTACTGCTCCAACTCTTTAGTCCCTGTTTTTACAAAAGTCCTGGAGTTAATTTCCCTTTGCCATCTGCATTATGTACTACCCATCACTTCTCCACAATCTATGTTCTCCGTAGGATTTCCCCACCCATGCGTCTTTCTCAGAACTTAACCCAATTCCATGTGACGTGGACTGGATCTTTTCTCCAAGATGCTTCTCTGCTCCTCCTCCTTTTACAGAAACCAGAGTGGCTCCCCTCCCTTCTAGGCTTTCATTCAAAAGCTCCAAATTCCCTTTACTTAACCTTAAAAACCAATTTTATGGCCGGGTGCGGTGGCTCACACCTGTAATCCCAGCATTTTAGGAGGCCAAGGCAAGTGGATCATCTGAGGTCAGGAGGTTGAGACCAGCCTGGCCAACATGGTGAAACCCCGTCTCTAGAAAAATACAAAAAATTAGCTGGGCATGGTGGTGGGTGCCTGTAGCCCCAGCTACTTGGGTGGCTGAGGCAGGAGAACGCTTGAACCTGGGAAGTGGAGGTTGCAGTGAGTTGAGATGGCACCATTGCACTCCAGCCTGGGTGACAAGAGCGAAACTCTGTCTCAAAACAAACAAACAGCAACAACAAAATTTTACTTTTTCTTCCTCAACTTGTTCCTTCAGACTCTGTGTGTGTGTGTGTGTTGAAGGTGGAGTTTGAGAGGTTGTGGTATTTCCCTTTTCTAAACCAAAAGCCCTATTTAGGGATTTTTGCCAAACAAAAAACCATCTGCTCTGGTTTCCTCCTCTCAAAGCACAAAGCTTTAGAACCATTGTTTTCTTTAACTTGTTGCATGTCAGTTTAAAAATAGACCTCTCTTATCCTACCTAACAGCTCTAGGCATGGAAAGAGGGCAGTAAGCATTTAGAATGTCTTCTCCTGCCCACACATGATCACTGCATTGGCTCTGAGAAAGGGGAGAGAATATTTTTGTATTATCCCACCTTTTGTTGCAAATGCTTCATAATTCATTTTATTGTTTTTAAATTTAAAACATATGTTGGAACTAATATGCAAATTCAGTAAAGTTCCAGAATATGAAATTAACATACAAAAATCAGTAGCATTTCTATACACTAATAGCAAACCATCTGAAAAAGAAATTAAGAAAACAATTCCATTCACATAGCTACAAAAAATATATATATATACTTAGGAAGAAATTTAGCCAAGGAGGCGAAAGACTTGTATGCTGAAAAATATAAAATATTGATGAAAGGAATTAAAAAAGACACAAATAAATAGAATAATATTCATGTTCATAGATTGGAAGAATTAATATTGTTAAAATGTCCATGTTACCCAAAGTGATCTACAGATTCAGTGCAATACCTATCAAAATTCCAATGACATTTTTCACAGAAATAGAAAAAACAGTTTGTATGAAACTACAAAGGCCCCTGAATAGCCAAAGGGATCTTGAATGAAAAGAACAAAGCTAGAGGCATCACATTATCTAACTTCAAAATATACTACAAAGCTATAGTAATCAAATCAGCTGGTACAAATACAGACACATAGACCAATGTAAGAGAATAGGCAGTTCAAAAATAAACTCACACATTTATAGTCAATCGATTTTCTACAGAAGTGTCAGGGGTTGTCCAGGGCTGCAGTCTTATCTGAAGGGTCAAGTGGAGGAGGATTTGCTTCTAAGCTCACTCAGTGGTTGTTGGCATGATTCAATTCCCTTTGGGCTATTGGAAGAGAGCCTCAATTTTTTACTGTTGACCTGTGACTTCCCTCAATTCATTGCCCTTCAGTCCTTAAAGGAAAATTGGATGGCACAGTATAGTACCCATGACAATACACGCTTTTTTTTTTTTTTTTTTTTTTTTTTTTTTGGCTTGATCCACTGCTTTGTATGCTTTCTGAGAATAGCTCCTCCAGGATTCTGATAGACCTCTTTTCTTGGGTGAAACTCAGTAGAGTAAGGTTAGTGAGATAAACTACAACAGCTGATGCTGCAGTTGGCCTTCGAACTGCAACTGATACTCATCTTCTTCCTCCACCACCATCCATTTCGTATTCTCCTCACCCTTGGCTGGCTCTTCTGTTGGTCTCAGTGGGTCTTCTGGTGGTGTGACAAAGACCTTCATCCTTGAGGGGTCTGAAAGGCCTCTCTGCCTTTCTGATGTTTCTATGATTTTTATAATCAAAATTTTATCAAGGAGTACTGAGGAGGCAGCAGCCCTATTTGCTCCTGATGATTAGGGTCAATGACCCTTTCTAAGATGGTGAGATCTTTGCTTGCTGGTTCCTTGGCAAAAGGAGCCCAAAGTTGCCAGGCACCATCTGTAGTTTATAGTTCAATAGGACTTGCTGTGCCCCTAGTGGAAGTGTTTCCTTTTTGGAAACAAGGCCTTTTAAACTATTTATAGAGTTCAGATGTGGAACAAAAGCGTAAGTGTCCCCAAGTGAGTCAAGGGGAGATATAATAACTTGGCCACTGCTGCTTCAAATCCTTGATTCCCAGACCCATGATTGTTCCTACTGGGGAGACAATGAAGATGTTTGATTTAAAGTATATACTTCATCATAGAGGATCATATCTCAGAGCTGGTGCTTTGATTATGCTTTCAACAGGCCATTTCAAGGTTCTATCAGCTGGCAGCATCTGGATAGTTTGGTAGGTAATGTGATCAGTTGGTCCTGTGGTCAGGGGGCCTATTGTCATACCTCCTTTACTATAAAATGGGTTACCTGGTCTGGTACAGTGTTATGTGGGATCCTGTATCAGTGGATTCAAACTCCATAAGTCCTCAGATAGTGATGCAGGAAAAACAAATGCATATCCAAATAAGTATTGATTCCTAGCATAACGGATCTGTACTCCTTCAGTAGAAGTAGGTCCAATGCAGTCAACTTGATACCTTATGTGCCAGTGGGTCTGCTTGCGAGATGGTATCATCTTGCCTCTGGTCTCTGTTGCTTGCCAGGTTGGACATTCAAGCAAGGCAGTATCCAGATCAATCTATATAAGTAGGAGACCATGCTGTTGGGCCTATGAATTATCTCCATCCTTGTTACCATAGCCATTTCAGTCATGTGGCCATTATGCCAGCACTGGGATGGCCAGTGTTAGAGGCCAGATGCTGTCAACTGGCTGAGTCTTTTTCTCTATCTGGTTATATAGTACCTTGCTAGTGGGAGTTAACATGTGCATCAAAGGTCTTCACACTTTGTGCCCACTCCATTTATTGATTCACATGCCTCTACTCCTAGTCCTCTTTGTACCTGATCTACCCATCTTTCTTCTCACCTCTCAGACTCTGTCAAGCCACTACCTATGAGTTCATATATATACTAATCGTAAGCCACTTCTTTTTCCACGCAAGAAAGACGACCATCCAAAATTCTTCCCATGGGGAGGATTTTTTCTCACCACTGTTTTTCAAGATGCTCTTCGAATAAGCTGTATTGTAGCTATCATTCTTTTGTTTACCTACACACATGTACAGACCTTCATGTCCATGAACGAAGCTCAGGCTTTTTCCTCCGCTCTAAGCTGGTCTTACGGGATCATATGGGGTCATAGGGCTATAGATGTGCACCTAGGAATGTCATTAGTACAACAGTGATGGATGATGTGGAATTTTGACCTTCTGATCACGTAGCTTCAGGGTATATCCATTGTCATCTTATCGTGCGTTGTTGCTAGGCACACTTGACCTTACGACTTGGTGGGTATGACAGAATATAGCTGGTGATGGGCAGCTGTAACTGCCTGGTCACTTGGTGCCTAGCATCCAGTATATTAGAAATTGTTTCTCAAGTGGCATCTAATTCTCCGCTGTGGATGACATGGCCCTGCTTTTTAGTCTTCTTAGATCTAGAAGAGTTCCTCCATTTTTATTCCTCCTTTCTTGTAATCTTTATATATCTATCTATATATCTATATCTATATCTATCTATCTATCTATCTACATATATATATATATTTGAGATGGAGTCTTGCTCTGTTGTCCAGGCTGGAGTACAGTGGTCCGATCTCACCTCACTGAAACTTCTCCTGCCTCAGCTTCAAGTAGCTGGGATTACAGGTGCTCACCACCACGCCTGTTTAATTTTTTTTTTTTTTTTTTTGTTAGTTGAGACAGGGTTTCACCATGTTGGCCAGGCTAGTCTTGAACTCCTGACCTCAAGCGATTCGCCCACCTCGGCCTCTCAAAGTGCTGGGATTACAGGGGTGAGATGCTGTGCCCCCCTCACAATCTTAATATTTTTAAAGAGTAGAGGACAATCATTTGGGTTTGTCTGATGTTACCTTATGATGCGATTTCAGTTGTATTGTTGCTGGGATTACAAGAGAAATGAGATTGTAATCTTAGTGCATCATATTAGGAAGTACATGATATCAATTTATGCCATTACTATTGGTAATGTTAACTATGATTACTTGGTTAGAAATCTGATGTCTGCCAGATTTCTACATTGTAATCTTACTATATTGTACTTTGTAACTAATTAATCAGTATCTCATGGGGAGATACTTCACAACTATGTGAATATCCTGTTTTTCATCAAATTTTCATCCAGTAATTTTAGATTTTTACCTAAATCAATTGTTTTTGTGATGGTTGCCAATGAGTAATTTTTTTAATTTATCATTCCTTCTACACTTATTATTTCTCATTCTGCTGTAAGGAAGTACTTTCCCATTTCCCCAAATTAATTTGTTGATTAATATTAGTGTAAACACATGGATTCTTATTTTATTCAGTGAGTTATGATTCACTAATATAATTATTTATCTGGATGCTTGAGTTGTACAGAATTGATCAGTAGGAGCCACACAGTGGCTCATGTGTCTTTTTGATATGTCTCTATATCCTTTGGGTACTTTTAAATTTTATTAAAAAAAATTTTTTTTTGAGATGGAGTTTTGCTCTTGTTGCCCAGGCTAGAGTGCAATGGCGCGATCTTGGCTCACTGCAACCGCCGTCTCCTGGGTTCAAGCAATTTTCCTGCCTCTGCCTCCCGAGTAGCTGGGATTACAGGTATGCATCACCATGTCCGTTGAATTTTGTATTTTTAGTAGAGATGGGGTTTCTCCATGTTGGTCAGGCTGGTCTCAAACTCCCGACCTCAGGTGATCCGCCCACCTCAGCCTCCCAAAGTGCTGAGATTACAGGTACCAGCCACTATGCCCGGCCCAGGACTCTGAATTCCTTCTTTGTACTTTTCTGAATTTTGTATTATCCTTTTGTACTCCTTCTTTGTATTGTCCTGACTTTTGAGGAAGCTCAAAACAGTTATTTTGAATCCTCTGTACGAAAGGTCACATCTCTCTCTCTCTCTCTAGGATAGGTCACTGTTGCCTTATTTAGTTCATTTGGTGAGGTCATGTTTTCCAGCATGGTTTTGGTGCTTATGGATGTTAATTGTTGTCTGGGCATTAAAGAGTTAGGTATTTATTGTAGTGTTTGCAGTCTGGGCTTGTTTGTTGGGAAGGCTTTCCAAGTATTCAAAGAGAATTGCGTGTTGTGATCTAAGTCTTTGGTCACTGCAACCATATGTGCACTAGGAGAACCCCCAGCCCAGTAATGATGACTCTTGCAGACCTCTTAAGGTATCACTTTGGTGGTCTTAAGTAGGATCCAAGAGAATTCCCTGGATTACCAGGCAAAGACTCTTGCTTTCTTCTCTTACTTTCTCCCAGACAGAGTCTCTTCTCCATGCTGAACTGCTTGGAGCTGGGTGACACAAGCAGCCTTGTGGCCTCAACAACTGGGACTGTACTAGGTCAGACCTGAAGCCAGCACAGCACTGGGTCTTGCCTGGCTACCGTCTGTTGTTCACTCAAGGCCTAAGGGCTCTTTAGTCAACAGGTGGCGAATCCAGCCAGGCTTGTGTCCCTCCCTTCAGGGCAGTGAGCTCTCCCTAAGCCCAGGGCAGGTCCAGAAATGCTGTCAGGGCAGGGCCTGGAGTTGGGAACTTTAGGAATCTACCTGGTGCTCTTTCCACTGCGTCTGAGCTGGCACCCAAATCGCAAGACAAAGTCCTTCCTACTCTTCCATCTCCTTTCCTCAAGGAGAAGGAGTCTCTCCCCCTGGTCACCACCATCCCAGGCCTGCAGTGATTACTGCCTGGCTACCGGTGATGTTCATTCAAGGCCCAAGAGCTCTTCAGTCAGCTTGTGGTGAAGGCTGCCAGGCTTGAGTCTCTTCCTTCAGGGCAGTGTGCTCCCCTCTGGCTTAGGGCAAGTCCAGAAATGCCACCCAGGGGCCAAGGCCTGGAATCAGGGACACCAGAATCCTGCTTTGTGCTTTATCCCACTATGGCCGACTTGGTACCCAAGCTGCAAGACAAAGCCCCTTTACTCTTTCCTCTCCTTTCCTCAAGTAAAAGGAGTCTCTCCCTGTGACCACCACGGCTGGAAATGTGCTGGGTCACACCTGAAGTTGGCATGGCGCAGGATCTCACTCAAGTCTTGTGGTGAGTACTGCCTGGCAACTGGTGGTGTTAATTCAAGTCCGAGGACTCTTGGATCATCTGGTAGTGAATCCTGCCAGAACTGGTACTTCTCTTTAAGGCAGTGGCTAGAGTGTGTCAAGAAATGTCCAGCAAATAGGGCCTGGAATGGGGGCCTCAGGATTCGGCCTGGAATGGGGGCGTCAGGATTCAGCCTGGTGCCCTATTCTGCTGTGGCTGAGCTGGAATGCAAGTTGCAAGACAAAGTTCTCTTTACCCTCCCCTCTCCTCTCCTCAAGCAGAAGGAAGTAGTCTCTCCTGGAGCTGCGAGCTGTGCTGTCTGAGGTTGTGGGAGGGGTAACACAAGCACACCCTTGGCCACCCCAGCTGTTGTCTCACAGATTGTGGGCACCCAAAGACCACTGGCTCCAAGCCCAGCACAGCACTAGGACTTGCCTAGGAATTTCAGTCCTTGTGGCCTAGACTACCTTTCAAATTTATTTAGGACCCCAGAGCACTTTACCCCATGGTTGTGGGGCTAGTTGGAACTCAAGTTCTGTCTGGCTGCTGGGATGGATGATTCTTTTCCGGCTAGGGCCGGTCTAAATGTTGCCCTCGTGGTTACCAGGTGAATTCTGCCCTGTGTGGCTTTCTGCTGTGACAGACAGCACTGAATTCCAATGCAAAGTCCCACAAACACTTCACACTCCCTCCCCCAAGCACGCAGATTCTCCCTCTGCACCACATGGCCACTGCTGGGGATGAACGAAGGGTGGTGCCGACAACTCGAGATTGTCTTTCCCAGCCTCTTCATTGCCCCTTTCCTTGATATAATTTTAAAGCCAGGTACAGGGATTTTTGGTTATGACGGTGTTTTTTTGCGTGGATGGTTGTTCTATTTGGTGTTCCTGTGAGGGGGATGATTACTGGGGGTCTCTATTTGGCCATCTTGCTCCACCCCCATCTTTGAGCACTTCTTTTTTTTTTTTTTTTTTTTTTTTTTTTTGAGGCAGAGTCTCACTCTGTAGCCAGGCTGGAGTGCAGTGGCACGATCTTGGTTCGCTGCAGCCTCCGCCTTCCGGGTTCAAGCAATTCTCCTGCCTCAGCCTCTGGAGTAGCTAGGACAACAGGTGTGCACCACCATGCTTTTGGTTAAAACACAATACTCCAAGCTTGTCATAATTTGTAAACCTCAGCTTCCTAAACCTCAGCCATTTCCCCAATGAACTGAAGATAACGGTGTTTAGAAATGAAGGTCTGGGCCAGGTGCGGTGGCTCGTGCCTGTAATCCTAGCACTTTGGGAGGCCGAGGCAGGTGGATCACGAGATCAGAAGATCGAGACCATCCTGGCTAACATGGTGAAACCCCTCTCTACTAAAAATACAAAAAATTAGCCGGGCGTGGTGGCGGGTGCCTGTAGTCCCAGCTACTCGGGAGGTTGAGGCAGAAGAATGGTGTGAACCCGGGAGGCGGAGCTTGCAGCCAAGATTGCACCACTGCACTCCAGCCTGGGTGAGAGAGTAAGACTCCATCTCAAAAAAAAAAAAAAAAAAAGAAAGAAAAAAAGAAATCAAAGTCTGCATTGTGTCTGGGTGTAGTGCTCATTGATATTGAGGCATCACTGCTTCTAAGTCCTCTTCAACAGACAGAGCTAGGAAATACATACACATATTTATGTACACATACACTACTCATATACACAATAATTAGGTCTGCATTTTGATAACACCCGATAGTCAGCATGCCTAACTTTGACACCTCAGCACTTCTGTTTTAAACCCTTAGCACCTTTCCAACACTCCTCCCTTCCCCAGCCTATTCTACAAAGAAGCTCCTGGGATATGGCAAGTTTGTTGAAGGTTGTGTTTTGTGCCATTTTGTTCACTGGAAGGCATTTTAGGCTGCTGGATAGGTTTGGATCCCTGAAAAATAATCAGAGCAGACTTTAGAGCTTAGACGATAGTCCTGATTCCTCTCATGTAATGGTATTTTCACAGAAATAAAAATCTGCTATTTTTGTAATTGGAAGAGGCAATTTGGATGTGAGGAGTCCATCGGTAGAAACTGCCCAATTGCAGCCCCTCTATTTAGTGATTATGTGGTCCATTTTGTGCCATAAGTAGATTCCCTTTTTCAAGCGTTTTTCTTCTTAAATGCTTTGCTCGCCAGGTTGCCTGTCATCACAGTTCTGCTGTACCCTCCCTAGCCATAGTTTGCAGTGATCTCCCCCTGCTGGAGATGGTACAGGAAGTACTAACTGCCACAGGTAGCCTAGTGAAGAAAGAACTGCAACCATGAGGAGCTGGTTATCATCCTCCTTTTTTTTTTTTTTTTTTTTTTGAGATGGAGTCTCGCTCTGTCACCCAGGCCGGAATGCAGTGGCGCAATCTCGGCTCAGTGCAAGCTCTGCCTCCCGGGTTCACGGCATTCTCCTGCCTCAGCCTCCCGAGTAGCTGGGACTGCAGGCACCCACCACCATACCTGGCTAATTTTTTGTATTTTTAGTAGAGACAGGGTTTCACTGCGTTAGCCAGGATGGTCTCGATCTCCTGACCTCATGATCCGCCTGCCTCGGCCTCCCAAAGTGCTGAGATTACAGGCATGAGCCACTGCACCCGGCCCATCCTCTATTTTTGCACAGTTGAACTGAATCTTCCCAAAGTAATATTACTCACCTAGCAATCATAGACTAAATGAACTCTATAAACTATATAACTATAACTCTACAAATTCATATAACTATATTACTATACATTCTATAAATGCATATGGCTAGGGAGGTCTTCTTCCAAGACAAGTAGGTCCCTGAAGGTGCTTCGCAATGATCATCTTTTTTCTCTCGGTTTATGGCAGGATGGCATTATAAATGCAAAGGAATCAATGTTATCACTTATCTCTTATGCTATATTTCTGCAACAAGTTTATAACATAATTCTCTCATTTCTAATACATGGACCAATCTTTCAATATATAGGGTCTCTTTCCTGTGCCCCAAACTTAATAATAAGTACTACTCCTCAGTGACATTTCCTATTAGCCTGAGGATCGTTCCCTGCTTTAATCTCTCAATAAAAGATTAAAAAGATAAAAGAAAGAAAGAAAAGGAAAGAAAACAGCTTGAGCTATGTGCATGTGTGTGCCAGTATGCCTGTGTGTGGGTGAGAGTGTGTATGTGGTTGCTGTGCAAATGTGTGAGCATATTAGTCCCTTTTGTGTGAGTGTGAGTATATATGTGGTATGTGTGGCATGCATGTGGATTTGTGTATGTGGTTTGAATGTGCTTTGTGTATGTGCCCATGCGTATGCATGTGAGAGAGTGTGTGTGTGTGTGTGTGTGTGTGTGTGTGTGCGCATGCACGAGCACATGATAATTAGTTCTTTGTGTGCTATTGCTGCCTCCTAGTGGCATCTATTTCTTTCCAAAGTGCTGGCAAAACAGTTGGGAAAGAAAAGAAGCCCTCATATTGAAGTCTCCTGTGTCAGGCACTGGGTACATTTTTTCTGTATATCTCACTTCTGTTAATTCAATCTCCCCAATCATCCCATAAGGAAAATAAATAAACTGAAGCTCAGGAAGATTATGTAACTTAGTTTACCCAGGTCACAAAGCTAATAAGTGACAGAACCAGATATCCAAACTTCAGAATGATATCTTTCGTACCATTTTTATACTGCTAGTTAAGCTACAAATTTTCCCAGTGGCTTCTTGGAAATATTTGCATTCTAAAGTTGGCGTTTTACAGCCTACTCCTGAAACAAGTTGGTAGAAAAGATTGTTATATACGCAAGGCTAGGAAATATCCTAGGTTGCTAGTTTTTATGGATACTGGCTAGGGCATTATGGCAGTATGTATATCACTGAAGGGAAGGGAGAAAGAGTAGCCAGTTTATCTCTGTTAATATCCTATAGCATGAATTGCCCCAAGAGGCTAAGATAGAATAAGCAGCAGAAGGAGGAATGAAATGTTGAATATTGCTTAGTTCTAGCATAAGGAAGAAATCCAAAGTCACTGTGTTAAAGGCAGTGACTCTTTTCTTAGTAGTGAAGAAAAGAAAATATGCCTCGTCATTCTTAGTTTCTGCAATCTTTATACTGTATTTATTTATTTATTTAACTAAAAAAATAGAGACAGGGTCTCGCTGTGTTGCCTAGGGTGGTCTGAAACTCCTGGGCTCAAGTAATCTGCATGCCTTGGCCTCCCACCGTGTTGGGATTACAGGCCTGAGCTGCTGCGCCCGGCCTATAATGCATTCATTTGTGGTATAATCTATACTTCTGTGGTCTGTAAATAGAAAGTTCTGCATTACTTACCATTCAATTTAAGGAATTTACCAGGTACAGGATTGTTTTCATATTTGTCTCTAATGTGTTTATGTAATAATTACAATTCTTGGTATTTACAAATTGTTTTCCATCTAGATAGCTAAAAGTCATTTACATTTTTCACTCTAATGATACAGAATATCTTAATAATGCAAAATGGTGAATCATGGAAATTTGATTGCTTTGAATGTTAGCTTATGCATATTGCTAATTTTGAAACAATAAATTAAAAATATGGAAGATACTTATCTATCTATATAACTATATAAAAAATTCCACAAAAATAGATAAAGGACAAAAGAGATACTTTGCAGAAGAATAAAAGACTAATAGAGATATTTAAATATTCCAACTTCTCTAATAGTGAAAAATGCAAAGTAAAAAGAGATGCTTTTTTTTTTTTTTTACATACGATTAGCACAGATCTAAAAAACCATTAATGTGAGACAGTCATTTGCACAGACCATTGAGTGAAGTTGCAAATTTGCAAAATACTTCCAGTGAGCAATTTGGCAGTACTGATCAAAAGCCTTAATGCTTTTATAATGCCCATAAGAATATCTTTTATGGAGAGAGCTCGTAGATGATCTGGTGGTTGATGGGCAGCTTGCCTGTGGCTACTTTTTCCAGGTAGCTCCTGATATCCAGAAGCTTGGAGTTCAGTCCCTTCAAACCATGGACCTGGTTTGTGATCTGCTGGGACAGAGTGCCCACTGTTGTGTCTTTGATGTCTCATAACAAGTGTTTAACTTCAAGCTCCTCAGCTTACTCTGCTCCAGTTTCACTGGTCACGTGTTCAAATGTTTTCAAGGTTGGAGTTCCATCATCATGGACTTCTTCCACTGAAATGTACGCTTCTGTGGGCAGCCCTAGGTCCTTTGGATTCACGTCAATAATGATCAATACTGAGTTACGATAGTATCTTTTCATGAGTTCATTGATGGTAATGTCATTCTTGTGTATATTCTGGCCTGTGTGGTACCAGCCAACTATTCTTTTTCTGGCATTGACTTTCTTAAACATTCCACACATGTTTTCGAAATAATCATGATCTAAAAACCACACAGAATTGTCTTTGTCATCTTCATCAAAAGGAACTGCAGAACTGTTTGATACATCAATTGCTTTCTTTTGTCATGACCCCCAAAACACACCAACAACGCGCTTCTGGTTTCCAACCTTGCCGATTCGGTTGAAATGATCCACCACGCTGAGCAGCACCGGGGGTGGCCCACCACCTTCTGTACTGCCAGCTCTGGCATCGAGACACACCTTGCCCAGGCCTGGCTCCCTGCGACCTGCAAACACTGGCAGCGGTAGTGATTTCCCTGGAGCTCCATCAGGCCTGGCTCTTCTTCTTCCCTCAGGTTTACATTTGACTTTGCAAAACAAAAAACCCAAGTAACAGTGGCTTAAACAAAGGTAATCTCTAGGTCTCCTACTATAGTTACCTTAATTTTATGGAGCAAGAGTTTAAATTACACAGATTGGCCAGGCACGGTAGCTCACGCCTGTAATCCCAGCACTTTGGGAGGCCAAGGAGGGCAGATCACCTGAGGTCGGGAGTTTGAGACCAGCCCGACCAACATGGAGAAACCCTGTCTCTACTAAAAATACAAAAAATTATTTGGGTGTGGTGGCACATGCCTGTAATTCCAGCTACTGGGGAGGCTGAGGTAGAAGAATCACTTGAAGCTGGGAGGCGGAGTTTGCAGTAAGCATGCCACTGCACACCAGCCTAGGCAACAAGAGCAAAACTCTGTATCAAAAAAAAAAAAAATGTATACAGATCATCAGATTTAATCCTTCAAGATGCATGTTAGTTCAAATTACAGATGAATAATTATCTTTCTAATTAATAAAAGCTCACATTTTCATATTTTTTTTGTAGAGAATTGAATTCACATTGTTCAATGTCATCTAGACTAATTCTTAAGTTTATATTTTGAAAATAAGCAGATCCCTTTCAACGTGGGAAGTATAGCACAATTATCTTCCCACAGAGGAAAGAAAATTTTTTTAGGGTCCTCTTTATACTACCATTATCAACAATGTTACCATTTGATTTTTAAAAATTGAGATGTCATTCGTTTTTGAAACAAACCTACTTTCATTTAAGTCATTTGTAGCTGTTAGGAGACAATATTTTCAATAGAAATAGTGTTTCAATGTCACTCTCTTTTTATCAAAGATAAAACAAGGTTCTGTATATATTTTCCTATACTGACTTTATAATCACAGCACAGTGTTTTCTTTATTTCCTCTCTATCCCAAAACATGATTTATATACCTTTTTTTTCTTTTGAGACAGACTCTAATTTTTTGTTTGTATTTTTAGTAGAGACGGGGTTTCACCATGTTAGCCAGGAGGGTCTCGATCTCCTGACCTCGTGATCCACCCGCCTCGGCCTCCCAAACTGCTAGGATACAGGTGTGAGCCACCACGCCTGGCCAACTAGAGAATATTTATCTGGCTTCATCCTTGAGGTTCCTGAATAGGCTCTGAGTTCAGCAATTTCTTCCCAAATATTTGTAGAGGTCCCCAGGGTGAGTCACATGGGTGCTCTGTATATGATGGAACTACCCTATCATAGTGCTCTGTCTCTGACTGAACTACTTGGGAGGCTGAGGTGGGAGGATTGCTTGAGCTCAGGAGTTGGAGGCTGTAGTGAGCTATGATTATGCCACTGCACTCCAGCCTAGGTGACAGAGCCAGGCTCTGCCTCAAAAAAAAGAAAAAAGAAAATTCCCAAAGGAAGTTGTTCACACTGTAGGATTAGGAATCACTCTCTTACACAAAGAGGAAGATGCTACATGAAGGGCAACTCATGGCCAATACTTTGTTTCATGCATCATATCATCACTTTCCCCTTCAATTTTGCATATTGCCATTGAACCAGGTCTCTTTAGGATGACTTACTTTTTCTTTTTTTTTTCGAGATAGAGTCTCGCTCTGTCACCCAGGCTAGAGTGCAGTGGCATGATCTTGGCTCACTGCAACCTCTGCCTCCTGGGTTCAAGCGATTCTCCTGCCTCAGCCTCTTAAGTAGCTGGGACCACAGGCGTCCCACCACCATGCCTGCTAATTTTTGTATTTTTAATAGAGACGGGGTTTCACCATATTGGCCAGGCTGGTCTTGAACTCCTGACCTCATGATCCACCTGCCTCAGCCTTCCAAAGTGCTGGGATTACAGGCATGAGCCACCGTGCGCAGCCAGGATGACTTACTTTCTAGGAGGTTCCTTGGTTCTCAGGTAAGGAGTTTCCAAGTGAAACTTGCCTACTAGTCATCTAAACATGACATGTAGGCTTGAGTTCTAAGGTGAACACAGCTCAGGCTCAAGCTGGTATCTCTTTCATGTTATATACGCATAACATAAATAATAAAACTCTATATGCATATCTTAATATTTTTATTTGCATGTGTGTATATGAATGAAAAATATATAAATGAAAATGATATATATAAATGCAAAAAGTGACAATCAGCTTGTTCTTAACAGTGGGAAGGGAGATCTACTCATCTTATTTTCACCTAAGCAGAGGAAATATTTAAAGACATTTTCATTTTCTTTTTTTTTTATTAATTTTTTTTGCATACAAAAACAATAAACATTTTCTAAAAATACATACAAACAAAAAGATGCGTATCAAACACATTAGGAAGGTTGCACATGGGAAGTCGGGGAATAGAAATGGGGGTGGGAGTTAAATGAGAGAGGGACTTTATATGGATCAGTGATAATAACTCAATCCTCTATTTGACAAAGAAGAGGGAGAAGGAAGAGGAAGAAAAAGAAAGTGGGATAAAGGATCAGAAAGGGAGGAAAATAGAAAAAATTAGAGTATGACTCCAGGGTAGACCTGTTTTGTTGTCATTGAGTTGGTTGGTTGGTTTGTCTGTTGTATTCTTCATGTTTCGCCAAGTTGGCCAGACTGGTCTCGAACTCCTAGCCCGAAGTGATCAACCCGCCTCGCCCCCCAGAGTGCCGGGACCACAGGCGTGAGCCACCACGTCCAGCCCCCACATTGCTTCTGGCCTCCGTGGTAGACCTGCCAGACGGAGCGGCCAGGCAGAGGAGCTCCTCACTTCTACCCAGACACGGGGCGGCCGGGCAGAGGGGCTCCTCACTTCCCAGACGGGGCGGCCAGGCAGAGACGCTCCTCACTTCTTCCCAGACGATAGGTGGCCGGGCAGAGGCGCTCCTCACTTCCCAGACGATGGGTGGTCGGGCAAAGGCGCTCCCCACTTCCCAGACGATGGGTGGCCGGGCAGAGGCGCTCCTCACTTCCCAGACGATGGGCGGCCGGGCAGAGGCACTCCTCACTTCCCAGATGGGGCAGCCGGGCAGAGGCGCTCCTCACTTTCCAGACGATGGGTGGTGGGGCAGAGGCGCTCCTCACCTCCCAGACGATGGGTGGCCGGGCAGAGGCGCTCCTCACCTCCCAGACGATGGGTGGCCGGGCAGAGGCGCTCCTCACCTCCCAGACGATGGGTGGCCGGGCAGAGGCGCTCCTCACCTCCCAGACGGGGCGGCCGGGCAGAGGCGCTCCTCACTTCTTCCCGACGGGGCGGCTGGGCAGAGGCGCTGACATTTTCATTTTCAGTTATATTTTTCTGCTATAGTTATTTCCTCTGAGATGAGCTTGAGCTTGTTACATTTTTTCTTTGATTTATCTTCTATTTATCTTCTATTTTTCTTTTCATGTTCATTTAGACACCATTTGTCAAATTCATTTCATATCTTTCAGCAATGCAGTTTATGATTCTAAAAATTGCATATATGTATCATGCACAACATTGTGAAATGACTAAATCAAGCTAATTAACAAGTGTTGCTTCACATATTTATCAAATTTGTGATGAAAACACTTAGGATATACTCTTTTAGCAATTTTCAAGAACACAGTACTTTACCATTTACTATGGTCACCACGTTGTACAATAGATCTCTTAGACTTATTCTTCCCATCTAACTTAAATTTTGTTTCCTTTGACTAATATCCTCCTCCTCCTGAGGCTGGAGTAGGGTAGTTTATCTTTCTTTCTTTCTTTCTTTCTTTTTTTTTTTTTTGTGACAGAGTCTCGCTGTGTTGCCCAGGCTAGAGTGCAGTGGCACAATCTCGGCTCACTGCAACCTCTGCTTTCCGGGTTCAAGCAATTCTCCTGCCTCAGCCTCCCGAGTAGCTGGAATTACAGGCGTGTGCCACCACGCCTGGCTGACTTTTTGTATTTTTAGGAGAGACAGGGTTTCACCGAGTTAGCCCGGATGGTCTCGGTCTCCTGACCTCCTGATCCACCCGCCTTGGCCTCCCAAAGTACTGGGATTACAGACGTGAGCCACCGCGCCCGGTCAGTTTATCTATCTTGAATGTATTAACTGACTGGTTAAATTCCTGCAATTGCATGCTTAATTTTGCATCCTTGATTCTCAGTACTAATGATCCGGATTATAGATCATTGCCTAGTTATAAACATGTTCAAGTATGCTTTTGAAAATTAAACATTCTTAAAAGCATTCTGTACCCTTTATTTTCCTTAGCATGATTTGTCTTTGACACAAGGAAGAGCTGTTGGTGTTTACTTCCAGTGGAATAGGTTTTAAAAAGAACCTTTTAAATAATTTGACTTGGGTTTTGATATATCAGAGAGTGAGGAAATTTTCACTTGAGACTCATTCAACTCTGATGTCTGTCCACATAGCGGATCACCCCTTCTGTGAACATCCTCCAGCCGCCCCATTTTCTGTGCCCCTATTCTTTCGCCACGGCCCCTAAGGTGATCATAAGCGACTCAGCGTGGGATGCGGGAGGGCAGCAGCATTCAAACTGCTGTCGGGTTATCCCGGAAGCTTCGACCGGGGACCCGCCAAGGGGCCCGCAAGCTGGAATGCGAGTCTGGCGGCTGCTAGGCCAGCAGGAGCGTCGCCATGGCAACGGGGCGGCGCGGACGCCGCCGCCTGTGGGCGGAGAAATGCCAGCGCGGAAGTCTCCGCCCCCAGCCTGGGGCACCGGTGGTCGCAGCCGCCGAGAACGTCGCCATGGCAACCGCACCTCAGGCTAGAGGGGTGGAGTAGGGGGCGGGGAAATGCGAGCGCGAAAGTCCCCGCCCCCGGGCTGGTGGGCGGCGGCGACCCAGCGGCCCGCAAGGATTTGAAACCGTTTGGCAGGGGCGGCGGCGGCGTTGGCGGCAGCGGCCGAGCGGAAAGCTTGCGTGTGGTGGTGCCAGGTTCTCATTTTTTTTTCCGAATTTCCTTCCCCCGCCCCTCCCACCGGGTTCTTGAGTGTAATTTTGCGCCGGTGGCTGCCGCCCCGCCCTTGCGGGCCCGTTCGGGAAGGGGCGTCGCCCTCAGGCCCTGGGCCCGTTCTCCGGGCCTGGGGGGCGTGCGCCCCGGGAGTCCCGGCGCTGCCCGCTGTGGTGTCCCCGGCAGGCAGAGCGCGATCCAGGCCGGGACGGCTTGGGAAAGTTCTAAGTAAAGTTTGATCAGCCGGTTTGATCGGTCTGACGTGGTCCAGGAGTCTGACCCAAGGGTTTGCGACTGGGAGAGGAAATCTGTGTCCTGGATAAGGTAGGAGCGCGGCCTGGGCCTGGGCCTCGGCGGGCTGAGGAAGGGACTGCCAGGAAGGGCACCGCTGGAGTTTTCAATTCCGTCGCAGAAAAGAGTCTCAGAACAATCAGCTGGATTTGCGGGGACAGAACCAGGGCGCTGGTTGGTTTGCAGAAAGTCATAGGCCTCTTGGAGAGGCCCTAGCCCAGCACCGCCGCATGTAGGATACTACCCTGTGTTTCTGAGTTAATTATTTTTAAGTGTTCAAGAGAACGACATAAGTAAATGTGAACAGCTTTTCTGATCATTGCACGGCTATTTTTATTTGTCTTTAATATTTTAAGATGTCAAAATAAGATAGAAAAGGCACATTAAATTCCATGAGCCTCTCCACAGTGGTCAGGCTGCAGCTTAGTGGAATGCATGGTATTAATAATTTGTGCAGTGTTCAGGCCCAGCTGTCACTGTCCCCTAAGAACCTAGGACAGTGATTTCACCTCACTTAAGCCTCAGCTTCTTCCTTTGTGAAATGACCGTGGAAATGGTGCGGAAATTATAGGGCCGGGCCAGAAAATAAACTGAGATTTGTTTCTAAAGCACACACTGAGCTACGGGTAGGGTCAGGGAAGACTCCTGTCAAAACATCCACACGTGTAAGCCAGAGAAAACGTGCACCTGTAATCCTTTTTAATTTGGCGACATTTCCAGTTTTCTTTAATGACCCACAATATACTTAAAATATGATTTGATTGAACAAAATGGATTTTACGCAACTTCCAAGAACGTTTTGTTTGGCAAGGAGTGTGATATGAATGAAGTGTATTCTTTGCTTGGCAGTTGTGACTCCTTTTTTTCCCAGACCTTTTAATACTCGTGGCTTGGTTATGTTTGCTGACTCTAGGGTAGGTAAGCCCATTTTGTAGCTGTCCAAAAAGAAGTTTAAAAAAAAACAACATGGGTGAGTTTAATAAAAGACATGATCCAAATATAGATTGTAGCTATAAGCAAGAGTCACCCAATTTACTTTTTTACCTTTGAAATTATTTATTTTTTTGACACAGTCTTGCTCTGTGGCCCAGGCTGGAGTGCAGTGGTGCGATCTCAGCTCACTGCAACGTCCGTCACCTGGGTTACCTTTGAAATAATTTATATAACTAATAGGCACACTATAATTACTGTAAGCCTAAGCCAAAGATGTTGCTTTACCTATTTTTCAATTATAGTAATTTAAATTTTCAATTCTGATAAATGGTATGAAACTTTTGATAAGTTGGAACTTAGATACAATTTGTCAATATGATGTAATTTGTTTTAAAATTATTTTTCATTTTCAATTTTTTTTTTTTTTTTTTTTGAGACGGAGCTTTGTTCTTGTCACCCAGGCTGGAGTGCAGTGGTGTGATTTCAGCTCACTACAACCTCTGCCTCCCAGGTTCAAGCGATTCTCCTGCCTCAGCCTCCTGAGTAGCTGGGATTACAGGTGCCTGCCACCATGCCTGGCTAATTTTTGTATTTTTAATTGGCTAGGCTTGTCTCGAACTCCCGACCTCAGGTGACCCTCCCGCCTCGGCCTCCCAGAGTGCTGGGATTACAGGTGTGAGCCACTGCACCCGGCCCATTTTCAGTTTTTTTGAGACAGGGTCTCACTTTATTGCTCAGGCTGGAGTGCAGTGGCGTGATCTTGGCTCATTGCAGCCTTGACCTCTTGGGCTCAAGTGATCCTCCCACCTCAGCCTCCCAAGTAGCTGGGACTACAGATGCATGCCACCATGCCTGGCTAATTTTTGTATTTTTTGTAGAGACAGGGTCTCACTATGTTGCTCAGGCTGGTCTTGAACTCCTGGGCTCAAATGATCCACTCGCCTTGGCCTCCCAAAGTGTTTGGATTACAGGCGTGAGCCACCACACCTGGCCAATAAGATGTAATTTGTGTAGCAATAAATCCTTGAAGGTTTGAAATGTTAGTTTTTTTGTTCTTTTTCCGTTTCTTTATTTTTTTGGAGAAAAATTAAGGGATAAGAAGGAGCAGATTTTTAGTTTTTACCAAATGTTACTTTGATTCTTGTTTTTTTTTTGAAATGTATACGTCAATATTGCATGTCAATATAGCAATTCCAATTGCCTTTCTACTTTTCAAAATACTTTTTTTTTTTTTTTTTTGAGACAGAGTTTTGCTGTGTCACACAGGTTGGAGTGCAGTGGCACCATCTCGGCTCACTGCAAACTCCGCCTCCCGGGTTCAAGCGTTTCTCCTGCCTCAGCCTCCCTAGTAGCTGGGAATACAGGCGTGTGCCACTTTGCCCAGCTAATTTTTTTGGTATTTTTAGTAGAGACGGGGTTTCACCATGTTGGCCAGGCTGGTCTTGAACTCCTGACCTCAAGTTATCCGCCTGCCTCAGCTTCCCAAAGTGCTGGGATTACAGGCGTGAGCCACCGTGCCCGGCCTTCAAAATACTTTTTAATTAGTTGGAGATATTGCTCACTTATATGTAAATTGTCAATATAATGGATCTGAGAGCTAGAGGTTTCAGAATGTTAATCTGAGCTTTGTGCTTGATTTCATGATTTTGAGTTAGTCATTTAATGGTTGAATTTTAGTTTCCTCTAATGTTAAACACTAACATTTCCTGCCCATGTCAAAGGATTTATTGAGAATTAGTGATTATGAGGAATCTTTTTTATTTAGCTTTAGCTATAGATGTTCTCAGGCAAATGTTTGAGTACATGGGCAGTATATAGTCTTTAGGCCCCGGAGTACATCTAGGCCAGAGCTGTGCTTTAAAACTCTGGGTTTATGAGTTTCCATTGGTTTTGTTCATCCATTTGAATTGTTGCTTTTCAACATTATGATCTCACATCCAGCACTGGTATCATAGCCTTCTGTTACCAAGTGCATAACTGATGGAATATATTGTATACATGTAAAACAAAACCAACTGACCAAACAAAAAATGATGAGTACCAGGTAATAAGCTAGGTACTTACTAAGATGTGTAAATCATGGTCCCTGCCTTCTAGGAGCTTCTCACAGATAATGGAAGATGTATGCATAATAATACACAGATGTGTAAAAAAAACATGCTGTACACAGATGTGAACAGTTTACACTGAGAACAGAGCAACAGCCAGTCTAGGGCAAGGGAGGGGGGCCAGCTTCACTCAGGTGACATTTGAGCTGCATTTACCTGACTCCAGGTGGAGGGAATAGCCTATGAAATTGCAAAGGGGGTGGGATCAGATAAGTCCTCGGGGGGTTTGACCATAGTGAGGAGTTCATTGTGGCAAGAGGGAAGTGGGCATTGGTGGGTTGGTATAGTTAGGCAAAGTGTGTGTGTGTGTGTGTGTGTGTGTGTGTGTGTGTTTGTGTGTGTGGTGTGAGAGACAGGCCTAAATGCAAAGGTACTTGTATGCCTAACTTTGGGTTTGGATAGTATTCTGTTTTAGGCAGTCACGAGAGATTTTTAAACAGGAAGTGATAGGCTTAGCTTTGTCATTAGGAAACTCATTCTGGAGCAGGTGAAGAAAATGGACTCAAGTAGAGAAAACTGACAGTAGGGAGACAGATGATGAGGCTGCCGCAGTAGTTCAAGTAAGTGGTGGGCAGGCCTTTATCTGAGATTGTGGCAATGAGAATAGGGAAGCAGGCAGATTTTGAGATATTTCTCAGCATTTATTGATGTATTGGTTTGTGGGGGTTTAGAGGATGGGAACATTGAAACTTCTAGCTTGGGAGATAAAGTAGATGATGTCATCAAGCAGAGTACAACATAGGTTTATGGAGAAAAACATCAAGGATTTTTTTCTTGGACATATAAATCTAGGTAATAAACAGGACATTAGTGAATAGGTCCAGGAGCTATTGTAAATGAGTCTGGAGTTGCAAAGAGAGGCTGGAGTTTGAAATAAAATTTAAGGGTGAATGGCATGAAACAAATACTTGAAATGATGGTACTGAATGCAATCACTAAGCGAGTATGAAAAGTCAGATCAAAAGGAGACTAAGGAAAGAGCACTGGAAAGTCCATGTTGACTGTAGAAGCCAGAGCTATTGAGAGACCAAGAAGGAATGATCTGAGGCAGTAGGGGAGCCAGGAGTGAATGGAACCACCGAAGTCAAAGAAGAGTTTCTTAGGAGCAGGGAGTTGTCAGAAGTGGAAGATGCTGTGAGATGTCAAATAGGATGCAAACTGAAGACAGCCCTTTGGATTTGGCAATTAGTGGATCACTGGTGAACTTTGAAAGATTTTTGCTACCATGATGGAGATAGAAGAGGTAATATACAGGGGGTGAGATCTGGATAGAAGTTGATGAAGTGGAGAAAGTAAGTGGATTTGGTAAATGGAATGCTAGAGTGAGGGGAGATTTTTAAACAGGAAGTGATAGACTTAGCTTTGTTATTAGGAAACTCATTCTGGAACAGGTGAGGAAAATGGACTCAACTAGAGAAAACTGACAGTAGGGAGACAGATGATGAGGCTGCCGCAGTAGTCCAAGTTAAGTGGTGAGCAGGCCTTTATCTGAGATCGTGGCAGTGAGAATAGAGAAGCAGGCAGATTTTGAGATATTTCTCAGCGGCTATCAGAGGGGAAGGAGTCAGTGGAGATGGAAAATTTTACATAGCGGATAGGCAATTGATAGAGGACAGATAGAGGGAGAGTTATTGTGTCTGATACAGGAGCAGAGGTGGAAGAGTGTTTTCTCTGAGAGGTAAGTTGAGAGGTGGGAGGAACAACATCTTGGGGTGGTACCACCTGGCTATTATTTTTTCCATGAAGCAAGATGTATGATTTTTAAATTGAGAGGAGAGGCTGGAGTTATTCAAGGGGCTGTAAGATATTTGGGAAAAGTTTTAAAGCTGCTTCGTGGAGTAGGACATAGCGAGACTCCTGAGGGTTCAGGTACTGTTGGAAGCTGTCTGACTACAAGGCAGTGCCATTTTTTTCCAGCAACCCTGTAGAGCATGAAGGAGGGCATCAAGGGATTGCGGCCTTGCCAAATAGAAAGGAAAGATCTAGTGGAATAAGAAGAGAGCATTTAAGAGGACAAGAGGCGGCCGGGCATGGTGGCTCATGCCTGTAATCCCAGCACTTTAGGAGGCCGAGGCAGGCGGATCACGAGGTCAGGAGATCAAGACTAGCCTGGCTAACACGGTGAAACCCCGTCTCTACTAAAAATACGAAAAATTATCTGGGCGTGGTGGTGGGCGCCTGTAGTCCCAGCTACTCGGGAGGCTGAGGCAGGAGAATTCCTTGAACCTGGGAGGCGGAGGTTGCAGTGAGCCGAGATCATGCCACTGCACTGCAGCCTGGGTGACAGAGTGAGATTCCGTCTCAAAACAAACAAACAAACAAACAAAAAAACGAAAAGAAAAGAAAAAAGAGGACAAGAGGCTAGTTTCAGACGGATTTCTTTGCAAGATGACAGAGATGAGAAAGGGGAGTACGTGGTAGTCAGATGGTTGGAGCGTTGAGCCTCATGAGGGATTTTGGGGCTGAGGGAGGAAGAGCAGTAGTTGGGAAGTGGCAAGATGGATCTTGGTAAGTGTTTTCCTTCCACTGCGTGGTTGAGTGGAGAAAGTGAAAGACTACAGAGGATGCATGAGAGAGCAGGTGGGGAGAGAGAGAGAGAATGAGAGAGATTATGAGAGACCTTGGCTTACCTCTAATGACTGAGGAAAGTAAAGTCAGCAAGTAAAAGCTAGGATTTACTTACAGAGACAGGGTAGAGAGAACTTTCTATGAAGAGGTTGTTGATGATGAAATGGTGGAAACCATATGATAATGTGATAAATATTAGAAGCTGGTTTAGCAGATAGAGGGCAGTTTGTGGAGCAAGATAGCTTATGAGGCAGAACAAAGCTTTTCACCAAATATAGAATTTGTAAATGGAATAAATGAAAAATTGGCACCATTCATAATGTAAAGGTAGCACACATCCCTATCAGGACATTTCACAATTTAAAGGAACATGTAGAGTGTGGATGTATTTTTAACTTAACAAATTTTGTCAAAACCTACACTTTTGATTTTTGGGATTCACCCCCTTTGTATTCAGTGTTTTTCTTGTTAATTAGAAGTATGATGACCAATATTTTATAGTTTTTAAAGAGGATTAAAAAATTTATATTTGGTGGGTGCAGTGGCTCATGCCTGTAATCCCAGCACTTTGGGAGGCTGAGGTGGGTGGATCATGAGGTCAGGAGTTCGAGACCAGCCTGACCAACATGGTGAAACTCTGTCTCTACTAAAAATAGAAAAATTAGCCAGGCATGGTGGTGTGTGCCTGTAATCCCAGCTACTCAGGAGGCTGAGGCAGGAGAATCGCTTGAACCCAGGAGGCGGAGTTTGCAGTGAGCCATGATTGTGCCATTGCACTCTGTAGCCTGGGCAACAGAGCAAGAATCCGTCTGAAAAAAATTTTTTTTTAATTTATATACAGCAAATGCACTTTTTTTGGCATGTAGTTCTATCAGTTTTTACACACTGAGGTTCTCATAACTTCCTACATAGACAGTGTACAGAACAATTCCAACATGCCAAATCGTTTCTGCCATCCCTTTGTGTTGAGACTCTGCCGCCACTGCTAACCTCATGAGCTGCTGATCCGTTCTTTATGTCTATATTGTTTGCCTTTTCTAGAATGTCACACAAATGGAATTAGGCAGTATGCAGCCTTTTGAGAAGGGCTTCTTTCACTTAGCATAAGGATTTGAAGTTTCCATATTGTGTGTGTATCAGTTGCTGCGTACTATGTTATTGTGTGGATATGCCACAGTTTATCTAGTCCCCAGTTGAGGGACATTTGGGCTGTTTTCAGTTGTTTGGTGGTTATTTAAAAAAAATCACATTTGGATTTTTGTGTGTATATAGATTTTTCTTTTCACTTAGCTAAATACCTGGGAGTGGGATTTCTGGGTCATAGGCTGAGTGTGTGTTTATTTTTGTAAGAAACTGCCAAACTGTTTTCCAGAGTGCCTGTACTATTTTGTATTTCTACCAGCAATGCATGAGAGTTCCTGTTGTTGTACATCCTCACTAGCACTTGGTATTGTTTGCATTTTTAATGTTAGTGGTATCTCAGTATAGTTTTAATTTGCATTTCTGTAATGATATTGAGCATCTTGTCATGTACTTACTTGCCATCTGTATTTCTTCTTTGGTAAAGGGACTAATTTTTTTTGCTGATTATCGGGGTAGTTTGTTTTCTGATTGTTGAGTTTTGAGAGTTCCTTATGTATTCTCGATACAAGTCTCGTATGAGATGTATGATTTGCAAATATTTCGTTCTGGTCTGTGGCTTTATCTTCTCAATTCCTTAACAGAGTCCTTTACAGGACACTTTTTTTTTTTGTGAAGTTCAATATATCAGCTTTCTTTTTTATTTTTGAGATAGGGTCTTGCTCTATCTAGCACCGAGGCTAGAGTTTAGTGGTGCGATCATGGCCCACTGCAGCCTTGACCTCTCACACTTTCAGGCAATCCTCCCACCTCAGCATCCCAAGTAGCTGGGACTACAGGTACATACCACTACACCTGGCTAATTTTTAATTTTTTTTTGTTTTGTAGAGATGGGGTCTCACCAAATTACCCAGGTCTTTAACTCCTGGGTTCAAGCATTCCTCCTGACTGGGCCTCCCAAAGTTCTGGGATTACAGGCATGAGCTATCGTGCCTAGTCAGTTTTTCCTTTAGTGGGTAGTGCTTTTAATGTTGTATATGAGAAATCTTAGCCTTACTCAAGTTTGCAAAGATTTCCTCCCAGGCTTTCTTCTAAGAGTTGTATAGTTTTACATTTTTACACTTAGGTCTGTGATGCATATTGAGTTAATTTTTATATACAGGATGAAGTTTAGGTTGAAGTTCAATTCGTTTTTTTTTTTTTTTTGTATATGGATATCCAGTTGTTATGACATCATTTGTTGTAATAACTGTCATTTCTTCATGGATCACACCTTTGTTGAAAATCGGTTGTTCATGTTTGTTTTGGTCTGTTTCTGGACTTTCTAATCTTTTCCATTGATCTATCTTTTCACCAATACCAATTGTCTTGACTACTGTGGCTTTGGAGTACATCTTAAAATCTGATAATGTGAGTTCTCCAACTTTGTACTTTTTCAAAATTGTTTGGGCTCTTTAGTTCCTTTACCTTTTCGTGTAAATTTTAGAGTTAAGCTTATCTCTACAAATAATACAGCTGGGTTTTGATTGGAATTGCACTAAATCTACAGGTCAATTTGGGGAGAACTGATATTTAACTCTTATGAGTTTTTTTTTTAAATGTCTCTCATCAGAGTTTTGTAGTTTTCAGCATACAAATCCTTAATATTTTGATTTAAAATCTTTTACAGATTGGATTATGGAAGTGGGAAGTGAAGAAGAAAAATGGGAGAAGCTGGATGCAGAATTTGATCACTTTGTGGTTGATATGAAGCCCTTTGTTCTAAAATTACCTCATAGGACAGGTAAGATTATGTTTGAAAATTAGATTCTTAAGATTAAGTTTTTTCTTTATATTATTTAGTCAAACCAATGAACTATCAACATGGAAGAAAAACTGATTTTCTCTAGTAACAATTTTTGCCATTGACATAGGACTGTTTACACTGAGTTGTTCAAGGGTAGATAGACATTCAGTGATAATGTCTTGCCAAACTGTGGACAGATCTTATTGTGATGCCTCGTCTCACATGTCATGAGCTTACAGCACATGGATCCTAAAGTTAGCTACAACCTTTTTTCTTGCATGTTTTTCTTTTCTCTATGGAAATTTTTCTTGCAAAGTTTTCTTCTTTCTATGGAAAGGGCCAGAGACAGGAGGAGCCTACTGTTCTCCTGTTCTCTGGCCCTTTTGTCTATCAAAGCAGAAAATAATCTATTGGTCTTTTATGCTTATTTGTTGGCAGAACAAAATCCAGTGTGAATAAAGTTTTGTTGCTATCTTGTCTCCAATTCCTGGCCTGTTATTTCTAATTATGGAATGAAAGTCTTTTTCTCAAGTTAGAGAATTTTCATGTAACTTAAGGCACTAGAGAGCAATTGGAGAGAATTTTGGGGACTGGGAAGATTCTCTAAGCCATAGTAGGTGTAAGATTGTCTGTAAAGGTAAATGTGACTTGGTAGCTTTTGAGTGGTAGGTTTGAAGTGGGACCAGGAAACTATGGCTTTTACTTTTTCCAAGTTGCCTGTTTCCCTGAGGTGTCTGAGTGGACTCTATATTCAGTGAGGAACTGACTCAGTATTAAATATAGCAATCCCCCCTAATCTTGAGGAATACATTCCAAGACCCCCAGAGGCTGCCTGAAACAGCTGATAGTACTAAAACCTATATGCGCTCTGTCTTTTCCTTTACATACACACTGATGATGAAATTTAGTTTATCAGTTAGGTACAGTATGAGATTGACAACAATAGCTAATAATAAAATAGAACAATTATAACAATATAATGTAATAAAAATTGTGTGAAAGTAATTTCCCTCTTTCTTTCTAAGTATCTTATTGTATTGTACTCACCTATTTTTGGACTGCATTCGAGTGTGGGTAACTGAAACAGAGGAAAGCAAAACCATGGATAAGTGGAGACTGTTGCCTTTATTCCAGGGAGCTGTGTTAGGAGAAGGGAGTATGATATATAAATTATGCATTCTGTGTTCACCTATTGTTCTAGGGCCTTCAACCTTTCCTAGTCCTGGGTAAGTTGCCATGGTCTTCCCTTGAAGACCTCCTCCTCTGCCTTCTGCTCTTGACCTTGTCGGGCTTTAACCTCTTCTTTCTTCCTCTGATATTTTTCAAAGGAATGTTTCATGTCCCATGACTCAAGTTCATGATTATTTGAATGATATCTAATGATATTTTTATATTGCATCCTCTTCTAATATTCACTACCTTTTTTTCTTTTTGTCTTAGATTTGCTGATTAGGAAACATTTGTATTAAAATTTCTCATTGTAAATGTATTTCAAATCAAACCATCCTCATATTTTATCTTTTTTAAAAAAAAGATTTTAGGGGCCTAGCACGGTGGCTCACGTCTGTAATCCTAGTACTTTGGGAGGCTGAGGCGTGTGGATCATGAGGTCAGGAGATCAAGACCATCCTGGCTAACATGGTGAAACCCCGTCTCTACTAAAAATACACACACACACAAAAATTAGATGGGCATGTTGGCGGGCGCCTGCAGTCCCAGCTACTTGGGAGGCTGAGGCAGGAGAATGGCGTGAACTCGGGAGGCAGAGCTTGCAGTGAGCCGAGATCGCACCACTGCACTCCAGCCAGGGTGACAGAGCAAGACTCCATCTCAAAAGAAAAAAAAATTAGGTACATAGAATTCATTAATTGTAATCTTTGATTCCTTGACACATTGTCAGTATTGGTACATCCATGGCTTTCTTTTATTTAATTAGTTTATGATAAGCAATCCGAAACTCACATCTTAAACAAGAACTAGAAATTCATAATAAATTACATCTTATTGCTAAATTCAACTTGTGATAATGGGTTTTCCCATTATTTTACATAGAGGAATGAATTCTTTCATTAACCAAATTGTACTAAATTCTGGACATTAGAATATTATATAGATTGCAGTTTGCTATGGGATGTGGAAAGTATGTAGATTGAAAAACTATTTACTTAAGTTTATCAGTTTCACTTTTGTATTTTCTTCTTGTTCAAAGTGTTCCCAATATTTCATGAAGTTTGTTTCATGATTATATAATTTTCACAGCAAAAAATACAAAAAATTTTAAAGGCATAAGTTTCCAACCTGAGATGATGTTTGCAACATAGTCAATCCGGTCTTAGTGATTTTTGTAGGTAAAACAATAAATGAATATGATCTTTGTAAACTAAAAGATTAGAGCAGATTTATGATTTGCATTAGATATATAATCCTCAAATTGACTTAGACTGATAAAAAATTAATAACAGAATAGTTTTCATGAGACCTAAAACAATCCTGTGTCATGGCAAGATAATATAGACCATTATATGTGGGTTAAACTGTGCTGTGATTTTTAGGTAGATTTTGAAAAGAATAATTATTTCACAAAATGACATGTAAATAGTGCTCAATTATTTTTAAAGATGTTAAAACCCTCAATCAGTCAGCTACAAATCCCTGGGTATTATTGGATTTCATAAAACATTCAAGATTTAATTTTAGAATAAGTTGAAAATGCTTAGATAAATCAGAGATTGCATTTTATCTCTTTCAAGGTTTACATAATTAAAATTATGGAAAGATTTTTCAATACATCTAAAATTATTTTAGAGATGCAAAATTATAACAAAACTTTATCACAGAAATTTATTTATAAAACGTCTCCCAGCAAAGAAAAGCCCTGGACTTGATGGCTTCACTGATGAATTTTACTAAACATTTAAAGAATAATACCAATCTTACTCAAACTATTCAAAAAAAATAGGGGAGGGAGGAATATTTTCAAAGTCATTCTGTGAGGCCAGTATTACCCTGATACCAAAACCAGACAAAGATACATCAAAAAAAAGAAAACTACAGGCCAGTATCCCTGATGAACATTAATGCAAAAATCCTCAGCAAAATACTTGCAAACAGAATTCAACAATATATTAAAAAGATCATTCATCATGACCAACTAGGATTTATTCCAGGGATGCAAGGATGGTTCAACATATGCAAATCAATCCATGTGATAAATCATAACACAATGGTGGACAAAAACTGTATGATCATTTCAATTAATGCTGGAAAAGCATTTGATAAAATTCAATATCCCTTCGTGACAGAACCCCTAAAAAAACTGGGTATCGAAGTAACATTCCTCAACATAATAAAATTCATATATGACAGACCCATAGCTAGTATTGTACTGGATGGGGAAAAACTGAAAGCCTTTCCTTTAAGATCTGGAATACAACAAGGTTGCTCACTTTCACCACTGTTATTCAACATAGTATTGGAAGTCCTAGCTAGAGCAGTCAGGCAAGAGAAAGAAATAAAGGGCATCGAAATTGGAAAGGAAGAAGTAAAATTATGCTTGTTTAAAGATGCTATGATCTTATATTGGAAGTACCTGAAGACTCCCCCAAAAAACTATTAAAACAGATAAACAAATTCAGTAAAGATGCAGGGTACAAAATCGACATACAAAAATCAATAACATGTCTATATGCCAACAGCAAACAATCTGAAAAAGAAATCAAGAAAGTAATCTCATTTCCAATTGCTACAAATAAAATAAAATATCTAGGAATTAACCAAAGAAGTGAAAGATCTCTATAATGAAAACTATAAAACATTAATGAAAGAAATTGAAGAGGACACAAAAAAATAGAAATATACTCTGTGTTCATGGATTGAAATAATCAATATTGTTAAAATGTCCATCCTACCCAAACCAATCTGCAGATTCAGTGCAATCCCTATCAAAATACCAATGACATTCTTCACAGAAATAGAAAAAAACAACCTTAAAATTTATGTAGAACCACAAAAGACCCAGAATAGCCAAAGTTATCCTGAGCAAAAATAATAAAACTGGAGGAATTACATTACCTGACTTCAAATTATACTACAGAGCAATTGTAACCAAACCGTCATGGTACTGGCATAAAAACAATCACATGGACCTATGGAACAGAATTAAAAACCCAGATACAAATCTATACATTTACAGTAATTTCATTTTTGACAAAGGTGTGAAGGACTTATACTGGGGAAAGGACAGTCTCTTCAGTAAGTGGTGCCATTTACTTAAGTTTATCAGTTTCACTTTTGTATTTTCTTGTAAAAAGTAATCCCAATATTTCATGAGTTTGTTTTGTGATTACATAATTTTCACAGCAAAAATGCAAACATTTTTAAAGGCATTCTTCTGTATATGGATATCAAGTTTTCAGTATCCCTATACAGAAGAATGAAACTAGACCCCTATCTCCCACCATATACAAAAATAAAAATGGATTAAAGACTGAAATCTAAGACCTCAAACAAGAAAACTACTAAAAGAAAACATTGGGGAAAATCTCCAGGGTATTGGTCAGGGCAAAGATTTCTTGAGTAATACTTCAAAAGCACAGGCAACCAAAGCGACAATGGACAAATGGGATCTCATCAAGTTAAAAAGCTTCTGCAAAGGAAACAATCAACGAAGTGAAGAGACAATCCAGAGAATGAGAGAAAATCTTTTCAAACTATTCATCTGACAAGGGAATAACCAGAATATATAAGGAGCTCAAACAACTCTATACAAAAAAATCAAATAATCTGATTTAAAAATGGGCAAAAGATCTAAATAGACATTTCTCAATAGAAGACATACAAATGGTAAACAGGCACGTGACAAGATGTTCAACGTCACTGATCATCAGAGCAACACAGATAAAAACTACAGTGAGATATTATTTCACCCCAGTTAAAATGGCTTTTATCCAAAGACAGGCAATAACAAACACTGGCAAGGATGTGGAGAAAAGGGAACTCTCCTACACTTTTGGTGTTAAAGCAAATTAGTGGAGTGACTATGGAGAAAAGTTTGAGATTCCTCAGAAAAACTAGAAAATAGAGCTACCATGTGATCCAGCAATCCCACTGCTAGTTATATACCCAAAAGAAAGGAAATCAGTGTATCCAAGAGATATCTACACTCCCATGTTTGTGGCAGCACTGTTCACAATAGCCAAGATTTGGAAGCAACCTAAGTGTCCATCAACAGACAAATGGATAAAGAAAATGTGATACATGTACACAATGGAGTACTATTCAGCCATAAAAAAGAATGAGACCCTGTCATTTGCAACAACATGGCTGGAACTGGGGGACATTATGTTAAGTGAAATAAGCTGGGCACAGAAAGACAATCTTCACATATTCTCCTAATTTTTGGGAGCTAAAAATTAAAACAATTCAACTCATGGAGATAGAAGGACGGTTTGCAGAGGGTGGGAAGGATGGGTGGGGAGGAAGTGGGGATGGTTAATGGGTACAAAAACATAGAGAGAATATGACCTAGTATTTGACAGCACAACAGAGTGACTACAGTCAATAATAATTTAATGGCATATTTAAAAATAACTAAGAGTATAATTGGATTGTTTGTAACACAAAGGATAAATGCTTGAAGTGATGGATAGATACCCCATTTATCCTGATGTGACTATTATACATTACGTGCCTGTATCAAAATATCTCATGTACTGCCTAAATATATATATCTACTGTGTACTCACAATAATTAAAAATTAAAAATTAAAGTTACTTAATGATAATCTAGAGATTTTATTTTTGAGAAAATATTTCTTTGCGTTTGTCTTTCTCATTTACCAATTACCTAATAAAGTTAAATTGTAGACCAGGAGTTAGCAGACAATGGCCCATGGGCCAACTCCTGCCCACAGTCTTTTTTTGTCAGGTTTTATTGCAACATAGTCATGCCATTTGTTTACTTACAGTCTCTGAGTGCTTTCATGCTACAGTGGCAGAGTAGTTGTGCCAGAGATCATATGGCCTGTGAAGCCTAAAGTATATACTCTCTGGCCTTTAACAGAAAAGGTTTGTTGGTCCTTCTTTTAGACTAAAGCAGGTGCTATTATAGGTCTTTGTAATCGAATGTTTCATTTTATAAAAAATCAAGTTTCTAATAGTTCTTCTGTATTTATAGAACGGCAGAGGTGTGCTCTTTGGATTAGAAAGCTGTGCGAACCTTCAGGAACAGGTGCAGGAATAATGGGGAGGAAGAATCGGAACCTGTATGCAAAATTATTATTGCATATGCTTAAACGAGGTGTGCTTGAAGGCCCTTTTACACACCGACCTGAACCCGGGACACTAAAAATTCTACCTTCATACATGGTAGGTATCAATGAACAAAAGATATATATTAGTTTCATTAAAAAAAAAAAGCATCAAGTTATCATCCCTTTGGGGAATGGTAATACTATTAGATTGTATGTGCTAGATAATATATTAAAATTGTTTTTTTCTTCATGATTCAATTTTTTCCACCTTTAATAAAATACAAGTATTGCTTATAAGGGGAGTATCCTTATTGATTTAGTTATGCCTCAGTATTCAACAATATTTCTAAAAAACAAAATGAAATTTTTTATATTGAGCTTTACTTTTTGCTAATTTTCACTGGATTATAATGGTAATTTTTATGTAATTCAGCAAATTCTAGTTTTTAAACTCTTTCATATATATTATTTAAACGTTCATGAGAGATTGGAGTGCATGATTTGTAAAAGTTCCTTTTTACTCTAATAAAATGACAGTAATAAATTGGAGTTTAAAAGTCATTTTCTGTACTTAAATTAATTTCATTGTCAAAATCAGCTTTATTGCAAAGGCAGTTATTATGCGTGGTGGATAAATTGTCACTGTCCTGGTCCTTGTAACCATAAAATATAACTTGGTTTGTGTGGTATTTGAGTGCCTGTACTTAAGAAGGAGTACTAGGTATTGGTAGCTTTGGTAGTTGCTGTTAGGATATATATGTATTTTTTTAATGAACTGCAGAATTCCTGTGTGATGTATTTTAAAACTTTTTATATTTTATCAGTTTACTTAAAGCACAACTTAGTCAAGTTGCACACTGAGCATTAGAGAATAATTCCTGTTTTCCGTGGCACAATGCCAAAAGTTTTAATGACTGTGTCATTTAAAAAGAAATTTCTGTGCATGTCCCATATGGAGTGGAGGATCTTGTGTCATCCTCCCTAAAGAACAGTGCCTTGAGGATTTTGTCTGTAGGATTGGGAGAATTGTTGCAGAGATGTGCGTGCAGTCAATGCAGAGTTTTCTTTAGAAACGTGTAAAGGTAGAACACTTTATGAAGCACATCTAGATTTGAAGATACGAGTATATTGTATCATGTTTTCCCATTCACACAATTTCATAGAATCAAAGGGAAGGACTTTATTTAACAAATAGTAATAATGTGAAAGTTTAGAGAACTCTCTTGGGTTTCCCAGCTAGTTAGTAGTGTGGCCAGAACTAAATCCCAGGTTTTTCACTCTGCTGTTCCCACCTTATCAAGGGATTCCTAATTTTAATTCCTGGGTTGCATTGTTTGTGTTTCTCGTCCCACTGATTTCTTTTTGTGTGTGTGTAAAGTAGTTAGTGATTACAGAAAGAGATAGGATAGCATATAATTAAAAAAAAACTTTGTATTTAACTTTTTGTATTTAATATTCCTTTTGTAATATAAACATTACTATCAGATTTATCTGTTATGTACTTCTGTTTATTGTATTTCTTAGACAGTAGAGTGCAACTAAAATGTAAATGTTATCACTTAATGTATTTTAATATCTCATAATTCAATGTACATTTAATTTTTTAAATGTTTGTAATTGAATTTGAGTATTTGAAAGGCTGTTATCAAACTTGAAACTTGGTGGAAATTTTAGTGGTTTTATTATAGTACATTTTGAAAGAATAATTTTTCTAACTTTTAAAAATCAGTCCATCTATTTTGATGAACCAAATCCAGCACGAGCAAAAGGTTCAAGCCCAGAGGGATTACCAGCCTGGGTACTGGGTGAGCCGGAGACAAGTGAACACAAATTAAATGAATCATGGAAACGCTCTTCTGGAGAAGATGACACTTTGGTACAGTCGCCAACTGATGTCTACAGGTATGCTAAGAGAATGGGATTTTGAATGTGTTTCATCATTTAGTCTGTCTTTGGAACTGATTTATACATTCTGTTTTTCCTTTTTTTTTAAATGGTAAGTAGTTTTACTTTTCCCTTAACTGCACATTCAAGATTATTTTATATTTTTAGCCATTTAATAGATAGCTGTTAACTTCATATATATTTTTGATTGCTTGACAAGTGGTCCCTGAGCATCTTTAAATGACACAATTATGTATTTTCCTTTATGACAAGCATACATTAAAAGCATTATCAATAACTTGAACAAAATATAATATCCTGCAAATCCACCTTGAACAATATTTGTTTTCACTTAATGATATAATGAATGTAAGTGTAAACCCCATTAGACGGTGCTTTCTTACTAGAGTATTAAATAGGTTTTTTTTAGTGCAAATAAAAATAAATTTCTGAATTTTTGAAATGTACAAAAAGGCCATTATTGTGGTAGCATAATTTTTGGCTTTAGGGAAGGGATAGATGTAAATTTGGACTTTTATCAAATTTTTACTTTTCCGTTTGGCCTTATTCCTTGAAATGTTAAAATACAGGACAGTGTCAATTACCATGTACCATACTTTGTAGTTCAATCCTCACCATTCTCTTGGTAATTTTAATTTTAGAAATCTGTTTCTGTTAACAGTATAATCTTTCTTGTCCACTATAATTTTTTTGGTTTGTTCCTTAAACAGATATAGAAATTTCATTAGTAATTTGAAATGTCTCCACAGTTGATGTAGTCTGTTTATATGTTTTTCAGACCTGAGATATTATGGTCGAAAAATATAAACAGGCTGGGCATGGTGGCTCACGCCTGTAATCCCAGCAATTTGGGAGGCCGAGGTGGGCAGATCACAAGGTCAGGAGATCGAGACCATCCTGGCTAACACGGTGAAACCCCATCTCTACTAAAAATACAAAAAATTAGCCAGGCGTGGTGGCGGGTGCCTGTAGTCCCAGCTACTCAGGAGGCTGAGGCAGGAGAATGGCATGAACCTGGGAGGTGGAGCTTGCAGTGAGCCGAGATCGCGCCACTGCACTCCAACCTGGGCAATAGAGCAAGACTCTTGTCTCAAAAAAAAAAGAAAAGAAAAAGATAAAAGTGAGAGATCCAGTCCATATGAAATTATTTCAGTAGAAAGGAGAAACAGAATGGGGAGGCAAAAAGGAAGAGGTGAAATAATTAAGGGCATGTTCAGAAGAGTTAAAAAGAAACGAATAGATAAGTCTGTAGGAAGTGTGGTTTTAAAATACTTATTTTTACATTCATAGGAGAATTACAATTAGAAGAGGTGTAATTGTAGAATTTTTGTAGCCTTTGAAGCAATCTTTTTATATGGAGGTATAAAGAGATTGTGGTCTGTATACAAAGAAAAATACGATTCTTAGTTTAGCTGCAAAATACATCAGTTGTTTCCCAAAATGTCTGCTAAGAGTCCAGCTAAATTCTGGGTTCCTTTCTAGATGTAATGAATGTGGAGTTTACAGTATAAAAGTGAACAAAAATAGTTTCGTGTATCTTAGAGCTTAGAGCATAGTTTGAAAATGTGTGATCTTCCTGAACTGAATGAATTGTGTGGATAGATTTGTTTTGTTGGACTTAAACAATGTCTTTAACAATTTTAAATGAGTTGTCAAAATTAACACTTGGGGAATTTCATATAAAAGCCCAACTTTCTGGCTTCTCTTTAAAACTGGACACCTAGAATTTTTTCCAGGAGACAGCCATAGGTTGGAGCTAAGTAGTTCTTGGTTAACCCCCTTAGCGTATGCCTTCACGATTTTCTTCTAATTCCTGACACCAAATTTGATGTCTATTGCGTCTTTATTGAGCTTGAGTTTTTCCCCCCTTTAAGTAGGGTTAAGAGGAAAATGAAGTATTTGTTTTTCTATTTTTATGTTCTAGCAAGTGAAAGAAGAAAGGTAGAAAAGAGGGATCATGTGATTTAAGAAGGGAAGAGGATTGGGCACAGCCTGTGCGTCTGTGGTCCTAGCTATTCAAGAGGTGGAAGCAGGAGGTTAGCTTGGGCCCAGGAGTGTGAGGCCAGCCTGAGCAATAGAGTGAGACCTCATCTGTGAACAAAAAACAGAAGGGGAGAGACAGACACTACGTCTTTGTAGAAGTGAAGGATATCCTTATATCTGGCAGTATGATAACTCATCTGTTAAGCCCTCCAGACTTTTGATTTATAACCATTGTTAGATGAGTGGGGGAGAGAGATGAGCACATGGATAGTTTCAATGCAGTGGCTATGCGCAGTCATGGAAGTATTTGCAAGGATTCAGGTGTGTATAAGAGAAGGGTTCAGGATAGGAAATAGACTTGAGATTTCCAGGGAGTCCGGGTGAATAGATTTTTTTCTTCTTTGGAATACAGGATAAAGTTTAAGAAGATACAATGAGACTATCCTTCAACTATTACTCACTGACTTTTTTGAGAAATGAAACCGTAGTAAAATCCCCACAATTGTAAAAAATAACTTAATTCTCTTTGTTGGTCACCTATTATTAAATGGCGTTTTAATGCAGAAGGATTGCTAGAGTATGAGGCATTCGTTGTCAGTTATATAATAAGTAATGGGAGAAACAGGCACTCTTGTGATCCTGGTGAGTCCTACCCATCCTTCAGAGATCGCAACGTGAAAGAAGCCTTATCTGATACCCCAGGGCAGTTTAGGCGACCCCGCTATTTACTCCTTTAGTACTCTGTGTTTCTTTGCTGCCTTCATCCCATGCGTAGAGGCTTACTATCTGTCCTGTGTGCTAGATTGTAAATTTCATAGGGTAGGAACTTGTGTTTTTGCTGTTTGCTGTATTTGCTATATTTCCAGCCCCTAGCACTGGGCAGGAACGTGTTAGGAATTCTGTAAGTATCTATATTCAAGAGTGAATACATGCATGAATGAGTAGATTGTGTTAGACACTGCCATATATTTAATCTGTACAAAATCCCTTTGAAACGGGTATATTGTGACAGAGGAAATGCCCTAAAAGGATTTTTTTTTCTTTTTAACATTTCAGAAAACGTTGAGGGAAGCATAAATTTTAGAAAACATGGAGGGAAGCTTGGATGTAGTTTATAGCGATTCCCTTCACACACTGTGAGGAATATGACAACGAAGGACCTGGAAAGGACATGCTTAAAATATCTTCTGTCAAATGTCAGAATCACTAAGGTCAGTTAGGGCTGCCAAAACAAAATATCTCAGGGTATCTTATGTTTCTTTTAATTTAATAGTTTTAACTTGATTATTTTTACAATTTTAATTTGATTTACATTAGTTAACAGATATTTGTAGTTTTTACATACATGAAGACATTTAAAAATAAAACTAACATTTACTTTAGCTAAAACCAAGAAAACTGATCTTAAGGTGAAGTATGTATCATGTGTGACATCAGATCACATGTGGTGAATCAGCTACTGATGGTTCTGTCTTCTTATTTCTTTTCTAAATTTCCCCCTTTAAGTGATCATAGTGTGCTAATGAAAAAGTTAGTATCTGCTAATCTTGACCTAATATATCTAATCAGTTCTGCAAGAAATTGTTTTAAAAAGTTTAAGAGGCTTATAATATTTGACACATGTATGTTTTTATAGTGAATAATTTATTGTTAGTTAGAACTGAAGTTTAATGCTGCCTCATAAATTTTACAGCCACTTCAACTTGTCCTTTGAAAAACCTCTTTAATCTTAAAAGATTTTTCCCCCTTAGTGTTTCTTTTTTGATCACTTTATAAAATCCTGCTTTACTTAGACCTTTTTGTATGTGAAGTATTTCTAATGGCATTTTAGATGATGCTGTTTGTGTCCTAGCCTTTTTATATTATTAAAGATGCAGAGTCCTTTTGAAGCCTTTTTGTTAGGACTCCCTATTCAGTAGAGATGGCACCTTTCCTTTACTTTTATTCTTCCTGTAGGATATGGTATATAGCCTTGTTCCAAACTTGTTAGAAGTATGGTGAGGTCATACTCCATCTGGCTTATTCTCACGCTTTATTTTTTCCTCCAAGTATACATTATATACTAGTGTACTTAGCATTTCACACCAAACAGCTTCGACACTTAGCTAGTAGTCCTGTCCTGGTTCTCTTCTTTGCTTTCATTTTTCATATTTCTTGGTTTAAGGTAATCTTATTACCCATATTTTCTATAAGAAAAACTACTGTTCCACATTGCATTGCTATTATATATCTGTTACTGCATTTTTATGTCAAATATCTGCCTATTTTCTTTTCTTTTTTTTTTTTTTTTTGAGATGGAGTCTTACTCTGTCACCCAGGCTAGAGTGCAGTGGCTCAATCTCGGCTCACTGCAACCTCCGCCTCCCAGGTTCAAGCGATTCTCCTGCCTGAGCCTCCAGAGTAGCTGGGACTACAGGCGCATGCCTAGCTAATTTTTGTGTTTAGTAGAGACATGGTTTCACCATGTTGGCCAGGCTGGTCTCGAATTCCTGACCTTAAGTGATGTGCTCACTTTGGCCTCCCAAAGTGCTGGGATTACAGGCATGAGCCACCATGCCTGGCCTATCTGCCTATTTTCTTGACAATGAAATATTTTAGTTATATTTGAGTTTGGAGCATGACTTTAGAAAATGTTACTAAGGAGACCATAGACTTAGATCTCATGCATGTATAGTTTGGTTAATTTCATTTAGATCTACAATCATGAGCTATATCAATATATATTATCTTTCTGATCAGCCTTCAGATACTTACTGTGGAGGTCTGATAAAGACCTTAATTGTCTTGATGGTGGTCTTCATGATCCTTCTTCTGGTGTTCATACCCTTATATGATCCCCTCCCCTTGAGTATGGGCAGGACCTGTGACTTGCTTCTAACCAATAGATTATGGCAATGGTAATGGGATATTATTCCCAGGATTACATTACTTCATCTTGCTAGTAGACTTGCTGTCATTCCGTTTGCTGGCTTTGGAAGAAGCAGCTGCCACAAATCATACATGAATCAGATAGCCATAAGGAACTGAATGCTGCTGACATCCACACGAGTCGAGAAGTGAATCCTTCCCTAGTAGAGCCTCTAGATGAGAACCCAGGTCTGGTCCAATCATGATTGCACCCTTCTGTGGCCCTAAACAGAGGACCCAGTTCAGCTGTGCCTGGACTTCTGACCTGCAGAAACATGAGAAAATTGATGTGTGTTGTTTAAAGCTGTTAAATTTGTAATAATTTGTTATACAGCAATTGATGACTAGTACAGTCTTTATCCTCATTTTAGAAAAGTATGCAATCTATATATATAATACATGTTAATAAAAACCTCAGTATAGAAATATTTAGAGTAAAAAGTCACAGTCCTTCTCTCTGTGTCCTCTTTATCCCACTTTCGAGTGGTAATCACCATTAGCAATTTTGTGCATATCGTTTTACAATAGACATCCACACCTATATAATTAAGAAATTACAGGCCGGGCACAGTGGCTTATGCCTGTAATCCCAGCACTTTGGGAGGCCAAGCAGGCGGATCACAAGGTCAGGAGTTCGAGACCAGTTTGGCCAATATGGTAAAACCCTGTCTCTGCTAAAAATACAAAAAATTAGCTGGGCATGGTGGTGGGTACCTGTAGTCCCAGCTACTTGGGAGGCCGAGGCAGGAGAATCGCTTGAACCCGGGAGGCAGAGGATGCAGTGAGCTGAGATTGCACCACTGCACTCCAGCCTGGGTGACAGAGTGAGACTCTGTCTCAGAAAAAAAAAAAAAAAAAGAAATTACAGTTGACTCATGTTGTACATGCTGTTCTGAGACTTGCTCTTTTTTTTTTACTCAGCTGTGTCTTAAACCTGTATCATGTGGACTTTTAAATTATAGATAATCCATAATGTGGATATACTATAATTTAACCTGTCTCTTCTGCTTTTAATTTTTGATTGTTATAAAGAATGCCTGAGTTAACATCCTAGTAATCCATCATCATGCACCTTATTTAAAAATGCACCGAGGGTTTGTTTTAATCAGATATTATACGATGACAGACGTAGAGACAAGTTGCCTTTGAAAGAAGAGTTCATTTCTCACAGTTTCCAAGAGGAGGAGGCATGCCACACCGTGCAGACCACGTGGAGAAGCACAAGGGTTGGTCAGGAGGCAGAAGGAGCAAGGAGAAGCATGGATGAGAGCCTTTTTGTACAGTGGTGGGATGTTCCCTATTAGACAGAAAGTGAAACACCAATGTTGGGGTTTGTAGTTGGAGGGTTTGTAATATAATTTCCAAGTGCCCACAAAAAGACAGGGATGGTAAGGATGTGAACAACTTTGACTGTTAGTTTGGTCCATGATTTCAAGATGCCAAATTATCAATTAGAATATCAAGAATGATTATTATATGCCTGCATGTGTTTTGGGCTATTATGGATTCCTAGATGAGAAATTGCTTTGTTGGTGGGGTTATTAGTTGGTTCAACATCTTGTGCAACGGTTAAAAAAAAAATATATATATATATACACACACACACACATATACGTATATATGTATATATGTGTGTGTATATATACACACACATATATATAGGTTATTATGGCAAGGTCTAATAGGATAAAGTTAAGAAGTACATAAACTATAGGAAGCTTCCATTTGCGTTTGTGTATATGTGTTTTAGAGGCTGTATGGATACATATGTGTTCGTGTGCAGGGAATCTTTCTGGGTACCACACATGAAACTGTTAAAGGTGGTTAGCTTTAGGGATTGGGACTATTTTGGAGTGTACATTTAAAAACATTCTTGTAAAAAAAAATGTGTCTATGGTATTTTTAATAATCACACTCTTCTATTTTGATAGATACTGTCCAGTGCCCTCCGAAATATCTTGTTAAAATGTTTGTGCATACACATTGCAAATTAATAAATTTGTATAACGAATATATACACATTTAAACATAAAAAATTTTCTAGTAAATAAATGTGGATTCTACTTGTATTTCTAATTTGTGAAAGCAGAGGCCAAGTGAGGCAAGTCATACCATTTGTGGATCTCCTACTGCATGCTAGGTACTGTTCTGGAAATCTTTTCCAAGTCATCTGATTGAATCCTCTCTACAGTCCAGTGAGGTTGACATAATTGCCCTTTTGTATTTATAGACGAGATAACAGCTTCAGGAAAGTCCAGTGACTTTTCCAGTGATGGATCCAATATTGGAATGCAGGGCCTTATGATTTCACACCCATGTTCTTTCTAGTGTATCATATAGGCATAAGTACTTTATGCTGCAAATATGGAAATTTCAGTTTTATATGTTTTTTTCCATTTGTACTGCGTCAGCAATCCTGGGCAGCTATACCTTTGTTTTTGGTTATTTCTAGGTTGAGCTGAAAGAAAGCAGTTTGCCTTTGTTCACATTCCACTTCTGACACTTGGCAACCGTCTGTCCTCAGGCAAGTTACTTAATTTCTCTAAACCCCAGTTTCATCATTTGTAAATGGAGATAGTGGTAGTACTAACTTCGGGGTTAGTACTACCACTGTCTCCATTTACAAATGGAGTTGTAAGGACAAAGTGAAATAAGGCGTGTAGAGCCCTTGACAGAGGGCCTGTTAAGTGTTAGCTGCGGCTACCACCATCGTCACTGGTATGGTGATTGTTATTGTAATAGTTCATCAGGGCCTTGCTTGTTAGATTGTTTGACCATTCTTTTGCTTCTCTAATTACTAATCCTCCCAAAGGGTATTATCTTAAAGTCTGTTGGTCATTAATTATTTTCAGTTACTAAAATTCATTTTGTATTCCCTGAGAAAAATAAATTATGACTCTGCAGAAAGGTTATGATTGTAAGTATGAATCCTGCACAATATCAAAATAAAGAATGGTAATTGTATTTTAAAAGAGGCTTTATAGGAATCTTTAAACAATATAACAGGCCTCTTTTTCAAGGATAGAAGGAACACAGAGTGGCTGGCCTCATTGTTTACATTTTTTCATGCCATATATTTGAAGCTGCCTAAGTAACTGTTTTTTTTTTTTTTTTTTTTTTTTGAGATGGAGTCTTGCTCTGTCACCCAGGCTGCAGTGCAGTGGCACGATCTCGGCTCACTGCAACCTCAGTCTCCCGGGTTCAAGCGATTCTTCTGCCTCAGCCTCCTGAGTAGCTGGGATTACAGGCATGTGCCACCATGCCTGGCTAATTTTTTTTTTGTATTTTTAGTAGAACGAGGTTTCATCATGCTGGCCAGGCTGGTCTCGAACTCCTGACCTCAGGTGATCCCCCTCCCTCGGCCTCCCAAAGGGCTGGGATTACAGGTGTGAGCCACTGGGCTCAGCCGGTAACTAATATTTTGATTTTAGTTCACATCATCTATATACTCTTCATGCTTTATCTCAAAGACAGAACACAAAAGTAATAGGTTGTATTCTTGCTTTACAATTCTGTGAAAAATGTTTTGAAGCTTCTTGTTAATGGCTTGCAATTATTTTATGTCTTTTCAGTGAAGTATGTGTGGTCTGGTAGCTTATCACCAAAGTGCAGTTAGGTTCTGGGATAGGGAAAGATGTAAAAAAAATGATTTAATAGCACTTATTATTTTTACTGAAAACTTTGATTAAAAGTTAGGGTAGGGTGAAGAGGAGTAATGTTAAATAAACCCTGACCTTTAAACACTGCTTTACAGTGGAAGAAATACGTTGCTTCTGCTTATTTGAGAGGAATTTATTGATGAAAAAGAAGGCATTTAATTAGATTTCTTTAGGTGCTGTTTTATTAGGAGCCTACACCAGATTGCTTAGGGTTTCTAGGAGAGTGCAAATAATTATTATTAACTACCTACTATTTTTATTTTTACCATATCAGATTTAGGCTAATTTTATATAAATTATATATATCTTTTAACTCATGTTGGGTCATCTAAATAATACATGTGTTCATACCTATAAGAAAGAACTTGGAGAATGATTATCCTATTTTAAATGATTATAGAGGACTATAGTTTTTACATCTTTGCTTTAATGAGATTTTGCCATGGGTTATTTGATGCTAGATTTTAGTTTGGAATGAAGATTCTAATTATGGTCCTGCCCTTATGGAAAATGTGACTTGCTTTATAATGATCCTGTTCATGATGTGGTTTTCCAGGAATGCATTGTGGCAAAAAGCTGGGATTCTGTATGTCTTACCCCAATATAGCTAACGTTTCATTTTGTGTGTGCAGTTTAATAACATGGCCAGCAGATGGTGATCAAGTATAATGAAAACCCACTTGTGGTTGAAGAAGTTAATCTATGTGAGCAAACATTTTTCACTTTAAAAATATTGATTTAATTTTTTAGTCTGGGCATACAAAAGAATCTTTTTACTTTGTTAAACTCCATTTTTATATGTAAATGATACTATACTAACATTATAAATTGCTCCTCCTGAAATTCTTGGATAATTTATCAGGGAGCCAATCAATACCTTTCCTTCTTAGTAAAACCTTCTTAAATATTACCTGCCAAAAGCACATTCATTTTATTTGTGAATAACCCTGATGTTTGGGCAAATATGTGTTCTACAGCAGTACTGTTAAATAGAACTTTCTGATGGTAATGTTCTATAGGCGGCACTGTCCAATATGGTCGCCACCAGTAAACGTGACTATTGAACACTTGAAATGTGGCTGGTGTGATTGAAGAACTGAATTTCTAATTTTAATTAACTTAAATAGCCACATGTGATTAGGGGCTACTGTGCTGGGCAGAACAGTACCAGATCTGAATCTTCTGCTTGGCCATTGGAAAACCTGACTGACCAGATGGAGAGCTGGTGGCCAGTTCTCTGTCTCGGGGATGTGGGTTGGGGATGGGGACTAGAGCTTGGGTGCTGGTGCATAGAAACTGGCTCTGCCACATGGGAGACCTTTCTTCTGTACTTACTTGCATTTCATGGGCAGCTCCCTTTTTTGGTGATGATCACCCATGGTCAACATCTAGTTGCTCTTCTCTTGGTCAATTTCTGCTGTCAGAGGAGCTCCTACTAACAAAAAAGAAACTGTTTATAAATACACACACACACACACACACACACACACACACACACACACACACACATATGTGTATATTTTTACTGAAAACTTTCATTAAAAGTTAAGGTAGGGTGAAGAGGAGTAATGTTAAATAAACCCTGACCTTTAAACACTGCTTTACAGTGGAAGAAACACATTGCTTCTGCTTATTTGAGAGGAATTTACTGATGAAAAAGAAGGCATACTGAAAAGACATAAAATAATTCCAAGCCATTAACAAGAAGCTTCAAAACATTTTTCACAGAATTGTAAGGCAAGATGGAATTTCACTTTGTCACCCAGGCTGGAGTGCAATGGCACAATCTCGGCTCACCACAGCCTCTGCCTTCCGGGTTCAAGCAATTCTCTGCCTCAGCCTCCTGAGTAGCTGGGATTACAGGTGCCTGCCACCACGCCCCATTAATTTTTGTAGTTTTAGTAGAGACGGGGCTTTTCCGTCTTGGCCAGGCTGGTCTTGAACTCCTGACGTCGTGATCCATCTGCCTCGGCCTCCCGAAGTGCTGGGATTACAGGCTTGAGCTACCATGCCGGCCATTTTTTTTTTTTTTTTTGAGATGGAGTTTTGCACTGTCACCCAGGCTGGAGTGCAGTGGCGTGATCTCAGCTCCCTGCAACCTCTGCCTCCCCGGTTCAAGTGATTCTCCTGCCCCAGCCTCCCGAGTAGCTGGGATTACAGGTGCCTGCCACCACGCCTGGCTAATTTTTGTATTTTTGGTAGAGATGGGGTCTCACTATGTTGGCCAGGGTAGGCCCTAACTCTTGACCTCAAATGGTCCTCCTGCCTTGGCCTCCCAAAGTGCTGGGATTACAGGTGTGAGCCACTGTGCCTGGCCAAATCTGACTAATTTGACAATCTTTTATACAATGGACACTTGCTGATAGACACTTAACCTTGTACTTTAGAAATAGGACTGCTACATAAATGAGAAGTGAAAACTGCTTCTTAGAGTACTCAATAAAATATAACATTTCACACATATAAAACCACTTAGTTACTCATTAATTTTCAACATTAATGTGCTAATTAAGTGTCACTCTTAGGTATTTACTAAGATGAGGCCAAGTGGCAACTATTTGTAACTGGGATGGAGCAGCTTTGAAAAGCTTTTTTCTCCCCCAGTAAATGAGCTTTCTGACAATTCAGTCACATTTCTCTCTTTCTTTCTTTTAATGAGTGAGGCTTTGTAATAACATCTTTTAATTTCGCAAACAAGTTTCTGTTTGTCAGGTAATATTGAACAGTTTGGGTTGCCCTTTTTAATAAACAATAATGGATAACAGCTTATAAGTATATTTTGACATTTAATTTTAATGAAATTTAAATACTGAGTGTTCTAAGTCAGAGATATATTAATAAACAATGATTTAAATGTACGATTTTTTAAATTTGTTTTTTAAGTTTTAAAATCAAGTGCGCCATTTTAAAGTAAGTAGTTGGAAATACGAAGTCTTAAAGTGTTTTTGGATCTGTGCTCACCTTTTTCTAGTTTTGTTAAGCATCTCCTTTTTTTCATTTAGTTTTCTTTTTCTTTCTAATAAAGTTCTTTTTGAAAAATTAAAATAAGTATGTTGTGGCTCATTGGAAGTTATTTTCATTTTTTAATTTTCAGCATTTGATACTTTACTGGATTATTAATTGTTATTTATTTTTATGTTTCATAAGTATATTTAGTAATATACCCAAAGAAGACTGTTCTGCAGATGGTATATAACAATATTACCTGCTGCTCAGATAAATGAAAAGACAGGAAATCAGAAGTTCTCATTTTGGTTTTCTGATAATTTATAATTCAGTAGTTGTATTACTCTTAAAATATTTTACAGCTGTGAAACATAGCATGCATACAAAAAATGTGTATAGTGCACAGGTACAGTTTAAAGAGCCACTAGAAGATAAACATTTCTATGCTTTCAACCTAGCCAGTAAATAGTATATTACAGTTCTCCAGAAGACCGCTGGGTACCCTTCTCCGATTGCCTCTTCTTCCCTTTGCTTGAGAGGAAATTACTGTCCTATGTTTCGTGTTAATCAGTTATTTACCTCTCTCTTTATTTTGAATTTCATATAAGTAGAATCATACTGTATATATTATTTTGAGACTTGCTCCTTTCACTCATCATATTTTTCAGATTTATCCATGTTAATAAATATAGCTAGAGTTCATTCTTTGTCTTTTGGTAAACTGTTAAAATCAAAATACAACACACATGCAACAAGACACATCAAAGTGTAAAGCTTGATGAAGTTTTACAAAATGTATATATCCATGAAATCTCTTTCCAGGTCAAGATAGAGAATATAGCCACCTCCCCAGAAACTCTTTCTTGCTCTCTCCCAGTCATTTATCACCTCTTGAAGAAGGAACCACTATTCTGTATTATGTTACCATAGATTCGTTTTCATTGTTTCTGATTCATAAAGCATGTTCCCTTTTGTTTCTGTCTTCTTTTGCTCAACATTATGTTGTGAGATTGATCCATGTTGTTGCATTTAGCAATGGATTTTTAAAATTATTGTATGAATATATCACAATTTATATATCCATTGTACTGTGGTTGGACTTTTGGTTTTTGATATTACAAGTGATTCTACTGTGAATACTCTTTTACGTGTCTCTTAGTACACAAGTATACACATTTTTTTGAGTGTTGACTTAGAAGTGTAATCATAGTAGACACTGCTATAAAGTTTCTCAAAGTGGCTGTACCAGTTTACATTTCCACTAGCAAGAATGAAAGTTCCCGTGGCTCTCCATCCTTGCTGAAACTCGGTTTGTAAGTTTTTTGTAATTTTAGCAATTATGGTATGGCAGATGTATAGTTTGAATTTGCATTTTCCCTCATGACTAATGATATCAAGATCTTTTTTAAAGTTTATTGACCATTTGGATATCCTCTTATGTGAAGTTTCTGGTTGAGTCTTTGATCTTTTTTAAGTATGAAAAAAAGGTTTGTCTGTCTTTTCACTGTTGATTTGTCTTTGTATATTCTGGATACTAATTCTTTGTTGAATACATGTATTGCAAATATCTTTTTTCATTCTGTGGCTTGCATTTTCACTTTCACTGGTGTCTTTGTCCATTTCGTGCTGCCGTAAGAGAATACCTCAGATTGGGTGATTTATAATGAACAGAATTTATTGACTCACAGTTCTGTATCTGATTTTTTAAAAAATTATACTTTAAGTTTTTTTTACAGTGTAATGCCATATGTATTTACTTATTTTTAAATTCTTACAGAGTTTTTATATTTTTTTTAATATACTTTAAGTTCTAGGATACATGTGTAGAACGTGCAGGTTTGTTACATAGGTGTACACATGCCATGGTGGTTTGCTGCCCCCATCAACCCGTCATCCACATGAGGTATTTCTCCTAATGCTATCCCTCCCCTAGCCCCCAACCCCCCGACAGGCCCCGGTGTGTGATATTCCCCTCCCTGTGTCCATGTGTTCTCATGTTCAGCTCCCACTTATGAGTGAGAATGTGCGGTGTTTGGTTTTCTGTTCCTGTGTTAGTTTGCTAAGAATGATGGTTTCCAGCTTCATCCATGTCCCTGCAAAGGACATGAACTCATCCTTTTTTATGGCTGCATAGTATTCCATGGTGTATATGTGGCACATTTTCTTTATCTGGTCTATTATTGATGGGCATTTGGGTGGGTTCCAATTCTTTGCTATTGTGAACAGTGCAGAAATAAACATATGTGTGCATGTGTCTTTATAGTAGAATGATTTATAACCCTTTGGGTATATACCCAGTAATGAGATACTGGGTCAAATGGTATTTCTGGTTCTAGATCCTTGAGGAATTTCCACACTGTCTTCCACAATGGTTGAACTAATTTACACTCCCACCAACAGTGTAAAAGCATTCCTGTTTCTCCACATCCTCTCCAGCATCTGTTGTTTCTTGACTTTTTTTTTTTTTTTTGAGACGGAGTCTCACTCTGTCGCGCAGGCTGGAGTGCAGTGGCGCAATCTCGGCTCACTGCAAGCTCCGCCTCCCGGGTTCATGCCATTCTCCTGCCTCAGCCTCTCCGAGTAGCTGGGACTACAGGCGCCTGCCACCACGCCCGGCTAATTTGTTGTATTTTTAGTAGAGACGGGGTTTCACTGTGGTCTCGATCTCCTGAGCTCGTGATCCGTCCGCCTCGGCCTCCCAAAGTGCTGGGATTACAAGCGTGAGCCACTGCGCCCGGCCTGTTTCTTGACTTTTTAGTGATTGCCATTCTAACTGGTGTGAGATGGTATCTCATTGTGGTTTTGATTTGCATTTCTCTAATAACCAGTGATGATGAGCTTTTTTTCGTATGTTTGTTTGGCCGCATAAATGTCTTCTTTTGAGAAGTGTCTGTTCATATCGTTTGCCCACTTTTTGATGGTTTTTTTTTTCTTGTAAATTTCTTTAAGTTCCTTGTGGATTCTGGATATTAGTCCTGTGACAGATGGATAGATTGCAACCATTTTCTCCCATTGTGTAGGTTGTCTGTTCACTCTTATGATAGCTTCTCTTGCTGGGCAGAAGCTCTTTAGTTTAATTAGATCCCATTTGTCAATTTTGGCTTTTGTTTCCATTGCTTTTGGTGTTTTAATCATGAAGTCTTTGCCCATGCCTATGTCCTGAATGATATTGCCTAGGTTTTCTTCTAGGGTTTTTATGGTTTTAGGTCTTATGTTTAAATCTTTAATCTATCTTGAGTTAATTTTTGTATAAGATGTAAGGAAGGGGTCCAGTTTCAATTTTCTGCATATGGCTAGCCAATTTTCCCAACACCATTTAATAAGTAGGAAATCCTTTCCCCATTGCTTGTTTTTGTCAGATTTGTCAAAGATCAGATGGTTGTAGATGTGTGGTGTTATTTCTGAGGCCTCTGTTCTGTTCCATTGGTTTATGTATCTGTTTTGGTACCAGTACCATGCTGTTTTGGTTACTGTAGCCTTGTAGTATAGTTTGAAGTTAGGTAGCATGATGCCTCCAGCTTTGTTCTTTTTGCTTAGGACTGTCTTGGCTATGTGGGCTCTTTTTTGGTTCCATATGAAATTTAAAGTAGTTTTTTCTAATTCTGTGAAGAAAGTCAATGGTAGCTTGATGGGGATAGCATTGAATCTATAAATTACTTTGGGTAGTATGACCATTTTCACTATATTGATTCCTCCTATCCATGAGCATGGACGACTGTTTTTCCATTTGTTTGTGTCCTCTCTGATTTTCTTGAGCAGTGGTTTATAGTTCTCCTCGAAGAGTTCCCTCTGATTCCTTATAAGTTGCATTCCTAGGTATTTTATTCTCTTTGTAGCAATTGTGAATGGGAATTCACTCATGATTTGGCTGTTTGTCTATTATTGGTATACAGTAATGCATGTGATTTTTGCACACTGATGTTTGTATCCTGAGACTTTGCTGAAGTTGCTTATCAGCTTAAGGAGATTTTGGGCTGAGACGATGGGGTTTTCTAAATATACAATCATGTCATCTGCATACAGAGACTATTTGACTTTCCCTCTTTCTATTTGAATACGCTTTATTTCTTTCTCTTGCCTGATTGCCCTGACCAGAACTTCCAATACTATGTTGAATAGGAGTGGTGAGAGTCTTGTGCCGGTTTTCAAAGGGAATGCTTCCAGCTTTTGCCTATTCAGTATGATATTGGCTGTGGGTTTGTCATAAATAGCTCTTAATATTTTGAGATACATTCCATCAATACCTAGTTTATTGAGAGTTTTTAGCATGAAGGGCCGTTGAATTTTATTGAAGGCCTTTTCTGCATCTATTGAGATAATCATGTGATTTTTGTCATTGGTTCTATTTATGTGATGGATTACGTTTATTGATTTGCATATGTTGAACCAGCCTTGCATCCCAGTGATGAAGCTGACTTGATCGTGGTGAATAAGCTTTTTGATGTGCTGTTGGATTCGGTTTGCCAGTATTTTATTGAGGATTTTTGCATTGATGTTCATCAGGGATAGTGGCCTGAGATTTTTTTTGGTTGTGTCTCTGCCAGGTTTTGGAATCAGCATAATGCTGGCCTCGTAAAATGAGTTAGGGAGGAGTCCCTCTTTTTCTATTGTTTGGAGTAGTTTCAGAAGGAATGGTAACAGCTCCTCTTTGCACCTATGGTAGAATTCGGCTGTGAATCCATCTGGTCCTGGGCTTTTTTTAGTTGGTAGGCTATTAATTACTGCCTCAATTTCAGAACTTGTTACTGGTCTATTCAGGGATTTGACTTCTTCCTGGTTTAGTCTTGGGAGGGTGTATGTGTCCAGGAATTTATCCATTTCTTCTAGATCTTCTAGTTTATTTGCATAGAGGCGTTTATAGTATTCTCTGATGGTAGTTTGTATTTCTGTGTAATCAGTGGTGATATCCCCTTTATCATTTTTTATCGTGTCTATTTGATTCTCCTCTTTTCTTCTTTATTAGTCTGGCTAGTGGTCTATCTATTTTGTTAATCTTTTCAAAAAACCAGCTCCTGGATTCATTGATTTTTTTGAAGGGTTTTTTGTGTCTCTTTCTCTTTCAGTTCTGCTCTGATCTTAGTTATTTCTTGTCTTCTGCTAGCTTTTGATTTTGTTTGCTCTTGCTTCTCTAGTTCTTTTAATTGTGATGTTAGGGTGTCAATTCTGGATCTTTCCCACTTTCTCCTGTGGGCATTTGGTGCTATAAATTTCCCTCTAAACACTGCTTTAGCTGTGTCCCAGAGAATCTGGTACATTGTGTGTTTGTTCTCATTGGTTTCAAAGAACGTCTTTCTTTCTTTTTTTTTTTTTTTTTTTTTTTTGAGATGGAGTCTTGCTCAGTCGCCTAGGCTGGAGTGCAGTGGCACGATCTCGGCTCACTGCAAGGTCCACCTCCCGGGTTCACGCCAGTCTCCTGCCTCAGCCTCCCGAGTAGCTGGGACTACAGGCACCCACCACAACGCCCAGCTAATTTTTTGTATTTTTAGTAGAGACGGGGTTTCACTGTGTTAGCCAGGATGATCTTGATCTCCTTACCTCATGATCTGCCCGCCTCGGCCTCCCAAAGTGCTGGGATTACAGGCGTGAGCTACCGCGCCTGGCCAAGAACATGTTTATTTCTACCTTAATTTTGTTATTTACCCAGTAGTCATTCAAGAGCAGGTTGTTCAGTTTGCATGTAGTTGGGCAGTTTTGAGTGAGTTTCTTAATCCTGAGTTCTAATTTGATTGTGCTGTGGTCTGAGAGACTGTTTGTTATGATTTCTGTTCTTTTGCATTTGCTGAGGAGTGTTTTACTTCCAATTATGTGGACGATTTTAGAATAAGTGCGATGTGGTGCCGAGAAGAATGTATATTCTGTTGCTTTGGGGTGGAGAGTTCTGTAGATGTCTATTAGGTCCATTTGGTCCAGAGCTGAGTGCAAGTCCTGAATATCTTTGTTAATTTTCTGTCTTGTTGATCTGGCTAATATTGACAGTGGGGTGTTAAAGTCTCCCACTATTATTGTGTGGGAGTCTAAGTCTCTTTATAGGTCTCTAAAAACTATGAACCTGGGTGCTCCTGTATTGGGTGCATATATACTTCTGATACTTAGCTCTTCTTATTGCATAATCCCTTTACTAGTATGTAATGCCCTTCTTTGTCTTTTTTGATTTTTGTTGCTTTAAAGTCTGTTTTATCAGAGACTAGGATTGCAACCCCTGCTTTTTTTTTGCTTTCCATTTGCTTGGTAAATATTCCTCCATCTCTTTATTTTGAGCCTATTTGTGTCTTTGCATGTGAGATGGATCTCCTGAATATAGCACACTGATGGGTCTTGACTCTTTATCCAGTTTCCCAGTCCGTGTCTTTTAATTGGGGCATTTAGTCCATTTACATTTAAGGTTAATATTTTTATGTGTGAAATTGATCCTGTCATTATGATGCTAGCTGGTTATTTTGCCCGTTAGTTGATGCAGTTCCTTCATAGTGTCGATGGTTTTTACAATTTGGTATGTTTTTGCAGTGGCTGATACTGGTTTTTCCTTTCCATATTTAGTGCTGCCTTCAGGAGCTCTTGTAAGGCAGGCCTGGTGGTGACAAAATCTCTCAACATTTGCTCGTCTGTAAAGGATTGTATTTCTCCTTCACTTATGAAGCTTAGTTTGGCTGGATATGAAATTCTGGATTGAAAATTCTTTTCTTTAAGAATGTTGAATATTGGCCCCCACTCTCTTCTGGCTTGTAGGGTTTCTGCCAAGAAATCTGCTGTTAGTCTGATGGGCTTCCCTTTGTGGGTAACGTGACCTTTCTCTCTGGCTGCCCTTAACATTTTTTCCTTCATTGCAACCTTGGTGAATCTGACAATTGTGTGTCTTGGGGTTGCTGTTCTTGAGGAGGGTCTTTGTAGTGCTATCTGTATTTCCTGAATTTGAATGTTGGTTTGTCTTGCCAGGTTGGGGAAGTTCACCTGGATAATATCCCGAAGAGTGTTTTCCAACTTGGTTCCATTCTCCCCGTCACTTTCAGGTACACCAATCAGACATAAATTTGGTCTTTTCAGATAGTCCCATATTTCTTGGAGACTTTGTTCCTTTTCATTCTTTTTCTCTAATCTTGTCTTCACACTTAATTTCATTAAGTTGATCTTCAATCTCTGATATCCTTTCTTCCGCTTGATTGATTTGGCTGTTGATACTTGTGTATGCTTCACGAAGTTCTTGTGCTGTGTTTTTCTGCTCCATCAGGTCATTTATGTTCTTCTCTAAACTGGTTATTCTAGTTAGCAATTCCTCTAACCTTTTTTCAAGGTTCTTAGCTTCCTTGCATTGGGTTAGAACATGCTCCTTTAGCTCAGAGGAGTTTGTTATTACCCACCTTCTGAAGCCTACTTCTGTAAATTCGTCAAACTCATTCTCCGTCCAGCTTCGTTCCCTTGCTGGCGAGGAGTTGTGATCCTTTGGAGGAGAAGAGGTGTTCTGGTTTTTGGAATTTTTAGCCTTTTTGTGGTGGTTTTTCCTCATCTCATGGCTTTATCTACCTTTGGTCTTTAATGTTGGTGACCTTCAGATGAGGTTTCCTTTTTGTTGATGTTGATGCTATTCCTTTCTGTTTGTTAGTTTTCCTTCTAATAGTCAGGGCCCTCTGCTGCAGGTCGGCTGGAGTTTTCTGGAGGTCCACTCCAGACCCTGTTTGCCTGGGTATCGCCAGTGGAGGCTGCAGAACAGCAAAGATTGCTGTCTGTTCCTTCCTCTGGAAGCTTTGTCCCAGAGGGGCATCCGTCAGATGCCAATTGGAGCTCTCCTGTATGAGGTTTCTGTCGACCCCTGCTGGGAGGTATCTCCCAGTCAGGAGGCATGGGAGTCAGGGACCCACTTGAGGAGGCAGCATGTCCCTTAGCAGAGCTCAAACACTGTGCTGGGAGATCCACTGCTCTCTTCAGAGCCAGCAGGCAGAAAGGTTTAAGTCTGCTGGAGCTGTGCCCACAGCTGCCCCTTCCCCCAGGTGCTCTGTCCCAGGGAGATGGGAGTTTTATCTATAAGCCCCTGACTGGGGCTGCTGCCTTTCTTTCAGAGATGCCCTGCCCAGAGAGGAGGAATCTAGAGAGGCAGTCTGGTTACATCGACTTTGCTGACCTGCAGTGGGCTTTGCCCAGTTCAAACTTCCCCATTGTGAGGCGAAAACCGGCTACTCAAGCCTCAGTAATGGCGGACGCCTCTCCCCCAACCAAGCTCGAGCATCCCAGGTCGACTTCAGACTGCTGTGCTGGCAGTGAGAATTTCAAGCCAGTGGATCTTAGCTTGTTGGGCTCTGTGGGGGTGGGATCCACTGAACTAGACCACTTGGCTCCCTGGCTTCAGCCCCCTTTGCAGGGGAGTGAACGGTTCTGTCTCGCTGGCATTCCAGGTGCCACTAGGGTATGAAAAAAAAACCTTCAGCAGCTATCTCGGTGTCTGCCCAAACAGCCACCCAGTTTTGTGCTTGAAACCCAGGACCCTCGTGGTGTAGGCACCTGAGGGAATCTCCGGGTCTGTGGGTTGTGAAGACCATAGGAAAAGTCTAGTAACTGGGCCAGAATGCACTGTCCCTCACAGCACAATCCCTCACGGCTTCTGTTGGCTAGGGGAGGGAGTTCCTCGACCCCTTACACTTCCTGTGTGAGGCATCACCCCACCCTGCTTTGGCTCGCCCTCTGTGGGCTGCACCCACTGTCTAACCAGTCCCAGTGAGATTAGCCGGGTACCTCAGTTGGAAATGCAGAAATCAGCCGCCTTCTGCATTGATTTCACTGGGAGCTGCTGACTGGAGCTGTTTCTATTCGGCCCTGACTCACAGTTCTGGAGGCTCAGAAATCCAGTATCAAGGTACTGGCATCTGATGAGGACCTTCTTGTTGTATCATCCTATGGCAGAAAGTGAGAAGAGAAAGAAAGAGAGAGGGAGGGAGGGAGAAAGAGAAGTGGGCCTAACTAGCCCTTCTATAACTAATCCACTTTGGCAATAATTATTTATGAGAGCAAAGCCTTCATGGCCTAACCACCTCTTAAAGGTCATACCTTTTAATATTGTTATAATGGCAGTTAAATTTAAACATGAGTTTTGGAGCAGACAAACCATAGCAACTGGTATCTTCTGTTGAATGTTATTAATTTTAATATAGTTCTGTCAGTTGACTCTGTTGTTGTGTTTTTTGTTTCCTGTTTGAGATTTCTTACCTCGCCTGTTACAAGATCAGAGAGTACTCATCTATGCTATTTTCTAGAAGCTTCTTATTTTACCTTTCTCATTTAGGTATGTGGTACATCTGGAATTGATTTTTATGTATGAAGTGAGGTAGGGGTCATGGCTAATTCCCTCTATCACAATGGATATGTGTTTGATCTAGCATTATTTTTATTTTTATTTTATTTTTTCTAGACAAAGTCTCGCTCTGTCGCCTAGACTGGAGTGCAGTGGCGCAATCTTGGCTCACTGCAGCCTCTGCCTCCCGGGCTTGAGTGATTGTCCTGCCTCAGCCTTCTGAGTAGCTGAGCTTACAGGCTCCCGCCACCACGCTTAGCTAATTTTTATATTTTTAGTAGAGACAGGGTTTCACCATGTTAACCAGGCTAGTCGTGAACTCCTGACCTCAAGTGATCCACCCATCTTGGCTTTCCAAAGTGCTTAAAGATTAACGACATGAGCCACCGTGCCCAGCCTAGCGTTATTTTTAAATGTCATTCACACTGCTGTAGTTGGCCCCCCCCTTTTTTTTTTTTTTTTGAGACGGAGTCTCACTCTGTCGCTAGGCTAGAGTGCAGTGGCGTGATCTTGGCTTACTGCAACCTCCGCCTCCTATGTTCAAGAGATTCTCCTGCCTCAGCCTCCTGAGTAGCTGGGATTATAGGCATGCACCACCACGCCTGTCTAATTTTTGTATTTTTTTTTTTTTTAGTAGAGATGGGGTTTCATTCTGTTGGTCAGACTGGTCTCGAACTCCTGACCTCAAGCAATCCACCCACCTCTGCCTCCCAAAGTGCTGGGATTACGGGTGTGAGCCACCATGCCCAGCCCTTGGCACCATTTTTGTAAACCAGGAGATCTTGTTTGTGTAGGTTTTTTCTGGTTTCTAGTTTCTTTCATTGGCCTGTTTATCTATGTGCTAATACTACACTGCCTTAATATTGTAGCTTTAAAATAAATCTTGATATTTTATAGTGTAGTGTAGGTCCTTCTTTTTCTTCCTCAAGATTGCCTTGGCTGTTCTTGGTTCTTTGCATTTCCATATACATTTCAGGATTAGCTCACCAGTTTTTACTTGCATATAAATGTGATGTGTGCATGTGTACGTGCCTACTGAGATATTTTATTATGAATGCATTGAATCTATAGATAAATTAGGAGGAATTGATATCTTTATAATATGGAGTTATACCCAGAGCCCCAGGCAAGCGGTTATCTTTTTTTTGGCCTTTTCTATGAATTTCATGGGTAATATGTAGTCCTATGTATCTAGTTTTTCCACTTACAATATTGTTTTTGAAGTTCATATTGTTTCTTGTATCAGTAGTTCATTCCTTCTTGTTTCTGAGTGGTATTTCATTGATGAGTATACCACATTTTGTTTATCCGTTCACTAGTTAATGGATATTTGGATTGTTTTCAGTATTTGGCTATTATGAATGTTGCTGTTTTGGACGTTCATTGCAAATTTTTATTTGAACGTATGTTTTTCATTTCTTTTGGACAGATATCTAAGAGTGGGTTGTGTGGTAAATTTATTTTTAACTTAAAAAATCATCAAACTCTTTTCCAAACTGGCTGTTCCATTTTATATCCCCATTACCAATATTCCAGTCTCTTCACATGAGTATTCTCGTCTTTTCACACCCTCATCAGCTCTTGGTATTGTCAGTGGCTTTGATTTTGTCCATTTTAGTTGGTATGCAGTGGTATCTCATTGTGGTTTTAATTTGCATTCCCCCAGTGACTGATGACACTGAGCATCTTATCATGTGCTTATTGGGTATTTGTATATCTTCTTTGAAGAAATGTCTGTTCTAATAGTTATCTGCTCCTAACACACCCAACATACAATGGGCCAAGCAGAGGATAACCTCTACAGACATTTCTAAAAAGTCACTAGTTCATAACAATTCTGAAATCCAGATAGGCAAGTAGTAGAATTTTCTTAGTTAAGTCATTCTTAAGTTTTGTAGAGGCCCTCTTGTTTGATTGAGGGGATCTGTCAGGCATACTCTTAATCTTTTTAAGGGATCTGTGGATGAATGCATAGTACTCTGAGATACACCATCTTTTATCTTTTCGATCTTCACAAAATATTTTACATTTATACCGTTGGCTTTATATCTATGCAGTGTCCAAAGTTTGCTTGGACTTTCTTAATTTAGGATATTTTGCCATCTAGAGAGGCCGAGAATTTTTAAAACCATGAAGTCTTAGTTCCATTTTCTTTAACTTTCCTTGACTCAGTTTTACTCTACTCTTGCACCTAAGAGCAACAGCACTTAAAGCAATAGCAAATACTTTGTAAATCTTCTTAGCTATATTACTCACTTAGTTCATCAAGCATATTTTCTAATTTTCATGTTACTGAAGATGATGGTGTAGCTTTCTATCTCTAGGTAAAAAGGATCCCCTTCTTCCCATTTCCAATAACAGGTTTCTTACTTCCTCTTGAGCCCCACTGGCAATATCCTCAAATTCCAAATTCCTACTGATGACCTCTTCAAATCAACTTTTCTTTAGCACACTACACACAAAGATGTTTCCATATTCTTGGGCTGTACTTCACTTTCAGATACCAAAATCTGTATTATCTATAATACAGATATCTGCAGTTATCTATTACATGTCTTTCTAGCTATATGTTTTTAATTATATGCTTAGTATTTGTTCTAAGTATGTGCTAGGCAACATCTAAGAGAAATTGCATTACAAATTACTCCAAATCTTAGCAGCTTAAAGCAACGTTTATTTTTTAATTTTTTTAATTTTTTTCTCATGGACATGGCTTAGCTGGGTTTTCTGGCTTAGGTTCTCCTATAAGGTTGCAAACAAAGTATTGACTGGGGTTGTGGTCCCAACTGAAGTCTAGATTGGGGGAGAATCCACTTCTATTCTCACTAATATGGTTAATAGGATTCAGGTCCTTGCAGGAGTATTGCTCTGAGGGCCTCAGTCTTTGCTGGCTGTCATCCAAAAGTCTCTCTCAGTTTTTTCCTATTCGGGCCTCTCTATAGGATAGCCTACAGCATGGCAGCTGGCTTCCATCGAAGTGAACAAGTAAGAGAGCAAGAGAGAGGTAAGCATGATGGAAGCTAGAATCTTTTTGTAAGCTAATCTTGGAAATGATAGCTTATCACTTTTGTCGGATTCTGTTTATTAAAAGCAAGTTTCTAGGTCCAGACTATACTCAAGGGAAAGGACATATCACATGGGCATGCATACCAGGAGTTGGGGAAAATTGGGAGCCATCTTAGATGTTGCCTAGCGCATACTTAGAACAAATACTAAGCATATAATGAAAAGACATATAGCTAGGTATAGCTAGAAAGATGTGTAACTAGAAGGATTAAAATGGAATAATATAAAATATTCAGTGAACATAAAAGAAGGCAGGGAAGGAAAAATGAGGAGCAAAGAAGAGCTGTGACAAAACAATAGCAAAATGACAGACTAAATAGAACCATAAATAATTACATTAAATATAAATGAACTTAACACTGGAAGCCAAAGACAATGATTTTTAGATTGGATAAAAAAAGCAAGAGCCAACTTTATATTATTTATAAGACATATACTTTAAATACAAAGATAAATAGGTTGAAAGTAAAAGGATGCGAAGAGATGTATCATGGAAACAAGCATGAAAAAGCTGGAATGGCTATACTGAATATCAGATAAAATAGACTTCACAATAAGGAAAAATTATAAGACAAATAGTCATTTTGTAATGGTAAAGAGTCTATTCATAAGCATGATATAATGATTATAAATGTGTATTTAGCAAACAAAAGAGCTTCAAAAATACATGAAGCAAAAACTAATAGTGCCAAAGGGAAAAACAGACAAATGCGTAAACATTATTGCATTTATTCCTTTTCTTGGGAATTGAAGGAGCAACCTGACCAAAAAATCAAAAAGGATGTAGAAGATTTGAGGAATACTCTGAACTACCACAGCCTAATTGACATTTATAAAATACCCCATCCAATAACTGTAGAATGCACATACCCCAGTGTGGGGAACTTCAATACGCCGGATAGAACAAATGACAGAAGGTTAATAAATAGAGGACTTGAACAGTTCAGTAGACCAGCTGAACCTAACAGATATGTAAAGAACACTCCAGTGGCTGGGTGCGGTGGCTCATGCCTATAATCCCGGCAGTTTGGGAGGCTGAGGCAAGCAGACCGCTTGAGGTCAGGAATTCAAGACCAGCCTGGCCAACATGATGAAACGCCGTCTCTACTAGGGGTATTGTATTGTATTTTGTATTGTAAAAATACAAAAAAAATTAGTTGGGCATGGTGGCACATGTCTGTAGTCCCATCTACTTGGGAGGCTGAGTCACAAGAGTTGCTGGAGCCTGGGAGGTGGAGCTTGCAGTGAGCCAAGATTGTGCCACTGCACTCCAGCCTGGGTGACACGGTGAGACTCCATCTTAAAAGAAAAAAAAAAAAAAAAGAATGCCGGGCGCAGTGGTTCATGCCTGTAATCCCAGCACTTTGGGAGGCCGAGGCAGGCGGATCATGAGGTCAGGAGATCGAGACCATCCTGGCTAACCGGGTGAAACCTTGTCTCTACTAAAAAAAAAAAAAAAAAAAAAAAAAAAATTAACTGGACATGATAGCATGCGCCTGTAGTCCCAGCTACTCGGGAGGCTGAGGCAGGAGAATCACTTAAACCCGGGAGGCTGAGGTTGCAGTGAGCTGAGATCGCGCTACTGTACTCCAGCCTAGAAGACAGAGTGAGACTCCATCTCAAAAAAAAAAACAAAAAACAAAAACAAAAAAACAAACAAACTAAATTTACACCTTAAGGAACTGGAAAAAGAACAAACTAAACTTACTAAAGCTAACAAACGGAAGGAAATAATAACATATGAAACAGAAAAACAGTAGAGAAAATGAAACTACGAGTTGGGTTTTTGAAAAGATCAGCAAAATAAGCAAACTTTTAACTACATGGAATAAGAAAAAAAAGCAAGACTCATTAACTAAAATCAGAAATTTAACACAAAGAAAAAGGGTTGTAAGAGAGGACTATGAGCAACCATATGTCAATACATTTGATAATGTAGGTGAAATGGACAAATTTTTCACAACACATGACCTACCAAAACTAAATTGTGAAGAATAGAATATCTGAACAGACCTTTAGTAAGCAGATTGAATCAGTAATCAAAAATCTCTCAACAGACAACAAACTCGGGACCAGGTGGCTTCACTGGTGAATTTACCAAACGTTTAAAGAGAATTAATGCCAATCCTTCTTCAAACTTTTCAAAAACATTGAAGAGGAAACACTTATAAATTTATCACGTGAGGCCAGCATTAAGTTGATACTAAAACTAGACAAAGGTGGTACAAGGAAAGTATAGGCCAATATCCTGACAAATATTTGCTGCAAAGGCCTCAGGAAAATACTTGTAAACTGAATTCAACAGCACATTAAAGGTTTACACATCATGACCAAATGGGATTTATTCGTAACTTGCAAGAATGGTTCCACATATGAAAATCAGTAAATGTGATATACTACATTAGCATTAACAGAATCAAAGGAGAAAATCCTCACACAGTCATCTTAATTGATATAGAAAAATCTTTTCACAAAGTTTAACTCCCTTTTTTGATAAGAAGAAACTTAAATTGGGAAGATAAGGAAATTACCTCAGCACAATAAACACCATCTATTTAAAGCCTATAGACATATTCTTCTTATAGTGAAAGACTGAAAGCTTTTCTTCTAAGATCAGGAACAAAGAAAGGATGCTGTCTTTTGTCTTGTGTATTCAACATAGCACTGGAGGTCCCAGCCAGGCAATTCGCAAGAAAAAGAAAAAAAGTCATCCAAAACGAAAAGGAAGAAGGAAAATTATCTTTGTTCACAGACATAATCTTATATGTAGAAAACCCTAAGGATTTCACAAAAGCTGTTAGAACTAACAAATGGATTTAGCTTAGTTGCAGGATACAAAATCAGTGCAAAAAATTAATTAAATTTTTATATGCTAACAATGAACAATCTGAAAAGCAAATTAAGAGAATAATCTCATTTACAATAGCATCAAAAAGAATAAATTACTTAGGAATAAGCCTCAGGAGGTGAAGGACTTGTACACTGAGAACTACAAAACCTTGATGAAAGAATCTAAAAGGACACCAATGAATGAAAAACATCCTGTATTCATGGATTGGAAGACTTAATATTATTAGGCTGTTAATACTACCCAAGATGATCTACAGATGCAATACAGTCTCTGTCAAAATTCCAACAGTGTATTTTTTTTCAGAAATAGAAAAATGCATCTGATATGGTTAGGTTGTATCCCCACCCAAATCTTACCTTGAATTATAGCTCCCATAATTCTCACATGTTGTGGGAGGGCCTCAGTGGGAGATAATTGAATCATGGCTGTTTCCTCCATACTGTTCTTGTGGTAGTAAATAAGTCTCACGAGATCTGATGGTTTTATAAGGGGAAACCCTTTCTCTTGATTCTCATTTTCTCTTGCTGCCACCATGTAAGAAGTGCCTTTTGCCTTCTGCCATGATTGTGAGGCCTCTCCAGCCATGTGAAACTGAGTCCATTAAACCTATTTTTCTCCCCAGTCTGGGTATGTCTTTATCAGCAGTGTGAAAATGGACTAATACAGTATCCTGAAGTTCATATGGAATCACTTGGGACATTGAGTAGCTAAAACAAATTTAGAAGAAAAACAAAGATGGAGGTCTTACACTTCCTGATTTGGAAACTTGCTGCAAAGCCACTATTATCAAAACAGTGTGGTACTGGCATAAAGACAAATATATAGACCAATGGAACACAATAGCCCAGAAATAAACCCTGACATATATGGTCACATAATTTTCGATAAGGGTGCTATGACCATTCAGTGGTAAAAGGACAGTCATTTCCACAAATGGTGTTGGGAAAAAAGGATATCCAAATGCAATAGAATTAAGTTGGACTCTCACTTTACATCATATATAAATTAACTAAAAATGGATCAAAAACCTAAACATAAGAGCTATAATAGGGAAACATAGGGAAAAGCTTTATGACATTGGTCTTGGCAGTGATTTCTTTTTTGGATATGAGACCAAATATACAGACGCATAAAAAAATAGATACATTGAACTACATCAAAATTGAAAACTATGTACATCAAAATTAAAAACTGTACATCAAAGGACATAATCAACTGAGTGAAAAAGCAGTCAATGGAATGGAAGAATATATTTGCAAAGCATATATTTGAAAAGGGGTTAATATCCAGAATATATAAAGAACTCATCTCAACAACAATAAAAAAAACTAGATTAAAAGATGGGCAAAGTACTTGAATAGACGTATCCCAAAGATAATATAAAAATGGCCAGGCTGGGCGTGGTGGCTCACGCTTGTAATCCCAGCACTTTGGGAGGCCGAGGCGGGTGGATCACGAGGTCAGGAGATCGAGACCATCCTGGCTAACACGGTGAAACCCCGTCTCTACTAAAAATACAAAAAATTAGCCGGGCGAGGTAGCGGGCTCCTGTAGCCCCAGCTACGCGGGAGGCTGAGGCAGGAGAATGGTGTGAACCCCGGGGGGCGGAGCCTGCAGTGAGCCGAGATTGCGCCACTGCACTCCAGCCTGGGTGAAAGAGCGAGACTCCTTCTCAAAAAAAAAAAAAAAAAAAAAAAAAAAAGGCCAATAAACACAAGAAAAGTTGCTCAACATCACTAACCATAGGGAAATAAAAATCAAAACTATGATGAGATGTTACCTTACATCCGTCAGGATGGCTACTATGAAAAAAATGTGTTGGTGAGAATGTGGAGAAATTGGAACCCTGTGCACTGTTGGTAAGAATGTAAAATGGTACAGCTGCTGTTGGAAATGACATGGTAGTCCTCAAAAAATTAAAAATAGAATTACATTTTCGAGCATTCCCACTTCTGGGAATTCTTTTTACATCCAAAAGAATTGAAAGCTGGGTCTTGAAGATATATTTGCATATTCATGTTCATAGCAGCATTATTTGCAATAGTCAGGAGGTAGAAGCAACATAAATGTCTATCTACAGATGAATAGATTAGCAAAATGTGGTACATTTAGAATGAATAATATTCAGCCCTAAAAAGGAAGAAAGTCTTGTCACATGGGACAACATGGATAAATCTTGAAGACAGTATGCTAAGTGAATAAACCAGTCACAAAAAGACAAATACTGTTTAACTTATATGAGGTCTCTAAAGTTGTCAAATTCATAGAAACGGAAAGTAGAATGGTGGTTATAGGGGCAGTGGGAAGCAGGGAATAGGGAGTTATTGTTTAATGACTGTAGAGTTTCAGTTTTTCAGTTGAAATCTGGAGACAGATGGTGGAGATTATTGCACAACAATGTGAATATACTTAATACCGCTAAACTGTATGCTTAAAAATGATTAAGACTGTAAATTTTGTGTTATATGTATTTTACCACAATTGATAATAAAATATTTTAAAAAGAAGATATAATAATATCAGGAATGAAAGAAGGGACTTGACACAGATCCTACAGATGTTAAGAAGATAAGAGAATGTTATAAATCACTTTATACCAGTGACATTGTTGATGAAATAGACACACTGCTTGAAAGACACAAAAACTAAATACTGACTCAAGAAATGAGAAATCTGAATAGCTCTATATATACCAAAGAAATTGAATTCATAATTAACTACCTCACAAATCTCTTAAGCCCAGATGGTATCACTGGTGAATTCTTTAAGGCTTTTATGGAAGAAATTTTATCAATCTTCCCTGAGTTTTTTTTTCCTACATGAAATAGAGAAGGAGGGAATGCTTCCCAAGTCATTTTGTTAGGTCAGTATTACTCTGCTTCCAAAAGAAGACAAAGACCGTACAAGAACAGAAACCTACCTAGCAGCATTCCCTTATCAACATAGATTTTAAAATTCTTAATTATCAAATCAGATCTATTAATAGATGGAGAGAATATTCTGAATAATTTGAGATTAACATTTGAAGATTTATGTATTTCGTCATAGTTTTACAAATATAATCATCTCATTAGATACAGAAAAAGCATATAACAAGATGCAACACTCATCCATGATAAAAACTCTCAGCAAATTAGGAATAGAAGGGAACTTCCTCAGCCTGATTCATTATCCATGAGAAATGAAAGCAATTATAGAAAAGAAAAGAAAGTTAGGGGACTTCACTTTCCTGATTTTTAGGCTTAAAATCAAGCTGTAGTAATGAAGACAGTAGTATTGGTGAAAAGATAGATAGATTTATAGAATAGAATAGAAATTCCAGAAGTGAGCCCTCATATACATGGCCATTTGATTTTCCACAAAGATGGCAGTGGAATTGAGGGAAGGAAGGTCTTTTTATCAAATTTATAAATTTATAAATTTTTAATAAATTTTTATAAATTTATCAAATTTTTATAATTTTTTATAAATTTTTCAATTTTAATAAATTTTTATAAATTTTTCAATTTTAATAAATTTTTATAAATTTATCAAATTTTTATAAATTTTTATAAACTTATCAAATTTTTATAAATTTGTATAAATTTTTATAAGTATATCAAATTTTTATAAATTTGTATAAATTTTTATAAGTATATCAAATTTTTATAAATTTGTATAAATTTTTATAAGTTTATCAAATTTTTATAAATTTTTATAAATTTATCAAATTATGCTGTAAGAACTGAATATCCACTGGGGAAAAACTGAAATGAGTTATAGGCCTAAATGAAAATGCTGAAAGTATAGAGTTTCTAGAAGAAAACAGAAAATCTCTGTGACGTTGGAATAGGCAAAGATTTCTAAAATAAGATATAAAAAAACACAATGAAGAAAAAATTTACAAACTGAACTATCAAAACTTTTTTTTAAAAAGGCACCATTTGGAAAATTATCTGGCAGGGTACAGAATGGGAGAAAAATTTTCATCACATATATCTGATAAAGGACTTGTGGCTAGAATACATAAAGGATTCTTACAACTTAAGGGAGCACACAATCCAGTTAATGTGCAAAAGAGTTTATAGACACTTCACAAGAGAAAATATGTAAATGGCTAGTATACATACATGAAAAGATGGCCAACAGCATTATCAGGGAAATGCAAATTATAAAGCACAGTGTGATACCACTGCATACCCATTAGAATGGCTAAAATTATAAAGACTGAGAAAACCAAGTATGGTGGTGAGGTGATGAAGCTGAAAGTCTCATACACTGTTGATGAGAGTATAATATTGTACAACCACTCTGGAAAACAGTTTGGCTATTTCTTATAAATTTTAAGATAACTTATCATGTGACCCAGCAATTCTATTCCTAGATACTTGGTAAAGAGAAATGAAAACATATGTCCACATAAATACTTGAATGTTCATAGCAGCTTTATTCGCAATAACCCAAATGGGTAAACAATCTAAATGTCCATCAACACATGAATAGAAAAGCAAATTATGGTTTATGTATATAATGGAATACTACAAAGCAATAATGAACTTTTTTTTTTTTTTGAGATGGAGCCTTGCTGTTGCTCACACTGGAGTGCAGTGGTGTGATTTCAGCTCACTGCAACCTCCACCTCCTGGGTTCAAGCAATTCTCCTGCCTCAGCCTCTGGAGTAGCTGAGACTACAAGTGTGCAGCACCATGCCCGGCTAAATTTTGTATTTTTAGTAGAGATGGGGTTTCATCATGTTGGCCAGGCTGGTCCTGAACTCTTGACCTCAGGTGATCGCCTGCCTTGGCCTCCCAAAGTGCTGGGATTACAGGTATGAGCCACCGCACCTGGCCAATAATAAACTTTTGATATGTGCAACAACATGGAGAAATCTCAGAAATATTCTTGGCCAGGTCAAGCCATACATAAACATGTACATACTGTTTAATTTCATACATATGAGACTCTTGAAAATACTGCTTGTCTGGAATTGGAGGAAGAGGTAAGTTGACTCTTACCTCTCAGGCTCAAAGAATTTCTGGGTGTGATGGAAATAATATGTATATTGTGGTGGTTACATGTACTTTTGTCAAAACTCATCAAACTGCATTTTACAAGGATATGGTTTTATTGTATGCAAGCTATACCTCAGTAAACAATAAAAATCAGGTACAGGTGTGGCTGAGTCTTCCATTGTGTGGCTTCTTTCAGCCTGAACCTGTGAACTAAAGGAAGACATTATTCTTTCCCACACACCTGCACAGCCAACAATGGTGAGAGAGGGACCGGAGAACTGCAGTAAACTTTCCCATTCAAAGAGCAGAGAAATGGGAGGCAGATTGCAATGATAGTTTATAGCAGTTCTGAAATCTAGCCAGGCATTTGTTGCCCGTTTCATGATAGATCTTAGTGCTGCGTCTTGGGAGTGGTTCTTCATGGCTGTTTGCTCTGTTTTTCATGATCTTGGCTCTTCCCTCTGAGCTATCTTTCTGTTACCATAAGAAATAATTTGCTTTCACCTGAATAGTTTTTTCAGCCTGCTTTCTGTTTGTATGAATTCAGGGAACCAAATGCATATTTTCATCTTGAACTCTTTCAAATGAAGCTATAATTCCTTTAAAAATTTTGCAGCTTTCTGTGTATCAAATTGTAATCCATTCCATTAGACAAACACCATATTCACAAATTTCTTTGAGACAGACTTTCTCTGTTTTGGTCCAGGAATCAGGATGCTGTGGTACAACACCCTTATGATTCTTAGAATCCCTCTTATCTGTCAGAGAGCTTCTAAGAGGTACAACATGGAAACGTTTAGAAGCCTTTTTGTTTTCCTTTTTTCAGGCATTGCCCAAATCTTTCTGAGGTCTTAACCAAGTGTTTAAAGATGTGTCCTTGAAATTTTGATCCTGAGTCCATATTTTACTGGCAAAACCTTGGATTTGATCTTTGCCCTTGGATTGTTTCTTCCTTCAGAGCTTTTACTAGTGGAAGAAGCTGAGAATGAAAAATAATTTGCTTTTACCATCTTATATTTCCTATGTTGGACATATGAATATATCTCTGGACCCTGCTTGAAATCTGAGCCTTGTCTTCTCTACTTCATTTCTCTTGATTTCTTCTGTTTCATACACAGCTAAAATAATCCATTTGGCAACAAAAATCAAATAAAATACCTAGGAATAAATTTAACCAAAGATGTAAAAGATCTATACACTGAAAACTATAAAACATCAATGAAAAAAACTGAAATGGAAAGATATCCTGTGCTTATGGATTGGAAGAATTAATATTGTTAAAATGTCCATACACAAAGCAATCTACAAATTCAATGCAATCCCTATCAAAACTCCAATGGCTTTTTTCACAGCAATAAAAAATCCGAAAATTCGTATGGAATCACAAAAGACCCCAAATAGCCAAAGCAATCTTGAGCAAGAAGAACAAAGCTGGAGAAATGATGCTTCCTGATTTCAAAATGTATTACAAATCTATGGTAATTGAAACAGTATAATACTGGCATAAAGACAGACATATAGACCAATGGAACAAAATAAAGAGCCCAGAAATAAACCCACGCATTTACAGTCAACTGATCTTTCACAAAGGTGCCAAGAACACACAATGGTTAATGGATAATCACTTCAATAAATGGTGTTAGGAAAACCGGAAGTCCACATGCAGAAAAAGAAAATTTGGCCCTCATCTTGCACCATACACAAAAATCAACTAGAAATGGATTAAAGACTTAAACATAAGATCTGAAGCTGTAAACGACTAGAAGAAAACACACGGGGAAAACTTCTTGACATTGGTCTAGGCAATAATTTCTTAGATATAACCCCAAAACACAGGCAACTAAAGCAAAGATAGACAAATGGGATTTTATCAACTTAAAAATCTCCTGCACAGCAAACAATCAACAGAGTGAAGAGACAAGCTACAGAATCAGATAAAATATTTGCAAGCCACATATGTGATAATAGGTTAATATTCAATCTATATGAAGTACTCAACTGCCCCAAAACAACCCAATTTTAAAATGGGCAAAGAACTTGAATACACGTTTCTCCAAAGTGGACATACGATATATAACATGTTCAACATCACGAATCATCAGCAAAATGCAAATCGAAACCACATGAGATATCACTCACACCTGTTAGAATGACTGTTATCAAAAAAAAGTTATCAAGTGTTGTCCAGGATTTGGAGAAAAGGGAATCTTTGTCCACTCTTGGTAGGAGCATAAATTGATATAGCAGTTATGAAAAACAGTATGGAAGTTCCTCAAAAAATCAAAAATAGAACTACCTTATGATTCAGCAAATCCCTCTTCTGGGTATAAAGCTAAAGAAAATGAAATCAGGATCTCAAAAAGCTGTCTGTACTCCTGTGTTCACTGCAGCATTATTCACAATAGTCAGGATGTGGAAACAACCTATATGTTCATCTACAAATGAATGGATTAACAAAATATGGTATATACATAAAACAGAATATTATTCAACATTAATAAAATGAAATGCTATCATATGTGACAAGATAGATGAAGCTGGAGGACTTTTGCTGAGTTAAATAGCCAATCACAATAGAATAAATACTATACAGTAGTCAAACTTATAGAAGAGGAGAGTAGAATGGTAGCTGCCAGGGGCTTACAGACGGGGAAAATGGGGAGTTGCTGTTCAATGCATATAAAATTTCAGCTACAGAAAATGAAAACGTTCTAGAAGTCTGCTGCACAACACTGATTATAGCTGCAATACTGTGCTGTACACTTAAAATCTGAAGTAGATCTCATGTTGCGTATTTTTACCACAATAAATAAAAAAACTTTTAAAAAGGGAAATTTCTAAAATGTTTATTTAATTTTTGTTTTCAATATGATTCAAGCAGACATTTCATATGTGAAAAGGGGATGAACAGTCTGATGATAAAAATGTGCTTACAATTGAAAAACATGATTACTAAATCTGAAAATCACGATGGAAACAGAAAACAGCAGATTAAATATTACAGAAAATCAAATCAGTGAATTAGAAAACCAGCTCAAAAAGTTCTCTGAGAAAACAAAAGAAAAAAATAAAAACATGGCTATAACTAATGGAAGTGTAAGAGATGAAGAATATAGATTCAAAATCCCCAATACAGAGATAATATGTATTCCAAGAGGAAATAGAAACTGGAGAAGCAATAAAGAAATAGTACTCACAATGCTCATCAAGATTATATGGAAAAGAGCCTTAAAGAATGAACTTAGGGCTGGGCATGGTGGCTCACACCTGTAATTCCAGCACTTTGGGAGGCTGAGGTGGGCAGATCACTTGAGGTCAGGAGTTTGAGACCAGCCTGACCAACATCGTGAAACCCCAACTCTACTAAAAATAAAAATAAAAAAAAATTAGCCAGCCACTCGGGGAGGCAGGAGACTTGCTTGAACCCAGGAGGTGGAGGTTACAGTGAGCCAAGATTGCACCATTGCACCCCAGCCTGGGCAACAAGAGCAAAAATAACAGTAAATGGGATTGCTCTCTTGATTTCTTTTAGGATAATTCATTGTTAGTGTAAAGAAGTGCTACCGATTTTTGTATGTTGGTTTTGTATCCTGAAATTTTACTGAATTCATTTATTAGTTTAAATAGTTATTTAATGCAGTCTTTAGGGGTTTCTGCATATACGATTATGTCATCTGCAAATAGAAACCATTTTCCTTTTTACTTTCTGATTTGGATGCCTTTTTCTTGCCTGACTACTCTGGCTAGGACTGCTGTACTATTTAATAGGTGGTGACAGTGAGCCTTCTTGCCTTGTTCTTGATCTTAGAGAAAAAGCTTTTTTTAGCTTTTCACTCTTCGAGTATTATGCTAGGTATGGGCTTTGTCATATATGCATTTTATTATTTTGATGTACATTCCTTCTGTACTGAATTTATTGAGTTTTTATCATAAAAGAATGTTGAATTTTGTTATACTCTTTCTGCATCGATCCAAATGATCATACAATCTCTATTCTTCATTCTGTTAATGTGGGGTATCACATTTATTGTTTAGCATATATTGTACCATCCTGGCATCTTAGGGATAAATCCCACTCGATTATGGTGTATGATTCTTTTAATGTGCCATGGAATTCAGTTTGCTAGTATTTTGTTGAGGATTTTTGCATCTATGTTCTTCAGGTATATTGGCTTGTAATTTTCCTTTATTGTAGTGTCTTTGTCTGGTTTTGGTATCAGGGTAATGCTGGCTTTGTAAAATGAATTTGGGAGTATTCCCTCTTCTTCAGGGTTTTGAATGGGTTTGAGGAGGATTGGCATTACTTCTCAAATGTTTGGTAGAATTCACCAGTGAAGTCATCTGGTTCTGGGCTTTTCTTGGTTGGGAGATTTTTAATTACTGATTCAGTTTCCTTACTAATTATTGGTCTGTTCATATTTCTGTTCTTCATGATTCAATCTTGGTAAGTTTTGCATTTCAAGTAATTTGCTCATCTCATCTGGGTTATCCAATACATTGGCATACTGTTGCTCTTAGTACTTTCTTACAGTTCTTTTCAGTACTTTTTTGTTTTTCTCTTGAGATAGGTTCTCACTCTGTCACCTGGGCTGGAGCACAGTGGTGCAATCACTGCTCACTGCAGCCTTGACCTCTTGGGCTGAAGCAATCCTACCTCATCCTCCCAAGTAGCTGGGACCTCAGGTGTGTGCCACCACATCCAGCTAATTTTTATTATTATTATTTTTTGTAGAAATGAGGCTCACTATGTTGCTGAGGCTGCTCATGTACTACTGGGCTCCAGCAGTCCTCCTGCCTCAGCCTCCCAAAGTGTTGGGATTACAGGCATGAGCCACTGCACCCAGTCATTCTTTTTATTTCTGTTAAATTGAGTGTAATGTCTTATCTTTCATTTCTGATTTTAGTTGTTCAGTCTTCTCTCCTTTTTTCTTATTCTGTGTAGCCAAAGGTTTTTCAATTTTGTTGATCATTTCAGTAAATCAACTCTTAGTTTCATTTTCTCTGTTGTTTTTCTATTTTCTGTTTTATCCCTGCCCTAATCCTTACTATTAATATTTACTTCCTTCTGCTGGCTTTGAGTTTAGTTTGTTCTTTTTTTAGTTCCTTAAGGTGTACATCTAGGTTGTTAGAGTTTTTTTCTTTTTTAATATAAGCTTTTACAGTTGTAAATTTTCCTCTTAGCACTGCTTTCACTGAAACCTACACATTTTGGTATGTTGTGTTTTTGTTTTCATTTGTCTCAAGATATTTTCTAATTTCCTTTATTTTGCTTTCTGATTTGACTCGTTGATTGATGAGAATTTGTTGTTTCATTTTCACACATTTGTGGACTTAATAAATCATTTTGGGCTGGGCGTGGTGGCTCAAGCCTGTAATCCCAGCACTTTGGGAGGCCGAGGCGGGTGGATCATGAGGTCAGGAGATTGAGACCATCCTGGCTAACACGGTGAAACCTCGTCTCTACTAAAAATACAAAAAATTAGCTAGGTGCGGTGGCGGGCGCCTGTAGTCCCAGCTACTCGGGAGGCCGAGGCAGGAGAATGGCGTGAACCCAGGAGGCATAGTTTGCAGTGAGCCGAGATTGCGCCACTGCACTCCAGCCTAGTGATAGAGCCAGACTCCGTCTCAAAAAAAAAAAAAAGTCATTTTGTTAATTGCTTTCTGACTGTTATATAGTTCCTTTGTTCATTTCTTCCTTATATTTCCTTGTGATCTGATGATTTGTTTGTTGTTGTTGTGGTTTGCTTTGATTTTTTAAAAATATTTTGTGTACCTACTATATTTAAAGAATTTGTGTTACCATAAGGCTTACATAAATCATCTTATAGTTGTAACAACCTATTTTAAGCTGATAACTTCGATTGCATTAAAAAATTCAATACTTTTACTCACTCACACACTTTGTTATTAATGTCCCAGTTTTCACCTTTTAATATGCTGTATTCATTAACAAATTATTTTGTGGTATGAAACCATCCAAGTTGTCCCATAAAATGGATGTTTATGGTTTTTTTGAATAAACATAGACGTTAACCCACCCAGTCTTAACACTGGAGAAACTTAACGGTTGTCTTATTTGAGTTCCTTTCTCTGGAAACCAACCGTCACGTATTCAAGATAGTATCAAGGAACTGAAACTTACCAAATCACTGCATCTAGACAATGTTATGCCAGACCCCTCACCTATCATGATTGCCTAACCAACCATCTGCTTCCTGTTGACGAACTCCGCTTCCTTACCACTCCCTAATTCCTGTTTTCCCACAGGTAGTTAACATTTCTTCCCTCTATATAAACTAATTTTAGTTGGGCGAGGAGATGGATTTGATACTGATCTCCCATATCCTTGGCTTCAGTGCCCAAATAAAGCCTTCTTCCCTAGCAGTACTCATTGTTTCATTGATTGGCTTTCTGTGCAGTGAGCAGTGGGACCTAGACTGGACTCCTTGTGTTTCGGTAACAGTTATAGTTATTTTTAAGATTTTCATCTTTTCATTTTTATGTTGAAGTTGAAAATGATTTATGCACCACTATTATATCAATAGAGTAATCTGTATTTTATATATAATTACTTTTATCAGTGAGTTTCATATTTTCATGTGTTTTCATGCCACTAACTAGTGTCCTTTCATTTCAATTTGAAGAACTCCCTTTAGAATTTCTTTTAAGTCAAGTGTAGTGGTGATGAACTCCTTCAACTTTTGTTTGTCTGGGACTGTATCTCTCTTTCATTTTTAAAGGACAGATTTGCATGGTATATAATAATATCCTTGACTGGCAGTTTTTCTCTTTTAGTACTTTGAATATATCATCCCATTCTCTCCTGGCCTATAAGTTTCTGTTGAAAAATCCTTTTACAGTTTTATGAGTCTCCTTTGTATGTAGTGAGTTGCTTTTCTCTTTTTGATTTCAAAATTCTTTGTCTTTGACTTTTGGCAATTTGATTATAATGTGTCCTTGTGTAGATCTCCTTACATTCAACCTACCTGGGATTCTTTGAGCTTCATAAATCTGGATGTCCATTTTTCTCCTTAGATTAGTTCTTTAAATAAGCTTACTGCTTTTCTCTCTCTTCTCTTTCTCTGACTTTAGTAATATGTAAATTGGCCTGCTTGATAGTGTCTCATAAGTTTCTTATGTCTTTTAAAAACATTTTTGCTCTGTGGAATCTATAATTTCAAATGTCCTGTCTTTGAGTTTACTGATTCTTTCTTGTACTTGATCAAGGCTGCTGTTGAGGCCCTTTAGTTAAATTTTTAGTTCAGTTATTGTATTCTTCAGCCTTCAAATTTTTCTTTTTAAAAATATTTTGTTTGTTAAAATACTCATTTTGTTTATGCATAATTTATCCTAAGCTTATTGAATATTTTGATTATGGTTATTTTTAATTCTTACCAGCTAATCCATTTACCTTCATTTCTTTGGGGTTGGTTTCTGAAGATTTATTTTGTTACTTTCTTTGGGCCATTTTTCATTTTCCTTGACCCTTTGTATTAATGTCTGCATATTTGAAAAACAGCCACTTCTTCCAGTCTTTATGGATTGGCTTTGTACAGGGGCAGACCTTCAGGAATCGGCCTGAGTAGAGATTCTGGAGTCCTCATAAACTTTTTCTGTGGATATGTCTTCTCTGGACTTCGGTGTGTAAATTTCTAAATAGTGGGATTTGCTGGTTTCTGTTTTTAGGAGATCATAATCTCTTGTTCCTTCTTATTCTGTGTCTTGTACTATGGGCCTTCTGGAGCTAGTAGCACACTGGCTCAATCCTTTTTTGGTTATTACTTGCTTTTTTATTTTCAGCTGCCCCTAGGCACTTAGTTTATGCTGCATCCCACCAGTGCTTCAAGACAGATGAGACAGAAACAAGTTCCTTGGGCAGTCCCCCAAGAGTCTGAATGTTGGATATATGCTTTAGTCTTCTCTTTCCCTCCCCAGGGAGAAGCTGTGGACCATGAGTTTTTCTAATTGTGTCATGCTGAGCCAGGGGTAGGAGCTCTGACTGTGAGTGCTTACTAGTCCAAACCACCACCTTTGTTCTTAGTGGTCCCCAGGCATTTAGAGAATACTAGTCCTGTGAGCACTTGCAGAATCCTGTCCCTTAGGCAGCCCCTTCCAGAAGCCAGAATGTTGGACAGATGCTTCAGCTTTTTCCTTCCCCAGGGAGAGGTTGGGACTGGGAGTTTCCACCAGCTATTTCTGAGCTGGTGGGAGGGGCTATGGTCAGTTACTGCATACTAGTCCAAACCGGAGGCTTTGTTCTCAGCAGTTCCCAACCTGGGACCTTTTCCTGTCAGAGCTAAGATACAGGCAAGACAGCAACAAGTCCCTTAAGTAACCTTGCTTATGGCGCAAGAGGATTCCACAAATTTTACTAGTGGCTTCAGTGTGGTTGGTTTCATGCTTGCCTGGGGTACAGGAACCTCTCATCTGGTCTCTGGATGTCTCACAAAGGGAATTTTGGTCCATGTATTGTTGTTGAATTTATGTGTCCATTGAGAGAAGGAGAGTCTTGCTGACATCACCCCCTAAAGTAATTTTCTTTTACAGGAGGGCATTTGATTGGTCTTCCTTTAGGCTTTATATCTTTATATATATATATATATATATATGTATATATATATATATATACATATATATATAAAATATCATTCCTTATTTCTTTATCTGTACAAGGATAAGTTTATATTTTTCTAGTATTAAGAATCAGCATTGATACTTTGAGAGTGTTTGTGAATTCCTGTTGAAATATTTTCTCATTAGCAAAAAGTGAAAGGGAAAATTTATATTCTCCTAGTTTTATGGCTTAAGAGTAAAGGGCATGTCAGGGAATGTTACAAATGTACTGAATTTTTTCTTTCCATGTTGGTTTTGGCATCCTGAAATTAATTGAGGCACAATACCGCTTTTCTGCTTGACACAAGTACCATATTATGAGCTCACTGTGATCAGGTCCCCTGTACCAGTCGTAGGTTGTCCTTATAAGCACCAGGAGTTGCTGTTCTGTGTGGCGTGTGGCACTTGTTATTCATAAAAAGGCTTTTAAGGTTGAACTTTTCTCCCACTTTCTATTTTCACTGTTCACCTAGACCACCAGCGCCATCACTGAATTTCAGCCTTTGTACTTACTTAGAGTTTAAGTTGTTTCCAGCTGGAGACAGTCTTATGGCAGAAAATGAAACTTCTGTACCTAATGTCCTGTTTTTCTTGTGCCAGCCAGATTTTAACAATGATACCGACCTTCTCCTTCAGTTGACTCAAATGCGTTCACAAGAAGCTGGCTTCCACAATGCCTCTCCATTACTTGGCCTTCATTGGTGCACGTATTAGGGGTAACATAATAAGTTTAGTTAATAGTAATGGACATGTTGAATTGGAAGTAGGGCTATTCAATTTGTATTTGTAATGGGTTTGGAGGCCAAGAGAGAAATTTGGACTACAGATGTAGATTTTGTAAGCAAAACTTATTATTTGAAAAACTAATACATTGGATCATCCAGAGAAAGCATGTAAAATTAAAATAAATTAGACACAGAACTCTGGGATCACAGCATGTATGGATGGGCAAAGAAAGCTAGTGAAGGTTATTGTGAAGGGGATCTCTGAATGATAGGATGAGAACCATGGAAAAATGGTTTTTGTTTGTTCGTTTGTTTTTAGACAGGGTCTCACTCTGTCACCCAGGCTAGAGTGCAGTGGAACAGTCACAGCTCACTGTAGCCTCAACCTCCTGCAGGCCTCAAGTGATCCTCCTACCTCAGCCTCCCAAGTAGCTGGGACCACAGGCATGTACCACCACGCCCGACTGACTACTTTTTGTCACATGTTGCCCAGGCTGGTCTCAAACTCCTGAGTTTAAGCAATAGGCTGACCTTGGCCTCCCAAAGTGCTGGGATTACAGTTGTGAGCTACTGCACCTGGCCAGAGAATGGTTTTATGGAGCCATTGAATTCAGCATCTTTAAACTACTGTCTCTAATGTTTTAGTGACATCAACTAAATTAAGGACAGATTATGACTCATTTGCTTGAGTGTCTAGGAGACTGTTGATGACCTTAGTTATAGCACTTTTGGGATGAATGCAAGTCATATTGTAGTTGATTGAAAAATATATGACAAGTTAGAGCATGGATGCAATAACATTTCTGAAAATTTATTGTGAGGGTAAAGAGTTTGGTACAGAAGGACAGCTACAAGTGAATCAAGAGGGTGTGTTGTTTTATGTATGCAACCCTGTGCAATAAATAGATAAATATTTCAGGCTCCTTTTTAAATTAGTATTTTTTTATGAGAAGAATTTTAGTATTAAGCATTTTTCAATTTTTAAGTATAGATCTTTTTATGATTATTTAATCTATTCTTAAAGAAGAATAGGCCACTGCTTAGTATGACATATAAGGTTACCTCTCCTCATAGAGTTTTAAATGCTTATATCAGCTGATGCACATTGACTGGTATAATTATACTCAAAATATTAACTTTGCCCATTTTTCTCATTTGCTTTTAACTATTTGGATGTTTATGATACTGAATAGGGGTATAAAAAATAAGCAGCTCTCTTTAAAACAGCTTTTTCAGCCATTTTACGTTACTTATTAACTAGTCTAAGGAATGTTATTCTATCAGTTTTAGTTACAAAATACATTCATTTTAATATTGTCTTTTGAATTAATATTCTGTCTTTTGGAAATACTTAGCATAGGTCACAGTTTGTGAAGGAAATCCTGATATGGTTTGTGGTTGAATGTTAGTGACTTTAATTCGTTGTATAATGGTTATTTTCCATTTAATGTATCTTGAAGCAGTTGTTCAGAGAATAGGTGTTCATAATCATGGAACTTTCATTGAAGTGGTTTGAATAAAATCATATAAGAGAGACTCCAGGCTAAAGGAGGCCATTTAAGAATGTATTTTACATGATATTTATATTAGAGTCTTTTTGATGAAGTCGATTTAAACTTGTTTCCTACTTACTCTGCATTTCACATTTTACCTAAATTAACATGGTGTGTTTTTAAATAGAAGACTTTGATATATCTGTGGTTTCTGACATGCTTTCAAATTAATTAAAACTTTAAACTACATGAAGGTTTTGTTATTTTATATATTTTAAGGCTTCATGTTGATGTGGAACGTGAATCCAACCAAGTTTGCTGACCTTAAAACAATATTCTTCCCGTAGAATATATGCTTCATTTTCTCTCTTTTTACATTTGAGAAAATGGGAAAGGAGGAGAAAAGATTTAAATACAGGTGATTTATTATAGTCTGACTTAAAAATAGCATTTGCATAAGCAAGTCTGTGGCATTTATGTAACCTCATAATTTAAATGAAATGAAATATAAATAAAATGGTTATTTGTATTTCTTTTCCTTTTTTTTTTTGGTGTGGAACATCATTTTGTGTGTGTGTGTGTGTGTGTGTGTGTCTTTTTGTTGTTGTTGTTTGAGATGAGTCTCGCACTGTCTCCCAGGCTGGAGTGCAGTGGCACAATCTCAGCTCACTGCAACCTCTGCCTCCCAGGTTCAAGTGATTCTCCTTGCCTCAGCCTCCCAAGTAGCTGGGATTACAGGCACTCGCCACCACGCCCGGCTATGGAACATCATTGTTAATACAAACTATCATCTCATTTCCAAGGGAAAAAAAAATGGTAATCCTAGATTCTAATACTCTGTGTCCTCTGAATTCTCCAAATGGTGATTGTGATTATTTTGGTCTCTTAGCAGGGAACAGTACACTGGGAAGCTCCGAATGAGATCACATTCCTTGAGTCCAACTCAAAGAGAAGATGGACAGAATAATATCCCAAAGATTTGTGTAAGATTAGATTTTACTTTTGTTTGGTTTTTGCTTGTTGTTTTAAAATAGCTGAACAAAGTTTTAATTTCATTTGTTGAAGTGCCAATGATTGCTTCAAAACAGAATAAAGTTGGATGATTCTGGTGAACATCCTGATGTCAAAGAAAGTGGGGTGTTTGGTATATAGTGTAGTATCCCTTCTACTTCCTCAGTGATTCTGAGGTGTTATATTCATCAATCTGTTGTTTCTCCTGTGTATCAAAGAATAACATTTTCCCTTTATTCAGAATATATGTGGAAATGATTATATACCCGATGATCATAAAATTAAGAAGAAACTGGAATTAACTTGTAGTGAAGTAGGGAACACTGCTTTTCTAATGAAGGTAAACTGTGTATATTTTGAAATAAGAATGTCTGTCTTGCATCTATTTGTTCAACATAGATTTGGTTTGGACAAGGTGCTAATGAGCACTCCAGTTAGCGTTTTTTTGTTTTGTTTTGTTTTGTTTTTTTGAGATGGAGTCTCACTGTTGCCCAGGCTGGAGAGCAGTGGTGCAATGTTGGCTCCTCACTGCAACCTCCGCCTCCTGGGTTCAAGCCATTCTCCTGCCTCAGCCTCCCAAGTAGCTGAGACTACAGGCATGTGCCGCCGTGCCTGGCTAATTTTTGTATCTTTAGTAGAGACAGAGTTTCACCATGTTGACCAGGCTGGTATTGAACTCCTGACCTCAAGTGATCCGCCCGCCACAGCCTCCCAAAGTGTTGGGATTATAGGCATGAGCCACTGCGCCCAGCCCCAGTTAGCTTTGAAAAGAGAAACACTGTGCCTGCTTATTCCAGTCTTTATTGCCTAACTCTGGCTGTCTTGAGTTACATGACTTTTAGTTACAAGAGAAAGCATGTGTAACACATGACTGTTTTTGTTTTAGTTTTTTTGAGACAGAGTCTTGCTCTGTCGCCCAGGCTGGAGTGCAATGGTACCTGCATGATCTCGGCTCACTGCAAACTCCGCCTCCCGGATTCACGCCGTTCTCCTGCCTCAGACTCCCGAGTAGCTGGGACTACAGGCGCCCGCCACCACACCCGGCTAATTTTTTGTATTTTTAGTAGAGACGGGGTTTCACCGTGTTAGTCAGGATGGTCTTGATCTCCTGACCTCGTGATCCGCCCGCCTCGGCCTCCCAAAGTGCTGGGATGACAGGCGTGAGCCACTGCGCCTGGCCAACACATGACTGCTTTAGCACGTAGCACTATGAACATAACTTATTGCATTTTATCGAATGATAATTTGGAATTAAAAAAATATAAAGGGCAGCATATTTTAAATAGTGATAAACTGCAATCATTATATTTACTCAGAATAAGCAAGGCAGGTACATTTTCTTATTTAAGAAATTCTTGTTGATGAGAAAAACATACAAAAAGCAGAGGACCACTAGTAGAAGTGATAATGAATTTTAATATAGTATTATAAATAATAATACAGTATTGTATTGAAAAGAAATGTAGAAACTCAGTAAAATATGAAGAACATTTTAGTGCATTTAAAAAAATTACTTCATAGTAATTTAAATGACCATAGATATAAATAGATACATTTGTTAGCAATTAAGCCTTCTAAAAGCATGAGAATGCTGTATCAACAAATCTAATTTTAAAATATACTTTCTGGGCTGTAAAATAGCCATTCTTTTCCACAGACTTACCTTTCTAAGTTTTTACGGTTTTCTGGTCATTGTCAATTTCTGGGCACAGATCTTAGGTTGTCTCTAGTTCATTATAGTTTTAATCTGGGGCTGATAAATGTGTAATACAAAAATTATACATGAATGAAAAAAGCATGGAATTGTTATGTTTTAAAAAGTGAAGAATCACCATAATTGTGTTTTTTTTGTTTTTTTTTGAGATGAAGTCTCGCTCTGTCACCCAGGCTGGAGTGCAGTGGCGTGATCTTGGCTCACTGCAAGCTCCGCCTCCCAGGTTCACACCATTCTCCTGCCTTAGCCTCCTGAGTAGCTGGGATTACAGGTGCCCACCACCACGCCCGGCTAATTTTTTGTATTTTTAGTAGAGACGGGGTTTCACTGTGTTAGCCAGGATGGTCTTGATCTCCTGACCTCGTGATCCAACCGCCTTGGACTCCCAAAGTGCTAGGATTACAGGCATGAGCCACCGTGCCCAACCATAATTGTGTTTTTATGATGTGAGTCCAAAGATTATTTATCTTTATATTCAGTGTATGGGTGAGAATTAATTTAAGAACAAAGAGCTTCTTGGACATCAGCACAAAACTTCCCTGTTAACTAATTTTTATGAGAATAATTCATCTTTTCACGTCGCCCCTGTCCCCCACAACACACTTTAAAGCTACTGTGGTATGCCACAATTAAAACTTTTTGTAAAAGAACTTAAAGAGAAGAGCCTGGATTGATTTTTAATTTTTTTTTTTTTTTTTGAAATCTAGTTACTGTGTGAATATGTTGTTAAGGCAGCACATAGCCCTAAGCAGTCATTACTTAGAACTAAGAACTCTAGTTCAGTTGTAACCTAATCCTTTCCTTTGAGGGCAATACAGCATTACCAGACAAGCACACAAAACTCTCATTGCGCTGAATGACATGTATTTTGTCCTTTTTTTCTCCCTCCCTTCCCACTTCTTTCTCTTCTTTTCCTCCCTCTCTTCCTCTGCTTTCCCTTCTTTTCCTCCCTTCCTTTCTTCCTTTCCTTTTTTCCTTCCTTCCTCCCTTCTTTCCTGTCCTTCCTCTTTATTTCCCCTTTTATCTCTTCTATCTTTTCCCCTTTTATCTTTTCCATCTTTTCCTTTTATTTCTTCCATCTTTCCTTCCTCTCCTCTTCCTTTTTCCCTTTTGTATTTCAGGAAGCTTATTCGAAAAAATCTCCTGTTTCTTTGGATGATAGTGACATTGAAGCTCGCCTTAATAGTTGGAATCTTGGGGTAAAAAAAGTATTTGCTTTATGTATATATAGATGTGTCAAAATCATATTGTATGTGGATAATATCTGAACTAATTTGATTTTATTCAGTGAACGTTGGATGTTAGATATATGTTACTGTGTGGCCTTGAGAAGAGCTTAAGTATAGGAAATAAATAACATTCTGAACAAACATAAAATAGTCCCTGTCTCCAACAAGCTAACTTTCTTATGTGTGAAATAAGAGATATACACATGAAATAGTTAAATAATAATAAATAATAATTAAAGTTAGTATATGGTAGAATACCAAGATGAGTTATGTGAGTCACCCGAGCTGGAGGGGAGGGAAGGAGAACTTGAAGCAACACAGCCGTTTGGGTTAAAAACACTCAAGGGGACCCCATGGATGAGCAGCTGTTATGGAAAACAGTTTATAGAGGCTCAGGGTCGTGAACGTATTTGCTGAGGTAGAGAAGTGGGAATTGGAGGCAGAAATAGGCACGAAGAAAGATGTGGTGGGGTAAGTGAGCTGTTGTGATTGGGTGTTTGGAATTTATGTGTGGAATCTGTGGGCACTGTGTCAGGCTGCGTTGCATTGGAGCTTTGAATGCTAAATTGAGAAGTTTAGCTTTTAAATTTTAGGCAATATTGAGCCCTGGATTTTTTTTTTTCTCATTTCACTTTACATAAATGCTAACTGTTTAAATGCTTTTTAAATTTTTTTATTTTTATTTTTATTTATTTATTTATTTTTATTATTATTATACTTTAGGTTTTAGGGTACGTGTGCACAATGTGCAGGTTTGTTACATATGTATACATGTGCCGTGTTGATTTCCTGCACCCATTAACTCGTCATTTAGCATTAGGTATATCTCCTAATGCTGTCCCCCCGCCCTCCCCCAACCCCACAACAGTCCCCGGAGTGTGATGTTCCCCTTCCTGTGTCCATGAGTTCTCATTGTTCAATTCCCACCTGTGAGTGAGAACATGCGGTGTTTGGTTTTTTGTCCTTGCGATAGTTTACTGAGAATGATGTTTTCCAGTTTCATCCATGTCCCTACAAAGGACATGAACTCATCATTTTTTATGGCTGCATAGTATTCCATGGTGTATATGTGCCACATTTTCTTAATCCAGTCTATCGTTGTTGGACATTTGGGTTGGTTCCAAGTCTTTGCTATTGTGAATAGTGCCACAATAAACATATGTGTGCATGTGTCTTTATAGCAGCATGATTTATAATCCTTTGGGTATATACCCAGTAATGGGATGGCTGGGTCAAATGGTATTTCTAGTTCTAGATCCCTGAGGAATCGCCACACTGACTTCCACAATGGTTGAACTAGTTTACAGTCCCACCAACAGTGTAAAAGTGTTCCTGTTTCTCCACATCCTCTCCAGCACCTGTTGTTTCCTGATTTTTTAATGATGGCCATTCTAACTGGTGTGAGATGGTATCTCACTGTGGTTTTGATTTGCATTTCTCTGATGGCCAGTGATGATGAGCATCTCTTCATGTGTTTTTTGGCTGCATAAATGTCTTCTTTTGAGAAGTGTCTGTTCATGTCCTTTGCCCACTTTTTGATGGGGTTGTTTGTTTTTTTCTTGTAAATTTGTTTGAGTTCATTGTAGATTCGGATATTAGCCCTTTGTCAGATGAGTAGGTTGCAAAAATTTTCTCCCATTCTGTAGGTTGCCTGTTCACTCTGATGGTTAACTGTTTAAATGCTTTGAGGAAACAACAAAAAGTGCTTAAAATGATTTTAGAATATGTTTTATTATAAAAATAATTTATAATTTGAAAAATATAGAAAATCAGAGGAATAAAAATCAACAGAGACCTGTGTTAACATTTTGTTATATAACATACCTTTTCCTCCCTTTTTTCTGTGTGTTTTTATAAGATTCAACAAAATTTATTATAAATGCTATCTTATATGCAATTTAACATTTTATATGAGTTTATAAGAATTCTATATAAATGACTGTGAATGGTAGCATTTATTTTTCTTTTGGATGGATATTCCATAAACTTTTTAAGTGTTCTGCTATTTTTGGACATCTGAATTGCTCCCAGTTTGTTTAACACAAGTAATTTTGCAGTAAAATTCCGTATAAGAATCTTTTTATACATATTTGGTTGCTTTCTTAGCTTACATGACATCTTTGTTACATTGTCTTCCAGAAAGTTCATATCAGTTTCAACCAGCCGTATCAGTTGTCCATTTTCTTCGACCAGCAGTATATCAGTTGTCCATTTTCCACCTATTCACTGACATTAGGGATTGTTATTTCAAAAAACTTAAAAACTTCCTACTAATAATGATCTTTAATGAAAGCAGTGCTTTAGGGAAATTGACTTGGTGGGAATATGAAAGTTCTATTGGATATGAGTAGAAATGGAGACAAGGTCCTGATTATCTTTTAGGTCTTTTTTTTTCTTTTTCTTTTTCTTCTTTTTTTTTTTTTTTTTTTTTGAGAGAGAATTTTGTTGTGTCACACAGGCTGGAGTGCAGTGGTGCTATCGTGGCTCACTGCAACCTCCACCTCCCGGGTTCAAGCAATCCTCCTGCCTCAGCCTCCCAAGTAGCTGGGATTACAGGTGCGTGCCACCATGCCTGGCTAATTTTTGTATTTCTAGTAGAGACGGGGGTTTCACCATGTTGGTCAGGCTGGTCTCGAACTCCTGACCTTCAGGTGATCTGCCCACCTCGGCCTCCCAGAGTGCTGGGATTACAAGTGTGGGCCATCACGCCTGGCTGTTTTAGGTCTTTATAGTGGACTGCATGTTAGTGTGATTGCTGGGAGGAGGGAAAGGTAAAAAGGAAAAACTTTTGAGAGAGTAAAATGTGCTAAGTGACTGAAAGGCTGAACTGAAGGACACCTAAAGGCGGTTCTGAGAAACGGAAACGTTGGCCTTTTGTCAGTTAATTGACTGTCAGATGAGGGCGGACCCATTTTAACGGTTTTAATTTAGATAGTGGAGTTTGAAAACTGGTAAGGTTAAATGGGGTAGTTCAAGGCCTAGAGCTTCTTGAGAGTCAAGAGCTGGAGGTATATGTTGGAGTCACACTGTTTGAGGAGGCAGCTGCGCCCAGAGACTAGGACAGCTCTAATCTTTGGAGAGCTCAGAGAGTCAGGAGGTCTGGGTGGAGAGCAGAGTGAGGGAGGTTGTCTGGCTCATGGAATGGGCACAGTTAGAAGGTTGGGAAATGGATAGGAAATTAAAGTAATGTGGGCCTCCTATTAATTTTGGGAGTTTTCTAGAGAAAGAGAGAAGTAGAATTGATGAGAGAAGGATAATAAATCAAAAGAAAAACATTTTCATATTTTAAGGTGCAGGGGAAGTTTTCATTGGAGGGAAGTGCTGTTACCAGTGTGGGAGAAGAGCACAGGAAATCCTTCAGAAAGACAAATTCCTTTTGCCAGAGAGCAACATCAAAGTGGAAAAGAAAATTCTGGAGCTATCCTTTTAAACTCGCCTTTGCCCTTAGCCACTTGAAACATGATATACATTACTTAGCACATAGAGTACTTTTCACGGTTGTTTAACTGTTCTGAGAATTAAATCTTTCCTTGGTATAATAAAATTAAAACATTTAAGATATTGTGAGGTAATACCTTAAAAGTAGGTCTGTCTAGGGTTTTGTTCGCATTTTTATTGTTCAAATACACTAACTGTAAAATATAAAAGTCTTGTATTTTTATATATTTATACCATATAGGCATTAATCAGGCTGAGCTGTATCTCTTTAAGTAGAATAATTTAAGTATTCAATTTATTGGAAAGCTTAGATTTTGCTTTGATTTTAGTTTTGTATGAGAATGTGTGACTGGCTTGTTTTCTTTCTTCCTCTGAGTGATCCATTAGTAGCCAGAGTTAATTTTTGTGCTCTGGACTACGGATACATTTTTTATATTACTGGTGTTACTGTCAACACCTTCATTCAGATGCCTTAGATGTTGTAGAATTTGAATTTTCTAGTTTTTGTTAAAAAATCAAATTTTTCCCAAATATATTCTTTATTTTCCCAGAAATCAAATTCCCAAATATATTCTTTATTTTCCCAGGAGTATGTTAGTATTTTTTCTAAGAATACATAATTCAAATAGAGATTTATTTATTAAAAACTTGCAACGATATTTTTCTCTTGTATTTTTTCTTAATATTTAACTTTTTCAACATTTAGTTTTTGTGACGCTTTCTTGCTTACTCAATATATTGTATACCTATTTTGTGTCTGACTCTCTAAGTCACAAGCTGAATGGTTGTGCTGTGGGTATTCGCTATTCGTAAGTTCATTTGAGTACTTGCATGGATGGAGGCTTTGGAACATCCTCCCTTTAGTGACTCATGGATCATTGTGAAACACTCTATGTGTACCCATTTGAAAAAAAACTTTAAAAATTATGTCTTATTTGGTTTTTCAAGTTTTAGATTCTATTATTTATTTTGCGATTAATGTAATATCTTAAGATCTATGTCAGGAATATTGGAAGCTTTTGATGTTGACTAGGAATTATTTGTAGCTTCCTTTTTAAAGTGCTACAGTTTTAAGGTAGTAGAAAAAAGTCATAAGTATGTACATTCTGGTTTCTAGAATGTGCTTGTGAATTTTCTTTGATAAGTGAGGCATATAATATTAACATTCATGAAATCACAATCATGAAACAAGTTAAGCATCCTGTTTCCCTTTGAATTTAAGTCCCTTTATCTACTTTATAGGTATAGAAATGGATGGGAAAAATTAGCTTGCTGACACAATTGAAATCTTCCATTGAATGAAGCTTTTAAATTGTAGCACTAAAAAACATGGTCATTACTGACTGATGGTTTAAAAGAAAAATGACCATACATAGAAAGACCAACTTTTATCCTAAGAAAATTATGTTACTCTTGTGTGATAATTGAATTGATAATATTTTCTTTGCAATTCTAATTACACAGAGATTTGTAGTCTCTTTTCTTATTTTTTCCTTTTTCTCCTTTCTCTTCTCTTTTTTTTCTCTTTCTTTTCCTCTTCTTCATGGGTCTTTATTGTAATTTTACTTAAGGTTACGGAGAAGGGAAATATGTTGTATTCATTAATGGGGTACTTTGTGGTATGATTAGTTGGGACAATTCTCATTAAGTGAGCATCTAATTTCAGCTGTCTTATCTAGTTTTATTTTAGGCAATTTCATGTTTTTTTTTCATGTAGGTTAGAAACCTGCCCATTTTCTTTTTTTTCTTTTTTTTAGAGACAGGGTCTTGCTCTGTCACCAAGGCTAAAGTGCAGTGGCATGATCATAGCTCACTGCAGCCTTGAACTCATGGGTTCAAGTGATCCTCTTGCCTCAGCCTCTTGAGTAGCTGGTGGTGCACACCACCGTGCCTGACTCCTGTCCATTTCATACTACACGGTGGTCTTGGAGAGAAACTGAGCTGAACATTCTGATATTTTAGGCTTCTCATTTGGCTGTAGTTTTCCACAAATGAGTGAAAGTGTCATATTTTGAGACTAGGACAAAGTTACCCAAATGAAGAAGAGTTATGAGAGTGGTTTACATAAAAAATTAATACTTTGATAAGACAAATGTCTTTCTCTAGAGTGTAAAAATATCTGGAAGTATCTACTCAAAATGGTAACTGATAATTCCCCATGGTAAAATATCAGCACTTATTTTCTTAACATTTTAAGTGTTTTTTTAAATAGGAGTGTAACTATATTCAGAGTTTTATTTGAGAAGTTGACATTTATTTCTTTTAAAAGTGAATGTAAACTTCTGGCCATGAGTAAATCTATTACAGCCAGGTTCTCCCACAACCAAGAATTCTGGACAAAATACAAAAAGCGAACCACTTGGGGACTCTGAAAAGTCAATAATAACAGGCCGATTGAGAGGGAAGTTGGAATATGAAGAATCACTGATACAGTGGCAGGAAGTTTCCTGGTTTTCTGTTTGTGTTTTTTTCTTCCTTAACTCCCAGCTTTGACTCCAGGGTGGGCCAAATTGAGCGATTGTGTAGCAGGCGTGGATGGCAGAAACTTACAGAGCAGCCCATCTTTTTGGCCAGAGAAGTGGGAGAATGGAAGAATGTGAGGGGATTTTTTTTTTTCTTTCCTGGCCCTGCCTCTAGACCAGCCCCAGTGGAAAAACTATGCTATTGTGGTATAAGGGCAGCAGTTAGCGCCCATCTGTTTGGCTAGATCAACAGATAAAAGAAACCTCTCTTCATGCAAAGAATATGGGAGGAACATTTTATATACTTTTTTTTCCCATGTCTTTTCGCTTGCTATTATACTTTCCTCTGAGAGTATGCCTAGTCACATGGAACTGTACAATAGTGCAATGAGGTTCCTTCAGAGTTTGGCCAGTGGGACTGAGAAAGAAGCTCTCAGAGCCAGAGAGTATGGAGGGAAATCCAGGAATGGAAAGAGTGGGAGAAGGGGATTGCTAGTCTGTGTATGAACCATACAAGTTCCAGTCTTTCTCCAAGGTGGACATGTATGGAACATACCCCCCAAATCATAGTCTCATAGAAGTCTTAGAGAACTGAACTGTGATGTAAACTATTGCCCTAGTCCCAGACCACCCCCTGAGTGGTACATGTGAGAGGCAGACTCAAATGACATAGTAAAGACTTCAAACTTGGAACTGACACCAGAGCTACTGTCCGTAGGAGAGATGGAATTTGCAGACTGATCTGAACGCAGTTGATTGTCCACTGAGACAAACAAACAAGCATCGCCATTTTTCAGAACCTCACAATATAATTATAATGATTAAGATAATAATTTTTCAGATCATAGAGAATTAAACTAGAGATTGTTAACAAATTATTTGGGAAATCCACAAATATTTAGAAATTAAACAACACACTTCTAAATAATCCAGGGGTAAAAGAAAAAATCTTAAGGGAAATGAGAAAATATTTTAAAATGACAACACAACATATCAAAATGTGTGGGATGTAGCCCAAGTAGGTTTCATTGGGAAATTTACAGCATGAAATACTTATTTTAGAAAAGAAGAGGGGGGTTCTGTTTCTAGAATGGTAGCATGAGGAGCTCCACAGATGTGCTCCCTAGCAAAACAAGCATAATTGGTAATTGGTAATTAAAAGTCTCTGGAAATTGTCCTAAAGGCATAGAACAAATGAAGACATTTATTCAAGAAAATCAACTACAGCTTGGTAAGAACAGCAAGAGTTTTGGCACTTGAACCATGACTTGCTTTCACTTTTCCCCTGTTCCTCCTCCAGCTCAGCTTCACAGAAATTCCATTCCCCGTGGGTGTGGCAAAGAAGATGAAGTTTCTCTCCCCTCAGCTCCCAGTCAAGGGATACAGTATCGTATTGGGAGGGGCATGCTGCCAGCATTTCTTATCCCTTTGAAGTCTGAGTGGAGGTGGCTAAATTCCTGGTGAGTGCAGCTTAGTGGTTGGGGGAAAGGGCTCTCTTCCTCCACTCAGCCAAGACTGACAGGGCAGAAGCTCTGCCTCAGACACAGTAGGTCAAGAATACTGTGGCCTTCATTGTCCTTACCTTGACTTGTTCATAGGATAGAGATTTCACTCCAAGAGATGCAAACTGGGAACAAGAAAGCTATCCCTCTGCATAGTGCCCAGTGTAGTAGCTCATAGATTTTTGCACAGGGGGAGAGGCAGTCTGAAGACCAGTGAGATCAGAAGCTCTCCTCAAAGAAATGGACTAATGGAAACAGTGTTGGGAAGTTCAAACCTAAGGATGCTGTAGAAAACAATGGAGATTTTAAAGAGGAGTCTGGTGGTTCCTACTAATTAACAGCAATAAGCAAAACCACAGGCTAGTACATTCACCAGAGAGAACCAGGGACAAAGACAGCTAAGAAGAGTCCTCCTGGGATCAGAACAATCCTCAGAGACTACCTCAGCATCTACCCCTGCCTGAATTTAATTGGATCAGGCTATGGAGCAATTTATGACCAGGGTATTGTTGAAAATAATAGAACAAACAGCCAGCAATTAGTAGACATAATAGCTGGGTGTCATATCAAATTAGATTTACAGTTTGACAAAAAGATAAGGGGAAAAAACAGAGGAGCCCTGCAAAATCCACTGTCATCACAGGTGACTGTATGCATGCCCAAGGCTGCATACACTGAGGAGTGATTCCAAAGTCTTCACCCTGTGGGAGAAATATACTTTATGAAATAGTCTAGCCAAGCCACTAAACAAATAAACAAATGAAAACAATTAAAATTACTCATGGAGAGGGGAATCAGTGTCCAAAGTTGCTACATTGTATTACCTAAAATGTCCAAGTTTCAAGAAAAAAAATTATAAGACATGCAAAGAAACAGGAAAGTATGGCCCTTGTAGAGAGAAAAATTATGCAACAGAAATGGCCTGTGAGAGAGCTGAGAGACCAGATTTAACAAAGGCTTCAAAATAGCCATTACAAATGTGTTCAAAGAACTAAAGGAAACGATGTTTAAAGAAGTAAAGAAAACTGTGATGGGCCAGGTGCAGTGGCTCATGCCTGTAATCCCAGCACTTTGGGAGGCTGAGGTGGGCGGATCACAAGGTCAAGAGATCAAGACCATCCTGGCTAACATAGTGAAACCCCATCTCTACTAAAAATACAAAAAATTAGTTGGGTATGGTGGCGCACACCTGTAGTCCCAGCTACTTGGGAAGCTGCAGCAGGAGGATCACTTGAACCTAGGAAGTGGAGGTTGCAGAGAGCCGAGATTGCACCATTGCACTCCAGCCTGGGCGACAGAGTGAGACTCCATCTGAAAAAACAAAAACAAAAACAAAAACCAGAAAGCTGTGATGACCATATCACATCAAATACAGAATATCATAAAGAGATTTAAATTATAAAAAAGAACAGAGCTGGGCACAGTGGCATGCACCTGTAGTTCCAGCTCCTCAGGAGGCATAGCCACTGTACTCCAGCCTGGGCAACATAGTGAGACCCCCATCTCTAAAAAAGCAAAAAAAAAAAAAAAAAAAGCAGATGGAAATTATAGTGTTAAACCATATAACCAAAGTGAAAAATTCACCATAGGGGCTCAGCAATAGATTTGAACTGGCAGAAGATTCAGTGAACTTGAAGATAGATTGATAGAGATTATGCAGGCCAAAGAAGAGAGTGAAAAAAGAATGCAGAAAAATGAACATTGCCTCAGGGAAATGTGGAATACCATTAAGTGCACCAACATATGTGTAATGGGGGTACCAGAACAAGAGGAGACAAAGGAGCAGAAAATATGTTTGAAGAACGATTGGCTGGAAAATTTCTAGTTTGATGAGAAACATCAATTTGCACATCCAAAAAGCTCAATGCACTTCAAGTTTAAATACAAAGAGTCACACCTAGCCACAGTACTAAAATTGCTGAGAAACAAAGAGAAATCTTTTATTTTATTTTATTTTTTTTTTGAGACGAAGTGTCGCTCTTGTTGCCCAGGCTAGAGTGCAATGACATGATCTCAGCTTACTGCAACTTCTGCCTCCCAGGTTCAAGCGATTCTCCTGCCTCAGCCTCCCGAGTAGCTGGATTACAGGCATGTGCCACCACGCCTGACTAATTTTTTGTATTTTTAGTAGAGACAGGGTTTCTGCATGTTGGTCAGACTGGTCTCGAACTCCTGACCGCAGGTGATCCACCCGCCTCGGCCTCCCAAAGTGCTGGGATTACAGGCATGAGCCACCACACCTGGCCAACAAAGAGAAAATCTTGAAAGCACCAAGAGAGACAAGAAGAAAGTTGTAAATTATGAATCTAAACGCCCATCTAAAGAAACTGGCGAAAGAACAAGTTAAACCCAAAGTAAGCAGATGAAGGAAATAATAAAGATTAAAGTAGAAATCAATGAAATTGAACACAAGCAATAATGAAAATCAGTGAAACCAAAAGCTGGATTTTTAAGTGATGAATGGAATCAATGAACTTTTAGCCAGACTGACAAAGAATGAAAAGAAGAATGGATTTGCTAATATCAAGAATGAAAGAGAAGATACCATTACAGACACTATAGATACTCAAAGTATAATAAGAGATTACTGCCAGCAGCTCTCTGGGCATGAAAGGGAAAAAGTCCTTGAGCAACACAAACTACCAAAAATTCACTTAAGATGCAATAGATAACCTGAATAGTCCTATAGCTATTAAATAAATATAATTTATATTTTGAAACCTCCCAACAGGCTGGGCGCAGTGGCTCACACCCTATAATCCTAGCACTTTGGGAGGCCAAGGTGGCCTGATGACCTGAGGCCAGGAGTTCGAGACCAGCCTGGCCAACATGGTAAAACCTCGTCTCTACTAAAAATACAAAAATTAGCTGGATGTGGTGGCATGTGCCTGTAGTCCTAGCTACATGGGAGGCTGAAGCAGGAGAATTGCTTGAACCCAGGAGGTGGAGGTTGCAGTGAGCTGAGATCGTGCCACTGCACTCCAGCCTGGGCGATGAAGTGAGACTCCATCTCAAAAACAAAAACAAAAACCTCCCAATAAAGAAAACTTCAGGCCTGCGTGGTTTCACTGACAAATTTAATTAAACAATTAAGGGAGAAATAATACCAATTCTATACCATCTCCACCGGAAGAGGGAACACTTTCCAGTTTGTGTTGTGAAGCCAGTTTTATCTTAGGGAGATATTCACATATCTGGCAAATACCTTTGTCCAGAATATATAAAGATTCTTAAACCTCAACAATAAGAAAACAACCTAATTAAAAGATGGGACAAAAGATGCTGTGATGAGATACCACTACACACCTATTATAATAGTGAAAACAAACACCTGACAATACAAAATGCTGGTGAGGATGAGAAGCAACTGGAACCCTCACCTCTTGCTGCAAAATATTACTTGGAAAAGAGTTGGCACTTAAAAAAATTAAAACACATTTATCATATGATCCACCAATCTCACTCCTAAGTATTATGTGTGATGAAAGTCTGTGTTCACACAAAAACCTTATATGCAAGTATTTAGAACAGCTCTCTCTTTCCCTCTTTTTTGGTAATTGTTCAAAACTGCAAATAGTCCTAAATGCTCATCAGCTGGAGACTGGATAAACAAATTGTATGTACATGTATACAATGGAATACTCTTTAGTAATGAAAAGGACTCAATTATCAAATCACAAAATAAAGTGGATGAATTTCAAATATATTATATTGAATGGAAGAAGCCAGACTAAAAAGGCTGTTTTGTTTTAATTGCATTTATATGGTATTTTGGAAATGGTAAAACTATAAGGATGGAGAACAGATTAGTAGTTTCTAGGTGTTGGGCTAGAATTTGGCTACAAGGGTATAAATAGCACTAGGGATTTTTATTTTATCATTTTTTAAGTTTTGGGGTACATGTGCAGGATGTGCAAGTTTGTTATATACGTGTGCCATGATGGTTTGCTGCACCTATTAACCCATCGCTTAAGCCCAGTGTGCATTAGCTCTTTTTTCTAATGCTCTCCCCACAACCCTCTAGCCTCCCCTGACAGGCCCCAGTGTGTGTTGTTCCCTTCCCTGTGTCCATGTGTTCTCACTGTTCAGCTGCCACTTATAAGTGAGAACGTGTGGTGGTTGGTTTTCTGTTCCTGCATTAGTTTGCTGAGGATCAGGGCTTCCAGCTTCATACATGTCCCTGCAAAGACATGATCTTTTTTCTTTTTATGGCTGCATAGTATTCCTTGGTGTATATGTACTACATTTTCTTTATCCAGTCTATCATTGATGGGCATTTGGGTTGATTCCATGTCTTTGCTATTGTGAATAAGCATTAGGGATTTTTTTTATTTGATGGAACTATTTTGTTATTTAAAAATTTTTAATTATGGATACATATTAGTTCATATTTATGGGGACGTGATATTTTGATACAAGCATACTATGTGTTGTAATCAAATCAGAGTAATTGAGGTATCATTTACCTCAAACATTTACCATTTCTTTGTGATAGGAATATTTCAATGCCATTTTTCAGTTATTTTAAAATATACAGTAAGTTATTGTTAACTGTAGTTACCCTACCATGCTACTGAACACTAGATTTTATTCCTTCTATCTAGCTACATTTTCGTACCTATTTACCAGTCCCTATTTAACCCTCACTCCCCACTACCCCTCCTAGCCTCTGGTAACCGTCATTCTATTTTATACCTCCATGAGTTCATTTTCTTTTTTATAGCTACCACATTAGCACATATGAGTGAGAACATGTGATATTTGTCTTTCTGTGCTTGCCTTATTTCATTTAACATAATGTCTTCCAGTTCTATTCTTGTTGTTGCAAATGACAGTATTTCATTCTTATGGCTAAATAATATTCATTTGTGTATATATACCACGTTTTCTTTATCCATTTATCCTTTGATGGGCAATTAGATTGATTCCATATCTTGGCTACTATGAATAGTGCTGCAGTAAACATGGGAGTTTACCATAAATGCAATAATCTGTCCCATGTTTACTACAGCACTATTAGATATCTCTTCCATATACTGATTTCCTTTCTTTTGGATGTAGACCCAGCATTGGGATTGATGAATCTTATGGTAGTTCTATTTTTAGTTTTAGTGGCTGTGCTAATTTACATTCCCACCACCAGTGTCTAGGGGCTCCCCTTTCTCCATATCCTCGTCAGCATCCTTCATTGCTTGTCATTTTGATGTAAGCCATTTTAACTGATGTGAGATGGTATCTCATTGTGGTTTTGATTTGCATTTCTTTGATGATTAATGATTTGAGTATCTTTTTCATATACCTGCTGGCCATTTGTATGTCTTCTTCTGAGAAGTGTCTATTGAGATCTTCTACCCATTTAAAAATGAGGGATTTTCCCCCTATTAAGTTGTGTGAACTCTTTATGTATTTTGGTCATTAATCTCATGTCAGATACTTAGTTTGCAAATATCTCACATTTTGTGGGTTGTCTCTTCACTTTGTTGATTGTTTCCTTTGCTGTGCAGAAGCTTTTTAGCTTGCTGTGGCCCCATCTGTCCATTTTTGCTTTGGCTGCTTGTGCTTTTGAGGTCTTACTCAGATAATTGCAGAGACCAATATCCTGGAGTGTTTCCCCAACAGAACTGTTTTCATTGTATTTTGCTGGTTATACCACTGTATTCTTTTGTCAAAGCTCACAGAGGCATAGAGGGAATTTAAATTTAAAAAATTTAAAAAGTTAATATATTCTGCTGTTTTCCATGAGGAGTCAGCCATGAGCAACGTTTTATTTTTTTTGTCTTGTGTTTTATTTATTGTTTTAAGGAAAAAGAAAGAAATTATTTGTGCTCCTGACCTGCAAGGATATATTCCATTTATAGCTGTAGCTAACGATGGGTAAAAGCGCTGAAGCCTATCAGAGTGACTAATAATTTCTGTTTTTCTGTGTAGTATGTTTCCGTTTAAAAATCATGATTCACCTAGAGTTACCTTTTTGAAAGAACTGAAAAAAATTTTGAGGCTGGGTGTGGTAGCTTACGCCTGTAATCCCAGCACTTTGGGAGATCGAGGCAAGTGGATCATGAGGTCAAGAGATCCAGACCATCCTGGCCAACATGGTGAAACCCCGTCTCTACTAATTTTTGTATTTTTGTAAAAATTTTTGTAAAAATACAAAAATTAGCTGGGCATGGTGGCATGTGCTTGTAGTTCCAGTTACTCAGGAGGCCGAGGCAGGAGAATTGCTTGAACCTGGGAGGTGGAGGTTGCAGTGAGCCGAGATTGCACCACTGCTTTCCAGCCTGGCAATAGAGTGAGACTCTGTCTCAAAAAAAAAAAAAAAAAGGGGAGATTGGAGAAATTACCATGCTTCATGTATTATTATTATTTTTTTAATTTGATCACTTGCGTTTATTCTATTCTATTCTTTTTTTAAATTTTTTTTATTTTTTTGCACACAAAACAAACATTTTCTAAAAATACATGCAAACAAAAAGATGCATATCAAACGTATTAGGAAGGTTGCACATGGGAAGACGAGGAATAGAAATGGGGGTGGGAATTAAAGAAAATAAATGAGAGAGGGACTTTGTATGGATCAACGATAATAACTCAATCCTCTGTTTGACAAAGAAGAAGGAAGAAAAAGAAAGTGGGATAAAGGATCAGAAAGGGAGGAAAATAGAAAAAATTAGAGTATGACTCCAGGGTAGACCTGTTTTGTTGTTGCCGGGTTGGTTGGTTGGTCTGTTGTATTTTTCATATGTTTCGCCATGTTGGCCAGGCTGGTCTCGAACTCCTAGCCTCAAGTGATCAACCCGCCTCGGCCTCCCGGAGTGCTGGGACTACAGGCGTGAGCCACCACGTCCAGCCCCCACATTGCGTCTGGCCTCCGTGGTAGACCTCCCAGAGGGGGCAGCCGGGCAGAGGCGCTCCCCACTTGCCAGACGATGGGCGGCTGGGCAGAGGCACTCCTCACTTCCCAGACGGAGCAGCCAGGCAGAGGCGCTCCTCACTTCCCACACGGGGCGGCCGGGCAGAGGCACTCCTCACATCCCAGACGATGGGTGGCTGCGCAGAGGCGCTCAACACTTCCCAGACGGGGCGGCCGGGCAGAGGCGCTCCTCACTTCCCAGACGATGGGCGGCCGGGCAGAGGCCTTCCTCACTTCCCAGACGATGGGTGGCCGGGCAGAGGCGCTCCTCACATCCCAGACGGGATGGCCGGGCAGAGACGCTCTTCACTTCCCAGACGATGGGCGGCGGCCGGTCAGAGGCTCTCCTCACTTCCCAGACGGGGCAGCGGCCGGGCAGAGGCGCTCCTCACTTCCCAGATGGGGCGGCCGGGCAGAGGCGCTCCTCACATCCCAGGCGATGGGCGGCCGGGCAGAGACGCTCCCCACCCCCAGACGGGGCGGCGGCCGGGCAGAGGCTGCAATCCTAGCACCCTGGGAGGCCAAGGCAGGCGGCTGGGAGGCGGAGGCTGCAGCGAGCCAAGACCATGCCACTGCACTCCAGCCCGGGCAACACTGAGCACTGAGTGAGCGAGACTCCGTCTGCAGTCCCAGCACCTCGGGAGGTCGAGGCGGGCAGACCACCCGAGGTCAGGAGCTGGAGACCAGCCTGGCCAACATGGCGAAATCCCGCCTCCAGCCAAAGGACAAAAACCAGGCACGGGTGGTGGCGCGCGCCCGCAATCCCAGGCAGCCCGCAGGGCGAGGCAGGAGAATTATGGGAGCTGGAGGCAGGGAGTCTGCAGCGAGCCAACTACACTCCAGCCTGGGCAACAGAGAGAAGAAAAGAGAGGAAGAAAGGAAGGAAGCTTGCTTCATATATTATTTTTAAAATGGTATGGCAGTTTCTAAAAGTGAATAAAAGGTATGGTTCCCGAACAAAGACCAACTAAAAGAATGGGATATGGATTTATAGACTTTTCACATAGTCATGGGATAGTTATAAAACTGATTTAACTGGGGCATAAAGAAATGCTAATTAAATGAGTTCATTTGAATAAAGCTAGACAGCAACATGAAAAGGATAGTTCCCTTTCCATGTTTTCACCTGAAAGCTTAAAATGAAGTACAAACACACTCCTGAATAGCTTTGTGTAAAAACAGTAATGAAAACCAAGTGCAGATTAAAATAAATAATGGTAAAATTTGACAAAACATTCTGTGATGTGCTCAAAGTGATATTGAGGATCAAAGATCCCTTATTTAATTTAATCAATTAAAAAAAAACCACGCCAAAATAAAAACAAAAACCTACAAGAAACAATCAAAATTTCCCCCAAAACATTAGAACTAATCAATGAAACAGAAGCTGGATCTTTGCAAAGAACAATAAAATGGAAAACTTTATGGTGTCTTCAGTGTGATCTAGAAACAAGAAAGAGGACAAAACAACAATGTTAATTGTTGAAAAGAGATCATAATGGTAGGTACGGAGCTCTCACAATTATAGGTAAGCACTGTATCTGCTGGTATATAAAATGCATCAGTGTGTAAGGAACGTTACAAATTTCAAGGACAAGTTGGTAAATACTTTTTATTACTTACCCTTCCCTTGCCTTGTAGCTGGGTCAAATTTTTTCTAACCCTTTGCTGGGTCAAAATTTTCTTCCTCTGTTCTTCCTGTAAGAAATGTGGGAAGCCTGGCCATTGTACTCAGTGTGGCCTTCATTTTGGGGCTGATTTAGACCTGCTTTAACCTTCATTTCGGGGCTTATTGAGGGCAACTGTCAAACTGGCATAGCCAACAGACAAGGAAGTCCAGCTGAGATTGTTACTGAAACACCAGGGGTTCAGTCTAGGCCGTGCTGCTTGCTGCACAGAAGGCCAATCACTGAGACAACAATTATTGCCAAGGAAGAAGGCTTTAATTGAGTGCTGCAGCCAAGGAGATGGGAGATCAATCTCAGATTAATCTCTGAGTGACTAAAATTAGAGGTTTACATATCACGGAAGAACTGTAATAATGTGTAAGAAAACAGGAACTAGGGAGGAATAAAGGAGCAATCATGGTGAATGAGGGGTCCAGCATTTCATTGTCTGGATGTGGTAATCTGGTCAGTTTCAGTTCTTTGATATTTTGTTGAGATGCCTGAGGAGGGAACTCAGATAAAACAAATGCAAGTTTCAAACTTTAAGACCAGAAGAGCCCATTTCTATGTTTATCCAAAAGAACCGTCTATGGGACTGTTGGGTTGATTTCAAGAATGCGCTGTCCCAGTAGATGAGCTGCCCAAGTTGCTGACTCACAGAATTGGGTGCTAAATAAAATGGTTGTAGTTTCAAGCCATGAAGTTTTGGGGTGATCTGTTATGCAGCAAAAAGCTAACTGATATGATAGATATTGCCAGTTTTCCAAAGTGACTGTGCCAATCTACCTTCTCAGCAGCACTGTGTGCTAGAGCCCATTACTGTGCCTGTTCTTCAATACCTAGTATTGTCAGGGTTTTTTTGTTTGTTTGTTTGAGGCAGAGTCTCTGTCACCCAGGCTGGAGTGCAGTGGCATGATCTCAGCTCACTGCAACCTCTGCCTCCCAGGTTTCAGTGATTCTCCTGCTTCAGCCTCCTGAGTAGCTAGGATTACAGGTGTCTGCCATCATACCTGGCTAATTTTTATATTTTTAGTAGAGACAGGGTTTCACTATGTTGGCCAAGCTGGTCTCGAACTCCTGACCTCAGGTGATCCATCTGCCTCGGCCTCCTAAAGTATTGGGATGACAGGCATGAGCCACTGTGCCTGGCCAGGTAATTTTTTTTTTTAATTAAAAAAAAGCCATTCTTGAGAGTAGTTAGTGACATTGTATTGTGTGGTTTTAATATGTTTTCCTGATGACTAGTAAAGTTGGGTGCATTTTAATATATTTATTGTCAATTTGGATAGCCTCTCAAAGTAAAGTGTTTACTGAAAGCTTTGTCAGTTTTCCTGTTGTCTGCCCTTTTCCTATTCCTATATAAGGGCTTTTTCTCTATTCTGCATGAGAGTCCTTTTGGAATATAGTATTGTAAATTTTCTGTGGAAAAATGGTGTTAAAGTTCTAAAATATTGACTTAAAACATAATTTTGGAGCATATTCAATTCGGTGTTGAAGAGTGAATCTATTTTGTTCTATGAAGAGAGTTTCGGCACTTCTGACTGATGCTGTGATATAAAAACATTTATTTTAGTTGTGTTGCTGGTAATATATTGCTTGACAATGTCCTTCTCGCTAAGATAGTATATCAGATAAAATGCCTTTTAATTTTTCTGGAAATGTAAAACTTTTCTATTTGATAACCATTAGTTTATAAGAGGTTCTTTGCTTATGTCAGTTTGACCAAATGCCAAGTAATTTTAAAAAACAAGTGGACAGAAAACTCTAACAACCAACAAACAAATCTGCTAAAAAAAACCCAAAATGTCAAAAGCCAGTTTTCATTAAAAAGTATTCAGATGTCTGTTTTCATGTCTAGCCTAAGTTATTACATATTTTATTATTGCGATTCTATTTGCCTGTTAAGCAAGAAATGTGCAAACATGTTATTTATTCGTGCCATTGGAACTTAATTATTTTCAGCTTTGCTTTCTATACAATATTTTCTTTGACTTCAGTGTTTCATTTAAGTCTTTTATTTTCCATTTTGGACATTTATTGTGGTATTCTTTTTTTGAGGTAGTATGAGAGAACAAGAACTTTTCTAAAAGAGCATAAAAAAGTAAATGTTAAGACTGTTTACAGATTGCTTCAAGTTCCATGTTACTTGTGGATTACAAAGTGGGAACATTGAACTTCAAAGCACATCTGGCTGCTGTTACGAAATCAGAAAATAGATTGCTTATTTCCCCCAAATAGACTCAAGAACATGCTTTACCATGAATAATTCCCATTGCATATTAAAATTGGTTATGAGACAAACTCAGTGTATTGTAAATGAATAACAACATAATTCACTGTTGTTTACAGTGTTCATTGTTGCTTTAAAAAATTAGAATAGACATTTTCTATTTATTTGTCAAGTTGGGAAAGAAAATTTATGATGCTAGAATGAATCTTTAAATTATTTAATGGCTTTTAAAGATTAAGAGGATGAAATAGGAGTTACTTCTGCATAGTTGAAATGCTACATTATAATTAGCTGAACCAATATTTTGTACTCTGCTTGTAAATGTAGAGCCGAATAAAAATAAATCACAGATGGTTTTCTTGGCTTTTGGTTTTAAATTTTAAACTTAATTAGAGCTTGAGCATCTTTGGAAATTCCTGTTTCCTCTTTATTTTTTCCATTATATTTTGATTCTGCTTCATGAATTGGGTTTTGTATATTTGCAGAATTACATGTATCTTTGAAGAACTTACTTTCTATGCTGCTTTATACAAAACCCTGCAACATTCCAAAAGTAAATTATTACCTAATATATGGTATATATATACACATCTGTATATATATACACATATACGTATACATATGTATACGTATATACATATACGCATACATGTATACATATATACATATGTACGTATACACATACGTATACGTATATACGTATACACATACGTATACGTATATACATATGTATATATATGAAGATGTATATGTATACCTTCAGCTGGTACATATTTAATTGCATGTACTTTGCTGCCTGCTGGAAATTTGCTGCCTCTGTTTTTCAAGTTGCAGTGTGTATATGGCACTGGGCTACTTATTTTTATTTTATTTTATTTATTTACTTTTTTTTGAGACAGAGTTTCACTCTTGTTGCCCAGGCTGGAGTGCAATGGTATGATCTCAGCTCACTGCAACGTCTGCCTCCCAGGTTCAAGCGATTCTCCTGCCTCAGCCTCCCAAGTAGCTGGGATTATGAGACAGAGTTTCACTCTGGCACCCAGGCTGGAATGCAATGGCATGATCTTGGCTCACTGAAACCTCTGCTTCTCAGGTTCAAGCGATTCTCCCGCCTCAGCCTCTGAAATAGCTAGGATTACAGGTGCGCACCAGCATGCTCTGCTGATTTTTTTGTATTTTTAGTAGAGAAAGGGTTTTGCCATGTTGGCCTGGCTGGTCTCGAACGCCTGACCTTGAGTGATCCACCCGCCTCGGCCTCCCAAAGTGCTGAGATTACAGGCGTGAGCCACCATGCTCGGATGGTTTTATTATATCTTTATAAGTTGCCAGTTGCCCCACCTTGATTTTTTTCATCAGGCATGTCTTCACTACTTTTGCCCTGTTTTTGTTTATATACATTTTATAAGGTCATTATAAGTTTTACAAAAACCCTGTTGGAATTCTGGTTTGGATCACATTTAATTGCTAGATCAACTTAAGAATTGACATTTTTTGCAACATCGAGACTATCCAAAATGGATTCTACTCTTTTTTTTTTTCAGTCTTTAGCCCTAATCTTTTGATGAAGCTTATTTGCTCTATAAAGGTCTAGGGTATCATTTTGTCAGTTTATCTAGGAATTGTACAGTATATTAGAAATTATATCTTTGTAAATTCTTCTCCTAGATGATTTTTACTCATTTCAGAAATGCAGTTGATTTTTTTAAATGTAAAAAATTTTAAATTTGTATGGGAGCATAGTAGGTATGTATATTTATGAGGTAAATGAGATATTTTGATAACAGGCATATGATACATAATAATGACATCAGGATAAATGGGATATCTGTCATCTCAAACATCGATCCTTTATTTGTGTTACAAACAATCCAATTACACTCTTATAGTTATTTAAAAATGTTGAATAAATTATTCTTGACTGTATCACCCTATTGTGCTATCAAATACTAGATCTTATTCATTCTAACTATATTTTTGTACCCATTAACCATCCCTACTTTCCCCAACCCCCTCTATCCTTCCCAACCTCTGTCAACCATTATCCTACTGTCGATCTGCAGAGTTCAATTGTTTTAATTTTTAGCTCCCACAAATAATTGAGAACATGTGAAGTTTGTCTTTCTGTTCCTGGCTTATTTTGCGGAATTTAATGATCTCCAGTTCCATCCAAGTTTTTGCAAATGACAGGATCTCATTCTTTTTTATGGCTGAATAGTACTCCATTATGTATAAGTAACACATTTTCTTTTTCCATTCATCTGTTGATGAACACTTAGCTTGCTTCCAGATCTTCACTATTGTGAACAGTGCTTCAACAAAGATGGGCATGCAGATATCTCTTTGATACACTAATTTTCTTTCTTTTTTGTATATACCTAGCAGTGGGATTGCTGGATCATATGTTAATTCTATTTTTAGTTTTCTGAGGAACCTCTACCCTGTTTTCCATAGTGGCTGTACTAATTTGCATTCCTATTAACACTGTACAAAGGTTTCATTTTCTCCACATCCTTGTTAGCATTTATTATTGCCTGTCTTTTGGATAGAAGCCATTTTAACTGGGGTGAGATGATATCGCATTGTAGTTTTGACTTGCATTTATCTGATGATCAGTATTGTTAAACCTCTTGTCATATGCCTGTTTGACATTTGTATGTCTTCTTTTAAGACATGTCTATTCAGATCTTTTGCCCATTTTCAAGTCGGATTATTGGTTTTTTTCCTATAGAGTTGTTTGAGCTCCTTTGCAAATATTTTCTCCCATTCTGTGGGTTGTCTCTTCATTTTTTGTGATTGTTTCCTTGGTTGTGCAGAAGCTTTTTGACATGACGAGATCTCATTTGTTTATTTTTTCTTTGGTTGCCTGTGCTTGTGGGGTAATTACTCAAGAAATCTTTGCCCACTCCAATGTCCTGGAGAGTTTCCCCAGTGTTTTCTTTTAGTAGTTTCCTAGTTTGAGGTCTTAGATTTAAGTTTTTCCTACATTTTTATTTGATTTTTATGTATGACAAGGGATAGGGCTCTAATTTCATTGTTTTGCATGTGGATATCCAGCTTTCCCAGCATCATTTATTGAGGAGACTATCCTTTCCCCAGTGTATGTATTCTTGTGATCTTTGTCAAAAATAAGTTCACTGTAAATATATGGATTGACTTCTGGGTTCTCTATCCTACTCCATTGGTGCGTGTGTCTGTTTTTATGCCAGTACCATGCTGTTTTGGTTACTGTAGCTCTGTACGATAGTTTGAAGTCAGGTAATGTGATTCCTCCAGTTTTATTCTTTTTGCTCAGGATAGCTTTGGCTATTCTCAGTCTTTTTTTGGTTCCATATAAATGTTAGTATTATTTTTTTCTATTTTTGTGAAGAATGTTGTTGGTATTTTTATAGTAATTGCATTGACTCTGTAGATTGCTTTGGGTAGTATGGACATTTTAACAATTTTGATTCTTCCAATTCATGAACATGGAATATCTTTTCATTTTTTTGTGTCTTCTTCAAATTCTTGCATTATTGTTTTATAGTTTTTGTTGTACTGATCTTTCACTCTTTTATTTAAGTTAATTTCTAGGTGTTTTATTTTATTTGTATCTATTGTAAATGGAATTACTTTGTTGATTTCTTTTTCAGGTTGTTTGCAGTTGGCATATAGAAATGCTATTAATTTTTGTATGTTGATATTGTGTTCTGCAACTTTACTGAATTTGTCAGTTCTTATAGTTTTTTGTCGTAGTCTTTAAGTTTTTTTAAGATACAAGATTATATAATCTGCAGACAAGCATAATTTGACTTCTTCCTTTCCAGTTTGCATGCCCTTTATTTCTTTCTCTTGTCTGATTCCTGTAACTAGGACTTTCAGTACTACGTTGAATAACAGTAATGAAAGTGGGCATCTTGTCATATTCCAGATCTTATAGGAAAGGCTTTCAGTTTTTCCTTATTCAATATAGATATGAGCTGTGGGTCTGTCGTATATGACTTTTGATGTACTGAAGTATGTTTCTTCTTTCTCAAAATTTTCAAGATTTTTATCATGAAGGGATGCTGAATTTCATTAAATGCTTTTTCAGCACCAATTGAAATGATCATACGGTTTTTGCCCTTCATTGTGTTGTTATGATTTATCACATGGATTGATTTGCCTATATTGAACCATCCTTACATCTCTGGCATAAATCCTACTTGGCCATGATGAATGATTTTTTTTATGTGTTGTTGAATTCAGTATACTAGTATTTTGTTGAAGATTTTTGCATCAATGTTCATCAGTCATATTGGCCTGTAGTTTTCTTTTTTTGATGTGCCTTTGTCTGGTTTTGGTGTCAGGGTAATACTAGCCTTTAGAATGAGTTATGAAATATTCCTTCCTTGTCTGTTTTTTGGAATAGTTTGAGTAGGATTGATACTTAGTTCTTTTTTAAATGTTCAGTAAAATTCAGCAGTGAAGCCATTGGGTCCTAGGCTTTTCTTTGTTGGGAGATTTTTATTACAGCTTCAGTCTCATTACTTGTTTTTGTTCTGGTCAGGTTTTAGATTTCTTCCTTATTCACTTTTGGTAGGTTGTATGTGTCTAGGAATTTATCCATTTCTTTTCAGTTTTCAAATTTATTAGCATATAGTTGCTCATAGTAGCATCTAATTTTTTTATTTCTGCCGTATCAGTTGTAATGTCTCTTTTTCATCTCTGATTTTATTTATTTAAATCTTCTCTCTTTTTTTCCTACTTCATCTGTTTGAAGGCTTATTGATTTTATCTCTTGAGGAAACTTTTTGTGTTGTTGATTTTTTGTGTTTTTTAAATTTTCATTTCATTTATTTCTGCTCTGATCTTTATTATTTCTATTCTACTAATTTTGGGTTTGGTTTGCTCTAGCTTTTCTCATTCTTTAAGATGTATCATTAGGTTGTTTATTTGAAGTTTTTCTACCTTTTTCATATTGATACTTCTTGCTATAAACTTTACTGTTACTACTGCTTTTACTGTATCCCATAGATTTTGGTATGTTGTATTTTCATTTTTGTTTGTTTCAAGAAAATTTTCCTTCTTTATTTCTTTATTGACCCATGGGTCATTCAGGAGCATATTTAATTTCCATGTGTTTGTATAGTTTTCAAAATTCTTCCTGTTACTGTTTTCTAGTTTTATTACCTCATGGGCAGAGGTAATAAAACTTGATGCAATTTAAATTCAAAAAAGTTTTTAAAGACTTATTTTGTGGCCTAACATACGGTCTGTCCTTGTGGATAATCCATATGTGGATGAGAAGAATGTTTACATCCTTTGGATGAAATGTTCTGTAAATATTTATTAGGTTCATTTTTTTGAGATGGGGTCTGGCTCTGTTACCCAGGCTGGAGTGCAGTGGTGTGATCTTGGCTACTGCAACCTCTGACTCCTGGATTCAAACCATCCTTCCACCTCAGCCTCCCAAGTAGCTGGGACTACAGGTGCACGCAACATTGCCCAGCTAATTTTTGGAATTTTTGTAAAGACGGGGTTTTGCAGTGTTACCCAAGCTGGTCTTGAACTGTTGAGCTCAAGCAATCCACTCACCGTGGCCTCCCAAAGTGCCGGGATTACAGGCATGAGCCACTGTGCCTGGTCCAGTTGTGTTTTCATTTAGCTAATCTATGTCTTTTGATAGGAGAGTTTAGTTCATTTAAATTGAATGTTATTATTGATAAGTAAGGACTTACTCCTGCCATTTTATTACACTATGTCTTCAAAAATTGTTACAGTTATTATTTTTGAGTGGTTCATCTTTTAGTCTTTCTACTTCAGATATGAGTAGTTTACACACCACAATTACAGTGTTATAATAGTAATATACTTACTATACTAAGTATAATACTTACTATTACCAGTGAGTTTTATACCTTTAGATGATTCATTATTGTGCATTAATGTCCTTTCCTTTCAGATCAAAGAAATTCCTTTAGCATTTCTTGTAGGATAGGTCTGGTGTTGATCAAATCTCTCAAGGTTATTTTTGCTGGATATACCATTCAAGAATAAAGGCATTTCTTCCTCAGCACTTTAAATATGTCATGGCCCTCTCTTTTGGACTGTAACATTTCCACTGAGAAGTCTGCTGCCAGAAATGCCTACCAGGACCCAAGGCCTGGAATTGGTGACCCCAGGAGCCTGCTTGGTGCTCTTCCCTACTATGGCCAAATTGGTATCCAAAGTTGAAAGACAATGTTCCCTTTTGTCTTCCCTCTCCCTTCCTCAAGCTGAGGGGATTTCTCCCCATAGACACCACATCTGGGAATGTGCTGGATCATTCTTGAAGCTAGCATGACACTAAGTCTTACCCCGGGCCCACGCAAGTACTGCCTGGCTGTCACTGCTAAGTATTCAGAGACCGAGGGCTCTTTAGTCAGCAGATGATGAATTCTGCCAGGAGTGGGTCCTTTCTTTCAATGTAGTGGGTTCTCCTCTGACCCAGTGTGTGTTTAGAAATGTTTGGGAGCTAGGCCCTGGAATGGGGGCCTCAGGACTCTGCCTGGTGCCATAGTCTACTGTGGCTGAACTGGTATCCAAGTTGCAAGACAAAATTCTTTTTACTCATCCCTCTTGCCTCTTCAGGCAGAGTGAAGGAGTCTCTCTCTCAGAGCTGCAAACTGTGTTGCCTGGGGGTGACACCAGCACTCTCTTGGCCACCCTGGCTGGTGTCTCACTATGTCACATGCATCCCCAAGCCCACTGGCTTTGAGCCCAGCACAGCATCAGAGATTGCCTAGGACTTGCAGTCTTTGTGACCTAGACTGCCTTTCAAGTTTATTTAGGACTCCAGTGCACTTTAGCCCATGGTAGTGGTGGAGTTTGCTAGAACTAAGGTTCTGACTGCTGGGATAAATGATTTCCCTCTGGCTAGGGTTGGTCTAAATGTTCCTCTGTGGGTGCACCCTGAATTCTGCCTGCTGTTTCTTTCTGCTGTGACAGGGCAGCACTGAGTTTCAATGCAGAATCCCACAATCACTGTGCTCTCCCTTCCCCAAATACACAGATTCTCTCTTCATGCCATGTAGCCACTGCTGGGGGATAGGAGAAGGGTGATGCAGGTGATTTAAGACTGTCTTTCCTACCTTCTTTGGCGTCTTATTCCTTAATATGCTAAAACCAGGTACTGTGATCACTCACCTGATTTTTCCTTCTTATGAAGGTGCTTTTTTTATGTGAATAGTTGTTCAATTTGATGTTCATGCTGTGGGGAAAATTGCTAAAGGCTTCTATTCGAACATTTTGCTCTGCCTCTTTGATTGCAGTTGACTTTTATATGTTGGTTTGGCATCTGGCAACTTTGCCAAACTCTTATGAGTTCTATTATTTACTTGTTTATTTATTCATTTATAGAGTTCTATGTAGATAGGTATCTGCAAATGATGAGGTGTTCTAGTTTTTACTTTCTAATCTTGTACCCTCTTCTTTCTTTCTATCCTCCTCCTTTTTCCTTTTCTTCTCTTTTTTAAAAAACTGCTGTTTAGGATTCCACAACAGTGTTGAATAGGAGCATGTTCATAGTGGGTGGTACTCATTGTATCATTCCCAATCTTAAAGGGAATGCTTTCAGTTTTTCATGTTTTTTTTTTTTTTTTTTGAGATGGAATTTCGCTCTTATTCACTCAGTGCAATGGCACTATCTGGGCCCACTGCAACCTTCACCTCCTGGGTTCAAGCAGTTCTCCTGCCTCAAGCCTCCCGAGTAGCTGGGATTACAGGCGTGCACCACCGTGCCTGGCTAATTTTTTGTAGTTTTAGGAGAAACAGGGTTTCACCATGTTAGCCAGTCTGGTCTCCAACTCCTGACCTCAGGTGATCCGCCCAGCTCAGCCTCCCAAAGTGCTGGGATTACAGGCATGAGCCACCGCGCCTGGCTAGTTTTTCATACTTGTAGTTTTTTCTTACTTATAGTTTTTTTTTGGTAGATTCCACTTATCAAATTAAGAATGTCTCTATTTTGTCAGGATATTTTAAAAAATCATGAATGTTTGTGGAATTTTTGAATTCTTCTCTCTTTTTTTTTTTTTTTTTTTTGAGATGGAGTCTTGCTCTGTCACCCAGGCTGGAGTGCAGTGGGTGATCTCAGCTCAGTGCAAGCTCCGCCTCCCAGGTTCATGCCATTCTCCTGCCTCAGCCTCCCGAGTAGCTGGGACTACAGGTGCCCACCACCACACCCGGCTAATTTTTTTGTATTTTTGGTAGGGACGGGGTTTCACCATGTTAGCCAGGATGGTCTTGATCTCCTGACCTTGTAATCTGTCCACCTTGGCCTCCCGAAGTGTTAGGATTACAGGCGTGAGCCACCACGCCTGGCCTGAATTTTTCTTTATCTTTTGAGAGGATTATATAGTTTCTTCCTTTAATCTATTAATGTTATAAACTCCACAATATATTATTTTCATTATATTATGTTTTTGTTCGTTTTCCTTTAAATAGTTATATATTGATTAAATGGATTGAAAATATAAGATTAAAAGCCTTATATATTTATGCAACCATTTACCATTTATGGCATATTTATTACTTTATGTAGAGTTTCCATCTGGTGTTATTTTCAGGTGTTTACACTTCTTTTTCTCACAGCTTGTCATAAACGTCTCTCAAAGTACCTGGCACATGGTAGATGTTTAGTATATAATTGTTGAAAGAGTATGATATAACCCCAGGTGTGACACAAGAAATTATTTCTTTGAAGGATCTCTGATATTGTTTTCTAGTTACATACGTACTCTCAGATTTTTTGTCTTCTCAAAACTATCATGCTTTTATCTATTAAGGTGGAAAAGTAACTGTTGAGATGGTGAAACTTTTCTCAGCTTGGTATTTTCTAATCTACACAAAATAATTTTCACATTTTTCTTAAAAAAATAACAAACCATCTCTTCTTTCTAAAATACATTTATAGCTTCTATCTAATAGCTTGTATTATTTTAAATTCCATGGTGATTTCATTTAGTTAGTCCCAAATAACCACTAAGTTTTTTGCAGTGTCTTTTCACAAAAACTCAGCATGATTCTGGTTTTTTTTCTCAGAATTAACATTATTTAAAAAGCATTTTTTCCAGCATGTATTTAAACTATACAGTAATCAGAAACTGCCATTTAACTGGACTAATCAATAGTATTTGGTTTTCCAAAATCAAAATATAAGATAATTATCAGTTTGGTTTGTGCTCTCTTATTGAAGAAACCAGTTTTTTTTTTTTTTTTTTTTTTACAATTTTTATGATGAAAATTTTCAAGTAGAAAAAGAATAGTACACCAATAACTTATTGCTGCTGCTTTTTAAATTTTGTGATTTTGCCTTATTGGAACTATTTGAAAGTAAATTTCAAATGTTAGAATACTTAATCAGGAAACACCAGTCTGTTGACTGAAGGTTCCTTGATTATCTTTTTTTTCCCTCTTGATTATCTTTTAACTAAGATAAAATGCTCATGCTCTAGTAGAGTCTACTGAATGGACCTTGTGATACAATATTTTCTGAATTCTTGCATGTTTCAAAATGGTTTCCTATGGTCTTGATTCTTGGAGGAAATCTAGATTGTATATAAAATATTTGATTTGCATTTTCTTTACCTGAGTTCCTTAAATATAATGTTTTATATGATGTATGTTACAGTTGAGAAATGTGATACATACTTTTCATTTTTCATAAATATATAAATAAAGTTATAAACGTCTTATTCTTTTTGACTGAGGGTCCAGAGAATTTTTAAAAAATATAAAGTTTAATATTTGGACTTTTATATTGTACTCTGAAAGATATTCAATATATCACATTGGATTTTATTCAATATATTGCACAGTCATCTCTCAGTATCAAGAGTTGATTGGTTCCAGAACATCCTCCTTCCTTCCCACAGATACCAAATCAGCAAATGCTGATGTTTCTTACGTAAAGTAGTACAGTATTTATACATAACCTATGAATGATTAAATAATCTCTATATTACCTATAGTACCTAATACAATATAAATGATATGGAAATATTTGTTATACTGTACTGTTTTCTTGTTTTCTAATTATTACTTTGAATATTTTCAATTTGGTTGGTTGAATATGTAGATGTAGAACCCATGAATATGGAGGGCCAACTGTTTATGTTTCAGTCGATGGTCTTAGGTCAGTTTTCCAAGGTAAAGAGTGAGAATATTTAATATGATTCAGGTATTATTTTATTTAAGAATATTTTCTTAATAATTTAAAATATTTAGTTGCATTTATTTTATTTTCTTCAGGGAATCCAATTGTACATCTATTGTATTCTTGTTTCTCATTTTCTTTATTCATTTCCCTTGGATCCTTTTTGAATATGTTTTTATTTCAGTTTTATTTCCTGGTTTTTGGCTTCAGGTCCTATCTTTATCTCTTGCTGTTACTATAGTTATCTTTTCTCTCTTGTACAACTCTTTTTTTTTTTTTTTCTTTTTTTTGAGACTGGAATCTCACTCTGTTGCCCAGGGTGGAGTGCAGTGGTGTGATCTCGGCTCACTGCAAGCTCCGCCTCCAGGGTTCACGCCAGTCTCCTGCCTCAGCCTCCCGAGTAGGTGGGACTGCAGGCTTCTGCCACCACGCCCGTCTAATTTTTTTGTATTTTTAGTAGAGATGGAGTTTCACTGTGTTAGCCTGGATGGTCTCGATCTCCTGACCTTGTGATCCATCCGCCTTGGCTTCCCAAAGTGCTAGGATTACAGGTGTGAGCCATCATGCCCAGCCTGTCTCTTGTACAACTCTTAATTTAGCCTTCATTTCTTGGATGATTTTTGTTACTCTTCCATGTTTTTTTTTTTCCTGAATCTAGTCACCTCCTATTTAACATCTTTGTATTTTTGTCTTTATTTTGATTTAGAGTATTTTTATGCCTGAAGTTATTTAAAAGTTATATTTGGGCCGGGCGCAGTGGCTCATGCCTGTAATCCCAGCACTTTGGGAGGCCGAGGCAGGAGGATCATGAGGTCAGGAGATCGAGACCATCCTGGCTAACACGGTGAAACCCCGTCTCTACTAAAAATACGAAAAATTAGCCGGGCGAGGTGGCGGGCGCCTGTAGTCCCAGCTACTCGGGAGGCTGAGGCAGGAGAATGGCATGAACCTGGGAGGCGGAGCTTGCACTGAGCCGAGATCACCCACTGCACTCCAGCCTGGGTGACAGAGCAAGACTCCATCTCAAAAAAAAAAAAAAAAAAAAAGTTATATTTGAATACCTGTTGTCCTAGTGGTGGTGGAACAAAAGTATTATGAAGTATTGACATGTAGGAGAGCGTCCTATTTTAAGTGGATTGCACAAAAACCCTGATGTATGAGAGTGGGGAGACATGGGAATCAAAAGGAAGCCTGTATTACTGTTTTCCTGTATTTTAGCTTTTTAAAAAAGTGTTTCCTTCTGCTGGCAGGTTTTGATTTTATATTTTCTATTTTATATATTTTGTGGATATTGGATTCTTTTTTTCTGTTCATGATTATCTATTAGATTTTTCTGAACAAATAATAGCCAGTGATTGTGTGGGAAGTGGTAGTGGGTGGCTTACTTTATTTCTTATTTCTGGACAGCCCTCCTCCTCTGCTACACTGAAGTTTAATTTCTTTATCAAATGGTGCCTTTTGTGGTTGTCAGCCTGGCTTGTCTTCTTCTATTTTCTTTTTTTGAGACGGAGTTTTGCTCTTGTCACCCAAGCTGGAGTGCAGTGGCATGATCTCAGCTCACTGCAACCTCTGTCTCTTGGGTTCAGGAGATTCTCCTGCCTCAGCCTCCTGAATAGCTGGGATTATAGTCACCTGCCACTACGCCCAGCTAATTTTTGTATTTTTAGTAGAGACGAGGTTTCACCATGTTGGCCAGGCTGGTCTTGAACTCCTGACCTCAGGTAATCTGCCTGCCTTGGCCTCCCAAAATGCTGGGATTACAGGTGGGAGCAACGGCTCCTGGCCATGGCTTGTCGTCTTTTGATCCTTTGATTCTATCTTGTTTCTGCAGGGCCCTTATCTTCAGCTGCTTTTTTATTTCCCTTTATCATGAACAACCTTCCTTCAAAGGTGCTTCTCTCTACCTCAGAAGTGATTCCTTCCTAGAACTTCCTCTTTGGTTCTTCATAGTTGCCAAGCCCCTTCTTTTGTGCCCATCTCTGGCACTCTGAGCCATTAAGTTTTTTTGTGTGGCCCACTTAAGGTAGGCCACTTTTCTTTGACAGGTCAGTATTTGATGATATTTAGTTCCACCACTACTAAGACCTGGAGGTACTTCCTTTTTTCCCCATGCTACCACTCTGGTTTGGCTTAGGATCTAATTCTGCTGATTTGATATCTTTATTTGGCCACCTACATATTAATCCAGGGATTTGTATTCCCTTTCTCCTTTTTATGATGTAGTCATGGATGATGGGCATTTTTATTTAGTCTCTTTATCAATCTGTATGGGTCTTTGGAGGATGGGGAGAGACATTTAAATTCATACAGTTGCTATTACTTTATAGGATCCGGCGTCCACATGAAAGAATTGTTTTGTGTATTTGCTTTAATCTAGATGCTAAAATAATTACACTTTATATCCTGTCTGTTGCTATACTCTTTTTAAGTTTTACTTGATTGGATTCTATTATAAATGTTATGACTTCTACATTTTTTGATTAATTGATTCTTCATTCACCCTTATCTTTATTGCCAAATTGGGTGTGGATTGTTCATTTTCAAGAATTATTAACCATAATAAATCATTTGGGGAACTTTTTCAAAACACAATGGGATTTTGGAGAAGTAGAATCCAATAATTTATATTTGAAATGTTTATCACTTGATCCTCATAGTACACTCCAGGATGTTAAAAGAAAAACCTTAAAGAAATTAAATTGAACAGAGTTTAGTAGGCAAAGAATGATTCATGGATCAGGCAGCCCCTGAATCATAATAGGTTCAGAGAGGCTGCAGCACTGCAGCACTACTGGATGATTGAAGATTTATGGACAGAAGAAGGATAATGACCTACACAAAATGGAAGCGAGGTACAGAAACAGCGGGATTGGTTACAGCCCTGCATTTGCCTTATTTGAATTTGGTTTGAATGATTGATTGCCTTTAATTGGCCAAAACTCAGTGAGTGGCACAAAAGTAAGCTGTAGTCTGTTTACACATCCAGTTAGGTTACAGTTCACCATGAATGGAGAAACCTTTAGGCTGAATTAAAAATATCTGAGGAGGCAGCTTTAGGTTAATCTTAATTTAACAAGTGTAAGAACCACTACCCTAGGTTGAAGTGATAGTTTGTGTTCTTGTACTTTTTGAGATTATCCATGTAGTAATTTGTGGGTTTGTGATATGAAGAAATTAGACTTTCATGGTAATGATTTTTAATTATCACTTTATTTGTGAGCGAAATAGTAGAGATAACTATCAATGTGTCTACTTTATCATATAGTATATTCATGCAATAAATACTTTATTGAAAGGCTACTATACATTAGATATTTTGCTAGGTCCCAGAGATACAAAATTGAGAAGACATCATCCCAGTACTCCTTCTGTTCAAAGAGAGATGTGGAGACATACTGATAAACACTCAAAGTATTACATAAGGGCTATGAGAGAGTGGACATAGGATACTTTAGGAGCTGATAAGAAGGTGGAATCAGGTACAGGTGACTCCTTTCTTTCCTCTTGTTTCTTCCTTCTTTCTGAAGAAATACTCATTGGGCACTGAGTTGGGTGCTAGGGATAGAGTGGTAAACAGGGCAGTCATGGTCTCTGCTTTCAGAGTCCACACGGTTTTGAAACAGGGAGATGCCAGATTGTAAAAGGGAACCAGCATCCAGGGTACTACTGGAGTAGTAGAAACTAAGTTTCCTGGGGGAGATGATTTTTAAACTGTGAGTCTTGAGTAAGTTAACCATGTGTAGAAGTTGGGGGAATGATCTTACAGGTTGCAAAGACTCAGACATGGGAGACAGTATAGTGCTTTTAAGTTAAAACAAATTGTCTGGTGTCCTTGGAATGTGGGGTATGGTGGAGATAGATGAATCTGAAAGGGAGATTTAGGGGGAGTCCCAAAGGAATTTTGTGTTCTCTTTGCTATTAGAAAGGTATGTTTAAGGATTCATATACCAAATACATCTGGGAGTGCAGTGATTAAATTGAGACTCTAAGAACAAATAGGTGTGTGCTTACAGGGTTTGGAGGGCTGGGCAGAGAAATTCAGAAGCGGACAGGCATGGCAACATCTGCCATGTTCTGGTAATATAGGTCATTGTGGATCCTGGGAGCATAAAATATGAGGTGAAGGGTAATGGAAGATGAGAGTGGGCAGTTAGGCAGTGAGAGGATCATGAAGGTTCATTTTGGCATGCACAAGGGAGTTTATGTTTTATGTTTTATTTGTAGGGAGCCACTAAAAATGTATCATACAATACCCATTCTAAAAATGAATTAAATATTAAGAAATCTAGAAAATGTTTCATATGGCAGCTTAATTCTATATTTTATCAAATAATAATTAAAACTCCAAAATTAATAAATCCTTATTTTGTTTTATTTTTAAATTTTCAGATAGAAAATCCTCGATACCTGAGACAGAAGCCTATCCCAGTTTCTCTGGTATGTGAGAAATCCATTGGACTTTTTCTAGGGGCAGGTATTTTAAAATAAAATAATCACTAAGTTATTTATAGAAAATAATGCAGATATACATTAGGAAACATAATAGTTTTTGAATTTTATCACTTGGAAGTGATTTTTTCCTGCAGTGTTAGTACTATTTTGGTATGGGCCTCAGGCAATTTAGAATTTTTCTTTGGGGTTAAGGATAGACCAGATCTGAAAACATGTTAAATAACTCCTGTTCATTCAGCAGATGACACCGAAATTCAGCCTGAGAAAATCCAGCAGTTTCTATGATGATCATTTTCTCTCTCGAATACGTGAGAAAGAGGTAGGAATGAGATATTGCTGATAAACCCTTTGATAATACAGTTTTAATATTTTATATAATCTAGGTTTTCAGGTTTTAGTTAAAATAATGGTATATTCTAGGAAGAGGTTGCATTTGAAACAAATATAAAACGTGATGCATGGTAGGCAGGATTTGTCTTTCTGTTTTGTTTTTTGTTTTTGTTTTTGTTTTCCAGAGATAGAGTCTCTCTCTTTTGCCCGGCTGGAGTGCAGTGGTGCGATCAGAGCTCACTGGGATCAAGCAGTCCTCCCACCTCAGCCTCCTGAGTAGCCAGGACTACAGCTGTGCCACCACGTCCAGCTAATTAAAATATTTTTTTTGGTAGAGATGGGATCTTACTGTTTTTCCCAGGCTGGTCTTGAGCTGTTGGCCTCAAGTGATCCTCCTCCTGCCTTGACTTCTCAAAGCATTAGGATTACAGGCATGAGCCACCACACCTGAACAAAATTGTATATGTTTATTTTGTACAACATGATGTTTTGAAATATGTATACATTGTCAAATGGCTAAATTGAGCTTGATACATGAATCAACTCACGGACTTATCTTTTTTTTGTAATGAGAATACTTAAAATGTACTCTCATTGTGATTTTTGAAACACAATCCATTGTTATTAACTAAAGTCACTATGCTGTACAATAGATCTCTAGAACTTATTTCTCTCATCTAACTTAAATTTTGTATCCTTTGACCAGTATCTCCCAACTCCACTCTTTGTCGCTTGGCCTCAACCACCATTTCTCTACTTTTGTGAGTTCACCTTTTTTAGAATCCACATATAAGTGAGATCATGTGGTATTTGCCTTCCTGTGCCTGGCTTATTTCACTTAACATCATGTTCTCTAGGTTCATCCATGTTGTACTAAATGACAAGATTTCCTTCTTTTTAAAAACTGAGTAACATTTCATTGTGTGTGTGTATGGGGGGGGTATGTATGTGTGTATATATATCACATTTTCTTCATTTATTTGTTGATGGACACTTTATATTTATTCTATATCTTGGCTATTGCTGCAGTGAACATGGGGGTGCAGGTAGCTCTTCAATATACCAATTTCATTTCCTTTGGATTTATACCTAATAGTGAGATTGCTGGATCATATAGTAGTTCTATTTTTAATTTTTCAAGGAATCTTCATACTGTTTTTCTATAATGGCTGCACTAATTTACATTACTGCCAACACTGGGCAAGGTTTCTCTTTTCTCCACATCCCCTCCAATACTGATCTTTTTTCTTTTTGTTGATAGCCATTCTAACAGGTGTGACGTGATATCTCAGTATTGTTTTAATCAGCATTTCTCTGATGATTAGGAATGTTGGGCAGTTTTTCATATATCTGGTGGCTATTTGCATGTCTTCTTTTGAGAAATGTCTATTCAGATCCTTTGCCCATTTTAAAATCAGGTTATTAGTGTTCTTACCATTGAGTTGTTTCAGTTCCATATATATTTTGGATGTTAACCCCTTATTAGATATATGGCTTGCAAATATTTTTCTCATTGTGTAGGCTGTCTTTTTACTCTGTTGATTGTTTCCTTTGCAGAAGCTTTTTAGTTTGATATAATCTCATGTGTCTATTTTTTCTTTTGTTGACTATGCTTTTCGGTTCATATCCAAAACATCATTGCCCAGAGCAATGTCATGGAGCTTTTCCCCTATTTCTCTTATAGTAGTTTTAAAATGTCAGATCTTACATTTAAGTCTCTGTTTTGAATTGGAGAGAAGGGTCTAATTTCATTCTTCTGCATGTTGGATATCCAGTTTTCCAAGCATCATTTATTGAAGAAATTGTCTTTCCCCATTGTGTGTTTTTGGCATCTTTGTCAAAAATCAGTTGACCTGGCCAAGCATGGTGGCTCATGCCTGTAATCGAGCACTTTGGGAGGCTGAGGTGGGCGGATCACTTGAGGTTAGGAGTTTGAGACCAGCCTGGCCAACATGGTGAAACCCCATCCCTACTGAAAATACGAAAATTAGCTGGGTGGTAGGGCATGCCTGTAATCTCAGCTACTCAGGAGGCTGACACAGGAGAATCGCTTGAACCTGGGAGGCAGAGGTTGCTGTGAGCCAAGATTGCGTCACCAAACTCCTGCCTGGGTGACAGAGCAAGACTCCATCTCAAAATAAATAAATAAATAAATAAATAAATAAATAAATATAATAATAAAAATCAGTTGACACTAAATGTATGGGTTTATTTCTGGGTTCTCTATTCTGTTTCATTATGTCTGTGTGTCTGGTTTATGCCAGTTTTTACTATGCTTTTTTGATTACTATAGCTTTATAGTGTATTTTGAAGTCAGGTAGTGTGATGCCTTCACCTTTGTTCATTTTGCTCAAAATTGCCTTGGGTATTCAGGGTCTTTTTGGTTTCATATAAATTTTAGGGTTTTCTTTATATCTGTGAAAAATGCCATTAGAATTTTGATAGGGATTGCATTAAATATATAGATTTCTTTGGATAACATGGACATTTTAACCATTATTAGTTCTCCCAGTTCATGAACATGAGATATCTTTCCATTTATTTGTATCTTCTTTAATTTCTTTTATCAGTGTTTTACAGTTTTCATTATACTGGACTTTAATCTCCTTGATCAAATTTATTTCTAAGTGGTTTCTTTTTGGTACCTAGTAAGAGAGGGATTGTTTTCTTGATTTTGTATCGTTCATTGTCAGTGTATAAAATGGCTACTGATTTTTGTATGTTGATTTTGTATTCTGCAACTTTAGTGAATTCATTTATTAGTTCCAGCATTTTGGTGGAGTCTTTAAAAAAATTTTTTTTTACATATAAGATCATGTCGTCTGTAAATAGAGACCATTTCACTCGTTCCTTTCCAATTTGGATACAATTTATTTATTTATTTAGGAGACAGTCATGCTCTGTCGCTTAGGCTGGAGTACAGTGGTGCAGTCTCAGCTCACTGCAGCCTACGTCTCACGGGTTCAAGCAGTTCTCATGCTTGAGCCTCCCCAGTAGCTGGCATTACAGGCATTTGCCACTGTGCCCACTATATATATATATATATATATACACAGAAACATGACATGTGTGTTATTTATTTTAACACTTTTAGAAACTGTGAAACAAAATCCAAGAGTCTAATATACATGTAATTGGGGTTCCTATAGAAGCAAATAAGAATAGGGAAAGATTATTTAAAGAAATAATGGCCAAAAATTTCCCAAGTTTGATAAAATATAAAAATACTGACTGAGAGAACAAGATGCTGAATGAACTCTATGCAGGATAAATGCAAGAAAACAACACCTAGAAACATCACAAACTGCTGAAAAACAAAAACAAAAAGAAAAATCTTGGCTGGGCACGGTGTCTCACGCCTGTAATCCCAGCACTTTGGGAGGCCAAGGCGGGCAGATCACAAGGTCAGGAGTTTGAGGCCATCCTGGCCAACATGGTGAAACCCCGTCTCTACTAAAAATACAAAAATTAGCTGGGCGTGGTGGCACGTGCCTGTAGTCCCAGCTACTCAGGAGGCTGAGGCAGGAGAATTGCTTGAATCCAGGAGGCGGAGGTTGCAATGAGCCAAGATCATGCCACTGCATTCAAGCCTGGTGACAGGGTGAGGCTCTGTCTAAAAAAAAAAAGAAAAAGAAAAAAAAAAGAAAAATCTTAAAAGCAGCCACAGGAAAACAGGCATTACATTCAGAGAAACAACAGGCTCCCCAACAGAAACAATGGAAACCAGAGGACAAAGGAATAACATCTTAGAAGTGCTAAAAGAAAAATTCAGATGACTTAACTTATCACCAGTAGAACTGCACTAAAACAAATAGTAAAAGATATTCTTAAAGATGAAAACTTAGATACTCTGAAATGAAGGAAAGTACTAGAAATAGTATGTAAGCAGAGATACATAAAAGCCATTTTTATCTTCTCACAATTCCCCAAAACACAACTATTTAAAGATAATACAACAACCTTGAAAGTTAGGTTTCGTAAGGTATTTAGAACATGACAATAGCACAAGTGATTGTAGGGTTAAATTAGATTATACTGTTTTAAAGTTATTAGATTTATGAGGTGGAAATTAGAAAATGGGAAAAGTCCAGTGTAAGCAGCACAATACTGACACTAAAAACTGACTTTGATATGGTAAGGATGCATAATTTTAGCCCAAAAGCAACCAATAAAGAAAACATACAAAGGGAAAGTATAGCCAAGAAGTCAATAGAAAAATTAAAATAGAATAACAAAAAAAAAACTAAAAATAAGACAAGAAAGGAGCAACAGAGTAGTGAAAAATAAAAAAGGGGGTACCAGTGGAAACGGATACCAACAAGGTAGATTAAACCTAACCATATTGATCAGTAACTACATTAAATGGACTAAACACTCTAATTAAAAGAGACTGTTAAAAAATTAGCAATGGGATCTTGAATGGGAATCATTATGGTGGATGGGAGGCATGAGGACTAGATTGCAGCTCCAACTCGGACAGACAGAGCAGCGTGCAGAGGCTTGCATCGTGAATTTTAGCTCCAGAATGACTGCAAGAATGAACCAGGAATCCCAAGGGGACCCCCAGACCCTCTGAAGGAAGATGACTGCTCCTGTATGACCCGGGAGACACCCAAATACTGTGAGTTCCCAAACTGCAGAATTGGGAAAGGGAGACCCTCCACTCCCAAACACATTTCCCTCTGGGAAAACTCAAGGTCTCGTTTCCAGGAGACGCTTCCGACCTTACCCGAGGCTGGGTCAATTTAGAGGGCTGAGCGAAATACAGGGGTAGAGGAAGTAGTAGGAAAGGCCCTGGGAGCTCGCTGGGTCCCCAAGCAGGTCATTCCTTCCTGGTACCACAGGGACCTTTCACGAGGGCAGCTAGAGGCATAGGGGGGAAATACCATAGAGAAGGAAGTCTCCAGCTGAACTTTATAACAATTTGAACTGGGCGAGAAGGCTCTGGGCCAGAACTCAGAGAAGGGTGCTAACCCAGTGTGCAGACTCCACGGGCGGGGTAAGAACTAAAGCCCTCTTCTTTTGCAGCTGGGAACTAGGTAGCCTGGGGCAAGTTCTCAAGCCCTGCTCACCCACTGCCTGGAAATAGACTCGGGGCTGCTAGGGGGACATGGTGGGGGTGAGACCAGCCCTGAAGACTGTGTGGGAGCTGGGGGAGAGCTGTGACTGCCAGCCTTCCCTCACTTCCCTGACAACCTGCATGACTCAGCAGAGGCAGCCATAATCCTCCTAGGTACACAACTCCATTGACCTGGGAACCTCACCCCTATCCCCCACAGCAGCCACACAGTAAGAGCTGCCCAAGGAGAGTCTGAGCTCGGACATGACTAGCCCTGACCCCACCTGCTGGCCCTTCCCTATTCACCCTGGTAGCTGAAGACAAAGGGCACATACTCTCGGGAGTTCTAGGGCCACGTCCACCACTGGTTCCTCTCCATAGTACCACAGCTGATGCTCTCTGGAAAGTGCCACCCTCTGGCAGGAGGCCAACCAGCACAAAAATAGAACTGTAAACCACTAAAGCTAAGAACCCTCACAGAGTCCATTTCACTCTCATGCCACCTCTACCAGAACAGGTGCTGGTATCCATGGCTGAGCAACTCATAGTTCATATCACAGGACTCTGTGCAGACAACCCCCAGTACCAGCCTGGAGCCAGGTAGACTCGCTGGGTGGCTAGACCCAGAAGAGAGATAACCATCACTGCAGCTCGGCTCACAGGAAGCCACATCCGTAGGAAAAGGGGGAGAATACTACATCAAGGGAATACCCCATGGGACAAAAGAATCTGAACAACAGCCTTCAGTCCTAGACTTTTCTCAGAGCCTACCCAAATGAGAAGGAATCAGAAAATCAACTCTGATAGTATGACAAAACAAGGCTCTTTAACACCCCTCAAAAAATCACACTAGCTCACCAGCAATGGATCCAAACCAAGAAGAAATCCCTGATTTACCTGAAAAAGAATTCAGGAGGTTACTTATTAAGCCAATCAGGGAAGCATCAGAGAAAGGCGAAGCCCAATGCAAGGAAATCCAAAAAATGATACAAGAAGTGAAAGGAGAAATATTTAAGGAAATAGATAGCATAAAGAAAAAACAATCAAAACTTCAGGAAACATTGGACACACTTAGAAAAATGCAAAATGCTCTGCAAAGTCTCAGCAACAGAATAGAATTGAACAAAAAGAAGAAAGAAATTCAGAACTTGAAGACAAGGTCTTCTAATCAACCCAATCCAACAAAGACAAAGAAAAAAGAATAAGAAAATATGAACAAAGGCTCCAAGAAGCCCGGGATTATGTTAAACAACCAAACCTAAGAATAATCGGTATTCTTAAGAAGAGAAATCTAAAAGTGTGGAAAACATATTTGGAGGAACAATTGAGGAAAACTTCCCTGGCCTTTCTAGAGACCTGGACATCCAAATACAAGACGCACAAAGAACACTTGGGAAATTCATCACAAAAAGATCATCACCTAGGCACACTGTCATCAAGTTGTAGATTCTGGTCATTAGTCCATTGTCAGATGTATAGATTATGAAGATTTTCTGCCACTCTGAGGGTTGTCTGTTTACCCTGCTGACTGTTCCTTTTACCGTGCAAAAGCTCTTTAGTTTGACTGAGTCCCAACTATTTATCTTTGTTTTTGGGGTTCTTGGTCATGAAATCCTTGCCTAAGCCAATGTCTAGAAGTGGTTTTTCAATGTTGTCTTCTAGAATTTTTATAGTTTCAGGTCTTACGTTAAGTCCTTAATCCATCTTCGTTTTCATGTAAGGTGAGAGATGAGGTTCCAGTTTCATTCTCCTACATGTGGCTAGCCAATTATCACAGCACCATTTGTTGAAAAGGGTGCCCTTTCCCCACTTTATGTTTTTGTTTGCTTTGTTGAAGATCAGTGGGCTGTAAGTATTTGGGTTTATTTCTGGGTCCTCTATTCTGCTCTATTCTGTGGTTTTGTATCTTTTTTTTTTTTTTTTTTTTTTTTTTGAGACGGAGTCTCACTCTGTTCCCATGCTGAAGTGCAGTGACACGATCTCAGCTCACTGCAACTCTGCATCCCCGGTTCAAGCGATTCTTCTGCCTCAGCCTCCCGAGTAGCTGGGACTATAGACATGTGCCACCACGCCCGGCTAATTTTTGTGTTTTTAGTAAAGACAGGGTTTCATCAGATTGTCCATGATGGTCTTTAACTCCTGACCTCATGATCCACCGGCCTCAGCCTCCCAAAGTGCTGGGATTACACGCGTGAGCCACCGCGCTCGGGCAGTTCTACATCTTTTAAGTGGAGCATTTAGGCCATTTACATGCAATGTTAGTATTGAAATGTGAGGTACTATTGCATTCATCATGCTCTTTGTTGCCTGCATACTTTGGGGTTTTTTTTGTTTTTTGTTTTTGTTTTTTAACTTGTGTTTTTGTTTTACAGGTCCTGTGTGATTTATGCGTTAAAGAGATTCTGTTTTGATATGTTTCTAGGATTTGTTTGAAGATTTAGAGCTCCTTTTAGCAGTTCTTGTAGTGGTGGCTTGGTAGTGGCAAATTCTCTCAGCATTTGTTTGTCTGAAAAAGACTGTACCTGTCTTTCATATATGATGCTTAGTTACACTGGATACAAAATTCTTGGCTGATAATTGTTTTGTTTGAGAAGGCTGAAGATAGGGCCCCAATCCCTTCTAGCTTGTAGGATTTCTGTTGAGACATATGAGGGGCCAACAAACATATGAAACATCACTAATCATCAGAGAAATGCAAATCAAAATCACAATGAGATGCAATTTCACACCAGTAAGAATGGCTATTACTAAAAGGACAAAAATAATAATAATACTTAACATATTGGCAAACCTGCTAAGAAAAAGGAATGCTGCAGGGCACAGTGGCTCATGCCTATAATCCCAACACTTTGGGAGGCTGAAGTGGGTGGATCACCTGAGGTCAGTAGTTAGAGAGCAGCCTGATCAACATGGTAAAACCCCGTTTCTACTCTTGCATATGTATATCAGGATACACATATAAGGTTATTCATAGAATTATTATTTTTAAAGGCAAAAAATTAGAATAAAGTATCAAAAAAAGGCAAGAAATATGACATTCATTAAATAGAAAACAGTGCAAACAAACCTATTACAATTATATGGCACAACATGGATGAATGCCTCTGACATACTATTGAGCAAAAGAAGCAAGACATAAAAGAATATCAAAAGTTTAGTTCTCTTTGGACACAAACAAATGAAAAAACATTCCATGCTCATGGATAGGAAGAATGAATATCATGAAAATGGCCATACTGCCCAAAGTAATTTATAGATTCAATGCTATCCCCATCAAGCCACCATTGACTTTTTTCACAGAATTAGAAAAAACTACTTTAAATTTCATATGGAACCAAAAAAGAGCTCGTATAGCCAAGACAGTCCTAAACAAAAAGAACAAAGCTGGAGGCATCATGCTACCTGACTTCAAACTATACTACAAGGCTACATAACCAGAACAGCATGTTCCTGGTACCAAAACAGGTATATAGACCAATGGAACAGAACAGAGGCCTCAGAAATAATGCCACACATCTACAACCATCTGATCTTTGACAAACCCGAAAAAAACAAACAATGGGGAAGGGATTCCCTATTTAATAAATGGTGTTGGGAAAACTGGCTAGCCATATGTAGAAAAATGAAACTGGACCCCTTCCTTATACCTCATACAAAAATTAACTCAAGATGGATAAAGACTTAAACATAAGACCTAAAACCATAAAAACCCTAGAAGAAAACCCAGGCAATACCATTCAGGACATAGACATGGGCAAAGACTTCATGACTAAAACACCAAAAGCAATGGAAACAAAAGCCAAAATTGACAAATGGGATCTAATTAAACTAAAGAGCTTCTGCCCAGCAAAAGAAACAGTCGTCCGAGTGAACAGGCAACCTACAGAATGGCAGAAAATTTTTGCAATCTATCCATCTGACAAAGGGCTAATATCCAGAATCTACAAGGAACAATTTTACAAATTTACAAGAAAAAAAAACAACCCCATCAAAAAGTGGGCGAAGGATATAAACAGACACTTCTCAAAAGAAGACGTTTATACGGCCAACAAACATACAAAGAAAAGCTCATCATCACTGGTCATTAGAGAAATGCAAATCAAAACCACAAAGAGATATCACCTCACACCAGTTAGAAGGGCAATCATTAAAAAGTCAGGAAACAACAGATGCTCGGAGGATGTGGAGAAATAGGAATGCTTTTACACTGTTGGTGGGAATGTAAATTAGTTCAACCATTATGGAAGACAGTGTGGAGATTCCTCAAGGATCTAGAACCAGAAATACCATTTGACCCAGCATTCCCATTACTGGGTATATACCCAAAGGATTTCATTCTACTATAGAGACACATGAACACATATGTTTATTGCAGCACTGTTCACAATAGCAAAGACTTAGAACCAACCCAAATGCCCATCAATGATAGACTGAGTAAAGAAATGTGGCACATATACACCATGGAATACTATGCAGCCATAAAAAATGATAAGTTCGTGTCCTTTGCAGGGACATGGATGAAGCTAGAAACCATCATTCTCAGCAAAGTAACACAAGAACAGAAAACCAAACACTGCCTGTTCTTACTCATAAGTGGGAGTTGAACAATGGGAACACATGGACACAGGGAGAGGAACATCACATACCGGCGACTGTGAGGGGGTAGGGGGCTAGGGGAGGGATAGCATTAGGAGAAATACCTCATGTAGATGACAGGTCGATGGGTGCAGCAAATCACCATGGCAAGTGTATACCTATGTAACAAACCTTCACGTTCTGCACATGTATCCCAGAACTTAAAGTATAATAAAAGAAAAAAAATTAAAGAAAAAATAAAAATAAATAAAAAGTTTAGTTTTCTTCATATAAAGTTCAAAATCTGGTAAAATAAAAATATTTCAATTTTCAAAGATGCAGGTATTAATGCTAAAATCAATATTAAAACAAATAGGTGAAAATTATCGTCAGAAAAATCAGACGTGGTTACTTCTAGGAAAGATGGAAGAGAATATGATTACAAGTGGTCAGACAGCAGGCTTCTTAGGATATTGGCAATTATCTAATTCTTGCCTGGATGGCATTTACAATGGCATTCCTTTGTACAATTATTTATCAAATTATATGACATTATGCATATCTGAATGCTATGTTTCATAAGAAATCTATACTTGTTCTCTCATTATGTCAATAACTGTGGCTTTCTTTATCCTGGAGTTATTTAAATTATATATTTGACTAGCAGACTCACAGACAAAAAAAAAAAAAAAAAAGTCCTAATTCCAAGCTCCGTGGCTCACGCCTGTAATCACAGCACTCTGGGAGGCCGAAGCAGGCGGATCACAAGGTCAGGAGTTCAAGACCAGCCTGGCCAACATGGTGAAACCCTGTCTCTACTAAAAATACAAAAATTAGCCGGGCATGGTGGCCCGCATCTGTAGTTCCAGCTACTTGGGAGGCTGAGGCAGGAGAATCACTTGAACCCAGCAGATGGAGGTTGTGGTGAGCCGAGATTACGCCACTGCATTCCAGCCTTGGTGACAGAGCAAGACTCCATCTCGGGGAAAAAAAAAAAGCAAAAAAAAAAAAAAAAAGGCCTACTTGGCATTACATGTAATAAAGAAGCAACATCTCTTTTTAGGCAATAGATGGAAACATTCAATATGGGTGAAAAGAAAGGTCAAAGGAAATTTTTTTTTTCTTTTTTTTTTTTAGACGGAGTCTCGCTCTGTCACCCAGGCTGGAGTGCAGTGGCGCGATCTCGGCTCACTGCAAGCTCCGCCTCCCGGGTTCACGCCATTCTCCTGCCTCAGCCTCTCCGAGTAGCTGGGACTACAGGCGCCCGCCACCACGCCCGGCTAATTTTTTTGTATTTTTAGTAGAGACGGGGTTTCACCGTGGTCTCGATCTCCTGACCTCGTGATCCGCCCGCCTCGGCTTCCCAAAGTGCTGGGATTATAAGCATGAGGTTAATTTTCTATTTCACAAAAAGAGTAATTTTTTACTCCGGTTTCTCTTCAGATTGTATAAATCTTTCGCCTTTTACCAAAGGAGCAATTTCTACCATCTCTTCTCTGAAAATTGACCTCTTCTTGTTGTGTTGTCTCTTCTTTCATTTTCAGTGAGAGCATTTTTCCAAATGTCATAATGTCAAGAAGCCTTTTTTCAGATTACTAAAAAAAGAAAGAAAGAAAGACAGACCCATTGCTTGATGATGCTCACTGTCACACAATTCTGTGATGTGGATATCAGAGAAAATGTGTTAGCAATTAAAAAGGCAAGCAAGTCCAAGTATGTTTGTGAGTGATGGGCTAAAGTTAAAATAAAGGATCACTGTCACTGAACATATGTTTTCCCATAACATATGAGAAATATGCCCAAAATAAATTGAAAATTTTTAAGAACATCTTAAAATATTTAATATGTGGGTCAGGTGCGGTGGCTTATGCCTGTAATCCTAGCACTTTGGGAGGCAGAGGCAGTGGATCACCTTAGGTCAGGAGTTCGAGACCAGCCTGGTCAACATGGCAAAACCCTGTCTCTACTAAAAATACAAAAATTAGCCAGACGTGATGGCGTGTGCCTGTAATCCCAGCTACTTCGGAGGCTGAGGAACCAGAATCACTTGAACCCAGGAGACAGAGGTTGCAGTAAGCTGAGACCACACCATTGTACTCCAGCCTGGGTGACAGAGTGAGACTCTGTCTCAAAAAAAAAAAAAATTTTTATATGTGTATCTGTAGCCACCAAAACAAACCACTATAATTCTTTAACTCCAATAAAAGTAGATATTAATAGTAATATTAAATAATATAGTAAATTAGATTAAATAATTGCCTTAATTCAATTAGTAATTTTACATATGTTACTCATGTTAACATCAAAGGTATCTTCTGAACAATTATGGATTTAAAATGGAAGTTGTATTGTATTAAATAGCTCCATTTCTAAAGGCTAATTAAATATTTTAAGACTTGCTAAAACTTCAACAAAATTAAATACTTTAATAAATCCTTCATGACTGATATGGTTTGGCTGTGTCCTCACCCAAATATCATCTTGAATTGTAGCTACCATCATTCCCATGTGTTGTGGGAGGGACCCAGTGAGAGGTAATTGAATCATGGGGAAGGATTTTCCTCATGATGTTCTCATGATAGTCAATAAGTCTCATGAGATCTGATGCTTTTATAAAGGGCAGTTTCCCCGCACTTGCTCTCTTGCCTGTCGCCATGTAAGATGTGCTTTTGCTCCCCTTTTGCCTTCCACCATGATTGTGAGGCCTCCCAGCCATACAGAACTGTGAGTCCATTAAACTACTTTTTTGTTATAAATTACCCAGTCTTGGATATGTCTTTATTAGCAGCATGAGAACGGACTAATACAATGACACAGATGAACTCTATAATCTGTAAAAAATTGGTATCAATTAATTATCTCCAGACTTACTGGACCCTTCAATATAAGTATTTCAAACTCCCAAATTTTTATTTTATACCATTAAAAACTGACTAATGAGGTCAGGTGTGGTGGCTCATGCCTGTAATCCTAGCACTTTGGGAGGCCAAGGTGGGCAGATTGCCTGAGCTCAGGAGTTCGAAACCAGCCTGGGCAACATGGTGAAACTCCGTCACTACTAAAAATACAAAAAAATTAGCCGGGTGTGGCAATGAGCGCCTGTAGTCCCAGCTACTTGGGAGGCTGAGGCAGGAAAATTGCTTGAACCTGGGAGGCAGAGGTTTTATTTTTCTGTTTAAATTAGGGTGATTCTATTATTTTAAAAATCAATTTTTCAATCGTTTTTTCTCTCAGATAATTTCTGTTGTTCTGTTATCAAATTTACACACTCCTTTATCTGCTCTCTCTAATCCGTTAAGCTCATCTAGTGAATTTTTGTTCCTTTGAATTATTGCACTTTTCAATTCTGGAATTTTCATTTGTTTCCTTTTTATAATTTCCATTTATCTGCTGAGATCCCCTATCCGTTCTTTCATTAAAATAATATTTTTCTTTAATTTTTGAATATGTTTTCCTTTAGTTCTTTGAAGGTATTTTTATGAACTTCTTTAAACTGTGGTGTGCTGAAGTAGAGTCATCTTGGGCCTTATTAACTTCTTTTATTTATATTGATTTTGCCTAAGGATAAAATTTTCTTTTCTTTTTTATTTTTTTGGTGCATCTTTATTACTTTCTAGATAAAGGACCTTGTGGTTGATACCTTGTAGGGACTCTGGATTCTGTTGTTTTTCTCCATAGAATATTTTTTTTGTTGTTGTTCTTATAGGCTGTTCAATTACTAGTTAATCACCTTTAAGTTGTGTAGACTTGGTTTTTACATTCTGTTAAGGCAAATACGTAGAAAGCCAAAGATATTATCCAACACCATGGGACCTGTCTTACAAACTATCTTTCTGAGGCTTGCTTTCAGTCCTTGTAGGTAGGTTTAGAGTAGTCCTAAGGTGTGGCCTTTATGTTGTTTCAGCTGAATTCCCAGGTATTTGCAAGTTGTTAGGAAGCTGTCTCCACCTGGCTGGGCAGGTCTTTGGTGCCTCCCAGCACTTTAACCTGTAGCAGCTGTTACATTTTCTACTTTGTAGCAGTAATATTTTGTTATTCACCCAGGGTGCCCACATCCCAGCCATCAGCCTGTGGTTGAGGAGTGACAGGAAAATCTTTTGGGAAGCTTATACCTCTTTAGTGCCCCGCATTTAAGATTCTTTAACTGCCCAGAACTCTGACCTCTGCCTTCTCAGCTCAGTAGGCCTGTGGTGCTCTACATGGACTCCAGTTGTTGTACCCAGGCGGAAAGTTGGGACTATCGTGGTCTTCAATTCATGAGGATCACAGTACTGCTTGCCTGTTGTCCAGTACTTGAGAATGGTTATCTCATATATTTTATCCCATTGTATGGTTAACAGTGGAAGGTTAGTGTGGTACTCTACTTCATTATAGCCTGAAGTAGATCTGCAAGCCTAATTTTTCCATCTTAAATTTGAAATTGATAATGTATATTCTGATGTCAGAAAAAGAAAAATGTTTTTTGAAGTTAGGCTTCCTTGGAGGTCAAACTAATTAGAAATGTTTTTCAATTTCAGTCTATATAGATGAACACATAGGTACATATCTATATTTACATCTACATCTATATCTAAATCTGTATCCTTATACTGTCTTTATATACCATAGTAGCAAGATTGTTTCTCTATTCTAATCCTGGTGTTTCATCAGGAATCATGCCCTAGTTGTACATAATACATCCAGGATTCCTACTCTAGAGTACAGGGTGGAAATATAGAGCTATTCTGTAGCATCAAGGTAAGAGTTTCCAGAGATGAGATACTCTTAACTTTTTAAAAGGATGGCAGTGGAGAGACTTTCTTTGTAATATTACCCTTAGAGAAACTTGGTGCTCACTGTATTAACCAAGTTACTGCGCTGTACATTGGAGATATTGGGACAAACTAGCCTCCTTCTAATATGATGCAATGAAAAAGGACACAGTATCACTTTAGTGTCATTCTTGCCAAAATCTCATAAACCTAGTCATGAGGAAACATCAGACAAATCCTAATGGCGAGACATTTAATAACGGTCTGTACTCTTAAAAAATGTCAAGGTCACTAAACACAAAGAAAGGCTGTTCCAGATTAAAGGAGAAATAAATAGTTGATGTGACAACTAAAAGCAATGCGTGATTCTGGGTTGGATCCTGGATTATGAAAAATAATAGCTATAAATGACATTACTGTGATAATTTGTAAACTTGAGTATAAACTGTGCAGTAGATAATATCATTGTGTTAATATTACATTTCCTCAATTTTATAACACCACTTTGGTTATCAAAGACAGTGTTCTTGTTTTAAGGAAATATATATTGAAGTTTTTAGGGATAAAGAGACATGATGCTTCTAATTTACAAATAGTTGAGGAAGTAATATGTGTGTATTTATATATATGTAGAGGTAGATATAGACATAAAATGACAAAGCATATAGGGCAAAATATAAAAAATTGGTAAATCTGGGTAAAGGGTATATGGGAGTTCCTTGTGCTATTATTGCAACTTTTCTGTGAGTTTAATATTATGCCAAGGCAAAAAGTTATAACCAGAAGAATAGAATTTAGATAAATATCTTTGGTTGTAAGAACAGAGATCCATCAAGCTATGTAAAATAAAAAGAGACACAAAAATCCTTTTGAGTTCAACTAACCCTAATGTCATTGAGATCGTTGGAGTCTGAGTTTGCTTCCCTCGTATTTCAGATGCTATGTGATTTCTAATCTTTATTTGTGTATTTGCTCTACTTTTTTCTATATACTGGATTCGCCTGCTTTCTCTTGGTTGCTGCACTTTAGAACTTGGATTTGCTCCCCAAAATAGCTAACTTGGTGTGTTCAGATTCTTGAGAGAGAATCTGAATGATTGTTTGCTAGCTAATGGATTGCTTAAGCATATCTCAGGTATTTATTCCTAACTTGGTCCATACATAATAAGGTGGGGCTGGTGAGAGGTGTTGTGTTGGGGTTATGGTAGCACACTCGATGGTATTTAGGGCTTACCGTCAGAAGCTGAGGGTATGATAAGTTCTCTAGAAGGTGTTATGGAAAGATCTGGCAATGAATCATGTCTCTTAGACCTGGCCAGCTTTGTCATACTGTTTTTTGGCTTTAGTTCCTTTTTAATAGACCCCAAAAAATGCTTCTATGAAGGATCTTTACATGGAATTAGATTGTCTAGCCTCCTTTCTGCAAAAATGATGAAGAAATATTGTGTGATTTAGAGGCAAGGGAATTTTTTTTTTTGCATAGTAAATGGTTAACTGTCTCTTTCTCCACCATTCATAACATTTAAGTCATGAATTTGTATTGTGTTAACTTTTGTTTGTGAAATATAAAATCTCAGTTTGATATGTTAATATGTATGTTTATCTTGCTAAATTTATATTATTTTGTATTTGAAACAGTAATTGAAAATATAAAGTGTATTTCAAAAATTTTTAAGAAAATATTTTGAAGGTACATTAATAATATTAAAATTTTTTTCCTAAATGTGGTTGATTGATATTTTTGCATACTTACTTTGTGCCACACGTTGTCCTGGGTATGGTCAGTTAAATTATTTTATTGAATATAATTTTCACAATCCACTGAGGTAAGAATACTTTTCCTTAATTAGCAGGAGAGGAACTAGAGTGTCAAAGGGTCACTTGCTTAAAGTCGCAGCAATGCATATATGGTGGAATTAGAGTTGGAAAAGAGTTCTGCCAGACTCCAATGTATAATACTTACTCTCTTAAATTGTGAGGAATCATGTGGCCAAATACTTTCACATTTGAGATAATCAATTTTATGTTGCTCTTCTTGAAACCTGTCACTACTGCTGTTTTAATTCTGGGATACACTTCTATATTAACAAGATTGGTTACATTTTTGGCTTTGCTCAGAGCACCGTTGCATGTGGTGTTGGTTTGGAGAGGACAGAAGTTAAGGAATGCTTGGAAGGAGATAAAGTCACTCCCTTGAGGGAGCAGGGGTCTATGATTCTGGGAGAGAGAACTGGAAAACTGTCGAAAGATACGCACTTATCAGTAATTTGCCATTTTTATGGATATTCATTCTCAAGTGGTATTTACATATGTAGGTTAATTAGAGTATTTTAAAATGAGCAAGTAGATCAAAGAAAAAAAATAAAAGGTTGGAAGAGACTTACTGAAATGAAAAATAATGAAGAGTAAAATACTGTGTGGATTTAAATGTAAAAGCAAAATATCACTTTAAAATGCCTTTTTCTTTTGTGCGGGAGAGAATGGGGAGAGTAGTGAATCTGTACTTAGTATTGTCAGTTTTGCCTACCAGGTGAAATTTATTTGAAAGACTTTTAATTAGTTTGAAATTAATTAGAGGACTGAAATAAACATATTGGTATATGTAATGTGATTGCTAGAATCTGTGACTACAAGGTAAAGGTGGAAAATGATAACTGTCTTTTTTATAGGGAATTATTTTAGTTTAATTGTGTATTTTTTGCCAAAGGGAAAGTAAATTAATAACACCTTTGAAATATTTTTCTTGAAGTTGGACATGAAAACAAAAATGATGGAAGCTAAATTTCATGAAGAAAAGCTTAAACTGCAACAGAAACATGATGCTGATGTTCAGAAGGTAGGATATATATCTCTTGTTTTAATTATATTGAATACTAAAAATATTCTAGGTCTTATGATGATCCATCCAGTTATCCATCCATCCATCCATCCACTTATTTATTTACTTTATGACATCCTGTTATAAGTGGAATATGCTAAACTAATATCCCGGCAAAAGTTGATTTTTTAACTTTATTAGCTAAACATATGTGTTTATTTAAAACCTTATATTTACATTACCTTTTAGTTCTTCTTTAACTGTTACATTTAGGCTGACCTTCTTATAGTCTTTTATCTGCATTCTGTCATTACCTTTCATGAAAGTTGAAATAAGACATCAATGGCAAATACTAGAATTTGTTTTATTCTAATATTCTTTTGGTTTTCTGGTAATTAAATTTCGTTTTTAATTTAAAAAGGAACTCTTAGACTTGTATGCATTTTAATGCTAGCACTGACAATAAAGGCTTGTTTTTCAAGTAGCTCATTGGGATTGATGCTTTCTAATCTTTCAGCCTGTATTTTCAAATAAAACTTACTTTTTTTTCTTAGCTGGCACAGCAAAAATCATTAATTATGGTTATCCTACATGGGATTTGGGTTGTGACTATATTTTAGTAATGATTAAAACATTTGGTGATAATAATGTATGTATGTGTTTTTTTGAAATACATGGAGGTTGATCCAAATGGAAACTTTGCATTTACTGTTTCAAAACTAAGCCTATGATTCTGCTTCCCAAAACTGAGTACTAGAGACAGAGGCAGGTAGTTGCAGTAATTACAGCATCAGGATTATGTATCCAAGCTTTCTTAAAAGCTTAATATACATATATAAATATTTAGTAAAGTACGTATTTGGCTCGTCCTTCAAAGCAATAAGGAGGAAACCACTGATTGGATATTAGAGAAAAAAAACTGAACTCTCTTTTTCCAATTTCCTCTCACCCATTCAGATATTACAGGCAAATTTTTTTTGCTCTTACTAGAGTTTTACTTTAGTTTAAATTGTTTAGATAATAGTTCTCCCTATACATATGTTAGAGAGTCAATAATATAATTTCAATATAACATGTACAATTGAAATAGAGTCTATTGATGTTTAAGATAAATGAATATAAAAATTTATTTGGAAAAATTATGGTGATGGAATTCGAAATAGGTTTCTTGGTATGTCTGTTACAAAGATTTATTCAAAGTAAAATATTTAATAATTCTTTCCAGAAATTTCTCTTTAAAATAAATCCTGAAATTTATTTGCAGAAGGCAGTGCAACTAATTTGAAGTGCCATGTAAAATATAAATAAAATTCTTAACTTTATGCTAGATTTGAAAAGTATATTCATCAGTTTATTGCTTGTCTGGCATTTTCTAAGCATCAGGAATTGGCGAGGTATAAAATTTAGAGTGTTTTACCTATTAGTATACATTCTTTTTCTTTTTTGCTTCTTTATGGTTATTATTATCCAGAGATGGGATCTTGCTGTGTTTCCCAAGCTGGAGGAAGACAGTGGCTATTCACAGGCATGATCATGGCTCACTTCAGCCTTGAATTCTTGGGCTCAAGTGATTTGTAAGCCTCCTGAGTAGCTGACTATAGGCATGTGCTACTGTGCCCCGTTCTTTTTTGTTGTTCTTGTTAAGCTGACTTTTGGGTGTATGAGAAATATACCCTAACCATAAGAAAAGTAGATATTCCTTTTTCCCCTTGATTAGCATTTTCTCTTACTTGCTATCTTTTTTACAATTTGGTTATTTCTGTAGTTTTTGTGAGTATAGATGTATTTTGAAGTATAAAATTACAAATTTTATTAAATGATTACATTTAAAACTTCTGACACAATATAAATTAACAATAGATTTTAATGCAATTTTTGACATATTTTGAGCTGATTTTTCTGATTCACAGTAGCAGAGCTAGATATAAAGGAGGCCGATTACATGTCATCTCCTCATATATCTGGGAATTCTTTTACTGTGCACTACGAGGATAGAAGGGTGCTTCTGGGTGGATCCGGGAACCTACCCAGTTGAAGAATGTTCTATCCCAGTGCAATGTGATGAATTATACTCTCCCAACCTGGCAAGTTTCTGAGGGCTTCTCTCTGCCACTTTATGACAGCTTAATTTCTGAATTACATTTTAGGGAATCACCTAAATTATTATTTATACTGTCCTTAAAAATTATTATATGAAAATGTCAAACAAATAACATATTTCTTTCAGATAATCAATTATTCTTGTATATTTAATAATTTTCTTAATGCACTATAATTTTTACAGTTTGGGGGAAAACCATTTATGAGATTAGCTAAGATAGACTTACAAAAATATTACGCTTATTGAAAAGTTATATGATTGGTTCTTTACGAGTTTCTATTAATGTATACCTGCTGATTCACCATTCACTTATTATCTGCAGGAATTTGCTAGCAGATAAACAACAGTAGATATCATAAGTATAAGAAAAATATGTGAAGAGAAACATTAGACACATACAGTTTCACCTATTTTTATGCTATCTGAGAAAAAGAATCCCTAACTCCCTTTCAGGACAAAACACTTCTACCTAATTTACAAAACACTGACATTTGAGAATCAACTTAAAAAGTCACTTAAATCACTACAATGCCAATTTGCAGCAATATTCACTAGTCAAAAGGAGGAAAATCTCACAATTTCAGGCAACTTGGAAGCTTCCAAGTGTGGCAGATCATATAGATTCTACCTCCTAGCTGCTGCAAGAGTAAAATGTGAACTTCTGACTAGGCTAGAATTATTAACATGGACATGCACAAAAACACACGCATCTAACTGAAACAGCAGACAGTAAAGCCATGGGTAAGAGGTACTACTTTATGTGTGTGTGTGTGTGTATATAATTTCACAGTGTAGTCATATTTGCTACAATCACTTTTTCTGTTTATGTTTTAGAATTAAATATATCAGGGTTCAAAAAAAGTGTCCTATATGTAAAGTAATACAATATGCTGAAACGTTGTAAATTTATTTGCAGATTTTAGAAAGAAAGAATAATGAAATAGAGGAACTGAAAACTTTATACAGGAGTAAACAACATGAAACTGAAGAGACTATTAGAAAGCTTGAAAAGAAAGGTGATGTTGTGTTGTTACATACATCTTTTAATAACATTCCGTTTTATTTTAGTGATGTGGAGAATAAAATTTGATTTCTGACCTTTTATAGTATGAGATAGGAATATTTGTGTGGGCTTTCATCAATGGATAAGTTTATATAGGCTTCCATATGAAGGGGCAAAAACTGTGTTTGTGTGTGTGTGTGTCTGTGTGTGTGTTTGTGCAGTGACAGTGATGGGATAGTAGTAGTGGTTGGTTTAGATACGGAGTTGGAAGAGTATGTTGCTTTCACTCCCTCTTCTTAACTCTAGCCTCATTGGGATACAGCTGCCATAGAGTATTGAGGGCAGTCATAGAATTAGGACTTACTGGCTTTCATGAGGAAGTCAAAGGAAATTATTCTTCTTTATCTAGTAAAATTCATTACATTAAGTATCTACTTTTATGTCTGATAGTATATGCTGGTATTGTGATTGACAGAAAAAAATTAAAAAGTATTTCCTATTTGCACTTTTATTAAGAAGGAAAAGAAAGCATGTAATCAAGTATTAAGTTGACTATGGACAGATGGAAAGTCTGGCATGAGGAGGTAACCGCTTGAGCTAACTCTGACCCTAATTGACTATGATTATGGGTTGAAACATCTACAATCAATAAGTGGTCATGAGAGAGAGTATTGAAAATATTGTTTCGGGAAAGGAACTGTTGTAAAATTTTGTGAAGTTTTAAAGTCTTGGTTAGGTGGAGAGAAGAGCTGCAGGTACTGGGATGGAAATGCTGAAATAGGTAAGTTTTAGGAAGGGTACTTCTCAACTACTTAGCTAGAGTGGATACCCCATGCATTAAGACATAGATTTTAGGCCGGGCGTGGTGGTTCACGCTTGTAATCCCAGCACTTTGGGAGGCCGAGGTGGGCGGATCACGAGGTCAGGAGATCGAGACCATCCTGGCTAACACAGTGAAACCTTGTCTCTACTAAAAATACAAAAAATTAGTCAGGCATGGTGGTGGGCACCTGTAGTCCCAGCTACTCGGGAGGCTGAGGCAGGAGAATGGCGTGAACCCGGGAAGTGGAGCTTGCAGTGAGCCGAGATCGCGCCACTGCACTCCAGCCTGGGCGACAGAGTGAGACTCCATCTCAAAAAAAAAAGAGAGATAGATTTTAAAATATTAAGATAGTTGACTTGGGGCTACATTAAGTATGACCTTGAATTTTAGATTTAGAAGCTTGAACTTTGTCCTGTAGATGCTGGATGTAAAGAGCCAGGGAAGGATTTTGAGATGTGAGTTTTAGGACCGCATGTTTTGGGAGGAGTAGCCTGGTAATGGAGGGTGTGTTGAATAGAGTAGGCCAATTCCAAGTCTGTTAGGCAGAGGCAGAATGGAGTGAGGGAGAGAGCATTCTACTTACTAGAAAACATAGGCTCTAATCCCAGCTCTGTTACCAGTGTCCGACATATGATAGCAAGTCGTCTCTGGGCCTTGGTTTACTCATTATAAAATGGTGAGATCAGAATAAATAATACATAGAGTCCCTGCCAACTCAGAGATGTTCTGCTTCTGTGCTGCTGTAATTTTGCATGTTAAGGTGAGAAGGATTTCTGAATGATGGCACTGGCAGTAGTTAGAATGGAACCGAAGAAGAAATTTTGAAGAGTGAATCATGATTTAGTGAATGAGAAGATCTAGGCAATGAATAAGAGAAAAGGAGAAGGGAAGGTTTTCATTTAGGATTTTCTGTATGGAACTTACTGGCTCTTCCCCAAATCACCAAACCTGAGTGTATCTGAGTGAATGATAATGGCTTTGACAAGTTAGGGCAGCAATTACATAGATAAGTTAACCAATTAAATAAATATTTTTAGATTCATTTCCACCCTTAAATGTTGGTAAAAGCAATTATAAATTCGTTTAGGTTTTTTTTCTCCAAATATTATCAGTGTCTAGAAGAATATTTTAAATTTATTTCCAGGTTTTCTTCTTTACCCTGATTCAAAATAGGCAATTCAAACATGCCTAAGATTTAAAAATGACGAGGTTTTAAAAATAATGTTTCTAAAAGCATTTGGAATTGCAATCAGATTTTAGTTTAATTTTGGAAGTGTAAAGTGAAATACATTGTAGATGGGAAAGACTCACATTAGGTTAACTTGGATTCATCTCCTCTTCTTATTTGTTGCATAGTTGAGGTATAAGAGTGAAAACAATTTTTAGGGAAATGTTTACAAAAATGTTGCTGTCTTGAAGTAAATGAATAAAAACATATTTAGTAAGCTATGATAATATTATATTCAATTAAAATAGAGCTGAATTTATTTTACTATCCAGAAGACATGAATATATTAAACACATTTTCACTTAAATCAGTGACTGTTTAAATAATTTTAGTAAAGAAGATAGAAACATAAATGATTTATAAGGCAAATATTTTATGTAATTTAAAACCTATTTCATTTTAGTGACATAAACTTCAAAAATGATTTAAAAGTATCTAGCAGCAACAATATATTGAAATGAGCGGTTCCTTTATTTATTCATTCAGTACGCATCTTTTTGAGCACTTGCCTGTGTGGCACTGTTATGCCCTGTGGATAAAAAGTTGAAATCTCTTTCTCCTCTGTGAACATAGTCTCATTAAAGAGGAAACAGGCAAGTAAATCACTATAATGCTAGTAAGTGATTTAATTGAGAAATACTCGAGGTTTCATGGGAATAAAGAGGAATTTCTTTCTGTCCCTGCAAGGGGAGAAATCTGGTTGTGTGAATCATGATTTAGTGATTCTTTATGAGTGGTTCATAAAGAAGGTGTGATTTTTGAGTTGAGAGTCTAAGGATGAGTAGGAGTTTTTCAATAAGGGAGGAAAGGGCATTCTAGGTAGATAGACGATCATATTTAGGCAGTGATATAAGGTAGAATATGAACTCACGAATCTGCAGATAGGTCGGTGTGTTTATAATACTGGTTGAAAACATGCAAGTGGGAAGAGATATGGCGCATTTGCCATATGGAAGTGGGCACTGCCATATGGAAGAGGAACTGTTGTCCATGTCAGAAGCTTTGATCTGTATTTATCTTTTAGATGAGGAGAGCTGTAGAATGTTTGTAAGCCTGGGTGTAACTACCAGATTCGTACCAGTGAAAGGCCTCTTTATTTATTTAAATTTTTAAAATTTCAGTAGCTTTTAGGGTACAAGTGGTTTTGGTTACATGGATTCATTGTACAGTGGTGAAGTCTGAGACTTTAGTATACCCATCACCCAAGTAGTGTACGTTGTATCCAATATGTAGTTTTTAGCCCACACCCCCTTTTCCACCCAATGCTTCTGAATCTCCAAAGCCTATTATATACCATTCTGTATTCCTTTCATACCCATAGCTCAGCTTCCACTTATAAGCGAAAATATATGGTATTTGGTTTTCCATTCCTGAGTTACTTCACTTAGAATAATGGTGAAAGGTTTCCTCAAAGCAACAGAGGACTCCTTGGAGGGGAATGATGCTTGAGGCCAATACACTGTTAAAATTGTCTAGGGAGCCAGTAATGATGAATTTAACCAAGGCTGTCTGTGGTGGTAGAAATAGAGAAAAACAGCAAGGAATAAAAGATATTTTAGAAGAAAGCATTGAGAAGACTTGGTGAAAAATTGAGTTACCTACTGACTGGTGCACTAAATTTTATATCATCAAACTCTATGTACCTAGAATTGGTTTAACTATGTTTTCAAAATTTTTGACAGTTCAGACACTGATACGTGACTGTCAAGTTATCAGAGAGACTAAAGACGACCAGATTGCAGAGCTAAAAAAGATATGTGAACAAAGTACGGAATCTCTAAATAATGGCTGGGAGAAAAAGGTAAGCTACATAAAATACTAATGGAAAACATAAAAGTTTATGCTTCCAAGTAACATATTTAATTATAAAAGTAATAGATTTCACAGAATATACAGAAAAGTATAAAAAATAACTAAAATTCCAGGCTGTTTAGAAATAGCTACTGTTCATGTTTTGGTATATTTTCTTCTGGAAGTCTGTGGTCTATAAAATAGTTTTCATTTAGAAAATATTCTTTTGACTAGCTCTTGAATTTAATTAATGTTCTGGATTTCTTATCAGCCAACAGATTTTAAACAAAATTAGTTAAATAGCACTAAAACAATTTTTGGAAATTAAGCCATTTTAATTTTGTATTTGGGCCATTGGAGCATTTCTTTCCTGAAATTTTAGATAATACAATATGGACTAGAATTTATTGTATAAACTTATTTTATTTTTGATTGACATGTAATGATTTTACATATTTTTAGAGTACAGTGTGATATTTCAATACATAGATACATTATATACTGATAAAATCGAGTAATTAGCATTTCTATCACCTCAGACATTTATCAGTTCTTTTTTGTGAGGACATTCAAATTCCTCTCTTCAAACTTTTTGAAATATATAATACATTATTATAAACTATAATCACTCTACTGTGCATTAGAAAACCATAATTTTTTTCTCCTATATTATTGTATTAGTTCGTTTTCATACTGTTATAAAGAACTGTCTGAGACTGGGTAATTTATAAAGGAAAGAGCTTTAATTGACTCACGGTTCAGCATGGCTGGGGAGGCCTCAGGAAACTTACAGTCATGGTAGAAGGTGAAGGGGAAGCAAGCCACCTTCTTCACAAGGCGGCAAGGAGAATGAACACAGGAGGAACTACCACACACTTATAAAACCATCGGATCTCATGAGAACTCACTCACTATCATGAGAACAGCTTGGGGGAACTGACCCCATGATTCAGTTACTTCCACCTGGTCTCTCCTTTGACACATAGGGATTATGGGGATTACAATTCAAGATGAGATTTTGGGTGGGGACACAGCCAAACCCTATCAATAACTGTAACATTATACCTGCTTTTTAACTTCTCTGTCCCCTTTCCTCCCTCTCCTCCCCTGCTTCTTGTAATCGCTATCTGTTCTCTACTTCTATGAGCTCAACTTTTAAAATTCCACCAGTGTGATTATGTATTTGTTTTTCTGTTTCCAGTTTATTCCACTGAACACAATGTCCTTCTAAGTTTGTCCATGTTGTTGCAAATGGCAGGATTTCATTCTGTTATGGCTGAATAGTATTCCAGTGTGTGTGTGTGTGTGTGTGTGTGGGTGGGTGGGTGTGTGTGTATGGGTGTGCGTATCTATCACATTTTCTTTATCCATTCATCCTTTGATGGGCACTTACATTGATTTCATATCTTGACTATTGTGAATAATGCTGCAGTAAACGTGGGAATGCAGATATCTCTGACATACTGATTTTATTTTCTTCAGATATATATCTAGTAGGGGGATTGTTGGATCATATGGTAGTTCTATTTTTAATTTTTTGAGGAACCACATTGTTTTCCCTAATGGCTCTACTAATTTGTATTCCCTCTAGCAGTATATAAGGGTTCTCTTTTCTCTATATCCTCACCAACACTTGCTATCTTTTGACTTTTTAATAATAATCATTCTAACTACAGTTAGATGATATCTCATTGTAAATTTGGTTTGCCTCTCCCTAATGATTAGTGAGGTTTAGCATTTTTCATATACCTTTTGGCCATTTCTGTGTCTTCTTTTGAGAAATGTCTATTTAGGTCCTTGGCCTAAATAAGTCATTAGGTTATTTTTTAATCTTCAGAATATTTGTTTTTTTGCTGTTGAGTTGTTTGAGTTTCTTATAGATTTTGGATATAAACCCCATATCAGATGTATAGTTTGCAAATGTATTTTCCCATTCTGTAGGTTGCCTTTTCACTCTATTGATTTTTTTTTCCATGCAGAAGCTTTTTAGTTTGATGTAATCCCATTTGTCTTTTTTTTTTTTTCTTGCTTTTGTTGCCTGTGCTTTTGAGGTCCTGTACAGAAATTGTTGCCTAGATTTATGTCATGGAGCTTTTCCTCTATGTTTTCTCCTAGTAGTTCCCTAGTTTTAGTTCTTCCATTTAAGTCTTTAATTCATTTTGAGTCGATTTTTGTGTATGGTGAGAAATACAGGTCTAATTTCATTGTTCTGCATGTGGATATCCACTTTCCCCAGCACCATTTATTAAAGAGACTATACTTTCCTCATTGTATGTTCTTGGCATTTTTGTCAAAAATCAGCTGGCTGTAAATGTGTGGATTTTTTTTCTGGGTGCTTCATGCTGTTTTATTGGCCTGTGTGTCTGTTTTTATGCCAATGGCATACTGTTTTGGTTATTACAACTTTGAAGTATATTTTCATGTCAGTTACTGTGATGCCTCCACCTTTGTTCTTCATGCTTAAGATTGCTTTGGCTATTCAGAATCTTCTTTGGTTACATGCAGATTTTAGGATTGCTTTTTCTATTTTTATGAAAATGTCATTGATATTTTGATAGGGATTACATTGAATCTGTATATTGCTTTGAATATTATGGATACTTTATTTCATTTTTAAAAATAATTTCAGCTTTTATTTTAGATTCAGAGGGTACATATGCAGATGTCTTACATGGTTATATTGTGTGACTTTGAGGTTTGGGATATGAATGATCCCATCATCCAAGTAGTGAGCATAGTGCCCAACAGTAGTTTTTCAGCCTTTGTCCCACTCTTTCCTCTAGGAGTCCCCAGTGTCTATTGTTCCTATTTTTATGTCCATATATACCAATGTTTAGCTCCCACTTGTAAGTGAGAACATGCTTGGTTTTCTGTTTCTGCATTAATTTGCTTAGGATTATGGCCACAAGCTGCATCCACATTGCTGCAAAGGACATGATTTCATTTTTTATGGCCATCTAGTATTCCATGGTGTATATGTGCCACATTTTCTTTATCCAATTCACCATCGATGGACATCTAGGTTGATTCCATGTCTTTGCTATTGTGGCTAGCATGGCAATGAACATACAAGCTCATGTGCCTTTTTTGTAGAATGACTTATTTTCCTTTGGGTATATACCCAGTAATGGGATTGTTGGGTCAAATGGTAGTTGTTCTAAGTTCCCTAAGAAATCTCCAAACTGCATTCTACAATGGTTGAACTACTTTACGTTCCCATTAACAGTATATAAGCATTCCTTTTTCTCTGCAACCTTGCCAGCATCTGTTGTTTTTAATCTTTTAAATAACACCCATTTTTACTGGTGTGAGGTGGTATCTCATTGTGGTTTTGAATTGCATTTCTCTGATGACGTGTGATGTTGAACATTTTTTCGTATGTTTGTTGGTCACTTGTATGTCTTTTTTTGAGAATTGTTTGTTCATGTCCTTTGTCCACTTTTTAATGGGGTTATTTGTTTTTTGTTGTTGAATTGTTGAGTTCTTTATAGATTCTGAATATTAGACCTTTGTCACATACATAGTTTGCAAATATTTTCTCCCATTCTGTGAGTTATCTGTTTACTTGATAGCTTCTTTTGCTGTGCAAAAGTTCTTTATGTTAATTAGTCCCACTTGTCCATTTTTTATTTTTGTTGCAATTGCTTTTGGGGTTTTAATCATAAATTCTTTACCAAGGTCAATGTCTAGAATGGTACTTCCTAGGTTTTCTTCTAGGATTTTTACAGTTTTAGGTCTTATACTTAAGTCTTTAATCTATCCTGAGTTAATTTTTGTGTTTTGTGGGGTATCCAGTTTCATTCTTCTGCATATGACTAGCCAGTTATCTCAGTCTCATTTATTGGATAAGGGATTCTTTCCCCATTTTTTTTGGTCAACTTTGTCAAAGATCAGATGGTTGTAGGTGTGCATCATTATTTTTGGGTTCTCTCTTCTGTTTCATTGGTCTATGTGTCTGTTTTTATACTGGTACCATGTGGTTTTGGTTATTGTAGCCTTATAACATAGTTTTAAGTTGGGTAATGTGATGCCCACTGGCCTTGTTCTTTTATTTTACTTTGTTTTTGAGACAGGGTCTTGCTCTGTCACCCAGTCTGAAGTGCAATGGCACCATAACAGCTCACCACAGCCTTGAGCTCCTGGGCTCAAGTGATCCTCCTGCCTCAGTCTCCTGAGTAGCTGGGACTACAGGTGTGCATTACCACACCTGGCTAAATTAAAACTTTTTGTTTTTGTAGAGGTGGGGTCTCACTATGTTGCCCAGGCTTGTCTTGAACTCCTGACCTCTAGCGATCCTCCTGCCTCAGCCTCCCAGTAGTGCTGAGATTACAGGAGTCAGGCACCATGCCTGACTCATTCATCTTGCTTAGGATTGCTTTAACTATTCAGGCTCTTTTTTGGTTCCATATGAATCTTAGAATCATTTTTTCTAATTCTGTAAAAAATGACATTGGTAATTTGATAGGATAGTGTTGAATCTATAGATTGCTTTTTAGTTGGCTCTTTTCTAGTTTTTATTTTGTTATTTCTAGTCATGCGGTTTTTCTTTCTCGTATTTTGGTTTTTATCTTTTCTATAAATTTGGCATATTTTTGTATTTGCTTCAAGGACATTGTGTACCTAGCAGGTCCCCTTCTTTCCTTTGTCTGAATTCGCTAGTTTCATATATTCTAGTTTAAATTGTCAGGTATTTGAAGAGAAGAGGCTTCTGTCACTTACAAGGGTACGTCTTTTTCTTTCTGCTGGACTAGTAAAGCTTTTTTTCTAGTTATACAATAAATACTGGATGTGTAAATACGTAAACCTGTTTGAATTTTTTTTAGTCTTGCCCTGTCACCTGGCCTGGAGAGCAGTGGCGCTATCTTAGCTCACTGCAACCTTCGCCTCCTGGATTCAAGCTCTTCTCATGCCTCAGCCTCCCAAGTAGCTGGAATAACAGGTGTGGCCACCACTGCCTGGCTAATTTTTGTAGTTTTTGTAGATATGGGGTTTTTCCATGTTGGCCAGGCTGGTATCGAACTCTTGGCCTCCCAAAGGGCTGGGATTACAGGTGTGAGCCACTGTACCTGTCCCCTCACTGAAGGCTGTGTGTGTGTGTGTGTGTGTGTGTGTGGTGTGTGTAGTGTAATTTTATGTAAATCTGGGCTGAGGATGAAAACTGAGTACAAGCAGGACAGGCACCAAAATTAATAAGCACATTATAGATTCACTTCGTTATTTATGTAGTCATTCATTCAACAATTATTATGTATTCTACATGGACAAGGTGATATATGTATGTGTGTGTGTATATTCCCTAATAGAAATATGCATCCTATGTCTCTCACCTTAAGTCCCAGTTATTCAACTACCTATTTAAAATCTCTCCTTGGTCTGAATTCCATCATTGTCCCTAAACTTCATCTTCTTCCTTTGTTGCTAAAATGGGCATTCCCTTTTTCCCTATCCCATGGAGAATACCTATCCCATGGAGATGCCTATCCCATGGAGGGATATACCTGCCCAGTAGGGTATTCTCTATGGGATAGGAATCAGCTCAGCTACTTAAAGACCCTTCTTTTTGCTTCAGCTCACACATCTAATGCCTTGCCAAGTTCTGTTATTTATCCATCTTTTGAATGTATCTACCACTCTTTCTTCCTTAGTTCAGGAGACACCTGTCTCTTGCCTAGATCACCTGTAGCTACCTCCAGTCTGTCCCTCGTCATTCCATGTCCCACAATACAGCTAAATTGGTCTTTCACAAACACAAATCTGGTTGACCTCACAACCATGTTTAAATCACTCTAGTGCTTCCTATTGTCCTAGTGGCTCCCATTGTTTCCTTAGTTCTTAGGACTTACAAGGCTTTTCATGATAAAGACTCTGGTGATCTTTCAAGCCTCATCTTTGCTCACAATTCTTCTTCCTGTCTTGACTTTTGCCCCAGCTGTCAACACGTTTTGCTGTTCTAATCTGTGGGCCTTTAAAAAATATTGAGTTATGGTTTACATGCCATAAAATTCACCTTCTTAAAGTACCCAATTCATTTTTTTTTTTTTATGTATTCACAAAGTTGTGCAACTTCCACCACAATATAATTTGCAGACCATTTTCATCGCCCTGGAAAGAAACCTTTACCCATCAGCAGTCAGTTACCACTCCCCACACCCCAGGCTCTTCAACCACCAATCTACTTTTTGTCTTTTTAGATTTGCCTATTCTAGACATCTCATATAAATGCAATAATATAATATGTGGCATTTTGTGACTGGCTTCTTTCACTTACTGTAATGTTTTTAAGTTTCACCCTCACTGTAGCATGAATCAATAGTTCAATCAGTTTTATGGTCCAATAATATTGCATTGCATGGATAGACCACATTTTGCCTATCCATTCATCAGCTGATAGACATCTGAGTTGACTCCACTTTTTGGATATCGTGAATAATGTTGCTGTGAACATTTGTGTGTGTTTTTACATTCTGTTAGGTGTAGTCCTAGGAGTAGGATTCCTGGGTTATGTGGTAACTCTGTTTATCTTTTTGATAAATTTTTTGAGGAACTGCCAAAGTGTTTTCCACAGTGGCTGCGTCATTGACCTGTGGGGTTTTGTAATACTTTTCCCTTTATTTGGGACAGTTTTCTGTTTCCTCTGGGTCTCCTCTGGCATGAGCCAACTATATGGTTAAAGACGAATATGTAGGATGCTGGGAAGGACATTTGTGTCTCCTGTACCCATTATCAAACTCTGGGTAAAAATTCTTCTTGAGAATTCCTATGGAGCAACTCATTGTTATATCCTATGGTTTCATAAACTCTAGCAAGATTTGTATCCTATAGCCTAATAATATTTGCTACTAAGATAGTTAGGAATGTTTGCCCTTTAAAGCCTCCTAGACTGAGTGACTTGGACTCCAATTCATTGTTAGGTTTGGGAAAGTGCTCACTGATGCATTATGACTGGTACATAGCAGGTACTAATAAAATCTGTTGAATGAATACATTTTAATCACCTCTGGTTAGACTATTAGACCAGATGCCTATCTAGTCCTCAAACACATCAGCCAAGTAATAGCATACTTGTTTTTGCCAGTGCCATTTTTACCCTTGTAGTCTCAACTACAAATTCTTTGGATGAGTGTTGTAGACTGACTTACAGATACCCCTCCAACAGCGACAGTCCGTTTATAAAACAACTGTGAAAGACACGTGAGAAACCACTAAGTGTTGATGGGCTATTAGATTTTTGACATTTGGCAGGCATATGTTCTAGGGGCTTTGGGAGACCATAAACATGAGGAAACCACTACATTGTATAATTGCTCCTGTAAGTACAACTGTAAAATTCTAAGTGACTCCTTTAGAGCCCATTATCTGAGTTACTATCATGTCATTCGACAGCTGTGAAGGAGCACTGAGATTTGGGTGCAATGTACCAGCTGCGTGACTCACTTTTGAACAACAGACCTAACACTGCTTTACAATGTTTATTTCAGCAAAACTAAAAATTAGATACATCAGGAATTTTGGGGACCACTTACAAATAATCAAAACTGTGTATGTTAAACTTGCAAAATCCAGGAGTCTTCTGTATGGCTATTACTGAGCATCCTCATTCTTCCTATTCAGCTAGAAACTAGAAGAAGAGTTCTTGAGACCTTTACCAGTACAATTATCATAATTATTGCCTGCATTCTGCCCTAGCTTCCATCTCTCACAGGTTTTTCCTGTCCTTCCAGTATCTTCCTAGTCAAATAAGAGTCCACACTGCCTGTATTGTGTCCTTTCTCTCTTCCCTATTTATAGGTAGTGAATCAAATATATCATCTGGGGCCAGCCACGGTGGCTCACACCTGTAATCCCAGCACTTTGGGAGGCTGAGGCGGGCCAATCACTTGAGGCTAGGAGTTCGAGACCAGGCTGACCAACATGGTGAAACCCCGACTCTACTAAAAATACAAAAAATTAGCTGGGTGTTGTGGCGGCTGCCTTTGATCCCAGCCACTTGGGAGGCTGAGGCAGGAGAATCACGTGAACCTGGGAGGTGGAGGTTGCACTGAGCTGAGATTGCACCACTGCACTCCCGCCTGGGTGAGAGTGAGACTCCATCTCAAAACAAAAACAAAAACAAAAAGCCAAATATATCATTTGGACTGTTTGGACTCCTGGTCTCTTCTCCTATTGGGTAGGTGTGGTGTTGGATGCAGGGAATGGAAGTTAGACTCGGAATTGTACCCCCATTAAGATAAGTGAAGGAATGCCCACAAGGCTGGGAGCACAGATTTTCAACCCCTTTTGGAAGTTGTCCATTGAAGCTTGTCTGGACCTCCTGTATTTGCCTTTGTTTTCCTTACCTTAGTTTGTGAAGAAATTTTAAAGCCTCATCCATTTAAACAGTATATACATAATGATTTTTATAAATAAAGACCTCCGTACATATAGTATACAATTCTGCTTAGTCATCCTACCCATACTCTATTTGGTTGATAAATGTGATCTTTTTGTCTGTTTTTTAATAGATTAGGGAGTGGCTAGAAGTAATTTCTTGTTTGAGGTGCGGGTAGGGGAGAAAGCGGTTTTTAACATTACTGGCGTACAAAATTCCATGCAAATAGGATGAATAATGGGGACAATGGGACAGTATTCCTAATTAGCAACAATATTATAATGTTTCTGTTTTCTCATTTCAGACTAATACTAGTAATGTTCACTTGTATTATCTGCCTGATTTATTTACCATTTCTACCTGAGGCAGATAATTCTTTTTAATATTTGCTCATCCATTAAAATTTTCAATTCAGGAAAGTAAAGGAAAAATTAAGTGTTTCTTGATCCTGCTTTTTATATGATATCTTTGCCTTTAATGTTTATTGGTGGTTTTTTATATCTTTTGGTGTTCAGGTCATCATATATATAAATAGAAGAATGTAGGAAACCATTTTTTCTGCTGAATTACAAAATAGTCAATTCCATAGTAGTAAAAGAGTCAACTCTCGATTTCCTGATGTAGCTTCACAATGCTGTAGCAGAAATGGAACAGGAAAAGTTTGATCTTCAAAAGCAACACACTGAAAACATTCAAGAATTGCTTGAGGATACAAATGTGCGTCTGAATAAAATGCAGAGTGAATACATGGCGCAAACACAGTCCACAGTGAGTCTTTAAACCTATTCTTGACATCTTAGAACCTGTCTTCTCAATTACCATGTTCTCATGCTTCCCTGATGTGCACAGTGTAGAAAGAAGTGTGTTACAGAATCAAAAGAAAAACTTTACCTTCCTACTCCATACAGATTTATGTGTGGCCATGGACAGACCCTTGAAATCTGTGGGGGATTTGACTCTAGAGTGTTTGATGCTGCTTTTTATTTATTATTATTATTATTATTATTATTATTATTATTATTATTATTTATTTTTATTTTTTGAGACAGAGTCTCACCCTGTCACCCAGGCTGGAGTGCAACGGCATGGTCTTGGCTCATTGCAACCTCTGCCTCCTGGGTTCAAACTATGCTCCTGAGTAGCTGGGATTACAGGTGCCCTCTACCATGCCCAGCTATTTTTTTGTATTTTTAGTAGACGGGGTTTCACCATGTTGGCCAGGCTGGTCTCGAACTTCTGACCTTGTGATCCACCCTCCTTGGCCTCCCAAAGTGCTGGGATTACAGGTGTGAGCCCCTGTACCTAGTCTTATTTATTATTTTTTAACCCTCAGAAGCCTTCACAAATCTTTCTTCTTCTTCTTCTTTTTTTTTTTTTTCCATTGACTTTCAGTTCAGAGATAATCTCTTTTCTTTTTTTTTTCCTTCGAGACTGTGTCTTGCTCTGTTGCCCAGGCTGGAGTACAGTGGCTTAATCTCGGCTCACTGCAACCTTTGCCTCCCAGGCTCAAGCGATTCTTGTGCCTGAGCCTCCCAAGTGGCTGGTACTACAGTTGCATACCACAGCATCCTATTAATTTTTATATTTGTAGTAGAGACAGGGTTTCGCCATGTTGGCCAGGCTGGTCTTGAACTCCTGGGCTCAAGCAGTCTGCCCTCATTGGCCTCCCAAAGTGTTGGGATTACAGTCATGAGTAACCATGCCTGGCCATTTCTTTTCTATCTTTTTTTGTTTGTTTCATTTTTTTTAAATGGAAGACTTGATTGTTTTTCTGAAAATAATGCTAATGTGAAGGAAATCAAAGAGGGAGATTGGAGTAGTGTGACCACTCTGACCAATGTTCTTAATAGATCATATTGACTCAGGAGCCAGACATAGACATCACGTGGGTAAGCCCAAAATGTTCCTTACTGAAATAATTCAGAAGGAGGTCACCACAGTCAGGCTACACAGCAGAGAGACCGGTGACACTGGTCAGGGTGAGATAGAGGATCCCCCAAAGAGACTCTTCATTGATTATATATGGCTGTGGAGTCTAGGTCTGAGGAAGTGACTGTCTTCAGCTCTTTAGGAACCTGCCTTACATCTCAAGATCCATAAGCCTGGAACAGTTCTGCTGGAAAGCTACTCTGCATGTGGATCAGAGCTCCTCATGTCCGTGGCCAGTGCATCGCATCAGTCTTGTTACTGATACAAATGGTCCCCTACTTAACGATGGTTTGACTTACAATTTTTTGACTTTATGTTGGTGCAAAGGTAAGATGCATTCAGTAGAATACCAGATGCTCCTCAATTTACTATGGGCTTATTTCCCAAAATGGTTGCATGGGTACTTAAAGTGATGCATATTGCTTTTGCGCTGTTGTAAAGTCAAAAAGTCATGTAAGTCAAGCCATTGTAAGTTGGGGACCATCTATCTGTACATTCATTCTGTTCTTCACTTTCAATATAGTATTCAGTAAATTACATGAAATACCCTATATTTCATAATAAAATAGGCTTTGTGTTAGATGATTTTGCCCATCTGTACGCTAATGTAAATGTTCTGAGCACATTGAAGATAGGCCAGGCTAAGCTATAATGTTTGGTAGATTAGGTGTATTAAATGCATTTTTAAATTAATGATATTTGAAACTTAGTGATAGGTTTATTGGGACATGATCTCATTTTAATTCAAGGAGCATCTGTATGTAATATGACCTTATAGAATGATCAAGTGTTGTATCCTAGGCATGAACTCTATCTCATTTACTATTCTCAACTTCCCCAGGCCAGCCTGACTTGGTCCAAGTACTTTCTTGAATTTAAAGCTGTGGAATTAGAACAAGAGTTGTTACCCAGCCATATCACACATATATCTTAGAGTGTGTTACCTTGCACCCTTAGACCAGCACTAAGGTCTACCTCACATTGAAAAAGAAATGAGAAGTGGTATGCACAGTTGTTTGGAACCTGGACTTTAGGGTCAGACAATTGTGGGTTCAAATCCCAACTCCTTAATAGCTTGGGTGTCATGTAAGCTCTTCGGATGTTAATTGTTCTTATTTGTGGAATAGAATAACAGTAGTACAATATAATGTAAGTTGTTGGAAATATTATATTAATATACATAAATTAAGTATATAATATATACATATATTAATATACATAAAATATATTAATATACACAGTACGCACTCAGATCATTGTTAATATTATGTTCAAAAATGAAACATACAAGAATGACAATCAAGAGAGACATACAAACGAAAAAAGAAGGACTCAGTTTAAGAAGTTCCCAGCACTTTGGGAGGCTGAGGTAGTCAGACTGATTGAGCCCAGGAATTCAAGACCATCCAGCGTAACATGGCGAGACCATGTCTCTTCAAAAAAAAAAAAAAAAAATTAGCTAGGCCCGGTGGGGTGTGCTTGTAGTCCCAGTTACTTGGGAGGCTGAGGCAGGAGGATTACTTGAGCCCATTAGGTCAAGGTTGCAGTGAGGTGTGATTTTGCTACTGGATGCCAGCTTGGGCAGTGGATCCAAAAAAAGAAAAAATTAACACATTTGTTTGATGAAGAGTGGAAAATTGTTTTGGTCTCCATTCCCTTCCATGGAAATAATAGGACTACGGTAAAGAAAAAGGCATAAGCCCTGATGGACAAAGAGAATGAGAGAGCGATACAATTTTTGGAGTTGGAAAGGCAATGGATTTGTTGAAATTGATATAGCAGGCTCAAGAAAGCATAACCCCAAATCAGCAGTGAAGGAACCTGAGAAGTAAGATGAATTACACCATGGGAGCTCCAGAGGCTCCAGGCATCTCTGGAAGAGGGGTGATAAGTGGCCCTTCAACATATAAATTGCTAGAAGGCCTATTTAAGAAGCAGCTAGATGTTTAATTGGAGCGTTAGGTACAAAGGGGTTTTTTATACTCTTCCTTCTAATTTTGTAGATATTTGATAATATGACTTTTTAAAAATAATAAAAAATGACCAAATCTTTATATCTTCTCCCCCATTTTGTGAAACATGGGATTGTCTCTTCTACAACTCAGCAGAAGACAGGTTATTTTCTGGAGAGAATACAACAGTCTCTGGATTGGGAGACTTCAGGCACAGTTGAGGTTTTTACCATGGCAACTGGCCAAGTGTGGTGAACAGATCCCTTGAGTAGTCCTTGAGACTCTAGAATCCTTTGAGTGTCCAAATTGTAAACCACTGACATCATCTCCCCATTCCCCTACCCTAAAGAAAAAACAAAAAATTAAGTCACTAATATGAGGAAAAATGCAAAATACCTTTAGGTTTCTTTATCTCAATATCCATTGCCAGAAGACACTGGAGCCACATCTATTAATAAAAAATAAACATTAGAAAAAAATGTGACCCCACTTGGTTTTCAAGTATGAAGATCTGAGGTGAGCAGTTTTGAACATCATCTCTTTGATTTTTATATATGTAAGTATCACTATAATGTCTCTAGTTATGGACTTTTTGGCATTATTTTGAGCCCTTTAAATTTGAGTTTTTTTATTTAGTTCTGAGTATTTGCAATCATTATTTCTTTGAAAAGATCTATCCCTTCTACCTCTTAGGTCTTATGCTATATTTTCTATCTCTTTGTATTTTCTTCTTATTCTTTATTTCTATGATAGTTTCTCATTCTGTTTTTACTCTCATCAGTTAATTCTTTGGTAGAGTTACTCCTGCTTAGGGATCTATTACTTTTTATTTCAGTGATTATTTTTTATGCCTAGTATTTTCATTTGACTCTTTATTTATTTACTTTTTTGAGATGAAGTTTCACTCTGTCACCCAGCTGTAGTACAGTGGCACAATCTCGGCTCACTGCAACCTCCACCTCCTGGGTTCAATCAGTTCTCCTGTCTCAGCCTCCAGAGTAGCTGAGATTACAGGTGTGTGCCACCACGGCCCGGCTGATTTTTGTATTTTTAGTAGAGATGAAGTTTCGCCATGTTAGCCAGGCTGGTCTCAAACTCTTGACCTCAGGTGATCCACCCACCTTGGCCTCCCAAAGTGCTGTGATTACAGGTGTGAACCACTGCACCTGGCCTCATTTGACTCTTTATTGATTAAGCTTATTTAAAATTCTTAGTTCATCAGTTCTCATAATTTATCTTCAGAATGTTATATAAGTCATAATGTGCTGTGTATTATGAATGATAATATAGGTGATAATATTATTATATATATGCAAGTACTGCTGACTTTCTTTCATAGTGTTTTTTTGGAGGTATCTAGGTATTTTGGACTCTGAGCCCATGTCCCTTGGGTTTATAAGTTACTCTTAACGCATATTGGGGAAAACCTGGAAGACTAGGTCCTTGTTTTGGTCAATCAGAGACTGTTCAAGTAGCAAAGATGGGGTGAACCTCAGGGAGAGAGCTCCATAATAGCACAGGACTACTGTTGAACTCTCCTTTGCAAATTTCTAGGTGCAATCAGCAAGCCTTGTAATCCTAAGGGAGAGAAATACAACTTTGTAGAGCGACAGTCTCCTAGATTGTAATATATCAGCTGATAGGATTTGGAGGGAGAGATGGTCTTTTGATGAAAGAAGTTCGTATTTTAACTTAGTCAAATGTATAAGTCTTTTATAATTAGTGCTTTTTTGGCCTGGCACGATGGCTCTCCCCTGTAATCCCAATATTTTGGGAGGCTGAGGTGGGCGAATCACTTGAGGCCAGGAGTTTGAGATCAGCCTGGCCAACATGGAGAAACCCCATCTCTACTAAAAATACAGAATTAGCCGGGCATGGTGATGCATACCTGTAATCCCAGCTACTCAGGAGGCTGAGGCAGAAGAATTGCCTGAACCCAGGAGACAGAGGTTACAGTGAGCCGAGATTGTGCCACTGCACTCCAGCCTGGGCGACAGAATGAGACTCTGTCTCAAAAATAAAAAAAAAAAATAGTACTTTTTATGTCTTGTTAAACAAATCTGTCTCTATTGTAAGTGCCAGAAGGTTTGCCTATATATTCTATGAAAAACTTTAAAGTTTTGCCTTTAACATTGAGGCCTTAATCCTTCTGGAGTTAGTTTTGTGACTAATGCAAGATAGAGATTTAATTTTGTTTTTTTCTATGTGGATACATTTTTTTTTCCAGCTTTACTTTAGAGTAATTCCTCCTTCCTTCATTGATCTGTCATGCCTACTCTTAGATATTGAACTTCTATATATGTGAACATTGGATAATTTCACTGGCTCTGCAATGATTATACTGTCATCTCTATTACAGCTTCATAATTACTCTTGCTGTCTGATAAGGAAGTCTTCCTTCCTTGTTCATCAGAAGGGTCTTGGCCACTCTGGGCCCTTTCCTTTTACAAATACAGTCAGCTGTCTGGATCTGTGGGTTCCTCATTTGTGATTCAACCAACCACACATAAAAATATTCAAAAAAATTTTAAAAAAAACAATAAAAATGATACAATAGAAATAATACAAATAAAAATACTGCATAACAGCTATTTATGTAGCACTTACATTGTATTACACATATTGTAGGTAATCTGGATATGATTTAAAATATACAGCAGGAGTGTGTAGGGTATATGCAAGTACTATGTCATTTGACATAAGGGACTTGAGCATCTCTGGATTTTGGTATTGTAGGGGGTCCTGCAATTAGTTTCCCACAGATGGCAAGGGATGATTGTATATTTAGAATCAATTTACCAAGTTAATAAAGAAAACAGTACTCTGGGGTCTTTAGGACATCTTTTGTAATATTTATTCCTGAGTCTCAAACTTTTGTTGTATAAAGTTTTATATTTCTGCTGTATAAAAGACTCAAAAATAAATGTGTGTTAGAAATTTCAACCCTTTACATGTATGTAGCAAATATTTTATAATTTATCATACACTGACTAGAAATTACAGAAAAATGTTAAATAATGGTGACAATAGGGGTTTTAAAATGAAAGTTTTTGTTATTGCAAAAGATATACAAGCTCACTATTGAAACTTTAGAAAAGAGATGATGAAAAAGAAAAAAATTAATATCTACATAATAAAATTACTCTCTTATTGAAAGTGTATGTGAATGTCCATTCTTCTACATTTTCAAACCAAAGATGGGTGTTTTAATTAAAAACAGGCTGGGTGCAGTGGCTTTCGCCTGTAATCCTAGCACTTTGGGAAGCTGAGGTGGGCAGATCACTTGAGGTCAGGAGTTTGAGAGCAGCCTGGCCAACATGGTGAAACCATGTCTCTACTCAAAATACAAAAATTAGCTGGGCATGGTGGTGTGTGCCTGTAATCCCAGCTACTCAGGAGGCTGAGGCAGGAGAATCACTTGAACCCAGGAGGCAGAGGTTGCAGTGAGCTGAGATCATGCCACTGCACTCCAGCCTGGGCAACAGAGTGAGACTCCATCTAAAAAAAAATAATAATAAAAATAAAAATAAATAAAAACAAACCGAAAGTTGGCCAGTTTGATAGATATGTTGATTTCCTAGGGCTGCTGTTGCAAATGACCACAAACCCAATGGCTTAAAGCAACAGAAATTTATTGCCTCACAGTTTTGAAGGCCTGAAGTATGAAAGCAAGGCACCAGCAGAAGCTGCTTTTCTTGAAGGTTCTGGTAGAGGAAAATTCTTCTTGTCTCTGTGGAGCTTCTGGTGGCTGCGGGTGGTCATCGCCATTTTCTGGCTTACAGCTGCAGCATGGCAGTCCTGCTCTGTCAACATTTGCATTTTCATTGTGTATTTCTGTGTCTCGATGTCTTCACATGGCCTTCTCATAATCACAGAAGTTGTTGGATTTAGGGCCCACCCTAATCCAGTATGATATCATTTTAACTTGCTTATATCTGCAAAGACGCTATTTCCAACCAAATAAGGCCACACTCATAGGTACGGGGGATTGTCCTTCAACATATCTTTTTGGAGGACACAGTTCATCTCACAACAATAGGTAAAAAATGTGATTTAATTTTTGCTTTAATTATGTTATTACTTATAAATGAAAATATTGAAAATTAAACCATTGGATTTAAAAAGGAGAAAAGCTTAATATGCACATGCAAGATCCTTGTAAACAATCATGTTTTCTATTTTGTTTAGGTTGCTCAGAGTCAAATTTGGGACCCATTTTTAGTAGTTAAACACACTAGTGTGGTGCATGCTTTCTTTGGGGACTATATTTTTAAAAACTTTTTGGCCGGGTGTGGTGGCTCACGCCTGTAATCCCAGCACTTTGGGAGGCTAAGGTGGGCAGATCACAAGGTCAGGAGATTGAGACCATCCTGGCTAATACAGTGAAACCCCATCTCTACTAAAAATACAGAAAATTAGCCAGGCGTGGCAGCATTCGCTTGTAGTCCCAGCTAGTTGGGAGGCTGAGGCAGGAGGATGGCGTGAACCCAGGAGGTGGAGCTTGCAGTGAGCCGAGATCCCACCACTGCACTCCAGCCTGGGCAATAGAGCGAGACTCTTCTCAAAAAAAAAAAAGGAAAACTTTTTAACCTCGGTCTTAGAAGGCAACTGGATTCTCATATCTGTCTTTGCATTTATTCTGTTGTGGTATCACGTGTCATGTAGCCTCTGGAAAACTCCACTGTACACTTGTGAGGAAATGATAGTGAAATAGGCAATTTATGTCTTTGTATAATTATAGAAATAGTTTTGACCTTGTGGATCTACTAAAAGAGTCTTTGGGAAGCTCAGGGGTTTGTTGACCAAACTTTGAGAACTGCTGCTCTAAGCCATTGGCTTTCATTTCATTTTTGACCATGACTCCCAGTAAGAAATAAATTTTATAAATTATGCCCAGAACATACACAAGTACATATATGAGCACACATCTGTCTGCATATTTATAAGTCAAACAAAAGTTTCATTTTTATTATTGGCCATTTACTCTAACATATTCTGTAGTTTTCATTTTGTTTAATTTCATTTAAAAATTGCTGGGTTGTGATTTAAAACTTGATTTCACATGGGTTGAGACCCACAATTTGAAAATCACTGCTTTGGGGAGTATGTATTTAGAGTGTAATTTCTTTATTTTTTCTTTTATTGTTATTATACTTTAAGTTTTAGGGTACATGTGCACAATGTGCAGGTTTGTTACATATGTATACATGTGCCATGTTGGTGTGCTGCACCCATTAACTCGTCATTTAGCATTAGGTATATCTCCTAATGCTATCCTTCCCCCCTCCCCCCACCTCCCACCTCCTCCCACCCCACAACAGTCCCCGGAGTGTGGTGTTCCCCTTCCTGTGTCCATGTGTTCTCATTGTTCAATTCCCACCTATGAGTGAGAACATGCGGTGTTTCGTTTTTTGACCTTGCAATAGTTTGCTGAGAATGATGGTTTCTAGTTTCATCCATGTCCCTACAAAGGACATGAACTCATCATTTTTTATGGCTGCATAGTATTCCATGGTGTGTATGTGTCACATTTTCTTAATCCAGTCTATCGTTGTTGGACATTTGGGTTGGTTCCAAGTCTTTGCTATTGTGAATAGTGCCACAATAAACATATGTGTGCATGTGTTTTTATAGCAGCATGATTTATAATCCTTTGGGTATATACCCAGTAATGGGATGGCTGGGTCAAATGGTATTTCTAGTTCTAGATCCCTGAGGAATCACCACACTGACTTCCACAATGGTTGAACTAGTTTACAGTCCCACCAACAGTGTAAAAGTGTTCCTATTTCTCCACATCCTCTCCAGCACCTGTTGTTTCCTAACTTTTTAATGATGGCCATTCTAACTGGTGTGAGATGCTATCTCATTGTGGTTTTGATTTGCATTTCTCTGATGGCCAGTGATGATGAGCATTTTTTCATGTGTTTTTTGGCTGCATAAATATCTTCTTTTGAGAAGTGTCTGTTCATATCCCTCGCCCGCGTTTTGATGGGGTTGTTTTTTTCTTGTAAATTTGCTTGAGTTCATTGTAGATTCTGGATATTAGCCCTTTGTCAGATGAGTAGGTTGTGAAAATTTTCTCCCATTTTGTAGGTTGCCTGTTCACTCTGATGGTAGTTTCTTTTGCTGTGCAGAAGCTGTTTAGTTTAATTAGATCCCATTTGTCAATTTTGGCTTTTGTTGCCATTGCTTTTCGTGTTTTAGACATGAAGTCCTTTCCCATGCCTATGTCCTGAATGGTATTGCCTAGGTTTTCTTCTAGGGTTTTTATGGTTTTAGTTCTAATATTTAAGTCTTTAATCCATCTTGAATTAATTTTTGTATAAGGTGTAAGGAAGGGATCCAGTTTCAGCTTTCTACATATGGCTAGCCAGTTTTCCCAGGACCATTTATTAAATAGGGAATCCTTTCCCCATTGCTTGTTTTTGTCAGGTTTGTCAAAGATCAGATGGTTGTAGATATGCAGCATTATTTCTGAGGGCTCTGTTCTGTTCCATTGATCTATATCTCTGTTTTGGTACCAGTACCATGCTGTTTTGGTTACTGTAGCCTTGTAGTATAGTTTGAAGTCAGGTAGCATGATGCCTCCAGCTTTGTTCTTTTGGCTTAGGATTGACTTGGCGATGCAGGCTGTTTTTTGTTTCCGTATGAACTTTAAAGTAGTTTTTTCCAATTCTGTGAAGAAAGTCATTGGTAGCTTGATGGGGATGGCATTGAATCTATAAATTACCTTGGGCAGTATGGCCATTTTCATGATATTGATTCTTCCTACCCATGAGCATGGAATGTTCTTCCATTTGTTTGTGTCCTCTTTTATTTCATTGAGCAGTGGTTTGTAGTTCTTCCTGAAGAGGTCCTTCACATCCCTTGTAAGTTGGATTTCTAGGTATTTTATTCTCTTTGAAGCAGTTGTGAATGGTAGTTCACTCATGATTTGGCTGTTTGTCTATTGTTGGTGTATAAGAATGCTTGTGATTAACACCCCACTGCCAACATTAGACAGATCAACGAGACAGAAAGTTAACAAGGATACCCAGGAATTGAACTCAGCTCTGCACCAAGTGGACCTAATAGACATCTACAGAACTCTCCACCCCAAATCAACACAATATACATTTTTTTCAGCACCACACCACACCTATTCCAAAATTGACCACATAGTTGGAAGTAAAGCACTCCTCAGCAAATTTCTGTATCCATAGTAAGCTTTTCAAAGTGGTTATACCAGTTTATGGCACTGCTCAACAAGAGTAGGAATTGTCTTCACATCCTTGCCAAGACTTGGACTTACCAAATTTTAAAATATTTTGGCCAGGCACGGTGGCTCACGCCTGTAACCCCAGTACTTTGGGAGGCTGAGGCAGGTGGATCACTTGAGCCCAGGAGTTTGAGACCAGCCTGGGCAACACAGCAAGACTCCATCTCTACAAAAAATAAAAAAATTAGCCAGGTGTGATAGTGCACATTGTAGTCCTAGCTACTTGTGGGGCCAAGGTGGGAGGATTGCTTGAGCCCAGGAAGCCAAGACTGCAGTGAGCTATGATCACACCACAGCACTCCAGCCTGGGTGACAGAGTGTGACCCTGTTTAAAAAAAAAAAAAAATTTTTTTTTTGTTTCTAACTTGAAAAATGTATTGCTTTAATTTCTATCTCCCTTTTGGCTCTTACGTTTCTTGGTCTTTTACAATTGCCAATTCATCCGCCTTGTCTATTTTTAAATTCAGTTATTCTTTTCCTTGATTTATAGTAACATTTTATATATTTAGGATACAAATAAATCGTCACATTCTTTTTCCTCATTCTTTTTTTATTGAATAGACATAACATGAAATTTACCATTTTAATAATTATAAGTATATAGTTCAGTGGCATTAAGTACATTTACATTGTAGTGCAACTATCACTACCATCCAGCTTCAAATTTTGTCATTTTTCCTAATACTTTGTACCCAGTAAACAATAATTCTGCATTTGCCCTCTTCATTCAGTTCCTTACAACCACCTTTTTACTTTCCATCTCTTATGAATTTGACCATTCTAGGAAACTCATATAAGTGGAATTATGCAGTATCTCTCCTTCAGTGACTGGGGTATTTAACTTCGCATGATGTCATTATGGTCCATTTATGTTGTGGCTTGTGTCAAAATTTCTTTTTAAAGGCTAAATAATAATTCCACTCTATACCACTTGTGTGTCCATTCATTGGCAGATGGACACCTGAGTTGCTTCTGCCTTTTGGCTGTTGTGAATAATGCTGCCGTGTACGTGGGTGTACAGATAGCTCTTTGATATTTAAAGGCATGGACAAAAAACAAATTTAAGTCTAAAATGCATTTTCATTATTTCCACATTCTAAATATATTAAATAATATTACAATGGAAATTTGTAAAATATATTTCTTCAATGTTTGTTGCATAGGTATATTTTATTTATTAAATAATATTGAGAGAAATATTCACAATGGAATTTTTAATTTTTATAAGTTTGAAATAAAAAGAAAAGTCATGCTTTGGAGCCAACAGGTAGCTGTCAGAGAACCTCCATTCTATTTTTAATGAAAACTGAATTTTAAAAATTAGCATTCAGACCTTGTCATAGGTAATACTAGTAAATATAGAGAAAAATGGATGGAGTCTGTCAGCAGGATTCAATTTAAGAATCGTCAAAAGTAGACAGGTCTTGCTGAGCAGCTCCTGATTTAATAATTAAACAAGGTAGAGTTCAAGGCCTGGCTTAAGATGAAAGACGGGGCTGTCACTGAGAATCAGTTTCTCTGTTTTGCTGTTCTTTCAGGCTTTTTTCTTTTTTGTTGAGTCTTGTGTTGTCTTATTGCCACTTATTGTAAGCAGACACTTGTATAGATTATGAGACTTATGCATTTTGGTACTGGCAGGGATTTTCTTATGAGAAACTCATAGTGAAAATATGCAAACAATAGATTTTTAAAACAAATATTACAACATAAATATAAAAATTATAGCTTCCTTGCTAGATGCTTGGGAAGATGAAGGCTATAAAATGATATGGCTCTATTGACATTAGGGTTTAGACACACTGAAAATGTGTGGGCGGCTTTATTGAGATTCTAGTCTTTCTTACTGGAGTTCTTAACATCTTTTGTACCATGGACCCTGCTGGGAATCTGGTGAATTCTGTGTAGTCCTTCTCAGAATAGTATTTTAAAAATAAAAGATTACAAAGAAAAATTATATTGAGTTACAGTTGTTAAAATATTCATAAATCCAAGCTGTGATCAATTAATACATATGCTTCTAAATTAATGCAGTAAATATCAAAATCTAGCAGTAGCATGATAGTAATTTCTAATGAGGGTAAACAATATATAGTGATTGCTCAGTAGTGTAATGAACTGTAAAAATATCCATGATTTCTGTTTGTCCCGGGTATTGCTAATGCTACCTTTGTCTGATGACTACATTCACAATTGAAGGGAAATGTTAACTTTCAGTTAGGGAAATGTTAACTTTCAGTTAGGGTAGTGAAAATGAAAGTGAACTTTAAAGAAAAAATTCAAATTCAGCGACAGTCTGAATTCCATCCATGATCCTCTGTGGTAGGTTAAGGTAGGTTAAGATCCTTTACTTTAAAGAGTGCCAAAAGCCTTAGACATCTGAAATATTTAACTATTGTTAGTAGTGACATATGATAATTCATAGAACTACTCATGGATGCACTGAGATAGCTAGAATTTGATTTTATAGTTTCTATCACCATTTCTTCCCCCAAGCTCACAATGATTATAATGGAGAGAAGCTCTAAATAGCACCAATTCATCATGTTGAATAAAATGACGATTTAAAAATAGACACTTTTTTTGAATAGTTTTAGATTTACAGAAAATTTAAGAAGATAGTACATAGTATATATTCCCATATAACCTCCACTCAGTTTCTCCTGTTTTTCACATCTTACATTATCTTGATTCACTTTTCACAATAAATGAATCAATATTGATACACTATTAGCTAAAGTCTTTAGTTTATTCAGATTTCCTTCATTTTTACCTAATGTTCTATTTCTTTTCCAGGATCTCATCTAGGATACCGCATGACATTTAGTTGTTAGGCCTCCTTACTTTCCTCTTGCTTGTGATAATTTCTCAGACTGTCCTTGTTTTTTATCACCGTGACAGTTTTGAGGAGTATTGACTGGTCAGGCGTATTGTAAAATGCCCATCTAGTAGAAACCGTCTGATGCTTTCCTCATGATTAGACTGGGGTTGTGGGTTTAGGCAGGAAGATCCTCAGAGTTAAAGTGCTATTCTCATCATATCATATCACGAATACATATTATTATTATTTTATTATTTTATTTTGTTGAGACAATCTCTCTCTGTCACCCAGGCTAAAGTGTAGTTGCGCGATCTCAGCTCACTACAACCTCCGCCTCCTGGGTTCAGGTGATTCTCCTGCTTCAGCCTCCTGAGTAGCTAGGATTACAGGTGTGTGCCACCATGCCCAGCTAATTTTTGTAGTTTTCAGTAGAGACAGTATTTTGCCATGTTGGCCAGGCTGGTCTCGAACTCCTGACCTCAGGTGATCCGCCTTCCTCAAAGTGCTGGGATTACAGGCATGAACCACTATGCCCAGCCATGAATACATATTATCAACGTGACATCATACCTGTGTGTATTAATTTTGATCATGTGGCTGAGGTAGTGCTTATTAGGTTTCTCCAGTGTAAAGTTACTTCCCACCTTTCCATACTGTACTCCTTGAAAGGAAGTTACTGTTTGGCAGCCCGTGTTTAAGAAGTAGGGAGTTTTACTCCCTGTTTTTGAGGGTGGGGTATCTATATAAATTTTTGGAATTTTTCTGCATGGGAGATTTTTCTCATTTATCAATTTATTCTATTATTTATTCATACTAATATGAAAATGTGGATATTTATCTTATGCTTTGGGTTATAAGCCAGTATTTTTTCATTTTGTTGCTCAAATTTTTCCAGCTTTGGCCATTGGGAGCTCTTTCATTTGACTTCTGTGCTTCTTGAACATGGCCCCATCAATATGGATTATATGGAGAAATGGTATTGGAAACCAATATCTGTGTGCTAGGTATGCATGCTGCTGTTGGGGTATCATTTCTCTTGCACCCTCTCACCTGACCAAGGAAATACTGACCTGTGTATACAGTATATACTAGCCTGTGTATACAGTAAGTCCTTATTTAATGTCATTGATAGGTTTTTGGAAACTGATTGTAAGTGAAGTGACATATAATGAAACCAAATTTTTTTCTCGTTATTATAATGAAATGATGTTATTTGAGAACCTGCTATACACTGTTTTGCTTAAAGGTTTTTTTTAATAAATTAACATTTAAACTCTGCTCTATTTGCCACTTAGGTCAAACATAATGTTTTTCCTTGTTTGACAAAAATTTTAATTTCCTACAATACTTATTTTGGTGATGGCTATATTTTTTGTTTCTCAATGTATATTCATTATATAATAATTCTGAAATAATTTTCTCCTTGTTCTTTTAAATTATGGGGACTAGTAATATAATAGTTTCAATGAAAATTACAGTTATTTACTTTTTTTTTTTTTTTTACCAAGCCATTTACTGTGAAAAGTGATCCTTTCAATAAATTGGTCAATTGAATATTCATATGGAAAAAATGCATCTTGAACCTTCACATCATTTAATAAACCCATTTTAGGAACATGTTAGAATTAAATGTGCAGATAAAATGATAAAACTTATACAGGAAATCTTAGAATATCTTCTTGGCCTGGACTAGTCAAAGATTTCTTAAAAGGGAAATTAAATGTTTACCTTAAAGAAAGATACTAATAAATTAGAATATATTAAAATTAATACCTTTTGATCACCAAAGGTATCATTAAGAAAGGGAAAAGAGGCTGGCATGGTGGCCTACGCCTGTAATCCCAGCACTTTGGAAGGCCAAGGGAGGCGGATCACCTGAGACCAGCAGTTTGAGACCAGCCTGGCCAACATGGCAAAACCCTGTTTCTATTAGAAATACAATTTGCCAAGCGTGGTTGGTGCATGCTCCCCAGCTACTCAGGAGGCTGAGGCACGAGAATCTCTGGAACCAGTAGGTGGAGGCTACAGTGAGCCGAGATCGCACCATTGCACTCTAGCCTGGGCAACAGAGCACAGCAAGACTCTGTCTCCAAAAAAAAAAGAAAAAAAGGGAAAAGGCAAGTCAGAATGGAAGAAGATATCTGCAATTCCTTTATTCAATAAATGTCTTGCATTTTAAATATAGAAAAAAATCAATAAAACAATTCAATAAAAAAGAGCAATATATTTGAATAGGCAGCACACCAAAGAAGCTGTTCAGATGATTAATAAACACTTAACAAACAATTCAATAAAAAAGAGCAATATATTTGAATAGGCAGCACACAAAAGCTGTTCGGATGATTAATAAACACTTAAAAAGGTGCTCAAATTATTAATAGTCAGGGAAATGTAAAGTCAGTATCTCTACATACCTACAAAAAGGGCTAAATTTAACAAAAACAATCACAGTACAAAGTTTTGACAAAGATACAGAATAGTCGGAAGTCTCATACACTGCTGTAAGAAGTTCAAATTTTTATATCCAGTTTGAAAAGGTCTTTGATAGTAACTACTGAGGCTTGACATAGGCACATCTTATGACAGCGGTTTCACTGCAACATGTATAACCAAAAGAAATCTGTGCATGTATGCATCATAAAACATGTATGAGAGTTTTCATAGCCACATTACTTTTAATAGTCAAAAACTGAAGACAAACTCATCAATAGAATGGATAAATTATTTTAGCATGCTGTATACAGTACTGAAAAAGATTACTCTTACGTTCCACAACATGGATGAATCCCATAGGCATTTAATATGCATGAAGAAGCCTGACCCCAAAAAGTTATATACTCTGTGATTCCATTTATACAAAGTTTGAAAAAGGACAAAATTTATTTGTACTGATAGGGGTCAAAATAGTGGTTACCTTTGGGTGGAGGGTAACTAATAAGGCTTTAGGGAGGCTGGCAGTGTTCACATCTTCTAGTGGCTGATGAGTTTTCAATTTGTAAAAAAGTTATCAGAATTTATTTTTAAGATTTATGATTTATAACTTCATAAATCATAAACGTGTGTATCTTTCAGACTTAAGCACGTTTTGTCATAAATCATAAACTCTATCTTTAAGACTTACGCAGTCTTGCTCTGTTGCCCAGGCTGGAGTGCAGTGGCACACAAACTTCTTATGAAAATAGTTCTATTTTCATGGATAAATTATTATTCTTATGAAAATATATCCTATTTTCATAAGAAGTTTGTGAAATAAGATAAAATTAGTTGCTCTTTTTGCCATAGGAGTTTGCCATAGGAGAACTGTGGATACCAAGTAGTTGCCTAATACTAACCCTTTTTAATTTTTAACTCCTACAAGGTTTCAAATTAAGTTTGTATGTAAAACTCCAACATTTATATCTCCAGTACTGACTTCTTATATCAGTAGATGTTGTACAATGAAAAGACCATGAGACATTTTATATTTTCTAAGACTTAACTTATAGAAGATCATACCTATGATAATTAATACCAAAATAATACCCTTTCCCAAATTTCCTCTTGTCAGTTGGCATCGTCATCATTCTGTTGGCACATTAAATTTTGAACCTGGAAGATTTATGTTTTTCCCGCTTTTCCATCTCCCTTATTTAGTATGTTACAGAATCATCCATTTTACCTCTCTGAAAATTTTCTTGGATCTGCTCTCTTCCCTTCTGTTTCCACAGCTACCAATTGAGTCCTGGCCATTGTTGCCTCATTCCTGACTCTTCCAGTAACCTGCCAATTACTCTTCCCTGTCTCCTCTTACTCCATAGCCAACAAATGCATTTTTTCTCATTTTCCCATGATTAAGAACCTGAGTTCCTAATATCATGCCTATTATAATTAATGCTTACAAGTTACATCAGTTCACGAAGTTCAACCTAGTTTTCCAAGTGCTACCTTTGAGTTCCCAATGTGGGAAGATATCCTGTTCATACAAGGTAATCTGTTCATCATTTTCTGTACAGTAACTTACTTCTTCCTTGATTCTGTTGTCATCTACCACTGAATTCTGCTTCTGCATTGTCTGTTACAGCCGGCAAAACATAGTTCTATATCAGCATTCTTTTTCTTGACTAATTTTTTACTCCATTTTAAGAACTCCACTATTTTGCATCCTCTCAGCTCTTTTATTCTGTTTAAAAAATTAATTTGTCAAATGTTGTTGTTTTTAAGATACTTTATATATGCCTATAGGCTTTCTCTTGACGTTGTAGGTTCAAAATTTATGTACTTTGTGTGTAAAATTGTGTGCAGAACATTAGTGTTCAGAAAATGCTTTAAAAATCAAAAATAAATTGAGTAAGTGACGTCACATAGTTTGCTTCTTCAGTCAGAAACTTGGCATCAGTATATACAAAAGTATTTGTTTGACAAATACAGATCTTAATGCAGAGGCCACTTTTTCATTTCATATAATACTTATCTGCACGTGAGAAAGCATGCCAGCTTCTAACAACAGTTATGTCTTGGCAGGTGTTCAGTGTTTGAATAAATCGTATCAGAATCTTCTTTTTTCTTTTGTTTTCTTTCTTTCCTTTTTTTTTTTTGCGACAGAGTCTTGCTCTGTTGCCAGGCTAGAGTACAGTGGCGCGATCTTGGCTCACTGCAACCTCCGACTCCCTGTTGTATCTGGTACAGCCCCAGGACTTCCTAATCTTATGTCAGCCTTCACAGACAGTACCAACTAGATTGGTTTTGTCCATCTGGTGGGCTTCAGATATATAATAATCATATCTATGTATATACTTAAAATCTATATTATACATAACATTCTTTGAGTTATTTTCTGAAGAATTCTCAGAAGTAGTCTTTTGACAAACCGGTAAAGTTTGGCCTCAGGTATGTTGTAAAATTCATTTTAAAAAGTAGTATGAGCCTGATGGAATATGGTGAGTAGTGTGCTGAAGGGACTGGTTCTGGGGCCTGTCCTTTTTATTTCTATTACTGATGAGGTAATTGGGAATGTACTTTTCATACTTTTATGGTACTAGAGTAAGAATTGTTGTTATGAAAAGACAAACATAATCTTGTAGTATTAGAAAAATCATCCTATGGAAGTCATGATAAAATTCAAGATGGGCAGTTTAATTTGCTGAAATGGGGAAAGACTATGCATAAATACTGGAAAGAAAGATGAGTTAATCATTATTTAGCATTATAGTTAGAATTATTCAATATAGTTTGAAATGCAAAAGCCAGAAGATAATCACATAATACTCCAGTGACATTAGCATGACCAGCGCCGGAGAGCCAGAGGAGAGAGGAGAGAACAGGGAGAGGAGAGAGAGAGGTGGCCACGGGGAGAAGGAGAGATGGAGAGTGGATGGATATTGAAATGTTATTTTAGAGCATTCTGGTTGTATATTTTAAAATTTATTTCTTAAAAATTATTATATTTTAAACCTGATAACTTTTGACTTTATTAATCTAAGCTAACTAAAGTATATGTTTAAGAAATCATTGGATAATGAGCCACTTTTATTTCCACACATATTTAGGAGACATTTTATGGTAACAGATTATTTCTACTGGTCTGTTCCTTTAGCAAATAGATTATAATATCCCATTTGTGAGTCTCATTTCTCCTGGAATGAGCATTTTAATAAAGGGGCTTAGAAATGAGTAGAATTTCACTAGCCAGCCCTTTATTATAATAGATTGTTCAAGGTAGAAAACACTACAGCCTTCACATTACACAATTAAAAAATATCTTGAGACTGGTAATAATAGCAGTAATAATGTGGGAGGTTAAGAAAGAGACCTCAAGTATTGCAGTGTTGCATTTTAGCTTTTCTTTGTGTACCTTAGGTTTTGAAATGATATGTCTACCCGAGGTATTTTTGCAAATTTATTTTATGTTAATTCCATGAGCAGAATATCAAAGTCCTGGAGAAGATGTAATACAGTCGAATAGGTTTTGATTCAAGGAGATCTTGGATCACATTCTTTTTTGCTGCTTACCAGTTTACCAGTAGGGCAAGTGTGGCCGCGTTAATCAATTTTCTTAAGTCCTAGTTTTTTCATATTTAAAGTGATGTTAATGATACCTACCTCATAGTTTTGTGGGGAAGAGAAATGGCCTAAAGCTGGTAAAACACTTAGCACAGTGCCTGACCTATAATGAGGGTTCAGTGGTGGCTGTTGTCATTATATTCATCATCAAAATATGTCGGGGGTCCATGAAGCCTTGGTTATTGGGCAGGAATTTTACATGTATGCGCATTTAATGTGGTGTTAAGTTTTAGCCGTTGTTTTCTCTTTTTCTTTTTATTGTGGTGAAAAACATATACTGTGAGATCTACCCTCTTAACACATTTTTAAGGTACAATGCAGTATTAGTAACTATAGGCACAATATTATATGGCGTATCTTTAAAACTTTTTTTGTCTTGCATGACTAAAACTCTGTACCCATTGAGTAGCAAATTCCCATTTTCCATTCCGTCTAGCCCCTGGCAATCACCACTCTACTTTGTTTATACGGGTTTGACTATTTCAGTTATTTCCTATAACTGGAATCATGCAGTGTTTTTTCCTCTGTGACTACCTTGTTTCATGCAGCATAATGTTCTCAAGATTCATTCAAGTTGTAACATAAAACAGGCTTTCCCTTTTTAATGGCTGAATAATATTCCACTGCATGTATATACCACATTTTCTTTAGCTATTCATTCATCCATGGACATTTACGTTGTTCGGGCTCCCCAGTGTGGATGTGTATTTGGAGGCTGACTTTCCCCCATCACACTTCGGGAGCTCAGTTTTTCAGCTGTCTTGTGGTGTTTGCAGTGGCAAGCTGTTTTATTCAAAGGGTCTGTGAATTCTTTTGGTTTTCCTGGTATGTTTCTGTGGTGGTTCTTGGAGCAAAAGTTCACAATGTGAGTCTCCAGATGCTGTTGTGTCCATCCAGGAGAGAGCTGCACATTAGTCCCATCTCCTATTCACCATTTTCTCTGGTTAATGCTATGCTGTTTATACATCTTGGCTATAGTGAATAATTTTGCATGGGAGTACAAATATTTCTTTGAGATACTGACTTCAGTTCTTTGGGGTAAATAAGCAGAAGTGTGATTGCCATATCATTTGGTAGTTCTATTTTTAAATTTTTGAGGAGCCTCCATACTGTTTTCCATAATGGTTATACCATTTTTCATTCTCACCAGCAGTGCACAAGGGTACCAGTTTCTCCACAACTTCACCAACAGTTGTTGTTTTCTGTTGGAACCTGAAGGTTTATCAACAGGTGGAGACAAATAAGGATGGGCAAGTAGCACGTTCACAGAGGTACTCACTTGTCGGTACTTACAATACATGCATATCCTCAAAAAGACTGGCCAGTAGTGCAGACCACAGCATTTAATAGGGCAATGAACAGGAACCACGTCCTCTCATAGTTCTGCTACTTTTGAACAGGTAGAGTCCTTGGGTTACCTATTTTAGTCACAAATCTCTTCCTTTCAGATCTGAATGTTTTTCATCATTTTAATAATTCCTTAGTCAAAATGTCAAGTTCAGGCTGGGTGTGGTGGCACACGCTTGTAATCCTAGCACTTTGGGAGGCCGAGGTGGGCAGATCACTTGAGGTCAGGGGTTCAAGACCAGCCTGGCCAACATGGCGAAACCCCATCTCTACTAAAAAATATATATATACAAAAACTTAGCTGGGCATGGTGGCACATGCCTGTAGTCCCAGCTACTTGGGAGACTGAAGCATTAGGACTTGGGAGGCAGGGGTTGCGGTGAGTCGAGACTGTGCCACTGCACTCCAGCCTGGGCGACAGAGTGAGACTCTGTCTCAATGAAAACAAAAACGAAAACAAAAACAAAAAAAATTCAAGTTCACTTTATCACTGTTACTTTGTTCAGTGATATACAGATAGCTGAGGTCACAATATTGCTTCAATGTCTATCATTTTCTTCTCTGATTTGTTGGATATCTTTCTCTTTTATCTTTTTTTCTTTCTCTCATAAAAATAGTTTTATGCTTTTATCTGAGCATTTTTTCTCTCATCTCCACTGTATTTAATTATTCACATTGTAGAAAGAGAGCTGTCTGGTTTTTCTGGCTAACAGAAACCCTTTTTCTTTAGGCAAAGTCTGTGGATTTATTTATTTGTGTAATTCAACCCCCTTTGCCTTGGTTTATTTCTTTAGCAATTTGATATTTTCTAAAATTTTATGATGTTCACATTTATTTTGGATTCATATAAAGAAAAAGATTTCCAGAAATTCCTTTAATATAGAGGGGAATATCTTTACCTCTATGTTGGATTTCTTGTATTTTATCTCTATTTTTTATAAAACATGCAAAAAACATTTTGATATATTCTATATTGGACAGATGTTTGTTATGTCCTCATTGTAACCCTGTTATAATCTTATAAAATGCTAATATTTTCTATAGTATGGTCAGAAATCACTCCAGTTTTGAATATGGAAGGGACATTTTGACATTTTAGCAGTTATCCTGTTTTTATTTTTATTTTATTTTTATTTTTATTTTTTTTTTGAGACGGAGTCTTGCTATCACCCAGGCTGGAGTGCAGTGGCATGATCTCGGCTCACTGCAGGCTCCGCCCCCTGGGGGTCACGCCATTCTCCTGCCGCAGCCTCCCGCGTAGCTGGGACTACAGGCGCCCGCCACCTTGCCCGGCTAATTTTTTGTATTTTTAGTAGAGATGGGGTTTCACCATGTTAGCCAGGATGGTCTCGATCTCCTGACCTCGTGATCTGCCTGCCTCGGCCTCCCAAAGTGCTGGGATTACAGGCGCCCGGCCACCTGTTTTTATTTTTGAGAATACAGTAGTGCCTTGGTATATGCAGGGGATGGGTTCCAGGACCTCTGTGTATATCAAAATCAGCACATATTCAAGTCTTGCAATCGGCATTGTGCAGTCTGGGTACAGGAAAAGCGGACCCTTCATGTAAGTGGGTCTTACATCCTGTGAATGTTGTATTTTTGATCACCATTTAGTTGAAAAAAAAATCTGCATATAAATGGACCAATACAGTTCAAACCCGTATCGTTCAAGGTCAGCTGTTTTGATAATTGGCAAATGTTTATTGAATACCTACTACAAGCTAAGCAGTGTGCTAGAAAGAAACAGGAGATCTAATGCAAATAAAGCAATGTCTTGGCTGTCTCAAGCTTATACTTTTTTGTGGAAAACAACAAAGAAAGAAAAAGCAAAAGAAAGGGTAAGAGGCCACAGAAATATAGGCAGTAGAGATCTGGTTATTTAGGTAGAATGGCTATGGAAAGATTCCTTCATAAGATGACATTTAGGTGGAGAACTGAAAGAAGTGAGGAAGTGAGCTACGCAGGCCCCTGGAGGAAGATGCTTTAGGCAGAAAGAACAGTAAATTAAAAGGCTTTGAGGCTAGCTTGATGACTTTGAGAAACAGCATGGAGGCCTGTATGGCTGGAGTATAGTAAATAAGAGGGAGGGTGGTAGGAGATGAAATCAGAGGCCATGATAGTCACTTCTTATTCTGAGTGATAAGAGAAGCCACTGGAGGGTTTTTTTTTTTAATAAGCATTAAAAGTTTATTAATGTCACTGTACACAGCCAGTGGGAGATAGAGATGCAAAAGCTCTGGTCCTTTTGCAAGAGAGTGACATGTCTGATTAATGCTTTAAAAGGATTATTTCCTTGAAGTTTAATAATTTTACTTATGTCTTGGCATTCTTCATTCTATGTGACTTTTAAAGTATACCCTTTCTATTTGTATATTATTTTCATGTATAGTTTTCTTGTAGTATGTCATTTGGTATATTTTCTTGTTCTACCATTTCTGTTCATTAGGTACACCAACTAGGTAACTGGGGGATCTCCATTTTGTTTTTTTCTATGTCGGTTGTTTGCTTTTACAATTTTTACTTGCTCATAATGTTATTTCTTTCCCTTAATCAATGTCATCCATAGATTGCTTTGTGCAAAAATGGTTTGTGTGATTTTTTCATTCAGCATAATCTTTCTTGCTTCTTTTTCGTGCCAGATTATGTTGAAAGAAGCTACAGTCGGAACGTATGCATCTGTTATTATTGAACCAGCGATGTTATTTGCATGCCACTTAGTTTATACAAGTGTGTTCTGATGACATTTTCTAGGATTTCCAGCCATGAGACTTCTTCTTCTGGACTATTCCTGTAATTATATTTGATCTTCACTTAATTTTCTGTGATGTCTCATATATTTTGAGTCACGAAAACACATGCCTCATATGTTTAACAATTTCAATATATGGGGCATCTGCATGTCTATTTCTATTTTCTTTTTTTTTCCTCTGATTTTATTTCTTGGTATGCCTGTTATTTTGTGATTAATTGCCAAACATTGCGCACAAAAAATAATAAAGGCTGTGGATGATGTTATCTTCTTCCAGAGAGGCTCTTCTCTCACTTCTGAGAGGCAGCTGGTGTAGAGACAGATCACTGGATCCGTTCAGGGACTGAATTGACTCAAGGCTGAGTTGCAATATGTGTAATCTTTGGTCTACTTTTGACTAACTTTCACTCCTAGTGGTAGTCCTCAACACAGGTCTCAGCTGAAAGCCTGTGATATTATTAATACTAGGGGCTCTTCTCCTTGGACAATCTATTTTACTCCTAAGTACACTGATAACTGCAGAAAACTCTAGTGTGCTTTTCTGAGGTTTTTTTTTTTTTTTTTTTTTTTTTTTTTCCCCCACTTGGTTTCTTGGCTTCCTGCCCTGCGAATGCTAAGACTTTGACAAATTTGGCCAGGCACAGTGGCTCATGCCTGTAATGCCAGCACTTTGGGAGGCCAAGGTGGGCAGATCACTTGAGGTCAGGAGTTCAAGACCAGCCTGGCCAACAGGGTGAAACCCCCACCTCTACTAAAATTACAAAAATTAGCCAGGTGTGGTGGTGTGCACCTGTAATTCCAATACTCAGGTGGCTGAGGCAAGAGAATGGCTTGAATCTGGGAGGTGGAGGTTGCAGTGAGCTGAGATCCAGCCTGGACAGAGTGCGACTCCATCTCCAAAAAGAAAAAGAAAAAGAATTTGACAAATTCTCTTGAGAAAACTGCTGGTGTGGTGCCCACTTCTCTGTGCGTTGCTTTTCTCAGGGATCTTGGTTCCTCAAGTCCTGGCTGCCTCGGCCACCATCTGCCTTTGTTTCCTTGCCCCATCCTCATCTTCCACCATTGAAAAATACCTCTAGGGTAAAAGCACCTTACAGAATGATGCCTCATCTCTATGATGTTTTCAAACTGCCTTAGAAGTTCTCAAGTGCTTTCCTACTAATTAAATCTTTCCCTGGCCATGGTGGCACATGCCTGTAATCCTAGCACTTTGGGAGGCTGAGAAGGGTGAATTGCATGAGTCCAGGTGTTTGAAACCAGCCTGGCCAACATAGCGAGACCCCATCGCTACCAAAAAAGTACAAAAATTAGCCAGGTGTGGTGGCATGTACCTGTAGTGTCAGCTGCTCAGGAAGCTGAGGTGGGAGGATCACCTGAGCCTGGGAGGTTGAGGCTGTAGTAAGCCAAGATTGCGCTACGAGACCCTGTCTCAAAAAAAAAATAAAATAAAATAAAATAAAATAAATCTGGATTTTTCAGTTGTTAGCATTGGGAGTGTCATCTGCTGCAAGCTACTCTTTTATAGCCAATAATAGAATATCCTCTTGTAGGGTTTATTAGGATGGAATTTTCATTTTTGTTTCTAGTTTATCTTGTCTGTTTTTGGTTTCTGAGAGAAGAAGGAATACAAATCATCTTTATTCCACCATCTAAAACTGGAAGGCAAAGTATATGTTCTTTGTTTCTTCCAGTTAAGGAATACGCAGGACATAAAGAGTGTTTAGAATATATATTAGGAAATGGAAACTATTTTCTGAAAGGAGCTCATAAAGCAGAGGGATAATGAAGAGACAAAGTGAATAAGATGCAGGAAGAAGAAATCAGAACTTCTGATGTTTGTCAGTCTAGAACTGTATGCATTTAAAGAAGTTAATCTATAAACCATGCTTTTAAGTTAGATAAGTCATTTATATAGATTGGAAGCTGTTACACCAAAATGTAACTTGTATACCTATTTGGTATTGTAATGAAGAGAGGATGTCAGGGTTATAATATTATCTAATGCTTAAACTGCATCTTTAAAATGGTTCTCTTAGAACAAGTATAACACAATAATTGAGTGCAACATCATACTGACCTATCCTTATTGCTCACACTTATTAGAAGTTTAATTTTAAAACTGAAAATTAATTGTCCCTTCATCTAATGCTTGCTTACCCTAATTTTAGATAAAGTATCTAAAAGATGATAAATACCTTTATCCATGTTTTAAATTGCAGTTCTACAAAGGGGAAAAATTCTAAATAAAAAATAATAGAGAAATGATTTAGTTGAGTGATAATCTTAATACTGTGGAAGAGTGGAGAAGTGCATTTTACAAAATGGCAAAGATGTTAAAAAATGAATAAAAATCTTGCACACTAACACAAGTAATTAAATGTTCCTATACCCTTAAAAATAAGTGTATCACTTACGTGAACACACTGTGCTACAATTTTGGGGTTATGGATTTCCTTTAAAAATACTATTACAGTTTTCCCAGCACCATTTATTAAATAGGGAATCCTTTCCCCATTTCTTGTTTTTGTCGGGTTTGTCACAGATTGAACAATGAGAACTCATGGACACAGGAAGGGAAACATCACACTCCGGGGACTGTTGTGGGGTGGGGGGAGGGGGAAGGGACAGCATTAGGAGATATACCTAATGCTAAATGACGAGTTAATGGGTGCAGCAAACCAACATGGCACATGGATACATATGTAACAAACCTGCACATTGTGCACATGTACCCTAAAACCTAAAGTATAATAATAAAAAAAAAATAAAACAGGTTGTTTGCAATAAAAAAAAGAAAAAAAAATACTATTACATTACCCTTATAGCACATTTCAAAAACTTAAAATCAAACTCAGAGAACACTGGTAAGTAGTCAGCTAATGGCTGTACGTATAAAGAGGCATAGAGACTGAAACTTTCCTGAGGATAGGAACTTTGTCTTATTTACTGCTGTGTATCCACATTCTTGAATATTACCAGCCTCAGTAAATATTCATTAAATGAACAAAAGGCTAAAAGTATATAACTGTGATGTTCCTATGTTTGTGGTAGTATGCATTGTTTTTTTAAAGACTTGGTTAAGTTCGAGGTTGATTTAATTTCTACTACCATGGTTTATGATACATTTGTTTTATTTATGCTTATAGATTATACATTTTCCTCAAGCTTCTTACAGATACAAAAGTGTTACAACTGAGTCAGAGACTTTCTTAACCATGACCTGTTCTTTTAGAACCACATGATCAAAGAACTGGAGGCCCGTGTCCAGCAGCTGACTGGAGAAGCAGAGAACAGTAATTTACAGAGACAGAAATTAATTCAAGAAAAAGCAGAACTTGAAAGATGTTACCAGATAACTTGTAGTGAATTACAAGAAGTAAAGGCAAGGTATTGTCTGAAATCAGATATTGATCAGGTGTAGCTATAAAGTACTGATATTAACTGTATAAGTTATCTGCCAAAATTAATTACACCTTGTGTGTTTAGCCTTGGGAACTTTCTAAACTAAATACTGCTGTTTGTTTGTTTGTTTATTTATTTATTTAGAGACAGGGTCTCTGTCACCCAGACTGGGGTACAGTGGTGCGATCATGGCTCACTGTATCTCAAACTCCTGGGCTCATATGATCCTCCTCATCCTCCCAAGTAGCCAGGACTGCAGGCATGCACCACTGTACCTGGCTAATTTTTCTATTTTTATTTTTTTGTAGAGACAGGGTCTCACTCTGTTGCCCAGGCTGGTCTCAAACTCTTTTTCTGAAGTGATCCTCTTGCCTTGGCCTCCTCAAGTGTTGAAATTTCAGGCATGAGTCACTGTACCCAACCTGTTTTTAACATAAGCAGAATGTTTAGAAGCAGTTGACAAAATTGTGGATACTTATTTAATATATTGAATGGAAATGTATTTGGATTTAGCTGATTAAAAATTTCATTTTAGAGATTGGTTTTAAATACATTGGAAGTCTATTTTATTCTCTTGCTTTTAGGCGTAACACACTGCATAAAGAGAAGGACCATCTTGTAAATGATTATGAGCAAAACATGAAACTGTTACAAACCAAATATGATGCTGATATAAACCTTCTAAAACAAGAACATGCTCTTTCAGCTTCTAAGGTATTATTTATGTTAATAGATAATCCACATGAAGTATTTATTCACTAAGCCTAGAGCCATAGATAGCCAAGTAGAAATAATTTGGCATTTGAAATTAGTATCTCTTTCACGTTATTCTTAAATTAACAGGAACTTCAGGAGTTTTTATTGGTATTTAAAATGTTTAAAATTCTAAATGTCTACTATATAGCACAACGCCAATATTTAATGAACTGAATTCTGCTATAAGCTAATCATTTTAAATGCCAAAGTCTTAAAAGGAGGAAACATATAAATTCCAATGCTTAGTTGTATGAATAATACATTTTATAGAGTAACTATATGCATTATTATTATTTTGAAATCTTGGTTCTGCTTTCGTTTTATAACTAAAATTTTGAAGTTTTCTGTAAAGCTATTATTTTTATGTCAGGGTTACATTTCCATAACATTAAATATTATGTAGCATTTAATTTCTATTTTTACTTTAAAAGATTATATTTTTATATCAGCATTACATTTTCATAATATTTAATACTATGCTGCATTTAATTTAGATTTTTACTTTAAAAGATTAATTTTTCTAGTATCTTTTAAAAACATTTTTCATTCAAATTTCTAGATAATTTTAATTCTGATTGGACTTTCAGGGGTACAAAAGGCATATTTTTTCAATCGGAAAGTATATGGTACAAAACTCAATATTCTGCTTTTTATTCTTCTTAAAATCCTTCTAGGCATCTAGTATGATTGAAGAATTAGAGCAGAATGTCTGTCAATTAAAACAGCAGTTACAGGAATCAGAAGTTCAAAGAAAGCAACAACTAAGGGTGAGTCTTGTATTTCTACACAGAAGAACAATTGTCAAACACAGTTTTCTTGATTTAGATGTATAATTGAGAGTCAATTAAAAAAATAAAACTCAGAAATGCAAGTCGTCTTTTCTGATTCTTTTATCGCATTGTATAATTTTACATTTTATTTATCTTAATAGAGATTGATGCTAATGAGACGTAGAGAATAAAGTACAATAATTTGGATTGGAATGATCTCTTTTGAGATTAATTTTAAAAATAAATTTTATTTAAATATATTATTATTTTAGAATAATTTCCTTCTTTTAAATTATCTGCCAGTCTTCATAATTTCTCTCTTTCTTTCCCTCTTTCTTTCTCTGCCTCTCTCTGTCCCTCTGTCTCTCTTTTTTGCACCTTTTAGATCTTTTCTCTCATGATCAAAAAATACCAAGGACTGTTATATGATGTAACTTCAAATTTATCATTTCCATATTTATTGACTTAGTCATTTATGAAGTATCTCTTAATCCTAAGGGTCAGAAAGATTTTCTTATACTGTAAAGCAAGTACTTTTGAGAACAGTAATATCTTCAGGTGACTAAGATTTTATGCCTCGTAATATAAAGCTACTCAAATTTCTACCTGTAGGGCTTACTTAATAATATGCAAAACTCTGAACTAAAGTTTGACATTAAGTAGATTTATTGATTTCATTAGGTTGCTAATTTTATTGACTCTAGTATAATTTAAAGTATAATAAATATAAACATTTATCATTCACAGGATCAAGAAAATAAGTTTCAAATGGAGAAAAGTCATTTAAAACACACCTATGAAAAAAAGGTAATATGTTTTATGGGAAGCTATAAAATATTTAAAATAGCAAATGAGGCATTAACGCGGACTGATTTTTATGAAACCATACATTCTCACCTTTAAAGAACAACTTGTTTCTTTGTCTTTTTTTTTTTTTAGACAGAGTCTTGCTCTGTCACCCAGGCTGGAGTGCAGTGGCGCGATCTTGGCTCACTGTAGCTTTTGCCTCCTAGGTTCAAGGCATTCTCGTGCCTCAGCCTCTTGAGTAGCTGGGATTACAGGTGTGCACCACCATGCCTGGCCAATTTTTGCATTTTTAGTGGAGAGGGAGTTTCATCATTTTGGCCAGGTTGGTCTCAAATTCCTGGCCTCAAGTGATCCATCCGTCTCGGCCTCCCAAAGTGCTGGGATTCCAGGCATGAGCCACTGCGCCCAGCCAAGAATAATTTGTTTCTAAGTTAATTTCAGCTAACCAGTAATTAAATTTTGCTTACTTATTTTTCCTGTTTATGTAATAAACAACTGCTTTAGTTCAATATTAGTTATATCAACATTAAAACACTGCTTTCGTGTTATATTTAATGAGGGAAGAGTACAGTTGGCCTTTCATATCCATGAATTTCACATCCGTGGATTCAGTCAAACATGGATCAAAAATATTCAGGAAAAAAAGATTACACAAAGGTCCAAAAACCATAACTTGGATTTGCCGTGTGTCAAGTACTATGTTGAATCCATGTGAATGAAGTGATGTGTAAGCATTGGATTAGGTACTATATAAGTTATTATGAGATGACTTAAAGTACATAGGAGGTTGTGTGTAGGTTATATGCAAATACTACACCATTTTATAAAAGGGACTTGAGCATCCATGGATTTTGGTATCCTCAGGGGGCCCTGGCACCAATTCCCCATGGATGCTGGGGGACAACGATATTATTATCTTAACCTCTCATAATAACATGTTGAAATTATATTTTCTTTCTACTAGTTTAGAACTATATAATCAATGGGATGTATTTGGTATTCTGTTGTGTCATATGTGCAACAAGAACTTTAAATATTTAACAAAAGAACCTAAAACAATGAAAGTACTGACTACTACTTGAAAAAGATTAGCAATTGTTCCTTGTTGTTTATAGTACCATTTCAACTGACATATGTTCATATCCCTCCTGTAATAACTAGGGGGTTATTGACACACTTAATACCTTAGTCAGTAAAGTGCAGAGTTTTATAGATTTATTTTTTAAATTTTTATGTAAATTTAACGGGTACAAGCGCAGTTTTTTTACATGGATATATTGCATAATCATGAAGTCTGGGCTTTTAGTGTAACCATTACCCAAATAATGTACCCATTAAGTAATTTCTCATCCCTCGCCGCCTCCTAACCTCCCACCCTTCCAAGTCTTCAGTGTCTGTCATTCCACACTCTCCACACTCTGTGTTCATGTGTACCCATTATATAGCTTCCACTTATAAATAAGGACGTGGCATTTGACTTTCCCTTTTTGAGTTGTTTCATTTAAGATAATGTACACACAAATGGGGTGTGTGTGTGTGTGTGTGTGGTCTATATGTATCTATATATGTATGTGTGAGTGTGTGTGTGTGTGTGTATGCCACATTTTCTTTATCCAGTCATCCATTTATGGACACTTAAGTTGATTCCATATTTTGCTATTGTGAATCATGCTGTGAGAAACCTATGAATAATGATCTTTTCCTTTGGGTAGATACCCAGAAGTGGAATTGCTGGATCAGATGGTAGTTCTATTTTTAGTTCTTTGAGAAGTCTCTATACTGTTTTCCTTGGAGGTTATACTAATTTACATTCCCACCAGCAGAGTGTTAGTGTTTCCTTTCTCTGCATCCTCACCAACGTCTGTTATTTTTTGACTTGTTAATAATAGCCATTCTGACTAGAATAAGATGATATCTCATTGTGGTTTTAATATGCATTTCTCTAATATTCAGTGATGTTAAGCATTTTTTCATAGGTCTGTTGGCCTTTTGTATGTCTTTTTTTGAAAAATGTCTACTCATGCCCTTTGTCCACTTCACAATGGGGCTATTAATTATTATTATTATTATTATTTTGTTTCTGTTGCTGTTGTTGAGTTGTTTGAGTTCCTTGTAAATTTTGGATATCAGTCCCCAGGCCAGATGCATAGTTTGCAAATATGTTCTCCTATTCTTCAGGTTGTCTTTTCACTCTATTGATTATTTACCTTGCTTTCTACAAGCTTTTTTTTTTCTTTTTTTTTTTTTTTAATTATACTTTAGGTTTTAGGGTACATGTGCACAATGTGCAGGTTTGTTACATATGTATCCATGTGCCATGTTGATTTCCTGCACCCATTAACTCGTCATTTAGCATTAGGTATATCTCCTAACGCTGTCCCTCCCCCCTCCCCCCAACCCACAACAGTCGCCGGAGTATGATGTTCCCCTTCCTGCGTCCATGAGTTCTCATTGTTCAATTCCCACCTATGAGTGAGAACATGTGGTGTTTGGTTTTTTGACCTTGCGATAGTTTACTGAGAATGATGTTTTCCAATTTCATCCATGTCCCTACAAAGGACACGGACTCATCGTTTTTTATGGCTGCATAGTATTCCATGGTGTATATGTGCCACATTTTCTTAATCCAGTCTATTGTTGTTGGACATTTGGGTTGGTTCCAAGTCTTTGCTATTGTGAATAGTGCCGCAATAAACATACGTGTGCATGTGTCTTTATAGCAGCATGATTTATAGTCCTTTGGGTATATACCCAGTAATGGGATGGCTGGGTCAAATGGTATTTCTAGTTCTAGATCCCTGAGGAATCGCCACACTGACTTCCACAATGGTTGAACTAGTTTACAGTCCCACCAACAGTGTAAAAGTGTTCCTATTTCTCCACATCCTCTCCAGCACCTGTTGTTTCCTGATTTTTTAATGATGGCCATTCTAACTGGTGTGAGATGGTATCTCACTGTGGTTTTGATTTGCATTTCTCTGATAGCCAGTGATGATGAGCATTTTTTCATGTGTTTTTTGGCTGCATAAATGTCTTCTTTTGAGAAGTGTCTGTTCATGTCCTCTGCCCACTTTTTGATGGGGTTGTTTGTTTTTTTCTTGTAAATTTGCTTGAGTTCATTGTAGATTCTGGATATTAGCCCTTTGTCAGATGAGTAGGTTGCAAAAATTTTCTCCCATTCTGTAGGTTGCCAGTTCACTCTGATGGTAGTTTCTTTTGCTGTGCAGAAGCTGTTTAGTTTAATTAGATCCCATTTGTCAATTTTGGCTTTTGTTGCCATTGCTTTTGGTGTTTTAGACATGAAGTCCTTGCCCACGCCTATGTCCTGAATGGTATTGCCTAGGTTTTCTTGTAGGATTTTAATGGTTTTAGGTCTAACATTTAAGTCTTTAATCCATCTTGAATTAATTTTTGTATAAGGTGTAAGGAAGGGATCCAGTTTCAGCTTCCTACATATGGCTAGCCAGTTTTCCCAGCACCATTTATTAAATAGAGAATCCTTTCCCCATTTCTTGTTTTTGTCAGGTTTGTCAAAGATCAGATAGTTGTAGCTATGCGGCATCATTTCTGAGGGCTCTCTTCTGTTCCATTGATCTATGTCTCTGTTGTGGTACCAGTACCATGCGGTTTTGGTTACTGTAGCCTTGTAGTATAGTTTGAAGTCAGGTAGCGTGATGCCTCCAGCTTTGTTCTTTTGGCTTAGGACTGACTTGGTGATGCGGGCTCTTTTTTGGTTCCATATGAACTTTAAAGTAGTTTTTTCCAATTCTGTGAAGAAAGTCATTGGTAGCTTGATGGGGATGGCATTGAATCTATAAATTACCTTGGGCAGTATGGCCATTTTCATGATATTGATTCTTCCAACCCATGAGCATGGAATGTTCTTCCATTTGTTTGTATCCTCTTTTATTTCATTGAGCAGTGGTTTGTAGTTCTCCTTGAAGAGGTCCTTCACATCCCTTGTAAGTTGGATTCCTAGGTATTTTATTCTCTTTGAAGCAATTGTGAATGGGAGTTCACTCATGATTTGGCTCTCTGTTTGTCTGTTGTTGGTGTGCAAGAATGCTTGTGATTTTTGTACATTGATTTTGTATCCTGAGACTTTGCTGAATTTGCTAATCAGCTTAAGGAGATTTTGGGCTGAGACAATGGGGTTTTCTAGATATACAATCATGTCATCTGCAAACAGGGACAATTTGACTTCCTCTTTTCCTAACTGAATACCCTTTATTTCCTTCTCCTGCCTGATTGCTCTGGCCAGAACTTCCAGCACTGTGTTGAATAAGAGCGGTGAGAGAGGGCATCCCTGTCTTGTGCCAGTTTTCAGAGGGAATGCTTCCAGTTTTTGCCCATTCAGTATGATATTGGCTGTGGGTTTGTCGTAGATAGCTCTTATTATTTTGAGATACGTCCCATCAATACCTAATTTATTGAGAGTTTTTAGCATGAAGCGTTGTTGAATTTTGTCAAAGGCCTTTTCTGCATCTATTGAGATAATCATGTGGTTTTTGTCTTTGGTTCTGTTTATATGCTGGATTACATTTATTGATTTGCGTATGTTGAACCAGCCTTGCATCCCAGGGATGAAGCCCACTTGATCATGGTGGATAAGCTTTTTGATGTGCTGCTGGATTCGGTTTGCCAGTATTGAGGATTTTTGCATCAATGTTCATCAAGGATATTGGTCTGAAATTCTCTTTTTTGGTTATGTCTCTGCCAGGCTTTGGTATCAGGACGATGCTGGCTTCATAAAATGTGTTAGGGAGGATTCCCTCTTTTTCTATCGATTGGAATAGTTTCAGAAGGAATGGTACCAGTTCCTCCTTGTACCTCTGGTAGAATTCGGCTGTGAATCCATCAGGTCCTGGACTCTTTTTGGTTGGTAAGCTATTGATTATTGCCACAATTTCAGAACCTGTTATTGGTCTATTCAGAGATTCAACTTCTTCCTGATTTAGTCTTGGGAGGGTGTATTTGTCGAGGAATTTATCCATTTCTTCTAGATTTTCTAGTTTATTTGCATAGAGGTGTTTGTAGTAATCTCTGATGGTAGATTGTATTTCTGTGGGATCGGTGGTGATATCCCCTTTTTCATTTTTTATTGCATCTATTTGATTCTTCTCTCTTTTCTTCTTTATTAGTCTTGCAGGAGCTGGTTTTTTTTGAAAAGATCAACAAAATTGATACACCGCTAGCAAGTCTACAAGCTTTTTTAAAATTAAGTCCCATTTGTCTGTTTTTGTTGCTTGTGCTTTCGAGGTCTTAGTCATGAATTCTTTGATTAGACCAATGTCTGGAAGAGTTTTCCCTAGGTTTTCTTCCAGTATTTGTAAGGTTTCAAGTCCTACATTTAATTCTTTGATCCATCTTGAGTTGATTTTTATATGTGGTGAGAGAGGGATTCAGTTTCATTCTTCTGCATATGGCAATTCAATTTGCTGAGCACCATTTATTGAAAAGGGTGTCCTTCCCCCAGTATATGTTTTTGTTGACTTTGTCAAAGATCATTTGGCTGTAGTTATGTGGTAGTGTTTCTGGGTTCTGTATTCTGTTATACTGACCTATTTTTATGCCAGTTCCATGCTGTTTTAGTTACTATAACCTTGTAGTATAATTTGAGGTCAAATAATGTTATGCTTCCAGTGTTGTTCTTTTTGCTTTGGATTGCTTTGGGTCTTCTGGCTCTTTTTTAATGCCATATGAATTTGAGGATTGTTTTTTCTAAGTCTGAGAAAAATGATATTGGTATTTTGGTAGGGATTGCATTGAATCTTAGATTGCTTTGTGTAGTATGGTAATTTTAACAATATTTATTATTTAAATCTGTGAGGATGAGATGTTTTTCCATTTGTCTGTGTCATCTACAACTTCTTTCATCAGTGTTTTGTAGTTTTCCTTTTACTTCCTTGGTTAAATGTATTCTCAGGTATTTTTTTATAACTTTGTAAATGGGATTGCTTTTTGATTTGGTTCTCAGCTTGTTTTTGATACATAGAAATGCTACTGATTTTTATACATTGATTTTGTATCCTAAAATTTACTGAATTCAGTTATAATATTTAAGAGGTTTTTTGGGGGGAGAAATTATTAGGGTTTTTTTAGGTATAAGATCATATTATCAATAACAGATAATTTGACTTCCTCTTTTTCTATTTGGATGGCTTTTATTTCTTTTTCTTGCTTGGTTGCTCTGGCTAAGACTTCTAGTTCTATGTTGAATAGGCATGGTGAAAGTGAGCATCCTTGTCTTATTCCAGTTCTTATTGGGATTGCTTTCAGCTTATCCCTGTTTAGCGTGGTGTTGTCTGTGGGTTTGCCATACAGATCCTTTAATATTTTGAAGTGTATTCCTTCTATGCCTAATTTGTTGAAGACTTTTATCATTAGGGTGTGGTCAGTTTTATCAAACGCTTTTTCTGCATTTGTTGAGAAGGTCATATGGTTTTTGCCATTAATTCAGTTTATGTGATGAATCACATTTATTGATTTGCATATACTGAATCATCCTTGCCTCCCTGGAATAAAACCCACTTGATCATGGTGTATTATGTTTTTGATGTGCTGTTGGACTTGATTTCTTAGTATTTTATTAAAGATTTTTGCATATGTGTTCATCAGGGATATTGGTCTTTACTTTTTTTGTTCATGCTTTTAAAAATCAATTTTGTCAATCTTTACCTTTTAAGTAGAGCATTCATTCGATTTGTATTCAAGGCTAATATTCATATGTGAGTTTTTTCTTGTTATAATGTTGTCTAGTTGTTTTCTAAATTATTTGTTTCTTTTTTCTCTTTGTGAGTTGTTGGAGTTTTGTCATGTTGCTATTTAATTTCTTTCTCTTCCTCCTTTGTGCAATTGCTTTGTAAGACCTGTGAGTTTTATACTTAAATGTGTTTTTATGATGGTGAATACTGACCTTTCATTTACATGTTTAGAACTCCTTTGAGCATTTATTATAGAACCAGCCTAATAGTGACAAATTCCCTCAGTATTTGCTTGTCTGGGAAATACTTTGTATTTCTTTCGTTTCTGAAGCTTGTTATGTCAGGATGTAAAATTTGTGGTTGACAGTTTCTTTTTAAGCACTCTGAAGATAGGATCCCAATCTCTTCTGGTTTGGAAAAGGTTTCTGCTGAGAAGTCTGATGTTCGTCTGATTTTTTTTTCTTTATAGGTGACTAGATGTTTTTGTCTTGCTGAGTTTAGGATTTTTTTCTTCATGTTGACTTTAGACAACATCTGATGACTATTTCTCATGGTAAATTGCATCTTGCAATATCTTTTTCTAGTGTTTGTTGCACTTCTTGTATGTGGATGTTTAAATCTCTTGCTAGACGACAGAAGTTTTTGCCAATTATTTCCTTAAATAGGTTTTCTAAACTTTTTGCTTTTTCTTCTCTTTCAGGAATGGCAATCATTTGTAACTTCAGTTGCTTTATGTAGTCCCATACTTCTCAAAGGCTTTGTTCATCTTTTTAAAATTTATTTTTAGTTTATTTTTGTTTAACAGGATTAATTCAAAGGTCTTGTCTTCAATTTCTGAGAATTTTATTTTCTGCTTGGTCCAGTCAATTGTTGAAGCTTTGAACTGTATTTTGTAATTTCTTAATTATTCATTTCCAGAAATTGTTTTTTTCTAAGATATCTGTCTCATTGGCAAGTTTTTAAAATTTATAACCTGAATTGATTTTGTGATGTCTGTGTTGGTTTTCAGAATATCTTTTATCTCACTGAATCTCTTTAAAATCAGTATTTTTACTTCTTTATCTGGCATTTGTTTTTTTTTTTTTTTCCTTGAGGTGGTGTCTCGTTCTGTTGCACACACTGGAGTGCAGTGGCACGATCTCAGCTCACTGCAAGCTCTGCCTCCCAGGTTCACACCCTTCTCCTGCCTCAGCCTCCCAAGTAGCTGGGACTACAGGTGCCCGCCACCATGCCTGGCTAATTTTTTTTGTATTTTTAGTACAGACGGGGTTTCACCATGTTAGCTAGGGTGGTCTCGATCTCCTGACCTTGTAATCCATCCACCTCGGCCTCCCAAAGTGCTGGGATTACAGGCATGAGCCACTGTGCCCAGCCTTTATCTAGCATTTCAAAAATGTTATTTTGGTAAGATCCATTGCTAGAAAATTACTGTGTTCCTTTGTGGGTGCTATGCTACCCTGCTTTTTCATACTTCTGGTATTATTATGGTGATTTATTCACATCTGGAGAAATAGTAACTTCTTATTTTTGAATTTCATTGAAATTCAAACTTCTTGAAAATTCATTGAAATTCAACTTTTTTTCTTGTGGATATAACTATGAAGTATGTTGAGTAGAGCTGTTTACTTCTGGGTATGTTGAATGTTAAGGCTTTATATGATTTCCTTGGTAATAAATAGACTTAGTGTGGTGGCTGTTTCAAATCCTGGTTGTAGTAGTGGTGTACCTAGAAGGTAAGCAGGCTCACAGCCTCCTGAGAAGCCACAGTGGCATTGATGGTTGTGGTAGCAAAGGGCATGGGAATCTTATGTCATTCCCAAGCACTGTGCATTTGTGTCAGCAGATTTATTGTGGGGTTTGCAGGTCAACCTCCAGACCAGTAGGTGGCACTTGCAGGTAAAAAAGCCAGTTGCTCTTGTAGGAATAAAGTTTATGCTTCATCTTTGTTAACCATGAGAAGTACTTCATTGCCCAGACAATGGCTGGGCCATGGAATATTCAGTGGACTGGGTCCTGTGCTCAGTCTCAGTGGAGGCCAAATCTGGGCAGAGCTGGACTGAGCAAGTCTGCATTCACATCTCCCAGCAGTGGGCACAAGCACCAGCCCTGACAGGGGTCTAGAGGTAGTCAGCAGGTGGCTGGAGATAAGGCTGGGCAAGAAACAGAGCAACCACTGCTGCTGCACCAATTTCTCTGCATGACAAGTGATGGGTGTCCCACATGCCTACTCCAGGTGATCAGGAGGGGGACCCACCTCTCACTCTTCAGACCTGAGGGGGCTCACACCCCTATTCCAAGCAAGGCAGCCAGTTGGAACACTCAGAAATGTTACGTGCAGTTGTTTTACTTTATTTTTCAAAGCTGCCTGTGACCACAAAACCCGCTACCCAGGCAAAACCATGCCTCTTCAGCAACTCTCCTCCTAGTTCGGTCTATGAAGGAGGGGTATCCCAATTCTAGCACCCACAGCTGGATTGCACACCACACTTACCTCTAAGTTCTGGCTGTAGGGGCTCTTCCCCTGCTCCAGATCCAGCACTCCAAATCCTGGCCCAAGACTAATGCTGGTGCTGCCGCCACGGCTAGGTTTCAGGGACCCGCGCAGCTTGATATGAGTTAGAATCAAGAATGGCATTGTCCTGTTGGGTCCCAGGTCTGGGACAGTGCCTGGGGTACTTTCTGATATCATTCCTTTTCACACGCTCTTGGCCTCTCTCCTACTTATATCCAGGGCTTGGGAGGGATGGGATGTTCCCATGGCCTAGGTTGCACCGTTCCTCAGTAGACAGGTAGATTGCAGAGGGACATTCTCTTCCCCTCTCCTATATTGGAGCTTCACTCAGTTCTCAACCAGACCTAGCCACTGTCTCCCTGCTCACCTTCTCTTCCCCAGTATCTGAAGTTTTCTTTCACTTTCTGTTGATTTTTCATTTCCTTCTTGGACAAAATTCTTCCGAGTAGATGAGGCATGTTGGAAAGGCCTCTGGTCCACCATCTCAGGAAAAACAGAGTTCTATAGATTTCTGACTATGAAACTTAAGTTTCTAAATTATTTTTTGCTATAAGATATAGAAAATAAAAGAGTAGTTAAATGGCAAAGGTTTTGTTGCTGCTTTTGTCACTATCTGCTGTTTTAACATTTATCAAATCAATCTACTTGTAAAATACAAAAATAATAGAAAATGAAAAAAGTTAACCTTTAAACTATTTAGAATACATACAAGTTAAAATTAAATATGGTTTCTATCACAAAATGTTAAAAAACACTTTGTAATACCACCATCTTGTTTATCCATATAGTCACTCAGCAGATACCCATTAAGTGGTTATATTGGGGAAGGTATTATATTAGGTAGTGGGGTGGGGTTGAGGATGAATTAGACATAGATTCTGCCCTTCATGAGCTTAGTGTATAGGAAGAAATCTGTTTCTGTCATTTGGAAAAGTGTTTCTAGCAACATGTATTGACCTGCATGTGTGCTCTTTAAAATCATAATAAATTTCCTTATTGTTGCAGTTTTAATGCAGCTCAATACAAAATGTTAAGTATATTTCATATGAAATGGACATACTTTTTCATAATCCTTGATTCCTGTATAAGGCATCAGTATGCTTTAGGTGCACTTGTTTGTCCACTGTTCATTCTTTGGGCAGATCACTGGCTGTCCATCCATTAAGGAAGAGCTTCCTGGCTTCCTGCTCTGTTGCAGTCTGGTAAGCCCTCTTCCTGATATCCTGGTACGTATGTACCTGTGAGACAGACGGGCTGTAGTGAGGAGAAAGGGATGCACTGGCTATTTGTAAAGTAAGGTATTCCTATCCCAAACTTCATTACATCCTGCTGAGGACTGTTACACACATAGAGATAGACCTAGAAAGGAAATCTTTCCTCTACCATTATCTTTTCTTGGGTATTTAGCCTCAAAGTAAACTAAGGTTTCTGCTATCAGTCTCCCTCCTTGGTGAATGTACACTAGAAAGGGAATATTGGAGCTCAGTTCATCTGTATCCAGTAGCCTGCCGACCATTCCTGTTCTATTTCACTTCAAGGAGCAGACCTAAATCCTTTTTATTAGGTATCATAATTACAGTGATTCCCTTTCCATGCGGTATCAATTGGCCTAGCTTTTAAATAACATTACTTGTTAATGTGTATTAGTTGTTTTCATGTAAATAAGAATTGTTTAAAATAATAACAATCTTTAAAAGAAAAATAGCCATCGTTGTTCATATTGCATATGTTCCTAACATTATTTACATTGGAAGAAAATGTTGTTCAGCATGCCACTTTTTATTTTACAATTAACTTCATAATCTCCCCCTTTTATATTGACATCTGTTTTTCTTTCTTTATTAAACCTGCTGTGATCTCAAGCCTTGAAGTTTTGATGTCTTATATTCCTCTCAGGGAATATCCTTTTTGATAGCTTGAAGACCTGACATAAATCTTCTGTAGCTCTGGACTATGTAACTGTAGAGCTAAATGGGATGTATAGGGCTTTTTTTGTTGTTGTTAGTGTTACAGGTGTGCACATTCAATAACTTTTGATATAAAGCTTAATTCTAAGGATCTCTTCAGGGGGAGGAAATGCCATCTGAATGACATTATTTTATCCTGCCTATGAGACAGCAGCAGGACAGGAGCATAGGATTCTAACTTGTCTTTGAGGTAAAAGAAACAGCATCAGATGCTGTCCCTAATTTAAGCACACGCATATTATGTAATGGTCTTTATTGATCTCTAGTGGCTATTGTCTGCTCTTAAGATCTTTGAACATCAAACAAATAATAAGTAGTAAACCGAAATGTCATTGTTGATGAATTGTGTCCTCATCTGTTAAATCAGGAAATGGTTAGACTAAATGATTTGACTAGCAAGGAAACACCTGCCCCCGACCAATAACATATTGCTTGTTTTCCAAACAGTTCCAGAGAGTAAAAGATGGTGCTGTTTACCTAGAGAAACATGCCAGACATATGTTAAGCACCTATGTTCTAAAATGTACCGAATTGAAATATCTACTTAAAGTCATTCTGATGGAACTGTTTAACAAATGAGATACGAAGTCTAATGGAGTTCACAATCCTTAAAATATAGTTATTCCAATGCCTAGCAATCATGTATGCTTTTTAAAATCGTGTTTAAAATAGTTGCAGCTTTATATTTAACATATTGGATAGTATTTTTGAACTACCACTGACATGATTTTTAAGAGTACTTGTGCCTTTAGTGATGTTTTAAAACATGAAATTGTACAGTGAAAAGATTTAGAGAAGTTATGTAACCTATCCCCCGTATTTTTCATATTGGGAAGCAGAGGTCATAGCAGTTAAGAGGCATTGCGGAGTTATTCAGCTAGCCAGTGTTTGGGTCAGTACCTCCTCTGTGCACTTTACTATACTATGCTGTCTGCCACAGTATATCTAGTTTCTGATATATAGCACAATCTCTTTCTTATTTACACAATATTCCTTTTGTGATTACCTAAATTCTTGGGATGCAAGGGAGCAAAAAAAATATATTCAGTGACTATTCAATAAATGTGCTTATGGCTACTTAAATCAATTATTTATAGAAAATTCTCATGTTTGAGAGTGTATTATGTATCCTTGACTATCTGGTTTGTGTTGTCATTACCTATCACTTTTAAATACTTTTCTGGTATTAACAATTTAAAGTGGGGAAAGGATTACAAGCAAATCATTTATTGCTTACTACCATTTGTACACTAAAAAGGAAGGGTTGGAAATAGCATTATCTCTTTCTAGGTTGTTTGTTCTTTAATTGTCTTTTATGTACAAACAAGGATTTTTTTTTTTTTTTTTGAGATGGAGTCTTGCTCTGTTGCCCAGGCTGAAGTGCAGTGGCACAATCTCAGCTCACTGCAATCTCTGCCTCTCGGGTTCAAGTGATTCTCCTGCCTCAGCCTCTCAAGTAGCTGGGATCACAGGCATGTGCCACCATGCCTGGCTAATTTTTCTATTTTTCGTAGAGATGGGGGTTTCACCATGTTAGCCAGGATGGTATCAATCTCCTGATCTCATGATCTGCCTGCCTCAGCCTCCCAAAGTGCTGGGATTGCAGGCATGAGCGACCGCGCCCAGCCCAAACAAGGATTTTTTTTTAACCCACCAAAAGTATTGATCTGTTCTCTTTTGCCAAGATCTGTATGCAATGATCTCTCACTTCTCTGGTGTTTACTTATGTCACCCACAACTATCTGGAACATAGGTAAAATCTAAAAATGCAATCCAAAAAGGCTCTTAAACAATACAGATATATTCAATTATGAAAAAACAAATTTAAAACAATACTTATTGACTATTGGAGTATGGGCTAGATATTATCCTGGGTCCTAGGGATACAAAAATGAGAAACAGCTTCTACCTTAAGAAACCCCCAGCTCAAAAGTATGGTCATTGACACATTGATGTTTACCTCAGAGGGGAGTCCCTTGTTTTCCCACCCAGATAATTTCATTCTAATAATTTTAGAAGCAATAAATTAGATCAAGGTGCTTGTGCTAGCACACTGACCAGTGTCAAGAAATGGCAGCTAAAAACTTGTCAGAGGTGAAGATTCAATAATTAATGATAAAAAGCAGTTACAAAAAGACAAAATGCTTAGCAATTCAGGTACTACTTTCTGAAAAGGTGGACAGACTAAGGGAATTACCATGTTGTGGCACATTGTGGTTTTGGGTGTTCATAATAACCTTGAGTTATTCAATCTGAGAAGGTATAATAATTTTTCACATATACTGATCATTTATTATGTTCCTAATATTGTTCTAAGGTCTTTACATCAAGTAATTTATTAACTTATCGCAATTCTTTGATATACTCATTGTTATCCCAGTTTTTCAAAGGAGCCAGCTGAGGCACAGAATGTTATGTAGTTTGTGAAGGAATAAGGACATAAATCCATGCCATCTGATTATGAGCTTGGACTCATAATCATCGTGTAATTTTAGAGATAGATTTTTCTCAAAAATTGTTAATTTTTTGAAGCTTCCCATTTAAAGGGGTAAATCTCAACTGTGCTTTTATGTGGCAGTTCTGAGTCCCAGAAAAAAAAATCAGCAGTAAATAGAGGGGAAACTACTGGTACATGGTACATTGGAGGCACAGTGCTAATTTGCAAAATACCTATTGACTTGTCAGCAACTCTGATAGCAGTTCCTTGTTGGTTTCCCATGTAACATATCATTTTAGAGTACCAGTGAAGCAGGCCGTGTAACATATCATTTTAGAGTACCAGTGAAGCAGGCTGTGGCTTGAGGAGAAACGTGCCTACTCAGTAGAGCAGTGTAACCTAGTTCAAACCCTCCTGGGAATTGGTTTTAGCTATATCTCTGAGAGAGAGATTACACTTAGAGACATGTAATAGAAGCACAGTTACAGCCCCTATAGTTTTTGTCAAGCAGCAAACTGAATGCTGTTCTGAATATCAAGCACCAAATCTGCGTGGTGTACGGTGTTCAAGAATGAGTAGAAGAACAGAACCAAAATGGAGTCTCTGGGAAAGTATTGTAGAGGAAAGGAATGACAGCATTATGCAGAAGATTCAGAGGAAGGAGTTTCTCCTGAAAATGTGTTACTCCAGAAGAAAATGTTTAAAAATTCACCAGTATCATACAAGAAGATATGATATCTATGAAGGAGGAACAGATACCATAAGGAAAGAAAGGGATGAAGTGAAAATTGTCATAAGGAAATCGTAAGGAAACCAAAAGTACAATAGCAGACTTAAGATCACATAGGAGCTGGTTGGGTTAGGTCAGATTTTGTAAAGAATTAAATCAGCGATACGAAGGCAAGGCATAATGACCTTTCAGACTGCAAAAGAAAGGGACAAAGAATCAAAAATTTTGAGGAAGGTGATATTAAGGCAGAAAATAGAAAACCAGTATATAACAACTGATATTTCTGAATGAAGGCTCAGAATAAAGTAACACAAAAATAACTAAAGATATGAGAAAACTTTTCAGAAGGTCTGTGTATGTAATTTTAAAGATTTCACTCTTTATCAGCTAAAAATCAATACAAGATTAAAAAATGGTTGAATGACAGTACAAAGAGAATCATTTTTATAAATGTCCAGACCCCAGGGGGAGGGGAAAGCAAAGTTTAGATGACTTTAGTCTTCTTATTTGCAAACCTAAATGTCATAAAACAATAGAAAAACTTAACATATGCTGTGTTTTAGGCCAAAATGTTGTGACCTAAGAATCTTAAACCTACAATTTCCTTCATGTGTAAAGGCAACAGAATGACATTTTTGAATGTGCAAAGCCTCAGAAGATATATCACTAGGATATTTTTTTTGAAAAATAAAATTACTGGATGATGGACTTTAATCAACCTAAGGATAAGCAAAAGATCAAATCAAACAAAAAAAAATACTCAAGAATGAAAAAGTACTGGTGAATGCCAAAATTAAAATAGAGATGAATTTAAATATTGTGTACGCAATATAAACAATGGAAATGTCAGAAGAGAATCTTGAAAAAGAAGATGTGTAAAGTTAAAACAATTTAAAACCACTATCTGCCTCAGCATCTCAAGATTATATAAAAGAAAACCAAAATGACTAGGAGAGGGAGAAGTAAACATATGCCAAGCTATTATTTTAACAGGGCAGAGATATTAATTTTTAGCTTGCTAAATATTAGAGGGATGTAGATTAAAAAAAATTGTGAACTATTTGTGGCGTCATTAGTGTAATTAAAATCTGTTTCCAAAGACAGTGTCCTTGACAAAATACTAGCAAACCAAATTCAACAGCACATTAAGCGATCAGGCACCATGACCAAGTGGGTTTATTGTTGGGATGCAAGGATTGCTCAAGATAGGTAAATCAATAAATGTGGGAAATGATGGCTGACTAGATGCATCTAGAAAGAATATCTGCCACCAAGGGGCTAGGACATTGGGAAGACTGGCGCATTCCAAGTCGATCTTCAGAGGGAAGTTATTGAGAGTGGACAGAGGGAGGACAGAGACACTGGGCTGAAAGGGGAGGAAGCTGGGAACCCTGCATGGGGCTGCCACGCACTGGGTCTTCTTCCTGGCTCGTAATGTCTCCTGGGGAATGGGTGAGTTGAGCAGGCAAGGAGCAAGCTGCTCTTGCTTTGGACTTCTGGAATCCTGGCATCAGAAGACCCCATGACCCCCACACTTTAGCTGGCAGAGAGAGTTGCTTAGAGAGATGGTTGGGGCAGGACTCCAGCCTGTACAGAGGCCAGAGAGTTTTGATGTGGGAATGTCTGCAGGGGAACATGGCCGGGGATGCCTATTCCCTCAGGCTGGCCATGTTCCTCTGGGAGACTCTAGCCTTAAAAGAATTGTTGAACCTGAACAGAGCAGATGAGGCCAGTCTTACCTGAACTCTCCCATCTGCTGGCCTCTCCTGGGGCCATAGCCTGGCTTTGCCTGCTTACAGTGCAGTCTCAGATGCTCAACCAGGATGCCTCCCTAGGGCCCTCATCATAGCTCCTGTGCTGGCAAACTGTGCCAGATTGTCAGAGAGCTCCAGCAGAATGGCCCCCACTGACATGTTCCGGCCCACTCACATTCTCCCTCTACTGCAGCCTCCCCCATGCTTCTTTACCAGCAAGCACTCACCCATGGCCATCCCCCTGTTGCCATATTGGCACATGTGTGCATGGGTCAACCTTGCCCTTCCATGCTGGTGCGGTGATGTGCGTGCATCCCACTGCGCCATTGCTGCCAGCATTAGTGTACCCGTCCCCCACCTGCTGCTGTGTTGCAGTGCTGCCATTTCTGGTGTGAAAGCACTCAGGGAGGCCAGTGGCCCTGCCTCCCACCACCATTGCCACCACTGTGAACATGCACAAGGAGTTTGCCAACCCCACCCCAGCCAGAAACCCACTGCTATGCCAACACTGCCACCAGTGTGAATGCACACACAGATGCCAGTGACCCCTCCCCTCCATGGTGCCACTGCTGCCACTGTGAATGTGCATATAGAGGCTGGCAGTTGCTGGTCTGCCAGCGTCCCACCCCAGCTGACAAGGGTGAACCCTGGTGTACTACCATTGCTGCTGGCACATGCAAACAAGCATGAATCACATTGCCACTGCCTGATGAAGCGCTTTGGCTGGCACCACTCATTGTAGTGATGTGGCCATTGGACCAGGAACACTTTGGCCCATTTAACACAGCAGGTTCCCAACTTTGAGGGACCAGAGAACAAAGCCAGTGACCCGATACCAGCCCCTTAGAGTGTACAGTGTGGGAGTATTGAGCTGAGCCTTGGCTCCTCAAAATCTACTAGAAATGAAGCGAATCGATGGACCCCACCTTATGCCACAAACCCCCAAGGACATCAATGGAGATAAAAGCATAAAACAAAACAAAACAACCCCACCATCCAAAGGACAGCAACTTCAAAGGTTGAAGGGACATGAGCCCACACAGATGAGAAAGAACCAGAGCAAGAACTCTGGCAACTCAAAAAGCCAGAGTGTCTTCTTACCTACAGACACTCACACTAGTTCCCCAGAAGTGGTTCTTAACCAGGCTGAAATGGCAGAAGTAGAATTTAGACTATGAATAGGAACAAAGATGATTGAGATTCAGGGGAATGTTGAAACCCAATCCAAGGATTATAAGGAATACAATAAAATAATATAGGATATGAAATATGAAAATGCCATTTTAACAAAGAACCAAACTTACCTGATAGAGCTGGACAACGCACTTCACGAATTTCAGAATACAGTCACAAGTGTTAACAGTAGAATCAACCAGGCTGAGGAAAGAATATCAGAACTTGAAGAACAGCTATCTGAAATAACTCAGTCAGACAAAAATAAAGAAAAAAAAGTAAAAACAACTTCAGAGAAATATGGGATTATGTGAAGAGACCAAATCTATGACTTATTGGTGTCCCTGAAAGGGAAAGAAAGCAAGTAGCTTGGAAAATATACTTCAGGTTATAATTCATAAAAATTTCCCCAACCTTGCTAGAGAGACCAACATTTAAATTCAGGAAATGCAGAGAACCTTTGCAAAGTACTACACAAGAAGACCATCCCCAAGACACATAGTTATCAGATTCTCCAAAGTTGAAATAAAAGAAAAAATATTAAAGACAGCTAGAGAGAAGGGGCACGTCACCTACAAAGTGAAGCCCATCAGGATAACAGCAGACCTTTCAGAAGAAACCGTACAAATCAGAAGACATTGGGGGCCTATATTCAGCATTCTTAAGGAAAAGAATTTTCAGCCAAGAGTTTTATGTCCCACCAAACTAAGCTTTATAAGCAAAGGAGAAATAAGATCCTTTTCAGACAAGCAAATGCTAAGGGATTTCATTACCACCAGACCTACCTTATAAGAGGTTCTGAAGAGAGTTCTAAACATGGGAAGGATAGACCGTTAGCAGCCACTACAAGAACACACTTAAGTACACAGGCCACTGACACAATAAAGCAATCACACAAACAAGTCTGCATAATAACCAGCTAACAACATGATGACAGGATCAAATAAGCACATATCAATACTAACCTTGAATGTAAATGGGCAAAATGCCCTAATTAAAAGGCACAGAGTGGCAAGTTGGATAAAGAGGCAAGACCCAATGGTATGCTGTCTTTGAGAGAGACATCTCATAGGCAGTGACACCCATAGGCTCACAGTAAAGAGGTGGAGAGAAATATACCAAGCAAATGGAAAACAGAAAAAAGCAGGGGTTGCTATTCTAATTTCCGACAAAACAACCTTTAAATCAACAAATATCAAAAAAGACAAGAAGGACATTACATAATGGTAAACTGCTCAATTCAACAAAAAAACCTAATTATCCTAAATATATATGCACGCAACACAGGAGCACCCATACTCATAAAGAAAGTTCTTAGAGACCTATGAAAAGACTTAGACAACCACAGAATGATGATGGGAGACTTCAATACCCCACTGACAGTATTAGTCAAATGTCAGATCATCAAGGGAGAAAACTAACAAAGATATTCAGAACTCAAATTTGACACTTGACCAAATGCATGTATAGACATCTACATAACACTCCACCCAAAACAACAGAATATATATTCTTCTCATCTGCACATGGCACATACTTTAAAACTAAGCACACAATTGGACACAAAACAATCCTCAGCAAATAAAAAAAGCAAAATTATACCAGCTACACTCTTGGACCACAGTGCATTAAAAATAGAAATTAATACTAAGAAAATCGCTCAAAACCATATAATTACATGGAAATTAAACAACCTGATCCTGAATGACTTTTGGGTAAATAATGCAATTTAGGCAGAAATCGAGTAATTCTTTAATGAGATTAAAGATAAAATGTACCAGAATCTCCGGGATATAGCAAAGGCAGTGTTAAGAGTGAAGTTCATAGTGCTCAGCACTCATATCAGAAAGTTAGAGAGATCTCAAGTTAACCACCTAATAGTACAACTAGAGCAACCAGAGAAACAAGCAAACCAACTCCAAAGCTAGCAGAAGATAAGAAATAACCAAAATTAGAACTGAACTGAAGGAAATTGAGATGGAAAAAAACCATACAAGAATACTTCCCAATACTGTACCAGGAAGTAACTGAATCCCTGAACAGACCAATAATGAGTTCCATAATTAAATCAGTAATAAAAAGCCTACCAACCAAAAAAACCCCAGGACCAGAGGGATCCACAGCCTAATTCTAGCAGATGTGTAAAGAAGAGCTGCTACTATTCCTACTGAAACTATTCCAAAAAATTGAGGAGGAGGGACTCCTCCTTAACTCATCCTGTGAGGTTAGCATCATACTGATACCAAAACCTTGCAGAGACACGACAAAAAAAGTAAGCTTCAGGCCAATATCCTTGATAAACATTGATACAAAAATCTTCAACAAAATACTAGGAAACCAAATTCAGCAGCACATCAAAAAGCTAATTCACCACAATCAAGTACACTTTATCCCTGGGATGCAAGGTTGACTCAACATTTGCAAATCAATAAATGTGATTCATCACATATACAGAATTAAAGACAAAACCCACAGGATCATCTCAATAGCTGCAGAAAAGGCTTTTGATAAAATCCAACATCTCTTCATGTTAAAAACCCTCAACGATGTAGGCATTAAAGGAACATACTTCAAAATAATAAGAGCCATCTGTGAGAAACCCACAGCCAACATAATACTGAGTGGGCAAGAGCTGGAGACATACCTTTGAAAACCTCAGCAAGGCAAAGATGCCCTCTTTCACCACTCCTATTTAACATAGTAGTGGAAAACCTGGCCAGAGAAATCAGGCAGGAGAAAGAAAGAAAAGGTATCCAAATAGGAAGAGAGGAAGTCAAATATCCCTGTTTGCAGATGATATGATTCTATGCCTAGAAAACCCTATAGTTTTTGCCCCAAACTCCTTGATCTGATAAACAACTTCATCTGATAAAAAAAACTACATTTTTTCAGGATACAAAATCAATGTACAAAAATCACTGGCATTCTTACACACCAGCAACATCCAAGCTGAGAACCAAATCAAGAATGCAGTTCCATTCACATTGGCCATAAAAAGAATAATATACCTAGGAATACACCTACCCAGAGAGGTGCAAGATTTCTACAATGGGATAAAAAACATTGCTCAATGAAATCAGAGATGACACAAATAAATGAAAAAACATTTCTTGCTCATGGATAGGAAGAATCAATATTGTTAAAATGGCCATACTGCCCCAAACAATTTACAAATTCAATACTATTCCTATCAAACCACCAATGACATTCTTCACAGAATTAGAAAAAACTGTTTTACAATTCATATAGAACCAAAAAAGAGATTGAATAGCCAAGACAATCATAAGCAAAAAGAACAAGCTGGCGGCATCACATTACCTGACTTCAAACTATATTATAAGCCACTGTAACCAAAACAGCATGGTACTGTTACAAAACAGACACATAGATTAATGGAACAGAATAGAAAACCCAGAAATAAGACTGCGTACCTTCAACCATGTGATCTTCAGCAAAGTCAACACAAACAAGCAATGGGGAAATGACTCCCTTATTCAATGGTGCTGGGATAACTGGCTAGCCATATACAGAAGATTGAAACTGGACCCCTTCCCTACACCATAAGCAAACAAAGTCAATATGGATTAAAGACTTAAATGTAAAACTGAAAACTATAAAAATCCTGAAAGTTTACCTGGAAAATACCATTCTGGATATACAAAGTGGCAAAGATTTACAATCAACAGAGTGAAGAGGCAAACTACAGAATGGGAGAAAATATTTGCAAACCATTTATCTGATAAAGGACTAATATCCTAAATATATAAGGAATTAAAACAACTTTATAGCAAAAACACAAATAATCTGATGTTTAAAAAATGGGCCCAGGACTTGAGTAGACACTTTTCCAAAGAAGATATACAAATAACAGGTGTATGAAAAATTCTAGACATCACTAATCATCAGGGAAAGGCAAATCAAAACTAAAATGAAATATCACCTCACACTTGTTAGAATGGCTTTTGCTGACACACACATACACACACACACACACCCCAAAGGGATAACAAGTGTTGGCCAGGATGTGGAAGAAAGAGAGCTTCTATACTCTTTGGTGGGAATGTCATTATGGTAAACAGTGTGGAAGCATCTCAAAAAATTGAAAATAGCACTACCATATCATTCAGCAATTTCCACTTCTGGGTTTATATCCAAAGGAAATGAAATCAGTATGTTTAAGAGATATCTACACTCCTGTGTTCATTGCAGCACTATTCACAAGAGCCAAAATATGGAATCAAGCTAGATATTTATCTCTGGATGAATGGGATTGACCTAAGTGTTGTATCTATGGATGGAAGAAACTGTGGTATATATACACAGTGGAATACTATGCAGCCTTAAAAAAGAAAATCCTGTCATTTGCAATAACATGGAAGGTCCTGGAGGACAAGTACTGCATTATCTCACTTATACGTGGAATCTGAAAAAGCAATCAAACTCCTAGAATCAGATAATAGAATGGTGGTTACCAGGGGCTGGGTGGGGAGGGATGTCAGGGAATGGGTAGATGCTGGTTAAAGGGTACAAAGTTTTAGTTTAGGCTGGTCACAATGGCTCGTGACTATAATCCCAGCACTTTTGGATGCCGAGGGAGGTTCACTTGAGGGCAGGCATTTTATACCAGACTGGGCAACATAGTGAGACCCCGATTCTAAAAAAATATTATCCAGGTATGGTGGTGCATGCCTGTAGTCCTAGCTACCTGGGGGGCTGATGTGGGAGGATCACTTGAGTTCAGGAATTTGAGGTTACAGTGAGCTATCATTGTGCCACTGTACTCCAGCCTGGGTGGCAGTGAGACCCTGTCTCAAAAAAAAAAAAAAAAAAAGTTTTAGGAGGAGTAAGTATCTGGAGATATAATATGGTGATTATTATTAATAATAATCTGTAGTATACTTGAAAATTGCTAAGAGAACGAACTTTAGATGTTCTCATCACAAAAATAAGTATATGTATGATATGATGAATATGTGACTTAGCTTGATTTAATATTTCTACAATGTATACATATATCAAAACTTCACACATATCATATGTATATACAATTTGTCATTTTTCAATTAAAATAAATTTTAAAAACACCATGTTGTATACCTCAAAGATGTATAATTTTATTTGCCAATTATATGGCAATAAAGCTGGAAAAGTCATTTTCTGTCTGTGTCAATCTGTCAGAACGTGGAGGAGTTGAGGACAGTAACAAAAATGCTATGTATAAAAAGTAACATAAAAAATTAGGGAACAGGAAAAAACGGCATAAATAGTATTTTAGTGCTAGCAATAAATCTAAGAAGAAAATGTATGATTTGGGCCAAATTCAACTTGCGAGAGAACTTGACTAACAAAGAACGATTAAAGCAAAAGGAGAGGTGAATGTGTATAAGTAAACACCAGTGTAAGATAACATCTCACATATTAGTTTCTCCCTTTAACTTTCTTCCAAATTGTCCTTCCCCCACACTTTCACTTGAATACATTGACTTTTCTCTGTGTGTTTTTCCTAAGTTTGTGGGTGATTTTTTCACTTAAGATTTTATTTTTTACTGATATAAAAACATGTTTCCAGGATCTGTGTATTAGGTCATATCCGAATTTCATTTTGAGGTTTTAGTCTTTGACTCTGTACATTAAAAAGACTAGATTTGCGTTGAAATGGTGCTTTTGTTGCTTTAGTAATGTTTGTACTCCAGTGTAGTATGCTTACTATGTGCCAAACACTGTAATACATATTAGAGATCCAAAATAATAATTAAACACTTGAACATGGTAAAAACTTGAACAGCAGACTTCTTTTTCCTGCATGTAAAATAAAATAAGTGTAGTGGCAAAATTTTGCAAGGCAAGTTGCTCTTTCTCTTTCTCATAAGACAAATAGTCTTTATGAGATACTTTAAATTTACCATTTAAAATATGGGGGAGGGTGGCTACAGGTTCCTAATTCTCTTGCTTTTTCTTCTCTGCCTCTCAGTGTATTCTTACTTTTGAGATTATCATCATAGCAGCTCATAGAAGCTTTTCGATATTATCTTGGAAAATTTCCTGTCTGAAAACATTGATTTTATTAATTTATTTATTTACTAAAACACTGAGAGCAGAAATCCAAAAGAATTTTAAAAAGAAGAGGTAAAAGATAGGGTTTGAGTTAAATAGGTCTCCATTTAAGCTGATGTAAATAGCTAAATACAGGTATTTTTGGCTAGCCCTGATTCAGTGTTTGATATGGTTTGTCATAGTATATTTGTTTTGTTGTTGTTCTTGTCGTTTCTCTCTTAAACCTGTTGGCCACTCGTTTCACTTTCAGCCTTACCTTGCTTACCAGCAGGTCTGTAGCGGGTATTCCCACCCCACCAAGTAACTTGAGCTTTCCCACCTCCCAGCTGGGCTCTGCATCTTCAGTTGCCATGTATGTGGAGCCATGGCTGCTGTTTCATTCCTTCCTTTTCGTCCAGCTGTACCAAAGTTTCCCTTTTACATTTTAAGATCCGTAAAATGTCCACATTGGCTATGTTTATCTGCATATGCATATGAAGAGCTTTTTGTGAAGACATTTTTTTTTTTATTTTTTTGAGATGGAGTCTCACTCTGTTGCCCAGGCTGGAGTGCAGGGGTGCGATCTTGGCTCACTGCAACCTCCACCTCCCGGGTTCAAGCAATTCTCCTGCCTCAGCCTCCTGAGTAGCTGGGATTACAGGCGCGCACCACCATGCCCGGCTAATTTTTGTGTTTTTAGTACAGACAGGGTTTCATCATGTTGGTCAGGCTGGTCTCGAACTCCTGACCTTGTGATCCGCCTGCCTCAGCCTCCCAGGCGTGAGCCATCGTGCCCGGCCGAAGACAAATTTTCATTTAGCCCTTCTTATTGATGCTGCCATCTCATTTACTCAAATGATCCACATTTAGGAAAGAGGTAGGCATGGTGGGGGGAGAGGGGAGGAGTGGCAGTTTCCTTCCAGACTCAGTAAATGGTTATACAAATTATTCCCAGCAGTGGAAGAGAAGACCATTTCATCATAACCATTATGTGTTCAGGGAATATAGACACATTGTTCACTGTATTCTCTTGAATCTTGTAAGATTTCTTTTCTTTGATTAAAATATAATTTAAAAAATCTAAAGTATTCCTTTTTTTATTTTCTTTTAACTTATGAATTTATTTTAAAAGAATTCACCTGCAGGTAGACTCAAGAAATTCACTTTGAACAGAAAATAGGTATTTGAGTATAGTATTGAAATCATTCTATGGTAGACCAAGTTTCTATCTTGAAATATCTAAATCTGATTTTATATTAAAAATGGATTTTTGATCACTGTTTCATTGTTTGTATGTCTCTTTGAAGTAAACTTTACTTGTCTTCCAATAAATTTTACATGTTCTTGTCATGGCAGGCTCATGACTTGCAGAGTGAACTTGATAAAGGAAAAGAAGATACTCAAAAGAAAATTCATAAATTTGAGGAAGCTTTGAAGTGAGTAAAATTGTAATGCATTTGATTTAAAACTACCCTTTATTAAACTGTGAGCCAAATTAAGTAACTGGGACCTAAACACTATATTTTTATAAGAGCTTTGCTATGGATTCGTTTCTATCAGTTTTCCATCACAAATCTCTATCTTCAGGATTTTATTACTAGCCAGTAAATTGTTTTAAAAAAAGAAAAATCAGTTCAGCTGTTTTTAAGTGATAGGAATGTAAAAAAATAGAACTTAGTGGTTTCAGATGCTCTCTCCCTCTTAAACGAAAACAGATTTTTTAAAAAATGAGATTTAGGTCTTAGGACATTTAGAAATTCCTCTGTAGATTTTGTTGAGCAGTTTGGGAAATGAAATGTTCCAGTTGTTATAATTGAAAATGGATTACTATACAGGCATTATTTAGGAAAGAGTTTGTCTTATGATATACTTAGTATTTTAGTGTTTTAGTGTACTTAGGCATACATTAAAATATTAGATTTTATTTGTCTTCTCCATTCATTTACTAAATTGATTGGACTCTCCTATTACTAGGTTTGACCTTGCAGTTTTTAGCTGAAAAAACATTGATTCATTTAGATAACTTAAAACATAAATTATTGTGAGGTGTGAACTCAATAAATATCGAGTTCCCATCATGTGTCAGCCAATGTTCAGCACATTCCCATAGAACCATATAGTCTAGTTGGAGAGATATTGAAGACATTTGGCAATTTGGTACAGAATGATAAGAGTTTAATTGGAGGAAGGTCAATACGGTGACTGACCCAAGAAAGTGATTTAAGATTAAGCTTTCTTGAGCTCAAAAAAGTGATTTAAGATTAAGCTTTCTTGAGCTCAATATACCTAGCTAACTCCCAGAGAATCAGTAATTTTATTTCACTTGCTTCCCTAAACCTCCAGATAAGAATGACTTACAGAAAGGCCAAAAAGAATACCCAAGATCAAACACATTTAGTATCGAATTCTGCCTGGGAAGATTGCATAACCATTCCTTCTCTCTCACTTTGCTTGTTAATAAAATATATTGGCTCAGTTCCTGAATAGAACATTTTAATGTGATTTATAAATGATGGCATCACAAGACATCCATGTTTTTATCTACAGAGGGACTTATTTGTTTACCTTGTCAATATGCATTAGATGAAATCAGGAGAGAACAATAATATTCATTAGATTTTAAGTCAAATAAATATTGAACAAAACTCGGGCAGTCTTGTTTTCTTTTTTTGAGATGGAGTCTCACTTTGTCACCCAGGCTGGAGTGCAGTGGTGCAATCTTGGCTCACTGCGACCTCTGCCTCTTGGGTTCAAGTGATTCTCCTGCCTCAGCCTCCTGAGTAGTTGGGATTACAGGTACACGCCACCATGCCTGGCTAATTTTTGTATTTATTTATGTTTTTTAGTAAAGACTGGGTTTCACTATGTTGGTCAGGCTGGTCTCGAACTCCTGACCTCGTGATCTGCCCGCCTCGGCCTCCCAAAGTGCTGGTATTACAGGCGTGAGCCACCACACCTAGCCCACTCTTGCTTTTGTTAATGGATAGGATGCTCTCTATTCTTCATTAGTTCATTTTTTCTCTTTAAAATCATTAACTACTTTCTTCATGAAGATTTCTCCATGAACTTTATGAAATTTACCATAATTTTTCTCTCTTGTTCTACTTTGCCTTTGTTCTTTTTAACTTTCTTTATCCTTTCTTCATTTCTTCATTGGTTTATTGATTTATATTTTATAAGTCTAAGGAAGGGATAATTTCTTTTAATCAGCGGTCCTCAAACTTTTTGGCACCAGGGACCAGTTTTATGGAAGAAAATTTTTCCATGGATAGGGGGTGGGTGGGGAATGGTTTTGGGATGAAACTGTTCCACCTCAGATCATCAGGCATTAGATTCTCATAAGGAGTGTGCAAGCTAAATCTCTTGCTGGCACAGTTCACAATAGGGTTCACGCTCCTGTGAGAATCTAATTTGACAGAAGGCGGAGCTCAGGTGGCAATGCTGGCTCGCCTAGGGCTCATCTTCTGCTGTGGCCTGGTTCCTAACAGGCCATGGACCTGTATGGTGCCCTTGGGTTTGGGACCTTGGCTTTAAATAGCAGTAAGACAACAAATATTTGTTTAGTACCTACAATGTTTACACATTGTAATATCATACTAAAAGAAATAAAAGGTTTAGAAGACAGCTCAAGATGTAATGATGTTCTTAATGATTTTCCAGTCCAGGTTAGGCATTTGAAGTACTTAAAATAACTAGGTATTAACTTGTTGACCATAACAGCAATTAAAGTTCAGAAAGATCGTTTCAGTGTGATATTAGGAGTTTATGTATATAACAATATAGTATCTTTTAGTGGTTCTGGTAGATAGTCAAAGAGCCCTGAAGTTTCTGCAGTTTTCTATATACAATATAATCATTTTCTGAGCCAAGTAACCCTCTTTAGGTACTTCAAAGGTCTTTGCCAAAATACTGAATTTTATTTGGAGTTAAAAGAAGATATTTTAGAATGTTAAATAAAATTCTTCTGTAGATTATTTATCCATCCTCCATATAGTTAATACCTTCATTTTGGCTAAATGTCTGGATGATCTTAACAGTACAGTACCCAGCATAGTAATAATAATGTAGTCTGAAAGTAAAAGAGTAAATTATTGTGAGGTCTAACTTCAAAGTAAACAGCACAAGTTGGCTGTTTTCCCAAAGGAGAATATTGTGACTGCTACTGCTTTTGAATCTAAGAATAGCATTAGATCTGGTTGGCCCAGAGACGGTTCCATTTTGCTACAAGACAGCTTTGTGATGTAGAAATTTGCCTTGACTATTAACAAAATTTTTTCTTTAAAAATACACAAAGATGGAAAATCTCAGTTTTAGAATGTAGTGCTGTTCATCCATGTAGTTATTCTTTCTTTCATTCATTGAATAAGGGTTTATTTCTTCTGTGCATGTTGAATATATAGTAGAGAGGCTATCAGAGAAAACCGGGATATATAAATATGAATTTATATACATATAAAAACATGATACATGCTGTATAAAGCAAAATACTTTAAAAAAACATAATAATAAGGTAATAATCAGTAATAATAAGGTAATAATCAGTAAGATGTACTAGTAATGGGAGGCATCTTAGAGAAGGAAAAGTCTTTAACTGAGTTGTGAAGGAAAAGTGGAGAATAAATTATCCTGGGAGTTTGGTCCCATCCTCTCCTGTCTCTCTAGAGATGCTAGCCTCTACTAGTTTTGTCTCTTTCTTTTCTATTTCCCAGCTCTCTTTCTTCACCTTGTTACATGACCAGATATATTCCTTCGATAGAATACCTTTCCTTTTCTCCTAATGACTTCTAAGTGTCAAGTTCTTTGATTCTCTCAGATTATAGAATTTTGTGACCATGTAGGGATAGTCTTGTGAATCGGGATGATACATAATGTGTTTGAGATGTTAATGGAAAAGTTGAGTGGCTTTATTCTGACACAGTAATTGTATCAAAGACAAAAAGGCTGGGAATTTTTCTATGAGAGGATGATGTGCTTGATATTTATACTCTCTCCAAGCAATTGAAACTGTCAACTCATCTTTGGTTTAGAGCTCAAGTTGATATTTCAGAACCTATCATTATTTAAGAAGGAGGATTGTAGTTAGCATTTTTCACTTTAAATGCTAACTCCTTAAAGCTAATTTGCCTATTGCTATTGTTTCTAAAAATGAAACTAGTTTAATGTTGTTGCCTTACTATTCTTTTCAATTTTTGTTCTACATATGTATTAAATACTTTTGCTTCCTATTTCGTTTTTTACTGTAGAAAATAATTTTAATAACCTCCAGAAATGGAAAGTTATCTGAAGCTTTAATGGTATGAGTTGTACATGTTCATGTTTCATTTTTCAAAGATAAATAATTAAAGCATATGGGAAACTAAATAGACTCTAATGAAAGGAAAATGATGGTATAAAACCAAATAATTGTATTTTTGGAGGAGTTAAAATTCATAAACAACAAATGGGGATAGTACAAGTTTGGTTTATTCCTTTTTCAATATTCTTGTGTTATCAAATTTAATTTTTAAGTTTTTGGTGCTGTAAACATAATAAAGAATTATTTTGAGACAGTGTATAGTCTATTTTAAAGTTTTCAATTAAAACTTCCAAAACCATCTTTTTGATTAACTTTTTCAAACTCTGTTTTTACAATAAAGTACAAAAATGCCTTAACATATTTATTCTGATATTTTAAACTCTTTTTGCATTGTCATAAACATTCTAAATATTTTTAACCCTAACACTAATATGGACAAGCTTTCTATTTTTCAGTTAGTATTAAATATATGTACAGTAGTAGTTCACTAGAATATGGAAAGAAACATAACCCACAGAATGGGAGAAAATATTTGCAAACTATGCATCTGACAAAGGTCTAATATCCAACATCTATAAGGAACTTAAACAAATTTACAATTAAGAAAATCCATTAAAAACTGGGCAAAGGACATCAATAGACTTCAAAAGAAGACATACATGTGGTCAGCCATCATATGAAAACAAGCTCACGCAGACCACACTGGTTTGCTGTCACCACTGCTGCCATTGTGCCAGCCCTTCAGGTCTCCCCGAGGCCGGGTGACGCTCCAGAATGGGAGACAAGCCCATTTGGGAGCAGATTGGATCCGGCTTCAATCAACATTGCTACCAGTTATTTGATAACGATGGAACCCAACTAGGCACAATTTACGTTGACGCATCATGCCTTATGTGAGAAGGACAACAGTTCCATGGAAAGCTGCCATTTTAGAGAAGTTGTCTAGCCTTCCGTTTCAGAAAGTCCAGCACAGCATCACAGCACAGGACCATCAGCCCACGCCAGATAGCTGCATCATCAGCATGGTTGTGGACCAGCTTAAGACGTGAAGACCCCATCATGGAGTTCCACCAGATGTTCCTATTAAAGAACATCAACGATGCTTGGGTTTGCACCAATGACATGTTCAGGCTTGCCCTGCACAACTTCGCCTGACCCCCTCTCAGCCTGGCACGCTGTTTCCTTCTCCCTCCTCTTCCCAATACTATTCCCGCTCCTCCAGATGCTCCCAATATCATGCACAAATGAGCAGCGCTGCGGTGAGAGTGGGCGCAGTGCTCTGCTGCCACCGAGGTGCTATGAATGATGTTTGGACGCTAGACTAGTTGCATCTATGGGAGAAGTTTGTGTTGTACCAGCACATGCCTCGGAAAGACTTAAATAATGCAAAAGGTTGTCTTTTTTTTTTTTTTTAATCTACTGACAAGTTGCTCTAGTAATCCAAAGAAGTGAAGGAGAAAGCAGCTGCCTCACCGCCCAGACATTGATTTGTTCAGATGTTTCAATGCCTCATGATACAATAAAACCACAAACATTTTCTTAACAGTTTAAAAAAAAAAAAAAAACAAAAAAGCAAAAAAGTTCAACATCACTGATCATTAGAGAAATGCAAATCAAAACCACAATGAGATACCATCTTACATCAGTCAAAATGGTTATTACTAAAAAGGCAAAAAAATAACAGATGCCAGTGAGGTTGCAGAGAAAAAGGAACACTTATACACTGTTGGTGGGAGTGTAAATTAGTTGAGCCATTGGAAGACAGTGTGGCAGTTCCTCAAAGACCTAAAAACAGAAGTACCATTCGACCCAGCAATCCTATTACTGAGTATATACCCAAAGGAATAGAAAATCATGTTCTATTATAAAGACACATGCACATGTAAGTTGATTGCAGCGATATTAACAATAGCAAAGACATGGAATCAACCTAAATGCCTGTCAGTGATAGATTAGATAAAGGAAATGTGGTATATATACACCATGGAATACTATGCAGCCATAAAAAAGAAATGAGATCATGTCCTTTGCAGGAACATGACTGGAGCTGGAGGCCATTTTCCTTAACAAACTAATGCAGGAACAGAAAACCAAATACCACGTGTTGTCACTCATAAGTGGGAGCTAAATGTTAAGAACACATGGACACATAGAAGGGAACAACACACACTGGGTCCTATGGCAGGATGGAGGATGTGAGGAAGGAGAGGATCAGGAAAAATAACTAACGGGTACTAGGCTTAATACCTGGGTGATGAAATAATCTGTACAACAAACCCCATGACACAAGTTTACCTATATAACAAATCTGCACATGTACCCCAGACTTAAAAGTTAAGTAAAAAAAAAAAAAAAAAAAGCTTTCAGGATTATATCACTTAAATAATGAGTAAATATAGGAAAAATAATTTAGTAATTTCTGGCTGGGCGTGGTGGCTCACGCTTGTAATCCCAGCACTTTGGGAGGCCGAGGCGGGTGGATCACGAGGTCAGGAGATCGAGACCATCCTGGCTAACACGGTGAAACCCCGTCTCTACTAAAAATACAAAAAATTAGCCGGGCAGTGTGGCGGGCGCCTATAGTCCCAGCTGCTTGGGAGGCGGAGGCAGGAGAAGGACGTGAACCCGGGAGGCAGAGCTTGCAGTGAGCCGAGATAGCGCCACTGCACTCCATCCTGGGCAACAGAGCGAAACTCTGTCTCAAAAAAAAAAAAAAAAAAAAAAGAATTTAGTAATTTCTATTGGAATTCATTTCAGCAAGTAAATATTTCCTGCATTTATAAAACACTGATACAGTGAAAGTATTATAAGAAATGATGAATAAAATATTTGTCTTTACTTCTAGAACAGACTTAAAATGACTTATAAACACATATTAACATGTAATTAAAATATAACAAATATGTAGAGAATGGTAGATATTATTGTACTAGATATAAAATATTTCTGTATTTAAATTCTAAATTTGCTTTGACTTGAACTCTTTTTGGTGGTTTTGGGAATAGTTTGAATTTAGTGTGGGTTAAGAGCATGGACTCTGGACTTGGTTGTCATCCGTCCAACTTCTAGCTTAAATTACTAACTGTGTGACCTTAGGCATGATGCTTAATTTCCATGTGATTCAGGCTTTACATCTGTAACATGAGGATAATAATAAGATAATAAGGTGTTCCCTCTAAGATTATTGAGAGGCTTAGAAGAGTTAATATAAAGCATTTAGAGTTGTGTCTGTTATGTATATGTATTATTAATATTATTATTATAAGGGCTATATTATATATGTGTATTAGCTCTGTTTTCTTAGTTTCTCATTGCCTTATAAAATCATATAAACAGGTTTTCCAGAAGAAGTAATCTTTTCCTGACAGGAAAAGATTATTTCATCATCCAGGGTTTTTTTTCTTTTTAAAGAAAATAGCTTTATTGAGGTACAATTCTCACACCATAAAAATAACTTGTTTTAAGTGCACAATATATGATTTTTAGTAAATTCACAGAGTTTTGTGTTTTGTAACCATCACCATAATTCAACTTTGTAACATTTCATTTTTTGGGGGACGAGGCCTTACTCTGTCACCCAGGCTGGAGTGCAGTGGTCTGATCTTGGCTCACTGCTACCTCGACCTCCCAAGCTCAAGCGATCCTCCCACCCCAGCTTCCTGAGGAGCTGGGACCACAGGCATGCGCCACCATGCCCAGCTAATTTTTTGTATTTTCGGTAGAGACAGGGTTTCACCATTTTGCCCAGGCTGGTCTCAAACTCCTGGGCTCAAGTGATCCATCCACCTCAGGCCTCTCAAAATACTGGGATTACAGGTGTGAGCCACCACCCCCAGCCCAATTTTAGAACATTTCTATCACCCCAAAAAGATCCCCCATGGCACCAAATTTTAAAATAAAATAATGATTTTTTTTTTCTGACAAGGTCTTCAATAGTCATTTTGCAGAAAATACAGACTATTTCTTATTTTGACTTTCAATAAAAGCTGAAAGTTATTATATTAAGATGTGCTTTGGCATGTTGTAGAGACCTAAGCTAAGGTAGCCTTAATATGTTGTTTACTGGTTACTTTGCTCTCCAATATTTTAACTTTGATACAAGGGTGAATTTAGAAAAAAGATTGTGTGTGTGTTGGGGTGGGTGTTTAGGGTGTGTGTATAAATGCATTGAAAGGGATCTGGACATTATATAAAAACATACATATATATGTATGTTTTATAGCTTATGACAATAATAAAGACAAAATAAACCAATAAAGTTTTAGAAGGAAGAATTATAATAAAACATTAATAGTAGTTAAATATTGTATGCTCACCCTAGTTGGGAAGCATATGAGGTTTTAAAAAATTTATGTTTTGCATGTATTTTTAATTAAACGTGTCTGAGGATTCCTCGAGGTCCTGAAATGCTTTCAATTTGTCCCAAATCACTTAAGCCAGTAAGGGGTGGAGCAGAGTGTAAACCAAGTTTCTGGAAATAGCTAAAAGTCTATTTTGAGTTTTTGACTGAACAGCCTTCTGTGTATTTCATATAATAAATGGAGAGTTGTCAGGGATGAAACACTTTTTTTTTTTTAAACAGGTGAGAGTTTTTCTCACCTAGAATGAAAGGATACCCTACCACAGCCTGTTAAGAGAGGGTATTAGGAGGCTTATGGAATATAGAATACGAAAGAGAGCTTTTTAATAAGTGTACAATTAGGATTATTATTATTATTTTAGACGGAGTCTCACTCTCTTGCCCAGGCTGGAGTGCAGTGGCATAATCTCGGCTCACTGCAACCTTTGCCTCCCAGGTTCAAGCAATTCTTTTGCCTCAGCCTCCCAAGTAGCTGGGACTACAGGTGCACGCCACCATGCCCGCCTAATTTATTTTGTATTTTAGTAGACACGAGGTTTCACTGTGTTGCCCAAACTGGTCGTGAACTCCTGAGCTCAGGCAAGCCACCCGTCTCAGCCTCCCAAAGTGCTGGGAATACAGCCATGGGCCACCGCGCCCATCTAGGATTTTTTAATGAAAAGAAAAAGTATTCTCCATGTAAGAGGCTTCAGGCTTTCTTCTTGTGTGAATTCGTGTGTAATACATAGATTCATCTTCTACTTTTAATTTATCAATCTTACTTTGTAAACTTGAATCTGATTTTAGCATACTTATTTTGATTCCTAAATATCGTAACATTTCAGGGTAAGTAAATCTCATGAATGAACTATAGTTTAGGGAGATTATCCTGGCAGGAATGAAAATATAAATTTAAGTAATGAGAAAGTGGAAGCAGGAAAATAACGAAGATGAAGCTATCATAATTGTCCATGTAAGAGACAGTGGACTCTGGGACAGTGGTGAGCCCGTGATGGAGAGAGAGGATGTTTGCAGCCACAGTGGATCAGATGTGCCAAGACAAGGAGCTTCTCTGGAACTCTCCAGTCTCGTCTGAGTACCTTTTCTTCATCGCAGTTAATAAACTTTGACAAATAATTTCTAAGAGATAGCTGATGAAAAGCTGCATTGTTTTATATTTTTGTTCCATATAGATGTAGATTAAGTGGAAATCTGAAGTACAAATACTGATTTTAAAAATATTTTCTTTTAGATTCAGGGGGTGCATGTGCAGGTTTATTACATGGATATATTACATAATGGGGGTGTTGGGGCTTCTAGTGAAATACTGGATTTTTAAATACAGTTTCATGAATTATAAAGATACAAATATAATGATTTTAAAAACTTTGAAACACTGGAATTTAACTTACTGTATTATACACACACACGCGCACACACACGCGCACGCGCACACACACACGCGCACGCGCGCACACACACACACATATTTTTCCCCATGGTGTAGGATTTGAGTCAAAACATGCCATGATGAAAAAATATGTAGGAATTGTATTAGGCCATTTTCATGCCACTGATAAAGACATACCCAAGATTGGGTAATTATGAAGAAAAAGAGGTTTAATGGACTCACAGTTCCATGTGGCTGGGGAGGCCTCACAATCATGGTGGAAGGCGAAAGGCACTTCTTACATGGTGGCAGGCAAGAGAGAATGAGAGCCAAGTGAAAGGGGTTTCCCCTTATAAACCATCAGATCTCGTGAGACTTACTCACTGCCACAAGAACAGTATGGGGGAAACCGTACCCACGATTTAGTTATCTCCCACTGGGTCCCTCCTACAACACGTGGGAATTATGGGAGCTACAATTCAAGATGAGATTTGGGTGAGGATACAGTTGTTAGGGTAAAAATCAGACATTTTTTAAAAGAGAAATTTCAATAAAACTTCAGAGATAAATTGATTTTAGCTGTTTCTGTTTATTGTATTGCCTAATAAATGCCCAGAATGCTCTGAGGACTGAATAAGCCCACTGAGGGAAGTGCTGGATGGGTCGTGGAACAAGAGCACTTGTCCTGGGTAACTTTTTCATGCCCTAACTGGAGACATATCAGGGACCAGAGATGGAGCAGCAGATTTTGAACTGTACTTGAACCTCAGTCAAGGGAGCTGCTATCTGGAGAACATCTAGGTGTACCCTTTTCTATTTTCCCACCTATATCAAAGATGTCTATTTGAACAGAATCCAGTTTTGCCTTTTCTTTTTTTGAAATGATCACTTCTGTATTTCATTCTCCTTTGTCCAACATTTTGTGAAGTTTTAATCTTTGAAGATAAATTTACCCACTTCCTTGTCTCCAAGGAAGGAAGAACAAAAACAATCAAGGCCAGGTTAGAATTCCGAGAGGAATGGGGAATAAAACTTGCCTCCCCACCCCGCCCCACTCCAAGAACTCTTCAGCCTTTCCATTTTCTTTTAATCCCTGACAACACGGGACTCTGATGATCAGGCTCCTTGCTGAATTCAACTTGAAACCCGAAGGCAAGGGAGCCCTTCGGGTTTGATGGAGATCAAAGAGACTCACCTCTTTGGCACAGAACTGGGTGGAAAAGGGTAATGAGTATGCCGAAGGGGCACATGAAAGATGTTTAGTTCAGGGGTTGATGGTGGAGCCCTTAGAGGCAGCATTCTCACTTGTGATTAGGCCAGTGGCACCAGAGAGAGAAAGAGAACCGAAAGTGGCCCCACAGCAGGCAGGGATTCAAATGAACTGCCCCAAATGGTCACTTAGTATTGTAATCGCTTGACAGGGAGTGTTGAAACTGGAATGTTCTTTTCCTTTCAAGGAAGTGCCATGAGTGTGTTCTTTTTTACATGTTTGGCTCTCCATGTGTTTCCTATTTTCCCCCACATCCTATTCTCCTAGAACTATTTTGCTGTATATTGTGGACAAAATTCCTAGTAGAAGTTAAATGAGGGCTGTGTGCAATGGCTTATGTCTGAAATCCCAGCACTTTGGAAGGCCAAGGCAGGAAGATTGCTTGAGGCCGTAAGTTTGAAACCAACTTAGGCAGTGTAGCAAGACCCCATTTCTAAAAACAACAACAACAATATTAGTTGGCTGGGTGGCACATACTTATAGTCCTAGCTACTGAGGAGGCTGAGGCAGGAGAATTGCTTGAGCTCAGGAGTTGGAGACTGCAGTGAGCTATGACCACGCCACCATACTCCAGCTTGGGTAAGAGAGCAAGACCCTGTCTCAATAACAACAAAAAGAAGCCAAATGATGTTTTGGGGTACCATAGATTGAGAGGTAAACCACATATGCGGTCAATTCAATGAAAGCCTAACTATGCAAGGGAAAAAGTGCATGGTGACGTTTCTGGACTTGCACTAATCCTGTTCTTTGATATCTTACTGTCATGCCCAGATTAGGATGTTTATTTCGTCTCAGATTATGGGTTTTAGAAAACACCCTAGCCACAAGCCCTATTGGCCATGAATTGGAGATGTCTTCTGCTCATATGTATCAGATATTGACATATAACACCCCTTTTCTGACTCCATGTAGTTTTTTTTCCTATGAACCGAAGTTTATTGAGGGGACTCATCCTGCAGTCTCCTGGTTTTTATAACTTTTTATTGAAGTATAACATACATACCAAAAAGCACACAAACTGAACACACCCATGTAAGCAGCTCCTAGATCAAGAAGCTGAATATTAACAGCATTGCAGAAGCCTCCCTCCTGAGCCCCTAACCGTCACTGCCCCACCTTCAAGAGCAGCCACTATTTTGACTTTTTAATCTATTTTTGAACTGCACATAAATAGAGTCGTATAGAATGCAGTTTTTTGTGCCTGGCCTCTTTTGCTCAATATTTAGGTTTGTGAGATTCATTTATATTGCTGTGTATCATTGTAGTTTTTACATGCTCATTTGTTGAATAGTGTTTCAATATACCACCATATATTTATCCATTCTACTGTCAATATTCATTTGGGCTGTTTTTGGCTTGGGGATATTATTAATAGTGCTGCAATGAACATTGTTATATGTTTCTTTTGGTAACTAAATATACACACTTCTGCTGGGTATATATCTTCACCATGCTTTTATGTTTTGTTAAGAATATACATATTATACCCAAAGGAATATAAATCATTCTATTACAAAGATACATGCATACGTATGTTCATTGCAGCACCATTCACAGTAGCAAAGACATGGAATCAACCCAAATTTTCATCAATGATAGACTGGATAGTATACACCATGGAATACTATGCAGCCATAAAAAGCAATGAGATCATGTCATTTGCAAGGACATGGATGGAGCTGGAAGCCATTATCCTCAGCAAACTAATGCAGGAACAGCAAACCAAACACCACATGTTCTCACTTATAAGTGGGAACTGAACAATGAGATCGCGTGGACACAGGGAGAGGAAAAACACACACTGGGCCCTGTTAGAGGGTGAGGTGGGGGAGGAAGAGCATTAGGAAAAATAGCTAATGCATGCTGGGCTTAATACCTAGGTGATGGGTTGATAGGTGCAGCAAATCACCGTGGCACACATTTACATATGTAACTAACCTGCACATCCTGCACTTGTACCCTCGAACTTAAAAATAACAAAAAAGAATACACATATGTGGGAAGAATTAAGCCTTCCAGTTTACCCAGGAGCTTGAATTTTGAATTTTGGTAGACAGGGAGAGCTAGGTTAAATTGGTCTTGTATGGGATTTTAAAGTATAACTGAATAGTAGAAATCTGAATTTAGTTTTAAGATTGCCAAAGTGAGGAATTGTGACTTGATCATTTTGTTTGTAAGGTTGGTGAAAAATATCTCAAGGAATTAATAGTGATATTTAAAATGGAGAAAAAATTGAATTAAGGAGACATCTAGAAATAGCCTAAAAGGAAGCCTGCAAACTTGAATAGTAAACATAAAGATTTCTGTACCTAATAAGTAAGCGAAAGCATCTTTGTAGGGTCTCCTTGATAAGAAATTTTATTCTGTTTAGAAAACAAATTTGAACTTTCAAAAAGTATTCTTGAAAGATTCATTCTAAATACTATTCTACCACAACACAAAAGTAACCTGTAACTTACGATACTTAATAAAGAAGATATGGTGCTGTTTTTAACTGATGCATATCTATTTAAAGATTAAGTTTGTAACTTTTGAATATATTTTTTCTATTGCTACTATTACTAAAATTAGGAACACATGCAATTTATAATGTATTATTCAACCAAAATATGTCAGATTTTCATATCTGAGTATAACATTACCTCTCACAACATAGATACTGTATAGAGTTGGGGAGCAAGAGGGAAATATTTGACATGTATGAAATCAACTTTGATTCCACTTAATTAGAATTCAATGAGTTATATCAAAGTTCGATTAAAAGTTACCAGAAATTGCTGAATTATATTATAGTTAAATTATTAAAAAAGTTTATTCTTTGTCGTGGCCACTCAAGTTCTAGGGTAATTCAAAAGATAATTATTTTGTATACCATTGTAATAGAAGGTTGTGATAAAATGAACCTATCCAGAGTTCTGAAACCAGGATATCTCAGAGCCCGATGCCCAAGTTGTATTATCTGGGTATTGCTGTTGGTTATTCAGGGACCAGGGGCTCTTTAGTTAGCACGTGATGAATCCTGCCAGATCTCCACTGTGACAGGGCAGCACTGAGTTCAATGTGAAGTTGCCCAGTCGCTGCTGTCCTCCTCTCCCAAGCACACAGATTTCTCCATGCCAGATGGCCACTGCCCAGGGCTTGGGAGAGCTGATACAGGCATTCCTTTAGCCTTTCTGGCTGGTGTCTCAGTAGGTTGTATGCCCCTCTAGTCCACTGGCTCTGAGCCCAGCTCAGCACTGGGATTTCCCTAGGAATTGCAGTCCTTATGGCCTAGACTGCCCTTCAAGTTCACTTAAGGTCCCAGAGCACTGCAGCTTGTGGTAGCAAGCCTTGCTAGAACTCAAGTTCTGACCTTTGGGATGAGCGATTCACCTCTAGGCATGGGCCAGTCCAGGTGCTCTCTCTGCAGGCAGATGTCAGCTGACTACAACCTGGTTCTCTTTTCCACCATGACAGTGCAGCACTAAGTTCAATGCAAAGCCTCACAGTCTCTGTGCTTTCCTTCTCCTAAGAGCACAGATGCTATCTGGCTGGTGGATGGGGGAGGAGTGGCATCAGCAATTCAAGACTTTTTCCAACTACTTTAAAGTTCATACGGAAGCAAAAAAGAGCCTGCTTTGCCAAGTCAATCCTAAGCCAAAAGAACAAAGCTGGAGGCATCATGCTACCTGACTTCAAACTATGCTACAAGGCTACAGTAACCACAACAGCATGGTACTGGTACCAAAACAGAGATATAGACCAATGGAACAGAACAGAGCCCTCAGAAATAATGCTGCATATCTACAACCATCTGATCTTTGACAAACCTGACAAAAACAAGCAATGGGGAAAGGATTCCCTATTTAATAAATGGTCCTGGGAAAACTGGCTAGCCATATGTAGAAAGCTGAAACTGGATCCCTTCCTTACACCTTATACAAAAATTAATTCAAGATGGATTAAAGACTTAAATGTTAGAACTAACACCATAAAAACCCTAGAAGAAAACCTAGGCAATACCATTCAGGACATAGGCATGGGCAAGGACTTCATGTCTAAAACACAAAAAGCAATGGCAGTAAAAGCCAAAATTGACAAATGAGATCGAATTAAACTAAAGAGCTTCTGCACAGCAAAAGAACCTACCATCAGAGTGAACAGGCAACCTACAGAATGGGAGAAAATTTTTGCAATCTACTCATCTGACAAAGGGCTAATATCCAGAATCTTCAATGAGCTCAAACAAATTTACAAGAAAAAAACAACCCCATCAAAAAGTGGGCAAAGGATATGAACAGACCCTTCTCAAAAGAAGACATTTATGCAGCCAAAAGACACGTGAAAAAATGCTCATCATCACTGGCCATCAGAGAAATGCAAATCAAAACCACAATGAGATAGCATCTCACACCAGTTAGAATGGTGATCATTAAAAGTCAGGAAACAACAGGTGCTGGAGAGGATGTGGAGAAATAAGAACACTTTTACACTGTTGGTGGGACTGTAAACTAGTTCAACCATTGTGGAAGTCAGTGTGGCGATTCCTCAGGGATCTAGAACTAGAAATACCATTTGACCCAGCCATCCCATTACTGGGTATATACCCAAAGGATTATAAATCATACTGCTATAAAGACACATGCACACGTATATTTATTGTGGCACTGTTCACAATAGCAAAGACTTGGAACCAAGCTAAATGTCCAACAATGATAGACTGGATTAAGAAAATGTGGAATACTATGCAGCCATAAAAAATGATATGAGTTCATGTCCTTTGTAGGGACATGGATGAAGCTGGAAACCATCATTCTCAGTAAACTATCACAAGGTCAAAAAACCAAACACCGCATGTTCTCACTCATAGGTGGGAATTGAACAATGAGAACACATGGACACAGGAAGGGGAACATCACATACCGGGGCCTGTTGTGGGGTGGGGGTAGTGGGGAGGGATAGCATTTGGAGATATACCTGATGTTAAATGACGAGTTACTGCTTGCAGCACACCAACATGGCACATGTATACATATGTAACTAACCTGCACGTTGTGCACACCTACCTTAAAACTTAGAAGTATAATAAAAAAAAAAGACTGTTTTTCCTGCCCTCTTTGATGTATCTTTCAGCCATATGAAATTAAAAGTAGATACTGTGATTGCTCACCTGAGTTTTGGTTCCTGTGATGGTGCTTTTTGTACATAGTTGTTAAAATTTGGTGTTTCTGTTGAGGGGAAGAATCACTTAAGCTTCTATTTGGCCGTCTTGCTCTACCCTACACTCTATGCCTTTTTATTGGAGAATTGAGTTCCTTAACATTCAATGTTTTTATTGATTAGTAAGGACTTACTATTATTATTTTGTTGTTTGTGTTCTGGTTGTTTGGTAACTTCTCTTTCCCTTTCTTCCTTTATGGTTACGTGATTTTCTTTGGTGGTATGTTTTAATTAATTGCTTTTTATTTTTAGTAAATCTATTATAGGTTTTTGCATTGTGGTTACTATGAGGCTCACAAAGAGCATTTTATAGCTATAACAAGTTATTTTAAAGAGATGAAAATTTATCTTAGATCTCAAAGTATAGAAACAAAAAATGAAAATACTTATATACTTTATCTCTCCACATTTAGACTTTATGTTGTCTCAATTACACATCTTTATATTGCGCGTCTCTTAACAGGTTCCTGTAGGTAGTATTGTTTTTTATAGGTTTGTCTTTTTGGCTTCATACTAGAGTTATGAGTGAATTGCACAGCACAGTTAACAGTATTAGACTATTCTGGGTTTGTTCATATACTTAATTTTACCAGGGGGTTTCATACCTTCAAATGTTTTCTTTTTGCCCATTAGTATTTTTTTCTTTCTAATGGAAAAACTCCCTTTAGCATTTGTTGTAAGATGGTTCTGGTGTTGGTGAATTCTCTCAGCTTTTGTTTGTCAGGGAAAGACTTTATTTCCCCTTCATATTTGAAGGATAGTTTTGCTGTATATAGTATTTTTGTATGACAGTTCTTTTTTTTTTTCTTTCAGAACTTTGAAACTGTCATCCTGCTCCCTCCTGGGCTGTATGGTTTTCCCTGAGAGGTCTATTCCCAAATGAATTGGAGCTTCTTTATATTATTTGCTTCTTTTCTCTTGCTCCTTTTAGGATTCTGTCTTTGTCCTTGGCCTTTGAGTGGTCGATGTTTATATGCCTTGGGATAGTCTTATTTGGGTCAAATCTGTTTGGTGTTTTCGTCTTTTCTTTTCTTTTCTTTTTTTTTTTGAGATGGAGTCTCACTCTGTCGCCCAGGCTGCAGTGCAGTGGTGCAATCTTGGCTCACTGCAAGCTCTGCCTCCTGGGTTCACGCCATTCTCCTGCCTCAGCCTCCCAACTAGCTGGGACTACAGGTGCCCACCACCACACCTGGCTAATTTTTTATTTTTTTGTATTTTTAGTAGAGACAGGGTTTCACCATGTGTCAGCCAGGATGGTCTTGATCTCCCGACCTCGTGATCTGCCTGCCTTGGCGTCCCAAGGTGCCGGGATTACAGGCGTGAGCCACCACGTCTGGCCCTGTTTGGTGCTTTCTTACCTTCTTGAACCTGGACATTTATCTCTTTCTTAAGTTTTGGGAAGTTTTCTTTTATTATTTCTGTGAATAAGCTTTCTACCTCTCACTGTCAACTCCCTCTTGGACACCAATAATTCTTAGATTTTGTCTTCTAAGATAATTTTCTGTATCTTGTAGGAGATCTTTTTTTCTCATTCTTTTTTCTTTTTTCTCCTCTCAATGTGTGTTTTCAAATAGCCAGTCATCAAGCTCACAAGTTCTTTCAATGCTTGATCCATTCTGCTATTGAGAGTCTCAAATGAATTTTTCAGTTCAGCAAATGTATTTTTCAACTCTAAGATTTGTTTGATCTTTTAAAAATTGTTTTAATTTCTTTGTTAGATTTCTCTGATAAATTTATGAATTACTTTTCTGTGTTATCTTGGAGATCACTGAGTTTTCTTAAAAATGCTATATTGAATTCTTGGTCAGAGAGTACACATATCACCATTTCACACTAGTCAGTTGCTGGTTCCTTGCTCTGTCTCTTTGAGGAGTTCATGGTTTGTTGTTTGCTGTTGTTTCTTGAGGATGTTCATCTGTGTCTTTGCATTGAAGGATTAGTTATTTATTCAGTTTTCCTTGCCTGACTTGTTTTGTTTTTTATTGGATATGTTTGCTTTAGTGATTCATTATAATTGATTTGTTGATTTCTTTCTTTCTTATCTCGCTAGATCACTGCCTCCTTTTTGTCACTAGATGGCACCTTAAACCCAGGTTTTGCTTGGTTCTAGTAAACAATCAGAGTGTCACCTGTCCTGAATATGGGACGTCCTAAATGGGATATCCTAGTAGTGTGGGAAGGCGAGTTAGGAGTTTGTGGCTAGGGGACCTGTGCTGTTGAACAGTCACTCTGATTTGGTGTCTTTTTTGGCCAAGTTACAGAACAGAGTTTCCAGGACTGAGAATGATAGACTCACCTCTCCCTTTGTCTTTGGCTATCCTCAGGAATATTTCTCCCTTCAGGAACTCACAATCTTTCCTGTGGCTTAAGGCAGAGACAGGTCTTCTGCCAGGGAACCCAAGATGTTGGAGAAGCTGGTTGTCCACCTTGATCTTTTTCTAGTGTAGAAACTCTGGGTTGAGGGGAAATTTTCTGTATGCCTGGGCAGATTGGAGGGGAGGGACATTGTATATATGGAAGTGTGGTTCTCCTACTCTCGGCTCAGAGGTTTTTTTTACTTCTCTGTGGTCCTGGGAACTGCCTCATTCTCATATTTGAGTTCTGTGATATTGCTGGTGATAATCTCAGTGCTGTATGTTTGTTTTTGGTTTTCTGTGTGGGAGAGTGAAGCCAGCTTCTATGCCGCCATTTTGAAACCAGAAATCTGAATCAGATGTAATTCTCTTTTTTTCTGTTTGTGCTAGGATACAGTAAGACATCAGCATTTTAAATTTTCCCTTAAAAAGTGTAAGCTTAGTGAGTTTATTTCTAATATTGTTTTCCTTTTTTTAGCATTTATTTTCCATTTTCACTTTTGTAGCTCTTTTATCATTCTTTCATATTTCTAGTTTCTCATCTTTTCATGTGTTGTTTTTGTCCTCTGAGTATATGGGATGGTTTACAACACCACTGATTTGCATTTTTGCTCTTTGCCACTTCCATTATGAATTTTTATTGTGCTCTGCATTTTTGCTTCTTTCTATTTTTCATCGTAATCATACCCCCTTTTAAATATTATTCTGTTCTCTTTTTGTCTTAGCTAATTCTTAGGATTTTACCTTCTATTTCATAGAGATGGTCTTCTTTAATATTCCTTATACTTTTTTGATATTTTCTTCTGGATATTATATGAGATTATTTTTATGGTATATTTTTATTCTGTGTTTATAGGATGTTGTTCTTTTCCCCTGATTCTACAATAGCTTTTAGTCTCCAACAGGTATTTTTTTCTCATTACTCAATAATGAATAAGGGAGATTTTGTACAGTCTTGGTGTTTCATTTATTTAACAAACACTTGTTGAGCTCTCACTGTACACTTTTTTTTTTTTTTTTTTTTTTTTTTTTTTGAGACGGAGTCTTGCTCTGTCGCCCAGGCTGGAGTGCAGTGGCGCAATCTCGGCTCACTGCAAGCTCCGCCTCCCGGGTTCACGCCATTCTCCTGCCTCAGCCTCTCCGAGTAGCTGGGACTACAGGCGCCCGCCACCACGCCCGGCTAATTTTTTGTATTTTTAGTAGAGACGGGGTTTCACTGTGGTCTCGATCTCCTGACCTCGTGATCCGCCCGCCTCGGCCTCCCAAAGTGCTGGGATTACAAGCGTGAGCCACCGCGCCCGGCCCACTGTACACTTTTGTAGGGACTTTCTGACATTAGTCTACTGTGTATTTTGGGTATGGATTGTCTTGTGTCTTCTCCATGTCAGCTTGTATAATGGTCATATTCTCTTGAAGATTTTCAGGTGGATAAAAACATTGGTCAGCTGCCAATGAAGTTCCAAGTTTCTAGGATTATTTTACCTGTAGAAACTCTGCTTTACTGGTGATATATCTTTTTATAACTTAGACGTCTTTGATTTTTTTAATGAAATAATGAATTGTATAGTTCTCAGTATGTTTTGAACTCAGATTTTTTTCCCTCTTTTTGTGTCCATGTGTATTCCTTTAGCTGTGGAGATGATGGCTCCCTACATATAGTACGCCAACATCATTTGTACTTTACTTTAATCCGATGTGTTTTGGGAGTTGCTGGCTCTGAATGGTTGTGTGTAAAACACTAGTAGATGTTAGAAAAATGTACCACCATGGAAGGAAAAAGCATTATCATAGAAGAATCACACATAGTAAATATTTTTGATTTTTTTCAACACAGAATCTTTGACTTGAGGGAGGTAGAATGTGTCTTCCTATATAATTTTTCTTAGGTTCTGTTTCCTGATGCTAATTTACATTTGCTTTCAGGTAGATCTGTATAGATACATTTTTAATTAGTCTATTTCCATGTACTTTATAGTTGTTGGAGATTGTGCCCAGGTTCTTTCACTGTGTTTTCTGTTTATCTGAGTTATTACTGTTACTGCGATGTTTTATTTTTTTCCCCCTTTCTCTTTCTAGGTATTTTAGTGAGCACTTGGGGGAGACTATTGGAGAGATGTTAGCCAGTTATCATTTTATCTATGAAACCTAGAGCTATTCTTCTTTTGATTTTTTTGATAGAATTCTTTTTGAAATGTGGTCTATTACTTCAATTCTCTTTACAGTTGCATAATGAACAAGTTTAGGATAAGTCAGCATCATCACTTTTGGAATAAATTATCGTGATTTGCTGTAGATTCAATTATAGATTAGTTTATAGGCCTAAAATCTAAATGCACACTGACCTTTCCATTACTTTGAAACTTGATTTCTTAAAAAAAATAAAAACAAAAAGCCCTTGATCTCAGCTTGCTTTGTGGTCTTATCCCTCATCTTCAAGAGGATAGAGTGAGGCACGCAGAGCTGTATGACCTCCTGAGCAGTGGAACACGGTTAGCTTTCTACAAAATTAATAAGTGAATCAAAGGCTGACTCATGATCTCCCAAGTGGTTTTTCTTTTACTCCAGAAAAATCATCATTTTCCCTGTTGTCATGAATGGTTCTTTTATTTTTCACACCATTGAATATATGCTTTATTAATATAGTAGACCATAGACAACTTCTTCTGAAGCTTTTATCCCTTAAAAAATTATTCCTGGCACCATTTGTTCATGGAGTGTATAGTAAAGCCTTAGCCATCACTTTTAGACTGATAGGTGGTCCTCCTCTACCTCTCCTGTCATCCACCACTGGTTAGATGTAAAAGTGATACTACTTCTATTCTTGAGATTCCAGGCCAAAATATTGTTTCTGGTTTCATTAATGTTCTTTTAAACTCTTGCCTTCTTGTATTTTGTTAATTTATAGGGTGTTTTCTTTGTACCAATCCTTCCACCAGTTGTTTGCTTCCTCTTACAATTATTGCATCTTCCTCAATTTTGAAGTCTAATTCAGGACCCTCTTGGTATCTCTTAACTACATTGGTCCTTTCAACACTTAGACATGAGTAAGTATCCATCTTAAAACTTTTTTCTTAATCTCACTCCAACGCCTTCAACTGTGGCTTCTCTCTCCTTCATTGCTTTTATATTCAGGTTTCTTTAAGGAGTTATTTTACTCATTGCCTCAGATTTCTCATCATCTACCTTCAAGCCAATGCAGTTTGGGTTATTCCCTGATGTTACCAAAACTTCTCCTCCCAGGGATACCAGTGACCTCCAATCTGGATTTTGTTCCGTCTTTCTTCCTTAGGACATTTTCTTCTTCATTTTCTGTGGCACACATTCTTTGGGTTTTCGTCATCCCACTTGGTCTTTTTTGCATGTTCATCCTACTCTTGTCTTACTCTAGATTATTTCATGAGACAATCCAGTTCGAAAGTTTAGCTTCAGTAACTATCATTCTGTGCCATCCTTACAGCAATGATATACAAATGTGTATCTTGGCCTTGGGCTATTTGCTTAATTTTCTTTATGGCACTTATTAATATATGATATTTTAATATTTTTATGTTCCAATTTTAAAATTCTACTTTAAAATTTGTGTTAGGCAGAGTTCCAGGATTGTGTATATAAGCCATTCCTTTCTTTCGTAATATTCTCCTGTAGCTTACTCGTATCTTTGCTGCTTTTGTGCTTTTTTTCTTGTCTGTTTTGTTGGTCTTCTGTTCAGGTTCAGGCTTTCCAGTAGATGTTATAAATTCCTGGGCTGCAGGTTGAGTCATCTGCATATATATTTAGTTTGGCCTGTGCAATGTTTTGAAAATTTTCAATTAGTTGCCAACATTATAAAATCAGAAGATTTCACATAAATTTTAGATTTCTAGTTTCTTTGGAACTATGTGCGATCTGGCACCACTGACCCCTGCCTTGTCAAGGCAACAAGTGGAACTGATTGGTTATATTAGAAGCCACAACTGCCTTTAAAGTATCACTGTCATAGAGATGACATTTTATGTTCTCTGTGCAACCAAATTAGAAATCAATAATAAGCAGCCAGTTTAAAAAAAAACCCTTGGATTTAAGTTTGGAAATGTAAAATTGTATTTTTAAATAAGTTAGGGTTAAAAAGAAAATCACAATAAAATTGTCAAATATTTAAAACTGAAAGATAATGACAGCATTACTCATTAAATGTTGTAGAGTACCTCTAAATTGGTATCTAGACTGAAATAAGCTAAGCCTTAACTTCAAAACACTAGATAAAAAGCAACAAAGTAAATGTGAAAAATACAGTAAAACTAAGAGCAGAGATCAGTGAAATCAGAAACACAATGTAGAGAGATAACAAAACCAGTTTAATAAAATAAGTGAACAGATTAAACAGGTCTCTGTTAGACGGGTCAGGAAAAACAGAGAAAAGACTGTGTTAGTCTCCATTTTCTCTGATTCCTTTATATCATTTTGCATTGATATAAAGGAATACCTGAAGCTGGGTGATTTATAAAGAAAAGAGGTTTATAGTTCTGCAGACTGTACAAGAAGCTTGGTGCCGACATCTGCTTCTTGTAGGACCTCAGGAAGCTTTTACTCATGGTTAGAAGGTGAAGGGGGAGTAGGTATGTCACAGAGCAAGAGACCGAACAGGAGGGAGAGGAAGGGTTGCCACACTCTTTTAAACAACTATCTCTGGCATGAACCAATGGAGTGAGAACTCACTCATCACCAAGGGAATGGCACCAAGACACTCATGAGGGAGTCACTCCCATGAGCCAACACCTCCCACTAGGCTCTACCTCCAACATTGGGGGGTCACATTTCAACATGATATTTGGAGGGGACACATATCCCAACTATATCAAAGACTAAAAGGCAAAAATTAAACAACATTAAAGGAATATAATTACGTGGCGGGCATGCGGTCTTTGGTTCACTCTCCTCATTTTTGTTAGTTGGCCCCTGTAGGCATTTGAATTTGGACTCCTGCTCCACAGTTACAGTTACATTTATTTTTAAATTGAAGTAAAATTTACATAACATAAAATTGACATTTTAGAGTAAGCAATTCAGTGACATTTAGTATGTTCACGGTGTTGTGCAACTACTACCTCTATTTAGTTCCAGATCACTTTCATAATCACCAATAAAATCCTATACTTATTAGGCAGTGGATTCCCATTCCCCGCCTTCTCTCAGATCCTCCTAACCACCATTCTGCTTTCTGTCTCTAGGGATTTATCTTTCCTGGATATGTCATAGAAATGGAATCATACAATATGTGACCTTTTGTGTCCGGAGCTACTTTCACTTAGTGTAATGTTTTCTAGGTTCATCTACAGTGCAGCAAATATCATCACTTCATTCCTTTTGATGGCTGGATTATATTCCATTGTGTATATATACCATAGTTGGTTTATCTACTCAACTGTTGATGGCCATTTGGGTTGTTGCTAACTTTTGGCTATTGTGAATAGTGCTGCTATGAATATTTATGTATAATTACTTGCTTGAGTACCTATTTTCAATTATTTGTGTATCTACCCAGGAGTGGAATTGCTGGGACAGCTTACTGTTTGTATACTTGGCTTTCAATATTGGTCTCCAAAATAATACTCTGGCAGTTGGCACACACATTTCCCTTTTACCCTAATTGGAACTGTGGCTATCACCCACAAAAGGAGAAGAGCCATTGAAAATTATTTAAAGGGTTTCCAGGCACTTGGTAAAAATATGTTTTTCTAGTGGGCTAGTCTGTTCACGAATTCAAACCATCAGTTGAAATGTTGTCTGATAATCATAGAATTATAACTAAGAGAACTGGGTGTTCTTAAATGCTGTTTTCTATCTAGTTAGGATAAGCAGTTAAGTTGGGCAAGTTGCCCTTCTCTACTTCGGGGATATTTTGCCTGTATGTCTTATGCCAGCTATCATAAAGCACATTTTTCTCTGCTAATCAGTACCAAAGGCACTCTGACGAATTTTTACCTTCCATATCCATCCATGTATAATTATTATCATAAAAAAATAGCATATGATTGGATTGTTTGTAACACAAAGGATAAATGCTTGAGGTGATGGATACCCCATTTCCTCTGATGTGATTATTACACATATTAGGCCTGTATTAAAATATTCCATATACTTCATAAATATATATGCCTATTATGTACTCACAAAAATTGAAAAGAAAAATATTTAAAAATATATACTAAATAAAAACATCATTATCTTATACCCAGAAAGTTACAATAAATTGTTAGGTTGTTATACTTGCTGGCCATTTTTACTATATCAATATTGCCATCTTTTCCTGTAGCAGCTCATTTATGTATTTATTTTAAATTTTTTTGTATATTTGCAAATCCAAAAAATAGTGCCAATCACAATGATAACTGAAGTTTTACAACCAAAACATGATTGAAGGCCAAGGTGGATGGATCACTTGAGGTCAGGAGTTCGAGACCAGCCTGGCCAATATGGCGAAACCCCGTCTCTACGAAAAATACAAAAATTAGCTGGGCATGGTGGCGCATGCCTGTAATCCCAGCTAGTTGGGAGGCTGAGGCAGGAGAATCACTTGAACCTGGGTGGTGGAGGCTGCAATGAGCTGAGACTGTGCCACTGCATTCCAGCCTGGGCGACAGAACGAGACTCCATTTCAAAAACAAAAAAAACAAAAAAACAAAAACCACGATTGAGAAAAGATCAGCCATACTGAAACAATACTTCTTTAACCTCAATTAGGTTCACATTGGACTTAAGCCTGTGTGTTAAATTTTAAAGGAAGAAAGCAAAATTAAATAGTGCTCTGAAATATAGGAAAAACATCTTCCATGTTGGTGACTTCTCATAGATATGTTGGCTATTAGCTATCGAATATGCTGGTTTCTTCATAGAGACTCAGAAAATAAGTTTCATAAGTAATAAATTTCCATAAGTTAACTGTTAATCTGGTACTAATTTTAGTAGTAGATCTCTTCCTAATGGTGTTCCCAAGTTATATCCTGAACACCTGAACATCTACCCTATAGATTTATTCTTCCATATAGTAAAATTACCCAGGAAGTTAGAAGATCATGAACTAATATGTAGAGATGGAGAGTGCAAGGGTGTATGTGAAGAAACCCAAGAAGATGGCTGGGTGCGGTGGCTCACGCCTGTAATCCCAGCACTTTGGGAGGCTGAGACGGGCTGATCACCTGAGGTCAGGAATTCGAGACCAGCCTGGTCAACATGGAGAAACCCCTCTCCATGTTCTACTAAAGACATTTCTTTAGTAGAAACGTCATTACTAAAAACATAAAAATTGTCTGGGCGTGGTGGCCAGCACCTGTAATCCCAGCTACTTGGGAGGCTGAAGCAGGAGAATCGCTTGAACCTGGGAGGTGGAGGTTGCAGTGAGTGGAGATTGTGCCGCTGCACTCCAGCCTGGGTGACAGAGTGAGACTCTGTCCCCCTCAAAAAAAAAAAAAAAAAAAACCTGAGAAGATGAGCCAGCTGGAACAGAAAGCGCAGGGCCTGATGGTACACTTTGAGGGAGACCTTAAATTCCCCCAAATGGTGAATGGTTGAAGAATTGGTAACAGAGTATATGATCAAAGTGACATTGGAGAAAGGCTTACTTTCCTGAATAGTTCTTGCCAATAAGCTAAGTTTTGAAGGAAGGGACAGAAAATAAACTGGTGGAGGAGAGAGAAGGAATAACATATTCCAAGGGCATGATTCCTTCCAACCAGAAGGAATAACATGTTCCAAGGGCATGATTCTGATGACATATTAATGTCCAAGCATGAGGTTAGAGGTACAGCAAACAGACCTGATTTTCTGGAGGAAAGATTTTGTCAGATCATAATAAACAATAGATAAATAAATGTCAAACATTTCTATCCTTCAAAAACTTGTGTTTATTTCCTCACTGAATTTCCTTTATTCCTTCCTAAATCATAGTCCCTGAAGTTTGATGTCATGAATTTTAACAATGATCTTTTAAAACTGGTTACTGTTAAAGCCTGAATCCTCAAGTTTTTTATTACTTGATATAAAATTTATTCATTTTAGTTGTAGAATACACAAATGTCGAGGGACTTTGAAGAAACAGTAATTTGAACCATATATCTCTATTCTTAGTGAAAAATGAAAACACCCCAACGGAGTTTTATGTGGAGTAAACTAGGTCTGGAAATGGTCTGTATCGAGAGACCTAATGGCCTTTTGATGTCTGATTCTTTGATTTGGCTTTTTCTTTTTTAAAGGGGTGTTATGTGATTATAATTAGAAACATTTTAAGTTCTTGGGAAGTTAATTGTTCCTTAGCTTGCTTTATTATGATGAAATCTTGTAGTTGAGAATGGTGATAGCGTTTGAAACTATTATTAAGGAGATTCATCGTGCTTACCAGAGAATGTTACAGTTCATCATGCAAGGTTTATCTTATCCATACTGGGTACTCATTCATTTTGCAGGTTGTGGCTATGATGTGAATATATGTTTATTATATATTAAAGATGTTTCATTTTAATAATTTTCTAAATTTACTGGGAATATAATAGTTTGCTTTTCTTGCAACTGGAATCATTATAAGTTGAAAATGATAGCTAAATTACTAGAAGGCAATAACAAGAATTTACATTCTTTTCTGGTAGGCACATTTAAGGTATTCAGTTTTGTATTGATATAATCATTTGTGTGATACTGAGAAAAGTTATCCCTACCATTTAGAAAGGGCCTAAGGCCAGGCACAGTGTCCTCACACCTGTAATCTCAGAGCTTTGGGAAGCTGAGATGGGAGGATTGCTTGAGGCCAGGAGTTCAAGACAAGCCTGGGCAACACAGTGAGACTCTATCTTTACCAAAAAAATTTTTTATAAAAATAGACCCGCGCAGAGGTGTGGACCTGTAGTCCCAGCTCTTTGGGAGGCTGAGGTGGGAGGATTGCAGGAGCCCAGGAGTTTGAGGTTATAGTAAACTGATTGCCACTGCACTCCACCCGGGGTGACAGAGTGAGACATTGTCTCAAAAAGCAAAAAATAAATAAATAAAATTAAAAATAAAATGCCTAAAACCTTTGAATATAATTTTCTTCTTAAAAATAGCTCTCTTAAGTATCAATGGTGGGGGTGGGGAGCAGCTGTTCTCTTTTCTCCTCTCTGCTGGAGCATCTGCAACCATTTTAGATCCAGAGCAGGCAAGGTTTCCAGTTTATTGTAAACATTCCTTAGCTCCAGTGAACATGCTGGCTTAACCCTCCAAGAAGCACAATGTAAAGCTTGAAGAGAAGAGAGCAATGTGTGGTGACCTTGCTTCCAGTTGAGAGGGAAATTTTCATTCTGTGAAGTATTTCTTTGTAGATATGCCTTTATAGAACTCAGCACTTCTCACAAAAACATACTGCTTTGGATGAGTGTCAGTAGAATATGATGGTCAAGAGGCCTCTACTGACAGAGACATTTTGTGACACAATTTCACACAACAGGTTTAATTTGGAACATATTTTTTACGTTTCTTGGATGCTTTCCTTAGGAATTGAGTTTGCAAAACCCATTTTTTAGCAGTTTATATATTTAGCTTCTTGAGTTTTACTGTAGTCAAAATTTGCATTAGCAATGAAGTGCGAAATAAATGTAACCCTTATGAGGAGTAAAATATGCTAATAAAGGACAATAATACTTCCTTGAGTGTTTTCAAGTTAACAAAATGGTTTTAATATATTTATCCTCGAAAGAATCCTATGTGGCTGTTTGTTATTATCTGCATTTTGAAAGGAAGAAACTGAGGTTCATAGAGATTTCACCGATTGTTCAAGCAATTTGACCAATATTGCAAAGTTGGCATGTGACTGAGCTGGGCCTTGCCCCGGGGCACACTGAGTCCTACTTCATTGCTCTTTTCCTGATAGAATGCCAATGTTTACCTTTATGTCACCAAAGTCATTTTCCTTTTGTGCTTTTTAAATGATTGGATCCAAATCATTCAAAGATGGCAACATATATTAGATATGTCATTACTTATTTTCTTTTTTCTTTTAGAGATAGGATCTTGCTCTCTCACCTAGGCTGGAGTACAGTGGCATGATCACAGCCCACTGCAGCCTCCACTTCTGGGCTCAAGTGATCCTCCTGCCTCAGCTCCCAGGTAGCTGAGACTACAGGTATGCACCACCATGCCTGGCTAATTTTTTTATTTTTTATTTTTTATTTAAAAAAATTTTTTTGAGACAAAGTCTTACTCTTGTCCCCCAGGCTGGAGTGTGATTGCACTATCTCTGCTCACTGCAAATTCCACCTCCCAGGTTCAAGTGATTCTCCTGCCTCAGCCCCCTAAGTAGCTGGGATTACAGGTGCCTGCCACTACGCCTGGCTAGTTTTGGTATTTTTAGTAGAGAGAGGGTTTTACCATGTTGTCCAGGCTGGTCTTGAACTCCTGACTTCAAGTGATCCACCCGCCTCAGCCTCTCAAAGTGCTGGGATTACAGGTGTGAGCCACTGTGCCCAGCCTTTTTATTTTTATTTTTGGAGACAGGGTCTCACTTTGTTGCCCAGGCTGGTCTCAAATTCCTGGCTTCAAGGGATCCTCCCACCTCGGCTTCCCAAAGTGTCGGGATTATAGGCGTGAGCTACTGCACTCAGCCACTTATTCCTCACTGAACCCCACATTGGGGAATCTGCCCTGCCCACAACTCTGACCGCTGTCCACCATGTTCTTTGCTATAGGACCATCTTCCCTTCTCTGCCACATTCACTGGGTCTAGAGTGGACACCTGATCCAAAGGCAGCCTAATCATTTTGTTCTGAGGTACAAAGAGCATAAGTCACACAGCTGGTGGAGGTGCCAGGATTTAAAATTGTGTGTGTTTGACTTGAAAGCCTCTATTCTTAACCACTGTGCCATACTGCATTGCTTTTCTTCCCTGAAGCTTGGGAATTTGGAACTGGAAAACCACGAGACTGACTCAATGCAGAAGCTGAAAACCTGGAACGTTTCTATGAGGAAGGTTGACTAGGCAGCCACTATGGGCCATACGCGAGCTAAAGTGTCGAGTAGTTGTATTGATGCCAAGAGGAAAATGGGGCAGATGCACAAAGAGAAGCACAGATGCTGTGAGAAATGCAGCCATGCATAGCAGAGTCTCGTTTATTCCAGTTGCATCTCAAGAGACACCTTCACTGAGAGCTCATGTCTTTATAATATACAGCTGTTTTCATTTGGTTACCATGAGTTAAAAGGCATTTTAAACATTTGTTTAAAAAGTGGCTGGGCCCGGTGGCTCACTCCTGTAATTCCAGCACTTTGGGAGGCCTAGGCGGGTGGATTACCTGAGGTCAGGAGTTTGAGACAGCCTGGCCAACATAGTGAAACCCTGTTTCTACTAAAAATACAAAAATTAGCTGGGCATGGGGGCGCATACCTGTAATCCCAGCTACTTGGGAGGCTGAGGCACGAAAATCGCTTGAACCTGGGAGGTGGAGGTTGCAGTGAGGTGAGATTGAACCACTGCACTCCAGCCTGGGCAATAGAGTGAGACTCTGTCTCAAAAAAAAAAAAAAAAAAAAAAAAGAGAAAGTTATAAGTTTACTTTAAAAAATAGATAAAATATGGCCTATATAATGTTATTACAATATGTATTTTTTTAAAAAGATCTTTTTAAGAACAAATAAAGGTGAACGTTAATATCTCACCCCTGTCAAAATTATCACAAATTCTTACTAACAAAGTCTGAATTCGTATGCGGTTGGCATACTTCTATAGATTCCTTAGAAATTTTAAGAAAGATTATTCATGAAAATAAAATTAATGACATTGCTGCTTTATTAGGAACAATGCATTTCAGGTTTCTTCTGTAGTTATAAACTACTCTAAACAACTATAAACTAGTTATTGTAAGTTTGTATAGAACCTAAAAAAAATGGTAACGTTTCTTATTTGGGAGACAGTCAAGGCCAATAAATAACGTGCCCTTCCCCTCTCAAATTTAGAACACATTCAGGAAGATAGAACAATCCTATAGATGAAGTTGTGGTTTGGGTGTGTGGCCAGGTGAAGGTTGGGAATCGTTTCTCATTAGATTAAATGTGCTCACCAGGTCACAGCTAGAGCCACCCACTACAGCCTGTAAAGGCAGGGGAGGAGGACATTCTGACAATAGGCCCTCCCTGGAGAGAGAGGCAGGAGGCTGAACACTGTGTTCACACTTGCTTATCCGAGTCCATGGTGATTAGTGTGTGCGAAGAAAGGGCAGCAGTTCTCTTCTTGTTGAAAGCGCTGAAGAGCTTACTTTATAGGTCAAATTAGGGAAGGCGGGAGGATTGTGTAACACATCCAGCACACGTGTATGCATTTAACAAATGGTAACTTCTTGGGATATTCATTTCAGATTCTTTTTGTTTAAAGAAAAAATTACGATAGGTATGGGTTTTTTCTCTCTCCTTCCCTGGAGATAATCACCTTTCTTTTCCACATGTTATGCTTTTGCCATGTCATTTCAAGGCTATGTTTAGTCCCAAATTAGGACTTCTCCTGAGTGTACCTTAAGTAAAACAGAATGTTCCAAAAAAGGCTTTCAGTTGCTTTTCCTATTCTATCTTATGCATTGAAGGTTTTAAATTGTTTTAAGAAATGCTTAAGTTGTATGACACACATTTTTATATGTAGTGTGTTTTTGTGGTTCAGTTCCAGTATAGTTCATGATTTTCAGTATGATTTCTTATTTGACACTGAGAAATTACCTAAAGGTATGTTTTTTTCCTTTCCAAAGAAATTGCTTTTAGCCCCTTTCAGCAGGCGGAATTAGGAAACAAATGAATATATAGACACATACATATACATCCCTGTGTGCGTATATATTTGTGTGTGTGTTTATATATTTACATATGTGTGTTTTTGTATCATACACATATCCCATACTTATACATCTATATTTCTATATCTCGCTAAATATATAGAAAGCATGAACTCACACTAATTCCATTTCTAGTCAAATTCAACAGTGTTTTTTCTTATATGTTTTATTACCCTCTGACTGTGAGAAACCTGATTTCCATTATATATTTACTTATTTGCTCAAACCTAGAATAGCAGGAAATGGTTTTTCAGTTGATAGACCATATCTCTGTGAAGAAAGAAACCTGTAACTAGAGTCTAAGAGTTCTTTTGTGTTCTTTTCGTCTTCAGCCTAAGAGCACAGGATCCAAAGATTGTATTCTAAAGTTGATTTGGTTATTTATTCCCCCTTCAGTGTGATTATTAATCATTTGAAATACAAGTATGTTTATTTGTTTCTGTTTGTATTTCATTTCAGAATTTCCCTCTCCTGTCCGGTTTCTTTTTTTTTTTTTAGTAAATAAAACATTAATATGATTCCAAACACCAGACCTGGACTATTAGGTATATTCAGAGAGGTGTCGTCCTACCTTCATTCCTTCTGTGTTGTCTTTGCCATTCCAAGCCACTTCTGTAGATATATGATCTTATTAGTCTCTAGTTGATCATTTCTGTGTTTGTTCCTGCACAAATAAACAGATACACGTATATCTCATTGTTTTCTCTTCCTCCTTACACGGAAGGCATGGATACTTTTGTACACATTGCTTTTTTCATTTATTATAACCTGGAAGTCACTCGTTCTTTTTACATCAGTGTATTTATGCAACCACTGTTCTACATCTGAGTATACAGGTTGTTCCCAATATTTGCAGTTGCATGTGATGCTGTCATGAATAACCTAATGGATATGAATTTTTGTATTGTTTGGGATATAGATTCAGGGTAACTTTTTAGGAGTGGGAATACTGGGTCAAAATGACATGTATGTAGTATTGTTATGTACTGGCAAATTTTCCTCCATAAAGGTTACACTGACTTAAGTTTCTCTTGGCTGCAAATAAGGAGGATGCCTTTTGGGCTGGTCACAGTCGCTCACACCTGTAATCCCAGCACTTTGGGAGGCTAAGGCGGGCAGATTGCTTGAGCTCAGGAATTTGAGACCAGCTTGGACAAATGGCAAAACCCCATCTCTACAAAAAATGCAAAAAAATTAACTGGCATGGTGTCGCGTGCCTGTAGTCCCAGCCACTTGGGGGGTTGAAGTGGGAGGATTGCTTGAGCTGGGGAGGCTGAGGCTGCAGTGAGTTGTGATCTTGCCACTGCACTCCAGCTTGGGTGACAAAGTGAGACCCTGTCTTAAAAAAAAAAAAAAAAAAAGTGAAGCCTTTTAGACTCCCAAGTAGAATGCTGTTACAATTTAAACATTTTTGTAAATCTGGTAGGTGAGAAGTAATGACACGGTTTTAATTTGCAGTACTCTTGTGAGATTAAACATTTAATAAAATGTTTAATTTTGTCTTAATAAAACATTTAAGGGCCATTTTAACAGCCTTATTTAGTTAGAATTGTCATACAATAAATTTCACATATTTAAAGTATACAGTTTCGTATATTTTGAACTATGTACATAGTCATGAAACTACCAATTCAAAAAAGACATACGTGTGAACATATGTATCACCCCAAATGTTCTCTTGTTCTCTCGTGCTTTCATGCCATCCTTCTGGTCTACCCCTTTCCACCTCCCCATATCCAGGCAACCACTGATTTCCTGTCCTTATATTTTAATTTCCAGAATTTTAGATAAATGGAAGCAGACAGTATGTATAGTTTTTCCAGTCCCTCCACCTCTTTCCCAAAACTTGATATCATCAGTGTTTTAAATTTTCACCATGCTCACAAGTGTGTAGTATTATCTTATTGTGGTTTTCACTTGCATTTTCCTAGTGACTAATTCATGTCCTTATTGGCCATATGCCTATCTACCTTGGAGAGTGTTCAAATCTTTAGTCCATTTTTAGATTGGGTTGACTGTTTTCTTATAACTAAGTTTTGAGATTTCATGATATATTCTGGATGCCAGTCTTTTATTAGATAGATGTTTTTGTGTATTTTCTCCCAGTCTGTGACTTGCCTGTTCATTCTTTTAATGGTTTCTTTCAAAAAGCAGGTGTTTTTAATTTTGATGAAGTCTACTGTGTTTACAGTATTTGTTCTTCTATGGATTGTGCTGTTGGTGTCATATCTAGGAAATCTTTTTCTAACCCAAGGTCACAAAGGTTTTCTTCTGGAAGTTTTAGAGTTTTAGGTTTTACATTAGGACTTTGATCACTTTTTAGTAATTTTGTATATAGTGGGAAGAAGTAAGGATTAACATTTTTTCTCAGGCCGGGAGCGGTGGCTCACACCTGTAATCCCAGGACTTTTGGAGGCCAAGGCGGGCAGATCACCTGAGGTCAGGAGTTCGAGATCAGCCTGGCCAACATGGTAAAATCCCATCTCTAATAAAAATACAAAAATTAGCTGGGCCTGGTGGCAGGTGCCTGTAATCCCAGCTACTCGGGAGGCTGAGGCATGAGAATCACTTGAACCCGGGAGGTGGAGGTTGCAGTGAGCTGAGATCACACCACTGTGCTCCAGCCTGGGCAAGAGTGAGACTCTGTCTCAAAAAAACAAAAAACAAAACAAAAATTATTTTTTCTCTTCTTTTATGATACTGGTTTCTTGTCCTTTTAACACATATAAAATCTGTAGTGACATAACCACTCTCATTTGTAATATTGATAATTTGTATTGTTTCTTTTTTTTCTGACCAGTCTAGCTAGAGGTTTATCAATTTTATTGATCTTCTCAAAGAACCAGCTTGGGGGTTCACTGATTTTTGCCTAATGTTATTCTGTTCCCATTTTATTGATCTCTGTTTTGATTTTTATTATTTCCTTCTTCTGCTTATTTTGTGTTTTACTGTTCTTTAAAGTGAAAGCTAATGCCATTGTTTCGAAACCTGTATATTATTTTCTAATGCAAACGTTTAATTCTATAAAGTTTCCTTCAAGTACAGTGTTAGCAGCATCTCTCTAATTTTGATATTTGTTTTCAGTTTCATTAATCCAAAATGCTTTCTAATTTCTCATTTGATTTTTCCTTTGGTCCATGGGCTGTGTAGAAAAACATTATTTAGTTTCCAAATATTTGGGAATTTCCCAGATATCTTTCTTTTATTGATTTTTAATTTCATAATGATCACAAAATATTCATTGCATGATGTGAATCCTTTTAAATTTATGGAGACTTGTTTTATGTTCCAGAATAATCTATCTTGATAATGTTCCATGTACTCTTGAAATGAATGTGTATTCTTCTTTGATTGCGTGGAATATTCCATAAGTGTCCATTAGGCCTAGCTGGCTGATAGGTTCTTCAGATCCTATTTATCCTAGCTCTTTATTCTTGTCTACTTGTCCTATCAATTATTGATAGAGAGGGATATTGAAATCTCGAAATGTAATTGTGCATGTGTTTATTCACCCTTGCATTTCAATAAGTCTTTGCTTCTTTTATTTTCAACATTTGTTTCCTGTTGATATGACTCTTTAAGTACTGTAAATTTACTTTCTTTAGTGTTGGCAAAATTATTTGCCCTGGAATAGGCTTTGTCTGATAATATCACAACTCCAGCTTTCTTTTGATTAGTGTTGATAGAGCAATATACCTGCAATATATGAATGCATGCATGTGATATGAATGTAATATGCAGTATGCAAGGGATATACATATACGCATGCAATATGCATGCATGTGATATACATGCAACATACATGTAATATACATGCAACATACATTTATGGGATACACATGTGATGTGCATACGTGATATGTATGTGACATGCATGCCATATACATGTATGATACATGCATACAATATGCATCTATGTAGCATGCATGTAAAATACATGTGTGCACCATGCATGTAAAATTACATGCATCCAATGTATGCTGCATGGGTGCAATATACATGCTATATACATGCAATGTACATGAGATATACATGTGTTCCTGAAATACAAGCGCATGTAATATACTTTTAAGACATGCAAAACACGTAGCATGCATGTTATATGCATGTGCTATACATGTGTGCAGCATGCATGTGATATGCATGTTATGCACATATGTAATATGCATGACACATACATACAATATTTGCGTGTTATACATGTGCTATACATGTAATGTACATGTGTCATGCACACATGCAATATAAATCTCACACGCATATAGCATGCATGTTGTACATGTAATATGCACACATGTAACGAATGCATGTAATACGCATGTGATATATGTGATATGCATGTGATGTGCATGTAACGTGCATGTGCACAATACTCATGGAGTGCACATGCATGTGATATACATGTGATGTGCATTCGTGCATGGAGTGTGCATGCATGTAATACATATGTAGTATGCATGCAATGCACATGTAAAATATACATCTATGTAATATGCATGTATTATGCATGTATATACCATGCATGTGGTATTGATTTAATATGCATGCATGTACTCTGCATGTAATATACATGTAAGACATGTGACATGCGTGCATATAATAGACATGTAATATAAGCCTCTTAAAAATTTCCAGTAATGATCTTCCAAAATGAGAAGCCTTTTACATAGTTTTTTTAGATCAGCCTGGCCAACATGTAATAGGTATGTAACATATGTATAATATGCATGCATGTAATACACATGCAGTGTGTGCACGATATACATAGTAATGTGTATGCATGTAATATACATGCCATATACATGTGATATGAGTGCAATAACTGCATGCAACATACAGGCAACATACACACATCTGATATACATGTTATGTGATGCGGCATGCACATGATATACATGCAATATGCATGTGATGTGCATGCATGCAATATGCAAGCATAAATATGGCACGAATGGAATACATGCGTTATGTGGCACGAATGTGGAATGCACGCAACATGCATGCGACATGTATGTGATATGCATGTATGTTACATGTATGCGATATTCGTGTGATGCAGGTATGATACATGCATGTGATAGACATGTGATGCAAATGTAGTGCACATGTATGTGATACACATTTGTTATATATGCATGTAATATGTCACATGCCTGTGATAAAATATGCCATGCATGCAATATACATGTGTCACACGTGCAATATACATTTTTCTGCATGCATGTTACATGTAACATACATATAACATACATGCCTATAACGTGCATGTGTTAAGACATGCATGTGATAAAGGTACAGGTCATATGTATGTGTGTAATATGCATGTGTGATATCCGTGTAATATGCATGTATGTAATATACATGCATGCATGCAATATGCGTCCATTCCATATGCCTGCAATATACAGGTAATATATAAAATGCATGCAATTTGCATGTAATATGCTGGTAACTTTCATGTAATATGCATGTTTTATACATGTATTTAATATGCATGCATATAATATACATGTGTGCATGCATGCAGTATATATGCAATATGTATGCATGTAATATAGGCAGTGCACATGCATGTAATATGCGTGCAATGTTATACATATATGCAATACACATGCAATATATGACATCCATGCTACATACATGCATATAATATGCGTGCAACATGCGTGTAATTGATATACATGCATATAATATGCATGTGTATGCATGCCATACACATGCAGCATATATGCATGTAATACAAATGTAATATACATGTTTGCAATACACGTGCAAAATACATAAATGCAATTTACATGCAATATGCATGTGCTATGCATACCTGTAATATGCATGTAGCATGCATGTTTGCAATACATGTGATACGGTATGCATGTAATACATATGTGGCATGCATGTTTGCAATACACGTGATATGCCTGTGATGTGTGTAGCATGCATGTGCTATGCATGTCATACATGCATTTAATGTACCTTTGAGATGCATGTGTGTATCGCATGTGATATGCATGTAATATGCATGTTAAGCGTGTATGTAATTTACACATAATGTGCATGTAATTTGCATACATGCAATATATAGATGATGTGCTTGTAATATGCATGCAGGTAATATACATGTGATGCACATGAATGTAATATGCATCTGTGATTTACATGTAATAAGCATTCGTGTAGTATGCATGCAATATACATGTATGTGATATTCCTGTATGCATGTAATATGCATACAATACACATACATGTAATATGCAGTAATATACATGTAATGTATACATGCAATATGCGTTCAATGCATGCAGCACACATGTAATATTCGTGTATGCAATATATGTGTATACTTGTGTGTAATATACATGCATGCAATATTCACTTAAATAACATACATGCAATATACATGCAAGTAATGCAAATACAACATACATGTGTGTAATATGCATATATTATACATACATGTAATATGCATGTGATACATGTGTGATGTGTATGCATGTAATGTACATGTAATATGCTTATATGTGATATGCATGTGGTATGCATTATGCAATGTACATGTAATACGTTAATCTTCTTAAACATTTTTAATAATGATCTTACCAAAATGAGAAGTCCTTTACGATGTTTTCCTAGATCAGCCTGGCTAACATGGCAAAACCCCGTGTTTACTAAAAATACAAAAAAGTTAGCCAGGCATAGTACTGCATGCCTGTAATCCCAGCTACTTGGGAGGCTGAGGCAAGAGAATCACTTGAACCCAGGAGGCAGGGGTTGCAGTTAGCCGAGATCGCACCACTGCACTCTAGCTGGGGTGACAGAGCAAGACATTGTCTCAAAAAAAAAAAAAAAAAAAATCCACACACACACAAAAAAACAAAACAAAAAACTGATATAACATCTTGATCATTTTTGCATTTCTGATACTGAGCACAGATCTTGGCATGTGATAAATGTTAAGTAAATGCTAATGAACATTTTAGGTTTCAAATGCTCTAGATATTTGGTATACAAATATTGCTATATAAGGATAAATTACAATAAATAGTTATAAATTCAGCTAATTAATATGAAATGGTAACTTAATAAAAAGTGTATGTACAGATTTAAAGAAATAATGTTACGTGTAGTGAAACTACTTTGGACTTCCAGTCAGATGGGTTGTTTTCATCGCCTGTTCTGGCACTTTTATGTGAACTTGAGCAAATCACTTAACTATTCTAAGTTTCAGTGTTTTCATCTAAAAAATATAGTAACTTTTCTAATAGAACTTAGATGAAGCAATGTGTGAACTGCCCTAACTGTGATGAGCAGGGTAGATATTCAATAAGTGTTCACTCTGCTTCATCATTTCCAAAGATTTGAAAATTATGGCTATGCTATAAATGTTATATTTTGTAGCAAGATAATTCTGTAAAAGTAGTGGGACGTATCTATTGCGACTTTTCATTTCATATCACTTAGAAATCATCTATAATGAGCAGAAAAGCGTCTCTCACATGATAAATATTACATTTATATTTGATAAATAGGAGAAAATTTGCCTGCTTAAAATTTGATCTATTTGTGCATAGTGATGAATATAAGTGAGAATATTTTCCAGTTACTTTGAAATATTGAACTGCCCTGGGACAAGGCATGGATAATGTTTTTGAGGGAAATAAATATTTCAGATTCACATTTCAGCCTTTTTTCTTTATTCTTTTGATCTGGCTTTGGTTTACTTATCATTCTGCTTGAGTGACTTCATACTGTCTTTCTTCCTCTCCTAGTAACAAGAAGTGGTCCTCACCTATTCCAGAATATTTAGGTTTTGTCATTTTACAAGAATAACATATATTTCTTTATTATTTACTGATATAATACTACATCTGCAATGAAATATATTAGTATGTATGTAAACTGCATATATGATGTACAGTTTATAAATGGAAGTTTTAATTGTTTGTTAAATATAGGGACATAAACGAAAATAGCATAATATGTGGGATTTATTTTGAAGTTTAAAGAATTTAAAGATTTTAAAGGAATTTTTCTTCACCATAAACCATGACTGCTTTATCTTTAAGGATAATTTTCTCAATATTTTGTTAGTTTACCATAGAAGTATTACTTGCTTTTGTATTTGCCAAGCTAGAGTTTATTTATGGACCCATATTACAGGCAGAAGTTAGTTTAGCATAGAATTATTATGTAAACTTTGAACTGTTTAAAGCTTTCGTTTTTACTTATATAGCTTTATTTCCTACCTTACCCATAAATTTGATCCTCTGAGCGTTGTTTTTTATATAGCCTCTTACTTCATTGTTACATTCTTTGTATTCTTTTAGCACTTAAAATTTGTCACAAGATTTAATGTGTATGATATTGCATCATTTTATTTTTTTCCTTATATTTTCATCTTTTCCCTTAGTCAGATTATAGTTTCTGCAAGGTAGGAACCATGTCTTACACTTCTTTTATGTTTTCTATAGTATTTGAATGAGCAGATCTTAGAATTTGCTGCCAGCACCCTTATTTCTGCTCCCAGAACAAACTAACTTACTGAGAATAAAGGCTACAAGGTTGGTGCCAGAACTAGTTCTTTTGAATTACAATTTAAATCCAGTTGGCGTCATAGATTTATGGACGTCTTAGCTGACATCCATGTCTTCTTAAGAGGTTTTTGAATTGTTTAAGGAGATTCCTCATTTCTATTTACAACTAACATGCCTCAACCAACAGGAATGGTTTTTAAGACTGGTGTTTGACCCTGGGGGCAAGCTCTCTGGGTAAGCCTACAGTGTTGGCAATAAAAGGTCTTTGTCAGAATAGAGTTCTGCAGCACTTCTTTATGCTGCTATCATGCCTGTTTCAAGCTTTTCCCTTAGTAGCGTGAGAATAATTTCTGATTTAGTGGTTTGGATCATCATAGTTTCATTGAGCTTATGAGAATAATCCATTCTTTGCCTTTTCCATCTTCTACACACTTCCCCAGTTCCTTGGCTTGTGGCCCTGCATGCATTGATTATGTTGAATCTGTAGATCAATTTGGGAAGTATTACCATATATTCAGTATTAAGACCAGTACTAATTTTCATCTTACTGGGCGTTTCTTTCTGACTCTTGAAGTATCAAATGTTTAGCTGTCTATGGGGTTTACCATTTTTAAACTAGAATTTAGCAGAGACTACTAGTTTTGGAAGTCAAGTGAAGAAGAGGCCAAAGCAGTTTATTCATCTGTCATGCTTATGAAAGGTATTATTTTAAATATTTTTGACTCATTCAGTTTAATCAGTTTAAGTAACAACCAGCAGCCATGAATATTGGTGATATTGCCACTTGTGAGTCTTGTTTTCCTGCCCAGCTGGAAAGGGCAAGGGTAAGGGGACTCTTCTAGCTGTTTTTCAGACTTGTTTGAAGTTTCTTGTTTTGTGTTGTTTTTCTTGGAGTTTCCAAGGGAGATGCCAAGCTGGCAGCAAATGAAGTATACTGTAATGTGAAGCCTTATACATACACGTTGAATTGCGGCCATCTTTATCAAATGTACTGGGACAGAAATGTGCAAAAGGAAGATTTTCAAATTAAGGTTCACTCGTACATATACATGTTAGCTTGTAAAGCTCAAAAATACTAAACTGCCATCCATTAGTTCCCTACATTTTATTGCCCTTTTTGGAATAATCATGTACTCCAGAACATCCTTTAATCTGAGTTGGCTTGTGGTTGTTTAACAATGCAGCTTCTTTTTTCTTTATCCTTTATATACTCAGATGAGGAAAATTTACTGCATTTTATAAATAAATCAGAGCTAAAAAGCAAATTTTCTTACCACCTTTTTATCTTCATGGAGGCCTAGCTTTAAGGCATTTGAGTGATGCATTTCTACTTGGCCCCACAGCTAGTTCCACTGGAAAAAAAAAATCTTCAAAGTCCTTTTTTCCTCCTTCTTGCAGGATGCACTATTGGGATCACAGTAAAAAGGAGCACTGTTCCTGTGATAGGAGCAGACCTTTGTCTGTTTCAAAGCTTCAGCATTTTCACTTCTGCTTCATTACTATGTAGAAATTAAAATGGATCTCTCCTTAAAATGATTATCACCTCTTTATTTGAATTGACAGATTTAATTTATATTAAGACAGAGGGGCCAGGTACAGCAGCTTATGCCTGTAATCCCAGCTCTTTAGGAGGCTGAGGTGGGTGGATCGCTTGAGTCCAGGAGTTCGAGACCAGCCTGGGCAACTTGACAAAACCCCATTTCTACAAAAAAGAAAATTAGCCAGGGGTGGTGGCTTGCACCTATATTCCCAGCTACCCAGAGGCTGAGGTGGGAGGATCACCTGAGTCCAGGAGTTCAAGGCTGCAGTGAGTCCTGATTGTGCCACTGCACTCCAGCTTGGGTGACAGAGCAATACCCTGTCTCAAAAAAAAAAAAAAAGGGCAGAAGGTTTCTAAATATTAGTGGAGCTCAATGTATTCATTATGGTTTTACTGGACAAGAACATTAAATTACATTGAATGAGGCCACTTTTGATATTTAGTGTTACTATTAGTTCAGACAGTATGGCGGGACTGGAAACTAGATTTTACATATTTCCCTGTGCTTATAATTGAATATAAAACAATATTTGCTATTTGTAAATCAGGGTAGAAATGATCAATTAAAAACAATGTGCCTTATTGTACAAGGTTTTCACATTTTAAAATGGCCTCTAATTACCTGATGGATAGCTAAAGATTATGACTTTGATTTATGTGGTCATAAATTAGTTATAAAGTAAATGAACTAAGCTTAGTAGGTAAGAATGGCATGTTATAGAGAAAAAGATTTGTCCTATTAAATTAAAAGTGTTTAAATAGTTCATGTGAATTATTGCACAAGTAGTATAAAAAACTGACTTTCAACATAGATAGGACAAAGTTGCTATTTCAGCTATAGGTCATATATTTTTATAAAATGTGTTATCTTTCTTTTGGCTATTTAATGTTCCATAATTAAAAAGCAAATGATATATAAACTTCTAAAGTTTTCAAATCATGTTCAATGTACTTTCTTTTGTATTTATATACAAACTGACCAAAGGTAATCCTTTGATAAATGTTAATCTTAATTATAAAATAGTCTTCCCAAGTGCTTTTAGAAGGGCCTCAAAAATTAAAGAGGAACATAAACTAGTCACTATAATCTCTGAAACGGTCATTGCACTGCCTAACCCCAGTGCCTTGTAAACAGTGCCACCGTTCATCAACCACAGCACCCTTGCCCTATGAGCTCGCTCTCAGAATCCTTTAAATAGAGCATTCCAGGCAGCCCCTTCCAGTCAGTTGGGACCACCACACCTATTTGCCAGAGAACATCTATTTGCCAAGCCAGGTCTAGACCATGGTACCCAATAACAATTTACGTGACTTTATGTTGTTCCCATGTGCTGTTTTAGTATTTAGATATTTTTATATTCAGACAAATTATTCAATAGTTGTAGCAGGGAAATCCTACATACAACTTAAAGCCTCCTGTTCTTGCGCAGAATAATATAGGAAGAGTCAAAATGCACCAGAACAATTTAAAATTCTCTATAGCCATCACAGTGCTCAGCCTTTCATATAGTGGTGCCCCCGAAATCCGCCTTCAGTATGATATCCAGTTATTAATCACCATTGTCTTTGAGCTAATATTCACATTAGGTGGCTAAAAAGCCTCACTAATGTTAGGATTTTAGAACTTAACAGCCAGTTAACATTAAGGCCATTTTGCTTTAACAACATGTAAGAAACATGGTGAACAACAAGATATTCAGGTCCCAGTTCATTAAAGTAGACAAGTTGAAGAATAGCTTTTAAAAACTTCCAGAATCCTGTACCCTATTGCTGCAAAATGCAGTTACTGAGAGCCACATGTGGCATGCCTCATGACTTGGAATGGCTTAACTGCAGAATGCAGTCACTGAGAGCCACATGTGGCATGCATCATGACCTGGAATGGCTTAACTGTCATGCAGGGCATCACACACCTTGGGGCAGTATTAAACTCTGTAGGTCATAAAAATGGTGGCTACATCTGTAAAACAGACACATAAAGGAACAGGGATTTAGTGGAAAAACTGTTTTGTTTATCATGGGATTGCAATGATTATTGTCACCTTCAGGTAGATGGATACATGGGATATGAAGATATACATAGACACGAGGTCGTGTTTAAAATGACAAACATGCACGATATGCTCTTTCAGCCCGTCAACAAAAATGTGCCTATTTGCAGATCCCAAATACAGGGGTGGGGATGGGATATGAGTGCAAGGAGAGAACACACTCACACACACACACACACACCTATCTATATCTATATATATCGATATCTATATTGATGATAACCTCATTATAAAGGGACAAGAGAGTCTTGCTGAAGTAGAAATTAGGTGACACATTTTTTCTTATCAGTCTTTTGACCACTTAAGCTTTGAAAGAGGTTTTCAATTTGGTGGGGGGGAGGGGAGAAAGTTTGGTATTTTGATATGTGATATGTATATGATATGTAAGTTTTTATTGAAAAGCCTAGAAATTTTTGTGTCTTAGAGTGGATTTTAAACTCAGATGAGTAACCTGGAAAAACTCATATTACTTTTTGCCCAAGTCTTAAAAGATTGCATCATCTTGTTTTAGAAATGTCTTTTCTCCCCTTTATGATATTTCTCTAAAATTTGGTTTGAGTGAGTTAAATTACCCACCCCCACCCAGCATCCTTCAGTGTTACAGCTAATAGCAAGAACATATTTTGTACATGTGTAAGCTTTCCCATTTAGGGAAGGTGAGCTAAGTTAATCTTACCTGTGGCATCTGGAAAATCAGAAAAGCAGTGTGGCATAGCAGCCAACAACAGGAACTCTAGAAGCACACTGTCAGGACTGGAATCCTGGCTTGACCTGTTGTTACTCTAGGTGTGTAACCTTGGAAGTATTCTCTAAGCCCTAGTTTCCTGTTCTGTGTAAGTAAGGATGTCATAACACTCTTATACTGGTTTACTGTGAGAATAAATGAGAGAAGACATAAAATTCTGTATTAGTCCATTTTCACACTGCTGATAAAGACATACCGGAGACTGGGCAATTTTCAAAAGAGGTTTAATGGACTTACAGTTCCATGTGACTGGGGAGGCCTCACAAACATGGCGGAAGGCAAGGAGGAGCAAGTCACATCTTACATGGACGGCGGCAGGCAAAAAGAGAGCTTGTGCAGGGGAACTCCTCTTGTTAAAACCATCAGATCTTGTTAGACTTATTCACTGTCATGAGAACAGCATGGGAAAGACCTGCCCCTATGATTCAGTTATCTCCCACTGGGTCCCTCCCACAACATGTGGGAATTATGGGAGCTACAAGATTAGATGTGGGTGGGGACGCAGAGCCAAACCATATAAAATTCCATTGCACAATGCCCAGCACCTAGTTAGAACTCAAAGTTAGCTATTATTAAATGGCATGCATTTATAAACTGAAGGCTTTAATTTTTTGTTCTATCAACATGCAAAGATTCCTTTTGTTTTGTTGGACCCTTTGAGCTATATAGTTTCTGCCTAAGGTATGAAGAAATGAAGTGGTCTTTTAGGCAATCTGCTAGAAGGCAGTAAAATAATTTTAGGCCATCATGTTTCTCTGTTGCATTGACTTCACTGCAGATTAACTTCTGGTAGACATATATCTTTCTATTTGTACATTTTTTTTTAATGAGATATAATTCACATACCATAAAATTCACTCCTTTGAAGTGTGTAGTTTGGTGGATCTTAGTATATTCACAAGGATGTGCAACCATCACCACTATCTAATTCCAGAACATTTTCATATTTTCCTCATTTCATATCCCTTAGCAATCACTCCCTGTTTCCCCAGCCTCTCAGACCCTAGCAACTACTAAGGTACTTTCTGTCTCCATGGATTTACCTATTCTGGAAATTTCATATAAATGGAATTATACAATATGTAACTTTTTGTGACTGACTTCTTTCACTTAGCTGGATGTTTTTAAGGTTCATCCATGTTGTAGCAGGTATCAGAACTTCATTCCTTTTAAGAATGACTAATACCCCATTGGATAGCTATTCTGCATTTTGTTTATTCATTCATCACTTGATGGAGACACATGGTTTTACTCAGTTTTGTTTTTAGGGAAATCTTTGAAAGCAGTTTTGCCTTCATCAGAATACACAATACATGTTTATACCCTTTTTCTCTTGAGACAAATTAGTTTATTGTCAAATTTCTAAAGGGAAGTTTTGTAGGATTTGGATCAAAAAAATTAAAATCTGGACTTTATTTTAGAGGGGGTTAAATATTGCTCTTTCATTCAGGCCTATCTCTTTTATATTTTAACTCTGAAGCTTCTCTGAACCTTTCTAGGGAAAAAGAGGAGCAGCTAACTCGTGTGACTGAAGTTCAGAGGTTGCAGGCCCAGCAGGCAGATGCCACTCTGGAAGAGTTTAAGCGGCAGGTGGAACTGAACTCAGAGAAAGTCTATGCTGAAATGAAAGAGCAGGTAAGGAGGCTGCCACACCGTCCCTTTTGAAAGTCACTCTCTCAGTAGGAAGGTACATTGTCATCTTAAATATGACAGAAACATTTCACTTTTTAAAAGAGCTGTATCAAAATTAGCCATACAATCGGGTCAGAGATTCAGAATGAGAAAGAGATGTTACCACTTGATTCATCCTTCAAGCAATGCCAGAATGATCATTTAAAAGTCCCCTGTATAAATGTAGTAATGGCAAGCATGTACTTTTCTTTGGAAGGATAGGTAAGCCTAAGAGAAAAATCCCATGACTGATCAGTTTCTTTAGAGCAGGGGTTCCAGTTAACCATGTCTGTGTTTCTTCATGTTCTATACATAGTGTCTTATTGATCAGCTACAGCAAATTATTTTCAACTGGCAGTTGTGAAGAACAAAGGCTGTCTCCAATTCTTATATAAGATTGGTAGTTTTTTTTTTTTTTTTTTTAGTTTTTAAAGAAAATACAAAATTTATAAAAGAATAAAGGGTAAAAATTATTACAAACACCTGGGTACCCATCACAAAGATGCAATGATTGTTAACGTGGTTTATATAAACTAAAAAATTCAGGTGAAGTTTTAGTTTACTTTGTTTTCATGTCTAAACACATTATTCTTTCTTCCCTGGAGAAATCCAGTATAATTAATTGAGTGTATACAGTCAGCCCTCTGTATCCATGTGTTTTTGTATCCGTGGGTTCTGCCTCCACAGATTCAACCAACCATGGATCGAAAATATTTGGAAAAATTTGACAATGCTCCAAAAAGTAAAACTTGAATTTGCCATGTGCAGAGGACTATGTTGAATCCATGTAATAGAAGTGACATGTAGATGTTGTATTAGGTATTAGAAGTAATCTAGCAATGATAACATACACGGGAGGATGTGCACAGGTTTTTGGAAGTACTAGACCATTTTGTATGAGAAACTTGACTATCTGTGGATTTTGGTATCTGGAGGGGTTCTGGAACCAATCACCCATGGATACTGGAGACGGCTGCATTATTTCAGTTTATTTTATATGCATACATAATGCCCATAGATAATATGTATGTATATATTATGTATGCATTAATATGTTATAGGGATAAATTTTTTTTTAATTAGATAAATATGAACAGATTTTAAGTACTATTTCTGTTCGCCCTTTTATATCTAATATTATGTATCTGTGTGCTAACCATGCTGTTTTAGTGCAATCTTTTTAACACTAGATTTATTTTATCATATGAATATAGTATATTTTATTTATCAGCTCCCCTACTCAAGCATATTTAGTTTATTTTCAGTTTTTCCTGATTATAAAGAATGTTTCAGTACTCGCTTATGATTTTACACTATAGTTATCTTCCTTAGGAGCCCCAAGCACACACTGGGTGGGAGAAATGTCCCTAAGGAAGGTTTCATGTTTGAATCTGACTGAGGACTGAGCTGTGTGTTATGGGATCCCTAGGGTGTCACTTTTTTGGCCAGAAACCTCTGTGGCTAGTGGCACCTTTGCCTGAGTTTTGCTCAGGCCCACTGGGCTCATTCCACCCACTCGGCCTGACACGCTGCTCTTGGCTCATGCTACTGCCTGGATCTGACACCTGCCAAGGGTGAGTCAGGCATGGAGCAGCGAGGGGTATGTGAGCAAGCATGGGGTCTGGCCACAGTGCAGTCAGGTATGCCACCTGCCGCAGTGGGTGGGCAGCTCCAGGTGTCAGCGTGGATGTCAGCTCTCTGCAAGGCTGTGGCTGGACCAGGTATACTGCAAGCAGCTTCCACAGCTGTCATTGGGGAACGTGGTGGCACCTGGAAGCTTGCAGATGCCAGGAACCACAGGAACCCAAGGAGGAGCCAGGAACCACAGGAACCCAAAGAGGAAGTCATAGCCCTGGCTCGGGAGCGCCCAGGTCTGGGGCTGTAGCTCTTCTCTCCTTCTCTTTGCCTGCAACGAGGCGAGCAAGGAGCATGTTTCAGCCCTGTTTTTGTTGCAGCTCTTTTAGCCCTGCCATTCGACAGGTCCTGAGTTCTTGTCCTGTGACTAGGAAAAATGAGGTATGCAGACAAGTGGAGGGTAAGCAAGACAAAGAGGAGCTTTACTGAGCAATAGAACAGCTCAGAGACTCATAGTGGGTAGCTCCTTTCTGCAGCCAGGGTGTCCCAATGAGTGTTCAGCTCCTAACAGAGAGGAGACATTGGAGTGGTAAACCTGTCTCTGCAGACAGGTAGTCCCATCATGTCTGCAGCTCTCAGCAGAGAGGAAGCCCTACAGTGGGTTACTCTTCTCTGTAGGCAGGTCCTCCTCTCATCTCCCCAGCTCTAAGTAGAGAGGAGACCGTGGAATGGGTTGCTCCTATCTGCAGCTGGTGGTCCCGATGTCTCTGCAGCTCTCAGCAGAGAGTAGGCCCTGGGATGAGTTGCTCCTCTCTGCAGCTGGTTGTCCTGACATCTGCAGCTCTTAGGAGAGAGGAGGCCCTGGAGTTGGTAGCTCCCCTCTGCAGCTGGTTGTCCCCACATCTGCTCTTCTCTGGCTGAGCCTGGGGCTTTTATGGGCCCCAGAGGGGAGGAAGTGCACACCAATTGGTCCATGGGTGGCCATGGGCAGGCCCAGAAAAGGCACCACGAGTTCCCACTCCAGTCTGTGGGACTTGCAGCCAGGCCTCCAGCCTTCAGGCCCTCCCTGGCCTGAAGGTGAGGCCTCACTAGGGACCCATCCCCTTATGAGCAGGAGCCTGTCTGCCCCCTGCTGCTGTTCATGGTGCCCAGGCTGTAGGTGTCAAGGGTTGCTTGCAGGCCAGCATTTAGCTGCCATCAGCACCCCCTTGGCTTCCCTCCTATGCTCATTGGCAGCCAAAGTCCAGAGGTGGCTGAGGCAGCAGGGGGTGGCATGTCAGCACTGCCCTGAGTATGTGCCCACCTGGCTGGCTGCAACAGCACCCAGGCTCAGCCCTAACTTTGCTCCAACATTGGAGTGGGCACAGACAGCAAGGAGAAGCCAGACAGTGGGAGCAAGCACTTCTGAGCCAGCTAGGGCAGTGGGGACCTTCCCCAGCCCCCAGAAGTACAGAAATGCCTGGATCCACAGCCATGGTATGGTAGGCTGAAACTGCACCATTCTTGTTACATATAATGTAATGCATGTAATATACATGTATGTAATATGCATGCAGTAAAAAAAATGTGATTCCATTTTATACACAACCAAGGAGTTTTTTGCTTACAAAAACAGTAAGAAAACATATTCTTATATATAAGAGCTCACATAATATATACCACATTTTTCTGGAAAAAATTTGTATGAATACATGAACCAATCCGGAAATGAAGCATAAGACTTCCCACACATAAGGAAACCATCATATGAAAGGATGAGTAGAGAACCCTGGAACCCCAAAGAAGTAGAAACAAATTTAAATAATTGTTACAAATCTACTTAAGAATAGAATTCTAATATGAATTGATTTTTTGAAAAGGAAGGTATATAAAACAGAAAATACAAATGTATTAACAACTTGAATTTATATCCCTAGATTACATTAACAAGGATCAAAAGTAGATGAATAGCGAGAGTTGGAGAAGCAAAGTATACTAAAACTCTTTGTCATAAATATGTGAGACTCATAAAATTCTTAAAATTAGGGAAATGTAGGTAAAAATAATTTTGTAATGTTTAAATATGAGCATTAATAAAATTAACAAGTTGTACATTCTCATAAAAATCTTGAAAAGATAAAAACCAAAGCTTGAGAGGAGAGGCTGCCAAAGGAACAGAAGCAGAAATACAACAAAATGTCCAAAATAAGATAGAGTATATAATTGTAATAATAAACATTAATAGGTTAAATTTTTCTAGTAAAATGGTATTGATTAGAAGACTTAAATCCATAAATATACTATTTGTAAAAGTTATAACTAAAATAAAGTTAACACAAAAATTAGAATAAATGGATGATGAAAATATATCACTTATATTCAGAAAAAAAGGAAAGTAGGATTGTAACACTATCATACAAATTAGATCAATACAAGTCAATAAACTGGACAAAGGGATATATTTTTGCATGCTAAAGGCAAGACTACTCAGTCAAAATACGAAAAGATGTTAGGAACACATGAAGAAATGGACATAGATAGTCATGGGATGTTTTCATATATTCTTCTCCATCTCTGACAGGTCAGTGGGTAAAACCCAAATGGGGTGTAACTAACAAATTATATGACAGCTATATTTTGACTTTTTCTTTTTTAGCATTTTATTTTTTTACTTTTACTTTTGTAGACATGTTTCCATTTTATTCCAATAAGTACAGTAGTCCCACCTTATCCAAAGTTTCACTTTCCATGGTTTCAGTTACCTTCCATCAACTACAGTCCAAAAATATTAAATGGAAAATTCCAGAAATAAATAATTCGTAAGGTTTACATTGTGCACTGTTCTTAGTAACATGATGAAATCTCATGCCATCCTGCTCTGTCCTACCCAAGGCATGACTCATCCTTTTATCCAGCATATCCATGCTGTATACCCTACCTGCCCTATACAATGCAGCTATATAGCAAAAACCATAGTGCATATAGGGTTTGTTACCATCCAAAGTTCAGACATCCACTGAGGGTCTTAGAACATATAAGGAGGGACTACTGTACCTAGGAGTGGAATAGCTGATCAAGTTTTTAACTTTTTTATTTTTATGTATTTTTAAATTTTTTATTTTTTTATTTCAATTTTTGGGGCAGAGGTGGTGCTTGGTTACATGAATAATTTCTTTACATGAAATTACAAATTACATGAATAATTTATTTAGTGGTGATTACTGAGATTTTGGTGCACCCATCACTCTAGCAGTGTACACTGTATTCAATGTATAGTCTTTTAACCCTCACCTCCCCCACCCAAAGTCTTCCCCCTGAGTCCCCAAAGTCTATTGTATTATTCTTATGCGTTTGTGTCCTCATACCTTAGCTCCCACTTATGAGTAAGAACATCTGATGTTTGGTTTTCCATTCATTTAGAATAATGGTCTCCAATAACATCCAGGTTAATGCGAATGCCATTATTTTGTTCCTTCTTATGACCAAGTAGTATTCCATGGTGTGTGTGTGTGTGTGCGTGTGTGTGTGTGTGTGTGTATATAAATATGTATGTATATATATCACAATTTCTTTATCCACTCGTTGATTTATGGGCATTTGAGCTGGTTCCATATTTTTGCAATTACAAATTGTGCTGCTATAAACATGCGTGTGCAAGTATCTTTTTCATATAATGACTTCTTTTCCTCTGGGTAGACACCTAGAAGTGGGATTGCTGAATCAAACAGTAGACCTACTTTTAGTTCTTTAAGCAATCTCTACAGTGTTTTCCATAGTCATTGTACTACTTTACATTCCCACCAGTATTTGATATAATTTCGATTTTCTTAAATTTACTGAGACTCGTTTTGTGGCCTATTATGGTCTATCTTGGGGAATGTTCCATGCCCTTCTGAATAGAATGTGTGTTCTACAGTTGTTGGGTAGAATGTTCTGTAAATATCTGTTAAGTCCATTTGTTGTAGGGTATAGTTTAAGTTCATTGTTCTTGTTGACTTTCTGTCTTGATGACCTGTGTAGTGCTGTCAGTGGAATATTAAACTCCCCCACTATTATTGTGTTGCCACCTGTCTCATTTCTTAGGTCTAGTAGTAATTGTTTTATACATTTGGAAGCTCCAGTGTTAGGTGCATTCATATTTAGAATTGTGATATTTTCCTGTTGGACTAGTCCTTCTACCATTATATAATGTCCCTGTTTGTCTTCTTTAACTGCGGTTGCTTTAAAGTTTGTTTTGTCTGATATAAGAATAGCTACTCCTGCTCGCTTTTGGTGTTTATTTACGTGGAATATCTTTTTCTACCCCTTTACTGTAAGTTTATGTGAGTCCTTATGTGTTAGGTGAGTCTACTGACGACAGCAGAAATTTGGTTGGTGAATTCTTATCGATTCTGCCATTCTGTATCTTTTAGTTGGAACATTTAGTCCATTTACATTCAATGTTAGTATTGAGATATGAGGTATTATTCTATTCATTGTGCTATTTGTTGCCTGAATACCTACTTTTTTTTTCATTATGTTATTGTTATATAGGTCCTGTGAGATTTATGCTTTGGTGTATTTAGAGGATTTGTTTGAAGATTTACAGCTCCTTTTAGCAGTTCATGTAGTGGTGGCTTTGTAGTGGCGAATTCTGTCCGCATTTGTTTTCTGGAAAAGACTGTATCTTTCCTTCATTTATAAGGCTTAGTTTCGCTGGATACAAAATTCTTGGCTAATAATTGTTTTGTTTAAGGAAACTAAAAATATGATCCTACTCCTTTCTAGCTTTTAGGGTTTCTGCCAAGAAGTCTGCTGTTAATTTGATAGGTTTACCTTTCTAGGCTACCTGATGCTTTTGGCTCACAGCCCTTAAGATTCTTTCCTTTGTCTTGACTTTAGATAACCTGGTGACTATGTGCCTAGGCGATGATCTTTTTGTGATGAATTTCCCACGTGTTCTTTGTGCTTCTTGTATTTGCATGTCTAGGTCTCTAGCAAGGCTGGGGAAGTTTTCCTCAATTATTTCCTCAAATATGTTTTCCAAACTTCTAGATTACTCATCTTCCTCAGAAACACCAATTATTCTTAGGTTTGGATGTTTAACTTAGTCCCAAACTTCTAGGAGGCTTTGTTCATTTTTAAAAAATCTTTTTTCTTCATCTTAGATGGATTGGGTTAATTTGAAAGCCTTGTCTTCGAGCTCCGAGGTTCTTTTTTCTGCTTGTTCAATTCTATCACTGAGGTTTTCCAGTGCATTTTGCATTTCTCTGAGTGTGTCCTTGATTTCCAGACATTATGATTGTTTTTTATATATGCTGTCTATTTCACTGAAGATCTCTTCTTTTGTATTCTGTATCATGTTTTTGATTTCTTTATGTTGGACCTCACCTTTCTCTGATGCCTCCTTGATTCGCTTAATAATTGACCTTCTGAATTCTTTTTCTGGCAATTCAGATATTTCCTCTTGGCTTGGATCCATTGCTCGTGAACCTTGTTTTGTCATATTTTTTTTCTGGTTCCTTCTTATTTGGGTAGACTATGTCAGAGGGAAGATCTGGGGTTTGCTGCTGTTCAGATTCTTTTGGCCCATGGGGTGCTCCTTTGATGTGGTGTTCTCCCCCTTGCCCTAGGAATGAGGCTTCCTAAGAGCAGAGCTGTAGTGATTGTTTTGCTTTTCTGGGTCTAGCCACCCAGTGGAGCTACCAGGCTGTGGGCTGGTACTGGGGAGTGTCTGCAAAGAGTCCTGTGATGTGATCTGTCTTTATGTCTTGTAGCCGTGGATACCAGGACCTGCTCTGGTGGAAATAGCAGGGGAGTGAAGTGGACTCTGTGAGGGTTCTTGGTTGTGTTTTTGTTTAGTGCGCTGGTTTTGTGTTGTTTGGCCTCCAGCCAGGAAGTGGCACTTCAAGAGTGCATCAGCTATGGTCCTATAGGGAGGATGCAAACTTGCCCTCGGGACACCGGCTTAAGTATTCAGTTTTCTCAGGCAGTGGGCAGGGCCATAGAGCTCACAAAAGATTACGATTTTTGTCTTCTGATACCAGGGTAGGCAGAGAAAGACCACCAGGTGGGGGCAGCAATAGGCATGTCTGAGCTCAGCGTCTCCTTGTGTGGGGCTGGCTGTTACTGCTGTAGGGGATGGGAGTGTGGTTCCCAGTCGAGTGGAGTTATATTTCCAGGGGGATTATGGCTGCCTCTCCTGAGCCATACAGGTCACCAGGGAAGTCGGGGAAAGCCAGCAGTCACAGGCCTCGCCCTGCTGCCACACAGCCCTCAGTCCTAAAGGCCTGTCTAACTCCCACTGTGCCCTTCCAACAGCACCAAGTCTATTTCCAGGCAGCTGGCAATCAATCAGGGCTGAGAACTTGCCCCAGACCACGAGCCTCCCATTGAGAAAGCAAGCAGACTCAGTTTTTTTGTTGTCTCAGGGAGCCTGCAGCAGTGATCCAGTTTTTTCAAAGGCTCTGTGGATTCTCTCAGCTTTCCTGCTATGTTCCTGCAGTAGTTCTTGGAGCCAAAGTTCACAATGTGAATCTCCATACACTGCTCTGGCCATCGGAGAGGAGCTGCAAGCTAGTGCTGCCTCCTGTCTGCCATCTTAATCTGTATTTCAACTTTCTACCATTTGACATGACATATTAAATCTCCGTTCTCATAAAACAGTTAAGACTTAGTAGACTGTAAGGGAACCCTCAGTATATTTATAAAACTTAACATGTCTGAGAACACATATTTCTTACCACAATGCAATAAAACTGGAAATTACATTTCAGTTAAGATTGCTACATTGGACTTCACCAAAACTAAAAACTTTTGCTCTTTGAAAGACATCATAAAAAAAAAAAAAAACAAGGCAAACCAGAAAATGGAAGACAAGGCTTACAATACATGTATTTCAAAGAACTTGCATCTAAAATATAAAAGAAATCTTACAACTCAAAAGGACAATCCAATTAAAACTTGGCAAAAGATTTGAACAGACACTTCACAGAAGATATACAAATGACTAATAACCACATGAAAAGATGCTCAATATCATCATTCATCAAGGAAATGCAAATTAAAAACCAAAATGAGATGCCACTACACGTTTATGACTAAGATGATATGTTAGTTATGACTAAGATGATAAAGACTGGTTGACAATACCAAATGCTGACAAAGTTGTGGTGCAATTGAAGCTCTTATACACTGCTGATGGGTACATAAAATAGTATAGCCACGTTAGAAAACTGCCAATTTTCTTAAAATGCTAAATACACAATGACCATATGTCAGTCATTCCCTTCCTATGTATTTACCAAAGAGAAATAAAGACATGTCTAGACAAAGACTATTGCACAAATACTGACAGCAGATTTGTTCATAAAAGCTCAAAAGAGCAGCCAAAATATTCCTCAAAAGGTGAAAGGATAAATGAAAAGTGGTATGTACAATTAAATATTACTCAGCAGTGAAAAGGAATGAATTATTGATACAACAGCATGGATGGATCTCAAAATCATGCTGAATGAAAGAATATGCAAGCAGAAGAGTATATACTGAGTGTTTTGTAATCTCTGAGTCCTGTTAGAATTCCCAGTTCTTTTCAGTGAGAAAGTCTCGTCTCGTCTTCTGTGGGTGGATTCCAGTTTCAGTTGTTTCAAAGTCTTTGCTGTGCTCCTTTGGATCTGTTTGTACTTGTGCCACTCATGGGTAAGTCTGAGACTTGGGTGATGATTTAAATCACCCCACCCAATGACTGCAGGCACTCGTGGAACATTCTCCAGGATAGCCATATGCTTGGATACAAGACAAGTCTCAAATTTAAAAGGATGGAAATACGAAGTATGTTCTTTGACCTCAACGATAATAAATTAGAAGTAAACAACAAGAGAAAATCTGGGAAATCCTCACGTATTTGGAAAGTAAATAACCCACTTTTAAATAACTAATGGGTCAAAGAAGGTATTACAAGGGAAATTAGAAAATATTTTAAACTGAATGGAAACAAAAATATGGCATATCAAGATTTTTGGAATGCAGCTAAAGCAGTGCTTAGAGAAAGATTTATAGCTTTAAACACCTATATCCAAAAATAAAGTTCTCAAATCAGTAACCTAAACTTCACCTGATGAAACTAGAAAAAGAAAAGCAAAGCAAACTTCTAAGCAAGTGGAAGAAGGGAAAAAAAAGATTAGAGCAGAAAGCTAAGATTTAAATACATAAAAATATGGAAAATTAATGAAGCCAAGTACCGGTTCCTTGAAAAGATCAACAAAATTGACAAACTTTAGCGTGACTGACAAACCATAAAAATGAGGAGCTAGAAATTGCCAAAGTTAGGAGTCAAAGGATAGGATACTACTATTGATTTTATAGAAAATGAAAGGATTATAAAATGATATTACTAAAATCTTTGTATACCAACAATTTGTACAACATAGATAAATGGACAAATTTCTAGAGAGATACAAATGATCAAAACTGTCCCAAGAATAGAAAATCTGAAGGGAAATATAAGAAGAAATTTAATTGCCAATTAAAAATATTCTCACAAAGAAAAGTCTAAGACAAATGGCTTCACTGGTGAATTACATCAACTATTTAAAGAAGAAATAATTTTAATTCTTTGAAAACTCTTTCAGAATATTGAGGAAGAAGGAATACTTCTCAGTTAATTCTGTGAGGCCAGTATTACTCCGATATCAAAGCCAGACAAATATTTCGCTAGTAAACTATAGATTGATACCTGTCATGAACATAGTCACAAAAGCCCTTCATGAGATTTTGGTAAACGGAATCTAGCAACATATACAGACAATTATACACCACGACCAAGCGGGATTTATCGCAGGAATCCAAGATTGTTTTAACATTAGGAAATCAGTTAATGTTACATATCATATTAATAGAATAAAGGAAAAAAATCACATGATTGTCTTGATACAGGCTGAAAAAGCATTTAAAAAATTCAAGCACCATTTATGATTTAAAAAACTCTTGGCAAATTAGGACTAGAAGCAAATTTACTCAACCTAATAAAGGACATCTATGAAAACTCCACAGCTAATAAAATTAATGTTCAAAGATTTAATTCTTTTCCTCCTAAGAACAAGGCAAAGATGTCTGCTTTTGCCACTTTTATTCAACATTGTATTGGAAGTTGTAGCCAGTGCACCAAGGCAAAAGAATAATAATAATAATGATGATAATAATGATAGTAATGTATCCAGAATGGAAAGAAGTACAAATGTATCAGATATTATGATCCTGTATAGTGAAAATCCCACAAAATCTATTAAAGATATACTAGAACTAATACATGATTTAAACCAGCTTACAGGATAAAATATTTAAAAATCACACTTTTATATACTAGCAGTGAAATATTTGAAAATGAAATTAAGACAGCCATTTAATTCATAATAACATCGAGAAGAGTAAAATATTTACAAGTAAACAAATAAAATGAATGGAAGACTTAAGCATTAAAAACAAAATATTCTTGAGAGAAATGTTAAAAAGATCTAAGTAAGTGGAGAGCTATTCTTTGTTTATGGATTAGAAAGCTCATTGTCAAGATGGTAATTCTCCCATAAATGACCCATAAATTCAATGCAATTTCTTTCAAAATTCCAATGTAATTTTTGGTAGAAATTGACAATAAGAAATCTTTATTTTCACTAGTAAAGTTGAAAAAAATTAAAACAGCAATAAGCTATTTTCCACCTAACACATAGATAGAAATTCATGAAGGCCTAAGGAAACAGGTAGTGACATGCATTTCTACTGGGCATGTAAAGTTGTGTAACCTTTTTGAAGGATCATTTTAACACTATGTCTCCATTTACGTGTTGATTCTACTTCTAAGACTATTTTTTTAAAAATACAGTGTGCGAGATATCTACTGACGGGTGGTTATTGTGATGTTATTTATTAATGAGGAAAAGTTAGAAAATACATGTCAAAAAATTGGAGAGAATGGAGAAATGATTAATTTTTTTAAGTTAAAAAAAGAATCTCCTATTTCTGTGGGAGAATTGAAAGCCCCGGAGATAATATAATCTCAGAAACCTTAAGGACCCTAGCCAGACAAAATGAGGCTGTTACCAGATAAGGATAGCCAGGGATGAAAGATCCTATTTGTGGAATTGGTTCCAGAACTACCCTTTTAATTGGTCCACTCCTCATATCATCTCTGACTGTTTTGTTGAATGCCTGGCTCATAGTCTGTATTCGATCTTACTTCTTCAATTTTGCCAGACCTACTTGAGTCTCCTTCTTCTTTACCTAAGAGTTCATGTGTTCCTGTTGTCTTAGTATTACATTGCTGTGGACTGGTTAAATGATCCAATGAAGAGCCCAATTTGGCGCATGCCTCTAGAATCCCCCCACATTCCCCCCACATACCTGATTCCTATGTCCCATCTTTCTGAGCAGCCCTCACCAGGCCTGATTTGTCTGTCTAGTGTGCTAGATTCAGACTCCTCGAAAACTAATAGTAACAGCAACCCATGAACAGGAAATTATTTTGGTTGTCTTCTGTTGAAGAAATGTTCTTCAGTGGTTTCAATTATACATAGTTTTGCCAAGTGCAGTTGGGTTTCTGAAATAAAGAAAGCACCTTTGGTGTGAATGTAGTAATAAGGGACCCCATTTAGAACATAATCCTTATAGCTAGGCTGGTTCGCAAATCAAGTAATTCTTACATGGCAAATTTGAACAAATATTAAAATATTAAAATATATATGTCAAACATGGTAAATTGTGTCTTTGATTCCAGATTGTCAGTTGATTAAAAAAGTGAATCTGATATAACTCAAATTCTAAAAGAAATCAATCAGCAGATTCATTATTTGGAGAATCATAATGTGTTTAGATTTTTCCATAGTCTATATTTTTAAGTCTTCCTTTTCTGTTCTTGTTTTGAACTGCTTTTCTCTTCTTACAGAAATATTTTGTGTAAAAGCCAGCAGAGCTGTAGGGCATCTTTTTCCATTTGGAAACTGCTGCAGATTGCAGACAGTGGGATTTTGAATTAAAAAATAAAAACTTTGAGTTTGTTTTAGAAAGAGAATTGCTGTTTCAAAAATGAGGCCCATGAGACAAAATGTAACAGACTTAAACTTTTTAAAAAATTGCTGCACACTCTTTCTTTCACTTTGAAGAACATTTATCTCATTTAATATTGCTTAAATAATCTAATTGATACTGAAATGGTGAAATTTATTATAAGTTTAGCTCTCAGCAACTAATTGTGTAAAATGTACATATTTTAATTGTGAAAATGCATTATCGTTAGAATTATTTCTATGTATATAATCATATTTTTCAAAGAAATAGTGTTCTATATTTACCTATTCTCTGTGAAACACATAAATGACTGAAAAAGACAGCTATGTTCTCTGAAGTATTGGCAGCAATTCTATTAAAGTAAATCTTTTAAATCTTGTATACCAACAATATGAATGTCAGCTAACTAGTTCCTCCTGGGGCTTCCACTAGCCACTTGACTTTCCTAATTTATTTTTCTCCTCTTGAAAATACATCCTTATTAAATGCGATTTGCTGCTAAATATCTGGCTTTAAATTCTACTCCTTTTCTTTTTAACAGTCATTAGATATATGATGCTAACTTTATACCTGGAAAACCCACTGGTTTGTCATGAAAACAAAGTTCTGAAAAGCGCTGCTGTTGATGAGTGAGGTTTATCCTGGCTTCTAGCACAACTGAAATTGGCTAGTCAGTTCCTTGCATTCTTAGAGATTTTTAAGTTTCGGTGCATCATCGTATTATTGCTACTGAATTAATGAAAAGAATTCTCAACTTACAAGGAAGCAAGAATGCTATCTGGATATGTTTGTGTCATTATATGTCATTGGATAAGAAATAGACTTAGAGAACAAAACCAATCATCATACAAACCATTCATTATGACTTGGACCTTTGTCTTATTGTCCTTTTAGGCTTGTATTAGCTCATGTAATTTTAAATAAGCCTTTTAAGACTACTTTTATGATAATAAGAGACCCAATATAAATAGAAGCATTTTCTCTCGGTTAATTATTGATGATAATGGAGAAATGTCTCTATTAAATATTGTCTTTAAATAAGATTAGGTAGCAGAGATAAAATTTTAGAATACCTTTAAATGTTTAAATAGATGCTATTATGATAATTAATGAATTCTACATGACAGCTTCCAAAGAATGTGTATAAGTATTTGGCTTTGAAAAACAAAAAATAAAACACTTAAAAGAAAACTTGTATCTTTAAGTGCTTAATTGGATAGTAAGTGAAGCTTTTTCCTACTAATATTCGTCAGTGACTAATCTCTTTTGCAGAAAGAAAATAAGCAAAATAATCATCTATTGAGAATGTTAGTCTAGAAAACATGTCATTATGTCTTCACTTGGCTGATTTGTGAAAATAGTAACATTGTTATTTTTTAATACAGGGACTGTTTTATTGACTTACTGGCCAGTCAAAGGATTCAACAGACTGGATTTTTTCTTTCATTTATTCATAAAAAATTTATGAATACCTGCTCTCTACTAGCCACTGTTGTAGATTCTGGGAATACACAGATTATTTATAGGCATGTTTGTGGCTTGTGTGATAGACCAATGCATAAAGGTGTATGATTATAATAGATGGTGTAACTAGTGGAGTTCACAGGTCATTAAGAGAGCACAGAGGAGAGTCATCTAAGGTAGCCCAATGAGTTATGCACTTATCTGCATTGTGACATCTTTGTGTGACTACGAGTTTCTTAAAATGTTTACTTGTTAAAATGTTATTGGTAATGAACTTAGGTCACTAAATATAAATAAATATGCAAATAAATTTTGTATACAAATATACAAATACATTTTATTCCAACCTACCAGCACAAATACAAAATAAAACTTGAAGAAGATGCCATTTATAATAATATGAAAAAGCATCACTTACCCGAGAATAAATCTAACAAAAGATGCACAAGGTCTCTGTTCTGAAACTGGAAAGTGTTGTTGAGAGAAACTAAAGAAGACCTGAATAAGTTGAGGGATATATCATGTGTATGGATTTGAAGTCTCCATGTTATAAAAATGGCAGTTCTCAAATGTATGGAATCACCATAATTATAAAAATCAAAATCTTAAAAATAAAAAAAATTTTTTAAAATCAAAATCTTAACAGGGCCATTTTAGGGGAACAGAGGGGGACTCTCAAGCTGATTTCAAGATGTATATGAAATGCAAAGTGAAGGCAGTCTTGAAGAAGAATGCAATTGGGGAACTTATATTATCAGATATTGAGGATACTGTTAAACCATGGTAACTAATACAGTGTGGTATTGGCACAAGATGACCAGTGGAACAGAAGAAAGACCAAAAACACCCACACCTATATGATCAGTCTGATTCATGTCAAAAGGAGCTAGAGCAGTGCAATGGGGAAAAAAAATGACCAATAAATGGTGCAGTATCAAGTAGATAATCATATGGGGGAAAAAGAATCTTGCCCCTTATTTTACCCCATTTATGAAATTAACTCCAGAAGGATTGTAAATATACAAATGAAGGGTAAAACAATTAAATTTTCAAAAGAAGGTGTAGGAACATTTTTGATAGTTGGGAAAAGGTAAAGATTTTCTAAATAGGAAACAAAAAGGCATAAAAAACAAAATATTTTAAAATTTGGTTTCATTTAAATTAAGAACTTCTATTCATCAAAAGAGACCAGTACAAAGGTGAAAAGGCACTCCAGGTTAGGGAAGATAATTGAAATTCATATGTTGAACAAAAGACTCATACCCAGAATAGATAAAGAACTACGAATCAATAAGGGCTGACTTCAAATGGACAAATGGGTAAAATACTTGAACAGATATTTCACAAAAATTGATTTCATAGTGGCCAATTAACATATAAAAAGGGGCTTAGGGCCGGGCGTGGTGGCTCATGCCTGTAATCCCAACACTTTGCGAGGCCGAGGCAGGCGGATCACCTGAGGTCAGGAGTTCGAGACCAGCCTGGCCAACATGGTGAAACCCCATCTCTACTAAAAATACAAAAATTAGCCGGGCATGATGGCAGGCGCCTGTAATCCCAGCTACTCAGGAGGGCTGAGGCAGGAGAATCACTTGAACCCGGGAGGCAGAGGTTGCAGTGAGCCGAGATCACACCATTACACTCCAGCCTGGTGGACAAGAGCAAGACTTCATCTCAAAAGAAATAAGTAAATAAAAAGGGGCTTAGTTTCTTTAGTCATCAGGGGAATGCAAAAATAAAACCACAGTGCTATACTATTACACATCCAATGGAATGCCTTAAATGAAACAGAAAATAAAAAGTGTTTACAAGAATGGTGGAACAATGAAACTGACGTACATAATATGAATATAAATGGGTACAACCATTTTGGAAAACTATTTGACAATATCTAAGAAAACTAAATATATGCGTGCCTTATTCTCAGCTATTCTGCACCTACATATATGCCCTACTGAAATATGTATGTACTTGACAAAAAGACATGTACTAGAATATTAATAGCAGCATGATTTATAATAGTAAAAAAACTGGAAAATACCCAAATCCATCAGAAGTAACATGGATAAGTAAACTGTGGTCTAGTCACACAACGGAATACTATACAGCAATGTGAATGAAGAGTCTACGAATCTACCTAATAACATGTTTGAATTTCACAGATGTAAAGTTGAACGAAACCAGCCACAAAGATCACAAACAGTTTTTATTATATGAATCCATTTATGTTAGAACAGAACCAAACAAAATTAGTGAATGCAAGTTATTCTTGGATGGAGAGGTAATGACTTCTGAGATACAGTTTATTGACCTGAGTGCTAGTTACATGGAGGTATTCAGTTTGAGAAAATCATCCATGTTCCTTTTTCTTTAGCTTTATTATATTTCAATAAAATGTTTTTTAGAATGTTAATACTTGTCCAAAAGTAATTTATTACTTTAATATGTTAGAAAGTGTTTTGGCCAGGCATGGTGACTCATACCTATAATCCCAGAACTTTTTTTTTTTTTTTTTTGAGACGGAGTTTCGCTCTGTCACCCAGGCTGGAGTGCAGTGGTGCGATCTCGGCTCACTGCAAGCTCCGCCTCCCAGGTTCACGCCATTCTCCTGCCTCAGCCTCTCCGAGTAGCTGGGACTACAGGCGCCTGCCACCACGCCCGGCTAATTTTTTGTGTTTTTAGTAGAGATGGGGTTTCATCGTGGTCTTGATCTCCTGACCTCGTGATCCGCCCGCCTCGGCCTCCCAAAGTGCTGGGATTACAAGCGTGAGCCACCGCGCCTGGCTAACCCAGAACTTTTGAGGTGAGATGATCACTTGAGCCCAGGAGTCAGTCTGGGAAGCAGAGGGAGACCCCGTATCTTGACAAAAAATTAAAAAATTATCTGGGCAAGATGGCATGCACCTATGGTCCCAGTTACTCCAGAGGTTGAGGTAAGATGATCACTTGAGCCCGCAATTTGGGGTTATAGTGAGCCATGGTCACACCACTGCACTCTAGCCTGAGCGACAGAGCAAGACCCTTTCTCCAAAAAACAAAAACAAAAACAAAAATAAAGTTTTAATTTCTTTAACTGTGTTTCCAAAACGTTAGTGATATTCTGCAACAATTATGATGTTCATGAAAATAACTGTAATAATAACCCATTTAACTTTATTCCTTTTCTTTTATTAATAAAGAAATATGATTCTTAAGATATATGAAAGCTGATTATCTAAAAGTAGAATAATGAAATAAGGGGCAGTGCTTTCAGCAGGGAAGAATAGTTAATTCATTAATGGATTTTTAAAAAATGTAATTTGATTTTATTTTAATTCTGGGATACATGTGTAGGACATGCAGGTGTGACATAGGTAAACATGTGCCATGGTGGTTTACTGCACCTTTCAACCCATCACTTAGGTATTAAGCCCCACATGCATTAGCTATTTATCCTGATGCTCTCCCCTCCCTGTGTCCATGTGTTCTCTTTGTTCAGCTCCCATTTACAAGTGAGAACATGCAGTGTTTGGTTTTCTGTTCCTGTGTTAGTTTGCTGAGGATAATGGCTTCCAGCTCCATCCATGTCCCTGTAAAGACATGATCTCATTGCTTTTTATGGCTGCATAGAACTTCACAGTGCAACGACAAGTCTCAATAGCTAAGTAGACCGGGAAAAGAATTTCATAGCTTGAAGACTGTCTTGCTGAAAGAAGACAGGCAGAAAAGATTAGAGAAAAAAGAATGAAAATAAATGAACAACACCTCCGAGAACTATGGGATTATGTAAAAAGACCAAACCTATGACTGATTGGTGTACCTGAAAAAGACAGGGAGAATGGAATCAAGTTGGAAAACACACTTCAGGATATCATCCAGGAGAACTTCCCCAACATAACAAGACAGGCCAGCATTGAAATTCAGGAAGTTCAGAGAACCCCAGTAAGGTACTCCATGAGAAGACCAACCCCAAGACCATAATCATGGCATTCTCCAAGGTAGAAATGAAGGGAAAAATGTTAAGGGCAGTCAGAGAGAAAGGCCAGGTCACCTATAAAGGGAAGCCCATCAGACTAACAGCAGACCTCTCAGCAGAAACCCTACAAGCCAGAAGAGATTGGAGGCCAATATTCAACATTCTTAAAGAAAAGAATTTCCAACCCAGAATTTCTTATCGGGCAACTAAGCTTCATAAGCGAAGGAGAAATAAAATCCTTTTCAGACAAATAGATGTGTTAGGCTTGTTATTTTGTTTAGGTAAACTTTTAAACTTTTATGGTGTTAGTAATGTAGTTAAATGTCTAGAAATATTTCTACATTTTCTATCTCTCCTATTTCATACCTTTCTTCACCCACACTAACATACATATAAGACATGTTGTCTTTCTTGTATGAATTAATGATTGTCTTTCACAAATGAACTACAGATATCATCAGTTAACATGGTCATTGATTTTCTTTGTTGAGAACATTAGTTCCAATTGGTTCTTTAGCCAGGCACAGAAATAAATATTTATCTTTCTGCCATTTATATCTATCTGCCAGCCTGCCTATCTATTCATATCTATGTATGTATCTAGCTACATATGAAAATATTTGAAGGATTATTTCTTACACCTTAAATATGTATTAAATACAACAACATATATTTTGAATTGTATACTTATATACAACTGCATAATTGTTTAATATGAATTGTATATGTCAAATTACTTAGAATATAATAACACAATAGTACTTTACTGGAGAAAGAGTAATGACTTATTATGACTGTATCTGATGGAGACTGCCAGGTGCTCATCCAATATACATTCCTACTCTCTTAGTAATAGAACCTTGATTTTATTTAGGGCAACATGAGACACAGTTTTAAAACTATACTCTTACCTGGTAGATGGAGATGGACATTTAATGTAGTTCAAGTGAGTTGAGATGCAAATAGGATAATTAATTTGCTATCAGCAGGAACTTGCAGGAAAGCCCCCTAAAAGGGGATTCAACTCACCTGATACTTACCCTTTGCCCTTCAGTCTTTACCCTTCACCCTTTACCCTTCCTTTTCCAGATATGCAAAGCTACAGAAACCATTTCGCAACTGCTAGGAGAAAGTTGAATTGCAGTTTCCCTGACATGTTTGAGCTGCCAATGTAGCAGACTACTTCTGAACTTTTTGTTACATAAAGGGAAAAAAAAATAAGCACCTATACTATTTAAACCAGCAGTACCCAACCTTTTTGGCACTAGGTACTAGTTTTCTGGAAGACAGCTTTTCCATGGACCTGAAGGATGGTTTGGGGATGAAACTGTTCTACCTCAGATCATCAAGCATTAGATTCTCATAAGGAGTGTACAACCTAGATCCCTCGCATGCACAGTTCACAATAGGGTTCAGGCTCCTATGAGAATCTAATGCCAACACTGATCTGACAGGACGCAGAGCTTAGGTGGTAATACTCACTCACCCTGCCACTCACCTCCTGCTGTATGCAGGGTTCCTAACAGGCCAAGGACCAGTACCAGTCCATGGCCCCGGGGGTTGGGGACCCCTCTTTAAAGCTATGGATACGTGGGCTTTCTCTTACATATACCAACAAGTAATTCTTGAAGCACCATATCAGGAAAATCAAATACACTTCAAGCCGGGTGCGGTGGCTCACACTTGTCTGTAATCCCAGCTACTGGGAAGACAGGAGGCAGGAGAATCGCTTTAACTGGGAGTCAGAGGTTGCAGTGAGTTGAGATTGTGCCACTGCACTCCAGCCTGGGCCACAGAGCGAGACACTGTCTAAAAAAAAAAAAAAAAAAAAAACCAAAAAAACCACTTTATTATCTTTGAACACTAAACAGCCACAAAAATGTACTCAAGCCCTTTTCTGTACCTTTTTTGGCCACTAGGTTTTAATCTTAGGTTCTCTTGAAGCCTGAGCTACACAATGAAGGAGTTTCCTTTATATATTTCTTTTTACTTGAAGTTGAATGGAATATGGAATGATGCATGATGAAGCAGAATGTTGTGTATCTATGGCAACTGAGAACGCTGTGTTTTTCTACAAAGTGTTTTATAAGACGATTTTTGAATTTTAAATTGTGAAAAGAGAATGGAATGGGGTCTGGCATTATTGGTCAGTATCACCTAAAATAACATGTATTTTGTTTTGTTATAATATCAGTTGTTATTTACTTTGGATTTTTTTAAATGTTTTGGTACAAAAGCCTTTTAATGTGTTTTAAATTATTTAGATAGAAGGTAATCTATTTTTACCAACTTTGAGTACATACAATTCTTCTATTTTAAGTACTTAAATGTTTAACATTTTAAATATTTTAATGTTTATTATTTATTTTTAATATTTCAACTTGCCCGAAGTAAAAGAAACAAAAAACAATTTTATATGTAGATTTGTCTTAAAAATACTAAATATATCAGGCCTACCATCCTTGATTTATCTTCTGTTTAGTTCCTGTATCACTTTTGCTTACCATTTCATCCTTTAAAGAGTTTTTTGACCCCAAATAATTTTAATTTTAATTTTTTATATTTTTAATTGACAAATCATAGTTGTATATATTTATGAGATACAATGTGATGTTTTGATATATATATCAAAATGCATACACACACACAATGTAGATGATTAAAACAAGCTAATTAACAAAGCCATAACCTCATTTACTTGTTTTTTGTGGTGACTATTTGAAATATACTCTCTTACCAATTTTGAAATATATATTATTAACTATAGTCACTATGCTCTGCAGTTGATCACTAGAAAGTATTCTTCTTGTCTAAGTGAAACTTTGTACCCCTTGAACAGTATCTCCCCAATTCCCTTTTCCTACTCTCGCCCAGCCTCTCCTAACTACCATTGTACTCTCTATTTCTGAGTTTGACTTTTTTAGATTCTACCTGTAAGTGAGATCATGCCATTTTGTCTTTCTGTGCCTGACTTATTTAACTTAAAACAATGTCCTCCAGGTTTATCCATGTTGTCACAAATGACAGAATTTCCTTATTTTTAAAGGCTGAATAGTATTCCAAGGTATATACATGCCACATTTTCTTTATCCTTTTATCCTTCAGTGGATACGTAGGTTGATTCCATATTTTGTCTATTGTGAATAATGCTGCAGTGAACATGGGAGTGTATATATCTCTTTGAAATTTGGATTTCAATTCCTTTGAGTTATGCTGAGCAGTGGGACTGCTGGATCAAAAAATGGTAGTTCTATTTTTAGTTTTTTGAGGAAATTCCATACATTTTCTGTAGTGGTTATACTAATTTACATCCTCACCAGCAGTGTACAAGGGTTCCTGTTTCTCCACATCCTCAGCAGCACTTGTTAACTTTCATCTTTTTGATGAAAACCATTCTAACAGTTGTGAAGTGATATAGTTTGAACTGGCATTTCCCTAATTAGTGATGTTGAGAGCATTTTGTTCTATCAACTTGTTGGCCATTTTTATGTCTTATTTTGAGAAATATCTGGTTAGGTCCTTTGCCTGTTTTTTAATCAGTTTATTTTTCTTGCTATTGAGTTATTTGTGTTCTTAATATATTTTGAATATCAATCCCTTATAACATGCATGGTTTGCAGATATTTTCTTTCATTCTGTAGATTTTTTTTTACTTTATTGATTGTTTAGTTTCCTGTGCAGAAACATTTTAGTTTCATGTAATTCCATTTGTCTGTGTTTGCCTTTGTTGCCTGTGCTTTTATTGTCATATCCAAGAAATCTTTGCTAAGACTGATGTCAGGAAGCTTTCTCCCTGTATTTTCTACTAGTTTTATAGCTTCAACTTTTATACTTAAGTCTTTAATCCATTTTGAGTATATTTTTTATATGGTGTATGATAAAAACCCAATTTCATTTTTTTCTGTATGTGAATAGCCACTTTTCTCAATACCATTTATTGAAGAGACCATCCTTTCTCCTATTGTGTGATTTTGACACCTTTATTGAAATCAGTTGTCTATAAATGGATGTTTATTTCTGAACTCTATCCTGTTCCTCTGGCTACTGTATCAGCTCTTGTGCCAATACCATGCTGTTTTGATTAATGTAGTTTTTTTAGTATATTTTGATGTCAGGTAGTGTGATGCCTCCAGCTTTGTTGTTGTTATTTATTGCTCAAGATTGCTTTGGCTATTTGGAGTCTTCTATGGTTCCATACAAATTTTCGGATTGGTTTTTCTATTTCTGTGAGAAATGACATTGGCATTTTGATAGGAATTGCTTGAATCTGTAGATTGCTTTGGGTAGTATGGGCATTTTAACACTATTAATTCTTCTGATCCGAGAACACAGGATATCTTTCTACTCATGTTTTCCTTAATTTCTTTCATCGGTCTTTTATAGTTTTCAGTGTATACATCTCTTGCCTCTTTGGATAAATGAATACTAATTATTTTATTTTTATTGCTATTACAAATAAGATTCTTAAAATTTTCTTTTTTGGGGCTGGGAGTGGTAGTTCACACCTATAATCTCAACACTTTGGGAGGCTGAGGCAGGTGAATCAGCTGAGGTCAGGAGTTCCAGACCAGTCTGACCAACATGGTGAAACCCCATCTCTACAAAAAATACAAAAATTAGCTGGGCATGGTGGCAAGCACCTGTGATTCCAGCTACTCAGGAGGCTGAGGCAGGAGAATTGCTTGAACCTGGGAGGCAGAGGTTGTAGTGAGCCGAGATCTTGCCATTGCACTCCAGCCTGGGCAACAGAGCTAGACTTTGTCTCAAAAATAAAAAAATCTTTTTTGAATAGTTTGTTACTCCTGTATAGAAACAGATGATTTTTGAATGTTGATTTTATTCAACTCTACTGAATTCATTTATCAGTTCAGTTTTATTTTTTTGTGTGTGGAATCCTTAGGGTTTTTTGTATATAGATTATGTCATCAGCATACAGAGACAATTCTACTTCTTCCTTTCCTACTAGGATGCCTTTTTTCCCCATTATCTTGCCAAATTACTCTGGCTAGGACTTCCACTACTATGTTGAAAATAAGTATGGACATCCTTGTCTAATTCCAAATCTTAGAAGAAAAGCTTTCAGCTTTTCGCCATTGAGTAGGATTTTACCTGTGGGCTTGTCATACATGTTGTTTATTATGTTGTGGTACGTTTTTTTCTATACTTAATTTGTCCAGAATTTTTATTATGAAGTGATGTTGAATTTTGGCAAATGATTTTTTTGCATCTATTGAGATAATCATGTGGTTTTTATTCTTCATTTTATTAATGTGTTGTCTAACATTTATTGATTTGCACATGTTGAAACACCCTTGCATCCAAGGGATAAATTCCTCTCAGTCATGGTTAGCTGATCATTTTAAAGTGTTGTTGAATTCAGGGTTTTTGTTTTTTTTTGCTAGTATTTTATTGAAGATTTTTGCATCTGTGTTCATTGGGGATATTGGCCTGTAATGTTCTTTCCTTGTGTCTTTGTGTGTTTTTGGTATCAGGGTAACACTGGCCTTATGATATGAGTTTGGAAATATTCCCTCTACTTCAGTTTTTTGGGAAGAGTTTGAGCAGGATTGGTATTAGTTCTTCTTATGTTTGGTAGAATTCAGCAGTGAGCTTCTGTTGAGAAGCTTCTCTTTTTCATCATGTCCTGAGCTTCTCTTTGTTGAGAAGTTTCTTGCTAATGATTCAGTCTCCTTAGTTATTGCTGATCTGTTCAGATTTTCTATTTCTTCATGACTCAGTCGTGGTAGGTTCTACATGTGTAGGAATTCATCTGTTTCCTCGGCTATACAATTTGTTGGTGTATAGAGGTTTGTAATTCTCCCTTGTTTTTGTGTTTCTATATTATTGGTTTTAAAGTCTGCCCTTTCATTTCTGATATTTATTTGAGTCTTCTCTTTTTTTCTTAGTCTAGCTAATGTTTTGTAAATTTTATTTTTTTGAAAAATCAACTCATAGTTTCATTGATCTTTTTTATTATTTTTCTAGTTTCTATTTCATTTTTTTCTGCTCTGATCTTTATGACTTCCTTCCTTCTCCTAACTTTAGGCTTAGTTCATTTTTCCTATTTTTAGTTCTGAGGTATAACATGAGGTTGTTGATTTGAGGTTTGTCTTTCTTTTTTTAAAAAAACTGATACAGGTTTTTTTTGCCATTAATTTCCCTTGTAGAACTCCTTTTGCTATATCCCATAAGTTTTGGCATCCTGTGTCCCATTTTTGTTTGTCTCAAGTTTTTTTAAAAAATTTTCTTTTGATTTTTTTGACTTAACTGGTTGTTCAGGATTATGTTGTTTATTTTCACGTTTGTGAATTTTCCAAGGTTTCTCCTGTTAATTGATTTTTAATTTCATACCATTGTGATGGAAAAAGACACTTTATATTATTTAAATCCTCTTAAATTTGTTAAGACTTGTTTTGTAGCCTAACATAGTTCTGCAGAATGTTTCATGTGTACTTGAGACGTTAAGTGTATTCTGTTGCTGTTGGATGGAATGCTGAGCATATGTCTTTTAGGTACATTTGTTCTAAAGTGTAGTTTAAGTCTGATGTTTCCTTGTCGATGTTCTCTGTGGATGATCTGTCTACTGCTGAGAGTGTAGTATTGAAGTTCTCTCCTGTTATTGTATTACAGTCTATCTCTTCCTTCATATCTATGAATATTTGCTTTATATATTTAGGTGCCGTTATATTGGGTACATATATATTTATAATTGTTATATCTTCTTGAGGAGTGGAGCCCCTTATCACTATATTATGACCTTCTGTTTCTCATTTTACAGTTTTGACTTAAATTCTATGATATGGTTTGGCTCTGTGTCCCCATCCAAATCTCACCTCAAATTGTAATCCCCATAATCCCCACATATGAAGGGTGGGACCAGGTAGAGTTAATTGGATCATGGAGGTGGTTTCCCCCATGCAGTTCTCTTGATAGTGAGTGAGTCTCATGAGATCTGATGGTTTTATAAGCATCTGGCATTTCCCTTGCTTGTACTCACTCTGTCCTTTGCCCTGTGAAGGAGGTGCCTTGCTTCCCCTTTGCCGTCTACCATGATTGTAAATTTCCTGAGGCCTCCCCAGCCATGCTGAACTGTGAGTCAATTAAATGTCTTTCCTTTATAAATTGCCCAGTCTCAGGTATGTCTTGATAGCAGTGTGAGAATGGACTAATGTACTCTATTTTATCCAATTTAAATATATCTACCCTTGCTCTCTTTTCATTTCTATTTGCATGAAATATCTTTTCTATCCCTTCACTTTTAGTCTATTTGTGTCCATAAACATGATGTGAGTCTCTTGTAGGAAACATGTAGTTGAGTTTTGTTTTTTTATCCAGTTACTTTTTGTCTTTTGATTGGAGAATTTAGTTCATTTATATTCAAAGTAATTATTGATAGGTAAGGATTCAGTACTTCCATTTTGTAATCTATTTTCTGGTTGTTTTGTAGGTTCTTTGTTCTTTTTATCTTCTTCACTTGCTATCTTTCTTTGCAGTTTGATGTTTTTCTGTAGTGATATGCTTCGAATCCTTTCTTTTTATGTTTTGTGCAACTACTATAGATTTTTACTTTGTGGTTACCATGAGACTTACATAAAACATCTTCTACTTATAACAGGCAACTTCAAGATGATAATAACTTTATTGCATATAAAAACTGTACACTTTTATTCTCCCTTAACTTTATGTTTTTGATTTTACAATTTACAGCTTTTTATAATTTGTATCCTTTAACAATTATTTTTTTGAGACAGAGCCTTGGTCTGTCAGCCAGGTTGTAGTGCAGTGGTGTAATCTCAGCTCACTGCAACCTCTGCCTCCCAGGTTGAAGCAATTCTCATGCCTCAGCCTCCCGAGTAGCTGGGACTACAGGCACACACAACTGTGCCCATGTAATTTTTGTATTTTTAGTAGAGATGGGGTCTTACTATGTTGCCCAGGCTGGTCTTGAACTCCTGAGCTCAAGTGGTCTGCCCGCCTCAGCCTCCCAAAGTGCTGGGATTACAGACATGAGTCACCACACCTGGCCTCCCTTAACAATTTATTGCAGTTATAGTTGCTTTTTAAAGTTTTATTTTTTAACCATCATACTAGAGACAAAATTGCTTTACACACCATATTTACAGCATTAAAGTATTCTGAATATGACTATGTATTACTTATACCATTGAGTTTTTTACTTTCCTATGTTTTATGTTATTAACATATGAAAGTGACTGTTTCTCAGCTTAAATAACTCCTTTTCATAATTCCTGTAAGGCAAGGCTCATGGTGATGACCTCCCTCATTTTGGGGGGAAGATGGAGGTGAGGGAAGATTTTACTTCTCTCTTATTTCTGAAGGATAACTTTGCCAGGTAGAGTATTCTTGATTGGCAGCTTTTTTCCTTCAGTACTTTGAATATATATCTTCCCACTGTCTCCTGGCTTGCAGGATTTCTGCTGAGAAATCTGCTGATAGCCATGTTGCAACTCCCTTGTATGTGATATGTATCTTCTCTCTTTTGGTTTTCAGAATTCTTTGTTTTTGATTTTTGATAATTGATTATGATATGTCTTGGTGAACTGTCTTTGGGTTGAATTCGATTGTAACCTCTGAATCTTCTGTACCTGGATATTGACATGTTTTTCTAGATTTGGGAAGCTTTTAGCCATTATTTTCTTAAATATGTTTTTTGGGGGGCATTTCTCTTTCTCTTCTCCTTTGGATCTCCTATTATGTGAAAGTTAGGTCTCTTGATGGTGTCCCATAATTTTCATAAGCCTTCTTTATTCTTTTTACTTTTTGCTCCTGTGACTCGATAATTTTAAATGTCCTGTCTTTGAACTCACTGATTCTTTCTTCTATTTGTTTGAGCCTGATGTTCAAGCTTTTAATAAAATTTTTCAGTTTAGTTACTGTATTCTTTATCTCTAGGATTTCTGTTTTTAAAAATAATTTCTGTTCCTTTGTCAAACTAATTATTTTGTCTGTATATTGTTTTTCAAGTTTTACTTACTTTTCTATCCATATTTTCTTATAATTCTATTGATATGGTTTAGATCTGTGTCCCAAACCAAATTTCATTTCAAATTGTAATTCCCAGTCTTGGAGTTGGGGCCTGGTGGGAGGTGATTGAATCATGGGGGTGGGTTCTCATGAATGATTTAGCGTCATCCCCTTGGTGCTGTTCTCATGAAAGTGATGAGACCTGGTTGTTAAAAGTGTGTTGCACCTTCGCCCTCACTCTCTCTCTCTTGCTCCTGCTCTAGCCATGTGATGCACCTGCTCCTCCTTTGCCTTCTGCCATGATTATAAGTTTCCTGAGGCCTCTCTAGAAGCTGAGCAGATGGTAACATCATACTTCCTGTACAGCCTGTTGAACTGTGAGCCAATTAAACATCTTTTTCTTTATAAATTATCCACTCTCAGGGCTTTATAGCAATGCAAGAACAGACTAATACATCCGTGATCTTAGAAGGATTATTCTGAATTGTCAGTCATTTTATAGACCTTCAGATTTTTAGGGTTCACTGCTGGAGCTTTCTCTTTTAGTTTTTTTTTGTGGTGTATATTTCCTTGATTTTTTTTTTGTAATCTTTGTGTCCTTACCTTGGTGTCTGTGTGTTTGATGAATTGGCTTCCTCTTTTGGCCTTTGCAGATGTCCTTTGGTGGGGATGGACACTTTCAATATTTAGTCTAGCCTAAGATTCTGGATGGACCAGCTGATAGTGACCATGAGCAAGCAGATTTTGCTATTGGGTTCTTTAGTTATGAGGGGCTGCTGCCTGTTCTATGAAGTCAGGTGTGGCTCCTGGTTTTGCTTCACAGTCCAGTGAGACCATTGGCTAGGCTGCACAATCAAGCACAGCTGCTGGCTGGGCTCTGTGATAACCTCTGATTAGGCAGGGTTGCAGGCTGGGTTCCCTGGCATGGTGGTACTCAGGTTTGAAATCTGTAGTTGGACAGGGCTGAAGTTCAGACTCCAATGCTGGCAAGGTCTCTGGGATTGCTGCTCAGCCAGCCACTCAGATGGGCAAAGCCAGATGCTATGCCCACAGTTATGTATAGTTTTGGGCTTGGCTCCCTGCCTGCACCTCAGGCTGGGCTCCAACACTAGACAGGGGCAATCACTGCTAAGATTGGATTGGACTACATGCTCTGCTCTGCAGATATGCAGGGATCTGGGCATGCCTCTCAGCCTGGGGAAGTATGCCAAGCTCTGAGGCTGAGTGGCAAATCTGGCTAGGGACTTGAGCTTGGCAGATCTGTCAACTGTGCTTCCTGCTCAGTGATGCTATTTGTTGGTCTCTCTGGTTGGGTGCCTCCACTGGCCATAATGCAGAGGTTGCTGTGAGCTCCATTTTCCCTTCTTTGTTTCTAGCTGATCTCAGATATTCTAGCCCTGCTAATACTCCTAATGTTCCTTTTAAGGCAAGGCAGAAGTGGGCCTCCTGCCAAGCATCTTGGAATGCTGGGAAAGCTGGATGTTCACCTCCAGATCTCTTTCCCACTGTAGAAACCATGGGCCCAGGGGAATCCTCTCTGTGTGGCACGGCACTATGGTGGTTTGTCAGAGGGACGATACAGTCAACGTGAAACCATTTCTATTATTTTTGTAATGTGACTTTTGTCAGTTCTGTGATCCAAGAGCATGTCTTAGCCTCACTCCCATGTTCTGGAATATTCACAAAGGTTTTCTTGTCTGTGAATGGTTGCTAGTTGGATTTCTATGAGATAGACTGGAGCTGGGGAACTTTTATTCCACCATCTTGCTGATGTCCCTTCTCCTCATCCTTAAGAATTTAATACAGCTTTACTTTGCATACCATGGCAGCTATTTAGTAAATATACAAAAGAAAGACTTGTCATAGTTCTTTTATTTGTGGGCTCATTATCTGCATTACTAAACAAAGCTTACACATTTGAAACATTTCTATTTTATAGAGAAATACACAATGTGCTAGGAGAATAAAGATGTTAAGTCCTAGAGCATAGAGAGAAGGAAGGCATTTATTCAGTTAGTGGGATTAAAGAACACCTTAGAGAAGAAGGAAAACTTGAGTCAACTTTGAGAAGACTGACTGGATGAAAAAAAAAATGAAAGGACCTACCGATAGTATGATGGACAAAAGGCCCTAGAGTCAAGAACAGCCATGGCTTGCTTGGAAAATGTCAAGGGTACTAGAGTCTGGATTGCTGAGGACAAATTAAGGAGCCTCTCACTTGAGGTCCAATATGAAAAGCATTGAAAGAGAGAGAGCCTTGAAACCAAAGTCTTGAGTTAGAAACAAAAAACCAAAGTGTGCTTGACTGTGCTTCCTTTAATCATTCCTTAAATTTATTCTTGATTACAATACTAATTATCTATGAATCAGTAATCTTAGAACTCTAATTGAATTTTACTTTGATGACTTAATATTTTTGGGATTGCAATCCTTGGTATTTACAAAGAAATACTTGGGTGCTAATATCATGCTATAATCTAGAGGGTGTTCAAACTTCAATGTAAGAACCAGAAACTGGAATGTGGTGTTAGACACAGTAGTGGGTGGTAATATGCATTTTGTTCTCATGCAGTGAAATTGGTTGCCTTTCACTGAACATCTTTGTTCCTAGAACCTTAAAGTCTAATCATGTCTGAATAAATGCATTGAAATGTTTTTTTCAAATATATTGTGAAAAACTGTGAAAGAAGCATTTTTCATAGTTCATTTCCTCCAATATTCGTGTCTTAACTAATCTTAGTGCTTACCAAAAGGTAACCTGAAAGAAGGCATTGTGTGCAGGCTGAACAGAGTAGAAGTAGTTCCACATACCAGTGAAGCAGAATAATAAGTAATATAAAGTAGCCAGTGGTAGAATGGTTGCCACGTTAACTGGTAATTGCCTCAGACAAAAAATATTGTCTTAAGTTATACCCAAATGTGCAGGGGTTTAAAGACAAATAAAATACTGCATTGCTTTGAATAAAAGGCACCATTTTCATGTTGTTGACATGGAGAGCTTTTTCATGACTGTAAGAACATCTCTTTCTCATTGCATCTGATCATAACATGGACAAAGTGATAGAAAAAGTTAGATCCAACATGCTTTTATTTATTTTGTGTGTGTTTTAAAGAATTTGGAACTAAATGTTGGAAATTGTAAATTCAGCAAGTCTTGAACCAAGTTGGGTACACTGTGCAATCTTTGTTTTCATTTGATTAGTATTTATTGATTCCCTGTATGTGCCAGGCACTGTGATAAATGGTTGATACTATTTCACTGATGACAGTGAACATGAGGTGACGTTACACTGGGGGAGAGAGACATTATAAACAGCCCTAATGAAGATGTAGATTATATAGTGAATCTGAAGGTGATATATCCTGTGGAACAAAAGGGTAGCAAAGCAGGGATAGGGGAACTAGGTGGACTTAGGAGCTGGGGAATTGCAATGTAGAATTTAAAATTGAGTGGTCTAGGAGGTCTCAGTACAAAGGTGATGCTAAACAAAGCCTCAATATTTTGAGAAAGAAGCTGTGTGAATATCAGGCAGAACCTCCTGCCCACAAGGTGAGAGCACTTCTGACACATTATAGGCCTGGGCAGCAGATAGGTGGACTGTGGTGGTGGTAGTGGGATAGAGCAGTAGAGATGAGCTATGAGAGGTCACTGGGATTGGATTATGTGAGGCCTCATGGGTGTGGTGGAATCTTTGACTTTTCCTTTTTCCGTTTTCTTTTTTAATAACAGCTTTGTTGAGATAAAATTCACATACCAACAATTCACTCATGTGTACGATTCAGTGGTTTTAAAAAATGTATTCAGGATGTTATGTAACCATCATCACAATCAATTTTAGAAAATGTTCATCTTCCCCCAAAGAAATACCATACGCTTTAGCAGTTACCATCCCAGATCGCCATCTCACCCTAGGCAACCACTAATCTGTTTTCTGTTTCTATGGATTTGCCTATTGTGGAAATTTAATATAAATGGAATCCAACAGTATGTGGTCTGTTGTGACACTTAGCTTAATGCTGTCAAGGCTCATCCATGTTATAACATGTGTTAGTTTTTTTTCTATTTTTAATTATTATTATTTTTTTTCGAGACAGGATCTTACTCTTTTTCCCAGGCTGGAACGCAGTGGTGCAGTCATGGCTTACTGCAGCTGCAACCTCTGGGGCTTAAGCGATCCTGCTGCTTTAGCCTCTCGAACAGCTAAGACTATAGGACCGTGCCACTATGCTCGGCTAATTTTTTTCTTTTTCGTAGAGACACAGTCTCACTGTGTTGCCTTCACTGGTCTCAGACTCCTGGGCTCAAGCAATCCTCCTGCCTCAGCCTCCCAAAGTACATGTATTAATACTTCTTTCCTTTTTATGGTTGAATAATATTCTACTGTAAGAATATACCACATTTTGTTTATTCATTTATCAACTGATGGATATTTAGGTGGTTTCCTCTTTTTGGATGTTATGAATAATGCTGCTATAAACATTTGTATACCAAGTTTTGTGTGGATGTATGTTCTCATTTTTTACCTTGGAGTGGAACTACTAGGACACATGGTAACTCTATTTAACGTTTTGAGGGATTGTCTGACAGACTGTCTTCCAGCATGTCTATACCATTTTATATTCCCAGCAGCAGTGTTGAAGGTTCTGACTTCTCTACATCTTCACCAATACTTGTTACTATTTGTCTTTTTTTATTATTGCTATTCTTTGGGCATGAAGTGATACGTCATTCTTGTTTTAATTCATAGTTGCTTAAAGACAGTGATGTTGAACATCTTTTCATATGCTTTTTGGCCTTTTGTATATCTTTTTGGAGAAATATATATTCAGGCTCTTTGCCTATTTTAAAATTGAGTTTAATTATCCATTTATTATTGGGCTATAAGAGTTCTTTATATATTCAAGATATAAGTCTCTTATCAGAGAGATGATTTGGAAATACTTTATCTCATTCAGCACATACCAAGGGCTTAATTAAATTTTGTTGAATAAATATTAGAATGTCCTAAATTATATTTTCACTACATTATTGTTTTAATTTTAGAATTTAGTCAATTATATACCAATTTTAATTTCCCTCCTTAAATAATTAAAATGTATTAAAATGAATTGATAACTGTTTCATTATTTTAATACCTTTAAATTCATCATTATTATTGGTGATGTATTTAAAATCTGTCATTTAAACAAATGGGCAAATTACAAAAACATGGAACACAATTGTTTGTTTTAAAAATTAATATTTGATTTTTAAATTTTGTAGATGGAAAAAGTGGAGGCAGATCTAACTAAATCCAAATCTCTTCGTGAGAAACAATCAAAGGAGTTTTTATGGCAACTGGAGGACATCAGACAGCGGTATGAACAACAGGTTGGTCTTTCATTTTGATGCTGCCATTAAATTTTTAAAATACATATATAATTTATCTTTTAAAAATCACTATCACAAAATATCTGCATAATGAAAATATTACTAAGAGCTGTTATTACCATTATATTTAAAATAATGTTTGTTTCAATAAAATCTGTAAACAGAATTTTAACACTCCACTGAAGTTTATTCTGACAGTTTGTTTAATCTGAATGTTTGATTGAAACATTGATTGTAATTGATGAGACTGGGTAGTTTATAAGAAAAGAGGTTTGATTGGCTCACAGCAGGTTGTACAGAAAGCATATGGCCTCTGTTTCTGGAGAGGCCTCAGGAAGCTCCCAATCATGGCAGAAGGAAGCGGAAGCAGGCACCTTACATGGCAAAAGCAGGAGCCAGCAAATAAACCAGTGAGAGAGAGAGAGAGAAAGAGAGAGAGAAGTGAGGAGGTGCCGTACACTTTTAAATGACCAGATCACTCATGAACTCAGGTGATCTGCCCACCTCAGCCTCCCAAAATGCTGTGATTACAGGTGTGAGCCACCATGCCCAGCCTGAAGAGTGACTTATGAAGAAGAAAAGATAATACCTTTACAGCCTTTGCTAGGTGGAGGGTGGGAAGGGGATTACTAGCCTTGAATAACTGATCAGGGTTTCCCTGACATTTGTGCTGAGTTCTGAAAACTAGGAAGGAGCCAGCCATAAGCTCTGGAGGAATAGTATTCCAGTCTGAGGGAACAGCACTTTCAAAGATCCTAAGAAGAGAGCAAGCTGGAAGTGTTCAAGGAAGATAAATGATGATGGAGGCCAGGTTAGCCACAGTATGGGGAGAAAGGTTTCTGCTATGGGAGATGCAGGGGAAGAGGGAGGTTAGGACCAGGATGTGTAAGGAGTTGAGATTTTGTCCTCAGTGCTCTGCCTCTTACTTAGTAATACAAAGTTTTATTTTCTTCTTTTAAAAATGTGTTTCTGCTTATTCCCAGAATACTTAAGATTACTATTAATTTTTAGCTTGGTTTTGCTTTGGTAAACATGATCCTAAACCTCAATGGCTTAGAACAAAAAAGGCTTATTTCATACTTATGTCACGTGTCCTTTGAGGATTGACTGCAGCTCTGCCCCATGTCATGTCATCTTGAGTCCAGTTTTTAGAATGAACTGTCTGGAACATTGCTATGGGAAATGGAAAAGGAAATATTTTGAGCATTTGCTGGCTTCTAAAATTGACTCAGAAGTAAGTTTACTCACATTTTATTGGCCAAAGCAAACATGGCCTCCCTGGTGTAATCCTCCGCCTGGGAAGGAGCATCACAGAGAGGACCATCAAATGGGGTTAGCGTAAAACAATTTACCATGCTGACTACGATTGCAAACTTAGAAAATGTAAAAACGTAGGAAATGCTGGAACTGGATTTTAAAGGCACATTCTTCATCAAGCAGCACAGGCATTATGACACTGGACCAGTAAAAAAGGAAATGTAGTCTTAGCAGACAAAATATTCATCATTGAACAATATGTACATAGACACAATAATTAGATGACATTTATTGTTTTCAACTTTAAAAACTAGCTTAGGGTTACAGAACAGGACATAGATGTTACCAACTGTATTAGTCTGTTCTCACGCTGCTAATAAAGACATACCAGAGACTGGGTAATTTATAAAGGAAAGAGGTTTAATGGACTCACAGTTCCACATGGCTGAGGGGGCCTCACAATCATGGCAGAAGGCAAAGGAGAAGCAAAATCACCTTTTATATGGTGGCAGGCAAGAGAGCTTGTGCAGGAGAACTCCCATTTATAAAACCATTGGATCTCATGAGACTTATTTACTACCATGAGTACAGTACGGGGGAAACTGCCCCCATGATTTAATTATCTCCACCTGGTCCCACCCTTCACACATGGGGATTATTACAATTCAAGGTGAGATTTGGGTGGGGACACAGCCAAACCATATCACCAGCATTGCTATTGTAACAGTAAAGGTTAAGATGGTGTAGGTATGGAAGCGGAGGAAAGGGATGGAGGGGCTGAGAGGGGAAGGGTGAGAGCACTGAGGTATTACCATGAAGTGTGGATTTGAGCAGCTGCCCGTATCATGAAACAAAACACAGAGGCTTTAGTATATTCCTAATTACAGGGTTGACCACTGGAGGAACTGAGAGGAGTGGAGTAACTAGTAAAATGGTGACAGGAGTGGGAGAGAGGAGCGAGGGAGCGTAAATGAGCTAAATCCCCATTTGTCCTAGTAGAAGGCCTATAAGGAATGTCTAGCTTTGGTAAATTAAGAAAGAGCTATGTAGCATATTTTGTAGAGGTAGGGAAGTAATCACCAGAGAAAGGAGCACAGACATGTTTTAAAAGAGTTGCCACCAATACAGGAGTGGGATGGGGCAAGGACCTGTTACTTTTTATTAGAAGATGATATTTACCATTTTATTTTTAAAAATCATGTGTGCATGTATGCAGACACATATGCACATATGAATATGTACACTGTATATATACATATTCATATATAGGATATATATGTTCTGTTTTTCCAAAAAAACTAATTCATATAGATTTTAATCCCAAAATTTTATTTCTTAGAACCTATCCTATAGAAATACTTACACATGTGCAAAAAGATGCATGTTCACATACGTTTCGGGAGGATTATTTGTAATATTGAAAAAAGTTATGAATAAAATGAATGATTAAATAAATTATGCTGGGCAGGCGCGGTGGCTCATGCCTGTAATCCCAGCACTTTGGGGGGCCGAGGCAGGCAGATCACGAGGTCAGGAGATCAAGACCATCCTGGCTAACACGGCGAAACCCTGTCTCTACTAAAAATGCAAAATTTAGCCGGGCGTGGTGGCGGGCGCCTGTGGTCCCAGCTACTCGAGAATGGTGTGAACCTGGGAGGTGGAGTCTGCAGTGAGCCGAAATCACGCCACTGCACTCCAGCCTGGGTGACAGAGTGAGACTCTGTCTCAAAAATAAATACATAAATAAATAATGCTAAATACCTACTGTGGAATACTATATACTTATTAAAAAGATTGATATAAATCTGAAGGTGCCAACATATGCAGATTTCTAAGACATATTGGTGAGGGGAATGAAGCACTTCTTAGAACACTTTGTATATTATGATCCCATTGATGTAAAATTAAAACATACGTGTCTCAAAGTTAGATATGTAAATTCAGTGAAAAAATTCTGTAAGATTATACATGACTATGGAATTGGCCTGGGATTATGGGCTAGGGTTATGATGAATTGAGACTTTCACTGTATGCTCTAAATAAAACTTTTTTACTTCAAATTTCATAATGAGCATGTTATGCATTACTTGGATAAGTAAAATATTAAAATTATGAATGCTAAGAAACAATAAAGTGGAAAAAATATTTTGGAGCATTTATATTATATATATTTTTTCTTAGAGATGGGGTCTTGCTGTGTCTCCCAGGCGGGAGTGCAGTGGCATGATCATGGCTCACTGCAACCTTGAACTCCAGGGCTTGAGCAATCCTCCTGCCTTAGCCTCCCAAAGTGCTGGGATTACAGGCATGAGCCACCGTGCCTGGTCTATATTATATTCTATAATATTTTAAGTGGATAATAAATTTGGATTAATGAAATAGAAAATAAATTCAGACAATTTATATGCAATGTAAAAAATGACCAATAAATGAAAAGCCTGAAAGAGAAGATAGATGATAGAGCTGACAGATCATTTTCAACAGTGCCAAAGTATGGGTAACTTCAGGCTTTCTAACTGCAAAAGCCAGTGCAATGGAGTTATTCTATCAGATTCTTTTCTTTTAAAAAATGATTTCATATAAAAATGAAGTAGTTGATTTCTGATTAATATGTGATGGCAACTGAAAGTCATTCTGACACATGCTAAATTAAAAATATGTATTTCTCCCGAAATACACTTTTATCTAAAGAGCCATGGAGGATATTTTCCACAACTTTAGTAATGGGAGGAAGTTGCTTGGAAACTGGTTTCAGAAACTAGGTTTAGAAAACTAGATGAAGAATTGGAGGCTGGAATTGGGGAGGAAGGGGTGGTAAGAGGGAAACAGAGGTAATAATCAAATGTAAATAAAAATATTAAGGAAGGGCAATGAATGTTACTTTTTATTATGCTATAGTTACAAAGTATAATTGAGGTAATTTTGGATTAAAAACAATATTAGAAGCACTAAGAAAAATAAGAAAAATGTCAGTTCCTCTAAGTAAACTGATGAAGGAACAGGGGAGAAGGGAAAACGAAATTTAAACCTCTTTATGTAACACAAATGCTAGTCAGAGGTTATGATACTACAGGGTGAGTATAAGATGTTGACGAGTTCTCTGTGGGAGTTTTAAAATTATATTCTCATTTTTGATGATAATCACATGGGTCACAAATTTATAACCAAGTGTGGCCAAATGATGTCAGCACCTGATTTGCATTTATTTTGTAATTGTTTTGGCACACCACTGACTTTGAAAGTCAGACACAATAAGAAAAAAATGCCAAGGAAAATTGAAATGCATTTGACTAAATAAAAAGTATTTTGAGTTAAAAAAGTAATTGAAGAAATAATTGAAGCAGATATCTTAGGCAAAGAGTAACTCTCCTTATAAAATTAATAAATGTATAATATATAAAAATAATTAGCAGATAAATATAGTAATTAGCACAAATCATAAGAAAATCATTAATGTCCCAATAAGTGACGTGGCAAAGGAAAGACAGAGATAAGAAATAAGTGAACAGCCGTGTAGAAACATCGTTAGTCTTGGTGTTAATAAAAATGCAAATTAGAATTAACCATGATGTGCCATCTAAAGTCGGTAAAAGTTTAGTGAAATTGGTACTTTTATACATGCTAGTGGCATTACAGGCTTTTTGGAAAGCATTTTGGCAGATTCTACCAAGAGTCATGAAAAACGCTTACACCCTCTGACCCAGTTATCCTTAATCTCAAAAATCAGACAGAAATAGAAAAACAATGATGTTAATTATTTTTTAGAGGATGGAATCATGGTGAATTCTTTTTTTCGATACCTCCTATTATCCACATTGTGACAGTTTCACTTTTTTAATGTAAAAAATATATATAAATTTGTCTGGAAGCATGTAAACTTCAAAGGCTTTTCTCAGAATGATAGATTTTAAAATCTGTCAAATTTTTGTCTTTGTATTATCTTGATCAAAAATAATACTAGCACAATAAGGGATACCGATAAATTCTTTAAAGAATTGATACTATTAATGGAAGCCATACACCATTGCATCAATATTTCTTTTTTTCATGAAAAGAGATGATACAAATGTAGTATATAACAGGAATGTAAAAACACACACAAGGGTACCTCAGGTGGGTGCAGATTTCACCTGTTTTTATTCTTTCTATGTCTAGAGATCTATACATTAGAATCAATGCTGAGAACGAAGATCCCAGGTGGTAGTTCACTAAGGAAAGATGAAGGCAGGAGTATGAGCTAGTACATTTTAGGAGAATATTTATTGATGTGACAATATACAAACTTTTTTAGTTAGCTTTTTTTTTTCAGCAGAATATTCTATTAACTGTAACGGTATTTCCCCTGACCACTCCAAATTGTTATGATTTTTTCCTGTGGAAGTTTATCATGACAAACGATATGCATACAGTAGTGAGCTCTACAAGCCAGCATGAGTACACTAAGAATGAAGCCGATTAAACTAAGCTCATTTCCTTCTTTGAACAGGGCAGCCAGGCTGGTAGATAAGGAAATAGGAGTAGATGTAATATATCTGGCTTTCGTGGAGCCATCTGACGGTGCCTACATGAAGGCAGTATGGGGAAATATCGTTTGAATATTGGTACCTTTATGTGGTTAAGTGATAGTTCAACGGGCTATCTGTGAATGATTAGTGTCAACCTGAAGTGAGATTTCTGTGTCTCTCAGTCAGTCGAGGATGATAAGGGATTAAAAAAAAAAAAAAAAGTTTAAAGTTTCCCAAAGCTTAGAGTTCTGAGGAATAGTTAATATGTAGGATTAAAAAAAAAAATGAGTTTTCTGCAGCTTTAAACTGGCTGGAATTAAGAAGATTACATTTATTGAGGTTGAATATAAAATGCCATGCTTTGGTTTAGAAAATCAGTTGCAAAAGTAGAAGGAAGACAGAAAGCCACAGAGATAAGGGGAGTGTAGTGCCTGGGACACAGGGGACAAAAGGGCTGGCAGATATGGTCCCAGGTATTGTTCACATTTCAGGTCACGTAAGGAATAGATCGATTTTGGTCACCACATTTTAAGCAGGCCACTGACAAACTCGAACATGTTCAGAGAAGAGTTTTCAGAGTATAGAAAGGTCTGGAACTATGTCAGAGGGGATATTTAAAGGGAGGATTGCATATCTCTCTGTTTGTAAATTTAAGGTCTGAATTTCAGGGAGCACTGGGCTTGCTCTGTGTGATAAAAATCCAAAAAGCCCACAGTTATTAGGATCTACCCTGGACTGGGCACTACTCTGCATGCTTTACACATATTCAGCCACTCCCCATCTTCACAGTTATATATATATATATATAAAATTATATATATTATATATATAAAATATACATTTTATATATAATTATATACATAATATATATTATGTATATAATTATATATATTATATATATTATGTATATATAATATATATAATATATATTATGTATATATAATATATATAATATATATTATGTATATAATTTTATATATATATTTGTAGACAGAGTCCCACTCTGTCACCCAGGCTGGAGTGCCAGTGGCATAATCTCGGCTCACTGCAACCTCTGCCACCCAGGTTCAAGCGATTCTCCTGCCTCAGCCTCCCAAGTAGCTGGGATTACAGGTGGTGTGCCACCACTCCTGGCTAATTTTTGTATTTTTAGTAGGGATAGGGTTTCGCCGTGTTGGCCAGGCTGGTTTCAAACTCCTGACGTCAGGTCATCTGCCTGCCTCTGCCTCCCAAAGTGCTGGGATTACAGGCGTGAGCCACTGCACCTGACTCACGGAAATCTTGTGAGGTAGCTACCACTGTTTATTGTTTTCATCTTCTAGTTGTAGAAACTGAAGTACATCCATTTAAGTAAATGACCTAGGGTCCCACACAGTTCATAGGTGGTGGATTCGGAATCTGAACCTGAGCCCTGCTCTTGACCCCCACTCTAAATGCACTCCCACAGAGTTCCAGGGGGCAGAAATTGAACCCATACATAGATGGTACCATGAGGAATATTTTGAATTGTTTCAAGGTAGTTCTTTTCTAAAGAACTCCTCCTTCAAATGTGCAACAGTTTTTCTTGTGAGAAAGTAAGTTTCCAGTGTGAGTGGGTTGCGGTGTGTTTTTGGAGTATTCTGGAGGGATACTGTGCTTTCCAGGGGCTGTCCTACTGCAGTGGTCTTCCAAAACCAAGATTCTGGGACTTTCTGTTCATCTGCCTGATTAGATTCCCAGCCCCTCTTGACAGACCGACTTCTCTGATTCCACTGCTGACTCATTCACTTAGGTACCTGTCTGGCTGGATTTCCCTGTATCAGGACTCTTGCCTACTTTCTCAGTTGCCATTCAAATGGAAGTGTGAACATTTTTCTATTATTTTGTTTTACTTTTCTCTAAAAGGTAAAATTGTCAGTGTTATGATGATAGCATTTCACATCAGGAGGGGATTTAGATGCGGAGCATCTGGGCGGTTGCTTCTCCAACTCAGGTAAGGTGATCCCCGGGGGAGTGTGAGCAAGTGCCAGGGGTTCCTGAGGCTGCGTACATGCTTCCTGGAGTGTTGCATCCACTCAGTTCGATTGTGGGAAAGCAACGTAGTTTTACTATTGAGGTAACATTCCTATTAAAACAAACATAGACTTTCCTGTTTTGTAAAATGCAAAGTTCTCATGAATTTTTAAGACAAAATAGTACATTTCAAAGAAACTTCCAGCTTGCAGAGGCTGCTTCAGGCTATGCCCTCAGATCCCCCAGGGGGGTCCTATTCATTTTCACTGCTGCTAAGAGTACTTTGGTGGAAAAGTTTTAAAAGCACTTATCCGGTCTAATCCTCACATTTTATAATGAGGGAACTGACTGACATTCAGAGGGAATGAATGGACTTGTGCCTTCTGGGCCTCAGTTTCCTTCTCCAGTTTTAATTTTTGAGCCCCTCTCTTACAGAAAGCATCGTGCCAGGAACTGTAATGAAGTGAAAACAGCAAAGTAGTATTTTAAAGTATCTTAGCCAAAATCCAGGCATAAAGTGTGCAGATGTGGAAAGAAAAACATCAAACACATGGGCTAAATGCTCACACAAATATCCTGTAAAGCCCAAGCTTTCATCAAGATTTCCTGTTTCTTTCCTGTATAACCCATTGGAACAAAAAGACAATTCTAATTGTCTTTTCACAAACCTCATTCAAGTTGGAAACAAACAACCAACCAGGCATGCTAGGACTTCCTGGACTATAGAGATTTCTTTGGCAACTCCATGATATCATTCTTTAATCTTGTGTTTTATATCTTTGCTTTCCACTACAAAGCCTTGAAGGAGAAATGTAGTTCAGCAGATAAACAAGTGGCCAGCTTCTCCAGAAAGAATAAGTGCTTATTGTCCATGATTACAAAAACAAAAAAAAAAACAAAAAAAACCGAAGGGCCAACTTCTTACAAGCTGCCATTATTTAAAACTTAAAATATTTTGTTAGCAAAGAGAGTAGCAAAGACAAAACAAATTATGCAAGATAAGCAAGTAGGAAATTTTAAGTGAAGGTCGGTTGGGATATTTAAAAGGCAGGTAGCACGCGATTCCCAATCCTTGTCCTTTGTAAATATTCTAGTCATTAATTAGCTAGGTTGTATAACCTTCAAACTTAGGCTTCTTTTATTTTTATTTTTTTTTTTGAGACAGAGTCTCGCTCTGTCACTCGGGCTGGAGTGCAGCAGCACAATCTTGGCTCACTGCAGCCTCCGCCTCCCAGGTTCAAGCAATTCTCCTGCCTTAGCCTCCCAAGTAGCTGGGACTACAGACACACGCCACCACGCCTGGCTAATTTTTTCTTGTATTTTAGTAGAGATGGGGTTTCATTGTGTTGCCCAGACTGGTCTTGAACTCCTGAGCTCAGGCAATCCACCTGCCTTGGCCTCTCAAACTGCTAGGATTACAGGCGTGAGCCACCGCGCCTGGCCAGGCTTCTTTTAAATGAAACTATTTAGTCTACACTGGAAAAGGAGATGGTGGAAAGGAAGAGAGAGAGGAAAGGGGAAGATACTCACTAGCATATGTTCCTAGGAAGGTGGAGATACTGGGCAGCTCCCCACATCATGTGGGGAGCTGCTGTCCTCGGATGATGGCCAGAACTCTCTCCTGTGCCTCGTGAGAAAAGAAGGGAAGGCCAGGTGTGTAGAAGTTTGTGGATCTGCAAAAGGCAGATGAAGACATTCTTATTAGTGAGGTTTTTCTTTGTCAGATAGGCGGCAAGATCATTTGCTGAGACTGGAGAGCAAATAAAAGTGGGAATTGTTTAAAATTATTTGGGTGATAGCAAGACTGATCCAAGTAGAAAGACTTCGTAAACTTTCTCTTCGGTATTGAGGTAAATGACCATGGATTTGTGGGGCTCCCTAAAATCCCTTCAAAATGGATTTCCATATGACTTATTGATTTCTAGATATATATGATTTATTGTACATCCAGTATGCTGCTCTTACCCTCTTTGTTTTATTCTTGCTCGCCTTATCATATTCTTTTTGAAAGTCTTTTTTTGCTTGACCTTCCTCTTCCAATTCCTAATAAATTTTTGAACCCCAACTACGTATCAGCCCCTGTGGTCCTCAGTGGTGATCGAGACAAATGCAATCCTTGATCTAATGATGCTTCCTTTCAACTTACTTCTTTGAATAAGCACCAAATTCAGGGAATGCAGCTACACCACAAGTCACAGACTGGTCCTGCAGGCAATGGCAAAGTACCAGATTCCCAGCCATTAGGCTGCCAGACTCAGAGACAAGCTACAGAGCCTGGGCCCCTGTGTCCAGGTCCAGTGGTCGGAGCCTAGAGTCATAGAAGGGGTGCTGATATTTAGTGAAAGTCAATTGAAGAGCCTTCTCTTCCTCTTTTTTTTTCTTTTGGCCTGAAGCTGTTGTCATCTAGGTTAAAACAAGTGGCACCTTTAGCTAGAGTGAATATTAAAAGAGCAAAGATGTGCTGGGTGCAGTGGCTTATGCCTGTATTTCCAGTAACTCAGGAGGCCCGGGAGGGAGGATTGCTTGGAGCCAGGAGTGAGAGACCAGCCTGGGCAACGTAGTGGGGCCCCCATCTCTATTAAAAAAAAAAAAAATAGGCTGGCATGGTGGCTTGCACCTGTGTTCCAAGCTATTTTAGAGGCTAAGGTGCAAGGGTTGTTTGAGCTTGGGAGTTCAAGGTTACAGTGAGCTTTGATAGCACCACTGCACTCCATCCAGCCTGGGTGACAGAGCAAGACCCCACCCATTTCAAAAAAAAAAAAGTTTTCCTGGATAGTGATATGGACTAACTCATTATTCCTTCTTTAAGTACATTTGAAATATAAAGTGGAACTAATGCCTTCTCAATCATTCATTATTTCACACATGTTTATTGAGTGACTATGTGCTAAACACTCTTCCAAGTGCTTAGGATATAACAGTGAGCAAAATATAGAGTCCTTTACCCTTATGATGGAAGAGAAAAACACTACCACTACCCACCACCACTACTAACACACACACACACAAACACACACACACACACACTCTTTTTCAAAACATAATTTAAGGTAGGGTGAGGTAATGATAACTTGTGAAGAAAAATAAAGCAAGCTAAAGTGTTTGTGAGTGAAAGGGCTACTTTATAAATGGTTATTATTTTATACAAGGTGTTATTGTAGATAAGATTGTTCGTGAAGGACTCTACTGAAATGATATTCAAATTAAGACCTGGATGAAGTGAAGGAGGAAACCATACAAAAACCTGAGGTAAGGAAAGAACATTCCAGGTGGATGGTTGCAACAGCCATGAGATGGGTTAGTTTGTAGCTGGAATGGAGTGAACTTGGAAGAGTGGTAGGAGCCAAAGTACAGTACAGGGTAGATTTTATCACATCCTATGGACCATAGTGGGAGACTGGATTTTATTCTGAGTGTGTTGAGAAGCCATTGGAGCATTTGAGCAAGATGTGGTTTGCTTTTTTTGTTTTTTTTTTTTTTTGAGATGGAGTCTCACTCTGTCACCCAGGCTAGAGTGCAGTGGCGTGATCTCAGCTCACTGCAGCCTCCGCCTCCTGGGTTCAAGCGATTCTCCTGCCTCAGCCTCCCAAGTAACTGAGACTACAGGCACCCGCCACCACGCCTGGCTAATTTTTTATTGTATTTTTAGTAGAGACAGGGTTTCACTATGTTGGCCAGGCTGGTCTCGAACTCCTGACCTCATGATCCACCCATCTCAGCCTCCCAAAGTGCTGGGATTACAGGCGTGAGCTCCCGTGCCTGGCCTGGTTTGCATTTTTGAAAGATCTCTCCAGCTGCTGTGTGGAGCTTTGATTATGATGGAGGCAGGAGAGGATGCAGGGGACCTAGTTAGGAGATGATTGCAGTGGGCTGGTTAGAGGTTACCCGGGCTGGGACTAGGGTGGGAGTGGCGGAGGAGACGGCGAGTAGTCAGATTTGGGATCTATTTTGCAGGCAGGACTTGTCAATGGTTGTGAAATAGAATGTAAGGTAAAGAGGGGGCTAAAATGTGACTTAGAAGTTTTCCAACTGAGCAACCAGGTGGATGGTAGTGACAGACACTGAGACATGAGTAGAGAGAAAAGAAAGGAACTTCCAGGACTGAGTCTAGGGGCTGCCAACACTTACATATGAGGAAGAGGTGGAGGAAGCAGCAAAAGATACTGAGAAGAAACAACCAGTGAGGTAAAAGGAAGGTCTAAGAAGGTGGGATTTCCCATAAGCCATGTGCAGTGTTTCAGGAAGTGAGTAACCACTTGTTTCAGGTGTTGCCAAGAAGGGAAGTTAGATGGGGACAGAGAACTGACCGCTGGATGGCGAGGTCTTTAGCCAGCTCAACAAGACTGGTTTCAGTAGAATGTGGGAACCAATGCCTGAATTATGTGGGTGGACAGACAATGGGTTGCGAGCAGCCGTTTTGAGGAATTTTGAAAGAAAAGGGAGCAGAGAAATGGGTGGTATTTAGAGGGACATGTGGGGTCAAGGGAAAGTTTTTTAAAAATGAGATACGCTGAAAACATGTTTGCTTATTGATGAGACTGATCCACTAGAGAAGAAAATGTTGATGATGCAGAGAGGGATGGGATAATTTCAAGAGCAACATGCTTAATTTGGCAAGAAAGGATGGAATCCAATGTACAGATGAAAGGACTCGCCTTAGGTAGCTGCAAGGCCAGCCATGCGTTCAAGCCATAGGTAAGGCAGGGTCTTTGCAGGTGGACCAGCCAATTTGGTGATGGGGAAGATGAAGCAGCTGTCTTCTACCTACTTGTAATTCTGTTTTTTGAATGCCACCTTGTTTCATTCAAAATGATGAATAATTTACGAAGCATTGTGGTAGGCAAGATAAGGAAAGTAAAAAGAAAGTAAAGACATGGTACTATATATTGGAAGAGTTTATAACCAGGTTGACCTATTTGTCCTTCTAAATTACGAACTCTAGCTGGCAAACTTACATGATTTTTATACTTCGTGTTCATTCAAAAGCAGTGACATACTAGATTAAGACACGGACATTTCATCGAGAACTGAATGTGTTGTAGAGAAACACATAAAGTAAAATGAATTAAAATATACAGTCAAGACATGTTTTTTTCTAAAAATTTTGAACTCCATCTATATGGAGTTTATTAATTTAGTTAATTAGTTAATTAATCTTAATTAAACTTAGTTTATTTTCTCAATTTGTGTGGCTTGATTTGTCCATTATTAAACCATGAAAAAAAATCCTTTTGAAGCATTTGACTATCTGGCTTCTTCCTGAGTTTCTACTGAGATCTGGCAGATAAAAACACAGAAAGCAATAGCTCATTTTTCAAAAAGTTTTAAAAACTCCGGATAATTGTGACTCATCACCTACAGGTGCCGGAGAAGTGTTTTGAAGTGTTAAATGGGAAGATAACCGCGGGAGATAGAGCCTGCTTCCAGCCTGGCTTCATCTATCAGCTTGCTAATCACAGCTGTGCTTCCAGCCTTCTGCTCTCCCTGTATCATGAGCTTTGGGAGCTTCAGCAGGCAGTAGTCCTGGCTGTTGATGGTTGGCTGGAGAGGAAAGGGAATGAAGAAGCAGTGTATGCTGGCAGGCCCTGGTACCATCTCTAACAGCGGTTATCACAGCAACATTAAACTTTTAAATAAGGAGAACTTCCATGCGTAAACTGAACTGTTGATTGACAGATTTCATGGATGGCCCTTTTTGTTGTAGCAAATATCTGATCTGGGAGCCACATGGCCATCCCCAAATGACACATTCTATTTCTGTTCTTGACACACTGCCTGCTTTTTACAATTTTTTTGTGCCTATTTCTATTAAAGTGTTCAGAAAGTAAGACCAGATTGTAGTATTTTCTATGCTAAAATGTATTTTTACTCTGACTCCAAAGACTCAGAGAAGATTGTATATGTCCTTATTTTATCTTTAAGGGAGCTTTTCTCATATAGTGAAGTATCCAATAGCACGTTTTATATTCATATAACTGTGACTAAAAAGCAAGATTCGAACATCTTTTAGTGAGGATATAAAATCAGTCTGTGAAACTACTACCTTTCCCATTAGCTCAAAATTTCTGCAGCTCTAAAAAATTTAGTAACTTATTTTGACATTTCAAGTGTGCAATTTTGCAGATGCAAATTGTTGAGAGACATAACCTGATGATGTTAAATATATATCTCATTACATGAAAAATACCAGGGCCTGATGTACCTGTTTCTTAGTATGCATCTTAACATCATGAGTCTAATGACCTATATATTAGGTTGGTGCAAAAGTAGTTGCGGGTTTTGCCGTTGAAAGTAATGGCAAACACAACAATTACTTCCACAATTACTTTTGCACCAACCTAATAAAACTAGTGCTAAATTTTACAACCAAGAAGCAAAGGTTTTCCACAGAGAGCCCTTGAGTAGAACATGAGAGGAAAGTGTTACCTGGCAAGGCCTGTAGAAAAATCTGTCTATTAATGGCCAACACTTTAAAGCAGTGTGTCCCTTGAACTATTAATCTGATGATCAATATAATTTTGGATACAGTTTACAATGTTTGAACTGTCCTTCATCTTTATTTTTAAAAAATGTGGCATGTTGATAATTGTTTGTGATTTTTACTAGGCAGTAGTTTTTCTGCTACTTACTTCCCTGCTACTTCAGCCATGACAGAACTGCCCTGGCTTACTATGGAGGAAGGGTCAAAGTATCAGAAAAGTAAGAATATGAGAGTGGTTTTGTTGCTTTAGGCCAGAGAAGCCAGTGCATGGGAAGCCTGGAGGATATGGCCTTTACTAGGGTGCTAAGGTGCACTGGTGGGACGGGCACTGATAGCACTGAGCCAGCTCCATGGTGGTTTCCTCTGTATTCTGGGGCCGACAGTAGGAGATGCTGCTATGGAACTGAGCTGCCTACTTTCAACAGGAAAGTTGGGTTCCAAAATGGCAGGCACTACGTGGGGCACTTGGATATCAGATGGAAGGTAGACGTGATTACTGTACTGGATAGTAAGGCTAGACAGGCCCTTCAGGTGTCTTGCCCTGCAGGGATCTGTGGTGGTAATGAGCTGTGTTCTGAGTGACAAGATAGCCAATGAGAATACTGCTTGGCTTGCACAACATCAAGAAAAACGTCCAGAACTGGTGAGGGAAACTGAAACAGTTTTCCACTTAGGGTGGAAAATCATAGTCCTCTACCTAGTTTCCCAGATCTGAGTCGGTTCGCAGACCCAGAACCCATTTGTTATAAGAGAGACCACATCCCTTGTTTAAGAGTCTTGTACTGCCACCAGAAGTAAATATTCCCCCCCGAAGGGAGCTACTGGCATTTGGCATGGTCCTGCACACAAAGAAGAAAACAAAAATTTTACCCAAATCTTACCTTCCAGAAACGACTGCTGTTAATCTTAGGTGGGCATTATTCCAGAAATTTCTATGAGAGATTGACAAATAGAAGGATTAAGTAGATATATAGACAAAAACAATTTTCTAGAAACAGGACCATGCTACATTTGCCACTTTTAATTAAAATATTAAATTATATGTGAAATTATTTGAAGAAACAAGGGAAACGGAAAGACATTTTTTCTTTTTTATTTATTTTTTATAGAGATAGGGTCTTGATACATTGCCTAGGCTGGTCTCGAACTCCTAGGCTCAAGTGATCATCTCACCTCGGCCTCCCAAAGTGCTGAGATAACAGGGATGAGCCACTGTGCCCAGTGGAAATGGAAAGATTTCTAAAATTTAGAAAAACATTTTTTTAACCACATAAGAGATTATTTTTAGAATGTTAGAAATTAAAAATACATTGAAGTTAATTTTTAAATTTTGTGGTTCAATTTTGAGGGCATTAGTTAACTCCTTATTGGAGAAAAATTAAACTGCCTATATTTCCTTCCACCTACTTATACCAGTCTATTTTGTCAACCATAGGATTATTTATACATTGTTGAAGTTTATAACATTTATATTTTGTCCCATAACCATAATTCTCACAGTTATATAAACTTAGCTTCTTATTTAAATCAGTTATGTGCTCACCACCAGGATTTTTGCACAACTTCATACCTGAGTTCTTACTTTGATCTATTATTGACTACTGAGATTTCATCAAGTAGCTTTTCCAAGAAGGGCTTATAGTTGTATTCACTGCATTTTTGCATGCTTGAGCATCACTATGTGTTCTCTTATTTGTGAAGGATATCTTAGCTGGGCATAAAATTTTTTGATCATTCTTTTTTCCCCTGTCACTTGGTACACATCATCCATTGCCTTTTGGTGCAAACATTGGTCTTAAAACAGCTTCTCTGGTCATCTCTTGCTTGAAATTTATCCCCAAGTGTTTTTTTGTTTCAAGAGTGGTTTGGGGACTATAGCCCTTGAGTTTCTTTCATGTTTCTTTTCCTGAATTGGAATCTATTTTTCTTGGTCTACAGTGTGTCTTTTTGATATACACATTTTATCTCTTCATTCATTTTAGGGAAATTTTCGGATACCGTGGTCTGTGTTTACATGGATTTTCTTTTCACGTTTCCTACTTTAGCTTCTCTTTGTCTTTTTCCTGGACCTTTATTATGATTACCTCAAGCCCTTTATCTATGTCAATGATTTGATTTTTCACCATGTTTATTCAGCTCATTGTTTCTGATTTAGAATCAATTTCATGATGGAGTTATTTGGGTCCTTAGTTAATTATGTTGTTTTATCTTGTTATCCTTGCATTATTCTTTCATCACACTCATGTTCTTATTAAGTTCTCTTACAATTGTTTCTGGTTTTTAATGATGGGCCTCTTCCTTACTTTCTTCTTTGCCTCTTCTTTGTCACTAAGTTCACCTTTTTCCTAATGTGATTAATGTTTATTTAGTTTTCAGATACTTTTCTCCCTCATCTTGCTTGGGCTTAACGTGGGCACCTGTGTCCAAATCTGTTAAATGGACTGATATAATATTCATGAATTCTCTTTGACCACTTTTCAGCCTGTCTGTCCTCTGAATTTCAGTATGAAGGCACAGGTATTTCATTGCATTTACTTTTTTATGAGATCATGATAGGGATGGAGAAAAAGAGCTTAGTTGCAGTTCTGAACAACTTCTGTTAGAGAAACTGATACTGGCTCTGTCTTTTAACAATTTATTAATGTCTCACACTGGGGTTTTTCTGTGTATTAGAGAGTGTTTTCTTTTTTATGTGAACTCTAAATCTTATATCGGAGAGAATCAGCCCAAGTTTGCTACTTTCCTAGCTTTATTCATCTCTCTCCAGTAGCCATTTTTACTCCATTGAAATTGTCCTCCTTATCTTCCACCCAGGCAGAAGGGGGAAAAGTGAATGATACATCTTCAGTTCATTTTTCTCTAAAACTGGGATACTGGAAAATAATCCTCAGCATAATTTCAACTTACCAGTTCTACTTCTAGGGTATAGGGACAAAAGAGTATGTGTCACCAAACCATTTCAGAATCTTCTCTTTCCTTCCTTGACTACCTCCTTTTGAAATTTGTGGCCAAGTTATTATTCTTCTTTCCTTGTTTGTTCACTGCCAGAGAATGTTCTCATGTTCTCTATTTAACGTTTGTTTTTATTCTTTTCACAATTTTCAGTTTTTCCTATTATCTTTACCCAGAGATTCTAGTGCCAAGTATGTTCAGTATGAGGCATTGGTTTCTCTTGGAATACAGTTATTCTCCTGTTGGTAAAATCATTCCAGCAGCAGCTGAATGACCAACTATCAGGGTTTTATAGGGAAGGTTTTTAGATTAAGATTAACATTGTATTAGCTAGCCTCTAAGTCCTTCCAAATTCTTAAACTTTCATATTTCTACTCACTTAAGGGAGAGCAATTATCATTGAGTTGTAGGACAAATATAACCTCAGGGCATCTAACTGTGACTCCCTCTCTTCCTCCTTTTCTAGCGAGAGAATATGGAGAACCACTCTCCCTACTTTCTCTAGCTTTAGCCCATTTTTACACCAGGGCTATGTAGAATATAAAGTTTGTAATTTGATTACCTTCAAGATTATTTTGGTTAGTATTTTATACCATCATTTCCCTTTTCAGTGTGTTGTGGTACATCCTTCCATAATTTATATTTTTAGCACTGGCGTTCCTGACATTAAGTTATGTTATTGGGATATATTAGTCTTCCACATATTGTATATTGAGAAGAAATGACTTTTTCCATCTCCTTTTCTATTTCTTTAAATGATTATTAAAAGTGGTTCAGGCCATATTTGCTAGCACTAATTTCACTGTAAAACAGTTACCAGGACTTAAAATATATATCCCAAGATTCCTAGGGACTTAGATGTCCAGTGGCTCCATCTTGGTCTTTCTTGGGACCTAGAATGTACTTTTGGCCTTAGGCACTTACATGAAAGTTCAGTTGGAATGAAGACATCACCATCAAGCTGTAGAAGGATTTCGTCTGTTCTGAAATGGAGGCTGATGCTTTTAGGAACTTCAGAACTTCAAAACTTTACTCTTAAATTTCAAGTTCTGCATGTGTTGTGGAGTAGCATAGTGGGTGGAGCAGGACCCTTTTTCTTTTTCTTTTTCTTTTTTTTTTTGAGACAGAGTTTTACTCTTGTTGCCCAGGCTGGAGTGCAATGGCGCGATCTTGGCTCACCGCAACCTCCACCTCCTGGGTTCAAGCGATTCTCCTGCTTCAGCCTCCTGAGTAGCTGGGATTGCAGGCATGCACCACCATGCCTAGCTAATTTTGTATTTGCAGTAGAGACAGGTTTCTCCATGTTGGTCAAGCTGGTCTTGAACTCCTGACCTCAGATGATCCACCCACCTCGGCCTCCCAAAGTGTTGGGACTACAGGTGTGAGCCACTGCCCCCAGCCCCTTTTTCATCTCCTGTTTTGACCTTAAAAATGACAATTTCCTACGAGTCAACCCAGTATTTTCTAGACACTGAACCCCAACCACCAAGCCGTCAACCCTAACATCTCAAAGGACTATCAGATGCCACCAGGTGCTTGCACATGAGCGCTGACAGTACCATTGTCCCTGGAAGACATGCCAGTCTTCTTTAATATGTTTAGGGTGGGCACATACCCAGTATTGTTATCTGTCTCATAGCTCAATGCTTTTGGATTATGGAACTTGAAGCCTTCCCCCTTTTATTACAGGGAACTCCTTAGCCAGCCTTAATTAAGCAGGGTCCTTGATCATGGTGCATCCAGTTCTCCCTTGTAGCATGTACTATGGGTCCAGACATCCCACACCCCTTAACTTAGGGCTTATTAACCACTTAATATTCATTTTGTGGGTTCTGTCTGCTTTTATGTCCTCTACATGTCCATAGTTTACCACCTCCTGGTCATCATTAATTCCGTTAGACATTATTGTTGGTCAACCAAAGTATCTACTAGTCCAACATGAAGAACTACTTTGTGTTTACCTTTGAGATGTGTCAACAAGTAAAGGACAAATGGAAAGTCCAAATGACTCTTTTAACATTTATTTACATGGATGGGGCTAGGCACCAGTAAAACTTTTTATTTACAGATCTACCTTGATGACATCCTTTGTAGTTACGAATACCATCGTCAAGATATTCCCCCAACATTAGGGTTTCTTCTCTGGACTCTACCATTTATCTGGAGAAGACACCCTTGCCAGAAGATGCTGACAGTGCGGAAGCCTAGGAAAAGACCAGAAAGGGCTCATGACATCCAGAAGTTAGCCATGTAGTGTTGGGCTTAGCAGACAAGCCTGAGCTATTGCATTTTAAATTGAAAATTATCCTCCTTATTCTCCATTCAAGCAGGAGAGGTAAAAGTGAATGATATTTAAAAGGCTTTGGCAACCTTGAGATTTGTTCATTAAGTAGAATCACGAGCAATAGGTGCTGGCAAAATATCAAACTAACAATCATTTATGACTGTGTTTATGCTTGAAATGTGATAATCACTATTTCCTTTTTTCCTGATTTTTAAAAATGAATAAAGTGAAATTTGAACATGGGCATGATCATTGATGAGTCTATAAGAAACTTCAAATGTCTCTGTTTAGAAAGTTACTGTGAAAGTGCATTACTACTAGAGCACAGAACAAGGAGGTGTCATTACTAATGATCTCACAGCTAGTTCTAGTCATGTGTTTTCTGTTGGGAGAAAATTCTGCAATTCTTTTGCCCCAATTATAGTTCATTTGGTTAGTTTTCTCATTCTAGAATATTGTAAAATATTTTGCTTTTAATCAATTTTAAGTCACATTCCTTCTCCCAATATTTCTGAGGCTTTCAAGAAGATCTCAATAGAACTTTCTACCTCCCATTTCCCTTCACTGTGTTACATACTTAAATGATTTTGATTAAAGTTTATAATTTTATTATAATGATCCTTGGTGGTATAACGCTGAGTAGAAATAACATGTCCAAGAACTAAAAATATTCCATCTCAGTAATTCATTCACTCAGCTTCCTGAGCAAAATGTCATAACAGCAATACAATATGAAATCTCTCTTTTGTTGGGATTAACATAGTTCTGTGAGACACAGAACAAAGCATACACATTTATTTTAAATAAAGAAAACTTTCTTACTCGGTATAGTATCTATTAGGAGAAAATGTTTATCTGTTTTTTCTGAATATTGCCAATAGTAGAATAATATGAGGAAAAGCCCTAAATTTTAAATAAATATAAATTCACTGTAACACATCACTCTTCTGAGATGCAAAATACATTTTGCCTTATTATTTATACATTATTTTATTGTTATAAGTGTATATGTTCAAGAGTTTGCATACTTCTTCTAAATAACAATACATTTATGGTTAGAAATACATTGTTGATTTTCTAACTCTTTTTTTTATTATTATACTTTAAGTTCTGGGATACATGTGCAGAACATGCAGGTTTGTTACATAGGCATACACATGCCATGGTGGTTTGCTGCACCCATCAACCCGTCACCTACATTAGGTATTTCTCCTAATGCTATCCATCCCCTAGTCCTCTACCCCCCGACAGACACCTGTGTGTGATGTTCCCCTCCCTGTGTCCAAGTGTTCTCATTGTTCAGCTCCCACTTATGAGTGAGAACATAGGGTGTTTGGTTTTCTGTTCCTATGTTAACTTGCTGAGAATGATGGTTTCCAACTTCATCCATGTCTGTGCAAAGGACATGAACTCATCATTTTTTATAGCTGCATAGTATGGTGTAAATGTGCCACATTTTCTTTATCTAGTCTATCATTGGTGGGCATTTGAGTTAGTTCCAAGTCTTTGCTATTGTGAATGGTGCTGCAATAAACATAAGTGTGCATGTGTCTTTTTTTTTTTTTTTTTTTTTTTTTTTTTTTTTTTTTTTTTTGAGACAGAGTCTGGCTCTGTTGCCCAGGCTGGAGTGCAGTGGTGCTATCTTGGCTCACTGCAAGCCCCACCTCCCAGGTTCACGCCATTCTCCTGTGTCAGCCTCCCAAGTAGCTAGGACTACAGGCACCCACCACTACGCCCAGCTAATTTTGTTTTTGTTTTTGCATTTTTAGTAGAGACAGGTTTTCACCATGTTAGCCAAGATGGTCTCCATCTCCTGACCTCGTGATCCACCCGCCTCAGCCTCCCAAAGTGCTGGGATTAACAGGCATGAGCCACCGTACCCACCCGTGCATGTGTCTTTATAGGAGAATGATTTAAAATCCTTTGGGTATATATCCAGTAATGGGATTGTGGGTCAAGTGGTATTTCTGGTTATAGATTCTTGAGGAATTGCCACACTGTCTTCCACAGTGGTTGAACTAATTTACACTCCCACCAACAGTGTAAAAGTGCTCCTATTTCTCCACATCCTCTCTAGCATCTGTTGTTTCCTGACTTTTTATGATCACCATTCTAACTGGCGTGAGATGTTATCTCATTGTGGTTTTGATTTGCATTTCTCTAATGACCAGTGATGATGAGCTTTTTTCCATATGTTTGTTGTCTGCATAAATGTCTTCTTTTGAAAAGTGTCTGTTCATATCCTTCATCCACTATTTGATGGGGTTGTTTTTTTCTTGTAAATTTGTCTAAGTTCTTGTAAATTTGTCTAAGTTCTTTGTAGATTCTGGATATTAACCCTTTCTCAGATAGATAGATTGCAAAATTTTTCTCCCATTCTGTATTGTTGCCTGTTCACTCTGATGATAGTTTCTTTTGCTGTGCACAAGCTCTTTAGTTTAATTAGATCCCATTTGTCAATTTTGGCTTTTGTTGCCATTACTTTTAGTGTTTTAGTCATGAAGTCTTTGCCCATGCCTCTGTCCTGAGTGGTGTTGCCTAGGTTTTCTTCTAGGATTTTTATGGGTTTAGGTCTTATGTTTAAGTCTTTAATCCATCTTGAGTTAATTTTTGTATAAGGTGTAAGGAAGGGATCCAGTTTCGTTTTTCTGCATGTGGCCAGCCAGTTTTCCCAACACCATTTATTTAATAGAGAATCCTGTCCCCATTGCTCGTTTTTGTCAGGTTTGTCAAAGATCAGATGATTGTAGATGTGTGGCATTATTTCTGAGGCCTCTGTTCTGTTCCATTGGTCTGTATATCTGTTTTGGTATCAGTTCCTTGCTGTTCTGGTTACTATAGCTTCGTAGTATAGTTTGAGGTCAGGTAGCATGATGCCTGCAGCTTTATTCTTTGTTCTTTTTGCTTAGGATTATTTTGGACTCTTTTTTGGTTCCATATAAAATTTAAAGTAGTTTTTTCTAATTCTGTGAAGAAAGTCAATGGTAGCTTGATGGGAATAGCATTGAATCTATATAAATTACTTTGGGCAGTATGGCCATTTTCACAATATTAATTCTTCCTATCCATGAGCATGGAATGTTTTTCCATTTGTTTGTGTCCTCTCTGATTTCTTTGAGCAGTGGTTTGTAGTTCTCCTTGAAGAGGTCTTTCACATCCCTTGTAAATTGGATTCCTAGATATTTTATTCTCTTTGTAGCAATTGTGAATGGCAGTTCACTCATGATTTGGCTCTCTGTCTATTATTGGTGTACAGGAATGCTTGTGATTTTTGCATATTGATTTTATATCCTGAGACTTTGCTGAAGTTGCTTATCAGCTTAAGGAGATTTTGGGCTGAGACGATGGGGTTTTCCAAATATACAATCATGTCATCTGCAAACAGAGACAATTTGACTTTCTCTCTTTCTATTTGAATACTCTTTATTTCTTTCTCTTGCCTGATTGCCCTGACCAGAACTTCCAATACTATGTTGAATAGGAGTGGTGAGAGTCTTGTGCTGGTTTTCAAAGGGAATGCTTCCAGCTTTTGCCCATTCAGTATGGTATTGGCTGTGAGTTTGTCATAAATAGCTCTTAATATTTTGAGATACATTCCATCAATACCTAGTTTATTGAGAGTTTTTAGCATGAAGGGATGTTGAATTTTATCAAAGGCCTTTTCTGCATCTATTGAGATAATCATGTGTTTTTTGTGATTGGTTCTGTTTATGTGATGGATTACGTTTATTGATTTGCGTATGTTGAACCAGCCTTGCATCCCAGGGATGAAGCCGACCTGATCATGGTGGATAAGCTTTTTCATGTGCTGCTGGATTTGGTTTGCCAGTATTTTATTGAGGATTTTTGCATCGATGTTCATCAGGGAAAATGGCCGGAAATTTTCTTCTCTTGTTGTGTCTCCGCCAGGTTTTGGTATCAGGATGATGCTGGCCTCATAAAATGAGTTAGGGAGGAGTCCCACTTTTTCCGTTGTTTGGAATAGTTTCAGAAGGAATGGTACCAGCTACTCTTTAATCACAATAAGAAAACATTTTGAAACCTATGTTTTAAAGCAAATTTCATTTGTGTTTTGATTCTTGATTTGTCATAAGGGATAAGAATTTCAAATTTAAAAAGAAAACTTCTGAAATTTAGTGCAGTGTGCATGCCTGGAGAAATGAATGCTATAGCTTTAAGATAAGGTAGTCTGGTGATTCATTGCACGAAACAAGATCGATTTGGAGCAGGCTCCTACTGTTAGCTTTCTTGAAGATGGATTCTCACGCTGAAAATAACACAACATATTCTAGATAACAGCAGTTTTTCCCCCTGAAATCCACCAAAACTGAAGAAAAATCCAAGTGACTGTTCTTAGCAGCTGTGTGGCCTGGAGTTCACTGGGGAAGCTGGCTTCCTGCCGTCCCCTATTCATCACCTGCTTCAAAGACAGCCTGGCTGGCTATAGTTTGCAGGCCAGGTAGGGTGCCATTGTGCACAGTCTGGGAGGATTAGTATCAAAGCTGCGGCAACCAGGCCCTTGGTCTCGGGCTGCCATTCAGTCTAGCAGGGAGAGGCTAAGACTGGCCAAGGTCACAGTCTCCAGTGTGGAGTGGACTGGGAAAGGATCCTGAGAATAGAATGCTCTTTATGAAATCATGGCGCAAGCTTGCAGCACAGCAGGTGCCCTTCTGGAACACATAACATCTGTTTATGTTGGTATACCGTAGCTGACAATGAGATAATAGAGCTTTGAAATTTATCATTTTATTTTTTAAAAGACAACTGTATATACAAGAATCCAGATGCGTATTTAGCTCCGATCTTTTATTTGAAAATCATGAAGAAAGCTGACTGATTTAATTGCTGCTTTTTACATGTGTATATTTAAGCAAAAAGCAAAGCGTACTGACTATTAACCATTTATAACCATTGCTGATCAGTAATACCCGAATTTTTGGGGAGGAAGTGACTAGCATTTGAGATAATTTTTTTCAATGTTCAGACATTTGTGTCAACAGATTGAAGAAGGATTTACTGAATATGCCCAACTATTTTGAATATTAGGAGGTTTGCATAACCACCACCCCAACAAATGAGAGTATTTCGAGGGTGAGGTAATAATGATGCAAAAATAAAAATTTTCAACTTGGACAAATTAGAGAAAAATTAAGCTGTACATGAGTTGTCATGACGACAAGGATGTTCTGTTGATGAACTGTCCTCCTCATTGTCCAATCAGATAGTAGAGCTGAAGCTGGAGCATGAACAGGAGAAGACGCACCTATTACAGCAGCATAACGCAGAGAAGGATAACCTAGTCCGAGACCATGAACGGGAAATTGAAAACCTGGAAAAACAACTTCGCGCTGCCAATATGGAGCACGAAAATCAAATTCAGGAGTTCAAGAAACGAGATGCACAGGTAATTATCAATAATATTTGATAAAACGGGTATCTGTTTTTAAAAAGTCATCAGCGTTTAATGTTTTCTTATTATTCTTGTTGATGCACGCTGTTTGATCATTTGCAAAACTGACATATAAATGTGATTTTTTTTTTGTTTTTCTCCCCCCCACCCCCCCCGTTTTGGGATGAATAAAGCTTTAACTACAGAAACCACAGGTAGCCAGATTAAAAATCCCATGGCGCGCTATAACTTGGCTCCCTTTTTTATAATCTTGTCTCAGTTCCTTTCATGATGGATTTTTTTAAGGTATCTGCCCCTTACCCCTCCCTTCAGCCTTAGCAAATCCCTATGAAATATATCAGCCTCACTCCTTGCTTTTTGTTTTAATCTATGTAGGTAATCAAGCAGCTGTTTTAATATTTGCTTTTCCTTCCTAGTGTTGCTGTTTTCATTAGACTATATTTGCTTAGATCACTCAGATGGTAATTGATAAAAATGACTCCAGAGAAGGGCTATTTCCCATCAGGTCTGTTGCTTTTTCCTGCACACACACATGCCTCCTAGCCCACATCTCTGTAGTCCCTGTTGGAAGCCATTTGGCAGAATAACCCCCAGCTGTGGTAGCATTTGACTCCTCAAACTTGTGGATGAAATGTGCACTGTCAGCATGGAAAATTATCTTTATAAATTTCAGATGAAAAAAGAAATCTATTGGATGTGTATCTTTGTGATACAATACATTCTTTAGAATATATATAATCAAGGGCCTTTAGTGTATCCTCTTGAGATTGCTGTGAAATTGTATTAAAGAAAAATTTAAGAGCAATTGATAACAATAAAAAGATAATGTTCTTTTCTAATAAAAACATATTGTATACTAGGTCTAAATGCCCCTTTTCCCATTGAAATCTAACCATGCTAACCACACCACACAAGCTTCTCCCTCTAGTTATTCTTCCTCCCCAAATAATATAATTTTCAAACAAAACAAGCCTTCTATTATATTATGTCTTTCAACAATTTTATAATTATCTAAACATAAACACTACTAATTAAGTAAGATGTTAATTTTTTTGAGTGGACAGCGGGAAGTGGTAAGGCAAAGAATGGGAGTTATTGGTTATTTTTCATTTGACCTTGAGTTATCTTCTATTTTCAGAGAATAATTGATACAGTATGAATATACACAGCACAGGTTTTGTTGTCAATGGTATACATTTACAGTACAATTATTTCAACTTGTTTTATGGTGGTTTGCTACCTAAAAAGGTAGTCATTGTAGTGCCCATGGTACCAGAATACTCAGGTGGTTCCTGTTAAATCATCGTGTATTATATTTTTGCCACCAGGCTCATTAGAGCCTTTGTGAAATATATGCTGGTGTTTTGACTCTTAGCCGTTCAATTTATTAGGAATATTTTCTAGTTCATATTCTCTTTCAAATATGATGTTAAACCTTACCATTGTTTTCCCATGGTAAGAGATATGGGTTCTGAGTCAGTGTAGGATTTGTTTGCATAGTAGAATTGTATAATGGATAAAATAAAATACACTAATTTACATAACTTCCTATTATTTGGGGGCTTCTATGGGAAGCCGATACAAGTGGAGGCCAAATTTAGAGGGAACCTTTGTGATTTTGCATGAGTCGTGTCTGCCATATAGGGTGCGGTTCATCCAATCATAACAAAAGGGAAATTTTAGTTCTATTACGTATAATAAAGCCACAGGGATAGTACAATGAATCTATTAATTGAATTTCTTCCTATTGAAACATTAAGTATGAGGACTATATGACCTCCTCAAATGTTGTAATTTAGGATTGTATTTCTCATATTTCATGTCTTTCTTGGAATGTTTTACTAATTGGAATTGTTGTCAAGGGAATGCCAGTAAGCAAGGGAAACAGGCTAAATGCATTCTTGCTCAAAAGGAAAATAATTTTGTGTATGTTGTACTTAGTCATTCTTAGAGAATACTGTTTTTAAAACTTAGCAATGAGCTGTATTTTAAAAAATCTTATCATATGTACCAAAATACTCATAATTTGTATTTGTCTTTGGTTATTTACTGAGGATATTAATTCAGTTTCCTTCAGGTAAGTCTTAAATTTTCAAAATCTGTCTCTTCATGGTTGTGGTCTAAATAATGTAATGTATAATACCTTTTAAGTTCTAAATTCATTCACAGATTTCAAGAAAACAAAGTAGGCATATAATTTTCAAAATAGAAGATCTTTTTCAAATCACTGTGTTGTAGTTTGATGCAGAGCAAACATATTAAATATTAGATTGTATAATTTTTTAATTTGATTTTGAGTTAGAGATTTGATTTTCAGTTAATGTGTGGCTATTCTAGTTTAGCAATGGAGGCCATTTTGTAAAAAGGACTATTTGAAATACTTAACCAAAAGAGGACCAGTGAAATATCTATTTTGAAATCTATGACTTTGTTTGCTGCTTCCCTTCCACCAGATTCTTAAATGAGTACAGTTTCCTTAAAATCTATTTTTGACTTCTTCCAAATATGTAGTACATTGTATGCTGATTAGAAAATAATTATTATAAAGTATAGTTACCAACCTTAAGGTGAATCATTCCAACTAGGGACTCCCTTTTGGTGAATATGTTTTATAATTATTATAGGTTAATTGTTATTCTAATAATTTCTGTTTTAAAGAGCAATGATAAGACATAGAAATGCACCAAGGACAATGAACTAGTCTCCTCATTTTGTTTGGTTCAGTTAGTAATTATTTTATGTCTATATTATATTTTTGTTGTAGTACTTTGATTTTCAATGGCAGGATATATTTTGATACTTAAATTTGCTAATGTGCACATTAAATTTTACCACCATCATACCAGATGTTCAGTCTGGTATCTATCTAAGGTCATATGTTTAAAAAAAAGCATTCAGACCAGTAGAAATCAAGACTTGTAGAAATTCATAACCTCATTGTATAATATTTCTCATTTACCAGGTCTCTCTTATTGAAATTATTTTGGAGAATGATCGCATTGATTCAATCATATTTTAATATGAAGAAAATTTATAAATATAATCTTAGCTTCTTCTGACATGGAAGTTCTACATGTAATTCTTATTTTGCTTTTGAACTATAATGTAATGAAAGAATTTCTATAGTTTATCCTGTTGAATTAGAGGAAAAATAGAACATAGGTTCCTTGATCCCTTACTTGTCCTTTTAGGGCCCTGAACTATTTAGTGATTACTTGATGTTTTACATTTGTTGCCATACTGAGTGGTGTGTGTGACTACTGTAGAGACTGTTGCATAGAACCTTTGTGATCCTCCCCAGAGGTGGCATCACCATCTTAGGACCGCTATGTGACCTGTTGCAGTAGAGACATTCAGGCACCTAGGGTAACCAGCAGCCATTGTGCATCACCATCAGTATCATGCAAATTAAATGCAGCAAACTTGCCGAAGGTCATCAGCCATATCTGAAAAATATATTGAATTTAGCATTTGCATATAGTACAGTGGCTCTTGCAAAACATTGGCATCTAAATGCCTTTCTTAATTCCCTACACTGAGAATCATAAATCTAATATGAACAATTTTTACATAATAAATGGACAGATTATCTTGATTTTGCCATAGTGATTCACATTAAGAGCTGAACCTATCACTGATTCCGAAATGTAGAATTTGTAATAATTCTTTTCTACTTAGAAAAAAGTTTTCCTAGAAAGATATTGATAGGGCAATTTTAATTTTAAAAATTGTATCTCAATTGCATTACCTGATTTTCCATGCATTTGCAAATTTGGGCCCAAGATAAAAATCGCCATTTGTAAACTGAGTGTGTGCCTGCATCCAGGGGCTTGAACATTGGCTATCATTCTTTAAAGATTACTCGAAGGGTAAATTTAACAATATGTATAGTCTGAACATTCTTGTTATACCTATATACATGGCTTTTGGTCTTTGGTAGCATTTTTCTAGTGAAAACATTTTAGTTTTTTTATATGCCAGCTACTATCAAAAGGATCTAAAGCAGTATTTTATAATAAACATACACTTAAAATAACTGAAAATAATTATTAAGCAATAAATTATATTAACCACATTAGAAAATCTATACTGAAGAAAAAATATTACAGTTAAGCAGAAATTTTAGCTCTGCATTTGCCTAGAAGCCACAGCAAAGAGGGAAACTTTGCTGTGAATTGTATAATTCTAATTATGTAATGAAAAAAATCATAGCAGTTCTTTTTTTTTCTAGTTCTCAGTTCTGAGAGAAATTTATGCCATTAGACTTAATATAAAGGACATTGACCAATATAATTGATGATATTTTCCATATGTTAAAACATTGGAAATAAAATCTGGTGGGGAAACTTTAGACTCTTTAGTATTTTCATAAAATGTAATTACTAGATTTTATTTTTATGTGCCAACATTTCATTTTAATTTATTGAGAATATTATTATTCTCAAATCAAAAAACAAAGTGCTTTATGAAATGCAATTTTGTAGATATTATGAATCATAAGAAAGTATATTTTAAGTCACAGCCTAGCAAATTCTAGTACAGTTGTTTTATCACTGTGCCAGGAATACTTACAAAGTGTCTTTAGGAAGTAGAAATTAGAAACATAGCTGAGATTAGAAATTATTTAGGAGTGAATGTCTAATACTAATTTCCAAGTGTGTTATTAGCTTTCTTATATCTGATTTTCTTGTCTCTGAATTTGTTATGAAAAACTATAAAAAGAAATTATAAAATCAAATGGTAATTCACTCCAAAGATACTTACACCTGTATTAAAATGATTCATATCCTACCTGCATAACCAAAATAGTATTTCATCACTAATATTTATTCATTAATGCCATTTGCTTGGTCCTCAGGTAGCATATATTTTTGTTTCTTTGGATAAAACTGGACTGATTGCTTGGAAAAACCAAGCCATGTAAACTCTATTTTTCCCCCAGCCTAATGAGGCTGTTGCTGTTAATGTAACCCTGTTTTTTGTTCCCCTCTTCTCCCTAGTGACACACATGGTCACATCAGAGTGGTGGCCTGGTGTTCCAGCTGTGTACACACCAAGCTGTGCTACTCATCCCCTGATGGACTGAGTTATTTGTATTGAGAAGGCAGAGTGTGTTTTAAGTATTAAGTGGGCTTTACTGCAATGTACAAAGTTTAATGTTAGGCATTAGAAGGTTGGTGGGAAAAGTTTTTATTATTTCACTTTCATTTTGTAAAAAGAAAATAAGATATTTTTGGTGGACTCCTGGTAAAACCACACATTACAATTCTCTATTTTCTTTAGATGAAGTTTTATCGTATTATCTAAGTGCTGTATTTAAGATAGCCCAGGAACTTTCTGTATATATTCAAAATATTGATAGAGTTTTTCATAACTAGGCCATTTAAAAAAGCATGTGGGGGAAATACTGTTTTTCTGACACCGAAAGCATAGGTCATACAGAATTTTCCAAATAGAGGGGGCAAAAATTCTCATCATATTTTGGCTTGGATGCACTGATGTGAAGATCGTGTTTCATTAGTATGCAATAATGTCGTGTCTATTAGTATTACATGTGAATTTAATAATACATTTGCATTATTTATATATTACTATACAAATTAATACGTAAAATAATACTATTTCTTAAGTATTTAGTTAGCAGAAAATATAGGAAAATGCTATTTTAAGTAAAGCTTACATTTTGTGTAGGTCACCAGCTTTCTTTTTCCGTTATAATTCTAAAGTTCTGTAATTGTTTTCATCCTGAAGGCATAAAACTAGTGTATGTATACCTGTGATTAAACTATTATAAACAATTTAACTTTGTCCTCATCATGGAGAAAATTATATTGTTTAAAAAGCAAAAAATATAAGCTGAGGCAAGAAAAATGATTTCTCTAACAACGATCCATTTGTAGAAGATACAGTGTATCTTTAGTCCTGTGCATATTTTTTAAATGTGGCAGTTACCATGGAAACCACATTCTGTGGTATTTGGTCCACTTTTAGATAGGGAGCATTTCTTTTAAAGACAAACCTTCTAAATAATACCATAAAGTATTCCATTTGCATTAGTAACTTTGTGTCAACTAATAATGATTGTTTTAAAAATCTGTCTTTTGTTCTCATTATATTTAATGGATTTCCTTAGAAATATTAAAATTGTTCTTGAAGAAGAGGTAATTAAATATGGAAGAGATTTTAAATAGGGAGTAAAATATGATCACTGCAGTGGTGAGAACTGAGAGGGTTGCAAGGGACCACAAGTCATTGTATACCATATGTTCTGCCAACATGAAGCTTTTAGTTATATCAGGTGTCTAAGTATCTAGCAGTAGTATAGTCAGATAAAGTAATCTAAAGAGATGACCACATCCAACTGTATTCCATTTACAGATAAGAAACCTTTGATTCAAGGACAGTCTCTTGCCTAAGGTCATAGAACTAGCAAACCAGGGCTTCTTAATCTAAATTTAGTGCTCTTTCTATCATAGTTTCCTCCAAGAAAGATTTTAGATTTTTGGAGAGACTTGGACATGGCAAAAAAGGAACAGGATTATATAGGAATCTTTGCCTGGCATGGGAGAGAGAGACACTGGTACTCTGCTCCCCTGCTGAGCTTGTCATAGCAGTTTGCATTTCTTTCAGCAATTTGCCATATTTGATGTTGCTCCAAAGTCATAATATTGCTTGAATAATGCTGCTTGATTTCCAGTTTGAGTATGTAGTAGCTCCTCCAACAACACTGAGTTTTTATGTTTGTATGTGTTTAACAGAAGCAGTAGCAACAGCAACAGCCACAACAACAACAACAATTTACGGTGTGCTTTCCATGTGCCAAGCTCTCTGCTGGGTCCTTTGCATTGCATTCTCTTGTGCAACTCTTTAATACCTTATGAGGATGACATTTGCTATCTGGAAACTCTGTTTTGATCTTTTTACCTAGGTCAGAAGATGACTATATGTATTTTCATTTTACCAATGAGGAATGATTCAGAAAGCATAAATAAATTGCCCAAGGTTATGTAACTAAGAGTTAGTGTACTGGGACTCATAGCAAAGTCCTCTACCCCATATGCCTGCTAGTGTATGAGCACATTGTCTCTGAATTTTATTTATTCTGCGTAAATCCATTATATTCCTCATTTTGGATTGTCACTACCTTACTAGATTTAAAATACTGATACTCATAATTCAAACTATGTGTATCCAAATCAAGTATTAGCTGGTAGTTTCACTCTTTCTCCAAAACCACAAGCCATGACTATGTCTTTCTTTTGAGGTAAATTAAACTCTAAAGAGATATGCAATCCTTAATATTTTCTTTGGAATATAGTTTCTTCCAACAAGTTTCAGAATTTGTAGAATAGAAGAGTGAGTAGTGAGTACATTTTTGAAATGGGTTCACTTTTGGTTTCACATTATTACTGAAATAAGAAGGAGTGCCCAGAGTAAGAATCCACCAAGTTTTTGGGTCAATGAGTCCTACCAGTCTTGATAAAAACAGCATAGGAATTTGTATTTAGTAGTGGTAAGGTATGGTTTTTTGTGAATGGTTTATGATCTGTGGATATTTGTTATATTCACATACTAATTTGGAATATTACATATGATCCATTCATTTTATAGAATGAAATTTTAACTCTCAGAGTTCAATGTTTGTTAGTATTTTTTTCCTAAAGGAACCTGAATGAGGATCCTATTGCATGACAGAATTGTTTGTTAGTATTTTTTTCCTAAAGGAACCTGAATGAGGACCCTGTCGCATGACAGAATCCAATAAAAGCGACTTAGAAATGAGGTAAAAGATTATGAAGTTCAAACCTGGAGATTTTTTCATACTGATACAAGGGTATAATTAGAAAATGTGTTTCTTCTAGACTCCTCAAAAACAATTTATATTGATGCAGTGTTAGCTTCATCCTAGAGCTATTTTGCTCAAAGTAAAAACTTTTAAGATGAATTATTTTCTAAAATAAATACTCCAGAGATAAAGCATTATTCTGCATGCAGAATGTCATTTCCACTGACATAAGGAAATATGTCTTGAGTTATTTTTAGCATATTGCTCTTCCTTCTCCTTTTCACCTAGGCCTCGATGAAATTACTAGGAATATTGGCAGAAATTATCTCTGAGAAAGTATTGGATGAATAACTCTTCTTCCTTAATGTCTTGGAAAAGTCATTTTTGGATTTCTGACTCAATCGGTTCTGTAAGAGACATCCCCGATGTCTTCATTTGTATATTTGTGGTAATTTTTTTGTGACAGAGAGGTTGAAGCCAAAGTGCAAGAAATGATTGGCAAAATGGTGATATCATCAAATGTTCAAAGAGCCGGCAAATTGAAGCTTATTAAACTGTCATTTTGTCTCCCATTCAGGACTAATTGGAATCATGCCTACTTGCATGATATGAAAGATACTTAACACCTGAGCTTTTTTCATGACAAAAATGTCACAAATTGGTGTCAGGGAGACCTAAAATGCCTATTTGGAGAAGAGAACACAGCATTGTATGAAAATAATGGTCTGTTTTCAAACTACTGTAATATTTGTGTACAGAAAATATTTTATAAATATTGTCATTAAGTGGAAACTTTTAGATAATAAAAATGGGCTGAATTGAGCCCCCAAGTATTGAATCAGTAGGTTAGTGTGCAACTTGAGATAATGTTTTTTAGTTGAAACAAATATTAAAATTCAAGGAAAATTATACTTTTTCACTTGTTTTAATAATTATTTTAAATTACGTCTTGATTTCTTGAGTGCTTTTGGATATTTGTGTACTGGGAGGTTGGGAAAAATCATAAGAAATCACAAAGAAACAATACACAATTAGACTTCCAGGGTTTGAAAATGTGTTATTTTTCTGGTTTATTTTTACTTGTTTTGCTTAGGTATGAAGTCAAGTATTAGTCAATACTGAAAGTATTAGTAACATTTGAATATGAGTTAGTGGTGTCCTCAGAGATTGAAGTGTGCTGAATTATGTAACCTGGATCTGGGTCTCTTCCCTCGTTTGTAGGGACAGTTGTAATGCTGCAGTAGTCTCGAGGAGTGTGTGTGTCCTTTCACCGGATACTGTGGCTCTGTGATACAGAAGAGCTTTCAGTGAACAGAGATCCAGTAGTTCAGCCAGGCCCACCATCTTAAAACAAGGGAATTTTCCAGTGGAAAGACCTGAAAGTCGCAGGTCTTTAAAAAGGTTAAAATTAAATTGGTGATTCATTCATCTTAAGTTTGCTCCTTAAGTCAGTATTTATTAAGAAAACAAACCCCAGATCCCTAGGGTCAAGTGGGACCTTACTGATTTCGTTACTTTCAAAGATGTCATTTAATGTACAAAATGCATGTGTTCACCAAATGTTTCCTGAAAAGCTAATTTTTTGAAATGTAAATGTTATCCTCACTTGTTGGCTAAAATGATAGCTCCAGTTATAGTGATGTTGACATGCGCAACAAGAGAAGTGGAGTGTGAGGGTTGAAAACTTTTGCTCTTCAATTATCCACCAATTACTGCCAAAGCTGTCATTAGACAAATGCCATGAGTTCAAGAGCTGCAGTGTGTTCCAGGCTCCCCTGTTAAAGTCCAGACTGTGCATAGATGTTTCAGACTTGGGGCAAAATTTGGAAATGCGCTCTTGTGATGTCACCTCTCTAACCATTTCTAGTGGCACACAAGAAAAAAAAATCACCATCTACTGCCATAATGTTGCTGTTTCTTAAAAACATTATTCAATTCAGGAACAAGAGTAGTAGAGTAAATCTCAAGAAAAATCGTAATTATTGTTAACCGTTTTGATTGCTTTTTGAAATCTCATTGTTTCAGATTAATATAGAAAAAAATGGAACTCTGTGACTTGGACATTTTATAATTATGACCCTTCAGATAATATGTAAATCAAATTTATTTCCCTGTAAGTTTGCTGGCCAAAAATTAGGCAGACATCAACTTTTTTCAACTTTATTTCATTAAGAATTTTGGAGTGCTTACTCTGTGCCAGGCCCTAGGGCTGGGCATGCATACCTTTAGGAGGTGCCTTTCACATCCTGATTTATGTGAATGTTGCCCCAGAGTTGTACAGGGCGTGGCCTGTATGGCCGTAAGGGTATTCCTGTACCCAGTGCAAGATAGACCAGTACTCTGCTCTAAAGGAAATTACAGTTGCAGTGGGAAAGACAGATCATAAGACAAAAACCAAATTAACAAGGAGAGTATCACATAGCAATAACTTGTAGGTGGAGAATTAAAATTGAGAGATATGATACAGTGACAATTGTGTTAGCTGGCCATCAGAGAATGCCTCTCCAAGGAAAGGATATCTCATTTAAGATCTGATTGATGAGAAGCCAACCAGACCGAGGCAACAATTGGTGCAGAGATCCTGTAGGAAAATAAGTTTTGTGTGTTCTCGAAATGAAAAAGGAGACCTGTCTGGCACGAACATAGCAGGTGTGAGAAAGGGGACGGGGAGTAGCAGACACAGGGCTTTTTAAGCCCTGGTGAAGAGTTTGAATTGCATTTTAAATGTGATGGGAAGACAGAGGCTGTAAGCAGTAAGGTGACATGATTTGATTCATGTTTTTAACAGATCGCTCTGTTTGTGAACAGTCCTAGATGCCTATATGATATGCGTATGTGAGGCAGCAGGACTTGCAGATGGGTTGGGTGTGGGGAATGAGGGGAAGAAGTACGAGTAACTCCTAGAATTTTGGTTTGAGCAGCTGTATAGATGGTGGTGTCAAATATGAGGAAGATTGCCAGGGAACAGAAGCAAAAGCAAGAGGTCTTTTGTTGCCAGGCTAAGTGTGAGCTGCATGTTAAACATCCAGAGGGAAGTGTGTCAGACAGCGAGTTGGATATGCAGGTTGAGATTCCAGAGATGTGAACTGGGCATATAGATAATAATTAAAGCATGGGCCCAGATGCAATTACCAATTTCTTATTGAATATTAAGATAGAGATGCTGGTTCATGGCCAGTCTCTATCATTTACTGGCTCTATAAACCTGAGTTCATATTAGCTAATTACCTTAATACCCCCGATCATCGTTTTCCACACCTGTGATACCCATTCATTCATTTAGTGGCATTCATTGAGCTCCTACTATGAGCCAGGCCCCTATGCCAGGACCTAAGTATATAAAAAAGGAATGGTTTCTCCCTCAAGCTTACAGTCTATGGGGAAACAGGCATTGTGCATCTGTCATAAATGGAGAATACTATGATTCATACCAACAGATATGAGCAAAGAATGTCTTCCTTTAACATAGACAGAGGATGCATCTTACCACACATCAAAGGCTGCGTGGTATAGGAGACACAGTAACAATAACCCTGGTCAGAAGGACAAACTCCCCTCGCTCTCACATTGTTATGAAGGCACCCTTTGCTGATGATATCACCTGATTGCTGTGATGATTTAATCAGGCCCTTTAAGGAATGTTCTTTACCATTCTTTGGTATGGAAGGAGATTAATACCCTCTTGGTCCATTTCTACTGTCTAGAAACATTGAATATACGCCTGTCTGCCCACCAGGTATGTAACTGATGACAGTGTCAGCATCTTTCTGAGAATGACAGAGGGAGTATGGAAATAGAAGGTTATATTCTGCGGCCTCCTCTAGCGTGCTCACCCTTCAGGCCTGCCAGAGTTACAGCAAAGTACAACAAAGTCATAATGAAGCTTTGATCCCAAGAAAAGTAGAGATGGAAATTATGGGATGTCGGGGCATCAGGTCTGAGGAGGTCATCAGAAGAGGTTCCATTAGAGTAGACATCAGATGCTTTGAGTTTTAAAAAATGACTGAAATGTTATATGCAAATTAGAATGGAAAAAGCATTCTAAACAGAAAGAGTAGCATGATTAATATATGAAGAACATGTACCATGTTGAGAAGTCCGGACTGGGTCTGCTTGGCCAGTGATCCCCAGTTTGTGGTTTATACTGTCTGTGCCACTATCTGCAATGCCTCTACCATTCCTCCACTTTAATAACTTGTTGCACTTATTATCCCATTTAGTAATTATTTAGAGCAGTGTTCTCCCAAGTGAGGTTCACTAGGGTATAGGAAGAGAAAACCCAGAACTTCTGTTAATGTGTGTTTGAATTTTGTCTTTAAAAATACTTACTTTGTGCAAATTTGTATAATGTATTTAACATATTAATAGTGTTACAAATTTATATATATACATGCACTGTATATTTTATGATAGGCATGTCACAAAAAAGTTTAGAGACCATAATTGTCAACAATCGAAAGTCATTGCAGAATTTTAAGCAGAAGATTAAGAATTAGCAGGCAGTGAGACTGGAGCCTGGGTGACTAGTTAGAGTCACCCTCGTGAGAGATGATGAGGGCCTTAGCCAAGGCAGTGACAATGGGGAAAGTTGATGTGGCAGTGAGAGAGAGAGAACAGACCTCGAGTTGTGGTTTGACATGCTGTAGGACATTTATGTGTTGATGCTACTTAAGCAAGTAGAAATATAGGACTGACTTCAAAAGACAGCTCTCCATCTCTATTGAAAATAAGATTAAAGAATCATGAGCATGGAGGGTAATGGATACCAACAGTGAAGATGAGATCTCCTATGGAGGGAAAGAGAATTAGAAGACACACACTACTTAAAGAGAAGGTGAAGGAAATAGAGCTGGACAAGAAGACTAAGAAAGTGGGAAGGTGGGTCAAGAGAGAGAGGCAGGGAACCATGAGAAAGTGGTATTTCAGGAGCCAGGAAAAAAGTAACAATAATACCTAACTCGTGGATTATTGTGAGAATTTGGAATGGGCAAATGCTTCTGAATAACCCTGTCAATATTAGTTTATTTTCTTGAGTTGTGAATTGTGGTTATACATGAATGGACTACTACACCAAATGAACAGCAGTCCATGAACACTGGCTGTTTCTCACCAAATTCTGAAGTGGTTGTGGGCTGTGAGATCAGGGAGTCTATTTTAGAGGTGGAAAACAAGATCCAGACGAAGGAAGCAACTTGGGCCATTACTGAGAGACACAGGCATGATTTTCAGGCAGCAGTAAACTGGGCTTGTTTAGTGATATGGGGAGGATCAATACAACACCCAACCAGCCCAGCATCTCCAGTCCTACAGTTGCTCCTGAAAGCAGTAAGGTTTCATGTCCACAGAGAAATTTGCCAGTTAGGTACTAAGAAAGCTTTCATGCCTCACCTAGGGAAGCAGGGATTAACTGGCAGGATCACCCAGTGAAGCACAAACTCAATTCTGACAGGAAAAAAGGAATAGGTTTTGCCTGGGCCTATCTAAGAGCCAAGAGTTTGAGGAACTGATCAGCGGGAGAACATATCTTGGATCAGCTAATGGGAGATAAGGAGCTTCCAACCACGAGCTGCATGGAAGCTCCTCTAAAATGCCCAGATTCCTAGACTGAGTCACTCGGTGTAAGAATGCTCCTACCCCACATACTTTACTGTGCCTGGAATCTGTCCACTACATTGCTTGAAGTATCTCTAAGTAGAATTTGTTTGGGCTGAGTAACATTCTCTCTCTTTGATTTTAATTTAATGCATTTGCCTTGAATAAGTAACTCATGAATGCATTCAAAAATTCAAAATGGATAAATATATACAGTAAAATGGATACCTGAATAGACAATTCCTGAACACTGTTAAAACTTAAATGAATAACGATATATGGTAAAAAAAAATGATGATTTTAAGGATGAAATTGTGTCTTCTTTCATTGATCTCTTTGTTCGTTCGTTTGTTGAACACCTTCTTGTAGCAGTCACTGCGCTAAGAGGAAGTATACAAAAACAAGACAAAGGCCTCCCCTGCAAGGGTTCTTAGCAGAAAATTTAGCAAGTGGATGTAGCATGATAAGTAGGATAAAGGCTATCTGCCCTGTACCCCAAGCCAGAAGACTGATTGCCTGAAGGAAACGGGGGAGTTCATAGCAAAGGGAAGATCTGAACAGCATTGAATTGGGCAGGAAAATAGCTATTGTACGTACCATATTGTGAAATTGTTTCTAATTAAATTACTCTCATCAAGCTGAAATCCATTACACTCAAAAAATGGGAGTTTTGATGTATGGAAAGACTGTAAAGGGAGAAGGAAGAGTGATACTGCTGGAAGATAACCTGGTGGGATGCCCTGGGGGAGTTTTTGGAAGACGTGGACATCTGGAGGTGGGTTGGAGCAAGGCAAGAAAAAAAACAGGGAAGTGCAAACAAGAGGGTAGAAAGATGCTTAAGGCAAACTTTACCTGCTTTGAAATTGTCCCCAGGGTTAGTGATACAAAACTATAGTCACCTAGAGACCTGAAAGAGGAAACACCCCCTCCCTGAGGAAAGTAAACTCCAAGATGCTTCTGTTTCCAGAGAAAACCTGAGCGGTGGCAAGAGGACTGCAGGTCAGCTTCTTCAGGATCAGGCTGCAGGGCTCCTGCCTGCTGCAAGATCTGCTCTCTCTGGGTTGGGGGCACTGCCTACTCCACCTCTCTGCTTCCTAGGTCTCTTGCCTGATCTTGCGTGAGAATATTATCTCTCTCCTGCATCCCAGCCTGAGCCCTAGCACCCCATTTGCTGAGCTGCCTCCATGGGTGTGCTCGCAGCACTGGGCTGAAAGTTAGATGTTCAGACACAAATAGGTGTATGCTTACAGGTTTGACCAGTCATGGTCATATAAGATTACAATGTAAGGATGGAGACAGTACTTACAATCTATTGGTCCTGAAGCAGTGGGAAATTTCAACATCCACTTTTAAAAGAATGATTATTCTCATTAAAATGTGATTTTATGATATATAAACATTTTCAATCAGAAAGTGGCCTAATTTTAAATTTTCTGTATATCATGCAGTTTGAGAAAGGAACAATATTACGTGCTAGACACCTTCACATGCTTTCTGGGAGGAGGCGCTTATGTATTGTCTCAGTTTTTACAGGTGGGAAGATAGACCCAAGCTATGCAGCTCTTAAGTGCAAAGGCTAGGATGTGAACTCAAATATGTCTGACTTCAAAGCCATGAACTCTGTCTCCCCTGCACCTCATCATGGTTATAAGTTACAGGCATATCCACTGGTGGGGAAACCTGTTTTCTTTTCTTGCCACTACTCACTAGAGACTTGTGGTTAACATGCATGAATATTGTGAGGGCAGTTTCACAGAACAAATTAAATTGACATGTTAGAACTATTTAGAAGGGCATATAGTTTGGAAATATTCTAAGTCCCTCCCCTAAATCTTAGAAGAGTGTCCCCCAGCATTTTGCACATAGTATTCCAGCTCGTTTTTTTTGAGTATGCATTAATGTTATATTATAGTTATAGCTGCATTTTTTCCCCTAAGCAACCCTTTCTCTTCTGAACCCTATGGCAGCCTGCGGTTGTGTAGATTGAGCTCAGGAATGTCTTAAAACATTAATTTGGTTTGACATGACTTGGTGCACAAATTAATTATTCAGGCACATATTGTTCCATGTACATGAAAAGAATCAAACTGTAGTGAATTGTATTTTAAATACCACATGTGAATTGTAATGTTATTAGCAAACAGACTATTAAAGAACAAAAGTTGGCAACATATAGTAATTCCGAATTGGGCCAGTCCCACAAAATTAGCATAAATATGTGAATCAATCAGAATAGTTTTGGACTTCCTAGGAAAGTGTCCCTATTCTTATCTAGCTCTAAAAGAATGTGAAATAAACTATTCATTTAACCAAGTATAAAAATATGCCTGCTATGCTGTTATAATCATGTGTCATTAATCAGAAAATACTGCAGAAACTCTGACAAATTAAAAACACAAGGATGTGTCTGCAAGCGTTTTTTTAGCCATTAAAAAGCTGCTTCACCTCTCTGGCAAGCTCTTTTATGGCAACTTCTTACTCAGTGTACTGACATCTTCAAAGGCTCTGACATCTGTCGGCCTTTGAACTACCATTAAAAAATATTATCCCATTTCCATTCTTTTATGCCCATTTTTTTAATTATAGTCCCTCTTTCAAGTTGGGAACATGGTTGGTTTAAATGATGCTGTCCTTTCGTTTTCAGCCACCCAGCTGCGGTTTGAATAAATTGATGTGGAACCAAAGGCGGGACTTTAAAGGAAAAAGGTTTGATGGACTTGGACTCCGAACCAGATGAGGTTTTATGATGAAAAGGGTTTAATCCCAGCACAGGCATTGCTTCTATCAGTTGAGCAGTACAAAGCAATTCATATATATAGGTTCACGTGAAATGATCTATTTTTTTTAACAGCAAAGATCTCTTCAGGACTTGCAAATGTGGCATTAGCTAATATCCAGAGAGCTGATTTCCTTTCATCCACCAGAAGCTTATGATTATAGTACAGTTCTCGAATTGGAAATGAGAGCTGCAACACAGATTTAAAGCTGTGCTGTCTGATTTGTATTCAATATACATGTCACTGCAGGACAGGCTAGTCTGGGCCAAGCTGGTTCAATACAAGGAAAAACAGTTTCATCATCTGAGAGTCTTAGTCAAAAATATCACCAGCTAATTAAAACAGCAGTCTCATGACTATTAGCGAGGTGTTTGGTTGATTGGTATCTCTTCAAATTTGACAAGAAGGATTTGAAGATGCAGCTTCTCTTTTATTACATATTCTTCTTGCAGTGTAAATGTGTTGAAGTGCATTGCGGGGTAATGAAGCATAGGCAGTTAATTCAAACCGTTTTTTTTTTTTTTTTAAAAAAAGGAAAACAACTTAACTTTAAAACAATGACTTGTTTTGCGTTAAAATAGTTCCCCTTACTCTGCTGTTGATCTGGAAAAAAATCATTTATGAAAGCAGATTTCAACATTGTCTTTGCCCTGTTGCTGTTGAATGATAAATATTCTCTTGAGCCAAATAGTTAAGTAACTGAATGAGTTGTTTAGGGACATTACAAACCTAGAAGATAAACCCAAGTTCACTTTAAAGTAAAAAGTGATCATTTTTAATGTTCTAAATATAAATCAGTATAAATAATCTCAATCCATTAGAAAATTTTCTCAAGATAATCTGCACCTGCTTTATATTAGAAATCTGCTATTTCTCAGAATATAAAAATGGTTCTTCCATTTACTTGGGAGGTTAAGTATCATTTAATTGTGCAGACTTAATAATTACACAACATTCTTTTCAAGCTCTTCAAATAGGATTTTTATTTGAAACTACAAACCAGGCCGGGCATGATGGCTCACACCTGTAATCCCAGAACTTTGGGAGGCCGAGAAGGGTGGATCACCTGAGGTCAGGAGTTCAAGACCAGCCTGACCAACATGGAGAAACCCAGTCTCTACTAAAAATACAAAATTAGCCAGGATGGTGGCACATGCCTGTAATCCCAGCTACTCGGGAGGCTGAGGCAGGAGAATTGCTTGAACCCAGGAGGCGGAGGTTGCGGTGAGCTGAGATGGCGCCATTGCACTCCAGCCTGGGCAACAAGAGCAAAACTCCGTCTCAAAAAAAAGAAAGAAACTACAAACTAATATCCAAACTATAGTTGGAATAAATTCTGAATATATATAGTTTTAAATTTGCAAAACATCAACCATTGGGAAAAGTCCTATAGATGACGTCTATCGCCTATCTCATATTCTAGAATGTTTCATAGACTTTTTTTCCCTCTTTAGAAGAAAACCTGAAATAAGACACTTTTGTATAGGATGTATCAGGAAACATTTTACCTACTCCTTACATATTTTCTGTAGATACGTAAGAGTTTACTGAATTACATGGAAGAAGTTGGATTCCTCGCAGTGTAATTCTGTTCACTCTGTAATTCTGTTTTAGTTCCCTCTTTTTTATTACCCTGACTAGCTAGTCTTCATTGCTTTTCATCAGGTAGCTAGATTTTCATCACTGCAAGTAACTCTTTCGTGCTGTCTTACCGAATTATCTGTATCTTCCCAATTCTCCTTAGTTTTCCTCCTGCTTCTTCCACTTCTACTTCTCCACGTTAGTTTCTGTTTTCTCCACTAGCTCCTCTATTTCACGTTGAACACTGGAGTCTGCCCCCACTTTTTTCTCTATTCATGCTTCTGTTAAGTGATTACCTGCATTTCAGTGGCCTTAACAACTATGTGCTAATAACCTTCAAGTTCCCATCTCTCATCTGTGTTCTGTGCTCTTGACATCTTCTATTAGCTTGTCCACAAACACCTCAAACTTCATAGGTCCAGAACCGAAACCTCTCCCTCCCAACCTCCCTATGTACCGTACATTCAGTGCTCAAGGCAGAACTTGGAAGTAATTCTTGATTTTTTTCCTTTCTCTTAACCTGTCATTAAATTCTATAGATTCAGTCCCCCAAATTGATCTCCAATCCATTCACTTCATTCACTGCCACCCACTCCTCTAGTCCAGGCCTCTATGTAATCTTATAACTGATAATCTTGCCTTATCTCTTATTTTTCTCAACAGACATAATGATCTTTTTCAAAATGTACATTGGGTTAGAAAACTCCCCTGCTTAAAATCCTTTCATAGCTTGCACTTAGAGTAAAATATAAACTTCTGGCTGGGCATGGTGGCTCACGCCTGTAATCCCAACACTTTGGGAGGCCAAGGAAGGCAGGCAGATCATGAGGTCAGAAGTTAGAGACCAGCCTGGGCAACATGGTGAAACCCTGTCACTACTAAAAAAATTACAAAAAATTAGCTGGGCATGGTGGCAGATGCCTGTAATCCCAGCTACTTGGGAGGCTGGGGCAGGAGAATCACTTGAACCCAGGAGACGGAGGTTACAGTGAGCCAAGACTGTGCCATTGCACTCCAGCCTGGGTGACAGAGCAAGACTCTATCTTGGGAGGAAAAATGTATGTGTGTATACACACACATATACATCATATATATATATATATATATAATATGAAGTGTATATATATATATATATATATGAAGTATATATATGAAGTATATATGAAGTGTGTGTATATATATATTTATATATATATGTATGTAAACTGCTTAGCATGAGCTGCAATACCTTGTATGATCTGACCTAATTGTTACCTTCCCAGCATCTTCTTTTGCTGTTTTCTATCAGAGCACCTTGTTTGTGAACTTCATAACACTTTTTTCCATTTCAATTGCAGATTTATTATTCCATTTGTTTGTTCCACCCTGAGACTGAAACAAAAGAGACCTTACTAATTTTCCTCACTTCTGTATACCCGATGCCTAAAAGGTTCCTAGTACAGACTGTGACCTCAGCAAACATATGCATGTGGCTATATTAATGAAGGCAGATTCACTGATGAATTGGAGCCACAGAAAAGCCAAGGAAGGGCCCCTTGAGGAGTCAAACTAAGAATTGAGTAGGGTCACAGGGAAAGAGGCTCATGGCTTGCTGTGCTCTCAGAGAAGCCACCAACTTGTTTTAGTGTTGGTTTTGTTTGTTTCCTCTTCAGTGGATGGTGGCTTTGCCAGTGTATTTATCATTCTTATCTCTTTGAGCTCTCACAAAATTTTTAACATACAATGACAAAGACATATGTATAACATAAGCCTATACTTACTGTAAAGTCATTATCCTGTGCATGTTTGTGTCTTCCAGAGGAGGGATTATATGTTGTCTGTTTTGAATCCCAATAACCTACTAGAGCACCTGGCCCAAGTGCCGACGCTTAATCAGTGAACGAGGGAACACAAATCAATACATTGAACTATGCTGCAGAGATTGCTTTAGATCTGGGCTTTGCTTGTTTCCATATCATATTTTTTAACCCTCAGATTTCTAAAATATGCAGAGATGGTCATTAAATCTCCAAATAATAATGATTTCCGAGAACCATTCTGGCAATGTGATTGAAATGAAAGAATATTTGTCCAACATGTACCACGGGCCTTCTTAGTTTAGGCACATTGCTAGCTGCTGAAGATGCCAAAATGAATAAGACACAGTTAATCCTAAGGGGCAAAAGGCAAAGAAGCATACATTTGAAATTATGTGCTCAGTACAGTATTAGAGACGTCATCAGTTGTGATGAACCATGAAGAAGGAGATGCAGGCCATTCTGGGAGCAGGCAGCAGGCAGAGGGGAGGTTCTGTTTTTCAGTAGCGCATGCCCTGTGGGCACTGCTCTTGTGGACTTTAGTTTCAATCAAAATGAGTATAATTTTCCCCCTTTATTACTCCTTTAATGTTTTTCAGTAAGTACAAAATTTTACTTCCATATAATTTCTCCCTGTGGAGGCTACCATGTCCATGAAAAGCAGGAACACAGTCAAAAGTCCCATATTTCGTTCTTTGCTAAAAGCTACCACAATCAACCAAGTAGTGAATCGTACTACCGATTCTGCAGTGAGGGAACAGTAGTATTCCTACGTAGTTTTAATTTATCCTCCGTAGTTTATATTGAAATCTTCAAAATGCGGTTCAGAATAGAGAATGCTTTCAATTTTGTGGTCTCCTTGTGGTGATTCTTGAGATTGATGTGGTTTGACTTTTTAGGTGCTTCTCTGGTACATAAACTAAATTCAGTATTTAGAGATATTTCTCTTATACCATTAGCATGTTGTCATTATGAGGATGAATGTGGTATTTGTGTCATGGGGCACTGCTGTACCACAGAGCCATCACTTGTTCTTTTTATCCATGTCCAGTGGGTATGATGTTATAATTAAGGATAGTTAATTGACAAAAGATTGTCTGAGATCATCTTCAGAAACCTCTTTAGCTCTTTCCAAGGCAATAAATTAACTTTGAAGGGATAAAATAATAAGATGGTTGTTTGAAGCTGTGTCTGATGGCCAAGGGGAAAACATGCAATATGAATGTATATGTATGTGCATACACACACACACACACACACACACACACCTGTTTTCTGCTTTGCTTCTGAAGTTAATGTGTAAAACTTGGCTGTGTCTGTTCTCATAAAAATGATGCAAAAGGGAAAAATACATCAGTTATAAAAAAAAAAAAGTAGCATTCCTCCATGTTCCAGAGAGCATTTGACTTTCCATTCCATTTTTGTGGGGGTTTTTTTGGGTGTTTGTTTGAGACAGAGTCTCTCTCTGTCACCCAGGCTGGAGTGCAGTGGCGGCGATCTTGGCTCACTGCAAACTCCACCTCCCAGGTTCAAGTGATTCTCCTGCCTCCCAGCATGCCTGGCTAATTTTTTGTATTTTAGTAGAGACAGGGTTTCACCGTGTTAGCCAGGATGGTCTCGATCTTCTGACCTTGTGATCTGCCCTCCTCGACCTCCCTAAGTGCTGGAATTACAGATATGAGCCACCACACCTGGCCCATTTTTGTGTTTTTATCATAATTATAAGCTTTCTCATTTGAAATTGAGTTCATTTTGGAATTCATAAATGTTGCTCCTTTATTAGGTAAAGACCCGAGGTTGAACAATCAAAAGATTTTATTGCTTGAATAAAAAACATTAAGATGTTAAACTGATGTTGAGCACTGGCCACATGTGTCCATACTCTGGTCAGAGGTGTGAGCTAACCCCAGCCTCAGAGCACATCTTCACACCTCACAATTACAAGGTGGTTTATTGTCTCTATCAGTTATGTTCTAACTCTAAATCAAGGAACTTAGCAGACAAGGAACTCAGAAAGCAGGCAATGCTAGCTTCTTTAGAAGAGACCATGAGCCTAACTTAGAAAGGTCTTTGATAGTAAATAGTCATTACATTTTACAAGAAAGAAGTCATAGCTTGCACAGTCAGTTGAATTAATGGAAGCTGCCTTCAGCACATTGTCTGCCTCCATAGGATCGCCCCCCGTTTTTTAAATTTGAAGTTCGTTGGCTTTTAACCTGTTTTTATTACGTATGTTCTTCAAAATAGTATTTGCTCATAGTAAGAAAAATCATGATGATATCCATTATCATGACTTTATCTCATATTTTAAAGAAGTCCCTGTCTCCATAGTAAGATGAGAAAAAATAAGGTAAGATTGGAAATCAAGAAACAGAATTATTGTTATTATAGGTCATCTAAATAATAGTTTGACAGTTCCTAAATCTATTAACAATTAGGCAAAATAACTAGATATAAAATCAATTCTGTATACAAAATCAACTGTATTTTCATACATGAGTAACAATATACAACATATTTTAAAAAAAAGTACTGTTTACAATGGCACAAAACCACAAGGTTCCCAGAAATAAATCTAACAAAATATGGGGGCTTCTAAAGTTTCATTATTGATGTGACTTGGTACAGGTCCCTTTCCATGTCTGGAAAATTCCCCTGGATGATTTCTTTGATAATTTCTGTCTTTTAGCTTTGTTGTTGTTGTTTATTGTCTTTTCTGGTCTTCTGTTAGTTGTATATTGAACCTCCTGGATTTGCCTGCATGACTTTTTCTTTTTTTTTTTTTTGCAAATTTTTTTTTTCATTTTGTCTTTTCACTCAATGTTTTTTTAGATTTGCTTTCCCTTATGCGCTGGAATCATATTTTTAAACTTGAAAAGATCTGTTTGTACTTTTCCTATTTCTTTTTCAGAGCATCTTGTTTTCATTTAATAAATATAATAAATTTTCCTCTTTCCAAGTTGATGAATTAGACTGCTTTTTAAGTTCTGTTCTCTGAAATGTCTCTTTCCTTCAGGGTTGGTTTTTCTGTTTATCTTTCATAGTTATTTGTCTTGGCTTTTCTTATCTGCTTGATGATTCTTGCTTTTGAGTCACATTTACGAAAGGGAAATGGTGTTAGTTTCCTATTGCTATTGTAACAAATTACCACAAGCTTTCTACCTGGAAAGAACAGAAATTTGTTACTTTACAGGTCTGAAGGTGAGAAATCTGAAATTAGTCTTACAAAATTAAAATGAAGTTGTTGGAATACTTGGCTCCTTCTGGAGGTTCCGGGGGAAAGTATGTTTCCTTGAGTTTTCCAGCCTCTACAGGCCCATAGCATTCCTGCTTGCAGCCCTACGTCATGTCACCTGTCCTCTTGGTGCTGTCATTGTCGCAATGCCTTCTTTCTGACTCTGACATGGACTCTGATATGGACCCTTATGATTATGATTACCTTGGGCCTACAACATAATTCAGGGGAATCTCCCGTCTCAAAATCATTGATTTAATCATATTTGCTGAGTCCCTTTTCACATATAAGGTAACATTTTGGGAAAGGGATGCATTATTCAGTTCACACAGGTGGGATAGTGATTTGTTGTGTAAAGAGAGTTTCTTTTCTGTCCCGTCTCCCAATATATCTCTCCCTGAGTGGGAATTTAGAGTGCGTTCTGGTTTTGGGGGAATAGATGTGTTAGAATTCAGGCCCCTTAAGGGCTTTAATGAAGAGAGGCTTTATTCTGGAGTTGTAGAAGCCATACTAGAAGCCATAGGTTTTCCCAGATTGTTCATTCCATTTTTTTTTTTTTTAGGGAAGGGCCTTCTGTTTTTCACCTGGACTGCCTACAATCTGTAGGTTGGGGTGGGTCCAACCCCTCTGTATGCAGGCTTTTGGGGGCTTGTCCTTATTTTTACTTCTCACTGTTTTCTCCATCTTTATAGTACCTGAGCCCAGAGCCTCTTGAGAATGTGTGATAGCTAAATGGGTTCCCAGGTCTGCTGAAGCCTCCCCACTAGCTCTGGCTTTCACAGCATGTTCCATTCCTCAACACTTCAGTATTGTCCTATTTTCTGTCCTCCAAAAGTGGTGGAAAGCTGTTGTTAACTGATGAGTGTCCCCCAAACATGCCTGCCCATTTTTTGTTTTTATGGTTGGCTTTGTTTTGTACATATATCATTTTGTTTTACTCAAGGTCACTTAGCAGTTCACTAAATTGGTTAAAGGTCACTAAAAGCAGACTTTTAAAAAATGTGTGTATTTGCTTCATCGTTTTTTCAGCTTCATTGGGGGTATAACTGACAAATAGCTTTATATGTTTAAGATGCATGACTTGATGTTTTAGCATACGTATACATTGTGGAATAATCACCACAATCAAGCTAATTGACACATCCAACATCTCACAGTTTCCCTTCTTCCCTCCCTTCTTTCCTTCCTTCCTTCCTTCATTCTTTTTTTGCAATGAGAACAGGTAAGATCTACCCTCATAACAAGTTTCAAGTATACAAAACAGTATTGTTAATTATAGTCACATTGGTGTATATTAGATCTCCAGAACTTACTCATCTTGTGTAATTGAAACTTAGTATCATTTGACCAACACCTCCCAATGCTCCCTGGAATGAGGAGTTGCCTATTCTGTTCTCTGTTTCTATCAGTTTTACTATTTTAGATTCCACATATAGGTGGCATCATATAGTATTTGTCTGTCTGTGTCTGGCTTTTTTCACTTGGCATAATATCCTTCAGGTTCATCCATTTTTGTCACAAATATGAAGTTTTTTTAAGGGTGAATAATATTCCATTGTATATATGTGTACATCTCATATCACATCACCTAATTTGATGCCTACTAATTTTTAAACTAATGGCCATTGAAATCGACTGGAATGAAGGATAACTAGACATATTCATAGAAATCAGCCTACCATTTTCCTTTGCAGTTTTACATAGTGTTACAAAGAACCTTATTAAGAGCTTCAGTTTGCATGGTATTGTCTTAGTTTTGGGTTATTCTAGAAATAGAGCCGCTGAGACAATTTATTTGAGATGGTGAATTCTAGGAGTCTGAAGTGAGGGAATGAGGAGACTGAGACAGAAAAGGGAGAACAACAAATAAAGGGTGCCTCCTTGAGCAAGCTACTACTTTAAGAGTAAGGGAGATTCCATTCCACTGAGGACCCCTGGATAATCTTTTAGAATGTGCACAGAGTTGTTCCACCAAAGAAAGGGAGTCTGCAGCACTTAACCCTGGACTTCCAGCTCTTTGTGTTTGAGGGTGCTCCCGGAGGGCATCTGCCCCTGCATTTCCTGGCCACACTTGTACTTCCTGCATGGCCCTGCACTTCCTGCCTCTTCCTGTACTTCCTGGTCACACCTGCACTTGGGCTTAGCAGCCTTCCCTGAGTTTGGAGAAAGCCCAAGGTGGGAAAACTGGATTAGATTTGAATTGCAGCTGGGCTGCAATCAGACAGACCAAGGAGATGTCCTGGACTGCAGTAAACCCCTTACCAAGCCGACTCTAGCCACACACACGTGCAGGACTTCTCATCTGCATTTTACTGCCTTGAATATGAACAGATAATCCCAGATTATCTGAAGTTTAAGGCTGGCCTGAGAGGCATGAGAAAGACTAAACAAACAGATGACCACAGAGAAAAAACAAGAACCTCAGGATACAAAAAAGATTTAAGGAAAGCAAAACTGAAATATCGAAAATGATGTAATATTCATAAAAGAAGAACAGGCTGCTCTGAAAATGTAACAATCAAAATAAGAAAGGGCTCTTAGAAATTAAATTTTTTTAAAGGCCAGCCAAAATTGATATCAAGAATATCTTTCACAAAACAGAACAACAAGCAGAGACAAAAATAGAGTGTAAAAATATATTTCAAAAAGCTAAGACATAGATGATTAACCAAGATGTTCAAGAAACAGAAAATGTTGTGGAGGAATTAGCTACGTAATAATGATAGTGAAGTCAATGAAGTTACAGGGCCAAAGGGTATAGGTCTATAGGTTGAAAAGGTTAATAAGTACCAGCATCACAAAAGAAAAGGTCCACGTCTCCACATATCATTGTTACATTTCAGAACAGAAGGAATAAAAGAGAGATCCCAAAAACTCCCAGAGGAAAATCAGGTCCTCTATGTAGGAACAAGATAGATTGGCATCAGATTTCAAATAATAAGTGGTAAAAGAGAAAAATGCCTTTATTAGAACTATGAAAAGGAAAAATTACAAGTCAGACTTCTATACATAAGCCAATATTCAATATTATATAGAAATCTCAGGTTGAATAAGACATTACAAACATGCAAGGATTTGGAAAGTTTATCTTCTGCATTTCTTTGGAGGTTGCTGTGGATGTTATTAAGTAAGATGGAGGAATAAATATGAAAGAGAAATACAGAAGATTCGTTGAACCAGTGGATCTTGTTCAGGAGAAGAGAAGAGACAAGTTGCACAGTACAGTTGTGCAGTGAGTCTGGAAAGAACATCCAGTCCAGATTGGAACAGAAGTGGAGTGTGAGGAAGAAGACTCTAGATACTATTCATGAGAATTCTCAACAATGTTAGGAGGCAGTAAAAGCAAAAAATGCAAGGGAGAAAGAAGAAAATTAGAAGCCTCAGGAGAAACAAAAAACTGTCAGAAACAAGATGTAGTTATGTAACATATTATCTGGTTGTGTTTTGAATAATGATTAGACTCTGTGTATTGAATTTCGCATTTTGAAATCAGTTTATACATAAAGCATAGAAAATATACTCATGGTTACAGACACAACGTAAATGTTTCCAACTTTAACCAAAGTGCAGGTAACAGAAGTGAAAATGTAGATAATAGGGGTTGTGAGAATGAATAGGCCAAATGAAGGTTAGGCTATACTAATATTCTCATCGCATGAAGTGAGGAATTAAAAGATGCTACATAATTTCTGGAAAAATGAAAATTTAGTTATTCTATTGAAAGTTATAGAAATAACCAATAAAGGAATTAAAAATTGTGACACAACTGTATTTTGAAGCGAAAAAGAGTAAATGGTGTAAGTAAATGAAATATTTTTTATAGCAGAAAATCAATGGGTTGTGAATAAATTAATTTATGAAGTATGTAAAGGTACAAAGGTAATGATCATCAGAGTTGAAAACAGATAACTGAAAGAATAAAAATGTGTCTGCCTCTGGGGAGTAACTTGCAGATGGGTAGTCATAAGTCATAATGTAGTGATTTTATTAAGGGCATTTCTATGCTACTTGGTTTGATTATGTGTATTTTTAAATTAAACACTTCAGTGGAAAAAGTTCATAAAGAAAACTTTTGGCAATGCAGTGGTCTAACTGTTCTTTTTCTATTTGTGTCAACTTTCCTGATATGTTCCAAAGAATTAGATTCTGTGGTTTGGACAAATTTCTGACTAAATAATTCATCATCAATTTTTTTTCAGAGAAATTTGGAGATATTTAAAAGACATTTCAGGTCTCTATCTGATGTTTTGGAATACAGCTATCTTGCCTTCTGTAAAACATTTTTTGATACCATAATTTACTGTGTTCTTATGAGAATGGTCAGTAAGATATATCTACTGTCAGTGGAACAAAGGTATATAATATTTTAGGGTTAAGAAGACAAGGATAAGTATCATTTAGGTAATTACTATCATGAACAGTTAAGGTAGCATAGGGAAACCATAGATACTTTAAAAAGATTACGGCCGGGCGCGGTGGCTCAAGCCTGTAATCCCAGCACTTTGGGAGGCCGAGGCGGGCGGATCACGAGGTCAGGAGATCGAGACCATCCTGGCTAACACGGTGAAACCCTGTCTCTACTAAAAAATACAAAAAATTAGCCGGGCGTGTTGGCGGGCGCCTGTAGTCCCAGCTCCTCGGGAGGCTGAGGCAGGAGAATGGCCTGAACCCGGGAGGCGGAGCTTGCAGTGAGCCGAGATCACGCCACTGCACTCCAGCCTGGGTGACACAGCAAGACTCCATCTCAAAAAAAAAAAAAAAGATTGACACATTTGTGATTACAGTGCAAAGAATAATTTACAGGCATAGTTTTGTCAATATAGAGAATACATTAGATAATCCCCGTGATATAGTTGTCTACATGGGTAGTAAGTTGAAGATATCAAATCTCATAGAAGGATTAGGAAGAATGCTGTAAGAAATAGAAATTGCATGGAAAACCAAAATATTAGTGGCAATCAATCAAAGACAGATTGAGTCAAAATTTTCATAATAAGTCTTGAACATCCTGTTGAAATGTAATTTTATGATGCAATAAAATTTTAAGAGAGAAGCAAAATTACAGGCTTTAATAAAATGACATTATTTCAGAGAGATAATTTGCCAATACATGGGAAGTAACTTCATCTGGATGAAACCAACATGTGCTTTCTCCCACTAATGTTACTTTGGTTTTCTTTTGTATTGACATGTTAGCTGAATCAGTGTTATTGGTCCAGCCAGCAATTGTTGATAAAGTAAAACAAAATTAATAATGGTCATTAAAGATTTTGTTAAAAATTTAAGAAAGTGCCCTCATTACTGGAATCTAAGCCTCTAAATAATTTCTATGATATCTAGAGCAATAAGCTTTTGTTAACTAAAAGACAGTGCTGTCTAATAGTACAAAAAAGTGAAATCAGAAGGTCTGGGTGTCAACTCTGATTGCTACTTGCAAGATTTGTGAACTAAAGCAGATACCTTAATCCCATCTTTTTGAGCACCCATTTTTATCATTTTCAATGGAAATGACAATACCTACATATTTATAAAGATTTCAAATAACTATGAAACTACTTGTAAAATTTTAAGCAAATAGAGTGTCTGTACACATATGCACACATACAATGGTTTTCTAAAATGTAAAATTGAAATGCAGAGTATTATTTAACTGATGTGGTTTGTATTAAGCAGAGCGTTTTAATCAACAGCATCTACTTTATTATATGCACTCAATTGTAATCATACAGGACTGGGAAAAATTCTTTCCTTATGACATGAAATTGGTATATGCTAATATGGTATACCCATATTCAAGTCATCTTTTACTGGACAAAGAACAAAAACCAAAGAAAAACCCTTTATATAATTTTCTTCTAATAAAAGTAATATGTAGTTTCTGATTTCTTCGATCACATTCTTAGTTAAGTTCCTGCCTCGTTATTGGCTAGTTCTTTGCTTTGGAACTGCATGGAATAAAGGTTAGGTCATAAATATAGTCTGTATCCATGGCAACGTGCATTTCTGTTTCAACATTTTGCAGGTAGTTATCTTCCTGCTAGAACTTACTTAGGTGTGCTGGGGGACAAATGGATATTTATTTACTAGAATAAATCTAGTAATCTCAATACTGCAAGGGGTGGCAAAGGGAGGAGAATAGAAGCTGGATAGCTAAGCTAAGCATTAATAGGGACCATTAAATTATTAGGAGAGTCAGATGATGGGTCAGAAACTCAAGTAAGTCAGCTTGAGGTTAATGAAGTCAGATCAAGAGGTCAAGGAATGAACTTCAAGAGTCCAGGTAGTTAAAGCAAGAGATAAAAGAACATAATTACCGAAAGTCAAGAATCTAATCACAAAACAATTTGAGGAACAGGTGGTAACCTCAATTTAGCCACAAGCGTAAGGTCAGAAATCCAGATCAGAGATGGAGGGTAACAAAAGGTTTAGTCAGGCCAGTGAGCCCGATGGGATCATGACCAAAGTTCCTAGCTGCGAGCCCATCTTGGAGGCAAGATTCATTTTGGCTTGAATGTGGGTGTGTCCTTCCTTCCCAGGGAATGATACAATGAGTGGGAGGGAGACTGCAAGCTGGTGCCTGAAGTTGCATGGGATAAAGAGGATGAAAGGAGTTTCTGGACCTTTTAGGTTAACAAAAGGGAAAACAATCTCATAAATTATGTACCTCATTTACTATCAGGTGACCTTGTTCTGTACTCTAGGTAAGTACAACATGCAACTAGTAGGCTACCAATCGTTTTAACAGGCATTGGAAACCCATTGAATACGGACTTGTAGAAGTTACATGGACAAAGCTTTTTAATTGCAGAATGTTTTTAGAAGAGCTGTGAGCTAAATTGGGTAGAAAATTTTGTTATGAAAAATGTCAATCTCAAAATACATTTGATGTTTATTAGTATTCAGTGAAAAACTTAATTCACATAGCTATTTTAAAATGTTAAGCCAATGAAATCACATTTACTTTTTTAGTTGTTCATCTCTAAACTTGCTTACTGCATTTCTGTGTGGTTTTGAAAATCTATTGGTATCCGTGGTTTTGATCTAGGTAGTTTTTGTTCCTTGGTTTATTTTAAACACTGTTATAATTAGGATCATTGTGTCTGTAGCTAAATGGTTGAATATCTAAGATTAATAAGTTTTCTTAAATTTCATAACTGTCTGGTTTTACCAGATGAAAGAATATAATGTTGACAAGAATTTAACATTATATTTAGTAAGATGAATTCTTAAAAATGGTAGTCTAAATCCCTCTGTAAATTAACTTAAAACCCTTATTTTTATATTATTGTTCTCATGTATGTACGTAATAATCATGTATTATGATTCTAATGTCTATAGGCCAGTTTTTATTATAGAGCTATTTATACCTTTCGAAGATACACTTGAATTTATTTAAGAATAGCCTTATTATGTTAAATCTTATAAAAGCCTCAGCTAAAAGAAACCCAAAAATGTTAATATAATTAAAAGGTAAGAATTTAGTTAGTGCATTTTTTCTAGTTATTTGCTTTGGCTTTGCCCACACAATTTATTTTTATATTAGGTGAATTCATTTTATGAATAGAGAAAAAAAGCAGCAAAAAAGGTGATGTACAAAAGTACAAATTATTATAGTGAATTGATTGTTGCATAGTCCCATGGGGTTGCTTCGTTGATGTAAAAGTCATCCAAAATGCTTTGACAAGTGTAGGGATTAAGAGCAAGGTAACTCCACTCTCTGCTGACACTATAAACATAATGCAAGGTCATCTGACACTGAAGATATCTTGGGGAGGCCCACCTGGTCAGTAAAATTGTCCTTTGAGGTCAAGTTGTCTAGCGAGGATACTATGCTGCTGTCCTGGAGATATTCAACACCAACGCATTAATGGCATTAGAGTGATTTCCTTTCTCTGTATGTATTTATTTATTTAATTAAATTAATTAATGTATTTATTGAGAAAGAGTCTCGCTCTGTCACCCAGGCTGGAGTGCAGTGGTGCAATCTCAGCTCACTGTGATCTCCGCCTCCTGGGTTCACGCCATTCTCCTGCCTCAGCCTCCCGAGTAGCTGGGACTACAGGCACCTGCCACCACGCCTGGCTAATTTTTTGTATTTTTAGTAGAGATGGGGTTTCACCGTGTTAGCCAGGATGGTCTCGATCTCCTGATCTCGTGATCTGCCTGCCTCGATGACCTCCCAAAGTGCTGGGATTACAGGCGTGAGCCACCGCGCCCGGCCTGCATGTATTTAAAGTGGTATTTGCACAGAGTGAACACAGTGCACCAAAACGTGCACATAATGGGAGGGAAATGCCGTTAGAAGTCATGATAAGGGAGGGCTCACCATGATGATTCTGACCAAGGCAGCCACTGGAATCCACTTCACAGAGGGCAGCACTCTCCTTTCTTTCATCGGCTCATTGTTAAAAATTCAACTATTTGTGTGCCTGTGTTCTAGATTTTCTTATATTTAAGCAACCAAAACTTTACTTTAGTAATGTCCTACCATTGTTAGCACAGTAATTAGTGTGTTCTGAATGACATTCATATAACGTGGGTGGGTGGGTGGTTGCAACCTTAGTGTGTAGCGTGTTTGGGTTGAGCAGCTAATACAGAACTGGCAAAAAACCTAGGTCAAAACTCTGCTTCCCTGGAAAGGGGAAGTACAGTAAGCGGAGAGGGTGTTGAAAACCATCTCTCCAATTACTTGAATGACATTCTTTATAAAAGTAGTTTTCTGGTGAAGAATAATTCAGGCTGAATTTTATTCTTCTTCGAAGGCCAAATAGGTTACCTGTCACTCCTGGAAACTCTGTCAAGAAGATAACTTTAAGTGTTTCTAGATGCTGCAAATAACATCTTCCTGACACGTAGTCCTCCTGTTTGTTAGCCCTGATGTTGCGCCAGCGTGAGTTATGGATAATTCACCTGTATTGGCTTTTTAATACTGATTTTCTGCATTTTTCAGGATAAGGTTATTAAAAGTGCAATTTGAAGGTATTTTTGTTTCAGTGTCATTCAATCTCAAGTGGAATGTTTCTACTTTTATAATTCTATTTGAGTCTAGAAAAAAATATATATAGTACTTCTAATACCTTTAAAATCATTTAATTTATGTGCTTCTACATAGCTGTTTTACGTGTAGTAGATATTTCATTTGCAATTTTCCAAAATAGGTCAACGTGCTATGAACCTTCTTTTTTCTTTTTTAGTTTTAACTTAACCTAGGAGCAAATTGTTATGGAGTTTTTAACTCACTTTATTTAAGATCTATTTTTAGTTAGATGATTTGGGTAGTTCTTTTAAAATAAAACTAGAAATTTCAACATCAGTTATGAATCTTTAGCAGTATCATTACTCACAAAAAAACAAATGTAGCCGTAATGCTTTCCAGTTCATGTGACTCGTAACATGTTTTAATTCTCCTTTTGAAGTTTTCTCCCCCTTCAGATAAGTATATACACTGATTGCCTTTTTTTGTATTTTCTCTTTCTTTCTTTCCTTCTTTCTTCCTTTCTTTCTTTCTTTCTTTCTTTCTTTCTTTCTTTCTTTCTTTCTTTCTTTCTTTCTCTCTCTCTCTCTCTTTCTTTCTTTCTTTTTTATTCTCTACCTAGAGTACTCTCGTTTTTTGCAGGCATGATAACTTTTTTTCTTGACATTAGACCTTTGTAGTGTGCTCCAAACCTGGGTATTAATTGTTCTAAAACTTTTAACAAAATTAAAGTTTATCGGCCAGGTATGGTGGCTCATGCCTGTAATCCCAGCACTTTGGGAGGCCAAGATGGGCGGATCACGAGGTCAGGAGATCGAGACCATCCTGGCTGACACGGTGAAACCCCGTCTCTACTAAAAATACAAAAAATATTAGCGGGGTGTGGTGGTGGGCGCCTGCCTGTAGTCCCAGCTACTCGGGAGGCTGAGGCAGGAGAATGGTGTGAACCCAGGAGGCGTAGCTTGCAGTGAGCTGAGATCGCACCACTGCACTCCAGCCTGGGTGACAGAGCGAGACTCTGTCTGAAGGAAAAAAAAAAAGTTTATCTTGCCTTTCCTATATGTTAAGTTCTGTCCTCTCCTTCATCTTGTAGTTCTAGTGTCATTGTGAACAAAGGTGCCACACTTTAGTCTTGTGTATAGAATTCCTTCCACAGCTAACCTATTCTTTGGAGTTTGGGGTAATTTAAGCCTCTTCTTCATCTGTACAAGTTGCAGAGGAAATATTTTCACCAAACCACAAGATGGGCTAATGATTTCATTTCCAATTACTAGGTCTAATAATAATAGTAGAACAAGAGTTGAAAAACGCACATGCATTTCAGATAATACCAAACATGCCTTATTGGCTCTCAGAACAATTTTTGAATCACTTTAAAGGTAATCTGCTGGATGTATTTCTAAATAGCTCTCGGTCATTTAAGGGATCTTAAAAATATTTTCCACTTGATAAAGCACAGATAATATTAGTGAAGAAAGTTATATTTGCAGGTTAGAATGCAGCAGGTTAAAAATAGAAAATGTGCTGGCCTGGGCATCTGAAGAGCTGGTTTCTTGCCCAGACTTCTGTGTGACTTTACCTGCATCCCTAATGTGTCTCTTTTCTACTGTTACCAGCTACCTGTCTATGCAATAACTTACGAGAACACGTGTTCAAGTTTGAGCCCTATAAAAATACTATAAAAAATATAAACTTTAATTCAGAAACTTACAGCAAAACGTTGCCTCACCTATAAAATAACTATGTAACTTGTGATTTAATTTGAAATCAATCATTTCCAAAAAATGTTAAAATGCATATTGTATAATTGTATAGTAAAATATGCTTTTTATTTTCCCTGTTTAGATGAATTTCAGTTTTTAAATGCTAATGAACATATATATAGTTGTATGCATTATATAAATTCAATCTCCATGAAATAAATTGACAGGTTGAACCTATCCAAAATATTCTTTTTTATTGATACAACAGTATTTTCCTAATATATTCTATTATTTTTTAATGTGTATGCTGTCCTTTGAAATGTGAATATTCAATTTCAAAACATCAATTCTATATATTTGATAAATCTCAAAATGCATATTTCTTTCAATGTATTTTTTTTTTTAAATTTTGAGACAGAGTCTCACTTTGTTGCCCAGGCTGGAGTGCAGTGGCACGATCTCGGCTCACTGCAACCTTCGTCTCCTGAGCTCAAGCGATTCTCCTGCCTCAGCCTCTCGAGTAGCTGGAATTACAGGTGCCCGGCACCATGTCCAGCTAATTTTTGTATTTTTAGTAGAGGCAGGGTTTCACCTTGTTGGCCAGGCTGGCCTTGAACTCCTGACCTCAATTGATCCATCTTCTTCGTCCTCTGGGAAGTGCTGGGATTATGGGTGTGAGCCACTGCACCTAGCCATCAATGTATTTCTTTTGTTAAAAAGTAAAATGAGATATTTTATTTTGGTGGAGGAAAAGTTTTAGACAAATAAAAGTCTGAAGTTTTGCCTCATTCATAACATTGACATAAGGAACAAGAACCAAATATAACAGAAAGAATATCTCTTCTTTATATTTTAATTTTAAAAATTTATTAATACATATAATATAAACTCATAATACATAGATACTTTGATTATATATTATAAATAACAGAAATATGTATTTTCAAACCTAGTCATCAGGTTTTTATTTTTCCCCCTTCAACATTATTTGAAAAAATAGCCATGGGTGACTTCATTCCCCCTTTACTTCATAAGTTGGCTGCTGCAGACACTAAAAGTTATCTCCCAGTATTTCCAACTTGACAACGGTCTCAGTGAAATTTTAGGGACATATAACTAAGAACAAATTTGGGGTGATTTATATAAAAACATTAAAACGGGAAATACATAGTAATAAATAAAGCTAAGTTATTAAATAAGCTCCTTATTATTTAGAATCTAAAGAAAAAGAGGTAAGGAGAATTTAAATGTATAGGCACCATAAAAGTAAATAGCTAATAACAAGAATTTTTTTTTCAAAATTACTTACAGGATATTCATCTGGCTTCTGTAGATTAACCCCAATCTCTTAAACTTTATACATTTATGTGACTTTACATTGATAATTGGTCTTTGTAATGACTTTGAATTACTGTATGGTCCTGGAGTATTTTCAAAATCTTCAAAGTAAGATTAGAGTATTGTTACAGGATACTTGGTGTGTTGCTTGGCCAGCCGGAAACCTCTGTGGCCAGTGGCGTCTTTGCCCGGATTTTGCTCTGGTCCTCTGGGTTTGTTTTGCCCACTTGGCCTGGCAGGCTGTGTCAGCTTGCATTACCTGCCTGGATCCCACTCAAAGTGGTGAATAGTATGTGATCGAGCATGGGGTCCAGCTGCTGTGCACAGGCGGGCATGCCGGCAGCAGTGGGGCGGGTAGCTCCAGGCGTGCTAGCTCCCTGCAAGGTTGCAGCTGGACTGGGCATACCATAAGCAGCTGCCATGGCTGACACAGGGGAATGTGATGTGGCACCCAGAAGCTTGGAGACATCAGGAACCACAGAGCTTTAAAGAGGACGTTACAGCCCTGGCTTGGGGAGCTCCTGGGTCTGGGCTCCCTGAAGGGCTGCAACTCTTCTCTCCTTCTCTCTTCTCTCCTCTCTCCTTCTTGTCGCCTGCAATGTGGTGAGCAAGGGGCATGGGTTTGTTTTTTTGGCAGGTCCCAAGTTCTTGTCCTGTGTCCAGGAAGAATGAGGTATGCAGACAAGTGGAGGGTGAGCAAGATGAAGAGGAGCTTTACTGAGCAATAGAACAGCTCAGAGGAGACCCAGAGTGGGTAGCTCCTCTCCGTAGCCAGGGTGTCTAGACAGGTGTTCAGCTCTTAGCAGAGAGGGTAGCTCCTCTCTGCAGGCAGATTGTCCCAATGAGTGTTCAGCTCTCAGCAGAGGGGGGACCCTGAGGTGGGTAGCTCCTCTTGGCAGCTGGTCATCCTTTGTCTCTTCTGATCTGGCTGAGTCTGGGGCTTTTTATGGGCCTCAGAGGGGAGAAAGTGCCTGTGATTGGTCCATGGATGGCCATGGCAGGCCGGGAAAAAGCACCACAGGTTTCCACTGCCATCTGCAGGGACCAGCAGCCCAGCTCCCAGGCTTCAACCCCTCCCTGGCTTGAAGGTGGGCCTTCACCAGGGACCCACCTCCTTTCTCCCAGAAGCCTGTCTGCCTCCTGCTGCCATTCATGGTGCCCAGGCTGTTTGTGCCAAGAGGTGCAGGCCAATGCCAAGCTGCCCTCAGCCCCGCCTTGGCCTCCCTCCCGTGCCCGTTGGTGCCCAAAGTCTGGAGGGGACTGAGGCAACGGGGCTGCTGTGTCTGTGATGCCTCCAGGGTGCACACAACTGACCAGGCTGCAGCAGCACCTGGGCTCGGCCCCAACCTTGCTCCAGGATTGGAGTGGGTGCCAGGAGCAGGGAGAGGCCAGGCAGTGGGAGCAGACATCTCTGACCCTGTTGGGGAAATGAGGGGCCTTCCCAGGCCCCCGAGAGTGCAGAGATGCCGGGGTACATGGCTGTGTCTGGGTGGCTGCAGCTGTACCCAGGATGGCAGGGCTCCTGCCTGCTTCTAGACCCCAAGAGCACAGGGAGGCCCAGGTCCACAGCCACGACCTGAGTGACCCCAGCTGCACCCAGGAGGGTGAGGCGCCTGCCTGCTCCCAGCTCCCACCGGCTGTGTAGAGCGCAGCACCACCCTGGGCCCAGCTCTGCCTCAGGGCATCTCTCTGTCTGCCCCTCTGTGCCCAACCGTGCTGCTCCCCCACTGTCAGGTGAGGCGGCTGGGCCCCATCAAAACAGCTCCCAGAGTGGTGGTCTCTGGGGGACTCCCAGGAGTGGGTTCTGCACACTGCCCACCTTCTCTCTGCATTTTCCCTGCTGCAGTGGCAGGTGAGGGGCAGGTGGCCTGGCAACCCCAGCCAACCCTGCCCAAGCAAACCTGATGCTCTTGGTACCGGCTTCACGAGTCCCCAGCTGCACCTTCAGCCACGTGCCGGTGGGCTCCTGAGACCTGTGGGGAGGGCGGTTGAGGCCATGGCAGAGGCTCCAGGCCTGGAAGCGGGTCCTGCCCAGCTGTGCAAGGGTGTGGGTGGTGCAGTAGGTTGCCTTGGGGATCTGGACGGCCCGTTGCTGCCATCAGTATTATAGATATATATCTAGCAACTTGCCCACCTCAATATAGTATGCTTAGTTCTCACTGTATGATACTTACCATAAGCTAATTATCTCACTTATATACAAGCCATGCACACCAACTGCAACAGTCCTTCTTGGCTGGGTGCAGTGGCTCACACCTGTAATCCCAGCACTTTGGGAGACCAAGACGGGTAGATCACTTGAGCTCAGGAGTTCCAGACCATCCTTGGCAACATGGCAAGTCCCTGTCTCTACAAACAGTACAAAAATTAGACAGTCGTAGTGGCATGGCTCCTGTGATCTCAGCTACTGGGGATGCTGAAGTGGGAGGATCGCTTGAGCCTGGGAAGGTAAGGCTGCAGTGAGCCGAGATCATGACACTGCACTCCAGCCTGGATGACAGAATGAGACCCTGTCTCAAAAAAAACCCACAACACACACAAAAGAACAGTCTTTCCTGTATAAAGTAAAATGAAAGGACCAAGTGAATAAAAGGTACATAGATACGTACACAGACACACACACACACACACACACACACACACACACTCTTGCTTACCCCTAAAAAGCCCGCCCACTGCAGGAGTGGCTATAGTGGTATAGTAGCGCTCTGACCTTTTCTACATGATGTGACCAGTCGAGAAAGTAGATGTTCATTTTACATCTTTACTCATCTGGGAGGTTTTCAGTCCTGCGGCATTTACATCCTTGTAATAATAAAGATGCCGATGGTGTTGTACTGCTCTTTAGCCAACAGCCATGAGCAGGCACGCCTCCGCCTTTCTAGTCTACGCTCACCCATAATTTACATAAGAAGCACAAGTATATTTGAATTCTGTGACATTGAGCTCTCAGAAATCTGAATGAAGCAGTTCTGATAATGCCTGACCAAAGGTTAGTCACTTCCATACTGTATCACTAACTAATTGTGTTTGTGACCAGCTGAAGAATGTCAAGGAAGGTGGGAGAATGGCGTCGGGGCCCCAGTTATTAGGGTCCTTGCCCTTTCACTGTGGGAAGAAATTTCCAGTGACGAGGAAGTCAGGAGCTTGGACTGCTTCTCTTGAAATCTAATCCACATTTTGAAAATTGTGCTTCCTTGCTACATCTTGGGTATAAACAAGGCTACAGCTCTTCTGAAAGGGACACTCAGGCACATTAACATAGACAACCCAGCATCTTAAAATATGACTCGAAGAGGTAATGGATAGTTAGGTGGACACATGGAGTGGCAAACTGCCCGAGGATCAAAAATCTGAAAGATCTGAAACCTGTGTCAAATCCAGAGTTCCCAGGAGGCACTCGTTTTTTTTGTTTTGTTTTGTTATTTTGAGATGGAGTCTCACTTTGTCGCCCAGGCTGGAGTGTAGTGGCACGATCTTGGCTCACTGCAACCTCTGCCTCCCGGGTTCAAGCGATTCTCCTGCCTCAGGCTCCCGAGTAGCTGGGACTACAGGTGCGTGCCCCCGTCCAGCTAATTTTTGTATTTTTAGTAGAGACGGGGTTTCACCTTGTTGACCAGGTTGGTCTCGATCTCTTCTCTTCACTGCTTGCCTTGGCCTCCCAAAGTGCTGGGATTACAGGCGTGAGCCACTGCGCCTGGCTATGGAGGCACTCACCTTTCTAGGAACACCTCTGCCTCAGACTGTGCTGAATTAAAACCTCCTAATAGTCTGTCTTCTACCATTTTGTTTCTTTTTTTTTTTTTTTTTTTTTGAGACAGAGTCTTGCTCTGTCACCCAGCTTGGAGTGCAGTGGCGCGATCTCGGTTCACTGCAAGCTCTGCCTCCCAGGTTCACGCCATTCTCCTTCCTCAGTCTCCCGAGTAGCTGGGACTACAGGCACCTGCCACTGCACCTGGCTAATTTTTTTTTGTATTTTTAGTAGAGACGGTGTTTCACCATGGTCTCGATCTCCTGACCTTGTGATCTGCCCGCCTCGGCCTCCCAAAGTGCTGGGATTACAGGCGTGAGCCACCGCGCCCAGCCCATTTTGTTTCTTTTTAATCATGCCTATGGCCTGAACCCATGGTGCTCATGACACACCATTCTCCTGCTTCAAAACAGAGCTGATTAGTATTTAATTATTGTATTTAGTTTGTTAGAAACAAATTAACCATCTGTCATTATTTCTAGTAGTAACTTTTATCTTTGGAAGGCAAAAGCCAGGTTTTCTTTTAAGGTTAAATTATTTTATGCTTAAGGTCTTATGGGAGTTGTTTATAGAATGAAAGAAAATTCTTTTGCATGTGACATTTACAAAATAATATTAGGAGACTAAAAGACTGTAAATTAAAATAATGTATTTTTTGAATTTATAAGCTTAAATCCAAGTATGTGTATTTATTGTGTCCAGAATAATGAAAATGGAGGAATAATTTTGATACATTTCATACAATTTAAAATAATAAATTTGGTGGCCTTAATATTAACAATACATAATTAAAATGTATACTAGAACTACTAATACGTTATTCTGAAGAGAATATATTATTTTTTAATTAACTTTATTAAATACTAAACAAAAGTAAGGAATAATGAAGCCATGTAATATTCAAAAACATAATTAGAATTAAGTGTCTCCTATGAAATATTCACAAAAAAAGAAAAATTGTTGGGCTATGTGCATTTCCATAATAAATAGTAGCACTCTTACAATGTATCAAAAATAATTATTGTCCTAAAATTTAAGAAATTATCTTTTAGAAGCATTCTTCTTGTCAGCTGCGCTTAAAACGTCTGCATCATCTTTTTAAAATTTTTATCTAGTGTCTGATACATACAAAGAATGTGTGTCATAATTAATATTTAAATACTAATACATACAACAAAATGAACATCATGAACTGACCACTCAAGTTGAGAATTGGAACATTACTATTATTATTATTTTTTGAGGTGGAGTTTTGCTGTGTCGCCCAGGCTGGAGTCAGTGGCACAATCTCGGCTCACTGCAAGCTCCGCCTCCTGGGTTCACACCATTCTCCTGCCTCAGCCTCCCGAGTAGCTGGGACTACAGGCGCCCACCACCATGCCTGGCTAATTTTTTGTATTTTTAGTAGAGACGGGGTTTCACCATGTTAGCCAGGATGGTCTTGATCTCCTGACCTCGTGATCCACCCGCCTTGGCCTCCCAAAGTGCTGGGATTACAGGCGTGAGCCACCATGCCCGGCCAAGAATTGGAACATTATTAAGATTGCTGCCTGTACCTGTGCGCTGCTTCCTTTCCCGTATTTCTGACCACCCTTCCCCAGAGTTAACAGTTATTCATAATTGTGTGTTGATAGTTACCTAACAATGTTTTATGGTTTTGTTGTACATATATATATTCTCTGAAGAAAATATTGTTTATTTTTGTTTGTTTTTGAACTTTGTAAAAATGGTTGCGTGTTGTAGGTAATCTGATTTGCATTTTTCATTCAGTGTCTTATGTTTAAGATTCACCCGTTGTGTTGTGCACAGCTCTGGTTAATTCATTTTGCTGTATATAATATTCCATTGTATCAAGATAAATCAGTGACAACCATGAGGGACAAGCTGAGTTATGGTACAAATACTGCTGTGTACATTCTTGGGCATGTGCCTAGTGTTCATGTGTAAGAGATTCTCAACACGTATAGCTTATGAACATGTCCAACTTTCCGAGGTAGTGCCAAGTTAACTTACAGTAGGGTTTTATCACCTTACACCGAAATCAGTAATGTGTAAGAGTACCCATTGATACACATTCTTGCCACCATTTGGTATTGTCAGACTTCTTAAAATTTGCAAATATGGTGATTGTAAAATGATATCAAAATAGCCTTAATTTGCATTTGTGATGACTAATGAAGTTGGGCACCTTTTCATGTTTACCATTAAAATGTTGCCTTTTATGATGTGCCTGGTCATGTATTGTTTTACTTATTTTCTGTTGGGTTATTTATCTTTTACTTGTTGATATACTTTAGACATTATGAATAATATTCTTTTGTAAGTTACATATGTTGCAGATGTTCCCTTCCAGTTTGTGATTTAGTTTTTCGTTCTCTTTCTTGTGTCTTTTGATGAACAAACGTTCTTAATTGTATTGCAATCTAATTCATCAGTCTTAAAGTTAGTGCCCTTTAAGTCATGCCTTTCCTTACTTTGAAGTCATGAAGCCATCTCCCATATTTTTAAAAGTTTTGTCTCACGTTTGGTCTCTCATCCACTAAGAATTGATTAAAAAAAAACAGTTTTATTGAGATATAATTGCCATTCCATACAATTCACCTATTTACACTGCACAATTCAGTGGTTTTCAGTATCTTCAGGGTTGCAAAACCATCATCATCATTAACTGTGTCACCTCTCTCCAAAAACTCAGACTCATTAATGGTCAGTCTTCATTTCCACTCAACACTCCCAGACTTAGACAATCCACTAATCTAATCTATCTCTATAGATGTGCCTGTTTCAGATATTTCATGTAAAATATTGGAATCACACAATATGTTGTGACTGGCTTCCTTCACTCAGCATGTTTTCAAGGTTCATTCCTACTGTAGCATGTATTAGTTCTGCATTTCTCTTTATTGCTGAATAATATTCCACTGTGTGGATATACTGTATGTCATTTGCGCATTCATCAATCGATGGACATTTTGGTGGTTTTTCCTCTGGGGCTGTTATGAAAATTGCTGCTATGAACATTCATGTTACAAATTTTTGTGTTAACATAGGTTATATTTCTCTTGGATATACACCTAAAAATGGAAATAACTTATTTTTGTCCATTGTGTAAGATGGGGGCCTGCTTTTATTTTTCCCAATGTGAATAACTTCTTTTGTCAGCATAATTTTTAGAATACATTGGCTTGTCACATCCCCACTACACTGTAATGCCAGCTCTGTCCAGTGTGAGCCTGTTTCTAGGCTCTCAATTCTGTTTCATTGGTCAATTTTTTTCTGTTCTCTATGATAAGACTATACTGTTTTGATTATGATAACATTATGTTAGACCCAAATTTCTTGTAGGGAATATCACACCACCTGTTCTTTTTAGGGGTGTCATGGTACTATGTTTGTCCCTGTACATATTAGATTCACCTTGTCAGGTTTCTTGAAAGCTTTTCTTGAAGTTTTAATTGGACTTACACTCCAGATTAATCTGCAGAGAACTGATGAAGAGACTTCCATCACCCTAATATATCTCTTAGTTATTTAGATCTTCCTTTTATGTCTTTCAAAAAGCCTTATATTTTTTTCCTTAGGGTTTTGCACATCTTTTGATAGGCTTATTTCTAAGATTCTTTGTTGTCATAGTTGTAAATGTTTATAATTTTTTTGCTGAGGTATAAAAACTGCAGTTGCTTTTTTAACATTGATCATTTATTCAGACATCACTCTAAGCTCTTATTATTTCTAATAATTTGTACATTCATTTTCATTTTTTATATATACTGTCATGGCATCTACGATTAAAGATAGGTTTTTTGTTTTTTTTTTTTTTTTTTTTGAGATGGAGTCTCGCACTGTCTCCTGGGCTGGACTGCCGTGGCGCAATCTTGGCTCACTGCAACCTCTGCCTCCCAGGTTAAAGCAATTCTCCTGCCTCAGCCTTCCAAGTAGCTGGGATTACAGGCGCCCACTACCAAGTCCAGCTAATTTTTTTTTTTTTGTATTTTTAGTAGAGACAGGGTTTCACTATGTTGACCAGGCTAGTCTCAAACTCCTGACCTCGTGATCCGCCTGCCTCGGCCTCCCAAAGTGCTGGGATTACAGGCATGAGCCACCGCACCTGGCCCAGTTTTTTTTTTTTTTTTATGTTCTTGTCATACACTTGTGAATACAAGTAATGATAGTAGACCTTCTTCTCTTCTTCCTCGTTTAAAAAGGATATTTTACAACTTCACAATAAAGAATGAATGAAATTTGATGAGTCTTTTGGCAAATACCTTTTATCTGGTTAAAGTGATCTTTTCTATTTCTATCTTGCTAAGAATTTTTGTTGTTTAATTTTGTCAGATGTTTTTCTGTGTATTCAGATAATCATAATGTTTTTTCTTTTCTTTTTTTTTTTTTTTTTTGAGATGGAGTCTCACCCTGTCACCCAGGCTGGAGTGCAATGGCACGATCTCAGCTCACTGCAACCTCTGCCTCCTGGGTTCAAACGATTCTTCTGCCTCAGCCTCCTGAATAGCTGGGATTACAGGCATCTGCCACCCTGCCCAGCTAATTTTTGTATTTTCAGTAGAGACAGGTTTCGCCATGTTGCCAGGCTGGTTTTGAACTCCTGACCTCGTGATCTGCCCACTTCGGCCTCCCAAAGTGCTAGGACTACAGGCATAAGCCACCGCACCTGGCCAGTGTTTTTTCTTTTAATGCATTGATGGAGTAAACTATATTATAGGTTATTTTCAGACGTTACATCAACCTTAGGTTACATTCAATTGTTTCCGTAAGATAAAATTAAGGTAAAATTAAAAGCACTTTGAATTGATCTCTAGAATTAGACCTAAAACAGTTTTGACACTTTTTACATTGGTACTATTTTGGGTGGGGATGAGGTGGTTATTGATGACAGTCCGGGTGAGTGGAAGATAGTTTACTATATCTACTTTTGTGGCTTATAAATTCTTATCAATGTCAATGTATTTCCTAATCAAAAATAAATTTATAACATTTAAATTAAAATACTTAGAAATAATTGATAATGAAAATAGTACTTCTCAAATCTTGAAGGATGAAGCTAAAATGAGAGAAATGGGTACACTTAACCTGCCATTTATTTTTAAATGGTTAATTGTTAATGAAGTAGGCAACCAGCTTAAGAAGTTAGAAAAATGAAGTATTCCTGTAGGACTGATCAAAGAACAAAGTGCAAATAAACAGTATTGGGAACAAAAATAAAGCTATGGTAATGTTATCAATAAAAGATATTAATAACATTAAATTTTAAAAAGGATATATTGCAGATCATCAGAGATTAAAAAAATAAGGTATTAAAAAGCATTATGTCAATAATTGGAGAACCCAGGTGAAATGGACAAATTTCCAGGAATACATAAAATGCTACAAGAGGAAACAGGAAACTAAATAATCTAATATAATTAAGCAAATTTTAAAAAGAGTTAAAAATCTTTCAACAAAGAAAACACTGAGTTCATATAATTTTACAGGTGAGTGCTATAAAAATTTCCCATGGGACAGGTCACTCTAGTCTTTTACAAACTTTTCCAGAGAAGAGAGAAAGAGAAAAATACTCTCAAACCAATTTAAAAGATTATAATATTGATAGAAAAGATGACTGATACAAGAAGAGAAATAAAAATTCCAGACCAACTCACTCATGAACACACACGTACAAATCTGGAATTATTAGCAAATCAAGTCCAATAATGTATATAAATAAAGTATGTAATCACCAAGTTGTAGAGAATGCAAGGACATAGAAATTTACAAATGCCAACAAATACAAATTTAGGTGAAGAGGAAAAATTCCTAAACTATAAAAATTTACTAAAACTGACTCTGTAAAAGACCAGAAAATGTGAATCATCCTATAACCATCAGAAAAATTGAACTAGTAGTCAAAATTTTTTCCAGATATACAATATCAAGCCCAGATGGCCCTACTGGCCAGTTCCACTAAATATTTAAGAAACAAATAACTCATCTTATACTGATTCTTTCAGAGGATAAAAAAGGTAGCATCATTCAGCAACTCAATTTATGAGACTAGCATAACATCAATTTAAAAATATGCCAAGGAGAGTCCCCCACCACCCCCCGCAAAAAAAAACCTCAGGTCAATCTCTCAAAAATCATTAGCAAATTATTAGCAAACTGAATCCAGTAATATTATCTTATGGTAAAAATTGAATGTAACCTAAGGTTGATGTAACATTTGAAAATAACCTATAATATAATTTACTCCATTAATGCATTAAAATAAAAAACATTGGCCAGGTGCAGTGACTTATGCCTGTAGTCCTAGCATTTTGTGAGGCCAAGGCGGGCGGATCACGAGGTCAGGAGTTCAGTTAGCAAGCCATCAATATCAAGACAAGACTCTACACCAGCAAAAAGATTAGGACTTAAGAATGGCTTAGATGATAGTTAACACTTCTTAGCAATAAGGTATTTTAAATGAAGGAATGCACATTGTTTTTTAGACATAATCCTCAATGAATAAACTGCAAGCTTGTCCAACCCACCTTATTTTGCTGTTGTTCTGTTTTGTTTTGCTTTAGGCTTTTAGCAGCCAGAAGCCATGGTTTTTAAGTTTCTGTCTCTAGTGATAAGCAGAAAAGAGGGATGAGGAAGGGGCTTTACTGGCCCAACCAGAAACAGAAACTAAGAACCCATGACTGTATTTTCTCCCTTGGACACTCCTGAATAGTGTATAACTTTTATATGCGCTGGGAAACCAACAATTTATGTGACTCACTTTATGGAGATATTTGCTTCATTGAGCTATTCACTTCATTGCAATATTTGCTTTATTGAGGTGGTCGGGAACCAAACCCACAGTATCTCTGCGATATGCCTGTCCTGGAAGGATGAAATACCAGGGAGCTACTAAATGTGACAAATATGCTAATAAATGGGAATTAAATTAAAATTGGGTGTGTGAAAATATAGAACAGTATCTACACAGTGATGACAATGTGCATAAAAATACTTTTATATACATTGACAGAGATTGAAATTCAATTTGGGATGGTCTCAGTGCTTTTGGAAAACTAACATTTTTGCTCATTTAAAAAAAATTTTCCTAGTGGGCACAATGTATAATATTTGTCTGGTGGTTACATTAAAAGCCCAGATTTTACCACTATGCAATATATCCAAGTAACGAAACTGTACTTATGCTCCCAAGTCTATAAAAATATTTGTATTTTTTAATTTTCAAAAAAGACATTATGGCCCTATGGCTTTTTATTGTGAACTTTGTACTAACCGTAGTGAAAATTAGGGGATAGAAATGCATAATAACAAATTAATAAAGTACAATAAATATGTACTCTTCCTTAAGATAAATTCTTAATACTTTGAGATTATGCGGTATATGATAAAAAGCAGGCTTTCAAATCAGCTTGAGCTTGGATAAAATCTTTCCATATCTATTTTTCTCAGACTCTATTATTTAGATGTTGTCACTTCCTCTGTCCTCCACAAATATTAGCTTTTCTTTTACATTTTCTGTATTATTATCTTTCTCTGCTGCCTCCCAGGGAGTTCTTCAATCTTACCATCCTTCCAATGCACAATTCTATTCTTTGTCTTTAGCTAACTTGCTCTTTTTCCTATCATTTTCACTTTTTCCTTCTTCTATGACTTATTAATTGCAGCTTCATGTCTGTAACTTCTTCCGTTACACTTTTCAGTATATTAAGTATATATGTTACTATTTGTATGTTTATTATAGACTTTTTTTGGGGATAAGATCTCCTTCTGTCACCCAGGCTGGAGTACAGGGTATGACCACGGTTCACTGCAGCCTCCTGGGCTCAATTGATCTTCTCTCCTCAGCCTCCTGAGTAGCTGGGACTACAGGCGCACCCCACCACACCTGACTCATTTTTGTATTATCTGTAGAGAAGGAGCCTCACTATATTGCCAAGGCTGGTCTTGAACTCCTAGGCTCAAGCAATCCACCTGCCTTGGCCTCTCAAAGTGCTGTGATTACAGGCATAAGCCAACACACCCGGCCTATTACGCACTTAAAAAATTCTTGTTTCATCTGTTCCAATTATACTGCTTCAGATAATATATGTTATTTAGGTGTCTCTTTTTGGTAGTAGTTTTGCTCCTTAGGTTTATTTACTTTGGCCAGGGAGCCCATTTTCCCCTGGGACTATCAGATATCCCGACTGGGGAAAAGCAGAAGGCCCACCTTTAGTCCCTGACCTGTTGGATGAGCTTATGGAAGGACGAGATTATGAACCCCAAGACAGAGCCCTTCATTGCCGTACCACTCCCTTTCACAGTTACTTCATCAGGAAAACCTGCTGCTCGGGAATTTACCTAAGCTCCTGGAAATAAGTGTCTAATGACTGAGTCACTAGTCCTGGGAGTTTGGAGGGAAGTGTTTGAAAGGGAGAATACCCAGGAAGTTCAGAGAAGTCTGCGCCTGTTTTCTTCAACTCCTCACCCAAGGAGGGCTTTGCTTTCCTTGGTATTGACTGACTGATGTCAACACTATGTTGAGTTCTTGCTCCCAACATGGTAATGGAACAGATATGATTTTACCTGGCAACAAAAGAGAGAGACAAGAGCAGAAAGTAAAGCATTCCTGCAACCCACCTTCTTACAGCGGTTTTCTATTATTTTCTTCTCCAGGCTGTACCCCCTTAGGACTGTTTTTATTCCACCCAGGAGCTTCTCAAAATTTGCTTTTGTTATGTTTATTATTGTTATAATCATTAGTATCTCAGATTCGTGCTTCCTGTGCTTTCTCCAGGATTGATTTTGGGGAAGGGAGCCAGCAGCCCATCCTTGTCTGCCATGTTGATATCCCTGAGCTTTTTTTAAAAAAAAGAATGTTCTGCCTCCCAAACATGTAACTGTTGTCACTGCTAAAGTCTGTCTGCTTTCAGAAGATGTATCCTCTATTTCAGAATCTGATTGCATTGACTATCTCTTCTCTTGGGTTCAAAAGAATCATTATAAAACAAAGAACAAAAGGTAAAAGACTGTTTTCATGGACAGTTGATCCACAGCTGATTATTGATATACTGATATCAATCTATGAAATAGAGAAACAAATAGATGTTAAAACATTGCATAGATTTCCTGAAGAAAAAATAACTAATTTTTCCACTACAGGTTTACAAGTTTCAGCCTTTTATATAAAGTCCTCTCACACATTCCTTTGGGACTAGTTCAAGTAAGCTTTTCTTAGAAAGGCTGGATAAAAATGGGACATCCTATCACCTCCAGCCTCGAAGGCTCAGATTTATTACTGTAAAGCATTTTCTTTCCTCTAACACAAATGTTACTGTTCTAGATGTCTTTTCCAGTCTAGTGTAGAGAGGCCACAGGGTTAATAGTTGAGCTAATGTATACTGAACACAATCCAAAATAAGATGCCTGGTGCAAAGTAAACACTCAAAATTATAGCAATTATTATTTATCATGTAGAAATCACAAAATTGTTAAAATTAAAAATAGGATGAATATAATATTTATATTGAAAATGAAATAATTCTTGTAGATATTTTGACGAAAGCAACTTCTCATCATTTAGCTTTGTATTCATCTTCCCAGCGTCATAATGTGACATTTGGATTCCTGTCACTTTTTTATTTTTCTGGTTTCCAGTCAAGGAAATGTAGGTTTAGGCTGTGCTTGTTGAACGTACATTAGGCATGAAATGAAACATTTATCATTGTGTTTTGGAAAATGTTGCATTGCTGGCTAATGTGTTAGTGGCAATAAGTAAATGACAGAAGATTTCAACAATGTAACAAGCTTGATATGATAGGCATGTATAGGATATAGCACTGAAAACTGTAGAAAATACAGAACAGACATTTCTTAGCAATCATACATAAAGCTTTTAAAAAATTGACTATATAACTTGCCATCAAACATTCTCAAAATTTGCAAAGAATTAATGGGAGATAGACTACATTCTTTGGCCATGATGCAATTAGAAGTGAATGACCAAACAATAACCACTGAAGCCCATTTCCTGAGTTGAATGGTGTGCCTCTCAAAATTTCCTGTCTACACAGAACCGGAAATAGAATTTTTTTTTTTTTTTTGACATGGAGTCTCGCTCTGTTGCCCAGGCTGGAATGCAGTGGTGCAATTTCAGCTCACTGCAACTGCCACCTCCCAGGTTCAAGCAGTTCTCTGCCTCTGCCTTCCAAGCAGCTGGGATTACAGGCGCCCACCACCATGCCCAGCTAAGTTTTGCATTTTCAGTAGAGACAGGGTTTCACCATCTTGGCCAGGCTGGTCTTGAACTCCTGACCTTGTGGTCCACCCGCCTTGGCCTCCCAAAGTGCTGGGATTACAGACGTGAGTCACTGCACCTGGCCGGAAATAGAATCTTTGCAGATGTAATCAAGTTAGGATTAGGTGATGCTGGATTAAGGTGGGCCCTAAATCCAGTATGACCAGTGTCCTTATAAAATAAGGCACCACAGAGACATAGACACCCAGAGAGAACAAAACCATCTGAAGACAAAGGCACTGATTGGAATGATGCATTTACACACCAAGGCACAGTGATTGTCAGGAAATACCAGAAGCTAGGAGACAGGTATGGAACAGCTTCTCCTTCAGTGTTTCCAGAAGGAACCAACTCTGCCAACACCTTGATTTTAAGACTTCTAGCCTCCAGAACTATGAGAGAATAAAATTCTGTATTCTGTTCTTTTAAGCCATTTAGTTTGCGCTACTTTGTTATGGCAACCCTGGGAAACTAATATGTCCCATATGCTTGGGAATTAAGAAACATACTTCTAAATGGTTCATAAGTCAAAGACAAAAATCATAATGGAAGTTAAAAAGTATTTTGAACTAAATGATAATGAAAATACCACATATCTAAACCAAAGAGATGGAACTAAATCAATATTCAGAGAGACATTTGTAGTCTTACATTTATAAATCAGAAAAGAAGAAATGATAAAAAATAAATGAGTTAAGTATCCAAAATAAGAAGTTAGAAGAAGGAATACAAAATAAACCTTAGGAAAGTAGGAAGAAGGGCATAAAAATAAAAGCAGAAATCAATCAATAAAAAGTAAAAATCCTATAGGGAACATTGGATGAATTTCAGGAACATGATGATGTTGAATATTTGAAAAGGCAAGTTTCAGAAAAATACATGTAATATTCCATTTACATAGATATTAGAAACAAGTAAAACTAAACAATATGTTGTTTAAAGATCCAAAAGTATGGTAAAATGTTCCAGGTGGTATTTGCCTCTGAGCTAGGAAGGAATGACATGGGAATATGAAATGAAGGAAGTAGAGGAGGGAGGGAGGGAGCGAGGGAAGGAAGGAAGGAAGGAAAGAAAGGGAGGGAAGGAAGGAAGGAGGGAAGGGAGGGAGAGAGGGAAGGAAGGGAGGGAAGGGAGGGAAGGAAGGAAGGGAAGGGAAGACAGGAGGGGAAGGGAAGGAGGGAGGGAGGGAAGGAAAGGGAAGGAAGGAAGGAAAGAAAGGGAGGGAAGGAAGGAAGGAGGGAAGGGAGGGAGAGAGGGAAGGAAGGGAGGGAAGGGAGGGAAGGAAGGAAGGGAAGGGAAGACAGGAGGGGAAGGGAAGGAGGGAGGGAGGGAAGGAAAGGGAAGGAAGGAAGGAAAGGGAAGGGAAGGAAGGAAGGGAGAGGAAAAGAAGGAGGGAAGGAAGGAAAGAAGGAAGGATGGAGTACAAGCTAAGCTTTCTATTCCATATGTTCATATTTCATTTATTGGCCTTTTGCCCATTGGTTCTTCTTTTGTGACTCCCCTATTCATATCTTCTGCCCATTTTTCCATTTTTAAAAACAAGGTTATTGCCGACATGGAGGCCCACATTCACAAGTTGAGAGAAGAACTGATCAATGTGAACTCACAGCGGAAACAGCAGCTGGTAGAGCTTGGTCTTCTTCGTGAAGAGGAAAAGCAAAGGGCTACAAGGGAACATGAGATTGTCGTCAATAAACTGAAGGCTGAATCAGAAAAGATGAAAATAGAGCTGAAAAAGACTCATGCTGCTGAGACAGAGATGACACTGGAAAAGGTAAGATATTTAACTGGTTTTTTAATAGACAGTTGAAACCCACGTTTAAAATCCATTGCCACCACCCTTATATTTAATCTCCAAAAGGTAGTAGACATGGCATTACTCTTTAAATGTATAAACTCTTCAATCGAGGAATTTAAGTATCTTGCTCCTATGTCTAAGTACCAGTAAAATAATCTGGGGAATTTCCTAGCTTTTCCCTTGACTTTCGTGGAAGGGATTTTATGGAATATCCTATTCCGTAGTAGTTAAATACACATTGTAATAAAGTGATATTATAATATTTTCCAATATTATTTTGATTAGAAATTCTGGGGCTGTATCCCTAAATTTTCCTAGATGGAGACTAAGTTTCAGATCTTCCCTCAGTTGTCTAATAAGCATTTCTAGATTTTACAGTTTTTTATAACAGTGTCACATAAATGATGACTTAGTTTCCCAGGTTGATATTTCAGTCGAGATAAGAAAAGTCTTTTTAGAATTATATATTATTGGAATAAATGTCAATATAATGTTTACACATTTTGATTGGACTTACATTCAAGGTACAATCTCAAATATTCTTTCTTTTGACGTTCAGGAAAAGTGTAACTATTTTAGTCAGGTACTAAATGTGAATTGCTATTTCCAAAATTGCCTCTTGAGTTTCTTAAGACCAGTCTTTATCTTGGGAATGAGAAACTTGAAAAGGGTAACTTAAGAATCATCTAATTTTGTTTAATTTCTTTCCACCTATCCCTCTTCATCTTCAATTATTGTTGAGCTTTTAAAGAGTATGCAATACCATACTAGCCATTACTACACTGATTTTACATAGACTGAGATCCTAAGGTACTTGCTTTATTGTACTTTAATTCATTTGAAAGTCAGATTTCAGCAGATTTGGCCCTTGACAGCATAGCTATGAACCCAGAAATAAATAGGAAAAAGGACTGTAAATAGGCAGGAGTGAGCCTGACTTCTTGGGGGAACAGCAGGGAAAGTGGTGTGTCTGGAAATGATGAGTGAGAAGAAGAGGGAAAGTGATGAGGCCAGAGAAGAAACCTCAGGATGTGGGTCCAGGTCACATAGGTCTGAGTAGGCCAATGAGAGGGCTTTGATTTGACTCTCTATGAGTAGAGGAACTTGGCAGATTTTGAGCATAGGAGTGACATGATTTGACTCACACTTGAATAGGATGTCATCATCTGCTGTGCTGAGAATAGACTGTATTGATGGTAAAGGAGGAAGTAGAACAGTTAAAACGCTGTTGCAAAAATATAGAGGAAAGGTAATAGAGAGTTGGGTCTAGCCAGTAGCAATGAAGGTGGTAAAACCTGATCAGATTTGGGATATGTTCTGAAGGTAGAGCTGACAGCATTCACTGTTGGTTCATGGGATATGCTGGGGGGTGGGGAGTAGGGTGGAACAGTCATGGGCAGCACCAAGGCTGTTTTCCCAAGCCAGTGGACAGATGGAATTCCTCTTTGCCGAAAGGAAGAAGACTACAAGACTAATAGGTTGGGCCACTCGGGACATGTTCAGGCTAAGTGGGATGTTAGTGATAATTCCCTCACAGCAGGATAAAATAATAATGTCTGGATGCTGAAATATACAGTTCAGGAATTAGGGAAATATTCTTTTTTTTTTTTTTTTTTTTTGAGACAGAGTCTCACTCCGTCACCCAGGCTGGAGTGCAGTGGCATGATCTTGGCTAACTGCAACTTCCAGCACCTGAGTTCAAGCAACTCTCCTGCCTCAGCCTCCTGAGTAGCTGGGATTACAGGCACCCGCCACCACGTCTGGCAAATTTTTGTATTTTTAGTAGAGATGGGGTTTCACCATGTTGGCCAGGATGGTCTCAAACTCCTAACTTTGGACAATCCACCCAACTCGACCTCCCAAAGTACTGGGATTACAGGCGTGAGCCACCGTGCCTGGCCAGGAAATATTCTTATATGGTATAGTCTCGGACTTTGACAACAGCAGATGAAAGAGAGACTGATGGAAAGTGAAAGTGGTGTTGCCACTTATCTTTTCTGTTAACTCTTACACACACCTCACCTTGGCTTCAGTCAACTCTTCTAGCAGTTCAAAGTATTTCTAAGTAAATGTTCTTAAATAGCACAGATACCTGTGCACCTTGATTTAAGAAAATTGGATATGCCAAAGTCAGACATATAACACATCCAATTTAGGCCGTAATTTTCCTGCATTATATATTCACATTCCAAATGCCTCTTTTTAATAGGAGATGAACTTTGTCAAACGTAGGTTTATACGTGATGCTAATTTACAGGGTAAAGATAATTTAAAAATTAGTATCAGAAACCTGAATTTTTATATCCCAGAAAGGCATTATCCCAGGCACTGTGGGTATATAAAAAACAGGGGAGGGGGCCACTGTCCTCAAATAGAAAAAATAATAGTGACTGCAAGAAAAATACTGCAAGTACACTGCACAGATAACTATAATGCAAGACAGTGTGAATTTGGGAAAAATCATTTTCTGCTGAGGAAATCAGGGAAAATTAATTGGGAGAGATGTCATTTGAATGCGACATAAGTAACATAGGTAGGATTTTAATTAGTAGATATGTTGGATGGCATTCTAAGTCAAAAGAATAAGGAAAGCAAGAGCAAACAAAACCGTTTCCATGACATAGAGGTTGATCCAGGAGAGAGCTAGCGAACAAACTAAGATAGCTTCGGGATCATTGAAAGTCTCCAAAGCTGTGATAAGCATTTTTGCTTCATTGGGTAAACAGTGAGGAGTTGCTGAAGGTTTTAGGGAAATGAAGTGTCAAGATTTCAGTGATTCTTAGGAACATGATCCTCTTGGTGTTGGCAAGATGTGGTAGCAGCAGCAGGAGGTAACAAGGACTGGATTAATCCAGGCAGGAGGTCCTTGAGGGCACAGTAGATGTGCATCAGAAGGCAGTGAGAGTGTCGGCAGTAGCAAGGGGACAAAGAGGATATTTGAAAACCATCATAGAGATAGCACTGATTAGGCTGGTTAAATATAAAATCGACCAGGAATGTAGAAGTTTCTGGTCGGAGGAGGAGGAAGCTGAACTGAGTTAAGAACATGTGGAGTTTGAACTGACACTACACTTTCCCTTGCTGTTGAAAGAATGCTTCTGGATATCCCAATAGCAGGCAGGATTGGAGACAAACAGCTGTGGGAATCACCCACAGAGAAGGCCTGGCCAGTGGCCTTGAGAGTGAGTGGGACTGTTAAAGCAAGGGGGAAAGAGGCGGGGAGGGAGGGAGAGGGAGGGCAACTGTGAAGGAAGAACTTAGGGGTACAGCTCCATTTGAGAGGTCAGGGAGGAAACAGTAGAAGAAGGGTCATGAAGGTAGAAGGAACATGAGAAGAATGCATTTTTATGGAAATAGAGGAAAAGACTATTTGGAAAGGGGGATTGTCAAGAATGTGACCCAAACTCAGGAAGGATGAGGGTTGAAGAAAGGTCACTGGATGTGAAACCACGAAGTCATTGATGATCTTGGACAGTGCGCTGAAAATGATTGTGTGCCCAGAAACAGGGTTACAAAAGATAAGTCTGGAAGTGGAAGTGAGGGAACATTCTGTTGTTTGGGAAAGTACAATGTTAAAAGGAAGAAGTAGTTCCAAAGAGCAGCAGGAGTTAAAGAGAATATATTTTGGGGCTAAACATGGGTTGAGCATTTTGAAGTACATACGAAGGGACTAATGGAAAGAACAGCTTAATGATGTGAAGAATCAGAGATCACTGATGGCTTGTGATCTGTGAGGTGGTGCAGGTGGGAATGGCATCCCCAGCACAGACCCAGCACAGGCCCACCTCAGCCCTCGGCTACAAGGCTGCAAGGGTCCATTGGTCTTTTCCCAGAATGTGCCACACTCTCCCCTACCTCCAGGTCTTTGCAGCTGCTGTCACCCTCTGCCAGAATGCATCTTCGCATGATTTTTTCGATGGCTAACCTCCTTAACATCATTCTACACTCCTCAGAGCATCCTTCCCTGACCTTTTCATCCAAAGTCTGGCCTACCTATGCCACCTTTTTTTGTCCCATTGTCTTCATAGCTCATAGCATTGCTTGAAATCATCCTTTTATTTGTTCACTTATTTATTTCCTCCCACCCTCTAGAACATAAGCTCTGTTAGCAGGACCTTGTCTATCTTGTTTACTTCTGTACTGCCAGTGCCTAGAAAACCCAGCTCAGGGCAGGTGCCCTCCGAGTATGATGTGAATGAGTGACAGGAGGCATGACCTTCACCAGGGGAGGAAGGAAGTCAAGGATTGGTAAAGATATAGAGAAGCTCTCTGACAAGACTTGAAAATACTTTGTAGTTAATAGCATCTGTATTCTTAGCAAAGAATCAGAGTAGTCTGCTTAGGTGAGGAGTTTCAAGAAAAGCGAAACAGGCTTCCAGCTGAACAGTGGAATGCCTTGGAAAGGAAGAAGATGTAAGGGAATTTGTTCCTATAGAATTGGAGTTCTGCAGGTAGAGGAGGGAGCATGGGTATCCTGCATCTGGAAGAATGGAATGCTCCTGGATTGAAGTGAGAACACAAGGGATCTCAGAAGGTAGAAAGGAGGTTTGAGGACAGTTCTTTTAGCTGGCATGGGTAGAGGTACTGAGATGAACCAGAATGGAGGGACTTGTTGACAAAAAGGGAGAGTCTGGGGAAAGGGAAGACTCTCTTTTACATAGACTGGCGTTTAGTGCGATGAGTTTGGTTTTTGTCCAGTTGGTGGAATTCACCAACCTCAAAGTCCATATGATGAAATCTAAATCCTGTGCCCACATCGAGTAATTTGTATTTCTGAATGATTGATATTTTTACATAAACAGTCAAAGGAGTTCAGCATTTTCAAATGCAGTGAAGACCTGGACTCCGAATTCCGTGAAAGCAGGAAATATTTGTTTCTAATGCCCCAGGAGCTTGCATGGTGCCTTACACAAAGTAAGCACTCATTAAATATTAAGTGAGTGAATAAAAGAATGATAATCGAGGCGGGCGAATCACGAGGTCAGGAGATCGAGACCATCCTGGCTAACACGGTGAAATGCCATCTCTAGTAAAAAAATACAAAAAATTAGCCAGGTGTGGTTGCAGGCCTTTGTAGTCCCAGCTACTCGAGAAGCTGAGGCAGGAGAATGGAGTGAACCCAGGAGGCGGAGCTTGCAGTGAGCTGAGCTCGTGCCACTGTGCTCCAGCCTAGGCAACAGAGCGAGACTCCGTCTCAAAACAAAACAAAACAAAAAGAATGATAATCTACTGAGAAATTCAAGATAGCCTCTGCCTGGTCATGTGAATAAACTGTTATTGATTTATCCACATTTGATCTCAAATCATTATAAATACTTTGGATAGGATATGATACATCCTTGTATTCAAATACTTATTTACATGTTATTTTAGTGTTTTGAATTCCTTCATATCACTTAATAAGTTAAAAACATAGTATTAATCTTTATTCAGACATACTTTGAATTTTTCTACACAAATTTTTTAAAATTTGAGTTTTTACTATAAGAGTTTGAATTAAAACTAACAAGCTGCTGATTCTGTTGTGAGTCTGTTGTGTCATTCTGCCAGTTACTTGAACTCTTCTCACTATATCTTTTTAAAAGTTTGATGTTTTTATCGTGTTTAAATAAATCTGAAATTTAAAATATTTGCTAGTAGTTTAAAACCCAGTCAAGAATTCAGAGGTTTAGAAGTTCATTTTCTATCATTGAGTGTATAATTGAGGAGAGGACAGTAACACCAGAATAATAAATAATCTCAATGTAACATTCTATATGGATCTGTGTTGTTTCAGTAGCACTTACAATGTTAAGGTTATAAAAGAATTCCTAAGTCCAGATCCTACCTGAGTTCCTGTCAGCAGCAGTTTAGACCCAGATGATACCTTCAATGATTTTGAGTTCAGAGAAACATGAAATACCTCCACAAGGTCAAAATGCTTCAAATAGAGAATCCAAGAGAGTAAATGATTGACATTTGCGAAGTGAAAGCTTCTTTTGTGGCCTTTTAAAATCTTTTCAAACCGAATTGAAACAAAGTCCATAAAATATGAACTTTTGAAAAATTAAAGAACATTACTAAGTGATGATAGTGGGTAATTTTCAGAAGATTGATTAAAACTTTGGTATCTAAATTGGACAAGTGTTTTAGAAAGCTATTCAGCTATTTTAAAAATAACCTTCCTTGAAATAGAAGATATTTTAGAAAATAGGGAAGGTGGAGAAAGGTGTAAAATTCCCTGTTCCTACCACCACCCAGATATAATAGTAATAATTTAATGTATATGTAAAATAACCATACTAACTTAGCTGCCTAAGATCATACTAATTAATTCAATCTCTTGCTTTTTAAAGCATTATACTAAGAATATTCCAATGTCATTTGAAATTCTTTGAAAATATTGTTTTCATTGTTTCATGATATCCTGTTTTACGGGTATAACAATTTTTTTTTTTTTTTTGAGATGGAGTTTCGCTCTTGTTGCCCAGGCTGGAATGCAATGGTACAATCTCGACTCACCACAACCTCCACCCCCCAGGTTCAAGTGATTCTCCTGCCTCAGCCTCCCGAATAGCTGGGATTACAGGCACGTGCCACCATGCCCGGCTAATTTTATATTTTAGCAGAGGCACTGTTTCCCCCTGTTGGTCAGGCTGGTCTTGAGCTCCTGACCTCAAGTGATCCACCTGCCTTGGCCTCCCAAAGTGCCGGGGTGACAGGCATGAGCCACCTTATCCGGCCTTTGATATAACATAATTTTTCTTTTTTTGAGACGGAGTCTTGTTCTGTCGCCAGGCTGAAGTGCAGTGGCACGATCTCAGCTTACTGCAGCCTCTGCCTCCCAGGTTCAAGTGATTCCCCACCTCAGCCTCCCTAGTAGCTGGGACTACAGGCGTGTGCCACCATGCCTGGCTAATTTTTTGTATTTTAGTAGAGACGGGGTTTCATCATGTTGACCAGGATGGTCTTGATCCCCTGACCTCGTGATCACCCACCTCAACCTCCCAAAGTGCTGGGATTACAGGTGTGAGCCACCACACCCAGCCAGATGTAATTAATTGTGTTATTTCTTTATTTTAGAACATTTAGGTTTTTTTTTTTTTTTTTTTTTTTGAGATAGTCTTCCTCTGTCACCCAGGATGGAGTGCAGTGGCCTGATCTTGGCTCACTGCAACCTCTGGCTTGCGGGTTCAAGCAATTCTCCCGCCTCATCCTCCTGAGTAGCTGGGACTACAGGCATGCGCCACCACATCCAGCTAATTTTTGTATTTTTAATAGGGACAAGGTTTCATCACGTTGGCCAGACTGGTCTCAAACTCCTGACCTCAGGTGATCCGCCCACCTTGACTCCTAAAGTGCTGTGATTATAGGTGTGAGCCACTGCACCCAGCCAAACTTTTAGATTTTATTTTAATTGTTTGATGTGGAGATTGGCATCATTATACATAAACTTTTGTTAACACCTCTGTTGACATTTTCAATTTCAATTTTTTTAGGTTAAAATCCTAGTAGAATTAACAGGTCAAATTGCATTTCAGAAAGTTTATACTAATGCATATTTACTTCAGTAGAGTATCTACTTATCTGTAGATTTATTAGTAGTTTTACCTAATTTGTAGTACATGTTTGTGAAAAAACAGTTTTAATTTGTATTTTTAAGTGTGAGAGATTGAACATTTACAATGGATTTACCTGTTATTTATTTATATTTCATTTTCTGGAAATTGCCTGTTCATGTCTTTTGCCAATTTTTCTTCCTTTAGGGTCCTAATGTTTTTCTCATCAGCTTATCTAATAAACTCCTTTTATATTTAGAATGATAAAACCCTTATCTTTGTGGCAAATATCTTTGGCATTTGCCTTTTATGATTTAATTTTATGATACACAAACATTTTATTTAAATTTAGTCTAATCTGTTCATCTTTTCCTTTGTAAATTCTCAACTATAAATAGTTGTTTTCAGCTTCATGTTTTGATATTTATAAATATACCAACACATCAAACGTTTTCTACAACGTACTCTACTCAGTAAAAGGCTCTTAGCATTTTGACATAGCATTTACCAGCTTGGGTTCCTGGTCTGTAATTTTAAGTGGTGTCTGAAGGATTATACTGGAATTCTGCCAGCCTGAAGTCATGAAAAGGCTTTGAGCAACAATTCAGCATCTTTTTCAAGTTTAAGAAAAGCTCCATATGGCATAATTATTCAAAGTTAAGGTCATAGAAACTACTTAAACCTTTAAAATTTATGATTAAAGGATTAATATTAACTTATGAAGACATTGTCATTTTGGCTTAAGATGGATTTCCAACCTCAATTTTGTTCTTTTTACTTTCATCTTTTCCATGACTTTTTCCTTTGCTAAAAAATGTGAAGTTTTATATCCTTAAACTTTAAATTGAATGTTATCCTCAGGTTAGAATTATAAAATTGATTGGCCAACAATATCCCGTATATTTTTTATTAGGTTCCACAAATATTGGTGAACTTAAAGTCGGCATTTTCCTCTGGATATATAAGCTATAGCCTGGTGTAATAGATAATGGCACCTGTAAATATAACAATAATTTAATTTACCAAGTAAAAACATACACAAATAACTTGGAAAACTTAGGATGTGTACATAATTTGAATGTGATGAATTGATGTTCATTTATATGAAGGTTTATATTAATGTGCTTTTGAATGACCTAAATTGTAAAGCTTTCTTATGACAGGGGTTATAATCTTGTCTTATACAAAAACTAAGACTTTTTATAGGCTAATTTTTTTATTTCAACTTTTATTTTAGATTCAGGGGGTACATGTGCAGGTTTGTTACATGGGTATACTGTGTGATGCTGAGGTTTGGAGTACTATTGTAGGATAAGTATTTAAAGAAATAAAAAATTAAAAAGCCAAAAAATCCTTAAAAAATACTTATTGGCATAATTAAAAAGAAAAACTAAGACTTTTGTTGTTATTTTGACAGAATACACAAATCAAACCAAATCAAATATTTTAAATATATTTATGTATCTCCTATGGAACAAGAAGAAATCGATATTCCTTAGACCCTATTTTACATGAGCCCCAGCTCTCCTACTTTATCTGGTTTGTATGTGAGGCACTCGTATCACAGTGAGTCCACTAAACAAATGTTAGAATAATATCTGGAGCATTTGTTTATTAACAAAATAAGCACGGGTACCTATCATCATTAATGCTTGAGTATTTACATGTTCAAAGGTCTATCATCCTTACCTGAGAGGGACTACAAAGCTCAATGTCAGTGTGGAGTCATGGATGTAGATAGAAATAGACTGCTCCCTTCTGAATGGCTTTCACAGTTTCCCCAAGAATCCCTCTTTCTCGCTCTGCCTTCTGCTGCACATTAATTAAAGAGCACTTTATTTTCTGGCAATCCAGGAGAGCAAGTCAATAGCTTAACTTCAAAGTCTAGTTGTCTGAAGCTAGAAAACTATGTTTTACTTGGAGAAAATTAAAAGAGAGTATATTTTATGTTAAGGTTATTTGAAAATAAAACCTAGAATTATAAATGAATTAGTTTAGTTTTAAAGTAGGCATTTAAAAATTACAAGATTAATTCTCCTTTGTCCTTCTGTAGCCTAATTTTTAGTATTCTAATAGAACCATTAAAAATTGGAGTTCTGTATTCCTCAGAGGTTTTTGGTTTTGTCTTTTTGGACGCCCTGTGATGAAAAAAATTCTATTTAGAATAAATGAAAATGCCTTAGGTCAATACAGCAAAAGATAGTGACTGGACTTGGAAAGTTATTGAAAGTAGAAGAGCTTATTTGCCATCATTAAAGTTTTATATTTAAATGGAGAGAAGTGGGAGTGAGTAAAATAAGCAGATATTTGTGCCCTAAGTCTCGTGTGTGTGTGTGTGTGTGTGTGTGTGTGTGTACGCGTACGTGCACATACAGTTTAGGTCTGGGGAGACTTTTTTGGTTTATTTTTTGTTGTATGTGTGTTTGTTTAAGATTAGTGCTGATAATTATGCAAACCTTTAAAAAAATTATATTGATATGTAAGAATTGTACATATTTATCAGATGTATGTGAGATTTTTATACATTCTTGCAATGTGTTGTGATCAAATCAGAAAAATTAGGATATCCAACACCTCAAACATTTATCTTTTCTTTCTGTTAAGAAGATTTCAAATCTTTTTTTCTAGCTATTTTGAAATATACAATAAATTATTAACTATAGTCACCCCACTGTGCTATCGAACACTAGAACTTCTTCCTTATGTTTAACTGTATTTTTGTATTCATTAACCAACCTCTTTTTATGCCTTCTCCTCTTTACCCTTCCCAGCCTCTGGTAACTGTCATTCTACTCTCACCTTCATGAGATCCACTTTTTTAGCTCCCACATATGAATGAAAACATGCAATATTTGTTTTTCTGTGCCTGGCTTATTTCACTTAACATAATGACATCTAATTCTATCCATGTTACAGAAAATGACAGAATTTCATTCTTTTTATAGCTGAATAATATTCTGTTGTGTATATATTGCACATTTTCTTTATCCACTCCTTTGCTGATGTGCATTTATGTTGTTTCCATATCTTTGCTATGGTGAATAATGCTCCAATAAACATGGGAGTGCAGATCTCTCTTTGGTATACTAATTTCCTTTCTTTTTGATATGTATTCAGCAGTGGAATTGCTGGGTTATATGCTAGATTATTTTTAGTTTTTTGAGGAACCTTTATACTGTTTTCCATAGTGACTATACTAATTTGCATTCTCACTAACAGTGTATTAGTGTTCACCATTCTCTGCATCCTCATAAGCATTTGTTTTTTGTCTTTTTGATAATAACAATTTTAAGTGGATGAGATATCCTCTCATTATTGCTTTGGTTTGCATTTCTCTGATGATTAGTGATATGGAGCATTTTTTTCACATGCCCTGTCGACAATTTGTATGTCTTCTTCGGAAAAATGTGTGTTCAGATCATTTGCCAATTTTTAAATTGGATTATTTGTTTTTTGCTATTGAGTTCGTTATAAATTCTGATTATTAATCTGTTGTCAGATGGATAGTTTGCCAATATGGCCTCTCATTTCTTTTTACTCTTGATTGTTTTCTTTGCTGTGCAGAAAGTCAGTACTAATGTATATTTACTTCAATATTTTTCAATATTTTTACCTTGATATAATCCCATTTTTCTACTTTTGCTTTGGTTGCTTGTGCTTTTGAAGTCTTACCAAAAAAAATCTTTGCCTAGACCAATATCTTCTTCAAGTAGTTTCATACTCTCAGGTCTTACATTTAAGTCTTGAATCCATTTTGATTCGAGTTTCGTATATGGTGAGAGATGGGGACCTGGTTTCATTCTTCTAAATATGGATATCCAGTTTTCCCAGTACTGTTTATTGAAGGGACTGTCCTTTCTCCAAGGTATGTTCTTGGCACCTTTGTCAAAAATGAGTTAGCTGTAAAGGTGTGTTGGGTTCTCTATTCTGTTCCATTGGTCAATGTGTATATTTCTCTGCCAGTACCATGCTGTTTTGGTTATGATAGCTTTGCAGTATATTTTGAAGCCTGATAGTGCAATTCGTCTAGCTTTATAACTTTTGCACAAGATCACTTTGGCTGTTTGGGGTCTTTTGTGGTTCCATACAAATTTTAGAATTGTTTTTTATATTTCTCTGAAGAATTTCATTGGTATTTTGATACAGATTGCAATCAATCTGTAGATTGTTATGGGTAGTATGGTCATTTTATCATTGTTAATTCTTCCAATCCATGAACATGGAGTACCTTTCCATTTTTGTGTTCTCTTCAATTTCTTTGATCAGTGTTTTAAGTTTTCAGTGTAGAAACTTTTACTACTTTTGGTTAAATTTATTCCTAGATTTTTTTTATAGCAGCTGTAAATAGGATTGCTTTCTTGATTTTTTTTTCTCGATTGTTCACTGTTGGTGTATAGAATTGCTACTGATTTTTGCATGTTGATTTTATGTCCTGCAACATTACTGAATTTGTTTATTGGTTCTAACATTATTTTGGTGGAGTCTTTAGGTTTTTCTTAATATATGATCATGTTATCTGTGAATACAGATAATTTGACTTCTTCCTTTCTAATTTGGGTGCTCCTTATTTTTTTCTCTTGACTAATTGCTCTGACTAGGACTCCCAATACCATGTTGAATAGAAACGGTAAAAGTGAGCATCCTTGTTTAATTTCAGATTTTAGAGGAAAGGCTTTCAATTTTTCCCTTTTCACTATGATGTTAGCTCTGGGTTTGTCATATATGGCCTTCACTGTTTTGAGAAGTGTTTCTATTATACACAGTTTGTTGAGAGGTTTTTTTTTTAATCATAAAGGGATGTTGAATTTTATTGAGTGATTTTTCAGCATCTGTTGAAGTGACCATATGGTTTTTGTTCTTAGTTTCGTTAATGTGATGTATCACATTTATTGATGTATTTATGTTGAATCATCCTTGCATCCCCAGGATAAATCCCACTTGATCATGATGAATGACCTTCTTAATGTGTTGCTGAATTCAGTTTGCTAGTATGTTCCTGAGGATTTTTACATCTATGTTCACGAGGGATATTAACTTCTAGTTTTCTTTGTGTGGGTGTATGTGTGTGTCCTTGTTGGGTTTTAGTATCAGGTTAATGCTGGCCTTGTAAAATAAGTTTGGAAGTATTCTCTCTTCTTCATTTTTTTGTTGACTTTGAGTAGAATTGATATTAGTTCTTCAAATGTTTGGTGGAATTCAGCAGTGAAGCCCTCAGGTCCTCGGTTTTTCTTTGATGAAAGATTTTATTACTGCTTCAATCTCATTATGCATTACTGGTCTGTTCTAGTTTTCTATTTCTTCATAGTTGAATTTTGGTATGTTGCATGTGCCCAGAAGTTTATCCATTTCTACTGTTAATAGGCTTTCCATTTTGTTGGCATGTAGATGTTTATAATAGACTCTACTGATCCTTTGTATTTCTGTGGTATCAATTTTAGTGTCACCCTTTTTATCTCTAGTTTTATTTATTTGGGTCTCTTCTCTTTTTTCTTATTTAGTCTAGCTAAAGGTTTGCCAGTTTTTGCTTATCTTTTTTTAAAAACAACTTTTTGTTTTGTTGATTTTTCTTTTTTTTGGTTTCAATTTCAGTTATTTTTGCTCTAATCTTTATAATTTCATTTCTTCTACAAATCTGGGGTTTGGTTCGTTCTACCTTTTATATTTCCTAGAGGTGCAGTTGTTAAGATTGTTTATTTGATGTCTTTCTGCTTTTTTGATGTAGGCATTTATTGTTATAAAATTCCCTCTTTGAACTGATTTTCCTGTATCTCATGGGTTTTAATGTGTTGTATTTTTATTTTCATTTGTCTCAAGAAATTTTAACATTTCTCTTTGAATTTCTTCATTGATCCATTTCTTATTGGGGGGTCTGCTGTTTAATATCCATGGATTTGTACAGTTTCCAACATTCTTTCTGTTATTAATTGCTAGTTTTATTCCATTGTGATCAGAAAAGATACTTGATATAATTTTGATTTTTAAAAATTTGTTAAGACTTGTTTTGTGACCTAATATATGGTCTATACTGGAGACTCTTCCATGTGCTGTTGAGGAAATGTTCTGTAAATGTGTGCAGCAGTTGGGTGGAAAATTCTGTAAATGTCTGTTAGGTCTGTTTGGTCTAGAGGACAGTTTACCTTGAATATTTCTTTGCTGATTTTCTGTCTGGATTATGTGTCCATTCTGAAAGTGGAATGTTGAAGTCTACTACTATTATTGCATTGCAGTCAGTCTCTCCCTTTTGGTCTGTTAATTTTTGTTTTTTTATATTTGGGTGCTATAGTGTTGGGTGCAGGTATATTTACAATTATTATATTATCTTTCTGTATTAATTTCTTTGTTATATAACATTCTTTGTCTCTCTTTTTACAGTTCTTTACTTAAAGTCAATATAATCTAATATAAGTGTAACTATTCCTGCTCTTTTATGGTTTCCATTTGCATGAGATATCCTTTTCTATCTCTTCACTTTCAGTCTGTGTGTGTCTTTATAGGTGAAGTGAGTTTCTTGAAGACAGCATATAGTTGAATCTTGTTTTCTTTTATATCCATTTAGCCATTCTGTGTCTTTTAATTGGAGAATTTAACCCATTTGCATTCAAAGTTATTATTGATAGGAAAGAGTTTACTGCTGCCATTTTCTTACTTGTGTTCTGATTGTTTTGTAAATCCTTTCTTCCTTCTTTACTGTCTTCCTTTGTGGTTAAGTGATTTTCTTTGGTAGTATGTTTTGATTCTGTGCTATTTTTAGTGCATCTATTGATTCTGTGCTATTTTTAGTGTATTTACTTTGCTTTGTGGCCACCATGAGGCTTACAAAAAAACATCTTTTGGTTATGAGGTTATTTTAAACTGATAGTGACTTACCTTTGAACACAACCAAAAGAAAAATAACAAAAAAAAACTGCACTTTAACACCATCCCCTTCACCACATTTTGACTCTTTGATGCTTCAATTTAAATCTTCTTATATTGCCTCTTAGCCAATTATTGTAGTTATTATTTTTAAAATAATATGTCTTTTCGTCTGCATGCTCAAGACATAAGTGGTTTAAGTGCTTCTGTTCCAGTATTAGACTATTCTGAATGTGTCTGTTTTGTTTTTCCAAGTCAGTTTAATATCTTTAGATGTTTTCTTGTTACATGTTAGCATTCATTTCTTTCTTGCAGATTGAAAAACTCCCTTTAGCATTTTGTGTAAGACAGGTCTGGTGTTGATGAATAACCCCAGCTTTGATTTGTCTGGGAAAATCTTTATCTTTCCGTCATTTTTGAAGAATAGTGAAGTTGGGTATGTATTCTTAGTTGTCAGTCTCTCCTTTCCATCCCCAACCCCTAAACTTGGAATATAGCATCCTGCTCTCTTCTGGCCTTCAGGGTTTTTGTTGAGAAATCCATTGAAAGCCATACTGGGGCTCCAGTGAATATGTTATGTGTCTTTTCTCTTGCTGCCTTGAGTATTTTTTTTTTGTCTTTCATTTTTGCTAATTTGATTATTGTGTGCCTTGGGGATTTCCCCTTTGGGTTAAATTTGATTCATTACTTCTTCCTGTGCCTGGATGGTATAATTTTTCTTGGGATTTGAGAAATTTTCAGTCATTATTTTTTTAAAATATGCTTTGTGGGCCTTTTTCTGACTTGGGAATTCCTGTTATGTGGAGCTTCATTCACTTGTTGATGTCCCATAAGTCTTTTTTTTTTTACTTTTATTTTGGGTTTGGGGGTACATGTGAAGGTTTGTTGCATAGGTAACATCATTTAGCTACTACTTACAAGTGAGAACATGTGGTCTTTGGTTTTCTGTTCCTGTGTTAGTTTTCTAAGGATAATAGCCTCCATCTCCATAAAAGACATGATCTCATTCTTTATGGCTGCATAGTATTCCATGTTGTATATGTATCACATTGTCTTTATCCGGTTTGTCATTGGTGAACATTTAGCTGATCGATGTCTTTGCTATTGTGAATAGTGCTGCAGTGAACATTCACATACATGTGTCTTTAGGGTAGAATGATTTATATTCCTTTGGGTATACACCTGGTAATGGGATTTCTGGGTTGAATGGTAGTTCTGTTTTCAACTCTTTGAGGAATGGCCATACTGCTTTCCACAATGGTTGAACTAATTTACACTCCCACCGACAGTGTATGTGTTCCATTTTCTCCACACCCTTGCCAGCATCTGTTATTTTTTGACTTTTTACTAATAGCCATTCTGACTGGTGTGAGATGGTATCTCATTGCTGTTTTAATTTATATTTCTCTAATGATCAGTGATATTGAGCTTTTTTTCATATGCTTGTTGCCATATGTGTGTCTTCTTTTGAGAAGTATCTGTCCATGTCCTTTCCAACTTTTTAATGGGGTAGTTTTTCTCGTAAATTTATTTATGTTCCTTATAAATGCTGGATATTAGACCTTTGTTACATGCATAGTTTGCAAATATTTTTTCCCATTCTGTAGATTGTGTGTTTACTCTGTTGATAGTTTCTTTTGCTGTGCAGAAGCTCTTAGGTTTCATTATAGCCCACTTGTCAACTTTTATTTTTGTTGTGATTGCTTTTGGTGTCTTTGTCATGAAATCTTTGCCTGTTCCTATGTCCAGGATGGTAATGCTTAGATTGTCTTCCAGGGTTTTTATAGTTATAGGTTTTACATTTAAGTCTTTAATTATTCTTGAGTTGATTTTTGTTTATATTGTAAGGAAGGGATTCAGCTTCAGTCTTATGCATACTGCTAGCCAGTTATCCCAACACCATTCATTGAATAGGGAGTCTTTTCCCTGTTGCTTATTTTTGTTGTCAAAGATCAGGTGGTTATAAATGTGTAGCCTTATTTCTGGGCTTTCTATACTGTTTCATTGGTCTGTGTGTCGTTTTTGTACCAGCACCAGGCTGTTTTGGTTAATATAGCCCTGTAGTATAGTTTGAAGTTGAGTAAGGTGATTCTTTCAGCTTTGTTCTCTTTACTTAGGATTGCTTGGGGTATTCAGGCTCTGTTTTGGTTTTGTATGAATTTTGCAATAGTTTTTTCTAATTGTGTGAAAAATATCGTTGGCAGTTTGGTAGGTATACCATTGAATCTATAATTTGCTTTGGCCATTTTAATGATATTGGTTCTTCCAATCCATGAGCATGGGGTGTTTTTCCATTTGTTTGTGTCTTCTCTGATTTCTTTGAGCACTGTTTTGTAATTCTCATTGTAGAGACTTTTCACCTCTGTGGTTAGCTGTATTCCTAGCTATATTATGTATTTTATTCTTTTTGTGGCAATTGTGAATGGATTGCTTTCTGATTGGGCTCTTGGCTTGGCTGTTGTTGGTGTATAGGAATACTAGTGATTTTAGTACATTGATTTTACATCCTAAAACTTTGCTGAAGTTTTTTATCAGCTGAAGGAGCTTTGGGGCCGAACCTATGGGGTTTTCTAGATGTAGAATCATGTCTGCAAACAGAGAAAGTTTCACTTCCTCTTTTCTTATTCGAATGTCCTTTATTTCTGTCTCTTGCCTGATTGTTCTGGCTAGGACTTCCAACACTGTGGTGAATAGGATTGGTGAGAGAGAATTCTTGTCTTGTTTTGGTTTTCAAGGGAAATGCTTCCGGCTTTTACCCATTCAGCATAATATTGGTGGTGGGTTTGTTATAGATGGCTCTAATTATTTTGAGGTATGGTCCTTTAATGCCTGGTTGATTGAGAGTTTTTAACATGAAGGGGTGTTGAATTTTATTGAAAGCCTTTTTTTGCATCTACTGAGATAATCATGTGGTTTTTGTCTTTAGTTCTGTTTATGTGATGAATCACATTCATTGATTTGTGTAGGTTGAAACAACCTTGCATTCTGGGGATGACGTCTACTTGATCGTGGTGGATTAGCTTTTTGATGTGCTGCTGGATTCAGTTTGCCAGTATTTTGTTGAGCATTTTTGCAACAATGTTCATCAAGTATATTGGCCTGAAGTTTTCTTTTTTTGTTGTTTTGTCTGTTCCAGGTTGGTATCAGGATGGTGCTGGCCTCATAGAATGAGTTGGGAAGGAGTCCCTCCTCCTCAATTTTTTGGAAGTTTGAGTAGGAATGGTAGCAGCTCTTCTTTGTACATCTGGTGGAATTTGGCTGTCAATCCATCAGGTCCTGGAGTTTTTTTGTTTGTTAGGCTATTTATTACTGATTCAGTTTTGGAGTTTTTTATTGGTCTGTTTGTGAAATAAATTTCTTCCTGGTTCAGCCTTGGCAGGAAGTATGTGTCCAGGAATTAATCCATCTCTTCTAGGTGTTCTAGTTTGTATGCATAGGCGTGTTCGTAGGAGTTTCTGATGGTTATTTTTATTTCTGTGGGGTCAGTGGTAACATTTCCTTAGTCGTTTCTAATTGTGTTTATTTGGATCTTCTCTCTTTCTTCTTTATTAGTCTAGCTAGCAGCCTATCTATCTTATTAGTGTTTTTTTTTTTTTTTTTTCCAAAAAACAAACTCCTGGATTCATTGATCTTTTGAATGGCTTTTTGTGTCTCAGTTTCCTTCATTTCACCTCTCATTTTGGTTATTTCTTCTCTACTGCTAGCTTTGAGGTTGATTTGTTCTTGCTTCTCTAAGTCTTTCAGTTGTAATGTTAGGTTGTTAATTTGAGATTTTTCCAACTTTTTGATGTGGACATTTAGTGCTCTGTGTAATTTCCCCCTTAACACTGCCTTAGCTATGTCCCAGAGATTCTGGTATGTTGTACCTTTGTTTTCATTAGTTTCAAAGAACTTCCTAATTTCTGCCTTAATTTCATTATTTATCTAAAAGTCATTCAGGAGCATGTTGTTTAATTTCCATGTAATTACATGATTTTGGATGATATTCTTAGTCTTGCCTTCTATTTTTATTACACTGTGGTACAACAGTGTGTTTGGTATGATTTCAGTTCTTTTGCCTTTGCCGAGGATTGTTTTGTCCAATTATGTGGTCAGTTTTAGAGTATATTCCATGTGGCAATGAGATGAATGTATATTCTGTTGTTTTCCCTATAAATCTTGTAAGCTTTCTTCACTCATTTTCTTTTTCCTTTTTCCTTCTGTGAGTAATTTTATATGTTCTGTCTTTAGGCTCACTAATTCTTTCCTATGTTTTATCAAGTCTGCCATTGAAACTTTCGAAAGAGTTTTTCAGTTCTATTATTGTATTATCTTTTCTAAGATTTCTATTTGGTTTTTTATTTATTTCAATTTCCTTGTCAAATTTCTCACTTTGTTCCTGGATTGTTTTCCAAATTTCTTTTAGTTTTGTATCCATATTTGCTTGTGATTTTCTGAAATTCTTTTTTTTTTTTTTTTTTTTTTTTGAGAAGGAGTCTCACTCTGTCGCCCAGGCTGGAGTTCAGCTCACTGCAAGCTCTGCCTCCTGGGTTCTGGCCATTCTCTTGCTCAGCCTCCCGAGTAGCTGGGACTACAGGTGCCCGCCACCATGCCCACCTAATTTTTTGTATTTTTAGTAGAGACGGGGTTTCACCGTGTTAGCCAGGATGGTCTTGATCTCCTGACCTCGTGATCCGTCCGCCTTGGCCTCCCAAAGTGCTGGGATTACAAGCATGAGCCACTGCGCCCGGCCTGATTTTCTGAAATTCTTTGAAAGTATTATTCCGAATTCTCTGATATTTCACAGTTTGTCAACTCTTCTGAGTCTATTGGTAGTTTCTTTTGGTGGTGTCATATTCCCCTGAGTTTTCACAATCCTTACATCTTTATGTTGATGGCTGCACATTTGAGGAGACATCCACCTGCCCTATTTTATGCACATGTTCTTTGGTGGTATCAGACCTTTACTACTTAGCATCAGAAGTTAAATGGTGGCCTGTTGTTACTTCCCATTCTGGGGAAGACTTACAGTGAGCATTAGAACTAAAACATTGCACTGGAACAAACTCATTGCCCTGCCATTTTTTTCTGGTCTGGGGAAGATTTATAGTGAACTCCAGAACTTAAATGCTTCTCTGAAACAAAATCACTGCCTGCCACTGTTTTCTGGTCTGGGGAAGACTTATAGTGAGCATTGGAAGTTAAACATTGCCTTTGAACTACCTTGCTGACCTGCCATTTTTTCCCAGTGTAAGGAAGACTTAAGCAGGCACCAGAACTTCATCTCAACTGTTTAGTTGTTTCTGGGTCAGGGCAAGGCTCCATAGAGCACTTGGGGTTTGTGGAAAAATCTAGCCAGGAATTCGAGTCTTCCCACAGATTCTGCCCCCCTGCAGCAGTACAGCACCAACCAGTCTCTTTAATATGGCTTCCTCACTGATTGAAGTACAGAGTAGCTGCCAAGATCCATGTACTAATTCAAGTAATCAGTGCCGGCTGTTTGTCCCCAGTTCACCCCAGTTGGTTCAGTATTCCTGGCATTTCCATTAGTTCCTGTGGGACAAGACCAGAATGGTCTTCCTGTGAAGATTCCCAGACTGTGGAGGAGATCTAATGTCTACAACCTCTTACCTTGGAAACTGAATCTAGAGAAATTTTGTGTGAGGGATGGCTTGTGGGAGAGGGCAGCATAGTCCAACATTAATATTTCTCTTACCAGTCATGGCTTCTCTCGATTCTGGGGGCTCAGGGAGTTTCTCTGCTTTTCCTCCAAGTTCTGGTGAACTCAGGATGGTATTCTTGTCTTTGGATAGTTTTTAGTTATATTTTTGTGGCAGGAGTAATGCCAGACAATCTATTCCACCATCTTGCTGATGCTACTCCCAGTCTTTGCCTGTATAAATCTTTTGATCCTTTCAACTTCATGGCTAAATTTTAATAGCCTAATTGGACAGTGCATCTGTGTTTTATAACACTGAAGTTAATAAAATGGAAAAATATATTTTACTAGGATCTTTATCAGTGATGAAATGATTACAAATAAGAACAGAAATAATTACTTATGGTACTACTTTGATATCTTACCATTAATAGGGTGTCTATACATCTTGATTTGACCAAAACATTCTCACTTTTACCTGTTGTCTCAGTATCTTGTATAGCAGTATTTCCTGCTATCCCTTTCACTGTTAAATATGTCACAGCTTTCATGCTAAGTTATATGTATAAGAGTACTTTTTATGTAAAAGATGTACCTTTTCTTTTTTTGTTTTCTGTACTTTAATTATTGAATATCATTGTAGTCACTATGTATATTTTAAGTGAGTGCTTTTTTGACAGTAATACCAAATTTAGCTTATAGATAGCTAGACTGTAATTATTTTAATATTCCAAGCAGCCTTTCTGATGTTTTTTCCACATCATATCAACATTTCAAATAGCATTTTATGCACTTAGAACCAAACTTATTTTCTCTTTATTAAGAGACTCAGGAATGTTGGGATAAAGGGACAGAGCCTCTTATTTCACACTCCCGGCTCCTATGTTTAGACCTTCTTTGAGGGGAGGACAGTTGAATGAGCTGATGGGCCTAAAGCTGCATAGATATATTATGGGTCTAGTACAGTGGAAGGGTTCTGTGTTGAGAGTCAGGTCTGGTTCTAACTCTTATTCATAATGGAAAAAAAAAATTCTCTATGGGCCTGGTTTGTCTGATCCAGCTTTGTGCAGATTAAATAAATTAAAAATTGAAGGTGGTTGAGTAATTTAACTAAATTGAATACATTATGGGACATGGTAAAAAAAATAAATAGAAAGTACATGACCACTAAAACTGTAGTTGGCTTAAATAAACCTCTTCATTCTCATAAGTAATAAAGAAAATGCTAATTAAGACATACTATTTTTTTAGTATATTGAAACAGTAAAATAGTTTAAATAATACCAAGCATAATTTTAAATTAATAACACCAAAATGCCTAGGGTGCAGTGAATAAACACTCTAAAATGCTATTGTTGGGAATATAAATTGGTACAACCTTCCTGAAAGCCTTTGGTTATCTATATTGTGAACCTTAAAATATCCCTATCTTTTGACCTAGTAATCGATTCCTTAGTTAGCATAACATCAGTGTCAAAACTGAAAAAAAAAAAACTCTCTAAAAACATATTAATCTCACTTTTGAATATTATAAAAAACTAAATATTAGGCAAGAGAATCTAGTAGCACATTTAAAATATTGTACTCATAATCACATGGATTTTATTCCAGGAATGCAAAGATGGTTTGATATTAGGAGCACTATTATTAATAATATAAATCACTATACTGATAAATCAAAAAAGAAAAATTATTTGTGATCCTTTATATACTAGTTAGAGTAATCCTAAGTTGCTGTAAGAGGGAACCCCATAACGCAGTGGAGAAATTAAATAAGAAAGTTTATTTCTCTTTTGCATAACAATCCAGATGTATTAGGATGGCCCAGCACTAGGATCAAATGGTTCTCTTTCATGAGGTCACTTAGGAACCTAGGCTGACTAGTGAGATTCCTCAGTCATCCTCAACATGCTGTCTCCATCTCTGCTTTAAAGGCTGCTCTTCCGATGGACACCATTTCTTAACCAGCAGGAAAAGAGGAAAAAGATGAGGAAGACAAATATTTCCTTTTAGGGAATTGCCATGGAAGTTGTGCATATCATTCTGACATTTTACTGGAGAAAACAGTCCCAGGGGCACACCTGGGGAAGCAGGGACCTGTTTGCATGCACTGTGCTAAAAGTTGCAGGGAGACTATTTTGAAAAGAAATGAAGAACAGGTACTGGGGAACAGTTAACAGACTAATGGCACACACTCATTGCTTTCAGCATTTTGTGCCTAATTTTTGTACAATGGCCCTAGGCACTTAGGATATAGCAGTGAGCAAAACGGCATATATCCCTATCCCCTCAGAGCTCATTCTAGTAGGAGAGATACATTGTTAGCCATGAACATGCTGCATAAGTAACTTATATAGAATTTTTTTAAGTGTCAAAGTGCTATTGAAAAGGAAATGATAGAGAAGATTCAGGGAGACTCTCAAGTACCAGGGCTGGTACCATTTATGTAGTGTGGCCAAAGCTGGCTTCATCAAGAAGGTAACATTCAAACAAATTTGAAGGAGTCGAGTGAGGCATGTTGATATTCAGAGGAAGCAATTGCTGATAGAAGGAAGAACTAGTGCAGAGACGCTAATGCAAGAGCATGTCTGGCATTGCCAGGGGACTTAAGGAAGCCGGTGTGACAATAACATAGTGGACATGGGGGAGTTGGAAAATACGTTAGAGGCATTCCAAGGCCTGGTCATGTAGGGCCTTTGAGGCTGTTCCAGTACTTTTACTTTAACTCTGAGTAATGAGAGAGTAAGAGGGTATTACACCATGAAAGGACATGATCTGACTTAGGCTTTAAAAGATCATTCTAGCTGCATGAGAACAAAGGTGGGAAGCCAATGAGAAGGCAACTTTGGTAATCCAGATGAGAGGAAATGATGGTGGCTTAGACCAGAGTGGTAGCTGGGGAGGTGATCATATTCTGGATATATTTTTAAAATATACTTTAAGTAAGAGTAAATATGATTTTCTGATGGATTTGATAGGGGGCATGAGAGCAAGAAAGTAAGTCATAGATAAGCTTCGTGTATTAGTCAGGGTTCTCTAGAAGGACAGCACTAATAGGATAGCTGTATATATGAAGGGGAGTTTATTAAGGAGTATTGACTCATAAGGTGAAGTCCCATAATGGGCCTTTGGCAAGCTGAGGAGCAGGGAAGCCAGTCCAAGTCCTAAAACCTCAAAAGTAGGGAAGCCAACGGTGCAGCCTTCAGTCTGTGGCTGAAGACCTGAGAGCCCCTGGCAAGCCAGTGGTGTAAGTCCAAGACTCCAAAAGCTGAAGAACTTGGAGTCTGATGTTCAAGGGCAGGAAGCATCCAGCATGGCAGAAAGATGAAGGCCAGAAGACTCAGCAGGTCTGTTCTTTCCACCGTTTTCTGCCTGCTTTATTCTAGCCATGCAGGCAGCTGATTAGATGGTGCCCACCCAGACTGAGGGTTGGTCTGCCTCTCCCAGTCCATTGACTCAAATGTTAATCTCCTTTGCCAACACCCTCACAGAGACACCCAGGGACAATACTCTGCATCCTTCATTCCAGTCAAGTTGACACTCAATATTCGTCATCACACTTACACACAGGAAAACATGGAAAGAAATATGCTAGTTCATTTCTCTTTGAGATGGGATATGTGAATTTTGAATTGTATTTTTCTGTATTTCTAAATGTTCTCTGTTATGCACTTTATAAGCTGAACAGTGATGCACAGAAGTCAGCCTTTCGTAGTGATGCACAGAAGTCAACCTTTCATTATACTGTTGCCTAGTCCCCAAGTCCTAGGGCATCTTTAGCCTGCTTCCTATTTTCGGCCCCTGGGAGACCAGAATCACAAAGAGGGTGTGCTGGCCCTTTAGCCCTGGCATCACATTAGCTGACATCAGGAACTGAGCAAGGCAGTGTGGTTATGATGTCACTATCTCACCTCACCCTCACCTAAGAGATAGTGGTGGGGAATCTCAGAGACTCTAACCCTCTGGGCCCAAGTCATCTTTCTATCAGAAGAGGGAGGCTGTGCTCTCACTAGCTTCTCGTTAGAAGTTCTGCCTGCCCTACAGCCTGCACTGAGGGCTCTCATCACTGCTTCTGAGATCTTAATGGGGGGTCAACGAAGATGTGGGCTTCTCTGAGTTTAGACCATCCATCTGCCAAGGAAAACCAAGCCCTGAGACTGATAGAAATGAAAGAAGAGAATGGTAATGCCCCCAAGACAGAGCAGGCAGGAAGTTTGAGGCCTCTGAGGGATACAGGAAAATCTAACCTCAAAGAGAAGAAGGTAAGAACAGGACAACGTCTGTCCTCCTGACATTGGGATCTTGCTGAAAAAATAAATCACATTGCTGAGCTGAGTTAGCCATTGGTAATATAAAAACAGCCCCTCCCCTCAAGGAGATGAATTTTGATGGAGCAGGGATGATGGAACAAACTGCGATCACATTGAACAGAAATAAGGGCCATCATCTAGATATGCTGGACTGCATGCCCTGGGAAATGCAGGGAGGTGTCTGACATCTGGAGGCAACAGGCAGAATCTGGCAGAACTTTCTGGAAGAGGTAGATTGTGAGCTAATGGCATTTCCTCCCTTGCTCAAAAACTTACAAAGTGCTGTAGCCCAAGAAAAAGTGAAGTTGCCACAGCTTCCTAGTTTTCTGGCCAAGGATTTGCATAATTTCATTTCCCCTCTGTACCTTTCCTAGTTTTTCTTCCTTACGTATTTATTTTAATTAATTAATTTTAGTTATGATAACTATTTTTTTTACTGTACAGTTCAGTGGTGTTAAGTACATTTAAATTGTTGTACAACCATCACCACGATCCGTCTCCAGAATTTTTTTTATTTTGTAAAACTAAACCTGTGCCCACTGAACAATAACTCCCATTTTCTCCCCCTCGAGCCCCTGGCAAGCATCATTTACTTCCTGTCTATATGTATTTGATGCTCTAGGGCAGGGATCCCCAGCCCCTGGGCTGCAGACCTGTACCGGTCTGTGGCCTGTTAGGAACCAGCCTGCGCAGCAGGAGGTGAGCAGCAGGTGAGCTACTTCCTGATGATCTGAGGTGGAACTATTTCATCCCAAAACCATCCTTCTACCCCCATCCTGTGGAAATGTTGTCTTCCATGAAACCTGTACCAAAAGCTGGGGACCGTTGCTCTAGAGTACCTGATACGAATGGAATTATATAGTAGTAGTTCTTTTATGACTGACTTATTTGACTTACCATGTCTTCAAGTTCATCCATGTTGTAGCATGTGTCAGAATTTCCTCTTTTGTTAAAAATGAATAATATTCCATTGTATGTGTATACCACATTTTGTTCATCCATTCTTCTGCTGATGGACAGACACTTGGGTTGTGTCCACCTTTTAACTATTATGAATAATGTTTTTGTGAACATGGGTATGTAAATATCTGTTCAAGTTTCTGCTTTCAGTTCTTTGGGGTATGTATGCAGAAGTAGGAATTGGTCGATATTATTCTGTTTTTCATTTTTCAAGGAACTGCCATGTATTTTCCATAGCATCTGCATCATTTTACATTCCCATCAGCAGTGCACAAGGGTTCTAGTTTCTCCACTTCATTGCCAACAGTGTTTATAATAACCATTGTAATGGGTGTGAATTGATATCTTCTAACTTTCTTAACTGTCTCTCCCACCACAGATAACAGTCTGTGCTGTACCCACTCCCAGACAACTCTGTTTTCCATAAATAGGCTGTAAATAGTCTCCCTTTGTGGCTTCACACACATTTTCCCCTCTGTCTGGAAGACTTGGTAACTCATCTTTCTTCCTCAAAGATGTCCCTGCCTTCCTCCTTTCCACACCAACTCAGAAGCAGTCAAGCTCTTTCTTGTATTCCTCTAACTCTTCATTTATTCCTCTTTTTAAAACAAATATAACTTATATACGTTATTTGCAGTTCTGCAAGTTTTGACAAACCATCACCACATCAAGATAAAGAACAGTTCCATCACCTGAAACATTTCTCCAGACCTTTGTCATCAGCCCCACTTCTTTTCTCATGTCCCAGCTCCTAGTAATCACTCATCTATTTTCTGTGACCATAGGTTCTCCTTTTCTGGAATGTCATGTAAATATTCAGTAGGTAGCCTTTTGAGTCTGGCTTCTTTCCCTTTGCATAATGCATTAGAGATTCACCCATGTTGTTGTGTGTCACTGTAATCTGTTCCTTTTTATTGCTTAGTAATATTCCATTGTATGGGAATACAAAAGCTTATCCATTCTCCAGCTGGGAAATTTCTGGGTTGGTAAGCATTCACATAAAGATTTTGTGTGAATATGCACTTTAACTTGAGTAAATAGAAAGAAATGAGATTGCTGAGCTGTATGTTAAGTATATTTTTAAATTTTATTAGAAACTGCCAAACTGTTTCCCAAAGTAGCTACATAATTTTGCACTCCCACCAGCAGTGTATGAGAGTTCCAGTTAGGTTGCACACTTCATATTGTGGAGTTAATAATGTTATTTTAGTCATCCAAATACACATATCTCACCATTCATGCATTTCCCTAATGACTAATAATGTTGAGCACCTTTTCCTGTGTGTATTTTGTCATCTGAATATCTTTTTTGGTGAACTATTTATTAAAATCTTCTTCTGATTTTTATTGCTGTTTTCTAATTATTAAATTTTGAGAGTTATTTATGTATTCTGGATTCAAGTTGTTTATAAGATATGTGATTTGCAAACACTTTCTCCCAAATCAAAGAGCAGAGATTCTTAATTTTTATGAAGTCTGACTTATCAGTTTATTCTTTTATAGATCATCTTTTTGGTGTTGTGTATAAAAAATCTTTGCCTGACTTAAGGTTACAAAGCTTTTCTCCTGTTTTCTGCTAGAATTTTATAGTTTTACGTTTTATTTTTTGGTCTGTGGTCCATTTTGAGTAGATTTTTGTGGATGCTGCAATGTATGGATTAAGATTCAATTGTTTCCATATTGTTTGTTGAAAAGACTGTCCTTTCTCTGTTGAATTGCCTTTGCAGCTTTGTTGAAAATTATTTGACCACATATGTGTGGCCTACTAGTGGACTTTGTATTTTCCTTCTATAGATCTATATGTCTGTCCTTTTCCAATACCACACCGTCTTGATTACTATAGCTTTTATAATCAGTCTTAGAGATAGGTAGTGCACGTTGTCCAACACTGATCTTTTTCAAGATTGTTTTGCCTATGATGATTTCTTTGCTTTTCTTAGAATCAGCATAATAAATTCTACACAAAATCCTACTGAGATATTTTTTAAATTTGTGTTTAATCTACATTAAGGTTGAAATCTTAATGAAACTGAGACTTCTGATCCATGACCATGGAAGATCTTACCATTTATTTAGGTTTTCTTTAATTTCTTTCATCAGCATTTATAGTTTTCAGCATCTAGAGGTTGCACATATTTTGTTAGATGATATTGAATCATGATTTTATCTTCAATTCCCAGTTGTTCTTTGCTAATATATAAATATAATAGATGTTTTAATGTTGATATTGTACAGTGTGACCTTTCTAAACTCATTTATTAATTCTAGTCACTATTTTTGGTAGATTCCTTGGAATTTTTCTACATATATAATTAACTGAATACCTGTTGCTTAATAGTTTTCCCTATGAGGGATTAATTTTAATTATGCCACATATGTCAACATATTTTATTTTTCACAGTGGTATGTGTTATTAATAAACTGGTGAATTTTGGAAAATGACTCCTGAAAACAAATCTAACCTATGAAGAATCAAATGTACCAGGGAAAATACATGAGCATTTGTAATTTTTCAGTTTATAATCTGTCTTCTGTATCTGTAGGTTCTGTACTCATGGATTCAACCAACCGTGGATCAAAAATGTTTTTAAAAATATAAAAATAACAATATAACAATAAGAAGCAATACAAATGTAAAAACAATACAGTATAACAACCACTTACATAGCATTTACATTGTGTTAGGTATTACAAATACTCTAGAAATGTTTTACAGTATATGAGAGAATGTTCATAGTTACATGCAAATACTCTGCCATTTTGTTTAAGGGAGCTGAGTATCTTTGGATTTTGGTATCACTGGAGCCCTGGAAGCAATCCCCTGTGGGTACCTAAGGAAGACTGTACTTTGTTGTGTCCTATGCCATACATCTGATTTTCTTTTGATAACAACAATATAAACCAACATGGATAGGAAAAGTGATCTATGTTTTTAAATACCTATTTTTAAGATACAAATTATTCTTCATCCTAACTCACTGTAGTAATCATTCTTTTTAAGAATAAAATGATATAGAAATATTTTAAAGTAGTATTATATATGCATGTATTCTAAATATTCCATTGAACTGGGAATTTTGACTACTTAAATATTTTTAAAATTTTGCAAATCATTTCTTTTTCAATATCAGACCAAAATATATTTTTCCCCACACGTATTTTAAAAATTGTTTTTATAAAAGCTTTTTAAAGCATTGCTTGTGATATCTTCTTAGTGAATTAGTGACCTTTTAAACGTTTTTTTAAAGAAACAATATTAGGCCGGGCACAGTGGCTCCTGCCTGTAATCCCAGCACTTTGGGAGGCCGAAGTGGGTGGATCACCTGAAGTCAGGAGTTAGAGACCAGCCTGGCCAACATGGCGAAACCTCATCTCTACTAAAAATACAAAAATTAGCCAGGTGTGGTGGCACGCGCCTGTAATCCCAGCTACTCAGGAGGCTGAGGGAGGAAAATTGCTTGAACCTTGGAAACAGAGGTTGTGGTGAGCTGAGTTCACGCTACTGCACTCCAGCCTGGGTGACAGAGCAAGACTCCATCTCAGAAAAAATATCTATCTATCTATATATATAGATAGATATATATTAGTTTAATAATTGATAATTTTTTTAAGTATTGGAAGCCCCAAATTGTGTAGAAAATCCCTTTAATTTCCATGCTTTATATTCCCCTTAAACATATTCTATTTCCTTTAATTGGTTTGTTACATCAGTAGAGTATATTTTGAACTTTATATTCTACATATATGTATATACATATACACATAGTATAATATGAACAAGCCTGAAATAGATGCCAAAAAGCGTTACTAATACACAAACACATACATATTTCCACAATTTAGAGTACACTAATCAACTTCGGTAATTACATAGCCTGTATCACTGCACTTACGGCTAAACACTGGTTACCCAGCCAGGTGTAGAGCATTGTACAACATTTTTTGTTTTTTTTTTTTTTTCAGAATGTATTACAAATTATTATTTTAAAAAAGAGCTACATTTTAAGTGTGTGCAGATGTGAATTTTGGCTTACATAACTGTTTTTAATATTCATCTATGGTATTTTCTTGGCAAAGAAAATGGACATTTGTTCCCATTGCATGACTTTAACAGATCAGTAGACATCCTAGGAATACTCTAAGAAAGCAACCCCGGGTCATGGAAAATATCTCATCAAACATCGGTATCTTTGAATCTTATTTGTGACAATTGCTTATGTTATTGTACATTTCATATTAATATTGAATGCGGAATTCTAACAGAGTTTTCAATGACCTTCTAAAGATTTATAATTTAGGCCTATATTTCTATAAATTTAGGCCTGTTATTTCTATGGATTCCGGTGTTTATTCAACCCCAACTACCTTATTAAGTTGAAGGAAGTATCATACATTTTACATTTTAAAGACTTCCTGAGAATAAGAAATTATCAGAATTGCCATACTTAGATTATAACTAATGGCCCATTCAGTCCTGTATTTGATGTCTAATTTCACAGAGAGGCTCTAAAATGGATGATGTGAACTTACAAATCTCTAGTTTCCTTAAATAATTTATGTGTGAATGAGTCAACGTATATTTAACAAGCATTTACTGTATATTTAGGTCAGTGCTGGGGAAAATCATGAAAAGACATGTAACTTTGTCACTGCATTCTGGGAGCTTTTCTTATTGCAGTGACAATGAGAAATAAGGTAAAAAAAACTAGAAAACTAATCATGCATGGTAAACTTCTACTTTAGGGTACAATGCTGGGAAATCTGAGAAGGTCCGTAGGAATCAGGATCTTTTATGGAAGAGGGACAATATTTGAATTGGCACTAGATATGAAGAATTTTCTGAGGCAGTCAAAGGGGATAACACGAGGAAGCTATGAGCTTAGGAAAAATTGAAAGAATGTCAGACAGTAATTGTTTATGAAAATCCCACTTATTTTAAAAAGATTGAAGATGGCTTTTTAACATTTTTGTTTTTAAACTTTTATTTACACTTACTGAAATGTTACAAAAATAGTACAGGGAATTGCCATATGTCCTTCACCCAGCTTCCCCTAATGTTAACATCTTATTTATCTATAGTACAATTGCCAAAACCAGGAAATTAACAGTGGCACAATCTATTAAATAACTACAAATCTTACTTTAATTTCACTAGCTTTTCCGTTAAAGTCCTTTCTTGTTATTGTTCTAGGACCCAATGCAGGATCTCACAGTGCATTTAGTTGTTATATCTCTTTATTCTCCTTCAATCTATGACACCTCTCCTGTCTTTCCTTATCTTTCATGACTTTGACGCTTTTGAAGTATACTAGCTGCTAGTTATTTTGTAGAATGTTTCTCACTTTGTTTATGATCAGATTGAGGTTATGCATTTCTGGCAAGAATAATACAGAAGTGATATTGTGCCTTTCTCAGATGCATTATATCAAAGGATGCATGGTATCAAAATATCTTGTTATTGGTGATGCAAACATTGATCACTTTTTAAAGATGGTATCTGCCAGGTTTCTGTGCTGTAAAATTAATCATTTTTCATTTCTAAGATGTAAAATATCTTGGGAGACATAGTTTGAGACTATGCACATATTCTTAGACTTTTGTTCACTAACTTTGAACCATTGGTGAATCTTACCTGAAATAATTACCTGTTCTTTTACTCACAGTTACTTTGAAGTTTTGTCATTTTTTCTAGCTTTAAGTTATGCTGAGGGTGTGGGGTTTTTTGTTTTTATTTTTATTGTTTCATATCATTAGGAGAGAAAATATTGGAAGCTCAAGGTCGCTTTTAAAATGCAAGGTTCTTTTAAAGTAAGGAATCACATCTAACAGAAAATAAAAGAAAAAATAAGGTGAGGCTAGTGGCAGTGTTCATGAAAACACAACACACTGAGCATTGGATAAATTCTGCTGAAGGACCTATATTTGACTCCACATTTTTCAGTAGCAAATGTCAATTTATAAAAAGCATCACAATTAAAACAAGATTCAGTGCAATAAACTTTTAAAAGTCATTATTTCAAAAATTAGTGGATTGAAATCTTTAGAGAAAAAATTACGAGAGATTCTCACCAAGAGGACAAGTGTAATATGGTTAATTAACATCTTCAACAACATCCTAATGAAACATATTTTTTTCCTTAGAATGGAGGTGTAATAGGTATTATTTTGATTTTAACTTTTCTAAAAATACAGTGACTATTAGTGTGAGACATAATGTATTAAAAGTCAATCTGAACACCAGAAGTTCTTTAAGAAGTCACAAACTGTATTGTTTTGTGAAATCATTTTGTGATTAAACAACTTAATGACCAGATAGTATTTACTTGAACAAAAATTGAATTCCTGCTATTTGAATGCTACTCTGCTAAATAACCAAAACCCTGTTATAGAAGTATTTTTTTCTGAAGTAGAAATCATTTAGTCTCAGACCATCTAAGGGGGACTAAATGGGGGATGTGTCCAGATAACCTTATTACAAGATAGTTTTATAATACTAACCTTGAGGAGAAAGCTGTAACAAAATTGAGACTTGCCAAGCATTTGCCTTATTTGTTGTAATTTTTGAAAGATTTTTGCTTCAGATTTTGCTTCTGATGATCATTCACTGGAACTGAATCCTGAGGAAGGATGGTGGGGGAGTAGTAAGGAAGGGGCTGAGATATTATTTGCTGATAGTGCTATCTTTTGCTAGTTTTCTATTTCTAAAGAGCTAAAAATATTTAAGATTTTGATATCTTAAAATATGTGGCTTTTGGTGTTCTGCAACGAGGGCTTTGTTATTTTAACAAAAAGTTTTTAAAAACTCTTTTCATGATAGTTAGGTAAAGGGCTGCTTACCTGAGGAATGCAAAGTAAATATATTTGTATATTTAGAACCACTTCAAGTGAAAGAAAAATGTGTAATTACTTCCTTCACTGTATGTCACACTGATATCTGACCCTCTGGGTTACTTTGTAAATTGCTACAAGACCAGTTTAGTTCGGTTAAACTTCACGTTCAAATTTAGCATTTATTGAGTAATGACAATGTAAACTGGGCAACTTGTTAAGTGTTGACAATACAAAGAAGAAAAGACATCATAATTGATCAGGACCTAAAGGATGAAAATATATTTTAACATAGGTTTTTAAAAGAATACGAATTAGTTTATTTCACATAAAATATAGCTAAGAATAAAATAGCCCCAACATAGTAGCTCAAATTAAATAAAAAGCTTACCCAGGGTAAGCAAATTACGTTTGTCAGGCTCTGTAGAATTTCCATGTTATCTGCATTTACTAGGTTATAATCTGAAAGTAAAATACTATAAAAGTTTCCAGAGTGGTGTTTCAGCATGATTTTTAACTGCTCTGTACCAGCTTTTTAAAATATGCCTTATATGGCCAAGGAATTAGACAGTACTTTGATAAAAAATCCAGATGTTGGAATTGGTTTATTTTTGAAATACCCTGTGAGAGCTAATGAATAGAGCCAAAACAAAATTTGTCCAATTTTTATAAACCTAACTGTTATTGTTCAAGAAGCTAGAAATAAATAGGACAGTTTTTGAAAGACAATTTTTAGAGAAATCAGATTTTTTAAAATCACAGGAACTTGCATGAACCTGAAGGGAATCTTGATTTTTGCTTTGATCTGATCTTGCAAGAAGGAAAGAAGAAAGTTATTTAGGAAATGATTTTGTAATCTTTCTCCATAAAATAGCTATTGGTTGTTTCAGCCCCATATTTTCGCCCCTGTTTTGAAACGTTTTTAACTAGACACTATTTTGATTTTGTTCTCATAACCTAAATGGTTTAATTAACCACCAAATTAAATGAAGAATATTAATCAATATGCTAAATATCTATGTTTGTTAAATAATAAGTAGCAATCTCCTTATACCTGGGTTTTTTAAATAGCCCTTAATGTTATACTTCATTTAAAATTAATTTTGTATAATATATACCTATATAAATCATCACTGATATTGTTTGTTCACACACAAAATATTTTTAAGTGAGGCAGGAAAAAACAAAGGTATGTAACATTTTAGTTTTTGCTTTCACAGATACTTATTTGGCAATCTCTGTATGCAAGTAACTGCTAGCATTTGCTAGAAGAAAGAATTATAAGCAACTGCCTCCACAGTGTTTTTATGGAATTAGTTTAGGAATAATGAATAAACAAGAGTATTTTATACCAGGTGACTTCACCAGTGAATTCTACCAAACATTTAAGAAAGAAATAATGCCATTTCAACGCAAACTGTTTCAGAAAATAAAAGAGAAACATTTTCCAAGTCACCTTATGAACTTATCATTATCCTGATAACAAAACTAGATATTAATATTGCAAGAGAAAAAGAACTACAGACTACAGACACACACAAAAAATCCCTTAACAAAATATTAGCCAATCAAATCCATCAATATATAAAAAGGATAGCACATCAAGGTCAGGTGGGGTTTATCTCAGGAATGCAGAGTTGGTTCAGAATTTTTAAAAAATCAGTGTAATTCACTATATTAAGACTAAAGAAGAAAAATCATATCAGTAGATGTAGAAAAAGCATTAAAAGTTTAACACCTATTCAAAGAGCCAATAAAGAACAGATGGCATTAGAATGATACAAAGGACTTTGGGGACTCAGGAGAAAAAGGTGGGAAGGGAGTGGGGGATAAAAGACTACAAATTGGGTGCAGTGTATACTGCTCAGGTGATGGGTGCACCAGAATCTCACAGATCACCACTAAAGAACTTACTCATGTAACCAAACACCACCTGTTCCCCAATAACCTATGGAAATAAAATTTTTTTTTAAAAAACAACTTAGACTGTAGTGATGGTTGTACAACTTTGAACTGGACATTTTATAAATGTACAATTCAGTACAACTACTGAATTGGACATTTTATTTATTTATTTATTTATTATTATTATTATACTTTAGGGTACATGTGCACAATGTGCAGGTTTGTTACATATGTATCCATGTGCCATGTTGTTTTGCTGCACCCATTAACTCGTCATTTAGCATTAGGTATATCTCCTAATGCTGTCTCTCCCCCCTCCCCCCACCCCACAACAGTCCCCGGAGTGTGATGTTCCCCTTCCTGTGTCCATGAGTTCTCATTGTTCAATTCCCACCTATGAGTGAGAACATGCGGTGTTTGGTTTTTCGTCCTTGCGATAGTTTACTGAGAATGATGTTTTCCAGTTTCATCCGTGTCCCTACAAAGGACACGAACTCATCATTTTTTATGGCTGCATAGTATTCCATGGTGTATATGTGCCACATTTTCTTAATCCAGTCTATCGTTGTTGGACATTTGGGTTGGTTCCAACTCTTTGCTATTGTGAATAGTGCCGCAATAAACATACGTGTGCATGTGTCTTTATAGCAGCATGATTTATAGTCTTCTGGGTATATACCCAGTAATGGGATGGCTGGGTCAAATGGTATTTCTAGTTCTAGATCCCTGAGGAATCGCCACACTGACTTCCACAATGGTTGAACTAGTTTACAGTCCCACCAACAATGTAAAAGTGTTCCTATTTCTCCACATCCTCTCCAGCACCTGTTGTTTCCTAACTTTTTAATGATGGCCATTCTAACTGGTGTGAGATGGTATCTCACTGTGGTTTTGATTTTCATTTCTCTGATGGCCAGTGAAGAATCAATATCATGAAAATGGCCATACTGCCCAAAGTAATTTATAGATTCAATGCCATCCCCATCAAGCTACCAATGACTTTCTTCACAGAATTGGAAAAAACTACTTTAAAGTTCATATGGAACCAAAAAAGAGCCCACATCGCCAAGTCAATCCTAAGCCAAAAGAACAAAGCTGGAGGCATCACGCTACCTGACTTCAAACTATACTACAAGGCTACAGTAACCAAAACAGCGCGGTACTGGTACCACAACAGAGACATAGATCAATGGAACAGAACAGAGTCCTCAGAAATGATGCCGCATATCTACAACTATCTGATCTTTGACAAACCTGACAAAAACAAGAAATGGGGAAAGGATTCCCTATTTAATAAATGGTGCTGGGAAAAGTGGCTAGCCATATGTAGAAAGCTGAAACTGGATCCCTTCCTTACACCTTATACAAAAATTAATTCAAGATGGATTAAAGACTTAAATGTTAGACCTAAAACCATTAAAATCCTACAAGAAAAGCTAGGCAATACCATTCAGGACATAGGTGTGGGCAAGGACTTCATGTCTAAAACACCAAAAGCAATGGCAACAAAAGTCAAAATTGACAAATGGGATCTAATTAAACTAAAGAGCTTCTGCACAGCAAAAGAAACTACCATCAGAGTGAACAGGCAACCTACAGAATGGGAGAAAATTTTTGCAACCTACTCATCTGACAAAGGGCTAATATCCAGAATCTACAATGAACTCAAACAAATTTACAAGAAAAAAACAACCCCATCAAAAAGTGGGCAAAGGACATGAACAGACACTTCTCAAAAGAAGACATTTATGCAGCCAAAAAACACATGAAAAAATGCTCATCATCACTGGCCATCAGAGAAATGCAAATCAAAACCACAGTGAATTGGACATTTTAATGGGTGATTTTTATGGTATGTGATTTATATTTCAACAAAAATGTTTTTTAAAAACTTTTTTAAAAAGAAAAGACGCCAGAAAAAGAAAAACCAACAACTAAAATCATACTTAATGATGACAGACCGTATTATTTTTTCCCAAGATTGGTAACAAGGAAAAGACATCCACTGTTACCACTTCTGTTCACTTTATACTGGCGGTCCTAGCAAGTGCAACAAGGCAAGAAAAAGAAATAAAAGGCATACAAATCAGAAAGGAAGAAGTAAAACTGTCTCTATTTGCAGACATGTCATCTACATGAGATAAAAGGAATCTGCAAAAATACAAAACTACAAGAACCAATAACTAAAGTTAGCAAGGTCATGGTGTACCAAATCAATATGCAAAATCAGTTATATTTTTATGTACTTGCAATGAATGTTGGAAATTGAAATTTTTAAAATCAGCCATTTACAACATCATCACAAATATGAAATACTTGTTTAACAAGATATATCCAAGATCTGTATGCTGACAACTAAACTTTTGTGGCATAAAGAAAAGATGTAATTAAATGGAATGAAATACCAAGTTCATGGGCAGGAAGACTCAACCTTGTAAGAATGTCATTTCTCCCAGATTGATCCTTAGATCAAGTGCAGTCCTCATCAAAACCTAAGCAGTTTTCTTGTTGAATTTGACAAGCTGGCTCTAAATTTCATTAGAGCATTGTCAAATCAATTTTGTAAAAGAACAGGGTTGGGGAAATTACACCTCCTGATTTCATGACTAACCATAAAGCTGTGTAATCAAGAGAATGTGGTATTGGTGTAAAGACTAACATATCAACCAGTGGAACAAAATAAAGAGTCTTGAAATATACCTACACATTTATAATCAATCAATTTTTGACAAAAATGTGCTAAGATAATGAATGGGGGAAGGATAGTCCTTCCACAAATAGTTCTGAACAATTGGGTATTCACATGGAGACAAAGAAGACCTCAACTTTTACCTCACAGTTACACAAAAGTTACCTTGAAATTAATTGTAGACCTCAACATAAATGCTGCAAATATAAAACCCTTGGAAGAAACATAGGACACCTTAGTGATGTTGATTTAGACAAACATTTCTTCAATTGGACTCAGAAATTATGAACCATGGAAGAAAAAATAGATAAATTAGAAATCCTCAGAAATAAAACTTTTGCTCTTCAGAAGACACTCTTAAGAAAATAAAAAGACAAACCAGTCCTGGAGAAAATATTTGCAACATATGTACCTGAAAAAGTATTTTTATACAGCATATATAAAGAACTCAGTAAGAAGAAAACATACTTTTAAAAATCAGAAAATGATTTAATAGGCTCTTCACCACAGAAGATAGACTGTGGTAACTGAAATTTTAACTATGTTGGTGGGGCACTGAGTTTGTTTAAACTAAACCATGAAAACTGAAATTTGTGCCAATTGGAATTGCCTTTATGTAACAAACATAATCACACAACTACTTTCGAAGTTTATTAATTTTATAGGTTTGCAATTCCTCTGAGTGTTTGACAGGGGACACATCCTGTGCTATCTTTGGGGAGAGCACCACTCTGTGTTGGACATCCAGTATTAAACACTCCTTGCCTTAATTATCCTTACTAATAATACAAATTGCCAACATTTATTGCACGAAGTGTCAAGCATTGTTGTAAAGGTTTATTGTCTCCTCACTACATCTCTGTAAATTAAGTGCTTTTATTCTTTTTGGATGCTTAAATCGTTTGAATAATTCAGAGAGACAAGATTCAAACACAGTTTGACACCAGAACGTATGCTTTTAACCACTCACTCCATTATCCACATGGTAACAATATGCCTGATGACTGTGTTGAAAAGGGAAATATAGAAAGCTATGAGAGCATACAGAGCAGACAGCTTGGTTTTGGGACCAAGAAAGGGCTTCCCTGAGGAAATAATGCGTACACTCCTTTGGTAAGAATATGTTAGACACACATTCCACAAGAGATGGGAGTTCTAGCAAAGCCCCTGTCAATAACTAGCTAAGCAGCCCTAGACAAGTAACCTCTCTGAACAGATTCTGCTCTTGCCTTACATGGGTACTGTCTTTTGAGGCTTTCACTTTTCATGTCTTCTCATCTCTTTTCTATTATGAGAAAAGGGCACCTGTAGAGGATATAGGTATTTATTATCTGAGTTCAACTATGTTTGCAAATTCTTACTTTGTTTACTACCCTCTCTTCTAATTTTCACTCCCAACAGATTGATCAGGAAATACAAGATTTTAAAATAGAATTGTTTGTGTTAAACGTTGACATTGTCAATGTCATGAAAAAAATGAACGATCTTCTCTGTATTTTTTAAAGTCAGACACAACACAGATCCTTAATTCCACACTTCCTTGTGCTCAAATAAATTCCTGAAAATAATTGGTGTAAGTTAAACAATAAGCAATATACAGGTGTACTGGCCTAATGGAAGAAGATACTGATGGTGTGCCTTCCATGTGTAAAGCACTTTCATGTACCTTATCTGGTTTAATTCTCCCAACTCATTGAATGCCTTAGAATTGTAGAAGATACTGAGGCTCAGAGGAATTACACAACTGGCTCAGAGTTACACAGCTACAAGTTGCAGAACCAAGATTCTCCAACACCTATGTCAGGAATGTTGGCTTCTCATGCCATTTCCAAGCAAATCCAACCATCTCTTGGCTCAGATAGGTCACTATGAGCAAAAGATAGAAGCAGCTCTTGTTTCACAAGATCATTGGTTTTATGAACCAATTCATGCTTGTTGCCCCATTCCTCATTCCCCAACGAGGCTCTGATTGGGTTCCTAATTCCTCATTGCCCACACCTTTTGTTCACAAGTCCCCTTCCCTATTTCTTGTTTCTACGTTGATGAGTTTCCTTGAGTATTTGGTACTTGACTGATCTTTCAGCTATTATTTGATCACTTTGGACTTGATCTTAGATCCATTTGACTTAAGGAATCCTCTCAGTATGCCTTTGCTCAAAGAATTATTGGTCCTTGTCCCTGGAGAGACACCAGACCTTTTCTTGGTGTTTCTGTATAGGATAACCAGAAGTGTAATCTTCCCATCATGCCCTGCTAGTCACCTGGATTCAGAGGAAATGCTCACTCATGCATGCATTATCTTACTATTTGAAATAATGTTTTATTCTAGATTGTTTCTCTGTGCTTTAATTTACACTGTAGATTTTTACTTCTGTATGAATATTTTTTCTGCTCAATAATGGCTTTGGAAGAGCAATGTTTGCTTTTGTTTTCAATCCTAGAAATGTTGAAAACAAGCCTTTATTCTATATAAACTCTAAAGTGTATACATTTTAAACGTGTTACTTCTTTTTTTAAATTTTGCATTGGCATCTGTAGAAATTTCTGTCAGTTTAAACAGCAATGCTTGAAAGTCACTTTGACTTTTCAAGCTGCCAGATTGCCTTATCATTATCTTTGAGAGATTAGGGATGCTTGCTTAGAAGGTTGCCTTTTGTCTAAATAAAAGTGAAGTTTTGTTGTTCCATTGTAATATTCATTTTAATGTAGTTGTTTTCTTGTGGAGATAATATATAACAGGATCCAAAAATAGTTCAATAAAAGCCTTCAATTATAAACGGGCTGACTTGGATTGCTTCAGGTGCCCTTGTCAGCTGCTTCAGACTGCAGATTCTGATAAATGTGGAGACATTTTCTCAGAGCTCTTAGGGTCTGTTTTGGAGCAATGAGGTATAAGCCAGTTCTGTTCCTTTCTGAACTGAATCATCTACAAGGAGGAAAAGGCCATTTTCTTCCCCATGTAAATATCCTGGAGAACAGAGAAAATGAAAAATCAAGGGAAAGTGAGATACTTTTCAGCTATAAAAAATTCTTTCTATCGCTGGGTGCCGTGGCTCACATCTGTAATCCCAGCACTTTGGGAGGCTGAGGCGGGCAGATCACGAGGTCAGAAAATCGAGACCATCCTGGCTAACATGGTGAACGCTGTCTCCACTAAAAATACAAAAAATTAGCCAAGTGTGGTGGTGGGTGCCTGTAGTCCTAGCTACTCGGGAGGCTGAGGCAGGAGAATGGCATCAACCCAGGAGGCAGAGCTTGCAGTGAGCCGAGATCAAGCCACTACACTCCAGCCTGGGCAATGGAGCAAGACTCCATCTCAAAAAAAAAAAAAAAATTTAATACATATGATTAGGATTGGAAAGCAGCAATGACAGAAAATTGTGTATTAATTATCGAAAGAAAAAGAGAATAATTTACACGTATTTTAGTAGTAAAATGCCACTTCAATTTAGAATTGTAGACCAAAAATGAGGCATTCTGTTATTACAGAAAAGCAAGGCTCTTTAGTTTTCAATTCTAAATGGGAGATTTATAAAGTTAAGAAAAGCAATTTTTCAAGAAATTTTCCTTTAAATAACACTTTGCTTGTAAAAATTTAGATATTGCTTCACCCTATCTCATTCACAGCGCTTGATTTTCGCGGCTATAACTTGTACGTGATAAAACTAGCACAGGAAGAACAAAGCATGTCCTACCCTAAATCATAATTGTTCATAGCCAAGATGATGTTGGATGGATTAGCCCATGAATGAGATTATTGCAACTCATTGGCCTCTCAGTTTCTTGAGCTCATCAGTTCTCCACCTCAGCTACCTGTTCATGGATATGACTAGAGTCTTTAACAATTCCAGTAACTGTACCACCTTGAAAATTTTGGTTTCTGGCATTCCATTCTCTCTGCCCTCCCCAACCCTCATGTTTCTAACTCAGTTAGGTTAGCATCCTCACACTAGCAGTTTTTTGCCCTGTGAGAGTTACAATCGATTAACATCATTTTCCACTTTCCATTAACTTCTTCATGTTTTCACTTCTCAGCTTAGATTTCATGGTCCATCAGAGTAACCACTTCCTTGAACTACTCTCAACTTCCTTGCCCCTATTTACCTTCACCTTCCTCATTGGCAATCCCCAACCCTGGCTAAACCAAACACTCATATACCCTGCTACAGTATCTAAACACTTGACCATGGTTCAAGAGAAGAGACACTTATGTTAACTATCCTTCCCTCGAACTTAAGGCCAAAAGCTCCAGTGGAGCCCACAGCACTGCAATGTTAATTCATCTTCCCACTAGAAAATTTCATCTCCGTCTATTCTTCTCAAACCTCTAACACTGCCTTTTCCTTTCTATTCTGAGATGATGACCTCAATTTCACTGGAAAAGTGGAAGCAAACAGAAGAGAACCACTTTATCTGCCCATCCCAAATCTACTCTGCAATTGCATCTATATCCATGTTCCACCTTCCCTCCTTTAGGGTAGATGAATTTCTTCCTTATGGAAATGTGTACCTCTGTCTAAGGTCTTCACTAGTGCACTACACTCCTCATCCTTTTTCAAGGGTTTTTCTCCTATAATTATCCGCCATTTCTCTTACATCAACATTTTTCTCTCTGATAAATTATTTCCAAAATATAAAAATATGAAATAATATGTTAAAGAATTCTCTGATCACCTATGCCAAATTATTCTAAGTTATACTGTGGTAGCAAATTGACCCCCACATCTCAGTGGCTTCACTCAGCAAAGATTTGTTAAGTGAAACCGTAAGAAATTGCTGTTTTTATAGATCTAGACTGGTTAGTTATCAATAATTTAATGTGATTAATACTTTCTCAGACTGTAAGTTCAATGTTGGTTGATAGAAAGATTCCATTATCTTGAACACTACTGGTCAACAATGGCTAGAGAAGACAGGATATGAAGAGCTCACACCCAATTCTATGTACTTTGGCCCAGAAATGACCCATATTCCAATCACAGTCCATTAGCCAGAACTAGACAAAAGGCTCCACCTACCTGCAAGGGGCTAGGAAATGTGTGTGAGGAAGAGGAGATGCAATAGGGAGGCAGGTATATATTCAACTACCAGTAAATGCTCTGTTGCAATCCAAATCTCACTTCAATCACTGTACCACGTCTTTGTTTATCTTTGTAACCAGTCTTCAAAAGGTCTTTCTATTAATACTTAATTATTCTACTGCCTTATATTCTCTTCTTTCTTTTATCCATGGCAATGAGGCTCTTAGCCACTTCAATATGTTGAAACATTTGTCCAATCAACAAATGATCTCTGCACTAAATGCAGTGCTCAGTCTTTAGTCTTCATCACAGTTGACTTCTCAGAAGTTTTGACACCATTGATCACTCCCTCTTTTTTTTTTTTTTTTTGTGAGACGGAGTCTCTTTTGCCCAGGCCAGACTGCAGTGGCACTATCTTGGCTCACTGCAAGCTCCGCCTCCCAGGTTCATGCCATTCTCCTGCCTCAGCCTCCCGAGTAGCTGGCACTACAGGCGCCCACTACCACGCCCGGCTAATTTTTTCTGTATTTTTAGTAGAGACGGGGTTTCACCGTGTTAGCCAGGATGGTCTCGATCTCCTGACCTCATGATCCGCCCACCTCAGCCTCCCAAAGTGCTGGGATTACAGGCGTGAGCCACCGCGCCCAGCCTGATCACTCCTTCTCTGATAGGTTTTAATCACATTATCAGTTAGGAAGAACATCATGATCTCCAAGAATTTCTCTTAATTGGCTAGCTGCTCCTACTCCCATCTCCTTTAGTGGCACCACCTTGTCTTCCCTCCCCACTTCCTTTACTCAGTCCCTAACTCATCTTGTGCAGTCTCACTGCTTTAAATGCCATCTATATGCTGATGACTTCCAGTTATATCTCTAGTCCTAGTCTCTTTCTGAAGTTCCAGGCTGGTATTCAACCTTTTCCTAGACACCTTCCTTGAAATTCTAATAGATGTCTGGCACTTAATATTTCTGAAACAGAGCTCTTAATTCTTCCCCAATATTCTTCATATCAGTAACTAGTACTGAGTCATATTTGATGCATTTCTTTCTTTCACGCCTACATTCTTCCTATCAAAAAGTCCTGCTGCTTCAAATATATCTTACATCAAACTACTTCCCATCACTTCTGTCATTACCACCCAAGTCTAAAATAAATCTAAATTGACTCTTCACTGGACTCTTGCAGTAACTCCCACCTGGTCTTCCTATTTTCACACCTACTTCCTCCAACAGTTCATTTGTACAACAATCAGATCTGTTGGAAAATAAATGAGATTATATAATTCCATGCTTGAAACCCTCCAATGGCTTCTCATCACTATTGAAACAAAATGGAAATCTTGCCCCTGTCCATCTCTTCAACTTATCCCCTACTCCTCTCCCCCTCAGTTACATGGATCCAGCATGTGGTTTTCTTGCCATTTATAAGTATTTCAAGCTTGTTCCTACCTAAGGCCTTTAAACTTATTTTTTCTCTTTGTCTGGATTTCCCCCCTCAGATCTTATCTTAGTCCATTATGTGCTACTATAACAGAACACCACTGGGTAATTTATAAAGAGTAGAAGTTCCTTGGGCTCATGGTTCTGGAGGATGGGAAGTCCAAGATCAAGGTGCTACATCTGGTAAGGGCATTCTTGCTGTATCATAACATGGCAGAAGGCACGTGGTGAGAGAGAACAAGAGGAGGGCCAAACTCACTTTTGTATCAAACCCACTCCTGCAATGATGACATTAATCTATTCATGATTGTATTCGTTCATTTTTATACTGCTATAAAGAACTACCCGAGACTGGGTAATTATGAAGAAAAGAAGTTTAATTGACTCACAGTTCTGCAGGCTTAACAGGAAGAATGACTGGGAGGCCACAGTTCTGCAGGCTTAACAGGAAGCATGACTGGGAGGCCTCAGGAAACTTACAATCATGGTGGAAGACTAAGTGGAAACAAGGCACATCTTCCCATGATGGAACATGAGAGAGAGAGAGAGAGCAGGGGGAAGTGCTATACATTTTTAAACCATTAGATCTCATGAGAACTCACTGTCACAAGAACAGCAAGGGGGAAATCCACCCCCATGATTCAATCACCTCCTACCAGGCCCCTCCCCTGACATGTGAGGATTGCAATTCGAGATGAAATTTGGTTGGGGACACAGAGCCAAACCATATCATTCTATCCCTGGCCCCTCCAAAATCTCACGTCCTTCTCACATTTCAAAACCAATCATGCCTTCCCAACAGTCCCCCAAAGTCTTAATTCATTCCAGCATTACCTCAAAAGTGCAAGTCCAAAGTCTCATCTGAGATAAGACAAGTCCCTTCCACCTATGAGCCTGTGAAATCAAAAACAAGTTAGTTAATTCCAAGATACAATGGGAGTACAAGCATTGGGTAAATGCTCCCATTCCAAAAGGGAGAAATTGGCAAAAAGAAAAGGGCTAGAGGACCCATGCAAGTCCAAAACCCAACAGGGCAGTCATTAAAGCTCCAAAATAATCTCCTTTGAATCCATGTCTCATATGCATGGCATGCTGATGCAAGGGGTGGGCTCTCACAGCCTTGGGCAGCTCTGCCACTGTGGCTCTGCAGGGTACTGCCTCAGCAGCTGCTTTCATGGACTGGCATTGAGTGGCTACAGCTTTTTCAGGTGCAAGGTGAAAGTTGTCAGTGGAACTAGCATTCCAGGGTCTAGAGGATGGTGGCCCTCTTTTCACAGCTCCACTAGGCAGTGCCCCAGTGGGGACTCTGTGTGGGGGCTCCAACCCCACATTTCCCCTCTGCACTGCCCTAGTAGAGGTTCTCCATGAGGGCTTTACCCCTGCAACAGACTTCTGCCTGGACATTCAGGCATTTCCATACATCCTCAGAAATCTAGGTGGAGGCTCCCAAACTTTTGCCTTCTGTGCACACACAGGCCCAACACCATGTGGAAACCACCAAGGCTTGGGACTTGTACCCTCTGAAGCAATGGCCTGAGCTGTATGTTGGCCCCTTTTAGCTACAACTGGAGCCAGAGAGGCTGGGATACAGGGTGCCATGTCCCTAGGCTGCACAGAGCAGAGGGGCCCACAAAACCATTTTTCCCTCCTAGTCCTCCAGGCCTGTGGTGGGAGGGGCTGTCACAAAGGTCTCTAACATGCCCTGGAGACATTTTCCCCATTGTCTTGGCTATTAACATTTGGCTCCTCTATGCAAATTTCTCTAACCTACCTAAATCTCTCCCCCAAAAATGGGTTTTTCTTTTCTACCACATGGTCAGGCTGCAAATTTTCCAAACTTGTATGCTTTGCTTTCCATTTAAATATAAGTTACAATTTCAGAACATCTCTTTGTTCATGCATATGAGCATACACTTTTAAAAGCAGCCAATCACATCCTGAATGCTTTGTTGCTTAGAAATTTCTTCCACCTGATACCCTAAATCATTTCCCTTGAGTTAAAGTTTTAGAGATCTCGAGGGCAGGGGCAAAATGCAGCCTGTCTCTTTGCTAAAGCATAGCAAGAATGACTACTCTACTTCCCAATAAGTTCTTTATCTCCATCTGAGACCACTTCAGCCTGGACCTCATTGTTCACATCACTGTCACCATTTTGGTCAAACCATTTAACAAGTCTCTATGAGGTTCCAAACGTTCCCACATCTTCCTGTCTTCTTTTGAGCCCTCCAAACTGTTCCAACCTCTGCTCGTTATCCAGTTCCAAAGTCACTTCCTCATTTTCAGGTATCTTTATAGCAGTGCAGAAATCCTAGTGTCAATTTTCTGCATTAGTCCATTTTCACACTGCTATAAACAACTGAGACTGGGTAATTTATGAAGAAAAGAGGTTTAATTGACTCACAGTTTTGCAGGCTTAACAGGAAGCATGACTGGGAGGCCCCAGGAAACTTTCAATCATGGCAGAAGGTGAAAGGGAAGCAAGACACATCTTCCCACCCGTGGTGGAACAGGAGAGAGAGAGAAGGGGGAAGTGCCACACATTTTTAAACCATCAGATCTCATGAAAACTCACTCACTATCACGAGAACAGCAAGGGGAATTCTGCTCCCATGATTCTGTCACCTCCCACCAGGGCCCTCCCCCAATATGTGGGGATTACAATTTGAGATGAGATTTGGGTGGGGACACAGAGCCAAACCATATTAATGATAGTAGAGCCCTCATGATCTAATCATCTCTTACAGTTCCCACTTCTTAACACAGTTGCATTGAGGATTAACTTTCCAACACGTGAATATTGTGGGACACATTCAAACCATAGTGGATCTTGTATTTTCCAATGACTACCTACTCTCCACCCAAATGTTAGAATATCCCCCATCACTTTCTATTATTGTACACTGCCTTTTTTCTCTACAATACTTCTCAATCCTTATGATTTATTATTACTGTTTTTGTTATTATTATTAGCTTGCTTGTTTATTCATGCTTGTTTCCCCTGGGCACATGCCTGGCATGTTTTAGGCACCAGTACAAGTGTGTCGAATAGATAGATGGATAAATCTTTAATGTTTTCCAACTATAGCACCCTAATTGAGACTGAAAATATTCTGTCAAGAATAATTCTTGGGTCTTGATTTCAACAAATGGTAGTATTGACACAGATACTTCTAACGCTCTGGAAACAGAATAGGACAAAATAATAAAATATTTTTTTCTGCTTTTGTGTCAAATATTATGTGAATGGATCCATAATGCAGCTTAAAATTCTGAAAATAATACAGAACTGGTAAACATTTGAAACAAGAATACTAAAGTGATAAAGAGAATGAAGCTGTTTCCATATGAAGATATTTTTAAAGTTTTGATTTTAGGCAGAACATTGAGAGATTCTGTGGCGAAATTTGCTAAAACCATGGATAGGTTAATTCAGATTATTTTTTCAACAAAGCACTGCTTAGAAGAGTTTTGAAGAGATTGTTTCAAGCCAAATAAAAGGAAGTACAGGAATACCTCATTTATCAGATATTGTCCAGGAATAAAATGTTCTGCAAGTCAGTTTCCAAAAAACTAAAATGTAATCTCAATATATGTGCCAAAGCTTACCATTTTGAAGGATATTTTTCTAGCACGCTCTACTTCTCTACTCTTTTAAACGAAAAATGCTAAAGACATCAACTCAGAGTCATCATTGAGAATGTTTTGATACCACATAAAAGATTCCCTACAATAAAATCTACCCCACATCGTTATCCCAGTTTTCTCTCCTTTGTATAGTTCTTCCATTGCCTCCCTTTTCTTTCAGTTGTTAATTTATGCTTTTGGCAGCTGCTTTTAATTTGTTGACTGAGTTTATACACCAAGTAGCATGAGCAAGGGACTAAGGGCAGCTCCTAAATAATACACACCATTGCCACTGAAACTCTGATCTCTGGGCAAGTGAGGTATTACAGTAGTCATAGAAATAGTAAAATATCATAAAACACATGAAAATTATGATGTTAATGAGGACATTTATGACTCTTCCTGCCACTATAAAGATTACTTGTAGGCCAGGTATGGTGGCTCCTGCCTGTAATTTCAGCACTTTGGGAGCCAAAGTGACCGGGTCAGTTGAGCTTAGGAGTCTGAGACCAGCCTGGTCAACATGGCAAAATCCCATCTCTACTAAAAATACAAAAATTAGCCACACGTGTTAGTGTGCACCTGTATTACAATCTACTCTGGAGGCTGAGGTGGGAGGATTGCTTGAACCCGGGAGGTGGAGGTTGAGACACCACTGCACTCCAGCCCGGGTGACATAGTGAGACCCCGTCTCAAAAAAAAAAAAAAAAAATTAATTGTACAGAGGTTGTCCTTTGCTAGATGGACTGTGGCCCTCACCTAATGTGATATTTAATATTGTTAATATCATACTGAGGATATGATTCATATTTAGAATGACCACAGTTTCCAGTTTCAATGCTTATTTTTTAGTATAATTCTTAACATTACATTTATTCTAAAAATTTGTCTAGTTTTGATAATTTTATATTTACCCTCTATATAATACATTTTAAATAATTCACAAAGCAGTAGTAATTTTTTCATTCAGTTTCTTATTCTGCCCAGAATGCAGCAGACTGGAATTAGAAATTAAAATTAAAACTCAGAGAAGATACTTTTTAAATGATGTCATCAGAAACACACTTAATGGAAATTATGATTAATGTATTAAGCAAAATGAAATGTCAATTAAAGAAATTTTTCCTAATATCTCTTCTAGGAGAAATTTTGTGTCGATATGGGGCTCCAAACATACGTGTTGAGTGAATAATTAGATGTATTCATCTACATTTGAAATGGAAAAGTGACTGAAATTTGTTCTTTTGAAAAGAGCTTTATGGACGTAGAATACAAAACAGTATTATGAGCATAGATTGCTCATCTAATTTTAATAATTCAGAGAAATTTTCTTTTATATTTGTGAATCAAAATACAAAGCTTCTCTTGTGTTTATTTAGATTAACATGTCTTTTGGCTTAGGGAAACCAGACGAAACACATTTTTAAAAATTATAAGTAATCAATCCCAACTCTTTTTTTAAAACATGCTGAAAGGCTATTGAAAGGTAGAAAATTCTTCTGGATGAGACTTCATTTAATGTTGTTTCTTTTGTCTATGTTAAGTAAGCATCTGTTCTAAAGAAATGTAATCTTAAGATATTAACAGCTGTTAGCTTGAGGTTAAACTTCTGTTACAAACAGTGGATTTGTCTACATCTAGGATATATTGAATAGTTCATTATTATAAACTAATAAGTTTATTAAATTTTGCTGTGTAAAAAATAAGAATCAAAAGAAATGCTCATGATTCATAAAAATACTCTTTTGACTAGGAAACTACAAAAACACAGTAAGACATTTAATTTAGCAACAGTTTGCCTAAGAGCAGTCAATGCATGAACATGATGCACTTAGATATTATAGTACTAGAAACTTCTAACGTGGATGATCCAGAAATTATCTTCATGAAATTATCTGTTGGGAGGGAGTAAAGAACAGGGGTTTCACCTTTTAAGATGGCATGTGGTACTGATTAAATAGTGCAGACATTTGTGTTTTGAGAAAATAATGCAACGCCTAAGGTATTTGGAGGAAGGACTTCCTTGCTAGATGTATGTTCATTTTATATCCACATTAATTACATCTTGAAACTTTTTGATATAAGTGTGAGATTGTTTTGAGCACATATTTAAAACTATTTTCCACTGTAAAATGATGCATGGTAGAGAAATGAAAGGGGGATATTGATATATCTCCACTCTAATCTTCATTTCTTCATTTATTGTTTTAGTTATCTAATGTTGTATAACAAAATCACCACAAAATGTGTAGTGGCTTCAAACAGCAATATTATCTCTTACTATTTCTGGAATTTGGAGGCTCGTTAACTGAGTGGTTCTGGCCTTAAGTGTCTCATGTGGTTTCAGTCAGACAGTAACTGGAACTGAGGTCATATTGAAGTCTTCTTCACTTACCCTCCTGGCACTTGGAGAGGGAAGATACATATAGCTGGAGCTCCTCTGGCATCTCTATCTCTATGTAGTCTGTCCACATGACAGCTTCAGGGTAGCTGGATATCTCACATGTTAGCTCAGTACTCCATGGCTCATGTCCTGGGACAGAAACCAGGTGGAATTCATATCACCTTTTAGACTTAGACTTAGATTTCAAGTGGTGTCATTTCTGTCACATTCATTTGGTTAAGGCACTTGTAAAGGCCTTCTAACGTTCAAGAGATGAGAGCTCCTTGACTCCACCCCTTGATGGAGCATTAACACTATATGGGGAGAAGAGCATGTGGGAAGAGGAATATATTGATGTGGCCATCTTTGGAAAATACAGTCTGCTACACAGATAAAGCATTTGGCTGACTATAATGAGTTAGGCATCATGGTGAGTCCTAGAATAAGATGATAAATATATACAATTCCTGCTCACAAGATGCCTATAGTCTAGTAAGAACATCCATGTAAATAAATGCTTTACATGGGGGTATGTATAATGTGATAAGATAATGATGAGCCTGGTGGAATGTTGTAAGATTTGATAGAAGGTGTTTTAGTGAAGAACTGAAGATAAAGGAGTAGTCTAGTATGCCTCCCAGTTTTCTAGTTTGTGTGACTGAGTGGGTGAGTGGTTTAAGACCTGTTGAGCTAGAGACATCTGTAAAACATACACATAGAAATGACTATTGGTCATTTACAAATACATCTTCCAGGGAAAATGTTTGTGCTGAGGATGTAGTTTTGCGAGTTAATAAATTTTGGGTATAATTTTAAGACGTAGATGTGTATGATATTGCCCAGAGAAATTTTGTGGAATAAGAGAAAAGGGGAAAGAATGTAACCCAGTAGAAAACAACAGTGAACAAGTGTACTGAGAGGATGTCAGGGAAAATGACAAAGTAAAAGCCTCCACAAAGTCTCTTCTCCATAAAAGCAATGAGAAAACTGGAAGACTTAGTGTTTGCAGGCATTTAAAGAAACCTCTACCCAATCATTAGCTGACCACTAACTAGCCAAGCAGAAACTTCAGCTGCCACACGTGACAAAGAACACAGACTCTACAGCATTTGTTCAGAAAAGTCACTAAATAAACACTATCACCACCACTATTACAGCAAAAGTCCCCATCAACAACAACAAACCCTGGGGGAAGGAAGAGAATCTGATTTCCAGAGTTGCCATACTAAAATATTCAAAACGTCCAGTTTTCTGCAAAATAATTATGAGACATGCAAAGAAACAAAGTGTGGCATGGGCACACTTTATTTCCCATGGGCAGGGGGAAAAATAATAGAAACTGTTCCTGAGGAAGCGCGTGTGTTGGATTTAATAGACAAAGACTTTAAATAAGTTACTTGAAATATGTTCAAAGAACTAAAATATTATGTCTAAAGAAATAAAGATTAACAGCTAATTTCTCTTTGGAAACCATGAAGGTCAGAAAGCAGTGGAATGAAACACTAAAAGCCCTTAAAGAAAAACACTGTTAACCAAGAATTCTACTTCCAGTAATGTCCTTTTAAAATGAAGAATATTCTCAGATAAACACAAACTGAGACAATTTGTCAATAGCAACTTGTGAGACCTAAATGTAAGAACTAAAATTATAAAACCTATAAAAGTGTAAAACATACCAGAAAATGTTTATGACCTTGGATAAGACAATGATTTCTTAAATATCACAGCAAAAGCAGAAGTGATAAAAGAGAAAAGAGGTAAATTGGACTTCATCAAAATTAAAAACTTTTGTATTTTAAAGAATACAGCAACATCAAGAAAATGAAGTTGGCTGGGTCCAGTGGCTCATGCCTGTAATCCCAACAGTTTGGGAGGCTAAGGCAGGAGGATTGCTTAAGTCCAGGAGTTCAGACCAGCCTAGGAAACATGGTGAAACCCCATCTCTACAAAAATTAGAAATATCCAGATGTAGTGGCATGTGCTTGTAGTCCCAGCTACTCAGGAGGCTGAAGTTGGAGGATGGCTTAAGCCCAGGAGGCGGAGGTTGCAGTGAGTGCACCAGTGCACTACAGCCTGGGTGGCAGAGTGAGAAAAAAAGAAGAAGATGAAGAAGACAGAAAGAAAGAAAATGAAAACAACCCACAGAATGGGAGAAAATCATCCAGCTGATAAAAGCCTAGCAGACTATATAAAGAATTTCGCAAGTCAACAACAAAAAGACATAATACAACTGACAAATGTGCAATGGAGTTGAATAGACATTTCTCCAAAGAATGTATACAAATGACCAGTAAGCAGATCAACACCATTGATGCTCAACACCATTAGTCATTATGGAAATGCTAACCAAAACCACAATGAAATACTAGTTCACACCCCCTAGGATGGCTATATTAAAAAAGACAAACAATAGCAAGTGTTGAAAAAGACATGAATACACATTGGAATCTTCATATTTTATAATGAGAATTTAAAACCGCCCAACCACTTTAGAAAACAGTTTGATGGTTTCTCAAAAAATTAGAATTATAAAATCCAGCATTTCCTCTCTTAGGTGATATACCAAGATAATTGAAAACATAGGTTTGCATTAAAACTTGTGCACAGATGTTCAAAGCAGCGTGATTCATAAATAGCCAAAAAGTGTAAACAACCCAAATTCCCATTCACTGATGAATAGGTAAACAAAATGTGGTATATCCATAAAATGAAATATTACTCAGCTGTAAAAAGTAATGAGTTCCTAATACATACTATGACACAGATAAACCTTGAAAATACTATGTGAATAAAAAAAATCTGGACACAAAAGCCCACATATTGTATTATTACATTTATATGAAATGTTCAGAATAGACAAATCCATAGAAACAATGTGGATTAGAGTTTCATTCGAGGGAAATGGGGAATAATGGCTATTGATTTCCTTTTGGGGTAGTGAAAAAAAATCAGAATCAGATCATGGTGATAGTTGTACAACTTCATGAATACAGTAAAAACCATTAAAATGTATACTCTTAAAAGGTGCATTTTGTGGTAAATGAGTTATATCTCAATTTTTAAAAGAGAGTTGGCTATGGAAGAAAAGGCAGTTAGTAATATTGAAAAGGAGTCTATCAAGAGGCAGAAGAACATGTGAGAAACTGATTTCATGTTCAGAGGACAAGTTTCTTATTCTTAGTTTCTGAGGAATTATGTATGAGTAACCTATAGTTTATATAAATCTCTTAATACATCATCTTGCATTTTTTCTAGTTGCACTCTGAGAAATATACCCAAGCTTAAAAAATTTTAAACATAAAACAACTATAGGAAGATCCATTTGTGAATGTGTCAGTGTGTGGATACCAGTGTGTGTGTGAACGATGGTAGAAGGGTAGAAAGGTAGATGATGCATAAAGGATTATTACCTTTTGTTTAGTTATTTCCTTTTGTTCAGTTGTTTGACTTGCCTCAATGTGGCTTTCTCTTTCAGAAAGAGGCACAAGGCTGAGATAGCCCCATTTCACTGCCTTTGTCTCCTCAGAACTGTAGTTGCTTTAGGACTTTAAACAAAAGCCCTTGCCTAAGGGCAGCAGTGCTCTTTGACTATTGCCACAGTTGTCTCCTCTGCTTTTCTGGATCATTCTCCACAGTCCCAGAGGATTCGTCTTCCCAACTGGACTTCTATTCATTTTATTCTCTGTTCACAGACCTCTTGCCCATCCCACTGCATCCAGAATGAAATCCAGTTTCTTGGCCTGTGACCCCTTGATTTGACCAAAACCCTGAATTGTTGACCCTGAAGCCCCAGAATTGAATGGGAGACAGACATGAGATATAATCAACAATGAGATGTGTGTGGGAAGGTAGAGGATCCGGTGCCAGCTTACATTCCCAGCTCCCTATCCCAGCATTGGAAGTTTGTTGTCTGAGCTGTTAAGAGGACAGTGTTTCTATTGGTAGATATTCTTAAAGACCTTCTGTTGGGAGCCACAGATTTGTTTCAGAAGTGGAAGGGAAAGAAAATACACCTTATTCCGGAAGTTTTTTGCCTCGAAAATATTTTCTCTTAATTTCACCTCAAAAGGGAAGTAACACTAGATAATTAAATACTACATTATCATATACTTAAACCTTTTAAACCAAGTGGAAGGGAACAACTTTTGAGTCTAATTTAGGGTAAAATATGTGTATTATACCTTTGAACAGTCAAGGAAATTCAAACATTTGGTTTCTGCCTCTTTGGCTAATAAATGAGTTAGTTCATTTTTTTGTGTATTTTAATATTCTGAAGGCTTTTGGTCATTAATAAAAATTAAGATTCACTAAAGCACTCCAGAACAAATTCTGGTTCCTAATGCATTTTCGAATTTAGAATTTTATTTGCTCTTAATTTTTTAGTGAATGGAAAACCATGGTCATGTAGTTCATCAGAAAAGCACTTAAAGGATGTCAATAGCTTTGGATTCTAAAGCAATTAACTATAACCTTTCTGAACAAGAGACAGTAAAAATTCTTGGATTTTTCCAAATTCTTTTCTGCGATTACAGTACTGGAGATCAGTGCTTGTGACAAATAACAGGTATTAAGCATGTCATCAGGCTGGTTTAGAATGCAAGCAAGGTGATGTGCAAATCTAAATGAAATTGAATAATGAATAGAACATAGGAGAGTAGGGAGACATCCCTAGAACCTAGGTCTACTATAACTTTAGTCCGTGAGTCAGTCTTTTAAAATAACCACACAGGGGTACTGACAACATTGAATTTTTGTACAAAAAACAGGGAACCAGATTATGATGCATGGTGGATCCTACTGATGACTTCAGAAAAGGTGCTTGAGTATTCTTAGAAGCTAGCCAGCCAGCTAGCCTTTCCCCAGTATACACTAATTCAGATAAAGAATATTTCACTCAGATACATATGAGAAGATAATAGGTTTCAAATTTTTGAAGTTATAAATATATAATGTGTTTTTTTTTTATGACTAAATACCTGGAGAGGAGATCAGGAGGTAACTCTCCATTGATGAGGGTCATAGGCTGACAATTCCTGAAGCTCCAAGGAGTGTAGAGGGCTGGGGGCATTTTCTTGAGAACCATAGTGATGGAAAACCAGTGGGATTCCAGAAGGGACCTTGAAGCTCTGCAAACTCAGCTAGACCATATGGCTGAGGCCCACACTCATATACCACCCAGTCATCTTCAGGGGGCACTATGCAAGTAAGATGCCAGCATCTCCCACCAGTTTCCACTTTAGCCAGTAGCATGAGAGACCCTTGTATGCGTGTGCAGCCTCCCCCACTACTAAAACCACAATGATACTCTTCATGAAGGGTCCCTCCACTGATTTATCAGGGTCAAGAACAAGATTAAATATGATTGTCAGGCAAAAGAAGATTTTCACAAGTGGATAGAAGAGGTGACTAGCATAAGCACTGAACCAGCTTTCAACTGGGCTTAAAAAATGACTTAATCCTCTTCAAACTTAACCAGATTCAATGAAGAAAGTCAATGAGCCTTCCTTGAACTGGCTGTGTCTTCCTTTCTAAGCTATTCAGGTGTGTGGTATGAAGCTACTGGACATTTTTATAATCAAGTGATATTTTGAAACTGGAAACATGACTCATGTCTGTCAGCATGACATTGGAGTCAAGTATACAGGAAAAGCAAGACATTTCGATTAAGGAAAATCATAAGCTGAGTTTGCAGATAGGATAAACAAACATGCTAGTGAGGTAGGTATGACAGCCTAAGAGATCAGCAGGTATCTTTATCCTCCCAAATGGTAAACAAACTGTTTAAGTACTGAAGAATAAGCTAGCAAACAGGCAGTAACAAATGAGCCAGGGTTAGATGCTGGTACCGGGTACTAGAAAATGCATCTATGTCCAGAAGCTAACATTATAATCAGTGGACATCTCAACAATCTCTCTGCAGATGAATATCCACAAAGTTGTGTCTGGGCTTGGGTGGCGAGTGTATGACTCCAAATGTTATGCTGCTCCAGCAGAACCAGTCACTCCTGTGGAAGCCAAGGAATGGGAACAGAAGAATATGAAATCAGTGTTACTGATCATGAGTCTTAATATCCAAATGAATATCATGGTACATACCATGATGGCTATCAAAGATGGGGTTTTTTTTGTTTGTTTGTTTTGTTTTTTGAGATAGAGTCTTACTCCATCACTCAGGCTGGTGTGCAGTGGCACAATCATGGCTCACTCCATCCTCGACTTCCCCAGGCTCAGGTGTTCCTCCTACCTCAGCCTACCAAGTAGCTGGGAATACAGGTGTGCACCACCAAGCCCAGCTAATTTTTTTTCTATTTATTTATTTATTTTGTAGAGACAGGGTTTTACCATATTGCCAAGACTGCTCTTGAACTCCTGGACTCAAGCAGTCCACCCACCTCAGCTTCCCAAAGTACTGGGATTACAAGCGTGAGCCACCATGCCTGACCCAAGATATTATTAATATAATGAATGACCAAGGCACCAATATTAAAGACATATATATTTTTACAATATTCTACTTTAACTGGTATTTTCAAACTGTATGAGGTGTTTGAGGCATTTTTGTTTTGTTTTGCTTTTAGATTCAGGGTCAATCACAGCTCACTGCAGCCTTGAATTCCTCAGCTCAAGGGATCTTCCTGCTTCAGTGAGGTTTTTAAAAAAATAGAATTTAGTATCTGATTTCTACATAGAAGAAATTTAAATGTTTATATTGCTTAAGTACTGTTTGCTAATTTTTAAAGTAATGATCAATGAGTACAAAAGAAAAATACCCTCATATACAGAGTTGGTGTATTATCCTACCTGCAACAGATGAGCCCCAGGCCATTCTCTCAGTTCATTCAGCAGGCTGCAGTGGTTGATTTTGCACAAAGAACTGTGCTAACCTTATAAGAGTTTCAGAGAAGGTTCCTGTGTTCTGAGGAATCATAGTCTAATAAAGGAAGACAAACATACCTACATAACTGCTACAGACAAACTGTTACAGAAGCCATCATTAGAGGTACACAGTGCTCTTGTAATCAAGGGGGAAGCAGAATTCATCATTCTCAGTGGTGGAATCTGAGAAAGCTTAGAAGAGATGTAACTTTAACTACTTCTTCTAGGATGGGCTGGAACAAGTGGCAAAGGCTTTCTAACTGTTGGGAGCAACTCGAGTAAGGATAGAGAGGCCCAGAAAACATTCAGAGGGCGGACCCCATGTGGCCAGGGCAAACTACATGAAATGACTAAATGAGAGCTAATTACCAAAGTGTGAACAGTGTTAAATGCCTTACTCAGGGGGTTGGGCCCTTATTTTTTGTGGGTTAGGCGCCATTGAAGATTTTTTAGTGGAATAAAATGGGTAAGTTTTATTATTTATTATTTATTTATTTATTTATTTTGAGACAGAGCCTCACTCTGTCCCCTAGGCTGGAGTGCAGTGGTGTGATCTCAATTCACTGCAACCTCCACCTCCTGGGTTCAAGTGATTCTTATGCCTCAGCCTCCCAAGTAGCTGGGATTACAGGTGCACACCACCATGCCCGGCTAATTTTTGTGCTTTGGGTAGGGAAGGGGTTTTGCCATGTTGGCCAGGCTGGTCTTGAACTCCTGACCTCAAGTGATCCTCCCGCCTCGGCCTCCTGAACTGCTGGGATTACAGGCATGAGCCACTGTGCCCGGCCAAAATGGTGAGTTTTAGAGAGATAATTCTAGTATAGTACTTGTAGGGAACCAGGGGTAGTCTAGAATTTTGGAGTCTGAATTCCTGCTTTATAGCTTACCGTTCTTTGACAAGTTGCTTAAACTCACTGAGGCTTAGGTTACATAATTGTAAAATGGGGTAATACCTCTCCTGTAGAATTGTAATTGGTGAAGTAATTATGCAAAGCCTTGGCACTTAGTAAGAATTCATTAAATAGTAGCTACCCCTTTAATCAGAGTAACCAATTCTTAAGAATCTGAGTGGTTTAGACAGTTAGTAGTGTGATTATGAGCTGGTGTTTCAGAGTGAGACAGGCTGACCTGGCTTCAAATCCCACCTCCCACACTTATTAGCTCTGTGACTAGGACAGCTTACCAAGTGACAGTGTTGCCATCTATAAAATAAGGATGACAATCCCAGCCTCATAGGTTTTGTGTTGATCAAATGAGAGAGTATATATTAAAGGGCTTTATATGCCGAGCACTTAGTTTATTCATTCTTTCAACACGTTTGCTGAATACCTGCCTTGTGTCAGATACTGTTCCATGTACTTGGAATGTATCAATGAACAAAACAGATCACAGTCCCCACCCTTGTGGATCTCACATTCTAAGTGACCACTGTTATTGTTGAAAGGGAACACTGGTTGAAAGACTATTGCAGTTGTCTTGGGAAGTGACACAGGTTTTGGACTAAGGCAGTGGTGGTGGAAGGGGAGATGGTAGAAGCTGCAGATGCGATTCCTGACTGGGTGTGGGTGGAAAGGAAAGGGAGACTTGAGGAGGGTGCCCAAGGTCGTCATGCCATCCATCAACTTACAGAGGGAGCATAGAGGAAAGGCACATTCAAAGGAGAAAATGATGGAGTTCACATGTTTAATGCCATCAGGATACCCATTTGGAGCTATCTAGTAGGCAATGGGAAATATTTTTCTGAAATTAGAGAAGTTGAGAGTTTCTCCAGGGGGAGTTTCCTGTAGGTAATTGGTGACCCTCAGTAAACCAATTTCAGTAAAGTGGTGGGATGTGGAGAAATTAGGAAGTAGAAATTGTAGGCACAGACTAACCATTAAATGTATTATAGAGGGAAGGAAAGGAAAGAAGGAGAAAGCAGCTTGAGAAGTAGCTTATTCTGTCTTCAGATTTGGCAAAGGAAATGAGCCAGTGGAAAGAGAAAGATTGAAACTATGAAACAGATCATTTATCTATTCTTTTAATGAATATTTATCCTTTTTCTGTGGTTTGCGAAATATTTTGTCATGGGGATGCATACAAAGATGAAAATGATTATTAAGAATATGGCCTTAAGTGAGTTTACCCTACAACAGAAGACTATACATGCCAATACAGCTTTTTATTACTCCCCATTGGAGTGTAACTTCTATGACAACAAAAATTTTGCCCATTTTGTTCACTGCTGTATCCCCAGTGCCTGGAAGACTACCTAGAATATAGCAGGCATTTAATAAATGTTGAATAGATGGAAGTTTCAGTGGAAAGAGAATATCTGAATTATTCAAGAAAACTATCATTCTTTTTGTTTCATCAGGAATAGTTATTTTCCATAATCACTGCTTAGTAGCTATGGAGAGTAGAATGGGGGCACTCACAGAGAAATGAGATATAGGTCAAACTGAAGGAATAAGAGAAAGTTAATGAAGTTAGGATTATTGTACAACAAAGATTATCCTTTCCAGAAGAACTTTTCCAGGAATACACAAATGCTATTTTTCTGTAGAACAATTATTGGAGCAGAAGAATATATTAACAAACCTAGAGGGTATAGATTTATCTCAATTTTAGATCCAGTTTTCATAAATGATGGACTAAGTAAGGATGAGAAATAAAGGAAAATGTGTCTATGTTCAAAGTATTAGCAAAGCAGATTCAGGTAAGTTTGCCACCTGTTGCCTCAAGGGCAGAAAGAGAGAGAATATATGAGATAAAGTGTGAGTTCTTGTAGGAATTAGAGGAAGACATTTTTAGTTTTTATTTTTTTTCCAACTTTTAAGTTCAGGGGTACATGCGCAGGATGTGTAGGTTTGTTACGTAGGTAAACGTGTGCCATGGTGGTTTGCTGCACAGATCATCCCATCGCCTGGGTATTAAGCCCAGCATCCATTAGCTGTTCTTCCTGATGCTCTCCCTTCTCCCACTCCCCACTTTCCAACAGGCCCCAGTGGGCGTTGTTCTCCCTCATGGGTCCATGTGTTCTCATCATTCAGCTCCCACTTATAAGTGAGAACATGCAGTATTTGGTTTTCTGAATAAATGAATGGGTAAGTAAACTGTACTACCCAAACAATGGAATATTATTCAGTGCTAAAAAGAAATGAGCTATCTTCACTCTTCACTCTCTTGCTCTGGGTTATTATTTCGTACTTCATGCATCCCTCTGTTACTCTGTTATTGGTCTATATGTTTATTGTGTGTGCCCCCTCCCTCGCCCCCCACCAGTGCAGGGTAAGCTTTCTGTAGACAGGAGCTTCGATTTGGACATGGCTGCATCCTCAGTGCCCACTAGGTTGTCAAGCTAAAAAGAGGTGTTCAATGGTGTATTTTCTTGATTATTAAAAATGAATTAACAGTACCTTCTAGATTACTAAGGAAGTTATATAATCTTTGGTATAGGCAATTTCCTCCATGAAATTTTTTTTTAAATAGCCACTACTAAAACGTATCAGTGCCAGCCATATGTTCTGACTTAATAGTACCCTCTTTTGGTATATAGCTTCTGTTCCTGTTTTCAGACATCTAAGTTCAGGGGTACATGTGCAGCCCAGAGAAAATTCAGCTCTAGCAGCTTCAGAGACAGGTCTTGATTCCACCTAATTCTGGTGGTTCTCTAGACAGTACCTAATTATCTAATCTCCGCTTTTTATGTAACGTAACACAACGTAAATTTACTTTTTTTAAGAGTTTTTAGCTTCCCGTATGATGTATTTCTTCACTTACTTGACAATGGAGAAATTTAGTACTTTTCTTTGAGAATGGGACATCAGTATGTAACTAGTTCTGCATTGTTTTAATGAGAACAAAAACAAAATGTTCCCGAATTACTTGCTTGCAGCTACAAAGCATGTTTAAGGAATAAAAATCTCCTTCATTAAATGCATGATGAAAAAGAGAATTGTTTTGAAGTTCTTAGGATCAGCTTGTATAGGCTTCAATGTAAACTGATACTAAAGAGTCCCCATTACGATCTGTGTATTTTGGTGCCAGAAGGTTTTTTTCTTATGCTAAATTATTAAGTTCTGTCAGCTGCTGGGCTGTCATAGAGAGATATAGTAAATCACATTATATTTTGTCATGGATTACATGGAGCAATAAATTTGGGAATAAAGATCAAAGTAGTTCCACAATCACATCTGAGTGTAGGAGCGCTGTTTAACTTGTAGAAAACTGATTTAGGTAAAGCTGTGGCAGTTCTTGTGTGAATTGGAAATGAATTTGGATATTTGGTTGAAAATGAATGAGGATCAAATCCCAAAATGACTTTCCATTTTTGTATTTAGTTCAGAGAAGTTAATTCCAACACCTAGCTGCATGACTTGAATTAGATAAATAATGACATGCTGAGAGTTGCAGACTCAGTGAAAATTGTATTCATGTATTTTAATTGCTTTTGTGATTAAACAGTATATTTCATTGTATTTTATTTGTTTTTTTTTTTTAGGGGGACCACATAATTAAATATTCTTGTAGCGATGCTGTCTGATTCCTTAGAGCTGAGCTGTTTGGTTTTTACTGAATTTAAAACCATTACAGTAAGCCAGTTTAAGCACACTAAGCAGTCTTGATTAGCTGGATCTTGATGGTTATTATCTTTGTTCTGTGTTACTATAGAAACTCTTTAGGGGTTATCAAAGTTGATGATATTCATTTATTTAGAATAGACAATCTCAACTGGTTGAGTTCTTTTCAGAGAAAAAGTTTCCATAGAAATTAGATAATATGGCAGAAGTGGTTAGCAGAAATCATGTGTTTTGTATCAATTACTGTCCTTATACTTTTACTTAGGGAAGTGCCCTCTGTTTTGTCCTCATTAGCTAGAACAGTGGTTCCTTACCTAAAGCTGATTATCAGAAGCAACCAGGGAGCTTTTAAATCAGATTCCTGGGCCACAAGATCCTGGTGGCTGATTCGGTAGAAAAAGCTCAAAAGTGTTTTTCTCCTGTTACTCTGGCATCATCTTTCCTGCTTTCTTTCTTCATTCTAATCCTATTTGGAGAAATATTTTGAAATGCTGTAGCCCATTAACAGACGTTTAAGCTTTACAAAATTATTTCTCAAGATTTTGTCTTCTTGTTTTGTTTTTCATCCCCTACTATCATCCTTTTATTGATATTTTTCCTCTCGTGAAATATAAAAGATTTACACTAATGCTGTATGTAATAAATCAGTCTGACATTAGACTTAATCAAATCCCCCCCAAAATCATATGAAGATTAAACCTCCCCCCCATTCCAAGTGGGATCAAAATAAAGTGTAATTGGGATATAGATAGGGTAGCCTGCATTGCTGATTTTGGTCTGAAAGGAAATAAAATGCCAGTTGGTGCCTGTATGTCGGGTACATCCCCAACGCAAGGGTTAGGTTTAGCAGTGATGCTGCCAAGGCCTAGTTAGAAGAGACTGAACAGTTTGAAGAACTTAGCAGAAGATCACAGATTGTATTTACAAGCCCCAAGCTCTTCTAACAGGCTTTTCCTTAGGTCCTCTGATAATGCTGAGATGTCTCCTAAATCTAAGGCCCCTGGGTGGGAGCCACTATGTTAGAGCATCACTGTGAAAAGCCAAAAGCAAGCAGAGCTTTCAGAAAATGGCCTGAGCCCTGTGTTTAGAAAATATAGATCCTAATTCAGGCTACTTCCATGCGAGGAATCAAAGGAGCTGAGGACTGGAGAGGTTAAGACTGAAGAGAGAAGGATTTAGAGCACTTAGACTGGGCCCAGTCACTGAAGCCAGCTGGGCCCAAGCTGGTGGTTTTTGAGGACTGCTGCTTCAAGAGTATAGAAATGCAGCTTGCACATTCAGCACCTGCTGGGCCTCGACTGAACTGACCCCTGAGGAGCCCTTGTAGTCATGATCTGCATCTTCCCTAGTTACTGCTCACCTTTGTCCTTATTCCCCAGGCTTCTACCTGGGTTCTTGGTCTCAGTTCCCATCATAGATCTGTGCTGGGATTTGAATCAGGCCCTGATCCCTAGCTTGGTTTATTGGAAACCTTGACCCCTTGTAGTCTTTGCTTCTGATTCTTCTTATAAAGCCAAAAATGGCTGTCTTTCCTTTAGGACACAAATGTCAAGAACTACGCCTGTCTAGAAGCTCTGCCTTCCAAGTCCCATATTGCATTCTCAAATTAAGCACTTTCAATAGCAAACTGTCTAATCTATTCTTGCCCAGGATTTAAGCTGCTAGCTTCTTCTACAGGCAGGGAAGAGACAAAGGCTACCCATTTTGTTTTCCTCTGTTCCTTTGGTCAGTTTCAGCTGCTGCTTCCTTCCTGTGAGGCCCACTGAGCCTGTCAGGCAACAGTTAGGATATAGACTTGGAGCAGAAGGGTGGGCTACGATCCAGTTCTCTCAAGGAAGCTAAATTTGCATCCTGTTATGTGCTAGATGCTTGGAGTTAACATGTATAACATATTCGCCCCCACTTAAAGAGTTGTCAGTCTAGTTGTATAGATAATTTTAATATAATATAATAAGCAATAAAATAATTGTGTATAGGCTGATAGAGAAATGTGACTTGGCCCAAACTGAGATTTCTTGAGGTTTTGTGGAAGACTTCCTGGAGGAGATGATGCTCAAATGATTATTGCAAGATGATTAAGATCCTACCAAGGAAATAATGATATTCATGAAAAAAAAAAAAGATGGGACAAAAATACAGGGTGTGAAATAGCATATTCAGGGAACTACAGTCTGATGTTCACAGAGGCATAAAGGGTGGAGTGAGAAATAGAGAAACATGAAGCTGGAGAGGTAAAGTCCTGGCCCTGAATGGTGCTGTATGCCCCATTAAGGAACTTGAACTTTAGTATTTGCTAAGAAGCAATGAAAATTGCTTCTTTAATTACAAAGTGATATGATCATATTTATACTTTAGATAGAGTATCAGTTGAAAGATGGTGGGTGGATCTATATCAGATAGCAAAAATAAAATATCTAGAGTGAATAGGACAATAAGTTAGAAGGCTATTGGAAAAATTCAGGAGAGAAAGGTGAAAATCTAGAAGTAAAAGTTGGCAGGACTGTCAAGAGTGAGAGAGAGGGATTCTAAGAAATTCTATTAAGTTTCTTATTTGGGTGTCTAAATGTAAGTGCCACTAACTAAGATAAGGAGGAACAGACTCAAGGAGAAATGATTGAGTTCAGTTAGTTGAGTGCCTTTGGGACATCACAGAGAGGTGTCTGGATCTGGGAACCAAGGCTGTAGTGCCTAGGGATGAATTTGGAAGTCATATCAACAAAAAGATGATTTACTATCAGAATGGATTAAAAAGGGAGAGGTTGCTATGGTAAGGAAAGGGCAGATGGCATGGGGCAATTATTTAAAACCAGCTATAGATAGATAAGCAATTGTCAGAGAAGTCCCTGGAGAACCAGGAGAAAATAAGGACATAGATGCCATAGGAGTTAGAGGTTTTAATTAAAAATCAGTAATTCGGCAAACGCAAAGTTTGATCCTTTGAAAAGACTAGCAAAATACATACTTTTTAGAAGACTGGTCAGAAAAATAGGGAGAAGACACAAATAGGGAAAGGAGGAAATAGGAAAAATGACTGCTGATTGAGTCGAAAGACATAGAAAAGATAATTTAATGAATAACTTTATGCCAATAAAATTGAAAATCTGGATAAGATGGAAACATTGTTAGAAAATGTGATTAAATGAAAGAAGAAATAGAAAACTCTAATAGTCCTGTAGAAATTAAATAAATATAGCATTTAATTTTAAATATTTTATTAAAGAAAACATCAGACTCAAATGATTTTGGTCAAGTTCTTACCAAACATTCAAGGAACAGATAACTCCAATAATAAACAAAATCTGTGACAGGAAAAAAAAGAGGGAATATCCTCTGTTTATTCTAAAGCCAGTATAGTCTTGATATGAAAGTCAGCCAGGAACAGTAAAAAGCAAGTTACATACCAATCTTACATTTAATTTTAAGTGTAAAATTCCTAACCAAAATTTAGAAACAGAATCTAGCAGTACATACAAATGATTATACATTTCAACCAAGCTGGACTGAATGCAAGAATGCAAGGGTGATTTCATGTTAGAAATCCATTAATATAATCTATCACATTGCCACACTGAAAGGAGAAAAACCATGTGATCATCTCAGGTAAAGAAAAGCATTTGGCAAAATTCAACTCATATCTGTGATAATCTTAATAAGCTAGGAATAGGAGGGAGTATCCTTACCCTGATAAAGAATATTAATCAAAAACTTAGAGCAAACATCATTTTTATGGTGAAATGTTAGAAGGATTCCCTTTAAAATCAGGAAAGGAGAAGGATGCCCATTATCACTGCTGCTGTTCAACAGTGAAATACAGATGCCATTGGTCACAGCTAGACAAGAAAAGGAAATAGGATACAAATTAGACGGGAGCAAGCCCAATATTATTCACTGATGATGTGATTGTCTATACATAAAATCTATACATAAAACCTAAGTGGATCAGTAAACCATTGGAAATAATAAGATAATTTAGCAGTTGTCTAAATATATGATCCAGCAAGAAACAGAAAACATAATTTAAAAACGATTCTGCTCACACAGCAAAATAGAAAGTGTATAGGAATGAATCTAAGAATAGCCGTATAAGTCCTATTTGGAGAACTTTTAACTGTATTAAAAGAAATTAAAGAAGACCTAAATCATGGAGAAATATACCCACTATATCTTGAATACCTTAAGTATCTTAAAGATGTCAGTTGTTCTCAATTTGACCTGTAGATTTAATGCAATTCTTTGGATTTATCTGACAAAAATAAATCTAATTTTTTAAGACAGGATCTCACTGTCACCCACACTGGAGTGGACTGGTGCAATTATAGCTCACTGCAGCCTTGAACTCCTGGACTTAAGTGATCTTCCCACCTCAGCCTCCCAAGTAGCTGGGACTTCAGTTGCACACCACCATGCCCAGCTAAATTTTTAAAGTTTTTTGTAGAGGTGGGGGTCTTGCTTTGTTGTCCAGGCTGACCTTGAACTCCTGGCTTCACGCAATCCTCCCACCTCAGCTTCCCAAAGTGCTGGGATTACAGGTGTGAGCCAACCTGTGCCTGGCCTAAAGCCCAAGAGCAGCCAAAATTATTCTGAAGAAGAAAAAGTCAAAAGTATCTGCCTCCTACCACATACAAAATCAAAATTTGCTACAAATCTGTGGACATTAGTAGTTTGGCACTGGTACAAGTATAGATAGACTGACCAAAGGAACTGAATAGACAGCACATAAAGCTATATATTGATATATATAGATGATATAGATATAGTTATGGAAACTTGGCATAATATTCTTTTATTAAGCTCTTCATTTCTAACACACGCCATAGAAATTTGGCATGTGTCAGAAGTGAAGAGCTTAATAAAAGAATTGGCTGAGGCCAGGTGTAGCAGCTTATGCTTATCATCCCAGCACTTAGGGAGACGAAGGCAGGAGGATCACTTGAGCCTAAAAGTTTGAGACCAGCCTGGGCAACATAGTGAGACCTTATCTCTACTAAAAATAAAAAGGTAGTTGGGTGTAGTGGTGCATGCCTGTGATCCTAGCCACTCAGGAGACTGAGGCAGCAGGATAGCTTGAGCCCAGGAGATCAAATCTGCAGTGAGCTATGATTGCACCACAGCATTCCAGCCCAGGCAACGGAGTGAGACCCTGCCTCAACAACAATAGCAAAAAAAAAAAAAAAAAAAAAAAAAAAGAATTGGCTAAAGACAAAACAGCATTTTACAGAGGTGTAAATATCAGTAGCCCATAAATACATGAAGAACTGCTCATATCGTCAGTAACCAAGGAAATGAAAAATAAGACACTAATGAAATGTTATATCTAATAGATTGACAGAAATTAGGAAGTCTGGCAAGAAAAGAAAAGTCATCCAGATTGGAAAGGAAGAAGTAAAATTCTATCCTCAAATGACAAAATCTTGTGTACAGAAAAATTCTCAGGAATCCTACCAAAAAAAAAAAAAACTATTTGAAAAATAAGAGTTTACCAAGGTTTCAGGATACAAGATCAATATAGAAAAATCAATTGTATTCCAATACACTAGGAATAAACAATCTGATAATGAAATTAAGAAAACAAATTCATTTAAAATAGCATGAAATAATTAAATACTTAGGAATATTTAATTTAACAAAAGAAGTGCAAAATATGTATCTTGAAAACTACAAAACATCAATGAAAAAATTAAAATCTAAATAAATGGAAAGGCATTCATATTTACAGATCAGAAAGCAAGATTGTTAAGATGCCAGTATTACCCAAATTGATCTACGGATTCAGCACAATCCTACCGAAATCTCAACTGCCTTTTCTAGTATAAATTGACACACCGATCCTAAAATTTATATGGAAATTCAACGAATAGTGCTGGGACAACTAGATATCCATATGCAAAAGAGTAAAGTTCAATCTCTACCTCACAAGATACACGGTAAAACTATAAAACTTGTAGAAAAAAGCAATATCAGAGAAAAATGCTATGAAACTCTTAGAAGAAAACATGCAAGTAAATTTTCATGACATTTCAGGATTAGGCAAAGAATTCTTAGATATGACACTAAAAGCACAAATGGCAAAGGAAAAAATAGATAAACTGAACTTCATCAAAATGAAAAGCTTTAAAGGAAACTTCCAAGAAAGTAAAAGAACAACCCACAGATGGAAGGAAATAATCACAAATCATGTATCAGAACAACAGTGAGATACCACTTCATACCCATTAGACTGGATATAATCAACAAGACAGATGAAAGTTTTGGCAAGGATGTGGAGAAATTAGAACCTTCATACTTTGCCGGTGAGATTGTAAAATGGTGCAGTCATTTTGGAAAATAGTCTGGCAGTTCCTCAAAAAGCTAAACATAGTTACCACATGACTCAGCAATTCAATTCCTAAGTACACACATGAGAACTGAAAAAATATTTCCCAAAGAAACTTGTACAAGAATGTTTACAGTAGCATTATTCATAGTAGTCAAAAAGTGGAAAAAACTCAAATGTTTGACTGAGGAGTGGATAAACAAAATGTGGTATATCTACACAACAGATTTGACTAGGAAAAGGAATAAAGTACTGATACATTCCACAACATAGATGAACATTGGAAACATGCTAAGTGAAAGAATCTGGTCATGAAAGGTCATATGTTGTATGATTTCAATTATGTGAAATGCCCAGAGTGGAAAAATCCCTGGAGACAGAAAGTAGATTAGTGGTTGCCAGTGGCTCAAAGGATGGGAGAATGGGAAGTGACTGTTAATAGGGATGGGTTCTTTTTTTGTTGTTTTTTGTTTTTTTGAGGTGATGAAAATATTCTAGAATTTTGTTGTGGTGATAAATGTACAGATCTATGAATATACTAAAAGCCACTGAATGGTGCAGTTTTAAAATATGAACTTTATGATATGTGAATTATATCTTACTACAGCTGTTATTAAAAATAGAAAATCTGGCTGGGTATGGTGGCTCACTCTGCAATTCCAGCACTTTAGGAGGCTGAGGCAGGCGGATCACGAGGTCAGGAGTTCAAGACCAGCCTGGTCAATATGTTGAAACCCCGTCTCTACTAAAAATACAAAAATTAGCCAGGCGTGGTGGCATGTGCCCATAGTCCTAGCTACTCAGGAGGCTGAGGCAGGAGAATGGCGTGAACCTGGGAGGCAGAAGTTGCAGCCAGCCAAGATCACGCCACTGCACGCCAGCCTGGGCGACAGAGCGAGGTTCCGTCTCAAACAAACAAAAAAAAGTAGCAGAGCACCCCACTCTTGGGGACATGTCAGGAAGAAAATTGCTTCCCCAGTAAAGAAGCTGAGGCAAATAGTTCTTTTGGGTTTAAGGTGGAAAGATGAATAAGAAAGAGTAACCAGAATCTACTGTAAAAGACTGCTTTGGTGGGTATCTTTTCTAACAGTCTGACCCTGCAAGTTTATAAGCTTAGCTATAGTAAAGTAACTTCTGTTATATCTTGTTTCCACTTTAGACCATGCAAAAATGTAGCCATGCCTTAGACCTAACATTACTTGCCTAGTTCACCTCCAAGATTTCAGTCTACCTTTTGATCACTCTTGCCTTGCATTTTATTTTTCCTATTTTCTCACGCATAAAGAACCTAGTGTTTGTCATCATTCCAGTGCTGACTCACTACTCTCTAATCCATTGCCATCTTGCACTTGCATCACTCCTACATTGCTAAACCTCAGTCCTATTTAATCTTTATTGTCCACTTTATCTACATGTTATAAAATAGTACCCAGGAAAGTTAAATGATTTGCCCATGGTCACACCACCCAGGTTGGTTTAACTTCATAGCCCATGCTGTTAACCACATGCTCTACTGCTTACCACCTGGCAACAGTTGAAATAGTCAATCAGAGGAACTTTATGTAATGAAAAAGATGGTGGAAGTAGATTTTAGGGTCTGGGTGATAGGAAATTCAACTATAAAGCAACAGAGCCAACTGGACACCTTATTTTTGTCAACCGAATGGGGAAATAAGACATGTTTTGTATGGGCATCATACTCATTGCTTTCAAACATTTTGAATATTATATTTAAATGAAGTGGCAAAGTAATTCAGTCTCGATGTAGATGATTCTGGAAAACTACATACACTCTAAGTCATTTTCTTTTATTTATTTTTATACAACAATTTTCTTATCCATTTATCGGTTGATGTACATTCGCATTGCTTCCACCTTTTAGCTATTGTGAATAGAAGTGTTATGATAAATTGTGAACGAGTATTTGTTTGAGTACCTGTTTTCAGTTCTTTGGAGTATTTACCTGGGTGTGTAATTGCTGGGTCATATAAGAATTCTATGCCTAACTTTTTGAAGAACTTCCAAACTGTTTTCTACAACAGCTGAAACATTTTACATTTTTATCAACAATCTAGGAAAGTTCAAATTTTGACACATTCTCATCAACACTTGTTATTTTCATCATCATCATTATTATTACTATTGCCATTCTACTGGGTATGTAGTTGTACCTCAGTGTGTTTGATTTGCATTTATTTAATGACTAATGATGTTAAATAACTTTCAGGTGCTTTTAGCCTTTTGCGTATCTTCTTTTGAGAAATGCTTATTCAAGTTCTTTACCCATTTTTTAAATGTGAATTATTCTTTATTTTTTAAAATATTTTTCTTGAAAAGTAGTAAACTTTTAGTGCAGATAATATATGTTGTCTTAAAAGTTTGCATAGTCTTCTATTTCTTTTTCAATTTTATTTTTATTTTTTTCAACTTTTATTTTAGATTCAGTGGGTACAGGTACAGGTTTGTTACCTGGGTATATTGCGTGATGCTGAAGTCTGTGGTACCAATGATCCTGTCACCCAGTTACTGAGCATAGTACCGAACAGTTAGTTTTCCCACCCCTACCCTCTTCTCCCTCCCACCTCTAGTAGTCCCCAGTGTCTGTTGTTGCCATCTTTATGTCCATGAGTACCCAATGTTTAGCTCTCATTTGCAAGTGAGAACATGTGGTATTTGCTTGGGCTAATGGCCTCCAGCTGTATCCATGTTGCTGCAAAGGACATGATTTTGCCCTTTTTATGGCTGCATAGTAGTCCATGGTATATATGTACCACATTTTCTTTATGCAATACACCATTGATGGGTACCTGGGTTGATTCCATGTTTTTGCTATTGTGAATAGTGCTGCAGTGAGCACTCATGTACATGTGTCTTTTTGGTAGAATGAATTATTTTCTTTCGGTTGTATACCCAGTAATGGGATTGCTGGGTCCATTTTTAGTTCTTTGAGAAATCTCCAAACTGCTTTCCACAGTGTCTGAATTAATTTTCATTCCCACCAACAGTGTATAAGCATTCTCTTTTCTCTGCAGCCTCACCAACATCTGTTTTTTGACTTTTTAGTAATAGCCATTCTGACTGGTGTGAGATGGTATCTCATTGCGGTTTTGATATGAATTTCTCTGATTAGTAATATGGAGCATTTTTTTCATATGTTTGTCGGCCACTTGTATGTCTTCTTTTGAGAAGTGTCTGGTCATGTGTTTTGCCCATTTTTTATGAGGTTGTTTTTTGTTTGCCCAGTTGTTTAAGTTCCTTATAGATTCTGGATGACCTTTGTCAGATGCATAGTTTGCTAATATTTTCTCCTGTTCTGTAGTATGTCTGTTTACTCTATTGGTAGTTATTTTGCTGTGCAGAAGCTCTTTAGTTTAATTAGGTTCCACTTGTCAATTTTTGTTTCTATTGCAATTGCTTTGGAGGACTTAGTCATAAGTTCTTTCCCAAGGCCAAGGTCCAGAATGGTGTTTCCTGAGTTTTCTTCTAGGATTCTTATAGATGGAGATCTTACATTTAAGTCTTTAATCTATCTTGAGTTAATTTTTGTATACGGTAAAAGGGGTCCATTTTCATTCTTCTGCATGTGGCTAGCCGGCTATCTATATCCCAGCACCATTTTTTGAATATGGAGTTCTTTCCCCATTGCTTATTTTGGTTGACTTTGTTGAAGATTAGATGGCTGCAGGTGTGTGTCTTTATTTCTGTGTTCTCTATTCCATTCCATGAATCGATGTGTCTGTTTTTGTACCAGTACCATGCTGTTTTGGTTACTGCAGCCTTATAGTATAGTTTGAAGTCAGGTAATGTGATCTTCCAGCATTGTTCTTTTTGTTTAGGATTGCTTTGGTTATTTGGGCTTTTTTTGTTGTTGTTGTTCCAGATGAATTTTACAATAGTTTTTTTTCCAATTCTGTGAAAAATGACATTGGTAGATTGATAGGAATAGCACTGAATCTGTAGATTGTAAAACGCTTTGGCAGTATGGCCATGTTAATGATACTGATTCTTCCAATCCATGAGCATAGAATGTTTTTCCATTTGTTTGTTTCATCTATGATTTATTTTAGCAGTGTTTTGTAATTCTCCTTGCAGAGATCTTTCCCCTCCTATTTTTGTGAGTGTGTAGCTATTGTAGATGAGATTGCATTCTTGATTTGGCTCTCAACTTGGAAGTTATTGGTGTATAGAAATGCTACTGATTTTTGTACATTGATTTTGTATCCTTGAGTCTAGGTCATTTTAAATTAGAAACAGCTAATGCTTAAATCTCAAGAACATCCTTTCAGCAGCTATTCTAAACTCAAAATAATCCAGTATAGGAAATAGAGCTTTTGTTAAGTATTGAGATCACTGTTTTATATTGAACTGTCTACAAATCTGACATAGCATAGCTTAGTACAAATATATTATTTTATAAACTTTCCAATTAATATACATTACTTTTTTTCTTACCCAAATAAACAAAAAAGTAAAAAATTTTAAAAACAAAAAGTAAGATATTATGAGCATGCCAAATTGGGGCATCTAATGCCTAGATTCAAAGCTTATAATTCAAATGCTTTATTACTTGGCTGATTCATGTCATTTGATCATTGAACAATATCAACTATTTTTTAAATCTTTGAAGTCAAAATTTGACATAGGTGTTCTATCTGCTTCCTAAGAGTACTATACCACAGAATGGCCACTCATATGTAAATTCTGTGTTAAGTATATTTAAAGTATAAATTATGCTTATTAAAATTTGTTAAATACAGTAGTCAATTTCCTTTGACATTTTTCAAATCACACAACATTAGATTTTAGTATAAAGTGTAACAGTGTCAAAGACTCAGAAAAATATTACAGAAGGTAGAGATTTAAAAAAAATTAATTGACCCCATTTACATTTGGTCTTTGATGATAAATTCTTTTTTGCACATCAGAGAATAGTTGCTTCTTCCCTAGAGCAAAGTAAAGTTTTTTTTCTCCCTCATTCTCTTAAAGTTTGTATTTCAGCCCAAGTAATAAATGAGTTTCAGTTTCTGTGGCCTTTGCTACAGAGAGCTTCTCTGAGGGTGAGCTTTGAAATATGATTAGATCTTAATTCTTTAACTATTTCCATAAGCTTGTTTCACAGTTTGCTTTCTTATTCAGTGAGTAGGGTGGGGAAATGCATGTAAATCTTATGTGATCATTTATGGGTGTTAGCCATGTAAATATATGTTGCAATGGTGAGAAAATTAGTCCTGAATTATAGTGAGAGAAGAAAATCAACTGTCCCATGCTATTCCTTAGGTTAACTGCCATTAAATAAATATTATAAAAGTCCACAAAACTGACCACAGTTACTAACTCTGTGTGGACAGAGAATGTATCCAATAACAATAGACATATTCAGAAATAGGGCCAAATTCAGGAATATATGGGCATTTCTTCTTAGAATGGATTCATCAGTATTTAATGAGTAGGTACTCAGTAGGTCCAGTATAGGAGAAAGAGCTTTTGTTAAGTATTAGGAAATACAGATATTGATAAGCATACACTACAACACTTCTCAAAAACAGTCTTGTTTATTCCTTCTTTAATAAAGTATGTGGCTTTTCCATGGATTCTTGTAAAATGAATAGGCAGTGACAAAAACCTGAACACTTGTAGTTCCTAATTATTAGCTTCTGTTTCTGGGTAAAGCAACTATCTAACATGATTCAGTCAATTTTTTAGAAACAAGTTGAAACTGAGGAGTCACTAAATATGGATCAGTGACATTTGCAGATGTTTTGCTATTTAAACTAGTTTGCCATTTTCTGGAGTTGGGATTTATATGTAATGATGAAAAAGGACAAGAATTCTTGAATTAAAGTACCCTTTCTTGTGATGATGACATCAAACTGAGAACTTGTCCTTGACTTAAGATAAGAATTCAAAAGTCTTAGGATACAACATCAAGAACTAAATCTTATTCGTAACTGACGTTTAGTAGATAGTCCACAAATGTTTGCTCACTTCCTGCCACTCTCCTGTCTTGATCACTCTTTTCAAGAAGGGGCTTTGAAATTAGAAATGTGATAATCAGAAGTGTTGTAAATGACAGTCTGCCTACTACTTAATAGTAACTTGCAAGGAACAATTATTAGCTTTTGTGTTTTCAACTAAGTAAGATTTTATTGTTTAGTACAATGTTTGGGGAAGTTATAACTGAAATGTGAGAGTTTTTTCTTTGAATTAATATTAAATTATATCTTTAAAAGGTTATTTTTTATCATCAACTTTCTTTAAATATTTGAATTATTTTAAAATGCCTTAAACTATTTATGGCATATAAAACAAATTGTTCACCAAGACAAAAAATGCCCTTTTTTTTTCGGAGACAAGGTCTTGCTCTGTTACCCAGGGTGAAGTGTAGTGGTGCAATCATAGCTCACTATAGCCTCCACCTCCTGGGCTCAAATGGTCCTCCTGCCTCAACCTCCCAAGTAGCTGCGATTAAAAGTGCAAGTCACTGCACCCTGAAAGATGCCTTTTTTTTTTTTTTTGGTAAATTTATGTCCAATTTTCATTTTACCCCAAATTCTCTTTTATCTCCACTTAGAAGAAATAACAAAAAAGTATAGTAAATCATATTTTTCTATACTTAGAAACCTTTTCACTTCCACCTCTCCCTCTGCCTTACCTTTAATATGCTAAGTGGAGATAAAGAAATAGCCATCTTTTTATCTAAAAGCTATAAAAATCTCACCAATTCAGCCCATACAGCCTTCTTTTTTTTATTAATTCATTTAACAGTGTTTTTCAAGCAACTACTAAGGGCTGAACAATGATGCCAAAGCCATGAGCTGTGTTAACCTATTCGGAAAGAAGACACATTTTCGAAAGACTGTAGAACAGCCATGCATGTTACCAGGACTCTAAATACTAAAGAGCAAAAAGTAAATCACTTCTAAGGGAAATAAACAAAGAAAACAATGTTAGCATTTGAATTAGTCATGGTTTATTGGTAGGATTATGGCAGAGGGACAGAGACTGCAAAGCAAAAAAGTGATCTGGAAAACCCCCATTAATCCATATTAGAAAACATTCATTCATTCATTCATTCATTCATTCATTCAGCAGTTATTGGTTGTGTTGTGTGTTGGTCTTGGGATATATCAGTGAACAGAACAGACAAAAGATTCCTGCCTTTGAGAAGTTGATCTCCAATAGGATAAAGGTGGTGTTTGAAAGAGACATGGGCTCCATATCACCAAGGACCTTGAGTACCAGGGTGGGGACTGTGGACTTGGTAAGCAGGACTGATTCTTTGGCAGGACAGTCACCATAGAGGTCCAGGGCACATTAGAGATGGGCTAACGATTGAGGTAGGGAGACAGGTCAGGAGAATACTGTCGACATGAGATTGAGAAATAACTGAATTGGGTAAGGCAGTGGAAATGTGATGGACCAATGAACTGAAGAAAAAGTAATGGTTTTCAGCCTGTTGGTGGGGCAGAATGGTGGTTCCAGTGTGTCGTAGGTACAGTGCCATTCACACTTCTTTGAGTCATTTAGTCCTTTGAAAATATATGTTGAAATATTTAGATTCTCTTCCAGAAAAAAATACAGGATATATATAAAAAATTTATATATGAATAAAATATAATAAACTAAAATAAAAAGTTTGAATAAAACTTTAGGGAGTGGTCTATGGACTCTTAAAGCCTAGCTATAGCTCCAGATTAAGAATATTCATGAAGGGGAGGAGAACTTCAACCACTAGACACATATTGAGTACTTCGATAAGCACCTGCTTATTGATCACTGGCCTTGGTGTGTAGTGTGTGGGTAGTGGGATGATAAATGACTGTAGCACAGCTCCTACCCTCAAAGTACATAGAACTGCCGAGATGTGAAATTTTTATGTTCTCAGGGGGACAGCTTAGATGGAAGTGGCAAGTCAGCAGGTGGCAAATCAGAACAGAAAGTCAGGAAATATGGCCAATAAACAGGGGTGTATTCATTATGATTAGAATCATCAGCGAATCACGGAAAATTCCAAATCTAAATGGTGGCTTAAACAAAAGAGTTTATGTCTGTCACGTTCAGGTCACAGTCTGGCTTACCCTGTGCCTATGGTGCAGTCCTCAATTTTGTGGTCCAAGCTTGCATTAAAGCCTAGGCATCAGAATGAGGAGTGGGAAGTGGACAAAGAAGAATCCAAGTTCACCTACATGGCGCCTCAAAAGGAAGTTTCCAGAAGCTGCCACACAGTGCCTCCATTTACATGCCACCTAAATGCGGTCGCATGACCACGTCCAGCTGCAAAGGAGGCTGGAAAATATAGTCTTTATTCTGGACAGCAGATGCCCAACCAAAAATTTTATTCCTATGGAAGAAGGGAGAATAGGTGTTATGGAAACAACTAGCATATTCATTCTCAGAAATAAATACAAATTAAAATAAAAAACTATTCTTATTACATTGACAAAGATTGTATTAATTGAAATACTTAATTCTTACAAACATATAGCAGAATGGGCAACCTAGACAATGATATATATGAGTGTAAATTGATACAGTCTCTCTGGAAAACACTTTGACAATATTTATAAAAGTCTGTAAAACCACTTCTATCCGTTGACTTAGTCATTTCACTTTCTGGGATTTATCTTAAAAATATAATCAGTGGTGCAATTAAACATTTTTATGTGCAGATAAATACCACAGTTTTATTTATAATGATAAAGCATTGGAAATAATCTAAATATCTAGCAATAGAAGAATAGTTCAATAAGTCATGCTATCTCCTGTCAGTATCTCAAATAAAAAGAGAAAGGCCATCACTTACTAACTATAAAAAGGGGCAGCTATGCCGGTCAGGCACAGTCCCTTTGAACAGAGCAGATGGTAGGTCTTGTATAGGGTTTGGGGTGGCATAAAGATGGGGGTGGGAGGTCCTTCCAAAGCCACGGCTTGACATTGTCAAGTAGAAGTCCAGAGACTTGTGTGAGGCTGTTGCCGACTGGTTGGCCTCAGAGGTATGTTTGTTGCAGCGAGTCCATCTCTGATTAGCTGGCTTTTCCAAGTCAGGGGCTGACACCTCTTGGTTAATTATGAAAGTGCGTTCACCAAAGCCAGTTGTCATTGATTAATTGAACGGATTTAAAACCAGTTCTGATGGCTACATGTTACTGTGGCTACAGAAGAATCAGTTTTTTCCTGAATTTATGGGAACATTTTAAAAGTCTCAACTCACATGATAAAATACTAAGCTTTTAAGAATTAGGTTTTGCTGGGCGCAATGGCTCGTGCCTGTAATCCCAGCACTTTGGGAGGCTGAGGCGGGTGAATCACTTGAGGTCGGGAGTTAGAAACAAGCCTAGTTAACATGGTGAAACGCCATCTCTACTAAAAATACAAAAATTAGCCGGGCGTAGTGGCGCATGCCTGTAATCCCAGCTACTCGGGAGGCTGAGACAGGAGAATAGATTGAACCTGGGAGGCAGAGGTTGCAGTGAGCCAAGATCGCACCGCTGCACTCCTGCCTGGGTGACAGACCGAGACTCCACCTCAAAAAAAATAAAATTTAAAATAAAATTTTAAAAATTAGGTTTTGAAATAATTTTAATTACATGAGAAAATGTTTATGATATAATGCAAAGTGGGGAAAACTGTGATAAAAATGCTTGTGCTTTCCTGCCATCTCTACTTCCTCAACCCCCTTCCTCTGCGTGCAGAGGCAGCACTGATCTGGTGAGGACATTGTCTCTGCCATGCTTGAGGGTGAGCAGGGTCCCTGGTGTCACACTTGCACGGCCCTAGCTTACTCTGACTCCTTGTCCCAGCTGTGCGGGTATGACAGGGCTGGAGCCTTCCCGGGCAGGCCCAGTTGTCTCGCTCTCTCTCTTTAGGTCTAAGTGAGCTTGCTGTGGCTTCAGGTTCCTCTACCCTATGTTGGCCAAAAGATGGTCAAATGCTGATTTTCAAGCTTGGGAGGAGGGAGTCTTGACCTCCTGGGGCTCAGAAACTGAGCCTCATGTTCCCGCCCACTCGCCACATCAAGGGTATTGAGCACAGAAGCAGCCTGTAGTAAAGCAGCTTTTTGTGTCTCCGCTGCTGCTACTACTTTCCTGCGTGTCTCCTTCATGAAGAGGAAGCAGGGCAGCAAACCAGGATCTGAGCCAAATACCACCAAAGCCTCGCCAAACCCTTCCTGCTGATACACTGTGAAGGGTCCGGATCTCAGGCCATAACCTCAGAGGTGCCTACTTCACTGTAATCCATTTCTGTTTTGAATCACCATTTGGCTGTGCAGCAGAAACTTGCTACTTGCCTTTCATCACCTTAGGCCTCAGTCACTCCCCTGGTTTCAGGATAGCATGTAAGCCCCAGTGGCTCTATCATGCCATGGGGTAGGGCCTCCGATCCTGGATGTCACCAACCCACCCAGGCACCCACGGAGACATCGATTATCCCCACTAATCTTTGATTTGACATTATTTTGGCTACATCCGTGCTGCTCTCAGACACCCAGGAAATATTGTATTCTTCCTGTGTGTGGTCGGGGGGCAGTGGGGAGCCCACAGGAAACAGGTCCTGCAGTCTTGCTGGCCAGCCTGAACACACGCTGCCAAGCTCATCTGTGCCTGTGTGTCTGCTCTACAGTGTGGCCCCACAGCCTCTCACCTCTCCTGACCTGTCTGTGAACAGCAGCTCCTTCTGCTCTCAGAGGATCCCTGACCTATATGGGGCTTCTGTTGTTTCCCCATCTCCCAGGCTTAATGGAGAAGGCAGAGTAAGAAATAGGGTCTTTTCTCGGGAACAAAACCGCAGGTAAACATTTTCTCCTTCATTCCTGATTATGCCCCATCCCTCTTTTCTAGTCTTGGGGTGAGGGAAGCAGGGAGGTAAAACCGACTTTCAAGTAGTATTCTTATGCCCTGCCCTGGATCCAGTAAGCCCTGGTTATTGTTTAAATCCAAAAATGGACTCTTTTTTTTTTTTTTTTTTTTTTTTGAGACAGAGCCTCACTTTGTCACCCAGGCTTGGAGCGCAGTGGTGCAATCTCAGCTCACAGCAACCTCCACCTCCCAGGTTCAAGTGATTCTCCGGCCTCAGGCTCCCAAGTAGCTGGGATTACAGGCGTGTGCCACCATGCCTGGCTAATTTTTGTATTTTTTTAGTAAAGACAGGGTTTTGCCATGTTAGCCAGGCTGTTCTTGAACTCCTGACCTCAGGTGATCCGCCCGCCTCATCCTCCTAAAGCGCCGGGATTACAGTCGTGAGCTACTTTGCCCAACCTCCTTTCCTTTTTCTATACTTCTGCCATCCTTTCCCATGAGGCAGTGAAGGTAGAATGACAAGCTGGGCAGGGCTGAGTAGAAGAAAATATCAGGTTTAAGACTTCAGAAATATCCAGGTAATGTGCAAAACATTGCACGGAAAAATCACTAGCTACATGCGGTGATAGATTAGAGGAGATAGTCACCGTATGTATTTCTTTCTATTTCCTGGTTTTTCCACAATGAGCATTTAAGTATAATTTACATTTGGAGACATTCTTGTTTTGTGTCTGGTTCAATGATTTTTAACAGATTTACAGAATTGTACACCATCATCACAATCTGAATTTACTTTTATAATCAAAAGAAAATGAGTATTATAAAAAAATGGCCTCTTATTACAGCAGTAAAAAGGTAGTTGGCAAGTTGAATAGAAGGGACAGGGTCAAATTTCAGGTCATCAAGGAAAGACTGGGTAGTCACCAAGGAGCTCAGTAAATATTTCTTGAACTAATAAGGAAATGAAAATGAAGGCAGAGGGTAGATATTACCTTTCAAGAAATGTGCCTGTGAAGGAAGGAAAGAAGCTTGCAGCCTCAAATCTACCTACCATGCTTCCTCAAGCGTCTGTACCTTTGCACGTCACTCCTGTCATCTGAAACTTTCTTCTCTTTCTTTCAGTCACTTGATTCGTTTTCATTCCTAGCTGCATAGCCGTAGACAAGTTTTTTATCTGCTGGGTCTCTCAGTTTCAGTGAGGATAATAGTGCCTACCACAGAGTTTTTGAGAGGTTTAGATTTGTTCATATGTGTAACACATTTAGCCAATATGTGTCAATAGATTATTGTAAGAGAAAAGTAAACAGTTATTTTGTTGTTGTTGCTCTCATTATCATTGTCATTATCATCATCAACATCATTATCATCATTACCCTTTAATATTCACCTCCTTATGGAAGCCTTCTCTCATGTAGGGTATCTCATATTTTTTCCTTAATAACACCCTGTGCAGATCTCTTTCATGACACCTATTATGCAGCATTTTATTTATTCACTCATCTGTCTCTTCCCTCCCCAACTGCATTAAATCTTTTACTTCTGTAAACATACAGTGCCTAACCCGGAGAAGGTCCTCAAAGTAAATGTTTGCAAAACTAACACAGTGCAGAGGGGTATATCAGGGTTTCAGAAAGGGCTGTGTGTGTGTGTGTGTGTGTGTGTGTGTGTGTGTGTGTGTGTAATAAATAGAGGAGTCTTTGAGTTTTCTAATTCTTGAGTCACTTGGAGTAATTTCTGTCACTTAAGAGATTTATCCGTTTTGTTTAAATTATCAAACATTTGTAAATATGATGTTCATATTTTCTTATTACCCTATTAATGTCTACAGAATCTGATAGTAATGTCCCATCTGTATTTCTGATATTGTTAATTTGTGTCTTCTTTTTCAGATCTATCCATCTAGAAATTTATCAATTTTATTGTTCTTAAAGAACCAGCTTTTGGTTTCATTAATTTTTCTCTATTGTTTTCCTCTTTTCTAATTCGTTGATTTCAACTCTTATATTTATTTTCTTTCTTTTGCTTACTTGGTCTTTAATTTACTGTTCTTTTTCAGGTTGCTTCAATTGAAAGCTTATACCACTTATTTTTGAACTCCCTTCTTTGCTAATAAAAGAATTCAGAAGGTAAAAATTTCCTCTAAGTACTGATTTAGCTGCATTCTATAAGTATATGCTTCCATTTTCATTCATTTCAAAATATTTTCTAATTTCCTTTGCAATTTTTTTTTCAGGTACAGGGTCTTGTTGTGTTGCCCAGGCTGGAGAGCAGTGCCACTATCACAGCTCACTGTAAACTCAAACTCCTGGGCTCAAGCAACCCTCCCACCTCCCAGCTCCCAAGTAGCTAGGAATACAGGCATGTACCACCACACCTGGCTAATTTTTAAATTTTTTTTTTTTTTCTTAGACATGGGGTCTCACTATGTTACCCAGGCTCATCTTGAACTTCTGGCCTCAAGCAATTCTCCTGCCTTGGCCTCCCAAAGCACTGGGATTATAGACATGAGCTACCATGCCTAGCCATGATTCTTTCTTGGCTCAAATATTAGTATATGTCTATCTTTTACTTTACAAAAATTAAGATAAATTTCTGTTATGGATTTCTAATTTAATTTCTTTATGGTCAGAGCATTTACGCTATGAGATCAATCCTCTTTAATTTACTGAAATTTATTTTATGGCCCCGAATATGGTCTATCTTGATTAATGGTCAAGTAGGTTGATAGCAGTTTTTGAACTATCTATATTCTCACTGATATGGTCTACTTGTCCTGTCAATTCCTGTGAAAGGAGTTTTGAATTATCTTCAGTTGTCATTTGTGAATTTCCCTATTTATCCTTTCATTTCTGTCAGGTTTTGTTTCATGTATTTTGAAGCCCTTAAAATTAGGTACATACATATTTAGGATTGTTATATCATTTTCATGAATTCAATTTTTATCATTGTGGAATGCCCCTCGGTATCTCTACAGAGATACAGAACAGCTTCTTTGTTCTGGAATCCACTTTGTTTGATATTCATATGTTGACTCCACTTTTCTTATGATTACTATTTGCATGATACATCTTTTGTCATCCTTTTAATCTTAACGTTTTTTAAAAGATTTTTAAGCATTTATCTTGAAAGCATCATGTAGTTAAACTTTTTTAAAAAACACAGTCTGATAAGCTTTGCCAATTAGTTGGAATTTTTAGGCTACTTATATTTAACATAGTTATTGATATTGTTAGGTTTTAATCCACCATTTTGCTATTTCTTTTCTATTTGTTTCTTTCTCCTCTTTTCCTACCTTTTATTGAATTATTTTGTTTTGTTTTGTTTTGTTTTGTTTTGTTTAGACAGAGTCTCGCTCTGTCACCCAGGCTGGACTGCAGTGGCTGAATTAATTATTTCTTAACATTTTATTTTATTTCTACTATTAGCTTATTAGCTATACCTCTTCACTGTTGGTTTTTATAGTTGTTGATCTGGTTTTGTTATATACATCTTAATTACAGTCTGTCTTCATCTACTGTTGTACCAGATCATATAAAATGTAAGTTTCTTAACAGTATACTTCCATTTCCCCATTCATACTCTGTTTCTGCAAGTATTATAAACCTCACAATATACTTTTGTTATTATTGCTTTAAATATTCATTGTCTTTTAAAGAAATTTGAATGTGAGAATAAAAAGTAATTTATATTTAAACGCTTTTTTTTTATGTCCAGTACTATTTGTTCACTTGGTTTCATCCAGGTTTCCATTTAGTATCATGTCCATCTGCCTGAACAACTTATTTCAACCTTTTTTGTAGTGCGCATCTACTGGTGACAAATTCTCTCCAATTTTTCTTTGAATATGTGTGCTTTTCACTTTCAGTTTGGAAAGATAGTTTCACTGGATATGCATTTCTAGATTAACAGATTTTTTTTTTTTTAATTTCAGCACTTTAAAGATTCATTGTATTGTTCTCTGACTTACATAGTTTCAAATGAGAAATCTTCATTGATTCCTGTCTTTTTAATGTGTCTGTTTTCTCTGGCTGCTTATAAGATTTTATATTTATTTCTGTTCTTTGCTTTTATTATGTTATGCCTTGATATGGTTTTCTCTGTATTTATCTTGGTTTTTTATTTTATTTTATTTGTTCGATGATCTTTTGGACTTGTGGTCTTAGAGGGTTTTTTTTTTTTCATTTTGGAAAATTTTCAGCCATTCCATCTGCAAATATTTTTCCAAACCTCTTTCTCTTTCTGGGATACAACCACGCATATGTTAGTTGATGTGATACTATCTCAGAGATAACTGAGATTATTCAGTAAACTTACTCCTTGTCTCTCTGGGAGCCATTTGGATATTTAAAATGTTATTTTTAGCTTAATTTCCAGTTTCTGCTCTGGCATGTAAGGTGCTTGGAAGTTGCCATTCATCTTAACAACAAGTAAAAAGCAGAAAGAAAAAACTGATCAGCATTTTTTATATTTATCAGAGAAGTAAACTCACAGGGCAAACTGCTGGCCCCAAATTTGGAGAGACAGTTGATTTTTATGTATGGTGTAAGATAAGGGTCCAACTTTATTCTTTTACACATAGAAATCCAGTTTTCCCAGCACTATTTATTGAAGAAACTTTTCCTCATTGTGTTTTCTTATTGCCCTTGCTGAAAATTAGTTGGCCATATATGTTTGGATTTACTTCTGGGCTCTCTCTACTGTTCTATTAGTCTAGGCATCTGTTTCTATATCAGTACCATACAATTTTGATTGCCACAGCTTTGTAATACAATTTTAAATCAGGATTTGTGATGCCTCCAACTTTATTTTTCTCAGAATTGCATTGGCTATTTGGGGTCTTTTGTGGGTCCTTATGAATTTTAGGATTTTTTTTCTGTTTCTGTGAAGACTGTCATTGAAATTTTGATAGGGTTTGCATTGCATCTATGTATTCCTTTGGGAGTAGTATGGACATTTAAAAAATATTAATTCTCCCAATCCAAGAGCATGGAATATCTTCTCATTTATTTGTGTCCTCTTCAATTTCTTTTATTAATGTTTTATAGTTTTCAGTGTACGGTTCTCTCCTTGGTTAAATTTATTCCTATTTTATTTTTTTGATGTGATTGTAAATGAGATTGTTTTCTCAATTTCTTTTTTGGCTACATCGTTGTGTATAGAAATGTCATAGATTTTTATATGTTGATTTTATATCCTGCAGCTTTACTGAGTTAATTTATTAGGTCTAATTGTTTTTTTATGTGGAATCTTTGGGATTTTTTACATACAGGATCATGTCATCTGTAAATAGAGATAATTTTACTTTTTTTAATCCAGCTTGAATACCTGTTATTTCTTCTTACTGTCTAATTGTTCTTGATAGCACCTCCAGTACTCTAAGTAGAAGTGGTAAGAGTTGGCATCCTTATACCAGATCTTAGAGAAAAAGCTTTCAGTTTCTCCGCATTGATTATGATGTTAGCTGTGGGGTTTACTCAAATAGGCTTTATTATGTTGAAGAACTTTCCTTCTATATCTAAACTGTTAAAAGTTTTTATCAAATCAGACATTGAGCTGTCCTGAATGCTTTTTTGTCAATTGATATGATCATGTGGTTTGTTAATGTGATATATCACATTGATTGATTTGTGTATATTAAACCAGCCTTGCATGTCAGGGGTAAAACCCACTTAATCATGATGTATTGATGTGTTGTTGAATTTGGTTTGATAATATTTTATTGAAGAGTTTTGCATCAATGTTCTTCAGAAAGGTTGGCCTATAGTTTTCCTATGTTGCTTTGTCTGGCTTAGGTATCAAGGTAATGCTGCCTCATAAAATGTGTTAGGAAGTAGTGTTGACCCTTGAACAATGCAGGTTTGAACTGCATGGGTCTACTTATCTGCAGATTTTCTTCTGCCTCTGCCACGCCGAGACAGCAAGACCAACTCCTTTTCCTTCTTCTCAGCCTACTCAACATCAAGATGTCAAGGATGAAGACCTTTAGGATGATCCACTTCCCACTTAATGAATATTAAATATATTTTCTCTTCTTTATTATTTTTATAACATTTTCTTTTCTCTAGCTTATTTACTGTAAGAATAAAGTATAGGATAAATGTAATATATAAAATATGTGTTAATTGATTATGTTATCAGTAAGGCTTCCAGTCAACAGTTGGCTATTAGTAATTAAGTTTTGGGGTAATCAAATGTTACATGCAGATTTTTGACTGCATTTTGGGGTGGTCAGCACCATTAACATCCATGTTGTTCAAGGGTCAAGTGTATTATCCAGTTCTTTTTTTTTTTTTTTTTGGAAGCATTTAAGAAGTATTGGTATTAATTCTTTTTTGAAAGTTTGATAGAATCCAGCCATGAAGACATCTGGTCTTGGGCTTTTCTTTCTTGGGAGATTTTAAGTTACTACTTCAATCTATTCATTTGTTATTGGCCTGTTCAAGCTATTTCTTTGTTATTCAACCTTCTTCAGTTATATTTTCCTAGGAATTAATCTGTTTACCCTAGATGATCAACTATGTTGACATATAATTGTTAATAATAGCTCCTTATGATCTATTTCATATCTGAGAACATCTGTTGTAATGTCTCCACTTTCATTTCTGAGTTTATATATTTGAATCTTCTCTTTCTGTCTTCTTTTTTAGCTGGTATAACTAAGAGTTTATCAGTTTTGTTCATTTTTTCAAAAACCAACTCTTAGTTTTATTGTTTTTTTCCTATGGTTTTTCTATTCTCTATTTATTTCTTTTCTGATATTTATTAATTTCCTTCCTTCTGCTACCTTTGGGTTTAATTTGTTCATTTTCTAATTCTGTGAGGCATAATGTTAGGCTATTTGGGATCTCCTTTTTTAATGTAGACATTTATTGCTATAAGCTTTCCTCTTATGGGAAGTTTATGCTTTTGGGCATCCCATAGGTTTTGGTATGTTGTGTTTTCATTATCATTTGTCTCAAGATAGTTTTCAGTTTATCTTTTGATTTTTCTTTGATCCATTGATTATTCAGAGCCAGTTGTTTAATTTCCACATATTTGTGAATTTTCCAAAGTTAATTCTGTTATTGATTTCTGATTTTGTACCATTGTGGCCAGAAATAATACTTGACATGATTTTGATCTTCTTAAATTTAAGACTTGTTTTATGGCCCACCATGTAGTCTATACTGGAGAATGTTCCATGTGCACTAAAGGAGAGTGTGTGTTTTGTTGCTGTTGGACAGAAAGTTATATATAGCCCATTTTGTCTAAAGCACAATTCAGTGTCAGTATTTCCCTTTTAATTTTCTGTCTCATTGATCTGTCTGTTGTTGATGGGGGATATTGAAGTCCTCACTATTACTGTATTCCTATCTATTTCTCCCTTCATGTCCATTAATATTTGCTTTATATATTTAGGTGCTCTAATGTCTAATGTGCTCTAATGTCTAATGTATATTTAGGTGCTCTAATGTCTAATATATATTTACACTTGTTATATCCTCTTGATGAATGTCCTCTTTATCATTAGGGACTTTCTTTGTCTCTTATGAAAGTTTTTGACTTGATGTCTATTTTAAATCTAAATATAGCCACTTCTGTTCTCTCTTTTTTTTACCATTTGCATGCTGTTTATTGTCTCCTGGTTGTTTTGTATATCCTTTGTTCCTTTTTTCCTTTCTTATTTGCCTTCATGATTTGGTGATCTTCTATAGTGCTAGGTTTTTATTCTTTTTCCTTTATTTTTTGTGTATCTGCTGTAGTGTTTTGCTTTGTGGTTACCACAAGGATTACATAAAACATCTTATAGTTATATAATAATTGACTATTTTACACTGATAACAGCTTAATTTTTTCCACATACAAAAACTCTAAACATTTATCCTCCACCCTGCTTGATCTAGTCTGCTATTGAAGCTCTCTATTGTATTTTTAAATTTCATTCATTGAATTCTTTAGGTCCAAGATTTCTGTTTGGTTCTTTGTTATGATACCTATCTCGTTGAATTTCTCATTCAGATCATAAACTGACTGATGTCATTAAATTGTCTCTCTATATTCTCTTGTAATTTTTTGAGTTTCCTTTTCTTATTTTGAATTGCTTTTCAAACAATTCATAAATTTTCTTTTCTTTGGGGTCAGTTACTAAAGAATTCTTGTGTTCTTTGGTGGTGTCATATTTCCTTCCTTTTTCATGTTTCTTGTGTTTCCGAATTGATGTCTTCGCATCTGATGAAACAGTCACCACTTCCAAACTTTACAGAGTTACTTTCATAGCAAAATATTTTCATCTGCAGATAGACCTTAATGTGCTGGTTGAAAAGGATTTGCTGGCCCCGCTTCTGAATAGATGCAGTGGTCAAGCCTCCATGCAGCTTCTTCAGCTGTGGTCAGTATCACAGATGACTGTGGGTACCTCAGTGCTGTAGGCTATAAGAGTTTAGGGCAGCAGTGGCAGCAACATATTGTGAGAGTTCACAGTAGCAGGGGCTCTTGGGGTCCTTCTGTTTAAATATTCCCCACAGTGGAGAGTCTTAGCTGAGGGAAACTCTCTTGGTATTGAGTCTAACATGGCTTGCAAGCAGCCATAGCAGTGTTGGGCTTTTGTGAGTTTTGCCCCCAGGAGCTTGACCAGGTTCTCATCATGAATATTGTGGAAAAAACCATTTGTGCTTCTGGCAGGGGAAGGAGAAAAGTGACCATTGTGAAATACACCAGAGCACTTTGTTGCACTTAACAAAGCCTACCAAAAAAAACTGTTTTACAAGCAGCTAAAAAAGGAAGGAAATATGACACCACCAAAGAACACAATAATTCTTTAGTAACTGACCCCAAAGAAAAGAAAATTTATGAATTGTTTGAAAAGCAATTCAAAATAAGAAAAGGAAACTCAAAAAAATTACAAGAGAATATAGAGAGACAATTTAATGATATCAGTCAGTTTATGATCTGAATGAGAAATTCAGCAGAGATAGGTATCATAACAAAGAACCAAACAGAAATCTTGGACCTAAAGAATTCAATGAATGAAATTTAAAAATACAATAGAGAGCTTCAATAGCAGACTAGATCAAGCAGGGTGGAGGATAAATGTTTAGAGATTTTGTATTTGGAAAAAATTAAGTTATCAGTGTAAAATAGTCAATTATTATATAACTATAAGACGTTTTATGTAAGCCTTGTGGTAACCACAATGCAAAGCACTATAGCGATACACAAAAAATAAAGAAAAAAGAATAAAAACCTAGCACTATAGAAGATCACCAAATCATGAAGGCAAATAAGAAAGGAAAAAAGGAACAAAGGATATACAAAACAACCAGGAGACAATAAACAGCATAGCAGTAGTAAGTCCTTAAATGTCAATAAGTATAAATGGATTAAATTTTCCAATCCAAAGGCACAGAGTGGTTTAATGAATAAAAAAACAAGATCCAATTATATGCTTCCTATGAGAGACCTACATTAGCCTTAAGGATATACATAGGCTAAAAGTGAAGGGATGGAAGAAGGTATTGCATGCAAATGGTAAAAAAAGAAAGAACAGAAGTGGCTATATTTAGATTTAAAATAGACATCAAGTCAAAAACTTTCATAAGAGACAAAGTCACTAATGATAAAGAGAACATTCATCAAGAGGATATAACAAGTGTAAATATATATTAGACACTAGAGCACATTAGACATTAGACATTAGAGCACCTAAATATATAAAGCAAATATTAATGGACATGAAGGGAGAAATAGATAGGAATACAGTAATAGTGAGGACTTCAATATCCCCCATCAACAACAGACAGATCAATGAGACAGAAAATTAAAAGGGAGATACTGACATTGAATTGTGCTTTAGACAAAATGTGCTATATATAACTTTCTATCCAACGGCAACAAGATATCAAGAAAAACTGTTTTACAAGCACCGAAATTATTGGGGATTTTTCAGAGCCTAACCAATCTGGGGGAAAGGAGATAACCACCTACAGCCAACTCTAGCCTTCTGTATGGGGGATGGAAAATGTACAAGCCCAGATCCCTCCAGTCTTGAACCATCCTGGTTGAGCTAGGAGGGGGAGAAACTGAGAAGCACCGTGACATTTACAGCCCAGAGGCACAGGCTTGCTAAAAGACTGACCTAGTTATGGGACTATAGAATACTTCGTCTTCCCTGACACCTTACCACCACGATTAAAGACTTTTTCACTGCAGTTCCATATACCCAATACATCGTGTCCAGCCATAAGGAAAAAAAATTACAAGGCATACAAAAAGGCAAAAAACACAGCTTGAAGAGACAGAGCAAGCATCAGAATCAGACTCATATATGACAGAGATCTTAAAATTATCAGACCAGGAATTTAAAACAGCTATGATTAATGTGCTAAGGGCTTTAATGGATAAAGTAGATGGCATGCAAGAAGAGATGGGCAATGTAAGCAGAGAGATGGAAATTCTAAAAAAGAATGAAAAAGAAATGCTAGATATCAAAAACACTAACAAATGAAGACTGTGATAGACTCATCAGTAGACTGGACCTGGACACAGCTGAAGAAAGAATATCTGAGCTTGAGGATATCTCAGTAGAAACTTCCAAAGTTGTAAAACAAAGAGAAAAAAAAGGCTGAAAAAAAAAATAAAATCTTTTGTAGTTGAGACATCTACAAAAGGTGTAATGTACACATATGAGAATAAAGGAAGGGGAAGAAAGAAAGGAGGAGAAGAAATAGTTAATGAAATAAAGACTGAAAATTTCCCCAAATTAGTGTCAGACACCAAACCACAGATCTGTAAGCTCAGAAAACACCAATCAGCATAAATGAAAGATACCTAGGCATACCGTATTCAAAATGCAGAAAATAAAAAATGTTTAAAAAGTATTGAAATCTGCCAGAGGGAAAAGAAGAACACCTTACATATAAAAAGGAGAAGTGAGAATTACATCAGTTTTCTAAGAAATCACGCAAGCGTGAAGAGAGAGAAGTGAACAATCTCAAGTGTTGAGAGAAAACACCTCTACCAATCTAGAATTCTGTACCTCAAAAAATTATTCTTCAAAAATGGAGGAGTCTCAGACAAACAAAAATTGGGGGAGTTTGTTGCCAGTAGACCTGCCTCACAAGAAATGTTAACAAGAAGTTTTTAGATAAAACGAAAATGATATGGGTAAGAAACTTTGATCTACGTAGAGCATCAGAGAATGAATAAGTGAAGATAAAATTAAAACTTTTATTTTTCTTATTCATAATTGACCTAACAGCAGTTTATTCAAAATATTAACAGCAACAATATTCATATATATTTATACACACATATATACTTACATAAGTTTACATATATGTGAAATGAATGACAGCAGTAATACAAAAAATAACAAGGAGTAGATTAGGATTATTTCATTCATATAAGGTACTCCCACTATCCATAAGATGATATAGTGTTATTTGAAGGTGGAATTGGATTATTTATAAATGTATATTATAAACTCTAGGGCAACCAGTAAAAAATATGTTTTAAAAAAGAAGCATGGAGAGAAAATGGAATATGCTCAATTAAAACCCACAAAATGCAGAAAAAACAGTGTAAGACAAAAATAGGAAAACTGAACAAGGACAGTGAATAGAAAGTAGTAGCAAATATGGTAGCTATGATCTAATTATATCAAGTAATCACTTTGGATGTCAGTGGCCTAAACATACCAATTAAAAGGCAGAGATTGTCAGAGTGGATCAAAAAATAAGACCCAAGTATATATTGTCTCCAAGAAACCTGCTTTAAATATAAGACATATATAGGTTTAAAGTAAATGGATCAAAAAATATATGCCATACTAACACTAAGCAAACGAAAGGATTAGTAGTTATATTAAATTCAGATACAGTGGAACTTTAGGACAAAAAATTATCAGGGATATGGTAGCCATTACTTAATGATAAAGGGTTTAATTCTCCAGGAGGACATATCAGTCCTTAACAGGTGTATACGTACCTAACAGAACACCAAAATACATGAGGCAAAAAAAACAAAAACGAACAAACAAAAATATGTGAGGCAAAAACTGATAGAACTGCAAGGAGAAATAGATGAATCTACTATTATAGTTGTAGACTTTAATACCCACTATCATAAATGGACAGATCCAGCAGGCAGAAAAATCAGTAAGGACATAGTTGAATTCAACAACACCATCAGTCAACTGGAAATAATGGATATCTTGGACTACTTCATCCAACAGCAGCAGCATACACATTCTTTGCAACCTCACATGGACCATTCCCCTAGATAGACTGCATTCTGGGCCATAAAACGTATCTTAACAAATTTAAAAGAATAGAAATCATACAGTATCTGATCTCAGACCACAATGGAACTAAACTAGAAATCAACAGAAAGATAGCTGGAAATCCCCAAATACTTTGGGATTATACAACACACTTGAAAAATCACACGGGTCAAAGAAGAAATCTCAATATAAATTTAAAAATATTTTGGGCTAAATGAAACTACAACTTACCAAAATTTGTGTGATATGGAGAAAGCAGTGATTAAAAGAGAAATTTATAACATAGAATGCATTTATGAGACAAGAAGAAATATCTAAAATCAATAGCCTAAGCTTTCATTTGGGAAACAAGAAAAAGAAGAGCAAATTAAATCCAAAGTAGCAGAAGAAAGGAAATAATAAAAATAGAGCAGAGCCAAGGGCAGTGTCATGTACCTGTAATCCTAGCTACTTGGGATGCTGAGGGATCCCTTGTGCCTAGGAGTTTGAGTCCAGCCTGAGCAACATAGTGAGACCCTGTCTCACTATGTGGTTCCCAAATTGTGGTTTCCTCCTCTTCTGTTATACATTTGTTCAGGTTATGCTGCTGGTAGTTGTTTAAAAATTGTGTTTCTATATACAAATGATAGCTATAAAAATAAGACTTGGTTTAAAATAACTAAGCCTTCCTTTAAGCAGGGAAATGAAATGTACACTCAGTACCATCTTGTTACTAAAGCTATTCAAAAAATGCTTTAGGGACAGTTTGCCTGATAAGTTAGCCATGAATTTTCAACCATGATAAACCAGAGCTTTTTAGATTTATATAATAGGGGTTCAGGAATTCAGGCAGCTATGATTTACGCTGAAGAAAATATTAATAGTAAAAACCACAAAAGTTGACCAGTTAATTTTATTCGTTTGGTTACTCTTATTCTCCAAAGTATTGATTCTACTCTGTTTAGCTGTTAGCAAATTCCAGAAGGGTTTCTGTATTACAGACTGGCCTCATTTTAAATTTAGCATTGGCAATTTCAAGTGGGTCCTGATGCTTCCTGGAGTCCTGGGACTCAAACTGGATTTCTCTGTCTTTTCCCTTTCCTGCTTTTTTTAGATGACTATTTTGTGCCTTCCTTTGCTTCTGAAATTTCCCAAAGATGTTTTCTACCTTCCTCATGCTCAGCTGATGACTCTTTCTTCCTACTTTGTAGAGATAACGAGAGCAATCAGAAGCTCCCATCGCTGTTCCTGGGGGATCATTTGCCTGCACTTCCAGCAAAGGCCATCTCCTCCCCTCATGCTTGAGGTCCCACCCTGTAGTAGTTGGCTTGGGCTGCCATAACAGAACACCACAGACTGGGTGGCTTAAACCATGGAAATTCATTCTCTCACAGGTCTGGAAGCTAGAAGCCCAAGATCAAGGTGGTATCAAGATTGCTTTCCTGAGGCCTCTCGCTGCATTCTTGCTATTTCCTTTCCTGTGTGTGTGTACAGAGAGACAGGCAGAGAGAGATGGGTGTCTCTTCCTCTTCTTATAATGACACCTATCCTCTTGGAGTAGGGCCCCACCCTTATGACCTCATTTTGCCTTAATTACCTCACCAAAGGGCCTATCTCCAAATACAGTCAAATTGGGGTTTAGGGTTGCAACATAACATAGGAATTTTGGGAGGACACAGTTCACTCCATGACATATCCCTCCCCTTAACTCAAGGACATGTGTCTAGGAAAGCTCTGGCATCATCTGGTTTTTTTCCTCCCTCTCTACTGCTAGATCTTTCCTATCAGCCAACAAACATGCCATTAATTTCCTCAACTTACCAAAAAACAAAACAATTCACCTCTCTATTCACCCACTTCTCGGGCAGCTTCCATCTCATTTCTCACCTTCCCTTTATAATAAAATTCTGAACAAATTCCAGTGCATCTCCTCTCTGAACTCCCTTTAATCCAGATTTCATGTCTGCCACTACAACAAAATTTCTTTTATCCTTATCACCAGTGACTTCCGTGTTGCCAAACTACTGTGATCAATTCTCAGGCCTCACTTTCTAGGGCCTCTCTGTAGCATTTGACACAACTGAGTAGTCCTTGAAACACTTTTCTTCAGTTGGCTCAGGATTCCATATTATCCTCATTTCTTTTTTTTTTTTTTGAGACAGAGTCTTGCTCTATCACAGCTGGAGTGCAATGGCACGATCTCAGCTCACTGCAACCTCCACTTCCCAGGTTCCAGTGATTCTTCTGCCTCAGCCTCCCAAGTCGCTGGGATTACAGGCTCCTGCCACCACGCCCAGCCAAATTTTTTGTATTTTTAGTAGAGATGGAGTTTCACCATGTTGGTCAGGCTGGTCTCGAACTCCTGACCTCAGGTGATCCACCTGCCTTGGCCTCCCAAAGTACTGGGATTGCAGGTGTGAGCCACCAGCCTATCCTGATTTCTTGACTCTCTGGCTGTTTCTTCTGTCTGTTTCCTCCTCGTGTCCCAGCCTCCTAACATTTGCAGGCGCAGGGCTGAGTATACTTAGACCTCTGCTTTCTTGTGTATACTTGGGATCTCATCCAGTATATACACTAGATTCTTGGGATCTCATCCAGTAGCATGGTTTCACACACCCTGTATAAACTGATGACTTCTGAATTCATAGTTTTAACCTAGACCTTAAACCATTAACTCAAGACTTGAATACCCAGATACTTCAATACTGCACATTTAATAGGCATCTCCAAGTTTAATAAGTGCAAACTGATCTCTTGATCTTCTCTGCAAAAACCTATTTCACCTATAGCTTTTCCCATGTTAGGTAATGACAACCTCATTCGTCTAGTTGCTTAGGACAAAAATCTTAAAGTCATCCTTGACTCGTCTCTTTCCACTATACAGTATGTCCAGTTGGTTCTACTTTCTAATTTTTCTCTGATCTGACCCCTTCTCACCACCTCCTCTATTGCCATCCTAGATTATTTGCAGTACCCTCCTAACTGTCTTACTTGCTTCATTCTTGCCCCAAACAAAAGCTGGAGTGGCCTTATTAATACCTATGTCAAATTAATACCTATGTCAAACCTATACTGAAACCCTGAAATGGTTTGGGTGTGTGTCCCCGCCCAAATCTTAGGTCAAATTGTAATCCCCAGTGTTGGACGTGGGGCCTGGTGGGAGGTGGTTGGATCATGGGGGCAGATGTCCCCCCGATGCTGTTCTTATGACAGTGAGTGAGTTGTCATGCGATCTGGTTGTTTGAAAGTGTGTATTACCTCCCCACCTCTCTTTCTCCTGCTGTGGGCATGTGAAGATATGCATGTTTCCCCTTCAACTTCCACTGTGATTGCAGGTTACCTGAGGCCTCCCCAGCCATGCTTCCTGTACAGCCTGCAGAACCATGAGCAAATTAAGCCTCTTTTGTTTATAAATTACCCAGACTTGGGTATTTCTCTTTTTGTCATTTTTATTTGTTTTTTTTTTTTCTTTTTCAACTTTTAAGTTCTGGGGTACATGTACAGGATGTGCAGTTTTGTTACATAGTAAACGTGTGCCATGGTGATTTGCTGCACAGACCAACCCATACCTAGGTATTAAGCCCAGCATGCATTAGCTATTCTTCCTGATGCTCTCTCTCCCCGCAACCCCCAACAGGCTCCAGTGGGTCCCGCCCCCATGTGTCCATGTGTTCTCAGCGTTCAGCTCCCACTTACAAGTAAGAACATGGGGTGTTTGGTTTGTAGCAGTGCAGGAATGGACTAACACAAACCCCTTCAGTGACTCTCTCTTTCACTGATCTTAAAAGCCAGATTCCTTACAATCACGTTCAACACCGTGCAGGACCTGGTTCTGTCACAGCCCTGTGTTGTCTGAGGGAGCCAGTGCTCCACTGGTTGCACTGATCCAACCACACTGGCCTCTACACTGTATTTTTGTGTGTGTGTGTATGACAGAAGCTTGTGCTGCCCAGGCTGCAGTGCAGTGGCACGATCTCGGCTCACTGCAACTTCCGCCTCCCAGTTCAAGTGATTCTCTTGCTTCACCCTCCCAAGTAGCTGGGATTACAGGCATGCACCACCACACCTGGCTAATTTTTGTATTTTTTGTAGGGACAGGGTTTCACCATTTTTGCCAGGCTGGTCTCGAACTCCTGGCCTAAAGCGATCTGCCAGCCTCAGCCTCCCAAAGTGCTGGATTACCAGTGTGAGCCACTGCTCTTGGCCTCTATACTGTGTCTTGAACATGCTGTGCATGCCTCTGCCTCAGGGCCTTTGCACTAGTTCTTCCTTCTGCCTGGAATGCTGTTTCCCTAGAGGTTACCCTCATCTCCTACAGGTTTTTGTTCATACGTCACCCTCTCAGGGAGGCCATCTGTTACTTCAGTATTTTTAAAATTATAAAGTACCCCCTAACTTTTATTACTTCCTCTTTCTCTTTCTTGATTGATACTTCTCCATAAGCCTTGCACCATGTAACTTTTCAAAGTTACTTTGTTTACTCTCTACATGTTTCATAAAAATGGAGAGGGATTCTTGCCTGTTTTGTTCATTGCTGTTGTCCAGCTGCCTAGAGTTGATGAATGAATTGGATATTTAGTTATAAAGGAGCTTCATTGGGTTTGTGAAATTTGGGGACTGGCCATAAACTCATGAAGAGTAGCTCACACTGAGACACAGGCTTTCCTGCACTAACTATTATCTGTGACTCTAGCATTTTTAGGGAAAAGTAACCTCATCTTTATGACACTAGAATTAATTTTTAGATTTTCTAGTGGGTGAATATTTTTAAAGCACTTAGAACAGTGCCTGGGACATGGTATGAGTTCTATTAAGTGTTTATTTTAAAAGCAACAAATACTTTATTAAGCATTTTGTGACAAAAAAAAAAAAAAGTGACAGAATGTGAGCCAAGACAAATAAACCTCAAGAGATTCAGAGTAGCCCTAATTCTGGTGGAGAGTGGCTTTAATCATAATAGAGCTGGAGTCAAGTCTGATGACTTACTAGAAAAACAGCAATAGTCACATGCCCTCACTATTCTGGAAGAAACAAAACTACCCTGTGTACTCGATGGGATTATAGATACAAAGAGGTTTATGGAATGAACTCTAAAGAATTGGTTTTGAACTTAAGTCCATAAAAAAAATGGTTATGAAAAGAAAACTTCAGAGGTATGGACTGAGGCAATAGAAGAGGAAGAGGTCTTGTACGGCATCCACTCATTCATTAGATGGACAATTATGCCCCAAACACTATGTTAGGGGCTGGGAGCTGCCTTCTAGGATCTCATTATCTAGTGGGAAAAAGACAGGTTAACCAGCGATGACCAATTCAGCCTTAGTACCACCATAGAGGTGAGCCTGGAGTGGGCTGTGAGCATGGGATTGCTTCCTCACCCTATTTGCGATATGAAAATAAACAAATCATTTGCTTCCAACTAAAGGTAGTGGACAGAACTCACCTGTTCTTATCTCCACTCCCTGAGGAAGTCCCATCAAAATGAAAGTAAGGAAATTGAAAAAGGCATGAACCAGTGGTTTTTAACCTTGGCTGAACTTTTGAAATAGCAGCAGAGATTTTTAAAAATCCTAGTGTCCAGCCTGTAGCCCAGATAAATTGAATCAGAACCTCTGCAGATGAGACTCAGGCATCAAGATTTTTATACTATAATTTTTTTCAAAGAAAATAAGAGACAACCATACACATAAGAAATCAATAGCATTGAGAACCTGAAAAAGGCTGGGCCTGAAATTAACTTAGCAGAACTAAGAATCCTAAAAACTGAACAATTTCTGGGGGAAGGGAGACCTGAAGGATACCAATTAGAAGCAGCAAGATTTTTCCGGTGGTAGAACTTTGGGAAGGTTCAGGAATTGGAGAGACTGGGTATGGGGTGAAGTGAAGAACTGGAAGCTTGGTTGAAAGTCTGCATTTGGAACAGATGGCCCAGATTTTATCCCAAGACTGCCCCCATCCCTATCTCTGGTTTGTTCTGTGGAGAGGTAGAATGAGAAAGGGCCTCAGGTACAGTTGAGGAGAAATGTGAGGTTAGCCTTGCACGAGAGTCACTCTCCTGAACACCTCGATGCCCTTCTGAAAATACTGGCCATCAGATTTGTGCTGCCTGGCAGGAAACTGGAGGATGCAGCTCTGGGCAAACTGATCCAAGAGGGAAATCCAGTCAGATGCTGGCATGGGAGAGTCCAGGCCCCTTTGTAACACACCCTGTGGTGATGCCCACCCATCCACAAACCCATACACACATGCAAGATTCTTTTATCCAGCTTTGGAGACCTCACTTTGAATAAGAAAGGACATCAAAGATCACCAGATATTTGAGGAAAGTATCTAAAGTGAAAGACAAAGACCAAAACAGACAGGTGAAAGTATATAAACAAAGGTAACTCAGAAACACACACACACAGACACACACACACACACTCAGCAGAAAAAAATTAAAATATATGTGTAGATAGATAGTTATAGACATATAGACAGATAGATGATGGATGGATGGATGGGTGGCTGGATGGATGGATGGATGGATGGATGGATGGATGGATGGAAAAGTAGATAGATAGATAGATAGAAGGACTGTATTGCAAGGCATGACACAGTGCTCTCACTGGTGGAGCACCTGTGCTCTGCAGCCAAAGTGTGAGTTTGTGTCCTGGCTTCATCACTTCCTAGCTGTGTGATGCTGGGCAAGTTACTTACCCTCTCTGTGCCTTAGTTTTCTCATCTGTAAAAAGAGGGATGATAATGATGATGCTGTTCAAAGAACAAAAAGGAACTGTTGGAAATTATGAATATATATATATGATGGCAGAATATAACGTTTTAGGTAAAAGTTGAGGAAATTCTAAGAATAATCAAAAAGACAAAGAAATGGAATATAGAAACAACAAGAAAAAGAGACACTAAATCTAAGAGGTACAAAATCAGAGTTGCAGGGAGAGACATACTCAGGGAAACAGACGGACAGACAGAGAGACGAGAGAAATCATGAGAGTAATGACCAACCTTTCCCAGTAGTAAAGGACACAAGTTCAGAGTGAAAAGCCTCTTTAGTGCCCACATGATTGATGGGAAAAAGACCCAGTCTAGGGCACGTCACTGTGACATTTTTAAACCTTGACGATGAAATAAAGATCCCAAAAGTTTCCAGAGAGCAGAAAACAGATCACATAAAAAGAATTGGAACTTGAGTGGCAGAGGGGATAACCAAGTTCTAAGCAATGTGGACTGATTCTGGAAAGGCCACCCTATTTCCAGGACATAAAACTTGTTTGATTTAGATACATTTGTCACTGTAGAAATTAGCTCTTATGTATTTGGCAGAGTCAGGGCTCAACTCTTTGCTCAGTGATTCTCAAAATCCCGTATCTCCTTTGTCCAGAATCATCTATTTCTTTTATTTTTTTAATTAAGGTGAAAAAGTACTAAATTTACCTTCCTTTCCTCTTCCTCCACTTCCCTCTCCCTTTTCCTTGCCCCTCTTGTTTCTTCTCTCTTTCCCTTACTTTACCTTCTGAGCCTTCATACTTTTGCTGTGTCTATTTCTCTCTCTTTCTCCCTTTCTCTTTCTATCCACAGAAGTCTTATGTTTGTCTAATAATTGGCAGAAGAGATTTTTTTTTTTTTTTTTTGCTTTTTAAGTGATGAATAGTTGGCATAACATCAAAGACAAGCCCTGTGGTTTTCTGGCTGCCCCAGAAGGGTGGTGCAGCTGGCAGGCATCCCAGCTGCCTGGTGATAGGCATGTGGAAGAGATACCAAGCTCACAGGTCACTGTGTATGTGTTCATGTACGTGTGTTTTTCAGGCCAACAGCAGGCTGAAGCAGATTGAAAAGGAATACACTCAGAAGCTTGCCAAATCTTCACAGGTAAGCAACATTAAAAGACATAAAACAAGGTAAAACCAAAACAAAAATGAAACCTCCACATAAAAGCCTTGGCACTTTCAAGTTAAACTTCATTCTTTTCAGTTTTTTTTGTGGAATGGTGTCATATTTTTATGGGTATACAAATAAACAGAATATGATTTTAATATTTCAGTCATTAAAAATCAAGAAAAATTAGGCATATTTAACCATTTGAAACAACACACACAAGCGCGTGCACACGCACGCGCGCGCACACACACACACACACTCAGATGTTGTAAAACCAGCCTGTACACTTAAACAAGCCCAGGCTGAAACATGCTTCACAAGAACAGGAGATATACACCTACATTTGTGATGTAAGCAGTTTGGTACCATCTGTGCTTTTTTTTGTAATATTCCATTTTGCTCTACCTAAAGGCTTCTTCAAACAAAAATCAAAATGACAAATAATTCTAGGTTAAGTCTACAGCTCAACTGTTGACTCCTTTCGGGAAAAAGAGAATTCTAAGTCCCTACATCCATAACTTGCTGTTTGTACTTACTGTCGTAGTTTTAGTATAAGAAAGGCCAATAATTGAATGCCTGTCTCTACTTGAAATATGATGCTCAGAGTGCTTTTTCAGCATAAGTTGTTACAGTGATATCCAGTAGTATCATTTAAGGAACTCCAAGTTTTCCTTAGTTGCATAAGTGATTATAGAACAAATAAATACTACTTATCTTTACTTTGCAGGTAGGTAAGTTAAGCCATTTGGTTTTGTGAGCATATCTAATGATTGTTAAAATCAGCTTGTCTTCATATTTTTATATATTTACAATGGTATTTGGTAGTAAACTAGAATTTACCATACTACCACATAATGCCACATAATAGTAGTAACAACAACAAAAAAGATAATAATATCTAATGTTCATGGGGCACTAACCATGTTGACTCATTCAGTCTTTCACAATAACTCTGGAATTAGGAACTATTATTGGTGCCATTTTTCCATTTGTGAAAACTGAGATTCAAGAGATAAGATCACACAAGTTGGCAAGTGACTAAGCCAGGACCCAGTCTGGATCTGACTTCAAAGTGGAAGTTCTTAACCTTAACACTGCCAGCCTGGCCAAATCTCTCCCATTTATTTTATTTTATTTATTTATTTTTGAGACAGAGTCTTGCTCTGTCACCCAGGCTGGAATGCAGTGGTGCAATCTTGGCTCACTGCAAGCTCCGCCTCCCGGGCTCACGCCATTCTCCTGCCTCAGCCTCCCAAGTAGCTGGGACTACAGATGCCCACCATCACGCCCGGCTAATTTTTTATATTTTTAGTAGAGACGAGGTTTCATTCTGTTAGCCAGGATGGTCTCGATCTCCTGATCTTGTGATCCCCCTGCCTCAGCCTCCCAAAGTGCTGGGATTACAGGCATGAGACACCACGCCTGGCCCATCCATTCCATTTTTAATGTGGCAAAATTTTGGTGATAGTTATAAAATTTCATTTTTTTGTCTGTTTTTGAGACAGAGTTTTGCTCTTGTCGCCCAGGCTGTAGTGTTACCGCATGGTCTTGACCCACTGTAACCTCCACCTCTGAGTTGGCTTCAAGTGATTCTCCTGCCTCAGCCTCCTAAGTAGGTGGGATTACAGGCACCTGCCCCCATGCCCAGCTAATTTTTTGTATTTTTAGTAGAGACACGGTTTCACCGTATTGGTCAGGCTGGTCTCAAACTCCTGACCTCGGGTGATCCTCCCTCCTCAGCCTCCCAAAATGCTGAGATTACAGGCATGAGCCACCATGCCTGGCCTAAAATTTCAGTTCTACTAATTCACAGCCCATTAGAAAAGCAAAAAGTCTTTGTCCAAATGAAGAGTCTTATGTGTTTATGTAAGAAATGATGATTATGTCTTGATTGCCATTATTCCAGCCCTTCCTTGAGGAAGGAACATGGAGAAATATCCTTTTAATCCACTGAAAAAGTTTCTTGCAATCAAAAGAAATCTATTTAGGCCAAAAGTTAAAGTTTAAATTAAAACATTAAAAATCCCCAGTTGGCATATCCTAACATCCTGCTTATTTTGCTTTATGTTAAATTGGGGAAGCAGACCGAGAGTGAGATATAAGATAGCTAATAAAAATGCCTAAATAATGAGAGTGTAAACAGGAGTATTTATCTAAAGGAATGTATGAAGAAGCCTGATTAGTTGATATTAAAACAAATTAAATGTAAGTTAATGCAGAAGAAAGCCTGAGCTCTGGAGTCCAGCACCCCTGGATTTGAATACCAGCCCTACCACTTCCGTGACCCTGAGCAAGTTACCTGCCCTCTTTGGAATTCAATTTCCTCATTTGTCAAATGGAGGAGCAGTACTAACCTCATAGGATGGTTTTAACTATTAAGTAAAACAATGCCAAAAATGTGTTCAGTGTAGTGCTTAGCACACACTAAAGCACTTAATGAATGTGAATTATTATAGTATCAGCACTAAAATTGCCATAGAGAAAGAGGAAAGGAGGGAGGGAAGAATGAAAAAAGGTTCGGAAGGTGGAACAAATTATTGCTTCAGACACCATGCTTTTGAGTGTTCACAAGTTGATAAAATCTCCCTGAAAAACTTGGAGAGGCACAGGGTTGCTAACTGTTTTCCCAAGAAAAGACTTGAAGGTGGAGAAGGAAAAAGCAACTAGTAGCAACTACCATATATATTACCATCATTTCATTGATCAAGGGACAGCGCAACACCAAAAAAACTTAGAAAGGATGTAATATAATAAAAGATAGTCCATCCTTCTCATAAAAGTTAGGATGATAACCTTACATTGATAATATTTTGTTTGCCAACTTCTAAATATTTATATCTGTGAACTGGCATTTGAGAAGCATTAGTCTACAATGCCAGTCAGTTCAGAGAAGCATGTCAGATTATTTAAAAATGAGCATTATAAAACAAGACTGTGGATTGGATCTCTTCATATTTAAGTGATAGTTTGTTGGAATCTCTAACTTATATCTCATTAGGCTGATGAGAACACTAAAAGCAAAGTGCTTAACTCTGTTGGGTTTTTTAAAATCCCTCTCTGAAAAAAAGAAAGTGAATGCATTAGTAATGAATGTGTTGGTACCTCAGAGAGCATAAGATTAAATTTGGAAAATATTTTAAAGATTTTCCTCCTTTAGAGGAAGCTGCTTACTTTTCACGATTTTATCAAGCCTGTAGGACCTAATAGACTGTGTACACTGAACCCTTGGCACACCTGAGACCTGTGCCCCATTCTGAGATCTGCAGCACTCACCCTCGCCACTACTGCAGTGTTTGCATCATCTCTGGGCACGCCCCCAAATATCATTTCCATCAGAATCACATATTTTTTTTATCTTAAGAATGGAGACAGTGCATACACTGCAGTGGTGGTGAGTGCTGGAGTTTATTCCGCTTAAAACATTGAAATAATAAGTGATTATGTATTAATCTTTTGCCTCTTCAATATTAATATAGTTTTTCCACTCAGCCTAGTCATCTGGTGGCCATTTTTCAGGGAAAGATACTGCCATTTTGCCAGAATGTCCATAGTTAGAAACATGGGCAGGACTGACGTTGGAATGCCAGTTGAGCTTGCCTGCTGCCAAGGGACGAGTGTCTCCCACCGCTGCCCCACACTACCCAACGCCTGATGCATATTAGTACCTGGGAATATTCCACATGACCCCTGTGCCCATCTCTATGCCAGCCTCCTGGGGGCCAACCCAGAATGCACAGGGCATCCACTTATTTTATGAGGCGCGTCACCGTTCACCTAACGTTTGTAAGCATGGCTTCCTAAGTGGCTTGTCTTCTCTATTGTATTATATTTTAAAGAAGAGTTTTATAAAACTCTCAAACTGTACTACAATCTGAAAAACAATAGAATGAGTTGAAGATGAAATCCTAACCCCTATTTAGGATCCTGTTTGGTTTTTTTTTTAAGACCACTGACATTTTTGCAAAGCGTTAATTGCTTAACAATTATTAACTATTATGACTTTCATGAGTTCGGTTGCTTACACCATTAGCTTAAAATAGCTCTCCTTTTGTTTCTGAAAATACTAACTTTTAATATCCATATGAAAATTCTCTAATCCACTTCTTTCGTTGGAACTAATACAGTATAAACATTTAGTTGAGTGCTAGCATTTTGTTCTATGGTTTTTAATTATGATTCAATCAAAACTGGAGGGTTTTGATTATGATTGTATATATTAGCTTTCATTTTTCTTAGAAACTTTTAACATTATTATTCTATGAGAAAGGTAGGTTATCTGAATACAATTTGCCAGGTGATGGTTTTTTATTACTTACCATGATTATAGTTCTACCACTTAAACTGGGTGCCAGTTATTACATACACTGAACTAAGGAGAAAGTGGTCCATTTTCTTATACTCTAGGTCTATGACCAGTAGAGTTTTGTTCCTTACCTGAAGCATGTTAATCTGATTATTATGATTATTTCTCAGTCTTAAAGTATTAAATCTTGTTTTTTAAATTATCCTTATTTTAGTTACTGTTCCATATCCATATCACCTGTGAGTCTATTCAACCAAATAATTTATCTGTATATCTAGCCAAGTTGTTTCACCTGAAGTGTTTTAACATTCTCCCCCTTATATCGCCTTCCTAAGTTTTAGAAATAGCTTTCCAAAAATAATCTCATTATTTCCCACAAAGGAATCTCCCGTTATTCCCCCAAAGAATGTAAGGTTTTATTTCCCACACAAAAGCAAGCATGTCCTTCTTAGAACATCCTGGACTTCACTTGTAGTCCTTTCCAAAACCTGCATTTTTTTCTTTTCTTTTTGTTTTGTTTGTTTGTTTGTTTTGAGATGGAATTTTACCCTTGTTGCCTAGGCTGGAGTGAAATGGCGCGATCTTGGCTCACTGCGGCCTTTGACTCACTGCAGCCTCTGCCTCCTGGGTTCAAGTGATTCTCCAGCCTCAGCCTCCCTAGTAGCTGAGATTACAGGCATGTGTCACCTCACCTGGCTAATTTTTTGTATTTTTAGTAGAGATGGGGTTTCGCCATGTTGGCCAGGCTGGTCTCGAACTCCTGGCCTCAGGTGATCCGCCCACCTCAAAACCTGAATTATTTTGTCCTAAATGTTCTGAAAATGAGAAATGTCCCTGTTCCATGGCCTTTGACCGTTTGAAGTATCCCAGGATATTCTTATCTTTATTCTTTGGTCAGTTACAAGCTAGTCTCAATCTTAGTATTTTTTAAAGAAAAAATTACTTTGTACTTTAAAAATATATCACATGACTGCAGTTGTGGATATATGAATCTATACATGTGTTAAACTGCGCAGAACTAAACACACACACACACACCCTCTCTCTCTCATTCTCTGTCTTGCCCTCCTTCTCTCTCCAGAATTAAACTCACGTCTACAAAGTTATAGTTTACTCAGCTTAAAACATTGAAATAGTAAGTTGTTTTTTACTATTTGGCCCCATGTTCTCATAAAAGATCAATCATAAATTTCATATTAGGCCAAGGAAATCTGACTCTTTTTTGTCCCTGGCTCCTGTGGCTCTGTGACTGTGAGTTGATTGTTTTGTGGATCAATTTTTGACATTTACTATGAGAATTTAACCTTTCCTGTTTCACAGAAGTGCTATGAGAATTAATTGAATCGATGCCAGAATGGAAACAATATTTAATCAAAATTCAGAAGATGGATGAAAACATCTTCATTCTCAGTAAATGAATGCCTCCACTCATAGCAGAAAGCCCAAGTTTGCATGTAATAATATTGACATGTTGTTATTATGTATTTTGTCATTTCACAATTGGCTAAATATCTGATTATTGACAAATTCCAAGTGTCAAACTTTGGTACAGTGAATTTCCTCACTTCTCAAAGCATAAATACTCCATATTTTATTGTCAAGATGCTATTATTTATGTCAGTAGTAACAACTAGTATTTCTATAGCATTTGGCTTCTAGGGGACTCCAGACAGTTTCTATTTATTGCCTTATAATGCTGTAATCTTGTTTTGTCACCAAATAATGGTTGGAAAAACTGAGCTTCAAGAAAGATAATTGTCCAGAGTTTCTCACCAACTGCCCTCCCCTCTGCTTAGGACCAAAAGAATTATATTCTAACGCGGGTCTAATGTTATTTCTTTTATTAGAAGAAACAACTATTTCCTGCTTTTAAAAAGTCATCACTATTGAATTTGCAAGGAAATGGATACATCCAAACCAAAGGAAGGACAGTGCTCTCAGAAGGCCAATTAAATATAAAAGTTTCTCATCAGATGGTTAATTTGAGAAGTTAGAAGAACGCTGTCTGGAGAGAACAGATTCTTAAATGCAGGGAATACTACAGGAGTGAATGAAAATGGCACCATGTAAACCAAAATAACTATCCATGGAGTTAGGTAGAAGACAACCTATTTGGAAGTATAAACTTCCCTGCAATACCAAAACCTTGTTTTAAAGAAACATAACAGAGTGGCCAAGCATGGTGGCTCACACCTGTAATTCCAGCACTTTGGGAGGCCGAGGAGGGTGGATCACAAGGTCAGGAGTTCGAGACCAGTCTGGCCAATATGGTGAAACTCGTCTCTACTAAAAATACAAAAATTAGTCGGGCGTGGTGGCCTGTAGTCCCAGCTACTCGGGAGGCTGAGGCAGGAGAATCGCTTGAACCCGGGAGATGGAGGTTACATTGAGCCAAGATTGCTCCACTGCACTCCAGCCTGGGTAACAGAGCAAGACTCCATCTCAAAAATAAATAAATAAATAAATAAATAAATAACAAAAACAAAAAAACCCATAAAGTCGGCAGGTTAAAGGACCCAGTTAGTGCAGTGATTGGTCTGACTGCATGGTTCAAATCCTGCCTGTCTCTTTAGTTGAATGTCATTTTCAACAATGTAAGATATTTGTCCTCTTTCTGTGCCTCTGCATCCTCATTTATAAAAGATAGGCAGGCCGGGCACAGTGGCTCACACCTGTAATCCCAACACTTTGGGATGCCGAGGTGAGTGGATCACCTGAGGTCAGGAGTTCGAGACCAGCCTGGCCAACATGATGAAACCCCATCTCTACTAAAAATACAAAAAATTAGCTGGGCATGGTGACGGGCACCTGTAATCCCAGCTACTCGGGAGGCTGAAGCAGGAGAATCACTTAAACCCAGGAAGCGGAGGTTGCAGTGAGCCGAGATCACGCCATTGCACTCCAGCCTGGGCAACAAGAACGAAACTCCATCTCAAAAAAATAATAATAATAATTAAAATAAAATAAAATAAAATAAAAGATAGGCAATAATGATACCTGTTTCACAGTAGTAAATGACATAAGAACTTAAATTGTTAAACACAATACACAAACATTAGTGAATTCCCAAAAATTACTGTATAGAGTTAGGTGACTGAAGAATAAACTCTGTTCATTATTTTCTTTGGTTATTACAGTTCGAAGTATTATGAAAAGCAGAATAGCTTTTCTCATTCTAGTAAGTATATTTCTCAATAAAATAAAATCTGACACTTTTCATATTTTTGAGATCACAGATGTTCTTTCTTCTGATGAGTAAATATTGTGGAATGTTAGAGTGGAAACATCTTCCAAGTATATTTGGTTCAGCAGTTGTTCACCATTCACGTTTTTATTAGTCTTTTATTGTGTGGCATTTCATGCATTATAGTGTGTGATATGTTAATTGAAAATATTTAATTTGTAGAATAAAGTTTTGCCAAATTCATTCTTTTGTTAAGCATCAATACATATAAAATAGATGCCTCTCCCAGAAGAATTTGAAGTTATAGCATGCTGTTTTCATTTTAGATCATAGCAGAACTTCAGACAACCATTTCCTCTCTGAAAGAAGAGAACAGCCAGCAGCAGCTTGCTGCAGAAAGGCGGCTCCAGGATGTTAGACAAAAGTTTGAAGATGAGAAGCAGCAGCTGATTAGAGATAATGACCAAGCAATCAAGGTAATCTGAAGACTTCAGTAACCAGTGGTACCAGCTGCTTTAATGTAATTAAAAGGAGGGCTGAAATCCCAGCAGTGGGCAGATGAATGCGGGTATCTGGCTTGTTCACACAGCCTGCAGTAATTCCATTCACTGGACTCTACCTTTGATGTATCCAGTGACTCAGGCTGACTTCCCTCTAAGAGATCGCATGCCAGCATAAAAAGTCATTTTTGGCAAGCCCAATCCATTCACATTGAACAAATATTTTAAAAATACCCTGTCCTTTCTCTTGAGAACCACTTTGGAATTGTCTCTTGAAATTAGAATGACTGTTTGAGCCCAGCACTGCTGGCTGTTAAAGTCAGAAGTCAGCTTCCAATTTGCATTCTGTTCTTTGCCCACATGCTTTCATTATGTATTCACATAATGAAAAATAACCTGTTCGAAGCTTGGAATGCCAACCATTTGATGTGCTTTGACACAGTACAGGATAGATGTGTTGCTGCTGAGAAACTAGGTTGTTTCCAAATGACTTCAGAGAATCACACCCTTAATAGCAACAGAAAATTCCCTGGACCCCAATTCTTTCAGTGATAGGCAGTTAGATCTCCAAGTAGTTTTTTCTTGGCTTCATAGCAGTGAATATTATTGTATGTGTCTACATCATACTGGGTTTAATGTGTGAAGATAAGCATCTGGAAACCTTTATAAATAAGGCTTAAAAGAGAACAAAAAATTTTTAAAGAATTCCCAGCAAAAGATTATTTTTCAGCGACTTTAGTTTGACATAACAATACTTAAAGCATGTGGAGTAATCATACAAAGCAAAGAACAATAAAAGAAAAATTTGGGTTTTATAGCTGCCCTTTCCTGCCTCACCTCTGCATCTTCTTTTTCTATAGCCTATTGCAGGCAATCTGAGTAATGTTGGGAAGAGTTAATGTTAACGTCAGTTGCTTTTTATATATTCCCTTTAAGCTGAGACAACACTAGATAGAATAAAAAGCCTTAACAGATGGACAAAACCTTCAAGGCCATTACATCCGGCCTCCTCACTTTACCATTGAGGACTTTTTTTTTTTAATGACATTTTTCCTATATATTTCCACCTGCAAGCTTATTTCCCCTACCTGTGTTATGAGACCAAAAAAAAAAAAAAAGAGAGAGAGATTTTTTTTTCATATTCTGGTGGTTTAAAAACATCTTTCAAGTTTTTTTCATTTACAAATGCACAGGAAGTGCCTCCATTGATCTATGGAACTGTTTTGCTTCACATAAATTGCATTGCATATTTTGTTTAAATTGTTTTAGTTCTATAAAATTTACATATTAAGTACATTTCTGTTTCACTTTATATCCAAATACCAAGTGGTAGGTAATATCCAAATTTTAAATGAACAATCAAATCTCAATATAAGCAAAAATGGAAAATATGAATGTACTCCTGATAACATAGTTCTGGTATTGTTTCTTGATGATTAAAAAAATCTTGAAAGAATTATAATTAGTACAGTTGCTCATTTTAAACTAATTCTTACCGTTTTAATTATTTAATTTTTAAATTAATAATAATTTAATTATTAATCCTTACAGTTTTATAATATATATAAAAACCATATGTACCATATGTTACCTGAAAATAAAAAATTAAAATTACAGTATAGGTAAGAGATAGCTAAGTTTTGATTCACTCACTTAGATTATACATAAAGTAAATGACATTTCTTTTTTACTAACCTACATTAAAGTTGCTAAGGTAATTGATTCATTAGCATTCATTGCCTTGGCTCTTTTTTTAAGGCTATATCACAAAAAATACTGTGAATAATAGCTGATATTTACTCATCATGTACTATGTTCCAGGCTCTGCCATTTTCATTCATCTCATGTTCCATTATCTTATTTAAGCCTTATGGTAATCTTCATGAGGAAGGTATTTCTGTCATCCCCATATTACAAATGGGGAAACTGCGACTATGAGGTTAAATAACTAGCCCAAGATCATCCTGCTGAACAATTGGCAGAGGCAGTTTCAAGCCACAATCTGTCTTACTTGAGAACCTCAACTATTAACTATTATACCATACCCCAGTGTACTACATTCTGTCCATAAAAATGAGTCCAATGACCAAGTGTGAAAATGAACCTAGATATTCTCATTCTATTCTTCTCTCTGCATGAATGATATAACATTTTTGCAACAGTTGTTTGATTTGGACATTCTGATTATATTTAAGTGTTTTGTACACATAGATTTAGGTACATGAATAGATATTGATACTCAGAGAGAGGCACAGCCACTATGAGGCTTGATTTTCTGGGACCAAATACATTTGTCTGCCGATATATTCAATAGTGCCGTAAAAGTAGCGTGCATGCTAATTGTGAGACATACTTCACTCCTCTTCTGGGTTGATGATGAACTGACCTTTTTCAAGCTGGTGATCAAGAATGGAGACAGAGAGTAAACCTAGTACTCATTCTGTCAGAGCTTATAATAATGTTTCTGCAGATAAATCATTAAAGTAATTCTAGAGAAAATTTGAGGTATACTGAAATCCACTTAAAGGGTCACCAGTCATGTGCAATATAACTTGATAAAACATTTCTAAAGGATAATTTGGCAATACCTATCATTATTAAATTGCCTGAGAGATATACCTAGCCTTTGACCCATTTTCAGAATTTGCCCAAAGGTGGCAATTAATAATCGCACTAAGCTTTAGCTAATCAAAAAGATGCTTATTCTAGCTTTCATCCTTTCGGTCAATAGTTATTTATTCAGCTCCTCTTATGTGACAGGTACCTGCAACACCAGCATTCTCTATATCCTTTCTATATTTTTAACTATAGCAAATACACTGAAAACTGTGCACTATAGGAAATGATGTTGGAGAGCATATTTAAGGATATTGAAAATGTTCACATGATATTTTTCAATGAAAATGCACATCCCAAAACATAGATATGAGCTCATTTTTGCAAAACAAAAGTATAACTCAAGAGAAAAAAAGGCTACAATTATATCAAAATTTTACTAATGGATATCTCTGAGTGGTAGAATTTATGATTTTTTAATTTTATCTATATTTAAACTATAATAGCACTTTTGCACAGAGAAGCAATAAAAATTGTTTAGTAAACAGAGAAAAGCTACCAGCCTGAAGAAATCCATTGAACATTATGGGAATAGTGGTAGATGAGACCAGCAGCAGGCATGATCCTCACTGTCCAAGAAATAACAGATGAAATAAGGTCTTTTACAAAACAGAATTCCTTTAGTGTAAAAAGAGTTACACAAACGAACAAAATTCATAAGAGTAGATTTTTTTTTTTTCTGAGATGGAGTCTTGCTCTGTTGCCCAGGCTGGAGTGCAGTGGCACGATCTCAGCTCACTGCAACTTCTGCCTCCTGGGTTCAAGCAATTCTCCTGCCTCAGCCTCCCACCAAGTAGCTGAGATTACAGGTGCCCACCACCACACCTGGCTAATTTTTGTGTTTTTAGTAGAGATGGGGTTTCACCATGTTGGCCAGGCTGGTCTCAAACTCCTGACCTCAGGTGATCCGCCCACCTCAGCCTCCCAAAGTGCTAGGATTACAGGCAAAAGCCACCACACCCAGCAAGAGTAGATCTTTTATGCTGTAACACCCTATCTTCTAAAAATCAATAGCAAAAAAATCTTCTTTGTCACTTATTTACTGCCTTAGCTCACTCCTTACATTCAAAGTCACACCTTTCAAAAGAGTTATCACCACTGCTTACCCCAAAACTTGATGGCTTAGAGCAATGTCTATCTGTCCATAATTCTTTGGATCAGAAATTTGGGCAGGGATCAGCTGGGTGGCTCATCTGCTCAATGTGTGGCATTGGCTGGGGTGCCTCATGAGGTTACGTTCAGCAGAAAGCTTGGCTGGGGTTGGAATGTCTGAGCTGGTTTCAGGCCCATGCCATATGGCCTTTTTAACAGATTAATCAGACTTTTCACCTAGTAGCTTATGTCAAAGAGAAATAATTAAAAGGGGTAAAAGCAGAACCTGTATTTCCATTAAGCCCTGCCCTAGAAAGATTCACAAAGTCACTTCCACCACATTTGATTGACCAAGATAGGTCATAGGGCCAGCCCAGAATCTAGGAGAGGAGAAATAGTGGCCATTCTCTCAGTGGGAGGAATGGCATAGATTTTGAGGCCATCTTAAATATACCACAGTAGTCTATACTAAAGGTCCGGTTTTTATCTCCCATTTATTCCTCCACTATACAAAATAGTACAAAGAGGAAAATATCTATATTCCTACTACGTATAATCAACATTATTTAACATCATGGCATATTTGCATCCATCTTTTTTTATAAAGAAAATCTATTCTCTTGTTTTTGAAGAAGTAGAAATGTCATATGCTCATTTATAAATAATTTAAAATGCAAGAATAAAAAACGGTAACAGTTTTTAAAGTCACCCCAAATCCTATCATCCAGAAATAACCATCATAGAATTAAGGTAAACATTATTTCTGATATCCTACTATGTATAAGGGAAAAAGAACAGAAAGCCGAGTAGGTTTTTGAAATGAGTACTATAGATTTTTGTTGTTGTTTTAGAAAAATCTTTAATTTTACTTTAATTCAGCAGATGAAAGAAACTAGAGTAAAACAGAGGAACTGTTGAATTTTTGGACAGAACATGTTGATTTTGGCTGAAAAACGTGTACTTTTGCACCCTCATACTTTCTCCTGTAACCCTTCCCTGCCACCTCCTACCTTGGATGGTAGTAGTATTTTCACACTGTCCGGGTTTATGATATTCACAATTTTTAAACCATATCCTACAGTTTAATTCTCATGCTATATTTCAATCTATGCAGTGTTTATACTAGGCCTTTTACCATAGTGGCTCCATTCCCACAGTTTTTACTTCGATTTGTTTCTTAATTGATTGGATGGTGCTGTCTTCCCTGAGTTTTTTCATGTTTAAGAATGTCTGCTGGCTAACCTGTATGATTGAATGGCATGTTACGTGGGTGCGTTGTTGCTGTTCACATTTTCTTCCCATGTGTAAACACGGCTCATCGAGTGTTTAAGATTGCTATGAGAAGCCTGGGCTAGACAGACCAGCAGACGTGACCCCGCAGACTTTTCTGTCTGCAGAGCAGCAGACATAGACCGAGTGCACCTCCATGGAAGTGATTTGCATTTTCTAAGGCATTCCTGAAGAAGTCTTTCTTTCTCATGTAAGTTTAGTAGATTAACCAGGATAAATTCAGTAAGCGACTGAGATATGTCTACATGTTCAGTATTCAATAGCAAATGCTTCTGAGGCATAGTGGTTCTCCTTGTAAGTGAAACTGACTTGTAGTGAGTGTCTCTGTGTGTTCTCTGACCTGAGGGAAGGGGAAGGCAGAGCTGGCGCACAAGCCAGCATGCATCTGGCTGAACTGACTGTTCTCGTTTTGAGATTATGTTAAGTGTGTTTCAGGGTTCACACTACCTACACGGGAGCAGCATCTTCTATTCCTTTGAGTTTGTAATGATCCCAATTTGGTGTATGTCTCTGAAGTCCTTTCCTCAGAGGTAGCCAGCCCTGATGTTTATCTGTTTTTCTACCACATCCATCTCCCCTACTCTCAGCCAGAAAAGGAAAAAAATGAGGCTGCCATGCCATTTGCTTCTATCCAGATTTGGTGACAGTATTGAGAATTCTCAGGATTTTGACTCATAAAAAAATAGTGATCCTAGGGGCATGGGCAAGTTTTGAAGTGGGGCGCCTGTGTAACGCTTCACTGTGCTCCAGAATTACATTTCTTTCCTTGACCACAGGTTTTTGATGGTTTTTGTATGATGTCTACCTTACCACCCAATATTGTTCTGTTGGTGCATTTTTGCTAGCTTTTACTCTTCTTTACTGATTTTATTGGTGTTGGGAGAGGGACATTCAATCTACTATCTAATCTTGAGACGCCTATCTGACTTCTTTATAACATTTAACAAGGATCTTCTGCTGCTCAGATATTACAACAATAATGCTGCCTAACGAACACTTTTGGAGACTCAGTGGCTTTCACTCACATTTTTTTTTCTTGGAACATGTCTGCGGGTCGCTGTTGTGGTTCAAATTCAGAATGTGCATTGACTGACTGGGTTTGACTCCAGGCTTTAGATCGGATTCAGGCCAGCTCAAAACGTCTGTACAGTTGGCTTGGACTAGTAGTTGTCCGGAATATCCTGTTCATGGTAGATTACAGAAGTGCAAGAGGATGGGTTGAAAGAAATCACTGCATCCTCAGCCTCATTTCTGTCCACATCAATGAGGCAGGGAAATTATATACTGACTCTAGTTAGAAGACCATGAACATCTGTGAACAACGATTTAATCTGCACATGACTAGCCTCTAAAAACTTCCTTAGCTCTATGGCAGCACTTTCCTGGAGCATCTACCTTTCGGAACCCCTCTTTCCCATTCTTGTTCCCGTCTCCTCTTTTTTGCACTGAAATAATGGTATTAGTTAGGGCCTATTTTGTTTTCTCTGTATATACTGGATTGTCCCTAGACAATCTCATCCCTCCATGTTAACTTCCAGACAAATGAATTTTGAATTTTCATCGCCATTCAAACTTTTCTCCTGAGCCCTCAGTCCACATTTCTGACTACTACTGGACATTTCCATTTGGATGGACCATAGACTGTACACTCTAGACTTGTCATAAACTGAATTTATCTTCCTCTTGCTCTTCTCCCAGCCCCAGCCTGCTCTTTTTCTTGTATTGATTATCTGAATTAAAGTACCACCATCATCCACCTACTCACTGAAGTCAGATTTCCTAGAAATCCCCCTGAATTAATTATTTCCTTCCCTTACCTTTTATAGGTCAGTTCCTAGAGAAAACTCCTAAATATCTCCAAACTCATACCCCACTCCCCAATCACTACATCCTACCTTCTAGGTCAGATCGTCATCATCTTTGACCTTGCCTAGCACAATCACCCTTATCTAGAATCACTGCCAATAACTCGACCCTCTCAGATCTATGCCTCACACTATTGATAAGGTAACTTTTCTAAAACGCAAATATGGGCATGTTGTTTTTTCTTAAAATTCATCAATGGCTTTCTGTTGCCTACAGGATAAAACCTATACTTGTCAGCATGGCATACAAAACACTTTATGATCTAACAGCAGCTCTTAAGGTATTCTCTGCAGACTCCGATGACTCCCTGAGACCTTTACAATAGCCCCACAAGGTCAAAACTATTTTCGTAATAACACAAAGACATCACTTTCCTTTTTTACTATATTGATACTTAACAGATGATATAGAAGCAGTGGTGGGTAAAACTGGTGGTGGCTTCACAGAAAACAAGGCTTTAACGTGAAACCATATGACTGGTCATTATTTTCTTCACTACCATGTACTTATGGTTAAAAAAAAGCAATAAAATATACAGACGGTCCCTTATTTACAGTGGCTCAACTTACAATTTCTTGACTTTATGATAGGTTAATCAGGGTATTAAGTGCATTTTCAAGTTAACGATATTTTCTACTTACATTGGGTTTATTGAGACTTAACACCATCTTAGTTGAAGAGCGTCTGTATTGATTTTGTTAAATCTCAAACCTCGAGGACACATCTCTTTTAATATTAATAGGAAGTACACATGAAGCACTTCTGCTGCATACTGAAGTAGGATGACTGTCTTAGAGAAAAGCAGTTCTGTGTCTGTATGAGTATGAGCTGAACTCTAGTCACTCTGAAAGAACGATTGACAGGCAACCTATGCTTATTCACACCTGAGTATTTGGCAGATGTTTTCTTGAAAATGAATGAAATGAAACAAGCCTGACATTTCAAGGATAACAACTGACTATATTGTTGCTAATGATAAAATTTGAGCTTTCAAGCAAAAATTAGAATTTTGGAAAACTAATACCACCACTGTGAACCTGACAGCCTCACAATACTTACAGACTTTTCTGTTAAGATCGGTGATATTATTAGTGATGTGGATGGGAAGGAAGAGAATGAAGTGTATCAACATTTGGAAGATTTGTATAACTCACAGAACCATGTTTTCCAAATGACAAACACCTGATGTTACAAAACCATGCCTGAGTAAAAGATCCATTCAAACTACAAAAGAGACCAATGGATGTTAGTGTCATAGTATGAAAAGCTCACTGATAGAGTTTCAGATTCCACATTGCAACTAACTTTTAAGAAGCTACCACTTGTCAAGTTTTGGCATAGTAACAAAAATATCCACGGTCATCTAAAAAGGCTACTAAAATACTCCTCCGTTTTCTAACTTCTTATCTGTGTGAGACTAGATTTTCTTCCTATTCTTCAATCAAAGTAACATCTTGCAAGAGATTGAATGCAGAAGCATATTTGAGAATCAGCTGCCTTCTCTCAAATCAGACATTGAAAAGATTTGCAAAAAATGAAACATAGCTAGTTGTCTCACTAATTTTTTTTTGCTTTGGAAAATAGTTATTTTTCTATTAAAATATTATATTTATGTTTACACATAATGGGTTTATTACTATTTTAATGAATAAAATGTTTTAATATTTCTTAGTTTTAATATGTAATATGATAAATTCAGTAGATGTAATCCACATATACAAAACCTCTTTGGGGTTGTCAGTTTGTAAGAGTGGAAAGGAATCCTGAAACCCAACACTTGGAGAACCACTTGTCTAGACATCACCCTCCAGTCCCCCTCATCAGCTGCCAGTGCTCAACATAGATACCATGTTCTCTATTATCCCATGCCCCATGGGAAATGCCTATGAGCTCTGTGTAAAGTGTCCTTTCCCTTTGACTTAAGGTCATCTTTTCTGTGAAGCATCAGAGTGAGAAACTCATGCCAACCTTATTCATCCCTCTAATGAAGTGTTTGCTGTGTGACAATGCTGACCCACAATCCCTCACCCAGTCCGAATCTGCAGGTTCTAGGAAGGTGGTGCTTGTGCTGTATCTGCATTGGGTCCTGGGACAGCACAGTCTACTCAGACAAATACAGGAACAGTGAAATGTGTGAGTGTCCCCAATGAATGAGACAAGCAGAGATTATAAGTACCCACCCAACATCAGTCAGGTTTTTTTCCCAAAGAAGTTAACTGCAGACTTTCAAAAACAATTTGTGTTTTTCAGAGGATTTTTGGATTTCAGGATTGCAGATAGAACCTTGTGGACCTATATTTAGATTATCTTTCTCACCATCTAGACTGTGAGGTTTTTGAGAGCAAGCTTTAGTGCAATGTTTGTTTCAATGGAAGTGCTGGAAATAACACAGAGTAAACGAATGATGTTCCCTCATAAATCACAAAAGGTTCTGATAACAAATAGTGTCACTTTATTCTCTTGTCATTTTATTTTTAGTGGCAGCAAGCTCATAAATATTTTGTAATGGTATAGCAGATATTGGGAGAGAACTCAGATCTTGCCATATATTTTGCCTAATTATGCAGATTCTAAAAAAATATGTGCTTGTATATTCAGACACACCTCGTTTTATTGCACTTCATTTTATTGCATCTCACAGACATTGTGTTTTTTACAATTCAAGGTTTGTGGCAACTCTGTGTAAAGCCTATTGGCACCATTTTTCCAACAGCATGTGCTTACTTTATGTCTCTGTGTCACATTTTGGTAATTCTCGCAATATTTCAGACCTTTTCATTATTATATCTGTTATGGTGATTGATCTGTTTTCAGTGATCTTCGATGTTACTATTGTCATTGTTTTGGGGTGCCACAAACTGCACCCATGGGAGACAACAAGCAATAAGTGTTGTGTGTATCCTAACTGCTCCACTTCCCGGCCATTCCCCCATCTCTCTCCATCTCCTTGGGCCTTCCTCTTCCCTGAGACACAACAATATTGACGTAGGTCAATTAATAATTCTACAATGGCCTCTAAGTGTTCAAGTGAAAAGAAGAGTCACACATCTCTAACTTTAAACCAAAAGCTAGAAATTACTAAGTTCAGTGAGGAAGGCATGTTGAAAGCCGAGACAGGCCCAAAGCTAGGCCTCTTGTACCAAACAGCCGCATTGTGAATGCAAAGGAGAAGTTCTTGAAGGAAATTAAAAGTGCTTCTCCAGTGAACACATGAATGGCAGAAAGCAAAGCAGCTTTGTGGTGATAGGGAGAAAATTGTAGCAGTCTAGTAGAAGATCAAACTAGCCACAACCTTTCCTTAAGCGAAAGTCTAATTCAGAGCAAGGCCATAAATTTCTTCAATTCTGTGAAGGCTGAGAGAGGTGAGGAAGCTGCAGAAAAAAAGTCTGAAGCTAGCAGAGGCTTGTTCATAGGTTTAAGGAAAGAAGCCATGTCCATAACATAAAAATGCAAGGTGAAGCAGCAAGTGCTGAAGCTACAGCAAGTTTCCCAGAAGATCTAGCTAAGGTCATTGATGAAGGTGACTACACTAAATGGCAGATTTTCTGTATAGATGAAACAGCCTTCTATTGGAAGAAGATGCCATCTAGGACTTTTATTGCTAGAGAAGCTTTAAAACTACAAAGGACAGGCTAACTCTCTTGTTCAAGGCAAGTGCAGCTGGTGACTAAGGCCAGGGCTCATTAACCATTCCAAAAATCCTAGGACCCTAAAGAATGATGCTAAATCTAATCTGCCTGGGCTTTTTCAGTGGAACAAGAAAGAAAGCCTGTACTGCAGCTTGGTTTACAGCATGGTTTAGTGAATATTTTAAGTCTGCTATTGAGACCTCCTGCTCAGAAAAAAAAGATTCCTTTCAAAAAAATTACTGCTGATTAACCATGCACCTGGTCACCCAAGAGCTCTGATGGAGATGTACAAGGAGATGAATGTTGTTTTCTTGCCTGCTAACACAGCATCCATTCTCCAGCTCATGAATCCAGGAGTCATTTCAACTTTCAAGTCTTATTATGTCAAAAATACACTTCATAAGATGATAGCTGCCATAGATGGTAATTCCTCTGATGGATCTGGGCAAAGTAAATTGAAAACTTTCTGGAAAGGCTTCACCGTTTTAGAGCCATTAAGAACATTTTTTATTCATGGGAGAGGTCAAAATATCAACATTAACAGGAATTTGGAAGAAGTTGATTCCAACTCTCACGAATGACTTTGAGGAAGTAACTGCAGATGTGGTAGAATAGCAAGAGAACTAGAATTGGAAATGGAGCCTAAAGATGTGACTGAATTGCTGCAACCTCATGACCAAACTTGAATGAAGAGTTGCTTTTTTTTTTTTTTTTTTTTTTTTTTTGAGACGGAGTCTCGCTCTGTCGCCCAGGCTGGAGTACAGTGGCGCAATCTTGGCTCACTGCAAGCTCCGCCTCCCGGGTTCACGCCATTCTCCTGCCTCAGCCTCTCCAAGTAGCTGGGACTACAGGCGCCCGGCACCACGCCCGGCTAATTTTTTTGTATTTTTTTTTGGTAGAGACGGGGTTTCACCGTGGTCTCGATCTCCTGACCTCGTGATCTGCCCGCCTCGGCCTCCCAAAGTGCTGGGATTACAAGCGTGAGCCATCGCGCCCGGCCGAAGAGTTGCTTTTTATGGATGAGCAAAGACAATGTTTTCTTGAGATGGAATCTGCTCCTGGTGAAGATGCTGTGAACATTGTTGAAATGACAGCATAGGATTTAGAATATTTTATCAACTTAGTTGATAAAGCAGTGGCAGGATTTGAGAAGCTGGACTCCCATTTTCAAAGAAATTCTACTGTGGTTAAATCAAACAGCATCATACGCTACAGAGAAATCTTCCGTGAAAGGAAGTCAATTGGTGCAGTGAACTTTATTTTTATCTTGTTTAAGAAATTGCCGCAGCCACCCCAGCCTTCAGCAACCACCACCCTTATTAGTCAGCTGCCATCAGCATCAAAAGCAAGACCCTCCACCAATAAAAAGATTAGCACTCTCTGGGCGCTCAGATGATTGTTAACATGTCTTAGCAATAAGAAAGTTTTAATTAAGGTATGTACGTTGTTCTTTTAGACATAATGCTATTGCACACTTAATAGACTACAGTATAGTGTAAACATGACTTTTATATGCACCGGGAAACCAAAAAATATGTGAGACTCTCTTTATCATGGTATACACTTTATTACAGTGGTTAGGAACTGAACTTGCAGTATCTCTGAGGTATGCCTGTATTATCTAAGAACATAATTTGTATATTCCAGGGGCAATGCCCACAAAAGGCTGTATGCCAAAGCCAAGTTATCTAAATGTGAGTTAGCACTATCCACTGAGCTCACAGAAGTTCATTTGGGGAAACGTTAGAAATAGTTCTTTAAAGAGACTGTGGAACATTCTTCTGGCATCACTGCACCACCAGGGCTAAGTCCTTTCTTTGAAGCTAGCGTATTGAAAGTTTCTCACTGTGAAGCCAGATGTCCAAGCAGAGATTTCATATCAAGGAGAAATGTTGTAAAATTTTTGCTCGCAGACATAGAAAAGAGATTTTACAGCATTGATGCTTCTCTCCCTTGGCTACTGACTGGAGTTCACAAGAAAAGGTCAGCTGCCAGTAGGACATCTAGCAATCTGGTCTGTGTTACCAGAATTGCTTGGTTGGGGGTGGGGGGTGGGGGGTGTAGAATATTTCATAAGATTGGGCAATTCTTACTGTGCTAAAAGCTTACAGGAATCAATTTCCCAAAGAATAAAATTACAAACCTCACTGTGGTTTTTAGTAGCATTGAGAAACGGGAAGAAATCTCAATGCCTAGCATCAAATGGCATTGTTTGGGACCTGTTCATTATTTAATTCTTGTCTCCCCTGTATGCACGTCCTAAGGGCACAAGGAAAGTGGCATTTTCTTTGTGCCCTCCTGAATTAGAATTAATAATGCTAAGAATAGAAATATATTTTCCATCCCACCTAAGAAGGTTTGCCTGCTCACTCAGAAACGAAGACAGAGCCATTCAGTCATAGTAGCATAAAGCATAAGTGCCATTTTTCAGGAAGAATGCTCTGGAAGATAAGCTTGGATACACTGTAGCCGTGAATGACCTTGCTTCCTAGAGCAAGGAGAAGCAGTAGAAATAAATGAGCATAGAAGAAATGAACAGTTCTCTCTCAAAAGTTTTTTTTTTTTACCCCATAGCTTCCCTCCGATTCTATTCTCTGGCAGTTTTTATTTTATTTTAAAACTAGTCAAATAAGATTCTTTGTTCAGTGGACAAAATCCTTCAAGTGCTATAAGAGCTATTTTTAGCCACTGGAACATTGCCTTGTGTACGTTAAGGAATCAATTAAGGTTTGATGAGCGAATGCACGAATGTGTGAGTAGAGAGAGTGTGATCAAAAGAACACAGGTGAAAGTAGATTCCTCTTCACCAATGGCTAAATTGTACTCTTTGGAAGTCACTAGGTGACTATATATGGTTAATTAGTTTTTCTGTTTGTTTGTTTGAGACAGGATCTCACTGTGTGGCCCAGGCTGGAGTGCAGTGGCACGATCTTGGCTCTCTGCAGCCTCCAACTCCTGGGCTCAAGTGATCCTCCCTCCACAGACCCCAACCTTAGTAGCTGGGACTACAGATACAGGTCACCACACCCAGCTAGTTTTTGTATTTTTAGTAGAGACAGGGTTTCACCATGTTGCCCAGGCTGGTGGTTAATTGTATTATTGCATGGTCCAAAATGAAGTACTTTGGTTAATAAACTATTGGAATATATATGGATAATTTTAGTTTTTTAATTTTAAAAATTTAACAAAAAACTACTTGGACATTGTTAATCTTTAATAATGCTAAACTGTATTGGAGATAGTTCAAAGGCAGTATAATGAACATAATGATCATTGAGTGACATAAATATAAGCCTCAGCAACCAAAATTACTGAATGATCAATTTAATATGTATTAGGTGGTGCAAAAGTAATTGCAGTAATGGCAGAAATCTCAATTACTTTTGCACCAGCTTAATATATGCTACATAGGTGTATATGCACATATTTATATATGCAGTCATATGTCACATAACAACATATCAGTCAAGATGGACTACATAGATGATGGTAGTCCCATAAGATTATAATGAAATAAATGATGAGAAATCCTTACTGCCTAGTAACTTCTTAATGATCCTGACCCTTTGTAGGCCTAGCCTAATGTGTGTGTTTTTGTCTTATTTTTAACAAAAAGTTTACAAAGTAAAAATAAAAAAAATAGAAAAAATTTTATGGAATAAGGATATAAAGAAAAATAGAATATATACAATTACTATCTGTCAAATAAAAATAATTTTTAACAAAGGAAAAAATATTTTATAGCTGCACAATGTGTTTCTGTTTTAAGCTGTTATTACGAAAGAGTCAAAAAGTTTAATTTTTGTGTGTGTGAAGTTTATAAAGTGAAAGTATTCCAGTAAGCTAAGGTGAATTCATTATTGAAGAAAGAAAATGTTGTTTTATAAATTTAGCATAGCCTAAGTGTAGAGTATTTTAAAGTCTACAGTAGTGTACAGTAATGTCCTAGGCCTTCACATTCACTCACCACTCACTCATTGACTCACAAGTGCAACTTCCAGTCCCACAAGCTCCATTCATGGTAAGTGCACTATGTAGGTGCACCATTTTGTATCTTTTATACTGTACCTTTTCTTTGTTTAGATATATTTAGATAATTGCCTATAGTGCAGTAATGATAAAGTAATGTTACAGTATAGTAACATGCTGTACTATAGGCAATTATACCACAATGTCATAAGGTGCAGGAAATACATTTACTCAAGTACCACCGGTACAACAGTTCTCTTTCTCCCATGTCCTTGATGCAATTGACTCACAGCTCCAGGCCCTATAGGCATGGCTAAGCTCAATAAGCAGAGTATGGTCTCTAGACAAGTGGATAGACTGTATGGCACTGTTTCTCTTGCAACCCTTCCTAGCTACCAACCAATCTCTTGTTCTTTTTCTGATATGTATATGATTCAGCTCTTCCATCTATTCTCTTAAAGTTCCTTTTGTAATCCCACCATAATATAGAAAGTTTACAGAGTAACCTATCACCTCTTCTCCAAATTCCACAGTGTTTTTCTACTTCTAATCATCCTCTAGCTCTATGGAGCATTTGATTATATTGATTGACCAACAGTTTTCCTTCTAAAACAGGCGTTGTCAAACTTTTTCTCTAAAGGGCCAAATAGTAAAAATGTTAGGCTTTGCAGGCTATATAGTCCCAGTTGAAGCTATTTAGCTTTTAGCATTGTGGCCTGAGAGCAGCCATAGACAGTATGTCAACAGATGGGCATGGCTATGTTCCAGTAAAACTTTATTGACAAAACCAAGGTAAATGCTAGATTTGGCCAGCTGGCTGTAGTTTGCCAACCTTAACTTAGCTTAGCTTATATGATACTTCTTTTACTTGTCTGTCTTCTGCTGGTCTCTCTTCCTCCCAGTGGGTGTTCCTCAAGTCTATGTCCTGGGCTTTGCTTCTCCTTTTCTTTTCCACACTAAGATCATCTCCTCTGTGATGTCAGCTGTCACTTCTATAGAGATGATTCCCAGAAGCCCTGGCCTGATTCCTAGTTGGGTCCTATATCTTGCACTGCCTGTAAATCGTCTTCCTTTGAAGATGCACTACGATTTCAGAGTCACCATCTACAACATTGAGTTGTGATCTTCGCTTCCAAATTGGCCCTTCTTTCCAGTCTATCGGGGTTACCTCCAGTCTTTCTGTTTCCTTTTAGAAACTTTGAGTTCATCTTTGTCCTTTCTTTCCTTCATCCCAATTTATCTCAAGTCTCTCACCAGAGTCCTTGAATGTATTTCTTATTCCTGTGATATGACCCTATTCAGAGCTCTTCTCAACTTGCGATTGATTTAAAACAGCCTCCTCTCAGCCGATATCCCTGCCAAAAGGCTCTCAGCTTCAGTCCAGTGTGAAGAACTCTGCCAAAGAAATCTTAAATCACTGTGATGTCCTTGTCTTACAAAGAAGGTTTGGAAATCAATAGGAAAACTAACAACCTAGTGGACAAAAAGAGCATAGAACATAAATGCAGAATTCATAGAACATCAGTGTCCAGCAAACTTATGAAAAAAAAATGCTCATTCTTACTCATAATCAAATAAATGTAAATCAGAAGTCCAAAGTTTTGAAGGGACTGACTGCCACCCGACCAGCGTAAGTTTTCATTTTGAAAACGTGGTCAATGATGAAGATACGGGGAAACCAGCAGGCTCTAGCCCCATTTCTGGGAGTATAAACCAGTGTGGCCTCTGTGGAGGGCAGTATGGTCGTATCTACCAACATTGAAATGCACATAACCTTTGGGCCAGCAGTTCCCCCTGACGGGAATCTATCTGTGGATATACTTGCAAGTCTATACAATATCTTTGCAGGATTGTTTGAGCAAAAAGCTGGGGAAAGCAAATTATGACACATCCACACAATGGAATATTATGAGGCCATTTTTAAAGAATGAAGTAGATCTCTTTGAAAATGAGGCAAGATTGCTATTATGTAATAAATGAAAAGAGTGCAGCATGTCATATACATAAAAAGATGTCCTGAGTAGGTCTCCAGATGGGTAATAGTAATTATTTGAGGGGAATAGGACTTTCCATTTTTTATTTTATATCTTTTGATGATATCTTAATTTCTTACAATGTCGTATGACTAAATTCATCATCATGAATCAAACTCTTCTGCTTAGCTTTCAGAGCCCATCCAGGTTTCTCACTATTCCTTGACACACACATTCTCTTCCAATCAAGCTGGTTCTCACCATCCACAAGCACCTGCCAGCCACACAGCCTGCCCTCTCTCATGCTGTTCACCTTCCTCCTCAGCAGCATCTTTAACCCTCAGACTTGTCAAGTTTTATCATCTCAAGGTCTTATCTCCCTCCTCCATGAAGCTCTGCTGACTGCCCCAGTCCTCAGGAACCTTACACTTTCATGAGGTCCTGTTATTAATCCTTAATAATTCTTTTTTTTTTTTTTTGAGATGGAGTCTCACCCTGTCACCCATGCTAGAGTGCAACGGTGCTATCTCAGCTCACTGCAACCTCTGCCTCCCGGGTTCAAGCAATTCTCCTGCCTCAGCCTCCCAAGTAGCTTGGATTACAGGCACCCACCACCACGCCTAGCTATTTTTTGTATTTTTAGTAGAGACAGGGTTTCACCATGTTGGCCAGGCTAGTCTGAAACTCCTGACCTTGTCATCCGCTCACCTCGGCCTCCCAAAGTGCTGGGATTACAGGCGTGAGCCACCATGCCCAGCCAATAATTATTTTATTATTTCGTGTCTCACACTTTTGGTTTCTGCATAACACCCACAGTACTGGGTGCTCAAACATAAAGACTTCATTGATTTAAAGAATATAATCCCCGGATACTGGCCTGGCGTGGTGGCTGATATGGCTTGGCTCTGTGTCCCCACCCAAATCTTATCATGTACTCCCATAATCCCCACATGTTGTGGGAGGGACCTAGTGGGAGATAATTTGAATCATGGGGACAGTTTTCCCCATACTGTTCTAGTGGTAGTGAATAAGTCTCACAAGATCTAATGGGTTTATCGGGGTTTCTGCTTTTTCATCCTTCTGATTTTCTCTTGCTGCCCCCATGATTCTGAGGCCTCCCCAGCCATGTGGAACTGTAAGTCCAATTAAACCTCTTTTTCTTCCCAGTCTTGGGTATATCTTTACCAACAGCATGAAAACAGACTAATACAGTGGCTCACACCTGTAATCCCAGCACTTTGGGAGGCCCAGGTGACTGGATCACTTGAGGTCAGGAGTTCCAGACCAGCCTGGCCAACATAGTGAAACCCCATTTCTATGAGATGCAAAAGATTAGCCAGGCGTGGTGGTGCGCACCTGTAATCTCAGCTACTCAGGAGGCTGAGATGGGAGAATCACTTGAACCCAGGAGGTGTTGCAGTGAGTTGAGATCGTGCCACTGCACTCCAGCCTGGGTGACAGAGTGAGACTCTTTCAAAATATATATATACACATATAATCCCTGGTTACTAAATATATTAATTTATTTTATACCTATTATTGCTTGTTTTCAAGGCAGCTTTAAACACATCAACAGGGGCCCCATATCCCCACCCCTACAAAATGTTAGTTCTTGGATTAGTTAAATATCTAAGCCTTCAGTTTAACAAACTCCTCTTTTAAGATGGAGACATCCTTGATGTATTAACATATTAAACCACTTGAAGTAATTCACACTCTAATGTGAAACTGTTTAATCAGAGACTTTGTTCCTAACAATTAGATGAGATCATCTCACTTGAAGGACTAGGAGGTGGTATTTGGAGCGGGGAGGGAGAAGAAGAGGGCAAGGAAGTCATTTAGGAACCTGAGGAATAGAGCTTGAAGGTGTCTGCAAGAGGGGAGCGGGCAGCCTTGGGGGCAGCAGGAGGGGCTGTTCAGTGGAAGAGGGGTAAAGGGGCTAGACTGAAATGGGAAGAATTACCCCTAGGGCGGGACTAGGCTGAGAGCCAGCCTGTTGGTGGACTTCATTTCAGATCATCTTTGTTGCTGTAGAACTTTAACACCTGACTTCAGAAGTCTTTCAAACAATATTGTACCTGATCCTATATTTACATGTATAGGTTGAGACATATGTATAATTTTTTTAAAAGAAAGTAGAATGTATGCGTATGTTGTACATGTGTGTAAACATTTCTAGAAAAAGAATGAATATATGCATATATATGTATATTTTCCAATAGTAGTTATATGCTACTGAGAGAAAAGTGAAGTTGTGAATAAATAGTTGTATTATTATAACTGATTCTGCATAACTGTGCCTTATAAATCGTGGAACAATTTAAAGACATTTCTAGCTCATTCTGTTTTACATTTATATAGAGTTATTTTTAAGGAACTTGTTGCTACTGCATCAGGAAATCTATAATATCGCATGGTAAATTATACAGTTTCTAAGGAACTGAACCAAAATCAATAAATTAAGCAAAATAAACCTAGTAGTACACATGTATCATGTTTTTCAAGTGTATGTAATTGGCAAAAATTAATGTGATGCTGTCCTGCCATCCAAAAAGACCAGGCTGTTATTTCCCGAATTGTCAATGGGAGGCTGTTGCTATAATAGCAGCAGTAGTAGCAGCAAAAGCAAAAGATTTGGAGCAAGAAGGCCGGGATGGTTGGTGGGTTACAGGAATGCTTTAATGTTGGAAACACAGAGGAAAAAGTGGAATTAAAAAAAAGAACAACCCCCATTTTTTCAAGAGAAGCAGAACCCTTCAGCTTTTATGTCTTTGTCACTTGCTGTAGGATTCTTCATAAAGCCCTCTAACCACCTAAATAAATATTCATATGGCTGCTCAACATCTCATTAATAAAACAGGATTTGGTGGTAAAATATTTCAGAGTAACAGATGATTTGCATCTCACCCTTGTTTAACTTTAAATCTCAAGCAATTAATAAATTAGACTCGAGAGCTTTTTAAGAAGTAACATTTTACATGTACCACAAATTGCATTATTTTTATGTGTAAATAATGATGAAAGGGGAGATTGTTCCTTTGATGTCTATAAACTACACTGTAAAATATGCAGAAACATTCTTGAGTTTAGTTGGAGCCAAAACAAATAGACTAGTTCATAAAGCAGCAGCATTCTTACAGACAAGCATTATTTTTCTTTTCTTCCCAATTGCTTTTTTCCCATCTTTTATATTCTTGCCATTTCTAGTAGCAGATTCATTCCAAATTCACAAGTGATGTTAGCCTGTATTCTCTCATCTGGAGAACTGAGCTCTTCTCAGGTTCCTCCCAATAAACTTGGCTTCCTGTACAACGCTTACAAGACCTCAGCTGGACTGCCAGTTTTAATGCAGTGAATCATTTTTGTAGGTAGTATTTCATTGCTGCCTAAAAAACTAATTATTCCATATTTTAGCAAATATTGATGTTCTTTGGAGAGATATATTTACTTTCCCTTCTATTTTCCAAGCTGGCTTATCTGATTTCATTTTGTTTTTAAAAATAGCATCAGCAAATTCTTATTTACAAAGTCTCTGAGTTTGGCCTATTTTTTTTCTTTGGCATGGTTAATAAATAGCATCTCGTTGTAAGTTCATGTCTACTTACCATGGAACAGAACACAGAAACAGTTTGGGCTCCGTTTGAATATAAAACAAGTGTGTCATTAACATCACAAGATGGTTTGTGTTCTACATCTGATGCACATGTAATCTTTGTGAACACACTGTATAGTGTTTGGTTAGATACTGTGTAGATAGGCTTATTTGGAGAAGCTCAGAATGTGTGCTTGACCTCAAATCCCTCCCAGCTAGACAATGGATATTCTTCCATGTTGTGGCCTCTGTTTCAGCCTTGCTGTTCACAAATCTACCATTTCACTTCTTGACCTAATGCTTTTTCACGAAGACTGATCCTGAGCTCCGATCACTTCAAATCTCAGACTTGTCTTTCAGATCCTATGCCCTATTTTTTCTAGCTAGGTTTTTATTCTGATCTTCTTTTCTTCTAAATGGCAGTTTTCCACTTAAGCTCACCATCACTCTGTTCTCAAACATCGTGTTCTCTCTCATCCATTCTTCCTCTGTTCTTAACAAAGCTTAATGAGCGGAGTATTAACTATACTGGATTCATGTGAATCTGTTTTCTTTTATACCAGCTGAAATCATAATTCCATGTTATTTCATTGATTAACAGAATCTTGAAGCTGAAAAGAATCTTTAAAAAATTGGCTCTACTGGCCAAGCATGGTGGGTCACACCTGTAATCCCAGCACTTTGGGAGGCCAACCCAGGCAGATCACCTGAGGTCAGGAGTTTGAGACCAACCTGGCCAACATGGTGAAACCCCGTCTCTACTAAAAATACAAAAATTAGCTGGGTGTGGTGGTGCGTGCCTGTAATCCCAGCTAGTTGGGAGGCTGAGGCAGGAGAATCCCTTGAACCCAGGGGGCAGAGATTGCAGTGAGCCAAGATCACACCGCTGCACTCCAGCCTGGGCAACAAAGCGAGACTCCATCTCAAAAAAAAGAAAGAAAGAAAGAAAGAAAGGAAATTGGCTCTACTGACCTCCCAGTCTTTCTACCCTCATCTCCCATTTCAAAAATGAAAATCTTAAGCCCACCTGAGGGTAAGTGCCTGGTTCTTTTTAGGCAGCTCTTGGCAACACCAAGTCTGAAATCCAGAACTTCTAAGTCTGGTCTTCTCCTCCTACTCCACGTAGTCAAATGCGCAAGAAGCTGAAAACACTACTTTTACTTTACAATATATGTGAGCTGCTAAAATGGATGGAGCATCTTTCTCACCTCTACTGTGGTTCCTTGCAATTCAAGCAGAAATTTCCCTTGGCTTTTAGAGTGGGGCTCAGCAAAGCCATTTCTCATGTGGGCAGTCTGAGAAATGTTTCTTTCCTTCAATAGTTGACTTTGTTGCTTGCTGTGATTTTTTTTTTTTTTTTAATTATACTAGTGGTCCTTGCAAACAAAATGTCCAAGGCCAATTTAGAAAAGAGGTTATGATTTGAAAAGGCATCTTTTTAAACACTAATTTAAAGAGCATTCCAAAGGAAGGAACTGTTGATCAATAACGATCTCTTGCAGCCTCATAGATGTGGAGGCTCCGCAAAGACACTTACGCCAAGATTGATTTGCAAGAAGCCTGAAGAATTTGTCTTCTAAGAGGAAGCCAGTTGTTTTGAGAATCCATTTAGTTCAAATGACTTTATTTCTATGGTGCTAAATGATCAATGTATAAATAAAAGAGATCAAGACAGCAGCATTCTTTATTTTTGGAAGGATACCAGCACAGTGGTATGAAGATGTCAGGCTCTGTGCTACTTTAAGTAATTTTTCAACCTTTGCCAAACTATGAAGTATTACCTGGAGCCCAATCTTTTTAAATGCTACCACTGTTGCATTTTTCTTAAGGCTTAAAGTATCCCCTTAGATTATCTTCCATGTGTTGTGTTAAAGAGAGATATAGAACTTAAAGGCCAGGTGCAGTGTCTCACGCCTGTAATCCCAGCACTTTGGGAGGCCAAGGCGGGCAGATCACAAGGTCAGGAGATCGAGACCATCCTGGTTAACACGGTGAGACCCCGTCTCTACTAAAAATACAAAAAATTAGCCGGGCATGGTGGCGGGCACCTGTAGTCCTAGCTACTTGGAGGCTGAGGCAGGAGAATGGCGTGAACCCGGGAGGCGGAGCTTGCAGTGAGCCGAGATCGTCCCACTGCACTCCATCCTGGGTGACAGAGCGAGACTCTGTCTCAAAAAAAAAAAAGAGAGAGAGAGAGAGAGATAAAACTTAAAAACGTGGATTTTGGAACCAGGCTGCCTGAGTTCAAATCCCAGATCCACCATTTAGAAACTATGGGACCTCAAACAAGTTATTTAACCTCTCTGTGGAGCAGTTTCCTCATTTCCAAAATGAGAGAAACAGTAAAGCCTGTCTCATAGGAATTGCAAGAATCAAGTGAATTAATGCTTGAAAAGCATTGGAATAGTGTCTGCTACTTAATAGGTCCTACATATGTTTATGTAACTGTTAAATTACTGAAAAAGACCCTATTCAATAAGTGTTGAGATATGTTCAAGTGTAGCCCATATTAAATAAATCTATCTTAATCCCGTTTCCCTTCTAGCTTCTGTCTGTACTCCATCCCTGTTCATTTCTTATTACTTTACAGTCCAGCCTCTGTTGCCATCAGTCCACAGAAACTGTTCTTCCAGTTGCCAGTGACATCCTTGCTGCCTCTGTCTTTACCAGCTTGACTCCCCTGAAGCACCTGACACAATGGGATGCCCTCTGCCTCTCTGACAGCTCTTTCCTAGAAACCTTCACGGCCCCTGTTTGTCTCTTGCCTTGAAACCCTGTTGCTCCTCAGGGAAGCTGTTCCTGGCTTCCTTTTCTTATTAGGCTCTGCAATCTCTCTTAGGCAACCTCAGCCACTACCACCTATGTTCTGACAACTGGCAACTTTCTATCTCTAGCCCAGGTCTTTTAGATCATAGTGTGTTCTAGCCCTTTCCAAAACCTCCCTGGATATCAAAACAGATGACATGTCCTACTGAAAACTGAAATTCTCTGTGTCCAAAATGAAAATCATTATCTGAATCCCCTTAAACCTGCTGCTGCTGTTCGTGTGTTACCAAACGCAGTTCATGGCAGTGTCCACCTATTTGACCCAACCCTTCCTTTCCTCCTCTCTTTCATTGCCATGAGCAGTCCATCACCCAGCCCTCTGAGCCTCAGCTTGGCTCATCCTCTTCTGTGCATTCACAAGGCCCTTCCCCTAGTTGAGGAGAGTACTGGCCCTCCCCTGCTTCTGAACAGGCTCCGGCCCCCAGGCTTGTCCCCTTCCAAGCCCTCTTCCACACCACATCCAGAGTGATCTTTGTTCACTGGGTCCCCATGGCCCTGAAGATGCAGCCCAGATGCGCTCGCAAGGCTGCCCTGCCTGCCCCAGTCCTCTCTCTCTCCTCTTCCTTTCCTGCTGCTCACACCCCTACCATTGCTGATCTTTTAAAAAATCTTCAGTTAGGATGAGCTTTCTCTCATCCTCAGCCTTTGGCATATGCTGTTTCTTCTCCCTTTTGCCCCTTTCCCTGGCCAACTCCTACTCTTCCTACCTGTGTCCCATCTTGGATGTCTCTGTCTCTAGACAGATTTCCTGGACCATTCCAGCCTCTAGGACTGGTTTATGTTCTTTATTTTATTTTATTTTATTTATTTTATTTTATTTTATTTTTGAGACTGAGTCTCACTCTAATGCCCAGGCTGGAGTGCGGTGGCATGATCTCAGCTCACTACAACCTCTGCCTCCAGGGTTCAAGTGATTCTCGTGCCTCAGCCTTCCGAGTAGCTGGGATTACAGCTGGCCACCACCACGCTGGGCTAATTTTTGTATTTTTAATTTTTAATAGAGATGAGGTTTCAACATGTTGGCCAGGCGGGTCTAGAACTCCTGACCTCAAGTGATCTGCCTACCTGGGCCTCCCAAATTGCTGGGATTACAGGCATGAGCCCCTGCGCCGGAGTAATGTTCCGTTCTTTATTCACCTCTTGTGCCCTTTGGTTCTCCTGCTGTAGCAGAGCCAGATGCAATGGACTGGGTGCTGTTGCGCCTCCCACTGGCCCCTAATCCTGGCAAGAACAGGGCTGTTCACAGCAGAGCCCTGTGCCTAGTGTTCACAGTCAAATAGACCCACTGTTGTATGAAAGGTATACAACAAAAAAGAGTTCCTTTCAGAAAGCACTTTCTTTTTTCAATGATGTGACAACACATATGCAGAGAAAACAAGAAATTTAACTTCTTAAGTATCCCCACATCCTCAATTTTCCATGCTTGGGGGTGAGTCCTCAGATCTATTTTCCCACTTGCCTTTTCTTTCCCTTTCTCTCTACCTCTCTCTGATGCAAATTATTTATAGTGTTTCTCTGAATGTTTCACGTGGAAGCATCTGACAAAATTTTTAGGGCTAAGAGAACAATCACACTTACAGGCTTAACCCCAAGATAAGAACACTTTCTCGTCTGTCCCTTCTCAATCGTCAGTCCCTAAACTATGTAGAAGGTCTGCAACGTTGGATTTCCCTTTCCTTTCTTCTTATAATGTTTATCCAAGTTTTTCTTTCATCCATGTTAAGGCCATATTATTTCATGACATAAAAATCCCTTTGATTTTATCAATAAGCATAAACAAATAGATCAAAAAAAGAAAGAAAGCTAAACTAAACCCTCCCAAAATAAAGTCAATAGAATTTAGTAGATACTCATTGAACTTCTACTGAAATAGACATTAAAATTAAGGGGCTCATGAAAACATAGTATTGTAATGGGATGAGTTGAAGGAAACACTTTGCAAAAACTCCATCATTGATTATATTCTACAGACAAAACAGTAAATTTTTTTTTTTTTTTTTTTTTTTTTGAGATGGAGTTTGGTTCTTGTTGCCCAGGCTGGAGTGCAATGGCGCAACATCGGCTCACTGCAACCTCCACCTCCCGGGTTCAAGCAATTCTCCTGCCTCAGCCCCCTGAGTAGTTGGGATTACAGGCGCCCACCACCAGACCCAGCTAGTTTTTTTGTATTTTTAATAGAGACGGGGTTTCACCATGTTGGCCAGCCTGGTCTCGAACTCCTGACCTCAGGTGATCTATCTGCCTCGGCCTCCCAAAGAGCTGGGATTACAGGCGTGAGCCACCGTGCCCAGCCAAAAGTAGTAAATATTTGATTGAAATTTAAATGGTAAATGCAACTTCCAGTTAAAATATAGCAAAATATCACATTTATGCCCCCGTGATTTTGTTTAGTTATATATGGATAGTTGAAGAGACAAGTCAAATTTTATATTAATAGAGAAAAGTTATCAGAAAAAAAAATGTACAGGATTTTTTTTTTTGTTCCATTTGGTTTTTAACAAGTGAGCCCACAACCTTAAATGATTGTCAGTGGACAGTTCAGTTCAGTTGGCTTCTCTGCTTTTGTGTTGCTTATTTCTTCCTGGCCAAGAAGTGAGGGACCCTTTTAAACATTTTCACCTTCAGCCACCCATGCCTTCACTTGAGCACACATTGTCTAGCTGCCAGCTTTCCAAGAAATCATGAGTGGGAAAATTAAAACTCAAAAGCTATGAGAGTTTGGGATACAGGGTTTGAGAAGAAAAACAAACATTTTGCAAAGCAGTGCTTTTGTATTTACTGTATAGCATCCATAAAGTAGGCCCACTGTGCTGGACACTGAACACGAATAAGTACTTTCAAATATCTGCCTTTTGGTTAAGTCCTGGAACCAGAAGGAAGAGCTAGGATTCAAAAGCTAGGGAGGAAAAACCAACCAAAAGAAAAGATAAATATTAAGGATAGTGGTCATAATATGGCAGTTCTGAAAACCAGCAAATAAGTTTCAAAACCTTACTTTTGTCCTATTTCTAGTATTTTTTGTGGGGGAGGGGCTGAATCTTCTCTCTTCTGGGACTGACTTGTTTTTGTGTTTGTGAGATCATTCTAGATTAAAGAGAGGATGTGTGTGCTGAATACCGCCCATCTAGCCACTTGCCTGAGGCCCACAACAGCCTTTTAAAGGCTGTTTCCAGAGGCAAGGAGCCTTTTTAAATTCATAGCAAAGACTTGTAAGTGTGATGTGGTTACATGTCCTGAAATATACAGATTTATTTAGCTGAGCAAATTATATTTCCCAATGAGAGCCCAGTCATAAAGGTAGCATTTTTCTAGGAATTTTAAAAAATGGAACATGTAAATAGAAATTTTATTGCAGCTGAGAATGTCTTCAGGTTTGAATTGTTTGCACCATTGTTTACAGACTCCTGGCTTCTGAAGTTTCTAAATGCAATTTCATATTTAAAGGTGATGGCAATAATAAATGATTTCTAGAATCCAGACCTGTAGTCAGGAAAGCATGACTCCCAGCCTTCCATTCCTGTCACTTTCTTGCCCCAGCATGTTCCTAGCAAGGGCCTCGGAACCCCTTTGTCGCTGAAATGCCCCTCTACAGCATCATGCACTTCAGTTGTTTTTTTTCCTCATAGTCTTCTGGTTCCTTTTCTCATTTTCATCATTATCCTCACATTTTGAATTGATTATGCTACCAAGACTATTGCAAGGAAGGATGTGTTCCTTGTATCCCAGATGGAAACTTTGAACACATTTTCCAACAGAAACATTATTATAAATGGTGGATGAGTCTCACAGTACAATTAGCACAATATAGTATTTCAGACACATAAAGGCTAAATAATCTTTTTCAGATTCAGATCTTTCCTAAAACTTTGACTTGACTCCAAGTAGTCCCTCCCCTGCCCCGCTCTACTTACCCCGCTCAGTCTCTTTCAACCACCGAACTTTTAAAAGAATAGGGCTGGCTGGGCACAGTGGCTGACGCCTGTAATCCCAACCCTTTGGGAGGCCAAAGTGGGCGGATCACTTGAGGTCAGCAGTTCGAGACCAGACTGACCAACATGGTAAAACTCCATCTCTACTAAATATACAAAAAAAATTAGCCTGGCATGGTGGCGGGCACCTGTAATCCCAGCTGGTCGAGAGGCTGAGGCAAAAGAATTGCTTGAACCTGGGAGGTGGAGTTTGCAGTGAGCCGAGATTGCGCCACTGTACTCCAGCCTGGGCGACAGAGCGAGACTCTGTCTCAAAAAAAAAAGAAAAAAAAAAAAAAAAAGAAAAAAAAGAGTAGGCCTATGCCTATATTCTCTGCTTTTACCATGCATTCATTTCTTATTCTTTGCTTTATACCCAGTGCTCAGTTTGGTATAAATACTCAGTAAATTTTTGTTGAATGAAGAAATTGATTTGTTTATTTACATCTATCAACCAATAAAACTACATGCTTAGAAGTAATCCATTTCCTCCTACATATTTTTAGTATTAGCAACAGTAATAGTACTGTAGTAGTAGTTGTTCTTGTGATTGTTGTTATGTTGGTGATGATTGTAAGGATAATGTTAATCACAAATCCCCCCTAACTCCCCTGATCGGCATTCAATTCTGATAACCACGTCCTGGAAATTCTCTTTTCCCTTGACTCCCCAGATTCTACACTACACTTAAAATTTCTTGGCCGGGCGCGGTGGCTTACTCCTGTAATCTCAGCACTTTGGGAGGCTGAGGTGGGTGGATCACAAGGTCAGGAGATCGAGACCATCCTGGCTAACATGCTGAAACCCAGTCTCTACTAAAAAATACAAAAAAATTATCCGGGCCTGGTGGCGGGTGCCTGTAGTCCCAGCTACTCCGGAGACTGAGGCAGGAGAATGGTGTGAACCCGGGAGGCAGAGCTTGCAGTGAGCCGAGATCGCGCCACTGCCCTCCAGCCTGGGCAACAGAGCAAGACTCCGTCTCAAAAAAAGAAAATTCTTCTATGGTTATTAATACATTTGCTGCCTCTTCTTTTCTCTTCAGGGACTCTATATCTGCCCCAGAGTTTTATGTTTTTCTCTCTATTCTTTCTCTGTTAGCAAACTCACTCACTCCTACAATTTCAACTATAAATCCTCTTGCAGAACAATCCCGACTGAGCACCTGACCCTGGCTTCTCTTCAGGTTTCAGACTGAATAGACACCTCTCCATTGATGATCTTTTGGCCTCTAGAACTCAGCATATTTCCCCTCCATCCTTATTACTCCTAACTTAAATTGGAGCGAGAGTGTCAGCTGACTTTTTCCCTTCTTGCTTCCTACATCATATCAGTTGTTTCCTGACTCTCTATTACTCCTTTCCTTTCTGTTACCATTACCCTAATCCACTTTACACTTACTACTTCTCCCCTGGACTCTTCCTGGGTCTCCCTGCTCCTTCTGCTCCAACTGCTGCTTGTATTATTACCATTGCAAATAGCTCAACCATATATCATTCAGGTCTAATCATACAGCTCCCCTACTCAGAAACTTTAAACTGCTCCCTGCTGCCTAACAGCTCCACTAGCCTGGCTACCCCTCATCCTCCATTGTACCTACATGTGCCCTAAACATCATCTAGGGTAGACTATTTTTTTCTGCCTAAATATACCAATATTTTCTTGTATATAAATATTTGGTAATGCTATTTTTACCAGAATATGGGATTGCTTAATTTTTCAGACATGCATCAATTCCAAATAATGATACAATACTATTGTGAGTAGTCGAATGGGTTTCCAAAATGGAGGTGAAGCTAGGAGAGAAAATGAAAGAACTGATAGTATGGCTAGGTACACAGGTGGCTAATGAATGAAGACGTCCAAGTCATGTAATTGTTAGGAGCTGGGGAAGCGATGCTAGGTCTGGGCTCACATTCTGAACTGACAGTAAGGGGACAAGAGTAAACCAACAGATATATATACTATTAAAGAATGTTCATCTTCATTTAAATGGCTAATAATTATTTTTAAAAACTTTGATATTCATATGGATCCAAAAAATAATAATATCATAAAATATATAGTATTGACTTTTTCACATTTTGATCAGTTGGGTTATCACAACCCAGAATAAATTAGATGTAACAAGCAGAATTAACTAAATATGTTTCATCTTTACATTGTGGGCAAGATTTATGTACATATGTACATGAAGAGAGAGATATGCACATATACATATACACACACACACATATATATATATGTGTGTGTGTTTACATATGTATGGAAGAGAGTGACAGGAGAGAGATGATGCTTGGAGCTCAAAGGGATATATTCTCTTGGGAATCATCAGACTTTGAAGAGGGGAAGGCAGAGGGTACTTGCATAATTTAGGCAAGGGGCATATTCAAGGCTTAGAGAACTGACATTCAAAGCTCCTTTCGAAGGGTGGCCTAAAAAAGAAAACAAAATCCAATTGACAGATGAAGACTGGCCAAACTGAGAGAGAAGAGGTGGCTTTGGTGTTCTTCAGCTCCTTGGAGATGAACTTATGGAAGAAGGAAAGTCAATTGACAGCCGGGCGTGGTGGCTCACGCCTGTAATCCCAGCACTTTGGGAGGCCGAGGAGGGTGGATCACGAGGTCAGGAGATCGAGACCATCCTGAATAACACAGTGAAACCCCATCTCTACTAAAAATACAAAAAAATTAGCCAGGCATGGTGGTGGCACCTGTAGTCCCAGCTACTTGAGAGGCTGAGGCAGGAGAATGGCGTGAACCCGGGAGGCAGAGCTTTCAGTGAACTGAGATCATGCCACTGCACTCCATCCTGGGCAACAGAGCGAGACTGCATCTCAAAAAAAAAAAAAAAAAAAAAGAAAAAAAGAAAGTCAATTGACTTGACATGAGAAGGAATAATAGCTGTTAAAGAAATGGAGGGATCAAAATGAACTATTATTTGTGAAATATTTGAATTTTGCCTTCACAAGAGTATGTTTTCTAGGAACCAATGTGTAGCACAACACTTTGGTACAGCTCTTAAAATAAATTCTAAATTGTTCTTTAGACAGTATAGGTTTTCATTAGCTATATTTAGATTTTCTTATGTTTTTGTTTCCAAAGTTAATATAATTTGTATCCTGTGCAGATTTGGATTTGCTGTTCCCCAAAATAAAAACAGCAATTTCAGAAGGCTCGTAATAATTTTAATGATTTCCACAGGTTCTAATTGTCTGCCTACCTGGTAACCCCCCGGACCACCACTAGCTGGTAGAAAGGCATACCCTACTCACATAGTATGCATTTCCATAAAGCTGCCAGAATCCTGAGTTGCCATGTACTGTCTACCTACCTTTCTGTAAAGCACAGCAATGGAAACAGCATGCAGGGAAAGTGAGAACGACCAATGTATGGTGATTATACTGTGGTTTCGGTTAGCAATGTGCTACACTTTGAATGTATTTTCCAATTATTTTGTGCCTTATGTCTGCCATTCATATTTTTTATGTCCAGTTTTCTCTTTCCTGACCCAACATTAGCCAATGTCACTTGGCAAAGGTGATTTTCGGCATGAATGCAAGCTTCATTATAGTTCTGCGCTGCTGATAAGCACAGCTCTCTGCCTTACTCAGTTCTTGCTTTTGAGTATCGCCCACAGCACCCACCTACAGAGAGGGCAAAGTCTTTCTTCACATCTCATCAAAAGTGAAAATTAGAGCGGGACCCAGACAGTTCTAACCCAGCTTACTTTCTAGTACTATTTTGGTCACTATTTACATTTGCTGGTGAAAAAAGCAGAGGGGTTTTTTTTGTTGTTGTTGCTCAAAGCCCTTTTGAAGCCCCACAGCACAGCAGAAATTATATGTTTGTCTGGGCTTTGCCAGTCAGATGGAAGAGGGCGGTAACTACATGATGAGGATAGTGACGCGAATAGCCCTGACCTGTTTTATGTTATTTCTGCAAGCATTTTTAATATGCCATAAATCAAAAGTACTTGAAACTATTTCTGCCTGAGATATAAGCAATGTTAGCCATCATTTCTCCAGGCAGCGTTTCCACCTGACATATAAATACAGAATATTTCAGTCTCCTTAGAGATCTAAAAAAAGTGGATAAGGTGGTGTTTATTTTTTGTTCTACTATTCATCTTCTGTATATCATAGCCATGAATTACAGAAGAAATGATCATAATTGCCCCATGGGGGCCAGAACCATTAATTTCATACTCTGACTTTCCTTACTTATGGCATCTCAAAAATTATTTTGTTGAGCACAGTGGGCATTCAAGAGGGTGGTGGTGAGTCTCCCTTTCAACATGCTGACTCTCAGATGTTGGTGTGAGGGTGGCAGTGCTCTCTGACCAAGCAGGGAAGGGCTGCTGGGCATGCAGCATTCACAGCAGTCGGTGGACTCTGTGATGCAAATTAACCTGAGCAGTAGGTGCCTCTGGCTGTGGGGAAAGTGGTAGTGGTGTTTTATTTTTGCTTTGTTTCTACCCTTGTACTTTGACAAAATGCATGCAGTGAGTACATGCTCCTTTGGTAATGGGCAAAGAGTCGAAGGAGTTATGTGTTCATTCATGTGGTTGTTTGGTAATGGACGTGGTACCTGAAACAGAAAGTGGAATCTCTCTGCTCTACCAGATCATGAATGAGCTCCCAACCCTCTTGCACTTCTTGTACTTTATTGCCATTTGTTCATTTTTGTGACTATAGCAGGGGGAGATAGAGGGAATGAAAATTTATGTTAAAAATGTTTTGACTTCACAAATGCTTTGACTCAGGTGTTTGATAAAACCGTGATGAATTTCTAAAAAGCTGGAGAGTCCCAGCTTGGTCAGCAATATAGAGTTAGATGGCCCTAATATAGAGTTTCCATAAGAAAAATAATTACAAAAACTTAACAAAAGTGTGATATATAATCATATAGGTAAATATGGTTGCCCATTTCTTATTCCCCAGTTGTGATAAAATAGCAACTAACATCTATTGAGCTCTTATATGTGCTAACATTGTGTTTTTATGTAATAATCCTCATGTCCACCATATGAGATAGGTACTGTTATTATTCCTCTATTTACAAATGAGTAAACTGAGGCCCAGAAAAATGTAAATAACTTGCCCAAAGTCACATGACTAGCAAAGAGTTGAAGCAGAGATTCCAGCTCAGGCAGCCAGACTGGAAACCTTGAATGCTTCATTACTCTACCATGCATTTGAATGTTTCACCACCAGACTAAATGACCTCTCTAATACTAGAAACTCAATTGATTGCATAACAGTTGAATTTAGTGCTGGGAGATGACCTCTCAAATGTCTCGCTGTGATATAGATGAAAACACAGGTTCAAAGAGGTCACATGTCTTGCCTCCAGCCACGCTGCTAGAGAGAAAGTGAAGCTCCAGTTCGCCACCCACTCGTCGCCACCAATGAGCCATGCTGTCTCACCCAGGAATGCCATCACAAGCAGTTGACTGTCATTACATGAACCCGTTTGTTGTCTTATGTCTCCACAGGAATTAATTAGTTTTTAGACAGAAGCACCCAGTTTTCACCTTTTAATGAAGGTTGCCACTTTGGAGCCCAGCTCACGACAGAAAAGACCGACAGCAGAAAGTCCTTATTTAGAAAAGAGTGGGGACACGGAGTAAGCTGGGACCTGGATGGCCAGCGCACTTCTTAAGCTACAGAGAAACCTAGACCTCCCACTGTGACATCCAGCCTGCCACCAGCCTTACCACCAATGCTCTCTTGCCTCCATATCTTCAATTCCTCTCACACAAGAGGTTTCTATGGAAAATACCTCTAGGTTTGTGATGAAAGTATCTGACATGAGACTTCTGCACACACAGACAGGTTGGATTGGGAGAAGTTAGCACTGGTGTTAAACATACCATTTAGGGCAAGGGAAGGCCAGGAAATGAAATATTTATTGACTTTATTACTTCCTTGCCGTCTTACACACATACAAATATCATGGGCTCATACCTCACCAAATCCCCAAAAGTATTTCAGGTGACTTAGAGAGATGCATATGGTACAATAGGATAAAAATTAATAAGAGCCAGGCACAGCGGCTCACGCCTGTAATCCCAGCACTTTGCGAGGCCGAGGCAGGCGGATCACGAGGTCAGGGGTTCGAGACCAGCCTGACCAACATAGTGAAACCCCGTCTCTACTAAAAATACAAAAACTAGCTGGGCGTGGTGGTGGGCGCCTGTAATCCCAGCTACTCAGGAGGCTGAGGCAGGAGAATTGCTTGAACCCGGGAGGCAGAGGTTGCAGTGAGCCGAGATCACACCACTGCACTCCAGCCTGGGCGACAGAGCAAGACTCTGTCTCAAAAAAAATAAAAATAAAAAAAAATAAGAAAATCACAATAAAACAAAAAGATATGAAAATATGAAATCAAGAATAGAATTCATAAACAAAATGCCTGCCATGAAGTCCAATAAAGCTGCTAAAAGGAGAGTTCCATGTTTGGCCTGGGCTTCATAGCAGCTAAAGACAAGAAGAAATCGAATTTCAGCAGCCCATGTCCTTAATAGAAACCAAGTCAAGTGCTTAGGAGAAACACAGCTTTTCCTAGCACTGACACCAGAGAGGAATTTCAGCTGTAGGACCCTCATGAAGGGTGCACTGTGTAAGTGCTTCTCACACCTGAATGTGCCCGCAGGTCACCTGGGAATTTTGGTAAGATGTAGGCTCTGATGCTGTCAGTCTGGGGTAGGGCTCAAGATCCTACAACGCTGCTGGCGTTCAGAGCAGGCATTGAGTAGCAAGGATACATGCCACGCTTACGGGTCTGAAATTATTCTGCAGGTAGAGAAGAACTACTGATGAGTTTTCAGCAGAGGATCTAGGTGAGGTTTGTTTTGGAAAGATCATTGGTAGCAATGTAGAAGACATTGCAGAGCAAAGAAAGATCAGTGGAAGAAAAACTGTAAGATGTAGCTGATGTTCTTAAGAATATTCTTACAGAAAAAGCAGTATCAAGTTTCTCAGAGCTATTTTGTATGATGCTGCTCAGTGTGGAGTGATGGCACACACCTAAAGCACATGCTTCCACCTGGGACCAGATGATGGTTTTATCCATGAATTAAAATTTGAATATTGATATGGTTTTGTAGTGTCCCCGCCCAATTCTCATCTTGAATTGTAGCTCCTATAATTCCCACGTGTTGTGGGAGGGACCCAGTGGGAGATGACTGAATCGTGGGGCAGTTCCCCCATACTGTTCTCATGGTAGTGAATAAGTCTCATGAGATTTGATGGTTCTATAAGGGGAAACCCCTTTCACTTGGCTCTCATTCTCTCTCTTTCCTGCCACCATGTAAGCTGTCCCTTGCTCTTCGGCCGTGATTGTGAGGCCGCCCCAGCCATGTGGAACTGTGAGTCAATTAAACCTCTTTCCTTTATAAATTACCTAGTCTCAGGTATGTCTTTATCAGCAGTGTGAAAACAAACTAATACAAATATCTAAGAATTGTTGTAACATATATATATATATTGCAAATCTTTGTTAATGTTATTAGTTAAAGTAATCTTTTTATTAGAATTAGGCCGCAGATTCAATGTTTTACTCTCTTGCAAGAACCTGGAGTTCAGGCATCTCATTTCCCTATGAAGGGAAGATTATTGTTATGTTTGACCTTTATCTGCAGAAGGGAGACGAGAGTGAAGAGGCTTATTCATCCAGCAGGCCAAGAAAAATGCACAGAGACCTGCAACAAAGGGCTGAAGCTGGGGAAACAGGGTAAAACAGACGTTGAGGGATATTCCCAGAGGAGAACAGAATATAAAAACTAGGAGAGTGAGGCCAGGAGACACCTACATATCCAGTCCAATCTTAGTCATCATTAGGGACATTGGTGTGTGAGGCAGGCACCATACCCACCCCACTAGGGTTCAAGTCCCTGGGTCAAAGACAAACAGGAAGTAAAAGTACCTTGATGATAGGTCAAATAATGGTGTTCTGGAATCCTTTAGATATGTCTTGCCTTACATCAGATTGCTCTTAGGAACCATTTAAATTTTGGTTGGGAACGATCTAAATGGATTAAAACTTTGTGTGCAATTTAAAGTGACTGTAGGACTAGAGTGACCTGAAAAATCAAGAAACCCTTCTGAATTTTCACCAAGGGGCAAGAGAAGAACTGCCTCCACTAAGCCGGATTAAAGGAACAGTGGGAGATGAGAGAGAGAAGCTTCTGTGATTACACTCAGGGAGCCCTACAGAGCCAACATGCCAGTGTCATATGAATAGAAAAAAGACGTGGAAAGAAGGCACTGTGCTAATAGTGGTTATATCTGAGTGCAGGAATTATGGAAATTTTTTTCCCTCTTGATGCTTTTCCATTTTTCTTCAATTAGCCTGTATTATTTTATAATCTGAAGTAAAACATAAATTTTTAAAATTGATATTAGGTCCTAAAATAGGATTTGATCCCTTAGTGGGAGATCAAATGCACTTAGCATTTCAGTGGACTGACAAACCATACTAACAGTACATCAATGGGGAAATAGAATTTTTTAGAATTAATTTTAAAAGTCAGATTTCCTAGACCACAATTATTTCAAGAAGACTGGTCATGTAATACAAAAAAAAAGTGGTTGGGGGGAGGTGTCAGTTTTGAAAAGAAACACTATATCTTAAGCTTTAGATGTTTGGTTTGTGGTGGTTCATTTCAAAGAAGCCATGCTAACCTTAGCGTTTTAGTTACAGGCATGATTCATTAGCAAAGGAAAGCCTTAGATGAAAGGTTAAGGTTGAACACATTTTAAACTACACTGTTAAAATGTTGGCTACACTGCCAAGAACCAGTCTTGGTTTGTGCTTAATAATATATTTTTGACTATTTGCATTCCTCTGTTAAGTATGCTGGGTGTTTGGAATCACACCAGTTCTTACACAGTACATGAAGTTCTGATTCACCTTGCACATTGTCTCTTAAAGTTACTTTGAAAGGTGTTAAAACAATATTAAGAGTTTTTCTTTGTAAAACACATATTTTCTATTCCTTATATACTGCTAGTGTGAGAAGAAAATGCTTATACATTCCTGGCAAGAAACTTTAATCAGAAAGACTAAAGATGAAAGAAGGGAAGTGCTAATGGTTGTAAGGTTCAGAGAATAGTAGGAAGGCAAGTGTGGCTGGACCAAAGTGGAGACTGGTACAAGGAGAAGCCTGAGAGGCATGTGGAAGCTACACCTTATAGGGCCTTCTAAGCATGGTGAGGAGCTTAGATAAGTGTAATTGTAAATCATTGGAGAACTTTGAGCAGGTAAGAGAGATGAATGGACAGACCTGACATGTAGAATGTATGGGAGGGAGATGGAGACTACTATGCTATTGGAGTCATATTTAGGTAAAAGATGGCCATGACTTGGACCAAGGAGGTGGTACTAGAGATGGAGAGAAGTGGGTAGGTTATGCATGTTTTTAAGGTTTTTCTTTAAAGACTTATAATTTTCTATTCATCCTGCGCTACTCCTAGTGAAAATTGAATGTGGCAGGGTAAAGTGAGGAAAAGAAGGGATTCAATGGTAACTCCTAAATAATGGCTTCCAAAGTAAGTGGCTGCTTGTATGAAGATGAGACCGAGGGGAGCCCAGAGGAATGGATGGAGACCAGAAAGGGGGCTCTGACAATATAATCAGAGAATGTCAGTAAAAATCGCATGAAGTGGACCAAATTAAAAGAGATTGAATCCACAGGGGTTAGTGGCAAATAAACAGGAGTCTTTGGAAGGGAACAGGTGGAATAGAAGCAAGTTGTCAAAGAGATCTGAGTTTTTGCCTTGGATAATTTGATGGATCATGTGGGTGGTAGTGGTACTGTGCAGTGAGGTAGAGAAACTTGAAGATGATGGGGAATATTGCTCTGGCAATAATGAATTGGAACGAAGAGATCTGTGAGTGTAGTCATCGTCCAGAGGAAAAGAGACAAGGACAGTAGCCATAGGGCTGAAGAGGAGAAATATTTGGAAGGCTGGTAAATGGTTAGATGGCAAAGAAAATTCAAGGGTGTCCTCGCAGTTCCTGATTTGGATAACTAGGTGAATATGGGTTCCATTAATCTAGATCTGAATATATAGGAACATAATTAGATTGAGGCAAAGGGGTGAGTGGAAGGAGAGGGAAATAAAGTGGGAAAACTGATAAGATGTCCAGTTTTGAACCTGTTAAACCTGGGACACATGTTGTAAATGTCTAGGAAGTAACTGTATGTATCTTTCTTGATTCTAGGCATTGCACAAAAGCCCCTCTCCTTTTCACCAAGTTAAGTGTAACTAAAGCCTGTGCTCTGAAGTTCACTGTGCTCTGGCCTCCTCTTTTCAGGTCTGCCTCCCCTTCACATATTCCAGGTCCTGCTCCAGGGACTGCACACCCTTTGTTGAGCACACCCCCATTTTCCTTGTATTTACTTTTGCAAATGCAACTTCTTTGGCAGACAATTCTTTCCCCTTTCCACCTTAGGCCTGTCAGAACTGTAGCTGTTATTCAAGGCTTTTCCCAATACTACTTCCTTCCTGAACACGTTCCCAATCTCTTTGTGTTTTTCTCATATCATTTTACTGTACATAAAATGTTTGTTTCTTTTTTAGTTTTATTATGAAAATTTTCAAACATACCCAAAAGTAGAGATAATAGTACTATGAACTCCTGTGTACCTGTCACCTACCTTCAGTAACTATCAAGATTTGGCCACATTTACTTTGTCTTTTCCCCCTCATTCTTTGCTAAAATATTTTAAAGCAAATTCCAGACATCAAGTCGTTTTACACTATGTATTGCAGAATGCCTCTCAGAAACCATGGGCAGTGTCTTACACAGTCACAGTGCCATTGTCATACCTAAGACAGTGAACAAGTATCTTTTAGTATCATCTAATACTTACTTCATAACTAAGTATCCCAAATTAACTTTAAAATGCCATTTTACAGTTGATTTGTCTGAATCAGGATCCAAACATTACATTTGATTGTTACAGCTCTCGTGTCTTTTCAAATCTAAAGCAGACCCTTCCTTACTTTTTTCCCATGTCATTGACTTCTTGCAGAAACCAGGTCAGTTGTCCTGTAGAATGTCCCACATTCTGGATTTATCTGCCTGCTTCCTTGTGGTATCATTGAACGTCTTCTTCTGTCCTTCCTTTTTCTTTTTGTTCTCTCGATTGAACACTTAACACACTCACCACGCTCTCCTGCTTTTTGTCCTTATCACATACTTTCTATGATAATGTAAGTGCCGTAAAAGGTGAGACTATGTCTTACCCAACTCTGTACCTTCTAATACATTGTACAGACTCAAAAAATAGTATTCGCTTGAATTATTCAGAAAGAGTTTTATTCCTCTTGCCAAAACATGAACTGAAGCTTATTCTCAATCTGAAGAAATTTATATTAGGAATTAAGTTGCCAGAGGAATCTTCTCAATAATGTAGGTCACTATTTCCTCATTTGCACTGAAAGAATTACAGCCTCACTTGAAGTGGCAGATTCTTATATCTGAAAATTCTTGCAGTTTGGAGCATTATGATACAAATGAAATTTCCATGTCCCTTGTATTATCTCTAGGTCCATATAGAAGTGATTTCAGAAATCAATGGTTTTGTGCATTCAGCATGAAAAGTAGGTCACTAATCATTTTTCTGATCAGGAGAACTGAATTTTGCTTAGTAGTTCAGAAATCAAACTGAAAGGCTGACTAAAAACACCATCACGTGTATGCTTTGTTGTTGATAACTAACTGCAATCCAAGCTTTAATAACTAGAAGGGAGTGGAAGAAACTTCAAAAGGTTGCATGATAAATGTTTTTGACAATGTGTCAGCTGAACATTAAACAGGATCTTTGTAAATCCTCTCATTCTAAGTGGTTTAAATGGAAAGTTTTAAACTTCTTCCTTCATGAGTATTGGCTCCGGATATCACAGAATCCTAAGGTTAAAAAAAGAAAAACACTTTATCTGGCATGAGTGATTTCTATCCATCATGTGAATGTGGGGTGTGAGAGGCAGGCTCACCTGAGGATCTCCACCTCTGCACCTCAAGCAGTATCTGTTTCATCAGCTAAGAAGGAGCCATCATTCTGTTGGAGTGGCTTCCTTAATGATCTGATATGACCACGTACACACAAAAAATTAAGAAAATACCGATAGATAAATATAACATAGTAATACCCTAATGCCATTTTCCAGATTGTCTCATAATGAGTGGACTGTTGGCCCTCACATGGGTAAAATGAGGTCTCGTGGGACTGGGTAGTTGAAAGAAATGTTTGTGTGCGTGTGTGTATTTTACACATTTTAGAAGAGAAAATGTGGAAAGCAAGGGACGTTTCTTCCCATGTGTATTTGTTTCCTAGTGCTGCCGTAACAAAGAACCAAAAACTGGGTGGGCTGAAACAACGAGAAGCTATTATCTCACAGTTCTAGAGGCCACAAGTCCGAAGTCAAGGTGTGGGCAGGGCTGCGCTCCCTCTGAAGGCTCTAGGGAGGAATCCTTCCTTGTCTCTTTCAGCTTCTGATGTTTCCCAGCAATCCTTGGTATCCATGGCTTGTAGATGATCACTCCCATCTGTGGCCCTGTCGTCGCAGGGCCAACCTCTTCCTGTGCGTCTCTTGTTGTGAGGACGCCCGTCATACTGGATTAAGAGCCCCACTCTACTCCAGGGTGACCTCGTCTGATTATGTCTGCAAGGATCCTATTTCCAAATAAGGCCACGTTCTGAGGTAATGGGGATTAGGACTTCAACATGTCTTTCTGGAGGATATAATTCAACTCATCGCTTTATGTAATACCCTGTCGTTTTGGCTCCATACTCTAATACGGAAGCCATCGGAATCATTACGACTGTTGAATCTGTGACACAAAAACTTGTTTTTTCTTTTTTTATACATTTTAATTCGTTAAAGTCTAAATATCTTAATATTAATAGTAAATCCAGAGCATTTGGGGACAAAGAAGGCTTTTGAAGGATGGAAGTAATAGCAGGAGAACGGCATTCTAGATATGATGAAGATAAGACCCACAGAGCTCACAGGGCAATGTGTGGAGCTGGGCCTGTTGGTGGCAAAAGGTGGAGGCTGAGAGGCAGAGGGACCTGGGCCATTTCCTGTCTGCAAGACTTCGCAGCTGGGTAGCCTTGAGTAGCCTCTAGGAACCTTAGCTTTCTTTTTTTTTTTTTCCTTCTTTTTTTTGAGATGGAGTCTCACTCTGTTGCCCAGGCTGGAGTGCAGTGGCACGATCTTGGATCACTGCAACCTTCACCTCCCAGGTTCAAGGGATTCTCCTGTCTCAGCCTCCCAAGTAGCTGGGATTATAGGCACCTGCAACTGCGCCTGGCTAATTTTTGTAGTTTTAGTAGAGACAGGGTTTCACCACATTGGCCAAGCTGGTCTTGAACTCCTGACCTCGTCATCCACCCGCCTCGGCCTCCCAAAGTGTAAGCCACTGTGGCCAGCCCTTCGCTCTTTCTTATAAGGTGAGGTTACTACCTCAGAGGGACGTTGTGAAAGTCAGTAAAGCTGTTAAAGCCACAGCATAGTGCCTGCACATTGGAGCTAGCATGACAGCTTTGAGTTGGGACAGCAATCCCCTCTTATGCACAGGGGTTCCATTCCAAGATCCCAGTGGTTGCTTGAAACTACAGATAGCAATGAACCTGATGTATCATATGTTTTTCCTGTATATACATACTTACTGGTATGGTTTGGCTCTGTGTCCCCACCTAAATCTCACCTTGAATTGTAATAATCCCCACGTGTCATGGGAGGGACTGGAAGGGGGGTAATTGAATCATGGGGGTGAGTTTTTCCCATTCTGTTCTTGTGATAGTGAATAAGTCTCACAAGATCTGATGGTTTTATAAAGGGCAGTTCCTCTACACATGCTCTCTTTCTGCCTGCCTCCATGTAAGATGTGCCTTTGCTCCTCATTCACCTTCCACCATAATTATGAGGCCTCCCCAGCCATGTGGAACTGTGAGTCCATTAAAACTCTTTCCTTTATAAATTACCCAGTCTTGGGTATGTCTTTATTAGCAGCATGAGAATGGACTAATACATTTATTATGAAGTTTAATTTAAATTAGGCACTATAAGAGATTAGCAACAATAATAAAATAGAACAATTACAACAATATACTGTGATAAAAATTATGTGGTCTTTCTCTCTCTTTCTCTCCTCTCTCACAAAATATATTCTTGTCTGTAGTTGTACTCACCTCTTTTTAGACCACAGTTGACCACGGGTAACTGAAACTATGGAAAATAAAACCACAGATAAATGGGGATTCCCGTATATTGAGCACAGTAAGAAAGAAGTCCAAATGGATACATGAAGCTAGTTTAGGAAGGGATTCAGAGCCAGGGAAGAAATTTTAACCTTGACAGGATAAGGATGCAGGGTGCAGGATGCTAACCTTGACACATCCTACATGCCAGGATACAGGAGGATACAACTGGGAAAGAGTCTGGAATCCAGGTGTGCAGAAATCAGGATGCAGAGTGGAGTCATTTCAAATAGAAGTTAGGCCAGGTGCAGTGGCTTATGCCTGTAATCCCAGCATTTTGGGAGGCCAAGGTGGGCAGATCACCTGAGGTCAGGAGTTCAAGACCAGCCTGGCCAACATGGCAAAACTCCATCTCTACTAAAAATATAAAAATTAGCCAGGTGTGGTGGCGGGTGCCTGTAATCCCAGCTACTCAGGAGGCTGAGGCAGGAGAATTGCTTGAAGCCAGGAGGCGGAGGTTGCAGTGACAGCCTGGGCAACAGAGCAAGACTCCGTCTCGAAAAAAAGAAGTTGAAGGAATGTGGGCACCTAACTAGGAGGGAGAACAGAGAGAGTGGGGCTTACAAATGATTGTGAGATTTAAAACCAGGAACTGGGTAATTGAATGAATGACTTTGTCATTAATCAGCAGGACAGTTGGAAGGGAAGCTGGTTGAGGGGGAAAATTATGAGTTTGGTCTTGGACTTGGTAAGTTTGAGATGATGGTGAGGCCACCATATACACACATAAGAGAGACAGTTGGAGATGTCAAATTAGAGGACTTCTGCGATCCTGGGTATGGAGATGAGTGTAGGAGTCATCACCAGGCAAGCCCAAGTTAGAGCTAGTGTTTCTGTTGCCCATATCAGGCAGGAGAGCTGGATGTCGTGATATGCATTCAAACTCAGTGACTCTAAAATGGAACTCATGATCTTACTTCCCCAAAACTGTTCCTTCCATGATTTCTTTTTTGACACTATACTCTAATGGTCAAGCCATTGGCATCATCATTCCTGTTGAATCCGTGTCATGCAGAAACTTATTCTTCCCCTTCCTTTCTGTATATTGTAATTCTACTGTGTTCTCTGTCTTAGTTAATGACAGCACCCAAGCCACCTATTCTGAAAGCCTCAGAGTCATTCTTTAAACTTCCTTCTTGCACATGGCACATTCGTTGCATGACCAAGCCCTGCAACCTGTCTTGTGGCTCTGCTGCCACCCCGGCACATGCATTCCCCCGGGCCCATCATTTCTCGCCATCTCTTGTCCAAATCAAGCTCATCTCTCACGTGATACTGCATGGCCTCCTGATGGCCTCCCAGCCATGGCAGAGTGAACTCCTGAGACAGATTTTCTTGGATGTTTGGTTACAGTCTGTAAAATTGTGCTTTTTTATTCTTTTCATTTTTAGAGTTTCTAAAGCATTTCTCATTGACCGAAAATTTAATATCCTAAGCCTCATTCTGTATTCCTGGCCATTTTACAAACGATCATGAAGCTTACAGGTGTATTTTTCTGGGCCTGGTTTTCTCCTGTATACAGAGAGGGCTGAGTGGAAACTCATCCTTGCTTCTGTCCTGTCCCATAGATTCACCTATGTCTTGCCAAGCCTCTGTTAATTGTCCCTAGCAGGCCTCCCTGCCACCATTTTCCACATTGTCACCTGAACGTTCATCCTGTATTGTAAATCTGATCATCTTAGGCCCTTTTGTGGTTCCCATTCCTACAGGGTAAAATCTATAGTCCTCCTGGCACACAAGGCCCTTGAGTTTGGTCTTGGACTTGATAAGTTTGAGATGCAACCCAGGCAGCCTCTCCTGGTTCAATGCCACCCCTCTGCTTGGCCATGCCTTCGGTGTAGCCAACACGCATTGCAGGTCTATGCCACCATGCCTTTCCCTCTGCGATTCACTCCCCAGGACCACTCTCCTCTCCTGGGAAACCCTCCAGCTCCCACGTTACCTCCTCGAGGAAGTTCTCACTGTATAAACCTTCCCATGCATTTGTTGCTTTCCTCCTGTGTTCAGTCACAATGCTCGGTAAGACTTTTTAGCAGTATTCATGTGGTATTGTAATATTTCCTTTATAAGCTTGCCATACACATTAGATTAGATGCATTTTGAGGGTAATGTTTAGTACCACGTCTGGTACATGCTATATGCCCAGATTACAGAAATACTTCCATTAACTTATGGAAGTAATGAACCAAAGGACACAGTGTATAAAAAGAAGGCTAGAGAGGTAAGAACCTAGTTAGGGAAATATCCACAAGTGAGAGAGAAGAGGAGGAGGAGGAGGAGGAGGAGGAGGAGGAGCAGAAAGCGTGTGGGAAGGAGGAGGAGGACAGCATGACATGGTGGTGTCAAAGGGAAGGATTTCTGGAAGGAGAGTGTTCTAATAGTGCCCAGTACAACAGAGAGGTCCAGGAGAATAGAGTTGTGGAAAAGGCCACTGGATCATCAATAAGAGAATCATTGCTGACCTTGCAGAGAAAAATAACTGAGTTTTACCCAGTCTGCTCCCTCGAGTGTCAGCAGTGGCCTCCCTTCTGGAGTCAAACACTTGAGAAATGTGGCCAACAAAAACAAAAACAGCCAGGTGCAGTGGTGCACCTCTGTAGTTCCAGCTTCTTGGGAGGCTGATGTGGGAAGATCACTTGAGCCCAGGAGGTCTAGGCTATACGGTGCTATGATCATGCCTGTAAGTCACTGCACCCCAGCCTGGGCAACATAGTGAGACCCCCATCTCTTAAAACAAACAAACAAAAGAAATGTGGCCAATTTCTTGAAGGGCAGATGGGTAAAGACAACATGCCATTGTAGATACTGAAAGGGACTTAGCAAAAGGGAGAGAGCAACAGTGGTGGCCAGCCCTCTAGATCATGAAAAAAGGGCACTGATAGATGTGTTGTTATTAAAAAACAAGAAGGGAGGCCACTTCTGACACTCAAGGGAGCAGACTGGGTAAAACTCAGTTATTTTTCTCTAGGGACAGAATGAGAGGAAATGTAGCTTAAGGGGGAAAAAAATCTGAGAATTTTAGTGGGATCACCCCAACTGTTTTAAATGAACGGCAACTTGCTCTTTATAGAGTTGGTTGATGTTACCAGTAAATGCTCATCACTTTACCAAGCATTTCAGAGACTGCTTAACAAATAATGGCAGGGCAAAGGCTGTTGCTCTGGTGAAGTTCAGAGCCTAAAATGAAAAAAAAAAGTTAGATAAATTCACAATAGGAAGAGATCTATAAATATGTTATCATATAGGGAATATAATGACAATGCGAAATAGTTTAATCTGTATTTGAAATATTTCATGGAAGAAATGAATCTTCAGTTTTCATGGAGGAGAAATACACAGTTTGGTGGAGGGGACTGGAAATGATACTGCAGGCTCAGGGGATGGCATGTGTGAATGATTAGTCTTTGTAAGAAAATCGAAATTTAAATGAATGGCTTATGGGTCCTCCCTCTTCCCTGGGCTTGCGCCGAATTGGGGTGGTCTGTGAGGATTTAACAGTTAACAGTCTGTTCTGCAGAGACTGAACTCAAGTTCGAGTGCTTATCCTCCTGGCCAGACAAGGAAATTCCTCTGTGATCTTGCAAAATCCTAGCTGTGGTTCTTGAATTTAATCCTAGATTTCTACCACCCGAGATAAGAACTTGTTCACAAGTGAAGCTGTCTAGAGCCACAAAGGGGGGAAACGTGCTTTGAATTTCCTGAGCAGAAATAGACTGGCCCCTTTAAGAGGAGACGTGGGTAATGTCAGGATGGTCTTTTGTGTGACTAGGAAAACATGAATGAGGTGCGTTAGGAGATTCCGGCTTCCTTAGATCATCAAAGTCTTGAAATAACATGATTTCTTTTCCTGGAACCTCTGTTAAGACCAGGAAACATTAACTTTTTAAAAAGTGCATTTTTAAGACCTTTAAAGGAAGTCCTTTAGGAATTTTAAAGGACTCAAAATAGGTGAGAGAGAGAAGGAAAGAGAAAAAGTGAAAACTTCCGTACTTGGAGAATAACAAACAAGAAAAACTCTTGCTTTATATAGTGGCCACAGTATTTTTGCCTTTTATGTTGAATCAGTAGCCTAATAAGTACTATAGCAATAGCTCATATGAAAATGCAATTTCTCATGCGTGTGGTTTGTCGCAACAACAACTAAAAAGTTTTCACGTGAGAGGAATTTTGCCTTATGTGAAGAGTAACATATGTATTGGGTAAAAACCTTCACATCAGAGATAGAATTATCAGGGGTTTTTTTTTTATATATATATATAAGTTTTGCTTGGAATGTGAAAAAAAACTGAAAACCTGAACAAAAAATAAGTGTTGCTTGGATGTGGAAAAAAAACTGAAAAACTGAACATAAGCCATAGAGGAAAAAAAATTATACAGTTGTGTTGTGAATGCATTAGTGGACTCTGCAGTAGTAACTGCCGCTCTGGCTTTAGATCTGCAGCATAACCCGTTTTCCATGACTGTAGAATCACTAATAAAACTTTTTTTATGGTTTGTTATTCATCCTGGGTAGGTCTGAATGAAGAAATCGCTTTAAAAGAAATCTTGAGTGGCATTTCAGTTGAAGAAGACTAGTTACTTTTGTTAGTAGATTTAGCCTATTTAAAAATAATAATAAAACAGAAACCATAGTGGCCTCTGTAAATAGCCCATGAGACCACCCAGTAAAAATGTCACGCTGCCACTGTGTCACTTTCGGTAGCCCCAGATTTATCGCTCCTTATGGGGATGACAGGGCTTGATCCTCTTGCTTTGTCCTAGTCATTTACAATATGATTAAAAAAATAAGTCTGTAAATCTCACATGAAAATAGAGCGAGATTTTACTGCTTTATTTGTATTTTACCTTAGCCTTCATTTAGCAGTAGTAGAAAGAAAAACATTTACTGTTTCGGTGTCAATTTACATGGCAAAAGGAGACCTACTCACCAGAAATATTATCAGCCCAGTTAATAGACTGAATTGGAGTAATGCTGCTTAAACAAATGTGGGCATTATTAAGAAGGTAATTAAGGTTTAAATGAGAGTCACCCTTATTTCACCTTTATAATTAGTGTCTCTTCACTGTAGTCCAGCTCAGGCATCACGTCTGTCTGAAGGACCAAGCAGCCAGGGGAAGAGAGGTTTACGTCAAGATTTTATAACTTAACAAATATTTTATGACACACATTTAAAAATCATCTTACATGTTTTAAATGGAAAACAGACCATTACCATGAAAAAAAAACATTGAATTGGATTGTATGTAAATTATACCTCAATAAAAATAAAAATAGGCCTTCCTTTTCTAGTTATCTTCTCCTTCAGTCAAAATATGCACATCCTACCCCCCTGGTCTCTTCATTCTGTGTTCAAAACATTCATGGGGTAAACCCTCCCGCATCCCTCCTCCCCACTGAGTGGCGAATGAATCATCTGTTTTCTCTAAAGTAGGATAGTAAATTCAAGCCTCATGAAGGAAAGGATATGATGACCTCATTTTTTTTTTAAGTGCGACTTTTTTTCTTTTTTCAATGTTTTGACTTTTTATTATGGAAGCTTTTAAACATACACAAAAGTAGGGAGAAGAGTACACAGATCCGCCGTCTACCCATCACCCCACTTGAGCAGTTTCCCGCAGTTTGCCAGGGTGACTTCTTCTTGGCAGCATCTTTAGTATAAATACTCTGGCTTTTTCTTCTTGTTAAAACTCAGCTTTGCAGAGCTTGCAGCTCGCAAGGCCCCTCTCTGCGTTTCACCCAGCAGAGGTTCATCTGGTTCCTTGTTTCACGGCCACAGACTGTACCCAAGGCCCTTAAAATCCACAACTCTACCAACCCCAATTTTATATTTATGTAGGGCAAAACTTTAATCAACCCTCTTTTTGCTTACATATGATTCAATCCAGTTTATTTTAAGTAACAGAACACTATAGCATTCAAGCTTCCCAATTCCCAGAGGACACGTGGGTGAACCTACGGACAGAACCAAGGACAAGATCCATTTACTCTCTGCCCCTTCATGTAGGGCAGGCCCAGAAGAACGTGCTCATAGACCTCATGATGATTGGTGAAAAGGCCAGGCACTACTAGTATGTTACCAAGGCTTCACAACACAGAATGAGGCAGAATATGTGTCAGACACATTAAATTTCAACTCAATGAGAACTGCTTTGAAACTCTCTAAAAGGGAGCAAGAACGCCACTCTACAAGCTGCATGACAGAAAATGTGTAAGAGAATGTGTCTCTGCAGTCTACTCTGCTAGGACAGTGTTTCCAGGACTACGATTCAGAAGGGTGACTTTTATACTGCTGATGATTCTGTCTTGATTTGCAAGTGGATTTTTCCAAATGTCTCATAAATGGAATTTTGATAAAGATGGGAAGGTAGAGTTTGAAATTGTATTCTCTGGTACAAACTTAGAGTACCAATATTCTGAGCTATAAGCTGAAGACCAGTTTGTATGCTTAGACAGCCTGTTGGGAAAAGGGTAGTAAGGTAACAGCTCTTGGGTTGCCGGAATGGAGCTGGCTAAGAAATGGGCCAAAGGCGAGAGCAGAAATCTCTAGAAAGACGTCTGGTCTTGCTACAGTAATACATCTGAAAGCCTCTCTCTGTTATATACCATGTATTCTGGGAACATTTTTTAAAAAATTGTTTTTATCATTGTGACCTAGTATTTTTCTCTTCCAATAAAGTTTTCCTTTATTAAAAAACCTTTTAACCACTTTATAATTGAAATGAACTTGTGTTTCATTTATTCATTATTAAAAGGCATGTATCTGCCGTCACTTTATTCTTGTTTAATTGACTCAGAACTACAAGAGAAAACTTTGGTAAGACTACACATAATTCCTTAATGCATGGTTTTACAAGTTAAGGAGTGGCTTGAGCTGAATTATGTTCATACATATTATTAAAATAGCATTGACTACTCTTTTTCCCCAAACTCACAGGAAAGCCCTGTACTGTCACAAGTGCCATTCAATGGGCATATTAGCTACCAGGTCCTTTTCCTCACCCTGAAGAGCCCATTAACATGTTCAATTTTTGACACTTTAATTTGCTCTCATTATTTTCAGATTTGAAACAAATCAAATTATCCTACAACGCTCTCCCTTTTAAAGAGTGCGGTGTGCGCTCGTTGTTCTTGTGGAGCTGCTTATGTCATTTACATTTTTTTCTGGAAGGTGTCATTCTTTACTCCCGACCAGCAGACAGCACTCTGAAAGTCAGGAGCGGTGTATCTTCCCACAGCCAGCTGACTTACAGCATATTTAAAGGCAGATTTAATTGGGAGAAAAGAACTGTCTTTTCAGTAATGATGCCAGTTAACACTGCAGAGCTAGGAAAGGAGGGACAGTTCTGCAGAATAAACAATGTAACTGTTCAAGTTGGGTTTTGTTTTATATTTTTGACCCAGTGTTGGACATTCTATTCTTTAATTATCTTGGGCTTTTCTCAGGAAGAAACTAAAAGTTGTGATTTTGTGTGTGTGTGAAATGTCAAATTTGAAGCTTTTTTGAATAAGGAAGACACAACTTCAAGTCCCCGGTTGTACTTACTGAGCAATTGTGGTCAGTTTCACATAGTCCTTATGTCAAATTCTGAGGTTGGAACTCTAATAACCTAATAATCTTTTAGAATATAAAACCGAGACCAGCTGCCAATATAAACTGTCATTTTCCTTTCATGCCATACATTTTCACTTTTTTGAAAGTGAAATATTATTTGGTGACTTTTCAGTTTTTTAACTGATCTTTAATAGGTAACGAAAGTAATTTCTAAATACAACTGCTTTCTCTGATTAACTTTAGAAAGATCACACTTTACATCTTTATGAGGAAATTTTTAAAGGCCTGCCTTTTTGAAAAGCAAATGTAATTTGAATTCCATTTTAATAATATTGATAAAATATGGTTGACTTCGTAGTCTGTTCACTATGTGAAGTGCGGAAAAAGATCAGATCTAGTTATGTTACCCTGCCTTCTTTGGAACTTTCTTTCGGCTAGATTTCCGTAATATGTCATCCTAACTTCTCCTCAGTTGCCTCCTGCCTATCTGGACTTTCACCAGATTTCTTGGCCTCCATCTCCTCCTCTGCCTGTCTGAGTGTGGGCATCACCCAAAGGGCAGGTTGTAGAACCTCTTCTCATTTTAGGAAACTTCCCTAAGGAAGTTTCCGCATTTGCGCCTCTGTCTGAGAGCATGCCCCACTGTTCAGACCCACTGAGCAACGTGATCTGCTAGCTAGGGGTCCTAGTGAGCTCTGGTTGCTGTGACAATATCCCTTGGACAGGGTGGCTCCTAAACACAAAAGCTTATTTCCCACAGCTCTGGAGGCTGGGACATCCAAGATCAAAGCACCAGCAGATTCAGCGTCTGGGGAGAGCCTGCCTGATTCCTAGTTCATTGACACCCATCTTTGTGCTGTGTCCTCCCATGGTGGAAGGGGCCAGGGACCTCACTCAGAGCTTTTAGAAGGGCACCAGTCCCATTCTTGAGGACATTCCCTCCCAGAGGTCCCATCTCCTAATAACCTTGGGGGTTAAGATTTCAACATATGAATTTGGAGGGGGCACAAATATTCAGACTCTAGCAACAGTTCCTCCTTGAAGTCCCACCAGCACCTTCAACCCAGCATGTGAGAAAGACTGCCACACCGCTTCTGACTTGTGCTGAGCAAGAATTCACTGTGCTCTGGTCATTCCATCTCAAAGCCTTGGGGTATCTCTGAGTCCCTTTTTTCCAATCCCCTGTCAATGGTTCCACTACACCCATCCCCTTCTCCATATCTACCACCCTCTTTCCAGGACTGTTGTCTTTGGCCTTCACTTTTGCAGCATCCTTTTTTTTTTTTTTTTTAATCCCTTGACTTCACTGAGCAGAATTATTTCCTCAAAATTCCAGAGAAAAACACAATTGGGTGTGGATAGGGCCAAATGCTTCTGTGGAAAAAGGAAGAAAGTTAGCTTCTGGCTTTGGCATTTGGGAGATGACAAGTGACTGGTGTGAAAACTGACTCAGGAGAGCAGTGGGGACGGGGGCAGGTGTAACGGGGTATGTAGTGAATGGGGGAGGATGTGGGACGCCGAGTGTGGCACTCTCAGGGTTCTGCAGGTGAAGGCAAGGAGGGAGAGAATCCAGGAGGTGGGGAACAACTCTTCGTTTAAGAGAAGGGAGAGGCATGCCATCTTTCTCTTCTGTGAAATAAAATTAAAGGAGTATTTTTTATTGTAGCAGAAACCAGATAATATATTATCAATTATTATCATTATGATATGTGTGTGTATGTTCAGAGATAGATACAGACATTTGGAGGATATATTTGTATATTTTGTGTCTCAGGACACATAATCACCTTTGGTTAAATGTGCCACAGTCAGAAGCCCTGACAATTGAAGTAAATGTCTTTAGGGAGTAGAGTTCAAATGTTTATGAGTTCCTTCCACAAACATGACTTCAGTGTCACCTGTGTACCAGGCATTGAGCTGGCTTGGCACTGGGCTTGCGGAGATGAAGAGAGGAGAGCCCTGAGCTGCAGTTGCATGCAGACAGTTGCATGCCACCCAGACATGGAAATTAATTCTCTTAAACACTAGATGAAAGCCGGGAGAAGTCCATTACTTAACTCTTGTATAGATTAGGGCGATTACATCATTGAGCAGAGTAGGTGCAGTAGAGACTTCCAGGCAAAGAAAAGAGAAAATCAGTACAGTGTGGGAAAGAGGCAGCATGGAGTAGCACAAACATATTGAATTTGAAGTTACAGAAATGTGTTAAAATTCCAGCCCAGGCTGGGCGTGGTGGCTCATGCCTGTAATCACAGCACTTTGGGAGGCTGAGATGGGCAGATCACAAGATCAGGAGATCGAGACCATCCTGGCTAACATGGTGAAACTTTGTCTCTACTAAAAATATAAAAAATTAGCCGGGCGTGGTGGCAAATGCCTGTAATCCCAGCTACTTGGAGGCTGAGGCAGGAGACTCACTTAAACCCGGGAGGCCGAGGTCGCAATGAGCCGAGATTGTGCCACTGCACTCCAGTCTGGGTGACAGAGCAAAACTCCGTCTCAAAAAAAAAAAAAAAATTCCAGTCCAGTGCCTTACTACTAACCACATGGACTTGAGCAAGGTAGTTAACTGCATGGAGCCTCAACTACATCCTCTCTAACGTAGATGAAACAATACTGGGTGCACAAAATTGTCATAAGGGTTAAAAATAAAATCCACTCCGTGGATGATAGCTTCTGTTGTTATTGCTGGTAATGACATCTGCACGGCATGCCAAGGCTTCCTATGGCGTAGCGTGGCTGGAGACCAAGCCAGTTGATGAAGGCCCTTGTATGCTGTGCTAAGGAGTGAGAGTTGTCTCTCAGCGGGGCTGGAGTGTTGTTTAAGCATTTCAGTCAGGGAACAACATAATCAGATTTAAGTTTAAGAAGATCACTCTGACAGTGGTGTGAGGATGGATTAGAGAGCAGGAAAGAGTGGGGACAAAAAAATAGATAAATATTCTTCCCAATACAGTAATCATTACTTTCCCCAATTATGCCATAAAAGAAACTGATAAGATCCTATTTGTTGGTAGCTATGAAAGTGGGGGGCAGGGAAAAGGCTACCTCATCAACAAGCACAGGAACTATTGCATTCATCCTTTTGGAAGTAGAACAGAACAACAGAATTATAGACAATTCAAGAATGGAGAGATTTCCAAGCTCATTCTCAGACCTGGTTGAGTTGTAGATTTATGATCAAGTCTAATATCAAAGACACCCTAAAGCATGCAAGCTCGTTCACAGACCATTTCACTTTTTAAATTAGTTCTTAGCCTGGGGTCCATTCACAGATGGGCTTCAGGCAATCTATGAATGCCCTACAGTGAGAGGCAAAATCATACAACTATGGTTTTTCTCCTTCTAGGGAGTAACTACATAGCTTTCATCAGATTCTCAAAGGAGTCTAGAACCTCCCAAAGGGTTAAGAACCACTGTTTATGTGGACATAAAAAAGGCTGGCATTGTGTTGGCAGGAATCTTTAATGGACACTAACTTAGCCATTGTGTCTGAACTCGTGTCTCCACCTGGATGTGTAATAGGCATTTCAAACTGAACCCAACTGAGGCTGAGCTCCAGCTCCTCTCCACCAACACCTGCCCTGTCTCTGTGAATGCCAACTGCAGTCTTAGCTCCTCAGGCCAGAATCCCTGGGGTCCTGTTTTTTCCTGTCTCTGCTTCCACTCCCTCAGGGCCGTCATCCCTATTTCATACCTAGACCTGATCCTTCCTTCATCAGCTGCTACCACCTGGCCCCACTCTCCCTCTTCCCTTTCCCGGTGTTGCAGTGGCCTCTCCCCTGCTCTCTGCCTCTGCCTTGCCCCTCAGTCCGCTCTTCAGACAACAATGAAAGCAGCACCTGCTCCCCACCCCCCAGCAGCTTCCTGTCTATCTCTGGGCAAAATCTAAAGCCTTTGACCTGCGAGACTCCACGTGACCTGATGTGACTTGAACCCTGTTATGTCCTTGACTTCACTGCTGCTGCTTTGCTCACTCTCAACAGTGACCTTATGGGTTCCACAAACATACCATCTCGGAGTCGTTCCACATGCAGTGGCCATTGCTTGGCAGGCTCTTCCTGTGGAAATTTACGTGTGACTTGCTCTCTCTTGTCCTTCAGGTCTTTGCCCAGCTAGGCCTTCTTGGACCATCTGTTTAAAATCACAATCCCCCCTTCCTCACACCACTCCAGAATGTCCCCTTCCCTGCTTTATTTTTCTTCTGCACTCATCATGGTTATATAATACACTTACTATTTGCTTATTGCCTACCTCCACCCCATTATAATCTAAGCATGTGAATGCAAGGATTTTTTTTTTTTTTTTTTTGAGACAGGGTCTCATTCTGTCACCCAGACTGGAGTGCAGTGACACAATCATAGCCCACTGCAGCTTCAAACTCCTGGGCTCAAGTGATCCTCCTGCCTCAGTATCCTAAGTAGCTGGGACCACAGGTTTGCACCCCCACACCCAGCTAATTAAATTTAAAAAAATTGTAGAAATCATCTTGCTATGTTGCCCAGGCTGGTCTTGAATTCCTAGCTTCAAGTGATCCTCCTGCCTTAGCCTTTGAAAGTGCTGGGATTACAGATGTGAACCACTGTGCCTGACCAGGGTTTTGTTTTGTTTTGTTTTGTTTTGGTCTATTTTCTTTCACTGCTATGTCTACAGTACCTATTGCAATTCTTGACATAGAGCAGGAACTCACTAATATTGACTGGATGAATTGAATTTTGTGAATTTGGCACCTTTGCTGTTACCACCCCATGCATTCTGCTCACTGTAACTTTCCATGTAGTAATTCTGTAATTACACTGGATTGTTTGAATGGACAATCCAGTGTCATTATAGAAATAGTACATGGAAACTACAAGTTTTTTTTCTAGTTCACTTCTTTACTTAACATAGTAATTGATGCAGTGGTAATTATTGGTCTTTGTGGTTTCCATTTCCCATATTAACCTGAATGCTATTTCAAACAGCTCCTTGGCAATGGAAAGAGTTCACCTCTGTCCATTTCTTACAAGTTCCTCAAATTCCATACCATCCTCTCTGACTTTATAAAGAAATTCCTTTAAGGCTACTATAATTTACTCAAATTATCATAATATAATTTTGAAAAATGTTATGCTGGTCAGATACTACAATTCCTATCTGTCACAATGATATTCAGAGTGTAAGTGTACGTTGCAGGTGTCCTGAGGGAGCCATTTTCATTGCAATAGTGTTGTGCTTTATTACATATGCTTTATTACATGCTTGTGGTTCTGTGCTGGGAATATGAGACATTTTAATATATGATCGACATCTGCCAATTTGTCTATTTTATAACTTTGGAATTTTTTATACTAGGTATTCTTCAAGCAGAAAACATCTTGGCCTGACACACAAAAGTCTGATATTGTTTGCCTGAATGCTTTGGAACAAGAGTAATAAACTAGAGATCTGAGGCCTTTTTAGTGCCAGTTTATGGTGTAAAACTATTTTTTCAAGTGTGCTAACTATTAATGATATCTTTATTTTATACTGTTTCAGGTTTTACAAGATGAATTAGAAAACCGTTCTAATCAGGTGCGATGTGCAGAGAAAAAATTACAACACAAAGAATTGGAGTCACAGGAACAGGTACCCACTCTTTTACTATTTGACTCTCTTGTTTACTTTCTCTAGGTCAAGAAGTGTGTGCAGCCAGGTGCAGTGGCTCACACCTGTAATCTCAGCACTTTGGGAGGCCGAGGTGGGTGGATCACCTGAAGTCAGGATTCGAGACAAACCTGGCCAACATGGCGAAACCCCGTCTCTACTAAAAATACAAAAATTAACTGGATGTGGTGGCAGATGCCTGTAATCCCAGTTACTTGGGAGGCTGAGGCAGGAGAATTACTTGAACCCGGGAGGCAGAGGTTGCAGTGAGCCGAGATCGCACCATTGCACTCCAGCCTGGGTGACAAGAACAAAACTCCATCTCAAAAAAAAAAACAAGTTTACCCATTGCCTGTTTCAGTTAAGATACTTTGGGTGCAAGTTACAGAATATCCCACCCATGGTTGACATAAAAAATAAAGCAATTTATTACCTCACAGAACAAGAAGTCCACAAGTAAAGCATTCTCATGACTCTGCCTCCGGTGCTGGCTTCATTCTAGAAGCAACTTCAAGATGGCTGCAGCAGTGCCAGGCATTCTGTCCAGATCTGCGCTCTTTGGAGGCAGAAAGAGGCTGCCAGTTTCTAGGGCCTAATGAGTAAGGAAATCTTTCCCGGAAACTACCCCCTCCCTTTACATGTCATTGGCCAGAGAAGGTCACATGCTTAGCCTGGCATACCCAATCCCTGGCTAAACAACTGAGTATACAAAACTAGCCTAGAATAATCAGGACCCACCTGCTGGTGATGAAACTGGGAGAAGGAAAACTGGAACAAAAAGAAGGGGAAATGGAGTGTTGAGTATGCAGCCAACAGTGTCTGCTATGTTATCATTTCAAAATAAATGGATATTATTTTGCTTAGAGGCATAAATCATGTTTTCTTTTGAATTTTAGTTTTCTCCTCTTTCTTTCCATTCTTTTCAAAATAATGTAATATAACCCAGAATAGTATGGCTATGACAATAGCTAATGACCTATTTTATTTTTAAATGACAGTATTATTTTCACCCAACTCTTCTGGTTATAATAAATTACACTTAGTGGTAATTTTGACAATTTAAGCTAAAAAGTCAACATGTATCACTAGAGACCATGAATCTTGATGAAACCCTTTATAAATGCATTGTCCTCAGCCATTGAGTATAGCATTGCTAATATTGATCTAAGTGCCATCAATCCATTATGTACAGAAACAGTCATAGGAATTGACAGATGTTTATAATTTGGTTGTAAAACTCAGTACAGGAATACTGGCATATTATATTAGCTTATTCTGAATTTGGGGGAAGGGGAAACACAAAAGTAAGGCTAATAGGTTTTCTTTTCTTCTTTAATCTCTGGAGATGTTTACAAACAGGATCCTATGATAGAGGATTGTACAAAATGATGAAAGTAAGCACGTAATAGATGCTGACTGTTAATACTTACTGAATTGACTTGCCCTCCTATAATTCCTTCCTACTCTCTAATAAACTCTGTGTCATATGTATATCACATATGTATGTACATATCATGTATATGAGATGCATAAATATACATATATACATATACGTTTTATACAATGTCTATGTAATACACCCAACAATAGGATAACAAAATAGAATAATACTAGAATAAAAAATTAATAATAACTAGGCCAGGCTCAGTGGCTCACACTTGTAATCTCAACACTTAGGGAGGCCAAGGTGGGCAGATCAATGAGGTCAGGAGTTCGAGACCAGCCTGGCCAACATGATGAAACCCTGTCTCTCCTAAAAATACAAAAATTAGCCAGGCGTGGTGGCAGGTGCCTGTAGTCCTAGCTACTCAGGAGGCTGAGGCAGGAGAATTGCTTGAACTGGGGAGGCGGAGGTTGCAGTGAGCCGAGATCACGCCACTGCACTCCAGCCTCGGAGACAGAGCAAGACTACATCTCAAAAAAAAAAGAAAAAAATTAATAACTATACCTTATCAAATGCTGACAAGATGACAGACACTGTACAAGAAATGTTATACATATTGATTCATTTAATTTTCACAATAACCATGTAAGATCAGTATTATCATCTGCATTTTGTGAATAGCACGCCAAAATCCAGAGTAATTAACTCATCCAAGATCACACAGCAGTAGATCCAAGATCACACAGTAGTAGAAGAGTATTCAGATCCAGGTTTATCTGAACTCCAAACTTTTGCTCCTTCCATGACAATTCTCAAGTTACATATCTAGCAAATAAAAAAAAAAAAACTGGATAGCAATGATAGAGAAAGTAAACTTATCAAGGATGGCAGGCAAACAGACATCGTATTCCTGCCTCCTGGTAGAGGAGCAAATGCTGTTGACTTTCCATGGGCAGAGAAAAGCAACAAGCAAAGGAAACACAAGCACAGCAGACTTGCCCATCATGTGCCAAGTCAAGGAGATGAAAATGCCTCCTCGGATGGGAGCATGGATTTGTTCATGTCAAATCAGCAGGTCTAATCGTCACTGAAGGTCAACTGAGCCCCGTCCTCTGTAGATGATGCTTGTAATTAAAAGAAGGAGAAAAGACAAGCTTCTTAAAGGCAGGAAAAGGTGCTCCCTGGAGGACTGGGGTTTCTCTGTTTGTGGTAAAATATGACTTAAGGTAAAACTTTTGTTGACATCAATTTAATTCATGGCAAAACTTCACACAGAAAATTCCATAATATATTGAGAGTAGGGAAATTAAGAAATCCCAAATGAACAATAGAGAAGGATTCAGGAACTACTTTCAGTCTTTTTTTATTGACTTCTTTTTGATCATCAAAGTTGCTTTCATCTTTGTAGTGACAATAGCTTTTCAGAATATTTCTTACACTAATTCCTGATATCTTCTATTAGGCTACCGTTTACCAAAGAAATGTCAGGAAATACCCATGGGTAAAGCTGAATATTTCATAATCTTTGTAACCAAGAGATGTTGGGTTATTTCCACAAGGTCCTAGGGTGTAGCTAAAAAAAAAAAAAAAAGCAGTTGTTTCAATTAAACCACATAACAAATAATAGATATTTAACAAATACTATTCATCTATATTTAACTTAATCTTTTATCTAAATTTGACCTATGTCCCCCTTTAAATTTGTGACACTAATACAAGTAGTCAAAAATAATTAGAACTAGGCTGGGCACGGTGGCTCATGCCTGTAATACTAGCACTTTGGAAAGTCGATCACCTGAGGTTAGGAGTTCGAGACCAGCCTGTCCAACATGGTGAAATCCTGTCTCTACTAAAAATACAAAAATTAGCCAGGCGTGGTGGCATGTGCCTGTAATCCCAGCTACTCGGGAGGCTGAGGCAGGAGAATCACTTGAACCTGGGGGGCGGAGGTTGCAGTGAGCCGAGATTGTGCCATTGTGCCATTGCACTCCAGCCTGGGTGACAGAGCAAGACACCATCTCAAAAAAAAAAAAAAAAAAAAAAAGTTAGAACGATTGTCATAGACACTTTTTAGGATCTGCTAAATATGAGTTTACTAAGGATATCTAAAATGTTGAGATTGTTACATTATAAATGTATTTTTTGCTGTTCATCAAAGCAACTCCAGTAACAGTAGCTAGTCTCACATCAGCCAATCGAACAACTAAAATGTGTTTGAAACAGCCCCTGAGGACTATCTTCTCTTTCTTTTCAAGCAAATATTGTTATCCTGATACTAGTTGCATTAAGGAATCAAAATTGAAACTGGCAGAATTACAAAAGACAATTTCCTAAGCTGCTTCTTTTAACTTGCTTGCTTTAAAAATGTTTCAATGGTTTCTGGTTTTCATTTAAGAAAAATTTCTGCGTTTTGATTCTATAAAAACAAGAAATGAATGAGGCATTGTAAAAGTTATGTTTTTAATTAAAAACAAAAAGCTGCTTCTCATCAGGTCTTGATGGGTGGCATCTTTGCTGCCCACCACATGCCTTGGTGCCACCAACTCTCCCTTCTGTCCCCTCACGTGGACAGATCAACACACAGAGTCCCCAGGGAAGATGTACTCACTGGGAGGCACAAAGGGTTACTTTTCTCCTTGGGCAGATTCAAGAGAAATAACACTAATAGAATCAGAAAATAAATTTTCTAAGTCAGCTTTACAAAAGCATGATGTTTTCTCTAATCAATAAACAGCAATTTAAAATCACCATTATTTTTATTCATAGGAGGAGGTAATAATTTCTAATTCCAGTTTATTCTGAGCAAGAACCCCATAATTTCATTAAAGAAGGGAGATCAGAGCTTGAGTCAGACTTTTTCATTGTGCAAAGAAACTGAGTCATCAGGAAGGATGTGACTTCCCTAATGTACAACACAGTAGTGGCAGACCCAGGGTAGGTCTGTAAGTGGTCTGCTTACTCCCAGAATATTATTTTCCACTGCGTTAAACACTGTGTAAAATGGATATATGCCATCTGTCACTCGGGTGCAGGTACAGATTAAAATACTATGGGTAAAACTAAAATTCACTTAGTTTCATTATTCACAATGGGGAGCAAACAATGTTTCGTTATTCACAATGAGACTAGATAATTTGGTTTGATAAATTATAGAAAAGAAAAGGAAGAAAATAGTCTAAAAGTTTTCTTGTTATTCTTAACACTGTATAAAGCATGTATTTATAACAAAGACACCAAACAATGTCAGATTCTAACATACCAATATGTGGATATTAACATACAAGCAAAACCCCCTGCTTCAAACTGGCTATCTTAAAATTTGAAAGTATGAATAGCTTTAATTACATTAGTCACTCAGTTTCCCAGAAGAATATTTTGTTAAACAAATTAGTGAGAAAAAACAATATTTTAGAGATGTTCTAATAAATAAAATACAATGCTGACTGTTTCACAGGAGACTCAGTCTTTTTTTACTCAACATTTTATTCTTTTAACAGGTGTATTTTGCTAAACAGTGTTAGGTCTGAGAAGAAACGAAGATGAATAAGTTATAGATTTTGCCCTCAAGGAGTTTACAGTCTGATAGAGTAAATGGGATGTGTATGAAATGTAGACCCCAGGCATGGAATGGAAGTTAGTTCTTTTTTTTTTTTTTTTTAATGACAGAGTCTCGCTCTGTTGCCCGGGCTGCAGTGCAGTGGCACTATCTTGGCTCACTGCAACCTCTGCTTCCCGGGTTCAAGTAATTCTTCTGCCTCAGCCTCCTGAGTAGCTGGGATTACAGGCGCCTGCCACCACGCCTGGCTAATTTTTGTATTTTTAGTAGAGACCGGGTTTCACCATATTGGCCAGGCTGGTCTCGAACTCCTAACCTTGTGATCTGCCTGCCTCGGCCTTCCAAAGTGCTGGGATTACAGGCCTGAGCCACTGCACCCAGCTGGAAGTTGGTTCTTTTTCTCAATGGCTTGGAGGCTCAGAATCACAATATGCAGAAAGAATACAAGCACTGGTCCTTCCTTCCATCTTCCCTGATGCTATCAGAAGGAAGGAGAGGATCTTTACCCAGGAAGAGGTTAGGGTCCCACTGCCTAGGCAGTGTGTGGCACTTGCTAATTTGGGGTTGTTTCAAGAGCTTGCGGCCCTCTGGGGAACCGGGTCCTTCCAAAGCTGGTCGGAAGGAATCAGCATTCTGCCAGCCTTCTCTTGAAGGCTCCTGGCTTCTACCTTGTCTTGCTGTTTTGGGTTGCCTCTGGGGTCCTCTTTGGTTTTCTGCTCAGTATTTTTTGCAGCCAGCTGGTTTAGTTCTAAGCCTCATCTGTTTTTGCAAGCATTAAAGTTCTGGACTGTGCAGGCACAGTGACTCATAAATTATTTTAAAATAGTTAAAAGTCACACTTTAACATTTCGATCACAGCTTTGCAGCAACCAACTTCATATTTAAGGCCTAGACACATCAACTAATTTAGGAGAGACACTAGTGACCAAAGACAGTCTCCGTGGTAATCGTGTGTGTTTAGGGGTTGCAGGGTGGGGAAAGAGGTTCCCTCTTGGGTTGCAGGGTCCCAGAGACTCTCACCAAGGCACAGGAAGAGAAACCAGAAGAGGCTTCAAGGACTGTCGTGATCTAGTGGGAAAAGTGCTGCTGGTTCTCAGTCCACCTTTGTCACTACTAATCATGTGATCATGGGTAAGCCACTCAACCTTTCTGGATAATGGGTTCCTAATCAGTAAAATGTTAGTAAAATATCTTCCCACAGCGTTCTTGGGAACATCAAAACAAGATAAAGTGTGTAAAAATACTTCAAAAACTATCAAACATCATAGAGATGCAACGTGTGTGATTATAGTTATTTATAGAGGAGAAGGGAACATCTGGGCTGGGCATTAACAGAGAGGAAGGACATTCTAGTTAGAGGGCAGAGTGAAGAGCAGAACATGCCGAGTGTTCAAGGGACATTGAGTAACATCTTGGCCAGAAGGTGTGATATCAGTGAAGAGGAAAACAAGACCAGAAAGTTCGTTTTGTTCATTTCATCCATTAAAGAAAGGGAGGAGGGATCCTTTGTTACTCAGTGTCTACTCTTTACTGAGCGCTGTGTTGTGTGTCAGGACCAGCAGCCAATTCTGGATGGAATGCTGAGCAGTTCAGTCATTCGTTAGAAAGCAGTTGTCAGCAATAGGGCACTTTTTCTTTGCTGGGGAGTGCTAGATGACTGAGGTTATATTTTACAAAGATTAGTCCAGCAGGGAAGATGAACAAGAAATGAAGGGAGACCAATTCAGAGGTTATGGCCTAAAATTCACATCACTGGTCACAAGAGAAATACAGAAGGCTTGAGCTGGATATTGTCAAAAGGGGTAGAAAGAAGAGGATAAATGTGAATACGCATTTAAAAACAAAAATTCAGGCCAGGTGCAGTGGCTCATGCCTGTAATCCCAACACTTTGGGAGGCCAAGGTGGGTGGATTACGAGGTCAGGATCTCAAGGCGAGCCTGACCAAGATGTTGAAACCCTGTCTCTACTAAAAATACAAAAATTCGCCAGGCACGGTGGCAGGTGCCTGTAATCCCAGCTACTCAGGAGACTGAGGCAGGAGAATTGCTTGAACCCGGGCAGCAGAGGTTGCAGTGAGCTGAGATCGCACCACTGCACTCCAGCCTGTGTGACAGAGTGAGACTCCATCTCAAAAAAAAAGAAAGAAGAAAGAAAAGAAAAATTCAGGCCTGGCGTGGTGACTCACGCCTATAATCCCAGCACTTTGGGAGGCTGAGACAAGCAGGCTGCTTGAGCCCAGGAGTTCCAGACCAGCCAGGCCAACATGGTGAAACCCCATGTCTTAAAAAAAAAAAATGCAAAAATATTAGCCAGGTGTGGTGATGTGCACCTGTAGTCCTAGATACTCAGGAGGCTAAGGTAGGAGGATCCCTTGAGCCAGGGAGGCAGAGGTTGCAGTGAGCCAAGATTGCGCCACTATACTCCAGCCTGGGCTACAGAGGGAGATCCTGTCTCAAAAAAAAAAAAAAAAAAAAAAAAAAATTAAAAAAAAGGAAAAATTCACAGAATATAGAGATTTAGAGAGTGGAAGAAAGGAATGTGTTGAAAATAATACCTTGTTTTTAATTGATAAGCTGGTGTATAGTGGACAATGACACTATCATTTTTTTAGATGTTGCATCCTAGATGCTAGCCGGAGGACATTCATTTGGAGGCATTTAAATGAAAATCTGAATCCAGAAGTCAAGAAAGAGCCCTAGGACTTTAAGCATGTCAGAGTCATCTTGATGCAGATATAGCAGAAACCCAGAACGTATGGATAATATTGACAAAGAAGAGCATAGAGGGATATAAGAGGGCCATGAGCAGATTGGTAGGCAGGATCACAGCCAAGGGACCAGAGAAGATGGAGGATGCAAAGAGGATTGAAAAGCAATGGGCAGGAAGAGCAGAGCCAGGAGAATTTAAAGGCAGGAAAACCAAAGAGAATTTCCTACTAGACATTACGCCCCTTAGGGTAAGGACCCGATCTGTCATCTTCATGGCATCCACCAGCGCTTGTTGAATTCAATCACTCTGTAAGGCCTTTGCTTTCCGGAGCCCCTATCCTCAAAACAGCCCTGCCCACCTGATGTCCCACTTTTATCTATCTGTGCCTTTGCAGCACTTCCTGTGGCCCCCCGATATGGTTAGACTTTGTGTCCCCTCCCAAATCTCATCTTGAATTGTAATCCCCTGGTGTTGAGGGAGAGACCTGGTGGGAGGTGACTGGATCATGGGGGGTGGTTTCCGCTATGCTGTTCCTGTGTTAGTGAGTTCTCACGAGATCTGATGGTTTTATAAGGGGCTCTTCCCCTTTCTGTCACTCACTCTGTCTCCTGCTGCCTTGTGAAGAAGGTGCCTGCTTCCCCTTCCGCCATGATTGTAAGTTTTCTGAGGCCTCCCAGCCATGCAGAACTGTGAGTCAATTAAACCTCCTTTTTTTATAAATTAACCCGTCTTGTGTAGTATCTTTATAGCAGTGTGAGAACGGACTAAAAAGCACCCCTCCAACCCCCCGCATTAAAACTTTTTCCATCAAGCTCCCTCAGTAGATGGTACACTTTGAGGGTGGGATCTGAGCTGGGACTGTGTCATGTTTATCCTTGTATCCCAGCATTTAGCCCAGCATCAGGCCCAATTGTGCTCGGTGAATTAATGGGAGGAAGAAGGAATGGATGGAAAGAGGGAGAGGGAGGGTGACAGATGGAGAGAAGGAGGGAGGAAGAATTAGCAGCATCACAGGCCACAGGGACTTTGAGAAGGAAGAGTTCAAAAAGTTGCTGAACTTGGGGGACTTGGGTACTGATCACAGGCCCTTGGTATTGGGCCTCCTAAACATATTCTAAGTGACTTTTTCTAAGTGTATTCTTGTCTAGACTTTTATCAAAACAAATATTAAAGATATTCTTTTATCATTTTCATCCGGGGTGGTCATTTCATCTGGTAGGGTCATTCATGGCTTCTCTGGGCCCTCAGCTATTCCTCAGACATTATAGCACCAAAAAGCGTTCACAGGTCAGGGAAAGATGGAGAGAAAGCAAAATGCCAGTGCCCTGCCTGTGCGGCCCACCTTTCTGCTCTCCTCTAAAGCGACAGATTTTTATTTCAAATCTCTCCTATAAGAAGGCCAAAGCAGAAAAGACACCAAAAAAGTCCTTGATTTTTCTCTATAGATGAACTTAGCATTCTGCTGATTCCTTCCTAGGTCTCTGGGTTTTTAAAGAATAAAACTTGGTCCCTTTAGTATAAGTAGCTTTCAGGTAGTATTAGACGACTCTGGAAGCTCCTTAGCTCCTTCCACCTGTTATACCATTACAACTAGTATCATTTGTATTCCCAAAGAGTTCATTTGCCTCCCACAATGCCCAGTGATCTATCCAGGAGTAGCATGGATATTAGGAGAACCAAAATCAATAAAGTTAAAGCTTTCAGTAGATAGCACTGCTTATCTTTAAACCACCTCAGCCATCATCAAGGTTAACCAACAAATCTGTGGAGTCACAGACAACCTTAAAGAAGAAGATGCTATAGAGACAGAAAATCAATTGTGCAATAATTGTGACAATTGTTAAAAAAGAATTGGTCTTCTACAGATTTCCAAGCCTTTAATTTCCATTTTCCATAAAGGATTTTAAAACTTCACAGTCTTAGCTGCTGTTGGCTAACTCATCTGCAGTGAAGTCTATTTAAAAGTACTAACAACTCAAAGCTATGTTTCATCCCAAAGCACATTATGAAAACAGGAATTGCAACAGAAATGTAATTCAAAGACTTTTATTGACTTTTCATGTTTAATGGTTATTATTCTGGTTTGTTTTGAGTAATTTTAATAACCACAGTTTATTTACAAAATTCAGACTAATTCTTTTGTTCCCATGCCAACAAAATACATTTGTTCCCAGACAGCTGGTATGATGCATCATTCTAAGACTTGTTATGAGAGATAGAACCACATTTAATTTTGGCCACATGTTATTCTCCGTGACAGTTTGAATACTTGCCTCTGCTTTCTGAAAAAACAAACAAACAAACAAACAAACAAAAAAACCTTGAACCACAGTGTCAAGGACATTAGTATTTTTATTAAATACACATCTTATCAAAATATTTCTTATAAATCAGTTATTCTAATAGATTTTGGTGGCAAAGCAAGTCAAACACTTGTACCCAAAACCCTCACTAAAAACCATACATAATGATTGCAATGCCATTTTTAAAGGATCACTTAAAGCATTCTTCTGGTGTGAACGTGCTCTGTTTCATCTTTGCTTTCTTGAGATTTTCTTTGTTTTTAATCTCACTGGGCTGAGTGTGCTGGGGGAGGAGAGAAGAGGCGGGATCCTCTATGTTCTTGCTGCATGTTTTTAATCCCGTGCTTTGCTGACATATCAAATCCACATGTCAGCAAAGCACCGACTGCATTGCTGCAGCTGTTTTTCCATAAAGCATTTTCTACATTGTTGAAGTGGCTCTTCGTCCTTACAATGAATACTGAGGGATGACGAAGACCATGGGGAGGGCCGCAGGAGCACACAGGGCTCTGACCTGGGACTGGAGGGTTCAAAGCCAGGCTGTGCCTGCCTTGGGGCCGGATCTCATCTTCTATCCTTAGAATGAAGTAATGTTGTGGTATAGTCTCATGTCTTTCCGTTTAATTTTTAAGACAGTTTTGGCTTTAATTTTAGCCTTATTAAAAATTATGTTTTCGATCAAAACATATGATTTACTCCAAACAAGTAAATTATGGAGGCTCTTAAAGAAAAAAATAGAAAAAACTTAAAACCAGGATGTGTTCTATCCCACCTTTTAAAATTTGTGGGCAAGCAGAATTAACAAGCATTAACCTGGGTGATCAAATATAGTTTCCCAGGAAGATAAAAAGGAATATATATGTTTATGTTCCCACAGTATTCTGTCAAGGCTTACTGTTCTGACAGCTACTAAGCACAGAATTCATAGAATTCAGTGAATAGGTAGAAAGAGAAAGTAGAGATCAACACAGTGATGTTAAAAAGAGGGTGGGGTTGAGTCAGCAGAGAGAAATGTTTGATGACTACTGATTGTGCTTGTCATGTTTGGAAAAACGTATCAAACATTCCGAGAGGCCACTTAACTTGCAGTTCCTTTTTTTACTATAGTCCAGCCCTTTTCCTGTTGAGAAAGGGCTATTTTGAGGTAGAAGCAATTGCAATTGTTTATTGGCAAACAAATGAAAAAGCAGAGATTGATTGATTGATTGATTGATTGATCTTTTTTGGAGATAAAGGTCTTGCTCTGTCGCCCAGGCTGGAGTGCAGTGGTGCAATCTTGGCTCACTGCAGCCTCTGCCTCCCAGGTTCAAGCTATTCTCATGCCTCAGCCTCCTGAGTAGGTGAGATTACAGGCGCGCACCACCACACCTGGCTAATTTTTGTATTTTTAATAGAGACCTGGTTTTACCCTGTTGGCCAGGCTGGTCTCGAACTCCTGACCTCAAGTAATCCACCCACCTCGGCCTCCCAAAGTGCTGGGATTACAGCGTGAACCACCACACCCAGCCGAAGCAGAGATGTTGTAAAGGTACCAGATATACATCAGTTTAAACTAGAAACAAGGAAAGAAAGTTGATTTTTCAATACAACAGCCAATTCAGAAGTTTAAAAGGCCATTTAAATATATGTTCCATGTAGATATCCTATTGGATTTATATACAAAATTAGAAGGCATAGTTCCAGTAGAAAAAAATACATAGTTAGAAAATGTTCAAATGCATGTAACTTATTGAATTAAATGAAAAAATAAGAATCAGTAAAGAATATAATGTAATTGGCATCATTTAAATTTTATTAAGTACAAAGTTTCTTTTGAATCCAGCAACTTAATACATACTTAGCTCTCAGTATATACAAATAGCATAGAAAACGTGGTTATACTCTAGGAGCTTCTATTATAATAAAGGAAAATAAATAGTTTAAAGATCCTTTTTAGGTTTTGTATGTGAGATTTACAGCCAGGTTTATTCTAAAATGATGGGAAGAAATAGGAGGTAAAGAGCATGCTGACAGCCAGATTGTCCAGTTTTTTATTATTAATAAGAAGGAATTTGTAGCCGGTTTGTCTTGGCCCTGACAAACTTATCTGGGGGGCTCTTCTCAGCTCAGTTAGGTAGCAGCCATGTTGGAGAGGGCACAGACATCATGTTCAGATGCTTATCCTGTTTCTTAGGGTTGGTAATCCAAGGGGTGGTGCTCTGGGCCAGGCTCCCCTGGTTGAAACCGGAGCAGCAATTTATCTTATTTTTCTACCCTTCAGCTTAAGATTTTATTTGCCTGAATGCCCTGAAGAAAGAATGAAAAACTAAACCGAATGATCCCAATTGCTCCATTCAGCATATAAGATTTTGAGGCTTTGTGTGAGTTCATAACCAGGAAGGTAAATGAGATGGTATATCAGAATGTGCCATGGTTAACTGAATGAAGCTCAGCGTGAACTCTTACTGTAAACAAAGTCTTTAGACAGTTTGAAACTTCAATTCACCAAACATTTACTGAGCACCTACTATATGGCCTGGATATACGTTGCTGAACAAACCCAACGAAAATCTTTGCCCTTGTGAAGTTTACATTTCAGTGGTAGGTTCTTCTGATTTCTATATAAATTTTAGACTCGGTTTGTCAATTTCTAATGTTTTCCAGTCATTACTGTGAACATAGTATATCCCTCTACTTTATTTAAACATTAATTAATTTTTCTGTTATGTTTTACATTTTCTATGAAGATATCGTTAACATCTTCTGGGTGGTAGGATTTGCTCCTATTTATTTAACATATTATAAAGCTATTTTTAAAGGCTTCTTTTTTTTTTTCTTTTTTTTTTTTTTTTTTTTGAGACGGAGTCTCGCTCTGTCCCCTAGGCTGGAGTGCCGTGGCACGATCTCGGCTCACTGCAACCTCTGCCTCCCGGGTTCACGCCATTCTCCTGCCTCAGCCTCTCCGAGTAGCTGGGACTACAGGCGCCTGCCACCACGCCTGGCTAATTTTTTGTATTTTTAGTAGAGACGGGGTTTCACCATGGTCTCGATCTCCTGACCTCGTGATCCGCCCGCCTCGGCCTCCCAAAGTGCTGGGATTACAAGCGTGAGCCACCGCGCCCGGCCTTTTTTTTTTTTCTTTTAAGACAGAGTCTCACTCTTTCACCCAGGCTGGAGTGCAGTGGCATGATCTTGACTCACTGAAACCTCCGCCTCCTGGGCTCAAGCAATTCTCCTGCCTCAGCCTCCCAAGTAGCTGGGATTACAGGCACATGCCACCATACCTGGCGAATTTTTGTATTTTTAGTAGAGATAGGGTTTCACCATGTTGGCCACACTGGTCTCAAACTCCTGACCTCAAGTGATCTGCCCACCTCTGGCTTCCCGGAGTGCGCAGTGCTACGTGAACCACTGTGCCTGGCCTTAAATGGCATTTTTAAAAATTGTATTTTCTCACAGTTCGTTGCTAACATACTGAAATACAATTGACTTTGTATAGACTGCCTTCATGACAGTAAGGAATTTTCTTTCTATTCTTACTAAGAGTTCATTTTCCATTTTTAAAATCACAAGTAGATGTTGAATTTTCTTAAATGCCTTTTCTCCATCTTTTGAAGTCATCATATGAATTTTGTTTCCTATTCAGTGAATGCAGTAAAATTTACAGGTTTATTTTCTAATGTTATTGATATAATAATATTAATAATATAATAATATTGCATTCATGGAATTAATCCCATTTGTTATCCCTTTTTTTTAACCTGTAGATGGATTTTGGTCTACTAATATTTTGTTTAGGATTTTTGCATCTATGTTTCTCAGGGAGATTGGCCTATAGTTTTCTTTTATTATAACGTTCTCATCGGATGTTAGTGTTAAAGTTTGCTGGCCTCATAAAACAAATTAAAGTATTCTCTATTTTCTGGAAGAATTCGTATCAAGTTGATAGTCTTTCTTCCTTTAAAATATTTGGGGTACCGTGCATGGTGGCTCACACCTGTAATCCCAGCACTTTGGGAGGCCGAGGTGGGTGGATCACTTGAGGTCAGGCATTCGAGACCAGCCTGGCCAATATGGTAAAACCCCATCTCTAATAAAAATACAAAAATTAGCTGGACATGGTGGTGGACACCTGTAATATAGGTGGTGGAGTTCACTGATGAAGCCATCGGGGCCTAGACTTTTCTTTGTTGGAAGATTTGTAATTAATTATAGATGTACTTTTTTTAGTAGTTATGGTATTTAGATGTTTCTATTTTTACTTCTGCCTAACTCTATCTCTCTATCTTCCTTCTGGAAATACAATTATGTATATATTAGGCCTTCTAGCCCTGTTTCCTATGTCTGTATTTATTCTGGATATTTTATTTTTATCCAATCTCTAGCTCACTAATTCCCTCCTTAGCTGTGTCTAACCTACTGTTAAACTCATTCTTAATTTTGCTTATTATATTCTCCAGAGCTAGACTTTCTACTTAGTTCTTTTTAAATTACTTATTCTATATCAAAATTCACAATCATTTTTCTTATTCTGTTGGCCCTATGTCTTGGTTCGTATAAAGTCTAAGTCTTGTAACCGTGATATGGAGCTCACAAGGATCTTGTTTCATTGTCTTTTGTTTTTCTTGGCATGTTGTCTTGCTTCTTGTGAGTCTGGCTATTTTTAATTGAGTGCCAGATATTTTACATGAAAATTTATAGAAACAATTTTAAGACCTAGGATGATGTTAATTTCCTCCAGAGAACTTACATTTGTTTCTAGATAGACGGGTAGTGGCACTTGTAATCTCGAATAGCCTTAATTTATTTTCAGAGATTGAGATGACTTGAAGCTAAACTTCAGTTCTGGAGAGAGCTGGTTTATTTCCAATTCACTCCTACTCCTAGAGTGTAGACCTTTGGAATCCACCCACAGTATAGGGATTTTATCAGACACTCCCCCTTAGTGAGCCCTGGACTGCAATTTTTGTCTCTCTGGATTTTTTTTATGTGAAACTATTAAAAGAAAGATTTGTTCAGCTTCTCAGCCTCTCACCAACCACTCTAGAATTGGCAAAGGCCACCATGTAAAAATGTCCCCACATGCCAGCTTTACAAATTCTCCTGCTTTATGTCATCTCCAGGATCTTGACCCCATAATTCTTCCCTGCCTTGCCTAACATTTTGAAACAGACCCGGGAATGGATTATCGAAACATTCATTACTAAGAGTGGAAAGCATTTTCATGTCCATGATTGCCTGATCACATTTATTGCTAATTGTTTCTATTGATTTGTTTTTCTAATTTGATCTATAGAAGTTTATTTTTTGGCCGGGCACGGTGGCTCACATCTGTAATCCCAGCACTTTGGGAGGCTGAGGTAAGCAGATTGCCTGAGGTCAGGAGACCAGCCTGGCTAACATGGTGAAACCCTGTCTCTACTAAAAATATGAAAATTAGCTGGGCGTGGTGGCGCACGCCTGTAATCCCAGCTACTCGGGAGACTGAGGCAGGAGAATGGCTTGAACCCAGGAGGCGAAGGTTGCAGTGAGCCGAGATTGCGCCACTGCACTCCAGCCTGGGTGATGGAGTGATACTCCAACTCCAAAAAAAGAAGTTTATTTTTTGCATAGTCTGTATGTTAATTATTTGTTAGTTAGGTAAGTTGCAAATACTTTCTCAGAATTCAGAATTGCTTATCTTTTAATTTTTTATTCAATATTTTAATTTTTTATTCAATATTTTAATTTTTTGAGAAGATTATCTTCTTTTTCCCTATGGTTTCCAAGCTTGCTTAGGAAGGTACTCTCTAACCTAGATTATGAAATATATTCTCTTTTCTTATACTTTTGAGAGTTTCGTTTCATACATTTAACTCTTTAATCTACCTCAAATTTATTATGTTATGTGAGATATATTATGTGAGAGAAGGATTGGGGTAGACAGAATGGCCCCTGAAGGAGGTCCATACTCCAGTCCCTGGCATCTGTGACTATGCACATTGCATTGCAAGAGACTTTGCAGATATAATCAAGGTTACTAATGAGTAACCTTAAAAAAGGGAGATGATCCCAGATTAGCCAAGTGGTGGGGCCGATCCAGACACATGACCACTAAGGGCTGAGAACTTTCTGCAGCTGGGGGCAGGAGAACATGGCAAATGTGGCAAAAAGGGGCGGGGAGGTGCTAGAGAGATTTGAAGCCTAAGAACCATTGCACCATTGCCACTTTGAAGAGGAAGAGGACAACATGATGAGGAATAGCAGTTGCAAGGAGATGAGAGGGATGCCCAGCTCACAGCCAGCCAGGAAATGGGAACCTCAGCCCTGTAGTGCCAAGGAAGTGAATTCTGCCAACAACCCAAATGAGCTTAGAAGTGAATTCTCCCCCAGATCCTCCAGATAAGAGCCCAGGCTAGCTGACACCTTGATTTTGACCTTGTGATACCCAGAGCTGAGGATCCAGCTGAGCTCCCTCAAACTTCTGACCTACAAAACTGTGAGGGAATAAATCTGTGTTGTTTTAAGCTGCTAACTTTGGGTAATTTGTTACAGCAATGATAGAAAACTAATACAGGAATCTTACAAGTTTCCTTTCCAAATAGGTAGCCAGTTATTAATACTAATACCATGTATTGACTGAGATATATTTCTTCCATTTTTTGGAAATGCCATCATTTTCAAAAATCAAATTTTTGATATGCGTGTGGATCTGGGATTTTCTCTTCTTTCCCATTTATCGATTTCCTGTGCCAATATGAGCCATCTGTTATGGTACTTAAGAGCATGAGCTCCAGAGCCACAGTGCCTGGCTTCACATCCCAGCTCTGCCACTTCCACTTACTTGCTATGGAACCTTAAGCAAGTTACTTGCTTGATTTGCCTCAGTTTCCCTATCTTGAAAATGCATTAATAGTGGTACTCATCTTATGAATTTGTTGTGAGGATTCAATCAGGTATTACAAGTAAAACCTTTCTGAAGAGTACTAATATGTAGTAAATATCATCTATACAGAGAAGACTCTTATCATCATCTTTTTAAAGCATTGTCTTAGTTATTCTTAAGCATTTTCTCCTTCACATGAATCTTGGGCTAAGATTGTAGAGTTCACTTTTTTTTAATCCCACTGATTGTCTTATGGGGACTGTATTGAATTTACGAATTAGTCTCAGGACAATTGACATCTTTGCAATATTGAGTCTTCCCATTCAGGAACTTTACATCTCTTTGCATTTCATTAGCTTTTTCATTACAACTGAAATCTATCCTAATATGGATGGAAGTGTTGTACATTTCTTATTAAACTTGTTCCCAAATATATTATGGTATATTTTCCTTTCATGGATTTCCCTTGTTTTTTCTAAATGGATAATTCTGGTATTTAGGAGTATTACAGTTGTCTCACCAGAGCCCTTACCAACATTACTTCTAATGATCTTTCCGTTGATTTCTTAAATTTTCTAAGTAGGCAGTTGTATCATTCCTAAACAGATATAATGTTTGTATCTTCCTTCCTATATTTCATCCTTATTTATTAATGTTTGTCATATCGCACAGGTGAGGCCTCCAGTTCCATATCAAGTAGTACCAGTGATAGTATGTGTCCTTGTTTTTTTCTTATCTTTAATGAGAATGCCTAAGTTTCACTGAAAGAGTTTGCTTCCTGAGGATTTCTAATAGCTACCTTTTGTTGATTTCAGACACATCACCTTCACTCTAATTACTTGTGGATATATTTTGTCATTTCCACTAGACTAAGGCTCCTCTGAGGGCAGTGAATATATTATAGTAGGAATACACACACACATAACATATGTAATAAATATATACACATACACACACAAGTACTATAAATATACATACACATACTATATATATACATACACACATACATACTATATATATACATACACATACACACACACATATATATATGTTGTGTATTGGTGTATATAGTATGTCTGTTTGTTCCACAGTCAACTTTCAGCACATAGAAGATGAACAGAGTTTATCTCCAGTTGGTTCAGGGAGTTTGTACCAGTGAGAGACAGAAAGCCTCCAAGTCCTCTTGCATATGCGGGATGGAAACACCATTCTTCTTGTCCTTACATCAGTCACAAAGAGACTTTTTGACCCTTTTCTCTTACACTCATCATGGGCTCCCTTAGACACAGTGCAAGATCCTCTTTTCTGAGATGTAGCATTCCCCGTATATGGGGGTGCTTCTCCCCTTATTGATGCTGCCTCCCAATTTCCCCTTCGGGAGCTCTGAAAGTATAGTCAGGGCTCTCTTTTCTGTGATGTCACCCTGTGGTATGACCTTCAGATTCCTGACCCCCAGTGACTACTGTTTTCCCTTTTGCCACCTGCTTGTAGTCCTTCTCTTTCCACCAGCTGCATTCTATTTGTTTTACCCACCCCCTTGTCAGCCAAACAACCCCAACAGACATCTGAGAAATATGTTTCCTTTTAGAAATAGTAGTGGATATTTAGATATTTATATTTTTTATATAATCTATTATGTTGTTTTGATACATTTCTTTATACTAATGGGTTATTTTTTCAACGACTGTAGTGTGGGTTGATTCCCCAGTTATCTGTATTGAGCTTAATCTTGGTCCGCCCCCACCCCCCCACTACCACAGTGCTTTGTACAAAACAGGCATTCAACTGCATGATCAGTAAATACAGGAGTAGTACCTTCCATAAGATTTTGGACCCTGAGTTGGCTGACAGTCAGATTCGTAATTCTGAAGTAGTATCTACTTAGTTTTCATTAGTCCTTAAAACTGCTAAATTTTTGGTTCGGTGTATACTGACCTTTTTAGTGGAGCTCGTGAAAAACTGTAGCCTATGTGAAAATTAATATGTAATATGTATTGATTGATGGTAGCATCTGTGAAAATTAAGTTGGTTAATTGTTGCAGGCTCTATTTCTTTGTGAGCCGTGATATTTTGGAGCTTCTAAGTCTGGAGGAAGGTGGGGTTAAGGTGAAGCCTGAAGAATGCATAATGGGTTTTAAAAGTTGACACTTGCTGGTATTCAGTTTTTAAATAGGGGACAAAGAATAATAAATGTGTTTGCATTTGTGTATATTAATATACTGCCAGTAAATAGAAAAGTTCTTGAGAATTTCAATTATGAGGGTTTTTTTTTTTTTAGTTACAACTGAGTTATAAAAATATACAGAAGGTAACAGGACCCAAACAGTGAGTTGAAATTCTGCCTGTTGGGAAATTCTAGCTATGATACCTATATAACTATTAGGGTATAATTAGAGGATATTTTGAAAATAACAGCACACAAAAGTTTCAGACCTTCTTTTAAGCATCAATTAAAACAACAACAACAAAAAAACCTCAAAGAACATATGCCCCACTGAAGGGACAAACAGGTTATTTTTAAAAAGAGAAGGCACTTATTCAGCAAACATTTATTCCGCACCTACTATGTGCCAGGAGCCATTAGCCTTGGACTGTAAGGTAAATAAGAGAGTCTTTTTCCTGAAGGCGCTCATAGCCAAGTAGAAGAGATTCCTAAGGTTAATCTGCATTGACTTCTTACCCCAGCATAATCCTATTTTTCTTCTCCTTTTTTTTTTTTTTTTTTTTTTGAGATGGAGTCTCGCTCTGTCACCCAGGCTGGAGTGCAGTGGCATGATCTCGGCTCACTGCAACCTCTGCCTCCCGGGTTCACACCATTCTCCTGCCTCAGCCTCCTGAGTAGCTGGGACTACAGGTGCCCCCCACCACGCCTAGATAATTTTTTGTATTTTTAATAGAGACAGGGTTTCACTGTGTTAGCCAGGATGGTCTCGATCTCCTGACCTCATGATCCACCTGCCTCGGCCCCCCAAAGTGCTGGGATTACAGGCATGAGCCACTGTGCCCGGCCTTTTCTTCTTTTTTAGACCGCAGCTTCTCAATCTCTTCTATTGACTTCTGATTTTTGGCCTTCCCCGTATAGTAAATAATCTCTGTTTTCTGGTATCTATTCCCTACTTCTTTCCCAGCTATACATTCTCTCTCCCTCAATGATATCATCTATCCCCATTGTCTTCAGGTCTCATTTATTGTGGTGATTCTCAAATTGTTATCGCCAGGCTATACATACTCTTTTTCAAACTCCAACCCTATGTTTATAACCCTGTGGTAACACATGCATCTCAATCTGGCTCATCAGACTCTAAAGTCTAAAACTATTCCTTAGAAGATAATTTCTTGCCACCAAGTCTAGTTTTATACTTGAATTTGGGGCTCGATGTCATAACGTATTTTCAAAAGGAAAGAGAAATGAGTCAGTAATAGGCAGTAGTAAAAGAATCAATCTTAACACCAGGCGAAGTCATACTGGTAGTGTGATTTCAGTGAGGAGAGAAAGGCCAGCTGCCCCTCTCCCAAAATGCTTCCCCTGCCCACCTGCTGAAAACTGAACTGAGGAGGGCCAAAAAAATTCAGGTATTAGGGACTAGAACTTTACCTGACAATCAGAGGCTTTCTAATGCAAGTTACCCGTTGAAATTGTCACACATTAGAGATTTTACCAAAAGAAAGTTTGCTAGGAGAAAATGGGGAGAAAATGTGACAATGTGGGGCATTAGATGGGGAGGGCAAGATTCTGTAAGTGGAGTGATGGAGAGACAAAGGAGAAGCCAAAGGAACCAAAGAAAAGCATCTCTTGCCAATTTTGTATGGTGCTTGCCTGGCAGTCGAAAACAGCCTGTTCAAAAGTGACTTTGGCTAAAAGGGTGGCACGAACTCTTCCAGCCAATCAGTAACACTGAGTTGAAAGAATAGAAACCATCCAAATTCTAACAAACATGGAAAAGAAAGGAAACACTTCTTGTTCCATCCCAGGAAAGAAGGGAAAGTACCTCTAACTTGATGCTGTTGTCAGAGAGCACTTTTATTCCTTTTCAGCTTGTGTGATCACAGGAATGTTGCTTCCCGAAAGCCACATACAGGCAGGTGGTTTTAGAGTTTTCTCTGCCTTCTCTGCCCTTGCGGTTATGAATTATATAGACTTTTAGTGCTTAACTACAAACAGAAGATCTTCCAGGTGGGGGATCTGAGTTAGGAAAAGAAAAATGCAGAAATACAAGTCACAGGGGTAATAAGGTCTCTTGGATGTGGGTAGAAAGTTCCTGACTTAATGCCAAAGGCTTAACGTGTATATTGAACAGCTCGGCATACCTGGAGGGCCCTGAGGGTTAGTGAAGGAGCAGGGCAAAGATGTTTTCGATGTGTGGATTGTTTACAAGCCAAAAACAAAATAAACATTGGCCCTGTCACCAACTTGTAGTTTATTGAAATGGAGTAGGTCCCCTAAGAATAGTGCCCAAGGAGGCCGGGCACAGTGGCTCATGCCTGGAATCCCAGCACTTTGAGAGGCTGAGGCGGGCAGATCACTTGAGGTCAGGAGTTCGAGACCAGCCTGGCCAACATGGTGAAAACCATCTCTACTAAAAATAGAAAAATTATCCAGGCATGGTGGTGGGCACTTGTAATCCCAGCTACTTGGGAGGCTGAACCAGGAGAATCACTTGAACCTGGGAGGCCGAGGTTGCAGTGAGTGGAGACCGCGCCACTGCACTCCATCCTGGGTGACACAGCGAGACTCAGTCTCAAAAAAAAAAAAAAAAAAGTGCACAAGGGAGTGGCGCAGGCATTGGCCTCCCTCTGAGCACAGTGGCTGCTGCAGGTCAGACGTCACTGCTAGGTGAGCTTCCATGGGTCCTGCTGTGACTCATTATTGAGTGTTTTGCTCTTCATGGTTCTACAATTTACATTTATCCTCAGTATACAAATACCACAAACTGATTTTAATCAGGTTTCTAAGTTTGTCTAAATGTGAGAAATTTAAAATACTATATACCTGTACCTAAAATTAATGACCACCTTAAAATATTATTGCTTCTAATTTTTAGCCTGTATGAGAGATTCCTCTCGATAGGTTTTGTGTGTTTGTGTGTGTAAGAGTACAAATGTTGTTAAAACTCATATCCTTCTTAAATTATAGATGTACGAGTGAAAATAATATATTTTTTTTGCTTTCTAGCACATTATAGTGGGACCACAGTTTTAGTCAATCCTATAAAAGATAACAACTCAGAATATGTCATTTTACTCCCCCCTCCATTGCCCTGGAGTTGTGATTCCTCCGTAATTCATCGGGCTTCTACATTTGGTTCCCTGGACATTCTCTGAAGCTTGTTCAACCATTAGCCTTCTGGAGTTCTGGGTTTAAGTACTGTCAGATCAGATTTAAATCATGTGTTAAGGCTTGGTGGGTCCATCATTGTCCTCAATTTAAGAAGCATTATAGAGGTCACGACATTGCTACAAAGAAGGTGGCACTAATCCCTCACTTTATAAAAGGGAATGCTGTGGTATGCATTACACCAAAAGACCTAACCCCACCAGCACCACAGCCCAGAGAGCCAGCAATGTGCTCATTTCCTCCACCCTCCCTGCATACTTCCAGGGATGGGTAGTACAAAACCAGATGTAAACTATTTTTCAAATACTCCTCTGACTTAGCATGAAGTTTCCCTTAGAGCAGATGCCAGTGTTTAAATAATATCCTGAAGGATCCAAAGAGAAGGAATTACTCATTGTGTTTCATTCATATAAAACCTGAAATACAGAGGGCAAGAGTACAAAGGAACCAAGTACCTTGAGTATGCCTTGCCAGAGTATAATAATTTGAAAAGAATACTGCCTCACTTATGAATGCTCAAAAGTGAAGTGTTTTTTTTCTTTAATTATCAATTGAACTTTCCATTATTTGTTATTAGTGCTCTTTAGGAAAAATTAAAAGCAAACCATTATGATTTCTTTTGCAAAGCAATTTGGTTATGTTTTCAGGAAATTGAGCAACACTTGCTTTAAAGTGGCTCTGTCCTTTAATCACTTCCATTTACTTATTTTATTGATTTATACCTTGTTCTCTGCAATTCCTACTTTGATGGCTTGCATCAATTAAGACATACAGCAAATAACTAAACTCTTTGTCTTTGTGTAAAGTTATTTTCTCTGGTGCTCCCTAAGTATTACCAAAGGCTTCACCCAGCACAAGGGACTAATGAACCCTAAATTACACCAGGGTCAGTCATCAGCATGTTGATCATCATGTAGATCATCAGTAATGTTGGCTACCAAGTATGTGGGTGTCCCATGAGATAGACATTGTATGAAAAAGGCCCCCACACTGTGTAAAATAGAGATCAGTTAAAGGTTGACCAGCAATGGAGAAGGTCCTTTGAGGTTAAATAGCATGAATTTGTAGATGACCCTATTGAAACAGCATGAGTGTGTTTTATTATTGTTGTTTACTTTCTGTAGCAACAGAAGATAGCCTGGGGATAAAGCATGCAGGTGTCAGGGAGCTCCCAGAGTTCAGGTTTGGCCCAAAAAACCTGGCAACATAAGATTTTGTGTATAAATTGTAGGTTAAGTCACCAAGAGACTACACGAGGAAACTAACTCATTAATTCAGAAAGTAGGCAACTTTTTAGTGATCAGAGTTGAAATGCAGATGAACAGTGAGGTAGGCAAGGTATTTGGAGATATGGAAGTTGGTTTGAGAGCTGGGGCAGGTGTCAGTACCCAAAGCAATCCAGTCCAGCCAGTAGGGTGTGGCAGAGTTTAAACTGAGTGGCCCTCACTACCTTGCTGGGGGACTGCTGGGACCAGCTCATAGGGTACAAAGTCTAGGTCCTTGGCAGGGAGTCTCAGCCCCAGTCAAATAATTTATTAGAAATAGCTGGTTGAAGAACAGATGGTTTAACCAGTAAGAATATGTTGCTTCAGGTAAACTGAGAAAGTAGCATTGGCTTCGGGGGAGGCTTAATCCAATAGCTTAAATTATGTGACCAAAAGCCAATTATTCTCTCTCCATTTTTTAACTGTTCCCTTATTGTTGGCTCCATTCTCCACAAATTGTCCTTTTCATGGTTGCAAGATACCTGCTATCAGTTCCTGAGCCTGTGTTTCCAGGCTTGTATCAGAAGAAAAGAGAAAGTTCTGTTCCACAGAACCTCGCGCAGTGTCCTAGGCTCGTCTTTCATCTGCCCTGTGCGCCAATTCTAGCAGAGACCTAGAGCAGTAGGCAGGAGGGAATGGCAGAAGCCCATGCATATGAACTGGGTTAATGAAGCACACCCTTGGGTTGGTCCTGAGGCCCCTGATACTGGGTCTGCAATAGCAAGAAGAATTCAGTTGTCTCCAGCTGATGGACTGAGGCTCTTAATGTACCTCCTGTCCTGACCTGCATTGTCTCAGCAGTTTGGTGTAGGGCTAGGCTTGCCAATGGAAAGGAGGCCAGTGACACAGCAAAGTGGGGGTGAAAAAAAAATCTATGGTGTTGAAATAAAAGGTGTTAAAATTGAGGTGGTGTTATGGGCTGAATGTTAATGCCTCTCACCCTGCCAAAATATTGAAGCTCTAAGCACCAGTGTGATGGTATTGGAGATGGGGCCTTTGGAAGGTAATTAGGTCACGAGAGTAGGGCTTTCATGGTGAGATTAATGCCCTTAGAAAAAGAGACATAAGAGAAATATTGCACTCTCTCTGCCATGTGAGGATACAGTAAGGAGGCAGCCATCTGCAAGTCAGGAGGAGAGCCCTCACCTAAACTAGACCATGCTGGTACCCTAATCTTGGATTTCCCAGCCTCTAGAACTATGAGGAATAAATGTTGTCTAAGCCACCCAATCCACAGTGTTTTGTTATAGCAGCCTGAGCTGACTAAGACAAGTGGAAACCAGGAAAGATAGTTCAGTGGGGATGCTGAGTCCTTGATGGTGTTATCAGGATTGAGAGGAAGACTGCTGGAAACCTTGGCATTCATTGTCTTGGGCTCTACCTGCTGCATCGGTCACATCTTTATAACTATTTCATCACCAAGTCATGTTATTTCTACCTCCAAAATGTCACTTTAGTTCCATTCATCTTCTCGATTCTCCCCATGGACATCTTTGTTTGACTCTTAATCACCTTGGATTTGGACAAAATGGTCTCTTCCTAGCTGCGTCACATCTGGGCAATCTTCCTAAAATACCATTGTCATCATGTTATTCCCCTGCTCGGAAAAACAACTGCCTCACACTCACTTATTGGATCTCTCTGCCAGACTTTTAAGTTCTCTTAAAACTTAATTAATGGACTGTCCAATATTATTTCTAAGCACTCCCCAGCATCTCCTGTCAAGCCCTCAGCCAAGTGTGGCTGCTCAGCTCTCACACCAGCCACACTCATTTTCGCCTTGGCTCATGCTTTTTCCTTCACCTGAAATTTCCTTTTGCCAAACTTCTGCCTGTCCAGCTGCTACTCAGCTTTGGGAGCACAGCTCAAGACTCACCTCCCACAGACCTTCCCAAGCAATGCCATGGGCCAAAGATCTTTTTCTTTCCCCAAATGTCTATTATACTTATACTGAGTTTCCCTATAGCTGGATGTATAATGTTTATTTTATTTTTTATTTATTTATTTTTTTTGAGACAGAGTCTTGCTCTGTCGCCCAGGCTGGAGTGCAGTGGCGCGATCTCGGCTCACTGCAAGCTCCGCCTCCCGGGTTCAGGCCATTCTCCTGCCTCAGCCTGCCGAGAAGCTGGGACTACAGGCGCCCGCCACCACGCCCGGCTGAGTTTTTGTATTTTTAGTAGAAACGGGGTTTCACCGTGTTAGCCAAGATGGTCCCAATCTCCTGACCTCGTGATCTGCCCACCTCGGCCTTGTATAATGTTTATAGGTTAATTTTGCTTCCCCCCAAAACTGTTACTTCCTTGAAGACAGGGTTTGATTCTTCCTTTGTGTTCTGCACAGAACAGAGGCTACTTCTGGTCAACTCTCAGGCATTCAGCATTGATCAGGGAGGCAAAGGAGGAAGCTGGCATAAAATGCAGATGTCTAATTCTGTGCTGGGTTGCGGGCTGGGTTTCCTAGGCAGCTACACCATCCTAGCACTTTCTCACCTAACTACCCACCAGTCTCTAACATCCAATTGGCTCAGAATAGTTTTAAGAAATATAGGGAGCTCCTACCTTCTACTGGCCACCCCCCTTTTTCTCTCAGACTTCCTATGGTTGCCATATGTGATCCACAAACTAAGTTGAGCTATACCATGTGTAGACTAAATAAAAAAATCTCAGACAAGTCTTCTGAAAGTTCTCATTGCATCAAACATCTACTTTGCCGTAAGGGACATTTAAAGTATATATTAACCTAAGTTTACAATACAACAACCATTTTATTTCCAAGATTACTGGATATGACAAAGATCACAGAAGATTACTGGATATGACAAAGATCACATAAGCCACCTTTAGTACAGGGACTTGGTTTCACCTATCTTAGTTTTAAAGCTTCCTAAGGACATAAAGAAGCAAGATTAATTCAGCTCATCAAAATGAGAGAGAAAAAAAGAGTTTTCTCAAACCTGGATGAAAAAAAGTTAACATCATACAAGATAAAATAGTATCCTTGTCCCTAAAATCTTAGCCTTTCTGCTGCCAACATCAGTTTTAAATACATGTGCAAGATAAAGAGAGGGAATGAAATTGCTATAGAGACCTAAGTTGCCAACTTGGGCACTCAAGCTACACAGAAAGATCCTTCAGATAGGAGCCTCTTATGGTTGGAAATAAAGCAAAAACACACCCTCTAGAACTCTACTTGAATAAGAAAAGATGCCCTTTCTGTTTGTTTTCACTTATAAATGAAGTTGGAATTTTCACCATAATGTGTTTTACCATGTGGGCCAATAAACATGAAGAGTGGCATTCATCGTAATATCCACACACATTTAGGATTTTTTTTCTAATTTTGAATCGTGAATTTTTTCTGCCATTTGAAGTAAAGGAAAAAGCTGGCCCAATGAGGATCCCGCGGCCCTCAACCACCAGTGATTGTTGAGAGTTTTTTTCTTTGTCTTTTTACTCTTTACCATGAATTCTTTTCAGACATCATGAGAATATGATTTCTACATTTCAGTACATTTTTAATATTAAAGAAATGCCTTCAACGGAAAGAACAAAATCTTCCTGCTCTTTATTTGACCTTTTTTGGTTTGATGTGATTTAAAAAAAGATCTGGGCAACAGTTTTATAAAGAATGCACAGAGACATTCCTGAAAGAGCACACTAGTGAAAATAATCATAAAAAAAAGATTAGAAGATGCAGCCTCTTGCCCAATCTAACATAACTATTGCCCTCCCAGTACTGTTTCTTAAGGTTGCACTGGTTTTGTCTAAGTCAGTAACAGTGTACTTATCTTTTTCATATTCTTACGTAAGTGTTTCTAACAGAAATTGTACTTTCATGTATGTCTAAGTGGACCAAGCCAAGTTAATATTCGTTACCACCAGGCTGGGCAACATGGCAAAACCCTGTCTCTACAAAAAATACAGAACTTAGTCAGGTGTGGTGGTGCCCACCTGTGGTCCCAGCTACTCAGGAGGCCAAGATAGGAGGATCACCTGAGCCCATGAAGTTGAGGCTGCAGTGAGCCATGACTGCGTCACTGCACTCTAGCCTGGGTGACAGAGGGAGACCCTATCTCAAAAAAAATTTTTTAATAAATAAATAAACATATATATATATACATATATATATATATTCATTACCAGTTTATCTGCTATGTAAAAAAAAATAGATGTCAATCTCTCTTGAAAGATGGAAAGTGAACTACTAATTGGCTGCTGTTTCTCCATCTCACCTAGAGCAGATGTAATGCTGATTAAGTGAGCCCAGGTCTACGTGGTTGGATATGTTCTGCTTCATGCAAACTCCAGCCTACATAATAGGTTAGCAAAAATGTCTTTACATTGGCAAAAACAGTCCATGTAATGATCTCAAACTTCAAAAGAATAATTATTTAATCTTATATACTTTTGAAATAGCATTGATCTCCGGTTCAACATAGAACTTACTGTCAGGGAACCCACAGTCTAATAGGAGAAAGCAGTGTGCAAATCAATAGTTATAGTAGTATCTGATAATGAAGTACAAGCGGAGGCTCTCGGGTAAGGAAGACCTTGTACAGGTCCCGACTCAGGTACCAAGTAGCTGTGTGACTGTGGATAAGCCTATTTCTTCTTATGTAAACAGCCATAAAAGTACCATGTAGCATTCGTAGAAGATTAAATGAAATATAATATATGCAAAAGAGTACAATATGGTGCCTAATACATAGAAAACACTCCGTAAGTGTCAATCAGTAACTGTTAGATGAACATAATACCAAGGCATTTTAGTGAAGGGGTTGGTTACCATGACTAGAAGGCTGAGGGAGGGTGTCATGGAGAAGGTCCTATGTGAGAGTGGAGAGTGGTTCTCTAGCCAGCTCAGGGAAAGGAAGGGCGCAGAGGAGCACAGAACAGCATGTGCAAAGGCATGAGTCACAGCATGACATGGGACTTTTGGGGAAAATGCCAAGTCATTACTGGAGCACAAGGTCCTGGAAAATTAGTCTAAGATTATATGAGAAGGTTCTTAGATGATCCATGCAAAGGAGGTTGTCTTTAATCTACAGATAAATCACAGAAGTGTTTTTATATGGGAGTGGGGTTGGGGTGAGATGATCAGATCTGCATTTTAGAGAAACATGCAACAGTGTGGAGAATGAGTTGGAGAAGTAAAAAATAGAAGCAGGATGGTGACATTAGGGTTCTCTTCCTGTAATAGAAATCAAGGTGTGGCCAGGCGGCACTTGGGGAAGCCAAAGCAGGTGGATTGCTTGAGCTCACCTTAAGCAAGTGGATTGCCCAGCCTGGGCTGGGCAACATGGCAAAAACCTTGTTTCTACAAAAAAAAATACAAAACTTAGCAGGGCATGGTGGTACACGCCTGTAGTCCCAGCTACTTGGGAGGTTGAGGTGGGAGGATCACCTAAGACCAGAAGGTGGAGGCTGCAGTGAGCTGCGGTTGCATCACTGCTGTTCAACCTGGGCAACAGAGTGAGAACGTGTCTGAAAAAGAAACGAGAAGAAAAAAAGAGAAGAAGAAGGGAAGAAGGAAGGAAGGAAGGAAGGAGAGAGAGAAGAGAGAGAGAGAAAGGAACAAGGAGGGAGGGATGGTGGGAGGGAGAAAGGAAGGGAGGAAGGAAGAAAGGGAGGGAGGGAGGGAGGAAGGAACGAGAAAGAAAAAGAAAAGGAAGGAAAGAAAGAAAAAAGACAAAGAAGGAGGGAGGGAGGGAGGAAGGAAGGAAGGAGAGAAAGAAAAAAGAAAAAGAGAAAGAAGGAAAGAAAGGAAGGAAGGAGAGAGGGAGGGAGGAAGGGAAGGAAGGAAGGAAGGAAGGAAGGAAGGAAGGAAGGAAGGAAGGAAGGAAGGAAGGAAGGAAGGAGAAATCCAGGTATATTAGTCTCTAATCAGAAACCTTGAGTTAGTTTTTCCATTGTCTTCAGAATAAAGCCCAGGTACCTTGGCATAAGCTTCAAAGTCCTAACCACCTTGTCTCCACCTATCTCACTTATCCCCTGCCCACCCCATGACCTCCACCCATACTCTACCCTGTGACAGTCCCTAGGCATGCCGCACACAGTCACCTCTATGCTTCCTGCCCTTTCCTCGGCTAGCAGTTTTTTCTTCCTCTCATCCATCTTGAAAGTTCCTACTCATTCTTCAATGTCCCAGTCAAATCTCATCACGTCTATGAAGGCCTCCATTATCCCACATAGGAGTTACTGATGTCTCCTGTTCCCTTCCTGGCCTATTATATGTCAGTTATGTATTTCTGAAGCTCCTTTTTACTTCTTGTGTAAAAAGTATAAGTTTTTTTCTTTCAGAAAGCCTAAAGGAAGTATTTTGATGACGTCACACTCCCTAAGTTTTAATTGAACAAAAAATTCTTTTCTCTCTGCCGTGTAAAGGTGAACAACTCCTGAATGGAGTCAGTGTTTACAATGGTGTTAAGAAATGTTCTGCTGTGAGGTTGTGGGGTCTCGGTTCCCTTTAGCTGGAAGGTGGGAGATTCAGGCACAAAATCCTCATTAGTGTTCATTCGAGCTGCCTAAGTAAATCCGGGGTGCACCGGTGGGACAACGGCTGCCTTTGTCTTCGTATTTTGTGTTTCGTATCGAATACCATATCTGGCAAGACATGCCTTCTCAAACATAAGGAGATAATTGGTACTTTGAGGGAGAGGTTTAGCTTATTTATAATTGTCAAGAGTTTAAATATGCAGAAAAGAAAGAGCAGTCGTAGCTTGCCTCTTGAAAAATGCCCTCAAACCAGGTCAGAACTCTCTGTCTAAATCAGATATTTTGAATGATATTTAACTGAAGGTTAGATGTGGATCTTTTATTTTAAGTTTTGCTTTAAAATAGGAAACTGTATGTTTATCAACAAATTAATTTCTTCTTAAACTCCTCTTATTTGTAGCACTGTTGCTCACCGAAATCCCTCGTGATTAATCTGCTATCTAGACCATTCTATTTCCTATGCGGTGGTGATATTCAAGGCAGGGGATAGAAATGGCCTGGTCTTCTTTTTTTTTTTTTTTTTTTTTTTTTTTTTATTTGAGACAGAGTCTCGCTCTGTCACCCAGGGTGGAGTGCAGTGGCGCGATCTTGGCTCACTGCAGCTGAAATGGCCTGGTCTTCTTGCTTATTTTCCTTGATCTTGGCAGCACCTAACACCTACTTTCCATCCTTCCTTTGTGAAACCCAAAGCCTTACTCCCTGCTCTCCTAACTTTCATCTCATCTCTGGAGCCATTTCTGGTCATTCCCTGCTTCTGCTTCCTTCTCCTACATCCTAAATGTGGAAGTCCCTTATAGATGAGCCTTGGCTCCTGGGACATTCCTGTTTCCCCTTTCCCCTTCAGAGAGCTCTTCCATTCCCGGGGCTACAGCTTCTTCTTCTGGCCTGTGATTCTTGGGCCTCTAGTCCTGCTTTTCTCCTGAGCTCTACTCACATATTTCCTCATGAATGTCTCCTCTGCTCCTCAAACTAAGTAAATGCAAACCCCCAAACATACCTTGTGTCCTACCCACACCCAGACCAACTCCCTGTACTGTACCCATTGCCTTGTCTCTGCAGGAACATCACCCTTCTAGGCACATGGCTGAAGCATATACTCTCGCATAACTCATCTCTTGCTTCTATTCTATGAGACAGGTAATTAATCAGCTTCTATTTTATGACCTTCCCATAGCCATCACCTCAGATCAGACTAGGAGTTCCTCACTTTCCTAGATCACTCCAGCAGCTCCCAGCTGCCCCCCTGAATCCCAGAATCTCCTCTCCTGAGATTTCATCGCAATATTTCCATATCAATCCTCTTCCCTTCTCCACCTCCCAGTAATAAATGGGCACAGTACAGGGTTAGATGTCAGGTTTCAATCGCGGTTCTAGCAGTTACGCACTGTGAACCTGTTTCCTTCTCTATGGAATGAGTAGATAATGTCTGTCTTCCAAATTGTATGTAAGAATTAAATAGAATCATCACAGTATGTAAAAGATTATGCATTAATTGCTTAATACAGTATCTGGCACATATAAGGTGTTCATAATGTGGGGTTTTCTTTGCTTTTTCTATTTTTTACTACATTCAATCTAAATTTGTTGACATAACCTTTACTACCTTCCATAATTTCAAGGTGCCACCTACCTATTCAACAACAACTTTGTTCAGCCTTTTACTCATTAAAACAATATTTACTAAGCATTTGCTATGTGCCCAGTGCTCCAACCTTACTTCTGTGTATAAATTGTAAATATCAGGGAGACTCCAAAACCCCCATCAGCCTCACTGAGTATCAGCCTTATTCTGTAGGTTTTCTTGGGTCTTTTATTAACAAAGTCAGTATAAACCTCAAGAGTCTTTCTCCACCTACCCTTTGGTTGGGGTTTTTGTCCTTTGTTGATGAAAACTACCTTTTTTAGGAAGTCTAGCCCCAATCGAAAAGACCTAGTCACCCTCTTTCTGAGAGGAAAGTCAGACATTGTAAACAGAAGTGAAAAACACCCTATCCTTCCCCCAGGTTTTCCCCAAACGCTTTCAGGGATGTACCTTGCAACATAGAGAAGATGCTTCCTTCTAACTTGTTTAAACTTGGTCTTGCATATATTCATGTTCTTCAACATGTACCTGTCCAGACTTTCCACATTCAGCCTTTCTCATCCCATGCCTATAGAATTGCTATACTGCTCAAACTGCTTTAGGACCTGTACCAGCTCTTCTTTAAAAGAATGGAGTATTCATAGTATATATCAATCTAAGAAAAGAAAAAATATTAAGAATGTTATTATTAAGAAGAAAAACATTAGAAATGAGACCAAAATTATATATTCTAGCAAGAAAGGAGCTGGCATTTGGTTTTAGAAGAAAAGAGGCATGAGTCATTGACTATCTCAACCATATATAAAAAGTCTGATAGTGAGTAAACCGGAGAAACACAGAAGAGGAAAGAGCATGATGAAACCAACTCCCCTCCTTCGGGGTGAATCTCTAAGATCCTCTTTGATCTCAGCAGCCCCGTAGGCCCTGGTGTTTGCCTCCGACTTTCTCAGCTTTGAAGCCAGCCTACTTATTAATAGCCACTGTGCTGATTAAGAACTGCAATACTGAGATGACAGAATCTTCTCTTTGTCTTTAGGGAAAGCATGTGTGATGAGTTTACTCTAGACATTCTGAAGACCTTGTCATTTTGAGACAAAGACAGACTTAACACCAAAGGTTGTAAGCTCTGTGTGATTCGTTCATTCATCAGCAAATATTTATTGTATTGAGTTGCTAGCATATGCCAGGCACCATGCTAAATGCTGAGGCCGTAGCAGTCGGCAAAACAAACACAGTCCCTACCTAGTGGAGCTCGGTCTAGTCACAGGGGTCAGCCAACTTTCTATAAAGGGCCAGATAACAAATGTTTCAGGGCTTTGTGAGCTATAAGGTCTCTGTCAAGACTACTCAATACTGCCATGGTCATGAGAAAGCAATCACAGACAATAAGTAAACAAATGAGCATGGCTGTGTTCCAGTAAAACTTTATTTACAAAAACAAGCAGTGTCCCAAATTTGGTCTGCAGGCTGAAGTTTGTTGACCCCTGGTTTAACAGATGTGATACACATAAATGTAAGTGAATATTTTGCATATTCTGTGTTGTTTCAATTCAGACTGTTTGGGTTGCAAGTGACAGAAAATCTAACCCAAACTGAAAAATCCAAAGACAGGGCTAACTTTAGGTACAGATTGATAAAAGGGCTTAGTTTATTTTTCTCCACTTCTCAATTCTTCCCCTGGATTGTCAAAACCCTCAGTTTACTTCATACTCCATGATAGCAAGTTGGTTGTCACAATTCCAGAATGACATCCATGGGGAAAGTCCAGTGAATGAGAGAGTCTGCATCCTTTGACTGTCAGTGACTTTGGTTACCTGGACTTGGATCATGTTCCCAGGCCCTCAATAGTTATGGTCCAGATAATGCGACGTGATGATTGCCTTAGGGTCCTGTCACATACTCTACCCCTGACCCTTGGGTGGGACAGAGAATGGGAGAGGGGTAGATTCCAGTTACCAGAAAACTGGTGAATAATGCTGGAGTAAATGCTGGAATGAATGCTGCTGAATAAAATCTGCACTACATGTGTCTTGTGAAGTTCTAAATGAGTACTTCCCAAGGCCACATTTATTAATAGGAGCTCTGTAATATGGTTTCAGCTTTTCCATCTCCATCAGGAAGTAAAGGGTACTGCTTATATGCAAAATACTGTCCAAAATTTTAATATTCACATGTGTTTATTTTACATCACAACCTCAATCTTTTTTTTTTCCTGTTATCAGTATTTTTATTCAGTTTAGCCTATGCTAGAATATAAATACATAACAATATGTCCTTTCTTGTCATGGGTAGTCTTTTACATAACTAAAATCTGTGGCTAGCAGTTTATATAACAAAAGAAAAGCTAAATCTGTAAATTATCATAAAAGAAGCAAGGATATAGGAAAATAATACATTTTATATGAATTATAAGGGACAGTTACAATGAAAATCCATTACTTTCCTCTCAACCCAATTTTACAAAATAAAGTCAACATGTATTATTCTGTGAGTTGCTAAGAGTACATAAACACTGTGGTCCATTCAAAAGACAGCAGTCAAAGACAGAATGTTATCTGCATTTCATGTACTATTCTTAGTTCTTTACTGGAGCTGAGCTTCCTTTCATAGTCTTCTTTAGGTGGTGGTAATTTGGCAAGATTTTCATGGAGAAATCCAGCTGTAGTGTCTGAGGCTGCGGTCGCTCAGCCTGCACCCAACGAAGGCAGTCTGCACCATAGATCACCGTATTCTCAGGGATGACTTCAAAAGTGTTCAGGTCGCCACAAGCGCCAGTGAGACAGCCACTTGTCAATATTACATTTCTGCCTACATATGCCTTTAATTCAATGACATTATTATCTCCCATCTTCATGGCTTGGGAATGACAGCCAACTTCAAACACATTATTGGTGCCAATGATCATAGGTTTTGGTTCTGGATCTCCAGTGTCAGGAGTGATATTATCCGAGGAAGCATTTATGATAAGGGCCTGTTCTTCTATCAGGTTCCCTTTGCCAATCACTATTGGCCCGGTTTCCACAATAATTCGTGCTTTAGGATGGATCACTGTCCGAGCTCCTCTTCTGAGTCTTTGCCGCCATGGTACGGCCCCAATGACAAACTCAATCTTATTCGGAATTTAAGTCTTCGATTCATGAACGAATTCAGACAGTTTATTAGTAATTTTCTGGTCTTTGACTGTGTTATCCATTTTCCATCTTTTCTCTGTGTGTGAATCCTTAGAGGTAGACTTACCAGACCTTTGTTTTCTTTTTGGTGTCAGAGAATCTTTTGAACTACCTGAAGCTGGATTTAGAGCATCTAAACCTATTATTGTACTAGGTTTGAACCACTCACTCATGCTAAAGCCACCTTTTTCTCCACAGGATCAGAAAATGGTCCTGAAAATATAACCCTCTCCAGAAACTAGTTCATGCCACCCTTCAAACAACAGAGGTCAGCAACTGCTCCCTGCACCAGCCACCTCGTTGCCTTGGAGTCCCAGGCCTGTTAAGCAGCAGGTTTCACTCCCTTGCGGTGGAATGGTTCCTATGAACAGGGAATGGAGGACCCCTATTGCGCTGCACGCTTGGTTTGAGAGGACGCCAGTTAGAATAAAGAACCTAAAGAGGAAATGATATTGAAGAAAGGGGGCAAATGAATATTTTTAAGATTGTTAAGAAAATTGCAGTTATTTTTACATTTTCACTTTATACTTCAGAATCAAAGTACATGAGCTCTGCAGCGGAGCACCTTTCTTAAAACGGATTTTTCTTGGCAGTTGCTGTGGCAACACATGATACTTTAACCCCAATAAAAAAATGGAATTTCTTAGAAGGCGGTACATTTTCTCACCTGTACTACAGCATTTTTTTGGCATCATCTTTTACTACTATTTCTTTCATTCCTATTCTTTTTTTTTTTTTTTTTTTTTTTTGATGGAGTCTCGCCCTGTTGCCAGGCTGGAGTACAGTGGTGCAATCTCGGTTTACTGCAACCTCTGCCTCCTGGGTTCAAGCGATTCTCCTGCCTCAGCCTCCCAAGTAGCTGGGACTACAGGTGCGCACCACCACGCCTGGCTAATTTTTGTATTTTTCACAGAGATGGGGTTTCACCATGTTGGCCAGGCTGGTCTCGATCTCCTGACCTCGTGATCTGCCCGCCTCAGGCTCCCAAAGTGCTGGGATTACAGGCATGAGCCACCGCGCCCAGCCCTCGTTCTTATTCTTGAAACCAAAATATACTCATTCCCCTAAAAAGCCTATGCAAAAACGTTTGGCTGCATAAAGGCCCATCCCTCAGAAACATCCTCCACATTCCTGTTTGTGTTACATCTGATCCCTCCCAGCAAGCCTTCCTGTGCCCAGCTCCTGCCCACCTCCTCGGGCCCTTCACCACCCTTCAGAAGCCCTTTGTCTTTTTGTTGCACTCTTCTTACACCAGATGGCCAATTGCAGTGCCTGCCCTTGTCCACCCTGCCTCAGAGTACATGCCATGCTCCAAAGTCACCTCTTTTTCTCCCTCCCCTCCTCCTGCCCGCTTCAATCTACCCACCAGTCAAACTCACTTTACTTAACACATTCTGCTAAGCCAGGCATTCAAAGAACAGTTTCTGGATAAACTAATCCACAACGAGTAGAAGTATATGTTATTTTCCCTTAATCCTCCTATGTATTGGTGGAAATCCAGATGGAAAGAGAGTTTTGAGCTGAGATCCTTCCCTTAAGTCATTTACAATGAAGCAATGGTTCCCCACCTGTGGACCAGAGTTATTGACAAGGATCTGAGAAAATTCATGTGTGCACTGCTATACAATGAATGTTTGTGTCCCCTCCCAAATTCATGTGTTGAATCCCTAATCCCCAATGTGATAGTATTCGGAGGTGGCCTTTGGGAGGTAATTAGATCTAGATGAGGTCATGAGGGTAGGTCCCCCATAATGAGATGAATGTCTTTATACAAAGAGGAAGAGAGACCAGAGCGCATCAAGGAAAGGCCATCTGGGGAGGTCCGCATACACATTGCTATAAACTGGAAGCAGGAAGAGAGCTCTTGCCAAGAACCTGGCCATGTTGGCACCCTGATCTTGCACTTTCAGCCTCCAGAACTGTGAGAAATATATGCTTATTGATTAATCTGCTCAATCTATGGTATTTGTTATAGCAGCCCAAACTAAGACCCTCACTAGCCATTGTTGGTATCCTGGATAAACAGGCACTACTGTTTTTCAAATATATATAGATTGTCTTGAATTATAAAATCTAAATTCATTTAAAATTGATTCTGGATTCATAGGAGCTTTTGGTAAGGTACTTTCTCAATCCACAGATACCAAAAAATACAAAAACATTTCAGTGGAGTCCTCAATCATTAATTTATGCCAATAATTTGCTATAAGGATTTCTAATGTTGCAAATAATTAGGAATAGCAATAAAGTTTAATGATAGAGAATTGGCTAAATGGAATATATATATAAATATAATTCATACTATATACATAATATGAAATATATATAATAAAAATCTATTAAGTCATAATGATAACTAATGTTTATTGAACATTTATTATGTGCAACTGTTAAAAAAATTTTGCAGGTGTTAAATCATCTAATCTTCACAGTGACCTTGAAAAGTTATTTTCCTGATAAGGAAACTGAGGCACAGAGAAGTTACTCTTCCTGGGAGCACACAGATTAGGGGCACAACTCAGACCCAGCTCCAGACACTGCAGTTTCAGCATCTGGGCTCTTAATCCCTACACTTTATTAAATCAAAAGATTACAAAACAGTCTGTCCTTTTCTACTAGATGGCTCTATTAGGTCATATTACCAGGCACCCCCTCAGCTCCAAACACTCTACAATGATTGATAAAATATAAAAAGATCTCATTGTGGTTTTGATTTGCATTTTCCTGATCATTAGTGATGTTGAGCATTTTTCGCCATTTGTATACCACCTTACACTCTCAAGAATGGCCATCATCAGCTGGGCGCAGTGGCTCATGCCTGTTATCCCAGCACTTTGGGAGGCCAAGGCAGGCGGATCACCTGAGGTCAGGAGTTGGAGACCAGCCTGGCGAACATGGTGAAACCCTATCTCTACTAAAAATACAAAAATTAGCTGGGTATAGTGGTGGTGCATGCCTTAATCTCAGCTACTCAGGAGGCTGAGGCAGGAGAATCACTTGAACCTGTGAGGTGGAGTTTGTAGTGAGCCGGGACCATGCCACTGCACTTCTGCCTGGGTGACAGAGTGAGACTTTACAAGAAAGAAAGAAAGAAAGAAAGAAAAGGAAGAAAGGAAGGAAGGAAAGAAGGAAGGAAAGGAAAGGAAAGGAAAGAAAGAAAGGAAGGAAGGAAGGAAGGAAGGAAGGAAGGAAGGAAGGAAGGAAGGAGAAAGAAAGAGAGAAAGAGAGGAAGGAAGGAATGACCATAATCAAAAAATCAAAAAATAATAGATGTTAGTGTGGATGCGGTGAAAAGGGAATACTTCTACACTGCTGGTGGAAATGTAAACTAGTACAACCACTATGGAAAACAGTGTGGACATTTCTTAAAGAAGTGAAAGTAGAACTATCACTTGATCCAGCAATCCCACTACTGGGTATCTACCCAGAGGAAAATAAGTCATTAAATGAAAAAGATACTTGCACACAACTGTTTATGGCAGCACAATTCACAAGGGGTGCATAAATGTGGAACCAACCCAGATGTCCATCAATCAGTGAGTGGATAAAGAAACTGTGGTCTATATGCAATAGAATACTACTCAGCCATGAAAAGGAATGAATTAATGGCATTCACAGCACCCTGAATGGAGTTGGAGACTATTATTCTAAGTGAAGTAACTCGAGAATGGAAAACTAAACATCGTATGTTCTCACTCGTAAGTGGGAGCTAAGCTATGAGGATACAAAGGAATAAGAATGACACAATGGACTTTGGGGACTCAGGGAGAAAGGGTGGGAAGGGGGCGAGGAATAAAAGACTATACACTGGGTTCAGTGTATACTGCTCGGGTGATGGGTGCATGAAATTTTCACAAATCACCACTAAAGAACTTACTCATGTAACCAAATACCACCTGTTCCCCAAAAACCTTATGGAAATAAAAAATATATATACATAAAATATATATATATAGAGAGAGAGAAAGAGAGTGAAAGAGATAATTAGAAAAATGTATTTGTTTTCTTGGCTCACTGCAACCTCCACCTCCTGGGTTCAAGCGATTCTCCTGCCTCAACCTCCCTGAGTAGCTGGGACTACAGGCACTCGCCACCATGCTCAGCTAATTTGATTCTCCTGCCTCAGCCTCCCTGAGTAGCTGGGACTACAGGTACTCCCCACTATGCCCAGCTAATTTTCTTTTTTTCTTTTGTATTTTTAGTAGAGAAGAGTTTTCACCATGTTGGCTAGGCTGGTCTTGAACTCTTGACTTAAGGTGATCTGCCCACCTTGGCCTCCCCAAGTGCTAGGATTACAGGCATGAGCCACCGCTCCCGGCCAGTATTTGGTATTAAAAGCAAGACGAACATCTCTGTGATGTAAAAACAGAGCAGAACCCAAGTAGTGAGTGAAGCCACAGCTTCCAGGTACTGAGCCCAGCAACAAGCAGAGGCAGCTGGGAGGAAACCTGTTAGGGATGACAGGGACTAAAAATGCTAGAAGTGCTCCTTGCCAGGAAAGTGCTAGGAGCCTGGGTTGCAGCTTGAAAGCAAGGGCTGGTGTGGGGCCCGTTTTTGCTAATGAAGCTCGTGCCTGCCACACTCAGGGCTATATGGCTTGTCTAAAGGGGAGTCAGTTGGCCCCAACACAGCCTCATCATGAAGGTCTGTCCAAGCTCCCTCCCCCTGGGTGCCTAGATCTGCCCCCTCCCTGACATCACCACAGAGCAGGGGCCCCCAACATCCAGAGGTCCAGATGGACACAGTGGCAAAACCCCACACAACAAGAAAGAATAATCAGAGAAAAAAACGAACCATCCTGTTGTGAGAAAAAGCACAGGGCATTGGTGAATGAATTGAAAGAAAGAAAACATGTCTGGTATTCCAGAGGCCAGGTGACTCTCTGGAGTTGCAGGAGGTTAGGAGGTGGATAGGGCCAGACAGTACAGGGCCTTGTTGGCCATATACAGGATATGAATTTTGATCTTAAAAGTTAAGCAAATTCTGCTTGAAAAGCAAAACCAACATACCAATATTGCAGTCATGCAGGTGCAAGATGAATGTATTGAATGTATTCTGGATTGGGATGGTACCGGTGGCAAAGTGGAAAGAGATTCAGGAGATAACATCAATAGAATTCTTACTTAGTTCCCCTTTTTCTCTGCTGAACTGACCCCAGAAATGCTTGTTGGGCTTTGTAAAGTAGTATTAGGCACACTTTTTTTTTTTTTTTTTTTTTGAGACAGGGTCTCATTTAGTTGCCCAGGCTGGGTGCAGTGGCACAAACATAGCTCACTGCAGCCTGGATCTCCTGGGCTCAAGTGACCCTCCCACCTCAGACTTTCAAGTAGCTGGGACCGCAGATGCATGCCACCATGCCCAGCTAATTTTTTTTTTTTTATTTTTAGTAGAAATGAGATCTCATTATGTTGCCCAGGCTGGTCTTGAACTCTTGAGTTCAAGCGATACTCCTGCCTCAGCCTCCCAAAGTGCTGGCATTAGAGGCATGAGCCACCACACCTGGCCTCATGCACACTTATTTTCCTGAACTGCTTCACCCTTACCTCAAAATATGATAATAAAGGACTATGCAGAGACATATAAACCACCACTGTAGCATAAACCAGTGGCGATGTAATAGGTTCCTCTTTTCTCAGCTCCTCAAAAGACAATTTTGTGTTAGGCACATTGGAGCTTGCAATAAAATAACTTGCATTTGAGGCCTGTGCCTAAGCTGATTGCACAGAGCTGCACATTTCCATCTTAGTTTTTGTTTTATTATAAACAAGTTGACATATTTGACATGGTTTTGACATATTGACATGACTGGTTGATACAGTGTGTGTTTGTTTGTTTGTTTGTTTGTTTGTTTTGAGACAGACTGTCACTCTGTTGCCCAGGCTGGAGTGCAGTGGCACGATGTTGGCTCACTGCAACCTCCACCTCCTGGCTTCAAGTGATTCTTCTGCCTCAGCCTCCTGAGTAGCTGGGATTACAGGCGCCTGCCACCGTGCCTGGCTAATTTTTGTATTTTTAGTGGAGACGGGGTTTCGCCATGTTGGCTAGGCTGGTCTTGAACTACTGACCTCAGGTGATCCACCCACCTCGGCCTCCCAGAGTGCTGGGATTACAGGCATGAGCCAATGCACCCGGTCAATACAGTGTTTTTTCAATAAAAACATCATAAAATATGTTTTAGTTCTCCCTTTGCTATTTTTAATGAAATTATAGATTTTCAAGGCTCCTTTTTTCCAATGTCACTCTGAATTTTTATCTCTAGGGACCCTTTGGCTCAAGTCACATTCCATACACCTTATAGTCTCTTATTTATGCAAATGAGCATTTGTCTGGTTACCCATGATTTCAGTTTTACTTGATTGGAACATGAAACTCTAGTTAGGGATGGTCTTGGTCTTCACAGTTCACTTTAAAAGTTAAGGGAATCATAGTGTCAGTGCCATGCCTTGGAGGGAAAAGTGGGCAGTCTGTTGCCACGGAGCAGGGCATAGCCCTTTGGTCACATGGGCACCATGTTATAAAGACCCCATTTCAGCTCAGCTTACAGGAGTCATTACCAATTATAGAAATGTCATTATCACAATGTCCTGAGTGAGTTTCCTAACTTTATTTTGCTAAAGGAAGGAAGATGAAGGAAGGTAGAGAGAGAAGTAACCGTGGTGGGGAGAGGGAAGCCCCTCTCTTTGGTGCGATATGGTTGAGGGATGTGGAAGAGCACGTAATTATCCACAGTGCTTTTTGAGGATGGTGGGAATGGAGAGAGGATGGAAATGAGCCACAGCAGAACAGCCTTTGAATACCTTCGTGTTTAATAGAAATCACTCACTGGTATAATAGGACACTTTATGCTAATGAGTTTAATATTCAAATATAATAATAAAATACATGTATGTGTAAAAATTTTGATCTTGAATCAAAGGAATTGTGTGTCCATCAAACCCTTTGCCTAACTCCACTCAACCTCATCTTGCTTCATGGTCTGTTGTAAGGCCAGATTGTTTCACAGTCAGGCAGTTCCAAGTTCATGAATAGTCCACAGGTAAAAGTTCGCATTCCCTCATTGTTTCCCCTTAAACACAGCCTGGGTCAGAGGTGGGGATAGAAAAGCGGTAGCAAAAGCCAGGCATGGTGGCTTATGCCTATCATCTTAGTACTTTGGGAGGCCAAGGCATGAGGATCACTTGAGCCCAGGAGTTTGAGACCAGCCTAGGCAACATAGTGAGAAACTATCCATATGGGGAAAAAAGAAATTAGCTGGGTATGGTGGCACGCACCTGTAGTCCCAGCTACTCGGGAGGCTGAGGTGGGAGGATCACCTGAGCCTTGGGAGGTTGAGGCTGCAATGAGCCGTGATTGTGCCATGGCACTCCAGCCTAGATAACAGAGCAAGACCCTGTCTCTTGAAAAAAAAAAAAAAAAAAAAAAGGTCAGGCACAGTGGCTCATGCCTGTAATCCCAGTACTTTGGGAGGCCAAAGTGGGTGGATCACCTGAGGTCAAGAGTTCGAGACCAGACCAACATGGAAAAACCCTGTCTCTACTAAAAATACAAAATTAGCCGGGAATGGTGGTGCATGCCTGTAATCCCAGCTACTCAGGAGGCTGAGGCAGGAGAATCGCTTGAACCCAGGAGGCGGAGGTTGCGCTGAGCTGAGATCATGCCATTGCATTCCAGCCTGGGCAACAAGAGCAAAACTCAGTCTCAAAAAAAAATAAGTAACAAGAATCAAGAGTGATATATAGGAATATAAACTAATTATTTCCTTTTCTTTTGTCATTTTGCCATGTGACAAATTTACATGTATCCTTCACTGGTTGGATTTTTGAATATGTACTTCTTTGGGGAATTTGTGGAACTTTTATTTTAGGTCAGACATGTACGTTGCATTTGTGTAGGTTTTCTTCAATTGGTCATATATAAATCCGTACTAAGCTAAAATTTTTAAATCAGTGGGAAAGTGTGGGGAGTCCTCTGGAACCAGTTGTTGTTGTCATTGTTGTTATTGTTGTCACTTTTTTAAAAAGATCAATGACTAGATGGATGTCTGGAAGCACTGCAGTTCAACGCCCCATCCCCTGGCCCTGGCCCCTGTTGTGCTGGGGAAAGCACTAGAGCATGGTAGCAAAGACTCCTCTAACCCACGTGTCTCTGGCATTCTCTTCCCCCTAGGGTGGAAAAATCAACTCAGCATTTAGAAGGATTATTTGAGAAACTGTAGAGCAAAGTGGACAATCATATGTGCTTGAGAGTCAGACTACCTGAGTTCAAATCATGTTTTACCTCTCTGTGCTTCCCTCATTGGGTGATCAGAAGGATTAAATCCATATAAAAACATGGAGAGTCACACCTGGCACACAGAAAGTCCTCAGTAAATGTTTGCTTGTGGTAACTTTATTAACCTCATAAATAGAATGAAAACAGATTGGTTAAAGTTTTTCATGACTTTATTAAAGTAACAGGATTCAGCTTTATATAATGATTTTTAAATTGAGCATTTGAGTTTAAGGATTCAGGGTAGTAATATTTTCCCAGTTGACAGTCTCACTCATACATGAGGTAATTTCATATTTTCCAGAGGCTTATTTTAAATTCATTCAAATTCACTGAAATCACAAAAACTAAGAATAAAGGAGTAGACAGGAAGTATAAATGCACAAATCTTCAATAAATGTTGGAAAATGTAACTTCTGAATTTGAAAAGTGATGGAAGGAATAATGGTGATCAAAGAGCAACCTTAGTCACACCCAATCTTCTACTCTCGATGGCCTAGACTCCTGCTAGAGAGAAACCATCACATGTGAATAGTGGGCAGGGTGGGAGGAAGGAGAGTCAAGAGAAACCAACCATGAGCATGAACCAAAAGGCTTAAGTACTTGGCCGTGACCTCCAAAGTACTTGAACACTGAGGGACATAGGCCCCCAGAGCAAATGAAATCATAGATTTGGTCAAAGTGTAATGAAGACAACAAAACCAAAGCATAGCTGTGGCCTGACCCCAGCTGCCCCCGCCACACCTCAACTCTCAGCAAATAGCTGGTTCCATTCAAAAATGAGGTGTAATTTTTCTTTTAGAAAAAGGAACTAGCATATTATCTTTGCTGGATTAAAAGAGAGGAGAAGAAAGAATGTGAGCAAATAGTGTTCTGTATATCAAATGGAAAATTACAGGAGGAAGGTTCAGACTAATTACCGTTCTTTATAACAGCTCTTCACAGTGTCAAAGCATTCACAAAACACGTTTAGACATCTCTCAAGGAAAATGGTGGAGGGAGATAGAGAAGTAGAAAAAAGAAGAGACATATTTTAAGATTATATAAGTCAACAGACAGATGAAAAGTGATCTCTCAGAGCTTAGGAAAAATGGTAGACAAAAGCAAACGATTACAGAGATTGAAACCATAGTAGATGAAACAAAAATAGAAAAATCATAACTAAAACCATCCAAGGAAATATAGTAATTAGGCTAGAGGCTATTATACAAAATGAAATGAAAATATAAAATAGATATAAAAGATAAGAAGAGTTTGGTGCAGTGATGCGTGCATGTAATTCCAACTACTCAGGAGGCTGAGGCAGGAAGATTGGTTGAGTCCGGGAGTTGGAGACCAGCCTGGGCAACATAGCAAGACCCTGTCTCAAAATAAAATGATATGAAAGTATAAGTGATAATAGAGAAAATATATAATTATGGGAGATTGTCAAAGAAGGGTCAACACATGCAAAGTTTGTGTCTCTGAAGAAGAGAACCAACAGAAAAAATATATATATAAATATATATATAATAAAATACAAGTAATTATTCTAACAAAGCAAACTTTTGTTCAAATAATGGAATGTAAAGGTAGAAAGGGCAGACACAATGTCTCAGGAAAATTAATATAAAATAATTAGTATCAAAGCATTTCCCAGTGAAGTTACTAAATGAAGGAAAAAGAAAATCTTAGCATCTAAGCAGAAAAAGAAAGTTATATTTAACATGAAAAAAATCAGATTGGCCTCAGACTTTACCATGGCAATATGTAATGCCAGAAAACACTGGAGAAATGTTCTGAGGGGCTCAAGTAATCCTCCTGCCTCAGCCTCCCAAGTATTTGGGACTACAGGTGCACTCCACCATGCCTAGCTAACTTGATCTTTGTGTTCACAAAGTTATGAGAGAAAGAAAGTGGGATTGAAGCATTTTTATACCCAGCAAAGTTGTCTTTTAAATATACAGGCAATGGATAGACTTTTTTGTGTTTTTTACTGTGAATACACTTTATAATTTGTGTTTACAATTGAAATTCTGGAAATTCAAAATCAACATCTTTGCCTATGAGCTCCTTATAAACACCAGAAAAAGTTTTGACCTTGTGTTCCATATTGTTCTGCTGTGCTTTGTCCAAATTAACCTGTATGAGCTGGCTGCCATCCAGTTTGACGTGAGAAGACCAAATCCTCAAGGACTGCATTGTAAATGCAACCCAGCTAAGCCTTGAGGTCTGAGTTCATCTCCAGCTTCAGAAGACCCTGGAAAATGCCAGACTTGAACTTGTCCGGCTTCTCACCATTGGGCTTCACCATCTTGGCACTCAAACAGAACATGGCCTTCTTGCTGAGTGCCAGCTTAGGAAAACAGATAGACATTCTAAACAGGTAAGGATGTAAGAAATGGTGCATGCCCCAGTTCCCCAGCTATGGCTACTTTCTGGTCCCCAACGCAACCATAGCTGAAGAACAACAGCAAGTTGAGTCGTTCGTGAAGGCTGGCAGTGATGGGGCCAAGATTGGGAACTGCCCCTTCTCCTAGAGACTGTTCATGGTGCTGTGGCTCAAGGGAGTCACCTTCAGTGTCATCATCATTGACACCAAGAGGCAGACCGAGATTGTGCAAAAGCTGTGCCCAGAAGGGCAGCTCCCATTCCTGCTGTATGGCATGGAAGAGCACAAGGACACCAACAAGATTGAGGAATTTCTGTAGGCAGTGCTGTGCCCTCCCAGGTACCCCAAGCTGGCAGCTCTGAACCCTGAGTCCAGCACAGCTGAGCTGGACATATTTGCGAAATTTTCTGCTTACATCAAGAATTCAAAGCCAGCACTCAATGACAATCTGGAGCAGGGACTCCTGAAAGTCCTGAAGGTTTTAGACAGTTACTTGACATCCCCCCACTCAGGAGAAGTGGATGAAACCAGTTCTGAAGATGAAGGCATCTCTCAGAGGAAGTTTCTGGATGGCAATGAGCTCACCCTGGCTGACTGCAACCTGTTGCCAATGCTCCACATAGTGCAAGTGGTATGTAAGAAGTACCAGGGGGGCCGGGTGTCATGGCTCATGCCTGTAATCCCAGCACTTTGGGAGGCTGAGGCAGGCAGATCACTTGAGGTCAGGAGTTCAAGACCAGCCTGGCCTACAAGGTGAAACCCCGTCTCTACTAAAAAAAAAAAAAAAAAAAAAAATTAGCCAGATGTGGTGGTGCGTGCTTGTAATCCCAGCTACTCAGGAGGCTGAGGCAAGAGAATAGCTGGAACCTGGGAGGCAGAGGTTGCAGTGAGCCAAGATCATGCCACTGCACTCCAGCCTGGGCGACAGAGTGAGATGCCATCTCAAAAGAAAAAAAAAAAGTACCAGGGATTCACCATCCCTGAGGCCTTCTGGGGCGTGCATCAGTACTTGAGCAATGTCTATGCTCAGGAAGAATCTGCCTCTACCTGTCCAGATGATGAGATCAAGCTCGCCTATGAGCAAGGATCCAAGGCCCTCAAGCCCCTCTTGGGACTCCTTCAGCCCCCTCCATTTGCCCCACAAAGGCCCTGGTGGTTTCCACATTGCTACCCAAAGGATACACTCCAGAATGGCCAGTGGACAGGGAATCCTGGAGCACTTGTCCCGGGACGGTGTGGTGGAAGAGGGGATAAGGGAAAGAAATAGGGAGCCTGGGTGAGATTTTTACTGTGGGGTGGGAATGGGTAGGACAACATATTTCAGTAGTAAAATACAGAATAAAATTTGTTTAAAAAGGAAATAGTGCATGCATGAGTTGTTTTTAAAAGAGTTGAAACTCAAACTTTCAGAACCAGTGTTGAGTGATAGAAAAAAAAATAGTCAATATATAACCCATGAACCCTCAATAAATGTTACCTTGAGGTCTGGTTTATAAAGCATGTGTTTTGCTTTGCATTTTTCCTTCATTTGAGTCAGCTAACTGACTCAAGTAAGTGAGTAGCTGGAACTTGCTCACTTGGAAGTAAGTTGAAGAAGAGAAGGTGAGAAAAATCAGTAGATGGGAGAATCAACAGATATTTCATCAGCAAAGACTTTGCATCTGTGGGAGAGATCATGTTTTATTATTTCTTTTTTTCCTTTAGGTATAAGTCACAGGATTATAGCGTATCCCAAAAAAAGCACTTTGCCAAAAATTGGAAATTTACATTCTAGAACAGTGGCCACAGGATTTTAGTAGGTGATGAAATGAATTCTTAAGCACATTTCTTCCTTAATTCAGTTTAGTGTAAGAAAAGTTGGGTCTTAAAGACTGTTAATTTTAAATTATCTTCAGCAAATTGATAGGCTTATCCAACTCAACTCAGTTGTACACAATTTTCAGAGTATATTGCCTATTTCCAGGTGTGTATAGTGTGTATGATGAATCACTTGGTACGATACACTGCAACTCAGCTTTAATGTTTGGTTAAGTCATACACAGCACATGCAACAGATTTTTAAAATAATTAATTCTATCATATTTCATAGTAGGAGGAAGAGAAATGCAGAAACACAGCTCGAAAAAGACACCAATATCTACACATGCATATTCATGTCTCATCCATGCACATCTTCATCCTATTCAGGCATATTCTTCCAAAGGCTTTTCTTCTACCCTCTCACTCCTTTAGCCTTGAGAGAGATGAACGGGATGAGCCACCAACCTAGTTTTTTTACTAGCTCAGTGAGCATCAGTTAGTTAAACACAGACCCGATAGTATTCGGAAGGCAGAAAGAAACCAGGAACCAGGAACCTTCCTATGCCCAGTGCACTCTACCTGTCTACTTGTGTCAAAGGGGGTTGGAGACATAGCTATGCAGATTCTCCTTCATTCATGTCTTCATGATTATATGAATCACATTTAGTGCCCCAACTACCTGACAGTTTGGAGGAGTAGGAATTTTGGGGGGTTTTTGGGGAGAAAGTCTCACTCTGTCACCCAGACTGGAGTGCAGTGGCCCAGTCTTGGCTCACTGCAGCCTTGATCTCCTGGGCTCAAAGGATCCTCTCACCTCAGCCTCCCAGGTAGCTGAGACTATAGTTGTGCACCACCATGCCCAGCTAATTTTTATATTTTCTTAGAGATGCTCAGGCTGATCTCAAACTCCTGGGTTCAAGTGATCTGCCCACCTCAGCCTCCCAAAGTGCTGAGACTACAGGCATGAGCCACCACACCCTCAAGGAGTATTTTAATCAAAGCAAAGACATGCTATGAGTTGTCCTCAGATGACAGCTTAGTATGGTTGGAGTTCACATCCTGATCAAGGAGAGGCTGCAGGGCTAGCATAGTGGGGAACCTCATGAGTGAAAAGGAGAGAACAATTATTTTACTTATTCAGATGCCAAAAATTGTGTTCACAAGGATTTTAAAGAAATAAAGCATTGTTACAGGGACCATCTCTCTCAGAGTCACAGGGTCAGGCTGGGTAGCCTTTTCAGTTTTTAACTTTTTCTTCTTATTTCATCTTTATTGTCTGGTTTCTGACCACGTGTAACAAACCTTTCATTGTGATCAACAGATACTGTTCTGAGACTTCTTAAATTCAAAACAATCATTTATGTGGTAAAAAGATAACTCTTAATTTTTTTCCAATTTAGATAATTGACATACGACAAGAATATGAAACAAAATTGAAAGGATTGATGCCAGCATCCCTAAGACAAGAACTTGAAGACACCATTTCCTCCCTAAAATCACAGGTAATTATTAGAATCAAGGCATTTTCCAAGGATTTAGGGGATACTCTGAAAAGAAACTTGCAAATAAATCTGATTCCAAATTGATGCCACAAATCAATGTGATGTCATTGCATAACCTACTACTCAGGATAAATTTTCATTTTGTTTCAAATTTTTTTCTTACTTGTTTAATAACTCACTGTCTCAATAAGAATTTCCTTAAAGCACCCTTAAAATTGAAAAGTTCAGTCAGTTATAACTTCAATTCATTTACAGTCTACCTTCCAATATAGCCTCATCATTTTATTCTTGGTATCAGGTCCAAAATGCCATCACTTAGCATATGGCTGATTCCTCATTGTGTAGAAGTGCAGAGAAATTGAAAGCACAGTTATGTTAGAAGCACTTTTATTCTGGTGTGTATTTTACATGATCGTTAGAGATAACAAGATGTATCCTAAGTTCAAGGCAAAATAATGACAAGGTATTCAAACAATTAGGTTAAATAGTTCTTGTTGAAATGTGTGGTTCTTGTCTGGGTGTGGTGGCTCATGTCTATAATCCTAGCACTTTGGGAGGCCAAGGCAGGCAGACCACTTGAGGTTAGGAGTTTGAGACCAGCCTGGCCAACATGGCAAAATCCCATCTCTACTAAAAATACAAAAATTAGCTGGGTGTGGTGGCCCATGCCTGTAATCCCAGCTACTTGGAAGGCTGAGGCAGGAGAATCGCTTGAACCCCAGAGGCAGAGGTTGCAGTGAGCCGAGATCACACCACTGCACTCCAGCCTGGGTGACAGAAAAAGACTCTGTCTCAAAAAAAATTATATATATATATATGGTCAGATGCAGTGGCTCACACCTGTAATCCCAGAACTTTGGAAGGTCAAGGCAGGCGGATCACCTGAGATCAGGAATTTGAGACCAGCCTGGCCAACATGGTGAAACCCCATCTCTACTAAAAATACAAAAATTAGCCAGGCATGGTAATGCGCGCCTGTAATCCCAGCTACTCAGGAGGCTGAGGCAGGAGAATCACTTGAACCTGGGAGGCGGAGGTTGCAGTGAGCCGAGGTCATGCCCAATGCACTCCAGCCTGGGTGACAGAGGAAGACACTGTCTCAAAAAAGAAAAAAAAAAAGAAAAGAAATGTGATGTGATTCATGATGTGAGAAAAACTTCTAACATGTTTGAATGTTTTACGTGTTGTTGGTGTCGTGAGAAAGAGTTTACATATTCACATTTCCAATACACTTTGAATTTTTTTTTTTTTTTTTTTTTGAGATGGAGTTTCACTATGTCACCCAGGCTGGAGTTCAGTGGTGCTATCTCAGCTCACTGCACCTTCTGCCTCCCAGGTTCAAGTGATTCTCCTGCCTCAACCTCCCAAGTAGCTGGGATTACAGGTGCACGCCACCATGCCCAGCTAATTTTTAGAGACAGGAGTTTGTTTGTAGAGAAGGGGTTTTGCTATATTGGCCAGGCTGGTCTCCAACTCCTGACCTCAAGCAATTCGCCCACCTCAGCCTCCCGAAGTGTTGGAATTACAAGCATGAGCCACTGCGCCCAGCCCACTTTGAAGTTTAAGACATATTTTTCCTTGAAAAACTCCATGAAGGAAAGGATTTCTTTACTCCCGGTATCAAGTACTGTGCCTGGCACATAACAGTTGCTTAATAAATATATTTATGAATAAAATAAATGGTATGATTTGATGATATCCACGTTATCTATTTATAATATGTAAGATAAAATGTGGAACACATTTTAGCTGCTCTTTTTATATTCCCCTAGTAAAACTTCTCTCATCTGAAAATGAAATGTTCATAAACTCAATCCATATGCTACTGTTTGCGATTTTGCCTCTAAGGGCTATGAAATGTTGTTCATGCCTGCATATAAAAATAAGTAGTGGAGGAGATGGGAATATACAAAGGGTTAAATAATCTTTATTTACATGAAAAGCTACACTCCAGGTGTGGTTTACCCATTAAGTTTGTAGGTGAGCTACAGATAGTGTCAGCTAGGTAGGACCTGACGCCTTCAGAGGAGTTTTTTTAGGAAGAGGAAAAAAAAAGGAATCTGATACCCACCTGCAGGGCTTCTGTTATCATTCATATCATTTCACTGTAATAAAAGCCACTTCAGCCTCCTAAAACTGGATGCTGACCCAGAAAGAGAGTGCTGCCAGCTGCGATAGGGCCTCAGAGTTGGCAGCTGCACGGAGGAGTCACAGGCCATACAGTGAGCAAATTTAGTTTGAAAGCACAGGTGCCTGTGTTTTTTGAGAATTGTTGGAATTCCGATTACAGAGCATGGTTGGGGGAGGGAAGTTGAATCAGTGTAATCCCTGCATCTGTCAAAATTATCAATTGTCCTATGGGTCACTTGAGCAATTGGATAAAATGAAGACGAGGGTGCTATACAAATAAGCAAAACCAGGAGGACCACTTTGAGATGCACCCATTTAGAAAGACCGTGTTTTCTTGTCTTTCAAGCACATTTTCTGTTCTGCCAGCTGTACTCTATTGCATAACTATGTTTCAGGATCAACTGTTGCCATGGTTTCAGTTCAGACCGAAGATGCAAGAATAAACAATTCTGAAACGATCAAATACCACTGACTCTTGATTACATTATAAGTTGGCCCCAAACCAATTGGGTTGTGTAAGGTGCTTTTGAGTCCATGCCTGATACAGGCATCTTTAACAGTATAGAAATGTATGCTTCACAGTAATCAAATGCTTTGTAAAGGTCTGATTTAAGAGAATATGCTAAACAACCCAGTTTCCTCCAGCCTCCTAAGAATGGCGATCTGGGGGTTGTACCTGCTTTGAGCTCTGCACTAGGCGGTTTCTATGGTTGTTTCATGTCATCCTTATAACCTTGGGAAGTAGCTGTCATTAATCCCATTTCACAGATTAAGCATCAAGAGCTTAAGTAATTTTCCTAGAGCCACAGATGGCAAGCCAGGAATTGAACCAAAGTTGGCCTAACTCCAGACAATGCTCGGGCTCTTTCCGCTATGAAGTTCTGTCTCTCCAACCTCAGGGAATCCCTAGGATGGATTGAGGTTTCCAGAAAGCAGTAATTTTCTTTACACTCACTCACTCACTCACTCATTCATTCATTCATTCATTCATTCAACAGCTAGTGAAACCAGCTACAAGCCCAGCCCTGTGAAAGAAACTGGGGTGGAGAGACAGAAAAGTCATTCCTGCCCAAGAGAAGCTCTCAGGTTTAGGGAAGAGATATGAAAACAAATAACCACAAAGCAGTTTGAGAAGTACCAGTAATAGAGGAGAGGAACACAGTGAAGGGGACCGCTGGCTTTGTCTGGGGCTAGGAGGCGAGGAGCAGCTGGGGAGGAGGTGAACGATTCCACAGGAGAGGTGACATTTAAACCAAATGGTGGAGGATGAATGGGAGACAGAAAGACAAGTGTTCCAAAGACAGAAAGTGGCCTGGGCCAGAGAGCAATGGAGTGAGAAAGACGTGGTGTAGAAGAGCAATGGTGGGCAGGGCTTGAGGACAGGTAAAGCCACAATGATGGGGGCGGGCCAGATCAAAATGGCTCTGCGATGAGGAGTTTGAACTTTATTCTGTTGTATCTGATGGATTTTCAATAAGGATGGGATATGACCAAATGTAAAAAACACAACATTGACATTCAACAAATCCTCTGAGTTTTATCTAGGGAATTGTCTGAATTTAAATAAAATCTTACCATACTATTTGCATAATATTGACATGTAAGCCACATCCACTTCTTCTCACACAAGGTGTCTTTTCTAGGTTAATTTTCTGAAAAAGAGAGCTTCCATCCTTCAAGAAGAACTGACTGCATATCAAGGCAGAAGGTACAGCCCATAAGCAAGTGTCTGTCTCCTGATTAGTTTGTGTTGTGTCATCTGTGAGCCTCCTCATTTGGCCTTTGTCTTTATTAAAATGCTTGGACATAATGCCAGTTTTGAAAAAGACTTGTTTTTAGTAAGTAAGATGTCTTTAAGAAGTCACCCCCCTTCTCATCCCAGTGCTTAGTCTGTACTATCAAAACAAGATGAGATAATCTGCTGGGCACAGTGGCTCACTCTTGTAATCCCAGCACTTTGGGAGGCCAAGGCAGGAGGATCACCTGAGGTCAGGAGTTCAAGACCAGCCTGGCCAACATGGTAAAACGTTGTCTCTACTAAAAATACAAAAATTAGCTAGGTATGATGGCACACGCCTATAATCCCAGCTACTCAGGAGGCTGAGGCAGGAGAATTGCTTGAACCTGGGAGGCAGAGGTTGCAGTGAGCTGAGATCACACCACTGCATTCCAGCCTGGGCAACAGAGTAAGACTCTGTCTCAAGAAAAAGAAGAATGAAAGATGAAAGATGAAAGGATCTGCAGGGGCATGGCAGGTCCAGGCCTTACCTGGACAAGAGGACAGGACGTTGTCTTGAGACCCAGTGATGGAGTGAAGGAGACACGATCTTCCTTTAAGATAGTGAGATGATGCAGTACTTGCTAGGATAGCTCACATCTTCAAAGTCCTTTCCACTAAGGGTTTGGTATTGTTCTCCAGACCAGAATAGATCAACAGCTCAGTGATCCGGCACTCACAGTGACTTGAGTACCCTCAGTGCTCTTTCTGGGGATGCATGAGACCTTTTGTAGTCAAAGGTTCCCAGTGCCATCACTAACATAGATTGTGTTTACCTGCTGTAATACCATCAAACGCCCTTCCTGTTTCTGCAGTGAAAGACTGAACTACCTATTTGGCTTTGAATTAAAAGGAAAGATCTTATGAATCGCACATTTTTCAAAAGATTCTGTTTGCTTGGTGTAGGTAAGATTTGATCCCTTATAGATAAGCATAAATTATGAAATTTTGATATCAAATATCCTTTTCAACCCCTATCAACTTCTCCAGAATTGAAGCTTATTTTTTGATTGACATACCTGTTAAACCTAGAGAAAGTCGTGACTGTGATTTTTGGTTTACAGGTAACTGCACGAGAGAATGCAATGGATGCAATTTCCAGGCTGCGCCGTGGACTTCTTCCAGCAGGTTTGAAGATTTGGATATTGTAAACTGTGAGATCAGTGACATTTTTTAAATCCTTAAATGTAATTAAGATCATAAAAACATGCATCATTCATACACTAGTGGGGTGGTTTTATTTGTGTCTGCCTAAGTTTTTTTTTAACATTCCTTTATTTCCAATTTTCATGTTTGTGTGCATTTGAGTATGTGCTGAGAACTGCTTATATTGGGCAAAGTGATTTCCTATGATATGCCTTGTTAATCCTTTTGCATAGAATTTTACAGTTGCGTACAATCAAAATCACGTTTGTAGTATCATATCAAAAATTCTAACCTGTTTACGTTGTTTTCATGTTCATGTTCGTATATTATTAAAATATTATTTTGTACTGATCAGTTTTATTTCTACTTTTTATTGAACCTCATTTGTTAAAATAAGTGTGACATATATATGGTATTTTTCCCAAGCAAATGTTAGCAATCTCAAATTGTACTTTGGGAAAATATACCTTATATCATGTCAACAATCAAATCCATAATTAGTGCATGAATTGGTGTTTAGGATAAAATCGCTGGATCATCTGATATCAGTCCAAGTATTTGTCTTGTTGGTCTCCAGTCACGTCCTGGAACCCTAGAGGCAGAATATGGTGTAACAATTTTAGATAGCTGCTGTGGTTTTATTGTTACTTTCTTGATCTCCTTTTTTATGGTTGTTGTTTTAATTATAATATCAATCGATGATCCTTAAGAAAGCCTAAAAAATGTGAGGTCAGGTTATGAGGACACAACACATTGGCAAGTAGTCACAGAATGTGCTTTACTTGGTCCGGTTTGCATGTGGGCACCGCCTGGTTGAGAGACTATGGTGTTGCTTCCATGAGTGGATGGTTAAGTCTGCGTCCCTCTCCCCGTTCAAATGCCCAAGAGCTGTTCTGTGATGATTGGTCAACCCATTTGCCAAGGAAATTTTGAATTGCGGAGAATGAGTGAATGGATGCTCCAAATTCTTTCGACTGCATTGTGGTGTGTGCCATGGGCATTTTGAGCTCTCTAAAAATCTGGCTTATGGGCGGGGCTGTAATCCTCTGGTTTACTGTAAAAGGACGGGACACAAAGTTTATTTACACTTTTTCAAAATTCTTTTCTCTTTCCCACGCCCAAGTCTGTTGTTTGCAGCCCAAGGATTAATTACCCCTTATTGTACTGTAACTGAGCCACGAAGATGATAAGGAAGTAACAGGTTTTACGGCCACTTCCAAAGCCAGGGAGGGAATTGGCATAAACAGGGCTGGGCTGTGGCCATCAGTAGGAGGCCTGGGATTCTTGCACTAACTCATCTCTGTGGGGCTACCACTCAGCCTGTTAATGTTCAGACACCCTGACACCTCCCCCAGGAATATAAGTCTCTGTCTTTTGGAAGATGAGGTTTTTCCTGCATATACAATAAATTATAGTACTGGTTTCAAGAATATTTAGGAAAAAGCAAAATCATTGCAGATGCTGTTAAAACAAATGAGGGTTATTGGTACTCAGACTATGATTTAGTCTGAATGGAAAGATTCCTACAGGATTCCTGTTAAGTACTTCTTTCTGTACAGACCATGGAAAACAAGTTGAAGCTCACCAGATTTCATTAGCAAGGTTATTAGGTGCTTGAGGTGAAAATACTTTGTGAATTGTATTGTATGCTGGCTTCGGAACTCCCACTCAAGACTATTTGTTTTCCATGAGTAAATATCAGTAGGTGTTTTGGAAGGTTGCCTGCCATTCTTTCTTTTCCTTATTTCAAGGGTTATGAAATTACAAACACTGGTGAACCTTTGACATTACCCAGATCCTGTTTCCCTTCTGAACCATGTCTTGTACATCTGGGAGTAAAGGGAATGAAACTTTAGGTCACTTTGATTGGATGTGATAGGAATGGATGGTTGACACTAATGTCTTTGTGAACGTTCTCTGATAAAGGAAGAGAAAGAAAAATTGCATTTGTCATGTTTGAAATTCCTTACTGAGTTGAGCGGTGAGTATAGAAATGGCTACTGGGAGAAAAAGAAAGTGCTCAGGAAATAAATTATAAACACTGTGCCTTATTATAAAATCATCTAAGATATAATCCGTTCTTTTATCTGCTGGAAGATCAATTGTTCATCACAAGTACCTAATTTCATTACATCTCAAGTTATCATTATTGGCTGCTGTACCTGAGTCATCCATCTGTGCTTTTTCTATTTCAACACGTAATTGTCAACAGGTAGTGGCTGGTAAAGGATTTGGAACAAGCCAAGCAGAAGAAACACTCTGCAACCCCAGGTTCTTGGTGTTTGTTATTATCCACTTACGGGGTCAGGGAAGAGAAGGGCTAATAGCAAAGTTAGCTATTCAGTCATCCACATATGTCACAATTTTGTTCTAGTCCACCATTTCTGCATCACCAAGCAGTGCACCCTTTCAGGGGTCTGAGCTCTGATTTTGCAACCTCCCCACTCAACAATGAACTTCACAGACGGCAGCCATCAGGGGCATAATGAAGAAAACAGGAAGACTAAGAGGGAACAGAGAATGACGGACTTGCTTCATAGACTGTACAAAAGAATTGACTGTGATTCAAGGGAAATAGCTCAGATTCAAACATTATCCTGTAATGTCACATATCAACAGTGATTTCTTCAGAAACGGGTATATGCTTACAGTGGTGAGCAACCTCACTCATTAAAGGCATCTGCAGAGACAGTGCAGACAGAAGAAACTGTGAGTTGGAATTAACAATTAACAGCTCTCTTATTAAAGTGCATCACCATCCATAGAAGGCAGTGGTGTTTTAGCTTTCTTTCTAAGAGTAAAAAGGAAAGGTAAAACATCAAAAATGGTGGGAGAAAAGTTTCAGAACACAAGGTCATTTTAATTCATAGTTTCCCTAAAAGAACTATCTCTTCCGAGCTTTCATATTTTGTTCAGAAGTGTCGTCTCTTTTAAGCCTTGTCATTAAAGACGGTTTGCTCTTTAAAGTGAATTATCAAAGGGTATAGAAATTGCAAGTTACTAAAACTAAAATGCATGATCAATTTTAAGTCTGCTAACTAAAGCCTACTTAAAATTGGATGTGCTTTTGTCCTGGCAGCCCCTTTGATAAAACCAGAAAAAGATACATGGTTGGTCAATTCAAAGTAGGGAATGAAGATAATTAGATAAAACTTTTTTTCAACTGATATTGAAGTGGTTCTTGGCTTTGGAGACTTGATTAGGAACCGGTGGCATAGGCTGTAATGGTATTTGAAACGTGGAAATGGAGGCCAGGCATGGTGGCTCATGCTTGTAATCCCAGCACTTTGGGAGGCTGAGGTGGGCAGATCACGAGGTCAGGAGATTGAGACCATCCTGGCCAACATGGTGAAATCCTGTCTGTACTAAAAATACAAACAAAAAAATTAGCTGGGTGTGGTGGCATGCACCTGTAATCCCAGCTACTCAGGAGGCTGACACAGGAGAATCGCTTGAACCTGGGAGGTGGAGGTTGCAGTGAGCTGAGATGGCGCCATTGCATTCTAGCCTGGGCGACAGAGCAAGACTCTGTCTAAAAAAAGGAAGGAAAGTAAAATGGAATACCCTAGATTTTGACCTGGTTAGTGTTAACATTCTTCACTATATTGTTTTAAAATCAGATCATATTATTTACTTTTCATATGGAGGAAGAGAAATTAAATTTGTAACATAAGACTGAAGAAATTTTAAAATCTGGATTCCTCACCGATAGCTAGTTCCACTGAAAATCTGTTCTTCCAGACATTTCCATTTTAAGCGAGCATTTCCATCAGGCAATGTTTGTTTAGTTTTGTTTGTTTCTTTCTTTTTAAGACGGAATTTCGCTCTTGTTGCCCAGGCTGGAGTGCAATGGCGTGATCTCACCTCACTGCAACCTCCACCTCTGGGTTTAAGCGATTCTCCTGCCTCAGCCTCCTGAGTAGCCAGGACTACAGACATGCGCCACCATGCCCAGCTAATTTTGTATTTTTAGTAGCGACAGGGTTTCTCCATGTTGGTCAGCTGGTCTCGAACTCCCGACCTCTGGTGATCCACCCACCGTGGCCTCTCAAAGTGCTGGGATTACAGGCATGAGCCACCATGCCCGGTCCAAGCAAGTGTTTTAAAACCAAAGAACCAAGATGTTGCTATGGGTTCTGCTATTTTGAGAACGCTTAATCTAGACTTTAGGCTAATACATATTTTTTTTTTAATTTTTTTTTTTTGAGGCAGAGTCTTGATCTGTCGCTCTGTTGCCCAGGCTGGAGTGCAGTGGTGCGATCTTGGCTCACTGCAACCTCCGTCCTGTGGGTTCTAGTGATTCTTCTGCCTCAGCCTCGCAAGTAGCTGGGATTACAGGTGTGCGCCACGATGCCCGGCTAATTTCTTTTATTTTTAATAGAGACGAGGTTTTACCATGTTGGCCAGGCTGGTCTCGAATTCATGGCCTCAAGTGGCCTGCCCGCCTCGGCCTCCCAAAGTGCTGGGATTACAGGTGTGAGCCACTACACCTAGCCTAATTCATATTCTTATATCATCTTTGGAAGTCTGCCACGTAAAAGAGGTCTCATGGAAAATAGCTAGTTGGACACAAAGACTTTATCATGGAACAGAAAGAGAGGGCTACCAAGTTAGAAGCCTGATCTATTTAATTAGCTAAAATGTGGCTATGGGAGGGAAACCATTGTATCCATACCCTTTACTTTAGCCAAGAAAGGAGATTCGTTCACAGGTGGAGTCTAACAATTAGTTTTGTTTCCTCGGGCAATTCTCTTGACCTGTCTGGCTCACTTTTCTAATCTACAACATAAAAGGGTATAACTCAAGCAATATTTCCCAAACTCTACCATTTCAATCTTCTCATTTATTGTTTCTCAGACTAGCATTCCGTCAAGCCCTGTTCTGCAAGATTTGCCTTGAAGTATTCAGGTGTCATATTTAGGAAATGTGGCGTGCTATACCACCCTCTGGAAGATTCACATTTACACCACTCACTCAGTCATTCATTCATTAAATAAATAGTTGCTGATTGCCAACTGTGTGCCATACAGCAACATGAACCACCCCAAAACTTACTGGCTTAAACAGTAACTTCCTGTCATCTCTCTCAGTGCTGAGGGTTCATCGGGCTCAGCTAGGCTGTTCTCACTTGGGTTTCATTGCAGGTGCAGTCAGCTATTGGCTGGGGTGGCAGTCATGGGAGGCAAGGGCTCAAGCCCACAAGACCCATTCACATGGTGAGCAACTGACGCTGCCTGTCTGCTGGGGAATGGCAGCTTTGAGGAGCCCTCCGGTGCAAGCCCAGCCAGAGACCAGACGTCGAAGCTACCAACCCCATAAGGCCAGCGCCCAGAAACTGGCAGGATCACTTCAACTGTCAAAGACAGAACCCACCCAGAGACAAGGGCGGAGGACGCAGACCCAGCAAAGGCAAAGAATCTGTTGCCGTCTGTAAGCTGCCACATCCTTTGCTAAAGAAACCAATTTACCTTTCTTTTTTCTTTTCCTTTTTTTTTTTTTTTAAAGAGAGTTTCGCTCTTGTCGCCCAGGCTGGAGTGCAATGGCGTGATCTCGGCTCACTGCAACCCCCACCACCTGGGTTCAAGTGATTCTCCTGCCTCAGCCTCCCGAGTAGCTGGGATTACAGGCATGTGCCACCACGCCCGGCTGATTTTGTATTTTAGGTAGAGACAGGGTTTCACCGTGTTGGTCAGGCAGGTCTCAAACTCCTGACCTCAAGTGATCCACCTGCCTCAACCTCCCAAAGTGCTGGAATTACAGGCATAAGCCACTGCGCCCGGCCTAACTTTGTTTAATCTGCAATTTCCTAAAATGATTTGATCCATAGAATTATCTTTCAGCTTCTTCTGTGACTCACATATTTTATTGTAGAGTTCTGTGAAATATTGATCAGAGATGCCCAAACCTAAGATATTGCTTAAAAGTTCCTTCCTGTTCAAAAATTCTGTTCATCTATGTTGCATTTCTAGAATCACAGGTCCAGTTGGGGATTTAGAAACACTTCTTGGGAAACCCTGAGTTAGGGATATTTAAGAGGCCATGTCTTTTTTCTCTGTTCTTTTAAAAGATGGAAGCAACCTTAGTTGAATTTTTTTTCACCTCTCCTCGGCTTGAGGTTTGGTATGCATTACTTGACTTAATTGTATTAGCAAATGTATCATTAAAAGGTCCCTCAAAACTCATACCCTGTGCTCAGGAGCCTTCTTTCATGGAACTATCAGGCACATGGAAGGCTGTGGACCTGATAAGCCTGTGAGAGGAAATTTCCTGAACCACAGAGCACTTCAAAACTATTCAACTAAGTAGAGCATAATCATCTAGTTAAACAAATGAATCAGCCTTCTAATTGCCCCGTTAGCTTTCTCACTTTCTCACCACCACAGCCCAGTTCTCTCTCTCCTGGCCTCTTAGCCCATCTCCTGGATCTCATTCTTCTCAGCCTGAGCCTGGGGGTTGGGGGAGAAGGTAACTGTGTAAAGGGAGCCAGGTGCAGGGGCTGGGCGGCCCCTCTGCTCTCTTAACTCTCCACATCTTACTGAATGCCACAGTCACCAGACAATTGGTCCAACCCTGTGATCCGCAGGTGTTTTGAAAATATCTAAACAGGCTGGGCAAGGTGGCTTGCACATGTAATCCAGCACTTTGGGAAGCCGAGGCCAGCGGATCACCTGCAGTCAGGAGTTCGGGACAAGCCTGGCCAACATATCATGAAACCCTGTCTCTACTAAAAAAAATAAAAAATTAGCTGGGCGTAGTGGTGCTGCCTGTAATCCCAGCTACTTTGGAAGCTGAGGCAGGAGAATTGCTTGAACCCAGGAGGTTGAGGTTGCAGTGAGCCGAGATCGCGCCACTGTACTCCAGTCTGGGTGAGAGGGTGAGACTCCATCTCTAAAAAGGAAAGAGAGAAAGATAGAAAGAGAGGGAGAGAGAGGGAGGGAGGGACGGAAGGAAGAAGGAAGGAAGGAGAGAAAGAAAAAGAAGGAAAGGGAAGGAAGGAAGAAAGAAGACATCTAAACGGTTGGTTTGACTGGAATTCAGCTCAGTCCAAGAAGCAGAGCCTGTGAGAGTTTGAGGGAGAAAGAAAAATAGAAAAGACACTGTTTCCTTAAGAAGAAATATTTGCCTAAGAGGATTGTGGAGGGTCCTGCGAATCTTGCAGTTTTTAAAGAAACGTCTTGCCATCGACTGAGATTTCTCAAAACTGAATTTTTCATTTTCCACTTTTGCTTCCTGTGAGGTGACAGCAGCTGTCACTAACCTGACATCAACCCTGATGCTGCTCGTCAGGTTCGTGTATGCTCGGTTCTAGCCCACTTTCCCAGCTACTGCAGCGTCACAGTCCCGTGTGCCATCTTTGTCAGGACTGATCTTTTGGCCCATTATGCATCACTGTGTTTGTAATAAAAATATTTACCCAAGCTGGGCCACAGTGGCTGCTGCGTGAAGCCTCAGCGGCATTGACTCATCATGTCTCCACCTGTTCTTTCTCAGCGTTAAGGATCTGGTAGCAGTTTTCTGCCTAGAGTGATATTTCGTACAATGTTAGGGAACCTTTTGCTGACTGAGTTCCCACTTGTGTTATCTGATTTTCTTCTCCAGTATTTTTATTTATTGCATTCGGGCATGTGAATTTGGAAGCTGCTGAAATAGAAATGGGGTAGATTAAGGGTTTTCTTTTAAAACCCTTTCTACTGTCTTATTTGGATTGTGGGGTGTGTGTGGAAGGGTGTGTGTGCATGCACGCGAGAGTGATGGTAAATCCATATACCTTCAAAGGCAAATCCACACATCTTTATAGTGCCAGAAATCTTTTTTAAATAGGCTAATTAAGATAGCAAACCTAAGTAGACCTCCTACCGCTGGTCCCTGCTGTCAGGTACTTTGCCTAAAACCATATAATGTTCACTCTATCTGCCTTTTTATTGGCAAAGGAGAAAGACTAATTGGCCCCATCTCCATCTCACATTGTAATTACTGTTCTCCCTGTGATATCACCTCTAACACATGAGGAACACGTTCACTTCATGCAGACTGTAGATTGAGCTCAATTCTTCAAAGCTGGATTAAATTTGCGCAAAAATTAAATATTCTACAGAACTTTGCAAATGCCTCATCTGTCCCAGGGACTGAGCCTGGAACTAAAAGGCAAACAAGGTTGAATAAGACTTTGGCAACATGCTCCTTGCCCAGAAAGAGTTTGTGATTCAAGAAGGAAAATAAAACATACGCACAAAAGGGAAAAAAATGATAATACAAGCAAAAACATGATCTTTGCATAAGAGACATGGCAAGTCTTACGAGATTTCCAGGGAGGCAGGAACATTTGCAATCAGGTCTTCTAGGAAAAGATGACACTTAGCTAGAGCTTAGGATAGCAGTAGGATTTTAATAGGTAGAAATGCGGGGAAGGGCCTTGTAGGTGGAGTCACAGCCGGTCAGGTAGTTCAGACCCTGGAGATGACAACTGCTGGGAGAAAAGTGGCATGAGATAAGCTTTTGAAGGTGTGTCAGAGTCAGATTATGGAAGACAAAGGGAACTACATGCACTGACTACCTGCAGCACTAGGCGAGGCCTCAGCACAGTCAGTTAAGGATCTGGAATTGGGCTGGGTGCTTAGCTTCTCTGAGTCCGAGTTTCCTGATCCTAAAAAATAGAGGAATAAGGCCAGGTGCAGTGACTCACGCCTGTAATCTCAGCACTTTGGGAGGCCAAGGTGGGCGGATCACTTGAGGCCAGGAGTTCAAGACCAGACTGGCCAACATGGCGAAACCCCATCTCTTACTAAAAATACAAAAATTAGCCAAGTGTGGTGGTGCATGCCTGTAGTCTCAGCTACTCAGGAGTTTGAGGCGTGAGAATCACTTGAACCCAGGAGGCGGAGGTTGTAGTGAGCCAAGATCGCTCCACTTCACTCCAGCCTGGGCGACAGAAAGAGATTCTGTCTCAAAAAAAGAAAAAAAAGAAAAAAGAAAGAAAAGAAAAAAAAAAGAAAATAGAGGAATAGTAGAACATGGTTATGAAGATTAAATGAGGTGTTGCATTTTAAAAAGTCTATAAACTTTCAATAAACGAAGGCTATTTTAATTTTATGACAGTTCTCAATAAGTTTATAAGTCTTATTTATATTTGGGGAAGCTGAAGCAAAGAGAAGTTTGGAAACTTGTCCAAGGCCACATATCTAACATCTGGCAAAAGCAGAAATTGGAACCCTTGTGTCTCTGATTCACTCATTTTTGGTCTTTACAATGCATTGTCTCCATGCAGGAAAAGTTTGGAGGTTATTTTATAAGCAAGAGGGAGCAATTAGAGTCATTTGAACAGGGGAATAACATCATCAGAAATTGCTGTATAAGCATTTGTCCAGCAACAGCATGAAATGGGATGGATTTTTTTTTTCTTTTTTTTTTTTTTAGATGGAGTCTTACTCTTTTGCCCAGACTGGAGTACAGTGGCACGATCTCGGCTCACTGCAACCTCCGCCTCCCAGGCTCAAACAATTCTCCCTTCCTCAGCCTCCTGAGTAGCTGAGATTACAGGCACCTGCCACCACACCTGGCTAATTTTTGTATTTTTTCGTAGAAACAGGGTTTCACCATGTTGGCCAGGCTGGTCTTGAACTCCTGACCTCAGGTGATCTGCCCACCTCGGCCTCCCAAAGTGCTGGGATTACACGCATAAATCACCGCACCCGGCGGAGATGGGGTAGATTAGACCAGCGGTCCCCAACCATTTTTGGCACCAGGGACCAGTTTCATGGAAGACAATTTTTCCACGAACAGGGTAGGGGCAGGGGGCAGGACGCAGTGGGGATGGTTTCAGGATAAAATGGTTCCACTTCAGATCATCAGGCATTAGACTCACAAAGAGCATGCAACTTAGATCTCTCGCATGCACCGTTCACAATAGGGTTCACACTCCTATAAGAATAGAATGCCGCCCTGATCTGACAGGGTGGAGCTCAGGTGGTAATTCTTGCTCCAAGGCGGCTCATCTCCTGTTGTGAGGTCCCATGCCTAACAGGCCACACAACAGTACAGGTCCTCAGCCCGGGGGTTGGGGACCCCTAGATTAGAAGAGACAAGAGGCTGCAGGCAGAGAAAAATGTAGGCAATGTGTGCAGTGTTCCTATAAATTGGTCCAAGTCGTCAGTGAGAGAGGCATTTCTCTGTGAATGGAAAGGGGCAAAGATTCAGTAGACACCATGACACCTAAATAAATGAGATGATTGCAAAAAAGAAACAGATGTGGGGCCAAGGCTTCCAGCTTCAGAAGACATGGGGCCAAGGCTTCTAGCCTCAAAAGATGTTTGGCACAAGTTTGAGTCAGGGAAGAAGGATGAGTTTGGGTTTAGACATAATGAGCTTCATCAGGCAACTGGAAACCTAGGTCAGGGCCCAGAGATTTGTCAAGCCAGGGTTACAGTTGATGCTGGGAGAGCCAGTGGTTTCACCAAGAAGGGGAAGGTCTTGGGGAAAACAGAAAAGGAGAGGAAGAGGAATAGGAGAGGACCAGGGGAGAGTGCACAGTCCTTTCTGGAAGCTGAGGAAAGGAGTTATTTTGTTTTTTGTTTGTTTGTTTTTTGAGATGGGCTCTCGCTGTGTCACCCAGGCTGGAGTGCAGTGGCACAATCTCAGCTCAATGTAACCTCCACCTCCCAGTTCAAGCGATTCTCCTGCCTCAGCCTCCTGAGTAGCTGGGATTACAGGTACATGCCACCACGTCTAGCTAATTTTTGTATTTTTAGTAGAGACGGGATTTCACCATGTTGTTCAGGCTGGTCTCAAACTCCTGACCTTGTGATCCACCCATCTTGGCCTCCCAAAGTGCTGGGATTATAGGCATGAGCCACCGCGTGAGTTTTTAAAAGAGAAGTAGTGGATAAGAGAAGGATGGCCAGCAGGGTTAGACAAAGTGTACTTCAAAGAGGATAAAGTCCTTTGAATTTGCCTTTGAGGAAGAAGTCAGAATGGGCAGTGGGTTAGAGGAGACACATCTAAATTCCTTGAGGGTCCAAACTAGAGAATGTGGTGGCTCCCAGACATCTAGAGTCCTGAGCTTAGTGGCCAGTGGACCAGACATTCTGAGAGTTCCTTAGGGATTGGAGGAAGTTCCTTCCTTTGATGCTAGATAACAGTTTGCAGTGGGGGGGTGCTCCACCAGACACTAAACCCACAAAATCACTGAAGCTCATACAGGCCTGGCCATGTGAATTGGTTTCCTGGATTCTTTATGAAAGTTCAGGGCAACGTTTCTGAAAGTTCAGCTCTTCTCTCATCCTACAGTCTGCATCAATTTATAAATTTTGTAGAGGTGCTAAATGGAGTTAGCCACTTTGCCGGCTAGCCCTCCCTTGGGATAAATCCTGATAATAAAATGGATCCTCTGAGAGGGAAGTTCCTCTGCGCTCAGTAAAATATTTTTGCTTCTGATCCTTACTAATATTAAGTCCTGGGATTATCATTGGTTTTCAGGCATTTTTATTCTTACAAACAACAACAGAATGTCAACTTTGACTTAAGCTGATATTTAGGTAGAACTTAACCTCAAGTTAGTATACTTATTCACAAAACTACTCTTATTAATAATGTCCAGCACTCCCCTCAAAAAACAAGCAAACAGTAGTTAACCCAGGCAAATGATTGTGAAGACATTGTATTAGGCCATTCTTACATTGCTATAAAAAATAAACCTGAGATCGGGGAATTTATAAAGAAAAGAGGGTGGCGCACAGTGGCTCAGGCCTGTAATCCCAGCACTTTGGGAGGCCAAGGCGGGTGGATCACAAGGTCAGGAGATCAAGACCATCCTGGCTAACACGGTGAAACCCCGTCTGTACTAAAAACACACACACACAAAAATTAGCTGGGCGTGGTGGCGGGCGCCTGTAGTCCCAGCTACTCAGGAGGCTGAGGCAGGAGAAGGGTGTGAACCCAGGAGGTGGAGCTTGCAGTGAGCCGAGATTGTGCTACTGCACTCCAGCCTGGGCGACAGAGCGAGACTCCATCTCAAAAAAAAAAAAAAAAAAAAAAAAAAAAAGGAGGATTCATTCGCTCACAGTTCTGCAGGCTATACAGGAAGCATGGCACTGGCATCTGCTCAGCTTCTAGGAAGGCCTCAGGATACTTCCAATCGTGGTGGAAGGTGAAGAGGAAGCAGGCACCTCACATGGCGGGTGCAGGAACAAGGAGGTGGGAGCAGATGTTACACACTTTTAAACAACCGGATCTCATGAGAACTCACTATCAAAAGGACAGCATCAAGGAGATGGTGCTTAATCATACATTAGATATCTTCCTGTTGGCCCAACCTGGTGCCTCATGCCTATAATCCCAGCACTTTGGGAGGCCGAGGAAAATTGGATTGTTTGAGCTCAGGAGTTTGAGACCAGCTTGGGCAACATGGCAAAACCCTGTCTCTACAAAAAATACAAAAATTAGCCGGGCGTGGTGGTATGTGCCTTTGGTCCCAGCTACTTGGGAGGTTCAAGTGGGAGGATCGCTTGAATCTGGAAGGTCAAGGTTGTAGTGAGCCATGATCTCTCCACTGCATTCTAGCCTGGGCAACAGAATGAGACCTTGTCTCAAAAAAAAAAGAAAACAATAAAAGAAATATGCCCCCATGATCCAGTCAATTCCCACCAGGCCCCACCCACCTTCAACATTGAGGATTACATTTGAACATGAGGTTTGGGCAGAGACACACATCCAAACTATAGAAACATTTTGGGGGTAGAGAAGATTGCATTAAAAACAGCCATGTAGGCTGGGTGCGGTGGCTCACACCTGTAATCCCAACACTTTGGGAGGCCGAGACGGGCAGATCACCTGAGGTCGGGAGTTCAAGAGCAGCCTGGCCAATATGGTAAAACGCTGTCTCTACAAAAAAAAAAAATACCAAAAATTAGCCTGGCATAGTGGCAGGCCCCTGTAATCCCAGCTACTCAGGAAGCTGAGACAGGAGAATTGCTTGGACCTGGGAGGCGGAGGTTGCAGTGAGCTGAGATCACGCCACTGCACTCCAGAATGGGCAACAAGAGCGAAACTCCGTCTCAAAAAAACAAAAAACAAAAAACAGCCACGTGAGGGGCTTTAGTATTGAACACCAGAAGATGATACAACTCTTTAAAAGGGAAATTAAACTTGCTAAAATTCTGTAAATACTGGTAAGATTTTCTTACTACATAAAAACACTTTAATATCCTAAATTCTTTAGTAAATTTTGTAAATGCTTACTACAATGTCTGGAAGTCATAAATATCTTCCTTTGCTTATATTTTTCATAGTTTGGCACCAAAATTCCTTCATGCCAATACTAAAAGTTACTAATATGGACTTACAAAGCAAGGCAAGACATTACAATTCTGTCAAATAGTTTAGATTGTGAGCTTATTTAGAGGAAGGAAGGGGGAAAATGACTTTTTTCTACTAACGAAAATTGAAAACAGGACATTTGGGTACTTTACGGTCTCCAGGGGTGGGGAGGGAGCTATAGAAGTAAATCCAGTAAATGCTTTTGATCTGCTAACTGTCCTTCAAAGAAGTGGCAAAGGAAAGCCAATTTGTCCTGATGCCCTTGAGATGTTGGGTGAATTCAGTCAACTCAAACTGACTGTACCATAGCTTTGAGAGCGTGTTGGGGGTAGCATTCCCCACTGGGAACGTCTGTAGAATTGACTATGGTTTGAGTAGATGTGCCAAAAACTGGGAGCTGTGCCACCATGAATCCAGCCCTGGATTTCTCTTTTAGTAATAGAATGTGCCTCTCCCAGGTGGAAAAAGAGAAGTTGAGACCAAGTTGCAACTTTAAAGCATGTCAGTTAGCTAGTCGATTGCAGAGATCGAACAGTGACAGAGAGGTTGGTAGCATGGACTTGGGATTTTTCGGTGGCTGGTGTTGTAAAAGTGGTGCCACTTTTCTGCCAGGTGGCATTGGCTGAAATCAAGCTAAGAAATGCTGGGGGTGATGGTGAGCTTGATTTTGGACTACTTACCACTCATTGCTGAGCAGGATATGCTTTTCTCCCAGGCACTTCAAGTAGAGAGGATCCCAACACAGGAAACTTGTAGTATTGTGGACAAGCCCTGAGTTTCGTTCCCAGAAATATATGTAAAACTGGGAGTAACATTTCTCTTCATCTCAAAGAAGTGTTCAGGCCAAAAATAAATGGAGTCTTATTCCTGATTAGCTGTAGTATAATTTAAATAATTCCATTTTATGTGCTTAGCTTATGCTATAATTCCTACTTGGTCATAATGGTTTTATCTGTATTAGTAAAGTGATTACACCCCTAAGGATAGTTGAATTTTACTTTATTGCCTTCTGACCATGGAGAAAAGAAGGTATAATTCTACTGCATCTTCAGGCATGTTATCAAATTTTTTATAGTGAAAGTATAGTTCACAATACTTAAGGAAAGAGCTTGTATTGATAGCCAGATTCCATTTCTAACACTTTGGTTAAGTTGGCCTTTAGGCTAGCCACTTAAATTCTGTATGCTTAGCTTCCCTGTCCGGATAAATAGACAAGAGATAATGGCTACAGCCTTATCATACTAGTGATGTGTTTAATATGTAGAAGCCACAATGTAGAAATCACTTAGACCATCTTTTTTTTTTTTTTTTTTTTTTTAATGGAGTCTCACTCTGTCACCCAGGCTGGAGTGCATTGGCACGATCTCAGCTCACTGCAACCTCCGCCTGTCAGATTCGAGCGATTCTCTTGCCTCAGCCTCCTGAGTAGCTGGGATTACAGGTGCTTACCACCACACCCAGCTATTTTTTGTATTTTTAGGAGAGACAGGGTTTCACCATGTTGATCAGGCCAGTCTCAAACTCCTGACCTCAAGTTATCCACCCGCTTCGCTCTCCCAAAGTGCTGGGTGGGATTACAGGTGTGAGCCACCACGCCCGGCCCGCTTAGGCCATCTTGAAAGAGAAATGTTACCTGCAGCTGATATTGACTGTAAACAACCCTTCACCCTTCTTACTGAGCAGCTAGTCTTGCTATCTGTCCCTTCTTTTTTTTTTTTGAGATAGTCTTTTTTTTTTTTTTCGATTTATTTCTATAGGTTTTGGGGGAACAAGTGGTATTTAGTTACATGAAGTTCTTTGTAAGAATTTGGTGCACCCATCACCAGAGCAGTATACACTGAACCCAATTTGTATTCTTTTTTTTTTTTTTTTTTTTTTGAGACAGAGTCTTGCTGTGTTACCCAGGCTGGAATGCAGTGGCGTGATCTCAGCTCACTGCATCCTCCGCCTCCCAGGTTCAAGCAATTCTCTGCTTCAGCCTCTCAAGTAGCTGGGATTACAGGTGCCCGCCACCACACCCGGTTAATTTTTGTATTTTTAGTAGAGACGGGGTTTCATCATGTTGGCCAGGCTGATCTTGAACTCCTGACCTCGTGATCCACACACCTCAGCCTCCCAAAGTGCTGGGATTACAGGTGTGAGCCGCCACGCCCAGCCCCAATTTGTAGTCTTTTATCCCTCACCCCACTCCCACCCTTTACCTCGAGTCCCCAAAGTCTATTGTGTCATTCTTATGCCTTTGCATCTTCATAGCTTAGCTCCCACTTATGAGTGAGAACATACGATGTTTGCTTTTCCATTCCTGAGTTACTTCACTTAGAATAATAGTCTCCAGTTCCATCCAGATTCCTGTGAATGCCAATAATTCATTCCTTTTTATGACTGAGTAGTATTCCGTAGTATATATAAACTACAGTTTCTTTATCCACTCATTAATTGATGGGCATTTGGGCTGGTTCCATATTTTTGCAATTGCAAATTGCGCTGCTATAACTCTGCCACCCGGCTGGGCGCGGTGGCTCACGCTTGTAATCCCAGCACTTTGGGAGGCCGAGGCGGGCGGATCACGAGGTCAGGAGATCGAGACCACGGTGAAACCCCGTCTCTACTAAAACTGCAAAAAATTAGCCGGGCGTGGTGGCGGGCGCCTGTAGTCCCAGCTACTCGGAGAGGCTGAGACGGGAGAATGGCGTGAACCCGGGAGGCGGAGCTTGCAGTGAGCCGAGACTGCGCCACTGCACTCCAGCCTGGGCGACAGAGCAAGACTCCGTCTCAAAAAAAAAAAAAAAAAAAAAAAAAAAACAACAACTCTGCCACCCAGGCTGGAGTGCAGTGGTGCAATCTCAGCTCACTGCAACCTTCCCCTCCCAGATTCTAGTGATTCTCATGCCTCACCCTCCCAAATAGCTGGGTCACAGGCATGCACTACCACAGCCGGCAATTTTTGTATTCTTAGTAGAGATGGGGTTTCCCTGTGTTGGCCAGGCTGGTCTCAAACTCCCAACCTCAGGTGATCCCCCAACCTGGGCCTCACAAAGTGCTGGGATTACAGGTGGGAGCCACTGTGCCTGGCCCTATGTGTCCCTTCTTTAAGGTCTTTTCTTAACCAGAGTTAAGACCCCCACTAACCACAAAAACCTGTATTTACTATCACCTATATCAGTCTTACCAGTCAAAGTCAAGGTTGCTAGTGATTCATCCTGAGCATCAGGGAAAAAAAAAAACAGATCTTTTTGGCAACACTTCATTTTTTAAAAAATTCAAGTATTAAAATGTTTTCATGCTTCACTATATTTAAGGAAAGTAAATCTGATGTGCAGATTCTCAAATCAATAAAATGATCAAGAAAGGCCATAGTTTTGGAAATAACGCATTTAGTCAAAAGTAAGAGGTTTCATTTGATAGCGAGCACAATTTTGTAAGGACACAAAGTATTTGAAGCATGTAAAGTGCCAGTTCCTCAGTTATAAGAGAATGTGATAGGCTCATTTATGGAGGAGGAAAAATTTTGATAGGATACTACAAACCTAATCAGATGAGATGAATCCATATGTTTCAGAATCAAGCAGTAGTTTGAGCCAAAGAACCGATTCTCTTCCCTTTTTTTTTTTTTTTTTTTGACAGAGTCTCGCTCTGTTGCCCAGGCTGGAGTGCAGTGGTGCGATCTCGGCTCACTGCAACCTCTGCCTCCTATGTTCAAGTGTTTCTCTTGTCTCAGCCTCCCGAGTAGCTGGGACTACATGCACGTGCCACCATGCCCAGCTAATTTTTGTTTTGTTCTGTTTTGTTTTGTTTTGTTTCGAGACACAGTCCCGCTTTGTTGTCCAGGCTGGAGTGCAGTGGCATGATCTCGGCTCACTGCAACCTCGGCCTCCTGGGTTCAAATGATTCTCCTGCCTCAGCCTCCTGAGTAGCTGGGACTACAGTCACGCAGCACCACACCCAGCTAATTTTTGTATTTTTTAGTAGAAACAAGGTTTCACTATTTTGGCCAGGCTGGTCTCCAACTCCTGGCCTCAAGTGATCCACCTGCCTCAGCCTCCTGAAGTGCTGGGATTACAGGCACCAGTCACTGTGCCCAACCTAGAACCAATTTTCTTCTAAACACATGAGAACATGTAGACATTTTTAGCACCACCAAAGCAGTGTTTCATCACTTCCAAAAATGAACTTGTTGGCTTTATGTCAAAACACAAGAGAAAGCTTTAAAAACCTATTCAGAAGCATCAAAGAATTGTGCAGAAAAATCAATGAAGGAGACAAGGGAATTTTTCTCTTCCTGCAGTTACATTCAATGGATTTCTAGATCATCCATGCACAGTAAGTCCACAGTAACTATTTTCTAGAGATGACTCTAATTTTGAATGCAGTTCCAAGGCCCTTGGATCAATGAAAAATGCTGATATGAAGGTAATATTTTCTGTCCAACATCATTGAGCTCATATTTTTAGAAAATTCAACCAGTTCAGCCCATGAAGAAAAGCCTTCGAAAAGGAGTATTTCAGGCTGGGAACAGTGGCTCAAGCCTGTAATCCCAGCACTTTGGGAGGCTGAGGCAGGTGGATCACCTGAGGTCAGGAGTTCAAGACCAGGCTGGCCCAGGTGGCGAAACCCCATCTCTACTAAAAATACAAAAATTAGCCAGGCATGGTGGTGGGCACCTATAGTCCCAGCTACTTGGGAGGCTGAGGCAGGAGAATCACTTGAACCCAGGAGGCAGAGGTTGCAGTGAGCCAAGATCATACTACTGCACTCCAGCCTGGGTGACAGAGTGAGATTCTGTCTCAAAAAAAAAAAAAAAAAAAACAAAGAAAGAAAAAAGAAAAACATAAGAATAATTTAACTTGTTACCAGCTTGGTAACCAATTAGGTTGTGGAGGATTGTTTGTCTTTATTTAGTGAATCTGGAGCCAAGAATTGTTACGTTCACGTCTTCCAACTTTTATAAAGATAAAACATGTAGAACTTTTCATTCTAATAACCCAAGAAGGGTGGAAAGAGTAGAGCTGTTGGGTAGTCAGAGAAAATGGCCTTTGCTGAATCAAGAACTTTCCAAGAATGTGTCTGGAAGATTCCTTTCGTCAGATCAGCTTAGCAAGTGACCCATGTGGCTGCTCCTTTGGCAGATAGCTTTCATCAACGGTTCAGTACCACTCTGAGGATAGAACTGGCTAAGAAGTGACCCGCACCGTCTAGGAGAAGTTGGGTGACAGACTGGGCCATGTTCCTCAACAGAGGGCACAGTGCCTTCCACATACCACTGTAGGAGCTGCACACTCTGCATGGCATGGTGTACTTTACCTCGTCTGCCCAGGCCGTAACCAGTCCCCTTTCTCATTCACCAACTCAGGGAACATTTTCCAGTCTGCTTGATATCCTCTGGCTGGGTCCCTACCCAAATCTCATCTTGAATTGTAGCTCCCATAATCATGGGAGGGACGGGTGGGAGGTAACTGAATCATGGGGGCAGGGTTTTCTGTCTGGTTCTCATGATAGTGAATAAATCTTATGAGATCTCATGGTTTTATAAGGGCAGTTCCCCTGCATATGCTCTCTTGCCTGCCACCGTGTAAGACATGACTTTCCTCCTCCTTTGCCTTCTGCCATGATTGTGAGGTCTCCCCAGCCATGTGGAACTGTGAGTCCATTAAGCCTCTTTCCTTTATAAATTATCCCATCTTGGGTATGTCTTTATAGCAGAATGAGAATGGACTAATACACTGCTCATGTTCAGACTCCCCGTTTCCTTCCTTTGCTTTATAAGAATAACATGCCTCATTTAATTTTTCATCCAAGATTCATCCTGCAAGTAGATGAATACAGAGCCTGTGCCTAGTGTTGCCAAACTGGCCAGTCACAAATTTGGGCACAGTCATAATTATCTAATGAGACGGATTTCCCCCAGTTCTCCCAGCCCCCTGTAGAGTGATTGACCCTGGTTGGAATGAGGCCAGTTTCTCCCTTTGGTGTAGCCTATCCAGGTGGCCACTACTTAGCAGATTTTAAGATTCAGTGACGCCCGATGCAGTGGCCCACGCCTATAATCCCAGCACTTTGGGAGGCTGAGGCAGGCGAATCACCTGAGGTCAGGAGTTTGAGACCAGCCTGGCCAACATCTCTACTAAAAATACAAAAATTAGCCAGGCATGGTGGCATGCAACTGTAGTCCCAGCTATTGAGAGGCTGAGGCAGGAGAATCACTTGAACCCGGGAGATAGAGGTTGCAGTGAGCCGAGATCATGCCACTGCCCTCCAGCCTGGGCGACAGAGCAAGACTCTATCTCCAAAAAGAAAAAAGATTTAGTGATTCAGGCCAGGTGCAGTGGCTCATGCCTGTAATCCCAACACTGGGAGGCTGAGGCAGGAGGATTACTTGAGCCCAGGAGTTTGAGACCAGCCTGGGCAACATACTGGGACTGCATCTCTACAAAATAATAATAATAATAATAATAAAATTAGCTGGGCATGGTGGCACGTGCCTGTAGTCCCAGCTACTTGTGAGGCTGAGGTGGGAGGATACCCTGAGCCCAGGGAGGTTGAGGCTGTGGTGAGCTGTGATCGTACCACTGCACTCCAGCCTGGGTAACAGAGTGAGACCCCATCTGAAAAAAATAAAAATGAAAAAAGATTCCATGATTCATTCTGTGTATATTCAAGACACATCCTCTGTGTGTCAGGCACTGATTCAAAGATGAATTGGGCACAAGTCCCGTGCCCAGGGAGGTCACAGTCTAGAAAAAATAAAGTGGTATATAAATACCTGTAATGTATAGGATTTGGCGGTACATTTCATAAGAGGGTTCTAAATAGGAGCCCAGGAGAAGTGCTTTCTCCTAACCTGAGAGTTCAAGAAAGGGTAGCTGGAATGCTCCAGGATTCAGGACGAGTGAGAACTTGTCTCCTTTCTAGAACAGCGTGTTCCGTTGGAGAAACACTGGTATAGGCAAGGTCAGTGCGTGTTCTTCCCAGCCCTGCATGAGTGCGACCCCATCAGAGTAGCTACAGGCTCAGCTTCATATTCTCAAGTGTAAGGGAGCGTGGAATTCAGTGAAACTGGATGGGAGTAAAGAAAAGGCCGCTTTCTGGTGAAGACAGCCAATCACGATGTTACAGGGAAGAGAAAACTCGGGTCAGAAAGGTAGAGCTAGCTGTTTATACATGCCTTCCAGAAGCCCGTGGCTGAGCAGACCCTCTTAGATTGCAGTACAGGGCAGATTTTGGACACTCTGTGTAAGAACTTTTGTCCGCATCACTGTTAGCCATAGAGTAGACACGGGAGGAAGAAACGTTCTCTGAATCTGCCTAGAACTCCCTTCCATCAAATCTGACCCAAGTCTGTGTGGTTTAGAAAGCCCCTTCATCCCCCTTCAAGGGAAGCTGCCCGACTCCTTTGGCTATTTTGTTTCTACTTTAAGAGTGTGTGGCCCGGGTGTGGTGGCTCACACCTGTAACCCTAGCACTTTGGGAAGCCAAGGCAGGTGGATCACGAGGTCAAGAGATCGAGACCATCCTGACCAACATGGTGAAACCCCATCTCTACTAAAAATACAAAAATTAGCTGGGCATGGTGGCGCACACCTGTGGTCCCAGCTGCTCGGGAGGCTGAGGCAGGAGAATCACCTGAACCCAGGAGGCGGAGGTTGCAGTGAGCCAAGATTGCACCACTGCACTCCAGCCTAGCAACAGAGTGAGACTCTGTCTCAAAAAAAAAAAAAAAAAAAGGAGTGTGCAAAGTTTGCCTTGCACAGTTGGTATTTGTAACCCAGCCTGAACCTAATAAAACATGCACTTGTAGCTGGGTTTGTTTGACAGCTCCAGGTCTGACTCTATTTGGCTCTTTTTTTGTGTTACAAATTCAGGTTCCCAAAGATGTATACTAAGTCTAAGATAAGCTGAGAAATCTCAGCTAGATGTATAGCTTAGACTGGAAGACCAGTGTGTTCAACCATTCTATCTCAGGGATGTAGAGAGGAGGTCAGCGAATTTTTTCTATAAAGTGCCGGATAGCAAATGTTTTCAGCCTCAGGCCATATGCTGTCTGTTGCAACTACTCAATTCTGCAGTTGCAGTGCAAATGCAGTCATAGACCATGTATATCTGCATTGCAGTACAATTTTATTCACAAAAACAGCAGACAGGCTTTGGCCCACAGGTGAAGCTTGCAGTGGATTGATTTCCTCATTTGTATGCTTTTAATTAGAATTTTTTTCTTTTTTTTTTTTTTTTTTGAGACAGAGTCTCGCTCCTGTTGCCCATGCTGGAGTACAATGGCGCGATCTTGGCTCACCGCAACCTCCGCCTCCTGGGTTCAAGCGATTCTCCTGCTTCAGCCTCCCTAGTAGCTGGGATTACAGGCATGCACCACCACTCCCTGCTAATTCTGTATTTTTAGTAGAGATGGGGTTTCTCCACGGCTGGTATTGAACTCCTAACCTCAGGCGATCCACCTGCCTCGGTCTCCCAAAGTGCTGGGATTACAGCGTGAGCCACCGCACCCAGCCTAGAAACTTTTTAGGCTCATAAAATCTCTAGGTTGCCAGGAGCCCTTAAGGTCACTTCTGGCTCCATCTCTTGTGGAATGAGGCCCAGGACGGAGGGGTGGAATTCAATGGATGATGGAAAAGTAGCATCCAAGTCAGGCTGCTTCTGGATGGTTCCCCGGCATCATCATGTGCTGGTCTTGAATCAGCTAAATGCTTCCAGTCAAAAGATAAAATTTTTATCTTCCAAGACAATCCATTTCACTGTAGGAAACGCTTCTTCATTGGAAGCTGTTCTTTATATTGACTCAAAATTGTCCTTCCTATAACTTCTACCCATTAGTCCTAATTCTGCTCTTTAGGAATACCTGAAAGGAGATGAGTTCTTCTCCCTTATGACAGGCATTTGGGTATTTGAAGAAGGCTCCCTCAGCCACCAGCTCGGATGAAGAATCCTCAGTTCTTTTAGTAGTTCCTATGTGCCATTGTTTCCAGATCCTTCATCCACTTGTGGGACCTCCTGGGCACACTTGGTTTGCTGATCATCCTCTTAAAAAGCGGTGCCCAGGCCGGGCGCAATGGCTCATTCCTGTAATCCCAGCACTTTGGGAGACCAAGGCGGGCAGATCACCTGAGGTCAGGAGTTCGAGACCAGCCTGGACAACATGGCGAAACTCTGTCTCTACTAAAAATACAAAAATTAGCCGGGCGTGGTGGCAGGTGCATGTAATCCCAGCTATTTGGGAGGCCGAGGCAGGAGAATCACTTGAACCCGGGAGGCTGAGGTTGCAGTGAGCCAAGATCTCGCTATTGCACTTCAGCCTGGGCAACAGAGTGAAACTCCATCTCAAAAAAAAAAAAAAAAAAAAAAACCGGTGCCCACTGGACACCTTCTTCCGGACATGGTCTGGCTGGCTCTCTTCCCTTCAGCCATGCTTTTCTTAAAAGCTGTTACACGTAGGTCTCCGCTCTCCAACCCTTCTCTTACTTTTCAACCCACTACAGACTCGCTTCCCATGCCTGTAACTACTGAGACTGCTCTTGCTAAAGTTACAACATTGTCAAATCCAAAGGATATCCCCAGTTTTGCCTCACCTGCCTTTCTTCCACTCTCTACTCTCTCAAACTCTTCTCCTATGGCTGGTTCACCCTGACCCCCACCTGCCGCCACCACGTCTCTGCCATTGCAGTCTCCTTTATGGGCTTCTGCATTTGTTTTGTTTGTTCGTTTGTTCGTTTGTTTGTTTTTGGTGGAGGCTCACTCTGTCGCCCAGGCTGGAGGGTAGTGGCGCATGATCTTGGCTCAACCTCCACCTCCCGGATTCAAGCAATTCTCCTGCCTCAGCCTCCTGAGTAGTTGGGATCACAGGCACCCACCACCACACCCGGCTAATTTCTGTATTTTTAGTAGAGACAGGGTTTCACCATGTTGGCCAGGCTGGTCTCAAACCCCTGACCTCAGGTGATCCACTCGCCTCGGCCTCCCAAAGTGCTGGGAGCCACTCACCCGGCCTCCTGCTTCCCTTAATTGTTGGTTTCTGTAGACCTCATTCCATATATGATCATTTCCGTATCCAGGCTTCAGCTTCTACCCATCAACTGTGACACCCACCCAGTCCTTTCTTCTGAACTTAGAGCCATTTCTTCAACTAACTACTGGATGTCTCCACCCTCCTGCCCAATGAGCAACTGAATTTCAAAATGTCTAAGACTAAACTTGTCCCCTTTACTAGTCACCCACATCAGAAGCCCAGCAGATGCTTGAACCCTGCTTTTCCCTTCATGCTTACATTTAATTAGTTCCCAACTTCTGCAAGTTCAAGCATCCACAGAGCTTTCTGGCCCTTCTCCTTTTCTCTATCTTCACTGTCAGCACTGTAGCCCAAGCCTCTGAGATTTCTCAACTCTTGCGGTAGATTCTTCAGCAGCCTCACTGCTCTGCTGTCCATTTTCCCCACCGCCTCCAGCCTCTCTTCTGGGAACCCAGCTCTCACCCTGTTACTCTCCTGCCTGCACTCCTTAACTTCCGTTTTCCCCTAGCCCCTGCTCTAGCTGATCTTAATCAAGGCCATTCTCCATATCATAGTACTCAATATCCTTTACAATCTGAGATGCCTCCTCTGTGAGTCCATAGCAGGCAATGAGCACATCCTATGCACACAATATTGTCCATGCCTGGATGTCTTCCCCAATTGGACGAAACTCCCTAAGGGCAGAGTTGTGTTGTTTCCATCTTTGTATTGACAGAGCCTGGCATCTAGCAGGCACTTCGCAGGTGCTAATTTCAGTATTTCCCAAGTGAAGCAGTCTGACCCCCAGCAGCCACCTCTACCGTCCCACCCACAGGCATCCGTGCCTTGCTACATGATTTGCAGCTTTCTGGTGGGGCCATGTGGCCTCATGCCTTGTCGTATTGTCACACGCTATTCCCTCTGTCTGGAGCTCCCTTTTCCAGGCAGCCTCCTGGCTAACGCCCACCCATTCCTCTGGACTCAGCTTGTATCAACCGTCACCTCCTCAGGATAAAGAATGTCTGCTCTGATTCTCACAATGTGATGTCCACATCACTCTCATAGCTCCTAATGCACTGTGTGTGTGATAATAGTTTATTTCTGGGTCTCCCTGGACTTTGAGCTCTTTGAAAGCAAAGATATAAAATTTGAATTGGCACATAGTAGACTTTCAATAAATGTTTGTTGAGGAATGAATGAATGAGTTTTGTCCCCTTTGTTTTGTTTGTTTGTTTGTTTTGAGATGGAGTCTCGCTCTGTCGCCCAGGCTGGAGTGCAATGGCACGATCTTGACTCACTGCAACCTCCGCCTCCCAGGTTCAAGTGATTCTCCTGCCTCAGCCTCCTGAGTGGCTGAGATTACAGGCACACGCTGCCACACCCAACTTATTTTTGTATTTTTAGTAGAGGCGGGGTTTCACTATGTTGGCCAGGCTGGTCTCAAACTCCCAACCTCAGGTGACCCACCTGCCTCAGCCTCCCGAAGTGCTGGTATTACAGGCTGGAGCCACCATGCCCAGCCGGTTCTACCCACTTTGATCTGGATCCTTTACATGTATCACTGCAGCTTAGGGGTATGTATACTTTCCTGGTTGCTGCGTCAGGTTAAACCTCAAGACACCTGCCATACTCACGGCACCCTCTTTAGGGGACCTGCCCTTCCCCTAGCCCCTGTTCTAGCTGCAACCAACCCAGCCCCCTTCTCAGTCACTGGGCCAGTGACCTGTGGCCTGGCCTCATCCAAGAAGATTCCCATTGACAGGAGTTAAAGCTCAGAGCTAGCAAAGGAATGAGGCTGATGTGCTGGTGATGCCACCCACTTTATTCAAGGCTGACAGAGGAGTTTCTGCTCCTTGCAACCACTCAAAGTCCATTGTTTTGGCTTCACTGACCTGTGGCCAACCAGAAGCCTTTTCCTCGTTTTCCTTCCTTTTACTTTCATACTTTTAAAAAAACCTTTGCTTGGTTCTTTGACCCAAGGCCTTCGTTTCTTTCCAGAATTGGTCCCTCTTGTTATAATGTCTTCTTGCCTTAGGAATTAAACATACCACCTCCCTTTCATTTGACTTTATCATTATAAAAATCTTGTTTCATCCATTAACTCGATTTTCCCAAAGGTGTGGACAAACCCTTATAGCTGGTATTATTAATGCCCCCACATTTTTTTTTTTTTAATAGATGAGAAAGCTGAGAATCTCTAAGGTAAAATGAGTTTTCTGAGATCAAAGGTCAGCTACCTAGTTGTTAAAATTAGGTCTAGAATCCAAGTTTTTGGCTTCAAAGTCTCTTTCCTGTTACTTATTCCCTGACGTCCTGATATGGTTTGGGTCTGTGTCCACACCCAAATCTCATGTCAAATTGTAATCACCGATGTTGGGGGTGGGGCCTGGTGGGAAGTGATTGGATCGTTCAGGCAGATTTCTCCTTTGGTGCTGTTGTTGTGCTAATGAGTGAGTTATCAGAAGATCTCACTTCCTTCTGCTCTGGCCACGTGAAGACGTGCCTACTTCCCCTTCACCTTCTGCCATGATTGTAAGTCTCCTGAGGCCTCCCCAGCCATGCTTCCTGTGTAGCCTGGAGAATCATGAGCCAATTAAACCTATTTTCTTTATAAATTACCCAGTCTCGGGTATTTATTTATAGCAGTTCAAGAACAGACTAATACACACCCACAGCTTACTGTGGAGTATTAGACACATCAGCTTAACCCATGGTGAGATGAGCCAAGTCTTTTTTCTTTACAATGGTCACTCATGGGCCAATGTCCATCTACCAGTTTCTTAAGGATTTTATGTGTCTTGGGATGTAGAAGGTTGAAAGGCTTAGTCTGCCGTGGCCCTGGGAACAGTGTCTGTTTGGAAATGTAGGATTCAGCAACAAAGCTTAATTTCATAAACCATCTGATAAGACATTTTATAGGAGAACAGCACTTGGCCAGAGTCCCAAACAGTGGTATGTGCAAGAGTCTGCTCTTGGGTAAGAGTTTGAGAAATGGAGTGGGAATTGCAAGAGGGGAGTCCTGGCATCCCTTCCAAATGGCTTCACTCACTGTTGATTCTTCCATGCCTGGGCCCTCTGTTTCCTCCCAGTTCTCTGGAGAGAGACTGCTCTGGGCAGTTGGGAAAGGATCCATGGGGAAGCTGCAGACTTTCCCATTATTTGCGAGGTCAGAGTTACCATTTGAGGTAGGTCTTCCCTTGTCCTTGAAGGTAGCGGGCCCTCATTCCTCTAAGTCTTGGAGCAGTGGTGTCAGGGAAGCAGTAGGAGATGGGAGATTGCATTATGTGAGCCCGTGATCTGTATCTCTCAGGTCTTTGTAACGCCAAGACTCTATGACAAAATCTTAGGAAGCAGATAAGTAGCTAACCTTGAGCAATGGGTGGGGAAAGTGTGAAGCAATCAACAGATCTTTGATGTCCAGCCAGATGTCCCCACACTGGGACATTATTAAAACTGGATCCCTTCACAACACCTCAGACACATAGGATTTGGCTTTCACATTGCTGATGTCTCTGATTTTCTGTTTGGAGATGATGGAAAAACAGCTGAGGAGAGATGTGGATGGAATGTTTCCGGTTCCTAGGACAGCCAGGAAGAAAAGTAGCTGAGCCCCCTCTTTTCCAAGTTTGATTCTCTCTGTGGCCAAAGACAGATTCAAAATGTTACATTCTTTTTTGTTTTGCTTAAAATAAAATGCTCCAAGAGAGCATAATGTGCAAATCATATCTCAGGAGCCAGCAGCTTCCAAACCCTTGACAGTCAGGAGGCAGGTTTCCTTCAGAATAAGCCTGGAGCCCCACTTTCTATAGTTTACACAGAGGTGAAAAACGGGGTGTAGACCGTTCCTGAGTCACTGGCTGTATTTATTCTTTTTTATTTTATTTTTTTTTTTGAGACAGGATTTCACTCTGCCACCCAAACTGGAGTGCAGTTGCATGATCACGACTCACTGCAGCCTCGACCTCCTGGGCTCAAGGGATCCTCCTACCTCAGCCTCCCAAGTAGCATGGGAGTGCTCCCAAGTGTGCACCACCATGCCTGGCTAATTTTTGTATTTCTTTTTTTGTAGAGATGGGGTTTTGCCATGTTGTCCATGCTGGTCTAAAATTCCTGAGCTCAGCAATCCATCCGTCTTGGCCTCACAAAGTGCTGGGATTATAGGCATGAGCCACCGTGCCCGGCCTGTTCTTGAACAACATAAAACATGAAAACTTTGAACTCAGAGTTTTCAAGTGTGGATCAGTTCTGATTGTAAATCATCTATTTTTGGAGGACATGGCCCTTTTACAGGCATTGCTCCCTGAATCCTCTTCATGGCCACCGTATGAGGTAGAGTCCCTTAGCTCTTCTTTGCAGATGAAGAAATGAGTCTGAGAGGTTATCTCTCAAGGAGAAGCAGCCGTGGTGATGCAGCAGGGCCTGATGAAGACTTCTACTAACTTAGGGAGAGGGCACAGTGCCTCTTACCACGGGCTGCACATCAAAATCGCCTGAGGAGCTTCTAAGACACACCCAGGCCTGGAGCCCACCGCAGACCAATTAAATTAAAAGCTCAGGGCTGGGGTTGCGAATGTGCGAATATTTTTAAAGCTTCTTAATGATTCAAAGGTGCATCCAGGGTGAGAACCACTGTTAGAAGACCTTCCGATGTCACACTTCTTGGTTTTTCTTTTTTTTTTTTTGGAGACAGAGTGTCACTCTGTTGCCCAGGCTGGAGCACAGTGGCATGATCTTGGCTCACTGTAACCTCTGTCTCCTGGGTTCAAGCAATTCTCCTGCCTCAGCCTCCCAAGTAGCTGGGATTACAGGTGCCCACCACCATGCCCCGCTAATTTTTGTTTTTTGTTTTTTGGTTTTTTTTTTTAGTAGAGATGGGGTTTCACCATGTTGGCCAGGCTGGTCTCAAACTCCTGACCTCAGGTAATCCGCCGACCTTGGCTTCCCAAAGTGCTGAGACTACAGGTGTGAGCCACCGTGCCTGGCCCTCATTTTAGACTTTATAGAGCTTTACAAGAATTTCTTATAAAGAATGGAGAAGGAAGTCACCCGGGAGGAGGGAATGTGCCCAAACTGGCCACTAGATCAAGGCTTGTTTGCCGCTTTGAAGCCTTTTCTGGTGGGTGGGAGTGAATGCCTCATGGTGGAATGAGGTTTCCTATGAGCTGTTCATGAGGCGTGTCCCTGCCTCAGCTGTTGATACTGGAGAAATAAATCTGTGAAGGTAGGGGAGCCCCTGCACAGTGTAGCCATTTGGCTGTCTATGGGGGAGGAATGAAAAGTTGGGGCCTGCACTGCTTCAAAGTCCAGTGTGAACTTGGAGCTGCCGGGTGGTGCCCTCTTTCCTGCAGATGCTTTTATTGCCCCCATTACCCCTTGCATTGGAAATGAATGGAACACATCCTTGCCTCTGCGTCTCCCAGCCTGAACGGAAGCTCTCCCAGATATCCACTTCTCATAAGAACCTGTGCAGTGATGTCTGCCAGCCCTTGGTGCCAGCAAAGAAACAGAGGCACTGTCCTCAGATCCCCTACCCCTCTGTCGTAAGCCTCACTCCTTAGGTCAGAAAACCTGCCACATGTGGTTGCTGTAGGATTAAAGGCAGTGGTGCCCGTCATGCCAAGCCAGGGCCTAGCACCTGCAGAGCACCCCACACATGGTGACAGGAGTGATGGCAATGAGGAGGAGGACACTGTTTACTTTTCCAGTGTGCTTCTCTGCTTTGATGCCCTGCCCCTTCTGCCAAGCCCGGGGTCTCAACACCAGGTTCTTAGGAATACACAGGAAGGCACTGAATCCAGGGCCCTCCTACTGAGACGTCCCCTGCCCAACACCAGCATCCCACAACCCAGACTCTTCCTCATCACTCTCTTCACTTACAGCTCAGCCTGGGACTGGCCCATTCCTGGCCAGGGGACTGTGGGTGCTAAGGCATCTGCTCCTAAGAAACCTAGGGAACCAGCATGCACCTGACCAGGGCAGAGTATGGCTCAGACCTGACTCAAGCCTGAGCTGCCTTCAGGTCTGGTTCTGGCATTGACTAACTGCAACCTTGGGAGGCAACTTGGTCACACTGAGTTTAGTCTCTCTGCCTGCAGAATAGGGATATTACACCTACCCTACCCCTCATTGTATGAAGCCTAGCACTGCCTCTTCCCCTCCAAGGTGACACATCCCAGCCCAGACAAAATACTTCTTCAAAGTCCCAAGATGAGCAGACATTTGGGGCTGGCAGACAAATACATCTCTTATCAAAATCCCTAAAATTGACTCCTAGAATAAGTCCTCTGCCTCCTACCCCTTCAAAGTTTCCATCCCCAACCCCAGCTTGTCCTCACTTCCGCTCCAGAGCACATCATTTTTTCAAATGTAAAGTACTTTAGGATCCATCCTCATTCTCTTCCAGATCCCAGGGAGCATTGTACAACCAAATCCATTTAAATAAAGATCCTATTATACCATTCATTGTGTCTTCATAATGACCAAAGGGGACCAGAGGTTAACATGAAATTTTATTTATTTATTTATTTATTTATTTATTTATTTATTTTGGACGGAGTCTCGTCCTGTTGCCCAGGCTGGAGCGCAATGGTATGATCTCAGCTCACTGCAACCTCCGCCTCTGGGGTTCAAACGATTCTCCTGCCTCAACCTCCCGAGTAACTGGGATTACAGGTGCCCGCCACCACGCCCAGCTAATTTTTGTATTTTCAGTAGACACAGGGTTTCACCATGTTGGCCAGGATGGTCTCGAACTCCTGACCTCGTGATCCACCCACCTCAGCCTTCCAAAGTGCTGGGATTACAGGCATGAGCTACTGTGCCCAGCCCAAGATGAAATTTTTCTAATTGAAAATCAATAGGACTTTTCAAACTTCATTTTAAAATTCCGTTTTGAAAACATAGCAAGCATTGCCTTTAAATCTACAACCTATGTATCCAATTCAAATACGCCTCCCCCTTCAGTGGCAGCATCTCTCACGGGTGACCTAAGAATTATGGTGAGTCCCCACACACACCACAGATGATGTGGTCTCTACTATGAAGGATCCCCAGTGTTTATCCCAATGCCCTACCCCCACGGATGCTTAGGAAAATTTCAATAGGAGCATACACAGCCATCTCCTTGAATACTATTTTCCTTGACACCACCCCCTCCAACATACACACACACAAATATACACATACTCTAGATATTCCAAGGTATAATGGGCTGAATGTGTCCCTCAAAGATCATGAGTCAGCAGCTTAATTCCCAACGCAATGTAATAAGTGGCCTTTTTCCTTATGGAGTTGGTTAGTGCTGGCAGAAGGGATTCGGGTTGACAGTCAGCTATCCTCCAGCCCTGGCGCCATGAGATTTAATCCCCGCTATCTGATCCTTGAGGAAATGAAGAGACATTGCACACAGATATTGTGGAGACCGAGGTTGAGGAATTTCATCCTAAGAGACCACGCAATGGCAAGCATCCCCAAGCTCTTGTGGAAGGTGGGGGAGGGGAGATTTGCAGACAGAAGCAAAGCAAAAGTGGAAGCATTTGGGGACATCCTTAGGTCAAGGCCAGTTGGGATGGGATGGTAAGGCAACCACAGTGAACTTATGAAGGGGGCTTTGGCCCGAGTTCACAGACTAGAAAATTGCAGAGCTGAGCCTGATGTGACCTGTAGCCATAGTCATGTGGCTTTGTTTAGTCAATTGAATTAGTGAACCACTAAAATGCCTTTTCTTTGATTTGTTAAAAAACAAAGGGAAGCAAATACATCACTATTGTTATGAGGGGCCGACTTAGGCATTTGGAAGAGCAGTGCAGTCACAGCCCATGGTGTCAAATCAGTTGTGATGGGATTTCTTGATGGATGAGATGTGTCGTGTGACAGAGAAAATGTAAGCTCCAAAATGATTGGCCTGGCCGAGCATGGTGGCTCACGCTTGTAATCCCAGCATTTTGGGAGGCCGAGGCAGGTGGATCACCTGAGGTCAGGAGTTCGAGACTAGCCTGGCCAACATGGTGAAACCCCATCTCTACTAAAAATACAAAAATTAGCCGGGCTTGGTGGCAGGCGCCTGTAATCCCAGCTACTCAGGAGGCTGAGGGAGGAGAATCACTTTAACGCGAGGGGCAGAGGTTGCAGTGAGCCAAGTTCACGCCACTGCACTCCAGCCTGGGTGATAGAGGGAGACTCCATCTCAAAAACAAAAAACAACAACAACAACAACAAACAAAATGATTGGCCTGAGCAACCCAAAGCAGGTAGTTTTCCCGAAAAAGAGATGAGAAGACTGCAGGTGGAGCAGATTGAGAGCAACAACCAGGAGCTTGGTTTTGATTGTGATGAGTCCGAGATGCGTAGTCAGCTTTTGCTGGCACCCACCAGGTTTATAAAGTGCCACGTGCTGCACAGGAGGTGCTCAAGAATTAATGGCTGCAATTTCCAGATTGTCATCATCAACGCTACTGCTCCTGTGCCACCTTGAATCCTGAAGGGATTAGAGCTTTAGAAAGGACCAAACAGATTCCACAAACACATCCTCATCATTCGGGTGGCTGGCTGTCCTCATGAATATGCATCGGAGAAGTGAGAGGGCTGGAGGATCCCCTTCCTCCCAGTGGATCTCATGCCCAGGCTGAGCTGCAGCTGACCACCTGCAAGTTTCCTGTGAAAGGAAGCTGCCTCAGGCCAAGATCACCCTGCAGCTTTGAGCTTCAATTCAAGTCCCCCAGCAGAAGTGTCAGCAAGGACCCCTTTGCTATCTGTGAACCACAAACACATTCATGTTCTTGTTTGACCATAGCAAGGAAATCTAGGTCATATGGCTAGGCCCTCATCATTTGAAGATGAGGAAACTGAGACCAAATTATAAGAAGAGACTTACCCAATATCATATAGCCAGTTAGTGATGGACCTAAGATTAGATGTTGCTATGGCATGAATGCATCCCTCAAAGATCATGTGTCAGCAACTTAATTCCCAATGCAACAGTGTTGGGAGGTGGGGCCTAATAAGAGGTGATTAGGTCATAAGAGTTCTGCCCTCATGAGTGGATTAGTGTTGTTATCTCAGGAGTGGGTTAGTTATCACCAGAGTGGCTTTGGTATAAAAATGAGTTCAGCTCCTTTTGCTCGCTCTCTTGCTTTCTTGCCCTTTCCCCTTCCATCTTCCACCATGGGATAAAGCATCAGGAAGGCCCTCACCAGATGCCAACACCTTAATATTGAACTCCCAGCTTCCAGAAGTGTGAGAAATACATTCTTCTTTATAAATTACCCAGTCTATGGTATTCTGGTATAGCAACACAAAATGGACTAAGACAGGTGTAAATTTTTTAATGCCCAAAGTACCTTACCACACAGCTGTTTTCAACTGGGACTAAATGATTTGCCATAAATTGCAGTGTTTCTGGGTGAAATTTTGTTGTTGTTGTTGTTGTTCTATGACAATGTTATAAGATCTCTGAGAGCAGGGAATTCAGTTCAGGTCAACATTTGCTGACTTTTGATTTTGTGCAAGATGCTTTCTTGGCCCCAGTGCCTCAGAAGCACAGATGGTGAGGTCTCTACCATGAAGAATCCCCAGTGTTTATCCCAATGCCATAGCCCCACAGATGCGTAGAAAGATTTCAAATAGGAGCAGACCCAGCCATCTCCTTGGATGCCATTTTCCTTGACACCACCCCCTCCAACATACACACACAGAAATATACACACATCCTAGATGTTCCAGGGCATAAGAATCACCTCCACAGGCTGGGTACAGTGGCTCATGCCTGTAATCCCAGCACTTTGGGAGGCCGAGGCAGGTGGATCACCTGAGGTCAGGAGTTCGAGACCAGCCTGGCCAACATGGTGAAACCCCATCTCTACTAAAAATACAAAAATTAGCCGGGCTTGGTGGCAGGCGCCTGTAATCCCAGCTACTCAGGAGGCTGAGACAGGAGAATCGCTTGAGCCCAGGAGGCAGAGGTTGCAGTGAGCCGAGATGGTGCCATTGTACTCCAGCCTGGCCAACAGAGTGAGACTCTGATTCCCATCTCAAAAAAAAAAAAAAAAAAAAAAAAATGCCCGGTGCAGTGGCTCACGCCTGTAATCCTAGCACTTTGGGAGGCTGAGATGGGTGGATCACAAGGTCAAGAGATTGAGCCCATCCTGGCCAACATGGTGAAACCCTGTCTCTACTAAAAATACAAAAATTAGCTGGGCGTGGTGGCATGTGCCTGTAATCTCAGCTACTCAGGAGGCTGAGGCAGGAGAATCACTTGAACCCAGGAGGTGGAGGTTGCAGTGAGCTGAGACCACGCCACTGCACCCCCAGCCTGATGACAGAGCGAGACTCCATCTCAAAAAAAAAAAAAAAAAGGCCGGGCGTGGTGGCTCACGCTTGTAATCCCAGCACTTTGGGAGGCTGAGGCGGGCGGATCACGAGGTCAGGAGATCCAGACCACGGTGAAACCCCGTCTCTACTAAAAATACAAAAAAATTAGCCGGGCGTGGTGGCAGGCGCCTGTAGTACCAGCTACTCGGAGAGGCTGAGGCAGGAGAATGGCGTGGACCCAGAAGGCGGAGCTTGCAGTGAGCCAAGATTGCGCCACTGCACTCCAGCCTGGGTGACAGAGCGAGACTCCATCTCAAAAAAAAAAAAAAAAAAAAAATCACCTCCACAGCATTTTTCTTATTTTTTGGATGAAAGGATATGTTAATTATATAAAAGATTAAGAGACAAAGGTCATAAAGATTGTGTCAAGTTCCAGTTCCAGTAATAGAGCTGGTTCTCTCATTTGGAACTATTATGAATATAGCTGCTATGGATATTATTGTATATGTCTTTTGGTGAACATGTACAATTATTTCCCCTGGATATGTACCAGAAATAGAATTACCAGCACATAGGACACACATATGTTTAGCTTTAGCAGGTATTGCCAAACAATTTTCCAAAGTGGTTGAACAAATTTACACCCTTATCAACAAGGTACGTGAGATCCCATTGCTTCATATCTTTGCCAACGCGTGGTATTGACAGTTTATACAACTTAAGCCATTCTGGTGAAAGTATAGTGTTAACTCATTGTGGTTTTGTCTTCCCCAGTACAACATGATGTATATGTTGTGTTGTCCAGCAACTGGCACAGACCGGGGTATACAGTGGGCACTGAGGGTTTGTTGGTTTTGATTGAGTGAGCTCACTTCCTGTGCAGCTCTTCACCAGCCTCCACCCTATCTCACTTTTGCAAAGAGACTATGGGGCAGACTTTTCCAAAAGTCAAAATGAGAAATTGGTAGTGGGGAAGCAGGGATACATACCTATTCCCCACCTTAAGGCTTTGCCTTTGAAATAGGGACATTATGTCTACATCTGTATTCCAAGGGTCCTAGAACTGGGCATTCTAGACCCTTTATTTCGAGGGTCTAGAATTCTTCACAACACATCTGTCCGGTGAGATCAGTGACTCAGGACTACCCCTGTAATTTGGCTCCAAGAAGGAAAGTGGCTGTCAAAGGTCATTAAATCAAGATGGTAGCAAAAATAAGACGTGAACACAGGTCACCTGGCTGAATCTAAACCCATGGCTGATCCCCTACAACATGCAGTCCGAGGCAAGCTGCACTTTGATGCCTTCAGAAGACCATCAGCTCTGGACCCATCCTATTTTGGGGCAGTAGCTTGTTGCCAGGTGGCAGATATGTGGAAACCCTTTGCCTTGGGCCCTGGATGGGAAGGACTTCTTTTCATCCCTACCTAGATATTAATCACTTTGCAAGCTGCCAGCCTGTTGCCAGCTGCATTCCTTGATGGCCCATGTTTTAATAAGGCATGAGCACTCCTGGCAGGCTGGAATACAATGTGTGGATTCACCAGACAGGATTACAGAAGGGGCTTTTCTTTGCTGCAATGAGGGTTGGGGTTTGTGTGCATTTCTGCTTCGACACAGCATCTCCAAGGAGGTTTTCACTTTCTGAGAACGATGCTACCCACTGAGCTATTCAGAGTGGGTAAATGAGAAAATGGGTTAATAAAATACATGCTAGAGAAGAAGAAAATAAGATTAGAGGCCTGATGTTGGGCTGAGACTGCTTTGCTGGGCCCCGGGTAAAATAGAACAACATGATTATTTTCTTTTTTTGGCCCAAAGAACGTCATGCCCAGAACACCACCACTAATCCAATTTTCCTGTTCTGACAAGTATTTTATCAACACCTTTTTACAAGTTCAATTCTTCTACTGACTAGCCAGTAGCTCCACTTTATAGATATATTTTCAATTTCTTTGGCAGAACTTGACTACACAATGCTTATTTGTCCTGACACAGGGGGAGTGGGGTGTGTTCAATGTCATGTTTCTACCACAATCACAATTTTAGGGTTTCTCACTCTTAATGGCCCAAGAATCTATGAGTTTTTGTTTTAAAAAGATACACTGGGACCTGATTAAGAATCACTCAGGTAATGTAGACGTGAAAAGCCAGCAGCCAGCACCGAATGCCCGTCCCTTTCCCAGGCTGATTAGAATTGACCTTGTTTGGTGAACAGACAATAATAATTTTTCTCCTTAACCAAAGGAGGGGGAAGGGAAGACACAGGGAAGCTAAGAACTGAGAGTTTCGTCAGTTAAGACTCTTTCCCAAACTTTCAAGCTGAAAAGATTTTTGAAGAGTTTCAAGGATGTTTTTGCAAGACATTAAAAATGAAGAAGAAAGGTTAAATATAAAAAATGAAGTTTGGCAGGCAGTATTCCCTGAACTCAATGCATTGCTTGTGGTATTTTGAAAAAAGAAAAGAATTTTGCTTTGAAAATGTCATACTCCAAAGAAGTTTTTGGAAGTGATTTCTAGGGGAGTTGACTCCTATTTAGTTGAATGGATGATTTGACTGTTCCTTTAAAGATATTTCAGACTGTTCCAAACAGTCTCTCTTTTTTTGAACAACAGAAGACCTACCCTACACGACGTTCTAGTAAAACAGGGTAGGAGAGAAGACATTTCCATTGCAGTGGAGAAATACTAATTACAAAAATGCTAAGATGTTAAGGCTCATGCCTGATAATCTTCTCCAAAGATATGGGAACAAATGCCATGCAGCAGCTCCCAGGAAAGTCCCCAGATGTTAGGCAATCAATCAGGTGACTATCAGAAGCCCCGCAAAGGCGAGGAACGTCTGGGAAGAGCCATTGTGCCATCAACATGGCTGTTTTAGAGAAAGAACTCTCCCTGTCTTTATTCTTCCGCCTCAAATAGCCCAACTGCCTCCTTCCCTTCAGGAGATGCTCAGAGAAGAGTGGATATGCTGTCATGTACCTAACTTGTTTCCGTTCGCGTCAGGGGACAGGCATGGCATCAAGGCCTTAGTGCTTTGGCAGTTCTGGTAAGGAGCCTGCCAGAATGGATGGCACCAACAGTGATGAGGCGCTCAGGAGGGAGGGAGCAGGCTTTTGATAGAGGAAAAAGACATCTGTGTGTGAAGAGAGATGATGTGGCAGAACATGATTATGACAGACAGTGAGAAAATTTATTACTACCCTTCAGTAACACTGTGTTTATCCAGAGTGATGGCGATTCCCTGCTCTTTTCCACATGGAGCATGATGCTTAGAATGTTTTTGCTGAAAGAGACTTTGGAGATGATCTAGTCCAACCCCTCACTTTACCGAAGAAGCAACTAATTGACAGAATGTAAATGGCTTGGCCACAGCCACATGGTTAGCCAGGGATCATCAGTACTGCTGAATTGCTGCAATGACTCTAACACAAGGTGAACACGATAACAAATGTGTCCCCTAGAGTACCCCTTTTGTGGTGCTGTAGTAGGGCTTCAGTCCTTAGCACAGTGCCCAGCACATAGTAGGTGTTCAGCGACTGTTCATGGAAACAAGTGAATAGACAACCTCATCAGATTATCTGCACGGCGCCTCTTCCCAGGAGCAAACACTACGGCAAGGGCATGACACTCACAGGTTCCAGCGAAGATCACTACGAAGTGAATCCTATTTTCCCATTAAATTCGATTGCAAGAGTGGAGTTACTGTCTCCAGGTGGAGAAAGGGAGCCTTTCCAGTTGGTTAGCCCAGTCCACAGACCATCCATCAAGGCCATGATTTTGAACCGCTCTTGGTGCATCCCATTTTTTAATGTGCCACCATTAGAAATTGTGCCCTAGTCAGTCATTTTACGTGTTTGTGGTGGGTCATGAAGCTCAGACGAGATAGCTAGGGCAGATGGAGGCAGATTTATCTCAAGTGCTGGCCAAGCAGAGCCACTCCCTAGGATCAGATTCTTGTGGGAAGGATGTCTGTGGCATGTTGGATGTGCTTAGTGGCCCAGGTGTGGCAGACTGCCAGCAATTTGAGAACTTGGTAGCATTTGACTCTTCCTAAGTTGAGATGCCTCCTCCACCTTTATCTCCTCTTCTATTGATTCTAGGGGTTGAGGATCCTTAAACTCTGAACCTCCTCCTCTTCTTCCTCCTTTGCAATGTTTAATAGACTCATGTTGCATTTCCAAGCTCTATCAGTAGGTGCCCCTGTTTCACACATCACAGACTTCAACTTGTCCTGAAAGTGTGCCATCTGTTCGATAAAAGTAATGTGTCCGCTTTTAACAATCCTGTAAGATTATGCTTTTTTTTTTTTTTTTTGAGATGGAGTCTTGCCATTGTTGCCCAGGCTGGAGTGCTATGGCGTGATCTCAGCTCACTACAACCTCCACCTCCTGGGTTCAAGTGATTCTCCTGCCTCGGCCTCCCAATAGCTGGGATTACAGGTGTGCACCACCACGCCCGACTAATTTTGTATTTTTAGTAGAAACGGGGTTTCAACATGTTGGTCAGGCCGGTCTTGAACTCCTGAGCTCAGGTGATCCACCAGCCTCGACCTCCCAAAGTGCTGGGATTACAGCCACCGCACCCGGCCAAGATGATGCTTTTGTAAAGCAAAGACTACTGTAGTTCTCATCCCCTACCCTCTCCTGACCAACAGCAGTTCTCCAGTGATCTATAACAGTAACCACAACCGTGTATTAGTGTCCATCATACGCCCAGCAGTGTGCTGGAACTTGAGGCTACAAAGTGAGATGCAGTTCCTACTCTCAGAAAGCTTACAGTCTTGGAGCCTCAACAAAACCCATTCTTACCTGTTTTTGTTCACACAGAAGAATTATTGGAAAAATGAGTCCAGGCGCGGTGGCTCATGCCTGTAATCCCAGCACTTTGGGAGGCCGAGGCGGGCGGATCACCTGAGGTCAGGGGTTTGAGACCAGCCTGACCAACATGGAGAAATTCCGTCTCTACTAAAAATACAAAATTAGCCGGGCGTGGTGGCGCATGCCTGTAATCCCAGCTACTCGGGAGGCTGAGGCAGGAGAATCGCTTGAACCCGGAGGTGGAGGTTGCTGTGAGCCGAGATGGCGCCATTGCACTCCAGCCTGGGCAACAACAGCGAACTCCATCTCAAAAAAAAAAAAAAAAAGGGAAAAATAATGAGTATACTGAGTGCCTGCTACAATGTGGCAAAAACAGTACACCACCTCTAATAGTCCCCAATCCTATGATGCAGGAGTCCTCCCCTGTCTTACAGCTAGGAAATTGAGGCATGGAGGGATTGGGTAACTTGTCCCAGGAAACCTATCCTCAGTCAGTGTGTGGCAGAGTGAGGCATAGACTCGGGCTATACCCGATAGATAAAACTCTGCAAAGCCCGGATTCCTGGGGCGGTAGGTGTGACTTACCCTGGGGACTGTGGGTCTTAAGTTCACTCTTGCCTTCCACGAGAGTGCAAAGCATGCTGGAGTGTCCCCTGCTCCCGCAGAATGACACCCCTACTCACACGCACTCATACACTCACATGCACCCCGCCCCACCTCCAGTGTGAGACTGGACGGGAAGCATCCATCCCCCTAGTGGGACCAAGGCCCTGTTTCTGCTTTGAGGCTGGGGACTTATTAAAAAGAATATCCCTGGCTTCGGGCCCTCTCCTGCTTCCAGCAAAACCACCTTTAATAGGAGCCTGTTCCTGACACCTACTCTCATCACAAACGAAGACTTCCTCTCTGAAAACAACATGAAAGGGAAGCCTTTTACTTGATTCCTAAAGTAAGACTTCTCTCTGTAGCTGCAGCTTCTTTTGGAGAAGGCTCTTCATAAACTGGGGTTTAGCTTCACTTGGTAATTAACATCCGTTTTCTCTTGCTGCAGAAATGTTTGTCACATAAACAGCCCCCACCACCAACACTATGTAAAGGTGAAATATTGGCATATTCCAGTGGGTAATATGGAAAAATGACACTGGGATCAAGCCAATCCCTGACCCCAGTTACCCAAAAGCCTTCAACGTTGCCCAGCTAGACTCCTGGGGCCTCAGTGCCAGCCCAGAGCCCTCTTTCCCCATAGTCCCTTCTGCCCAGCAGAATTACATATCCAAAGCCAAGATGAGACTGTCCCAAAACCGATCATCAAAAATATACTTCAGACCAGGCACGGTGGCTGTGCCTGTAACCCAGCACTTAGGTAGGCTGAGGCGGGCGGATCACTTGAGGTCAGGAGTTTGAGACCAGCCTGGCCAACGTGGTGAAACCTTGTCTCTACCAAAAATACAAAAATTAGCCCGGTGTGGTGATACGTGCCTGTAATCCTAGCTACTTGGGAGGCTGAGGCAGGAGAATCGCTTGAACCTGGGAGGTAGAGGTTGCAGTGAGCTGAGATTATGCCACTGCACTTCAGCCTGGGCAACAGAGTGAGACTCTGTCCCAAAAAGAAATAAAAAATTTAAAAAATAAAAAAATATATATACTTCATGTCATGTCTTCCTTTTGTGAGGAGAGAAACTTTTAGAATAACCCAGGGCATTTAAAAACTCTTTACAAAATCCAGGCCCTCCATAATGGTTTTTTTTCCCCTCCACATAGAAAATAAGATGCTATAAGGATCCCCAAGTATCTTACTTTCCAATATGCAAAGAATTGAAAACCACCATAAAATGGAAAATCCTAAAGTGAGGAGAGATTACAGTTATTCTTAATGTGGGCCAATTTAGGCTTACCATGTTTTTTGTTTGTTTGTTTGAGACAGGGTTTCACTCTGTCATCTAGACTGGAGTGCAGTGGTGCGATCTCAGCTCGCTGTAACCTCCCCATCCCAGGTTCAGGTGATTCTCATGCCTCAGCCTCCTGAGTAGCTGTGATTACAGGTGTGCACCACTACTGCCCAGCTAATTTTTTTGCATTTTTTTTTTTTTTAGTAGAGGCGAGGTTTTCCCATGTTGGCCAGGCTGGTCTCGAACTCCTGACCTCAAATTATCCATCCTCCTCAGCCTCCCAAACTGCTGGGATTACAGGCATGAGACACTGTGCCTGGCCTTACTGTGCTTTTCAAATCTTTTATTTCTTCACAGTAGAAATGCTTGAGCAGTTGTAGTTTGGGCAGAAAAGCAAAGGAGTCCCTCCAATTCAAGTAGAAGTTCCTCCAGGGTCTGCATAAATTGTATTATAAAGCAGCTTTTAGGTATCTAGAATAATGACACTTGATCTGAAGAAGTTTGCTTTTTGTAGAGCTAACTTTAGCATTCGCTTTCATCAGGAGCAGATACATCATAGCATCCTGGACAGCCCAGCACGTTCGGTTCACATATAAATACATGCATGTCTGTCTAGGCACTGTGTCCAAGATCATTACAGCTGAGGACATCACCACCCTGACCGTTGCTCAAGCCATCCTAAATTTCTGTGACTTCTCATTGGCTGGGCCTGGATCATGTGACTCTGTCCACCAGCCCATCATCACTCAGGCTCTCGTTCTAACTAGCCCTCATCCTCCAAAGCAGGATGACCAGGGCCCCGTGGCTCATTTTGAGTGACATGCCCACATCTGTGACCCCTTGGTTTCTTTAAATCCAAGAAATGGAAGAGTGACCTAAAAGAAATGAAGGCTGAGGCTTTAAAGGATTACTGTCTGAGAAAAAGTTCAGTCCCTGGGAGAAGAGAGCCCTAGGCCTTTGGAGAAAGTATGAGAAACATTTCGATCTTTTCACATAAACCACTCTACTTTTCAAAACCTGCTGTCTTTTTTTTTTTTCCCAGAGTGCTAGCTGAGTGTGTGTGTAAATACGAGAGAGGAAATAAAAACCCAACACAGGATCGTTTTGAAATAAAAACCCAACAGGCTTATTTCAAATTGAATCCCAAGCATACATATTAGGGTCTCCAGGCTGTTTGTCCTTCTTCCCGGCACTGGCAGGAGGGCCTGACTCAAGTTATTCCCAGGAACATGAGAATGCTCAGCCATTGCTTCCTGTCTGAACAGACTCAGGGGCTACCGCCTGCCTCCCTTAAACTCAGAGTCACATGAAGCCCAGGCCCCAGAACCCAGGCCAAGGGGACCCACGCTGGCTCCAACATCCAGCAGGCAGAGGGCAGGCCTGTTTGTCTGATCCCCTCCCAGGCTTTCTCACCAGGGCTTCCAACCCCCAGCCTTCGTGACACATTGCAGGAGGAGATGCTGGCTTTGTGGTTACAAACACTGTCAGGACCTAGCAGATGGAGAAGGGAGCTTTCCAGATGTTGCACACAATAAAAGGAGTTTTTATTTATTATTTCTTTTTTTAATGAGGAGTTGGGGAGTTGTAACAAGGGCAAAATGTGAGCTTTCAAATCCTCAATTGGCGGTGTTTGTGTGTGCATGTGTGTGTCAGGCTGAGAGGTGCGGGCTGCGTGGTGGAGGGGCAGACGCGGCTCTGTCACATCTAAAACCAGGCTGGGGCTGCTCCTTGTTACTAGAGAAGGCTCCTTGCTCATTCCAGTGCGACTGGCTCTCCCCCCGTGTGTTTTCATCTTCTCTGTGTAGACAAGCATTCCAAATGGGATTAAATGAAAAGGAGAAATGAAACACACATTGGCAACATTCGTTAGTGCACACACACTCCATTTTTTTTGTTGTTGTTGTTTTGTTTTGTTTCCTTCTTTTCTCCTCTCTCTCTCTTTCCTTCTCTCTTTAAACAGAGAGAGGCCAGCACCAAGTATAATGATCCTGAAAGAGCTGTTGCCTCTGGGAACCCAGAAAGACTTTTGCAAAAAAAAAAAAAAGAGTTGTGATGTTTTTTCCTCCTGATGGTGAGGATCGAAGTGAAACTGGCTTTCCTCTTTGGTGGGAGAAGCGGCATGGAAGTTTCCCCTCTTTCTGACAGCGTCTTTGGGGGATGGATCTTTTTAACAAGCCATTTCCTGGCGCTTGAATAGTTGGTCCCCCTCCCCCTTTAACAGTGTCATGCACCATGTCAGACATCAAAGCCCTAATTAAACCCATTCTTTAATTGTGTCTTTTTGCTTCATTACTTTCCCTTCCCCTTTGATGAGGGCTGCACCTCTCTGATCGCCCCCAAATTATCATTTTCTCTTTATTTTCTAGAAGATCTGAAAATTGCTCGCTGGGTCATTATCAGGTACCCCCACTTCCTTTTTTACTTCTTCAAGTTGGGGACACAGGGCCTTCTCGGCCCCCATTCCCCACCCCCCACCCCCCACCCCCCACCCCCCACCCCCCACCCCCTACCCCCCACCCCCCACCGCCCTTCCCCCCAACGGTTAAAGGGATATTCACACCTTTTCCCCTCCCGGCTCTTCTATTCTTATGAAGTTTCCATTGATTATTGTCCTGAAATTCCTTGGTCCAGTCATAGATAAAAGGATAATGACTTCAAAGGGAAGAGTTAAGAGTTTAACCCCAAGCGAAGAGAGTGGACAACTAGGTAATTGAGGGTAATAACCCATCACAGACTTGCTTTCAAAGGATCGCCCAGCTGAACTCTCAGGTGGCTTTAATTTTATTAACATTTGTAGCCGCTGACTTGAGAAGACGGTCTGGAGTCGTTACGAGCTTCAAAGCTCCAGGTAACACTCCGCCCGGCCAGGAACCTGACATCAATTTGGGCCTGAGCGCCCCCCTCATACGGATGGCAGTGACTGCTGCTAACCCCAAACTTCTCTGCCGAACCACAGACCCCAGAAACTCTGGGGGGGGCGAGATCAAAGGTCCCACTCAGCCACACCCCTCCACAATAGCAATCAAGAATTCAAATCAAACAAAGACACTTAAAAGCACAAGGTTTGGGGGTAGAGGGGAGGAAAGCCTTCCTTTCTTGGTGTCAGTGGACCTGGGTCTTCATGGGTGCACCCAGGGCACCCATGAAGGCTTTGCAGGGCAGGCTGGGAATCCCCAGGGACCAGGGAGCCCTGTGGGTGGGAGGAGGGCTTGATCCCTCAGGGGCCTCCCCAACATCCCCCACCTCTCTCACTCTCCTTGCGTCCTCTGAGACGTCCCTGACACCCATCAGAGAGGAGCAGACCTGGTGACCGGGCCAACATCTTTATTTTATGAATGAGAAAATCACATTTCAAAAGCCAAGATGGCTTGCCTGGAGAACACCCGTGAATTGGTAGTAGCAGAACCCCCACCAAAGGCAGAGCTGACTCCCACAGCTAGAGCTGGATGAGCAGACAGGACCTGGGGAAGAAAGGAAGACTGCATCCAACTAGAACATCACCCCAGGGAGACCCAACACTTGTATGACACTGGCGTCAGCCCTGGCTAGCATCTTTCCAAGGCCTCCTGGCGCCTTCCTGCCCCGCACACCTGTGCGTTGCCCTTCAGTAAATCCCAAAGCCAGAGGGGGCCTCCCCTGGGTCATCATGGCCCCTGGGGTGCCATCCCCTGATTTATTGGGCTGATTGCCCAGCTCAGGTCTCCATTCTAGGGGTTGGAGGGGAGCTCAATAGACTTCCTGGCCACCAAAATTGGGAGGCCTTCCTGGTGCATGGCTTCAGGCTGTCCTTTCGGCTGTTAGAAGTTTAACAAAAAGCCTTTGAAATGGATAGACGCTTGACCAGCTGCCAGGGCAGCTATAGCCTCTCTGCAAACTTCAGGGCAGGGCTCTCTGACCACATTCCTAGGCCCGACCAGTGGGAAGGCTGGGTGCTGGGGGAGGTTACTAGAATATCTTCACCACTGCCAACATGCCTCAGCCCCACCAACCCTCCTTTGGGCTTCTACAGAGAGCCATCTGAGTCCTCCAAGGACCAGGAAATGCACCCTAGACCACCAGGGCAACACAGTGCTCCACACAGAGTGTGATTCTGTAAATGTTTCCTGAGTGCAGGCAGAGTGCAGAGGCCTCTCTCCAGCTCTCAGGAGACAGTCACCAGCACACCTGAGAAGACTGTGGCCCCATCCATCTGCCGCCCTCACTCCATTCCTAACAAAAGATGGCTGTCACAGTGGTTCATACCTGTAACCCGAGCTCTGAGTAGGAGGATTGGTTGAGGCCAGGAATTCAAGACCAGCCTGGGCTGGGCGACAGAGTGAGAGCTTGTCTCTGTAGGGAAAAAAAAAAAAATATATATATATATATATATATGGGGGCGGGAGGTGGGCGGGGTAGAGAGAGAGAAGATCTCACTCTGTCACCCAGGCTGAAGTACAGTGGTTTGATCATGGCTCACCGCAGCTTGAGGTGGGCTCAAGGGATCCTCCCACCTCAGCCTCTCCAGGTGAGTTAGGACTACAGGTATGTACCACGACATCCAGCTAATTTTTAAAAAATATTTTGTAGAGATGAGGTGCTGCCCAGACTGTTCTCAAACTCCTGGGCTCAAGTGATCCACCTGCCTCAGCCTCCCAAAGTGCTGGGATTACAGGTGTGAGCCACCGTGTCAGGCTGAAATCATTTTTTTTTTTTTGAGATGGAGCCTTGTTCTGTCTCCCAGGTTGAAGAGCAATGGCTCAGTCTCGCCCCACTGCAACCTCTGCCTCTCGGGTTCAAGCGATTCTTCTGCCTCAGCCTCTTGAGTAGCTGGGACTATAGACATGCGCCACCATGCCCAGCTAATTTTTGTATTTTTAGTAGAGATGAGGCTTCACCATGTTGGCCAGGCTGGTCTCCGACTCCTGACCTCAAAGGATCCAACCATCTCAGCCTCCCAAAGTGCTGGCATTACAGGTGTGAGCCACCATGCCTGGCCTCTGTCTCTATTCTTTAAAAAACCAGAAACACCAAAAGCTTCTCTGAAGCCGTATACATGTACCCTAGGGAAAGAGACTGCAGCATCTCAAGACACAAGCCATACTTGGGCCTCAGGTGGGAGAATCAAAGGAGAACAGGAGAGAGTTGGGGACCTCCTACTCCCTCTGCAGCTGACTCTTGTACCGTGGTGTGGCTGCCCTGCAGCTGCCAGACCTTTGCAAAAAGGCTGTGTTGGGAAGATGACTCTGGCCAGAGCCAGCGGCCCCCTTGATTTTATTACCTTTTAACACTCATGATCTAACTAGCTGACCAAATTTCACTTCCAACCTTTTATCCCCCTTTCTGGCTTTTTAAGCTCAGAAAGAAACATTGTGGCCGGGCATGGTGACTCACGCCTGTAATCCCAGCACTTTGGGAGGCCCAGGCGGGTGGATCACGAGGTCAAGACCAGCCTGGCCAACATGGTGAATCCCCATCTCTACTAAAAATACAAAAATTAGCCGGGTGTGGTGGCACACGCCTGTAATCCCAGCTACTCAGGAGGCTGAAGCCAGAGAATCGCTTGAACCCAGGAGGCGGAGGTTGCAGTGAGCCGAGATCGTGCCACTGCACTCCAGCCAGGGCGACAGAGCGAGATTCCATCTCAAAAAAAAAAGAAAGAAAGAAAAAAGAAACACTGTGGCCAACTATGCCTGGATTATCAGAGATCGTAGAGAGTGTTCCCTGAAGAAGGGCAGGTAATGTGTAGTGGTGTGTAACATAGACTCTCCAAGATCACAGATGATAGGTTATGCATTCATTTGATTTGTTCTTGGAAAATTCTGATGATTAGCTGGGCATGGTGGTATGCACCTGTCATCGCAGCTTACTTGGGAGGTTTGAGGTGGGAGGATTACTTGAGCCCAGGAGTTCAAGGCTGCCATGAGCCATGATCACATCACCGCACTCCAGCCTGGATGACACAGACAGCCCCTGCCTCAAAATTAAGAATAAAAATAAATAAAATAAAATTATGACGAATATTCAGTGTAGCCTGATAGGGGGAAATGATATGATTTGTTCCACAATCCAATCCAAAAACTTTGAAAATCATCTGCTAATTTAGTTTTTTTGTTTGTTTTTTTGTTCTTTTTTTTTTGAGACAAGGTCTTGCTTTGTTGCCCAGGCTGGAGTGCAGTGGTGCAATTTCGGCTCACTGCAACCTCCACCTCCCCGGTTCGAGCGATTCTCCTGCCTCAGCCTCCCAAGTAGCTGGGATCACAGGTGTTTGCCACCACACGCAGCTAATTTTTGTATTTTTAGTACAGACGGGTTTCACCATGTTGGCCAGGCTGGTCTCAAACTCCTGACCTCAGGTGATCCGCCCGCCTCGGCCTCCCAAAGTGCTGATAGCTCATGTCTATAATGAGCCACCGTGCCTGGCCACTAATGTAGATAATATACAAGGCAGCCTACATCCTCTTAGAGAAGAGAGAACTTGGTGTAACTGAAAACATCCGTAGTATGGCCTGTCCTTGCCCTCAAAGAGGCTGCATGTACAGTGCCCTCTGCACTTTCTTCCCCAGAGCCCCTGTCAGCAAAGGGGTACCTGAAGCCAGGGTCACCAGTCCTTGGCTCTGGGACAAAACTGGTCCATGTGTGAAACTGGATGCTGTGAACGTATTGCCAACCTTTGATTTTTATGATGTTGTAAACCCAGATGTCTTAGCTCAGACATATGTGTGATGTATTGGAACAAGCCCAGACTTTGAAGTCGGACAGACATGTGTTCAAGTCCAGACCCTGCCGTTTACTGACCAGCTTAGCTTGGGCAAGTCCCACAGGCTCTCAGATCCTCAGTGTTCCCGGTGGCATGTGGTGAGTCCTGCATCAAAGACTCCTACCCTTGCTGGGCCCCTGCTTTGGGTGAAGCTCTGGAAATGCAAAGGTGAATGAATCTTTTCCTTGCCCTTAAAGAGCTCACATTGTAGAGCTGTGGGCAGAGGTTCCCGTGCCGTGCAATGGGGTGGGGACTTTGATGTAGACACTGGGGGTGGCCAGGAGGGCCTGGCCATCCTGTAGCATGGCACAGACTCCCCGTCCCCCTCACTCTTATCCCCACATCTGGGGCACCAGGGTTCCCACAGTGAGGTGGGGCATGAACCCTGGCAGAGAGGCCGACAGAGGTTATACAGGAGTTCCCTGACGGTTCAGATGTTACAGTCAGAGTCTCGTTGTTTTCTTGCAATCTTGAGGCTCCAAGATGAGTCAGCTTTGTAAATGGGCCTGGGGCGCAGATTTGAATGTTTCAGAGGGAGATGCTCTGCTTTTGGGTCTATCAGTGACAGGACCCAGTGGGCTGTCAAGGGGAAGGGGGAAAGGGATGGTGTCCCAGCCACGTCATCCACAGTCCTGATTTTCCAAGAGAAAGATGACTTCCATGCGCCATTATAACAGGGAAGAGGTTAACCTGGAAGCTCAATGGCTCTGGGACACTGTGGAAGGCTGGCCTGGCCCTGGAGGGTGGGGGGCAGGACAGGCAGTTGACATATGGGTGGCTGAGTGTGTCTGGCTGGATCACGAGTGCGGTCAGCCAGCGAGCTGGCACCGGGCCTGGTTAAAGGCCTATCGGAGTCTCATTGACTGGCTGTCTTTGATCTCTGTTTATTCACAAGTCTGAAGAGGTAACGCCCGTGCTCAGTGATTAATTGCATTTTGGGTGGAGACCACATGCCTTAGTGATAGCTGCAGCCACAGGGACAGACCAAGGTTTCTGTCAGTATCCAGCCTTGAAGGTCAAAGTTCTCCCTATGCACCTTCTCATCACCTGCATGAAGCTTGCAAAGGCAGCCGACAACCTGTAGGGGACATTTTCAGTAAATGTCACTTTTCTCCCTGCTGGCCCTTGTCTGACATTACTCAGCATTTCAGAAGTGGCATATACTATGGACTCACAACAGGCCTTGAACATTCTTGGAAAACTTGCCCAAGCTGGAATCCCATTTTTATCTTTATAACCATCTTAGAGATGAGTAGGGCGGGTAGAGTCGTCGTGGTTGTGGAGATAAAGGTCACTGAGTAACCGATGGATGAGAACTTGACCTTCCCCACATCAGTTAACCAGTCAGTGGCAGCCCTTGGTTGGGCCCTGATTCTTGCAGCAAAGCCCTGTCGTAGCCACTGATGTGGTTCTCAGTTAGCTGGTGAGGTCAGTGTGGGGCATTCCTTGCTTGCCGAATTCCTTGTCCACTCCCAGCTGGAAAAAATTTTTTCAAGTTATAAAGTCCCCATAATCCTGGAAAAGGAGCTGATGCGGCTGTCCTGTTTTGGGCTTTCCTCGACATTCTAGATTTGAACCATACTAAGTTCTTCCCAAGCAGGAATTCCTGGCTGGCCCTGGCTAGTCATGAGATGCACTGGAAGTCCCTGGGCAGCCTCACATGGCACCAGATGCCCTCAGTGCTCTGCTTTCCAACCCCCTCTCTCCCCACCCCCACCCTACCCTGGACACCAGCTTCTTCCTGCTTCACTCGCAGCGTTTCCTGCTGCCTCTCTGGTGGAAGCTGCTAGAATATGTTTTGCTGGCAACTTGGAGAGCAGCAAATGTCTCCATACCCTTAATCTCCTTCCAGCCCTTAACTAGTGGTGGACAGATGCTGGGATATAAATCCTCCAGCTCCCTTGTCCCCAAGCCAGGACAGTGGTGAGCAGTGACCTACACTGTCTCCGGATTTCCCCGTGGGTGGAACCAAAGTCCCCCCTCTGTGGACACTGCTCGGTGTCACAGCCTTGCTTGGCTTCCTTCCCTTCCATTCCCTTGCTCCCCTGCAGGATTTTCCTGAGACTTTTCCTAGTAATTCACATGCATTCCCCTCACAGGGTCAGTTTCTGGGGAGCCCTACCTAAGACAGTTGCTGAAATAGAATGTGAATATCTAAACAAATATGATCGCTTACATTCGTGTAATGGACTCCCATGGGGTCCCTGCTGCCTGAATCCTACCTCTCATTACATCCAGCCCCAACACGCCCACAACAGGGAGCTTTCTAAAACCCAGCTCGGGTTACGTAGCTCCTGCACTACCCGGTTTAAGACAATTTATCTGCGAAGTCAAGGCCATACTCCTAGCAGAGCCCTGGGTTTCTCCTTGATCTGGCCACAACAACCTCCACTCCAGACAGCCCCCTGGGAGTTATTTGCTGTCCGGCTCCACAGGGAGCCACCCCCTCTCCCGAGGCTGCATCGAGCTTGCTTCGGAGCCTGTGCTCATGCTGTTCCATCTTCCAGGTTTGCCCTTCTCAGTTTCCTTGAGCTGATTTTACCCCTTGTCATCTCCTCTAAAGTAGACTCAGTGCCCCCTCTTGCTCCCTTAGCACCCTGGGTACATCTCCACCTTGGTCATTACCCTGTTTCTATGTTGATCTCTCACACAATGAGGGCTCCTGAGGAGCAAAAGTCTGGGTCTGACCATTGCTGACACTGCCCCCAAGCCTAAGCCAGTGCCCACCTGGCAGGCACCTGACATGTGGGTCAGATTGACCTGGTGATGCTCCCAGAGGAGCTCCATGAAACATGGTGCTATGGACCCAACTGTGTATCCCCAAAATTCCCATGTTGATGCCTGACCCCCAATATTCAGAGATGGGGCCTTTGGGAGGTGATTAGGTTCAGATGAGGTCATGAGGATGGGGCCCTCATGGTGGGATTAGTGCCCCTATAAGAGGAGACACAAAGGCCAGGCACAGTGGCTCATGCCTATAATCCCAGCACTTTGGGAGGCTGAGGCAGGCAGATCACCTGAGGTCAGGAGTTTGAGACCAGCCTGGTCAACATGGTGAAAACCCCGTGTCTACTAAAAATACAAAAATTTGCTGGGCATTGCGGCATGCACCTGTAATCTCAGCTACTGGCGAGGCTGAGGAAGGAGAATCGCTGGAACCTGGGAGGCGGAGGCTGCAGTGAGCCGAAATCATGCCACTGCACTCCAGCCTGGGCAACAGGAGCGAGACTCTGTCTAAAAAAAAAAAAAAGAGATGCCAGAGAGCTTGCTCTCTCCCTGTCTCTCAGCCATAGCAGGACATAGCCAGAAGGCAGCCCTCTGCAAGCCAGAAAGAGAGCCCTCACCAGGAACCAAAAAGGTCAGCATCTTCATCTTGGACTTCCAGCCTCCAGAGCCATGAGAAGTAAATATCTGTGATTTAACCACCCAGTGTATGGTGTTTTGCTATGGCAGCCCAAGCTGACTAATGCACATGGGTACAGTAAACCCAAATGTATATTTCTGGGCAAATACCAAAGATCCTGTACTAGAATTCAGTGTCAAGACCTAACAAACATTTTTTAGGGTTGATTTTTCTTAATTCTGGGAGAAAGGGAGAAAGAATTGAGGCATTTCTGTCCATTAATTTTATCTGTATGTAATGACAATTACATCCATTTGTTTTAGGTTATCTTGATCCAGAGTGGTCTAAAAATCACTGGGCTAAGCTGCTGACCCCTCAGCCTGACCTCCTGAGTCTCCAGAGAAAAGCTCTGGAATCCGGCTTTGTGTAGACCTCCCCCAGGACTCTGATGCAGAGAACAGGTGCAGCCCATGGTGCTGTCTGGCACCCCTGGACTCAAGAGCTCTAAGGCCAGGTCTGAAACTGAACTCATGAATGCTCTCACTCCAAGATCCCACTTGATCTGTTTGATCTACTTGATCCAGCGTGATCTGTTTGATATTTAAGTTTTATGAATTGTTTGCAAGTGACATACAATGTCAACAGTGAGTCAGGCATCCCCAAAGCCAAATAGGGTGGATTCATCAGAGATAAAAGCAGCCAGTGAGACTGGCCTGCAGGAGTCATCCCGGCCACTCTCAAGGCACGTGAACCTTAGCCTCACCTTCCAAGGCCCAAAGTCCCCACTCTTCCTGAGGTTCTCTTGGATCGGCCAGAGGGGCCAGTGCATGCGCTCTGCATTCTATCTCAGGTTGGGGGCTTGGCTAAGAAGGGATCTCCTAGCTTCTGGCCCCTGAGCAGCACTTAGAGCCTCCTGGGGCCTGCAGGACTCCCTGGTGGCACCACCAGCCCTTTTAGTGCCAGCACGTTGGCCTTGGCTTTGCTGGCTCTTCCAGCAGCCAGCACTGTCCCTGCCAGGAGCTCTTAACTGTAATCCCACAGCCAAGGCTTTGTAGCCTCTTCATGGAGAGAGAGGCTGTGCAGCTTCCTCTTCAGCTGGTCCAGGGCCCCTTGGGGTTCCCTTTCTTCCAAGGCCACATGCCTTAAGAAACAAAGCAAGTCCTTCTCAGGTGCTCGTGATCCTTGCAGGGGGTGCCTCAAGGACCTTCCAGGCGGGTGGAGAGAGGCAGTGACCCAGTCTTGCAGGAAGTGTCCTCAGTCTTCATGCAGAAAGCCTTGGGGACCTGGGCAAGAGAAGAGTTAAGTTCTGGGCTGAGGCTTCAGTGTTCAATTTCTTTATTTCCTGTTGATGACATTATTGCCTTCCTACAACCATTGACACATGTTGCTTTCATCTGTTTCATTTCAAGACATGAGTACACTCGCTGGAAACTATGCTTAATAGCTAAACTCAAAACATTTGGATTTCCTTTTCTTCTGTGACTCTTTGCTGGTATGCTGCATTCTCTAGTTTTTTTGGGTGGTGGTGGCGTGTGTGTTTTTTTCAGCCACCATTTCTAAGCAGCAAAAGGAGAAGTCGCTGGCTCTCTGGCCAACTGCCTCAGGCCCATCTGCTGCATATGAGATATTTCCCTTCGCTGGAGGAGGCCTATGTTTGCCCCATGTTGTGGTGGTTGGAGAGCATCTCTTCGTCCTCTTCTTTTGCCCAGCTCTTTCCCCTGCCTGTCAGGGAGAGGACCAGCCTTGTTGAACTACAGGATGGGCAGATGGCTTCTTTCAGTTGCTGTGTGCCCTGGAGCCTGCACCTACCCTTCCCACCTTCCCCAGTGGCGCAGGGCTCCATGACTCATGGCTTGGACCTTCTGAACACAGCCTATGGAATAGAGAGGTGAGCTTGTCAGTCTGGACCCGAGGACTCAGGAGAACAAATAGGCCTTGCTGCCTGGGCTGCCTGTGGAGGGGATCTGGGCAAAGCTCCTCCTGGCCAGACCTTGGATGGAAAGCAGCCGTTGGAAGCAGGCCAGCTTCATCTGGTTGGAATTGGGTTTGACACGTGTTTCCAAACCTGGTCACAGAGCTGCAGCCGCCACTATCCTTTCCCTGGGCCCGGACTGCACTGCCCATTGACAGTGTACAAAGCAAGCAGTCAGTCTGCTATGGAAGCGCCTGCAAGGTGGATGCCCCCCTAGCCTGGGGTGACTGCCCAGCCCCCACCAGCCTCCTGGGAGGGACATATTCCCAGGAGGAAGCCAGAGGGGAGTAGGAAGGGAAGGCAGCCACAGTCTGACTCCCTAAGATGAAGAAAGTCACTTGCGGTATGCATGGACCTTTATGTCCATTTCTCATTTTATCCTTCCCGTAACAGAGCGGCTTATTCCCATTTTGCAATTGGGAAAAGTGAAGCTCAGGAAGGGTGAGAAATTTGCTCAAGCTAGGCCAGGTGTGGTGGCTCACACCTGTAATCCCAGCTGAGGATTACAGCTGGGAGGCTGAGGCAAGAGGATCACCTGAGGTCGGGAGTTTGAAACCATCCTGGCCAACCTGGTGAAACCCCATCTCTACTAAAAACACATAAAAATTAGCAAGTCGTGGTGTCAGACACCTGTAATCCCAGCTACTCAGGAGGCTGAGACAGGAGAATCACTTGAACCCGGGAGGCAGAGGTTGCAGTGGGCCAAGATCACGCCATTGCACTCCAGCCTGGGTGATAGAGCGAGACTCCGTCTCAAAAAAAAAAAAAAAAATCAGAAAAAAGAAATTTGCTCAAGCTCACAGAGTTGGGTTTGTTTTGTTTTGTTTTGTTTGAGACAGAGTCTCTCTCATACTGTCGCTCAGGCTGGAGTACAGTGGTGCTATCATGACTCACTACAGCCTTGACTTCACAGGCTCAAGCAATCCTCCAGCCTCAGCCTCTCAAGTAGCTGGGACCACAGGTGGAAGCTTTCATGCCTGGCTAATTTTTAATTTTTTTTTGTAGAGATGGGGCTATGTTGCCCAGGCTGGTCTCGAACTCTTGGGCTCAAGCAATCCTCCTGCCTCGGCCTCCCAAAGTGTGGGATTACAGGTGTGAGTCACTGCCTTACACAGCTTTTAAATGCTGAAGTTGGGATATGAGCCCAGACTTGAGGTCACCAAAACCAGTTTTCTTTGGGATGCATCAAACCTGTCTGCCTGGAGGGAGACGGCGGTGGGTGCACTAGGCTTGGTGGGCGCACCAAGCTAGACTTTAAGAAGACAGCCAGGCTCGGTGGCTCACGCCTATAATCCCAGCACTTTGGGAGGCTGAGGCGGGTGGATCATGAGGTTAGGAGTTCGAGACCAGCCTGGCCTACATAGTGAAACCCCATCTCTACTAAAAATACAAAAAATTAGCCAGGTGTGGTGGCAGGCACCTGTAATCCCAGCTACTCAGGAGGCTGAAGCAGGAAAATCACTTGAACCCAGGAGGCAGAGGTTGTAGTGAGCTGAGATCGCACCATTGCACTCTAGCCCAGGCGGCAGAGCGAGACTCCATCTCAAAAAAAAAAAAAAAAAAAAAAAAAAAAGAAGAGTCCATACTCCTCCCCTTTTTCTCCTCGGTCTCTCTCTCTCACTTCATCCTGGGCCTCTTCTCTTCAGCAATCCACATTTCAGGCAAAGAGGAAGAAAGTCCGCTAATAGGTAAGCATAGTTGTGTGCATTTTATCCAGGAGGAAGAACATTTGAGGCCATTCCGCTGTGCCTTTCAAGTCCACAGATCTGGCCAAGAGCCTGAGATAGCAGGAAGTGTGAAGAACAGAAACTTCAAGGGAAGAAGTGTGTGAGGGGATAGAAATGCTACAGCCTTATAGGGCCAGGAAAGTTATCACTCCTATCTGTCTGTACTCACTCACAAAAGTCCCCTCACGCAGGAAATGGACTTCCGGTTCTATCAAATTCATTATATATTTTCTTCCACTTTCTTGTCTGGTATTTCCAGGCTGCTGGTGTCCTGGTTTGAGTGTGTCTGAGCATCTGTGTGTGTGTGTGTCAGCATATGCATGTGTGCGTGCACACGTGTGTGAGTGCATGTGAGAGAGAGAGAGAGAGGTTGGGCACAGTGGCTCACAGTTGTAATCCCAGCACTTTGGGAGGCCGAGGTGAGCAGATCACTTGAGGTCTGGAGTTCAAGACCAGCCTGGCCAAGATGGTGAAAACCCATCTCTACTAAAAATATGAAAATTAGCTGGATGTGGTGGCGGGCGCTTGTAATCCCAGCTATTCTGGAGGCTGAGTCAAGAGAATTGCTTGAACCTGGGAGGCAGAGGTTGCTGTAGGCCAACATTGTGCCACTGCACTCCAGCCTGGGCGACAGAGTGAAACAACATCAAAAAAAAAAAAAAAAAGAGAAAGAGCTGAGAGTGTGTGAGGCAGTACAGAGACCACATGTAAATGGGGATCCACCAAACGTTGTCTGAGGATGTGATCAGCACAAGATAGGCAATGCCAAGGTGCCTGTCAAAGGTGACGAGGCCCTGCTGCCCTGGCAGTTCGTTGCCAACAGGCCCTGGCTGAGACTGTCTGATGGCAAAGCCCCAGATGGACATCCAGGGATGCACAATGTCCCAACAGCCTAGAACTCTAGCTTTTCTATAGCCCTGGTGGAAAGACACAAGACCAGGCAAATTTATAGTATGTGACTGGGTATAAGAAGGCATTCCAAAATGCCAGGGTCACCTGACATGCTGTGGATTTCCCTTTTTGGTGGTTCTCTATTTTAAGTTATATAGGCTGCATGCGGTGGCTCACACCTATAATCCCAATACTTTGGGAGGGTGAAGAGGGAGGATCGCTTGAGCCCGGGAGTTCAGGATTGGCATGGGCATCATGGCAAGGCTCCATCTCTACAAAAAAATTAAAAAAAAAAAAATTAGCCAAGGCCAGGTGTGGTGGCTCATGCCTGTAATCCCAGCACTTTGGGAGGCCGAGGTGGGTGGATCACCTGAGGTCAAGAGTTCGAGGCCAGCCTGGCCAACATGGCAAAACCCCGTCTCTACTAAAAATACAATTAGCCAGACATGGTGGCAGGCACCTGTAATCCCAGATATTCGGGAGGATGAGGCTGGAGAATCCCTTGAACCCAGGAGGCAGAGATTATAGTGAGCTGAGATCACCCCATTGCACTCCAGCCTGGGTGACAAGAGTGAAATTCTGTCTCAAAAAAAAAAAAAAATTAAATAAATAAATAAATAAATAAATTAGCCGGGTATGGTGACACACACTGTAGTCTTAGCTACTCCAAAGGCTGAGGCAGAAGGATCACTTGAGTCCTGGAGTTCAAGGTCAGTTAGCTATGATAGCACCAGTGCACCCCAATCTGGGCTGCAGAGTGAGAACCTGTCTCAAAAGCAATAATAATAATAATAGTATACAGCCATAGACATTTTGGAAGGTGTAAGATAACATTTTTCAGTTGCAAGGACCAGAGACCCTCTCAGTTTACCTCAAGGGAAAATGGGAGTGTGTTGCAAGAATAAGGTTGCTTGTGGGGGAATTGGCCAAGGTGGCTGCTGTTGACTTCTCTGTCCCCAGGACTTGGCTTTCTCTGCTGGCCTCTGGCCCCTGCCCCCTCATAGCCTCAACAAGCCCCTTGCCCAAGGTGGCCATTCCTCCAGCAGCGTTCTGGTCCCCTCCACAGCTTCAATCCAGCGGAGCAAAATTTTTTCTTTGTTTCTCAGTTCACATTTCTGAGCTCAAGAGGAAAGCTGAACAAATAACTCAGCTCATCTTTCTAGGCCAGACTACTCAAGTCACATGGTGTTGGCCTGCCTATAGCTGGCTACCCACAAGTGACATCCCAGTCAGCTGTGACTGGGAAGGGGGAAGGGGGAAGTGGGTGGGGGTCACATGGTACAAAATATAACCAGCCAGGCCTGGCTTCAGGAAGGGGCCGGGGTGGCCAGCAACAGAAACATGCTAATGGAAATACAAAAAGCAAGAAAAAAATGTTCCACGATCCCATCATCTGTACTGGTTGTTGTTGTTGTTGTTTTGTTTTGTTTTTTGTTTTTGAGATGGAGTCTCACTCTGCCGCCCAGGCCGGAGTGCAGTGGCATGATCTCGGCTCACTGCAACCTCCACCTCCCAGGTTCAAGCAATTCTCCTGCCTCAGCCTCCCAAGTAGCTGGGACTACAGGGGCGTACCACCATACCCGGCTAATTTTGTATTTTTAGTAGAGACAGGTTTTCACCATGTTGGCCAGGCTGGTCTTGCACTCCTGACCTCAGGTGATCCACCTGCCTCGGCCTCCCAAAGTGCTGGGATTACAGGCGTGAGCCACCACGCCTGACCCTGGTGGTTTTTTCCTGTGTATTTTACCTGGCTGAGTACATAGTCTATCCAGTTTTGCACTTTGCTCTTTGGAGTTAATATTACATCATAAGCATTTCCAATATCATCACAACACCATTACCATTTCAATGACTATATAATGTTCCCATGTGCAGCCACGGTTTTCTTAATCCCCTATAGGCATAAATATTATTTCCTAATTCCTATGATTATACATAACCCCACATGCTTGGAATGGTTTCAGGAATGTACAGGATGACATCTTAGACTCCACCAACTCCAGGAGTGTTTAGGAAACCTGGCTCTTTCGCTTGAAGTGGAGGTATGATGGCTTTTTGGAAGAGGCCACAGGGATAGCGGGAATACGTTGGTTGGTCCCAACCTCTTAGCATCTGCCTATATCCTTGCTGTTGTCCTTGAATGCTGTACCTGAGAGCTAGACTCAAGGCCAAGACCAGGACCTCTCCTCTCCCTGCCAGCCTCCAAAGAGGCCAACAACAACCCAGGCTGTGAAAAGGGAAGAAGAGTGAGTGGGTGCCTTCTGAAGTCTTTGCTCTCATGAGTCTGTCCACCTTGGAGGTGAGGCTGAGCTGCCTCCCAGACTAACATATGCAGTGAGGAAGAAGAATGGGGCTAGGAGAGCCGCTAACGTGAGTCATGGAGGCAGAGGCTGATGTTCAAGCCCCTCCTTGTGTAGATGAGGACTCCAGAGTGTCTGGGGTCACGAGGGAGCTGCAGCCAGCACTGGAATGTAGGCCTCTGAGCCCAACCTGGACCCTCACCACTAACCCTCCTGGCTGTGCATTTAATTGATAAGAACATGTAGTCAACCGGAAAATTAATAAAAATGCCACTTGAGTTTGATGGCTCTGCTCTGAAAAACAGCAGCTCGGACTAGCTGCCTTCAGAGTTGGGGGCCTATGAACACTGACGCCTGTTAGAGAAGGGAAAGCTAACACTGGATCAGGGGTTTAAGGAAACGCCTATCTGCAAAAGAGGGCACAAGACAGGCAGACCTCAGCCCCGGGCCTGAGGCAGGTGAGTTTCCAACCTGGAGGACATTTATGCAGCAGCTCCTTCCAGCCCTGGCCACCACCGCTACCCTAGCAGGGTGTCCAAGGGGATGGAAATGCTAGAGGATTGTAGGGCCAGGAAAGTTATCATTCCTATCTGTTCGCACTCACTAAAAAAAGTCCCCTCGCTCAGAAAATGAGCTTACAATTCTATAAAACTCATTTTATAATATATATATGTATTTTTGTTGTTGTTGTGATTTTTGTTTTGAGACAGAGTCTCATTCACTCTGTCGCCCAGGCTGGAGTGCAGTGGCATGATCTCGGCTCACTGCAACTTCTGCCTCCCGGGTTCAAACGATTCTCCTGCCTCAGCCTCCTGAGTAGCTGGGACTACAGACGTGTGCCCCGACGCCCGGCTCATTTTTGTATTTTTAGTAGAGACAGGGTTTTGCCCTGTTGGCCAGGCTGGTCTTGAACTCCTGACCTGAAGTGATCTGCCCCCCTCAGTTTCCCAAAGTGCTGGGATTACGAGCATGAGCCACCATGCCTGGCCTCATTATATATTTTCTTCCATTTTCTTTTTTTTTTTTTTTTTTTTTTTTTTTTTTTGAGACGGAGTCTCGCTCTTTCACCCAGGCTGCAGTGCAGTGGCACGATCTCGGCTCACTGCAGGCTCCGCCCCCCGGGGTTCACACCATTCTCCTGCCTCAGCCTCCCTTGCAGCTGGGACTACAGGCGCCTGCCACCTCGCCCGGCTAATTTTTTGTATTTTTAGTAGAGACGGGGTTTCACCGTGTTAGCCAGGATGGTCTCGATCTCCTGACCTCATGATCCGCCCGCCTCGGCCTCCCAAAGTGCTGGGATTACAGGCGTGAGCCACCGCGCCCGGCCCTATTTTCTTCCATTTTCTTGTCTGGTATTTCCAGGCTGCTGGTGTCCTGGTTTGGGTGTGTTTTGGGTGTGTTTTGGGTGTGAAAGTGCTGGGATTACAGGCGTGAGCCACCATGCCTGGCCTCATTATATATTTTCTTCCACTTTCTTGTCTGGTATTTCCAGGCTGCTGGTGTCCTGGTTTGGGTGTGTTTTGGGTGTGAAAGTGCTGGGATTACAGGCGTGAGCCACCATGCCTGGCCTCATTATATATTTTCTTCCATTTTCTTGTCTGGTATTTCCAGGCTGCTGGTGTCCTGGTTTGGGTGTGTTTTGGGTGTGTGTTTTGCTTGTCTAAGCAAGTAGAGACTGACATCTTCCAAAACAATGGCCCATCTTGAATTCCCTGCCTTATTGGAAGAACCCACCTCTCAGGGAGCTGTGTGACCCTCAACAGCTCCCTGACCCTCTCTGAGCACTGTCCATCTTGTAGAAAGGATGGGAAGAACTAAAAGACCCACCCGGGGCTTTGTCCTATCCCACTGCACTGTGTTCACATCAGAGCCACCGCTTCTTACTATCATGTGACCTTTGTCAAGCGTCTCAACCCCTCTAGACAGGGTCAGCTTCATGGACATGAGATTGGTGCAGTCACACAAGGCCCCACACTCAGAAGGATGCCCACTAGCTTTAACCTTCTGTGGTCGCCATCTTGAAATTCCTAATAAATGGTGCAAAAGGGGGCTGACGTTTGCATTTTACACTGTACCCTGCACATGATGTAGCAGATCCTGCCTCTAACCCGGGTCTCCTGAAAAATAGGTTGGTAATGGGGGGGCCGTCTCACTCTCGGTTGGGTGGGGGAGCGAATGAGGTGATCCCTTCACAGGGGCCTGGCGTGCAGGAAGTGGCCTTCGCCCGAGCCACCCTTTTGGTGTTATTCCACGGCCCCTTCTGTAGCCTGCCTCTTGGCCTTCGTCAGATGCCCCCTCCTGTCCTTTCCTGTCCCCTCTGATGGTTTCTCCTCCTTGATCTTCCCTCTGTGCACTCTGACCCAAGGATTCAAACATCCAGGGCACGCGAGCTCAGACTAGGAAATCACAGCAGGTCTCCTCCAAACCCTTGAAGCCCTTATCAGAAAGGAAACTGCTAAGGACTCTGGCTCCAGTTTATGGCGGCTCCTCCCTCTGCCTTTACAGCCTTTTACTGCTCCTTGGCCCTGGGGGTTCAGACAGTGCCGCTCTTTTGTGAGGGAAGATGGCGCCAAGGAGCTGAGCTGTGTTGCTGGTCCACCTTCCCTCTGAGGGCCGGGCAGTGGATTCCCTGTGGCTGGTGCCAGGCCAGTCTGCAAGGGTCTACAGGAGCGCCCGACTTGGCCTAGCAGCCATACTTACAGGACAGCCTGATTACTCTGGCCAGGTATCCAAGGTTGGCTTTTTGGATTAGAGCACTTCCGAAGAAGATACTAACACCAACCACAAGGCCAGCAGACGTTCTGCTCCCTCTGTGCCAGCAACTGTGGTGGGCACCTTGCATATATTATCTTGTTGTTGTTGTTGTTGTTTTTGAGGCGGAGTTTCACTCTAGTTGCCCAGCCTGGAGTGCAATCTGGCGCGATCTCCGCTCACTGAAACCCCCACCTCCCAGGTTCAAGCAGTTCTCCTGCCTCAGCCTCCCAAGTAGCAGGGATTACAGGCGCCCACCACCATACCCAGCCAATTTTTGTATTTTTAGTAGAGATGGGGTTTCACCATGTTGGCCAGGCTGGTCTCAAACTCCTGACCTCAGGTGATCCACCTGCCTCAGCCTCTCAAATTGCTGGGATTACAGCTGTGAGCCACCATGCCCGGCTTGTATATATTATCTTGATACCCACAATATCCCGGACCTGTTAGGTGGGAAACATATGGAAAAGGATAGCTCGGCCGGGTGCAGTGGCTCATGCCTGTAATCCCAGCACTTTGGGAGACTGAGGCGGGCAGATCACCTGAGGTCGCGATTTTGAGACCAGTCTGACCAACATGGAGAAACCCCGTCTCTACTAAAAATACAAAATTAGCTGGGTGTGGTGGCACATGCCTGTAATCCCAGCTACTGGGGAGGCTGAGGCAGGAGAATTGCTTGAACCCAGGAGGCAGAGGTTGCGGTGAGCCGAGATCGCACCATTGCACTCCAGCCTGGGCAACAAGAGTGAAACTCCGTCTAAAAAAAAAAAAAAGGATAGCTCACAGGTGATTTCACCCAGCGAATGAAGGATACCCTCACAAAGTGGGTCTTTATCCTTAGCTCCATTTTATGGATGGTGATATTAAAGCTTAAAAAGGTTGTACAACTTACTCAAGGTCTCAGCTAGTCAGTGTGGGGTCAGGATTTGAAATCTGATTTGTCTTTCTGACTCCAAAGTCCATAGTGTGGTGTTACTTCTTGTTCATTAATTTCCTCGCTTGTTTCTTTCTTTTCCTTTTTTTTTTTTTTTTTTTGAGATGGAGTCTTGCTCTGTCGCCCAGGCTGTAGTGCAGTGGCGCGATCTCGGCTCACTGCAAGCTCTGCCTCCCAGGTTCATGCCATTCTCCTGCCTCAGCCTCCCCAGTAGGTGGGACTACAGGCACCTGCCACCATGCCTGGCTAATTTTTTTGTATTTTTAGTAGAGACGGGGTTTCACTGTGTTAGCCAGGATGGTCTCGATCTCCTGACCTTGTGATCCGCCTGCCTCGGCCTCCCAAAGTGCTGGGATCACAGGCGTGAGCCACCGCTCCCGGCTCACTTGTTTCTTAATATTACATGGTGCTGGATACAAAACAAGTGGAAGGCTTGGCCCTGGCAACTTTCATGGCACCATGTTGGTTGGGCTGTCTGGACAAGCACCTTTAGAAAAATCCAGCACCCTGTAATCCCAGCACTTTGGGAGGCCGAGGCAGGCGGATCACGAGGTCAGGAGATTGAGACCATCCTGGCTAACATGGTGAAACCCTGTCTCTACTAAAAAATACAAAAAAATTAGCCGGGCATGGTGGCGGGCGCCCGTAGTCCCAGCTACTGGGGAGGCTGAGGCAGGAGAATGGCGTGAACCTGGGAGGCGGAGCTTGCAGTGAGCCGAGATTGCGCCACTGAACTCCAGCCTGGGTGACAGAGTGAGACTCCATCGAAAAAAAAAAAAAAGAAAGAAAGAAAAATCCAGTACCTCATATATGCAATAAAAACAGCCTCGCCCAGGCTGCATGCAGACACGTGGCAGAAAATACTTCTGAGAGAGGTTCACTGTGGCTTCCTACCTCTGTGCATCCCCTCCTTTGTCCCCTCTGGACCTGGTCTTGGGTGCCCCCTGGGGCCCACCTTACAGCTCTTGGGAGGAGGAACAAGAATTATAGAACAAGGCCGGGCGTGGTGGTTCATACCTATAATCCCAGCACTTTGGGAGGCCGAGGTAGGTGGATCACCTGAGGTTAGGAGTTCAAGACCAGCCTGGCCAACATGGTGAAACTCTGTCTCTACTAAAAATACAAAAATTAGCCTGGCGTGGTAGCACAGGCCTGTAATCCCAGCTACTACGGAGGCTGAGGCAGGAGAATTGCTTGAATCCAGGAGGCAGAGGTCGCAGTGAGCTGAGATCGTGCCATTGCACTCCAGCCTGGGCAACAAGAGCGAAACTCCATCTCAAAAAAAAAAAAAAAAATTATAGAACACATCAGTGCAGCTTTTGGTGCCAGAGGAAGGCCTGGGGGGTAGTGGTGATGGGGGCGCCTAGCAAGGCTGGGGGCTGCGATGCTGTAAAGAGTTCAGGGCTCCTGAATTCAAAGAACACTTGACCATTTGCAAGTACCTAGAAGTCCCCACTGTCATCACAGCAAGACTTGAGCATGGGAGTGGGCACATTCTGACGGAGACTCACCAGGGGTCACCTGGCTGCAGCCACTACCCCTAGCTGAAGACTTGCAATGAGCAGTGAAAGGATTAAATGTGCACCAAGATCTTTATGGGCCTTGGGAAGCCATTTGTGCCAGAAAGCTGAGCACTTACATCTTTCAGAAACTAAATGTACTGGCTAGACTATTTCCATTCAAACCTAACCTTAAATCTGTCATATTTCATTCCCACTTTATAGGGAAGGGAGGGGCATCTTTAAGAGCCCAATAACTTGTAGGACCTCCCTAGCTGGGGGAGCAGGGCCCTAGGCCAGGTTGCTCTCTTTGTTTTTTTCCAAAGATGTCTAACCCTTACCAGGTATTCCCTGGGCATCAGGGGGGTTCTAACCACTTTACCGCATCACTTCTTTTTTTTTTTCTTTTTTTTTTTTTTTGAGACCGGGTCCCACTCTGTCGCCCAGACTGGAGTGCAGTAGCTCACTGCAACCTCCTCCTCCTGGGTTCAAGCGATTCTCCTGCCTCAGCCTCCCGAGTAGCTGGGACAACAGGCACATGCCACCATGCCCGGCTAATTTTTGTATTTTTTGATAGAGTTGAGTTTTCACCATGTTGGCCAGGCTGGTCTTGAACTCCTGACCCCAAGTGATCTGCCCACTTCGGGCTCACAAAATGCTGGGATTGCAGGCGTGAGCCACGGCACTCGGCTGCATCACTTCTTCATTTAATCCTCCCAACGACCCACCAGACAGGCACCACCATTCCTTCCATTATACACTTGGGGAAACCAAGGCACAGAGGAATGACAGACTCTCCATAAGAAGCGGGGCCGTCCATTTCCAGAGCCTCTGTGTTGAACCATTGAGCCACACTCCCCTGGCTCATCCAGACACTTTGGGATAAAGAAAACACCTCTTCCCCGCGGCCCACAGTGCTCTGCCAAGCTGGCCTAGGCCAGTCTGCCCCACCTCACCTTTCTCCCTCCCTTGCTCTTCCTGGTTCTCAGTTTTTATGAGTTTCTGGAAAAGGCAGAGCTTTCTCTTGCCTGGGGTCTTTGCAGTTCCTGTTCTCAGCTGCACACAGTCTCCAACTCTCCTGTGCCCTGTGTCTGTCTCACCTCTTCTGCGGATCATGTGGCACAAAAAATATCAAAACAGGGATTATCGGTGTCCTCTTCCCACCCTCCCCCAGACTGGGGGCTGCTGAGGGCGGAGGCCCTGCTCTTGGGTTCCATTTGGGGCCCCAGTGCCCACTGCCTTGGGTGCCTGCTTTCCTCGTGCTGCCCTGGCTCCCCGAGAAAAGACCCAGCCCCATGTTCCCAGGCACAACTGCCTCCCTAGGGGTGTGCAAGACCCTCCATTGTCTTGTAGAGTTTAAGGTTAATGCCTTTTCACAGGGAAATTCAGAGCAGGGCATCTCCTGGGGACGGCGAGAGAAAGGAAAGCAGGTGGCCTTTGTTGGGGAGAAAAGGTCAAAGTTCAACGGATGGGAATGGAGTGGGGGAGGGCCAGGTCTGTTACAGATAAGCCAGGTTCGGCTGGAGCAGCTGCTGGACCTGCACAAAGTGGGTGGCTGCCTGAGCGAGCGGAAATGGGTGAAGCGCCCCCACAGCGCCCCATACTCCCTTCCTGGGTGGCCCTGGTGCCTTTCTTGGTCTTGACCTCGGGAATCTGTTCTACAGCTGAGGGTGTCCCCAAGGGCATTCTCTGAATATCCACTCTGCAGACAGCAACCCTACCTCCCCCTCCTTCCCTGGGCAGGCCACGTCTGACACCTGCCTCTCACACCTCTGTGCTCTTACAAATTGCTCTGGCTCCTCTCTGACCTTGGAGTAGAAGAGAGGATGGGGATGGAGCCCCTTACTCACTGCACTCTGCTCTTTGTGACCATATTTTTTGACCCCCAAGTCAGGCTGCCAGGTCTTGATCATTTTCTGCTTTGTGAACCAATGGATTCCTGTGAAAAGTTATACAAAGGTAGACAGATGAATGCATTTAACAAATTGAGCTTCTTGAAAACAAGGCAGTTTGCAAAAAGAAAGACTCGTTTCAGTGGGGGTGGTGTGGGGGCGGGGAACAATATTAACAGCTAAAAAAGTTGCCTTGTCATCTAACCTGACTCTGCTTAACCCGTTGAAGCTGGTGGGATGTCTTGCTCCAGTCTTCCTTATCTGAAAAGCTGGGCTAGCTAAATACTTGTTTTTCACTGAATTTTTTCTCACTTTCTTTTCTTTTCTTTATTTTTTTATTTTTCAGGGAGACAAGGTCTCACTTTGTCTCCTAGGCTGGAGTGCAGTGGTGCGATCTCGGCTCACTGCAACCTCAAACTCCTGGACTCAAGCGATCCTCCCACCTCAGCCCCCTGACCCCAGTAGCTGAGATTACGGGTGTGCGCCACCACACCTGGCTAATTTTTATTTTATTTTAAGTTCCAGGATACATGTGCAGGATGTGCAGGTTTGTTACATAAGTAAATGTGTACTATGGTGGTTTACTACACCTATCAACCAATCACCTAGGTATTAAGCCCAGCATGCATTAGCTATTTATCCTGATGCTCTCCCTCCCCCTCAGCTAATTTTTGTATTTTTGTATTTTTATAGAGACGGCGTTTCACCATGTTGCCCAGGCTGGTCTCGAACTCCTGGGCTCAAGTGATCCACCCTGCCTCAGACTCCCAAAGTGCTGGGATTACAGGCGTGCACCACTGCACCTGACCAGTTTTTTTTCCCCCAACATCCCTTAGGTGTTTGGGTGATTCACTGAAGCTATCAAGATAGATTTTCTAGTTTCAATAATTATTGTATCTTTTTCTATGCTCAAAAGTTATCAGCAAAAGTATTTACCAAAAGAGCATGACTAGTCTCAATTTACACTTCTTTTTTTTTTTTTTTTTTTTTTGAGATGGAGTCTCGCTCTGTTGCCCAGGCTGGAGTGCAGTGGCGCATTCTTGGCTCACTGCAACCTCTGTCTCCCGGGTTCAAGCGATTCTCCTGCCTCAGCCTCCCGAGTAGCTGGGACTATAGGCACGTGCCACCATGACCGGCTAATTTTTTGTATTTTTAGTAGAGACAGGGTTTCACCATGTTAGCCAGGATGGTCTCTATCTCCTGACCGCGTGATCTGCCGCCTTGGCCCCCCAAAGTGCTGGGATTACAGGCATGAGCCACTGCGCCTGGCCAATCTACACATTTTATTGTTTGTGATAGTAATGTTTTTGCTAAGAAAGCTATTAACATTCAACCATACTGATCTGTAGACCATTTCTCCTTGTTTGTTTAGAGAGCATACTCCCAGGGCACACTGTCATTAAAAGGGTCATCAAATACCAAGATTTCTTCAAAGTCTTTCTAAGCCATACCATTCAGGAATCCTCTCCGCCAATCCCCGCCAATCCCCGCCCCCACCACTTCCCATCTAAATTCAGTGACAGGGACTCCGAGGTCTGCTTTCTAAAAACCATCATCATGCATAGAATTAGCCCATGTCCCCACTAATTTTGCCACCACATTTAAGTCACACGATACTCTTATTAGCCTCTTTCTCCCAGGTTCCTAGTCACTCCATAGGGAAGAGTCATTTCCTGTCCTCTAATCTGAATGCAATAGTTTGCAAGGACTATTGACATTTACCTCCTAGACCAATGAGTTCTTTCCATTTGGGAAGAAAAAGGTGGCAGCAAAGCAAATATTGCTTTTGAGTGTGACCAAATGTCTCTATCCTGTAACTCAGTAACATCTCAAATAATTTGATATTTCTTTATTAATCTATTAGGAGAATTTTGATATATTTCAATAGAAATTTCCAGTAACCTTTGAAGAACTTCAAATATGTGATATTTATTTATTTATTAGACGGAGTCTGGCTTTTCTCGCCCAGGCTGGAGTGCAGTGGCACCATCTCAGCTCACTGCAACCTCTGCTTCCCAGGTTCAAGGGATTCTCCTGCCTCAGCCTGCCGAGTAGCTGGGATTACAGGCGCCTGCCACCATTCCCAGCTAATTATTTCGTATTTTTAGCAGAGACAGGGTTTTGCCAATTTTGGCCAGGCTGGTCTCGAACTTCTGACCTCAAGTGACCCACCTGCCTTGGCCTCTCAAAGTGCTAGGATTATAGGCGCGAGCCACTGGGCTTGGCCCAAATACGTGATAATTATTGCCAATAGCTTATGCTTGTCGTCATTGACCATCAATGTGCTGTCATTTCATAAAGTACAGAAAAGGGCCGGGTACGGTACCTCACACTTGTAATCCCAGCACTTTGGGAGGCCAAGGCTGGCCAATTGATCACTCAAGGTCAGGAGTTCGAGACTAGCCTGGCCAACATGGTGAAACCCCCATCTCTACTAGAACTACAAAAATTATCCAGGCATGGTGGCGCACACCTGTATTCCCAGCTACTCGGGAGGCTGAGGCAGGAGATTCACCTTAACCTGGGTAGCAGAGGTTGCACTGAGCTGAGATCACGTCATTGCACTCCAGCCTGGGCAACAGAGCGAGACTCTGTCTCAGAAAAAGAAAACATAATAAATAAATAAATAAATAAATAAGTATAGAAAAGATTCACAACCTGTATGTCTTGCAACTGGGTTCTTACCATTAGCAATGTTAACTGACAGGGCGAAGTCTCATCAGCACGTCGGTTTTCACCACTCCTTTCCCCAGAGGATACATCTTCATCTGTAGGTCCAGAATCTGGACAAGACTTAGCTGGGTGCCTCCTCCTTGAGGTTTCCATGAGGCTACCAGCAAGCCAGCAGCTGGACCTGCATCATGTCAAAGCTTGCCTAGGTGGCATTCGGCTTCTGAGATCACTTGGTTGGTGGCAAGGCTTGTCCCTCGTCACACGGATCCCTCAACAGGGATGCCTCAAGATTCTAGGGAAAGCACCTAAGGAAGAAATCGCAGCCTTTTGATAGCCTAATGTGGAGTGGATGTGCTGTCACATCAGCCATACTCTATTTGTTAGAAGAGAGTCAAATGCCATCCGTGCTCAAGGGGAGGGAAGTATGCAGGGTGTGGAACTAGGAAGCAGGGATCATCAAGGCCCAACTTAAAGGATGCCAACCACAGCTCCTCATGACACAGCGACTACTGGCTTGACTCTGGCAAGGGGTTTCCAAGACCCTGTTCCAGACCCTAGGCTGGTATCAGTTCTGATTGGCCGGTACACAGGTTTCACCAGCTGTTAAATATCTCCCAGGTCCCTCCTTCCCACAATCTAGTTCAAGGGATGCAAGCATCACAAAACACGGTCCCTGTCCTCAGAGAGTTCATGGTGGAGTGGGTGGGACAGAGAAGTAGATCAACCACAGTGTTTGCTAGAGGTGAGCCCCAGATGCCACAGGAGTAGGAGGACAGGCTCTAGCCCGGTCTCGGGGGATGAGGTGGGAGAGGACTGAAGAAGTGGCAGAGGGAGGGCAGTCGGCCAGGGAGGAAAAGGAGAGGCAAGCCACTATGCATATGGTAGGGACAAGGGGGTGTCAGCAAGAAATAGAGCTGGAGAGCCGGGCATGGTGGCTCACGCCCGTAATTCCTGTACTTTGGGAGGCCGAGGTGGGTGGATCACCTGAGGTCAGGAGATCAAGACCAGCCTAGCCAACATGGTGAATCCCCGTCTCTACTAAAAATATGAAAATTAGCCAGGCATGGTGGCATGCACCTGTCGTCCCAGCTACTCTGGAGGCCGAGGCAGGAGAATCACTTCAACCTGGGAGGCGGAAGTTCCAGTGAGCCAAGATTGGGCCACTGCATTCCAGCCTGGGCAACAAGAGCGAGGCTCCTCCGTCTCAAACAAACAAACAAACAAACAAAAAAAGATAGAAAAAGAAACAGAGCTGGAAAAGGGCCTGTGCCTGGGCCGGCTACCTGCGCACCACACAAAGGGTTCTGGGCCTTATCCTGAAGGTTATGTGCAGCCGGGGAGGATCTGAAGCAGGAGAATGACATGGGTGGCTTTGCACCACACAGTGTTTACCATTGCATCACTATGTAACGGGGGTCAGGGGTTGGGGCTATAAACTGTAGGTGTGAAGCATCATTAGAACATTTGGCTGTCCTTGGCAAGAGCCGTGATAGCGGATGTGGATTTGCGGAGCAGGGGGTGGTGGTGGGAGATTTTTTAGAGGCAGAATCAACAGGGCTGGGTGAATGAATGGAGGCGTTTGAGGGAGAAGGCGGAGTCTAGATGTGGCCCAGGTTTCTTTTTTTTCTTTTTTTTTTTCTGAGACAGAGTCTCGCTCTGTCCCCCAGGCTGGAGTGCAGTGGTGCCATCTCGGCTCACTGCAACCTCCATCTCCCGAGTTCAAACTATTCTCCTGCTCACCCTTCCAAGGAGCTGGGATTACAGGCGTGTGCCACCATGCTCGGCTAACTTTTTGTATTTTTTTAAATAGAGATGGAGTTTCACCATATTAGCCAGGATGGGCTCGATCTGACCTCGTGATCCGCCCGCCTCGGCCTCCCAAAGTACTGGGATTACACGCATGAGCCACTGCGCCCAGAGGAGAATAAGGCAACTTATTTCAAGCTCAGCTAAACTTTGCTTCCCAGAAGTTGTTTAAAATGAGCAAAATAAGATATCAGAAGGTGAGGAAAATGTCTACGGGGGGCGGCTTAGGAACACGCGTCGCAGGTTGGCGTGATGACTTTAGGGGGATTCCTTTCTATTTTTCAGTTCCTTTTCTAAAAATGACCTTGGGGGGCTGTTTTCTCCCCCAACCTCGCCCTTTGTTTTGGTGTCTCTCGCTGTGGAGAAGATCACTTAAGAAAACAGAACCTCTGGGCCGGGGGCGGTGGCTCACGCCTGTAATGCCAGCATTTTGGGAGGCCAAGGCAGGCGGATCACAAGGTCAGGATGGGAGAATCACAAGGCCAACATGGGGAAACCCCGTCTCTACTGAAACTACAAAAAAAAAAAAAAAATTAGCCGGGCGTGGTGGCGGGCGCCTGTAATCTCAGCTACTTGGGAGGCTGAGAAAGGAGAATTGCTTGAACCCGGGAGGTGGAGGTTGCAGTGAATTGAGATCATGCCACTGCACTCTAGTCTGGGTGACAGAGCGAGACTCCATCTCAAAAAACAAAAATAAATAAATAAATAAATACATACATACATAAAATAAAATAATAATAATAAAGAAAAAAGAAAGCAAAACCTCTTTCTGGGTATGTTTTAATATAGGTATATCCGTGCTCTCCTCTGGTTACAAGCTCAGGCCAACTCCTAAAAGCCAAACTTGAAGACCACAAAGGGTGAGATGCCGAAAAAAAATCAGCAGTTTGCAGCTCTATTTACAATCCATAATAAAAGCACTCGAAAGTCAATCCAATTAGGAAGTTTTAAATTACTGTTTAACTGTGTTTTAATTTCATATAAAAAAGATATTTTATCAACAAATAAATTCCCCCAACACTTCTGAAGATGGGATTTCTTTTCTTTTTTTTTTGAGGCAGAGTCTCACTCTCTCGCCCAGGCTGGAGTGCAGTGGCATGATCTCGCCTCACTGCAACCTCTGCCTCCAGGGTTCAAACGATTCTCCTGCCTCAGCCTCCCGAGTAGCTGGGACTACAGGTGTCCGCCACCACACCAGGCTAATTTTTGTATTTTTAGTAGAGATGGGGTTTCGCCACGTTGGCCAGGCTGGTCTTGAACTCCCGACCTCAGCTGATCCGCCCACCTTGGGCTCCCAAAGTGCTGGGATTACAGGTGTGAGTCACTGCACCTGGCCTTGAAGATGGGATTTCTTAGGGAAACCTTACTTTTCCCCTTGTGGCTTCAAAATCTCCACCTTGGCATTCCCAGTCCCTCCTCTGCAAAGGGGAGAGGAAGTAGGTCCATTCCCCCTTAGGTGGATCGACTTCACGGAGATGCCCATGTAAATGGCTGCCACTCTAAAAGATGTGGGTCGAACTGTCCCAGATCAGGCTGTGGGTAGCCCAGCTGGCAGAGTCAAGGCAACCTACCTACAGGTAGGGGCTGGATGAAGCGTGCTTTAGAGGGATTTCAGACAGAAGCCCTGTTGTGATTCTTTTAGGAAAGTATCCCAGATTGTATGTATTAGTCCTGTTGTAAAAGTCAAGACCTCCAGATGGTCCTGCTCCCTCCAACTCAGCCAGCCCCACCCTGGGCCTCCTTACTATGGTGTGGAGGAAAAAGAGACTGGGCCAGGATTCAGGACCCCTCAGAAGTTCCAGCTCATCTCTGATACGGGCAAAGTGATCCTGGGGAAATCTCACTTTCTCTTTGCTTAATTTGTCCGATTTCTTTCTTTTTGTTCTGTTCTCTTCTCTTCTCTTCTTTTTCTTTTCTTCCTTGAAACAGAGTTTCGCTCTTGCTGCCCAGGCTGGAGTGCAATAGTGTGATCTCTGCTCAGTGCAGCCTCTGCCTCTCAGGTTCAGGCGATTCTCCTGCCTCAGCCTCCCAAGTAGCTGGGATTACAGGCATGTGTCACCATGCTCAGCTAATTTTTGTATTTTTAGTAAAGACAGGGTTTCACCATGTTGGACAGGCTGGTCTCGAACTCCTAACCTCAGGTGATCCGCCCACCTCAGCCTCCCAAAGTGCTGGGATTACAGGCGTGAGCCACTACACCCAGCCAATTTGTCTAGTTTCTTAAATGAAGGGTTGGAGTAGATAACACTTGAATGGCCCCTGGGCTTATTCCTTTCTGCATAGGACCGTCCTTGAAAGATGGTAGCAGGGCACAGCCTCCTTTATCTCCTTTAGGCCCCCTGTGGTCAGCCTCCTGGGGTCACACTTCCCCAGACTGTCGCTCCCAATGGACGGTATCTTTGCTTTGGAGATAGGGGGTTTCTTCCCAGAATAGGTAACAGGCTATTGAGGGAACAGAGTTACTCTGTGAAAATAACCACCATGTTCTGTTGTGTGTCCAGCTCTGTGCCAGGCGTTTATCGTATTGCTCAGGCTCACAACAGCCTTTGCAGGGGAGGTTTCCTCCAGTCTACAGGTGAACAAATGGAAACTCAGCGTGGTTAGGTAACCTCCAGTCTTAGGAAAGGTTACCTGTGTCTCTCTTCGCCTTCCTCCCCAAACAAACGTACATTGTCTAAGGCGGCACTTTTCCAAAGGAATAAAAGACAAAGTTACTGAATCTGAGAGAGCAATGTCCTGGGTCTCAGCTCCTCTGAAGTCCCAGCTGGTGTGACTTCCCCTCCACAGTGGTTTTTGTGGGGCTGACTAAAGGTCAGAGATCTGGCCAGATGCCTCCCAGGGAGCCCTTAGTCCTTGTTTTCTGGGATTCTAGGATTTCAACCCAGTATATAATTCCAGCAAAGAATCACTCTCTGCTTTATTAAACTTGTCTGCACTTAGGCAAAGTGGACTCTTTATCCTCTGTAGGGTTTTTCTTTAAAGGTGGAGCGGGGGGTGAGTGAGCATGTGCAGAAATCCATCACCTTGCTTTCCAGTTTCCAGGCAACCGTGCAGGATTACAACAAGTCACATGATAGCGCTGCTGCCAGGGACAAGGGGAAAATGGAAAACGTGCTATCTTGAGAAAGGGGCTGCTATAAGCACAGGACTTTGGATTCTCCTCTAGAAATATCATCAACAAGTAGTCAGAGACCCAGAGGCTAGAGAGAGGGCTTTCCAGCACTTGGTCCAGCCTCCTGCTGGGTGGGAAGTGTCCCACCAGATATAAAGCTGTAGGAAAGGGGACAGGCCAGGGGTGATGGTGGAGGGAGTCACTGCCCTAAGGTGACCCAAGCACCTGTTCTGGAAACCATGCTCTCAGAGGAGTTATTTTTTATTTATTTATTTTTATTTTTTTATTTTTTGAGACAGAGTTTGCTCTTGTTGCCCAGGCTGGAGTGCAATGGCACGATCTCGGCTCACCGCAACCTCTGTCTCCTGGGTTCAAGCAATTCTCCTGCCTCTGCCTCTCAAGTAGCTGGGATTACAGGCATGTGCCACCACGCCCGGCTAATTTTGTATTTTTAGTAGAGACAGAGTTTCTCCACGTTGGTCAGGCTGGTCTCGAACTCCTAACCTCAGGTGATCCGTCTGCCTTGGCCTCCCAAAGTGCTGGGATTACAGGCGTGAGCCACCGTGCCTGGCCCTCAGAGCAGTTTTTTTTTTTTTTTTTGAGACGGAGTCTGGCTCTGTCGCCCAGGCTGGAGTGCAGTGGTGCAATCTCGGCTCACTGCAAGCTCCGCCTCCCGGGTTCACGCCATTCTCCTGCCTCAGCCTCTCTGAGTAGCTGGGACTACAGGTGCCCGCCACCACGCCCAGCTAATTTTTTGTATTTTTAGTAGAAACGGGGTTTCATCATGGTCTCGATCTCCTGACCTCGTGATCCACCCGCCTCGGCCTCCCAAAGTGCTGGGATTACAGGCATGAGCCACCGTGCCCGGCCCTCAGAGCAGTTATTATTGACTGAGAAGATCCAAACCAAACCGGGCCTTGCTCTTGGGTCCCCTTCCCCTCCCCCGCTCCCACAGGCCCATAGCTGTCCACTGCCTCAGATCCCAGTCCCCTCTTGCTACGGTCGCAGCCATGGGATAATGAGGTTGTCCTTTGGTTAAAGTTGAGCCTACAGTGATTAGGGCTGGTTGGGGGAGGCAGTGACCGGTCAGTGGGGACAACTGGGAGGAGAGGAAAACCACCCATGAAGAGCAAGTTTCCACTTCCTTTTTGAAAACCTCCTTTTTCTGAACATTGTTTATTTTGATTTTAGATGTTTTGATTTTTCTCTCTCTCCCCCACCCCCTACATTTTGTGTGTGTGTGTGTCTGTGTGTGTGTGTGTGTGTGCGCCTTTACTGTTGTTTATACGGTAGACACTTTTATGGCAATCCATACTCCTCTGTCTACACTTCTGTTCCAGTAATAACACCCTCTGTGGCCTAAAGACTCCCTGGAACCACAGTGACAGTTTTACTCTTGGTACTCCTGGGGTGGCCAAAGGTGGTGGCTGTGTTCTTGGCCCTGGGCCAGCTCAGAGCTGGTGGCTAAGAGGGTCCATGGGCCACTGAACCCCCAGAATACCAGCAGGCCGGGGATTTTAGAGCCCGCTGGTTTCCTCACATCAGCAGTTGTCCTAAGGCAAAGATGAGTCATCGGGCCACACTCTTTCCCTGGCCTTCCTGGCTGGCTTCAGGGCCACATTTCAGAGCTGGTACTGCTGTCTTTATGCCAACCTGGCTGCCTGGGGTCGAGAGCCTGGAGGGACAGACCATGGGCACCGAGAGGCAGGTTTTGGGGAGGAGCTGCCACCTGTCATGGCACCCACGAGCCAGAGTCCAGCAGCATGGCTCGAAGAGCTTTCCAGTCCCTTGTCACACACAGCCCCTTACGCTGAGGGCAGGTGGCGCACAGTCCTGCAGCCTGCCCCTTTCCAGCAGATCATGGGTGATGGATCTTCCTCCTCTTTTTCTTTCTTTTTTTCTTTCTTTTTTTTTTTTTTTTGAGATGGAGTCTTGCTCTGCCGCCCAGGCTCACTGCAACCTTAACCTCCTGGGTTTAAATGATTCTCCTGCCTCAGCCTTCCGAGTAGCTGGGACTACAGGCGCCCACCACCATGCCTGGCTAATTTTTGTATTTTTAGTAGGGACAGGGTTTCACTATGTTGGCCAGGCTGGTCTTGAATGCCTGGCCTCAGGTGATCCGCCTGCCTTGGTCTCCCAAAGTGCTGGGATTACACTGAGCCACCACACCCAGCCTCTTCCTTCTCTTTTTCTGTGGATACCTAGATAGAGCCACAATTCTTTCATGTTTTAAAGTTCTGAAGGCCTAATGACAGGCCATCTCATATTTAAAAGGGCTCGTCATCCATTAAGTTGGAGAGTAAGAGCCTTGCACAGTTCTGAGGCAGGGACTCTGCCTTTCACTTCTTGGATCTCTTTGGTTCACACCTTTGTGTGTGTGTGTGTGTGTGTGTGTGTGTTTTTGAGGGAGTCTCGCTTTGTCACCCAGCCTGGTGTACAGTTGGCGCCATCTTGGCTCACTGCAACCCCCCATCTCCTAGGTTCAAGCGATTCTCCTGCCTCAGCCTCCCGAGTAGCTGGGACTACAGGCAAGTGCCACCACACCCGGCTGATTTTTGTATTTTTAGTAGAGACAGGGTTTCGCCATGTTGGCCAGGCTGGTCTCGAACTCCTGGCCTCAGATGATCCTCCAGCATGGGCCTCCCAAAATGCTGGGATTACAGGCGTGAGCCACCGTGCCTGGCCCTTTATGTTTTTTAAAAGGAAGAAAAGTTAATTATTCGCTCATAACATAAGGAATCATTCTATAGCAGCAGAAGAATAAATACATAATGCTCTGGGTTTGTGACATATTTTCTCATTTTAAGGGAGAAGAGAAGGTTGTGTGTGCCTTATAAACAAACGTTTTTGGGGAAATGTGGGAGAAATTCAAAGGTGACAATGGGGTGAGGAGTTTTCGATACATTAAAACGGCATGCATGCCTTGTCGTTTGGAGCGGGGAAAAAAGATATTCCATATCGGTTTAATATGTAACATATGGCAGAAGAGGGGGCTTTGGAAGAGTAACGGGTATGCAGTTGTTTGGGAGAGATGGCCAATGTGTGCCGCTATGAGGGTCTTATGCCCAGCAGGTTAGGAAGCTGGACCTAGATCTTCAGGTCACTGAGGTATACCTCCTAACTGGTGTTAGCACTCAGGCCTATACTGGCGGATTCACACTCCACTTTCACACATGCACAAACGCAATTCATCCACCAACTGCAGTCCTATATTTACCCGAACTCAGATGCACGTGCACAAGCGCGCACAGGCATGCACACGCCTCCAGCGGCTGGGCCCGAGTCCGCCCTATGACAGCGGGCCAGCCAACCCCAGGGCCAGAACTCCCTTTATAAAGTCCTCCAAGTCCAAATTCCCAGGGAAACTTGAATAGAGGTAGAAAAGCGTTTGATGATAGAAAAAAAAAAATTTGCTTGCTTGCAGTTCTTGCGATGGCCATAATGCTACAAGAAACTGTTGCATTCCAGAGCCTGGGAGAGCGAGGGCAGGCAGGGGGAGGAAGCGGGAGCAAAGAGGCCGGAGAACTTGAAAGAAGAAATCAGAACTCCGGCTGAGAACGCCCTCGGGGCCGCGGGGGGCTGGCAGGGGGCGGAGGAGAGGCCGGGGAAGGGTTAACGCGGGAGCGAAGCGTGCGGCGGGGGCGGGCCGGGGCGGGGCGGGGCGGGCGCCAGGGCGCTGTCCCTTTAAGGCGGGCGGCGCGGGCCGGCCGAGCGCGGCTGTGATTGGCGCGGCGGGATCACTGGCTCCGCGAGCCTGGCCCGGGGGAGTCGGCTGGAGCCGGCTGCGCTTTGATAAGGTCCTGGCAACTCAGTAACAGCTCGAGAGCCGGGAAATAAAAATAACCCCTCAGAGCGATGGATTTCGGGGCCGCCCGGCGGCCGAGGCGCCCGCCGAAGGCCCTGCTGTAAAAGGTGGGGGTGGAGGCTCGGCCCCAGCGGAGCCGCTTCAAAGAAAGCCCCCCTCGGACAGGGGGCGAGGTCGCACCGAGCCGCGGCGTGGGCGCAGGGGGCGGGAGGGGGCCCGGCCAGGCGGAGGCCGGGCCTGGAGGGGGACACGGGCGGGGCGGCCCTGCGGAGCGGCGGCCGGGCTACGGGGGGCTTCCCGGGGCGCGGCCGGCGCGTACCTCCCTTTCAGGACCGTGCGCTCGGCTCGCGCCTTTGAAGTGCACAGTTAAATCCACAGCGCAGTTTTTGTTGGAAGCGCCCGGAGGACATTTGGTGCGCCGAGTGACTGCTGGAAACAGGACCTGCGTTGAAAGCCGGGCCGGGAGGGGGCCGCAGGGGCCGGGGGCGGCCGCGGCGGGGGCGGAGGCCCGCTCGGATCTTTTGCATAAAAGGGGCGGCGGGGCGTGCCGTTCCCCCTCCCCGGCCGGTGGCTATAGCTCTGATCCCGGGATTGTTGTTTCCCGCACCCCCTCCCCCGCCGCGCGACTCCCCATGTTCCCTGACGCCGCGGCCGGCCCGGGGGGGCCCGGGGCTGCCGCCGCGAGCCGAGCCGGGGGCCGGGGCCGGGCCCCTGCCAGGGGCGCCTGCGAGGTCTCGCCGCGGAGCGCGCGCGGGGATCAATGGTGAGTGCCGAGGCCGAGGCGGCCGGGCGGCCCGCGCGCTTTGATGTGCGGGGCGGCCCTTTGAAGTTGGCAGGCGGGCTATTTCGGGGCGCGCTAGGGGCCGGCGCGGAGGGGAGCGGCGGACCTGGCGCCCAGCGTTCCGGGGGGGCTTGGCCGGGCAGCCCTGCGCCGGAGCCCCCTCCCCAGCGCGGGGATCGGGTTGGCGGGGGGCCCGGAGAGGGTACTTCTCCGAGTGGCGGCAGTGGCGGGGGCGGAGAAGGGGCAGATACCCCCCGGGGGTCGCGTCGCTGTCGCGGTTATGGATGTGAGTTGGGGTGTGAGTGCGCGCGGGAGTGCCTTTGGGAGGTGGGATGAAAGGGTAGCGGCGCCCCCCGCTTGCCCTCCCCCGCCCCCCGCCTCTCCTCCGCCCCATCCTCTCCTCCTACTTCTCTCCCCCCTCCCCTTCTCCCCTCCCTGCCGCGGGTCCGCGCTAAGGGGCCCACAGCGCTGGCAGAGGCTCAGTCTGCGCGCAGGACCGGCCCAAGTCCGGGGTGCTCGCGTCCCTCCTCCCGGCCCGGGCCCCGCGCCCCGCGCCCGTGGCCGCCCCGGCCCCTTTTGCGGAGAGGCAGAGACTCCGCGCGTCGCCATTTCTGGACTAGGCTGCTGCTTTCTGTGCTTTTTCTGCGGGCGCCTCTGCAAGCGGCGGCGCCGGGGACCGACCCCCCGCCCGGGCTTGGGGCGCTGCTGGCGCGTCCCGGGGCTCCGGCCTCGAGGTGTGCCTGCCGGGGCTCTGGAGGCGTTCGGTTGCATTTGGGCCGGGGGACCGGGCCGGAGGGGCTCGGAGGACATGAGAGCCCGGTCTCGGCGGCCTTCGTCTTCCAGGTAACGGGGCCGCTCCACCTCCCACCGCCCGGGTAGCGCGGTGCTAACGGCAGCCCCACTTCTCTATGGGCCGTGCCGCCCAGTCCCGCGGCTCGAGGCTCTGGTCGGGGTTAGCGTGCACCCATCCCAGATCCGGGGTCCCTGGCTTCTCGCCCGGGGTTGCACCCCGTTCCCCAGTCCGCCCCTACCCTTCTTAGTTTGATCCTTTCCGTGCTAGGGAAAGCAGCTTGTTTATTGGTTAGATAAGACTTTTTTCTCTGGAAAAAAGACAGGCTTGAAATCAGTAGAGTTTGGGATTCTTGGCACAGGCAGTAGTGGCGTGAGACGGTTGGTGATCCAGTTTTGTAGGTTTCGCGGCTCCGGGAGGTGGGTTGGGGGCACGGGGGCGACGGTTCCGAGGCTTCTCAGCTCTCACTCAAAGTTTGAAGATCAAAGTCTCCACTGAGTGAGTTGGTTTCTGGTTTGGGGGAGGTCAGGGAAGACAGAGGTGTTGACTGAGCTGGATTCTTGGCGGGGGTAAGGGGCGCGCAGCGAACACTCAAATCTGAGTTGGGGAGGGGGCGTTTGCATGCTGAATCTGGGAGTCCGGGAGCCCAATCCGCCTATGCTGGGCGGGCTTCTCTTGGGCCAGGATCTTCTGAATTTTTAAGGAGGAAGAGGGAGCGCAGAGGGAGGGGGTGGGTAGGGAGAATGGGAACCAGATGCCGGGGAAGGGCATGTTTGGAGCGCGAGTTATCTGTGCAGAGCCGAGTGGGGAAATATACCGAAATTGGTTTCACCTGCACACAGCCTAGCGGCTGGGAGTGCGCCTTTTTGGAGTTGATGGTATCGGGGGAGGGGAAGGGAGGGGAGGCGAGGCGCGGGCTGAGCTGCCCTGCGTGCGCCCTGGCCGGGTGGGTTTTTGGAAGGTTGTGTCTTACACCTCCGGTGTCCCCCTGCCGTCCCCAGCTCTTGCCTTCCTCTCACCTTCCCCGCCTCTTTCCCAACAGCTCCCTCCCACCCCCAACCCCGAAAAGTGTGCAGGGAGCTCAGATTTCGCCTTTGAAAAGCAGTGCCTGATACTTTAGATGAGCACCTCGCAGATAGCTGGGTTGCTTGATTTGAATTTGAGGAGTTGAAAAGCCTGTTTACTTTCTTGCTTTGATGTTGGGTAGATCTGGTTTTGATTAGATCAATACCCTTTTCTCTCTCCCCACCTTCCCCCTTCCTTTCTTTCCAGAGAGGAGGCTCAGATGAGCCCCTGCTGACTTGAGAGAGACAGAGAGACCACGCCGATTGCTGAGGGGAACTGGAAGAAGAAAAATTCCCAAACTCAGTGGGAAGAACTCCCTCACCATGAGTAGCGCTATGTTGGTGACTCGCCTCCCGGACCCCAGCAGCAGCTTCCGTGAGGATGCCCCGCGGCCCCCAGTGCCAGGGGAAGAAGGGGAGACCCCACCGTGTCAGCCAGGGGTGGGCAAGGGCCAGGTCACCAAACCCATGCCTGTCTCTTCCAACACCAGGCGGAACGAAGATGGGTTGGGGGAGCCGGAGGGGCGGGCATCTCCGGATTCCCCTCTGACTCGGTGGACCAAGTCCTTACACTCCTTGTTGGGCGATCAAGACGGTGCTTACCTGTTCCGAACTTTCCTGGAGAGGGAGAAATGCGTGGATACCTTAGACTTCTGGTTTGCCTGCAATGGATTCAGGCAGATGAACCTGAAGGATACCAAAACTTTACGAGTAGCCAAAGCGATCTACAAAAGGTACATTGAGAACAACAGCATTGTCTCCAAGCAGCTGAAGCCTGCCACCAAGACCTACATAAGAGATGGCATCAAGAAGCAGCAGATTGATTCCATCATGTTTGACCAGGCGCAGACCGAGATCCAGTCGGTGATGGAGGAAAATGCCTACCAGATGTTTTTGACTTCTGATATATACCTCGAATATGTGAGGAGTGGGGGAGAAAACACAGCTTACATGAGTAATGGGGGACTCGGGAGCCTAAAGGTCGTGTGTGGCTATCTCCCCACCTTGAACGAAGAAGAGGAGTGGACTTGTGCCGACTTCAAGTGCAAACTTTCGCCAACTGTGGTTGGCTTGTCCAGCAAAACTCTGAGGGCGACAGCGAGTGTGAGGTCCACGGAAACTGTTGACAGTGGATACAGGTAAGACTTGGACAGGGGCGGGTGGGCTGATGCTGTGGACTTTGCAGATGTTTTAAGTATGGTGGATGGATGGATGGATGGGTGTGCTGCAGAGACTGACAGGTCTGTTGAGAGTTAGGACTACTGGCCATGAACCCTTTTTGATCTTGCTTTTTGTTGTTGAAAGAGGGGGAAAGTGATGCACATACAGTAAATACCTGCAGTCTTCCAATGCTGACATCAAACAGTGGCAAGCAGTATTCACTAATGTGGGTTACTTATTATCCCGGGCTAGTGTCTCAGAAGAGGTTGAGAGAGAGAGAGGACAGCAGCTTTTGATGCCTCTGAGTCATCAGATCCACTAAGCGCCGGTTTTGGAAGGGGTCGCTTCACCACTAATCAGTAGAGGGTGGAATTAATATGGCTAGGGAGGCAGCTGGGTTGTGGTGGAGGCACAGGAAATAATATGTGCACCCATTGAGGGGTAAGTGGGATTTTTTTTTTTGAACTTCTCTGTTAAGATAAGAGCCAGCAATTGACTTAACTGAGCTTGTGGTTCCCTTTGTAGAATTAGATATTTACCCAGCAAGAAAGGCCTCTAACTAGGGAAGGTCCTGTGACTTTCCCGACTGAAGGACCCTTAAGTTTAGAGCCTGCTGGCATATTAATCCAGGTTTTAAATGCTCATGAGTCCGAGGGTCAGACTTCAGTTGATTATTTTGTTAGTGCTGATGGAGAAGAGATTTTGGCCCGGGAGTACTGGGGCCCTGGAGTACTTTCTCTTTGAGGCTTCAAAGACAAATAGTTCTTTGCAGAATGGCCAAGTCTTAAGATTCTTGACCTTTGGAGGCAACTTCAGACCTCTTGTTAGAATGAGTTTTTCTGTTTTCTCCCCTCCTCCCGACTTCCAAATATCCGAAACGAGAAATGAGCCTCTTAATTCTGGGGTGTGGTTTATGACAGGCAGGGGATGGGGCTGCACTTGACTGCTCTCAGAATGGTTTATCTTGCCCTCTGTGTGGATCTCTCTGTGTGTTAGGGGCCCAGGATGCGATCTGATAGCTGCCTCTGGATTTCCCTTTCTCTGTAGGGTGTGGTCTCCAGTGCCCAGCAGCAGGAAGAGAGGTGGGCACCAGATGGTTGATCTTGAGCCTCTCGGGGTGGCCAGGTCTTAGCCTAGCGGGCCATGATTTTAGGGGGCGGCCGAGAGTTGATTGTTGGCGAGGTGGGGAAGGGCTTGTTCTCCAACCACCAGGGGGCGCGCTTGTGGCTTGGGAACCAGTTTTACTCAAGACATCTGGTCTACACCTAAGTGTGAACCAGGTTGACTTTTGCAAGGAAGCACAGGTTCCAGGGAGGTGTTTCAGCGTCTTTATGCTTATGGAGTCAGGTTGTCTGGGAGGAAGATCTTGGGTCTGGCCTCTGCAGTAGGTCAGTCGCTGGGCACCTGCTACGCCTGCCCACCCCATTGTGAGACCATTTGGGTAAGCCTCTGGCGCTGGCCTCCTTGCCCTCTAGCCTGGCAGCCAGAGCTGAGACTACTTAAGGGCCATGGTAAAGGCTGCTTCTCCAGGGGCCTCCTGACTGGGGCTTCTGTGTCTCCCACTGTCGGGACCGGAGTGTCACCTTCGTAAATAGCACAGTGTGTGGTTTTGGATGCCCTCCCGAGGCAGGACTCTGCTGTGAACCCTCCCCTTTGTGGGTGGGCAGTTGAGACCCAGCCTGGGCTTGCCTCATGTGGGATATTACCAGGATTCAACTCATGAAGCTTTTGTGATCCAGAAGGCAGGGACAGAAGCTCCTGTTTTCCAGGGCTGCCTTCTTGGCTGTGAACTGTGGACATCATTGATAAAGAGGTGACAGCTTGTCATTGACCTGAGAGTTTCCATACTAGATTCATGTGTGCCTTCTCCCACTGTTGGGTTGAGACGAAGCATCTTAAAGGACTCTCTGAAGCTCATATGTCTTAACTGGGCATATTTAAAGAGAATTTAAGACATAGCCAGGTGATCTAACATCATTTTAACGTGTAAGATATTCGAGTGTGTGCACAGTATATGGAAAGGTCTGCTGACTCCTTATTCAAAGGCTTGCATTCCAGCCCGGTCCACCACTTACTACCTGGGTGTTGAAGCCTTTCTGAACTGCATGTGCCCATCTGTAAAATGGGTGGGCACCACTCCTTCTGTCTGTGTCATAGGATCGTTATTAGGACCAAAATAATAAACATGAAAGCCTTTTGTAGAGAGAAACGTTTTGAACAGCCGCAAAGTGTTATAATTAGTATAATTAGTAATGATGATGTAAATAGGGCAACCAGGTTGAGATGTCACTTTTAAAGGGTGACTCTTGGCCTAGCCCATTTTCCATTGTAAGGTTTTAGAGTGGCCCCCTGTCCCCCATGCCTCAACTTTCTTGTTGAACTGAAGTCTGTTTTTCCAGCTAGTTCTTGGAATGTAGAGATCCCATCTAAGGTTTAAGTTCCCCCCTTCCCTCCCCCGCACACTCACTCATTCTGCAGAGTACCTGACATCTGGGATGGGCTTAATAAGTTAGTAAAATGAATGAAACAGAAACGTCAGTCCTGCTGAGGAGGGTCTTTCTTCATCAGCTGCTGAGGAGCGGTCTTGGCAGCCGGATGCCTGGGGCACTGACCAGGCTTTGCAAGCCCTGTGTTTACCTCGGGCACTCAAAGGAGCCTCGTTTTTAACGACTTGTTTGTGTCCTTACTGATTTGGTGTCAGGTTTAATATAAATAGTTGGGGCGGAAGAGCAGGAATTATCCTCAGAGGGCAGGACTCTGGTCTGAGTGGTTGAGGGGGATGCCTGGGCTTTTGACGTTGGCTATAAATAACCTAGAGCAAAAGCAACTTGTTGGTAGGAGCACGTGTAAAATCCCCGGCACACAGACACACACACGCGCAGTGTCGGCACACAGACACACACACGCACAGTGTCGGCACACAGACACATACACGCACAGTGTCGGCACACAGACACACACACGCACAGTGTCGAGGTGTGTGCAAAGGGGGGTTGTGGGATTAGGCACTGGGCCCAGCATTTATTTTGGGGAGGAGAATACGGTGCTGGGTGCACAGAGCCCTCCCTATGTCCTCGCCTTTCTGCACGGGCCCTTGTGTGTCCTGCCCAAGATGGGGCTCATCTGCCTCCCATTGGGCCCTCTGCTCTGGCCTCCCTTAAAAGAAGTCGGGCCCAGCAGATGGCCCTCTGCTGGCTCTGAGTGCTGCTTCCAGTTCTCTGAAAGAACTCGCTGATGAGGCCCGTTTTTGTGCGGAGCCATTGGAATCAAGCTTGGCTTCAATTATCAAAGAAAATGATGCCATAGGAAAGATATGCTGGAAGCAGTAGTCCACAATTAGAGGATGGAAGCTCTGGTGAGGGCAGTTTGCTAAGATCCACTTGTAAAAGTTTGCCTGTTTTCAAAAGGCCCCTTTGCCCAGTGCTGTGGGAGTCCTGGCCCCTTGCCGAGTGTCCCTTGATCTTGCCTTAGAAAATGCTTGTTGAAGAGGGTATTGCCTTTTGGGCAGTGACCTTGTGAGTAAATTTTCAGAGGGCTCTTGGAAAGCCCTGGACGCACAGACTTAGAAGCACATACTTTTGAAGTTGCATTGTTTTGAGAAGGGAACGTGAGGAGGGAGGAGGAAGAGGAGGAGGAGGAGAAGGAGGAGGACTCCTTATGGTCAGTTCTGTCAGGTCAGTTCTGTGCTCCCTGTGTGGAGGCTCCCCGCTGGTATATGGGGAGGGGCAGGGCCACAGCATCTCATTAAGGGGAGATAAGAACAGGACAGGGGAAAACAGAAAGCAGCCAGCACCTCCTTTCCCTGAAGGTTCCGGGGGTCTCTGCCACCTGCAGGCTGAAAACCCTTTGCTTACTGAGGTTGCAAACCAGGTCTGTGGATGTGAGGCCGATGCAAAAGCTGCGGCATAGGCCTCTACTCTGTGTAGGAATTTAAAATCCTTGCAGCAACTGGAAGCACAACAGTCCTGAAGAAATGAAGCATCTGGGTACAATTACTGTAGCATGGTTTGAGTTTCTCCCCCCCCCCCCTTTTTTTTAAAGTAATCACAAGAAAACAGCCCCACTCCGTTTTCTTAAAATTATGTGGCACTTTTGACAAAGGTCTGGGTTCTGAAATACTGAGTCTCTGCCTCTCCCCACAACCCTGCCTCCTTTCTCTGCCCCGTCTTGTTATGATTGTAGGACAATCCAAGTACTTTATTGCAGTCAACTGAGTTAAGAGCAGTATATTCCATTTTTAATTACTGGTCACACAGTAGTCCTCTATTTTGGAAGTGAAGGGAGACAAGTTTATTTTGGGATCCATGTGTTAAACAACAAGTGCAAAGCTGTGTGAGCACACATAGGGTTTGAGTTAGGTGTCTTTTTTGCTGGGAGGAAGGAATTTTCTATTGAGTCATTTTCTCCCCACAGAGGTTGAAGTATAGCTCTTACACTGGAGACATGGTTGATGTGTTAATACCACCAAGATAGCAGGACTGAAGGCATGGAAGAAAGAGTGTTTGAATGCTATTTAAGGCTGTTTTGGCTTTTTTGGTGTTGCACCATGCCTGTTAAACTAAAAAACTTTTCCAGCGACCCATCTGATGGTCTTAGGTCCTTTAAGGAGAGTCAACAAGGTTTTGAGTCCCTGCCACGTGCCACTCACTACTTTCAGCATTGGAGATTCGTGTGAGGACAGGGCTGTCCCTCATGGAGCTTACAGTCTGGTTTCACAGGACAGGTGTTCAACATGGAAACACCAGTGCCCAGTCATTGTAAATCATGATAAAGATGATGAAGGAAATTAGGGTAGTTGAGAAAATAGGAGCTCTCTGGTTTTTTTGTTTTTGTTTTTGAGATGGAGTTTCACTCTTGTTGCCCAGGCTAGCGTGCAACGATGTGATCTCTGCTCACCACAACCTCTGCCTCCCGGGTTCAAGCGATTCTCCTGCCTCAGCCTCCCGAGTAGCTGGGATTACAGGCATGCGCCACCACGCCCGGCTAATTTTGTATTTTTAGTAGAGACGGGGTTTCTCCATGTTGGTCAGGCTGGTCTCGAACTCCCGACCTCAGGTGATCCACCCATCTCGGCCTCCCAAAGTGCTGGGATTACAGGTGTGGGCCACCGTGCCTGGCTGGAGCTCTCTGCTTTTGTTGGCACTTGGTTTTTTCTTGGAATTTTCCTGTGATTTCCCCCAAATTCCTGTGCCTTTGTTGGTTCATTTGGAGGACCCCAGAACTTGGTGCAGAGGCCATGATCCAACTGCCTGCTCTTCAGGTGGGTGCCCACGTCTGGAGGGGTTGTGACTCAGCCCAGCAGCAAGCATTGCAGCCAAGCCGGCAGCAGTGCCCAGCCTCTGACTTCTGGTCCCTACTGAGCGTTTACAGAATGGCCTCATCACTGGATTCCTAACAACAGGAAAAGGCCCCAAGGAAGTCATCTTGTGCATCCTGCTTCAAGGCAGTATCCACGCCTCACTTACGCACCCAGATGGCTGGGCACTTTGGCTTGTTTTAAAGACTTGGGTGATTTCACAGCCTGTCCCCACCTACTTTATGGATTTCCTCTGACCATTTAGAAGTATTTTTTTCTTTCTGACTTTTGAAGCCCATTTCCCCTTGTTCTTCCTTTAGTGGGGATGCTGAGCAGAGAGTCCCCCTTCTCAACTACGAGGCCTTTTTCACTGAATCAACCTTCTCTTCTCCAGAAGAATGAACTGTTCTTTTTACTCTCACTACTCCTCTCTGCCCTTGGTGTTGGGGAATTCCAGATTGAGGACACACGGACCAGGAGGAAGGCCTGCAAGATCTTACCATTCTCATTTAATCTTCACCAAAAAATCCCAGGAGGTCGTGAGACTTTCTGCCCTGTACAGATATGAGAACAGGGTCAGAGTGTCCAAGTGACAGTCACAAGTCACTTGGTCAAAAGTGTTGAGGGGTTCATGTGCAGCGCTCCTGGTCTGCACCTTCTGGTCAGTTCTATGCCTACAGCATATCTCTAAGATCTGACTTGATGCAGTCTGACAGGATCAAGGGCACAGCTGTGGTCCAGCTCCCCTGGCCAAGTCTGACAAGGCCTTTGGCCCACGTGGTGCTAAGTTACCTCCTTCGGTGGTTGTGATGATTACAGGGGTCCCTTCTGGCTTAAAAAGTTTATGGCCCTGTAACTTTTTGTGTTTGTTTGGTGACTCCAACAAGCGCGAACTCCTTAAAGGCAGAGACTGCCTCTCCCACCTTCTTTTCCATCCCACCATCCCCTGTTGAGACAGACCCTCACACCAAATTGTGGCGGTGGCTTCCCCCAGGGCTCCCTGCCTGTACCTACCCCTCCTTTCCGTCCAGCCTGGTGACAGACCTCGGGTCCTATGTGCTGATGCGAATGCTTTCTCCCTGCCGGTCCCCTGGCACCCCTGCTGTCCCCTGGCCTCCTGGCCCCTCCCCATCCAGTTAAGACAGGACTCTGACCTTGCACTGAAGACCTATGTCCTTTGCCAGGCCTTCTTAGCCTGGCTAATTAGACCCCTCTCTCTCCCTAGTCTAGGGAGAGCTTTTCACTACCTTTCCCTTTACCCAGTCCTGGGTGTCATCTCCTCAAATTCCTGCTCATCCATGAGTCCCATCTGTCCCAGGGAGTCCCCATTAGTCCCATCAGTCCCATCTGTCCCAGGGAGTCCCCATTAGTCCCATCAGTCCCGTCTGTCCCAGGGAGCCGTCCCCAACCGTCCCTCCTAGAAATGTTCTATCCATCATCTGGGTTACCTACACTAAGTCATCCTTCCCTTTTTATTCTATGAGAACTTGGAAACATGTTGAGTCTAGTCTTTGTATTGGGAGGCAGTCTGATTGAGAGCCACGTGACTCAATCCATGCCCACCAGTTCCAGCTGTGTGATCTGGGCAGGCTGCTGGAATTCTGGACTCCAAGGGCCTCATCTGTAGAATGGGCACAGTCCAGTGCTCCTTCTCCCCTCCTCGTGGGCCTGTGATAACACTGAGTGTACCTCCCTCATGACACCCCTACAGTATGGTGACATGCCCCCACCTGGCCATGGGTGCCGGGAGACCAGAGTTCAGCGCGCAGCAAGTGAGTAGGAGCTTGGTGAACATGTGCAGGCAGCTGACTGTCACCTTTCTGGGTCCTTTTCATTTGCCAACCCCACGGCCATCTTTACAGACCAGCTGCTGTGGACTAATAGAATATATTCTCTTTTCTGAGCCTTTCTTTTCTCCCTCACTTGATTTCTTTGCTGCTGGCATAGACTTGGTGGGACCAGTGGAGGATGCCAGAGTCTTTGTAAACAGGCCTCCTGCGACTTCAGGCCTTAGCGTGGTCCCTTCCTGCAGCCTGCCGACCTATCTGCCCCTTCCCCCTACTTAAGCCCCTCACTGGTGACACAAGAGGAATGCGGCCCAGCAGGAGATGTGCACACTGGTAGTTCTGGAAGGAGATCAAGAGGGTGAAATGAGGAGCCAGAGGCCATTGAAACAAAAGGGCTGGAGACACCGGAGGAGGGGCCTGGGCCTTCCTTTGAAACAGCTGGGTTGCTCATTTCAATCCTGCTGCACTAGCCAGCCCTGGGGAGAGGAAGCTGGGGGTGGGGGAAGGGGCATGGCAATGGCTCATGGCAGAGCTCACAGGTGGGATTGGAGTCCTGAACGTTGTCTTGAACTTTTCTGTCCCATCTGTCCAGCTCACTGTGGGCCCAGGGTCAAAGTGAGAAGGCCACATGCCTCTAGCTGTTGGCATCTCTGGACTGGGCTAACAGACCCCAGACAAGGAGTTTGGATACTTAAGATGTCTTGGGGCCCTGAAATTGTATTCTTCGGTGCAGGATTGGATAGGGAGGTGGAGCGGAGAAAGATATTTCATCTTCACTGACTCGTTCCCCTCTTCTATTCCATGGCCTCCTCTCCTAAAGCAGAGTCCAGTTCCTTCCTCTAAGTGCATTTAGAGCTTCACAGGATCCCCTGGGCTGCCTCTGGAATACCCTCTGCCCTGGCAGACCCACCACTGGGGGCAGAGGAACCAGCTTGCTTTCCCCAGGGTGAGCCGGTGGCTCAGGAGGCCTCCCTTTTGTGGCCCCTGCTTTCTGCCCAGGTGAGCAACTGGACCTGGGCAGCAGGTTGGCATTGAGCACATTGTGGGATGGTGCGCTGGGTTGTCCTGGGGTCACCTGATGACCTGGGTTTCTGGTGAGGGTCAGTGACTGAACCACTTTTGTGCTTTGCCCATAGGTCCTTCAAGAGGAGCGATCCTGTTAATCCTTATCATGTAGGTTCTGGCTATGTCTTTGCGCCAGCCACCAGCGCCAACGACAGTGAGATATCCAGCGATGCGCTGACGGATGATTCCATGTCCATGACGGACAGCAGTGTGTGAGTATCCTGGCCGCCCTTCCGTAGGCTTGCTTGGGAGTCGATACCACCTGGGCAGTTAGCCAGAATCGTCTGTCATCCTCAGCTGGCTTTGCAGACCCCACCTGTGCATGTATGGACATCGGTTGGGTGGGAGGGGAGTATGACAAGGCTATGGTGCTGGTTAAGGAGGATGACGTGGTCATCTGGGTAGGGTAAAGCTTAGAACTTTGAAAGTTGGGAGGATATTGTAACAGAAGAAAAACTAAAGGACAGTAGAAGATTAGGATGAGTGAATATTTATAGATTCCTTGAGTTTAAAAAACCTTCTTCTGGTTGTCATCATCTGGTTGTCCCTGTAGGAACAGTTGCTTGGCTGGTCCAGAAACCCAGGTATCCTGTCTGTAGAACCAACAGCTGGGAGACAAGGTGGCATTAGAAGGGTCTGTGTTCAGGTATTCATTGTTTTTGGAGGAAAAGGCATTGCAAGTGGGGGTGAGAAAGCCAGAAATCTCTAAAGAGCCACAGTGTGTAATGTTCCGCATTGTTTTGTTTTTAAATGGACATTGTTTATTCAGTAAGTGTGGGTGGAGTGTTAGATACTCTGTGTTAGATACTGAGGACCCTAAGTAGGGGCTCTCTCCAAAGTAGTGTCTGATCTGGATCTTTGGCAGACAGCCTTTGATTTTTGAAAGTAACCCAAGACATTGGCGTGGTCTGATGAGGTCAGAAGGCCCTTAGTCAAGGTAACATTTTGAATTTTAGGTCATCTGATGTCAAGTCATGGCAATCTCTGTGGATGGACAGCAGTGATCCTCAGTGAGTCTCATGAGGAGGGATGTGTAGCTGTGGCCTGGGTATCCCTGTCTCCGGCCGTCCTTTGAGGTTTTGGTTCAGGAGACCCAGAGTGGAGCCTGGGGATGGGGGGATGGGTGAAATTCCCCAAAGGCTTCTCACCCAATACCCGATTGAGATTCGTTGTTCCAGAAATGGTCTTTGAAAGCTTTTCAATGTTTTGGAGTCAGAATTTCACCTGCTAAGGGAATAATTTTGAAAGGCAAACCCATTGAACCGTGTAAGTTCTGGCACACTTATTTAGAGTTTGTTCCTTTTAGCTTCCTAAAACTGGACCATCTATTCTTCCAGTTTGTTTGAAACTATCTGGTTTTTATTGGCCAATGTCCTGTTGCCTGGCCTGTGGCATGGGACCAATTGGAGGGAAAGTTGATGAGGTGAGTTTGGGAACCTACCATTTATTTTGCTGGTGGCTTTTATTGTGTTACCTCAAATTCCCTTGTTAGTAAAGGGAGAGAGATCCTCAAGGTGAAAGTTTGAATTTTAATAAAAATAGCATTTTGGCATTAGTACACATCTTTCATCCAATATGGAAACAGGAAAGTACACATCTTTTCATCCAATATGGAGATATGAGAAGTTTCACAGAAGTGAGTTTTCCATATTGACTGAACTTTCGGTATCCATACTTGAAAAAATTATGCTTTGATAATTTTTTGGTGGACATATTTCTTAGATTTTGCTCTGTCATTATTGAATAGTATTAGGGCATAATTTATCTCTCAGTTATCCAAATAATATCAAGATCTGTTTGTGTACTTTGTTGTGGTATTTCTCTCATAGGCAATGAGGGTGCATAAGGTTATCTGACCCTTTCCCCTTTGAAAAGTTTCTCTTTTCTCTTTTCATTCTCCCTGCTGTCTGTGTGCTTGCTTCTAGCATGCATTCCTCCTGTAGCATATATTACTTTGTGGATTGTGTGGGACTCTTAGCATTATGTGTAAAATAAGAGTAAGTTGAAATTGATTGAAGGCATTGAGTGAATCTCCTAAGTCAAATGCAGTTTACGTAAGACGGTAAGACTTCTGTTTAGTTTTCTTAGAGACTATTTTTGGCTTGTTTCCTGGTCCTTGGCTGCATGTCAGTCCCCATCATTGAGGTGTTATTCCGGGTTCATGATGAGATAACTTGGGTGTAGTCCCACACTTATTTCTGTTTGATCCTCCCAAGACCCAATCAGAAAGGTAGGCAGGCAGATACTTGGGACTTTACAGATGAGGAAATAAGGCCTGGTGCTTCCACAGCCATGCACCTCTGAGACAGACTTCAGGTCCAGGCCAGACACAGGCCCTGCACTTTGCCCCTGCTTTGCCCTTCCCCCAGGCATGAGCGTTCTCAACGTGAGATCTGTGAATAGGACCAGTTGGTCATGAGACCTTTGAGCCACTTTGGGTTTCTTTTATTTATATTTCTTAGTAATCAAGACTGCTTTTTAGAAAGACTGGTTCCGGGAGGGGTAGAAGGGAGCAGGTTCTAAGTTCTCCTCTGCAGCCTCCCCATTTACTTCCTCTTCTTTTATCCCCTTCCCAGAAGAAAAACTTTCTTTTATTTAGAGGTGACTTTAAAACTTTCACCCTTCCCCCTTTAGCTGAAGCATTTTGGATTCCAAGCATGGGGGAGCCACTTTTCAGGGATCAGGTTACCTTTGCCAGTCCCTATTCTAGGTGGCAAGGGTTAGTGTGTAGTTCAGTGAGGTCCACTTGGATACAGAGACAGAAGAGGGCAAATCCCTCATGTAGCGGCTTTCTCTTTGGGGCACAGCAGATACCTTTGGGTCCCTGGTGGCAGAACCTGTGAGTATTAATAAGCCTATTCTGTGGCAAAGCTGCCTTGGATGGATAGTGAGTAAACCAGGAAGCCAGGAGGAAGTGCTGCAAGGCCTGGAGACCCGTGGGCTCATGGTGTCGGCTCTGTTCGTCCTGGTGGTGTTGAATGGCTCTGTGCCCTCTCCGAACCAAGTGCGCAGGTTATCAGATTAACTGTCACAGTTGTGCCCACCTGGGCATTTATACTAATTAGGAGTGCATTTGGCATCCATGTGGGGTCACTGTCTCTTGGGCGTTGTCTCACGCTGCCTCTAGTGGGGCTCACTAGAAAACATCAGTAGGGTCTCCAGACTTGTTGGCACTGACTCAAGCTGCCATTGGGTGCCAGGCATGGGGGTCTCTGGGGCCCTCCTCACTCTGCTGCAAGCAGACTTGGCGATGCAACGTGTTCTCTGGCCGACTGGCCCTGGGTGTGTGTGATCCTGCCCAGTGCCGGGCGGTCACCCGGGATTCCCAGGGCTGGGATCAGACCCCCTCTTCAGAGCTCTGCCAATTGTAGGCCTTGTGCAGATGAGAGCACCGGGCGAGAAATAAAGTGTGTGGGGGATGAAAAGCTGAACTGAATCGCTTTCAGCCCATTGTTCATCCCGGGAAGCTTAGAGGGGATAAGAGGGTAGCAGGCCCCTTTGAAATTTCCTTGAACAAGTGAATAGGAGCGCCCCATAAAGCATGAAAAGAGCCCTGGCTGTTTCTCCCGTCACAATGGCCAGTGCGAGCTGTGAGGGGCTGGGGAGGGGGGCTGGCTGCCCTGCTGGGAGCTGGGGAGGGAACAGGGCTGGGGGGGGCTGGAGAGGGAGAGAGAGGGGGTCACAGGCAGCCTTCAATAGACTCCAGAAGGTTGGAGTTCATTAGACACAAACCCAGGAAAGCAATCATCTCATTTGCGACAGAACCAATTAAGTCCCGGGGGCCTTTGCAAGCGGCCTGGGTAGAAGTTGGGGCAGCGCTGGCCTGCACTTGGTTATTCCAGGGAGCCACACGCCAGGGCCTGCGTGTGCAGAGCAGGCAGGGGCTTTAAAGAAATCATTGCCTTCTCCCAAAGCCTACTGCTGACTTCTGTTTTCCTGCTAAGTAAAAAGCCCTGTTAAAGATGGCTGGGGATTTGGGCCTCTGAGAAGGCTGTTTTATGAGCCTGTTACTCTGAAACCTGCATTCTCGGAAGAAATGGCTTAATTTTTTTTCGAGACAGAGTCTCGCTCTGTCGCCAGGCTGGAGTGCAGTGGCGCGATCTTGGCTCACTGGAACCTCCATCTCCTGGGTTCAAGCGATTCTCCTGCCTCAGCCTCCTAAGTAGCTGGGACTACAGGCGTGCGCCACCACGCCCAGCTAATTTTTCTATTTTTAGTAGAGACAGGGCTTCACCATGTTGGCCAGGATGGTCTCGATCTCTTGACCTCATGACCCGCCCGCCTCAGCCTCCCTAAGTGGTGGGATTACAGGTGTGAGCCACCGCAACCTGCCAAAAAAATTTAACATTAACTGCCAGACTCCCACCAAAATCCTTGCAGCACTGGAGGCAGAAGGCTGTGGGGCCATTCCAGGGCATCAGGCTTAGAAGGATGGAGTGAAGAGGCTGAAAACGTCAGAAGCAGCAGACTCTTTGCCGCCCAAGTGTAGCCATGGTTAGATGTTGCCAGGAAGCATGAAAGCTAAGTCAGTGGCGTGGACGCCTTTGTCTCTTCTTTCTGCTAGGAGTTGCACTTCTAATCAAGATCAGCTATGTTTGTATGTTGCTTCAGCTCTGAGTGTCCCCAAATCAGCACAAGATGACTTTTTGGTGTTCCACACAGGGAATGTCGCGAGTTACTTATTTGTGTTTCTTTATATCTTATTTATGGGGGTTTACTTTGGACACCAGGAAATTCATCTGAGTGAACTTCAAATATTAACCTTTTCCTACAAACCAGGCTTTTGATGTTGGCTGTGATCAGAGGCTGCCTTCAGAGTGGTTGCCAAATGAAGATGCAAGTGGACGCATGTGTGCATGCGTCTGCTATTTCAAAGTCGCCAGAAAATGACATTCAGGTTAGGTCGGGCACGGTGGAGTCAAAAGGCTAAGCTAATTGGCTTGGCTCAAATGGCAGCTAAGTGGAGTCCATACTTCAAAACCATGCTCCCCAGAAACAGCTGGGCCCGGCAGCAGGCTCGTTAACTAAAATGTTTATAATTAAAGGAGACCGTATAGGGACCAAAACTGGTGCTCTCCAGCCCACAGGCTTGAGCAGCCAGGAAACTGATCATAGACTTTTAGAGCTTGAATAAAGGAGAGGCCCCCTTTTGGAATGAGGGGCTGTTTGGGAAGAAGATTCTTGGCTGGAGGGAATTAAAGCCACATTTCCTTGAAGGCGCCTGTTAAGCCTTTCTGAGCCTCTACAGGCTGACATCTTCCTTTTCTGCTCTGGTTACAAGTTGCCTTTCCAGCAGTTGAGTCCTTCACTTGCCCTGGGTAATGGAGTGTGTGTGGTGGTGGTGGTGGGGGACGGGGGGCGGGGTATGAGGTGCTTATGAAATCATTTGTTCCTTTTGCCTTCAATATTGCAGTTGTCTACTCTCCTCCCCATCCCTACCCCCATCCTGTTTTTTTTTTAACGTTATTATATGGAAGAAGAAAAAGAGGCATAAAAGCTCTACCGTTGACTTTCATCTGGGAGAAGGAAGAGTGAAAGCTACTAGTGGAAATGTTAGTCTTGGAGGGGGTGGATGGGGGACTCTTCTAGGACTCTTGAAGCCTTATGTCACTTGTGTCATGGTGGGTCCATGGAGTGCTTGACTCCTGCCCCCAAGACTGTCAGGAACAGGGCTGGAGCAGAGTCATCCACTGTCTTAAGTCCCTGGAAGAAAGACAGAGGGTAGACGTTGTCTTACAGCCCTAGGGCAGCAGAATTTGGTTAGACCAGCATGAGCCCAATCTGTGGGATACCGCCACCCCTACCATACAAGGTATCTTAGGTGAGAGATGGGGATATTCAGCGTGGCTTGGGAACCACCTGGCAAGCCCCATAGCTAGTGAGTACTAGGTGGTTGGGGAGGACTTTCCAGAAAATTCCACAAATTTCCCCCTCATGCCTTATGAATGTCAGGTGACTGTGTGGGGTTTAGGAAATGGCACTTCCACATTCAGACCATCAGGAAGCTTGACTGCTGATTGGGGCTGGGAAGGGCATCTTAATGAAATGACCAAGTGTAGGTTGTTACAGATGCCTGTTCTGGAGTCCAACAGTGGCTTGGGTATGAGTTATCAATCTGCTACTGACTGTAACACTAGGTGAGCTATTGAGCATTTCTGGTCATCTGTAAAATGTGGCTCATTAAGGTTCTTATGAGAATGAAGTCTGATTATAAGTCCAATGTCTGACGTACAGTAGGGACTCAGTATGGAGGAGCTGGCATTCTCAGGTTGGCATCAGTTGCCTTGGGTGCGATTTGGTTTCTGGTCAAGCCAGTCATGCTTGTAAGTCCCGTTTTCAACTACCCAAGGTGAAGACACAGAGTTTTGATAAATAATCTTTAGGTGGGCTTGGTCAAGTGCCGAGCCTCATGAGTAGGAGGCTGACTGTTTCTCAGTCATGAGTAGGAAACGTTTCTCCAGCACTGGTCAGCCAGCTGCTGCGAATCCTTCCCACAATGCCCTGTCACTGCTCCATACTCATCTTTCTTTGGGGCAGTACTCACACTTGGGGGTAAGTTTTTGTTCTGGATACTGATCTGTCTTCTCTCCCTTCCCTACTCCCCTCAGTGCAATTATCCTTTATGCACTCTTTAGCCAGGGTTTGGTTAACATACATTGGTTTGTTAATCTATTGGAATCTTCATTGTCTCTTGTGTGGCCCTGTTTTCTGACCTAGGTCAGCAGACTTCCTGAAAATGCAGCTATTTAGAATTCTAGGGCATTTCAGATAAGGAGCTAGAGGTTGACCAGTTACTCCTGGCTGCCCCCTGGGTATTTTTAGACATTGCTAATTATCCTATTTTTCTTCCACCCTATGATGAACCAGACATTGGGGAAAGGGAGGTAGCCAAACACCCAATTTCAATATTTACAGCCTCCAAGTATGATTCATTATGAAAATGTTTGCACCCTGAGGCTTTTGTAAATAAGTGGCCTCCTGAAGGGACATCAATGGGAAAATAGTCACACCTTGACCATTCTGCTTTTAAGAAGGAAATTCTTTCTGGAAAAAATCATGGCAACTCCAGGTCATGGTTGTAGTGAACACTAGCTGGACTGGAGGCTTTTTAAAAATTCTTCCACTTGTTAATGTTTTTAAAAATGTAACGGATAGGGGCCCATACTTCTTCAGGTCTTTGCCCAAAGGTCCCTTTCTCAATGAGGACTTAATTGACACCCACATCCAGTTTAAATTTGCAGCTTACCCACTCACCAGTGATTCTCCTTTTCCTTCTGTGTATTTATTCATAGTACATATCACTAACGTACTATTTTTTATTTTGTTCATTGCCTGTGCCTCCCCATTAGAATATAAACTTCAAGAGGGCAGTTGTTTGAATTATGTATCCACTTTGTCTACTGCTCTCTTGCCTAGTGCCTAGGAGAAGATCTGGCACATAGTAGGTGCTAATCTTTAAATGGATTGCACAGACCACCACATAGTAGGGGCTTTTCTCTTCATGCCCACATTGGTCATGTGTCTTTGAAAATTCCTTGGTTGGGGGTGGTAGGGTTTGGAGCTGAGAGAATGGGCCAAAATGTTATATATTCTTTTTATTAATCACCCTGTACTGGTTTATAAAAAGAAATACATTTGGAAATGACTGGGAGGTTGACTTGGAGAGTTATGCATGCTTCACTAATGCCTGATTTAGCCCTCTGTAGGTTTGGTCCTTATCCCTACAACTTTCTGCCCTGGCCCTATCCGTAAGGCACTGGTTCCTGGTTTGAAGCAGTGGGAACAAGTGGGAGGACCAATGGGGCCTGAGAATCTCCTACTTGGGGCACCTGTAAAATAGGGGAGCCTTTGCTCTGCCTGGGCTGGCTGGAGTGTAACCCAGTTCGAAGATAACAGCCCAAGAGATGAACTTTCCAGGCTCTTTCCAAGTCAATGCTTCTGCATCCGAGGGAGCCAAGTTTCCATAGATGATTGATGGGCAGGATTTAAATTTGATCTTGGGTGGGTCCTTCCCTGTGGGAACACCGATGGCATCTGGAGACATGTGACACTCCTATGGAAGCATGTGGCCCTGTCGGCGGGATCTCAAGATGGAATATGAGAGTAGCTCATGTGCTGAAAACATCCTCGTAAGCCTATGGATTCTGTCTTTTCCTTTCCCTTAGAGATGGAATTCCTCCTTATCGTGTGGGCAGTAAGAAACAGCTCCAGAGAGAAATGCATCGCAGTGTGAAGGCCAATGGCCAAGTGTCTCTACCTCATTTCCCGGTGAGTACAGTCTGGAGTGAGGAGGCAGCTGTTTTCTGCTATGTTGAGTCCTAAGGAAAAGAAATGGGTGGTGGAATGGGGAGAGGTATAGGGAAGGTAGAAAAGAGCAGTACCTAAGGTCCCCTAGGGCAAAGGGAGAGAAAAGAAGAACTGGACAATAGACATCACGTGGTTTTTTGGGTTGTGATGGTGAGCACAGTGATGTGATTATGAGGTATCAGTCAGTTTTGCTATAAAGGAGGTTGAGTAATTTATAAAGAAAAGAGGTTTATGGCTGGGCGCAGTGGCTCATGCCTGTAATGTCAGCACTTTGGGAGTCTGAGGTGGGCAGATCACCTGAGGTCAGGAGTTCGAGACCAGCCTGGCCAACATGGTGAAACCCCACCACTACTAAAAATACAAAAATTAGCCTGGCGTGGTGACACGTGCCTATAGTCCCAGCTACTTGGGAGCCTGTGGCAGGGGAATCACTTGAACCTGGGAGGTGGAGGTTGTAGTGAGCTAACGCCAGTGCACTCCAGCCTGGGCGACAGAGCGAGACTCTGTCTCAAAAGAAAAAAAAAAAGAAAAGAGGTTTATTTGGTTCATGATCTGCAGGCTGTACAAGAACCATGGCGCCAACATCTGCTTCTGGTGAAGGTTTCAGGGAGCTTTCAATCATAATGCAGGGGAAGGGGAGCCACTTTGTAATACAGGGAGAGAAGCAGCAAGCTGAGGTTGGGGGAGTGGTGGGCAGTGCCATGTTCTTTCAAACAACCAGATCTCATATGAACTACAGGGAAAACTTGCTCATTACTGCAGGGAGGGCACCAAACACCTCCCACTAGGCGCACTTCCACCATTGGGGATCATACATGAGATTTGGAGGGGACAAACATCCCAACTGTATCAGAGGTTTGATGACCTATTTTTGAACCTTTGCATTTTCTGAATTCAAAAAAAAAATTCCCTATGAGAAAGAAACTGAAGCACTTATTTCCCAGAAACCAAGAAATGCTAGATGATCCATGCTTCTCTACAGCTTGGTGAGCTCACTGTATTTCCATTAGAATGGAAGCCCTCTGATGGGAGGGAGTTTTATCTGTTCTGTTAACCTCTGTATGCACAGAGACATAGGTGCTCAATAAACATTTGAGTGAATGAATAAGGAACCTCTGCCCCCTTGGGACATTCTCCTGCTCTCTTCACTGGGACATTCTACTTCTTGTGTCAACCACAGGACTCCAAGTCATTTTAGTCAGTGATTTTAGTCATTCATTTATGTATTCATTGACTATTTCTCCTCCTGGCTCCTGAAGCCCTGGAGGGTAGCTGTTCCCTTCCAACTCCAGAACTTGGCCTGGTACCTGCTGGTGAGTCTGTGCCTATCAAATGCAGAATGAACGAAACGTTCAGAAGTGAGGATCTCCTGAGCAGCTTCTTCCTGTGACTGAGATGGTGGTTGAAGGGCTTTTCTGGGACCTCTCCTTTTATTTCCATGCTTGCTAAAGCAGCCAGCACATGGCTGTACTCAAGAGAACTTCCCCATCTACATTCCCATTTTAGGGCTGTGCTGTTTACAACAGTCTCAGATCCAGGTTGCAAGGACACTCTTCTTTAAGGAGGGGAAGAAAGCACCCAGCTCATAGCAGGTGTTTATGAATCCTTCCTGCCAGCTTCAGAGAATCTAATTGGTCTGTCTGGTTATGCTGTGCTTAAAAAATTAACACATTGAATTGCTAAACCCATGTCGCATTAGTGCACAAACTATAGCTCTTCTCTGAAAGCTCCTCACACAGACAAGGGCAGACTTACCTTGTTTTAAAATTAGCATATTAAAATTGCTTTTCTGAGGACCTCTAGCATCCCCTCCCTCTACAGATAACAAGTATTGATGACATACTATCATTGTTTTTTTTGACGGGGGGATATGTGAGTTAACAAAGAAAAGTTCTATCGCCCAAGCTTGTAAATTAGATGATTTTGTCCTGGGGTGTGCAAATCGACTTTCTCCATCAGGCAGCGCTTTGATCAGGGCCTGCGAGGAGCCAGCCTGTGTGAGAATGGCCACCTACACAGGAGCCTTTCTGTCCTCTCCCAGTTTCTGCAGCTAAGTGGTTGCCGTGGCAAGGCCCATCTTTTCAGCTGGGGGAGATGCTAGCCTTTGCAAGTTAGCTTTCTGCTACCCCCACCTCACCCCAAAGAAAGGAGCTAAGCAAGAGGGAGATTAGGAAGAAGGAGGTAGAACACTGGAGAGGTGGGGGGTTGGGTGGGGGGTTGGGTGGGGGGAGCGAGATGACAGGAAAAGGACAGAAAGCTGGGCAGCAGGGGTTCTCTCTGTTTGCTGCTTTTGGCAGGCATACTTGGTGCCTTTTTATATTCTGCACTTGATTTGGAGATGTTCCCTTTTCCCTTGATAGATCAGCTTCAGGCAGCCAAGCTCAGCAGTGTTCTGCTACTAGCCTGCAGCAGCTTTCTTCATTTTCTGTACAAAGAGAGAGGGAGGAGGGAAGGAGAAAAACGAGTGAGATCGAGGACAGTGTTGAGACAACACCACCTCAAAGGTGCGCAGTGTGCGGCCAGGAAATAAATTACCACTTCTTCTCTGATCCAGGCTGTTTGACTCCCTTTTCCCCCCCTTTCTTCCCTCCCACCTCCTTTCCAATCTTATTTTTTTAAATTTTCAACTCCCTTTCTGTTTAGATTCTACTTTCTATTCCTTGAGTTGGTCTCTCCCCTCCCCACCTCAGAGGACTGCCTTTTTTTTTTTTTTTTTTTTTTGATGTTTGACAACAGTCTTTGAAGATTTTCTACTTCAGAGTAGCTACTGATGGGCTGGTTGTACTACAGAGAGAACAAGCAGGGCCTCTCGGAGTGCGACCAACTGCTCCTGCCCAAGGCAAACGCTGGTGGGGACCATGGCTCTCCATGAGGCCATGGCGCTAGCGCATAAAAGTCCCGAGCAGCCCAGGCCGCCTTGCCATCCACTCTCCACCCGAACATGGGTTTGCGGTGCACAGTGCCTGGTGCGGGAAGCTCCGGTCAAGCCACCGCCCACCCGGCCTGCTGAACGTGCCTCCTCCCTTTCCTTTCCACGTCCTGTAGAGAACCCACCGCCTGCCCAAGGAGATGACCCCCGTGGAACCCGCCACCTTTGCAGCTGAGCTGATCTCGAGGCTGGAGAAGCTGAAGCTGGAGTTGGAGAGCCGCCACAGCCTGGAGGAGCGCCTGCAGCAGATCCGAGAGGTAATGCGGCCTAGGCCCTCTTCCTGCTTCCGTCCATGGCGTGCGCGCACGTATGTGTATGCGCATGTGCCTGGCGTGCGTGAGGATGTGCGCATGTGCAATGCTTGCGCATGCGCTTGGGCTGCGTGTGATTGTGTGCCTAGGCTTGGGCTGTGTGCGCATGTGCGTGGGTTGCGTGTGAGTGTGCACACGCGTGTGGATATGTACTTGTGTAGGTGGGCCTTGCGTGTGCGCATAGGCATGGCTGTGGGCGTGCACATGGGTGTGCGTGCTCCTGCGTAGGGAGCCGAATGTTGTAACCCCAGGGCCTCTGGCCCTTCTGCTTCCTGGGTCATTTCTCCTTCTGACGTCTTCCCTTTCAGGATGAAGAGAAGGAGGGCTCCGAGCTCACACTCAGTTCGCGGGAGGGGGCGCCCACGCAGCACCCCCTCTCCCTACTGCCCTCCGGCACCTACGAGGAAGACCCGCAGACAATACTGGACGATCACCTGTCCAGGGTCCTCAAGACCCCTGGCTGCCAGTCTCCGGGCGTAGGCCGCTATAGCCCCCGCTCCCGCTCCCCGGACCACCACCACCACCACCATTCGCAGTACCACTCCCTGCTCCCGCCCGGTGGCAAGCTGCCTCCCGCGGCCGCCTCGCCGGGCGCCTGCCCCCTCCTCGGGGGCAAGGGCTTTGTGACCAAGCAGACGACGAAGCATGTCCACCACCACTACATCCACCACCACGCCGTCCCCAAGACCAAGGAGGAGATCGAGGCGGAGGCCACGCAGCGGGTGCACTGCTTCTGCCCTGGGGGCACCGAGTATTATTGCTACTCGAAATGCAAAAGCCACCCCAAGGCTCCGGAAACCATGTCCAGCGAGCAGTTTGGGTAAGTGCCAGGCGGACCGCAGTGTCCCGTGTGGGGCTTCTCTCCCAGCCAGGTCCATGGGCAGGTGCGAGGTAGGAGCCGCATCACAGGCATTTAGTTTCTAAGAGGGCGGCAGAGGGCACGGCCGGGTGAGGGTGCGGGGAGCAGGTGCATGGGTCTTTCGTGTCACCGGCCCCCCGATTTGCTGAATTGTCTGATTCTAGGAGTCCCGGAGATTTAACCGGATCTCTGGGTTGGGTGTGGTTCTTGGTTCCCCACAGCGGCAGCAGAGGCAGTACCTTGCCCAAACGCAATGGGAAAGGCACGGAGCCGGGCCTGGCCCTGCCCGCCAGGGAAGGAGGGGCCCCCGGCGGAGCTGGGGCCCTGCAGCTTCCCCGGGAGGAAGGAGACAGGTCGCAGGATGTCTGGCAGTGGATGCTGGAGAGTGAGCGGCAGAGCAAGCCCAAGCCCCATAGGTAAACACCGCTTGCCGCCGCCGCGGCCGCGAGGGTCGTGGGCACTCAGTACGGAGGTATTGTGGGAATGGCTGTTTTTGCAGTCCGCCGAATACAAATGTGACTATTTGCTCCTGCCATCATAATATTAAACGTTGGACTGAGCAGACCACAAAAATGTCATGTTTTGGCACTGACCCCTGTTCGTGTTATGGTAGTTATTTTTTTTTTCTCTCTCTCTGAGCAGAATAGACAAGTTTCTATTGAAGTCACATTTTCCAGTTCTTCTAACCCAGTTTCTTTCCTTCTGTTTTCTCTCTGCTCATTCCTTGTTTAGTGCCCAAAGCACAAAAAAGGCCTACCCCTTGGAGTCTGCCCGTTCGTCTCCAGGCGAACGAGCCAGCCGGCACCATCTGTGGGGGGGCAACAGCGGGCACCCCCGCACCACCCCCCGTGCCCACCTGTTTACCCAGGACCCTGCGATGCCTCCCCTGACCCCACCCAACACTCTGGCTCAGCTGGAGGAGGCCTGTCGCAGGCTGGCTGAGGTGTCGAAGCCCCCAAAGCAGCGGTGAGTGGAAGTGAGGGGTCCTAGTTCGAGGCAGGGATTGGGTTTGGGTGGAGACCTGGTCTGTGGCTAATGGGGAGGGCCTCTCTTTCTGCCTGGGTCTCAAACCCTCCCATGAGAAGAAGAATTACTTATGGATGAATAAGCTGCTGCTTTCCAGCTTCTAGAAATTGTTCCTTTCAGTTATGTTCATTCTACCAGAGTTAAGCCAGGATCTGTGAGGCAAGTCATGCCTAGAATTGGGAGAATGAATTTCAGCAATTCCTTACAAATCCCGTTCCTTACAAATGTCTTGATTGTTTAAGGCTGGTTAGTTGAGTATATAAGAAGCTGTGAGATGGAGGATCAAGAGTCCTCAGCCCTTTGCTGGGGCTGAGAGTGTCCCATCCTGGGCTCCCAGGGGGGCTTAGAATGGCTATTCCAAGACGTCTTCCCGGCCTCTTCAGCCACTGTTAACCCAGGGTTTTGGTTGGGTCTCCATAGGGATGGAAGTTGGGTTCGTGTCTCTTCAGGAGGCCAAATAGTAATTTTCTGTTTGCTTTTCAATTGCTCTGGGGACAACAGTGCACCTCTAAATCCCTCGCCCTGGCTGTGTCCTCAGGTGCTGTGTGGCCAGTCAGCAGAGGGACAGGAACCACTCGGCCACTGTTCAGGCGGGAGCCACGCCCTTCTCCAATCCAAGCCTGGCTCCAGAAGAGTGAGTGTCTTTACCTGACATTGCTGAGATCTGCCGAGTGGTTTGTGTTTCAGAATATTCGCTATCTGGAGTTTCATTTTCGTGAAGCTTTTTTTGGTTTTTAAAATCACTTTGATTTTAGTGCTAGGGATGAGGAACAGTAAACGTAGATGTTGCCATCCATGTCCTGCGGACGAATGCGTCATAGCAAGAGTTTTTCTGGTCATACACAAATCAAAAGCTGGGGCATGAAGCTATTAGCAGAAGGGTAGAAGGGACCTCAAATTCAGCTGGAAAAGTTGCCCCCATTCAACTTGCAATGTAGTAGTACTGGAAACATTTGTCACCCCTGAGCAGAAAGATCAGTCTCCACTGTGGCAGAGATGGAGGGGCCCATCCTTGTGTTTTTGTTTGGAGAAGACAGAATATCTTCCCCCAAATTGGGCAGTGATTCTTTTTGTAAATTTAGTCTCTTTCAAAGTAGGTTGAGGAGCTTGCTCAATTTAATTACTGGATGGTGCAATTAAAAAGAAATCTGCTAAAGAGATCTAAAATGGTCTATAGAAAGTTTTCTTTCTGAGTGTCTTCATCCTGATCAATGAGCAATGTCTGAAGTCCTCCATAGGCCACCGCCCTGGACCCTTTCATTGTTTCAATTGGTTGATCCTAAGTGTACCAGCTGTCCGGGTCTGGGCCAGCCACTTTTTTTTTTTTCTTTTTGAGACAGAGTCTCACCCTGTTGCCCAGGCTGGAGTACAGTGGCTCAATCTCGGCTCACTGCAGCCTCCGCCTCCTGAGTTCAGGCAATTCTCCTGCCTCAGCCTCGGCTCACTGCAGCCTCCGCCTCCTGAGTTCAGGCAATTCTCCTGCCTCAGCCTCCTGAGTAGCTGGGCTTGCAGGTGCCCACCACCACGCCCAGCTCATTTTTTGTATTGTTAGTAGAGACGGGGTTTCACCATGTTGGCCAGGCTGGTCTCAAACTCCTGGCCTCAAGTGATCCGCCCACCTCGGCCTCCCAAAGTGCTGGGATTACAGGCGTGAGCCACCACGCCCGGCCTAGCAGCGTTTTTTTCAAGCCGTTCTACAAAATCTCAGAATAAATGGGGAAATGGACATGACTGTGCCATAGCCCCCATTAGTTGTTCTCATTCTGCTGGAATAAGGGGTGGGCTTTAGGCATTCTGAGTTCATGCCATCCCAAAGGTGTCCTGCTCTGGGTTTGTCTCTTTAGCACTCTCCAATCCAGGTGAGACCCAGCATCTCTGTGATAATTTCTCTTCTCTCATCTTCTTGGGGAAGCACCCCATTTATGCCAACCTGCAAGAGGCCGCTGTATACCTTCATTTGGTGGCAGTGGGGGAAATGATACCAATCTGTACAACCAAAAGGCAATCATCCTTTTCTGCATGCTCCATGCAGCACATGTGGGGTTGGACTGTGTGTCCCTGAGAGCTGCCTGACTCTGGAATGTAGGGCTCTGCCCTAGCCCCCACTTTGGGTTTACAATTGCAGCCCTAGTGTTTGGATACCCTGTCACTTATGCACATGTGTGCACGTGTGTGTTTGCTTTAGATGTGTGTCTGCTTTAAAATGCTAAACTTGTTCCATTCCATCTTATTTTCAGTCACAAAGAGCCAAAGAAACTGGCAGGTGTCCACGCGCTCCAGGCCAGTGAGTTGGTTGTCACTTACTTTTTCTGTGGGGAAGAAATTCCATACCGGAGGATGCTGAAGGCTCAGAGCTTGACCCTGGGCCACTTTAAAGAGCAGCTCAGCAAAAAGGGAAATTATAGGTAAGAGTCCTGTGGCTTTTTTCTGCCCTGAGTTTGTTTGCTCAGAACCAAGAGCCAGAGCCTGGAGCAGCTCCCCTGGCTGAGCAGACCTGGGCGGGGCAGGGTGGGAGGGGGCTCAGCAGGCGCTGAGGGAGGCTCCTTCTCATTTCTTCTCTCCCCTCACACTAGCAGCAATAACGAAGCAGCAGCCGCAAGAGGGAGGCTGCGTGGAGGGTTTTCTGGGGGACCTGGCCAGGCTCTTTCCACCAGGTGAACCAGACTGAGGAGAGAAAAGGAGCAGCTGCTTGCTCTGACAGGAGAGTGGGGCTCAGGCCGCACTGCAGAGGCTTCACCTGCAATTGAGGGACTTGTGAGCGAGCGGGGAGCAGGGAGAAAAAAGAGGGACAGGCACACTGATTAGGAGGGAGGGTCTGGAAGCACCGCCCTCCTGGCTTGAGTTTAGGAGAGACCCCACACTGAAGTGAGGAACCATGCCTAGGAAAAGTCCGCCGTGTTTTTCTTAGCCTGCCTTTCCACCTGAAGGGCCTCCCTGGGTTTTATGGGCCATTAGAAGCAGGGATGCGCCTTTGTCCATAACGGAGAAGGGGCTGGACCTGCGGGTGGCCACAGGGTGAATAGGGCAGTCTACTCCCCCTGTCCGGGCCCGGCTGCTTTCTCCCCTGCAGGGGCTTCAGGAAGGGAACTTCCTGGTCTCCTTACCTTGTCTGTAGAGTGGACGAAGGTGCCCTTGAGAAGGTCCATGCTGACTTTTTAGGGCCCTTGAGAGGGTTCAAGAGCTGAGGAGGATGAGGGCCAGCCCTAGGCCATTCCTTCTCTTGATCACTTCCCTAGTAAGGAGCAAGTGATGACTCTGCCTCAGTTCATCTGGAGTCCTCCCTTGCCCCTCTCCATGGCCTGCAGCCCAAGAGAATGTGTGGATTCTGCTCCAGTTCTGTCCCAGGTTTAGGGCTCCAGGCTGGGACAAGGATGAGACAGGGGTACCCTAGTTTTAGGAGGTGCTCACTCTGGGGTCTACACCTGAGACAGAGTTCCAACTCCTCAGCTGTGTGCCGTTGTCACTGCCAGGACCACAGTCTATGCCCAGGTGTGAACCCATTGCCGCCACCAGGGCCAGGGGCGTGAATGGAAAACTCTGAATAGCACTTGGTAACCTGCCAGGTGGGCATGGGCTCCTCGACGGGGACGAGTCCACCTGCAGGGCTCTGAGACACCCTCCCCTCTAGAGCAGGCCCTGTGTAGTTTTACCAGCCACCTTCATCTGGGTGTTAGTGGGGGCGGGGGCTCAAAGTGATTCTCTTTGGAAGGGGGAGGGGATGGAGGTTGGACTGAGCCCCTGGAGGTAACTGGCCAGCAGGGCGTGTTGCTGGGTCTGGATATTCCCTTTTACACCTGGGCAGAGACAATTGTGAAAAGGTATCAAAGGGATGGGGGAACAGGCCTGGCTGCTGCTGCTGCTGCTGCTGCTTTTATCTTGAAAAGACACAAGGTGAAACTAATGACACAAGTGTGCCCCTCTGGGGATTCATTTTGATCTTGGCTTTGTCTGGGCTGGACTTTGAGTGGAACTGCAGGTGACGCCGGAGAAGAGCCACGTGGCGCTGGCATAGGCTTGTGGGGAAGGTGCCTCCTTCAGCTGCTCTGGCCACATCTGGCTCTGATTGTTTTTTTTTTTTTTTCTCCCCAAGGCACAGTTAATAAGCCTGACTTTGAAGCCCTGGCCTCCCTTTTAATGCACAAAGACTTGCACAAATGGTCAACCCTCCGATCCTCTCCAGTTCTTTCCTGAGTGGATCAGGCTGTGGGAAGGCCCTCCCAGCTGCCTTATCTCTGCAGGGCCTGAGCTAGACTCAGTGCCCTCCTGGGGTAGGACAGGGACACAGGGTGTCATGCCTCACCCTTCCAGCAGGGCTGGTGCTTCAACATCTCAATTTGTACGAATACATCCCCCCCTTCAAAAAAATAAAAAAGACCCAGTGAGGTTGGGGCCGTGGAGCAGGGGTGGGAGGTGGGGGACCTGGGATGCGTTGAGTAATCTCAGCATGGCAGGGGTTCAAAAAGCAAACAGTCCCTTCAGACACGCCAGACGCTATTGGTGCCAGATGTCAGAAGAAAGCAAAGTTTGCCACATAAAGCATGTTGCAGTGGAAAAGCCTGTTTCTGGGAGAAAATGAGGGCAGTGCAGTGCGTTTGAAGTCCTGGGGGTGGGGCCGAGAGAATGTGGCCTCTCTCCTCTCTGGAGGAGGTTGCAATTATGTAAAAGGTCACTGCGTGTTTGCTCAGACATGCTGTGAAAGCCCAACTTGGTAAACCCTGGAGGGGTCGGAGCTGGGGCCAAAGGGGTCTGACGGAGGGTGGCGTTGGGATTTGAGCCTCTTATGTGGAGAAGTGACTTTTCCTCCCACTGTCCCCAGTCTCCTGTGCACAGAGCCCCTCCCCATTTTCTCACTGTCTCCTCACGCTCCCCCGAGAATTTTGACCCCTTGACATGACGTGTCTTCAGTGCTGCCTAGTCAGATCTATGCCGTTGTTCACCCCACTGCATTAGCTGGGTCAGGAATGCTGAAAACAAAGAACCTTGACTAAACCCAGCTGTTCACTGTATTTAGCCTTATCTCCTACAAAAGTATTTGGCTTGCCTTTATTAAAGAGGGAAAAAATTGAGCTCTCACCAAGGGGAGTTAATTTTTTTTTTTATTTTTAAAGGGAAAAGACAAAGCCCAACCATAACCCTGAGACACAATTAAATGCTTGAAAGGTTCTCCCATCCCCCCAGGGGACTGTGACCTTCCCTCTGTGAGTGGCCTTTATGGGCTGGAAATGACAGCTTGCAGGGGCAAGTTTAATCCCTCTGAGGGGTCTCCCTTGGCTGGGGACAGGGAAGGAAGAGGCCCTCGCTTAATTTCCTCAGAAGGGGTTTGGGGGTGGGCCTGGCCCAAGAGGACAGCAGTTGTTTCCGAATGTGGCGCTCCTGAGAGGCCAGGCATTTGCATCTGTACAATTAAACAGCCTCAGAAGAAAGAACGCTGGGGAGGGATGAAAGGAGCCTTTAATCAACGAGCATAATAGAAGGGCCTTTGCTGTTTGACCCTGGAGGGGTGGGATGGGAGAAGAGGCCTGGAAATGGGGAGAAGAGGGGAGGGCATCATGGGGCCAGTGCCGTCTGTTTGGCCCTGGGAAGCTGTGCTGGGCTGGCTTGCCTCCTGTGTGGCTGTGCCAGGGCCATCCAGGAGTGTTGCACTTGGTCCCTGGAGGATGGCAAGGCCGAGAGGCTTCTGGACTGCTAAACCATCTGGAAGTCAGCCTTTTACAGACTTCAGCAGGTTCCGGCTCTCCAGGTGTGATGGGTTCAGGATGGCTGAACCTGGAGATAGTCTGGAGTCTCTTTGAAGGACCTGCTTGGCTCCTGCTGCAAATGAACTGCAGGCATTCGTCCTTCCCTTCCCTCCCCCACCCCACTGCTGAAAAAGGTTGGAGGGGAAAAGCAGCTCTGCTTTTCACAGTGTATGTGTGTCAGGGGACAGCAGAGGTGCTGGGCTGAAGATTGCAGGTGGCAGGCCCAGCCCAGGCTGCTGTTAAGTGGGTGCCCGGCCTTCATCATCTCGGCCCACCTGCTGCTTGTGGTGTGGCCAGTCCCAGTTGCCATCTTAAAGCAGATGTGGGCAACAGTGTCCATGCACACCTGCCATAGCAAATTCCTAGGATACCTCAGTCCTCCATGTTGGTATGCTTTTCTTTTCAACAATGTGGAAAATGCAGTTTACCAAGAAGCTTTTCTGGTTTTCCTTTTAAGGTATTACTTCAAAAAAGCAAGCGATGAGTTTGCCTGTGGAGCAGTGTTTGAGGAGATCTGGGAGGATGAGACGGTGCTCCCGATGTATGAAGGCCGGATTCTGGGCAAAGTGGAGCGGATCGATTGAGCCTTGGGGTCTGGCTTTGGTGAACTGTTGGAGCCCGAAGCTCTTGTGAACTGTCTTGGCTGTGAGCAAGTGCGACAAAACAATTTGAAGGAAAATTAAACCAATGAAGAAGACAAAGTCTAAGGAAGAATCGGCCAGTGGGCCTTCGGGAGGGCGGGGGGAGGTTGATTTTCATGATTCATGAGCTGGGTACTGACTGAGATAAGAAAAGCCTGAACTATTTATTAAAAACATGACCACTCTTGGCTATTGAAGATGCTGCCTGTATTTGAGAGACTGCCATACATAATATATGACTTCCTAGGGATCTGAAATCCATAAACTAAGAGAAACTGTGTATAGCTTACCTGAACAGGAATCCTTACTGATATTTATAGAACAGTTGATTTCCCCCATCCCCAGTTTATGGATATGCTGCTTTAAACTTGGAATGGGGAGACAGGAAGTTTTAATTGTTCTGACTAAGGAGTTGAGCTAGGAGTGCGTTCATGGTTTCTTCACTAACAGAGGAATTATGCTTTGCACTGCGTCCCTCCAAGTGAAGACAGACTTTTTTAGACAGACTTTTTAAAATGGTGCCCTACCATTGACACATGCAGAAATTGGTGCATTTTTTTTTTCCTATGCTGCTCTGTTTGTCTTAAAGGTCTTGAGGGTTGACCATGTTGCGTCATCATCAACATTTTGGGGGTTGTGTTGGATGGGATGATCCGTTGCAGAAGGAGAGGCAGGGAACCCCGCTCCTTGGGGCCCCAGGTTGATCGTGTGACTGAGGCTCCACCTCATGTAGCCTCCCCAGGCCCAGGGCCCTGAGGCCTGCTAGAATCACTGCCACTGTGCTTTCGTGGAAATGACAGTTCCTTGTTTTTTTTTGTTTCTGTTTTTGTTTTACATTAGTCATTGGACTACAGCCATTCAGGAACTACCCCCTGTCCCGCAAAGAAACGAACAGTTGTAGGGAGACCCAGCAGCACCTTTCCTCCACATACCTTCATTTTGATGTTCGGGTTTTTGTGTTAAGTTAATCTGTACATTCTGTTTGCCATTGTTACTTGTACTATACATCTGTATATAGTGTACGGCAAAAGAGTATTAATCCACTATCTCTAGTGCTTGACTTTAAATCAGTACAGTACCTGTACCTGCACGGTCACCCGCTCCGTGTGTCGCCCTATATTGAGGGCTCAAGCTTTCCCTTGTTTTTTGAAAGGGGTTTATGTATAAATATATTTTATGCCTTTTTATTACAAGTCTTGTACTCTGACTTTTGTCATGACATTTTGTTCTACTTATACTGTAAATTATGCATTATAAAGAGTTCATTTAAGGAAAATTACTTGGTACAATAATTATTGTAATTAAGAGATGTAGCCTTTATTAAAATTTTATATTTTTCAAAACATCGGCCTCCTCGTCTTTGAATCCCCAGGGTGGGAACAGGGCCGAGGGGCCCTTTTGTGTGTAGACATCTGTGCTTGATTTCCCATCTTGCCCAAGCCCCGTCTCTGACCTCGAGCCCTGACCTGATCTGAACCCACCTGGAGGTTTTGTAAAACCATTTATTCAAATCACCTGGCTACTGGCTGAGGCTTTTCTTGCCTTGGAGCAGGCTGTAGACGACATCCCCTTTGGGGTCCTCTTCCCTGTAACACCTCCATTCAGCCTCTTCCTCCTGGGCAGATTGTCTCCAGTCCGGCCAGGTAGGTGCAGGGGACCAGGGGATGAGAGAAGGCCCTCCCAGGAGTTTCAATAGGTGTCTCCGACATGAAAGCCGTTCAGCAGATGGTTTCATAGACCTGGAATGTCCACGTGGGGCCAATGGACTTAGAGATCAAAGCTAGCCAGGCAATCCTCCCCATTCTGGGAGCTGATCAACAAGGCTGACTATTAATCCTGTCTGAGTATTTTATCGTGGGCCGTCAGGCCCAGGGCCGGTCAGGTGTCGGGAACATAGCAAGCAGGTGGTTCAGGAGGAGGTGACATGGGCAGCTTCTGCACTGCTCAGTGGACAGGTGTGCTTGTGTGGCTGAGGACCTCAGCAGGCAGTTGCCCGCTCAACTAACGTGCCCTCCCTATACCCTGAGCACTTGGCATGCATGCCAGGCCATACTTCAGATCTGGGAAAGCAGGTCTTTTTAGTGGAGTCCTAGGAAGAACCCTTTTTAAAAATAGAGGATCTGTAACTGCAGTTAGACTTGACTTCTTTTTTTTTTTTTTTTTTTTTTTTTTTTGAGACGGAGTCTTGCTCTGTCGCCCAGGCTGGAGTGCAGTGGCGCGATCTTGGCTCACTGCAAGCTCCGCCTCCCGGGTTCACGCCATTCTCCTGCCTCAGCCTCCGGAGTAGCTGGGACTACAGGTGCCCGCCACCGCGCCCGGCTAATTTTTTGTATTTTTAGTAGAGACGGGGTTTCACTGTGGTCTCAATCTCCTGACCTCGTGATCCACCCGCCTCGGCCTCCCAAAGTGCTGGGATTACAGGCGTGAGCCACCGCGCCCGGCTAGACTTGACTTCTTGTGTGCTGAGTTTTCATGAAATGAACTTGGTGGTCTGCAGTGGATCTGCTTGGCTTGTTCTTCCTGCTGTGAACTGGCGTCGGGCATAGAGAAAGGCCAGCGTTCTGGCCATGTGGGGTAGGGATGTAGTAGGAGTTGTCAAGGCTGCTGGGAGAGTCCTGAGCTACCCTCCGAGAAGGCAAGGGTGTGAGGGCATCTGGCAAGAGGCTGGAGGAGCTCTCTGATTCCTTGAACTTGTCCCTAACCATGCAAATTGCCGTGCCCTCCCCTCCTGGCTAGAATGGGGGCTCATACCAGGGTGTCCACCACTTTCCAAATTGTAAGCTTCTTTCCAAGACAAAAGGATGAGGAGATGCAACCTATTGTGTGTGGTGAAGATTGGGGTTTGTGGATGGCTTTTCATCTCTATCTTCAGGCGTCTTGATTGAGGAGAGTGATGAGGTTGGGGCTTGGGCCTCAGACAAACTGGACTGAAGGCCCAGCACCACCACCCTCTGGGTGCTGTGAGCGGGTTCCTGGCATCTTCTAAGGTGCATTTGTGAGAGAGAACTGGACTAGTTGATCACTCATGTTTCTACCTCCTGTTTTCATTTTTTTTTTTTTTTTTTTGAGACAGTGTCACTCCATCATCCAGTCTGGAGTGCAATGGCACAATCTCGGCTCACGGCAACCTCCACCTCCTGGATTCAAGCGATTCTCAGCCCTCAGCCTCCCGATTAGCTGGGATTACAGGCGCCCACCACTACGCCTGGCTAATTTTTGTATTTTTTTTTAGTAGAGATGGGGTTTCACAACAGCCCAGGCTGGTCTCAAAGTCCTGAGCTCAGGCAATCTGCCTGCCTTGGCCTCCCAAAAATGCTAGGATTACAGACATGAGCCACCGCACCTGGCGCCTGTTTTCATCTTTAAACCTTTTTTTTTTTTTTTTTTGGAGACAAGAGTCTTGCTCTGTTGCCCAGGCTGGAATGCAGTGGCACGATCTCAGCTCACTGCAACCTCCGCTTCCCGGGTTCAAGCGACTCTCGTGCCTCAACCTCCCAAGTAGCTGGGATTACAGGCATGTGCCACCACATCGGCTAATTTTTGTATTTTTAGTAAAGACTGGGTTTTGCCATGTTGGCCAGGCTGGTCTTGAACTCCTGGCCTCAAGTGAATCTGCCCTCCTCGGCCTCCCAGTGTGCTGGGATTACAGGAGTAAGCCACCGCACCTGGCCCGTCTTAAACTTTTAAGTATACAATACAGTATTGTTAACCATAGGGACAGTGTTGCACAGAAGATTTCTGGAACTTATTTATCTTGCATAATTGAGACTTTATGCACATTGACCAGCAACTCATTACCCCCTCACTCCAGCCCCTGACTACCACCATTTGGCTCTCTAATTCTGCAAAGTTGACTTAGATAACCTATGTAACCGGAATCCTGCAGTATTTGTCAATCCGTGCCTGGCTTATTTCATTTAGCACAATGTGCTGTATGTTCATCCGTGTTGTCACAAATGACAGGATTTTCCTCTTTTTTTTTTTTTTAAGGCTGAATAGTATTCCATTGTGTATATTACATTTTCTTTATCCAGGAATCCATTGATGGACACTTAGGTCATTTCCACATCTTGGCTATTTCGAATAATGCTGCAATAAACAAGTAAGTGCTAATATCTCTTCAAGACCTTGATCTCTATTTTTTTTGACATGGAGTCTCACTCTGTCACCTAGGCTGGAGTGCAATGGACTGCAACCTCCGCCTCCTGGGGTCAAGTGATTCTCCTGCCTTAGCCTCCCGAGTAGCTGGGATTACAGGTGCCCACCACCATGCCCGTCTAATTTTTTGTATTTTTAGTAGAGATGGGGTTTTGCCATGTTGGCCAGGCTGTTCTTGAACTCCTGGCCTCAAGTATTCCACCTGCCTTGGCCTCCCAAAGTGCTGGGATTACAGGCGTGAGCCACCACATCCGGCAAGAACTTGATTTCAATGATTTTTGATAAACACCCAGAAGTGGAATTGCTGAATCATATAGCCGTTCTATTTTAAATGTTTTGAGCAATCTCCGAAGTGTTTTCCATAGTGGTTGCACCATTTTGCATTCCCACCAACAGTATACAAGAGTTCCAATCTCTCCACATCCTCATCAACACTCGTTTTGTTTTTTGTGATAATAGCCATCCTAATAGGTATGAGATGATACATCATCATGATTTTGATTTGCATTTCCCTGATGATTAGTGACACTGAGCATCTTTTTTTTTTTTTTTTTGAGATGGAGTCTTGCTCTGTCGCCCAGGCTGGAGTGCAGTGGCGCAATCTCGGCTCACTGCAAGCTCTGCCTTCCCGGTTCACGCCGTTCTCCTACCTCAGCCTCTCCGAGTAGCTGGGACTACAGGCGCCCGCCACCACGCCCGGCTAATTTTTTTTGTATTTTTAGTAGAGACGGGGTTTCACCGTGGTCTCGATCTCCTGACCTCGTGATCCGCCTGCCTTGGCCTCCCAAAGTGCTGGGATTACAAGCGTGAGCCACCGCGCCCGGCCTGACACTGAGCATCTTTTCATATACATGTTGGCCATTTGTATGTCTTTGGAGAAATGTCTATTTTTTTTTTTTTTTTTGAGATAGAGTCTCACTCAGCCACCCAGGCTGGAGTCCAGTGGTATGATCTCGGCTTACTGCAACCACTGTCTCCCAGGTTCAAGCGATTCTCCTGTCTCAGCCTCCTGAGTAGCTGGGATTACAGGCACCTGCCATCATGCCTGGCTAATTTTATATTTTAGTAGAGACAGGGTTTCACCATATTGGCCAGGCTGGTCTTGAACTCCTGACCTCAGGTGATTCCCCCACCTCGGCCTCTCAAAGTGCTTGGATTGCAGGCATGAGCCACCGCCCCCGGCCAAGAAATGTCTATTAAAGTCTTTAACCCGTTTAAAAACTGGGTTATCCTAGCACTTTGGGGGCCAAAGTGGGGGGATCGCTTGAGCCCAGGAGCTCAAGACCAGACTGGGCAACACAGCAAAACGCCACCTCCAATTAAAAAAAAAAAAGAAAAGATTGGGCTATTAGATTTCTTGTTATTGAATTGTAGGAGCTCTTATATATTTTGGAACTGTATATTTCTGCCTCTTCTAAGAGGGGCCCATTTTTGTGCTTCTCTCTCATATTAACATTTAGGGCCTCCTAATCCCGTGTGGATGTGCTTTTGGGAGTTGAGAGCCCTTGAAACTGTTCACAGTATCACCTGCGCATGCCTTCCTCTGAGGCAAAGGTCTATATTTTTTATTTGATTCTTAAAGGGATTTGTGCCTCCAGAGAAAATGCTAAAACCCATGGCTTGGGCTGTCAGCTTCTCTATTCCTTGTCCCCAAATAATTTAAGACCCAACTCTTCCAGAAACCCTTCCCTCCCTCCCCCAGGCTCTCGCTAGTGTGGTCTGAGGACCATGGAGCGGACTCATGTGGGAGCCTGAGAGAGGCAGAGGCTCACCCCATTCCATTGGATAGACGGGACCTGCGTGTTTCCCGCCTCTCCAGGGGACTCATGTGCACACCGGCGTCCTGTTGCCTTAATCCTCCTCTGATCTTCCTCTTTTTCATCTCTAGCTTCAAATCACATAACTTCGTCTTCACTTCCTGGGCTTTTCTCTATGTTCCTGCCTTATTTATCTGATTAATTCTTAACCAGATGATCAGAGGTCAAGAGCAGGCTGTGGGTCGGGCAGACCCGAGTTTGAGTTCACTCACAGCTGGGCCGCGTAGGGAGCCATGGTTTTCTCGTTTGTTCAATGAGGATAACACGTGAGTCCTCTGTCTAGAGTGGCTGTGATGGTGACATGGGTGAGGGTCTCACCCACTTGTTACCATTTGCTCCTCGTGTGGAATCCACCCTCACAGCCTTCCTGCTGTACTACCTGGGGGCTGCCATCTGCTCTCTTGCCCAAGGTAGTGGGAGAGTGGGTTTGCGGCTTGCTTTATTTGGAAACAGACTTGCTGCTGGAGGCAGCCTTTGGCCACAAAGCATCTGTAAATTTTTCTTTATCAAGCCCAAGTCCTTACAGTACTTGGAAATTCTCTATGGGCTCGCAGCCAGGATGGCAGTTTGTGCGAAAGAGTCTGAAATGTTGGATTTTGGGGGGAAAATCCCATTTTATTCTCCCCAGCCTAGAAAATTTTAGGGCCATCATCATGCTGTCAAAAAGAAGGAAATTGTCAATTACCAATATTAGAGAAAATATTACAGTCTACTTGAATAATCAGGCAAAGTTGTTTTTGTTTTAGGGTTTAGAAAAATGTTCCTCCCCCCCTTTTTTTTTTTTACCTTTAGTAGATAATGTAGTTGTATAGAAACACCTCAAATTACACAAAAGTTTCAAAAGAATGCTTTACATCCTTCTTAGTGGTTATTATCTCACTTTATCAACCATATTTCTTAGAAATCTGGTATGAGTAGACACTACTCCATGACTTGTCTCAGGAAGTGGGTAGTGGTGACTTGGTTTAAAAACAAAAACAACCACCACCACCAAAAAAAACAAAAAAACAAAAAAAAAAACTTTTTTTCTTTTTTTTTTTTGAGAGAGTGTCTTACTCTGTCTCCCAGGCTGGAGTGCAGTGGCACGATCACGGCTCACTGCAGCCTCAACCTCCTGGGCTCAAGCAATCCTCCCAACTCACCTCAGCCTCCTGAGTAGCTGGGACTACAGATGCACACCTGGCTAATTTTTGGAAAAAAAGAAAAGAAAGACATTTTGATAAATGTTGTCTATTACCGGAATTATCCCAGGGAGCAGGCCGCCTGCTTGGTACAGTCTCTGAGCCCAAACAGGGAGAATTGGTATAGGACCTTAGGTCTGGCAGCTTAGGAGATGTGTGTGTAGGGAGTGTTTAGAAGGGTCTGCCTCAGGTAGAACCACCACCCCTGAACAGGGCCTCCTCCACCTCATCCAATGCCTAGTTTTGAAAACAAATCCTCTGTGCTCCCTCCAGGCTGACCTTCTTGTTCCCCTAAACCAGGGGTCCCCAGCCCCTGGGCTGCAGACCTGTACTGGGCTGTGGCCTTTTAGGAACCAGGCCACACAGTAGGAGGTGAGCGGCGGGCGAGGGAGCCTGACTGTCTGAGCTCTGCCTCTTGTGAGATCAGCGGTGACATTAGATCGCCACAGGAGTGCAAACTGTGTGTGAACTGCGCATGCGAGGGATCTAGGTTGTGTGCTCCTTATGAGAATCTAATGCTTTGATGATCTGAGGTGGAACAGTTTCATCCCAAAAACATCTCTCCCACGCCGCCCTTGTCCATGGGAAAATTGTCTTCCACGAAACCAGTCCCTGGTGCCAAAAAGGTTGGGGTCCACTGCCCTAAAGTGACCTGCTGCTCAGGAGTTTGTGTATGCAACCCCTCTGCTGGGCACGCACCCTTCTTCACCCTTTCCTACATTTGTCTCCTTTTAGCCTTTGGGTTTTGTCTCAAATGTCAGAGGTCTTCTCTGACCATGGGATCCATGTGTGTGGCTGTCTGATCCTCTCCATTGCAGAACTTCCTTTATTTGTTTCCCTGTAGTTTCTAATTTGTAACGAAACTGATTATTTAATTGCATACTTATTTACCCATGAGACAGGGAGTAAATATATTTTGTTTGTTTGTTTGTTTTTTGAGACGGAGTCTCACTCTGTTGCCCAGGCTGGAGTGCAGTGGCGTGATCTTGGCTCACTGCAAGCTCTGCCACCCCAGTTCATGCCATTCTCCTGCCTCAGCCTCCCAAGTAGCTGGGACTACAGGCACCTGCCACCGTACCCGGCTAATTTTTTGTATTTTTAGTAGAGACGGGGGTTTCATCGTGTTAGCCAGGATGGTCTCGATCTCCTGACCTCGTGATCCACCCGCCTCAGCCTCCCAAAGTGCTGGGATTACAGGCGTGAGCCATCGCGCCCGGCCTCTGTCGACTCTTTAAACAAAATTCAAAGTGCCGGATTCTCTGTATTAATTTACTTTCTGTTTAAAATACTATATTCATTTCCTAGGGCTGCTGTAACAAAGTACCACAAATTGGAAGGCTTAGAACAACAGAAATGTATTGTCTCACAGTTCTGGAGGCTGGAAATCTGAGGTCAAGGTATCAACAGGGCCATGGTCCTTCTGAAACCTTGGGGGGCAGGAGCCTTCCTTACTTCTTTCAGCTTCTGGCAGCCCCAGACATTCTTTGGCTTGTGGCAGCACAACTCCAGTCTTCACGTGGCTTTCTACCTGCATCCCTCCACACAGTTGTCTCTCTGGACATGTCTGTGTCCAAATCAAATCAAATCAAATGTCCCTCTTTTTTTTTTTTTTGAGACAGAGTTTCTCTCTTTTGCCTAGGCTGGAGGGCAATGGCATGATCTCGGCTCACTGCAACCTCCACCTCCCGGGTTCAGGTGATTCTCCTGCCTCAGCCTCCCTAGTAGTTGGGATTACAGGCGCCTGCCACCACGCCCAGCTAATTTTTTGTCTTTTTAGTAGGGACAGGGTTTCACCATGTTGACCAGGCTGGTCTCAAACTCCTGACCTCAGGCGATCCACCCGCCTCAGCCTCCCAAAGTGCTGGGATTACAGGTGTGAGCCACCAGGCCTGGCCTCATCTTAACTTGATTACATCTGCAAAGACTTTATTTCCAAATCAGGCACATTCTGAGGTACTGGGAGTTAGGACCTCACCACATCTTTTTGGGTGGACACAATTCAACCCAAAACAATGATCTAGAGTGCTGTCTGTCTCTGGACCGATAAAATTATCACAGCTGTCATTTTCTCCATCCTAACAGAAAAAGAAAAGGACAGATTTTCAAAAAACAAAACTTTAAGCAACACTTCCAGGAGAAACTGACATTATCACGTGCAAGACATCAGCACTCCTCCCTGCAAATCATCTCAGTAACTACCTTTCCCCTGCCTACCTCCCTTCACAAACCTGAGCAGGCTAAGCCAGACTTTCTTGGACTTACTCTCTCCTGACCACTACACACAGCTCTAGTTTTCATTTCTACCCAGCCTGGACCAAACTGGAAAATCCAAGTTGCCTGTCTTTGCCCAGCTGAAGATGAAGATAGGATCTGAGCCTTTCCCTCTATGCTCATGGAAGGCAAACAGGATGAAAAGCAGGAGATGTGCCAGGTTCGGTGGCTCACACCTCTAATCCCAGCACTTTGGGAGGCCAAAGCGGGCAGATCACGAGATCAGGAGATTGAGACCAGCCTGGCTAACACGGTGAAACCCCATCTCTACTAAAAATACAAAAAACTAGGCGGAGCTTGCAGTGAGCCGAGATCACGCCACCGCACTCCAGCCTGGGCGACAGAGCGAGACTTCGTCTCAAAAAAAAAAAAAAGAAAAGCAGGAGAGGCAATGGTTCCTCCAAAAACCATCTCAGTTACCAGGATATAAAACTCTGCAGTAGGTCATTGGGAGAAACTATGAAATCTCTGTCTCCAAAGATTTCCAGGGAGATAATATAAAGCATTGGATCGTCCTGGCTTTCGGACCGCCACTGGCCTGGAGGCTGTGTCTTCCGCTAGCTGTCCAAATTTCTTTTTCTCTGGGATTCTGAGTCCGGCACAGGCCTGTGAGTGTGATTCCACCATATTTTTTCCAAGGGAAGGAGTTAACTACTGGGTTGCTTGCGGGTGGGAGTGGTCTTACTGACTCTTGGGGAGGGTTTCCTGTGCTGGCTGGGACCTTTGTTTGTAAATTAAGTCTCAACTCCCATCCCCAGTCAGGCAATGGGTGCGTGGGTGTCTAGTTCCACTAGGGTAAAGCCATTTGTGATCATCAATTGTATAAATGATTTGTGGATCATTGTTGAGCCCTTGGCGGGCTGAAGACAGCAAGAAGCAATTAGTCTTCTGATCTACATGGTTTGTCAACATAAAAGGTTTGGGCTGACACGTCCTCCAGATGACACCCATTTCTTGGCATGGCTGACTTGGCCACAAGACCTTTGTTGTTCATTCATCCCGCCTGAAGAAGCCCAGGAGGTGAGAGGAGGGGGAGGGATCCAAGCTTGGGGAGGGTCACAGCTGCTGGACATCTGAGTCCTATTTCATCAGCAGCAGCCGGGCTCAGTGGGAACCACTGCTAGGGCTTCCCGGCCCAGCCTCAGCTGGGAGAAGCAGGACCCCCTCCCAACCTCACTTTAGGGAATAGGACTGCTTCAGCCACTGCTTCCAGGCAGCCAGAGGCCAATTATCCAGACTGAGGGATACCCAGGGTGAGAAGCAGAGACACGGCGAGAAAATAAAATAAATGGAAAAGTGGATTATGATCGTGAAAGATTGGCTTATACAGCATTTGATAGGAACAGTTTAGGGATGTTCCCCCTCCACCTTTAAATTGTATTTTTCCTGATCACAAAAATAAGCAGTCATGGTAGAAAATTTGGAAAACACACAGAATTATGAAAAAGACAAAGAAATTCAACTGTAATCCCCACTACCCGGAGATACCATCTGATAATATTTTGGTGTATTTCCTTTCAATAGATGACATCTTCTCTTGACCAAATAAAGCGTTCTGAGCATCTCATAATTTTTCAGGATAAATTTCTCCATGTGTGAAGACTTTTGTTGCTTCAAGCAGAGTTTGTGGACATTTCTGCAAACTACCTCCATCCCCTTCTAGAACTGCTTTGATGCCTCGACTTTTTCTAACAAGAGGCATAGCATAGCTTCTCCCACTTGGAGGCAGGAGGTAGGCTGAGCCCAGGGTAGGCTACTGACTCCCCAGGAATTGTATCATTGACTTCTGGACTGGGACAGAATTTGGCTTGGAGTTCCTGCTGCCTTGCCCTGCCCCCTTACCTATTGGGAGGCCCTACTCCTTGGTCACCTGCTTGGCTTGTCTACTACTTGCCTGGTTCCATTGCTCCACACCTTCCACCTTTGTACAAGATCTGATGAGATCTTGTTTCTGATCCTAGTTTGTCTCTACCCTTTCATCCCTAACAGGATTTAGGGTAGTCTTCCTAACAGGGTAGTCTTCCCAGCCACCTCCCTCTAAGAATCTCCATAAATGGCACCAGTGAGATTTGTTCTTGCAGTGGTTATCTGTTGTTTTAGCTGGCCCAACATCCATGTTTTCACCTCCTGATGTTAACATCTTGGTATTCCTTTGGGGAACACCCTTCAGCTGCAAATATGCTCATATGATCTGGCCAATTAGTAGAGCCCATCATTTTGGCTACTGTGATTGGTCCAGGGAGGGACATGTGACTTAAGTTGTTCCAATGAGAGTCACACCTGGGACTTGTGCCATGAATTCAGAGAATGAGGTGCTCTCTCCCTGTTGAAGCTTCTGAAATGGGATAACCAAATCCTTGGGCTTCTGGGGGCCATGGTATGAAAGGCTCCTATCTGGGATTGAAGCCACTGAGGAGGAAATCGGAGCCAGAAGATGGCAGGGTGGGGGTAAAGAAAAAGATCCACTAAGTCCTATGACTTTACTTGGGTCCTTAGATTCAACTGCTCTGAAAGCCTAGCCTTGGGAGTCAATAAATCCTGTCATCTTTTTTTTTCTTCCTCTTCAGTCAGTTTGTCTTGGGTTTTTGTCATGGCCAAAGCAAATAATTCTGACTAATAATATGGCTCCTGTCCTAGGGGTTGGGGGGGATCTATTCTCAAGGCCAATTTGGATGACAGGGAGCCCAAGTTCCTGGACATTCAGGTGCATACACCACATGGCGAGAGATGGTTAGAGAGGGGGAATGGGCCACTTTGGAATACAAGACGGGAGTGATGAAGAGATGCTCCAAGTTCCAGTCACAGAGGATGCCATGTTGAGATGCTCATAAACAAAGCCTAGGGTATATAGCGGCCATTTTAAAAAGTGCTTCTTGGGGCCTAAGCCTCTTCGGCGGTCTTCTGCACATCACTGTCATTGCCAGCATCACCAGCACCTGCTGAGGACTACCATGGGCCTGTGCTGGGTGTGGAGAGGGTGGTATGGGTGGGGAAACAGACCATGAAAACGTGGTCCCCAACCCGGAGGAGCACCTGATTGAGAGATCATGATTCATTGGAGAAGTTGCTTGAATAGCCTGGCATGGTAGCTCATGCCTGTAATCCCAATACTTTGGGAGGCTGAGGTGGGTGGATTGCTTGAGTCTAGGAGTTAGTGAATCTAGTCTCTAGGAGTCTAGGAGTCTAGCAAGGAGTCTAGGAGTCTAGTGAGACCTCATCTCAAAAAAAAAAAAAAGTTGGCGGGCTCACTGGTTCACACCTGTAATCCCAGCACTTTGGGAGGCTGAAGCTGGTGGATCACCTGAGGTCAGGAGTTGGAGACCAGCCTGGCCAACATGGTGAAACCTCGTCTCTACTAAAAATACCAAAAATTAGCCGAGTGTGGTGGTGGGCGCCCGTAACCCCAGCCTGAGGAAGGAGAATCTCTCTCTTGACCTGGGAGGCGGAGGTTGTAGTGAGCTGAGATTGAGCCACTGCACTCCAGCGACAGAGCGAGACTCCGTCTTGGGAAAAAAAAAAAAAGTTGCTTGAATAAAACTTGTCTGAACATCCAGAGGAAGGTCACTGCTGAGCTGAGACTTCGGGGGTCCTGGGGGTGGTCAGGAGGACAGCGGAAGAGTAATTCGGGGAGAGAGAGCAGTTTGGGCAAGGGCAAGAAGGTGGGAAAGAGGTGAGAGTTGAGGCTATAAGGGCAAAGCAGGTGGTGGAGGGTGCCCTGGACTTTTCCAGGTTGGGGCTCTACCCAGACGAAGGGTGGGAGTCAGATCTGTTGTGGGAGAAGCAGACCCCGGTGGAGGCATGGCAGACAGAGAGGCAGGAAACAGCCGCAGCTGCCACCTACACAGTTTTTCACTCCCCCTCCTCCCCCATGTTCTCCCTCCTCCCACACCTCTCCCTCACCCCCTCCCTGCTCCTTCCTGTCTTTCTCTCCCCTTTCCCTGCCTCCCCCTTTCACCCATTCTCTGCCTTCCGCATCTCTCTTCCTCATTCTTCTTTCCCCTTCTTGCTTCTCCCCCACTGCTCCTTTTACCCTCCCTTCCTCCACCCTCTGCCCTGTCTTCCTGCCCCCATTCTGCCTCCTTAGGGGCATAATCCCCCTGGGAGGGGAGTAGAACCTGCTCCTTGACCTCCAGCAGCCACAGTCTCTGACAAGCTTATTTTGGCCAAAAGATGCCCCCTCCGCCCCCCATCCCCAGCCCTAGGAAGGGAGGCCCTGAGACAGGAGAGCCCGGGGTGGGCCAGGGTTGCTGCCAGCCAAGAAGGGAAGTGAGGATTGAGCTGACTTTCTTGTTATTATTTTTCTCCCCTGGGGGCCACCAGCATAGCCTTCTGGGCTTGGAGTCTTTATAGATTCTCACTCCCTTGGCAACACAGCGCTCCTGTCCAACCTGGAGTGTTTAATTACCAAGGAAAAGAATGATTTTTTTTTTTTTCCCTGAGAATCCATTTAATTATTTGATTGCACAGTAACCAAAGAGTGTGAGAGGCCTGTAGCCAGAAGGGACTTCAAAGCATTACCTTGATGTTGCTGAGTGGGGCATTAATGGGTTCTGAAGGCAGGAGATTGCTAAAGAGAGGGAAAGTATTCAAAGCGCCTCGCAATCCTGCCAGCAATCTCGAAAAATGCATAAACACTGGAATGCTCCGTCGGAGAGGGAAGGAGAGTTCAAAGGGACTGGGAGAGTTTTCATGTAAAGTTTAGAGTTTAAGGCGTGACTGTTGGCTATGGAGACTCAGCGTTTGAACTCTTGTTTATTAAAAACAGTTTCCCAGCCATTCAGCGGGTTCCCAAAGACAACAGAGAAATGCAGACTTTTGCAGGGAAGAAGGTTGAAAGGCTTCATTGATTCCTACCTAGGGTTTTCCCCGCCTGCTCTTTTGTGCTTGTTTGCTTTCTTTTCTTTTCTTTTTAAATTTATTATTATTTTTTTGATCAAGTTTTGAAAGTCCCACTGTCAGAGGGAGGAGGCCGCAGAGAGAGAGGTCTCCCCCAAGAACCCCACCCAGGAGAGCAGGTTGCCCTGCCCCGCTGTTGGCTGTTGTGCTGGGAGGCTGGGGACTGCGCTGGTGATGCTTCCACCTCCAGGTTCTTTAGAGGCAAAGGCTGTGGGCTGGATTCCGGGCCCAGCTCTGGCTTGCTCAGAGGGGCTCCTGGCTGTGGGGTTCTCCACTTCTCTCTGCTCTTCTTTGTTTGCCTGGGGGAATGGAGGCAGCCTAGGCTCTCCTGCATATGCCCTCAGATGGGGCTCAGAGAAGGCCTTCAACTTTCCAGGTCTCATTTCCAAGCCCAGGGACATGGGCTGGTATCTTGTAGTGACCCAACACTGTTCCTAAAATCCCATTTGAAAGATGGTTTAGCTGGGCGCAGTGGCTCACACCTGTAATCCCAGCAATTTGGGAGGCCGAGGTGGGCAGATCACTTGAGGTCAGGAGTTCGAGACCAGCCTGGCCAACATGGTGAAACCCCATCTCTACTAAAAATACAAAAATTAGCCAGGCATGGTGGTGTGCACCTGTAATCCCAGCTACTTGGGAGGCCGAGGTGAGAGAATTGCTTTAACCTGGGAGGTGGAGGTTGTGGTGAGCCAAGATCGCACCACTGCACTCCAGTCCAGGTGACAGAGTGAAATTCCATCTCAAAAAAAAAAAAAAAAAAAGATGGTTTAAATAAAATCCATAGAGGAACCCTCAAGCTGCAGAACTGTCTCTGGCTCCCACCTCCCTCCCAAGCCTCAGCAAAAGCTGAGCCACACTTGGATGTCTGGTTGAGCGCCTTGTTCCCCATATCAGGAAGAAGTCAACTTTGCCTCACAGGCCAGTCTGGCCCCCAGAAAATGAGAGACAGTTCAGGGCAGAGCCACTTCTTGTGGGCAACTCTGGCCTGTGGGAAATGTTTCTCTCCATCCACCCTGACCTTGCTAGCTTGGAGAAGCAGCCAGGAAGTAAGGGGCAAGAAGCACTGGGCAGGAGGCCTCAGCCCTGCCTGGCACTGACGTTGGGGCCCTTAAGCAAAACGCCTCTGTCTTCTCCAGCTTGTTGCAGGATGACGAATATCTGAAGCACATCACACAGGGACTGTGGCCAAGCCCTCCCTAAATTAGGGCTTCTCTGTCCTTCTTTTGAGAACATGGCTAAGATCTCACCCAACTCTATACTCTCATTCACCTTTATTCTAATGCAAAGAACAGGTTTTTAAACTAAACATTTTGTTTTGTTTAACCAGAAGCCCCCAGGCTACATTACAATTTTTTGTTAAAATACCGTATGGAACCTATCCAGGCTCCCCACCCACACACCCTTGGCTTTTTGTTCATGGGAAGATGGATCGTCAAGGCAATTCCAACTGTCTTCATGACATAAGAGGAAAAAAATCACAAATTTCAAACCACAATGTTCATGTTCACACCCATGTGCACTCTGTCTTCCGTATGAATTTCACTTCTTTCTGAGTCAGAGGCAGTGATGTGCTGGCAAACACTTAACGCCTGGCTCTGCAGGGGAACAAGCCCTGATGTGTCACATTTGCCAATTTCCATGGTGTAAAGACTTCCACCACGGTCGATTTCCAACTACCAACTTGAGGTCGCTAAACTGGGAGTTTGGAAGAGAAGCCCACGATCAGCTCTCAGAAGCCAGTGTGAACTCGTTCCAACTCACAACTGAGAAGGACTCCAAAACTGGTGAGTTTTTGAGAGGATTCCCATAGAAGCTGCCTTCTCTTCACAGTACCCTTATTCCAAAAGACTGCACCCTAGCTAAAAGGCTAAAGAGTCTTTTGGCTTTATTTATTTATTTATTTATTTATTTATTTTTGAGACAGAGTCTCACTCTGTTGCCCAGGATGGAGGGCAGTGGCATGGTCTCGGCTCACTGCAACCTCTGCCTCCCAGGTTCAAGCTATTTTCCTGCCTCAGCCTCCCGAGTAGCTGGGATTACACGTGCGCACCACCACACCTGGCTAATTTTTGTATTTTTAGTGGAGACCTGGTTTCACCATGTTGGCCGGGCTGGTTTTAAACTCGTGATCTCAGGTGATCTGCCCACCTCGGCCTCCCAAAGTGCTGGGTTTACAGGCGTGAGCCACTGTGCCGGGCCTTTTGGCTTTATTTATTAAAGCATCGGTGGATGTAGAAATAAAAGCATAAAGAATGTGTCATTGAGGCAAAGGTTATTAACACTTGTTTTATCCTTTCTTTGTACCAGGCACCATGCAAACAGCACATGTGCAAATGGCTGTGTGTGTCTCCATACACACACATGTGTATGTGTGTAATAATATGATACTGTAATACTGTTGGTTGACGGGGAGGTTTCTTTGTTCTTGCTACTCTGTTGGTTCCACTCTCCTCAAATTCCAATTAGAAAACATGGATTCAATTTTGTGGGATGTGTGGGGTTTCCCAATTTCTGTACCTAAGGTCTCATTCAGTAAAGAAAATGGCTTCACTTTTGAGAGGTTTGCTCAGGGCAATTTACAAGGTAGTTAACTGATGGATGGGAATGACAAAAAAAAAAAAAAAAAGTATTTTGAAGTAGCATTCAGAGTCATTTTTCTTTTTTTTCTTTTTCTTTTCTTTTTTTTTTTTTTTTTTTTGAGACAGAGTCTGACTCTGTCACCCAGGCTGGAGTGCAGTGCGATCTCAGCTCACCACAAGGTCTGCCTCCCGGGTTCACGCCATTCTCCTGCCTCAGCCTCCTGAGTAGCTGGGACTACAGGCGCCCGCCACCATGCCCAGCTAATTTTGTATTTTTAGTAGAGATGGGGTTTCTCCATGTTTGTCAGTCTGATCTCGAACTCCTGACCTCAGATGATCTACCCAGCTCGGCCTCCCAAAATGCTGGGATTACAGGCGTGAGCCACCACGCCTGGCCAGAGTCATTTTTCTAAAAGTCAGTTTTTCCAAGGTATAATTTGTGTAAAATGAAATACTTCCCTTTTACCACAACCAAGACCTAAAACATTTTCTCCACTCACATGCCCCTTTGCGATCAACCCTAACTTTCCCACCCCCAGCCAGTGGCAATCACCAACCTTTTTTCTGTCACTATAGATTACTTTTGTCCAGGGTTTCTCAGCCTTGGCACTGTTGACATTTTGGGTCAATAGTGGATAATTTGGATAATTCTTTGCTGTGGGGGTCTGTCTTGTGCGTTAAAGGATGTTTAGAAGCATCCCTGGCCTCCATTCACCAGATGTCAGTAGCTTATCCCAACTTGTGACAACCAAAAATATTTCTAGACATTTCCAAATGTCCCTTGGAGGCCAAAATCATCCACTGTTAAGAAGTCTAGAATTTCCTATGAATGGATCATACAGCACCTACTCTTTCATGTCTGGCTTCTTCTTCTTCTTCTCCTTTTTTTTTTTTTTTGAAACGGAGTCTTGCCCTGTTGCCCAGGCTGGAGTACAAAAGCGCGATCTCAGCTCACTGCAAGCTGCGCCTGCTGGGTTCAAGTGATTCTCTTTCCTCAGCCTCCTGAGTAGCTGGGATTACAGGTGCACGCTACCATGCCGAGCTAATTGTTTGTATCTCTAGTAGAAACGGGGTTTCACCATGTTGGCCAGGCTGGTCTCAAACTCCTGATCTGCCTGCCTGGGCCTCCCAAAGGGATTACAGGTGCGAGCCACGGTGCCCGGCCTCATGTCTGGCTTCTTTTGCTCAGCATAGTTTTGGGATTTATTGTACACATAAATGGTTTGTTTATTGCTGATTATTAGTCCCTTGCATGATTATACCATAACATGTTTACCTGCTGATGGACATTTGGGTTGTTTCAAATTTGGGGATATTATGAGTAAATCTGCTACTTCAGACTTATTCATCCATTGAGATGTTCAGTGGGGCCAGGTGTGGTGGCTCACACCTGTAGTCCTAGCACTTTGGTAGGCTGAGGTGGGTGGACTGCTTGAGCTCAGGAGTTCAAGACCAGCCTGGGCAACATGGCAAAACCCCATCTCTACAAAAAACACAGAAGTTAGCTAGGTGTGATGTGGTCCATGCCTGTAGTCCCAGCTACTCGGGAGGCTGAGGTGGGAGAAAAACTCGGGCCTGGGGAAGTTGAGGCTGCAGTGAGCGGAGCAGAGATTGTGCCATAGCATTCCAGCCTGGGGGACAGAGTGAGCCCATCTTAAAAAAAAAAAAAAAAAAAAGATGCTCAGTAAATGCCCAATAAGCATCTGTTTACAAGTCTGGATGGCCATATGTTTTCACTTCTCTTAAGAGTGAAATCATTGGTTTGTATGTAAGTATATGTCTAACTTTATAAGAAACTGCCAAACAGTTTTCCAAAGTGATTGTATCATTTTATATTTCCACTAACAATATGTGCAAATGTATGAGATTCCCAGTTGTCCCACATCTGCTCTAACGTTTGATAAATCTTTTTAAACATTCTAGTGTCTACGTAGTGTAGTATATCTCATTGCAGTTCTATGATGACTAATGACATTGATCACCTTTTTGTGTGCTATTGGTTGCTAATATGTCTTCTTTTGGGAAATGTCTGACCACATCTTTTACTTATTTTAAAAATTGGGTCTTTGTTTTATTTTTGAGGTATGAGTTCTTTGTATATCTTGGTACAAGTCTTTTGTCAGATATTTGTATTTCAATTATTTTTTACCAGTCTTTGTCTTTCTTTTATAATTATTTAATGGTGTCTTCAAAGAGTGGATATTTTTAATTTTGATGAAGTCTGATTTATCCACCCATTTTTCTTCTTTTCCATAGTGCTTTCTGTATCCTTTCTAAAAAATCTTTGCCTGTGCCAAGATCAAAAAGATGTTTGCCTATTTTTCCTCCAGAATTCTTTGTGGTATTAGATTTTACAAAGTTTAGCTCTATGCTTGATGTTGGGTTAATTTTTATCTATGGTGTGAGGTAAGATTCAGGGTTCATTTTTCTCTCATGTGTTTGTTCAGTTTTTCCAAGAGCATTTTTGAAAAGGCTATTCTTTCTGTGTGAAATTATTTTAGCACTCTCACTAAAAAATCAATTGACCATATATGTGTGGATTTTTTTCTGGATTCTCTGGTCTGTTCCATTTATATATTGATCTGTCTTTATGCCAAATAGCACACTGTCTTGATTACTAGCTTCATAATAAGTTTTGACATCAGTTTAGATGTAAGTCATCCAACTTTATTCCTTAAAAAAAAACTTGAAAATTCTGGGGGACCAGTTTATGTCCTTTGCATTTCCATATAAATGTTATCATCACCTAATCTATTTCTACCTAAAAAAAAAAAAACCCTCTGGGATTTTGATTGGGACTGAGCTGAATCTATAGATCAGTTTGGGCAAAACTAACATATTGACACCACCAAGTGATATAGTTTGGCTCTGTGTCTCCACCCAAATCTCATCTCAAATTGTAGGCCCCACGTGTCAAGGGAGGGACCTGGTGAAAAGTGATTGGATCATGGGGGTGGATTTCCCCCATGCTGTTCTCCTGATAGTGAGTTCTCACAAGATCTGATGGTTTAAAAGCATGACACTTTCTCTCTCCCTCTCTCCTGCCACCATGTAAGACATGCCTTGTTTCCCCTTTGCCTTCTGCCATGATTTAAGTTTCCTGAGGCCTCCCCAGCCATGTGGAACTGTGAGTCAATTACATCTCTTTTGTTTATAGATTACTCAGTCTCAGGTAGTGTCTTTATAGCAGTGTGAGAATGGACTAATACACCAAGTCTTCCAACCCATGAACACAACATATCTTACCATTTGGTTAAGTCTTTAATTTCTCTTGGTAATTTTTTTTGTTTACCAAAATTATATTCATGTATATATTTTGGATATAGTTTGTTAAATTTATCCCTAGGTATTTGTGGATTTTTAGATGTTATTATAAATGGTATTTTAAACGTTGTTTTTCAATTGTTCTCTGCTAGCATATAGAAATATAATTGATTTATTTTGACCTTGTATCATATAACCTTGCTGAATTCCCTTATTTCTGTTAGATTGTTAAGTTTCATAAAGATTGGCTATGTCTAAAATCATTTTCTGCACAAGCAAGAACCTGTAATAAATGTTAAATAAAAGTTACGAGATTAAATACCCTTGCTCATTTCAGATCTCAGGTGAAATGTATTCAGTCATTCATCATAAAGTTTGCTGCTGATGGTTTTTTGTAGATACTCTAGGTTAGGTTGAAGATGTGCCTATCTAGTTCTAGCTTTCTGAGAATTTTTATTATGAATGCAAGTTGTACTTTATCAAATCCTTTTTATATGTCTGCCAAGTTGACCACATGGCTTTTCTCCTTTATTGTTAATAGCATGATTCACATTAGATGATTATTAAATGTTAAATCATCCTGTGTTCCTGGGATGAACCCCACTTTGTCATGATGTATTATCTATTTTAATTCATTCTTGGTTCAAATTGCTAATACTTTGTTAAGGAATTTTCTGTTCATGTTCATGAGAAATATTGGTCTGTAGTTTTCTTTTCTTGTAATAGCCGTCTGGTTTTGGTATCAGGTTATGCTGACCTCATAGAATGAGTCGAGAAGAGATCTCACTTCTGTTTTCTGAAAGAATTCGAGAGAAGCTGGCATTAGATATCCTTAAATGTTTGATTGAATTTACCAGTGTAGCCACCTGGCCTGGCGTTTTCTTTCAGGGAAAATTTTTAATTAGAAAATCAATTTCTTTAATAGATTAGGCCTGTTTCTGACTTCTTATTTCTTACTGGGCTAGATTTGGTGATTTTTGTCCTTCATGTAATCTGTCCATTTTATCTAAATTGTTGACTTTATTTACGTAAAGTTGTTCATGCTATTTGCTTATTATCCTTTCATTATATGTAAGATTTCTAATGAAGTCTCTCTTTCATTCCTTATGATGATAATTTGTGTGTGCTCTCTTTTTTCCCTTGGCTAGTCTAGCTAGAGGTTTATAATTTTATTAATATTTTCTAAGAATTAGCTTTGGGTTCCATTGAGTTTTTAAACTATAAGTCTATGTTTTATTTCTTTGATTTCTGCTGTTATTTTTATTTTTATTTATTTATTTTTTTGAGATGGCGTTTCACTCTTGTTGCCCAAGGTGGAGTACAATGGCGCAATCTCTGCACACTGCAACCTCCACCTCCCAGGTTCAAGTGATTCTCCTGCCTTAGCCTCCCAAGTAGCTGGGATTACAGGCGTGTGCCACCACGCCCGGCTAATTTTTTGTATTTTTAGTAGAAACAGGGTTTCACCGTGTTAGCCAGGCTGGTCTTGAACTCCTGACCTCAAGTGATCTGCCTGCCTCAGCCTCCCAAAGTGCTGGGATTACAGGTGTGAGCCCCTGCGCCCAGCCTCTGCTCTTATTTTTATTGTTTCCTTCCTTTTGCTTACTTTGGATTTAATTTGGTCTTCTTTTACTAGTTTCTTACTATTTACTAGCTTAAATGTATATATATATATATATATATTTTTTTTTTTTTTTATTTTGAGATGGAGTCTCGCTCTGTCACCCAGGCTGGAGTGCAATGGCACAATCTCAGCTCCCTGCAACCTCCGCCTCTAAGCCATTCTCTTGCCTCAGCTTTCCAAGTAGCTGGGATTATAGGCATGTGCCACCATGCTTGGCTAATTTTTGTACTTTTAGTAGAGACAGGGTTTCTCCATGTTGGCCAGGCTGGTCTTGAACTCCTGACCTCAGATGATCCACCTGCCTCAGTCTTTCAAAGTATTGGGATTACAGGCATGAGCCACCATGCCCGGCTTTAAATGTTGATTTCAGATCTTTCTTCTTTTCTATTATAAGCATCACTGCTTTAGATGCATCCTCCAAATTTTGATATGTTGTATTTTCATTATCATTTAGTTCAAAATATTGTCTAATTTCCCATGTGAGTTCTTTTATGATCTATATGCTATTTAAATGTATTTTGTTTAGTTTCACATTAGTTCAGGGTTTTTCAAACATATTTTTCTCTTTTTAAAATTTTAACTTTTTTTTGTAGTCAGCAAATATAATCTATCATCTCAACTCTCTTATACATATTGGAAGTTGTTTTATTGTATAGCAAACTGTCTATCTTGAATGTTCCATTTCATTTGAAAAGAACATGTCTTCTCCTGATGCTCAATGGAGTGTTCTATTCACGTCAATTAGGCCAGTTAGGTTAACAGGGTGGTTGAAGTCTTCTATATCTTTACTGATTTTCTCTCTGTTTGCTCTATCAGTTCTGAGAAGAGGTTTAAAATCTCTAGGTAGGGCCGGGCGCGGTGGCTCATGCCTGTAATCCCAGCACTTTGGGAGGCCGAGGCAGGTGGATCATGAGGTCAGGAGAACGAGACCATCCTGGCTAACACGGTGAAACCCCGTCTCCACTAAAAATACAAAAAATTAGCCAGGTATGGTGGCAGGCGCCTGTAGTCCCAGCTACTCGAGAGGCTGAGGCAGGAGAATGGAGTGAACCTGGGAGGTGGAACTTGCAGTGAGCCGAGATCGTGCCACTGCACTCCAGCCTGGGCGACAGAGCGAGACTCTGTCTCAAAAAAAAAAAAAAAAAATCTCTAGGTAGATTTGAAGATTTCTTCATTTCACCTTTAAATTCTGTCAGTGAATACTTTATGCATTTTGAAGCTCGTCTTTATGTGCATATACATTTCTGATTCATATATCTTTTTGAAGTTTTATTTTTAAAAATTTTCTAATGGATGTATAATCAATGTACATATGAATTAACTCTTAAATCATTAAGAAATATCTGCTGGGGGTGGTGGCTCACACCCGTAATCCCAGAACTTTGGGAGGCTGAGTTGGGTGTATTGCTTGAGCCTAGGAGGTCAAGATCAACCTGGGCAACATGGTGAAACCCTCTCTCTACAAAAAATTATAAAACTATACCAACCCCCCCCAATTATGCAAAATTACAAAATTATACAAAAAAATACAAAAATTAGCCAGACATGGTGACACGTGCCTGTAATCCCAGCTACTCAGGAGGCTGAGGTGGGAGGTGTGCTTGAGCCAGGGAGGCCGAGGCTGCAGTGAATTGTGATTTCACCACTGCACCCCAGCCTAGGTGACAGAGGATGACCCTGTCTCAAAAAAAAAAAAAAAAGAAAAAGAAAAAAAGAAGTATCCTTCTTTGTCTCTTATCTTCCTTGTTCTGAAGTTAAGTTTGTTCAGTTGGCAGCTTTCTCATGCATGTTGCATCTTTTTCCATCCTTTTTACTTATCTGTGTCTTATGATGTAGACAACAAAAAGTTGGCTCTTGCTGTTTTTTTCCAGGGTGGAAGAAATCTAGGTCTCTGACTTTTAATTAGAGTATTTGGACCATTTACATTTCATGTAATTATCAACATGATTGGGTTTAAGTCCTGACCATCTTGCTACTTTTTTTCCATTTGCCATTTATTCTTTTTTCTTCTCTAATTTATCATAGCTTACCTTCAAAGAGTTTTAGGGCCTTGCTGTAAAAGTCATCACAGTTGCTGATTTACTGCATGTGAGGGTGAATGGGACAGCATAGTATCAAGGATGCCTTGCCAAGGATGCTTTGGTTCTAAGATTTGAGGGTGGATGACTGGGACAATAACTGGTAGCTGTGTGAGGGCCAACGGTGCTGTGCTGAAGCTGGCTCATTCTGGCTCTGGAGAGCTAATTCTGTGCATCTTTTCCTGTCTGTATTCAGTAATGTTATGGCAGAAGCTTTAAATAAGCCTTGGTGAGATTGGTAAATGTTATAAATTGGGGCTTTTTTTTTTCTGTAAGAGAGGTGGTTTACCAGCATACCACTGGTATCAGGAAAGTTTGCTCCTAGGAACCCCTTGGAGGAAGGCTCCGTCACTTTGTTTTCACAGCACAATGCCTAGTAACATGTTTATTGCATTCCACTGAATTAAATGGAAAAATAATGAGTGTCCTTTGAGACCTTGAGTTTCAGGAATCAGAATGCATGGTTTGAGATTCAGAGAAAAGTTGGAGCTGCAGATTTGGTTCTGCATGCCGTCTGAACTTCGAGGTAGAAATACAATTTCAGGGAGAATGAAGAACTGGAATAAAGGGGATAGGCCTGAGAGGTAGGGAGAAATCAGGACAAAACAGGGCAAACATTTTATGCTAAACTGTATGGGGTTTGGTCAACAGCATTTAATGGGACAGAAGTCCCCTTTCTTAGAGAGGACTAAGAAAAGACCAATAAGCAGGATTTTTTCTTTTCTTTGTTTTGAGATGGAGTTTTGCTCTTGTTGCCCAGGCTGGGGTGCAATGGCGTGATCTCGACTCACCGCAACCTCCGCCTCCCAGGTACAAGTGATTCTCCTGTCTCAGCCTCCCAAGTAGCTCGGATTGCAGGCATGCGCCACCACACCCGGCTATTTTTTTGTGTGTGTTTAGCAGAGACAGGGTTTCACCATGTTAGTCAGGCTGGTCTCGATCTCCTGACCTCAGGTGATCCATCCACCTCGGCCTCCCAAAGTGCTGGGATTACAGGCATGCACCACCGCACCCGGCAATAAGCAGGGTTTTTAAGAGGTTGTTAGTGACTTTTGAAAATCTGTTCAGCAGGGGGAGAGAGAGAGACACACACACACACACACACACACACACACACAGAGAGAGAGAGAGAGAGAGGTCTGAGGCAAAGGCTAATTGCTAGGCTTTCGTAGGAGGGAAATGGTGAGGAAAACAAAGCAGATAATGTCGTGAGCTTTTTTTTTTTCTTTTTTGAGACAGGGTCTCTGACAACTAGGCTGGAGTGCAGTGGTGCAATCATGGCTCATTGCAGCCTCGACCTCCTGGGCTCAGATGATCCTCCCACCTCAGCCTCCCTAGTAACTGGGACTATAGGCATGTGCTACCATGCCTGACTAATTTTTGTATTTTTTTTTTTTTGTGGAGATGGGGTCTTGCTATGTTGCCCAGGCTGGTCTCAAACTCCAGGGCTCAAGTAATCAGCCTGCCTCAGCCTCCCAAAGTGCTAGGATTACACGTGTGAGCCACCGCGCCTGACTATCATGAGCCTTTTGAGAACCTGTCAGTGAAAGTGGGTGAGGGAGGCAGTGGAGACGCTGTGAGCTGGAGAAAGGGAGGGGCTCCACTTAGAGGGCGGAGTCAGGCGGTGGTGCAGGTGAGAGGGATGCAGCAGCTTGCATCAAAACGGGGGGCGGGGCATAGAACAGATACAGTAGACCCCCTTTTTCCCCCAAAGTGTGATCCATGGACCAGCAACATCAGGGTCATCTAGGATCTGTTTAGCAACACAATCTCAGTTCCTCCCCTGGACATACTGAATCAAGACCTGCAGTTTAACACGATCCTCAGTGCTTCTCAGATGTGCTCATGAACCAGCTGGGGACTTTGCCATGTGGCTGAATCTGGTCCCTGGCAGAGCAGGGGCCTAGACTGTATAGGGCCACGCTTAGGCTTTCAGTTTCTGGCATTCCATGATGGCATGTGCTATGGTTTGGATATGGTTTGTTTGTCCCCGCCAAAACTCATGTTGAAATCTGATCTCCAGTGTGGTGGTGTTGGAGGTGGGCCTGGCAGGAGGTGCTTGGGTCATGGGGGTGGGTCTCTCATGACTGGCTTGGTGCTGTTCTCCTGGTCGTGAGTGAGATCTTGCTCTGGCGAGACTGGATTAGTTCTTGAGGGGATGGATTAGTTCCCACAAGAGTGGGTTGTTATACAGCCAGAAACTCATGGTACAAAACCCAGTACCCACTGTGCTTTGGCCACAAGTTTGTTGTTGGTGTGAAGCTCTCAGATGGTGGGGTCTGTGGTTCTCCCGGCCTCCACCCCCAGGCTTTCCCTGCATCCTCTCTGCTGGGCCAGCTCCCTAAATGCTTCAGCACACCAGCATCCCAGGTGGGGCTTAGCATAAAAAGCCACCCTGAAGACATGAAGGAATCTACTTCAGGGAGTCCCGTCCGTTTCCTTGGAGCTTCCTCAGACAAAGGGTCCCTGCTCTCCAGGCTCCTGGGCTCTTCATCTTGGCTCCCTCTCGCCGCTTTGCCCTCCAGGGTTTGTACGGAGCTCTGGTCTGGGAGCCTTGGGACTCTCCTGGTGGACGCCCCAGTCTCTGTTTCTGGGCCTCACTCCAGCTCCATGTGCAGGAGCAGTGGCCCTCCTGCAATCGCCCGGGCCCTCTGGGTGGGCTTGGAGGTCAGACTGAGACTGCTGCAAACAAATAGAATGCTAAACAATAAAATAAATAGAAGGAAATGAGCAGTTTTGGATTTCTCCCTATTTCAAAGCTTTTGGGAAATATAGCAAAATTACTTTTTAGGACCCTGCTTTGTAGGTGACTGTAAACACATGCTTCGACTGTCATTGAGAATTCCAGCATTGCAGATGCCACCTTCTCAATCTCCCCCTGCCCCCAACCTCCATCATTACCACCGCCACCACCACAATCAACTTTCTCAATTGCACAGATGACCTATATATTTGTCTATCCTGTGCTTCCTTCCTGGGGAAACCTCCTTGCCCGACTCCAGGTCACTCTGATGAGCTGTCAATCATAGAGCCCTACCTTTCCTGCCAAAGGACTGGACAAAAGATCTACGCAGAGCACTCAAGGACTCTCTTCTCTTGGCCATTTCTTTCAGCCTGTTTTTTATAAACCACATTTCCTTTGCTTCCCAGCTTCCTTCTACAATATTATATTGTGAATATTTCTGTATATTCATATTCTTTGAAATTATATATATATATATCTATATATATATATTTTTGGAGTCTCACTGTGTCATCCAGGCTCGAGTGCAGTGGCATGATCTTGGCTCACTGCAACCTCTGCCTCCCAGGTTCAAGCTATTCTCCTGCCTCAGCCTCCTGCGTAGCTAGGATTACAGGCTATTTTTTGTACTTTTTAGTAGAGACAGGGTTTCACCATATTGGCCAGGCTGGTCTCGAACTCCTGACTTAGTAATCCGCCCACCTCGGCCTCCCAAAGTGTTGGGATTACAGGTGTGAGCCACCGCACCTGGCGAAATTATGATTTTTATTGCTGTACAGCATTCTATCCAATATATTTATTCCAAACTATATTAAACCAAGTCCCTATTTGCAGACATTTAGGCTGTTCTTTTTTTCTTTCCTTTTTTTTTTTTTTTTGAGACAGAGTCTTGCTCTGTCACCCAGGCTGGAGTGCAGTGGCACCATCTTGGCTCACTGCAATCTCTGCCTCCCAGGTTTAAGCGATTCTCCTGCCTCAGCCTCCTGAGTAGCTGGGATTATAGGCGCACACCACCACGCCCAGCTGATTTTTGTAATTTTAGTACAGACAGAGTTTCACCATGTTGGTCAGGCTGGTCTCGAACTCCTGACCTTGTTATCCACCCACCTCGGCCTCCCAAAGTGCTGGGATTATAGGCATGAGCCACCGCGCCTGGCCTAGTTTGTTCTTAATTTAAAAATTATTATGAAGAACTCTGACTAACATCTTTATATGCAAATCTTTGTATACACTTCTAGTTATTTTTTTTTTTTGAGATGGAGTCTTGCTCTGTCACCAGGCTAGAGTGCTATGGCGTGATCTCGGCTCACTGCAACCTCCAACTGCCTGGTTCAAGGGATTCTCCTGCCTCCGCCTCCAGAGTAGCTGGGTATACAGGCACGTACAACCATGCCTGGCTAATTTTTATATTTTTAGTAGAGATAGAGTTTCACCATGTTGGCCAGGATGGTCTCAATCTCCTGACCTCGTCATCCACCTGTCTTGGCCTCCTAAAGTGCTGGGATTACAGGTGTGAGCCACTGCGCCCGGCCACTTCTAGTTATTTTCTTAAGAGACTTTCCTAAAAGTGAACGCGAGTAAATCATATAAAAGTTTTAATTCATACTGGCAAACTGCCCCCAGAAACGTTACATAACTTTATATTTTCAGTAGCTTTGAATCAGAGTTTCTGTTTCCCATAATCTTACCAACATTAAGCATTTATTTTTAATCACTGACAATAAGCTAAGTGAGAAAAAAAGGAATTTTACTGTTATTTTAGTTTGTACTTATTTTATTACTCAAAGGATATACTTTTTATATCTGTATGTCTTTATTTGTAAATTGCATATTTATGTGCATTGAACTTTTTAGCTGGGATTTTCCTTTTTTTATTAATTTGTAAAAGCTGTTTATATATTAAAGATATTAATTTGTTATATATATTTCAAATACTTTGTTTTTTAACCTATACAATTATATATAGTTTCTTTCTATCTCTAGAAATTGTTTTTCAGCTGGGCACAGTGGCTCATGCCTGCCACCACTTTGGGAGGCTGAGGCAGGTGAATCACTTTAGGTCAGGAGTTCGAGACCAGCCTGGCCAACATGGTCAAACACTGTCTCTACTAAAAATAGGAAAATTAGCCAGGTGTGGTGGTGGGCGTCTGTAATCCCAGCTACTGGGGAGGCTGAGGCAAGAGAATTGCCAGAACTCAGGAAGTGGAGGTTGCAGTGAGCCAAGATTGCACCACTGCACTCCAGCCTGGGTGACAGAGTGAGACTCCATCACAAAAAAAAAAAAAAAAAAAAAAAAAAAAATATTTTTTTAATATAGAGAAATACTTTTTTAAAATATATTCCAGTCTATCACTCTTTCCATTATATGTTCTTATATGTGTGTGCTTAGAAGTGCTTCCCTACTTAAGCTCATAACTATTTTCTTCTGTTTCTCATAATTTAAAAAAAATTATGACTTTAGCCATTTCTTTTATTCCCTTATCTGCCTTTTTCTAGGTGCTCCATTTTCTCAGTTGGTGTCTGCCTCCAGGACTATACATTCTTTTTTTTTTTTTTTTTCTTTTTTCGGGAGAATGGGGTCTCACTATATTGCCCAGGCAGGTCTTGAACTCCTGGGCTGAAGCTATCCTCCTGCCTCTTGCCTCCCTGAGAGCTGGGATTACAGGCATGAGCCACCGTGCCCGGCCAGGACTATACATTCTTGAAACAACTGGGATACTAGCTCCTTTGCAAATTGGACCAAAATCTGTAAAGGAAAGAGAAAGGAAGATTGTCTGCTTATCAAAGCAGTCACTGGGAAAAGTGGGGTATCTCAAATCTCTTCCATCTCAAGGTTGACTCATCCCAACTTCTGGTTGTACTTCCTCTATGGAAAGATAAAGGAAAAATCTCTGAACCATCTCTGTTCACCTTAGGGATGGTGGTCTTCAAAGATGGCAGCCCAGGAAGGTTGAGGAAGGCCACTGTTACCAGGCCTCAAACCAGTAACCAGAGGTGGATTTGTTCTCCATGGGCACTTCCTTGTTTCCAGCCCTCCTCAGTCATTGCTGAATGACACAGAGCCAGGGCCCAGGGTACACTCAACACCATACACTCTTGAGAGTACTCAGGGGAGAGAGAGCTAACATGTTTTGAACACTGTGTGCCAGACCTCAATATATACATGTAACTTTACTTTCACCCTACCACCACCCTACCACTATCTTTCCACCACCCTACACCACCGTACCACCACCCTGCCACCCTAAAACTACCCTACCACCACCCTACCACCCTACAACCACCCTACCTCCACCTTACCACCAACCTATACCACACTACCACCACCCTACACCACCCTACCACCACCCTACACCACCCTACCACCACCCTACCATCCTACAACCACACTGCCACCACCCTACCCTACCACCACCGTACCACCACCCTACCACCCTACCACCACCCTACACCACCCTACCACCACCCTACACCACCCTACCACCACCCTACCATCCTACAACCACACTGCCACCACCCTACCCTACCACCACCGTACCACCACCCTACCACCCTACCATCACCCTACACCACCGTACCACCACCTTGCCACCCTAAAACTACCCTACCACCACCCTACCACCACCTTACCACCCTACAACCACCGTTCCACCACCCTACCACTACCCTATACCACCCTGTACCACCTTACCACCACCTGACCACCACTGTACACCACCCTACACCATCCTACCTACACCACTCTATACCACCATACCACCACCCTGCCACCCTAAAATGACCCTACCACCACCCTAACATCACCTTACCACCCTACACCACCCTAACATCACCTTACCACCCTACAACCACCCTTCCACCACCCTACCACTATCCTTCCACCACCCTATACCACCTTACCACCACCCGACCACCACTGTACACCACCCTACAACCACGTTACCACCACCCTACACCATCCTACCACCACCGTACACCACCGTACCACCACCCTACAACCACAGTGGTCAGCAGTATTCAAGGCTCCTGAGATGTTGGATGAGAAGAGTAGACATGTCCATGAGACTCAGGTTTGGGAAGCCATTAGACAGAACTCCATGGGAAGGAGCCCCTGTGAACAACTGATGTGGGAGAAGATGTAGGGTCCCGGCATGTTGACCGTAAAGAAGAATGGAGATGGATGAAGGCAAATGCACAGGGCACAGTTAGGAGCAAACCATTCAAACTGCTGGAGTGAGGAGGGGTGGTGGCCAGTTGCCTACGGTAAGGCTTGGAGAGGTGAACTTTTTCTTGACTGCCGCCCAACATCTCCTACCTCTGAGACTGGAGAAAGCAAAAAAAAAAAAAAAAAAAAAGATGGAACAAAATCCTCCTTCCACTGCCCTTCCCACTCCCATACTCCCAACTCTAGTCCAAGTACCACCTATCCTCCCAACCCCTACCACGAGATTCACCCCCACTTCAGGCAAGCTATGTTTCCACCTGCTTGGAAGAGCACTCCCCGAGGAGCCGGGTTAGGGAGCAGGAGGCTGGGGATATCTTGGCACTGGCCTGATGAGGGATTCCTACTAACCAGTCAAATTTAAGCTGGTTTCCCTCCAGGGGAGAGAGGGCTGGGCTGGGGGCTGGGGCTCACTGTCTGTGATCCTGACACAGTGGAGGGACGCTGAGGGGGTGCTGCTGGTTTTTATTCCCTGCGGCATCTCATCTCACTGCAAGCACCCTCCTGAGGGTTGGGAGGAGGGTGGGCAGGAGGTGAGATACTGCCTTTGGAGGACACCAGCTGGCAGCCCTGATCCGAGGCTCCCTCCCTTACACATGTGGCAGTTGAGGCTCCCAATCTAGATCTTAGTAGCCCAGGGGCCAGAGAGCTGAGCAGCCTCTTGTTAAACCTCAAAGACTTCTTTGTTCTATAGCTGAGGACCAAAAATTCAGGGCAGCGTCTCTTGGCTGGTTGCTTGGAGGTTGCTGGGAGAATCCTTCAGTGAGAGGAAAAAGAGGTTTGGACCAAGATCACAAAAAGAAACCAGTTCTTTTCTGCTTTCTGTTCCTCGCCTGGAGAGAGGCTCTGGCCACTTCCATTTTCTTTCTTTCTTTTTGAAATGAAGGAACAGAGCTTCAAGTTTTCCTTTGCACAGCAGCCTCCAGGAGCTTTAAAACCTACTGATGCCTCGGCCCCACCTTCAGAGATTCGGACTTAATTGGGATGGAGTGGGACTTTCCAGGGTATTCTAATATGCCACCAAGGTTGAGGACCACTGGCTTGTCACTGTGCTATCTTTTCCATGTTTACCTCTAACAATGATCATGGATCCTTTCCTCCCTGGCTGAGTGTATACAGCCTCACTCGGAGACCGAAAACCTACAGCGAGGCCTTTTTTGTTTGTGTTTTCAATTTGTTCATTTTATTTATTTATTTATTTGAAGATACTGCTTTTTATTACAAAATCAACAGGTAAAGCACAGTTTGGGAAAGCTAACTGGTAATGGTGGGTGAGAATCTCCATAAGTATTACAAAGTATGAACAAACATCATTAAAAATAATCCCAGCACTTTGGGAGGCCAAGGAGGGAGGATCGCTTGAGCCCAAGAGTTTAAGACCAGCCTGAGCAACATAGCAAGATCCCATCTCTAAAAATTTTTTTTTTGTTATTAGTCATTTCAACTTTCTTTTTTTTTTTTTTAATTTTTCTTTAGGTTCAGGGGTACAGGGACAGGTGCAGGTAAACTGCATGTCACAGGGGTTTGGTGTGCAGATTATTTTGCCACCCAGGTAATAAGCATAGTTGTTTTTCATTCCTCACTTTCCTTCCATTCTCTACCCTCAGTAGGACTCGGTGCCTGTTCCCTTCTTGGTGCCCATATGTACTCACACATTTGAGGCTTTTAATCAGTGGGTCTCCTGACCCACTCGGAAGCAGATCAATTTTTTTTTCTGTAATCAGGACCGGCCAAGGCAGAGCCTGAGGAGAGAGGATACAAATACTCTGAAAGCCTCTCCTGCTTCTGAGTTGATGGTTTTCTCTCCCCACTCCATCACAAACCCTGATTATCCTGGAATTTAGTTCCCCCAGCAAAGCTTCCTCTAACCAGCCCAAATCCCCTTCCTCTCCCACCTTCCTTCCCCTGGGATCTCTCTGCCCTTTGAAAGCAGAAAAACTTTACTGGGGTTTGCAATCACCACCCCACCAGAAACATAAACCTCTTTGGGACAGAATGGCCTATGAGCCTCCTCTGAATTTCCTGTCTTTCCCGTGATGGTTGCTCAATAAACATTCTTTGTGTAGTGGATTCTGTGAGGCCACTTCTCCTGGGGCCCTCTGAGCCTCAGTTTCCTCATCTACAAAATGGGGATAATATTCACCTTGGGCCAGGTGCACTGGCTCACGCCTGTAATCCCAGCACTTTGGGAGGCTGAGGTGGGTGGATCACTTGAGGTCAGGAGTTCGAGACCAGCCTGGCCAACATAGAGGAACCCCATCTCTACCAAAAATACAAAAATTAATTAGGCGCGGTGGCACACGCCTGTTGTCCCAGCTACTCAGGAGGCTGAGGCAGGAGAATCGCTTGAACCTGTAAGGCGAAGGTTGCAGTGAGCCGAGATCGCACTACTGCACTCCAGCCTGGATGATAGAGTGAGACTCCGTCTCAAAAAAAAAAAAAAAAAAAAAAAATTTACCTCCACGAGTTGATGTGATGATGAGATAAAATGAATAGAACACTTTTCCTGTGCCTGGCCATGCTCTAAGTGTGTTATTTGTGTTAACCCATTGAGTCCTCACAGAACCCTAAGAGGCAGGTCCCCATGTGACGGCCAGGAAGCAGAAACACAGCAGGGTTTGGTAACTAGTCCAGGGTCCCAGGATTGAACCTGGCCAGTGGGACACGGAGCCTGCCCTGCCTTTCTGGGTGGGCTTGATGGAATAGACGAAGCCCCCAATGCACCCACCATGCCCTCCTCAACATCGCTCGAGCTTCCCCCCGCTCCCCAGGGGCCCACCTGCATGGTGTTTTCCCAGTGGCTGGCTGCTAACCATTGCCTCCCCCTCATTCCTGCCTTTCTGGAAGGTCCAGCGAGCCTTAGTTTTCTCTTCTGAGAAGGTCCTTCAAGGCATCTCTCAGCAGCTCACCTCTGAGAGGAATCCTGCCTCCCGCCTGGAAGCAGGTGTTGCCATCAATGCTGGGTCTGAAAACCATTGTCCTCTTCCTGCTAAGCATGGAAGGTCCCCCACACAAAGTTGACAATAATTGCAATTTCCCTTCCTTAGGAATGGGGTTTATCTCTGGAGGAGATCCCAGTCCTCCCTCCTCCTGCGCCCCTCCTACCCCCACCCCACTTTCTTTCTGCCTTCTCTCTTCCATTTAGAAATGTTGATGGAAAAACTTTGATTAGTGGGACTCCGGCCACAGGATAAACAGGCCCTGGAGGACTCATGACCTGGTCCCCATAGAACAGCCACACCTAGGGCGATCAGCGGGAAACAGAGGCACTTGCAATCCGCAACAATTACACATGAGAAATTCAGGGAGGGGGCCGGGGGTGCTGGCTCACGCCTGTAATCCCAGCACTTTGGGAGGCCGAGGCAGGCGGATCACTTGAGGTCAGGAGTTCGAGACCAGCCTAATATGGTGAAACCCTGTCTCTAAAAATACAAAAATTAGCCAGGTGTGGTGGTGTGTGTCTGTAATCCCAGCTACTCGAGAGGCTGAGGCAGGAGAATTGCTTGAACTGGGAGGTGGAGGTTGTAGTGAGCCAAGATCGCGCCACTGCACTCCAGCCTGGGCAACAGAGCGAGACTCTGTCTAAAACAAAACAAAACAAAAAACCCCAGCAGAAACAAAAAACAAAAAAACAAAAGAAAAAAAAGAAGAAGAAAAAAATAAAATTAAAAAAAATTCAGAGACACAGAGGTGGTCACAACTGTAGGAAGAAGAGGGGGACAGGAGAATGGGCATTGGGCTGAGCAAGGTGTATGGCCCAGGCCTGGAGGTGCGGAGGAGCTAAAGACATTCCAGAGCTGCAAGTTTGCTGGAGTGGGGGCCTGGGCTGGGTAGAGCTAATGAGGCAAGGAGGGAGAGTAGGTCAGGCTCTGTCTGACTTGGATGACATTAATGCCTCCATCCAGCAGACTGCGTTTTCAAAATGAGTTTGGAAACCTTCAGTGAATCCTGAAGCTAATATAGAAGGCTGCAATCAGCATTAAAAAAAAAAAAAAGTAGAAAATGTGAATTCATTGCACATAATAGCAGCAAGAATTGTTTTGTGAGTTTTTTTTGAGCTTGATATGTATGGATGTCTGTAGGTGTTGGCTGGGTCCCCACGGAAGATGCCTGTCTTACTGAGGGTTGCTGCAGTTGGAGGCTCGCTGCTGAGAATCACGGCCCCGTGGAGAAGGGTTCAGGGAATGCTCTTGCGGCTCCTTGGTCCATCTTGTGACTGCTCGGCCTGGGTGCGGAGAAGGGGAGGGGCCCTGCCTCGCCCCGCACCTGTGGGCTGCTGGCATTTCCTGAGGCTGCTGGTTGTTTGAAGGCTTAACTGCAACCTGCTGTGAAGCAGCTCTTGCTGAGTGCAAAGCATTTTTGAGGGAGTGGGGGTGGGGGTGTGGACTCTCTGCTTAATTAAAACAGGGAGAGGTTGACATGAGAGACCTTTAGTGGTTTTTGATCTCTCTCTCTTGCTCTGCCCGCTTTCTAACTTGAGGGGGGAAGAAAGCTTTTTCCTACTCTTTCTTCTTCAACCTCTCCCATCTTTCACAGACCTGGCAGGTGCGCTGGGCGTTCTGCCCTCCATGAGGCCCCTCCTTCTCCATCTTGAAAGGGCTGCATTCTGGGGGCAGTTTATACACACGGTGTTGTTGCTTGGGGGGATTAACCATTCATCTGCGAAATGACCTTGACCTTCTGAAGAGTCTTGACCTTCTAAAGGGTTTCAAAAATACATATATAACATATAAAATATAGCATAGAAAAAATATATATTATATACTATATGTCATATATTATATATTACATATAATTATAAATGTATTATATGTAATTTTATATATAATTATACATGTATGTGTAGTTTTATGTATAATTATATATGTATATGTAATTTTATATATATTATTATATATATCTGGTTTCCCTACAAAACGACATTGCAAATCTGGAAAATCTCTGTCACTTGGCAAACGCCCTGTGTCTTGGAAGATACACAGGTGTTGGGACAAGCAGGTCCAGGTTCAAGTCCTGGCCCAGTCATTTATTAGCTATGTGGCCTTAGAAGTTGAACTTCCCTGAGCCTCACTTCTCTCACTGGCAAGATAATTTGTTGTGAGGAAGTAAGAGATGAAACCTATCCAAAGTCAAGCATGTGCTTGCTGAGATAATTCAGTTGTGCTCAAACAGACTGTGTTGGGATCGTAGACATTATGGCTCATATCTCTCAAAATCTAATGCCTATCAATAGTCACAGAAGGTGGAGCCAAGGAGCAAACCATCCACCCAAGTCCCTTTCCTTTGCACATGGGGAAACTGAGGTCTCGAGACATTAAGCAATTTGCCAGCACCATGTGACAAACAGGTCAAGTATATTACACTTGTATTAAGGCCTCTGTGTTGCATTTATAACTAATTTCTCTAGAGAGTGTCTTTTAGAATATCAGAAAGATGCATTCTTCCCCACACCCCCTTAATTCTCAGGAACACACTTACTGTGTTTTCACAATAAGTTGTGTGGGATCAGCTGACCATCTGGTAATGACGGCTTGAGACAGAGCCTGTTCTCCAAGCCCTTCCATTTCTATACATTTTTTTTGTGAGCCAGAGTCTTGCTCTGTTGCCCAGGCTGGAGTGCAGTGGCGACAGAGCAAGACTCTGGCTCAAAAAAAAAGTATAGAGATGGAAGGAATTGGGGAACAGGCTCTTCCTCCCAGGTTCAAGTGATCCTCCTGCCACAGCCTCCTGAGTAGCTGGGACTACAGGTGTGCGCTATCATGCCCAGCTAATTTTTGTATTTTTAGTAGAGTTGGGGTTTCACCATGTTGGCCAGCCTGGTCTTGAATTCTTGACCTCAGGTGATCCACCTGCCTCGACCTCCCAAGGTCCATTTCTATACCTTTGATTTTATTCCAGCAAACCAGTGGCAAGCAGGGCAGCTTGTGTCAGCGCCATACCTATTTTTCAGAGTGGGAAACTGAGGCTCAGAGGATTAAGTGACCAGTGCCAAGTTCATAGAACTAGAAGTGGTAGTTATGTGGCTTCCATTTGAGTGCCTCTCACTGATAGCTACCAATGGGGCAGATACCCTATTACCAGGGATAGAGCAACCATCAGTTCAACACTTAAGAACAGACATACCAGCAGTGGTTCAACCTTGGAATCTGCTGGCTGGTGATGAATATCAAAGTATCCAATGAAAAGTACCTGTTAGTGATGCATATCTTCCATTAACCCTAGCACAAGTCAACTAAACAAGGAACCCCTGAGAGGCACCAACTTGGATAGAATGAAACCAGCAAGTTCACCTGACTTTTTGTCATATCTTTTTTTTTTTTTTTTGAGATGGAGTTTCGCTCTTGTTGCCCAGGCTGGAATGCAATGGCGTGATCTCGGCTCACTGCAACCTCTGCCTCCCAGGTTCCAGCGATTCTCCTTCTCAGCCTCCCAAGTAGCTGAGATTACAGGTGTGTGCCACCACGCCCAGCTAATTTTTTTGCATTATTAGTAGAAACGGGGTTTCGCCATGTTGGCCAAGCTAGTCTTGAACTCCTGACCTCAGGTGATCCACCCGCTTTGGCCTCCCAAAATGCTGGGATTATCGGCGTGAGACCCTGCGCCCCGCCTTGTCACATCCTTTTAGGCTGCAATGAGATGCATGAAGTTAAACTCATCAATCACTCCTGTCTACATGCGGCACAGATCTAGGTCCTCAGCACTTTCTTCACGCATTGAATGTGTGTTCAGGAATTGCCCCTGTGTGGAACTGGGCTTACTCCCTTGCTCAGGGGCTGAGGGCAATGCATTGAGCCATTCCTTCATGCCTGTGTGAACTCTAAGGTGCATTTAAGGATTCAAGAAAATAGATCCTAATGTGAATCAAGCCTAGGTGCTCTGGGCACACTAGGCTTGTCTGTTCTCCAGGCTTTAGGTCTGGTTTCCATGGTAACCCATAATAAACCACAACCCGAGCTTGGTTTGCCAAAGTCTTCTAGAGCCAACTATCTTGTATTTGTTGAGAATTCCTCAAGGGCCAGCACCTTGTTATGTGCGATCATAAATTATCTCACGTATAATTCTCACAACACTGTCACCCCATTTGGTACATGAGGACCTGAGGTTCAGAGAGGTTAAGTCACCTGATCAAGGTTCACACAGCTGACAGGTGATCAAGCAAGGTAGTTGCGGGGGTGACTCTGGCAACCTCATGACAAAGGGTCATGAGAAAGGCATCCTCCTACAGTTGATTGGCTGGCAGTGTCTCAGAGGCAACTAGGGATGTCTGATGGGGAAGGGAATGGGGCTTTGTTGGTTGGATCTACAAGGCCCATCGGGAGCCATTGTCTAAGGAAGGCATTTGCAGCAGAATAGAGTGAAGGTCCAGCCTTACACTTTCCCTCACCCCACCCCCTGTCACACCCAACCCTCTCCATTTTCCACTGTTAGTCAACATGATTCTTGCTCTTATCCTGGAAGACCCCTTGCTGTCCTGTGGGCACCTGGTCATGCTCACTCCATCCCATCTTGGTCCTCACCCAGAGCCTCTCTCCTCTTCCTCTCCGAATTCTAACCATCCCTCCCAATGCCTGCCCCATCTTTTCCAGCCATTCTTGATTGCTCCTTGCCTTGATTTTGTACTGGAAATAGTAAGTGGCTTTTAAACATTTTTTAAGCCACAGATCCCTTTGTTACAAGGAAATCATATCCAGAAATAAACACGAGTAAGACTGATGAAGGCAGAGCTGCTCAGATGAAAGCTAGGGTAGGGGAGGAGGCTGTCTGGGACCCTCCCCACTGGGGCCTTTTCCCTTGTACACACTCCTGGCTTCCCTCCTACCTCCATCTGCCTCTGGGAAGTTCTTGTGTCTTCAAAACTCCTGGCCCGGACAGTAGAACTTAGCATTTAACAAGATACGTGTATCATTCTTGCCTTAAACTTCTTGGGTTCTCTTCCCTGTCTCTCTTGCCCAGACAGCAACAGTTCTTTCCCAGAGAGCTTTTGTCTTACTCACCCTAAGACCCTATCTTTCCATTCTCCTGATAGCAAGAGCAAAATTCTTGGGTTGCTGGATGCCAGGGAGTATGAACAGCAAGTCACTTACATTTGGGAGCCTCCGAGGCTGGTGGGTGAGGCTGGAGCTAGGTGTCTGGGGGCTCCTATTCCAGGGCTGACTCTGTTGATAAATACCTGGGTGGCCCTGCCTCAGTTTACCCCGTCTATAATGAGGAGAGGCTTTACTTAGGTGTATTTATAAACTGTCTGGATGTATCTCATTTCATGTTAACAGATGTATGTTGGGTGCCTGCTGGGGTACAGAGCTCTGTCCTAGTTTTGGGATGTGAGTAGGAAGACACGAAGGAGGCATGGTTCTTGCCCCAGAAGCTGATTGGAGGAGAGAGAAAGATGGACAAAGGAATGAAGCAGGGTGAAGGGGCAGGACTGTGCACCATGGGCTGAAGATGGCAGCTGCCTGACTCAAAGTCCAAGGCAGAACATGGTGACACTGTGATCCAGTGATCTGATTCCCTCTGCATCCATAGCGGGAGGGGCTCATCTTCCTCACCCTAAGGTAAGTCCATGGATGGTAGAGACTCTAGTTCTCACTTTTCCTTTCCTTCACAGCTCTGCCTTTATCGTTCTTATTTGTGTTTATTTCTGTGTGCCATTTCCTTGTAAGAAAGGGATCTGTGGCTTAAAAAAATGTTTAAAGGACACTTACTATTTCCAGTACAAGATCAAGGCAAGGAGAAATCAGGAATGGCTGGAAAAAATGAGGCAGCAGTTGGGAGGGATGGTTAGAATTTGGACAGGAAGAGAGAAGAGGAGAGGGGCTCTGGGTGAGGACAAAGATGGGATGGAGTGAGCATAACCAGGTGCCCATGGGAGAGCAAGGGGTCTTCCGGGATAAGAGCAAGAATCATGTTGACTAACAATGGAGCATGCTGACATTAACTGTGCTTTATTTATTTATTTATTTATTTATTTATTTATTTATTTATGACAGAGTCTCACTCTGTTGCCCAGGCTGGAGTGCAGTGGCATGATCTTGGCTCACTGCAACCTCTGCCTCCTGGGTTGGAGCGATTCTCCTGCCTCAGCCTCCTGAGTAGCTGGGATTACAGGTGTGCACCACCATGCCTGGCTAATTTTTGTATTTTTAGTAGAGATGGGGTTTCACCATGTTGGCCAGGCTGGTCTTGAACTCCTGACCTCAGGTGATCCACCTGCCTCAGCCTCCCAGAGTGCTGTGATTACAGGCGTGGGCCACCATGCCCGGCCATCCGTTTATTAAAGTCTTACTCTGTGCTAAACAGTTGACATTCATTCTTGATGTTCACAACAACCCAATGGGGAAGATACTATTATTAACCCATTTTCAGAGGAGAAAACTGAGGCTCAGCGTTGTTAAGCAACTTAATGGAGGTCCCACCCTACTGGGTGGCAGTTGGAGTTTAAGCATCCTGAACTTTTGGGCCTAGAACTCACACTTCACTCCTATGCTAGACCCACTGGTTATCTGAGTTTTTTAAATTGGTGGCCAGGTTGACGGGCTAAGAGAAAGAACCCTCCCCCTTTAACCACTGCTCATTGCTGGCAAAGCTTGGGCCTCTCTGCCTCCTTCTCATCTCAGCAGAGGGTGAACAACCCCAATGGGGCGTTTTCAGCAGCTACCACATGACTAAGAACATGTGTTCCTGCTCAGGGGAGAGGCGAGTATCTACGTCTGTCCCATGATAAATCAGCAGCTGGCTGTTTGTCATGTGGCAGGCAGTTCCTGCACGATCACCCCCCAGCCTCATTAGCCTGATGATTTTTTATGATTGCTTTACATTTGTGGGGAACTCAGCCTGGCTCCCGGAGAGCTGGAAGAAAAGAGGCCCAAAGGAGGTGAGGAAGGAGGCAAGATATGTGAAGAGGTGTTTTGACTCTCACACGGGAGCCTTGGTTCAGACTCAAAACTAGAGAGACAATGCCAGCGTCGGCTCCCCGTCTGTCCCATTGCTTGCCAGCTCTGCAGGTGGCCTGGCTACAGGTAACAGAGACAGTGAGGAGGAGACGAGCTCTGAGACAGGATAACTGTGTCTGTTCCTTAGGTCACTTCCGCAGCCCTCAGTTGAGGCCCTGTGGGCCTTTCCAAGGTGGGAAGAAACAGATGATAAACAAAATAAGAGCAATTACATAGTGTGTTGAAGGGTGTGAAATCCCCTAGAACACAGAACAAGTGGAGCAGCATAGAGAAGCGGGCGCGGCGGGACTTTGTGTGGGTGACCCTCTTGAATAAGGTGGTCAGTAATAAGGTGACTGCTGTGGTCTGAATATTGGTGTCCCCCCACCCCAAATTCATATGTGATAGTATGAAGAGGTGGGGCCTTTGGGAAGTGACTAAGTCATGAGAGCCCCACCCTCCAGAATGGGATCAGTGCCTGATATGGTTTGGATGTTTTTTTCCCTCCAAATCTCATATTGAAATGGGACCTCCAATGTTGGTGGGCCTAGTGGGAGGTGTTCGGGTCATGGGGGCGGATCTCGCATGAATGGCCTGGTGCTGTCCTTGTGATAATGAGTGAGTTCCCCCTCTGAGTTCGCACGAGATCTGGTTGTTTAAAAGAGTGTGGCACCTCCTTCCTTTCTCTTCCTCTCCCTCTCTCTCCTCCTCCCTCTCTCTCTCCCTCTCCCTCCTTCCCTCTCTCTCCCTCTCCCTCCTTCCCTCTCTCTCCCTCCCTCCCCCTCTCTCTCCCTCTCTTTCTCTCTCCCTCTTTCCCTCTGCTTCCCTCCCTCTCCCTCTCTCTCTCCCTCCCTCTCTCTCTCTTTCCCTCTCCCTCCCTCTCTCTCTCCTTCTCACTCTCCCTCTCCCTCTCTTTCCCTCTACTTCCCTCCCTCTCTGTCTCCCTCTCTCTCTGTTTCCTTCTCCCTCTCCCTCCCTCCCTCTCTCTCCCTCTCCTTCTCCTCCTCCCTTTCTCTGTCCCTCTCCCTCCTTCCCTGTCTCCTTCTCTCTCTCCCTCTCCCTCCCTCCATCTCTCTCCCCCTCTCTCTCTTTCCTTCTCCCTCTCCCTCCCTCCCTCTCTCTCCCTCTCCCTCTCCTTCTCCCTTTCTCTCTCCCTCCCTCTCCCTCTCCCTCCTTCCCTCTCTCTCCCTCCCTCCCTCTCTCTCTGTCTCTTTCTCTCTCCCTCTCCCTCTTCCTCTTCCTCCCTCCCTCTCCCTCTCTCTCTCCCTCTCTCTCTCTCCCTCTCTCTCTCTCTCTCCCCCTGCCTCTCTCCCTCTCCCTCTTCCTCCCTCTGTCTCTTTCCCTCTCCCTCTCCCTCTCCCTCCCTCTCTCTCTCCCTCTCCCTCTCTCCCTCCCTCTCTCTCTTTCTCACTCCCTGCCTCCCTCTCTCTCTCGTTGTCACTTCCCCTCTCCCTCTCTTTCCTTCTCCTTCCCTCCCTCTCTCTCTCCCTTTCTCTCTCTTTCCTTCTCCCTCTCCCTCCCTCCCTCTCTCCCCCTCTCCCTTTCTCTGTCCCTCTCCCTCCCTCCCTCTCTCCCTCTCCCTCCCTCTCTCTCCCTCCCTCCCTCTCTCCCTCTCCCTCCCTCTCTCTCCCTCCCTCCCTCTCTCTCCCTCCCTCCCTCTCTCCCTCTCCCTCCCTCTCTCCCTCTCCCTCCCTCTCTCTCCCTCCCTCCCTCTCTCTCCCTCCCTCTCTCTCCCTCCCTCTCTCTCCCTCCCTCCCTGTCTCTCCCTCCTTCCCTCTCTCTCTCCCTCTCCCTCCCTCCCTCTCTCTCTCCCTTTCCCTCCCTCTCCCTCTCCCTGCCTCTCTCTCTGCCTCTCCTTCCCTCTGTCTCTCCCTCTCTCTCTTTCTCCCTCTCCCTCCCTCCATCTCTCTCTCTCCCTCCCTCTCTTTCTCCCTCCCTCCCTCTCCCTCTCTCTCCCTCTCTCTCTCCCTGTCTCCCTCTCTCTCTCTCTCACTCTCCCTCTCCCTTTCCCTCTCCCTCCCTCCCTCTCTCTCTCTCCCTCTCCCTCTCTTTCTCCCTCTACTCCTCCCCCCCTCCCCCTTTCCCAGTCCCTCTCCCCTTCTTCCTCTCTCTCTCTCTCTCTCTCTCCCTCTCTCACCATGGGATGCACTGGCTCTTGCTTCGCCTTCCCTGAGGCCTCACCAGAGGCAGATGCTGGGGCCATGCTTTCTGTACAGTATGCAGAACCATAAGCCAATTAAACTTTTCTTTATAAATTATTCAGTCTCAGGTATTTCTTTATAGCAATGCAAAACAGACTAATTCAGTGCCCTTATAAGAGAGGCTGGAAGGAGCTCCCCAGCCCCTTCCGCCATGTGAGGCACAGCCGCAAGGTGCCATCTTTGAAGCACAAAGCAAGCTCCTCACCAGACGCAGCACCTGCTGGCCCCGTGACCTTGGTCTTTCCAGCCCTCAGAACTGTGAGCAATACATTTCTATGGTTTATAAATGACCCAGTCTAAGGCATTTTGTTCTAGCAGCCTGAACAAACTAAGACAGTTTCCATAATAAATAGGGTCAGCCCCATGGAGTAGGGGTTTTCTCAATAAAACTTGACCGAGTTGAGGGAGGTGGCCATATGAATACCAGGTGGAAGAATGTTCTAGGCAGATGGCATGGCTAAGGCAGGGGCCTCAGGGGCTGCTTCTTCCTGGTAGAATATAAGCTGTCTGAGAGTAGAGACATTGTTTTCATCACTCAGCAACCTCGAGCCTGGCACTGTGCTTGGCCTGGGGTGGGCATGGAAGTGTTTGCTGAAGGAGTGAATGAGACTTTAGTCTCCTGCTGCCAAAGCCAGGAGCCACTAGTGTGAAGGGGGTTGTTTAAAATCTCTGGCAGTGGTCTCCGATTCTGACCTCCCTATGGAAAGATGCCCTTGAGCCCCAGAAACTTTTTTTTTTTTTTTTAGGCGGAGTTTCGCTCTTGTTGCCCAGGCTGGAGTGCAGTGGCGCGATCTCAGCTCACTGCAACCTCTGCCTCCCGGATTCAAGCAATTCTCTTGCCTCAGCCTCTGGAGTAGCCGGGATTACAGGCACCTGCCGCCACCCCCAGGTAATTTTTTGTATTTTGAGTAGAGATGGGGTTTCACCATGTTGGCCAGGCTGGTCTCGAGCTCCTGACCTCAGGTGATCTGCCTGCCTTGGCCTCCCAAAGTGCTGGGATTACAGGCATGAGCCATTAAGCCCGGCCAAAGTTTTCAATCCTAATTCCTTGTTCACATATTTGTCTTCGATGTCTTTGAGTTCCCAGCATTTGGGCAATGCCTGGCCAGTGTGGAGGAGGCTGTTTAAAATCTCTAGCAGTGGTCCCCAACTCTGATCTTACAGAAAGACACCCTTGAGCTCCAGAAACTCTTTTTCCTCCAAACTCGATGCCCCATTTTATTCCCCTCCGTCTCATTTTCATTTTCCCTTGGGTCCCTCCCAGCCAGCCGGCTCTGCATGATTCTCCCGCCTTTACGTTGCTTCCCTTTAGCTTGGAGCCCTTATCACCTCCCCCCTTTGTGATGGGGCCAAGCTAAACATATTTGGGGACTGTTGTGCTTTTTTCATATTTCCCCATGAGTCAGTCTCTCCAGTGTTTTAATCATTTCTCCCCTGTGAATGGTTGGCAAGGAGCAGGGACCCAGTTCTCAGCTTGGAGACACAAAGATCTTCAGCACTCAGGCGCAGGCTGGGCCAGAGGGGCCTCTCAGCCACGGTCTCCTGGAGGGTGGGGCTCCCTGAGGATCTGGGCTGGGGGCCACCTGTTGGGTTAGAGAGCCTCCCACCCTGGCCAGTGACCAGGTATTGTGCCCGGCTGCCACTTCAGGCCTGTGTAGCTTATCTGGAGGGGTCTCCTGCTGACTTAAAAATAAAGTACAATTAATCTCAGACTGAGTTGAGAGACGAGGGGGCCCAGCTCAGCGGGGCGCAAGAGAAACTCTGTCAGTCAAACATTTGTTAAGCACCTACTCTGTGCCAGGCATTGCCCAAATGCTGGGAACTCAAAGACACCAAAGGCAAATATGTGAACAAGGAATTAGGATTGAAATGTTAACAGTGCTTGAAAGAAGTCCTTGCTATGGGTAACCAAGGAGGGGACATCTCATCTGCTTTGATGACAAGAGGGGTGGGGCATTAGTATTGGTTTAAGAGGCAAAAATGTAGACACAGGTAGATCTGGGTACAAATCTTGGCTCTGCTGCTACTTACTAGTGGTATGACCTTGGACCGTTTACTTTCACTGCCCAAACCTGTTTTGTTGTTGTTGTTTCTTTAACCCATAAAGTGGGCATGATAATGCCAGTCTTATAGGGTTGCTGGAGGGATTAAATAAGATGATATAATAATGAGTACAATTATTATGATGGAAGGAGTCATGACTATGCATGTACTCGCCGCTACTTAAAGTGTGGTGTGCAGCAGGTGCTTATGTAAATTTTTCTGAAGCAGAGGGTTTATTACTTTCAAGTGATTCCTAAAGGGGCTTGTGGAGTGCGTGACTAGTCTTGCATTTGAGATCAATGAAGTGCAGAGTGGACGGGGACACGGCGTTTTCATGGCAGTCCAGGTGAACGGCGATAAAGACATAAAGCAGAAATGAGAGAGGAGGGGGATAACAGAAATGGAAGTAATCACGCAGGGATTTGTGTGAGTTTTAGGACTGGTGGTGGCAGAAGTGGGTGAGCATGAGCTGTTGAGACTGACTTGCAAGTTTTTAGCATGAGCAGTTCCTGAACATGTGGTTGCTCTATTTGGCAACACAGGGAATGTAGGAGAAGGGGGACCTGTAAAGAAGGAAGATGGAGAGTTCAGAAGATGGATTGAAGGGAGAATATTCTGGGGGAACTAGAAGCAGCAGACTCTGCTTGTAGAAAGCTTGCCTTCTCCTTAGCTGGAGTCAGTACTGGATAAATCAATAAGTTATTGATCTACAATACCAATGAATGCAATGCATAGTGAGTTTAATAGTGTCCATCCCCCACCAAAGTTCATGTCTATCTAAACCCTCTTTGAGTAGAGATGGGGTTTCACCATGTTCACAATGTGACTTTATTTGGAAATAGGGTCTTTGCAGATGTAATTCGTTAGGATAAGTTCATACTGGATTAGAGTGGGCCCTTAAATCTAATGACTGTAGTCTTTATATTGTAAGAATAGGAGTGCACGCAGAGACACACAGACGGGCGAAGGCCGTGTGAAGGCCGAGGCAGAGACTGGGGTGATGAGCTACAAGCTGAGGAACGCCAAGGATGGCCTGGAGCCCCCAGAATCTGGAAGAGACAAGGAGGACTGTTCCTCGGAGCCTTCAGGGGAAGCGTGGTCCTGCCACACCTTGACTTCAGACTTCTAGCCTCCAGAACTGGGAAAGAACACTCTTTTTGTTGTTTTAAACCACCCAGTTTGTTTAATACACCATGGAAGCTGAACACAGTTGATAAGCCTGGAGAACATTCTCTCAAAGCCTGGCAAATAATTCCTAAAACACACCTGATGTGCAGAACCTCACCAGCTTGCTCTCCCTCCAGGCTCACCGAGCCTCAGATGTTTGCTTGCCCTGGGGGATCAACAAGGTTACTGTCAGGTACCCTCATGAACAGCACAGATCTGGGAGGTGGTGTCCTCTCCACATCTCTCTTGGGTGAAGTCTTTCTTCTTTCTTACCCTGAACTCCAAAACCTATTCCTGGCGGATTCTTCCTCTTTTCCTTTTCTTCCCATTCCTTCCTCTGCCATCTCACCTACCCCCAGCCTCCCTCCTCAGACATTCCTGGCCCAGGGTTCTAATCTCACATCTGCTGGGGGTATCGGGTGATGTGATAACATCTCCTCGGCAGGCCAAGAGTAGCATAAGATGCTGTTTTTCAAACTGGATTCCACAGAGGTGCCTGGGAAACTAGAAAATATTTGACTTGAGTTTAATGGGCCCTGGGGCCTCATGGAAGACAAAGGTCATGCATAAGTAGGGTCATTTGATCCTGGTCATCTGGGGACAGTTCCTGTCATCCCATTTAATTAATATCGCCCAGGTTGGGCAATATGTTCACTGTATCTATAATCCATATTCCAGATTTTTGCATTAATTTGAATAGCCAAACTGTATTAGTCTGTTCTCATGCTGCTAAAAAAAAAAAACATATCTGAGACTGGGTGATTTATAAAGGAAAGAGATTTAATGCACTCACAGTTCCTCATGGCTGGGGAGACCTCATAATCATGGCAGAAGGCAAAGGAGAAGGAAAGGCATGTCTTACATGGAAGCAGGCAAGAGAGCATGTGCAGGGGAACTTCCCTTTAGAAACCCATCAGATCTAATAAGACTTATTCACTATCATGAGAATCGCACAGAAAACCTGCTCCCATGATTCAGTTATCTCCACCTGGCCTAGTCCTTGACATGTGGGGATTGTTGCAATTCAAGGTGAGATTTGGGTGGGGACACAGCTGAACCATATCACTAACTATTCTCAATGAATAGCTTCGATAACAAGTAAATGTCAATTTGAACTTATAAAAAGCATTTATAGGCCGGGCGCGGTGGCTCACGCTTGTAATCCCAGCACTTTGGGAGGCCGAGGCGGGCGGATCACGAGGTCAGGAGATCGAGACCACGGTGAAACCCCGTCTCTACTAAAAATACAAAAAAATTAGCCGGGCGTGGTGGCGGGCGCCTGTAGTCCCAGCTACTCGGAGAGGCTGAGGCAGGAGAATGGCGTGAACCCAGGAGGCGGAGCTTGCAGTGAGCCGAGATAGCGCCACTGCACTCCAGCCTGGGCGACAGAGCGAGACTCCGTCTCAAAAAAAAAAAAAAAAAAAGCATTTATAGGCCGGGTGCGGTGGCTCATGCTTGTAATCCCAGCACTTTGGGAGGCCAAGGTGGGCAGATCATGAGGTCAGGAGTTCAAGACCAGCGTGGCCAACATGGTGAAGCCCCGTCTCTACTAAAAATACAACAATTAGCTGGGTGTGGTGTCACATACCTGTAATCCCAGTTATTTGGGAGGCTGAGGCAGGAGAATCACTTGAACTTGAGAGACAGACGTTGCAGTGAGCTGAGATCGCACCACTGCACTCCAACCTAGGCAACAGAGCAAGACTCTGTCTCAAAAAACAAAAACAAAAGCCAAACCAAAACAAAAAAACCACTCATCATTGGATTTAGGGTTACCTGGTTAATCCAAGATGATCTCATCTTGAGATCCTTAATAGCAGCTTCAAAGACTCTCCAAATAAGGTCACATTCACAGGGACCAGGGGTTAGGACTCAGACATCCTTTTTTGGGGCCACAATTCAACCCAATATAAAGTCCTAAACTAAGCAGCATCTAATGGTGCAGATTTCAGGCCCCATGGAAAAATGGCTCTGGGGTTTGTTGGTGGCGACCTTGGGGCTAGGCTTGCCTTTGTGTGGAACCTACCCACACACAGGGGCTGCCTTCTACTGGGTGCCTGTCTTAGACCATTCGGGCCACTATAAAAAGATACCATAAACTGGGTGGCTTCTAAACATCAGACATTTATTTCTCACAGTGCCGGAGGCTGGGAAGCCCGATGTCAAGACATCAGCAGATTCGGTGTCTGGTGAGGACCTGCTTCCTGGTTCATAGACAGCCATCATTTTGCTGTGTCCTCATGTGATGAAAGGGCTGAATGAGCTCTCTCGGGCCTCTTTCTCTTTTTCTTTCTGTTTGAGATGGAGTTTCGCTCTTGTTGCCCAGGGTGGAGTGCAATGGTGCAATCTCGGCTTGCTGCAACCTGCGCCTCCTGGGTTCAAGCGATTCTCCTGCCTCAGCCTCCCGAGTAGCTGGGATTACAGGCATGCGCCACCACGCCCGGCTCATTTTGTATTTTCAGTAGAGACGTTGTTTCTCCATGTTGGTTAGGCTGGTCTCAAACTCCTGACCTCAGGTGATCCGCCCGCCTCGGCCTCCCAAAGTGCTGCAATTACAGGTGTGAGCCACTGCGCCCGGCCCGCTTGGGCCTCTTTCATAAGGGTACTAACCCCATGAAGCAGAGCCCTCATGACCTAATCACTTCCCAAAGGTGAATACCATCACATCGCGGCTTGGGATTTCAACATATCCATCTCAGGGTAGTGGGACACAAACACTCAGACCATAGTAGTCAGACATAGCTGCTGGACAGCACCACCTTCACTCTCCAAAGAGCCTCTCACCCACTCCCATCTGCTATCCCAGCAGCCCAGGGAGTTAGGTAGGAAAATGTGATCATTGGCCAGGCGTGGTGGCTCATGCCTATAATCCCAGCACTTTGGGAGGCCAAGGTGGGTGGATCGCTTGAGGTCAGGAGTTCAAGACCAGCCTGGCCAACATGGCAAAAATCCGTTTCTACTTAAAAAAATACAAAAATTAGCCAGGTGTGGTAGCACATGCCTGTAATCCCAGCTGCTTGTTTGGGGGGGGGGTGGGGGTGGTGGGGGTGGTGCCGAAGCAGGAGAATTGCTTGAACCTGGGAGGTGGAGGTTGCAGTGAGCCTGGATCACACCACACACTCCAGCCTAGGAGGCAGAGTGAGACTCCATCTCAAAAAAAAAAAAAAAAAAAAAAAGTAATCATCAACCCTGTTTGACAGGTGAGGGCTTAAAGATGTTCAGGGACTTGCTGGAGGCCACATCCTTGAGCTGGAAGCACCATCCACATCTTCCAGTGTTGGCTTTTGGATCCCTCCATTGCTCCTGAAGGACATCTGAAGTCCACGGCCAAGATAAGCAAAGGCAACTAATTCATTCATTCTTTCACTGTGGCTGCTCATGGCTAATATGGTCAGAGAAACTCACCCTCTTCTTCTTTTAAAAGTTTCCAGCCTTCTAGAGGGGAAGAAAGAGCCAGGATTAGAACATGTAGAAGCTTAAATATGGTACCAAGCACCTTACTGCAGCCCCATGTCATACACATCCCACAGTGGAGGACCGGTTTGTTGGGCCAATTGCTTCCCAATGATTGGGAATTGGGTAGGTATGTGTCGTCAGTAAACATTGCTGACTAACGTCCACAACAGGTCAAGGACAAGGTCTCAGCAACTGGGCATATGGCCCTGGAGGCCAGTGCCTGGCACCAAAACCCATGCAATAACTGTTATTGAATGAATGGACTGCAGAGCCAATGAATCCTGATGCTCAACACCACCAAGGCTGCTGGATGGGAAGCACCAGAACCTTTTTGAAAGGCCAGTGGTTTAATTGCTTCCTATTCACCCAATGGGTGAGAAGGGGACTCCCACACTAGGGTTACTGCAATGGCCAAATACATAGCACCTGACACTGGGCAGATGAGCCCAACAGCAGCTGAGTGCAGGGGTTATGCTGAGGCAGGCACAGAAGGAACAAACAGGGCTGTGGGCGGCAAGTTTTGTAGTATCAAGAGGGCGAGGTGGCCCCTCATCTCCATGAAGGGATGTGATTGGTTTGTTTGAATAAGTCCATAGTTGGCAGAGAACTGAAACCCACTACTCAATGATAAGCAGGAACGGCACCTGGTCCCTTTGCCAAGGAGGGTTGTCTGGCTGGGGGATCTTTCCCATAGGAGTCGGGAGAGGAACCTGTGGTTAGGCCATGCAACATCTTCCCAGTCTCACCAGATATCAAGGCAGCATATTAATATTGGCCTTAATTTTAGTCCTGACTCCATGGCCAGGTCAGGAGAGTGGTATAGCAACAGCTTTTTGCTCTGCCATTTCTTCAGCCTTGGAGAGGATACTGGGTCAAGTCTCACTGCCATACATGCCAAGGCTGTTGCCATGTATTGATTTCCCTGGAACTCATTTCCAACATTTCTTCAACCCTGGAGATGACACTGGGTCAAATCTCATTGCCATATATACCAAGACTCTGTTGAAATGTATTGATTTCCCTGGAACTCAGTATATTGGTTCTTGCCAGGGCTTGGAAATCTTTATATGACATAGAGGTTTTGTTGTGATGGGGTTTGTGGTAACCATGTGTGGTGGATACATCCTGATTGGCTGAAACTTCTTGATGGACCACAACTGTTTCCAGTTCCTTCTCACCTCTTTCCTGATGGTGGATCCTTAGTCCCTGTGGCTGCAGGCTCAGCTCAACCTAAAGGTACTCAGGAGTCCTGAGTGTCCCTGGCAGTGGCTCAGACTCTGACTTTTAGAGGGCAACATCCAGGTCAGCCAGACTTTGTATCTTTGTTTTTTCTTCTGCACAGGATAATGAATTACTGAAGCATGTACATTTGGTGATGTGGTGTTATGTGGTATGTGTGATGTGACATATGTTATGTGTTATACGTTATGTGACACATATGTTGCAGTTATGCGATAAATGTTATAGGATACCATGTTATGTGATATATGTGATGTGATGTATGGTATGCGGTATGTTATATGTTGCAGTGTTATGTGATATATGTGATGCTGTGCTACGTAATATATGTAATGTGATGATGTATGGTATGTGATGTGGTATTATGTGATGTATATGTTGCAGTGTTATATGATGTGATGTATGTTATGTGATATGTTATATGTTGCAGTGTTATATGATATATAATATGATGCAGTGTTATGTGATGTGTGTTATATGATGATGTAAGGTATGTGATGTGGTGTTATATCATGCATGTTATATGATGCAGTGTTATGTGGTGTGTATGTTATGTGGTATTTTGTGTTGTATATGATGCAGCATTACATGATGTATGTTCTATGATGCAGTGCTATGTTAAGTGTTATGTGATGTGTTACATGACAAAGTTATGTAATGTACGTTATGTGATGCATGTTATGTGATCTATGTCATGTGATGCATGTTATGTGATCTATGTCATGTGATACATGTTATGTGACAGGGGCTGGGCAGAGCAGCCTGTGCCAGGAAAGATCACTGTTCTTTTTTTTTGAGACGGAGTCTTGCTCTGTAGCCCAGGCTAGAGTGCAGTGGTGTGATCTCGGCTCACCGCAACCTCCATCTCCCGGGTTCCAGTGATTCTCCTGCCTCAGCCTCCAGAGTAGCTAGGATTACAGGCGCATGCCAATGCACCTGGCTAATTTTTGTATTTTTAGTAGAGACAGGGTTTCACCATATTGGTCAGGCTGGTCTTAAACTCCGGACCTCAGGTAATCCACCTTCCTTAGCCTCCCAAAGTGATAGGATTACAGGTGTGAGCCACCGTGCCCAGCTTTTCTTTTTGTGATGGAATCTCACTCTTGTCGCCCAGGCTGGAGTGCAATGGCACAATCTTAGCTCACTGCAACCTTTGCCTCCCAGGTTCAAGCGATTCTCCCACCTCAGCCTCCCGAGTAGCTGGGATTACAGGCGCCCACCACCACTCCTGGCTAATTTTTTGTATTTTTAGTAGAGATGGGTTTCATCATGTTGGCTAGACTGGTCTCAAACTCCTGACCTCAGGTGATCCGCCTGCCTCAGCCTCCCAAAGTGCTGGGATTACAGGTGTGAGCCACCATGCCCGGCCAGGATCATTGTTCTTAATGGAAACAGTCTTTTGGTTTTGTTAGCACTCTGTGGCTGACAGTCGTCTTTGGGGTTAAGTGTCCACAGTGAGCAAAACCTCATAACTAATCCTTAAGGGGGTAAAAAAGCTTAAGGTTCCAGCTATGCAAATATACACATACATATGGAAAAGACTAAGGACTCTTACCTGAATACCTGAACGCATGTGGTGGGCTGCAGATTAGAAAGAGAGCCTTAATTTCCTTTCCCTCCTCTCACTTCTGTTTAAAGTGGGAAAAGAAGGCTTCAGTACCTTTCATTCTTTAGTTGTAGGTCAAATAAACCCATGTGAACTAGCTTAAACCAGAATGGGGGCTTTGCTCTAAGAATACAGGGCTGTCTTCTGTAAATTGAAGACAGAGACATCATTGTTCTAGTGATCTATTGCTGCTTAACAAACCAACCTCAAATTTAGCAGTTTTAAATGACAATCATATATTGCTCCTGAATCTGCAATTTACATGGAGCTCAGTGGGGAAGTCTCACCTCTGCTTCATGTGGTGTCACCTGGGCTGGTTTCACTGGGACTGGAGGATCTGCTTTCCAGATGGTGCACTCACCTGGTGGCAGGTTGGTGCTGGCTGTCAGCTGGTTGCTCAGCCAGCGCTAAGGGCTGGGGGCCTCCATTTGTCTCCACGTGGGACGCTCCATGTGACCTGTGCTTCCTCAGAGCATGGTGGCTGCGTTCCAAGGATGAGTGTCCAAAGAGATAGAGCTGTGTGCAAGCTGCGTTGCCTTTTATAATCTAGCCTCAGCAATCACACAGCATCACTTCCGCCACATCCTGGAAGTGTGAGCAGTCACAAAGGCTCACTGTCTCAGGGGGAAGGGATATAGACACCATCTTTTGATGCAGTGGCAAGGTTCTGGAAGAGCAAGAGCGTGTGGGATGAAAAATATTGTAACCATTCTGGAAAATACATTCTGCCACATTGTCATGCCTCAGAAAGGGTCTGGAAGTGTGAATGGGTTAGCTCATTTTCTCTCTGGTGTCTTGAATCCAGTTTTCTTGGACATCAATTTCATTCTCTTGTTTCTTTGTAGACTAGCCTTTTCTGTTCTTTAGTCCCCATGGCACTGCCAGCAGGCCCCTGGCTTATGACTGTTTATGTTACATTTCCAGTTTCTGCTGAGACAGACTCTTTTGGTCACCATTCCCAAGACAGGGAGCCAGATTGGCCCAGACTGGGTCAGGTGCCTATTCCTGGACCAATTGGCTGTAGCCAAGGTCATTGTCATAAAGCAGAAACAAGGCACATTAGGAGCATCTCTGTTGAGATGGGCAGACATTTTGATAAGTGTCAGTCTTATAGCAGTGACTTGTGAGCAGGTCGTGGTACCAGACTCTTCCGAGATTGCTGCTGACCTTCTGGGGATGATCAGTGAATGAATGGTTTGATATGATTAAAGCAGGAATGATGATTTTTTTTTAAATGGTCAGAGCTTACATTGTTATTCTCTGCCCTTAGGAGATCAAACAGGAAGGAATGGGCTTAATTAAAATAGAAGAATCTTTGACTAGAATTTGATGGATCTTGGTGAAACCATCTGGTATACCCTTTCTATCTTCTGTCAGGTAAAATAGTTATATCCTCAGATGTGAAGATTGAGGAACAATAATTACCAAGTGACTGAGAGGGGGTCAGAAAACAGGCTCTCTTTCTTCTTGGCATAATTTTTTCCCTCTGTGGACAACTTCCTTGGTATCTAGAATCGGCTAATCATATAATGCAAAAATTAATAAATTCAACAAATAAATAAAAACATAGCTAACAGAGTATGTGTGCTTGCTGCCAACAGGCTCTCTGCTAACCAATCTAGTGAGATAAGTATTATTACCCCGACTTTAGAGATAAGAGTTGAAATAACTCGCCCAAGGTCACAGTTAATGAACAGAAGAACTACATTTGAGCCCAGTCTGGCCTCACAGTCTGTACGTTTAACCTTGATCCCACTGATACTTTTCTAACACTGTATATCGCTCCATCCACCATCTCTGCTGAGAGATCAGACCTGTGATTGTTCTGATATCGTGTAACCCCTTCCACCTCAGCTGATTGGACCAGAGGAAAGCACCTGACCCAAGAGCAACCAGTTCATTGGCTGGCTGGTAGCCTATGGGGAGGTCTGGTCTGGAACTTCCTTAGCAGGGGTAAGGGTAAATAAATTAGGTTCCTCAGAGTCTCTTTCTTTAAAATTTGAGCTGAAGGTATAGAAATTGAGAGTCTAGCAGTTAGTAGTAGGGATAGAGTCACATTAATAATCAGGTGCTACAGAAGATGCAAGAGAACAGTGTCTTGATTCCTGGTCTTCCTGTCATTTTCTGCATGTCATTTAACCTTTGGAAAGCCTGAGTTTGGAGCTGTTCTAGGATTTTTGTGAGAATTCTCTTTCTTACTGACCCAAGTTCCTTAATTTAAATTTGAGGTAGCCCTCAAATTTAAGGGGGTCCAATTAAGCCTCAGATCCTTGCTTCTCAAAGGCCGGAGGTTTTCATTGTGCAAATAGGAACAACTTGGATATCAAATCAGAATGGAGGCAATTAAGTGAAGAAAGGTGTAAGATTACTGTGCCAGGTGAGTGAATGATGCTCCATCTATCTATCTATCTATCTATCTATCTATGAATCAATCATCTATCTGGAATCATCAATAGCTGGAAGAAAGGGTGAGATATTTGCCTGGTCAAAGTTGAGAAGATAAACTAGTATTCTGTGATCCACTGATAAGGGCTTGTCTGGAAACTGAATAACTCTGTGGGTGTTAAATGATCTCATCTGGATGAACTTCAGCACCTGCGAGTGCTTGATGAACTATAATTAGTCCTATCTATCTTGGTCAAGACTATTTGAGTTCTATATAATAGAAACTCATCTCAAACAAACTTAATATAAAAAGGAGAAGAAGAAGAGGGAAAAGAGGAGGAAGAGGAAGGGGAAGAGGAAGAAGGAGAAGAGGAAGGGAGGGACGGAGGGAGGGAGGGAGGAAGGGAGGGAAGAAGGGAGGGAAGGAGGGAGGAAAGAAGGAAGGAAGGAAGGAAGGAAGGAAGGAAGGGAGATCGATCGATCAAGAAATTTTTTGGGACTCGGTTCAGAAATGGCAGTATCTGTGCTGTCCGACAGAACTTTCTATCATAATAGAACTCTCCTATATCTGTGCTGTATAGTGCAGTAACCACTAGCCATGCATGTTTATTAAACACTTGAAATATGAATAATGTGATTGAGGAGCTGAATTTTTTATTTTATTTTAGTTAATTTTTAGCTTTAGTTAATTCAAATTTAGATCTAAATAGCTACACACGGCTAGTGGCTACTGTATTAGACAGCACAGATCTAGATCCCAAACTGTGCTGTACCTCACTCTCCTGCGGGTGCTCTCGTCAGCTTTTCTTAGCTCATGGGTCCATGTCTGAACCAACTGTGTTCACGGAGATTGGGAACTGTGGCCAGGTCTGGGTCACATGTCTGACCCCGTGAACAAGGTTCACCTTGTCTGAACTACATGAAATGGGTCCCCAGTGGAAATCCTAGTGGAAAGGGGATTTCTGTATGAAAAGCAGAGGAAAGAGAGTTAGCTGGACTGGTGAAATCTCTGTCCCTCAGAGACCACCCTCAAGGTGCCATATGTCTTGCTGAAGAGAAAGAAGGGATGGGGACAGGAAGGATGAGCATTCACCTGACAAATATCCATGGAAATCCTTGGTGCCAGACACTGCGTTGGATGCTGGTGACACTAATGAAGAAATCATGTCAACAGCAAGAGAAACAGACTCTCTGCTTATTCTCAGTCTGGTAGAGGAAGCTGACTCCTAAAGAAACAGTCACAAAACAGGCCAAACATCCCAAATATAGAGGAATGAACACAGCATTATCAGGACAGCTAATTTTGTGTAAATTTAGCAAACTGCTGATGTGCTGAGAAGTGATTTCTGTATTACCCCCTCCTTAAAGGAGCATTAAGAAAATTGCTTCAGTTCTCGCTCTCATTTTTTTTTTTTTTTTAAATCAGAAAACAAAGTCCAGTCTCAGAGAGGGGCCAGAGTCTGGTGGATGGCTAGGCATGAGTTGTCTAAAAATAGAGTGGAGGCTGATTAATGAATGTCTTTAAAACAGAGATCAAACCCAGAAGCTGTACCAACACAGCCGACATGCATTCCTCTGGGGCTTAACACTCCTTTAGAGAATTGCTCAAAACTGGGTTACTCAAGAACTTGGCCCGCATGCCCGACACGCCACTCAGCTAGAGAGGGAGCAATTCTTGGGTAGTACTGGCTGAAGGTGGCATGGGGTAGAGGCCTCCAGTCCCCTTGGCCTTCCTTCCCAGTCCCAGTCCTGCCAGGGCAGTGCCTCTCCTCATCCCACCAAGCCCTCTGTGGGGTCAGGACGGTCTGCAGCCAGCTTCACCATCTCCCAGAAACCTGCCCTGGCCTTGGTTAGCCTAGACCTCTGGGTGTGGGAACCCCAGGCAGCGGGGTTTTAGATTATTGAGGGATGTTTACTGACCATTAGCCCAAGTTATTCCTCCAACAAGCCTGTGAGCTAGATCCATATTAGCTCCAGTTTACAGATGGGAGAGATGAGGCACCCAGATGTCAATAACTTACACAAGGTCACAAAGTTCATAGATGGAGAACTGGGATTTGAACCCAGGAACTTGGTACCAGCGTCCACATGCTTGACCACCTCCCACACTGTCCTTCCAGCTATCCTATGAATAGGTACTATCCCTATCCCCATTTTACAGATGGGAATGAAAATGTCTATCTGATTGAGAGAAATAAACGTCAAGGTGGATGGAGACCTGGAGCCCCAGGTCCTGGTTTGGGCTCTGCACCCAATATGCTCTGTGACCTTGGGATTGTTACTCACCCTCTCTGAGCTTCAGTCGTGTCATCTGTGAAAAGTGGTAGCATCCTTACCTTGACTTATGGTAGCCATTCCTTTGAGCTTCTAGAACATGCTGGGCCTTGCACTGGTCACTGCACATGGATTATCCCATTAAATCTTCCAAGAGCACTTGGAGGCTGAGGACACCGGGAACATATCCCAGGTCATCCACAAAGAGACAGAGTTAAGAATTTGTCAAGAATTTCCCAAGTCTTTTTGCTTCCAAAGCCCCTCAGTTTCTCTTTATTTGACAATAGGAGGTTTACATGAAGTAACAGGTTAAAAATCTGCAGGGAGAAAAACACTGTGCCTTCTGCCAGTGAAAGGTGGCTGGATTCTACTGATCAGCCCCAGGATTTCCCTGGGGAGTTTTGGGTTGTGCAGAATGTCAGCAACCTAACCTCTGCTTCTTCCCCCTCTGCAAATGCAAAGGAAAGGTCTTGGTGAATGGAAGGCAGAGCCGGGGGGCTGTGGGGGCAGGTGACCATAGACAGACTGTGGCCACCAACGCTGAAGGAGGGAAGACTGCGGGACCCACTGACTTCTGCACACCCCATTCTCACCTCCTCTCCAGAGTCAGATGCGTAAGTCAGGCTGTGATGAAACCTGCAGCCACCAAAGAGGTTTACAGTCCCCGCTTCCCCGCTGGTTGATAGATGGTTGCTTTTTGGCCGTCACCTACTCCACCCTCCGATTTTCTATTTCGAAGCTTACTCAACTGCAGAGAGAATTCTCTCTGTCTCTTGAGGACACTAAAATATGGTACAAAGAGTCTCTGATAATAAATGCCTTTTTTTTCAGGGGATCAAAAGCTCCCCAGACACTTTCAAAGCGAGCCAGGGTGCTTTGGTTATATCGTGGTGATAGCCTGGAATTCAGAGTGGCACAGGGGTAGGGGAGTTCGAGGACTGGATCGAGGTGGTTTCCAGGCTCCTCTTACTGAACAGAGGGCAACTGGGAACAGAGTGGGGGAGGGTTGAATTCCAGACCCCAGGGCTAAGGGGTAGGAGAGGACCTCTGCTTCTCCCCAGTGGAGCTCCTGGGGGAGGCTCCGGCAGCTGTGGGAGGCTCTGTCTGGAGGAAGGTGGCAGACTGGGCCGTGGTGGGTACATCCCAGGGTGGCAGCTGGTACTCTGGGCAGTCCCAGGCTTGGAGGAGAAGCTCTGAATGGTGAGGGTTGCCATGGCCACTGGCCTGAGTGGGCAGCTTCCAAACAAGGTGAATACCCCTTCCTCTCTAAAGGGCCTCCCAAAACAAGGAAGGAGGCAGACAGCCAGCTGCCTCCAGCCCCTGGGCAACCCCACCTCTCCTCTTGAGCCAGGTCTGGACTGGCTCTAGCCTTCAGCGTGGTGTCTTTGTGTGCCATTATTCCCCACCCAGCTGGACTCTGATTAGAGGGGCTAGGGGAGGAAGGCGTATGGCACAACCCGAATATCCTCCTCCTTCTTCATCATGTGGAGTTTATGGGCATGAACTTTGAGCCAGGCACACTTGTATCTCAATCTTATTCTCATGCATGTTGTCCATCCTCTGTATTCACTGTCATTTTCTCTGTAACACATTACCCAACCCTTAGAGACTTAAAAAAACTACTTAGGATGCTCAGGTAGGAGGATCGCTTGAGCCCAGGAGTTTGAGGATGCAGTGAGCTATGATTGCACCACGGCACTCCAGCCTGGGCAACAGGGCAAGATCCCATCACTAAAAGAGAGGGAGAGAGAGAGAGAGGGAGAGAGAGAGGGAGGGAGAGAGAGAGAGAGAGGCTTAATTTTTTTTTAATCTCACAGTTTCTATGGTGAGGAATTTAAGAGTGGCTTTCCTGGGTGGTTCTGGCTACAGGTCTCACATGAGGCTGTGGTAAACACGTCAGTTGAAGTTGGAGAATCTGCTACCTTGGCAGCTCATTTACTTGGCAAATTGGTGCTGGCCATGGACAAGAGGACTCAGTTTCTCCCCACGCCAGCCTCCCCACAGGGCTGTTTGAGTGTCCTCATGACATGGTGGCTGGCCTCCGCAAAGTTAGCCATCTAAGAAAGTGATGGGAGCTTCCATGTCTTCTGTGATGTAGCCTCAGAAGTCACACACCCTTGTTTCCACCACATCCTATTGGTTACATGGGTCAGTCCTATTTGATGTGGGAGAAGGTCACAGCAGGACATGAATACCAGAGGAACACCATGGAGGCTGGCTACCATATTCTTTTTGGGTTTTGATTTTCTCTATCTGGGGATAATAACCACACCTACTTTGTAATATTATAATGTAGGGTGGTGATAATAGAAATACCATCAGTCATGGTACCTGGCACAGAATAGATGCTCAACAAATTATGATCTTCCTTCAATAGTCATATAGTGGGAATAATATTATTACTTTTCAGTGATAGAATAGTGCCTGGGCTACTGTGTTTCAAACATTATTCTAGTGCTTTATCTTCATGTGCTTATTTAATTTTCACAACAATCCCCAAGAAGTAGTTGCTATTATCACCTTTGTTTTACAAGAGGAAACTGAGATCTGGAAGCTAGTGAGTGTAGAGATAGGACTCAAACCCAGGCAGCCTGACTTCCAAACCCATTCTGTTTACCCCTAAGCCCAAGAGGCCCCTCCTCTGAGAAGTCTTTTTGGAAGCATCTTTTACAAGCATCTATTACAAGCCTAATTAATGGCTTCCTTCTCCCTGCTCTGTAGATCTAGATGGAAATGAACTGGAACGGGAACATCTGGCTTGCCCACTTCCTCACTGTGTGATCCTAGGCAAGTTTCTTCCCTCTCTGATCCTCAGATTCCCTGTCTCTGAAATAGGGACACCAATCACATCCCAGAGCTGTTGAGAGGATAAAATGAGAGCCCGTGAAATCACCAGTTAAGTGAAGATGCCCAAGAAGATCACTCTGTACTTGCAATGGCCTGCCCTTTTCTTGATCTTTGTTTTGTTTTGCTTTGGTTTTGAGACAGGTTCTCACCAGGTTGCCCAGGCTCATCTTGAACTCCTGGACTAAGTGATCCTCTTGCCTCAGCCTCCTGAGTGCCTGGGACTGCAGTCATGCACCACTGCACCCAGCTCCTTTTCTCCGTCTTGTTCCTTTCCTTGTAACAAAACTGGTACTGGTTGCCTTCGGACGCTCAGTGATAGGATCCAATAATAAAGACTGTCAGTCACTCCTAAGCCTAGCACCTGCAACTTGACCTTGCATCAAAATGATTGGCCTGGACAAGTGGCTGAGTGTAGGGGAGGGGAGAAGGAGACCCTGCACTCCGTGATTCTAGAATCCTGGGGTAGTTTGTGGGTGGTGGTTCCAAAACTGAGCATAGGAACAAGGAGGAGATAGGATGTGGGGTCCTGTAAGCCCTGTGTGTGACCTTCTTTCTGTTTAGGACTTTGTCCACTTCATGGACTATGACCCAGGCACTTTGTCAGGATCATTTCTATCTCCTCGGTGCTTCACTGGTACACCCTAATCTACGGTAAGCACTTACGTAGGTTGTCACTTGGGTGATGAGCAGTTACATAAGATGTCATGCGGGTGATGAGCACTCATATGGGATGACATGTGCGTGGTGAGCATTTACATAGGATGGCACACGGGTAATGAGCCGCACTTACGTAGGATGGCACAGGGGTGGTGAGCACTTATCCGGGATGCACAGAGGTGATGAACCGCACTCACGTAGGACGGCATATGGGTGGTGAGCACTTACATAGGATGGCACACAGGTGATGAGCACTCACATAGGATGGTGTGCAGGTGATGAGCAAGCACTTATGTAGGATGGCACGCAGGTAATGGGTAAGAATTTACATGGGATGGCACATTGGTGATGGACAACTAATAGGATGGCACATTGGTGGTGAGCACTTACATAGGATGGCACATTGCTGATGAGCACCTACATAGGATGGCACATTGGTGATGGACAACTAATAGGATGGCACATTGGTGGTGAGCACTTACATAGGATGGCACATTGGTGGTGAGCATTTACATAGGATGGCACATTGGTGGTGAGCATTTACATAGGATTGCATACTGGTGATGAGCACCTACATAGGATGGCACATTGGTGATAGACAACTACATAGGATGGCACACTGGTGATGGGCACTTACATAGGATGGCACATTGGTGATTAGCACTTACATAAGATGCCACGTACTTGGAGTCAGGCAGGAAAGTGCCTCTAACCTCAGTTGCCAGATCAGCCAAATGAGGAGCTTAAGGTATATCAACTTTGCACTGGGCAGTCGTGAAGGTTCAATGAGACAGTGCTTATCTAGCACCATGCTGGGCCCTAGACAGTGTTCAGTAGGTATTAACTAATAATAGCAATGATGGCCGCCATTAAATGAGCCACTGGATTCTGCTCAGTTAGTGAGGAGGCAAGCGGGAGACTCTGGGAGCCTCAGTCTCGCCACTCTCCTCCTTCTCTTTCTTCTTCCCTAGAATCCTGAAAACAAAGTGTCCCTTTCTTTGGTTGGAAAACCAGTCGCTCTGGGCCTCGCAAGGGCAGCCAGCCCCCAGGCCTCCCAGCAGGAATCCTCCTGGTAGACAAGGCCTTGCTGTGACCTTTCACCTTTTGGCCTATGGGTGAAGGACCATTAACCAAACTGCCTTCCCTAGTCTTTTGTGGAGGAGAGTCCTTTGTCCAGCTGTCCTCTAAAAATAAAACATGTGGAGTGATGGCTTCTATCCCCATGCTACATCTGAGCGCTGTGCCACCATCTTTGTTTGACCAGCCCTTTATCATTTATAAAATTCTTTCAGTGTGCAATCTCAGGTCTCCAGAGAGGTTATATTTCTTGCCCAAGGTCACCCAGCTGGCAAGTGGCCGAGACAGGACTGGCTCGTGGGTCTTCCAATTCTTTAACTCATCTCTATCCACTCTCCCAGGCTGCCATGCAAGAGGTGGAAAGGGCTTGGGGGTAGTTTGGAGGGACCAGTTAGATTTGCCCTATGTGTTCCCGCATATTTCTTACTAGGCAGAATTTCTAGAAAAAACCAAGGGGAAGAGAGTTACTAGTTATATTTATTGAACTCGGATGTGTTTGGCTGTGTCCCCACCCAAAGTTTCATCCTGAATTGTAATAATCCCAGGTGGTGGGACCACAGGGAGATAATTGAATCATGGGGGTGATTCCCCCCATACTATTCTCATGACAGTGAGTGAGTTCTCATGAGATCTGATGGTTTTAAAAGGGGCCTTTCCCTGCCTCGCTCTGCACTTCTTGCTGCCACCATATGAAGAAGGATGTGTTTGCCTCCCCTTCCACCATGATTGTCAGTTTCCTGAGTCCTCCCCAGCCTTGTGGAACTGTGAGTCAATTAAACCTCTTTCCTTTATATATTACCCAGTCTTGGGTATGTCCTTACAGCAGCATGAGACTGGACTAATACAAGCTCCTTCTTTTGCCAGACACTTTATATAAGTTATCACATTGGTTAAAACTTAGCCTTCATGGAAAACCCTTGAGATGGGTGTTCTTACTGCTTGCAGATGAAGAAATGAATAGGAGAGGCCGAGGAATGTACTCAAAGTCACACAAATGCTGAGCCGGAGAGCAGGGATTTGTATTTTGATCTCCCAGCATTCAGAAGCCCATCCTCTCCACCACCTTGTGTGTCCTGGATTGTAGTGGGCTCCTGCAGTCACAGCAACTCAGAACAACTTGATTGCAGGCCCGGGATTACAAGTTTTTCCAAACAGCAAGATGGACAGGGTTTTGGGGGAGATGTATAATATGTGGGTTTGAGGAGAGCTCAGGTTTTGGAGCCCAGCAGACGTGGACTTCAATCCTGGCTCTGTGGTTCCATAGCTGTGAGCCTTGAGCAAACCGTAGAACACCGTGTGCAAAACGGGGGAAATGTTCTCTGGCCTGCAGGATTGGTAATCATGGATATAAACTGTGTTCAAGAAACAGCAACTCTGCACCGGGCATGGTGGAGCACACCTGTAGTCCCAGCTACTTGGGAGGCTGAGGCAGGAGGATCACTTGAACCCGGGAGTTTGAATCTAGCCTGGGCAACCTAGTGAGACCCTGTATTTCTACAAAAAAAGCACTATATTAAAAAAAGAAATAGTAGCCCTATTCCTGGGAGATTGGGAGAGAAAGCAGAATGGCACAGAGAACTGCTTTGCTTTTTCTCTACTTCTTTCTCTTCATCCCTCTTACCCACCCTCATTCTACTGCAAATAGAACAAACTACCTCACAGGCCTTCAGTAACAGGCTCCGTTGTGCTCAAAGGGCTAGAGGGGTTTTTATTCTGAGTCACAAACTCACCACTACTTGCACAGGGACATGGATTGAAGGAGAGGAACCTGCCCCTCTGCTCCTCAGAGACAGAACACCTAACCCTGAAGGCCAACCATGGAAACTTGTGAAATTAAATGCAACACCAATTCAACACACATTTAAGGATAATCCAATTCAACACACATTTAAGGATCACTTAGTATGAGCCAGGGAAAGGACCCAACTGTATCAGTCAGGATTAGGTTCAGCTGCCAAGTAATAGAGTCCCCCCCCCGCCACCCTCCCGCCCAAGTAACAGCAGCTTAAATAAGATGCCAATTTGTTTCTTTCTCCCATCAAACCTCAGAGGCAGGTGGTCCAGGATGGGTGTGGGGCTCTGCTCTAGGAAGCATTATGGACCTGGATTCCTTCTGTCTTGTTGGTCCACCATACGTGTCTCCATTCTCAATGTCACCTCATGGTCTAAGGTGGCAGCTCCAGCTCCAGCCATCATGTGCATCAACAACAGACAGGTGGAAGAGATAATGAAGAAAGTCAGAGTGTGCACAGCATTCGCTTTAGTGAAGATTCCTAGAAGCTGCCGCTTGACGCATATGCTTCAATGCCATTGGCTGAACTTGGCCACAGGGTCACACTTAGCAGCATGGAGAAGTTGGGTGGTCATATGTCACTAAAAATTGGGGTCTCTATTGCTATGAGAAAAGGTGGCAATTGGCATTCTCCCGCACTGATGCATCTAAGCTTTTATTATGGATTAGTACTATATGTTACCTTCTTTGCCCCAACAACTCTGCAATTTGCTTATTAGGGTTGATGCAAAAGTAATTGTGGGTTTTGCAATTACTTTTGCACCAACCCAATATTTTTATCTTCTGTATATAAATGAGAAATCTGATCCTTAGAGAGGTTAAGTAACACATTCTAGGTCATCCAGGAAGGAAATGGTGAGGCTGGGCTTCAAGGCAAAGCCTGTTTGACTCTGAAACCTGTGTTGTTACCTTTTCTATAAGGCCTGTGCTAGGGGGTAGGGATTCCCCTAATGGAAAGAAAACTTCTGCAAACATTATTTGAGAAATATTATCATTGCTATTTTGTGGCTTTTCCGAATGAAAAGAGGTGACAGATATAGATTTTGTTTTTAAATTGTTTTTTAATTAAAAAAATTTTTTGTGGATACATAATAGGTGTATATATTTAGGGGTACATAAGATGTTTTGATACAGGCTGAAATAGATTTCAGATGCTGTTATGGACTGAATTGTGTCCCCCAAAATTCATACGTTGAAGTCTTAACCCCTAGTCCTGCAGAAGGTGACCTTATTTGGGAACAGGGTAATTGCAGATGTAATTAAGTTGAGATGAGGCTGTACTGGAGAAGGATGGGCCACTCGTCCAGTATGACTGGTGTCATATAGGAAGATGACTACGGAAAGTCACAGACGCACAGGGAGAATGCCACGTGAAGGTGAAGCCAGGATTGAGGTGAAGCAGTAGAAGCGGAAGAACACCAAAGAATACAAACCACCAGAAGTCAGGTGACCGGCACGGAACAGACTTCCCCTCGCAGCCCTCAGAACAAACCACCCATGCCGACACCTCGAGCTTGATTTCTAGGCTCCAGAACTTTTTCTGGTATTTCAGCCACCCCGCCTGTGGTATTTTGTTGTGGCAGCCCTAGCAAATTAATATGAATACAATGAGTTGTTCATTGCTTTGCCATGGAAACGATTTCAGATGGCTGTGAGGATGTCAGATTTTCAGGAAGGCGGGTGCCTTGATTTTCGTTACAAAGGGGGAGAGTCACTTTTCTGTGGGCTCTCCACAGATTTCACCCAGGGCCACAAAGTTCTATGCAACTTTTGTTAAACCCCTTCTAATGTTCCAGGCTCAGAGCTAGATGCATGGCCCAAAGAAACCGGACCAGACTTTTAGAAGACATCAGGGTGCTTCTATTTACTCCAAAGGAAAGCCTTCATTTTGGCACGGGGCATCTCCATTTTAAGCTCAGACATTCCTGGTCACTGGCTACCTCATCGCCTTGGCATCAGGTAGGGTGAGAAGAGCAGGCCCGGGTTTGTTCAGCTTCTCAGCAAGGTGAGATTGACGAGCCCAGTACAGAAGCTGGTGTGAAAAGACCACGTCCTCTCCCAGCGGGTGCTGAGCCAAGTTGTCTTGGTATTTGAGTTGCTTCATCTGTAGCCTGTTATCTCACTGGGTTAGAGTGTGCTGCACTCATGAAACCAATGTCCCAGTGTGCTCAGAGGCTGGCTGGAGTGTCCTGCTTATGAGTACAGCCTGTAACCCTGACTCATGGGGCTGATTTCCAGGCCAAGTCCGTGCACTGCTGCAGCACTTCCTTGCTTTGTGTTTCAGGGATCTGTCCCATTGGCTCAACTCTATGGCCATCACCTGGAGTGTGTGTATGAGTGTCTGTTGGGAGGACACAGAGTGGCTTTCCTCCTCCTAAGAAGAGCTAGTAGCGCCCGGCGCGGTGGCTCACACCTGTAATCCCAGCACTTTGGGAGGCCGAGATGGGCGGATCACAAGGTCAGGAGATCAAGACCATCCTGGCTACCAGGTGAAACCCCGTCTCTACTAAAAATACAAAAAATTAGACGGGCGTGTTGGCGGGCGCCTGTATGGCATGAACCCAGGAGGCGGAGCTTGCAGTGAGCCGAGATTGCACCACTGCACTCCAGCCTGGGTGACAGAGCAGCCTGGGTGACAGAGGGAGACTCCGTCTCAAGAAAAATAAAAAAAGAAGAGTAGTCCTACCCCTCACCATAAAAAAAAGTACAAAAACCCAATTAGAGTCATGGGCAAAGAACTGGGGTAGACATTTCTCCAAAGAAGATATACACATGGCTAATAGAAATGTGAAAAGATGCTTGCTATCACTAATCATTAGGGAAATGCAAATAACGCAAATGAAAACCATGATGAGATACCAGTTTGCACCAATTAGGATGCCTGTTATAAAAAAAACAAAAAACAGAAAATAATAACAAGTGTTGATGAGGATATGGGAAAGTTAAAATTCTTCTGCGTCGCTAGCAGGAATGTGAAATGATGCAGTCATTATGGAAAACAGTATAGATGCTTCTCAAAAAAGTAAACATGGAATTACTATCCAATCCAGTTATTCCATTTCTAGGTATATGCCAAAAAGAATCAAAAGAAGATACTTGAACAGATATTTGTGTCCCTGCGTTCATAGCAGCATTAGCCACAATATCCAAAAGGTAGAAACCACCCAAATGTTGGTTGATGGAGGAATTGGATAAATACAAAGTGATATACAGGCATACAATGGAGTATTTTCGGCCTTAAAAGGAATGAAATTCTGATACTGCTACAACATCGAGGACATCATGCTAAGTGAAAAAAGCCAGACACAACAGGACAAATAGTGTATGATTCCACTTAAAAGATATACCCAGAGTAGCCAAATTCATAGAGGCAGAGAGTAGAATAGTGACTACCCAGGGCTGGAGGGAGAGGGGAATGGAGAGTTAGTGTTTAATGGGCACAAAGGATCAGTTTGGAAAGATGAATACATTCTGGAGATGGATGGTGGTCATGGTTGTACCACAATGTGAATGGACTTAATTCCACTGAACTGTACACTTGAAAATGATTAAAATGGTGAATTTTGTCATACATTTTACCACAATACAAATAGAGAATGGTTATTGATAATATCTGCCATTTGTTGAATATAGTATTCCCTAGACAAAGCATTTTATGGGCATTAGTTCCTCAAGGCACTCATTGTTACTAGCCTTGTTTTAAGGATATGAAAACTGAGGCTTAGAAAGGCTCAATCATTTGTTCAGGATCACATGGCTAACAGTGAGCAGTGAGGTTTGAGCCCAGCTTTGACTGGCCCTAGGGTCTCAGCTGCAACACACCTGTAGAGCCTCTTGGCTTCATCCTTGCATCTGGGACAATGCCTGGATCATAGTAGGCACGTGTCTACCTCTGATCACATCTAGAGTGAGGTACAGACCCTGACAAATCACTAGAGCTCACCAGAGGGTGGCTGCATCAACACTGTTTCTAGAGGAGACACTCACAGATGTCAAAGTTGAAAACATGTCTCGGTGCAGTGGCTCATACCTGGAATCCCAGCACTCCGGGAGGCCAAGGTGGGAGGATCACTTGAGTGCGGGAGTTCGAGACCAGCCTGGGCAACATTGCAAGACCCAATCTCTACTAAAAATTTAAAAAAACGTAGCCAGGTGTGGTGGTGTATGCCTGTGACCCCAGCTACTCAGGAGGCTAAGGTGAGGGTCGCTTGAGCCTGGGAGGCCAAGGCTGCAGTGAGCTATAATCGCAACACTCCAGCCTGGGCAATGGAGCAAGGCCCTGTCTCAAAAAAAAAAAAAAAAAAAAAAAAAAAGTTGAAAACATGACTCAGGCAAATATAGGGAACGTGAGGCTGGGGCCAGGACTAGGTGAGGCAAGGGAGTAGGAAACCAGCAGGATGGCAACATCGGTCCCAGGAGTATATGACAGACTCACGTAGATGTAGCCATTGAAAGAGGGAGTACTGAAAATGGTTTTGCTAAATCAAATTCAAAACTGGTTTATGTCCTATATATAGGACAATGAAACCATAACCTTTGGGGCTATCTTTTTTTTTTTGAGACGGAGTTGCACTTTTGTTGCCCAGGCTGAAGTGCAGTGGCGCGATCTCGGCTCACTGCAGCCTCTGCTTCCCTGGCTCAAGCAATTGTCCTGCCTCAGCCTTCTGAGTAGCTAGGATTACAGGTGCCTGCCGCCACGCCTGGCTAATTTTTTTTGTATTTTTAGTAGAGACGGGGTTTCGCAATGTTGGCCAGGCTTGTCTGGAACTCCTGGCCTCGGGTGATCCGCCTGCCTCAGCCTCCCAAAGTGGCTTACAGGCATGAGCCACCATGCCCAGCCCGGGGCTATCTTTTCTATCAGACAGGAATTGTTTGCATCTCTACCAGACAAACATTTGCAACTTAGCAATTTCCTTTAAGTTAGCATCTAGAATCTGGGCCTTAATCAGTAATAAGTACTAAGTCAAAGTGCCCATCCCTTCACATTGATGGACCCTCGGGTATTGCCCAGATCCCCTCTTTGGGGTTCAGCCCTGTCCCCCAGCTGCTGGGAGTATCAGCTGCTGATATGGGTAGATGGCTTACAGCTCTGTTCTTACCTGGAAACCACCTGAGATGGAAGGAAACTTCCTCCCCCACGTGTATACCTTCCCTCCCTTACTTCTGGTTGGTCTTGAACAGGTGATACAAAGTCTGGTGCTCTTGCCTTAATTTGCAACAACACCGATGGCTACCTGGGCTCCAGAGCTTTCCATGGGACAGGCTGAGGCCTCAGGGGCAGCCTCGCTGCAGGTGAGCTTCTCCCTCACCCATGCCTCCCTTTCCACAAGAGTTCCTCCCCGGAGCAGCCCCAGTACACCCTGGTCTTGCACCTGCCTGTCTCAGAGTCCGTATCAAGGGAACCCAATCTAACACAGGACTTATTACACAATGCTAGGATGGCTTTGGGGAAAGGGCATGAAGGCGTCTTTTTGCCTCATTTCTGAGTTTTTAGATACTTTCTCTTAAGGAAGGTAGTAAAAAAATCTGTGGAATGAACAGACAGGAGTGGGTGGAGAAGGCTCAGGGGAAACCCTCCCCCACACCTGGAAAAACAACTCTGGGTCCGCTGACAGAGGCCACAATCAGCCTGCAGACCCCCCGAGGCTCTGGGAACTCCAAGGCATGGCTCCCTGGCAGAGGTGAGAAATTTGACTGGACAGCAGTTGGTGCTTAAGATCAAGTGAGTTTTTCCACCTTCAGGGAGGAGCTGGAGAAAGCGTGCTTAAATCCTCGGGGGGTTGTTTTCAGTTGAATAAAACAGCCTGATTGAAAACAAACGGCAAGGCTGAGTGCAAAGCCAGTGCCCCCCCGGCCTCTGCTTGGAGCCCATCATCCCCCACCCCGCCGACCCCCCAGGAGAGCCAATGCTAAGCTCACAGTGAGTAGGTGAATTGGAAGAATCCAGGTTCTGCTCTGCCTCTTCCTTTCAGAGACAAAAATAAGGTTCTGGAAGGTGCAACTTAAAATAGACCTTTCATAAAAGATTCATTCCTGAACAAGAATGTCACAAAAGCATGAAACGTGAAATAGGCTGCAATCTGAATTCCATTTGAAGTCTTTGGTGGCAATTATTTTAAAAATTCCCCCACAAAAGTGCTTTTCAATCACAGGACAGCAAGTAAGAGAGATCAGGGCCAGATAATTTCTTCAATGGGAGAAAAACCAGTTTCAAGTTTTAGGTACTGATTTAAGGCGTTTTGGAGAATATGCATGAGTATTAAATGGATTTAGTTTCTTTTTTTTTAAAAAAGCCTAGAGCCATTGCGGAAAAATGCCTGAAAAGCAGAGGCTCAAACGAGATGTAAATTACCTCCAAGAACAGCCTAATAAGCCATTACTAACCGCCGAGTCACTCCCTGTGAACAATGTGTGCACTAAGGATTGAGAGCTATTGTATCCTCAGAACCTCTTGGGAGGTTGGGGTTGGAGTGATCGTGGTCCTGTCAGTAGATCTGTCTGCATTTGGGGACTAACTCCAGAGCTTGCGCTTTGATAGGAGATCCTGGGGATCCCCTCTGGAAATAGACTTGCTTTCTATCAACACTGCGCTCACCTGCAAACAAATCTAGGTTGACAAAAGCAGCAATTTCTGGGCAGTCTCTCTGCTCCATCTGGTGTTCCTCACCTCATTTTGTTCTGTTTGTTTTTTTTTTTTTTCCTCCGCAGATCATTTTACCTCACTCACTAGCAAGGGGGAGGCAGTGTAGGTTCTTCTCTTTCCTTTTCCTTGGGTGCTTGGCATGGTGTCAATAGCGTAAGTTAAAATTCTAGGCTCATAACAGCTTTCTACAGAAGGTTCTCAATCTCCTTCCTTGCCTCTGTAGGGTCTGCTTGGAGTTTCATTCCACCCAGTGTCCTCACCCCAGGTCAGTTTCCAGGGGTGAATTTCAGATCTATATGATTTCCCATAGGTTCCAGTTCTCCCCCTCTAGAAGAAAGGTCTGGAGTGGTAAATTTGAAGTAGGCTGGGTACAGTGGCTCATGCCTGTAATCCCAGCACTTTGGGAGGCCGAGGTGGGTGGATCACTTGAGGTCAGGAGTTCGAGTCTAGTCTGCCCAACATGGCGAAACCCCATCTCTACTAAAAATACAAAAAATTAGCCGGGCATTGTGGGGTGTGCCTGTAGTCCCAGCCACTTGGGAGGCTGAGGCAGGAGAATTGCTTGAACCTAGGAGGCAGAGGTTGCAGTGAGCTGAGAATTGCACCATTGCACTCCAGCTTGGGTGACAGAATGAGACTGTCTCAAAAAGAGAAAACTGGCTTTGTCTTATATATGGCCCCTCTCCACACCCCTCCAGGCCAGAGAAAATAAAACAAAACCCCAAATGCTTGAAGTGGTTATGGCACTCACAATTCCCAACAACCACTGGGTTTTCCTTCTGATTCTTCATGACTGATAACGTTAATTGCGCCTCTCATCCACAGGTGTGCTTTCTGGAGGGTTTGGAAGGAGTGGCGTGAATGCTGGCAAGTCACTGGGGTTTGGTTCCAGCAACTCTTTTTAAGGTGAAAAGAGAACCAGTGTTAGGGTGGCCCCCAAGAAGAGATACAGCCTAAGAGTGCATGTGGCCCTGGGACAGGTGGGGCGGGTGGGGTTGTGCCGGCAGTGGGGCTGGGGCAGCAGCTTTTCAGGGACAGGAACTGGGCTCAGCTAGAGGATGCCAAGGCCAGTGCCAAGGAGTGAGGAAAGAGCAGAGAGGAGCCTGGCAAGGCGTTCACATCCCCATGAAAGCCAGAGGGACCAAGTTTGCCTTGAATGGAGCTGGGCACCGCAGGGCCGAGGACGCTCAGTTTCCACTTCATGTCTCCTTCTGGGAATAAGGTTTCTGACAATAAAGGACTGCCCTCGCAGTGGGGCTGCACTCCAGACAGGAGTCCTCATAGAATCCCAAACTCTCAGGGAGGGTGATCAACTTATCCTGGTTGGGCCAGCACATTCTGGGTTTTAGCACTGAAAGTCCCACCTCCCTGAAACCCCCTCAGTCCTGGTGAGCCACTTGCTCACCCTATGATCAGGTGTCCCCACCCCACTCCCCACCCCAGGAAGGAGCTGCAGAAGCAGGTGTGTCACAGAGCAGAATTATAGGAGCCCAAACTTACCTTTGCAATATCTAGCGCAGGTGGATTTGGGCATTTTATCACAGAACCCAGTTGTGCCCTCATTTATAAGTGAGAGAGGGAAGAGAAAGAAAAATCCCATGTTGGTCTTTGGAATCCAGTGCCAAGTTTCTAGTCTTTTTTTTTTTTTTTTTTTTTTTTTTGAGACGGAGTCTTGCTCTATCACCCAGGCTGGAGTGCAGTGGCCCGATCTCGGCTCACTGCAAGCTCCGCCTCCCGGGTTCACACCATTCTCCTGCCTCAGCCTCTCCGAGTAGCTGGGACTACAGGCGCCCGCCACCACGCCCGGCTAATTTTTTTTGTATTTTTAGTAGAGACGGGGTTTCACTGTGGTCTCGATCTCCTGACCTCGTGATCCACCCGCCTCGGCCTCCCAAAGTGCTGGGATTACAAGCGTGAGCCACCGCGCCCGGCCACACACACACAGTGTCCATGCAGTGTAGGTGCATTTTTTTTATTTCAAACACTTGTCAGGCAAGGTTGGGTGGTAAAAACAATACCTCTTCATTAGTCCCTGAGCACCTACTGTATGCCAGCCACTGTTGCAGGTGCCTGTCATACAGGAACACATTTAATTATCAAAACAATTTCATGAGATGAATAAGATTTTCTCAGTTTTCAGCTGAGAAACTCAGAGAAGTGAAGACATTTGCCCTGGTAGCAAGTGGCAGAGCCACAAATAGAGGCAAAAGCAAAAAATAGAGGTGGAGGTGCTGTACAGACACAGAGAAGCACATGGAATGATTGCTATGTAGGGTGAGTGGGGCGCTCCTGCTGGCACGTGGGCTGGGTGGGGGTAGTGGGGTACAATCATTTCATTTATTTAACAAATACTCATATAGTGCTTAACTTGTTAGGTACTGTCCTAAGAGGGTAAACCATTATAAACTCATTTCATTCCCATAATCAGCATTCATGTAGACAATCTTTCATGCCGTGAACAAGGGCTTCTCAACTGAAGGCAATTTTGCACCCCAGGGGACATGTGACAAAGTCTGGAGATAGTTTTGGATTGTCACAAATGTGTGGGAGAGTGGGGGAGGTGGTACTGGCCTCTCTGGGCAGAGGGCAGGGACACTGCTAAACATTCTTCAGCGCACAGGACAGCTCCCTCAACAAAGTGTGATCCAGCCCAAAAGTCAGTAGCGCCTGGGTTGGGAAAGTGTGTTGTAACTAATGGGAATGACTGGGGCTCTGGGAGGTGCAACCTGAAAACGGTCAGTGTCCATGGCCCCTTCCCTTCCCCAAAATAAACCTGGAGTGGTTTTTCTATTGGTTTACTTCTTGCTGTCTTTTCTAGGGTTTGCCCCAGAGTTTAAGATCGACATTTTAGTTGCAGTGCAAGCAGCTGCATTTCTCTGGCAATGCCACCCGGCTTTGTTCTGGTTTGTTAAGACAGTGAGCTGGATTTTACAGTTATTGCCCTTGAAAGCCCCATAAATGGCATTCGCAGCCATTAGTGGGGCTGGGGGTTGCCAGATCGGTAAGTTTAACTTTGTAGGATGACTAACACTCCAATGCCTTCTAGGGTTCATCCAGCTGTTCAGTTGCCCAAGCCTTTGCCAGGTTGCAGAAAAGTTGGCCGCGGACAAAATCAGAGTTCAAACAGGCGCGAGGTGGAGCCTGAGCAGCACCACTGAGCTTGTGTTGGCTGGCTCCTCACAGCAGGCTGGCATCTGCTCTGAGTGGGGCAGGGAGGCCGCTTGGGGACCCCAGTCTCCATCCTTTCCTTCATCATGGACTGTTATTTTTAACACCAGGGGATCTGAACTAGCTGATGTTGAAACTGAAACTTTCTCCTTAGGGAAGCTTAGCTGCCTAGGCCTGGAAGGGGTTTCAGGGGTCATGCCATCTCATCTCGCTGCCCAGCAGGATTCTCCCTAAGCAGGATCGGTTCCATCATTTGCCGTGCCTAGCACAAAATGAAAACGTGGGGCCCCATGTTGAAAAATTATTAAGAATTTCAAGATGGCATTTCAAGAGCACTTTTTCATGCTCTGAAGTATCAGAGCATGAAACCAAGCACGTGGCCCTCTGAGTGTGAGGCCGTGTGTGACTGTACAGGTTGACACTCATGAAGCCAGCCTTAATGCCTTGTTACCCTGTGGTCCCTGACAGTACGTACAGGCTTGCCCAGGATGGGCTTGGTTTATTCCTGTTATGCCAATGTAATTATTGGGTGCCCCTTCCACTCTCAACACTGTCCTGGTTTAGACAACAAATTATATTATATAATTACATGACAACTTTTTAGGTAATTTCCTCTCATCCTATCTATGTTGTAATGTCACACAATGTCCAGCCATTGCATCATTTTATGTAGGGGACCAAGTGATAATGACCCTTTTTTTTTTTGCCATCATGGTTTACTGAACACAGGTGCATGCGCTAATTCACTTCTACTCACAGTGATATCAGAACAGGGGAGTATATATTTGCAGCTGAAGTAAGTGCAGCTTAGAGAGGGTAAATGGTGTCAAGTGGCTGGTGAGTAGCAGATCTAGGACCTAAGCCACGGTAGTATACGATTTCCCGCTGGAGTGATCAGTGGCCCCAGTTTGCCTGGGAATGAGGTTCTTTGGGCATGGGACTTTTTAGTTTTAAAACTGGATAAGTCTTGGGCAAGCTTGGACAAACTAGTTACCTGATTCCAAGTCCACCCCATCTTGCAGCTTTCATGAATCATTTTGAATAAATTTATTTAAACATTTTATGAGAATTCTAAGGTTGGACTTCCCTTTAGTATTCAGAGGATTCTGTCGTGACTGGTGGGTGGAGTATAAAGTCAAGATGTTCAAATCCACAATGATTCCTAGAAAATGTTTTACTGTATACCCTCCTGCACTTTTGACTCTGTGTGTGTGTGTGTGTGTTGTGTATGCCCATAAAACGCATTTTTGGAATCCTGCTTGGTAATAGTTTTTCATTTATAGCAGAGGTCAGTAAACATTACCATTAAAGAACCAGATAGTAAATATTTTTTGCTTTGCAGGCCATAAGGCCTCTGTTGCAACTTCTCAACCTTGCTGCTGTAGTACAAAACCAATATGAAGAGAAATGGACATGTCTGTGTTCCAATACAATTTTATTAAATATAAATTTTATTAAATATGTGGCAGGCCAGATTTGCCTGGCAACCCGTAGTTTGCCAGTCCTTGGTCTGTAGCATAGACACCTTTCTGTGCCAACTGTTACAGGATAATTTTCAAAAAGTAAAATTGTGACTGTCAAGCAGATATAAAATGGACATGTGTCAAAGATTTTATTCAGCTCATTAATTAACTAGGAATCTCAGTAATATGTTACAACCTGTTCAAAGGAGAATCTGAAGGACAGACATATGTATTGTGTTTTAGTCTGTTTGTGTTGTTATAAAAAAAACCTGAGGCTGGTTAATTTTTTTTTTTTTCAGACAGAGTTTCACTCTTGTTGCCCAGGCAATGGCGTGATCTCAGCTCACCACAACCTCCACCTCCTAGGTTCAATAGATTCTCCTGCCTCAGCCTCCCAAGTAGCTGGGATTACAGGCATGCGCTACCATGCCCAACTAATTTTGTATTTTTAGTAGCGACAGGGTTTCTCCATGTTGGTCAGGCTGGTCTCGAACTCCTGACCTCAGGCGATCTGCCCACTTCGGCCTCCCAAAGTGCTGGGATGGCAGGCATGAGCCACTGCGCCTGGCCTGAGGCTGGTTAATTTATAAAGAACAGGAATTTACTTTCTCTCAGTTTTAGAAGCTGGGGAGTCCAAGATGAAGGCTGGTGAGGGCCTGGTTTCTGTTTCTATGATGGCACCACGTTGCTGTATCCTCTGGAGGGAAGGAACACTGTATCCTCACGTGGGGAAGGTGGAGGGCAAGACAAGTGACTGCTGTACAAAGCTTCTTTTATAAGGGTCTTAATTTCATTCACGAGGGAGAGATCCTCAAGCCCTAATCACCTCTTAAAGGCTCCTACCTGTTAATGCTAGCATACTTGCCATTAATTTTTAACACCTGAATTTTGGAGGCGACACATTGAAACTGTAGCCTGTAGGTCATCAGAAATATCCAAAATGATTTGTTAACAGATGCAAAACGGGTTACTATCTCCATGGCCATAAAATGTTACATTTGGAATCATATTTTCTGCAGGGTGGACAACAATCAGCAACAATTAGGGCAAAATTTATTTGTATTTCTATGAATAAGATTGATTTGAATGACTGCCTTTTTTTTTTTTTTTCAACTTAGAGAGTTGCAAAATAGCCTCATTAAAGACAATGCAAGGTGGAGACACCTATAGAATCAGATTACCTCAAAGGGCCCACTAGATGCCACGCAGCATTCCATGCAAATGACATTCCATACCCCTTTGCTCATTTCCAAATCTTTCGTTATTATCTCTGACACAGCAGTAAAATTTTACCACACCATTTTTTAATGGCTATGTGGTACTCCGTTATACTGAACTACTCTATTTCTCAATATTTAAACAAAGCTACCATGAGCATACACATGGATACAGATCTATTTGAGCACATTCCACATCCCCCTTCCCCACCAAATCCCTAGAACTGTAATTGCTGGGTTTAAGGATATATTGACTTTTAAGGCATTAAATACACATTGCTCGGTTGCTCACTCAGTAGCTGTGTTTGAAAGAGTGTCCATTTCCCCACATCTTTGCCAAAACTGAGAAACAGAGTCTTTCCATTCTTTTTCATTTTAGCTAATTTGAAAGGGGGAAAAAACTGTCTTTTTTTTTTTTTTTTTGAGACGGAGTATCGCCCTGTCACCAGGCTGGAGTGCAATGGCACAATCTCTGCTCACTGCAATCTCTGCCTCCCAGGTTCAAGTGATTCTCCTGCCTTAGCCGGAGTAGCTGGGACTACAGGCGCGTGTCACCACGCCCAGCTAATTTTTGTATTTTTAGTAGAGATGGGGTTTCACCATATTGGCTAGACTGGCCTTGATCTCTTGACCTCGTGATCCACTCGCCTTGGCCTCCCAAAGTGCTTGGATTATAGGCATGAGCCACCGTGCCCAGCCTGGAAAAAACTGTCTTGTTAAAAAAACTTTTTTTTAAATCAATAGCTTTCTCTCTCTACACTCTCTGCATGGTGTCATATGGGCCCATAACTCCCAATCCACCCAAGTGGGGAGACATCTCCATTTAGATGTCCAATGGATATCTCAACTCAACCAGTCCTAAATGGAACTCTGCATATCTCCCCAAGGGGCACCCTCCTAAGCATGGTGCCCATCAGCCCTTACCCATCTCATGCCATGGTATTGACATCCATCCAGTTCTTAGCTAGGAACATGCCAGCCATTCTTGATCTATTCTCTTCCTTTCCAGTTTGTTTCAACATTTCAGCAAGATGGGTCCACTCCTCTTCCAAGGTACGTTCAATAGATCTCCATTTTTTCATCTCCAAAATGAGGACGATAATAACAGTGAGCAGGTCATAAGCCTGCCCACTTCTCTGCTCCCCAGGGCCACCCTTTGCAGTGGTGGAAGCCACTGTCCTCTCTCATCGGTCCCCTTATGTGGTCTCCTCATTTCTATTTTTGCCCCTTCACAACCCTGACACGAGAGTGACTTCAAGTAAGTCAGACGACATCATTTATTCACCTCTGATGTCTTCTCAAGTTCCTTCCCATTTACACCATCTGGTTCCTGCTAGCTTCAGGACTTCACCTTAGACCCCTCCTCATCGAACCCTACTGTACACACATGAGCCGTTTGCTGCCCCTCTGTGTGCCTAAATGGATTTCCATCTTGGAGAGTGTCTTAGTTTGGGTTGCTATAATGAAAATGCCATAGACTGAATATCTTAAACAATAAACATTTATTTCTCACCGTTCTGGAGGCTGGGGAGTCCGAGACCAAGGCATTGGCAGATGTGGTGTCTGGTGAGCATTTTCCTCCTTGTGTGTAGACAGCCACCTTCTTGTATCCTCACACAGCCAAGAAAGAAATCAGCTCTTGCGTGTCTCTTCTTACAAGGACACTAGGTCCCATTCATAAGGGATCTACCGTCATGACCTAACTATCTCTTAAAGGCCCCACCTCCAAATACAATTACATAGGGGATTAGGTCTCAACATAGAATCCTGGGGGGACACAACCTTCAGCTCACAGCAGAGACTATGTTTGCTGTTCGCCCTGACTGGGATGCACTTTTGCTATCTCTTCATATAACTGGCTACTGCTTATCATCTTATTCTAGCTCCAACAGCAGCCTCTTCTTCTGCCAGATTGTCTGACCACATGCTCATTGCCCCTTACCCAATTACTCTCCCCTACTAAATCCTGACTCATTTCCTTTACAGCATTTTTAAAATGTTGTATTTATTTTCTTTGCTTGCCTGTAGGACACCTGTCTTTCCCAAGTAGAATGTGAACTTCCCAAGAGCAGGGTGTCTTGGCTGTTTTGATTGTGGCTTTATTCCCGATGGTTATAGTGCTAAGCCCAAAGAAAAGACTCAACAACTGTTTGTGGATGGAATGGATGGATGGATGAACTAAGTAAAACCTCTCTTCTGCCCCACCTTTGGTATCTTAGTCTTATCTTCTCCCACTTCTTTCCGTCTTTGTTCAGTCAGTCAGTAATATTTGTCGAGTGTCTGTGGCAGACAGAGTTGAGGCTCAGGATATAGCAATGACCAAAATAGACAAAACCCTGCTTCTGTGGCACTTATGTTATGGTGCTCCATTTGCTTCTGCATATTCTTGTTGATCTTTCTGGGAATCTTTTGCATTGGGCAACATTGTCCTCGCCCTTCTTTGCCCTCTGTGTCTCTACTTGTTTTCTCTCCTGCCCTGCTCTTTGCCTACTCCTTTGTCCCAGAGGCAGGCACCTCTATCCTCGTGTCCTTTTGACACCCAGACCCTCCTCTCTGCTGTTTCCTTCTCATACCCATAATTCATTTCAAGCATCTGGCTGCATTTTCCCTGAACTGTTTTCATTCCAAGCACTCCCTGAAATCCAGCATCCGCATTGCCCTGGTTTCTTCCAGAGCCTCTTTTCTATCCCTTCTGCTTTCAAAACCAAAGGTAACTAGCCAGGCGCTGTGGCTCACGCCTATAATCCTAGCACTTTGGGAGGCCGAGGAGGGCAGATTGTCTAAGCTCAGGAGTTTGAGACCAGCCTGGGCAACATGGTGAAACCCTGTCTCTACTAAAAAAAATACAAAAATTAGTCAGGTATGGTGGCATGCATCTGTAGTCCCAGCTACCTGGGAGGCTGAGGCATGAGAATTGCTTGAACCCAGGAGGTGAGGTTGCAGTGAGCCGAGATTGAGCTACTGCACTCCAGCCTGGGCAACAGAGTGAGACTCTTGTCTCAAAAAAAAAGTAACTTCTTGGGAAGCTCTTAGCATCTAACTTGTTGAATTTTCTCTTTCCCTCTGGGTTGGCCAACTAGGCTTGCCTCCTGTACGCTTAGGCATGACTGTGGCCACTTGGCGGCAATAGCCTCTCTCTCTTCAGAAATCATGTAGAACTGGCCTGTAGTTTAGACAGGATGCCATTTGCTTGAGCCAGTAAGCTTTCTTACCTGAACATTGTACTCAGTTTCCCAAACTGCAACTTTAGTACATTTGTGGCTTTCCCTGGTGTCAGAAAAAGGAAAGGTGAAATTGTATTTTCCAAACCCCAAATGAAGAAATGTAGGCTGATAAAAATTGTTTTCCTGAATTGCAAGGGTTTTTTTCCCACCAAAATGTATTACACTGGTATACAAATTAGGACATGAATGATGTATTTTCTATTACATTTTATTGTACGTAGAAGGAATCACTTTTATTTAAAAATAGGAATAGCACATAAAACCTGGGCTGTTTTGAAAAGTCTGAGAAGAGGAATCACCCTAGAGGATAGACTAGTCTTTCTGTGAAAGGTAGAGCCAAATGGCTAAAGTTTGGGAAAGAAAGACGTTAAGATTCCATCTTGTAGGAAGGTCCCTTTGGCCCCCATATTAGTTATCTATCAGTGCATGACAATATTATCACAAATATGGCAGCTTAAAACAACAGGCATTCTTTATCTTAAAGTTTCAGTGGGTCAAGAGTTTGAGCACAGTTTATCTGGGTTCTCTGCTTAGTGTCTCACAGGGCTACAATAGAGGTGTCACCTGGGGCTGCAGTCTCCTCTGAGACTCAACTGGGGAAGGATCTGCTTATAGGCTCATGTGTTTCTTGGCGGCATTCAGTTCCTTGCAGGCTGCTGAATTAAAGCCTTCAGTTGTTTTGTTTTGTTTTTGTTAGCTGTTGGCTGGAGGCTTCCCTCAGCTCTTTGTCATGTGGCCTTCTCTGGATGGTAGCTCACAACTGGCAGCAGGCTTCTTTAAAGCTAGCAAAGAAGAGGAAGTCTCTTCACAAGATGGGCATTGTAAACTTAGTCACATACACGTGGTCATGCACATCTCTTCACCTTTGCCACATTCTGTAGACCAGAGGTGATTAACAGGTTCTGCCCACACTCAAGGGGAAGGGACCCACAAGGGCATAGATACAAACAGGTAGGGCTCAAAGAACCCCCTTAAAATCTGTCCATCCCTAGCCCTCACCCCCAAGCTGAATTTCCCACTCTTTCTTTATACTCTATGCCCCAGGTGTCCTTGGCCATGGCATCTTCATACTTTATTGTAAGGGTGCTGTCCTTGCTGGTCTAGACTGTGGTTCTCTGAGGTCAGGCACAGTCTCCGCCCCCTCCCCCCAGTCATTTCATTGCCTAGAAAAGAATCTGGCACCTGTTAGGAACTGCGTAAGTTCCTTCTGCAGTTAGGAATGTTAGGAACTCAAATGTTAGGAACTGCATACATGTTTGTAGAAAGAAGAAACCTGCTATCTCAAGCTCAGTAGCCAGGAATCTTTCTTACCTCCTCCCCTCCTGCCAAAGTTGCTTCTCTTTTCTCACCTCTATGACATAACTGAGTGCCTTCCTTGTGCTGGGCACACAATCTTGTTGACTCTCCCTCTCTCACATCTTACAGCACCCTAGCTATATGATATCACGCTTGGAAAAGAGCAAACACCTTTTCCATTGAAGGCTCCTATCACTAAGTGGCCCCCGCACAGTTTTGTTAATATTTATGCTCAGAACTCAGTGCCTGCTTCAAAGCCCATGGGCTTGTCTGTAGGTGCTTGGGCCTCTCTGAGACAGCCAGAAATGTGGGCAGTGGTGACTTCATGTAAGGTTAGAAGCAGCAAGGCACTGTGGTTTAGAACTCTGGCCTTGAATAAGATAAATCTGGGCTTCTGTCCTGGCTCTGCCTCCTCCTGACTGTGAACCCTTAGATGTGTACCCTTCACCTCAATAGATCGCCATTTTTTCATTTCCAAAATGAAGACCATAAGCAGATCATAAGCTGTTGTTTGAATCACCTAAGATAGCCCAATGTAAATTCTTTAGCACAATGTCAAACTAGAGGGGATCCTCAATAAACATGGACTCTTGCTTTTGTCACCAACCAGGGTGCCTGCTAATTAACAACAGCTCCTTTCAGTGGTCTCTGTCAGGGAGGCTGGGTCTCTTTCCTACCCCCACCCTCATTCTCATCTTACAGAGTACAGTGCTCCAAAGGGCTAGGAGGACCGGCCTTTGCTCACACTCCCTAGTCCTTCCCTATAGTGACTCTGTTTTGGGTTGAGGGGACATTGACTCTTGCTCTGAGTCTAAAGCACATATCCAGAGTGCTGCCTGCATACCTTACATGACTTGAACTTTCCAGTATGCTGGTATTTCACTTCTTAGCATTAATTTTTTAAAATGTAAAATTCTATTAAATTTTAAGATAGACATTTTTACTAATTCCCATTGCCCCATCTGAATTATTGAAAAGTATAAATTAGGGTACATTTGGGAAAGTTTTACTTCCAAAAGCATTTAGCAAAGCAGTCCAGGTTAAGAAGTGTTGTCAAGTAGAAATTCTGCAGACCTACCTCAATGAATGGATGAGTGTCTTTTTCTATAATCCTATCACTTGGACTGTAGACAGTTCCTGCCAAAATGCTGAAAAGTTTGTTCCCTCCAGTAGATTAAACATTTCTCTTTAATTTTATTTTATTGTCTTGGTTTAGCTCATTCTTTCTTCATAAGCAAGATATTTCAGCCCAGTCCCTACTGATCTTGCCATGAATTCCAGATCAAAAGATTGGAAAACCATACAACTGGGCTGCTCTGGTCCACTAGGAACCTCAGAGCCTTTAAGATCCATGGTCCTGGCACTGCTCGGCAGCCTCCCCTGTTCCCCTCTGGTGCTGCTCAGAATCTTTACCACTGTCTCAGAGCTAGCCTGGTCACCCCATGCTTGTCCCCTCACTTTTGGCAAACACTTCTGCCCCCTAATTCTTTGAGAAAATCTAGCTTATCGGGCTGACCTCTCTCGACATCTTGCCTTCACACGGCCACATTTATCTAAATCTTGACACTCCCTTCTCTTCTTTCCTCCAGCCTCAGAAGAGGAGGTGCGTCCTGCCTTCTAAACTCAGAATCAATCCTCTCCCCACCTGCTGAGGGTCCTTAGGCACCCTGTAAACATGTCCAAGCCTTTTACTCTCTTAAAATAACAACAGCCTAAACCTCTAAGCCTTAAACCCTCTCTCCATCCTGTGGCCCTATCTCTCTCTGTCCCTTCCCTGCCAAGCTTCCTGAAAGAGTTTCCTCAGACACAGGCCATGTCATCACCTACCATCTTCCTATCCATCAACTGCGTGCTGGCTGCCGGTTCCACCATTTCCCTGACATGCTTGCCAGCAAAGCTAGGGACTTCTTTATTGCAAAATCCAGTGAGCACTGTTTAGTCCTTATCTGACCAATTTTCCTGCAGGCTTTGACTATTACCCTCTCCTTGAGAAGCTTTCCCTTCTTGGGCTCCTAGGTCACCCCTCTCTCCAGGTTTTCTTCATACCCCTTTATTTGTCTTCTGGGACTTTATACTTGGCCTGTTTCTTGTTCTATAAACTCTCCCCTGAGTGATACATTCAATCTAGTGCTCTAGTCACCACTCACATTCGTGGCTGTGGACATCCCGGGATAACTCCCAGCTGTCTTTCCAGCCCAGGTTGGAAGCCCCATTCCTCTGTATTCCACAGCCCACTGGCATTGGCCCATTTCTTTCCTGTGGGCACCACAATCTCAAAACATCACAAAATATCTCATATGTTCCTCTCTCGTGCCCTCCACCCCGCTCACAAAAGCGTCACTTGTGCCAGGACCGTGGTGGCCACCTCTGACTCTCCACTCTCCTGCCCCCCACAGCAGCCCCTCCTGGCCTTGTCTGAACTCGCCCCGGAATCCCTCTCCAACCTGAGTGTTTCTCCCCATGGCCCCAGCACTGCTTAGCTTCAGTGGCCATTAGTTTTCACCTGGGTAACTTGGACAGCTTCCTAACAGCTCTCTCCACCTGCACACGTGCCCACGTCCAACCCACCTACTGCACTGCATCTGGAAAGAACCCAAAACAAAAAAAGCCTCTGTCCTCTTTGGAGCTGCCGATGGCCTTCAGGTGTCAGTCGGGCCATCTCCTTTGTGCCCATTTAAGCATTGCCAGAATCACCAGCCTCATCTCCCTGACCCCCTGTTCCTACTCTCCACTTCGGTTCACAAGAACCTTCTTTCCCACGTCCAACCCTGCTACCTGACAGACCCCCACCTTCTCCCTCTTCCTGCAGCCTTCCCAGTCTGGACAGGTATATTTCTCCAGCTCTCTGAGCTGCCCGGGCACTTCTTAACCATTGCCTTCATCACATGGCTTTGTCAAGAGTCCTTCTCTTCCACTTCCCAAGAATGTGTATCCCTGGAGGACAGGGACTCACTGTGTCTGGGTAATCCCAGGGCTTGGCCCAGGGCCTGGCATCTAGTAGACAGGCCAACCAAACAAAGAAATAAAGGCTGTTGTTTCCTTGTTCCATTTTAGGAAGGTTTACAATTATTTTTTAAATTTTATCTTAAGTTCGGAGATACATGTGCAGAATGCGCAGGTTTGTTACATAGGTATACATGTGCCATGGTGGTTTGCTGCACCTATCAAGTCGTCATCTAGGTTTTAAGCCCCGTATGCATTAGGTGTTTGTCCTAATGCTCTCGCTCCCTTTGCCCCGCACCCTCTGACAGGCCCCAGTGTGTGATGTTCCCCTCCCTGTGTCCATGTGTTCTCATTGTTCTCCTCCCACTTATGAGTGAGAACATGCGGTGTTTGGTTTTCTGTTTCCGTGTTAGCTTGCCGAGAATGATGGAGGAGAGCTTGCAATTTTATCCATGTGGCTTGAGTAGTACAGAATGCAAGATAACAGCATGGACCTCAAATGGCTTCTGAGCTCTTCTGTCTTGGGACAGCCTCTTGGTGGACCTCTGGCTTCCTCTGTAACCAGCGTTAGTGACAATGTTTTTGACTTCAGGTAGGTTCACATGACTAGGGGTAGGAATGAGGGAGCGGATGTCAAGTTTGGGTGTAATCACTTTTTAGTTATGTGACCCCATGCAAGTCACTCAACCTGTCTGAACTTTTCTCTCCTTTATCATAAAATGACAATTAAAAATAGAATCAACCCTCCTAGAGATATTGGGAGTCTCAGATACAAAAATAAATGTAAAAATGTGTTATTAACTGTCAAGCCATTGGTTAAAATTTGAGGGATGGAAGGGTGCCAGGACAGGTCTCTTTCTGAGAGACTTAATTAAAAAACAAAAAAGTTTAATGAGAAACTTCAGGTTGATATTTTGCCGTTAAGGCCAATGTTCCCCTAAACCAATAGACTGTGGGCTTCTCAGCAACAGGAACTGGGGTCTTGTATCCCTTTTGTATCCCCTAGTGCTTAAGACACTGCATGGTCAAAAGTAGATGTCAATGAGTGGTTCTTATGTGGATGATATATATCCCAGGCTTGAGTGCAGTGAGTGGTGATCATGGCTCACTGTAGCCTCGACCTCCCAGGCTCAATCAATCCTCCCACCTCAGCCTCCCAAGTGGCTGGGACTACAGGTGCATGCCACTACACCCAGCTAATTTTTTAAATTTTTTGTAAAGATAGGATTTCACCATGTTGCCCAGGCTGGTCTCAAACTCCTGAGCTCAAGGGATCTGCCTGCCTCGGCCTCCCAAAGTTCTGGGATTACAGGCATGACCCACTGTGCCCTGCCGCTGCTGGTATATTTTTATTTGTTTATTTACGTATTGTACATAAAGACTTAAAAACATCCAATTTAATACATTTTGGAAAAGCAAATGTAAAATGACTTGGGCTTTAGATTTTTAATTGACAAGGAGAAATTGTATATGCCATTGATATTTCAGGACCAGATGATAATGCTGTTACTTCTTATTTTCTTGTGAGGATAGAAAATTGCAAAAGAGAGTCACATGCAGGAGACAGAGCTGGGATGGGAAATAGTGGACACTCATTATTTTTTGATTCCCAGCATTCATTTACCAACTCCTAATGATGCAATTCACTTTTTCTCGGGGAAACACTTGTCTTCCACTCTCAGTTCTCAGGCTGGTGATGGAGTTGACTTTGCTGCTAGTTCTAGGTACAGGCCTGGCCAATCAGAGCATCATATTCCTCTAGCCACTGGGATGGGCATATGACCCTATTAGAGCCAACGGGTCTTGATGAGCCTAGTGCTTAGACTTTTGGGAGAAAGGCATATTCTCTTTCTGTTGGACTCAAACATGGGAGAATACAAATATGAAATTTGCCATTTTGTCACCATGTGGAGCTTGAGACAAAAGCAAATATGGAGTGAAGCAGAGATACTGAGCCCTGTGACATCTTTTGAACTCCTGGATCAAACCATACCTGAAGCTAGTTAGACCTCTCTCAACTGTTCAGTTTTCTGAGTCAATTCATTTCCTTTTTTGTTTGTCAGTGTAAATTAGGTTCTCTATCATCTGAACCGAGAAACTGGGAGTTTTCTGACACTTGGAGCAATGAGACTCTTATGGGATTGTGGCCAGGGGGTTGTACCACCTTACCTTCAATTCCTCCTATACCTTGCTGCTCTCCCTCGTATTGATGGACGAGCTGAATATGACAAGGTCTATGCAGATTCAGACACTGAACACCTCCAGGATGATTTAAAGGAAGAGGTGGATTTAGGAGATTCTCAGGGAACTCTGTTAACCCTGAGGTCCCCAAAGTCTACAAAAGAGCTCAAGGATTGTAACTTCATACTGCCAGTAATGCTACAAAAAGTCTCATCTGGCTGTGGGTCAACTTCCAGAAAAACCTTAAACACTGGCTCCCCTTCAGTGTCAAATTATAATTCTCCTCTTTCATCTTCCCCTGCAGTTCCTTCTGTTTTTCATTTCTCTTGATTTCTTTCTCTGGGCTTTTGATCTGTTTTCTATTGTTATCATTCAGGCATCTCATGCCTGAACTTTCCAAGTCCGTGTAATCCAACCATAACAACATCTGGGATCTGTGGCCGTGTATTAATGTTAGTTCCTCCTGATGCATCAGGACTGGGTGCTTTGCTGGATTATTTTATGCCTTTGTTCCACAAAGCTGATTTTCCTCCAAATCTGAGCCCCAGGATTTTCCAAGGAACTTTCCAAAGTGGGCAGGAAGTAAGGAGAGCTCTCAGGGAATTTCCTCTGTTATCTTGTCTGGTTCACTTGCCCCTACCAGTGGCTTTCACATTCCTTTGCCCCTGATGACTGGCTCCTTGGAGTCTTGCTTCCAAAACCTTGGAATATTCCCCAGCACCCAGCCTTGGGTGGTGTCTGCTAGAGCTGGCTTGAAGGACAGCTCTGTTCTTTACTGGCTGTTTGCTTGACAGCAAGTCACCTAACCTCTTTGAATCCCAGTTTCGCTGGAGTAAAGCTGGTGATTTTAAAGTATAGGATTGTGGTGAGGGTCACATGGAATTTGGTACAATACTTTATATAAAACTCCTGGCACAACATGGTCATAGCTACCTTTTGTTGACTTAAGAAACTTCATTAGATAGCTTGCTTCTGTGATGCCATTTGGCCCTAGGATGACCATGCATAGGAGATATTATTATTCCCACTCTGCAGAGGAGGAAACTGAGGCTGAGGATAGTCAATGTCAAAGTTGGCCTCTCTTCTCTCCCCATGCTGCCTGAGACAGAATCATCACTTTCAGCATGGAAGCTGTGATGTCTGTCCCTTCTCTCCACCGAAGTCACTGTGGCTTTTTAAACCGGGTGTCACCACCTGGTACTAGAACGTAGCAATTCTTCACTAAATCCTAAGACTACATTGCCTACCTGTGTTCATCAAAACTATTAGCAACGGACAAAAAGCAAATTGAAACTAGAGTCAGTGGAAAGCACAAAGAAAACTGTGTTGCCTTAGGTAAGGGAAAACCCTGGGGGTAGATGTAATGCCAGCTCCACTGGCTCTGAGGCTAGATGGCGCGTTCACAGGCCCTCCTCTCCCTCTTCCAGCCTTTAAAGGTGTCTCTGCCTTGCCTCTGTCCTCTCTGGGTGGTGGCAGATGCCCTTGGCAGCACCGGGCTTTCCTGATTGGTCCAGCAAAAGTCCCCAGGGGGCCTCACTTGTCCTCTTGGATCACGTGTCCTTCCCCAGGACAATCACTGTGGCCGGCCTGGGTCATAAGTGCACCTTGACGTGCAGGAATGGAGTCATCCCCACTGAAACCACGTTGACTCAGGCAGTGTAGGCACATGTGAACGTCAAGGGCCACGTTTCCCATTATACGATTCTGTGTTTCCTGAACTCACTTCTAAACTATGATGTTACTACGCACTCTGGTTTCATCTCAAGCAATACTATTTGTGATATCACGGGTTTGGGGATATCTATATGTATGTAAAATTTATCTATCTATCTATCTATCTATCTATCTATCTATCTATCTATCCATCCATCTATCATCTATTATGTGTCCTTTCTAATATACATGAAGATAAATATATAGCTATGAAAAAATATTATAATCTCTCATCCCACCAGTATCTACATCACACTTTGGAAAACACTGATCTAATCCACCCTTGTCTTTTACAGCTGAGGAAACTCGGCACAGCAAAGCTAAGCAACTTACTCAAGGGCAAATCAAAAGTGACAGAAATGGGCTGGGTGCGGTGGCTCACGTCTGTAATCCCAGCACTTTGGGAGGCCGAGGCGGGCGGATCACGAGGTCAGGAGATCGAGACCATCCTGGCTAACACAGTGAAACCCCGTCTCTACTAAAAAGACAAAAAAATTAGCCGGGCATGGTGGTGGGCACCTGTAGCCCCAACTATTCGGGAGGCTGAGGCAGGAGAATGGCATGAACTCAGTGAGCCAAGATAGCACCACTGCACTCCATCCTGGGTGACAGAATGAGACTCCATTAAAAAAAAAAAAGGAAAGTGACAGAAATGGGATGAGAAGCCTGATTCCAGCTTTGTATGTGCTTATATTTTATTTTATTTTATTTTGAGAAGAAGTCTCTCTCTGTTGCCCAGGCTGGAGTGTAGTGATGCAATCTTGACTCACTGCAACTTCCACCTCCTGGATTCAAGTGATTCTCCTCCTCAGCCTCCTGAGTAGCTGGGATTACAGGTGCGCGCCACCATGCCCAACTAATTTTTGTATTTTTAGTAGAGACAGGGTTTCACTATGTTGACCAGGCTGGTTTCAAACTCCTGACCTTAGATGATCCACCTGCCTTGGCTTCCCAAAGTGCTGGGATTACAGGCGTGAGCCACTGCTCCTGGCCCGTGCTTATTTTTAATTCCCCAAGGCTCTGCCCCTTACCAGCTGTATGTCTTTGGGCAAGTTACTTAACTTCTCTGTACCTCTGTGTGCCCATCTGTAAAATGAGGGACAATGATAGTATCTACTTCATAGAACTGTTGTGAGGGTTAAATGAATTTGTATTTATGAACCACTTAGGACAGTGCCTGGTACATAGTAAGCATTGTATGTGTTTGTTAGATAAGCGGGACGTGACTTGGAGTCACAGCAAATGTAAGCTTGTAGTTCATATTCCAAATTCCCAGAGGAGGGAATTTGGATGGTTTCAGGTTGGCTCAGATGCCCACCCCTGAACCAACCAACTGTGGCCAGGAGGATGGGATCACATGATCGGGAAATGGCTATACCCACTGCAACCCCCAAAAAAGGATCTGCCAGGCACAGGAAAGAGGGAAGGAAAAAGTGAGAAGGTTGAAGTTACTGCTTATTCAGGCTCTGGTGGTCAGCAGTGTTCCCTGGGATCCAGCGGAGGTATGCAGAGACTCTCTACTGATCCATGCCTGACTCAAAGCCCCCTCTTCCAGGAAGTCTACTTTGATTTACTTCACCTGTTTGGAAGAATGTTCTTCTCAGTGCCATCATAAAAGGAGAGTTCACTTGTTGTCTGACTTGTTTTCCATAGCTGGTTAAAAAGTGTATGTTCTGCTTCTCCAAACAGATCACGTGCACCTTGAACATGGGTGACTAATACTTTACCCTTTTGTCATTACTACCAGGTATCTAGGTTAGGCCCAGCCAGTGTTCAAAGTGTGAATCCCTGTAAAATGAGCAATACTTTCAGAGACCTGATCCCTTGTTTTGAACCTCAGTTTGGCCAATAGATATTAGCTGAAAAAGGCAGGGGTAAAACCATTAGAGAGATATCACTTTACACAAAATTGACGTGAATAAGAATTTTATAAATATGTTTTTTATTTCTATTAATCTTCTCAGCTTCTCTGCAGCCTAGACAGTCTGTCAAGTTAATAACACCAAACACTAAGAACTAGAAAAGTTCTAAGGGGGTCCATTTCAAGGAGCCATGAGATGAATCTTTTTTTGTAAAAGAAATGTCCTTCCTTTGTCTGCTGTGTAAGTTTGTAAGCAAACCTGCCCAAACAGGGGTCATTTAAAAAGCAGGGACATTTCAGATGTGCCTATATGACCAACGTTAACAGCTTTGCCTTTTCCAGTGAATGCTTTTCCTCTGGAGATGACAGCATTAGAAACTTTGCCTTTCTAGTCAAGCTCCAACATAAAGCACCACAATATCCCATTCATAAAGATCTGTTTCTTTATAAGGAAGTGATGATCTATGTAGGAGTTAGGTTGAATTTTACTTTGAATTAGCAAACTTTCTCCTCCTTAACTTCTTCTTCCTCCTAAATCAATGGTTCTCAAAGGAGGAGGGGGCAGTTTTATTGCCCAGGGGACATTTGGGAAAAGCTAGAGACATACTTGCTCATCACAACCGAGGGGTTGTTAACATGATCTGGTGAGGGGAGGCCAGGGATGTTGCTAAACATTCTCGACAGCACAGGACCATCTCTCACAACAAAGAATGATCCAGCGTCTAATGTCAGTCGTGCCCAGGTTGAGAAACCCTGCCTTAAATTAACAACAACCACTGCCACCAAATGCTGCAAAGTATAAGAAGAGTTCAAATGGAATATGTAAAAGTGCTTTTTGTGTCTGGGTCTGTTGGCTCACACCTGTAATCCCTGCAGTTTGGGAGGCCGAGGCGGGCGGATCACCTGAAGTCAGGAGTTCAAGACCAGCCTGGCCAACATGGTAAAACCCCATCTCTACAAAAAAATGCAAAAATTAGCCTGGTGTGGTGGCACACACCTGCAGTCCCAGCTACTTGGGAGGCAGAGGCAGGAGAATCACTTGAGCCTGGGAGGTGGAGGTTGCAGTGAGCTGAGATCATGCCACTGCATTCCAGCCTGGGTGACAGAGTGAGACTCCATCTCAAAACAAACAAACAAAGTGCTTTTCATTTTCTAAATGCCCTTGAGCACTTAGGTGGACCTACCGATCTATAAACGATAGGCAGAAACCTCTCATTTGTCTGATATCCTTGAAGCAGTTTCTTTCTTAGTCTCTCCTGAATTTGCCTGATTTAATTTATCTTTGGGCGTGAAAGTAATGAGTGCATTTCTTAAGCAAATGTTGTTTATAGCAACATCTTCTTGTTAATTAATTCTGGCCTCTTCTCCACAAGTTTCTCTGTAAGTGGAATCTGTCCATCTTCTTGTGGACGCAGAGGACACCTGCCAAGAGAGGGAAGGGCTAAGAGGAATCATTGTGATTCTGAGCTACCCACTTTCCAACTCCTTTGAGTCCAGTGCCAGCCTTGGCAGAAACACTGTCTCCTGAACAAATGCTGTTTAAAAATCCGAAGGCAGCTGTGTGGGAGCAAAGTCCAGGGTGGCAGAAGGGACAATGGACCCCTGCTGGCTTCCTGCCCACTGTTTTGATCAGCCAAAGCCTGGATTCTCCATCCCTTCTGTGTGCAGCTAGATGAAAGCCAGTGTCGGCACGCATCCTGTTTGTGACGAAGGGGTGTTTACTCACAGGATGGCACTGGGGAGAGCCTCGCCCATGCCTCCAGCAAATGGCCAGATCTGGAATTGCTCAGCAGGGAAATGATGGATGAATCTAACACTGCATCTGCAAGGACGGCTCCTAATGACTCATTCATCACTCAGCATTGGGTCCCACTGAGGGACTATGCTGTGTCCTTGAGTGTGTGTCATTCACAGGTCTGGGGTCAACGAGGGCTGAAAAGAGGAGGATAAACGGAGGGAGAGGCATGCAAGAGGGAAGAGAGCCCTGCCGTGTGGGACGGCTGAGTGGGCTCAGCTGAGGAGCAGATTGGCTGGGCACTAGGTTGGCACTGCCGCTCGATCACCCCCTGATGGGGCAGTGGGCAGTGAGGCCAGGCTCAAGGCCCTTTGGGGTTTGAATCCTTTCTGTGGCAGCTTTGCTGCATCTCTCTGATCTTCCACCGGCCCTCACTGGGATCCTTATCTGGGGTTCCTCGCCTTGGCTGGGAGGCCTGACCACGCTTCTGCTTGCTGTTTGGAACTTGGACAAGCTTTATTCTGAGGGGAGGGTCTGTATCCAGTCCCCGACCTTGGCAAAATGAGAGCCTCAGGCTGCTCTCACAGACCCAGAAGCCAGGAAGACAAGGAGTTGATTCTGTCGCTACTCTGCTAAACCAACATCCCAGCCCAAGACGGGAAAAGCCTCTGAGGGTTCTGCCGGCTGTGCCTACCGTACGTAGGGTAGTCATGGTCTTGTCTGCGGGGCTGGCCAACCTCCCTACATGTGGCACAGAAAGCAGCAGGAAGCCCCTTCCCTCCCCAGGTCTGCGGCCGGGGTCCCTTCTCATGGTCATGACCACTCCCATCATTAGGGAGCTTCCAAAAGGCTTTATAACATTTTCATCCAACTCTAAAGCATCAAAGAAGCCGTGTCTGTAATCCCGCTAATCAATCGCATGCATTGTTTACATTCCTCCGTGACCCCTTTCATTTTTCATCTGTAAAAATATATGTTTTTATGTAGTTATAATTACAGAACATATATATTTCATTAGGCATTATTTCCTGTGTATTTTTCCTAGGTTCTACCTAGTGCCCATATTTATTATTTTTGCAACTGCCTAATATACCATTGAGTTAACTACACTGAAATTGGCTCCATTATTCCACTATAATTCTACATTTATTTTGCTTTTAGATTCTTACGATTACAAAGAGGTAACAAACATCTGTACACAACTAGCTCTTTTTCCTTCTTCTTATTTTGAATGATTTCCCTCGGATAAATTCTTGGGAGTGGGATTACCAGGTCAAAGGGGATGAACATTTTTATGATTTTTATGGCTCTTGATATATATGGCCAAATTATTTTCCAAAAAGGTTGTATCAATTTTCATAGCCATAAGAGATGTGGGAGTATGTTTCAATGAGAGTAGGAGTAAGACTTAAAAATTTCAAAATATAATTTATTGTGTTTTTTTTTCCCCTCGTGCCTGTAACGGGGAAAGTTAAACCTGCAGTTATGTTTCAAGTGGTTTTCACGTACAAACGCTCTCTCTCTCTTTTTTTTTTTTGAGATGGAGTTTCGCTCTTGTTGCCCAGGCTGGAGTGCAGTGGCGTGATCTTGGCTCACTGCAACCTCCAGCTCCTGGGTTCAAGTGATTCTCCTGCCTCAGCCTCCCGAGTAGCTGGGACTACAGGGGCGTACCACCACACTGACTAATTTTGTATTTTTAGTAGAGATGGGGTTTCGCCATGTTGGCCAGGCTGGTCTCGAACTCCTGACCTCAAGTGATCCACCTGCCTCAGCCTCCCAAAGTGCTGAGACTACAGGCATGAGCCACCATGCGTGGCCATAAATGCTCTTTTATCATTCCTAATGCCCTCATGGTGGTGGTGATTTCTTTCCATTCCTGTAGTGTGCTGGTAAAGGATCCAAACAGGAGGGGACGCTTTTGACTGATAATGGAATTAGAGTTGATGGTAGACGTTGACTGATTAGATGTGGGCGCTACCAAATGTGAAGACAAGACAAGACTCTCAGGTTTCTGGGTAGAAGCCTGGATTGTGGTGCCTTGCTCAAAACCGGGCAGGAGAAACTGATTGGGATAGAAGCAGGTCATAACAGGAACTGCAGCTGTAGTTGGAGAGAGGAAAAGTTTTGGAACAATGCAGGTTCAAATCCCAACTCTACCGCTTAGGAGCTGTATGAAATTGGCAAATTATTTCACATCTTGGATGCTCTGTTTCCTTATCTGAAAAATGAGATGAAAGGAAGTACCTACCCTATGGAATTGTTGTGAGTTAGACAGCATGAGATGTTTCAGATGCCTATCACTGTGCCTGCCTTTTAGCAAGAGCATGATACATGGTAACTACATTATCTTAGCCTATCATTATTATTGGGTAATATTAAATCCCAATATGTTTTACTGTGAATGCTTTTCCAAGATGCAAAGAAGCAAGTACACTCTGGGAGGGTAAACTTTTTGTTGTTGTTGTTGAGACAAAGTCTCACTCTGTTGCCCAGGCTGGAGTTCAGTGGCACGATCTCAGTTCACTGCAACCTCTGCCTCTCAGGTTCAAGCGATTCTGCTGCCTCAGCCTCCCGAGTAGCTGTGATTATATGTATGTGCCATCACGCCCAGCTATTTTTTGTATTTTCATAGAGAAGGTGTTTCACCATGTTGGCCAGGCTGGTCTCGAACTCCTGACCTCAAATGATCTGCCTGCCTTGGCCTCCCAAAGTGCTGGGATTGCAAGGCATAAGCCACTGTGCCTGGCCTCGTTTTGTTTAAAATTTGGACTGTTATTTGCTGCTAAGTTAGAAATGCTGCTTTCCTCAGTAATTCATTCTACTGTAGGTTGACCAACTAAAGTATGGGGGTGGGGTGGCTACTTTTCTTCAGGGAAGTTTCATTTTCAAGGGCTAAATGGGATCATCTGCTCTAGAATCATCTGTCAATTCTGCCCCCCTCTCTGCTGATTTGATCATTACAATCTCTGTTGCTGGAAACTTGATGAACTTCCTCTTGAGAGGCAAGGTGGGAAGCCAGCTGAGAGTGTTGACGGGCATTAGAGGTGGGAAAGTGGTCAGATAGACTGGGATTCAGTGAGTGGGACTTGGCCCTCCCACTCACTGTCTGATTATGCACATTGATATACAATTATTTAGCCCCTCCAAGTCTCAGTTTCCTCATCTTTAAAATGGGGATAGTAAATTACTTTATTCAATAGGTTGTTAGAAGATTTAAATGGCCTATTATACACACAGTACCCTTTGTAGCTAAGCAAATTCTAGTTGTTAATAATATTATTTCCATTAAAGAGGTGGTGAAGAAACAGGGATGTTATGCTTTAAAATATGTTTTTAGTATGTATTTGTATATATATGTATATTTGAGATAGGGTCTTATGCTGTCACCCAGGTTAGAGTACACTGGCGTGATCATAGCTCATTGCAGCCTCGAACTCCTGGGCTCAAACCATCCTCCCACCTCAGCCTCCCAAGTAGCTGGGACTACAGTTGTGCGCTACCATGCCTGGCTACTTAAAAAAAAAAATTTGTAGAGATGGGACGTTGCTATATTGCCCAGATTGGTCTCAAACTCCTGGCCTCAAATGATCCTCCCACTTTGCTTTCCCAAAGAGCTGGAATTACATGCATGAGCCACCGTGCCTGGCCCTCTTTTTCAAATTAATTCACCTTCCTGGTTACACTTGAATTAAGCTAATACTAAAGCCATTTGGTTTCTGTGGAATCTACTTCAACTGATTGTCAGAAGTTGCATCCCTGAGTGCATATTTTCATTTGCAATGACTGGTTTAGGATAAAAATGGTTGGCTAGGCTTTTCAATTTCCTGTGCCCTTTAAATTGGCATGGACTAAGGAGTATAGGATTAGGACAGCAGTGTGGAATGTTCATGTCTCTACTATTTAATACAGAGACTCAGTTCTTAATAGTCGCACTAGATTTATGTAGTCGTTGATAGCATTTGCAAGGACCACCCAGGTGGGTTTATCCCAAACATTCCCACCTGATTTGTCATACCTGCCCAACAGCCTAATCACTGGATAGTCAGGTATTGGGTATGGAGGCCCCACCCACCGGCGGGTGCAGGGGGCTGCAAAACCACTGGAATACTCATTTTAAGTGGAAAACAATAAGAATTCACTCAAAGCTGGCTAAGTGTCTATGCACAGTTATACACAATTATTCAGCCTCTCTGAATCTCAGTTTTGTCATCTGTAAAATGGGGCTAATGAAATACCAAAATGTTGGTACTTTAATATGATATAAACCCAAAATGGTTTTGGTTCCTTTCTTGCCACTATATTTCCAAATTTATTTGTTTTTCCCAATCTCTCACCCCAGACTTAATGTAACTGGGCCTAGGCCAGTTACATTTTCAGGGCAGAAGAACTCTCCTTTGGAACTGGGAGTCACCACCATCCATTTTTCCTATGAATGGTACTGATATCTGGGGCTTGAAGTGTTCACTGAGGGAAACGTATCAGCTAACTGTGTGTGCAGCTGCTGTAACATTATGAGCTACACTTCTAATTAATCCCTTGGAATTTCAGGCATTTTTCTTTCTGTCCTCAGCTTTGATGAAGGTGCGTCAACAACTCCCTGCCTCCAAGTTCCTAAATGAGCCCACACCCTCTGCCAGCGCTGCTATAATTTTATCGGAATAGGCCCCATTCCCTTTGATCTCCTCTGGTTCTTAAACCCAGCAGTTGTGTGTTCGAACATCAATGGAAACGGGGTTTCAAGCTTCCTCTTTCATTATCTTTCTCAAAGATAAAAAAAAGAGCAAAAGGGAAAAAAATGTCCTGAGCTTTGTAGATGAGGCAATATTTTTACAGTAATTTCTTTATCTGATTTTATCAGATCAACAAAGTTGTTTAGAAATGTATGTCCACTCACATCTCCCCATCTTAAAGGTGGTTTTTCTTAGAAATAAATAAAAATGAAATACATCCAAGACCTCCCTCACCTCTCTCTACCACGAGCACTAGCGGCTTCTTGTTTTGTCCATTATTGTGGGTGAGGGATAGTGTCTGTGGGTTTCTGGGCTTTGGAAATCTTGAGGAGGGTCTGAGAGCTTTGCAGATCAAAGATGAGATTCAGCCCTTCCAAGGAACTACCCTCTTTTTCCAAAATGAACTTTCTGTTCTTGGCAGTGTGGGGAGAATAGACTTCTAGATTAGAATAATTAAATATCTGACCCACAACTCCCCCAAATGCCTGTGGCTTCTTGGGCTTTGATGTGGGCAGCTTACTGTAGAACGGAAAAGTACAGCGTTTTCTCAAGGCTGTCAGCATCTGAAAGCGAGGAAGGCTAACAGTGAAGAACTCCAGGTCTCTTTCTTGAAAACAGACAGGACCTCAGCCAGAGTCTCTGGCCAGTGGGAATGTGAACAGGCATGAATCTTGCAGGTGCTACGCCTTCACTTGGCCAATACGTGGGCTGCACAGTCTTGTCTCTGCCAACCACTGCAGCCTCATCTTGAATCCACCATCTCTCACTCTGTTCACCTTCCTTGGCCTTTCCCAATTCTTCCTTCTTGCTTTTCTCGCTCCCACCACAAAGCCTTTGCATTGGGCCATTCTCTCTGCTAGAATGCTTTCACTTCCTCTCTCTTTGTATATTTAGGTCCTATTCATTATTCAGCTCTCTACTCAACTGTGTATTAGTTAGGGTAGGATGAGCTAAGCTGCAGTAACAAATAGCCCTTGAAAGCTCAGTGGCTTAACACAATTAATCTATTTTTTGCTACCTTTTTTTTTTTTGAGATGGAGTTTCACTCTTGTTGCCCAGGCCGGAGTGTAATGGCATGATCTCAGCTCACCGCAACCTCTGCCTCCAGGGTTCAAGCAATTCTCCTGCCTCAGCCTCCCAGGTAGCTGGGATTACAGGCACCTACCACCATGCCTGGCTAATTTTTATATTTTTGGTAGAGATGGGGTTTCTCCATGTTGGTCAGGTTGGTCTTGAACTCCTGACCTCAGGTGATCCCGCCACTTCGGTCTCCCTAAATGCTGAGATTACAGGTGTGAGCCACCGCGCCTGGCCTTTTTGGTACTATTAAAGGCTGATGTGTCTCTTTGAAGCAATCACTCAATGATCCAGGATCTTCCCATTGCACAGCTCTGTCATCTTGGAATGGAGGATGCCAATTTCAAAGAGAAATTGGAATGCGGTGGTGAGTGGCTATGGAAGACTGCATGAAGGATATTTGATGGCCAGGCCTAGAAATGGCTTACCTCACTCTGCCTTTACTCCACTGGCCTAAACTTAGTCACATAGGCCCAGCTATGTGTAAGAAAGGTTGAGAAATGTAGTCTTCCTATGTGTCCAGGAGGAAAATGGAAGTTTGATGACTACATAGCCTTGTTTCCATCACAAGTGCCATAATCTCAAGTGAGTCTTTCGTTACCTTCTGCATAGGGTGAAATCTCCCACGTGTAGGCACCTGTTACTTTGTTTTTCTCTCCTTCAGCGCTCTGTCACGACTGCAGCTTTGCAGTAGTGTGTGTGGCTTTTTGGTGAAAGTCTGTCTCCCTGACCACACTATGAGCAACATAAGTGCAGGTTTTATCCAGTTGTCTGTCTCTGGGATGCCCATATCTCCCTGCTCTGTATCTTAGGTGGTCAAGTTCAGTGTTCAGGGATTGAGTGCCCACAATGTCTTTACACCACACCATGAACTTAGGGAGAAGCCCAATAAGGATTGTTGAAAGGATCAACTGAGCATCCTGGGTATCATCATGTCCTGCCTGAAACACAGCAGGTGCTCAGTGACTATCTTTTGAGTGAAAGAATTAGTCTGTTCATTGTATTAGTCTGTTTTCATGCTGCTGATAAAGACATACCCGAGACTGAGTAACATATAAAGAAAAAGAGGTTGAATGGACTCACAGTTCCCTGTGGCTGGGGAGGCCTCACCATCATGGCAGAAGGTGAAAGGCACGTCTTACATGGTGGCAGGCAAGAGAGAGAATGAGAATCAAGTGAAAGGGGTTTCCCCTTAGAAAGCCAACAAATCTTGTGAGAGTTATTCACTACCACGAGAACAGTATGGGGGAAACCACCCCCATGATTCCATTATTTGGGGGTACTCGGTCCCTCCCATAACATGTGGGAATTATAGAGCTACAATTCAAGATGAGATTTGGGTAGGGATGTAGCCAAACCACATCAGCCATGAATAAAGTTTCTAAAGTCTCCTAATTCAGATGCTTCTCTGGACCACACCAGGATGGGAGGGGATAGAAGAGCCTTGAGAAAATATCTTTCTCTTTGTTATGAGGCTGGCTACATAAGAGGGAACATACATTTTGGATAACTGGGGTGCTGTGTTAACTATCATATTAGTCAACATGCATAATTGCAAACAACAGAACTCACTCTAGAGAGTGTAAACAGAAAAGAAATTTACGTAAAAATATTAACAAAAACCAGAGAACCAGGCCTGGAAGCTTTGCAGCCTGACACAATGTCCAAATGACCCTAAAACCCTGGTCGTTTTCCTTGGGAAAGGCAGGCAGAGCCTGGGACTTAACTGCCCCCACAGCCTCTGCTCTGGAAGCTCCACGTCTACGCTGGAAGCCAGATGTTTGGTTACATAGTCATCCTTTACTAAATGAATCCTGTGCTGTGCCCAGTTCTTGGAGGTGCTCCTGAATCCATATCCCATGAAGGTGCTTCTGATTGGCTAAGCCTAAGTCACATGACCATGGCCCTGCTGCAGAGGAGGATCGGAAAGTAAGTTTCTGGCTTCTGTCTTGGTGAGATGCAGACCATGAAGGGGAAAATAACTAATGTGGGGAATGCGGTGGTGGGTGGCTACTGTTCACACAGGACGCTTCAGGGTCTGTTTCCAACCTGGAGTGGTTTGGAGATGATGCTATGAGGGTGTGAGGAGACCGAACAGAGACTCCTAGAGTGACCCCAAGTGCACTAAAGGCACGCCATAATTTGTTGTTGTTGTTATTCTCCTTTTCAAAGTTTGATGAAAAAGATAGGACTATAGAGCTAAAGATTGGGAGACACATTTTTTGGGTCATACTCTAAATATAAATTATTTCAACGCTTCACATTGTTTTTCACAAGTTTGCTTTGTTTTCCATTTGAACTTATTTTAAAAAATCAGACAGCAATAGAAACCCAGAGAGGCAGATGGGGAGGTGGGGGGGTTAGGGTAGCTCCAGCCCACCCTCTGCCATCCAGGCTTGGATCCCAGCTGCTTCTGCTGGAACTCGGGCCCTCTATGTCCATCAAGCAAGACAATGGTCTGAACCAGGCCCCTTGGTCGCTGGTGCAGTGCTGGGAGCTGAGAAACCAGCAGCACAAAGCTTCCCCTTTTTCCTGCCTGGCAGGACATACTTCCAGGAATGCCATGAATGCCGGCTGCTGCAGCCCTGGGCATCTTCCAAAGGATGCTCAGTAAGTAGGTGGCGGGAGAAATACTGCAGGAACAGCATCGACAAAGCCTTGGCACCTTCACCAACCTGTGGAAGACAGAGTATGTTGCTAAGCAAGCTCTGTTAGGACCCAGAACTGGGGTTCAGTGAGGCGCGGGAGTCACAGGATCTCAGCGTTGAATCTGGCTACAGGATGTTGTATTGAAGTTACACTTCAGAGGGCATCTGTCTTCTAAAGGTTTAGCTTTGGTTTAACGTGGTTAAAGCTAAGTGATGCGGTGGAGAATGACAGGAAGTGCAGGTCCAAATGTCCTTAGATGCCCTTGTAAAATCTGGAAGAGATGTACGAGTCTTACTATAAGAAGGTCATCAATCTCACAGAGGCCAGGGAATGATACAAAGGATTTATTTGCTTTTCTTAACCAGTCTTTGGTGTCTTCATAATGCTCCTTGGAGAGACACCTGGATGTTCCTTCTCTCTCTTTTCTCCTGTATCAGTTAGAATAGGCTAGCTATGCTGCCATAACAAATACTCCCTCAAATCTAGGAGTTTAAAATATGCAAATGTTAGTTTCTCACTCACTTCATGTGTGCATCGTGGGTTGGCGGGTGTTCTGCCCCAGACTGATCTAGCTGCCATCATCGTGAACATCACCAGCTACCATGCTAACAGAAAAAGAGAGCTCTGAAGGGTCTCTCACTGGTAATCAAATACCCCAGCATGGGAGCAATGCCCATCACTTCTACTTGACTTAGTTGGCATAAACTAGCCACCTGATCTCACCCAACAGGAAGTGGGCCAGGACATGCGATCATACCTATGCAAGAACTGGAAACAATGGATGTTAAGCACTTACAATTACTTAATATCCCTTCCTCTTCTTCAAGATTCTCTCTTCTTTTTTGCCCCTCTCCTTTCTCTTCATGGAGTCCCGTTCCATGAAGAATGCTAATGGTCACATTACCTCTTATCTCAATCTTAAGCATCAGTGTACGAGGACATCTTGGTTTTTTGGAGTGAAGCCCCAGATGAGATCCTCCTTGCTTTTGCTATTATTGATGGCCTCTCAGAGAATACCTTTGGTCGGTTATCATGCTGAGAAAGTCTGTTTTCTTTTATGCTGTTTTACTGAAGAACTCCAAGGGTTAGTGGAAGAGGGAGAGAGAGAAGTGGCTAAGGAATAATGAAAATCTTATCTTGCTACATATGTTTTCTCTTAAACTTAAAGGCATGATGGCCAGGCGCAGTGGCTCATGCCTGTAATTCCAGCACTTTGGGAGGCCGAGGCGGGCAGATCGGGGGTCAGGAGATTGAGACCATCCTGGCTAACACGGTGAAACCCCGTCTCTACTAAAAATACAAAAAATTAGCCGGGCATGGTGGCGGGCACCTGTAGTCCCAGCTACTGGGGTGGCTGAGGCAGAAGAATGGCATGAACCCAGGAGGCAGAGCTTGCAGTGAGCCAAGATCACACCACTGCACTCCAGCCTGGGTGACAGAGCGAGACTCCGTCTCAAAAAACAAAAAACAAAACAAAAAAAAAGATTTAAAGACATGATGGCTGTGAGTCATTCTTCTGTTTCTCTGGTCCTGGGTGGGGAATACCAATGCTCTCTTATACAAGCATAATGAGGCAGAAGTTCACCCAGATATGGCTTCAAAAACTGTATACCAGCAGTTCTTCAGCTGTGGTCACTGGGCTGGCATCATCAGCATGACGTGAGAACTTGTTGGAGATGCAAATTCTCGAGGCCCACTCCAGATTGATTGAATCTAAGTCCCTGGGGGTGCTATCCCACAATCTGTGTCTGAACAAGCCTCTCAGATGATTCTGCTTCTCAGTAAAGTTTGAGTACCACTGGTATATGCTATCACTTTCTGTGTGATCTTGGGCAAGGACCCAAATGTCTCTTTTTAAAATTAATTTTTAAAAATTTTTTATTTCTATAGGTTTTTGGGGGAACAGGTGGTGTTTGGTTACATGAGTGAGTTCTTTGTTGCACCCATCACCTAAGCAGTGTACGCTAAACCCAATTTGTAGTCTTTTATCCCTCATCCCCTTCCCACCCTTTCCCCCTGAGTCCCCAAAGTCCATTGTGTCATTCTTATGCTTTTGCATCCTCGTAGGTTAGCTCCCACTTATGAGTGAGAACATACAATGTTGATTTGCCATTCCTGAATTACTTCACTTAGAATAATAGTCCCCAATCCCATCCAGGTTGCTGCGAATGCCATTAATTCATTCCTTTTTATGGCTGAGTAGTATTCCATCACATATATATATATATATTATATATATATATATATATACACACATATATGTGTGTGTATATATATATGATGGAATACTACTCAGTATATATATATATATAATAAATATGTATGTTGGAATACTACTCAGCCATAAAAAGGGATGAATTAATGGTATATAAAGGGTGTGTGTGTGTGTGTGTGTGTGTATGCATATATATATATATATATGCATCAGACATTGTGGAACAGAGGCCATATATATGCATACACACACACACACACACACACACACACACCACAGTTTCTTTATCTACTCATTGATTGATGGATATTTGGGTTGGTTCCACATTTTTTCAGTTGCGAATTGTGCTGCTATAAACATGCATGAGCAAGTATCTTTTTCATATAATGACTTCTTTTCCTCTGGGTAGATACCCAGTAGTGGGATTGCTGAATCAAATGATAGTTCTACTTTTAATTCTTTAAGGAATCTCCACGCTGTTTTCCATAGTGTTTGTACAAGTTGACATTCCCACCAGCAGTGTAGGAGTGAAAAACCTGAACTTTTCTGAGCCTTCGTTTCCTCACCTGCAAATTCAGAATAAGGACCCCCACATGGCATGGTCAATGGAGTTGTTAGTGCAGAGAATCAAATACAGTCTCAAGCACCATTTCCATCCTTTCTTTTCTTGACTGTGTAAAATAATATTTTCCCAACAAGACCACAACAGTATCTCCCATGCCATGCTCTTCTTATACTGCGACAATTCTCCTATTGAGTGGGGGCCCACGTCCCCTCCCTTAAACCTGGGAAAACCTTTGTTCACTTCGTCTGCCAGTAGAGTATGACCAAAGTGATGCTGTGTGACTTCTAGGGTTAGAGCAGAGAAATACCACACAATTCCACCCTGCTCTCTGGGAATGCTCACTCTTTAGGCTCTTGAAATCCAGCCACCATGCTGTAAGGAAAACAAACTAGCCCATATGGAAAGACCACATAGAGAGGCCAGTGTAGGCCAACAACCACCCTGAGGTCTCAACTGAACTGATATCAACTATCAGATATGTGAAGAATGATACCTTTAGATGATTCCAGTCACCTCTAGTCATCAAGTCTTCCCACCTGAAGCATCAGACATTGTGGAACAGAGACCAGCCTGCTTCACACTACCATGTTCACACTGCTGCTCATATAACATCAGGATAATAGAATGGCTGCCTTATGCCAGTCTGTTTTGGGATAGTTTGTTTTGCAACAATAGAAAACTGAGGTGCTACCCACATGTTGACCTGGGAATGAATTCAACTCAGCTGGCCTTCAGCACCCAAGAGTGAAGGGGCAGAAGGTGGCGACAGTTAAATGGAAATGTGAATAAGAGGCAAAACCCCCTTTGTGGGAAATAGGAGGCAGGAAAACTCTAAGGAGTAAGCAGTAGCAGGCAGAGATGGAGAGGAATGCGTAGCTGTTGTTCACCAAGAGATAGCCCCTCTGAAGATATCCCACCAGGCTCACCCCTAACATTTGTGGGGCTCAGGATGGGAGTACAAATAGAGGCCAATGCACCACATATCTAAACTATTGAAAGGGACAAATAAAGCCCACAAACTATTAAATATGTTCCATCCTCCCATTGTGACATATGTAAGTTCAGAACAACCTGGAAGGTCCAATTCTTGAATTCCACAGAATGCCTTGCTGGATGGTGGTGACATATGACAATGATCAGATCTTCGTCCCTTCCCTTCCCACCCCCAGCTCTGTCCCAGTATCCTCATTTGTAAAATAAGGCTCCAGATGCCATCTACTTCTCAGCATGTGATGAAGATTAAACGTGATAACCATGTGCTGGCATGTAGTAATTACTCAATAAATGGGAATAGTAATAATAGTATTTTGACTTTAAATATTTAAAGGGCTCTCAAGTGAAGGAAATCTTTGATCTATTTTGTATAGCTCCAGGGCATATAATTAAGACCAGTGGTTCAAAGTTACAGGGAAGCAGATTTTGGTTCAACCTAGATGAATCTTTTTGTCATAAGAATGCACTGAAAAAGGATTGAAATCCTTCAGGAAGTTGAAATTTAGAGCCATTTCATAGGTCAGATAGGCGCTGGATTTGGTGGCCTTAAAGTTCACTTCTAATTCTGATGTTGTGTGAAATTACCTTTATTGCTTTTGGTTTGTACTTGGGTTTTATCCAATTGTCTGTCTTTGGGATGCATATATCCCCCTGCTCTATATCTAGGTGGTCAACTTCAGTGTTCAGGGATTGGATGCCCACCGTTTCTTTATACCACACCATGAACTTAGAGAGAAGCCCAGTGAAGATTTTTGAAAGAATCAACTTAGCATCCTTGGTAGTTATAATCATTAGGACAATTCTAATTGAAGTTACTGAAACCCAGCTTGCTTAGCAAAAGAGGGGATCTTGTTGGAAAAATACTCGGTGTATTAGTCCGTTTTCACACTGCGGATAAAGACATACATGAGACTGGGTAATTTATAAAGAAAAAGAGGTTCAATGGACTCACAGTTCCACGTGGCTGAGGAGGCCTCACAATCATGACAAAAGGTGAAAGGCACGTCTTACATGGTGGCAGGCAAGAGAGAATAAGAACCAAGTGAAAGGGGGTTCCCCTTATAAAACCGTTAGATCTCGTGAGACTTATTCACTACCATGAGAATAGTATGGGGGAAACCGCCACCATGATTGAATTATCTTTCACCGGGTCCCTCTCACAACATGTGGGTATTATGGGAGATACAGTTCAAGATACAATTTGAGTGAGAACACAGCCAAACCATATCACTGGGGCATAATGTAGAATCCAAAGAAGAGTTGAACTCCAAGTGGCAAGAGGGTCAGGAAAGCACATGAGTTCAGGGCCACCTGGAATTGAGGGACCAACACATTGCCAAGATATCTTGTATTAGTTCATTTTCTTGCTGCTAATAAAGACATACCTGAGACTGAGTAATTTATTAAGGAAAGAGGTTTAATGGACTTACAGTTACACATGGCTGGGGAGGCCTCACAATCACGGCAGAAGGCAAATGAGGGGCAAAGTCACGTCTTACATGGCAGCAGGCAACAGAGCTTGTGCAGGGGAACCCCCATTTATAAAACCATGAGATCTTGTGAGCCTTATTCACTCCCATGAGAACAGTATGGGGAAACCCCCCCCACACACACACCATGGTTCAATTATCTCTACCTGGCCCTGCCCTTGGCACATGGGGGTTATTACAATTCAAGGTGAGATTTGAGTAGGGACACAGCCAAACTGTATCGTATCTCTCCCCTAAATCTTTCTGCTCCGGCTGCCTTCTTTCTGCTCTCCCCGATTGGCTTTATCCGTAAGGTGGATTCCTACTGCAACTTCATAGATTGATATTTTACAGCTTCAGCTACCAGAAGGCCTGGCTGTCTTTCTCAGTGCCAGTCCCACATTTCTCAGGAAGAGACCAGGAGCCTGCCTTTGACTAATCAAATGTGGCCAGGAAGGCAGCAGGGTTTTGTTATATAAAATGGTTGTTTCTATGATAGTCACACGGTGGTGGGGGCTAGGGGGTGGCAGGATGGGAAACTGGACTGGGCAGACACATCTGCTGTCCAGGTCCCAGATCTTGGGCCTCTCTGCTGGGTGAGGGCCCATGCTTGGCGTTTGGCTTTCTTGATGGAGACTGGTGGGATATCTTCCTTGCTCTGGAGTGAGATGGAAGTGAAACAACGAGGATGTATGTAGGAATGTCACTCATTTGTCTAGGACATTGTGAGTGATTTCTTTGCTGAATTGGATAATGGCTTTTGAAGCCTGGAAGTCTTTCCTCAATCTTTTGTGTGTGCCATTCACAATGTAATGGCTATAGAAATGACACGCTTTTAATATTAACCTGCATTTTTAACATTTTGTCTATCACTTTTTAAAGTCTAGAAGTCCAGAGGACAGTAAATCAAGCCCTGGTCTGTAGCATCTGCCAATTTCCATGGTGTAAATACTCTCACCGTGGTCAATTTCAAGGGACCACTGGGATGTCACTGAACAGGGAGCTGGGAAGGAGTGCACAGCAGCACAGCTTTCTGCACTATTTCCACCCCACAGATATTCCACAAGTGAATAACCCCAAGTGTGCCGATAACAGTAGAAAAGTTGTAAAATAATTTGGAGTGATACATTTTGAGCTGTCATTACCTGTGTTTCCAATACAATTTATTTAATTATACATTTATATAATTTAACTTTGAAGAATGGCTTTGTTTCATAACTGGTTTGCACAATTCTTGAAAATTTGACAACTGGGGATTGCGAGTTGGCACTGACCAGCTCTGGCACCCCATGGGGTTTCCCCAGCGCTTGGCATGAGACCTGCTACAGAGGAGACACTGAATGCACGCCTGCCTGATGAACACATATTGTCCACCTGGTCTCTCTCTGAGGGCCTGGCCAAGTCACTCACCTCCTGTTTCTGTCCCTCTAATGTAAGAGGCTATTAATGCTTACTTCATAGAGGTGTTGTGAGAGTTAATTAAGGTTTGCTAAATGCTTTGAAATCCATGGATGAAAGGCCCAGTTGGGGAGAACTTTGTTATTATTCTCATGCATCATCTTAAGAAGTGTATGGTGATGATACCCACCTGGTACTTTTCATCTTCAAAGCATTCTCCAGATATTAGCCAATTAAACGTCACAGTTCCCTGCCCAGTCAGTGGGTGTCCTCCACAGAGGGAACCATGCAACAAGTGGGTGACTCCTTCCCCGCTTGGCCACCAGGGAGTGGTGGTCAGAGCCAGGATCCCAGCTCCTCCAGCTGCAGTCTTCCACTGGGCTCTGTTTTGACCCTCCCAGCCTTCCATCTTTTCTGCTACTGGGTATGGTGAGGACTGCTTAGGCTCCAGGACGCTGAAATCATGTTGCTTCTTATATAGTGTGTGTGATGCTACTCACTGAATGTTTTCAGTGGTGAGATGCATTTTTTTTCCCTACGATTGAACATCCCTGAAATCAGTATGCATCTTATAACTGATGAAGGGTTATAGTTCAATTAAAAGTGTTTTTATTCTTACTAGTAAATAAAATAATAGTGCATCATACGATTGTTGTCGTATGTCAACAATTGTTGAAATACGATATTACCACGATTTCTATTTGTAGTTTATTGTAGATTTGTAGTTTTTTTCCTGCTAATTTTCTAGAAGAACCTTTCTTCTCTCCACCCCCATGATAACAGTAACATATGGTCATTATAGTACATGGAAAATGCAGATAATTAAAATGAAGGACAGGCAACAATAATCCCAAGTTTCACAACCCAGAGGTCAATGCCAGTAACACATTACTATATTTTCTTCCAGCCTTTTCTCTTTTCTTTATTAGGAAGAGTTCCCTCCTCTGGTTATAAAAGGAACTTATGTCCCCTGTAGAAAAATCTGAAAATACAGAAACTGGTGTAATACTAACTACCAAACACTGATAATCACATTGCCCAGAATAACCACTATTAAAATTGTAGTAAATATTACATTTCTATATTACATAAGTGAGCCATGTTAGTTATTTTTAAAAAGACAAAAAAAATCTATAGTTAACTTTCAGCTAAATTTCCTTCTATCATATATCTCTATTTGTCTATATTTCTATCTGGATATATATGTGTCTATATTTATATCTATGTACACACATACAATTGGAAACATAAAGCATGTATAATTTCCCCTGATTTTTAAATTTAACTTGTGTGCTGTTCAGTGGTATCTATCAGAGCTTATGATTATATGATTGATATAAATACTCTATGACTCAGCAACTCTATTCTTAGGTGTATGCCTATGTCAGTTTGCTAGGACTGCCATAACAAAGTCCTACAGACTGGGTAACTTTTTTTTTTTTTTTTTGAGTTGGAGTCTTGCTCTGTTGCCCAGGCTGGAGTGCAATGGTGTGCTCTTGGCTCACTGCAACCTCTGCCTCCTGAGTTCAAGTGATTCTCCTGCCTCAGCCTCCAGAGTAGCTGTGATTACAGGCATGCGCCATCACACCTAGCTAATTTTTGTATTTTTAGTAGAAACGGGGTTTCACCATGTTGGTCAGGCTGTTCTCGAACTCCTGATCTCGTGATCCACCCTCCTCCACTTCCCAAAGTGCTGGGATTACAGGCGTGAGCCACCACACCCAGCCCAGACTAGGTAACTTAAAACAACAGAAGCTTACTTCCTTATGGTTCTGGAGGCTAGAAGTCCAAGATTAAGGTGTCAGGGCTGGTTCCTCCTGAGGGATGTGAGGGAAGGATCTCTCCCTTGCCTCTCTCCTTGGCTTGTGGATGGCCGCCTCTACCTGTACATTCGCATGGTCTTCTTTCTATATGTGTGTGTATTCAAATTACCTCTTCTTATTAAGATATCAGTCATATTGGATTAGGGCTGACCCCAATCACCTCATTTTTAACTTAATTACTTCTGTAAAGACTCTGTCTTCAAATATGGTCACATTCTGAGGTACTAGGGGTTAAGACTTCAACATATGGGGCCAGGCATGGTGGCTCCTGCCTGTAATCCCAGCACTTTGGGAGGCTGAGGTGGGCTGATCTCTGAGGTCTGGAGTTTGAGACCAGCCTGGCCAAGTCTACTAAAAATACAAAAATTAGCCAGGAGCAGTGATGCATGCCTGTAATCCCAGCTACTCAGGAGGCTGAGGCATGAGAATCGCTTGAACCCAGGAGGTGGAGGTTGTGGTGAACTGAGATCCCACCACTACACTCCAGGCTGGGCAACAGAGTGAGACTCTGTCTCAAAAAAAAAAAAAAAAGACTTCAACATATGAATAAGGGAGCACGATTGCACAATTTATTCCCTAGTAATACCCAAGTGCTTATGTTCACCAAAGAATGTACAAAAATGTTTATAGCAGCTTTATTCATAATAACCAAAAATCGGAAGTAACCCAATGCCCAGCAGCAGTAGAAAAGATTTAAAACGTGATACATTCATACAATGAAATACTATACAGCACTAAAAAATCAACTTCTGCTACACATAACAACATGCATGAATCTCACAGACGTGAAGTTGAGCAAAAGAAGGCAAACACAGGTCTCTAGGCAGTTTGATTCCATTTACATGAAATTCAAGAAAATGCAAAATAAATGTATGATGATAAAGTCAGAATAGTGGTTAGCTCTCGGGTGGGTGTGAAGTGGAGATTACATAGGACTACCTGTGTGCCTCAACTCATTGACTGTAAGCTTAAGATTTATGTACTTATGTTAGACCTCAATGTTTATGAATGCACTTACAGAGATTCCCTGTATCATTAGAGATTTTTCTAAAACATGTTGTCCAGCAACTACAAAATGTCCTGTTTTTCATAAAATGACTAATGATGGCTTATCACTTATCACATGCCAGGGACTGTTCTAAGGACTGCCCGTACTGAGTGAATTAATCCTCACCAAACCTTATGAGGTTGGTTACCAACATTATCCCCATTTTGCAGATGAGGAAAACCAAACACAAAAAGCTAACTTCCTTAGGTTAACATCGTGAGGGATCACCAGCAATCTGATTAAGAGGTCACATGCTCAACCACTCTGCCACACTGTCTTTCTGGTCAGGCATCATGACACCTGCCCCTCCCTCTCCCCATGCAAACAAATTGCAATTCATTGGCTATTAGGTTGGTGCAAAAGTAATTGCGGTTTTTTCCATTGCTTTCAGTGGCAAAACCCGCAATTACTTGTTGTCTTCTTGTTGGACATTCAGATCAATACCTTTTTTCTCTATTATAAATAAAGCAGCAATCAACAGTCTTGTATCTTTTTCTGATTAAAAAAAAAAGTACATCTTTTTCTGCATCCTGATTCTTCCTGTAGCAGAGAGCCCTAGGTTCCTACTACAGCGTCCAAGTCTTTGAATTTAAGAGCACTTGATCCAAATTGCTAATTTGTTCTCCAGATAAGGTGGCTCATATACCTGCAATTAGCTGCTCATTTACGTATCTCCGTAACACATCTCACTTCTATTAGGCCACCCAGAAAGGTCCCGGTCACTGACTGTCAGTTGATTTGTGCTCAGAAAAGTTAGAATGAAAATGCTATTTATGTGTACATATATGTGTATGTGTGTGTGTGTGTATTATATAGATAATGTCCATGAAATAATTACCCACACATACACACATGCTTCCAAATTAGCCTTCTAACTCTGTTTGGTTCTAACGAATCTTAGAATGAAAGACCAGAAGGAATAGCTCTTTGAACAATCTTCACTTCAGTTCCCATGCATTCTGGTGGATTCTGAGAGCTTTAATGAATTGATTCCAAGTGAAGAATGACCCTTTGGTTACAGGGGAGAGCATGATGTCAAAGGAGCATGTAGATTTTTTGATTTATTTTATTTTATTTTTGAGATGGAGTCTCGCTCTGTCGCCCAGGCTGGAGTGCAGTGGCATGATCTCAGCTCACCGCAACCTCTGCCTCCCGGGTTCAAGCGATTCTTTTGCCTCAGCCTCCAGAGTAGCTGGGACTACAGGTGCCCGTCACCCCGCCCGGCTAATTTTTGTATTTTTAGTAGAGAGAGGGTTTCACCGTATTGGCCAGGCTGGTCTCGAACTCCTGACCTTGTGATCCACTTGCCTCGGCCTCCCAAAGTGCTGGGATTACAGGTGTGAGCCACTGTGCCTGGCCAGGAGCATGTAGATTTTTAAAGTATCTTTTATTTTCTGGTTGTTTATCTACATGCCTGTCCTTTGAAGCAACATGATTTTACTTCTTGGTTGATGGGACCCGAGAAGCTGTTCCTTTCCTCCCAAAGAACTTTTATTTACATACTTATTTGTTGAAAAAAAGCATGTATCAGTAGCTATATCAGGGTTCAAATCACAGACAGCAAATGCCTGATAAATATCCATTTGATTTGAGATTTTATATATATATATATATATATAAATATAAACGTGTACTGTATTATGTTCCAAATTATTTTGTGGTATTTTATTCAATAATTTATTTAATATATTAAACAACACTTATTGATCATCTACTAACTGATCACCATTCTACTAACTATTGGGTAGATGATAAACATCTTGTGGGCTGGGCTTCTTATCCTGCATTGATAGCTTCTAGATCAGCAACAGGGCCCTCGGCATTTGAGTGTGGAACATAAAAATCTGCAGGTCCATGACTTCAGCCATAGAGGATAATTCCCCTACAAAATGCACTATGAAATAGTAGCACTGCTATCTTATAAACAGTCGTGCCTCATAAGTAACACCTCTTTCCTTTTTCCAAGTTCCAAATCAAGAGAGAGGAGTCAGATGGCTGGAGATAGTGACTGAAGCTGGACTGGAGGCATGGCTTAGGCATATGGTCCCAATGGGCTTTCTAATATTTCATCCCTGAGCTGGATATTCCTACCCACCCAGACCCTGGCACAGGCAAAGGCCCCCTCCGCCAGGGCGAGAGCCTTCCATGTGTCAGAGAAGCACTGAGAATGCATTGCCACTCTGTGGCCAACGTGAGCCCAGGAGGAACTGAGCTGAGTGTGCCTGGTTTCTCCTGCCAACCTCACCAATCATACCAGCAAGCCCTGCTCCCAGGAGCAGGGCAGAGATGGGTGGGGAGAAAGGCTTGGACACCACCCTGGTGGAAGCCTGAAGCCAGGGGGATGAAGTGCCCCTGACAGAAGCGCTTCCTGAGATCATGTTTCCTGCAAGAGGTCCTGGCTGAGTCTCACTTGGTTTAGCAACTTTTTCATCCCCATCAATGCTGTCCCGTTCATTGGCTGCACACAATTTTTATGCAGCTTGGAGCAGTCTCTGAAATTGCTTCACAAATCACATTTTCTTGTTTCCAGAGGGGTGTGTGTACGTGTGTCTTTGCTGTTCACTGCCATCACCAAATTCTACTATTTATCTAAAATTTCTATTTGCTTATAAGAGACTTTATATGGGAGGCTGAGGCAGGAGAATCGCTTGAACCCGGGAGGCAGAGGTTGTGGTGAGCCGAGGTCCCACACCATTGCGCTCCAGCCTCTTAATTCTTTTTTTCTTTCAGGGCTATTGAGAGAAGGTGTTTTTGTTGTTGCCATCGTTGATGGTGGTGGTGATAGCAGTGGTTTTCCTTCCATCATCTCACGGGAATAACTTGCATAGGATAAGCTTCAGCTGCCTGGCTCAATCACTGTTCGTTCCTGGGACCTGCAACCCAGACCTGCCACATTGCAAATAGCATTCAGTTGGGTTATTAAATAATATCCTCAGATCGTTGAGACATCTCATGAGTAGCTGAAACAAAAATTATGGCATCTAAAAATATCAAGAATCTAGAACAAGTATTGGCAAGCTTTTTCTGTTCGGGGTCTGATAATAAATATTTTCAAGCTTTGTGGGCCATGTGTTCCCTGTTCCAGTGACTCAATTCCGCTGTTGTATTGGGAAAACAGCCATGGATAATATGTAAACAAATGTGTGTGGCAGTGTTCCAATAAAACTTTATTTACAAAAACAGACTGCCAGCCAGAATTGGCCCCAGGGATTCTAGTTTGTCATCCTTAGTTTGGGCACTGAGTGGATCTTTCCTAAGCACAGTCGATCAGCGATTATAACAAACCACAATGGTGAGACAACTGTTCTAGTCCCAGCTCTGCCACTGACCAGCTGCGTGACTTTGGGTAAGTCACTGAGTGTCTCTGGAACTGTTCCGTTTTCCCTTCTGTAAAATTAAGGGGTGGATCTGCATCAGAGGCTGCAAACTGGCAATCCAAGATTGCGTCTGGCTCACAGATGTATGTCATTTGGACCACGAAGTATCCAAAACATTTTGAATTCATTTCCAACATTTCAGATGGGAGATTTCATTTAAAAATCCAGATTTCTGGCTACTCTTGAAATATCAGAGAATCTGGCACCCCTGGGCCCACATTCTCACATGGCAGCCGTTGGCCAGGGCTGAGTGCAGGGTCTAGTTGCTGTGGCTGGGTGTGCGCCCACAGAACACAGCAGCCTCCTGCTGGCCCACTTTGACCATTTGCATTATTGCCTGACACTGGAGCGTTTTGGTCTATGACCATGCAGGAGACCTCTGGTGCCTTTGAGTTTAACAATCTAGTGTTTGTTAAGTAGTCCAGACCATTACTTAATTATTGTGCAGTAGATGCCTGTATCTGCTTTTCCCTTCCTCTTTTCTAAAGTCCTTGGTCCATGCTAGAAAGCCATGTAGTGGTTGGGGAAAGAGAGCACTACTATGCACTAAGCCAATCAGCACATCCTGTCCTCTCCCTTGCCATACAGTTAGTTCAGGATTGATTGGGTGTGCAATTCATCGATGCGTCAGAGTGGCTCTCAGTCGTGGTGTGGAAGCTGGGAGAGAGCTGTACTCTCTTTATGTGGGGGGTGAGGAGTGAGGCCTTTGACTGCTTTGGAATCTTTGTTACTATAAGGGAACTCTACCCTAAACCAATAACTACTGACTGGGATGGGCAGATAAATGCCCTACTCCCTTGCTCTTTGGGCAGGGTAATTTGAAGATGCATGCTCTACATTGTCTCCTTGTGTTGCTCCATGGGTTACGCTCTGGTTGCCCTTAGTGGTCACTTGCTTGACAACACACCTGTTTTCACCATCTTCCTTGTTCCCATCTCATCTCCCCACCTCCTACTGGAGTTTTATGGGAATCCCAAATAAACCACTTGCCTCTGAGAATCCTGCTGGGAGATTCTTCCTCTCCAGGCACCCAACCAAAGATAGTGACATATTATAAAGGGCAGAGAAAATACATTCATGAAAAAAAATCAATCGAGTCCTTATTTTAGTTTGAATGTCTGGATCAAACCACTCCTGAAGCTCACACAACCTTTGTGCTTTTCATTATAAGAACCAACAAATTCCCTTTGTAGTTAGGCTAGCTCGAGATGAGTTTTCTCTTGTTTGTAGCCAAAAACATCCTCACTGCTACATGGGGATTTATCTATCCATTTATTTAGATAAATAACATTTTTTGTATTAAATACCAGACTAATGAATGAAGTCATGCATGCAACCTTCAGGACCGGCGACACCTTCTTTATGTGGAATTTCCTTGAGTTGCTTAACCAAAATGACCTTGGGCTGGTTCAGCTGAGATGTCATGTATCATGAAAGTTCCACAAACAGGCTGGGTGTTGTGGTCACGCCTATAATTCCAGCACTTTGGGAGGCCGAGGTGGGTGGATTTCTTGAGGCCAGAAGTTTGAGACTAGCCTGGACAACATGGTGAAACCCCGTCTCTACTAATAATACAAACAATTAGCCGGGCATGGTGGTGCCTGCCTATAATCCCTGCTACCTGGGAGGCTGAGACAGGAGAATTGCTTGAACTCAGGAGACAGAGGTTACAGTGAACTGAGATCGCACCCTTGAACTCCAGCATGGGCAACAAAGCGAGACTTCATCTAATTTATAAAAAAAAAAAAAAAGAAGTTCCACACAGAGGAGCATGCTTGTGTGTATCAGCAACCTTTAATCATATACTGCCTGTTATAAAGATGCACATTTCAACTCATACTCGTTATAAAGATGCCCATTTTGGCCGGGTGCGGTGGCTCACGCCTGTAATTCCAGCACTTTGGGATGGTGAAGCGGGTGGATCACGAGGTCAGGAGATCGAGACCATCCTGGCTAACATGGTGAAACCTTGTCTCTACTAAAAATACAAAAAATTAGCCAGGTGTGGTGGCGGGCACCTATAGTCCCAGCTACCCCAGAGGCTGAGGCAGGAAAATGGTGTGAACCCGGGAGGCGGAGCTTGCAGTGAACCGAGATTGTGCCACTGCACTCCAGCCTGGGCAACAGAGCGAGACTCCATCTCAAAAAAAATAAATAAAATAAAATAAAAAACAAAGATGCCCACCTCAATTCATACTCTGATGAATAAAATACAGAGTGGTTATTAATATCCAGATTATTTGCCAGTTTGGAGACAGTGCTGAGGAAAATGCATGCACAGAAACCCCACAGTAATGCCTAGGGTGGGGGTGGTCCATATAGTGGAGTTGGGATGGGAGAAGCCCCCACCTTCCTCCAGTTCATAGTGGTGTGGAAGCCATGCTCTTGGTGATCCCTCTGTCTGTGGCTCCCCTGGCTCCAGGGCCTGCCAGGGCAGAGAAGAGTGACTCAACAAACAGAGCAAGAAGGCTCAGAGAAGCCAGCCTTCCTGTCCCCTTTACCTGGTGATTGTCCAGAGAGGGGCTTGCCCATGCTCACCCAGCTTGTCTGTGGCAAGAGCTGGGGCTAGAACCCTGGGGTTTGCTCTTCCCTAGACTGGCATCCTCCAGAGAGCATGTCTAGAAACCCCCAGTTAGGGCCAAACTCAGGTTTTCTAGGGTCTGTAGTTTACACAGTTTTGGGGTCTCCTCTTTAAGAGAAAGATACAAATTTTTACAGAAGTATCAGAAATGCTTACAGACAAGTGTGTCTTGATCGCCACCTGGCTTCTCCTCCCCACTAGAACATTCTAGAACTCCTAGCACCTGCCTGCACTCAGAGGGGCCCATGTGAGTGAGGGGTCCTGAAACTTAGACATCATCGGTATTGGTAAGGCCTTCCCTCCTTACAAGAGGAAAAGTGGAAGGTTCTGTGTGTTCCACAGACCTTGTTCTTCCAAGCACGCCAGCCCCACTAGGAAAACATTTGCCACACAGCTCAGCTGCGGCCAGAGATGATTCAGAATGGGAGGCCGGCATCCCGGAGTCTCTCTCACAGGTTGCCTTGGTTACCTGGAGTCTTTGATCTCATTTTTGAGAGCAGGCATCTTTACCATGAAGCTTTCAGTTGATGCACAAAGGATGCCCCTGTAACCTCAATGACGAGAGCATTAGGGGGAGAGAATTATGCAGGGACAACTGCACAGAATGCTAGACTGTCGTCAGATCCTAAGCCTGCCCCAAGTTTCAGACTAAAATGATGTCACTCTGAAGACCAGGAGTAATCTAAGTGCCTTTCATCAGATCGTCTGTGGCTGTCATAGTTAAACAACAGCATGTGACTCCCCAAGGACAAGGAGTTTCCTCGGGCTTTTTTTTTTTTTTTTTTTTTGTGAGACCGAGTCTCGCTCTGTCGCCCAGGCTGGAGTGCAGTGGCGCGATCTCAGCTCACTGCAAGCTCCGCCTCCCAGGTTCAGGCCATTCTCCTGCCTCAGCCTCCTGAGTAGCTGGGACTACAGGTGCCCACCACCACGCCCTGCTAATTTTTTGTACTTTTAGTAGAGATGGGGTTTCACCATGTTTGCCAGGATGGTCTTGATCTCCTGACCTCGTGATCTGCCTGCCTCGGCCTCCCAAAGTGCTGGGATTACAGGCATGAGCCACAGTCCCCAATGCCCGGAGCTGTGCTCAGCACCTTTCAGGTAGCCGAGAAATATTTGTTGAATAAATGAATGCATTTGTTGCACACATACTATGTGATGGGAGCCGTGTTTAAAAACTTCACTTTACTGCCAGCCCTGTCATTCTGAAGTAGAGGCTGTTATTGTCCTTGTCCAGAAGGGACCAGGAAGGCACAGTAACTGTAAGGACTTGTCGGGGACACAGAGCTCAGGAGTGGCAGCAGCAGTCCTGGAGCCTTGCTCTCTGTGCTCGTAACTACAGGCACACCTCACTTTATTGCACTTTGCAATAAAGTGTTATTTACAAATTGAAGGTTTGTGGCAACCCTGTGTAGAGCAAGTGTATCAGCACCACTTTTCTTTTCTTTTTTCTTATTTCTTTCTTTTTCTTTCTTTCTCTTTCTTCCTTTCTTTCTTTCTTTCTTTCTTTCTTTCTTTCTTCTTTCTTTCTTTCTTTCTTTCTTTCTTTCTTTCTTTCTTTCTTTCTCTTTCTTTCTTTCTCTTTCTTCTTTCTTTTTCTTTCTTTCTTTCTTTCTTTTTTGGTGGAGTCTTGCTCTGTCATCCAGGCTGGAGTTCAGTGGCACTATCTCAGCTCACTGCAACCTCTGCCTCTGGGGTTCAAGTGATTCTCCTGCCTCAGCCTCCCAAGTAGCTGGGACTATAGGCATGCATGGCCATGCCTGGATAATTTTTTTGTATTTTTAGTAGAGATGGGGTTTCGCCATGTTGGCCAGGCTGGTCTTGAACTCCTGACCTCAGGTGATCTGCCCGCCTTGGCCTCCCAAAGTGTTGGGATTACAGGCGTGAGCCACCGCGTCCGGCCAGCACCACTTTTCTAACAGCATATGCTCACTTCATGTCCCTGTGTCACAGTTTGCTAATTCTTGCAATTTTTAAACTTTTTCATTATTTATCTGTTATGATCTGTAATCAGTGATCAGTAATCTTTGATGTTTCTATCATAATTGTTTTGGGGTGCCATGAACTGGACCCATATAAGACGGCAAACTTAATAAATGTTGTGTGTGTTCTGACCTCCACTGACCAGCTGTTCTTCCACCTCTCTCCCTCTCCTTGGACTCCCTGTTCCTTGAGAAACAGCTATAATGAAATTAGGCCAGTTAATAACCCTGCAATGGCCCCTAATTGTCCAAATGAAAGGAAGAGTCACACATCTCTTACTTTAAATCAAAAGCTAGAAATAATTAAACTTAATGAAGAAGACATGTTGAAAGCTGACATAGGCTGAAAGCTAGGCCTGTTGTGCCAAACAGTTAGCCAAGTTGTGAATGCGAATGAAAAGTTCTTGAGGGAAATTAAAAGTGCTGCTCAGTGAACACACAAATGACAAGAAAGTGAGACAGGCTTATTGCTGATACAGAGAAAGTTTGAGTGGTCTGGATAAAAGATCAAACCAGCCACAAAATTCTTTTCAGCTGAAGCCTAATCCAGAGGAAGGCCCTAACTCTCTTCAATTCTGTGAAGGCTGAGAGAGGGGAGGAAGCTACAGAAGGAAAGTTGGAAGCTAGCAGAGGTTGGTTCATAAGGTTTAAAGAAAGACGCCATCTCTTTAACATAAAAATACAAGGCGAAGCAGCAAGTGCTGTGGAGACACTGCAGCAAGCTATCCAGAAGCTCTAGCTCAGATCATTGATGAACTTGGCTACACCAAACAATAGATTTTCAGTGTAGATGAAATAGCCTTTTATTGGAAGAAGATGCTATCTAGGACTTTTCATAGCTAGAGAGAAGTCAATGCCTGGCTTCAAAACTCCTGGAAACAGGCTGACTCTCTTGTTAGGGGCTAAAGCAGCCGGTGAGTTTAAGTTGAAGCCAATGTTAATTTACCATTCTGAACACCCTGGACCCCATAAGAATGATGCTGAATCAACTCTGCCTGTGCTCTATAAATGGAAGAACAAAGCCTGGATGACAGCACGTCTCTTTACAGCATGGGTCATTGAATATTTCAAGCCCATTATCGAGACCTACTCCTCAGGAAAAAAAAAGAAAGATTCCTTTCAAAATATTACTGCTCATTGACAATGCACCTGGTCACCCAAGTGCTCTGATGGACATATGTAAAGGTATTAATGTTTTCATGTCTGCTAACACAACATCCATTCTGCAGCCCATGGATCAAGGAGTCATTCTGACTTTCAAGTCTTATAATTTAAGAAATACATTTCATAAGGCTGTAGCTGCCATAGATAGTGATTCCTCTGATGGATTTGGGCAAAGTAAATTGGAAAGGCTTCACCATTGTAGATGTCATTAGGAACATTCATGATTCATGAGAGGAGGTCAAAACATCAGCATGAACAGAAGTTTGGAAGAAGTTGATTCCAACCCCCATGGATGACTTTGAGAGATTCAGGATGTCAGTGGAGAAAGTTACAGCAGAGGTAGGAAAAATAGCAAGAGAATTAGAAGCCGAGCCTGGAGATGTGACTGAATTGCTGCAATCTCATGATAAAACTTCTTTTCCTTTTAGTTGAAATGGAATAATTGTACATATTTATGGGATACAGTGATATTTTGATACATGTATACAATACGTAAAAATAAAATCAGGGTAATCAGTATATCCGTCACCTCAAATATTTATCATTTTTTGTATTGTGAACATTTAAAAATCTCTCTTCTGAGCCAGGTGCAGTGGCTCACGGCTGTAATCCCAGCACCTTGGGAAACTGAGTCAGGTGGATCACCTGAGGTCAGGAGTTCAAGACCAGCCTGGCCAACATGGCAAAACCCCGTCTTTACTAAAAATACAAAAATTAGCCAGGTGTGGTGGTGGGTGCCTGTAGTCCCAGCTACTCAGGAGGCAGAGGCACAAGAATCGCTTGAACCCGGGAGGCGGAGGTTGCAGTGAGCCAAGATCGTAGCCACTGCACTCCAGCCTGGGCAACAGAGCAAGGCTCTGTCTCAAAAAAAAAAAAAAAAAAAAAAAAAACAAAGCTATCATTTTGAAAATATACAATAAATGATTGTTAACCATGTATACCCTATAGTGCTATACAACAGGGGTCCCCAACCCCTGGGCCGTGGATTGATACCAGTCCAGCCTGTTAGGAACCAGGCCACACAGCAGGAGGTGAGCAGCAGGCCAGCCAGCATTACCGTCTGAGCTCTACCTCCTTCAGATCAGTGGTAGCATTAGATTCTTGTAGGAGCATGAACCCTATTGTGAACTGCACATTCGAGGGATCTAGGGTGTACGCTCCTTAAGAGAATCTAACTGATGCCTGATGATCTAAAATGGAACAGTTTCATCCTGAAACCATCCCGCCCTAAATCTGGTCAGTGAGAAAATTGTCTTCCGTAAAACTGGTCCCTGGTGCCATAAAGGTTGGTGACTGCTGTGGCACCTACTTAGTTCTAGTAGTGTGAACACTAGAACTTATTCCTCCTATCTAGCTGTAATTTTGCATCCATTAACCAGCCTCTCCTTATCCTCCCCTCACCCACCCTTCCCAGCCTCTAATAACCAGTATTCTACTCTACTCCTGTAAGCTCAATTTTTTTTTTTAGCTCCCACATGTGAGAGAGAACAAGAGATATTTATCTTTCTGTGCCTGGCATATTTCACTTAACCTAATGTCCTCCGGGCTCATCCATGCTGCTGTGGATGACAGGATTTCATTCTTTTTTTATGGTTGCATAGTATTCCATTGTGTATACATACCACATTTTCTTTACCCATTCATCCGTTGATGGACAATTAGGTTGATTCCACATCTTCTCTCTTGTGAATTGTGCATGATAAACATGAGGATGCAGGTAACTCTTTGGTATTCTGATTTTTTTTTCCCTTTGGATAAATACCCAGTAGTGGGATTGCTGGATCTTATGGTAGTTCTCTCTTTCGTTTTCTGAGGAATCTCCATACTGTTTTCCATAATGACTACACCAATTCACATTTCCACCAACAATGCACGAGTGTTTCCCTTTCTCTGAATCCTCGCCAGCATTTATTATTTTTTTGTCTTTTTTTATAATAGCCACTCTAACTGGGGTAAGATGATATCTCTTTGTGGTTTTGATATGCATGTCCCTGATGATTAGTAATATTGAGCATTTTTATATACCTGTTGGCCATTTGTTTGTCTTTTGAGAGGTGTCTATTCAGATCTTTTGCCCATTTTAAAATTGAATTATGTACCTTTATGCTGTTCTTTGTAAATTCTAGATATTAGTCTCTTGTCAGATGAATAGTTGGAAAATGTTTTCTCCCATTTCGTGTGTTGTCTCTTCCCTCTGCTGATTGTTTCCTTTGCTATGCAGAAGCCTTTTAGTTGATGTAGTCCCATTTGTTTATTTTTGGTTTTGTTGCCTGTGCTTTTAGTCTTACTCATAAAATCTTTGCCTAGAAGATGTCCTGAAGCATTTCCTTTATGTTTTCTTCTAGCAGTTTCATAGTTTCGGGTCTTACATTTACATCTTAAATCCATTTTGAGTTGATTTTTGTATATGGTGTGAGATGGGGGTCTACTTCCCACCTTTTGTGTATGGTCATCCAGTTTTCCCAGCACCATTTATTGAAGAGGTTGTCCTTTCCCCAAAGTGTGTTCTTGATATCTCTGTCAAAATCAGTGGGCTGCAAATATGTGGATTTATTTCTGGGTTCTGTATTCTGCTCCACTGATAGAACAGTGGTTTTTTGAGATGGAACCTACTCCTGGTGAAGATATTGTGAACATTGTTGACATGACAACAAAGGATTTGGAAGATTACATAAACTTAGGTGATAAAGCAGCAACAGGGTTTGAGAGGATTGACTCCAATTTTGAAAGAAGTTCTACAGTGAGTAAAATGCTATCCAACAGCATCTTATGCTGCAGAGAAATCTTTTGTGAAAGAAAGAATCAACTGATATGACAAACTTCATTGTTGTCTTATTGTAAGAAATTGTCCGAAACACTCCAGCTTTCAGCAACCACCACCTGATGAGTCAGTAGCCATCAACATCGAGGCAAAAAGATGATGGCGGGCTGAAGGCTCAGATAATTGTTAGCATTTTTAAGCAATAAAGTGTTTTTTAATTATGTCCTTTTTTCCCCCCAGAAATAATGATATTGCACACTTAATAGACCACAGTATGGTGTAAACATAACTTTTATAGGCACTGAGAAAACAGAAAAATTTATGTGGCTCACTTTATTGCTGTGGTCTGAACTGAACCCGCAATATCTGAGGTATGCCTGTGCGTTGCTTCCCAATCTATGGGATGTGTGTGACTCCTAGGAAGGAGAGATGATGTCAGATTGTAAAGGAATACAGCCTAAATAGTGTCGAATCACACAGCAAGAAAGCTACCCCTCCTTGCAACTTTCTTTAAATCCTCGTGATCTCAGGCAAGAAGAAAGGCTCAGCCTGGGATGAGGGTGGCTTTAACACCCCTCTAACCTGCTAATCTCCTCTACCTTTAAACGGCAGAGAACAAGATCCAGGCTTAGAACCCTCAGCTGAAATAGGACCCACATAGAATCTAATTTAATGTTGCTTTGTTCCCACTGCATTGGTTTTTATGAGGTATCTTTTATGCATGGCAGTCCTGCTTCTTTTCCATCAAAGGGATGAATATAACATTTCCTTTTAAAATAAGCATTTTAATAATATCGAACTGATTTTAAAATTTAAACAATATTTTAACATAAATATGTCAATAACTTTAATAGTATTTTAATCATTAATAATATAATAAGAATCTTTGAGTAAAATTCATGAATCTTATATGCAGCAGAAGGTATGAAGCTAGCACAAGGATGCATACTGAATCAGTCCATGGAAATGTAGTTTTGGAGTGGGACGGAGCAAGAACTGATGGTCTTGGGCCAGTTTCAGTTGTTAGCCATCGCCTGGTACAGGGTAGGGGCCTCTGGAATCAGTCTGCAGATGACACGGTGCAGCTGGGCCTGGCACTGAGAGAGGAAAGAGCAGCAGGAGGTTGGGAAAGTTGTGGTCCATAGGACAGCGGAGTTGTGGGGCTGGAGAACAGGACCGAGAAAAAGACTGGGAGAAGACAGTTGGCTGAGTGAGGGAGTGTTAGGAGCCATTCCGGAAGGTGCTGGGAAGATGATGGAGCCATTGCCCGTGGGCTAATAGATTCCTCTCTCCACAAAGCATGCTAATGACAGCTCAGCTCAGTCCCAGGGCAGAGCTCATCAACATTTTACAACACAGGCCCCAAGAAGAAGGCTTTGTTAGACTTGACTCTCTGTGGTCTGTGTTATGAATATAACATCTCCTTCCCCAATTCTGATATGCAGAGTCATCTCCATCTTTGGACTCTGAAAATTACTACCTTAGAATCATCAACAACAAATCCCAACTCTTTCTCTCATCCTGGGAACATTCCAGTGGAACATGCATGAGTAACTGGGGGTTCCCCAACCACTGAATTCAATTTCTATTTTAAAAAATCAAGACTTTCAAAAACTGTTATCAGCAACAACAGGTCTACACATGAGTGTTAGCTACCAAATGGTAACACATCAGAAACCACCAATGTCTTTCTTAACTTATTGTCTCTGTAGGTCAATTTAAATCCTTGTCAATGTGTCATTGATTAGAAAGAACGAATTGCTTTTTTCCTAAGTTCAGGCTTTGCAGGTTTGTTCACATGAAATTTTGTACTGCCACAGCTGACGTGGGCTCGACTCCATTCACAGGCAGACAGAACTCAGGCACATCTGCTCAGTGCATGTTCTTGGCATTCTTGTCAGTTGCACAATAATGAGTAAACATAATATGTGTCCTGAAAATATGGTGTTATAGATGTTTTCTGCACTTACCCTAGGTTAAAGATGCTTCCTCTTTCACTTCTATATCTACGATAAAGAATGTAAGCCAAGGTAAGATATTGTGTGTATTTCAACTTGGAAATAAAATTTCAAGCTACTTCTCTTTTGAGTCTTCAGATCCACTTAAAATTGAAGAGTATTCTGAGATTGCAAGGTGAGGTGTATAACAAACAAACCATTCTCAACCTCTAGTCTGTGTGAATCAAAAGTTTTTTATTGCTGTATAGCCAAAATGAAAATGTAGAAATAATTTATACATTGGATGTTGAGGCTAGTTTAAGAATGAGTTATCATCTAGAAGAGGGATAGGCGAACTCTTTCTATAAAGAGCCAGATGATAAATTGCACGTGGGACATGCAGTTTCTGTCCTGATTACTCAGCTCTGCCCTGGCAGCAGAAAAGCAGCTACATACAATATGTAAAAGACTGATTATGGCTTTGTTTCAATAAAGCATTATTTGTGGACCTTGCAATTAGAATTTCATATATTTTCATGTGTCATGAAATGTTCTTTTGATTTTTTTTTTTGCAACCACATAAAAAGGTAAAGCCTTTTTTTTTTCTTTTGGGACAGAGTCTCGCTCTGTCACCCAGGCTGGAGTACAGTGGTGAGATCAGGGCTAACTGCAGCCTTGACCTCCCAGACTCAAGCAAACTTCCCACTTTAGCCTCCTGAGTAGCTGGGACTACAAGTGTGTGCCATTATACCTGAATAATTTGGTTATTTTTTGTAGAGAGGGGGTTTCACTATGTTGCCTAGGCTGTTCTTGACCTCCTGAACTCAAAGGACCCTCCCACCTCAGCCTCTCAAAGTGCTGGGATTACAAGTGTGAGCCACTGTAGCCCTAGAAATCATTCTTAACTCACAAGCTGTTTGCTGATTTTGTGTCTATAACCCTAAATTTAACATTGTTTTCGTCAACTGAAACAGCTTCATGATGGCAGAAAACTCTGGTGGGTGGAAGGGGATGTGATTGGAAAAGGGCAGGGATGGGGGGTGGAAAGGAAATTGAGACTCAATTTCAGGCAATGTTCATTTTCTTCACATGGATGGTGGCTACCTGGGCATCAACATTGTAATTATTTGTTAAGCTCCACATTTATTTTCTATGCATTTTCATATGCATATGTAATCTTTCACAATAAAAATTGTTTAAAAATAAGTAGTATATAAATTACCATATATAAAAATCATGTTTATCACCGACTTTGTAATTAGTAGATGTTATTAATTTGACATTATTTTGAAAATTATTACTTTTTTCAGACAGAGTCTTACTCTGGCTGAAGTGCAGTAGAGGCTGGAGTGCAGTGGCACAACCTTGGCTTACTGCAACCTGTGCTTCCTGAGTTCAAGTGATTCTCGTGCCTCAGCCACCCGAGTAGCTGGGCTTACAGGCACATGCCACCATGCCCAGCTAAGTTTTGTATTTTTAGTACAGACGGGGTTTCACCATGTTGGCCAGGATGGTCTCGAACTCCTGGCCTCAAGTGATCCACCCGCCTCGGCCTCCCAAAGTGTTGGGATTACAAGCGTGAGACACTGCACCTGGCCTAATTTGACTTTAGAAAATAAATAAATGCTAATTGAAGTGGCACTTTTATTTATGTGATACACTGAGGTTTCGTGTGTGTGTGTGTATATATATATATATATATATATATATTATTTTTTGTGTGTGTGATGGAGTCTTTCTCTGTCGCCTGGGTTGGAGTGCAGTGGCACTATCTCGGTTCACTGCAACCTCCACCTCTCAGGTTCAAGCGATTCTCCTCCATCAGCCTCCTGAGTAGCTGGGACTACAGGCGCCCGCCACCACGCCCGGCTAATTTTTGCATTTTTAGTAAAGACAGGGTTTTGCCAAGTTGGCCAGGCTGGTCTTGAACTCCTGACCTCAGGTGATCTGCCCACCTCGGCCTCCCAAAGTGCTGGGATTATAGGCATGAGCCACTGTGCCCGGCCCCCAATAGAACCTTCTGTGATGGTGGACATGTTCTGTGCATGCTGTCTACATGTATCAGATAGCACAGGTTTAAAATCTTTTTTTCACTTGATCTCCACCCTGTAATTTTTTTTATATGTATGCATGTTTGTCTGTGTTCAAATCTCAACTACACCATTAGGTAGCTGTGTGATCTTGTGCAGCTTGCTTGACCTCTCTGTTCCTGTTTCATTTTTGAAATATAAATAATAATAATACCTATCTCATAGTGTTGTTGAGATTAAATAAGAAAGGTTTATGTGCCTAGTACCATACCTAGTCCATACTAAGAATTCAATGAATTTGCCATTATAATTATTGACAATTTCATCCTCACAACAGTCCTATAAGGTTTATAGAAGAGGAGATCAAGGCTCTCACAGATAATGAATTGCAGGGCTGGATTGAAATCCAGGTCTATCCAAGTTCTCTTGGACTTGGATATGTCACTTGGACTCCCCAAAGAAACTGTCATGGCAATATAGCAATTAGAGTGACCCACTGCTGTAACGGCCCTCTGAGGAGTGGAATATTATATTCACATAAAACAGAGTGGGTTCTGAACTCTAGTAGGTGTCCTTCTGAGCTTATGTAAAAAAAAACCCTGGCTGGGCTCAGTGGCTCATGCCTGTAATACCAGTGCTTTGGGGAAGCCAAGGCAGGAGGATTGTTTGAGCTCAGGAGTTTGAGACTGGCCAACATGGCGAGACCACATCTCTACAAAATATTAAAAAATTAGCCAGACATGGTGGCTCATGCCTGTAGTCCCAGCTACTTGGAGGACTGAGGCGGGAGGATGGCTTGAGCTCGGGAGATCTAGGCTGCAGTGAGCTGAGATTGCGCCACTGCACTTCATCCTGGGGGACAGAGTGAGGCCTTGTCTTAAAAAAAAAAAAAAAAAGGAAACCCCTCCAGAAATACTTAATGAGTGAATAAAATTAAAAATGATGGTAATAGATAGTTACCTGTAGCCTCAACTAACACAAACTTACCTATTAGCCAGGCAACTTCCCTATTGGCTAAAAGTTAAGTTATAAGGAAGGAAAAAACTAAAAGCTTCACTCCAGTTACAAGCAAGCCTTTAAAAATTGACTTGGACAAGCTTATTTTCCCTAGAACTTTTGCCATGGCCAGCTTTCACGAAAGGAAAGACACTTGTCCTGAAACTCATCCCAGAGCCCCCAGACCACACTGGTACGTTTGTAATGGGTGGGGTGGAGATCCAGGGATAAAGCTCTTGGGGGATTGAGATTGATGTTTATGACTCTGTCTGTCCTTGGTGCCTTTGATCTGTTACACTGAATGGATGGGGCAGCAGGCATTGTTTGTGGGAGTGATTGAGTTTTTGTTTTATCAGATTCCTACACACAGAATATAAGGGTGGAGAAATTACAGTACAGGTTTGGAATTCGGATGGGTTTGGTCGCTTGTGCTGTGGGAATTTGTCAAACTTGAGTTTTGCTCGTCGGGGCTGGATTCTGGGCCTGGGTGGGAATGGGGGGTGTGGACCACTGACTCCACTCTGCGACCCTGGCCCCATCAACATTGCCCTCACGTAGCCCCGGCTCGTAGCCAATTGGTGCGCTTGGGCTGAACATAGTTAGGCCTCTGTTGGGGGCCAGAGGTCTAGGGAAGAGATGAAAAAGGCAGACTATCTCTCAACAAAGCATAAAATGTCCCACCCCCCAGCTGCTTCAACAATGAGCTGGAGGGGTCCCGGTGGGCGACTGTTGGTGGATAGAGCCCGGAGCCGCGGGCCTTGGCATATGGCATTGCCCCAGCCACGGCGTTGACCCTCCGTGCCCTGGCCACCAGTGTCTGGGCTGCCTGGATCTCCACTGCACAGAGGCCTGTCATGGCAACAGCTGGGGGGTGGGAGGGGGTGGGGAGATGCATATCAGCCCTGCCTGCCTGATGGGCTGAGATGGATGGGCTGCCGGCCATGTGCCTGACGGCCCCCGCCCTGCCCCTCCCTGGGGTCTGTGGAGGGGCTTGGGGGCACAGCCTGGGGAAAAGCAGGAAGGCCTTGTTTTCTGAGAGGCTTAGAGCTGGGACATTGGTGGGGGTGGGGGGTACCCAAAACTGTAGATGTCCCCAGCCAGAAACTCCCCTACCCACTCTACCCCCCACATCCCCCATGGAACAGAATAAGCACACAGACTGGCCCTACCCTACTCAGTTTTCTTGGGAATGCCTGGAAGGGAGGACTCAGCAGACTGACTTACTTGGACCCCAGCTGAGCCAGGACCTCATCTAAGCAGATGACATTTTCCTTCCTGACTGTCTCTTCCCTGATGAGATTTTTTGACAGGTGGCCCATCTGTCCTCCAGCATCTCCACGGTCATCAGCTGGGATAAGCTGAATGAGGCATTTGATTTGCAAATGTTAAGGGTATTCTCTGCCCAGCTAGGAAGTGGGGCCGAGTCCCGGCTGGAGTGCAGAGTGGTTGCATGGGGGTGAGAATATGGTGCTGTGTCACCCAAGACACGGGATGGCTCCCAGCTCAGGGCTGAGCCCGATGTTGAAGCATCTGCCTTCTGCTGTCTGTCTTCAGGTCTCAGGTTTATGACTGTCAAGGCGTTTATGGTCAGTATGGAGCAGAGAGAAAATTGGATTCGTTTTCTTGGTCATTCACTGACACGAATATACCCAGACACATTTTTGGTACCTAAATCAGAACCTTGAAGGCTGAACTACTTAACGACACTTCCTCTACCTAACTGATAAGTAGAAGAAGGACTGTTTCATATGGTTGCTCTCAAGTTCAGGCTCTGGTGAAAGCCATGAGTTGATGCTGTGCTAGACTTAAATTCAGTGCCGTATTGGAGGCACCAAGTATTTCTATGGAAAAACTTGCCTGATAACTTGCCTTTGCTTGGCTGTGGATCTGGATATAATTGCTTGGTGCCTTTCCAGATACTCTTCTCTTGGTGCTCACGCTCTGTTCCAGTTTTGATTCTTTTGTTCATATATATAATATATATACATATATACACACAGAAAAAAATATATATATATATATATTTTTAAAAATCAAGGCCTGCAAGAAAGTAAGTCAAATTCTGGTAAGCTGATCACCTCAAAATTAGAATCAACTAAAAATTAGGACATCTAAATAGGCTTGCAACCATACAAAGGAGTCGTGTTGGAAAGGAGGTGCTGGAACTCAGCAGGAGTCTTAAGACATTGTTAGGATCTCTTTGATAGGGCATCTTAAATGGAAATTATCAAATGGCTCTTTAAAACATGCACCCTTTTGTTTGATTAGCCTACTATAGATAACCTTTATTAAACCTGATCTGAAATTACAGCCATGGCCTGGTGCTTCTTTGATGCTGTGGCTGTTTCATTTCCTGTTTATACTATGATACACGTTGCACTAGGAGATAAAGCACTTCTGAGGGATATTAAGACATAAAAGTCCCTTGGCTATTTGCTGGCACTGTTTTGATGTTTTCTTGCTCCCTAGAAATTAGCATATCCTTTTCAAAGCCTGCCTCTGATGAGAGTAATCCTTTGCCATGATGTATTTGCTAAAAGTCATCAATGATAGTATATTGTGTAAAGAAATGACACATAAAAGGCATAATGCTAGATTATTGATAATGAGGCAACTTGTGTAACGGTTGCTTTTGGCTTTTCTAAAACATATTTTGACACCGTAAATACACTGGGTTTATATTAATGAGGATTTAATGCTTCTGAGGTTTTAAAGAAACTTGCACAGAGCAACTTTTCAAAGGAAAGTGTTAGTAGGGGGCAATGTTTTTACTAATTTTAGTAAGTTATGTTCTATAATATCAAAACAATTTATTGTCTTGGAAATAAGAAGTGATTGTAAGCTTTTTGCTTTTGTTTTCACAGCTTGGAGCTAATGAATAAGTACTGCATGGAACCAATTTGGAGAAAGTGTTTTGCCCACATATCTAGAATTAAAAAAAATTAAGCAAGGAGAAAGGAAAAGGCTATGAAAGAAAAGCAGGAAAGAATAAAGAGAAAGACGTAATAGAAGAAAGCAAAGAGAAAGAAAATAAAGGAAGCTGACAAAGAAAGATAAAAAAGGAAAAGCACAAAGGAGAGAAATAAAGCAGAAAAAAGAATAATGCAAAGAGAGAAGAAGGAAGAAGGGAAGGAAGGAAGGGAGGGAGGGAAGGAGGGAGGGAGACAGATGAAGAGAGGGAGGGAGGAAGGAAGGAAGGAAGGAAGGAAGGAAGGAAGGAAGGGTTAAAGAAAAGAGGAGCAAAAAAATAGGCAGGAAAGACAGAAAAAAAGGATGAAAAGAGGAAAGGGTGAAGAGAAGAAAGGCAAGAAAGGTAAAAGCAAGAGAAAGAAGGATTAAGAATGAAGGAAAGAAGAAAAAAGAAAAAAGAAGAAAGGATAAAAAGAAGGAAGAAAAAAGGAAAAGAAAAGGGAAGAAAGGAAACAGGAGGGAGGGAAGGAGAAACAAAAGAAGAAAGGCAGGAAGAAGGATGGGAAGGAAGATTCTGTTGGCTGCCTGTTGATAAGGTATTCAAGAGAAGGGCTCTGTAAAAACTCAAGTTCAAAGTACATTTAGGAAAAGCATTTTTAATTAAGCTTATCTGAATCAATCAATAGACTTATCCTTAGTTTCAAGTTAGTTATCCTGGGAGTTTAAACTTGGAAGGAAGCTGAGCTCCCATTTCTGGGTCATGCCCATTTCTAGGCAGAACTGTATCCAACTTATTCCTGTTAAGATCATTCTTGAATTTTAGTTCTTTCTGTTATGATTCAATACTAAGAGATACTTAACCATTCTCTCCTGATTGCTGAAAAGTATGAAAGAACAAAGCAGTATGTAACACTCTGGCCGAAGAAATTTTCTTCAAACCACTCTTTTCACGCTGATGTGACTGTCAATTAATATTAAGCCAAAATTTAAGATACCCTCAGCAGGAACATTTTCTTAGAAATCTGCATATTTAAAAAAATGAAACGTTTCAAGTTTTCAGCTTTTTTTTTTTTTGGTCTGGTCCTCTGTGCATTTAACATGTGTTGGTTTGCCTGTTCAAAGATTAAACTCTTCTCTTAATTACAGACATACTGTTTTTGGATGGTGGCTTAAAATATTTTTCTCTTGGGTGTTTGATTCCAACTTGACCATTAGAAGATCTGGGAGTAGGCTGGGTGCGGTGGCTCATGCCTGTAATCCCAGCACTTTGGGAGGCGAGACAGGCAGATGACCTGAGGTCAGGAGTTCGAAACCAGCCTGGCCAACATAGTGAAGCCCCATCTCTACTAAAAATACAAAAATTAGCCAGTGTGGTGGTGTGCACCTGTAGTCCCAGCTACTCAGGAGGCTGAGGCAGAAAAGTCACTTGAACTGAGGAGGTAGAGGTTGCCGTGAGCCGATATTGTGCCACTGCACTCCAGCTTGGGCAACAGAGCAAGACTCCATCTCAAAAAAAGAAAAAATGAAAAAGAAGATCTGGGGATCTGGAGATGACAAAGGGGATTGGCAGGTGGTGTGAAGAAGAATGACACTGGGTACCATGCCTCCAGCTGCTGGAAGTTTCTAAAGACCCTTTTGAGGCATGTCCCCTAAGTGAACATATTGGTGCAAACTCACGTTTACAAATTTAAACCTAGGAAATGATCAAGGAAATTCATTGACTAAGATGGGGACCAGGAAGAACTGTTGTTGTGCTCACCATCACCACACCATCATGAAGCACCTCTGATACCTGTCCTCGATGGGCAAACCTGTTATATTCTTGAGCCACTCAATGACAAAAGAACTGACTCAAACTTCTCTCTGATCAAATATTATGTCTGTAAAGAGATTTATAAAGGGAGAGGTTTTGAGCCTTGCATTACAATTTCTAGTAAGTGGAAAGTTGGGGATCTGGATGTACCTGGGAAATTAGATTTGTTGGGCTTAGGGTTTGATCCACATAATGGACTCAATTCATGTTCCATTTACTGTCCTGGCAATCTCCAGAACAAGAGAGTTATATCCTTCCCCTTTAAATCAACTCCATTCTCTCCCAAATGCCTGCTTCTTAGCTTGGAGGGACATGTTTACCCAAAGGGGTTTACTTAGTAGAAATTGAGATCTCAGCTGGGCACCATCGTTCATGCCTGTAATCCCGACACTTTGGGAGGCCAAGGCGGGTGGATCACTTGGAACTCAAGACCAGCCTGGCCAACATGGGGAAACCCTGTCTTTACTAAAAATACAAAAATTAGCTGGGTATGATGGTGCACCCTGTAATCCCAACTACTTCAGGAGGCTGAGGCACGAGAATTGCTTGAACCTGGGAGGCAGAAGTTGCAGTGAGCCAAGATCGCGTCACTGCACTCCAGTCTGGGTGACAGACCAAGACTCTCGCTCAAAAAGAAAGAAATTCCAATCCCTATATTCAACTTTGTCCAGCAGCAAGATGCTCACCTCTGCAGAGAATATTGGTTCCATGACTAAAATGGTCTAAATGATGCTTCTTAACCTCACTGTGGTTATTTTATTTTAGTTTGCATTAATTTTCAGCCAATTGCAGACCAACATGCAGTTCTACTGCACAAGACTGGTGTCAGGCATCACCAAAATGACTCACCAAGGCAGTCAGACAGCTCCAGAAATGATCTATACACTGTTCAATGAGACAAGTCCACTGATCATTTGGGATCATCTAAGATGTTGTGGCAAAGTCAAATCAGTTCATGGGCCAACATCAGTTTGTGGACCACGCTTTGAGTGCCTTGGCCTAGAGGAGGCATTCTCAGTAGGTCCAATTTTTACTTCAAGTGTTGCAGGTTACTTTGTTACTCACAATACAATGGATGCATAATTCTATTTGTGATGGACATTGTAATAATGGGAAGGAATGCAAGAGGTTATCCTCTCGGTCTCTATGTTAATCAATGGATTAGGATGGATTCCAATGTATCGCGATAAGAGTGCCAAGCCAGTCATGAATTACAAATACTGATATATTGTTGAGAGTTGTGCCAGTTGACTTATTATGGCCCTTAAGAGCTGTGATTTTGAGAGAGATAGGTGTTTTTTATTTTGCCTATGAATAAATTTTTAGCAAGGAAGAAGGCAAGGACAGATGAAGAAAGTATGAGCAAGAATAATATTATTTGCGTTATCACATTGAAAATGAGTAAATTCTATGTGTTATCCTAAGCCATAATATTATGTTCATCTTTGCTCATTCATCAATAATACATTCTTGCCTTGCTGAAATTATCTGTGGAGTAGAGATATGGGGAAAAAATCAATATGTATTTTTTTAAAGTTCATTCTTCTGAAAAATTATGGTTGCCTATTTTATTCATTTTCCCTTGTAATATGACCAATTATATTATCTGTAACTTGACTATTTAATTCCTTATAGACTTATAAAGTGCTTCAGGGAATACCATGCCCAACCCCCAGAAGGTTGCCCTATTTCCATTTCTTCCTTCTCTCACTAAAAAATTAAATTACATGCCCTATGGCATTGGAGCTTGCACAGTTTATGGCAGTATGTGGCATGCTGTAAGTACCATGTCATGTTTTACAGCAGGATCCACTACCAGATTTTTTGGCAGTCATTTTCTCAACCACCGATAGCCATTAGAGCAGTATGAATAGCTTGACGGTTTTTCCTTTCCCTAGTCTATTTCAAACCCACTGATATATACCTTCGGAGAAGTTGGGAGGGACCATTGGATGGTCTTAGTACTTCTTCAATAAGGGTGCTTCCACTAGAATGCAGGTGAAGCTGGAGGCTTGCTGGGCCTCGCAGCAATGTTTCATGGATCTGTATTTAAGACACACTCATGGGGAGCTAGCTGCAGTAGGTCCTACCCTGAACATAATTAGTATTGGACTCTGAGAGAGGAGCTCATAGTAGAAGTGGATAGAGTCCCAGATGGGCATTCTAATGATCTGGACAACAGGTTGATATTTAACCATCTTGTGATCTTGCTTCAGGCATGACCCGACCACTTCATTCATTCCTTTTTAACCCGGGGGGTTGCGGCTTCCTTCCTCTGCATACCTTCTCCACTTTCTTCCGGATACTCCACAAGCTTCAGAGGATGTTGGAAGATTATTAATGAGCTCAGGATTCATAAAGGATATAGGAGTGCTTGGATGTGAGGACAAAGTACACTTATGTACCTGACAGGCTTATTGGGAGGATGTGCTTATTAATGAACAGGGATGCTTTGAAAATGGCAAGCATGATATTATAATAATTGCCAAGCTCCTTCATGTTCTGGCTTCCTCATCTGCAGAATGGGGATAATCACACTCATCTTGCAAGGGTGTTGGAAAGATCAATGTTAACTCTGTCCTGTGTTGTGGTTTTAAATTCAGGAACGATATTTAGAATGTGGTGCAACTGCACATCAAGTGAACCCCATGGCTCAGAATTTCCATGTACAGCTCCCCTCATTGTGCAGGAAATGTGAACATGATTTTTATTATTATTTATTTATTATTTTAAGTTCTGGGATGCATGTGCAGGACGTGCAGGTTTGTTACATAGGTAAATGTGTGCCATAGTGGTTTGGTGTACCTATCCACCCATCACCTAGGTACTAAGCCTCGCATGCATTAGCTATTTATCATGATGCTCTCCCTCCCCTCATACTCCCTGACAGTTCCCCGTTTGTATTGTTCCCCTCCCTGTGTTCTTACTGTTCAGCTCCCACTCATAAGCGAGGCCATTTGGTGTTTGGCTTTCTGTTCCTATGTTAGCTTGCTGAGGATAATGGCTTCCAGTTCCATCTATGTCTCTGCGAATTACATGACCTTGTTCCTTTTTATGAATGCATAGTATTCCATGGTGTATATGTACCCCATTTTCTTTAACCACTCTATCATTGATGGACATTTGGGTTGATTCCATGTCTTTGCTATTGTGAATAGTGCTGCAGTGAACATATGTATGCATGTAAGAAGGTATTTTATCTTAAAAGCTGACAAAAGAGAGAAAGGAATGCCTTCCTGAAAATTTTTGTCTTGTAAAAATTTGCTCAAATTGCATAAGAATGCATGTGTTATTTTTAGCCTCTGGGGAGACCAAAAAATCGCAGAAATAGGGCCAGAGACACTGTGTATATCCCACTAACCCTCCCCTCAAAGAGCAGATGATTTAGGATTATGTTTTTCCACAAAGGACAAAAGGCCCCAAATAGCAGCCTCTTCAACTACAAAGAAGCTTCATTTATTTTTTCTCCCATGAGGAATCTGGAGTCTGGCTGTCTATGACAGATGGTGATTTTTCACTGCGTCCTCATATGGAAGGGCGGGGCTAGCCCTCTAGGCTCTTTTTAATAAGGGCACCCTGGATACCATTCATGAGGACTCCACCCTCATGACCAGGTCACCTCCCAAATACTATCACTTTTTGGGGCATGGCTTCAACATAGCAATTCTGGACGGACACAGACATTCAGACCATAACAAGTGGGTCCTAAGAGCAAAAAATCTGAAGACCTAGGGTAACACCCTTGTCCTCATAGAATGAAAGTGTTACTCTAGTTCAGGCCATCATGTCTGCATTGCAGCCAGCAGGAAGGAGGAAAGAGGGAGGATAAGAGCACACTCCCTTCCCTTTGAGGATGTTCCCAGCATGGCACCTACAGCTTCCTGTACCTCATTGGCTAGTGCTTAGTCACTGCAAGAAAGGATGGTCAATATAGTCATCAGGCCACATGCCCAACTCGAAAGAGCTAAGGAGAGTGCCATTCCTGAGAAAGTAGGCAAGAAAGGCTACTAGCAGCCTTTGCTACTGGTGAAAAGTGCAAAAACAATATTCCTGCTCATGAGAAGCGGCCCTGCCATCTGCAGGCTTTCCTTCTGCAGTCCAGGCAGATGGCTCTGAGGACTTTTGTGTGTCCCAAAGTCCTCACCCCCGCATACTTGGCTGCACAGGTTGTTCTCATTTTCATTCGCTCTCAAAACTTGGCTTGACCTGTGAAGTAGTCTTGCAAGCTGAGCCCAAAGGATCTCTGTGACTTGGTCCAATCTCTGAGTCTCTCCAGCTAAGTAAGTGCTGAAGGGGAGTCACTATTTTCCAAAGAGAATCACAATGGAGTTTAGTGAGGAAGAACTGGGGTGAAAATTCTTTCATGTGTTAAGAAACCTAGAAGAAAAGGGAGGTGAGCAAACTAGAGCATGAACCGGTTGACAAGCAAGAACAGCATTAATGTGGCCAAGACTTGAGGGGTTGCCTTGGGCCAGATGGATCAAATAGTTTTGCTCAGACCAAATCTTTAACCTTGATCTTCCACCTTGCAAATATCTGCAGTTTGTCACAAGACACACTCAGTGGAGAAGCACAGATGGTTCAACACAACTTACCCCATCTAGTGTTGGAAAATCACCTCCTAGTCTCTGCTCTTTTGACGACAGGTCCACAGAATGATCTTTATCTTGACTTTTCTGGCTTATTTCAGAGGGCACATGGGGCTACAGGGATGTAGCCCTCACATCAACTGTCACAAACTTTTATGCATAGAATTCTGTTTCTCCTAACTGATTCCATTCAAAATCTATGGTTCTGGTTGGGTGCGGTGGTTCATGCCTGTAATCCCAGCACTTTGGGAGGCCAAGGCAGGTGGATCACCTGAGGTCAGAAGTTCAAGACCAGCCTGGCCAACATGGTGAAATGCTGTCTCTACTACAAATGCAAAAATTAGCCAGGTGTGGTGGTGGGTGTCTGCAATCCCAGCTACTCGGGAGGCTGAGGCTTGAGAATTGCTTTAACCTGGGAGGTGGAGGCTACAGTGAGCCAAGATTGCACCACTGCACTCCACTCTGGGCGATAGAGTGAGACTCCATCTCAAAAAAAAAAAAAAAAATCTGTGGTTTTTTGGCCTGGAAAGAGAACCCAGTTTGCTCATTTGTTTTCTTACCTTTTGCTAAGATTGTTTCTTGAGGTTCTCATGAAAAGTGGCTAAAATGTATTTGGTTCTTTGCTTTATTTAGTACATTTTCTGGCCTTCAAAGAATATATGTGGATGTGAATTGATGTTTCCTATTTTGCAGTCCCACCCACCACCTTCCTCTATCTTCTTTTTACCAAAGACGAATTACCTCCCTTGAAAGACGTGATAATGTCTTGACTGATCTCTACTGGAAGACAGTTTTTCCCAGAATATTTCCCAGGGTCCCAGAGCAGGGCATGCTTCACCAGGCATCCAGGCAAAGTGGCTTCCTTCCCACCCACCTGTCCTAGCATTGTCAGTCCCTCTCTGATGATTTCGAGACTGTTCTTTGCAAGACGGGAGCCTCAGCATCAATGAAAGTTGACTGTGGATTGTGTGAAGTTTGGCATTATAAAAGCAAAAACCCTAAACTCTTTCAGAAAAATCCAGGCTCAAAGTCAGACTTGCAGAACAGCGGGTACAAGCTGCAAGTAACAACAAAGAAGACAAAAGAAAATGGTTTCCTTTAAGCTTTCGGAAGGCATGATAATTATGTAACCTCTCCTCTCTCTCAACCACAACTAAACAATGTTGGGCATCTTGCTTGGATAGTAGGCATTGCACACTGCAAACCAGCCCCCGACTGGACTCTTCTAACCTGTTTCAAAAGTTTCCTTTCAACCTGAACCATTGAATTCTGTCTTTATTCCTCGGCTTTTATCCATGTAACTATGGCAGTGCTCTCTGGAGAAGAGAGGAAAATCAATGATTCACCTGCCTACAAACCAGACTCGGTTAACCTGGCTTCAAAGGGAAGAGTATATTTCCCTCAGCCTCTCTTTGCCTGTCACTAACACTTTACTTCTCTCCTAAAGAAAACACGTCAGGATTTTGCAGCACAGAGGGAAAAACCTGGGACCCATTTGATAAAAGAACATTCCCAAGGGTCTTGGATGTTTTAGGAAGCATGCTTTTCAGAACAATGTGGGAAATGAGGCCACATCAATTTTCTACGTGGCTGAAAACTTCATAGCCATATTTTGGCATCTTGATTGGCAAACACGTCCTACAGTTGCTGGCTGGGCCTTGCTAAAGTAAACTCAATGTCTGTCGTGTCTTTTTTTTTTTTTTTTTTGAGACAGAGTTTCACTCTTGTTGCCCAGGCTGGAGCGCAATGGCCTGATCTCGGTTCCCTGCAACCTCCACCTCCCGGGTTCAGGTGATTCTCCTGCCTCAGCCTCCCTAGTAGCTGAGATTATAAGTGTGTGCCACCACATCCAGCTAATTTTTTGGATTTTTAGGAGAGACCGGGTTTCACCATGTTGGCCAGGCTGGTCTCAAACTCCTGACCTCAGGTGATCCACCTGCCTTGGCCTCCCAAAGTGTTGGGATTACAGGTGTGAGCCACCGTGCCTGGCCTGGTCTGTTGTGTCTTTTAAGCAAGTGAAGCCTCTTAGGGATTGTATTATACAGTGGTTAAGGATGTGGGTTCTAAATTCAGATGGCCTGGGTTCAACTCCTAGCACTAGCATTCTCTAACCACATGACTTTGGAAGCCTCAGTTTCCTCATCTGTAGAAAGGGATGATAATAGTACTTACTTCACAGTTTTGCGGCAATATGTAAAGTACTTCCCACAGAGCCTGGCCTAATGGATCCACACAATTAGGATAGGATACAGGCGGGTTAGATTTGGTTTGGTGTCCTTGTGGGTGGGGGTCATGCAGACTTGGTGACCTCCTCCCTTTTTAATTCCCTTTTCTAAGATGTCTGATTGGGAGGTAACAAGTCTTCCTGTCAACTTTTTTGTTTTGTACTCAGCATTATAATTTTTTTTTAAAGAGGCAGCTAAACTTTTCTCATAGGGAAATCCTTACAGCCCTTCTTTTATTTATTTATTTATTTATTTTTTACATTATTTTGAGACAAGGTCTCACTCTGGTGCCCAAGCTGTAGTGCAGTGGCATGATCATGGCTTACTGCAGTCTCGACTTCCCGGGCTCAAGTGTTTTCTCCCATCTCAGCCTCCCAAGTAGCTGGGACTACAGGTCCGTGCCACCATGACTGACTGACTTTTGCATTTTTTGTAGAGACAGGGTTTTGCCATGTTGGCCAGGCTGGTCTTGAACTCCCGGCCTCAAGCAATCCCTCTGCCTTGCCCTCTGAAAGTGCTGGTTCTACAGGTGTAAGCCACCATGCCCGGCCCCTTACAACCCTTCTAAAGCCTCCTTGTCAGGCCGGTGCAAAGCTCTTGACCATCATTTGAGCAGCACACGACTGAGCTCATGATCCAGCCCCTTCCCTCCACTCTCTTCTCTCCAGATCCACAGTAGATGCCCTCTCTCCCCACCCCTCACCTCCACTTCCTTGTCCTCTGTTAAGTCACATCCTTGTTCTGGTTGCGCAGCACTCCTGTAAGGAGTTTCTGAATGCCCATTCTTCCCAGGAGCCTGCTGGGATCGATCCCTGCTTTTCCTTCTCTACAGTTGGAACTCCCTTTGCCGCCTGTCTGCCTCACATCATCTTTGTTCTTTGTTTATATTTTACTCCTTAGAGTTGCTGCTTGTGTTTCCATCTCAGATTGTGAAGTCCTGGAGGGCAGGACATTGGCTCTGTAATTTTCTAGATTAACCTTTGATGACGGTCACCATCATCAGAGATGCTGTGGCCTGAAGGGATGCTTTCCTTTTGATGAGTGAAAATGAAAAGCCCTTTGGGCGTGGCCCAGCAAGGGTTTCCAAGCTCTGGGTTGCTCTGTCCTAAACCGCCATCACTTCTGCTCTTGTTACTTCACTCTCTTATTTCTTCCAAATCACACACCCTGAAGCTTGAGCACCCTGAATCCACCTGGCCCTCTCACTTATTTACGTGGACCCATTTCCTAGAGCAAACACCTGTTTCAGATCCAGCTTAATTATTATTCACCAGGTTCGCCAGCTGGACTATATAAAGAGCCACTCTATCCCTCATCCTGGGCTCTGAAGTTCAGCCTTCCCTGTTATTTCCCTTCCTAGGCCAAGAGGTTGATTGGCTGTCTAGGGAAGGTGGGTTTAATGACAGTTTTATAGGAGCACCAGCCAAGCAGGGAACATCACACCAAATGTGGTTTGATACTTCTCCTGCCCCTTTGCCTATGGCACAGATGCTGTGGCAGCTCCAAGTCTTGCTCTCTTTTTTTTTTTTTTTGAGACAGGGCCTCACTCTGTCACCCAGGCTGGAGTGCAGTGGCACCATCATAGCTCCCTGCAGCCTTGACTTCCTGGGCTCAAGCAATCCTCCCACCTCAGTCTCCCAAGTAGCTGAGACTACAGGTTTGTATCACCATGCCTGGCTAACTTTTTTATTTTTGCAGAGATGGGGTCTCACTACGTTGCCCAGGCTGGAATCAAACTCCTGGGTTCAAATGATCCTCCTGCCTTGCCCTGACAAAGTGCAAAGATTACAGGCATGAGCCACCATGCCCAGCCTTTCTCACAATTCTTCACCCTGGCCTTTATGTTGGAGCGAGAGGGCATCCTTTCCACCCCTTGATTTTGGGCTCAGCTGCAGCACTTGCTTTGGTCAATGAGAAGTTAGTGGATGCTACGTAAGCAAAGACTGAAAATGTGCTCGTGTGGCTGGGCTTGCCCTCTTGTGCCTCTTCTCTTGCCATGAGAAGAATGGCCCCTGGCTGGCTGCAACCTTTCAGCACAGACTCCAGAATGGATACATATTGAGCAGACTCAAGTCCAACTCACAGCAAGAAGACAAGCCCAGCTGGACGGCAGCTCGAAGCAGAGCACTCTTGGCCTGTCAGCCTCGATTAGCCAAAGCACGGCTCCCATAGAGATAGGAGAATAAACATAAATGATTCCTGTCTTCAGCCACTGAGTTGTGGGGTAATTTGTTATGCAGCATTATTGTGGCAAGAGCTAGCTGGGGCAGATGGCAGATAGGTGTTCTCTTGAATGCCAACTCTATTCAGTTGGTAGTGATTGAGCAGAGTGCTCCACTGAGTGGAAAAGGATTGTGACGAATTTGGGCTATGAAAGAATTCCAGGACTGATTAGTCACATCTGCTGTAGGAGTCGTGGCACAAGTGCACGACTTTAGATGTTATCCTGCATCTAAAGCCTCTCTAGATGACTTATCTTGGGGCTGAGTGTGGCTCATTGAACAGTACTAATATACACAGGACTAGATGACACATCCTCTGCGGTTTGCATATTTATTCATATCTCAGGCTGTCACCAGTATGCAAGGTACCACTAGCACATGCTGCTTCTTAGAAAAGTGCACTGCTGCAAAGATGTGTGCACAGGGTTGCCAACTTGGTGAGCAGTTAATATTTTAGGGGGGGGATTTCATGGGGGGTGCTTCTTCTTCCAAGAAGATGTATCACTTTCTGGGGTACATGGTCTTGATAAGTGTAGCATGGACTGCATTTCAGCCCCTAATTGCTCCCCTGGCCGTAAGCATTTTTGTGCAGTGCACAAACTGCACCGTTGTACATGGCAGGCCCTCCAGCACAAGTTGGGATGAAAGTTTGTTATTTGTTTAGGAAAAGAAGAACCAAGATGAAAGGAGTGAAGCCTGCCCTTCTCTGATGTCAGTCCCGCCCACCTCCTTGGCTTTGGAGTTTTGAATGAGTCACTTTAGCACAATCTGATCTTGCGTTCCAGGCCCAAAGTGCTTGTGCATTCTGGAAAGCTGGAAGAATGATTGAATTAAAGGTGGGGATGTCTACTACTGAAAAGGCATATTCTATTATTCCAAAAGAGGATACAGTCTGTCCCACTGAATCTCTAGGCCTGGAAATGTTGGAAAGTGCTAAGCTGAGAACAAATTCCCTAAAATCTTTTGCCTACTTCTGCTTGTCAGGGACCTTGGAAAAGCAAACGCTGTAATGTAAAAGGATCCTCTTCTGCAAGGTAACCGAAAACCCGCGTAAAGGCTGACCCTGGAATTAGATTGCTTGAGCTTGAAGAGCCAAATAAAAAGGAGTCACATCTGGTTCCATTTTTCTTGTGAAATCATCTCACACTGACCAAGTAGGTCCTTTCCTGAGTATATAAATACAGAAGACACACACATGGTTGTTATCAAACAGTATTGTGCAAAATTAAGTTGGCTACTTTATGGTGAAATGGAGAAGAATGGCAGGCATTTCAAACACATGAGTTTCTCTTCATTGGGTCTGGAAGCAATCACTCATGAAGGCAGCTACTTTATCTCCTAGAGTGAGGGCCATGCTAGAAAGGACATCATATTGGGTTAAAACCAGTGACATGGTCAGCCCTGCAATGAATCAGAGTACACAGAGCTCTGATTGCCCATTGACTTGGGGGACGATGTGGCTGTGTTAACGACAGAAATCACCTCCACCCCATGTCCCAAGCTGGTCTTTTGGACAAGGTCTCTAATGTGGTGACCATATGTGAACTCAAGGCCAAAGGGAATGGACTTACGGGGATTTTTCAATTATCTTTTGGTCTCAGAGACTCACTGCATTGTTGCTACCTGACTCTCATCACCAGACTGTTCCTGGGGAATATACAACAGATGAGAAGCAGAAATCAAGGAAACATCCCAAGCGTTAGCTGTGGCGAGCCTTGAAATTGCTCCATAGTAAGCCAGATGGAGGGAATGTTGAAAGGGGCAGGGATATTCCTAGCTGGGCCTTTGGTTGAGCCTATTCTCATCCAGTGGCTATTCCAAAGGAACACGAATCCCCCTCCAGATTAAGTGTCCCATCGGACCTGTGTGAACAGAAGGATAGTGGTGAGAGGTGGGGGAAAGAGCGAAATCATGAACTGTGAAGCAATAAAAACTAACGAGGTTGGGAGAGGGAGAGGAACCATGAAATTGTTTCCCCTATCACCCTGCCTTGGAATTCCCAGATGCTCTCATTTTTATAGGCTGGGTTGAAGGCTAAGAAGCTTGCACAAAATTGGGACCCATGAATGGTACATAAGTGGGCCAAAAATGAAGAGCACTGTGAATGTCCCAGGGATGGGAGTGGGGTCCTTGCCCAGAATTCGTTCTTTTCTTTAACTTTGGTGTTTCCAAACTTACTATACTGTCGAGACCTTGTTATAGCACAAACTGCCCAAACCAACTCTCCATGCAATCAAAACAGTCTCAAGCTCTTGCTAATTGTCTCCTGACACATTATTCAATGAAGATTGTAGCTGTGGATGCCAGCATTCTCTTGGAGTATATGGAATCAACATTTGAAATCAGTTCCTGGAAAGGTATTTCTGGTCTGTATCTTTTCTTTGTAACATTCAAAGGAATTGTGTCTAACAGGGAAAAGAATTGGAGAATAAGGTCTTTTCTTCTGTCTCTGCCCAGAGGATTAAGATGACCAAAAGGGTCCTTCCTTTAAATGGAAAGTGAAAAATAGAAATATGTCTTATATAAGCCCGGGGGAAATCGTAATGTGGTCCACTCCTTCGTAACTGGGGTGTGGAAAATGTGGGAAATTTTGATTCATGATAGTTCAGACTTCTCTTGAAGGGTCCTGGTGGGGCACTTGAAAGAAGAAACCTGTTTTATGGAATGGAGTTTTTGGAGTTTTCCATTTTCAAGTGCAAGTTGTAGGTGTGGTTGTAGGAACAGCATGGGGTTTTTAAGGCAATGTGATGGGAACTTGAAACCTAATAGTGCGGTTCTCTTAGCAATCTTGGTTGGGGTGGTTTGAAAGTCACTGTCCAAGGAGCCTGCAGAGAGTTGTGCAATCAGCTTTCGTTGCCAGTGTTCCACAGACAAGCGTCACTCAGCCTAGAAATCCTAGACTCACTCAGCAAGTATTCCCTGCAATGGGCCAAGGGCATGAGTCTAGGACTGGTCCTTCTTGAGACCAGTAAGTGCATTCCCCTTCCACATCTTCTTAGGGACAGCCTTAAGATTCTCAGCATTTGTGTTTGCCTATCTGAAAAAATGGAAATGACAACCCAGCTTATGCTTTTTCTGAGTGTGAATTTATTAACACTCAAATGTTTTATTAACACTCAAATGTTTGCTAATTGTCAAGAGCTTGCAGCCTTCCTCAGCCCTGAATGCCCTCTGCAGAGCCACTGGCACCCCACAGGTACTAAATTAAAGAAAAAGAATATGCAGAGACCCGGCGCGACAGCTCACGCCTGTAATTCCAGCACTTTGGGAGGCCGAGGCGGGTGGATCACTTGAGGTCAGGAGTTGGAGACCAGCCTGGGCAACATAGTGAAACCCTGTCTGTACTAAAAATACAAAACAATTAGCCAGGCATGCTGTTACGGGCCTGTCGTCCCAGCTACTTGGGAGGCTTAGGCAGGAGAATAGCTTGAACCCTGGAGGCAGAGGTTGCAGTGAGCCGAGATCATGCCACTGCACTCCAGCCTGGGTGACAAAGCAAGACTCTGGAAAGAAAAGAAGAAAAGAAAAGAGAGGAGAAGAGAAGAGAAAAGAAAAGGAAAGATGCAGGGAGGGAGGAAGGAAAGAAGGAAGAAAGAAAAGAAAAGAAAAAAGAAAGAAAGGGTGAGAAAGAAAGAAGAAAGAAAGAGAAAGAAAGAAAGAGAAACAGAAAGAGGAAGGAGGAAGGAAGGAAGGGAGGGAGGGAGGGAGGGAGGTAGGGAGAGAGAAAAAGAGAGAGGAAGGAAGGGAGAGTGAGAGAGAAAGAAAGAGGAATAGGCAGAGAAGGACGGACAGAAGCAGGGTCTGACAAGACAGTCTACACCGTGGCGTGGCGAAGGCAGCGTCTAGTAGACATGCCAAGTGCCAGCCCCTAACCAGGGCCAGGCCAATGTTCCAAGCCTCAGCAGTGGCTGCTGTCCTTGCCCTTCCTCCCCTGGCACTTATACCCATGAGGAGTGACCAGGAGGCTCCCAGGACTACCTCTAGCCCCAGGAAAGCAAGGAGCTCTATCTGACAAGCTTCCCAACTGCCCTGAGAATTTGAAGCTACTCCAAGAATGAGAGGAAATAAAGTCTGGAAAACCTCAGCAAGAAAATGGCCAGGTTATTCCACCTCATTTCTTCAGCCTTTTCTTGGCATGAATTATCGAGAAAACTAACTGGGTGGAACTGCAGGTGTCTGAGAAGAACTTTGATTTTTCTAAACATTTACAATTCTCTTTTATGTATGCAGTCAGAAAATGGGCGAGGAAATCGAAAATGTAAATCTTTCAGCAAACGTGTTTGTCAGGGAGATGCCAGACTGCCTTCAGAGGAGCAAATTATCGTGAAATAGGCCCAGAGAAGAAAAACCGTAGAGAGAATTTCCAGAGAACACTGGCTCCTCCGAACCGGAAGTGGAGCCTCAGCAGGAAGGGGCAGGGCTTTCCCTGAGAGCCAACGGGATGCCCGGCGTGGTCGGGGCAAAGATGGCGGGCGCCTGTGGGAAGGGTCCGGGTCCTTGTGCTCCCGGCCTCTCCTTAGCTGAGAAATAGTCTGTTATTATAGAATGATGTGGGAAAATTGTGTCTGGTTCTTCTGACTCTCCAGTTTTTAGAATGGTGTCCTCAAACATACCATCTTTCCTTTAATGGGTGTCACCATCATGAATTGAACCTTCCCTAGAATCTCTTGGGAAGATAAAGGCAACACTCTGAGGTTGACCAAATTTGCTTTTATCTCTCTTTCCCTCTTTGCTACTCCTGTCTTCTTCCCATTAATAAAACTACTCATGTCAGCTGTGGTGGCTCACACCTGTAATCCCAGCCCTTTGGGATGCCGAGTTGGGAGGACTGCTGTTCAAGACCAGCCTGGGCAACATAGCAAGACCCTATCTCTACAAAAAATAAAAACGTTAGCCAGGCACTGTGGCACATGCCTGTGGTCCCAGCTACTCTGAAAGCTGAGGCGGGAAAATCCCTTGGGCCCAGGATTTTGAAGCTTCACACCATTGTACTCCAGCCTGGGAAATAGAATGAGATCCTATCAAAAAAAAAAAAAAGAGAGAGAGAGGAAAGAGAAAGGAAGAAAGAAAGAAAGAGAAAGAAAGAAAAAGAAAGAAAGAGAGGGAGAGAGAAAGAAGGGAGGGAGGGAAGGAGAGAGAAAGAAAAGGGAGAGAGAGAGATGGAGGGAGGGAAAGAGAAAGAAAAGAAGGAAAGAAGAGAAAGAGAAAAGATAAACACCTTGTGCAAAAATAATAATCAAATAGAATATACCAATGAATATCAAATGCTAAGAATAAATTTAATAAGAATGTGCAGAACTTGCATGAGGAAGATGCTGCTAACATAAAGAGGAAACTAAACGGGGAAATATCCTTTGTTTTTGGATAGGCACATACGGTATTGTTAAGAGGTCCTTTCTCTCTAAACTATTCTGAAAATTCGACCCAACATTAATCAAAACCTCAACAAGTGTTTTGGGTACTTGATAAAAATAATTCTAAAATTAATCTGGAAGAATATAAAGGTGAGGATAAACAGGAAATCCTTAGAAGGAAAACGAGGAAGAAGTAGGCCCCCTCCCCCCACCCCAGATAATAAAACATGCTATACAATTGCAGTTATTTTAATAGTGTCACTGAGAAAGGAAAAGACAAAGTAGTGGAGCAGATTAGAGGTTCCAGAAATATCGACATGTAAATCTCAGAATTCAGTCTATGATAAAGGGTATTTTCAAACAAGCAAGGGAAAAGATAATTTATTGAACACTATTGGAACAACCGACTAGCCATTTGGGGGGAAGTGCCGTCATTCCCCCAAATAAATTCTAGATGCTTTAGATGTAAAAAATCAAGTCATAAAAGAAAGCACTGATGAATACTTGTATAATCTTTGGGTGGAAATGTGTAGGCATGGCACAAATGCCATAAGCCACAAAGAAAAAGATTAGGACTTGTGACAACATAAAAAATTAAAAACTTGTGTACAACAAACACTGAAAACAAAGTAAAAAAATAAAACACAACTAGAGAAAATGTTTAGGACACATGTCAGGAGGTTAATATCCCTAATACTGAAAAATTTCCTTCTAGTAAGCCAAACAACCCAATAAAACTCTAAATGATACTTCATGGGTTGATAAAATGATTTCCAACTTGAGTTGTCAGAAAAAACATTTGAGATAGACTAACAAAATTATTGTTTATCTAAAACTCTAATCGGGCATATTGTATTTTTATTTGCGGAAGGTGGCAACACTATTTCAGACACTTGTTCTCATATGGCCCTGCAGTAATTCAATGAGATGGGGAAAGAGGTTAATTAACCTCTCCAGCAGCAGTTTCCTCATCTGTCAAATACAGTGTGAGAATTAAATTGGATAACATAGGTACTGCACCTCAGGCAGGGCCTGCCACATAGGGAGTATTTAACGTATGTTGGTTTCCCCTTCCTCTACACGGGGCTCATTTTACAGAAGAGAAAATGGAGGTTCAGAAAGAGGAAGTTACCGGCCCAAGTTCATTCAGCTAGTAGGACAGATTCATTCCTTGCATCCCAAGCCAAAACTACCTAATTCCCTGCTCACCCCTACACGATGTCCATCGTCTTCTCTGGGTCGGGGTCCCATGTGTCAATGTGACTGAGCCTATTGAACATTTGGTCTGTCCCAGGTGTCTGATTTTTGTCTCTACCCAACTAAAAGTGCTCTCCCAAGTGACTAGAGTCAACCTAATTAACAAATTTGTGCTACAACACTGTTTCTCAACCCTGGCTGTATGTTAGAATCACTTGGGGAACTTTAAAACTCTACATGCTCAAGCCACAACAGACCAATTAAATGAGAATTTTGGAAGTAGGACCCAAGCATCAGTATTTGTTTATTTGTTGTTTGAAAAAAACTCCCCAGGAGAGTTCCATGTGCAGCCAGGATTGGGAATCACAGTGCTAGGGTATTGATGGCTGATCCTGAAGTTGTAAAATGGTTGCCCATGAGATTATCTAGTCTAACTCTCCCATTTTATAGATGAGCGAAGTGAGGCCCAGAGAGATGGAAAGACTTGACTTAGATGGCCCAGCAGATTAGAGAGGCAAAAGGGAAATTAGAACCCAGCTCATTGTTTCTTCTTTTGTAAATGTGTTCAGAAGATTTTCGGTTCTTCCCCAAACACATACAACCCTTGTTTTTTCAAGCGCCTTCAGCCACAGAAAGAACGTAGGGGTTGGGTTGCAGTGATTGAGGCATTTGACTTCAGCCTCCCCACCCCCATCCTACAAACTTTGTTCCCATGAATTTCATTCCATCTGCCTTGACTTCCCACCACCACCACCCCACCTTTTTTCTCTTTCCTCAATTGTCAGCTTAATTTCTGAAGAACATTTTGAACATTTCCTTCCAGTGGCCAGGCCTGAAGCCTAGTGGCAGATATTTCTCCTTTTGGTCTGGTGGCACTTCCAATGTGTCCCTGCTCCTAAAGATAGCCCTGCAGGCAGTGGCTGTTCCACCCCAGTGAACCCACGCTCATGTTTTCTGATTCGGCATACTCTACAGACACCAAGTTCTTGTTAAGACTTACCTCTTCTTTTCATACTCAAGTCTCTAGAGGGTGTCAAGAACTAAGCTGATCAACTAATATTGCCTTAGGTGTCACTCATTGTTTAGTGTTTATTGCTTAGCCTTACAATAATAAATAATTTCTGTTTCCTCTTCATCAGCTATTTTCCTGCTCAGAAAATCTATTTGAGTTTTGTCTGGGGCTTTGTGGCCAGAGATGCTCAATCTGTGGTTTATGGATGGCCAACGGGTCATAGAATTCAAGGGGTCCATGAACATGGCTGGGAAAATATGTTTTTATTTTCACTAACAACAAAATATGTATTTTTTTTTTTTTACTAAACAATAAAATACATCATTCCATTCTCAAACCTTTATGGAAATTTGGCATATGTTTTTGTTATAGATGCAGGCAACAAACCATAGTAAAATGGTTTTTACTGTTTTACATAGTAAAATAACACTTACATAATAAACACTTACAGAATAAACATTTACATAGCAAAAGTGTCTGTGATTTTGTTGATTTTGTTACCATCAAAACAAATAAATATTTTCATATGAAGTTATAGTCGTTGCCAATATCTTGAGGTTAATTATTCCCAGTGTTACTGAAATTATGATAGGTATAAACCTGTCACTAGAGTGTCTAAATGCAATAATAACAAGTGCACGTAATACTATGTCTCGATTTTAAAATATTTTAACTGCTTTTCAGTGTAATTGGTTTCCTTTGTAATCCTATGTATTTTATTTTTTGCATTTAAAAATATTTAAACGATTTAAAAGCATTATTCTGAGAAGGGCACCATGGCACAAAGCAGGCCAAAAGCCTTGCATCAGCATCTTTTGGATGTGGGGGTGGCACTGGGACATAGGGATTGTCCTTCTGAGCCTCTTAAATGGCCTCAGTAGCCGCTACCTGCCTGGGCTCACTTGGCTGTGTTAGGCTGGGGCTGTTGGAAAGTTGGGCTCTTCTGAAAAGCTCACCCCAGGAGTTTCATCGTCTTTGGGCAGTTCCATTAGTGTGAGAGTCCAGCTTCCTTCCACAACGCAACAATCTTAACAGGAATTACGTATTAAAGAAGGACAAATGGCAAGCATGAGTCAAAGCTGTTTTGGTAGCAAGGAAGAGAAATCTATTCATGCTGGCTCAGAGCAAGGTGTTGGTGTACTGACCTAGAGTTCTCATGAAACAGAGCATAGCAGGCTACTTGGAGAGCAGGAAGCTGCCCAAGACTGAAGCATCTACTTTCTGGATCTCTCAAGAGCCTCCTGCTCTCTGATTCTCCCTGCACACCTGCCTCATTTTCTCTTTTCTGACCAGTCTCTTCTGTTTTCTCCTGAGGTCTGCTCTCCTATAACCTCAGCTCTGGCTTCTTCTAATGTCCACTCAAGCCCTGGTACTACATGGCCTTGCAGCCCACCTTCTCACAGCTCACTGGCTCCTCACTTCTCCTGGGTCTTGGGAAGACTGCACGTCTCTACGCCATTGCAAGCAGGTGGGGCCATGTGACTAGCTCTGGCCAATGGGCTGTGAGAGGAAGGAAGCATGTGTCACTTACCAGTCAAAGCTTTTAAAGCCAGCATGAGTCCCTTCCGTGGTTTCTTCCTCTGCTAAGGTGAACCCTGAAGCTTCATGTAGAGATGACAGTGTCATAAGATAGGTGAACCTCAGTCATCCTGGGGCCTGAGTGATTATGTGGAACAGAGAAAGTCTCCCACCCCCACCCCACACTTGGCAACCTACCTTTGCATGTAATGCCAGGAATAAACAGGTGAGCAAAGAATAAATTATTTTTTAATCCACTAAGATCTGAGGGTTGTTTACTGCTGCAGCATATCCTACCCTTTCCTAATTAACAGACCGTCTCCCTGTGTGAATACAAATTATTGGTGGAAGAATTTGAGTGACATAGCCTGGGTCAGTTGTCCATCTCAGTTCAATAAGATGTAGTTGGGGCTGAGATAAATCATGATTAAAATGTGCCTGGCTTCATCATTTCCAAAAGGAGAGTTTGTAAGAAAAATATCTTACTCTTCAGAGAGGAGGCATCCAAGGTCTTTAGTGAGAAATGCACTCATAATTTAGGGAAGATGAATATACTGCCTAGGGGTTAAAATGGTCTCGTATGGTATATTAGTCAGTTTTCATACTGCTGATAAAGACATACCCAAGACTGGGTAATTTATAAAGAAAAAGAGGTTTAATAGACTCACAGTTGCACATAGCTGGGGATGCCTCATAATCATGGTGGAAGGCAAAAGGCATGTCTTACATGGTGGCAGGCAAGAGAGAATGAGAGCCAAGCAAAAGGGAAAACAAACCATCAGATCTCGTGAGACTTATTCACTACCACAAGAACAGTATTCGGGAAACTGCCCCGACAATTCAATTATCTCCCACCAGGTCCCTCCCACAATACGTGGGAATTACGGGAGCTACAATTCAAGATGAGATTTGGGTGGGGACACAGCCAAACCATATCAGATGGCTCTGATGGGTTTGCCAGTTATACAACCTGTACTCAGGATTTTTCAACAGTGGCACATTTGACATTAAGATGGAATAATTCTTTGTTGTTGGAGCCTGTTCTGTGCCTAGGAGGATGTTGAGCAGTATCCCTAGCTTCAATGCAAGAGATTCCAATTCTACACTCACACCCTACCCTCCCAGTGATGACAATCAAAATTGTCTCCAGACATTGCCAAAACTGCCCCTAGTTGAAAACTACTACTCTATAATTTCAGGCGCAGTCAAATTTTAAATATTCTATTCCATGAGTTCCATGTATTCTCCTAGTCATAAGACCATTTGTCTTCATCTTTGATTCGGAAATTAAGGTCACATTTATAACGAATTTATTAGCAGCCTGGGACTGAACGCCATCAACTTTTTGGTCTTCACTATTTTTTCCCTATTGCTTATCTTGTAAAGGCCTGATTTGGTAAATGAAATGACCCCTGACACTTTTCTCTTTTCCTAGCACCCACTCTAAGCTACCTTAGGTGAGTAGGATCCACATGTCCAGACCTATACACAGCTCCCTTGGGAACTCTGCAGGTGGCCATGAACAGGTTGGAAATGCAGTGGTTATGCCTGAAGGACACCATGGCTCACACCCCTATTCCACACACTCCCTTCCTTTGATTTAGTTTTTCCTTTAAGTGGATTATAGCAGCCAAATTTAGTTTCTCTGTGACCCCCTTTTCTGTTGAGCTTTGTCAGAAGACCATGTGCCCCAGCCTTCTTCCATTTCTTTGTCCCTGCTTTAATTGGAGGGGCTTCCTCTCTGCTCTGCCTCAAGTGAGAGAGAAAGGCCCTTTGCCATGTGAAGATGTAATAGGCACTGTATGAAAACAATCACCTAGCAAACAAGATCCTTGGAGGCCGTCTGGTGTGTGACTAGTTCAAAGTGACTGCTGGCTGACCAGTAATTAGCTTGGCTGAAGCCTGCACAGCAGACCTGGTGAACTACAAAAGGCAACTTTTAGGAAGAACCTCCTTGAAGGAGAAGCCAGGAACCTTTCTTAGAGGTACTGCCCAAGTCTTTCTTGTGATCTTGCACAGTGGAGCTGAAAAGTGGATTAAGACAGGAAATAATAAGCTATGTGTGTGCTCACATGCACACACATGTTCACGCACGACTTCGCTTGCTCATTTACTTTCTATATTAAAGGGCCTGCTGACCTCTGTAATCCACTCCCTCAAATTCAGAAGCGACGAATAGGATACATTCTGACTTTAAATGCAATGGAGAGCTTTGAAAAGATGGAAAATTAGCAACGTATGGGCTGA